>NC_047538.1:12759166-15508333 GCF_012275295.1 Melopsittacus undulatus | reverse complement strand
AACCAGATAAGATGGAAGAAACGTTAACTTGCATTATCTGCCAAGAACTGCTGCATGACTGTGTGAGGTATGTATGATTAACAAAAGCTGTAATCATGTGGTAATAAAATACGTTTAGTGACAACTGCTTGAGGAGGCCAGGATATTTAGGGGTTTTCACAAGCCCTTCTGAGTCCTCTTCCTTCCCATCCATCCAAACTGTATAGTCAGTGCTAATCTTCTGTTGTTTGGTTTTTTTTGGGTGTGTTTTGGTTTGGGGTGCTTTTTGACTGTTATGAATGTATCTGAAAAAAAATGAAAGATTTGTGTTTTGACTCTGTTTTTTTCATTGTTTTCATGATTGTGTTTTCCAGCTTGCAGCCTTGTATGCATACTTTTTGTGCTGCCTGCTACTCAGGATGGATGGAAAGATCATCTCTGTGTCCAACTTGTCGTTGTCCAGTAGAACGTATTTGTAAAAATCACATATTGAACAACTTGGTTGAAGCTTATCTGATTCAGCATCCAGGCAAGTTGAAGTGTGTGTAGCACACATGAGCTGTGTAACTGATCTATGCACAAATTGATGACTAATAAATTTCTATGTATGCTTTATTATTCTGCTGTTTTCTGATACAGCTGTAAGAAAAGAAGTGCATTTAAAATGACATATTATTTCAAATTCTAGGTGAGAATTGACAGGTGATTTAATACTATAATGGAGTATGCGAAGAATTCTGAATTTTATTTTGGTACTTAATAATAAGAAGGATATCAGTTTTTTCAAGTAGAGCACACTGACTGATGAGGCTGCCTGAACTCAGATACTTCTGAAAAATATACTTGAATATGGATTTAATTAACTTTGATCATGACCTCTTGAAACCAAAATCTAAGTTGCCTGCCTGATACTACTCTTGTGTTAACAGAGAGGGGGAATTTAGCTTCTGGAACTTGGTTATTTAAAAGTAAGTTTTATGGAAATGAAAACATAGTAATCGCAACTATGTTAATGAAGTAAAATGGAAATAAGGGATGCGATGTGTTCTTTTCCGTTGAAATTTTTACTTGGTTCTCATGCCAGATAAATGTCGTAATGAAGATGATGTACGTAGCATGGATGCTAGAAACAAAATTACTCAAGACATGTTACAACCTAAGGTGCGGAGATCTTTTTCAGATGAGGAAGGAAGTTCCGAAGATTTATTGGAGTTGTCAGATGTAGATAGTGAATCTTCAGATATCAGGTATGTGTATTTAAGTTGTGCACTGGCTCAGATTTACTTACATTTGAATGCACAAACCCACAAACTGAGCTAGTTTCACAAATCCTGTTATTTCTGATAGTGGTTCCATGATCATTGCCAGAATTAATCTTATTTTTGTTTTCATCTAAGTTCATTCTTACCAATAATTGTCAGTGAAATTCTATAGGTCATCTTACTGAACCTTAAACAGTAAACAAAAAATAATTCAAATTAGAACTACTTACAAGTGTAGCACGATTCAGTTTATGGCCAACAGTTCTGTGCTGAATTGTACAACAGCTTCATGTGACATACATGAAATTACCTTTTCCAATTATGAATTGGCTGCTGCTTTAGAGAAAACAGGTTTCTGACTAAGATCTTGTGAGGAGATAAAGCAGTCCGTGGCCCCTGTGAGTGCAGCTATAATGATTATGCTTTCTTATGTGCCTGAAATGCTGCTTTCACCAGCTGTATGGTACTGAAGCAGCTGATGCTTGACCTAGGGATTCCCAGACACCAAAATATCTTCCCTTTATCTTCAACAGCAAACATTTCTTGCTATGTCTCTGGAGAGGAGGGGAAGAACTCTTCATGTAGATAATTATTCCAGCTTTGTTCCTCTTTTTTCTTGTTCATCCCATTTCCAGTCACATAACTTTTTTTTCTTTTTTCATTTTCTTTTTTTTTTTTTTTTTACTATTTGGAGAATACTATAAAACACAAAGTTTTTGTCTGTTACAACTTTACAACTACACAGTTGTGACGTACTGAGTTACGTAAACTTCCATATGTTACTGGATGAAGAAATTCCAAATTTAAACTTTGAAAGTAGGACCAACCTTGTCTAGCGTAGGGATATGAGTTATATTTGCATTTGTTGGGTGTGATTTCCTATAGCCTATTTTATTCTTTCAGTCAACCATATATAGTGTGCAGACAGTGCCCAGGGTATCGAAGACACTCTGTTCCAACACTGCCTGGCGCAGGCCAAGAGACAGAAGCAGGAGGAATGCAAGCACTGGGAGATGCGCCATCTACGTCTGCCAACTTCCCTGCAGGTTGGAAGGAACCTTTAAAGATAATCTAGTCCAACTCCCCAGAACTAAGCAATGAACTAAGTTGTAACAATAAACTAAATTATGAACTAAGCAAGCTCACTCTTACAGTACTGCGAGAGTAACACCACTTCACATAGGCGTCTTTGTAAATACGAGATTTGACCTTTGCTTTTCTGGGGTTGTCCAAAATAGATTGCTGATCATTGGTAGTTCTTAAACTGTTTTACATATTGAAATATTTTACACACCTATGTAGTTTAGAAGTCTGAATTCTATTTTGTTGCTCTTTCATGCAATCTTTGTAAAAATTGTATTGCTTGCCTTTACATTCAGGTGTTTGATGTGGCTGATAGCCCAGATTGCGATTGTATGCTTTTTTCAGTCTGTCCTTTCTGTTTTAAACTCATGTAGCTGTCCAGGAATACGTGTGTCCTGCTCAAGGAAGTCATGTAATATGCACCTGCTGCTTTCAGCCAATGCCTGACCGAAGAGCAGAGCGTGAACAGAATCCTCATGTTGCTCCTCAGCAATGTGTGTACTTTTTTTTTTTTTAATTATAATTTTGGCTATAGAACTAAATCCTTATTTTTCATTAAACTAAAATTTACTTTGAAGAGTATTCTTTATTTGAATGTTCTTTATCTGAACTCTTGTACTGACAGCATGAAAGAATCTTCCTTTGAAAACTTATTCTATAGGATGTATTTTAAATGAGAAAGCTGTGCTTTTCTAACCATGTTTATGAGGGCTGTTGTGTGCAGATTCTTACATGGGGGTTTTCTTTGTTATTTGACAGGTACAGTTTGTCTTCAACCCTTCTGTCACTTATACTGGGGCTGCACTCGGATGGCATGTTTTGGCTGTTTGGCACCATTCTGTGGTATTGTGGAATAATCTATTTCTTATGAGTGTACTCACTTTGAAGTAATGTCTGTCTGTCTTGAATTTTAGGTAATTTAAGAAACTTAATAGATTAGTTTGAAGCACAAACATGCAAAGGCTGTGTCCTCACGTTACAAATGTGAAAAAAACAGAACTATTGAGTGGTATGTGTCTTAACTTTGAGAGGATTTAACTTCTTTTCTTCATACCATATTGGGCTTGAGAACTACATTTGTGGAACACAGTGCTTTCCAGTATAAAAATAATCATGGTGCATTTCACCCTAGTAAGAGAATTGTACAAATCGGTGCAAGAGTACCGAACATCTGATATTAACTGATTAGAAAAGAACCTTCTGCTGTTAAACATGCAGCCTTCTGAAACTCAAGGTTTTAAACATTTTTCTAAAAATAATTTAGAACAGTTGAAATTACTTGGCTGCAGTTTGAAGCTAATAGAATATACCTTAATAGCACTGTTAATTTGTGCAGCTTAGTAGTAGTGTTTGTGGGCTGAAGGTGAAAATGTAAAATCTCAGTGTCTTCTTTTTGCCTCTGGAAGTGCTATATCACATGCTCTAGCATATGCTGAATGCAGTCATTTACTTGGTGCTCACATAAATCTGTGCACGTTATTTCAGGAAAAAATAACCTTCAGAAAAATGGGGGGTAGGAGACATTGGGGGAAGAAATAGTAATTTTTTTTCTTCTTGTTTTGATTAGAAATAAATCTTGGTGATAAGTGTTTAGATGGAGTCCTAAATAATAACCACTACGAGTCAGATATCCTAAAGGTATGTTTAAAAATCATTATTTTTGTGCATCATACGTAAATATACAAAGCTTTAAGATGTACTCATGAATTTTTAGTGATGTACTGCCTAACAGTTACAGTGGCAGCATTGTCACTTGCAGCACCTAATTCTAAAAGGCAAATTTAATGAGCCCCAAATGATCAGCTGGACCAAAGTTATAGTTACTGTGTCTGGCTAGGAAGTACTTTGGGGTGATAATTTGGGTCTTTCAGTCTGTGAAGAGGGCATTGTATTCTAAAGATGCATTCCATTTAGCATGAATTCTTCTCATACCACCCAAATTAACAACAACAATAACAAAATCACTTTCATGCAATCCTGATGCATGACTTCCCCAATGTGTATGTCTGACAGGTGCCAAGAAGGCAGAAATTCTAAATATAATTTTGGAATTTGAGTTTAAATAACTGATGCACTGTAGAATTCAGATATGGTTGGTTGTTAAATAATAAAATAATTTTATTTGTGTGAAGCATTTGTTAAGGAAGCCAGTTTTGACAGTCTAAAATTAAACATCCAAAATACTAATTGAGAGAAAAAATAATTCACTGAAAATACTCCAGGAAAATAAGGCTTGTTAAATATTTTGTCCCAGGCAAGTTAAGTTTAATGCTAGGTTGCATGGAAAATGTTTTACCTGTACAAAAACAAGAGTTACCTAAATTAGGTAAACTGGATAAAATCTTGACTTAAGGTATATGACAGTGCGGCTGAAATGAATCTATTTACATTCATTTGGCAAAAGTGGGGATCTTCTGAAGAAGAGATACTGAATGGAAGGGTTTATTGGTGATTTGAAAGTATCACACTAATTAAGTTTAAAGATATTTACTTGTAACCGTCATCAACCCATGTTGAAAACCTAGCTATATATTCAGAAATATTTGAGAGTAAATGGCTTGGTCACTCTTTAATTCATACACTTCAATTGCTCTTTTCAGGATTACCTGGCATCCAGGGGTTTGACATGGAAAAATATGTTAAATGAAAGTCTCTTAGCTCTTCAAAGAGGAGTTTTTATGTTGTCAGGTATGTTATCTTCATTTTTGTACATGTGTAACTCTTTGTCTATATATAGCTCAGTAATACTATGAAGAGGTTTTAAGTTCTGTGTACATAACCAATGCCATCATGACATTTTCACTAAATCTGGTTTTTCAAGCCTTATACTGACATTATGTACAAATTGGTTTTCTCCTCAGATTACAGAATTACTGGGAACACAGTGCTTTGCTACTGTTGTGGCCTTCGCAGCTTTCGAGAGCTTGCCTACCAGTACAGGCAGAATATTCCTGTTGCTGAATTGCCAGGTGGGGATTCCTTTGGTTAGTAATGGGAAAAAGTAATTTAAAGAGTTAAAGTCTGTTTTATCCTTGTATCCTTGGTGTTTTGTCACCTTTGTCTAGCCCAGTACAAATTTCTTTGCAGGGCTAATATCTTATGCTGATTGCTTTACTTATCAGCTGCTAAGTTTGCACATAGTTATTGTCAGACTCCCTAATGGAACCTTTTCTTTCAGTAGGATTTCTCATCTGTAGGATAAAGGTACCTGTATAGTGAAAAGAGGAATTCGGTAAAATCCACAATATAGTCAACAGGAACTAGTTGCTGTAATTTAATTTATTTTCCTATTTAAATACATAAAACTATGCATCTCCAGAACTATTTCACATGTTATCAGCTCTCAACTAGAAACAAGAATGTTTTCATAAATTAATTCTAAATCTGTTCACATTTACAGTTTTAATATAAAATCGCATGCAAGCAACTGTGCCTCCTTCAGTCCTAAATCTGTTGGAAACAGAAGCTCTTCCAACAATCTACTTTTAAATGTTACTCTTGTCCATGTAGTTCCTTTGTTAGCAACAGCTTACTTGTCTTTAACTGTTGAGAACTCTGCTTCTGTGCATAATGAGAGTCAGTCAGTCTACCTGCTTCTCCTTAGTATTGCTTTTAATTTGAATGTAACAGCTTTCTGGACAGTTGAGTTATGTATGTAGAACTGGAGGAAAACCCCAAAACTCTACCCAAATTAAGATTTTTTTTTTCTTTTTTTATGGAAATGTATCTAGACATATGCCCAGTGTCTTAAACTGTGAAGTTCATCTCTATTAAAATAAATGGTACCATTGACAGCACTGAGAACCAAATCCTTTTGTCTTAAGTCTGCATGAGCCTAATACTCAGAATGAATTTTTTGTCCTTCATTAAGTGCTTGTTTTGTTTCTAGAAAGGTGAACCAATATAGTTCACAGTTGTTTCTTGCCAGTCATGTCTTGTTTCTCTACAAAGCCTGCTCTGATGAGTAACTACAGTTAGCAACGTCTTAATAGTCTACATCACCTTATTTAATGACTTCTGTAATAAATGTAGCATTTCATTTGCTCTTTTTGTAGTGACTGTCACATCACGTCCTGATTGCTATTGGGGGCGCAATTGTCGAACTCAGGTCAAAGCACATCATGCCATGTAAGTCTGATAATTCAGAAAGTGGCTCTTGGGTTTGTTTAATTTGTAAAAAAGAACAAACAATAACAGCAAAAAACCCTGAAGCTTTAAAACGCCAGAAGCTGCATGAGTAACACCATTGTAGCATAAGCAAAATTGGACCAACTTTGGGTTGGGGTTGTTTTTGTCATTTTTAACACAACTTTGAAACAACCCCTTTGCATATGTCAGAAGGGCACTGCTATCACTTTTAAGTTTATACAACCTATTGCTGACACTCCTCGAGTCTTTTCCGCCCACAACTCCCCCTTCATTCCCATTCTTCTCCCGCTGAAGCAGCTTCTCATTTGCTTGTGTCTGGGTGCTTCTTAAATATACTGTACATACAATAATTAGCCTGGTGTGATTTCCATTTGAAACTATGAGAGACTCTTCTAGTAAAGTGCAACATACCTTGGAGGGGTAAATTGGTGGGAATAATTTGCAACAAGAAAAGCAAGAGAAGTTTGGAACATGTAACATTAGGAACTTGGTGTGGCTTAGCAGTTCCTGGTTTTGGAGGATTTTCTAGGTTTTATGCCTCTGACCCAAGCAATCTGGTATATGGCAAAATTGAAACACTGAGCCTGAAAAGTGATTAACACTCTGCTTTTCATGTGATTTAGTACATCTAGGGAACATGGACTTCTAGTATCTGGTCATTCATGAGAAATGTCTATCCAAAATAAATTGAGGTCCTTGATTTAAAGAAAACAAGGCCACTGATAACCAATGCAGTTTAATTCTTATGAAAAGACACACGTAGTACCACAAGTATTAGGGACTTGGAAAACAAAACAAAATTTATCTGCCTAACTGCTTCTAGAGAGGGTAGAAAAATCTTAGTTGCCTTATGAATAGTTCTGTAAATTCTCTGTGCATTTTAAGATAGAGGAGCTGTTAACCCTTGTTGAGAAACCACTTTAATGAATGGTAGAGTCTGCAGTATCTTTCTAACACTGCAGTGCACATACATTCTTAGCATACTTCCTTTAATATTTCAGGTACTGTGGGTTGAAAATAAACAGTGTGTACAGCTCAGGCAAGCAGATCATAAGGACTTGTAAAATATTCATCCTCAGCCTGTTACGAAGTCAGAGGGTTTTACCAAATATCTTTCAAAAATAATTTGGGATTTAAGTTGCAGATGTAATTCAAAGTGCCACTGTTGTAGATAACTTCACATAGAAGACTGTGTTCCCAGAGGTTTTGTTTGAAATATTACAGAGTTAATTCATTATCAAAGTACTCAGCAGTTGTCTTTTTTCATATTGTGTTGAATGATTCCATGTACAGCAGAAATGACTCAGGTTTTCTTCCTATTTTTTCTTTTTCTTTCTTTCAAGCACTAGCTGTTCCTAGAACTCACTGGCTGCTACTCATAGCTCCTAAAACCCATAAAAGCAAATAATCCTGTCATACCACTCATATCTACAGATACTCAATTACCTTTTTTTAAAAAAAAAAACCAAAATGTTGTACTACATAGTGGTTATATAAGCAAGGTTTCTTTCTAATATTTTATCCAAACCAGCAAGGGGGAGAAAATTCATGGTCTCTTTTGCATCATCTCTTCCACATATATGTATATACACACTCAACACGTCACCTCCTGTTTCAGTTATGTATCAGGGGATGCATAACCCAAGTAAGAGAAAAATAAAGAATGAATAGTAAGATGTTTCTAAGCCAGTGAAAGAACATGTTTATATTGAAATGTATTACTGGCCTGGTTAGTTCTGGGACCTAGTGACTTGTGTAATGCTGTCTACTGAAAATTACTGATGTCTCACAGGGCAAAATTAATTCACTGATTCCTGGTTTAATTGCCTTCTGGGTTTGAAGTATGCAGAAGTATAGAGGAATGCTTTTAATAACAGGTTTTCTGTGTGTCTAATAAACCTAACAGGGGTTAGGCAGGAGAGATGTTGAAAATCCTGTTACAGATGTCATGATAGTAGAGTACAATCTAAACAGGTTCTGGAAGACGGGTATGTTAGTGTGTAAATGTTCTGCTTTAAACTGTTTAACATTTAAAGTACTCTGTGAAAGATACTGACTCATTTTTCTTGTTAGCTTCTGAGAAATTTGTTGCATTTTAATACTTTCTTTTTTTTTCTTTCTCCTAGGAAATTCAATCACATTTGTGAGCAAACAAGATTCAAGAACTGAATACTGAATACTTGTAGTCTGTAGAGAAGGGACAAAACCCTGTCACACTGCTTGTACAGTTTAAGGTTTCAGGGGATCTTCTCAGTTCCCCCATAGCAGGGAATCAATAACGTTTGCATCAGGTAATCTGGTGTGAACTTTTTCATTTGTCGAATTTTACAGCTGTACATGAATAAGGTAGATTAGGGATTTTTTACAAGAAAGTCCAGCAAGCATTGCATTCCATCCTCATGGATACAGTGTCACTGTATCACGTCAGTGAAGAACACAAACAGAAATCACACACGCACAAAAACCAGCCATATCTTGGGACAACCTAAGAATAAGGAGTGTATTTGCACTACTTGTGAAGAAACTAAGAAAGTTCCTTAGAGTTAAAATAGAAATGTTTTGTAAAAGTATCTGATTGATATTTCAAGAGCCATTAATATTTAAGAAGGAAATTGTGAGTGTATATTTGTAACTGCATTTTGCGGTAGTCTGATATTTTGTCACTACCCATTGCATTTGTGCTAGAAACCACATTAATATTCACTTTAAAAGAATATTCATCTGTTAAACAGCTGTTTCAGCTTGAAGCCTCTACCATATGTGCAGTGTTACAGTGGAAGTAGTACAGGGTTTTTTTCTTAGTTTAGTCATATTGATGTTTTTATTCATATTAAATTACAAAAAAATTGCACAAAAATTTGAAAAACACATTTAAAGTTGGGGTAATACTTGAAGCAGAACAGACTTCTGCTAATATTGCTTCTGTAATGTTTTGTATCAGAAGACCAAACAGTGCTTTTGACATAGATCAGTCAGTAGGACACACTGGTTCTTTTTATTTCTTTTATGTTTGATACCATATGCTAAATATGTACCTCTGCCATGCAGCTGTTCTCTAGCATGCATACACTGGTGAAAGTGTAGAGAAAGTTATAGTTTAAAACAGAATATAGCAGCTTTGCTGGAAGGAACAATCTTACAAGAAAGAATTCAGTTTGGACAAATTGTAGCAATAGGGTGGCATTTCTGGATGGGGATGATGAAGGGGAACAATGGTGTCACTGACAGTAAAAAAAAGTAGATTTTATTGCCATGCCTCTACAGAGCTCATTCAGGAGATGTCCCAAGCATCATTTAAATTAAAAATCCTGACACAACCCACCCCACCCCAAACTGATCTGTTTCATCATAACCTGTTAGTAATGGTGACAAACTCAACTGGGACCAACATTTATTATCATACATAGAAGCATGAACAGAATGAGAAGAAAGCGTACAAAGTTACCTCTGTAGATACCATGTTGCTTTTAAGTTTGCCTTATTTTATGAGCAGGATTTATACTTTAATGTTCAAAAGTGTACACACAGATCTTCTGATAGAATGGAGCACAAATGATGCAGCACAAATGATGCAGCACATCGTGTCTACTGGTTGCAGTGGATTAAACAACTATTTCCAGTAATGCACATCTTTATATGAATGCTAATTAGATGTATTTCTGTTTAGATTTTTATTTTTCAAAATAGCTGTTGCAAGGATGGGTCTGTTGACCATACCTGTATGCTATTAAAAATACACTTTGGTGTGGACTTTTCTTCCTAATCTCTGGGCATTTTCTCCTGTGAGTAGGATTGAAATTGGATCTGGAATAATACTTGAAACTTCTTTTAACAACAACAGTGTGTTTCTGTCTTTTAGTATTATTAACAATGTTCTGTGGCTTCTGTATTTGTATTTTATGTTTAGATTTTTTTTTCTAATGCTTATTGTATCTTCTCAGGACAACCATTCTCAGCTGGTTTTGATCTCTTTTTCATCTCTGGCTGTGCATGTAGCAAAATGAGTGCAGTTGTGGAGATCAAGCCTTTGCACATTATATGCAGAAATGTGCTTCGTGTTTTCATTCACCACTTTCCACACCCCAGATGGGCTTTCAGCACAGACTTGCCACTGTGCTAGTGTTCAGGCCTCTTGTGCTGAAGTTCTTTTGTTGGTCAAGAATAACATGTCTACAGTACTATGTACAACCTCTCTTGCACTTACTCAAGTTGTGTTTGTAAAGGGATGTGTTGTGTGACTTCGAGAAAAAATTTTGGGGAAAACCCCCAAGCAAACAACAAAACTCATGTGCTTAACATCTAAACTACCTGTGCAGTAGAGGTTCTTCAGTTCCTTTTTTAAACCCCTCTTCCTTTTCCCTGTTACAGATAATTAATCTGCCTTTCTATGCATATAGGGTTGCGGTAGTGCAATGGAATGAAGGGATCTTTTTGTCATTTATATTGTACCAGGAGGAGATGAGAAATTAACTTGCAGAGGTGAATAAATCCTGATCTTTATATGCTCTTAAGTAAGTAAGAGTATCTGTCATGGGTATTACATACTCTATACATTAGACCTTTTTAAATGTATGGTTACCAGGTGATAGTTAATGTGATAAATGTATGAACTATGCTTGGCGTAATTGTTTAAATACTGTAAAGGTGCAGCATATTTTTAACCTGTCTAAAGCACATCCCCACCTCCTTTATAAGAGATATTTGGAAGCTGAGCATGAAATGTGGTAGAATAGATGTTACAGAAACCAAGATGATTATTGTAGGGGTTGACGTAGTGGTAATCAAGGTGTATAGTCTCTGTGTTTGAGGAGGTTCTTTTATAAAGAAGGTGGAGAGTAGTTCTTCCAGTTCTCTTTTGTGATTTATTTTTTTTTCCTAAGAAGTTATTAAAAAAAAAAAAAAGATACTGAAATTGTCTGTTTCTGTTTCTTCTGTGGCATATTCTCATCCCACAGAATGGAGGTATGCAACTCTTGCTGATCGCTGTGTCAAGATATTATGTATTTGACTGTTGAGATTTTACAACTAAATATCATCCTTGAACTAGTGACTAAAAATGACATGAGTTCGTGTGTTATTCCAAGAAATTCTCTCAAACTTTCTTAAAAGTGTCAGAGGATATCACAGAGGATCATCAGTATCTCTACAGTTTTTATAATGGATAAGTGTAAAACTATTAAATAGATTTCAGTTTTGTCAAGAGATGGCTTCAAGATGCTAGTATATGAAAAAGTTTCCTACTTTTGAAAAGTGGATGCTATTTTAGTTTCTCGCAATACCATAAGCACTGAAGTGACAAGCATTATACCACTACTGATTTAACAGCAGATTACAGAAAGTGATTGTCATATTGTGCTCATCTTTAGAATGATCTAAACTGCATCAATGCTAAGATTTCAAATGGCTTATGTTAAGAGAACTTTTTCTGAATAGAACTTTTCCCTTGCAGAGTAAATAGGACTTGTCTGCGCCCTGTTCTGAGATGAAAGACAGTGATGCCAGAGTCATTAAGCTTCAAATTGCAGTTTAGTATCCCAAGATTTCTGTGCCGCCACCATTCCTATTCTTGAAGCTGGATATCCATTAATGCAGTAGCTAATCTATATTGCTGTTCTCAAACCAGTTGTCATTTGTTCTTCAGACTAATAGAAATTCAAACTCAGGTTAAGTAGTGTAAAAGTGAAAATGCTGTGTTGTTCTATATGTCATAAAGACAAGCTGATAGACCTTAAAACTTATCATGGTTTTGGCTTGCCCTGCACTTAACCTTGGAAGGTTTAAGTATTTTAAACTCCACTATATCAACCAATGACTTGTAACTTACTTAGTTTGAGGAAGCTGCTGATTTTGGATTTATCTCCTATCAAGTGGCCAGTTCTGGCACAGCATAAGCTCTTTCAAGCACTTCCTGCATAAAGAATAGGAAAATTTGGTACAGTTATTGTGAGGAAGAGGATGCAATATATGGCATTATGCAGCTGACCATATACTAATTACAAGAGTGAATGTTAATCTGAGAGCCCTCAGTGCATCTCAAGTATTTGAATCAGCAACTGAGTAGAATATATTTTTTTAAGCTCTGCTACTGTTTTCTTTTAATAGAAAAATGCTGGTATTTGTCACTCAAAGATAAATCATTCTGCAAACAAAATACATCCATTTGGTATCAATTTCTAGTCTGCAGTAGAACTGTGTAGTGTAAATGCTTGACCTACAGCAAGAACTTAAGGAAACAAGTTGACTCGAGTAAAAGGAGTTAGGCATTTGAGAATTCTAAATTATGCTCTGAAAATCAGGTTTCTTATGGGCTCTCAGAAATACCTGCTGGAAGGGGGTTTTATTTTGTACAGCCTCTGAAAATAAACCAACAGTCACTGTATTGTAGTCCTTTCCTAGAAGTTAGGAAAAGGAGCTCTTTTAAAAAGAATGTGTTGGGATTTTGCATTTTCCCACCTATTTTATGTAACATTTTTTCTGCGTGATGTTTGGGAGCTGAAATACCACTTACACAATTCCAAGGAATAACTTCTGAAGAAAACTAATTATACTATTTCCCACAGCAATGCTTAATATGCAAAGATTGCCTCTAAATCTGCTTTTCAGGTCATCCTTCTTTTCTTCACACTTCACCATTTTGACTTTCAATGAGGTAATTTCACCCTTAAGCTCATTAGTTTCCATAGGAAATGAATTATAAAAAATGCTAAGTGTGCCTTATGAGGTTTAACATCAAAGACATTTCTAGACAGACCATGAATGTATGTTGAAGCTATACTTGGTCTCTGTTGGGTATTCTTTTCAGTGCTGCTGAGTGTCAGTTTTTTGCTTTTATTAGGTAAGTGTTGGCTCAGGACTTACCTTTTTTTCCCAATCCAAATTAATCTTTAATTCTTTAGAATAGAATCTAGTAACTGACTGGACTATTTGAGTCAAATGTGTTTTGTCTTGGCTCCATGTGCCCTTCTAATGGGGAGAAAAAACCCTGAGATAGTTATGAGTAGGTTGTTTTATAACAATTGCTTTTAAAGCAAGTTAAATTTCTGAAAGGAAATAGTCTGTTTCTGCTAAGAAGTTTATAAATTGATTTTTCTTGGTGAATGCTACTCTGAAGCCTCAAAGTTAGGATGCAGCAGCTGCATCTTAAGTCTTTTGGATGGTTTTCCCATTGAGCCTCCATGCTCAACCATTTTGACTACCTGACAGTAAGAAACCTAACACAGAATTCTTTCCAGCTTGCATGGCTTCAAGCTTTTATTTTGAAGCTCTGTTTCAACAATGAAAAAACAGGGAATACCTGCATATTTTTGTCCTATTCAGTCTACTTAACACATTGGCTAGAAGGATTGTCTGGTATATTCTAGAATAATTAATTTTAAAATTTAGCATTATTCAAATCCAGTTTTACTGAAAAGAATACTCCTGTTTGGTAGTGCCATAACAGTTTTGGGCACATTTTTCCTATGCATTTATGATTGGAATTATTTTCCTCCTCTTCAGTAAGTGTTTAGCATGCTTATTCCATTTGCTGCTTAGTTACAGTATGCAAAATAGCCCAGTAAACTGCCGCATTACACAAAGGTAAAACTGACTCTCAAGCCCATGTATGAGTTAGGAGGTTTTCTGTCATTACAAAGTATTAGCATTGCACTCAGAAATAACATATCTGCTAGCAATAAAATAAATGCTGTAAGTAATACTACCTAAAAACTAATCCTAGTCAATATTTACAGCTGAGAGTATGAGAGCACCTTATTCCACCTGGAGCTTTCAAAATTGCTTAAATTTGTGTGATGACTCTTTTGAAGAGTAGGGATGGAAACTATTTCTGTTCCTGGAGGGTGTAATAAAAGAGGTGGAGAGTCTCAAAACAGTACCTTTAACTGTAAGGGGAAGAAAATATTTTATAAATTCTTTGAAGGTACAAAATAAACCACAAATATCTCTTTAGCAGTTAATTTTAGTGATTTTTTTTGTGTGTTAGGCAAAAAATAGGAACTTCAAAAGCCAAGTCAGGAACTTAAGTCCTCCCATGTGTTGTACTCCTGACTCTCTTCAGGGCAGACCAAGAGTGAGAAGGTCACCTTTGTGTACCTGCAGCAGTTAGGTGTTGGGCTTCAGTACTTTCTAGTGGCAGAAAGACCTCACCTTTGAGTAGTTTGGTGTATCAGCCACCTCAATTCTGAAAATAAGCAGCAGTGTTCAATATCATGTATTTTTCAAGAGAAGGGTGTCTGTCAACATATATATGTATGTAGTCCATGCTAAATATATGATACTGGATTTAATGTCTCGTGTAGTTGCCTACCTGCTGCTGTAGCAAGCAGTGATGGAAGAGTTACATGATGTTGAGAAAAGCCCTGTGACAGGAAATCAAAGCTCCTACAGAAACCAGCCACTGGCAGGTAGGCTTCACTCAGAAAAATCTGTTCTGATGTCAGTGTAAACAACCACCTCATTACCTCACTAAGTTACTGAGGAGAAACCATAAAGGATCTGATCCTTGGGTGTTTGCTGACTGAATAGTGCAGCAGCTTTTGTGCTCCTTCTGTTGCAGCAACTGCTAGGGAGGTTGCTGTGCTGGTGTACCCCATGTGACTGCTGGTGACCATACAACTTAGTCTTTCAGCAAAATAAAAATAGTGTCATTACATTGTAAAAATGAAGAGTTAAACATGCTTTTATTGAAAAAGTCACTTTTTCCAGCCCTTCAAATGTAGCTATTGTCAATAACTGAACAAATACTTTTCAAAAGTTGATTTCAGTACTTCAATCTTTAGAAATGTAAGAAGTAACAGAACATTGACTCTGAATTACAGTGTATATGAATTTAATGAAATGGAAGTTATTATTAGAGTACTGAAGACATCTAAACATTTTCTTAAATCATAAATATATTAACTCTTCCCTTTGAATCAGATAGCATTAATTAAAAAACAACAATGACAAAAGCCAATTCAACAACAACAAAAGAAACCAACTTGGAGCCAGACCTTCGTGCTTCAAAACTACTCAACACAGGCTGGTAATAACAAATGTAGAGACTTGTTTGCTGTTCATGTTTGAGTCAACTGCTAAAGGGCATATATGTATTTGCTTCCACTGCTGCCAGATGAAAAGCTCCTATGCCTACGTAGACATGTAAACACACACTCAAAGTATAAGGTAAAACCAGCAGTCTTGTGTTGCATATCTCAGACATTAACAGGTGGCAAATGGAAGCTGTAATAGAAGGTGAAATCATAAATAATTCATTTAAATATTTCAGGACTCAGACTTAAATGCCTTCACATAGAAGGATTAAGATAACTCAATGCACTGTACCTAATATAGGGGAAGATTTGTATGGAAGATATTTCTGACACCTGTTTTATGGCATACTATTGCTTTAAAACAATGTGCTGTTTCAGCTGCAAAATACAGCTTCATAAGGAATTTCTTTCATTTAAGAAAGCAAAATAATTCTAAGTTGTGGGCTGAACATGCAGGATTTTCTTGCAAAGACAGGAAAACATGACCAGGAGGCAATTAAAATACTGATGGGGTGAAGGCAATAGGACTAGCACGCTTCCCTTTGGTTCAGCATTCAATTGAATGCCCTGTATTTGTAACCAGGGAGGCACAACCACTTAATAGTCCATTCCTAAAGAAAGTGAGCACTCAAAGTTTGCCCCATTTATTTTTAAGTCCTGCCTGCTAAAGGAAGTGAAATAGTTCTCTAGGCAATGTGCGTTACCAGCAATAAATAGCTGGTGGATATAGCATCAGAGCAGCTGCAAATATCCCAAGTGTTGGATGCTGAAAACTATCCCTAGTATTTCAGTGTTTCTATACACATGCTCCTGTTGCCATGAGGAGTCACTTAAAAATGTAGTGGACTAAGGTGGTTTAAGCCTATGTAGATCTAACAAAGATAAAGCTACATCAGACTTTTATAGAACTAGCATCCAGTACTGGGTTGCTTAGCTTGTCCATATGCTTCTCTAAAGAGTTAGGATATGAAATAATCATTGTTTGTAATACTAGAGATGCTAATCCTTGGTAAATTGTGCTAAAGTACAGAAGTTATGAAATGCTTAAAATTAAGTTTACAAAACTGTGCGCAAACATGCATGATTAAATTCTTACCCTTGGCTTGGCAAGGCTTGGATTGTACAGGCATAGCTATAAACAAAATTTAACTCAGAGCTCCCAACAGAAAGATTCGAATGATACCACAATGGCAGAGGACTGATTGACATTTCAAATATAAACCATGGTGTAACCATGTCAGATGACTTTCATTTCTCATTCCAGAAAAGGTTTTCTGCAGTCTGAAGTACTTTTTCAGAGGATACTTTCTTGTATAAACCACATCAAAATTCCATGCAGAAGAACAGAGATGAGGTTGTGAACATACGAAAAGGTTGAATTTGTGCTATGCTATTGTATGCATCATCATAATCTCAGTCCCAGCAGATGGGAAGCAAACACCGTTTTTAACGAAGTTGCATCCATCTGTGACTGCCATGCTCAACTGCTTGGCACAGCTTCCACTCTCATCATGTCCCTGTTGTCTCTGTTTTTGTGAACTGATGTCTCAGTCTTTCTGAGGGCATCACTGGACTGAAGCTTGGCTTAGTGTAGGAGCAGCTATGGTATCACAGTTCTGTGAGGTCTCAGTAGTATTAGCATCCTCAGCTGACGAGCTCTGCTGTTCCCTGGAAGAGCTTGGGGCCTTCACATGACCTTTGTATAAACTGGGGGATTTTGCCCAAAGGGGAAGATTTGACATGAAGCTGGCAGAACTGTTTCCCTCCACAGTCAGAACCATTGGCTGTTTATCTGGCACAGCTGGAGCATACACAGCAGTTTGCTCTGACAGATGATCTCCACATTGACTAAGGTGTTCTGCTAGGACCAGAGGCTGCTGATCATCCCCTTCTTCAGAAATAACAAAAACTGGTTTGGTTTTGTCTGTTTCTAACATAAGTTCCTTCGTTTTGGAACCATTGACCAAGTTGATTTTCAGTGGGTTGGAGCTGTCTAGAAGATTTCTGGGGCTTTGGCTATTAACTGGAGATGTTGCCCCTAGATGTCTTGATGGATCCAAGGACCTCACATGTTTGCTGTCAGGGGAACTGGCTAAAAATCCAAAATAAGGGTTCCCAAACCTGGATTTCTTCAAATTGCAGGAGCTTAGCTTCCGCTGCCTTTGTGCGGACAGAGTGAGGGGGTATGAAGCATTACTGGCAGATGAATCGGAGTAAATGGTCCCTGATGCTCCCTCTATCTCAGTGGCTGAGATTACTTTTCTGGTTGAGGCACCTTGAGATCTTGCAGTTGTAGGAAAACCCTGCACAAAATAGTGATAAATTAGCAGACATGGCAAGAAAAGCAGCTAGCTTTTACCTCCAGGGAACTAAACGTTAAGACTCCTGGTCATGTTAAAGGTGAGACGCATTCTTTAGCAAAAACCTATGTTTTAGCAAAAACCTTAAGAAAAAGAAGAAACCTCCTCTATTAGCTTTGTAACAAGCTGTTGGTTTGATGACTACAGTCAGTGAGACCTAGATATTCCTCCCACACCTACAGATTCCTTGCAATGCAATAGTAATATATCAATTAAAACAAATTTAAGACATAGCCAGGGGAAAAAAGGTACATGTCAAAACATCCAATGAGATAATTTAGTCTGAAGGCATTTTTAAATGTTTTTCTGGACTGGGGATCATTTCTTAAGCAGGTGCTAACTGCTGGGAAATGCAGCTTCTTAGCACTTCAGGAAAGCCTGAATAAGTTGCAATATAGGTAGGCAAAAGAGTTTGCCATACACCAAGCAAGATGGACTGCAGTGTGCATCACATTGCAGTCTGGGAAGGCAAAGCAGTAGAGCTTTGACAGTCCCGTAGAGCTTTGACAGTCCTGTCAGCGAACAGAGGGGAGTACTGGGGGACAGACCCCAAGCACCATGTTCTCCCCTCCTTGCAAGACTTACACTGTTGTCAACCAGCTTTGTGAAGGGACTGTTAGTGGTCCAGCTACACCACTTTTTCTGTAGCTGTGGTATTGGAGCCAGGAAGTCGTGGAAAGTGCGGGCACTCCATGTGCGTTGTCTGGGACAGTGATTTTCCAGCTGGGCATTCCCCTTCTCAACAGTGTCTGCTCCTGCAGCTGTGTGATTAGAAGCCAACCAGTCAGACACTGAGGCTGGGCTCGTGACGCTTCTTTTTAGATTTTTGTCCTGAAAAGATTAAATAAAGATTGTTTATAGCATCTTTTATCAAAACATTTTAAAAACACTTCAAAAATATGCTGTTAGTGCCAGAGACTTGATTTTTCAGTGGTTCTGTTCTCAGGACAAGACACCAGAATGCAACTTCTCCTAGTTGGTTTTGTAGCGTGCTGCCTGGATGAAAGTTTTACCTTGCTTCCCCAGTTTTAGGTTTAACATTAAATTGGGAAATTTCAGTTATGTAAGAAGTCCTACCACTCTTACTACCAAATGTATCAAATATCTACAGCTTTATTTTACTGGAGATATGTGATAGATCAGAGTAGTAAACTTCAATTTGTAAAACATAATTCTTCCACTTTGTTTGCCTCTTGGAAGGCTCTAGATGTGTCTGTCTGGGGAAACAAAACTTCAAGGAGGATGGGGCCTGCATAAAGAAGTCCAGAAGCAAGCAACAAGAGAATCACAAGTTGAAAAAGTGCATGACTCAGGAGGGAAGACTGAAGTAAGTGGTGCTTTTTATCAATTTTAGGGAAGAATTAAGCAAATAAAAAGAATTAAAAACAAAGAGAAAGGGAATAATCTCTTCTTGGTGTCTGTGGTGAATAGAACAAGAAGCATGAGACTCAGATTAGAGCCAGAGATTTTCATTTCGTATAAGAAATGCTTTTCAAGTGGAAAACATGCTTTAGCAGTAAAGCAAGATATCCAGGCAGGTGTAAAATTGCATAATTGGAAGATGAAACCACATTAAGCCATTTTCACCAACTCTGTGTATAAGCGAAGTTGATGTGACATGTGAATGAACTATAGATTACTTCTAAAGATCTCTTCCATGCTTTATGTGTTCCCAACTTTTATCCTTAATACTGATGTGGGTTTAGGGTTAGGGTTAGGGACTAAAGAGTTAAATAATCCCTGACTGTGCTATGAATCTCCTTTAATTCTTACTAATACTTCACCTGCTATTTATATAAGCCTCCTGTTCCACAACTCCCTATGTATTTTTAATTTTCAGCTGTGCGAATATGGTTGTCATGAGAGGAATGCAAAATCCACATTCCCAAAGTTTACATAGTCGTTAAAGAGGGTCTGAAATAAATCCAACAGTGTCCTGGATTTAAAAGTCCTGAGAAACTAGAAACTTGTCATTTGTTATTTCTGAGAAACTGAATCTCTCAAGTTTCTGCAAATCAAAGAAACTATTTAGTTTAAATGTCATGTTGGATATGGATGGGCAGAGAGGCAAGAAATTAGCTAGTACAGTAGAAAAAAATCTCAGTAGGAAGCCATGAGAGGCTTCAGGATCTGGATAAGGTTGTTCAATATTAAGCTCTTGGTCTCAGACTTGATTAAAGTAACAATCTCTATTTATAAGCCAGATGTCTTCTCATCAGAAGCCTCTTCAGGCTATCTTAGGATTTATTATTCTAGTATTATTATAAGTACTTCCAAAATGGTGTAAAAGCTTGCCACTGGTTTTGAGACAAATATACTGGAAGGTAAATAGATATACAAAGGTGAATAATATATTTTCTAGATTTTGGAAAACGTTTTAGCAAAAAAGTATTTCTTAAACCTCCATGATAATACTCTTTACTGAAACCTTTGCATCTGAAACTTGTAATGTCTCGATAGAAGCCAGAGGTTATAGTTAGAAGTTAGCCAGAGGCTGAACTATGACTTAAACCAAATGGGACTTAGAAAGCCAGGACCATCCTGGGGAACACCTCAGAAGCCATCTGAAAGCCATCTTACACTCCCTTTCCTCATGCTAGACTATAAACAGAGATATGTGTTTGCTGTTCCACCTCTTGCCTTCTAACAGGGGATTGGTTTCTTCAGATGGGATTTAAAAGCTAAAAAGAAATGACAGTTTATCATCTGCTCCTGCTCAGCAGAGCTAAGGCTCACCCTTCCTGGGGAACACAACACCAAGTGGCCAGTCACCATTTCTCAGAAAAAAGTTCTAGATTATTTTTTATTGAAAGCTCCTTGTAGCTTGCTTTGTCTAGTCAAGCATTTTGTGTGAGGTGAGTCTGATGTTGTTATTTACCGTACCCTAAAGGCTCAAGATTTCACACATATTTTCATGTGAGGATAACTCCTTAGTTCCTGCTAGGGAAGTGGCTACATACCACTGAATAACTCATCCTACTTGCCTCATGCTGGTTTACAAAAGCTGTGCGCCATCCTGTCTGTGTGGGGCTCAGAGGCTGGCCAGCTGCACTGTACACCCTAAGAATACACATTTAGAAACTAAGCTGTAAACATTTATTTCTAACATCCAGTAACCCAGATTATCAAGCGGCCTAAAGAGATCCTGTTTGAGTGCAGGTCTGTAATTAGCCTGCTGTGCTTCATTTCCACCCCCCCTTGATGAGGATAGTCTTCAGCTGTGGGGAAAGACCAGTGCCTTTAAAGAGGCCATTATAGCTTTCCTGGATAGTTTTTCTGCTTCTTAAGGGAACTGATTGAGAGCATTGACTCATTTGAGGGCAGCATGGACATCACTGAGGAGATTATGTGGTAAATCGCTTTAATTCTTTGGGTTATCTTCACTCAGGACTGTTTTAACCCTAAGTATTTTATTTATATATATATAAATCTCCTCTGATAGGTTGGTTGCAGAAGGGATGGCAAAGTAGAAATGTTTTTTCTTTAAGTCTATTTGTTTATTCTAACTAGAAAACTAACTAGAGTATGGAAAAGAGGAAGGAAAATGGGTTTCCCTCCTGTCTAGAAGCTGTATTTGTATGTGGCTGCCACCAGGTGAAGCTCTGTTCACTGGAAAGCAGGACCAAGGAATGAAGGTGTTAAGGGGTGGCCAGTTTGGTCAGTGATACAGTTCACAGTGTCCTGCTCTACAGAAAGTAATGTTTTTGGGCAAGGGGAGGCAACAGAGCTATTTTCCTTTCTTTCCCTCTTTCTGTTAACCAATGTATCCGATGTGAGGAAAAGCTTAATATGTGTCTTACACTAGCATAGGAAAATACTGACCAGCCTGGCCTTCTGGCTAATTTCCTAATCAAGTGCAGGGATACAGAATGCTTTTGTTTTGTAAACTGTGACAGAAGTATTACATAGCCTGTCCTGGGGCATGTGAGCTCCTTGGGATGGTTTGTTTCCCCTCTCGTGGGAAAAAAGAGAGGGCACTGGAGAGTATTGACCTGGGAAAGGCTTTAATATAGACTTGTAATGGATGTGCTCTGTCAGGCACTATGTGTAGGGGTTGAAGAGGTGATAGCTAGACCTGAGACTTCTGAGCTATCATCTCCTTTCTAAACAAATAATTAACCAGGTGAGAAGGAGAAAGAGCTAAAATAAGAGAGAACTTACTGAACTGGTTCAGGTTTCTGTGTGTGTGTGCTTGGAAGGACCCCACTACTTTCACTTGAAGTGCTTGATTATTTGGTTTTGGAGTGTACACTGTTACTTTTCACATCAGCCTGGTGAGACAGTTAACCAGCTTTCTGAGGAGCTGAGTAACCTTCCTGACCACTTGGTAGTGGTGTGCAAGAGCAGATCTGACTCCCAGGTCCTTCAGTTGTGCAGGTGATGATTTTAAAGTATTTCTGAGGGCTGGTCCTACTGCCTACTGGCAGACCTCTGCATCATTGGTTGTTAGATCCAAGGCAGACTGCTGCATTTGCTCTTATCAAATCCAGGAAGATACCTGCTCAGAGGATCACAGCCCTCATTGTTTGATGACAGTTCAGCTTGAGGGTTAAGAGAACTGCCTAGCTTGTTCACTACCTTTTGTGTAAAGTGGGCAGTAAGCATAAATGGACAGATTTCACTAGTACTGCCCATGGGGGACATCTCGTAGCTTGTTAGAGATGCCAGAGAACATTCCTACCTGTATTCTGTAGGTGGTAAAGCTCAGCCCACTAGTACCAGGTCCAGCAGAAATAATAAATACTTCATCACTCCCAGTCTCAGTGGTCACTGCAGATATGGAGGAGGGCACATCTGGGTCAGTGTCCTGAGGAGACCGTTCTGTGCTGCCTATGCAGGAAGTGACTGAGAAAATAAAATCAGTAACAACTGCTTGTGAGAGTCCAAAACAGCTGTTCCCAACTCCCCCATGACAAGCCCCTCCTCCTTCCCAAGACAAGCTAGAGCAGGCTTTGGCTGGCTGTCTCATCAGCCAGAATAAAATTCAAGCCAACAGTTTGCTCTCCTGAAACTGCAAGCCCTTAAAAACAAAAGGGGAGGAACACCCTTGGGTCTGCTTTCTAATAAAGACAAACCAAAACTAAAATCCCTTATACTAAATATTCAAGGTTATGCTGGGTACCAGAAACTTGCTGATTTGCTTAACTCATTCTTTATTTGTATTTACTCATCCCTGTTAATATTGGGAGCTATGCTTTTTGCTTAACCCTAGTGATCCTGTTCCTACAGAAGCAGCATTATGCTCTAGGGACTACCACAGGGGTGTCTGTCTACATGTGTCCTTAAGGCCTGTACATCTATATCTGGTTGATGTTAGGAGAACTCTGGCCACAATGTCATCAATGACTTTTCCAAAGAAGCAGATTGAAAACTGCCGTGGTTGGGAGCACAGAATTAGCTTTTTATGAAGATGTCCTTGTGTGTATATAATGGTTGATGGTTTAGTGGGAAACTGATGGTGTGTAGCACCAGAACATGAAGAAGCTCCCTGTTGGCCTTCACCAACCAGAAGGGGCACTGGTGCAATTTATGTGTGGTGACTCAAAATTGCACCAGGTGACATTATCTGCAGCTTGACTGGAGCCTTCTTGTTTTAGAAACACACTGTGAGCTAAACATCACCTAAAGCACTGTCATCCATAAAGACCTTCAGAAAGCACTAGCTCCAGGAGTCAAAGTTGACCAAAGCCAATCTAAGCATTCTAAACCCCATCCTTTCTGGACGAGGTTAGGCACATGGCAAGTGAAACTCTTCCATAATTTAAGTTGCTTGTAGCAGCCTGAACCTGACATATTTGCTCTGCTAACCCAATGTCTCTGCAATGCCATGTGCTATGACAGCTTTTGTTGGCAGCGTCTGGAGCTCTGCTTGTGCATGCTCCTTGCCAGAGGAATTACCCTACCAGTGAGGGGGGAGAGCAGCAAGAGATAGCTTCCACAACAAAGGCTTTCTGCTGTGAAGTGGCTCTCCAGCTGTGCATGGGCAAGACAGCAAGGAGGACTGCAAGGAAGAAACGATCTGATTAACTGGCCGGGGCTACAGGGTGCACTGACCTGCTCCCATGGATGTCCCGCACTTACCCGCCTGCTCCCGGCTCACAGAGTGGTTGTTGTTTTCATTCTCCCGGTTTGGCACCACCAGCTGGAGCTCATTGATATCAACAGTGGAGTTCTGGATCCTGTTCTACAACTCAGAACATGCCCCAGTAAACATTGTCAGATAAACAGTGCAACAGCCAATATGAAAAAGAGAAACAGAAATTGCTGAAGCCATTAGCACTAACCTCCTGGTCACTGCATGTGTTGGATGAGCTCCTTTTGGGGCACATTCTCTGTCTGAAAAGAAGAGACAGAAACAACAACAAGCCCACGAGTAAGTTAAAGATACACAGAAGGTCTCACCTGTGCTGATCTTGTGATGGGGACCTAGAAAGTTATGAGCTTTTCTGCCTACAGGAGCATCCAAAACTCAGGACACCAAGACCAGTAGGCCAGGGGAGAAAATTATATGTTCACGTAGTGGAAAGCCAGCTGAAAAAGAGAAGGATCTCTCATCATCTTCCCAGGATCACTGCAAAAGCAGGAGTAGTTCAGACCTCTGCCAAGTCCTGCCAGGATCCCCCCAGTCAGCTGCTCTTTCATATCAGTAACTAAATAGCAGGATTGAAATCCTGCCTTTGGTCTGTCTCTTAGACAGAATATTTCATCTGCATAGTCAATATTGTATGCTGGATTATATTTAGCAAGCAGAAAGCATCGAATGTTGTGCATGTGTATGAACATTTTATTAAAAGATAGCCCTATGGCAGATGATTACTGGGTAAGTATGCCTCTTGGCTGGAGGGAGACATGTTCTTAACCATTTTTTCCATGCTTTTACTAAAACTAAGGTTATGAAACAATACTTTTCTGTACTTTTGGATGATAAGAATTGAAGGTGTCACAAAGAAAGGCTTGCAGTAATGAACGCCATTATGACTGAAGCAAGTGTATTTTGTCTTTGTGTACAGCAATTCTCCATGGGGCAGTACAGACACACATGGGAGCATTAAGATGCTGAACAGATTGAATGTGGCCCATGGTACAGTTTTTCCTACTATCTGTGCTGTTGGCTGGCATTTTTTGCTGTTGTTTGGAGGATTGATTTCCTTGAAGGCATTTAATCTCCTCCATGAAAGCTTTTTTTGGTCGCATGATTTCAAGTTTTTTGTCACGATATTATTACTGATTTTTTTTTTAAGAATGGGGGCTCAAAGGCCACCTGACAAGGCTGGACAGGAGCTGGTGTCTGCTTCATCTCAGGCATGATGTGTTTCATTCCTTCACGGTATCACTGGATCTCTTAAAAATGCTTATTGACTGACAAGTGAATTGAGGGAGGAAAACAAAACATGATGCACCCCCAGCACTGTTCCAATGAATCAGAGAAGACTACAGAAAAAGAGAAGAGAGAGTTGGCACTTGAGAATTTAATCCAGAAGAGATCAGATGGATAGCTGTTACTCCAGGAGGCACAATGGCATCAGCCAGTTCTTGGGTTTGGGGGAACTTGGGGCTAAAGCAGGGAAGGATCTTCCTTAACAAACAGATTTAGGAAGTGGGATCAGGGAAAGGCTTCGAAGTAGGAGTGGTGTTGCCTTATCAAACAAGATAAAACCAAGTAGAAAATACTTCAGAGTGGAGAATGTTTAAGTAAATATTCCTCAGGCGCACACCAGAACCATGCCAGCAGGAGTGACCTGCAAAACATGCCCCAGAACAATGAATTAGTGTGGTGGTCAGGGCATTCAGGTAGATGGTAGGAGAACTATGTGTAACTCCCTGCTTTCTTCACATTGCATTAATTTTCTTAATCACTCCCCCTCCTCCCAGCTCTTTCCTGCCAAAACCCATGACAAAAATTTAATCAAATCTGATATATTCCTTTGAAATATTCTTGTTTCAAATAACTTGCATGTTACAAGCAAATTTGTTAAAATATTCCTACCTAGGGATTGAAGAGCACAAAGGAAATGTTCTCTTCTAAGAAAACAGAACTTAGCACATATTTCTTCCTCACTGAACATCAGGCATTGGCAACTCGGACGTTTTAGTTAACTGGATGGTCTCACTTCTAGGTTTGCTATTTGAACTTTTAGCATGACTTAACAAACAAAAAGCTCAAGTTCTCAGAAATACAAATAAAAATGTGTTCCTTAGATCTTTCTATGCAGTTGTCCCATTTAGAATATATTCATATTCCCAGGGACAAAGCTGAAAGGATGAAATACCTATTTTAAATTGGCTCAGCAACTGACAGCTATCCACAACTGTGGATAGACAGGGCAAGTTCTGCATTAAGAAACTGAAATACCTTAGATCTATTTGGTGCCTTTCCTTGCCATTCTTTATAAATGTGTGCTATAATATTAATCAGGCACCATAACTACCTTGAAATCCACACTGCAGTTTGGCGGCATAAACCAAAGTAAGGTATCCCTGGCAAAGATGTTTTCTATGTGAGTATGGTAGGTTAAGGGGAATAAGAGGAAGAAGAATCCAATTCTTCCCAACATTTTCATTAGGATTAGAACATGGTAACTGGCTGGAATGTCCTCATTTTAACTTTTTCTTTCCTCATCACACTTTGGGTACTGTGTTTGATTTCCACTGAACTATTTGATTTACTGTTTACAAAACATGCAAAGGGTAAGAGTCTCTAGATTCAGCCAACAGTTTAGGTGGAAACTTGAGACAGGTTTTTTTTTTCTTCTATTCAGAGCTGCTGCTATAGTACCTACCGAGATACATTAGTTTGCAGGACTGGGGTCTTAGTCTTTCTTTAGCTCATTCTCCAGTTCATTCTCATTGGACTAAACCTCTCACGGCACACTGCAGTACCTTGCCAGGGAGAGTGGCAATTGTGGTTTAAGCCCATCCGGTTTAAGCTGGTAACTCAGATCAGTGTTCAGCTCATAGATATAAAACAGACAACATGAAAATACACCAGTTTCCATCATTTAGAAGAATTTGTAATTGTGTAGAGGGACAGAAATGGAGGACACAGCTACGATAGGCAGGGAGCGAGTTTTGGGTTGTGCCTAACACAAGGATGGCAGAGGAAGGGCCTGGTTTTAGCGCAGGAGTGATGAGGATTCTCTAAGAGGGCATTATATGACAAAGCAGAATTTCAGCCCCAGGTGATGGTGAGGCTGCATGCAGTGATTGGCAGGATAGCTTGCATGGAACGAGATGGCAGCACATGATGACTTGAAATAGCTGGGGGGGGCGTAATTGGAAACAGGTCATTGGCAGGCTATGCAGATGTAAAATGCAGTTGCAATCCATGAGTTGCAACCATCAAGCAAAAGTCTGACTGCATTGGACAGGATTAAAATTAAATAAGGTGGACATGTCTGTTGTTCTTGGGGCTTGGGAAATTAAGTAAAAATTACCCCATTACTCGAGCCAGGCCTCATGGCCAAAAGTAATTAGAATTATTGGCCAACTAACAACTGAAGCTTTCATTCCCTCCCCAAACAGCAAACAAAAGCTGCAGTGTGGCAGAGACTTGGAGTTTCCCCAGAGAGCTTTGCCCTGGCTGAATGCAATGAGCCTGAGCAGACATTGCTGACGACTTGGTGCATTGGATTGGCGGTAGGTGCCAAGCCCATCCCGGGCCATTTCTACCCCTGGCAAGGCAGAGCCTGCTACTTTTAGCCTAGCAAAAGCAGCATATAGAAATGAGGGGGGGGGGAGATGCAGCTAAACCTGGTACCTGAGGAACAAGTAAAGAACAAAGAGAAAAGAAAGTGGAAGGCAAGTTTGCAAGGCCAAAAGCCTGAAGGTTATTATTAGCATCTTTTGCAATGTCACGCTCCAGCCTGGACAAGTATTACCAGTCCCATTTCTGAGCATGCTGCATTGTTAAAGTATTTTCATTTCTCCCCTCAGCCCACCCCTTGCCATTCTGACCTCTTCTGCAGTGAGGAGATGCTGTGGCTAATATGCATTTGACACCTGATTTCAAGCTGTATTTAGGGCAAGAAGCATAAAATAGAACTTAGTGGGCTCAAATTAAAAAAAGTTTAGATGTGCTTAACAGCCTCTGTCGTCTTACTTCAAGCTGCATTAAAAGCCCACAGCTGGGAAGTATAGGTGAGTTCCGACCAGTGCCAGCAGTTCTGGGGAAGGGACCGATATCCTTCAAGCAGTTACCACAGTAAAGAAGAAAAGACAACTCTTCCAGTGCAATACAAGTGAAGTCACTCAGCACAGGTCATGGCACCACTTCCACATGTGCCAGATCTCACTTAAATACTTTAAGTTTGACAAGAAATAAAGTATTGTTATCAAGGCATCCTTGGAATAGCATGGAAGCAATATAGGCAACTGGGATAGTAAATGGCCTTTCAAGAAGATAGAGGACTAGGGATACTCTCTATATACAGTCAAGAGCTGACTGAGGTATACCTTCCTTTTAAAACAAGAGTCATAGAGCAATGAAAAGGCATAAATGCCAGCGTAAAAAGTGAGTTTAATCCTGGTCCTGCAGCATAGGACCCCAGCAGGATGTATTTGCAGTGACCAGGACATACAAACATTCGTATGAGGAGAAAAAATGCATTCAGTTTTTCTCTGTTGGTCAGCAAGAGCAGAGGATTACTTTTGTAAACATCTGACAAGCAAAAAGCCAAATTGTGCATGTGAGCAGCATGGCCTGACTTTCCAAAGAGGCTACACAGAGTAAAGTTCAGCCAGTAAAATCTCAGATTGCCAGTGTACTTCTTGGTTTGAATAATACTCTGCTTCATGGACAGTTACAGTGAAATTAAATAGGGGTAATGGAGCAAGAACAGCCAGCTCAACATGTGGATCAGCCCAGACTGCTGCCATGGTGAAGGGAGCATGTTTCTGTCTCTTTTGAAGACTGGAAAGGGTATAAAAATGAAGTGTTTGGTTTCTGGAAGACATTTTACACCAGACGTTTTCCTTTAGAGCTAGCAAAAAATTGTGGTCTAAATTAGTGTTCTGCAAGTTCTTTGAAAAGGAAAAAGGTTAGTTAGATGTAACACATGCAAGTTTAACTCTTACAACTATGAAAACCTCAGACTCTGAAAGCAGGAATTTCTATATGCAGCAAGAGAGAGTATATTTAAGCCTCACCACCTTGCCCACATCCTCTTATACCCAGTATGATGGCCTACATTTTGTATTTATTCAGCAAGAGCTACAAAAGCAGCCTCCAAAAAGACAAGGAAAGCAAAGTTCCTCTATCAAGCTAACCTCAAGGACTAGGAGTAGCTGGGCAATCCTGACACCTTTTGGGCTGGAGGATGCACAATAGATGAGGCAGGAGATGCAGGAAGAGTGAAGACAGATGAGTTGCATGCTGCCACTGGGAAATGAGTGCTATTACTAATACCCACTCCACCACAGTGGAGCCCCTGTAAGGGACAGTACTTGTTTCAGTCTACCTGATGTTTTCATTGAAGTCAAAATGTTTGAAATATACTGTTTATTTTGACAAAAACCTGGGGATCT
Source organism: Melopsittacus undulatus (assembly GCF_012275295.1). NCBI lineage: Eukaryota > Metazoa > Chordata > Aves > Psittaciformes > Psittaculidae > Melopsittacus > Melopsittacus undulatus. The sequence goes on along the minus strand of NC_047538.1, from coordinate 15,478,948 downwards.
TGGGCTCTGGTTTGAATTTGTTGGAAGGGAAAAAAATAAAAATCACTTTCTACAAAAATGTTTTCACTAGGGAGTTAGTTGGAAAAATGCAAACATATACTGGGGTATATGGGAAGCTTTCTCCTGAGCAATCTAAGGAAAAGAAACATAAAATGAAAGCAGTTGACTGGAAAGGGATGTTTTTGTCACTGTCTGGTTTTAGCTGTTTGACTAGTTAGCATCAGTACCTGAAAATCAGCAGCTTATTAGCCTGACCATCAGCTCACTTGACCATGTCATTTCAGATGACATTTGGGGACAATGACAGGTATTGTAGCATGGCACTCAGCCCTTCAGCAGTCAAAGGATGTGCAGATGACTGCTTAACACATGAAGTGTATTGCAGTTAAAATGTCTGCGCAGTCTTTTGGATAAAACATGCTACAGACTGGAAAGTATTTTTAATCTTAATTCTAAGTGGTAATACTTTTGTTATTGTGTACTTTTCTGCAGAGCATTAGTGATGGTTAGAGGCAAACTGGAATCGCTGTGAGAAGATGCTGTGGCTGTCAGGTCAGCCTGCTCAGGAGACTTGAGGAAGAATGATCTTTGTTCTGTATTTGTTAGTGTCCCAGAACTGAGATTCAGAGGCAGCGCTGCCACTGAAACAAAATAATGCCCAAGAAAGTCATCACCCTTCACGTATTTCTAGAGGAGAAAGAAAATAAATTTGACGCACAGAAGCTGTAGAACTAGGAAAGGAAACTAAGGCGCCTGGGGCAGGAGTAGTGACTGGCATTGATCTCCACTGTATCCACACACTACTACATCTGGAGGACAGCAAGCATTAGCAGAGCAAAGGAAACAAAACATTGTTTTCTGGTCTTTTTCCTGTATGGATAATATCACATGCTTCAAAGGCTCAAATATTCATCATCTTACCTGCAAGTTATGCAGAGTGCAGAGAGCAAAGCAAGTGCAAAGAAGGCGAGCCCTATTACAATTGCCAGCGTCATTGTATTTTCCTTTCTCCCCTGCCTCACGGCATCTACAGTGTTGGGTTCGGTGATGTTCTTGTATTCAAAGAGCATTGCAAAGCCTCGGCCTCGGTCTGTGGTGGTGATCAGTTCCATGATAACCTCAACCATTTCCAGAGATGAACCAAAGACCATAGTCTTGTTTAAAGGTGAGTTTGGTCCACAGAAGCGAGAGGAAAATGTGATGAGATCAGAAACATATAGTACATCATGGGGACATATATCCACTGCTGACTGTGGGCTGGAGGATATTTCCACAGGCAATACTGCTGTGGGAAAAGTCTGGCTCTCTACTGTAACTTCATCTCCCTTACTAGCAGCTAGGTGGGCAAGCAAGATTTTCTCCTTCAAATCTGTTTCCAGGCCACTGGTATTTTGCTTCTGCGTTGTGGCACTGCCAGCCACAGGGAATGGCAGTTCTTCTGTTTGAGTCTTGGTAATTGCTTTAGGTTCCTTCATCTGCTTCGACTGGTTTTCTTCAGATGCTTTTTTGGCTTCATCTTTTTTTGAGGTTGTCCCTGGAAGGTCATCCAGGTGACTAGGAAGGTCCTTTGACTGATCTCCTGTGCTGCTCAGATTCTGAACCACCTTTGACATCCAGGTCCCTCCAAGGGATGGTTTTGTAGTATGGAGATCAAAATCCAGGTTTTCCTCAAGAGAAGGAATGTCTTTGTTTCCTGTTTTAGTGGGGGCTGAAAAGCCATCCCAGGGGGTTGAAGTTTCACTAGAGCTCTCAAAAATGTCAAAGTCAAAAGTTTCCAAGATAAGATGGGTTCTCATGGGAATGAAAAATTGCCAAACACAGTGTGTCCCTGGGTAGTAGTTGTTTGGAAAACCTGGTGATAAAATCAGGCCTCTTTCCATTGATTCCACCACTGCACCACAGGAATAATACACCTGGGAAAGAAAACAAAGAAGCTTACATCTTGCCAGAGATTGTATCCAGGATGCAGTCTGCTAGACCTACTGAAGGTTCTTTTCTTTCCCTTCAGGGACTCGTATAAGATAGCCTCAAGAAAGGAGAATTCAGTAAACTCGTACAAGTCAATTTTCTACTTTCCCATTTGAAGCATTAGTCTAATAGGTCCTTTATGGAAAGCCACTCTTAGAGACTATGGAAGTGTATACTGAATGATCAACCTAAATAGAAATAAAACCCAGATGAGTAATTCACATTATAATCACTTTCTGTTACTGATTGTAGTAGCATCCATTTCTGCTGCTGATTAGCATACAACTTTTTGACCACAGAAATTTGTTGCCCTAAACAGCTGGTTGTATGATAAAAATCTTGAGAAGCTAAAGAAAAACTGTGTCACCATAGCATCCTGAACTCTGTTATTTTCATTACAAAACCATGTCTTTAATGTAAAAAAAAACAAACCCTTGGGTTGATGATTACCCATGATTCATACATCCAACTCACCTTCTGTTTCAAAAACATTCAGCCTTACTTCAGTAAGCAATTAAATCTGGGTGGTTTTGATTGGGTAAGTTGTCTGTTCTTCAAATACAAATCAAAATAGTGATAGCAGATACCAGCTTTCACTAGTAAAATAGCAATCAACGTGCATTTTACATAACACAGCGTAGTCCTATGTGATATTTGCTATTTCTTCTTTCTCCATAAATAGTCTGTGGACTCCAAAGCGGAAGGAAGTCCACAAATGGTGGCACTAACTACCATGCTGCTTCTTCTCTAAAAGTACATATGGCTGCTTTCACACATCATATTTACAACTACCTTCTCCCAGAGACACTCTAAGAGTCTTTTTTTCAAGACTCTTTCGTAAATTTGGAGAGCACAGATCCCCATCTGCACCTTGGGCAATTGGTTTTGAAATGAGGAAAAATAAATCAGAAGTACTTGGGTCACAAGCCCTGTCTTGGAGCATGGTTTTATAAGCATTAATTGGAAAAGAAATGGAATGCTTTGGGTTTGGTGTGGGGGGGTTTATTGGAAATGATTTGTCATCTTGGTCTGTTATCTATTTAAACACAAAGGAAGCTTGGCAGTAGAACAAACAAAGCTTATGAAGTCCATGTAAAGCCACAAAGATCAAAATACTCCAGATTTTTTTTCTTCTCTTAGTACCTCCCCTTGGCTCATATTGAAATGAAAAGGAAAAAAAAAACTAAAATGCAATGCCAACAGTTAAAAGCCCTTAAATCCCTTAAAGGAAAAGAAAAAGCCAGACCTGTTCTGCAAGGCATGACCATTTTTTCCAGCAGGTGCTGTTCATATTCTGTGTTATTTCAGGGTGGATGACAGTAAAAAAGGACAAAACCAGCCACATGGGTGGAAATTCTGTATTCAATTTGAAATACAATCTTTGAGTTTTAAAAATGTCATTTAAATCAAAGCTTATGTTAATTATAGTGGAATAAACTATACAGGATTCACATTTAAGGCACCTGGGCTGGACTATGTCTTGAGGTCTCAAGCAGAAAACAAGCTGTATTCATGTGTCAAATACATATTAGTCTCAATCTAATGCCTTAGGAGTTCCACAGCATGTAGTACCAAAATAACTTAATAGAAATTTACTGATCTGTTCCTTAGGATGTAAAATTTTTACATTTAGTCTGAATTAGATAATTTATGGTAAAAATCCAGGTGAAAATAGCAAAATTTTACGTCAATTTAGAGCCATTTGCTAATTCACATCAGAATTAGTTATATTTGTTGTTCCTTGGATTTTACTGAAAACTAGCTGGTTTCTAGTGAGTATGATCCTCTTCCCTCAGCAGGAGGATTGCTCCTATACTAGGAAGAATAGAATCATAGAATAGTTAGGGTTGGAAAGGACCTTAAGATGATCTAGTTCCAACCCTATCACCCAAGGCTTCATCCAACCTGGCCTTGAACACTGCCAGGAATTGAGCGTTCACAACCTCCCTGGGCAACCCATTCCAGTACCTCACCACCCTAACAGTAAAGAATTTCTTCCTTACTTCCAATCTAAACCTCTGCTGTTTAAGTTTCAACCCATTACCCCTTGTCCTATCACTGCAGTCCCTAATGAATAGTCCCTCACCAACATCCCCATAGGTCCCCTTCAGATACTGGAAAGAGGGCTTTACTGTGACTTCTCTCATATTCCTTTCTTAGGTCCCAAAATATAGGGAATATAATTTAGTGGGAGGGGTCCCTGCCCATGGCAGGGGGGTTGGAACTAGATGATCTTAAGGTCCTTTCCAACCCTAACTATTCTAATGATTCTAATATCAGTGCAGACTTCACAGAACCACAAAATGGTTTGGGTTGTAAGGGACCTTAAAGATCATCGAGTTCCAACCCCTCTGCCAAAGGCAGGGACACAGACTTGCCTTTGTTCTGGAATATCAGTGCAGAGTTACCTTTGTCCCATGATAGTCTTTTGAGCTCACATTTAAATAAGATATTTGTATAGCAAGAAACAGTAAATAATGCCTAACTTTTCAACAAAAATATGTACCCAGTTTTGGAGCCAGTATGTGCACCAGAACTGCTGCTATTGCAGGGTGGTACTCCTGGATGTGGGAGGATTACAGATTGGCCCAAACCTCCTTAAATTAACAGTGATCGAGGGTTGAGATTTTATTTTGAGGAATATGTGAACTGATCTAGTTGCCTTTTTTCAGACACTGAGAAGGCGCTTGGAGGCGTTCACAGCTCCACCTCTACTACCAGAAGAGTTTGTTAACACTCAAAAGCAGCATCCATCAGCTCAGTGGATCATGTGGGATTAATCACCAAAGTGCTGAATGGGTAAGCGCACCCCCCATAAATCCCTTGCCCCCGCTCTCAGGATAGGCTCCCTTTCCTGCCTTCATTTTCACTTGAATCTGTCATCATTTGGAAAGAAATATCTTGCAGACTCTCTATATATCCAAGGAGTCTCAGGTTCAGACTCAAATGCCTCTTGTTCCCCTATGAGCAACGTAGCCAGCAGCTGGCTGCAGTATCTACCTGAATCCCAACAGGTATCCTGCATCACCTGGGCAGGAGGGGATCTGTGCAATATGGCTGAAAGGCCACAGCAGTGGAGGAATTATACATTTGTTATGGCTTGGGAGACTGAAAAGCTTCAAGACTTGCTCTGAGATCAGGAAAAAAATCCCACAAGGGACAGGAAATGCAAGACAGGTCCGAGGGGGGTGGCGAAAGTTTTCTGATTAATTTATAATCCACAACTGAATTACTGACAAAACTGTTCATTTGAATCATGCATTATGAAGGCTGAGTTTCATCAATTAGATACAGATGTTCCCTTCTGCAGCAAGTTATAGATTCGTAGGCTCTTGACAGAGGCACGCAAAAAAATTGGCACACTTTTAATCTTTGTAAATGACAGGTTGTTGTGCTTTTTAAAAACAACATGATATATGCCCACACAAATTAGGTTAGTTATGAGCAGGGTGGAACAGATTACCAGTCCTGCTCATCTGCTTTTCAGTACTTCACGTTCTGTCTGGGAGTCCCAAACATTTGAAACTGCTGTGTTGAGATGAACCTCCTGCCTACTGTGGTCAGACATACCCTACCTGTCTTCTGAGTTAGGATAACTGGGGAACAGCATTTAGTAGGTTCCAGAGAAGTACTCAAATCTCAGTTATAGCTTCTTAGGCAGAAACTCAATGGTCGGATATTTAAGAACATGCCGAGATGTTGCATTTCCCCTTTTCACACTACACAGCCCACTCAGAAGCTTAAATCTATGCCTGTTACTTAAAAAAAACCCATTGTCATGCATTCACCTCCTCCTTTGCTGACATTTGGACTCTCTAGAAATGAGTAGTTAATACTGGCACCAGCTTTGAGCTACTTAATTAAGATACATATACTTAAGGACTTATAAGTCCTCTGCACCAGGAAACATGGGGCTAAGGAGTACAAGAAGGACCTTGTGTAGGGCCTCATAGGTAATTCTGTCAGTTGTAGGATGAATGCTCTGCTGTTCTCTGAAGTGTAGGTTTGCAACAAACCCATGTGTAATGCAGTTGTAGAGAGCCTGGGAGTTTTTCTTAAGCATAAAGCTATGCTGGGTTGGAACAGATGTGGCCACAAGTGACTGCAAGCCATTGTTCAGAAAACTCACAACAAGCATCAGTGTCTGCTTCCTGAGGAGCACCAGCTCTCAAAGAAAGAGCAAGCCCTTGATAGGTAGAGGTGCAGCACAAAGCCAGGATGTTATTTCTTCAGACTGGACACTATACACCAAAGAGCTCTCAAGAAGCAGGTGGCACTTGTGAAAACCACAATTCCCATGCAAGAAAGGGAGAAAATAATTATTTTGGCCAGATGGGAGTTTATTATGCAGCCCAATCAAGCATAAGAAAGAGTAATTAATCATCATCTGAGTAACATAACCCTCAACTCTGCTCTCCATTTGCGCAACATCTATAAATGTATCCCTGAAGCCCCTCTGCATCATTCCAGTAGGAACTTCATCAGGGAACCAACACATTCTAACAGAATTCCACTCACCACAAGGATAATTTAATGAGCACATTTTCTTTAATCACAATTACGGCTTAACAAGGCACCAGATGAGCTAAATCAGAGGCAAGCACATAGTCAAGCTCTTAATTTTGCCAGGACAGGACAAGTTCTTGCAGCACCTTATGGGAAAGCCAGGAGACCCTTCCTGGCTGCTTCCACCAGAGCAAAACCACACTCAAAGCATCTAGGGGGGTCTTGCAAAAAGCCATGAATGGCAAGTTGTGGCAGCCTTGAGTTGTCCCACAAGCACTCTTCAGTGATGGGTACCAGCCTCTGCCTGAATCACTAGAAGTCAAGTGAGGCTCAGTTTCTTAAGTTCCTCTGTCCTGCCTCTAAGAAAGAAATGCTTCTGGCATGAGGTGATGCAGGGAGCCCAGAGACAATGTGGAGAGGATGCTGTGATGTGTAACTTCTAAGAGAAGGTGATATAGCCATGTGGTTTAGCTTGTAAAGACATAAGTCCTGCTGAAGAGAAGTGGAAACAAAGTGATGCAAGGTCCTGGCTAGGGAAACCCTCAGTGCATTTGTGTTCAGTTTTTGTTGAGGCTCAAAAAGGTGAAGTACTGAATTTTCTTTATTCATGTTAATACTGGTTACAAGAAGCTGCTGTTTGCAGCATCCTGGAGGATGCTGTCTCACATCCCAAAGACTGTTTATTTTTAAAGTGTATTTATTTCAAGGAAGATGAAAGAAGACATCCTGTCTTGATGTTTGTCATTCCTCTGTGAGTACAATCTCAGATTCTCTGGCTTGAGACCTGTCCAGTGTAGTATATTTTCTTGTATAATGTACTCACCCAGGAAATGACAAGTTCTCTTGATGTATACCCAGAGTCAGAATGAAAGCCTCAGCAGAGGAAACTGGAACTGAGCCACTACATTTCCAAGACACCCTCAGGGGCTAAGCTACACACTTCATAATGATACTCAGTTGCAGGCTTGCAAGATCATAACCTATTTTGTCCTTTTCAGTTTCTGTGCATTTCTCACATGGATTTCCAGTTTCAGGCAGATTTTAAAATGTCACTTCCACTTCTTTTTAGAAGTGACAGGGAAGGAATAATCCACTATATTCCAAACTGAACATTTCAGATGTACTGCATTTATTAGATTTTTCAGGAGCAGATGTGTATTATCCCCTTATCAAAGTTAAAGGCTTCTTTTTGGTCTTTGCTTGAAGACATGTACTAGATTTAATACTAGAAAAAATGAGTGAAAGTAAGCATAAAAGCTATTTATGCAGATGTTAGGCCCTTTGAAGTGAAAACAGTTAGTTATGATCCTGTACTTTTGACTGAAGAATTATTTTGTTTTGTCCCTTCCTGAATAATATCCCCCCCACATAAATGATCCTTTACTTATTATTTTTTTCAGTAGAAAAGGGAGAATCCCTCCCCACACACAATTTTTTGCTTCATGTAAAATACAAAATCCACTGCAACTGCCTGGTGCCAGAACCAGACTGCAGTCTATGGCAGTTCTATAGTAACCTTATCTTGTCAGCCTATAGCTGATTCAACAGCAGCCATAGAGGTAGGCAGTTTCTGGATGCAGTCTAAGAATCCAGGATTGTTCAGTCTGGATGACTAAATTTAGCCATTTGAGCTCACTGTAGTATTAGTGGGGTGGAAATCCAGCAAGTTTTATTTACATCCCTCACCCTTCCAAAATCAAAAACATCTTATGTGCTCACATGCACGCACATGTGTGTTTCTCTCAAAGAACTGGCAATGCTTTGAAACTACCTCACCAGCTCCTTCACATTTTATTCTGCCCTGGGGACTTCTTTAAAGTTGTCTCCACCAACATCTTTGCAATTGCTCTAAACATGTGGGGTGAGGTACAGTATCTCAGTTACTTCCCCCTTCTTACCTCCAAAGACATGAGGTTCATTCTGAGATAAAGATTACTTGGACTCATGAGAACATTTGAACAGAGCCAACCACATGGGGTGAAATATGAAGTGGCCCAAACTTTCAGCCAGAGCAGAAAGAAGATGTTAAACTTCGGTTTTAAAAAGAAAACAAGAAGGAAAAAGGGAAAGTGGTCATTCCACAATCCCAGCTTAAGGAGGAAAACCAAGACAAGTCTTTACTTGCTGACGTGGCTGGAACTAGCTGCAAAGCTACCAGAAACACAATTCTTGTGGTTCCCAGTGAAAGCTCCAAGTTCTCTCACAGTATTTCCAAGTTAGGGAAGTCTGAGCTTTTTGGATGCTCATCAAATACAGGATCTGAGGAAAGATTATCCCAAGAGTAAGATAGAAAACTTCAGCCTATTAGTTGAAGAAGTGACCACATTTACTTTACAAGCTGACTGATCTAGAGATCAAAGCTGGTAGGACTTTTTCCAAGTAGAGGACAAAGTTAAATAGAGACTTTATAAAATTAGCGCTCTACTTAATTTTGCATTTTCAGCTCATCTTTGCATGCAAGGTTTATTTTCTTTCATTAGCATGAACTAGATACACCAGTCGCACATCTAACCTATTTTTCTACCTAGCAGTACAAGAATTCCTGGAAGTGCCTTGGAATTACCATTTCCCACTCTGCCAAATCGCCTTGGCTGTTTAAAGCATGAGGCAACAGCAAAAGAAGACTCTCTCATCCCATTTTAGGGCACCTCTTCAAGTACCTCTGGATGATTGAAGGTAGGAGACCTGGCAGAAGTAGATAAAAACATGGGATTGACACAGTGTAACAAAACTTGCCAATACTTTGCTTAGTTATTAGGAGAGAGTTTTCCTTGTCTCCTTTTTCCAGTCCTTAACTGTGATCTATTTGAGAATGATCTATGAGAGAGTTCTCATCCCTCATGAGAGTATCTTCTTTGCTGCGAGGTCTCCCTTGTCCTCCCAGTAACCCTCCCTCAACACAAACCCATGTACCTGAACACACACTTTCTATTCACTCTTAGCTCCTTGAGCAAATTCGCATAAACAAGCACTGAACAGGGTTCAGTTGTGGGACTCTGAAACTGAGCCGAGCATACATTTGCTTTTAATACACTTACAGCAACAGAGCAGTTGCACTCATGTTTTTAAACAAGGGTCTAATATTTCTTGAAGTGAGTGCAACTTGCTGGATTTAAGTAAAACCGAAACTGCATTTTTTAACAGATGCTCTGATATTTCAGTGGGGGGTAGCAGCAGTTCCACCACATGAAAGTGATTATGGATGTGACATTTCCACTCTGCAAATCCCATTTTCTCTTATATATTCTAACTTATATTCCTTCTTGGCATACATCAGACACTTCACAGGGCCCTGTTTTCACACCTATCAGCAAGATTTATGTTGCTTTTAGTGGGACATTTGAAGAGAATAAATGTGCAGGTAGGAAGGGGAGGATACTATGAAAGCCTGTTGCTGCAGGAAACAAGGAAAATATTGGTAGAAGAGTAGAGCAGGGAAGCAGGAATTCAGTGCAGCAATTATAGCAAAGAATGCAAAATCTGAACAAGACTTGGAGGCCCAAATATGCCTCAGACTGTAGGCATGCTATTTTCTCTTATTCTTCCCATATGTGACTTTGCTGCAGCTGAGCCCTGAGCTCAAGCGTCACAACAAGATTGCTTGGAAGGCGCTGCTTTATTTCAACAGAGAACAGATCCCCTCACTTCTTAGGAACAAAGAATGATCAGGGAGGGTGGTAATGTTTGCGTACCCTTGGAAGAAGGTAAATATGCCCTGCCGGGATGGAAAGAGGCTGGCAGGGCTCAGGATACCCTCACCTGCTCTGGGTCTCTGAGGCTGGCTCCTAGTGCCTGCCTGTAGACACAGCAATTCCTACAGCAGCTTGCCAAACTGTTAGGCAGGCCATTGCCACAACAAATCTCTGTGAATCAAAGCAGCTGCAGAAGAAGTGGCAGGAGAAGGTCAGCGATCTCATTAGAGCTGAGAGGCCCTGGTCCCCCAGCCACCGCAAGGTCCCGGCTTCACAGCTGCAGTGTATTTTGATACCTGGCCTCAAGCAGATTGCATAATTGCACCATGAGGTCACCATCTATCCCTCCTCCTTGATCCTCTCTGAGAACAGGAGGTGGGGAAAAGGAAAATCACAAAAAAACAAACCCGGGTGCTCCAACAACCACCAGGCACAGTGACACACTCCAGTTTCTGTTGAGAACAACAGACCTCATTTAACTCCAGAGATGCAATGCCTTTTCCTCCTTACAAAAAAATGCTTGTTCCCAGAGATACAAATAGGGGCTGTTTTCTGAACAATCATCCATGGAACAGCACAGCTTTCCATAGGATGATCAGCAGTATATGCAGTGTGGGCATACATTGTAACTTGACATTTTGTACTTGCCTTCAGAGCAACTAGGGGAAAGACAGCCTAATGCTCTGCTGGTTTTGGGATGCTCAGGTGAGAAGCAAAACCAGTTTATCCTTATTAGGCCAGAGTAACTGATGTAAGATTCCTATGTAAGGCAAATAATGAAGATCACCCAGCTCTGGGTATGGGGCTTTGCTGGCTAATTTGGCTTGCCTCCCTCCTGCAGAGAGAAATTCAGAGCATGAGCTAGAGATGGTCTTAATGGCCCTCTGAAAGGATAACCCCCCCCTGTCAGCGAGGGTGGGTTTTTAGGAGGCTTACTGGCTAACTCAGCTACCTAAAGTTTCATAGCTGAAATCTCAGGGTATCGGAAAGGCAATGAAACATTCTTGCTCTTTCCCCCCATATCATAAATAGGCAGAATTTTTAGTTCTCCTTTTTCAGTTCTTTAATTAAGAATGAGTTGGAGTCAACTACAAGGTGTCTTGCAAGTTACAGCTATGTAATTCTGGCTAAGTAGAGTTCTCTCTACTCACCCAGTTCTTTCTTTGATTTAGATTTTTCAGGCTAGAAATTATATGATGAATAGGTTTTCTCTGGGCTTGGCAGCAGCCTGGTAGTCTATGGGTGCATTTGCTACCTGACAATTTCCTAGGTTGAACTTAGCACCACAGGAGTAACCCTGGCATTCACTGATTATTTAGCAACTGGCAAGTAGAAGACACACTTATGAAGGGGATAAAATATTGGTAGGAGCATCAAATACAGATAGAAATGCTCTCAAAGAGACATAGGCCAAGGCATAGAAAATTTCCAATTCTTTCTTTAATTTCACTGATACACTTATATCCACGTGATTTTACTAGAAACTAGGTGCCAGGTCTTATTCTCAAGTCTTCTTCATCCTTCACTGCAGACCCACATTGCAATATTAATTTCCTCTTCTCATTTTGTTCTGAAAGGGACAAAAGATAGATTGTTTTCCTATGAAAAATCCATCTAAAACATGCAAATCTGGTTCTTGGAAAGACCCACTTGACTGGGCAATGTTCCCTTGGGGGCTATAACTATTACACTCGTAAAGTAGAACCTGTCACTAGTATCTCATAAATTTATCATGCTATGTTCATGCAACAAATGCAAGTGAGACATGTCATTATGAGAGCAGTCTGAACACTGGGTTTTCCCTTTCAACCCAACGTTATCTTTTATGGCTAAGAAAGCATACAATAGCTTAGATAACATCCACCAGGGAGTGCTAGAATTCACATCAACAACCAGCTTTTCTTGTGGTCTTTTCAGACTAATCCTTGCAGGGGAAAAAAAACAAGAGCTAACTCTTGTGACTGGACATGCAACAGACAAACAGAGACTCTCCCAACAAAGAGGCAAGATGCCAGATCAAATATGATCCCACATATATACAAAGCTGCTATCCCTATTCTAGAATTTGGAGTTTTGTTGTTTGGTGTTTTTGTTTGTTTTCTTCAGCAAATACCCTCATTCAAACATACAAAAAAATGTAAAGCCTTAGAAAGAGAAACAAAGGCATCATTTAGAGTGTCTCCTCAGGCAAATAATCGTGAATATGATGGGACCATACTAAATAAAAGTAAGGCAGTGTAATGAAGAGTTCAAGATGCCATGGCCATTTGCTTCAGGGTTTTAATAGGTCAACATAGGTCTTTTTTTTCTACTAGAGCAAGTTCTCATTAACAAAGTGTACACAACACAGCGTAGAAGAAATTAACAGTAAGTGATAGGGTTGGTGAGAACTAACAGGGGTGATGAGGAAGTTTCCAGAAGATCAATCTGGTTTTCATTTTCTATAAATTGAACAGGCCAAAGCAGCTCAAATTAAAGAGTAGAAAACATGGTCAGACTCTTTGAACTTCTTGGTAACCAGATGAAATATATAACAAAACAAAAGCTACAGCACTGCAGTAAAAGTTTGCTTGTAGAGTTCAGTATAAAAGTCCATTGAGCAAGTCATGTCTGTTCACAGGAATCTATAAAACTAGTGTTCCCAAATTAAATTTATATATATATAACCTCCCAGAGAAGAGGGGGAGATTTAAATAATGAAATCCATATGTAGCTTAGGTGCCCGAAACCGCTTTGTTTTGCTTTGAAAGTACCAGAAACAGGAGAAAAGGGAACTGAAAGGCGATCCCATGCAAAGTCTGCTGGCCACTTCCCAGGAAATAAATTTGGATCTTTAAAAACAAACAAAAACACTTATATGTGTAAACTGGCCTTGCAAATAAAAGAGAACTGTTTGTGCTCAGATTTCCAGCTGCATGACGCTGTTGTTTCATCCAGACACTTCAGATGTTTCACATGTTGGAAATCTATTGTAGAAACATATGGAGAAGGAAACACTCCACACATGAAAGCCAAAACCTGCAAATATTCCTTATTGCCACTAGCATGCTGTGGAGTTGTTGCTGGGTTCCTAGCTGTTGCTAGGAACTGGGTTGTTGTTTCACTAAATCTTAGTAGCAGGTGAGAGGGCTTATGCAGAAGACATAGGACAGTGATCCTTAAATAGTAAGCAAAGAAAAACCCTCTCCCTTTCATGCAATATTTTTAACTAAGCTCCTAAGTAAGCCATTGCTATGGTTGAGGTTGGGCTTTCAGAGGTCTGGATGCACATCCTTAGTTTTGGATGGTATACAAACAGCAGCACTTTTCCCCACCTCATTCCAAGATTAGTCTCTTCTTATGCACTCTGCAAAGGGAAATTTCCAAGACTGCACCTTTGCCAGGATTTCAGAGAGCAGAATGCTTGTAAATTTTACTTTACTGCCTACACATAAGGAGAGACCATGAGGGCACAGCAGGGAGGGTGTGGGAGAACGCAGAAAAAAGTATCACAGATACTGCAGCCAGAGGAAAAACTAAGCGCTGGGTTTGTTGTTACAGGGCCCCAACCAGTGAGCAGTTTATTTTTCCAAATAAATGTGCTTTGCAGACATCCTTTCTTCTTCCCCATTCAAGTTTCAACCAGGAAACCTGTAATAAGTTACTGTTGATTTCAGAGGCAAATCAAAGTGTTCAGCCTGCTAAGCTTGCATTTAAAGTTAGTCTTGATGAACAATTCCTTGGGGCCCTTGTATTCAAATAGTGAGGTCTTGGATTCACCTGAACTGCCCACCCATGCAGATCTATAGCACAGACAGAAGGACAAAGGGACAGGCAGCCTGAGCATCAAGCCCCCATTCTAAGTAAAGGCTCCACAGTTTAAGTCAAATCCAGAAAAAAAAAATCCTTTAATAAAAACTTAAGAGAAAACTAATTCATAACAGTGAAACATTTACTAAGCAAGACAAGGGGGGGGGGGGGGGGGGGGGGGTGAGGGGGGGGCTAGATTTAAGTAGAACAAGTGGATCCAATCCCGTATTGCTAATCCCAAATGAAGTACAGTACAGAGCAGGCACACCCTCCTTGGAAAGGCTGAGCAACCAGCTATCTGGGATCTGGATCAGGATGGACTTTGAGAGGCTTTTCATCACAGATCTCCTGTATTCAGGAAGCTGTCCTTATTGGCATCCTTGGCACCTGAGCCCTGCTACAGTCCTGCTACTCCTCAACAATAATGAAACACTGTGGAAACAGATCAGTAAGAGATCAGTGAAATTCCAAAACTCCCTTCTTCAGAGCTGACAGTAGGTCTGAATGGAGGCTTGGACCAGCCCATTTTGTTTAGCTGGTTTGATGTTGCAACCTGGCTGCTAATATAAAGAAATGAGAAGAATAAAATACTAGATGAAAATGAGATAGCACAGCAGGTTACGGCTTGCATTTGGCAAATTTGCTTTTGTTTTGCCACTTTGAACACCACCCACCCCTGCTTTATATTGAAGCATAATGGTACTGCCTGTACTCCCCCAGGACTAAGGATTTCACACAATTTCATAGTTTCTTTAATTAGATATTTGTGAAACTCCAAAATCCTCTGATGAGAGGTGCTGTAAAAGTATTACCAACTCTTCTACCATGAAAGGACTCCACCCAAACCCAAATACAGATGTTGTACTCAATGTACATCATTACTAAACCAAGACAGCAGTACTTATGGCCTGATTTATATTCTCCTGAAGTCCCAGATGACTTCTCTGCACTCCAGTAAGGCCTCAAGAATTCTAGAAAGAAAATATAGGAAAATTAGCCTTTTTTCCTCTCAAAAACGGAACCTCCTTTACATTGCCAATTACATAAGTAAGGATATTCAAAATGAACCATAAGGCCATTTGCTGCTGAGAACCTGTAAGAGGAATTATAATGTTCTTGCACTGAGTTTGAGAACTAAGGCTGCCATTAAGTCTTTTCCCTACTTCTGTATAATTGTTCCACATATTAATGCAAGACCCCATAGTGCCCTGTCCCTATTCTGCCATCCTCTTGCTGCGGATTTTTACAAGTAGAAGAGGATTATTTTCCTACTTAGTACTTCCCACACTCAAGGAATTATCTAAACACCAAGTTTAATATTTATCATTTATTATTATTTATAGACCTGAGATATCTGGTCTGCATAGACTGACCTTCTCATAATAATAGTGTGTGATGGAATGGGTTGCTATACCGGACCTGATCTAGCTACACTACTGCTGGGTAGGCATTCTCTGGTACCAAACACATTACAAGTTCTCTTTTTTTAAGAAGAAAGATAGGCAGGAAGAAAGAGGCTTGAACCTTTTAACACCATTCCTCATCTGTCATGCAAAGAAGCAGGTGGGAAGAATAGTAATTGTTTGCTGGTTACCACAGGAAAGTTTGTTTGCTGGATCTTTTTAAACCAGTGCAACAGGATTGTTTGCTTCAGCCTACTTAGATAATAAAGAAACAAAAATGACTTCAGTAATTTCATCCCAAGGATGGTTTTCATCTCTAGCGGTTCTGCACTCTTTTAGCTCCTTCTGCATAATTCCAGAAATCTTCTGCTACTGCCTTACTTCTCTTACCTTGGCTGTTGCTTCCATTGCTGGCCTTGGCAAACAAGAGAATTATGGTTCAGGGGTACAAAGAGAGAGTCCCATGTGCTGGGCAGGACCTGAGGCCAGCCTTGTCCATCTTCTCAGCTTTCAGCTTCTTCAGTGCTTCAGTAATTAGAATTATCAGGACTAAAACACTGTGGACATTATTGCTGCTTAGCGTGAAGCTAACAAGTGAGCGCCAGATTTACAACGTTCTGGCCAGACAGAGAATTAAAAAAAAGTTACAAATCATTGCCCAGTTCCAGGGTACGTACTCCAGGATCTTGTTTCACCAGAGACTCCACATGAACTTTAGCCTCTAGGAGAAATCTGCCTGCGTTTTTCTAATTGAAATACCAGTCAGACCAGTGGCGGGGTGCAAACTAACATACATGAAAAATAAAGGTTCAATGACCCAAATCAATTATGTTTTAAGAGCACTGCTCTGGAACTCAGTAGAAAATATTTCAAACAGGAAAAAGAACTAAATAGGATCATTCATCGAACTGGCCTGGAAAGGAGGCAGAAATCTTGTAAACAAGAAGTTCAGTGCTAGCCAGTTTTAGGTACTAACTGTAGTGGATTAAAATAAAACAAAAAACAACCCCAAGCCTAGATATTTCTTAGACTCGAATAATGTTTCAGCTTTCTGGGTACTACATTGAGAAGTGCAATAAAACAAAGCTATTCCCATGCCTTCCTTGAGCACAGGCAGTGTTTACTTCCAGACATTAAAAAAAGATAGTTTATAGAAATCCTGGAACTGCACCTTTATGAAAATAGAACAACCTGCAGGTCTTCTATATAAAACAAAAATAGTAATTCAAAGCAAAACCAACTTCTGAAGATTAGAACCAGCTATGAGGGATGGATTTTTAAAGCACATAGGCACAAGCTAGGAAGGAGCTGCTTTACTGCTTCAGAATATATGAATGTTGCTGCTCCCCAAGCTGGCCAAACACCCAAACTCTCTGTACAGTAAATATCTGCCAAGGTACATTGTAAACACAATAGGATGCAGCTGTGGCAATTAATCAAGATATAAAGAAAATAAGAAGGACCTATATTTCTCCTCTCCTAAATCACAGAGCACTTTCACAAACAGTGAAAAGATGAATCAGTATCAAGCTCATTGCCAACAAAACTTTCAGATTCTTTGAAGGTGCCTTATTTGTCTTGACTGGCTTCATTTCTTGAAGACACCCTGGTGTGCGTATACATTTCTTTACAGTGACCTATAAAGCAAAAGCTACCTGGACCTAAAATTCACATTAAAGTGCTACTAAAATAGCCCACACACCTGGCAGCAGCTGGGATTGGAACCAGATGTGCAGGACATCTGGTAAAGGACAGGGCTGTGGCTAGCAGACACTAAGCCGTTTGAGGGATGTAATACTTTTTCAGTTCAGCAATTGTCTGGAAATCCTTGATAAAAGTTACATATTTTGCCGCCACTTTTCTTAGGCAGAGGTGGATTTCTAAACAAATCTGTGTCAATTTAAAACATTTAAGGTTTTCCATATCCTTCCCCCCTAATCAGAAGTGCATATTTTGCTGCTCCAGTTGCATAACTTACTGATTCAGCTGCATGCTTGGTTGATCTGGTAGGAGACTAGTACAGTAGTTGAGATTCTGGATACATTGCCAATTGTGCAGTGTGCTTTGTTGATCAGAGCTGTAGAATTTAATAGCTGAAATTTCATACACTTTACTAATCAGGTCACATTCTTTGCTAATTGAGGTGCATATTTTAGTACTTGATTTATTTTATGGGTTTTTTTTTCACTCCTTCACTGATCTTGGGAAGGATCATGCTCCCTCTGAAACCAGCAAGAATTTTGCTGTAGTCCTCACTGGGAGCAGGACTAACTTTGTCACTGGAGGGTCTAGAATTGCTAAGATTTCTTCTCTTAAAACAATAGGAAAGGCTTGATTTTTTTTCTTTAAGCTACCAAGTGAACAGAATAATACTAGATGAAGGATGGCACTAACTCAGAGACCTTCTCCATAGGGATTTGCTTAAACAGGTTCTATTTTATGGACATACAGAGACATAATTTTGACTGTGTTATTATTTCATCAGGCTTACATTCTTCCTTCAGGATAAACAAGCCACTTATCTGCACATCTTGTTACATCTGATACAGACACACAGGAGGAAACATCACATGCCTTATCTTGAAATTTTCTTTCATTTGATCTAGCTCCTATTTTTATACTGCTGTAGTACTCAGTGAAGGATTCCAGAGAGAGCTCTACTTTGCCACAAAACATGTTTCAAACATTCACACAACCTCACAGCATCCCAAAGTTCCTGAGCTCTGAGTGGCAGAGACCACCTTCCTGGATGAAAAGAACAATTCTGTTTCCTGAACCTCAAGGCAGACTTTGCCCTTGCCAAAGAAGTTTCTGTTATGGTTTTATATTGTTAACTCTAAGCCAGAAGACAATTCATTTCTCATAAATCTTTGCATATCTTTTTTCAGCTGCTAACTAGAACTACATTTGAACCACCAACTTTGAGTGGGATGCATAGTTTTTTACTAGCATAGCAACACTATCAGAATGTAGCCAAAAAAAAAGGATAAAAATAATGAAGCCTATGCAACATAGTGCAGTCCTTGATGAGTGAAAAGCAAGTGCAACTTAAAAAAATAACTTAAAAGAACCTGGGAGCAAGAGATGTACACACATGTCTATTTGCACACAGATTTCACTGTCATGTTTAGAAAAGAAGCAATAGACAATGCCTGTGTTTCATTCTGCAAAAGAAAGTGTCCAGTATGTTAAGAGACTATAGACAACATGTGATCTAAAGAGTAATTGACACAAGTCAAGTCTGGGAAAGTATGCAGGAGGCTGCTGCTTCTTCATTAAGGAGGCAGTTCTTTTTCTATAGTGCTATTGGTCAGTACTTTAGTTCAGATACTGCCTGAGGGGAAATCAAACAGTTCTGATTTCAGAGGTAGAGAACAACAGAAGTTGTCTAGGAAACATAGTACAAAGAAAAATTAAGCAAAAATAGTACAGCTTGCTGATGTCCCACCAATGCCATTCACACCCAAAAGTACATCACACAGCTAATATTTGGTCCATCTAGTGACTGTACATGCAAACTCAGAACACAACTATCACAGGAAGGATGTAATAACTCAGGGCAGCAAGCAAGTTATGTATTTTAATAACAGAAGTATGCAGCTGGATGCGGGTAAGATTGCAGGTTCCACAATGAAATTCTGAGTTAAAAGAGACACAAAACACAAAAAAACCCACGACTATACAACTCAGTAGGTTTAAGTGTGCACTTTTGTGAAGTTAATACTCGGTACTTCAGTGCCAGAAATGTGGCTTAATTCAGAAGTTCTTGCTATAGCTATCTTTGCTAAGATATCAGAGTGAGATAAACCATCTTCCTTTCAACCACAAAGTCAGTGCTGTGTTCATATGTGCAGTGGCAGGGAGTTGGTGTAGCAGGCAGAATTACAATGCTGTTTTCCACCAGAGAAAACAACCCCCACCGTTGTTGTTTATATATAAATATGCACATAAGACATAGATGTATGGAATATTATTTTCTTATACTGTAGTGGTTCATGTTTTATAGATCTGAGAATCTCTACCAGAAGTGCAAATCCTGCTCCTGTCAGGGTCCACAGGAAAAGTCCCACTCACTTCAGCAGGACCAGGACTGTTCACCCTTTCCAAAGCACAGAGCAACTGTTTGCTCTGTGACTGCTCCTAGTTTTGGGGTACTCTGTGCTTCTTTCTCTGCCTTTCCGTAACTGCTCTGGTTTCTCCAGTGCTTACCCAGTGACTCCCAGCCTGTGCCAAGATCCCTGTCTTGAGCTGTAGCTGTCATTTGCAGGGTTTACCTGTTCTCCGTACTACATACGAGGTGCACAAGACTGGAGAGCATGGAGACAGTAATACAGGGTGGTTTGGACTCCTTATGCCAGGCTGCTCCTTGCTAGGGCTGCCTTTGGGCAAGTGCTCCGATTTCCGCTGGAAATTCTGCTCTATCGGTTTCCACGGGGCTTGCACCGGTTTCGGGTATGGCTGTATAGGAGAGGGTGACCAGAGATAGGCTCCCGCAGCGTCGTGTCTCCCGGTGCCTTTCGGTCTCCGAGGCGAGTCACCAGCCAGCCCTGGAGATACTCACCCAAACCCCGCCACCGGGCGGACAGGGGCCGAGGGGAGCAAGGGGGCAGCTATGCTGCATCCCTCCTTCCGGGAGCCGCGGCGCATCCTTCGTCCGGGCAGCCACGGCTGCAACCCCGTCCCGGGACTCCCGGTGCTTCCCCTCTCCCCGGCGGATCCCCCTCCCCGTCGCACGCCGATCCCTGGGCACCCCCTTCCCGTCAAGTTTGCCGCTGCCCGCGCCGCGCTGGGGCGGTCGGGTGCCCGGTGCCGCGGGGGTTACCTTGCCTCCCGCCCCGCCGAAGCAGAGCGCGGCGGCCGCCGCCAGGACGAGCCCCGCGCCGGGGCAGCTCCGGAGCATGGCGCGGGGCGTTGCGCGGAGCCGAGCCGAGCCGTGCGCTGCCGAGCCGAGCCGTGCCCCGAGCCGAGCCGCTGACAGCGACCCCCCGAGCCCGGCCTCCCCGCCCCTCGCCCCCTCCCCCGGCCGCTCCCGGCCCCTGCCCTCCCCCGGGGGGTCACCTGCAGCGCAGAGCTCGGCGGGTCACGGGCGAGGCGCCGCGGGGCTCCCCGGCGTGGTGGGGAGCGGAGGTGCCTGGTCAGAGCCCCCCGCTGCGGGCAGGGGCAGAGCGGGGTACGCGGGGCTGTGCCTTCTCCGGACTCGGGAGCCGCCGGGGACGGAGCAGCCCAGCGGGCCCTTGCGGGAAAAGTTGGTCCTGCTGCATGGCAGGGAGGCGGAGGGGCTGATGTCCGGCACTAGCGAGGCACTAGCGAGGGCAGCTGCCCCGGGCATTGAAGCCGGCCGGTGCTCCGGTCAACGGCCAGACCCTGGAGCCCAGTCATAGGAGTGAATTATTAGAGGAATGGGAAACGGGAAAAGGGCTCAGGTCTTTCCAAGGAGGGCATGAAGCTAAGAATGTTTCTGGGTGTCCTGGGGAGCCCAAAGTGAAGGAACTGCACAAAAATTAGCAGTAAGGGTATAACAGCCACTTAATCTTTCTGGAGATCACGGGAGGGCACACGACACTTCTTGCTGTGGCAGCTTTCTTGTTTTCCAGAAGAAACCCTCCCCTGTACCCCATCCAGTGCAAGGTGTATCAGGCAGTCCCGCAGTCCCCAGCAACCAAAAATTATTCTGTCCTTGCAGGTGGCAGCAAACATCCATTGCTAGCTGCAGTTAATTTTTCTGAAGAGTTACAATATTCTATTTTAAAAGTATGTGATAAAACACTGTGGGTTTACACTTGGAGCTGCTTTTCAGTAGCTCAGTTACCTCCTCCCTGTAAGCCGCACAGGGAGCATTCACAGATCCAGATCTAACTGTCTGACATAGGAAGGGAATCTGCCAAGCAGCAGGTTGCTGCAGGGTTTCTGACACCTTTCCCACAAGATTCTTGTGCCTGCCACTACTGGAAAAGGGGCAATGGACCAGCCAGGCTGTTGCACTGCATTGGCATTCCAGTTCCTGAATTCCTCTTTCCCAAAAAGCAGAGATTAACCTGATTTTCAGAGGACAAAGTAATCAATAGGAAAAAACTGAGTAATACTTTCATCTGGTGTCCAAGTGGGTGCATATAATAAGCATGAAGTTGGAGGTCTGGTGTTGAAGAAAACCTTTATATATGTGTGTATATATATATATATAAATGCATGAATATACTTTTTATTTGACTTTCCATATTGTCATTTCATTGTGTATATTGGAAGAAATGTCTTGAATTCATACTTTGTAATGAAAGCAGGAGAGGCTGAGCACAGGCATGGAGGCAGCAGCCTGGTGCTGAATGCATGCTGATGCTGTGTAATCCAGGGCTATTCACCTATTCTGTGGGTTTGATGTGCTCTCTATAGAAATTAAGGCTTGACTCCCAAATAGGTGAAACAGATAAGATATCCATGTAACCCTTGCAGTGCTTGTGAGGTGAAGCTTCCTGTTATCCATTGTACAAACTGTGGACACCTAGAAAAAAATAACATGATTAGCCCAAGGCTGAGAGAGAATCAGGGACAAGGCTCCGACTGCTCACTGTCCTCTCGGACACACTGTTACTCTGGGAAGTTTGCATTTGCTAATGTAGAAATAGCCTTTCACTTGAAAGACACGTAAGGAACATCTTGATAGCTTAATTTGGTTGTTTATTCTTCTTGCACTGAAGGCAGAAGACGCAAATAGTTCTTTGTGCAGCTGATTCTTATTTCACCCTTCTCTTTTCAGGGCAAATTCTGTGTAAATGCTGTTCCTAGGCTATGACCTTGTCAGTTATTTGCTGTGATTGCTCATGGTCAAATTTACATTTTGCTCCTCCTGGGTAATATTTGTTTGAGTTACCTGTCAACTGAGAAAGCACAGAATATGTAACTACATTATATCTATTCTGAACAAAAACATAACCCAGGACACTTGGCATCTATGGCAGGAGTGCTTTCTTTTTTTTGAGAAGGAAGCGACTTTCCAAGCAGAACACTCCTGCCTGAAGGGCAGTCTGGTCTGCAGCATAGTGCTGTGGTGCATTGCTTTTCTTAACATTCACAGTTAAATCTCAGGGGGATGTCACCATAAATGTATGTTAAGCTTTGAAAAATCCCTAAACCAAAAAATCTACTTCTTTTGCACAAGGCTCAGTGTGACAGAAGTAAATACAGTGGTTCTGTCTTGTCTTTCCTGATGTTAATGCACAGTTGTTGAGGATGTAAGTCAAGGACTAGCTGGTAAGAAAGGGTATTCAGTGATTCTTTCTTCATTTGGACAGGTATGGAATAATAATATAAAAATTTCTAAATGAAGGACAGAGAGAGAACATGCCCAGGTCTAGCAATGCAGCTCTTTTTAAGGATCTTACAGCCTTGATATTTGGATTCCTTTCCAGGGGTCATCTGAGTGCAGGCACCTGTAATCCTTTTGTGGCAAAGAGGCTGCTGTGTGGGCTGTGCTACTGTTCCAAGGTGTAGACCTTGAGCACGTAGCACAGACAAATGTATGCTGATTTCTTGTGTTCGTGTTTACTCTGTTCTTGGCAAAGCAAATTCCATCAATACATCTTTGTTCCCTTATCTCAGCATCCCTCTGTTAGCAGGACCTCTCCACACAACACTTAATCACTATGGCTTAGCAATGACTTAGCATCTAGTATTAAGGATCAAACTCACAGTAGTCTGCTTATAAGTATTTTCAGCTCAGATCGGTGACCCTTTAAAACTGTAGTTTTTATGAAGATTTTGTTTTATATTTATGAGCTCCCTCTGTGAGCAGGCAGTGGGACATTGTACAGGGACTGACAACTTCCCACACTGGGCGGGAGAGAAGACTAGGTCCAAAAGATGTCTAGCTGCCCAGTGAAAGCAACAGCCATGAAGCCAGGCTTGCAAGTAGTGCCCTGAGCCTGAAAGCAGGGCTTCTAATGCCCCTTCCAGGGAACACCTAGCCGGTGAGCTGTCTTCCCCTGCTGTCTGGCCTGGCTGCCCATTAGACAACCATGCAAGGCAGTTGGAGGTAGTGATAGATTTACCAGAAGGATCAAGAAAAGACAGAAGGGTAAAAGGGACTTTGCTTTCTGCCTACTCTTTATCCCTTTTTTACACTCTCTACAGCTCCACCTCTCAAATAGTCGGCACACAGCCCACGTTAGAGTTGCACCCCACTCCCACCATGCATCAGGAAGGGGAGATGCAGGTGGAACTGGGCACATCCCAGAACAGACAAGGCCAAGCCTCTTCCAGTCACTGAGACATCTTCAAGAAAGTAAATGTTCTGTTCTCTCTGTTGGGCTCCCTGTTGAAAAATTCAAGGTTTCCACACTCTTTAAGCAAAGACCGGCTGATAGTACCCACTGTACTGTGACACTTTGGGGACTCTTGAAATGCTGAAGCAAACATTACATTTCAGTGGACGAGTACCATTTATGTAGTGGATAGGACTTGTGTGTGTAATGGCAGCACTTTCTTAACCAGTAGCCCCAGGCTGGGAAAGTAATTTCCAGGGAAAAAAAAAAACCCAAACAAAAAATAGAGTAGAAACTTAGTGCTTCCAGGCTGGCAGCAAAAATTATTTATTGTGGGAAAGCTAAGCTTGAAACCACTAAACCCCAGTAATTTCCATCCACTCTGTCTCTTACACGCACAGAGGTACATGGAAAGAGATCTTTCTGAATTAATTTTCTTAAATATGTAAGGCATTCTGATACCAAAAGGAGCCCTCTGCACCCAGGGAGACTCTAGTGGAATGTCCCACAGACATGAATGCAGCTCTTTGCAGTTTCTGGTTTTCAAAACAGCTGGTGTGACCAAACTGAATCCAGCTTTAAACAGGAGGAGGGCATTGGCAAAATGCTTTCAGTAACGAGGCCTTAAATCTTAGTTTATTCTCTGTACATAAGAGCTCTCATCTGCAAACCTTCTGGTCACACAATGTGGCTTTTTATATTTCCCAGCTTTCTCTTATGTAGAGATTGATTAAAGCTATTCTGGGCTATGCTGTTATACCAGACATGCCACAGTTACATCTGAGCATCCCCTGTTTATAGCGATGAGTCACGAAAGTAACACTTCAAGTACTTATCCATGCTAGAACAGACATGCTAAAAACTGCTTAGATAGAATGCTATATAAATGTTTCACATATATAAATAACAATTATAAGTAAATAAAATATATAAAATATTAAGACAGTATTTCATAAAGTACATTTCTGATGACCTGAATTCTAGTTCCATGGTATGATAAAACAAAAGTACTTTTTTTCTCAGTGGCTGTAAGAGGAGAGCTGGGTGCCTGAGCCTGGTAGCAGTCTGCCAGTAACAGAGCTATTTATATGTGGTTAGCACAGGTTTCTTTTTTAATGAAGTTTTTGCAGACTGAGTGACACCAAATAATAGAAATATGTAAGCAGAAAAACACGCAGTGAGCACAGGGAACTGGAACATGGTGTTTTCAGTGGTTAGAGAACAACTGCTAGAGAGTATTTCTGCTAAGGAAATATTTAGAAAAACATGTTTGTAGTTATAATAGCTGTAACTGGAAAGCACCACACAGTTTTGCACTGTGCAGAGAGTGCCACCCTCTGCTTCTGCAGGGTATGGAGCCTTTCTCTTACCCAACTCTTCCTCTTTTGCTACTCCAGTTCTTTCTCACACATAGCTTACAGGAATACCCTGCAGGATGGGTGACTCTGCAAATGGTCTGTAATTCCCTGTTAATTTTCATTGTTAGCTCAGCTCTTTAACTTGGAATTATAAGCCTCTTTTTTGTTGTTGTTTTGTCAGAGCAAAGCTGAATAAATTTGCTTTCCCCTTTTAGGGGCAAGGCCCTGTGGGTTTTTGAAAAAAAACCAATTCCTATTAAGGTCTGAGCGAGCTTACTTGGAGAGAAGGCAGCATGAAGCTCCTGCACACAGCCTACTTACAGGGTGAAAGAATGCTGCAGTCAGCTGTGGTTAAAGGACTCTTGTGGTACCTTCTGATTTTTATATTGGAAGAATAAAAGAGTGCTTTGCAAGAGGAACTTGGATAGACTTTGGGATAAGCCATAGGCACATTCTCTACTGGAGACAGAGACTGCAGTTTACACAAACAAGTCTCCTACAAATTTACTGGAATCCCTGCACTTAAAGGCCCCATTTGTGTTAGACAATTTTTCTGCATTTATAAACAACTACCACCACGTTCCCCTGTTGTGCTAAAACTTACGTTACTGATGACAGATATCTTTCAGTATGAAGAAATCTATTTCTCAGACAGCCTGTTTAAGCCTGTTCCAGCTTTGTGCCATGCTTGGGCAGTAGTTCTCGACAAGTGGTTATTCCTGTAGCTGGGGGGCTTGGTGCCATGTGGTGAACTAATAAGTAAAAAAAGACATACTTTGGAGCTTTATCCAAGCAATAAATTGTCCTAGAGAAATGGGATCAAAGTGAAGAAGCAAACATGGACAAGTACTCCAGCTGAACAGCTGCATTAGTGACTCAACAGTTCTTGAGTTCTCTGCAAGAGGTTAAACTCCAACTTTTTATGTTCTCCAAAGACTACCAAAGCAACGGACTGAATGAAGATTAAGAATTCAAGTCTTCCTCACCATATGATCCTTGGCATCTTCTGTGGAGGAGTACCCAGCAAAGATCACTACTAAAGAATTTGAAAGACTGATTCATACACGTGACTTCTTGGGGATTCCTCTCAAATCTCATTCTGTTAATGTCCATTTACTCAGCTCTCCTTTACCCATACAAATCCCACATATGATTTACAAGCTCAGAGCTGAGCATGTACATCCAGCCAAGGTCAAACTTCAGGCCACATCAGTGCTGGGCCACAGCCTAGGATTGTGCACTCATACAGGTATCTGGCTCAGGTGGCAGAACAGAAGGAGGCTGCTATTCTCCGGAGCCAAGCATACTCTCCAGATACGTGTGCAGATCCCATACTGGACTGTGCTTGTGGATCTGTGAACAGTAAAAGATGTTTCATTCAGTAGAGCCTCTAAGAAGATTGCACTGAGGCACCACACTACATAGTTCTTCTTGATCAAACTCATTTAATCCCTACCTCTGATCATTGGGCTTGCTAGCTTCTCTGACCTCATGCATCTGCACTTGAAAATAGTCTTCTTCCTTTATTACTTTGTAATGTTCTCTCCCAGATCATGCCTCAAGGGCTACCTCTGCTTACTGTGGGAGGAAAACACCCAGTTACTGTCACCAGCAATGTGCCAGGAGCTTGGTTAACAGGTTTGCAATTTAAACAATTTAGACTTGCTGATGGTTTGGGTTTAACTATCTTCCTGACCTGTTGAACAGCTTCATGTTTTCTAGAGAAACAGCTTCATGGCTTCATATCCATAGTAAGGATGATTTGGATAGGTTGATAAGAGGAATATCTGGAAAAGCAAACTAGGTATGTTTACCTGGCAATTATATTTGGAGTGACAATATGATGACTTTTTTTTTCTATGAAACTAAAAATGTTCAGTTTTCTGAGCTGTTGGGCAGCCATGTCACCTTCCACGTGTCTGGTTTTCCATGCCCATTTACTGAACAACATTCCAGTACATACAGAGACTCTAGCAGGGTTAGGAGTAAAATCTACCCAACTGATAAACTCTCGAGCAACCCCCAGATAATCCCAGTGCAACAAAATAAACTACTGTACTAATGGAAACATCTAGACAAGCAGCGTAAGCATAGGAGGAAGCAGTGGTGTGAAATACCACTCAAACCACCAGGCCCCAGTGCCCTACAGGACTTCTGGGATGCCCCATGCCAGAAAGATGCTGAAAACTTTTAATGACCTATTTATGAGGAAAGGCCTACCGGGAACACTGCGAGCATGCTACCAGGACATGTCATTGAACTCCCCTGACTAACCCAGTCACTGGCAACACTAATAAAGGAACGTGAATGATCAGACAATGAAGGCTGCATCACTGTTATGCACAGGTGTAATTTCTAACACACGCACAGGTTAATTTTAACGTGTGCAAGCCGGCTGCCGCCGGTAAGCGCCCTGGGCTTGGCCTGGGCTCGGCCCGGGCTCCGCCCCGCAGCGGCATCCCCTCAGCGTACACTCGACCTCGCTGCCCGGCTGCCCCCAGCGCTGAGGGAAACCCCCCGGGAGCCGGCCGAGGTAAGGCGCTGCCCCTCCCTCCGCTCCCGGAAGGGTCCGTCCGGAAAAGCCGCCGTCTCTCTAGCTGGCCCAGCGGCACCGGCCGGCTCCTCGGCTGCATCAGGCAGCCAGGGCTCGCCGCCGAGGGGCGTGGGGCCCGGCTGGGCAGTGGCGGCGCGGCCGAGGGCCGGAGGGGTCCGCGCCGGGTCCGGCCCTCGGCGGCGGCGCCCGGCTGGTGGGGGAGAGAGAACCGAGTTGCACCGCCCCGCCCTCCCCTCCCCTTCCCGGCGGAGGCAGCGCCACGTCTCGGGCAGGAGCCGGCGCCGGGAAGGCTGCCCCAGGTCTGCGGGGTCTCTCCGGGAAGGGTGGCTGCGGGCGCGGCGGCAGCTGAGGCGCGGTGTCCGCTGGGGGTGGTCTGGGGGTGGTCTTAAACTGCCCAGTGCTGCTTCAGGCCTGGGGGGTGCGTTCGGGGGCCGTTTTCCTTCGCTCCCGGCGGCCTGGCGGGGTGCGGGGAGCAGCTGGTCCGGCCCGGCTCTGTGGGCTTCGGCCCCGGCCCCTTGGGTCTCTTTGCCGGCGCCCGAGAGGCACCTGGCGCCTGCTCAGGGACCCCTGAGCCGTGTCTCGCCTGGGGGCTCCCCGGTCTGTGACGGGGTTCTCTTGATTATTGGTGTTTCGAGCAAAATGAGCTGGTTTCGCACAGTTCCTTTTCCTGTGGGGTTGTGGCTCGGTTCCCTTGGCGTGCGTACATCTTTGTGCTCGGCACAGAGATGTAGAAGGACTCTTGAGGCCAGAGTATTTTGACCTTAATATTTGTGAATGGGTTGTACAGGAGAAAGTTGTTCATTGTGACCCTGATTACAAAAAGGTGTTTTATTGCAAAGATAACACACCGTTAATGTTGGCTGGATTTTGCCAAGGTGTGAGCAGTCCAAATTGTGCTTCCTTTTGTCTGTAATAACTCTTTGTGTCTTGTGTGGTGTCTACTTATTGTACAATGGCTGTTCTGTAAGCTTTGTTATATAGAAAAGCTTTTAAAATCAGTAACAAATCTTAGTGAAGGTAGAAATCTTTTTGTTTGGCTGAGGCTTCTGTTTTATAAGTGTGCTTCAGGTTTCTGGCTCATTTTCAATTCACCTACATAAGGGTCACCTACATAATCGAGTCCTGTGTATCCTGAACTGTTAACAGCCTTAGTAATGGTTTGGAGATGAGTGATGGTGGTGCTGGTGACCAGGGCAGTTTGGTAAAAATAGTTAACACAAGTACTTTCTGCAGATACAGAAGGAATGTTGTTAAAAATATTTGTGTTCATGTAAAAATGCAGTTAAAATATTCCTGACTTGACATTTCCCCTTTTTCTTAACTGGGAATTTCTATTTTATTAGTAAACAGGAACCATCTTGTAATCTGAATTAAGCTGGCAGTAACTATTTGAACAAAATTTGAGTACTTGAAGTGACTATGTACAACAGCTTCTGTCACGTTGTATTAGTTGGCTGGGCTATACCCAAAGGTAACATCTGAATGTCTGGAGAGTCTTTTGTAAAGTCTATAGGCTGTGTTTGGAAATTCTCCTCTTGACTGGCCGCAGGAGAAGCCAGTGTTGAACTGCAGCCCAGGACCCATTCTGACTGCCAGTACATGCTGGAATCAGTAGAGCAGCTCTGTACTGTGGAACATACTCATTGCTCTGCAGACAAGTAATGATGTAATTTTATTTAAAAAAAATAATCTGAATTCCATACTGCATTGTAACTAAGGTTCTTGAAACTGAAGTCAGAGTAGGTCCTTGAAATAAAATATGTGGTGTGAAAGTCCAGGCTCTTAATTTGCAGAGTAAAATGCTACTCTGAATACTGGCTCACTTATTAAAGCAGAGGCCAAAGAGGCATTTCCATTAAAAGAGACACTGATCTTAAACCAGTTGTCTCACAGAATATTGTCTTGTTGCATCATTATACTGGTGTATCAATGCTACTTAAGAAAAGTTGTTAAACAGATCTCTTCATCTTCACAAAAGCTGGATACTTGGTTGTATTTAATTGTCTCTGTTACTGTCCCATGTCCTGGTTCAGTATGTTGAAGTTGGGCTGGTGGGTAATGTGTGAGCATGGCTTTCTTTTTAACTTGTATCTTCCAAACTCAAATGTTTGTACATTTACTACGTTTTGTTTCTAGAGGATGAAGCTCCTTGGTGATTACAACTTCGGCTGCGAGCTGTTTCCATGATCTCCAGCACACCAACAGCTGTGAAGCTCAGAGCTGTGCTCCTGGGTAACATCTTGATGCTGTTGTTGCAGATGGAGAGAAACAGGACTTGGTAGTTCAATTGGAAGCAAATTATTCAGAAGAACTTTCTGGGGATCTGGATTGCTTTTACCATGGACTCCTCAGCTGTCCAGCAGGATCTTCATTTGGAGAACAGAAGCAGTAATGGGGCCCCTAGCACCTCTGAAGAACTTCTGGATTGTAAAGCCAAGTCAGATTTGCCAGTTACAGCAGATGAAATTAACAGTAAGTTATGTCATATGTATCAAATAACTTCCTAGGCTTATCTACAGTCATATCTTTTGTTGTTCAGCTTATGCTGAAAGATGTTTTTTTCCTTGAGGTCAGGAATTTCTTGTATAGCACTCTTAAGTTTGGTGAAGGCTATGGCTCTATTGATGGGAAAACTGTCTTTTGTTTTAAAACTTAATCTTTCAAAATGAAACTGTTAAGTACTGTTGGCTGCCATTTGAGTGTGTTTTGTACAGGGTGTTACTCTGTTTTCTGAGAGTGTTTCCAAGAGTGTATACTTGAAATTCTCTGGAACTAACAGTTGTGAAATGGTTGTTATGGAGTAAGCTCATGACTGGAGTACTTTGTTTTGGCAAAAGAAAATTTCCTAATAAATTAAATTGGTTACCCAAAATGTACTTAAAAAGTCTCCCTAAACTTCCATGTATGGAAGAAAGATGCTGGCAGGTAGTCCTCAGATTACCTCAAAATAACTTTTATACGTAGACTAGCTCTGTAATAAAATAATTATGCAGGTGTTTACAAAACACTTCAGAGGACACTGATCTGGGTAAATTATAGAGCCAAACTTAGGCTGGAAGGGATCTGTGTGGGTTATCTAGTCCAACCTCAGGCACAGAGCAGACCTAGTTTTGAAGCTGGGTGCAGTTGCTCAGGGCTTTGGTCTGTTGAATGCAACAGCCTTTCTACCCATTCCAGTACTTAACTGATTTCATTGTGCAAATCTTTTTTCTGCATTGAATTGAGACCTCCGTGTCTTCACTGCAGGTATATAAGGATATGGTGGTATATGGGTGGAGGGGGTATTTATGTTGTGGCTGCCTAGATACGCAAAAGTACAGAGGCTCCATATATAAAAGGAGGGGATCATGTGATTGTTAGTCCTCCACCCTTCTCTTATACCACAGATATATCATCTTGTCACAGATAAGAAAGTAGAGGCCTAAGACTTTATTTGCATTTCTTACACTGCCCATTATCGGTCTGGCAGTGTGTAGTTATATGATGATTAATTCATCTTTTATGAAGCTGGAGATAATGCATTCCTGTTTTCTCCTGTACTGGACATCATCCAAACACTTAAATTGTGGCCTACAAATAGGTAATATGTCTTTTTACTGTTTTCAATCTAATTGCATCTCCTCCTCCACTGTTCTAAAAAGACTGCAGCTGTATTGACACTACCGCAATTAAATTACTTTACTTCAAGGCAGCATTTAGATTCTGAGTGTCTCATAACCTCAGGAAGTTGCCAGGAAACCATTTTTCCAGAATGTTGCTCCAGCATTGCTTTTGTATATGTACACCACTCAGAGTTGTGGAAATTAAAATGTAAATAAAGTATAAACCTGATGCAGTAGTAGCTGCAAGTTCTGAAAGATGGGCAGAAACAATACTTCTGAATGTGTGAGGTATCTTCTTATGTTTGGCTTCTTGTGGCTAGTCTTAGCACTGATACCTATTTTTAAATTTCCTTTTGATAGTCTTTTGGTTTTAAAATGCCTTAAATTCTGACTTCAGTTAGTTATTAAAAAGACAGGCCTGTCCTCTGTCCTCCTTTGTATCCTTGTTGCACCCATTCCTTCCATTGTGCCTGCAGGTGTTTTTGTGACCACCTGGTGAACTAAATCAGAGAACTGATTCGAGCTAAAATGGCCTGAAAATGTTCTCTGCATGACAGATAAGATGCTCAAAAGTGCTTTAATTGAAATCTCAGAGAGCTGATGAGATTTGGCAATGTGAGGCTGGGAACTCTTTATTTTTACCCACATTCAGTTTCCTCGTTCCCTTTTCTCTGAGCTGGTTCACTGTACAGACATCTGTGCTGGCTTAGGGGAGGATGTACTGCAGAGGTGGGAACAAATGGTTAGGGGTGGAAATGTATCTTTTCTTTTTTAAACCGCTCTGAAGTGAAATTTGACTGCACTTAAAAGGAAACCTTTTGCTTTCTTCAATAACAAAAGGGAAAACAATTAAGAAGTCTTACCTTCCTCCTGGAACCCTTTTTTCCATACAGCTTATTTAATTCCAGGATGCACTTTAATGTTCCCCACATACATGAAGGATAATAGCTTTATTTTTTAATTATTCTGCTTTCAGGAGTTTGTAGTGATACATTGTATGGAGAGGGGAAGATCCAGTAGCAATATGTTAATGGGCTGATCTAAATCAATAATTAAAATTTTACTGAATTGTAACTGACTTCCTGGCTACAAAGTATTTCTGCATATGAATCTTAGAAACACTTAGTTTTGGGAGGAGTGGAGGCTTAGAGCTTGGGAGCCCCATATCCTGGGCTGTATCAAAGGAGTGTGACCAGCAGGTAGAAGGAGGTGATCCTCCCCTCTACTCTGCTCTTGTGAGACCTCACTTGGAGTATTGTGTGCAGTTCTGGTGTCCTCAACATAAGAAGGACATGGAACTGTTCAAATAAGTTCAGAGGAGGCCACGAGGGCGATCAGGGGACTGGAGCACCTCCCATATGAAGACAGGCTGAGAAAGTTGGGGCTGTTCAGCCTGGCGAAGAATAGGATGTGTGGAGACCTCATAGCAGCCTTCCAGTATCTGAACAGGGGCTATAAGGATGCTGGTGATGGACTGTTCATTAGGGACTGTAGTAGCAGGACAAGGGGTAATGGGTTGAAACTTAAACAGCAGAGGTTAAGATTGGATATAAGGAAGAAATTCTTTACTGTTAGGGTGGTGAGGCACGGAAATGTGTTACCCAGGGAAGTTGTGAATGCTCCATCCCTGGTGATGTTCAAGGCCAGGTTGGACAAAGCCTTGGGTGGCATGGTTTAGTGTGAGGTGTCCCTGCCCATGGCAGGGGGGTTGGAACTAGATGATCTTAAGGTCCTTTCCAACCCAAACCATTCTGTGATTCTATGATTCTGAGATCTGTTTCTCAGTTCTGGTTTGTTGTGTTTTTTTTCTCTATCTGTCCCCCTCAGCTTCTTTGAGCAGGCTTAAAAAAAACTAAAGTGCTTATTCAAGTCTGTAGTACTAACAGGAAGAAAAAAATTGAAGGAGGAATTTGGGTTTTCCATTTGCAAATACTTTGTGATCATAATGTTAAATATTTTTTTATTAACTTTGTGAAACAGTAATGAAATCTTCCATATTATTCCAATGCGTTCCAGTTACTCCAGTGAAACATGGTGTGGGAATGAAAGGCAGTGACTATTTTGGTACCCTGCTTATTTGAGATCTATAATAATGCTTTTAAAGTTAGATACACAGTTTTGTTGCAGCAGCAGTTTCCTAGATTAAAGTAGTCCCCAGCCAAGTGAAGTAGAAGTGTATGAGAGCTCCAAGATACAACTGGTTTTGAAGATGTATTTTTCCTGATGGAAAATAAAATCAAATATTAGTAAGTGGGGATAAAATTGGCATTAAAGTCATTCTTTAATTGCCTTTTAATTGGTAGATTTATTATTTTCCTACTTGAGAGCTTCGCTGCTGTGCTTTTGATCAAGATGCCCTATTTGAAAACATGCAGAATTTGTTTAAAATTGAAGAACTCTGCTTGGCCCAGGCTGGAAATGGGATGGTGGATGCCTTTTCCCCAGTGGCCAGCAGCATACCAAATAGCTGAATCATTCGGCAGAGACACACAGTTACTGAGTCTTATTTGCAGTAGGGTGCCACTCAGTGTGACACAGATCACATTACTTACAGTTGGTGTTTCATGCTTCTAAACCTAATAAGATTTAAAAACCCATGTGAGGTTTTGAAGATACTTTATGATAATTTTTTAGGTTCTGCTTGAAGGTAATGTAGTAAAGCAGATGAATGGTACTCCTGGTCTTTTAAAATGAAGAATCAGAAGTTCTTTATGAAGTTTCTCTTGCAGTTGCTGTTAGCAATTTTCTTATTCTTACAGACTGAAGGCAACAGTGGTAGCATTGTATTTGGGTGGAGGTGTGCAGATAAATGGGGTAGCTTAAAGTAGCTCAGTGAAACTTTCTTTTCCAGCTACCAGTGTTAACATCAATGAAGTGCCAAATGAAGAGGGAAGTCTGGAGATAAACTGCAAAGTGGATGCCTGCCAGAATGGGCCAGAGTCGCTCTTCCCTGACTCTCGTGTATCTTTTGGCCCCACCAGCAGTGCACAGGGTCAAGAGTCATCCCCAGGTGTGACTGGTTTCCATGGCAGCCTAAGGAAGTCTCAGGGAACTAGTGCTGAGGGCATAGTTCTTAGAAAAGAAGCTTTGCAGTCTCTCAAACTAAGTCTTCCCATGCAAGAAACTGAATTGTGTAAGCATCTGTTTATGGTGGTGCCCCTGCTTTCTCTTGCTGCATAAAGCTTTTTACTCTGAGCCTGGCTCTAGACGTCTGTAACATCATTTAAGCTTGGACTAAACTTCATTTTTGCAGTAAGCTTTCACTTTGAACTGAAATTCATTTTCTTTCAGTAAACCACCCTCTGCTGCAGCTAAGGCACTTGCCCTGCTATTTAAAAACTGTTCTTATGCTGGAGGGGAATTTATGCTTTCTGGGGCTGAAGCTATTGTAACCCTCTTGATTATTAGGAGTAACAAAATAACCAACAACACACACATGGTCAGAACCAGATGGTTTTAAGCGAAGTAATAAAGGAGGGAAGAGAAAAGGGAGAAGCCTTTATATTAAGGTGCCTGTTGCTGCAGGAGTTTTCTGAAGTAAGATTTTAAAAGAAGCCTTAACTACCAGAAAAGTTGAATGTGAGTTATCAAAGAGTAAGAAAATACATCTAGGGAACGTCTTTCTCTGACCCGTAGGGAGTTAGTAGACTGTGTAGGTCTCGCTTAGTTTTATAATTTTAGTATTTTATAAATTTAGTCATTTTGTCAGAAGTGCAGGACAGGTGAGACTAAATGACACCTGTAGTTATGTTCTCGCTGTTTAATCTCTTGTCATATATACATGGAGAACACACAGTATTTACAGATGGAGCAAGGGAAACACACAGCCTTCATCAGTGCTTACACAAGGATTTATTAAAAGAGGCCATTCTGAGGTGCATGCCACTGGGCTTTCCTTGCATTCCTTGCTTAAGCATGAAGCATGTTGCTGATGGTAGAAGGGGCTTTTTCCTTTTTTATCAAATTTGCCTGTGTTGGGATTTTCTCTTTTACTATAAAGATCCCTTTCACTTACAGGCTCAGTAGAGCCTTCACTCCCATTGGAGAAAGAAGAACAAATAAGACTTCAAGCAAGAAGACGGCTAGAAGAACAGCTCAAACAATACAGAGTGAAGAGACATCAAGAAAGAGTGAGTACCACATGGCAGATCTAGATTCAGTGTTAGGAAGGTTGAAAACATTATAATTTCTGTGCTCTAAAGTACGTTTTCTCTGCTTTAAATACTCAGTGGTTTTCTCAAATGTGAGAAAACATTTTTTTTCCTTCTGGACGTGCAACCTCATCAGTAATGTACCGTTTTGTGCTACTAAAAAATGCACGAAACGGTACATTTGTGGAGGCTGAGGGGATGAACCAAACCTAAAACTTAAGCAGATATTCCATTTTTGTCATTTTCTACCTTGATCGTTTTCAACATGCATATACTGAATCTTGCTTGATTGCTGATGTAGTTTACCTTGTTTATGAAATGATGTGTGTATTTAAAAATGTAGGAGTTTATGAAATAAACAGTAATTTAGTGCTTTACATATTTTGCTGTTGAACTTAAATATTTGATGCTAGTTCGAAGGTTACATTCTGGAATTTATCATTGACTCTCTGCTTCTTTTAGTCGAATCAGTCTACATCCAAAAACCGGCCCTCCAGCACCCTAGATCCTGAGCTGATGTTAAATCCAGAAATCTTGCCAAGAGCTAACACTGTAGCAATGACAAAAGAATACTCCTTTTTGCGGACCAGTGTCCCCAGGGGGCCAAAAGTGGGTAGCCTGGGACTTCCAGCATCCTCAAAAGAGAGAAGAAGTTCAAAATGTAAGGCCAGTAAGATACGGTCCTTGGCTGACTACAGAACTGAAGATTCAGGCTCTAGAAATGCTACTGGGAATTTTGTGGCTACTGATTTACCTGGTGGGACTCTGAAGCAAAACAGAAGTGGTCCAGCATCAGTTGTGTCTGAGATTAGTCTACCCTCTGACACAGATGATCGAATAGATAATTCCTCCTTGGCAGAAGATAGTGTTTCAGAGGTTGATGGGAGTGAAGTGGGAATGAGGCTGGATGGAAATGAGAGTGACAGCTCTACCTACAGCAGTGTGTCAGGAAAAGGGCTGTATAACAGTTTACAGAATGCAGAAGGCAAACAGGGTACTCCATATACAGTAAATGGTCAGAAGATACATCCTGATGCAATGGGGCAATTTCCTTCTATCAGTGAGGTGCTACAGGCTGCAGCAGTGGAGCATCAAGCCCAAGAGCAAGAAATTAATGGGGAAGTACGGAGCAGGAGAGACAGTATTTCTAGCAGGTAAGAAAGATCACCATACAGCAAGGCCATTGTTAGGCATTGTACTCTCTTTAGGCAGCCTGTTAGTCTTCTGCTAACTTTGGATCCAGGTTTAACTTACACTCATTGTGATAAAATCTGTTCTTAACTTAGGGATTCTAAAAGAAACCAAAAGGTCATCTCACTTGAGTACCTAAGTGTATCTTTAGAGAAAGATCTTTTTGCCTCTGTGTTTTAAATGTACTGCTAGCTTCTGTGTGTATTTACTTGTGAAGCAAGCATTCATTCACTGTATTCCTGATGTGGCATTGGTGTTTTAAGTTTGATTATGCAGACTTAACTGACTCAGTGATGTTTAATAGCATCCTGTTCCTGATCTACACACGTATCTTTCAGACCTCAAATAGTTATGAAATGCTAAGAGTCTTGTCCTAGATGTTCTTACCCTCTTCAGCATTTAGAATGAGATGTACTTAGTCTCACAAGCTTTTGTATAGGTGGTAGGTATCAAACTGTGATTCAGCAAGTGGACAACTGCTGAAGCCCTTATCAATTGTCTATAGCTGCCTGCTTTATACATGCCAATTTTGAAATTACTTTTTTTTCCCTGCATTGGAATAAAGCATAATGCCCTGAGATGATAACATGAAATCTCTTGGTGACAATTATTCCAGTTTAGACTTAATTCTTACTGTAGTGAGAGATCTTTTTTTCTAGATTCCTTGGTTGTACTTCAGGAAAGGACCATAAGGAATCCCTACCAAATACTTGTTCTTCCTTCATTTGAAGCAGCTGTTGGTATTTCTCAGACACTCTCACATTAAAGCCAGCAATTGCAGATAATAGTTGTGGAGGGTTCGTGCGCCCATTATGTCAATTTGTCTGCTTATAATGAGGTGTGCAGTTAGAAAATATAATGAAGTCAACCATTGCACTTCTGTAAAATAACAAATGTGGGTGTTACACTAGATTCTAGTTGCTGCGAATGTAAGAAACTAATGTGTAAAATCTTAGCATGAATATAACTTCTTTATCTCTTTAGATGGTAATGAAGGTTGTTTTGCTGTATTCTGGATCCATCATAGAGCCAGAAAAAAATGTCCTAAATTGTAGGTCACATGTAGAGTTTAAGTACCTTTTAATTTCGGTTTCATTTCAAGCAGATGAGTGTTGTGTTCTAACCCTTTAACTGTGTATGTGCTGTCTCTGTCTCCAGTGTTTCTATGGAAAGCTCTGTCACGGGAGCTCATGATGAAATGTTGCAGGTTCTGAAGGAGAAGATGAGACTTGAAGGGCAACTAGAAGCACTCTCACTAGAAGCTAATCAGGTAGAAAATGAATTTGAATGTATTTAGCAAATTATATCAATATGTTAATTTTCAAGAGCCTTGTGCTCATTACTTGTGGGGATTCTGTTTTGTAAAAACATTGTTGAACGTGGTACTTTACAAGGACACTGGGTGTCACTAAGGCTGCTCTATTGCTGCCCTCCTCAGCTGGAAAGGGAGAGGAAAAAAAATGACAAAAGGCTCATGGGTTCAGATGAGGACAGGGAGATTACTGAGCAATTACTGTCACAGGAAAAACAGACTAGACTTGGGGAAACTAATTGGTTTGATTGGTAATAAATTCAGAGTAGGGTAATGAGAAATAAACTCAAATCTTAAAAACACCTTCTCTCCACCCCTCTCATGTTCCCTGGGCTCAACTTCACACCTGATTTGCCCGCTTCCTTCTCCCCCAGCCGTGAAGGGCCGTGGTCAGTTCATCATGTTGTTTCTGCTGCTCCTTCTTCCTCAGCAAAGAGAACTCCTCACACTCTTCCCGTGCTCCAGCATGGACCTCCATGTGCTGCAGGGGCACAGCCTGCCTCACCATGTTCTGCACCATGGGCTGGCAGGGGAATCTCTGCTCCAGAGCCTGGAACGCCTCCTCCTCCTCCTTCACTGACCTTGGTGTCTGCAGAACCGTTCCTCTCATATTCTCACTCACCTCTCTGCCATTGTTCTTTTGCAGTTTGGACTTTTTTTTTTTTTTTTCCCTTCTCAGCATATGTTATCTCAGAGGCACTACTACTGTTGCTGATGGGCTTAGCCTGGCCAGCAGCATGTCTGTCTTGGGGCTGGCTGGCATTGACTCCATCAGATGTAGAAGCTTTGTGTTTTTTTGTTTAAAGTCATATTAGGAGATGATAAATCTGGAATAATGGTAGCAGTGTATGAAAAGCTGTATTTTTCTCTTTGTATTGATTGATGCTATATCATGTATAATATAAAGTATTCTTCCATACAGTGCAGAAATGTGTCTTAGTAAAAGTTCTGACATGGTTGCTGATGTATAATGGTATATGTCTTGTCTGTGCTTTCCTCTGTATTTTCTTTGATTACTTGAAATAGCTACTAGGTGAGATGTAAAAAAGAATTTTTTTATAAGCAAGTGGTCTTTGCCTTAGCAAAGCCATTTTGTAGGGCATCTTCTTTAATCAGCTGCTATTGTATTTTCTCTTAAGACTTCTATATTTTGATTTTTTTCTGGACACATTCAGGCTCTCAAAGAGAAGACTGAGCTACAAGCCCAACTTGCAGCTCTGAACATGAAGCTTCAAGCACAGATGGAGCACAGCCAAAATAGCCAGCAGAAGCAGGAATCTCTGAGCTCAGAAGTGGCCACATTAAAGCAGTCTTGCTGGGATCTGGAACGAGCTATGGCTGACCTGCAAAATGCCTTGGAAGCAAAGAATGCTAGTTTGGCTTCTTCAAATAATGATTTGCAGTTAGCGGAGGAGCAGTACCAAAGACTCCTGCTGAAGGTTGAAGATATGCAAAAAAATGTTCTCACCAGGGACAGCACAGGTGGGATGATGTATATGTCAATCTTCAAAAGTTGTTATTCCATAAATAATTTTATTTCAGCATAATTCTGAAGCCCAGGAAGAAGGGATTTTAATCTGTTTCATTGATGTCATACTAATATAATGGTTTGAGTTTTAAGATGGGTTTTATTTTTGTGTCACAGAACTGCCACAATTTGCAAGACGCCTCTGCCAGCTTGGAGAAGAAGTTATAAGTATTTAGTCTAGTAACTGTTTGACAGTGGACTAAGGGGTTTTAGAGAATTGTACAAATACTGGCTTATAATGATGGCTGTGCATGTCAGCATACCTGCTGCTTCCTGATTTTTCATGAGTTGGTAATTTCTGCCTCTGAGGAGCTGTGAATACTTACAGAAATGATTCACTTATTTTCATTTTATTCTGATAATGACCTGATACTTTGGATTCTAGCACTTCACCTCACTTTCATAGGAAAAGCCAATCCTTATGTAATTAGGCATATATCCTTTTGTTCAAAAAGGAAGGAAAAAAAATAAAAAAGCTATGAATATAGCAATAATCCTTGAAAATGTGTGTGTAAAACTACAACAATGGAGTTTGCAAGTCCAAGTTCTTTATTTTTCTTTTTCCAGTTCATGATTTAAGACAGCAGATGGCTTCCTTACAGAACCAGCTTCAGAAGGTGCAGTTGGAACGGACCACACTGACCAATAAGCTAAAGGCATCTGAAACAGAAATCACATCACTCCAAAATGTGCGGCAGTGGTACCAGCAGCAGCTTGTACTAGCACAGGAGGCCCGTGTCAGGCTGCAGAGCGAGATGGCCAATATACAGGTATTACGATTTACTTGCATATGGGAGGACTGAGAATCTTTATGTTAATTTTAGCCAGAGGATGTTGCTTATGAGCTTGGACAAGGGAGCCAGTCTCACTTATATATTCTACAGGTGGAGAGCAGAGGGAAATGGTGATTTGTTTTCATCATGAGGTGTTAAGTCACGTTAATGCTGAGGCATAAATTTAATGAAAGTACTTGCCTTCTGTGGATGAAGCTCTTAAGTGCCATGAAAGTATTGGTGAGATAAAACACAGATAGATTCAGTGTAACTTTTCTAACACTTTTTTTTTTTGGCTAAATTTTGACTGTTGGTATTAATCTGTGAATTTTTTTATTTTTTTCATTCCCTTAAGGCTGGGCAAATGACCCAAGCAGGTATGTTGGAACATCTCAAACTAGAGAATGTGGCCCTGTCTCAGCAGCTGACTGAAACCCAGCACAGATCCATTAAAGAAAAGGAACGTATTGCAGCCCAGCTGCAAAATATTGAGGTATGGTTGTAGGTGGTCTGCGTGATTATATGCTGTCTGGGTTGTGTATTTTAGGTTTTGCAAACTCAAGGTTATTCTAGCAAACTAGTGTAGCATTTGTAAGACAAATTGATTCAAATATTGTATTATACAAACAGTAAAAATTTTGGAGCAAATAAGTTTCATGACATTATGAACAGTAAGAAGGAGCAAGATCATATGTTTCCCATTTCATGGCGATACTTGCCTTTTCAGCTCTGATACTTCATTTTAATTGAATTTTAAAGGTGAATGTAAATATTCTCTTTTGCCCATCCATAAACATTTTCAAGAGAAAACTTAACTGGAAGTTAAGCCAAGTCAATAAAGTGCTTAAGTGTGTGAATTGCTCAATACTCACGTTTGTCCTTCGTACCCTCCAGTAAGGAAAGATGGGTAAATTTTGAAGTGCAGTACACTTACTTTCAAAGCACTTAGAACCTTAAATCCCATTGAATTCCAGTGACATTCCTGCTTCGAAGTCTAAAAGGGCAGTAAAGCAGCAGGTTAATGGAAGCACCCTATTTCTGTGTGCAGTTGCATAAATGACAGGAATTGCAATTTCACGGAGTAGCTACATATCTGAGAAATCTCTTTTGTTTCAGAATTTTTCCAAACAGCTTAATTTTAATAAAGATTCTTCTTTACATCTTGTTTCATCTATTGAGAAAGGACATGGTGTTATTTAAGAAGAATTCTGGTTGTCACAAGTATACAAGACATTCACTGTTATTCTAGGGTGTCTTAAGTATATGAATGAGTGATGTCAGTAAAGACATACAGGTGTATAAGATGGACATCAGAATTATCCTTGTGTCTTTTCTTGTAAAATTTTCTTGACAGTTTACCACCTTCTTTTTTTGTCTCTCTGCCCCTCCCTCTCTGTTAACATTTTAGAAGTTGATTCTTTGCTTTTTCGGTGCAGGCTGACATGTTAGATCAGGAAGCTGCCTTCATGCAGATTCAGGAGGCTAAAACCATGGTGGAAGAAGACTTGCAGAGAAAACTAGAGGAGTTTGAGGATGAAAAAGAGCAGCTTCAGAAAATGGCTGATTCTGCAGCAACACTGGAGCAAGAATTGGAGCAGGTAGAGTGTTGTTAAGCAGCTTCTCAAGGGTTTCAAGGGAATTACTTATTTGGCTGAAAAGGCAATAGTAAATAGATAGTGGACTCTAAAGTTATTTTAAAACCTGAAAGATTGCTGCATAAATGAAGTCCTTACCAAAGTCACTCTGTCCCAGGTGAAAAGGCTCTCCTTTAGTTTCAACTGTCTCAGAAACAGTACTTTTTTAAATTTCGCAGCTACTGTCTTGTAGATATTGGTTTTTTTTTGTAGTGAATTCAGCATGTGATTAAGTATAGACAAGAAGCACAGATCCATGTTCAAAGTTGTTAGGCAATCAGGGTATCATATATACTTACAGTGTAATAAATCTGCACTTTGCTACTGCTTTAACCTTGTAACATACAAAAAGGCATGACAAGGTCTGGAATGAGATAAAGTAAATGATAGCTCAGTATTATATTCCATGTAATTATGACATTACCATAATAACACTAATTTTACCTTATATCTACACATTTCAAGTAACAATTCAGAATACTGTGAATCTTCCTTCAGAATATTCTAAGTTTGTCATCCTGGTCATTGCTTAGCCTATAAAATTAGAGATGCTGCAGGAGTCAATAAGTATAATTAATCGAGAAATAAAAGAAGTGGCCTAGGAAAGTTCTGATTGTTTTTTTTTTTTCCCTAGAAGCTAAAATATTCTATTTTGGTTGGAGTGCATTTGCAAAGATAGCTTTCATTTTGTTTGAATTTAATCTTAAAATACTGCTTCTTAGGTCAAGTTGACTTTGCATCAGCGAGATCTGCAGCTTGAATCTTTACAGCAAGAACACTTAGACCTGATGAAGCAATTCACTCTGATCCAAGAGACATTGCACACCAAAGAGCAGTCCCTGGATGACCTGCAAACGCAGTACGATGAACTGAGGGCTAGATTAGAAGAGTTCCAAAGTGATGCTACTTCTAAAGATGACACGATTCAGTATTTGCAGAATGAGAAGATTGTCTTGGAAGTAGCTCTGCAGGCAGCAAAAGCAAGCAAAGAGCAACTTGATGAAGGAGCAGCACACCTTGGAGAAGATACAGAAGTAGCATCACAAGTCTTGGAACAAATGAGGCAAGAAATGGCAATCAAGTCAAGCCAGGTAATGAATCCCGAAAAGGAGCTCATTTAAAGTAGCTGTTGCAGGGGAGTATTGCCACAGGCACATGATAGACCCAGTTACAGGAGAGGAGATTGGTACATATGTGTAGTTGCAAGATTCAGCTAGAGGGAATATTTTGACCAGTTCTGTCACTTTTGCCTGTTGGCAGACAGTCTGGTGTAGCTTTACATCCTGTTATGTCATTGGTGAGCTTACAGTTAATACCTCTTGGTATCTATGTGCATTTACACATTTGTGTGTTATGGAAGTTGAGATTAATTGATCTTACTCTGTCTGCTTCCAGGAGACATCTTTCCAGAATCTGCCAATTTTAAAAAGCAATACCTTTTAAGTATTGATCAGGTTTTTGAAGTATTTTTTTGTGTTGCTTTTCTGTGTACTGTGGGGCAGATATCTTCTTATGCAGTAATTTGGTCATGTGTAGCTGTGCCTTTTCTCTTGAAACCATATACCAGGGTTTACTTTTGCATATTGTATACCAAGACTTTTTTCTAGTCGTGAACTGTTTTACAAGATCAGGC
The DNA here is from genome assembly GCF_012275295.1 of Melopsittacus undulatus. NCBI lineage: Eukaryota > Metazoa > Chordata > Aves > Psittaciformes > Psittaculidae > Melopsittacus > Melopsittacus undulatus. The sequence goes on along the minus strand of NC_047538.1, from coordinate 15,435,599 downwards.
CTAATGCATGTCCTTATTTTTTTGTGGCTGCTTTAAATTATGGTGACTCTCCCTTTCACAATGTAGTTTTATAGGTGTGTATGCTCATCTTTTAAGGCATCAAAGCTCTGTAGGAAGAGCTTTCTTATTGATCATTGGTAATGATGAGTTCCTGGGAATTTTTAGAGATTCTTTTGAATATAATAATGGGACTTGTTAGTAGCACAAATAGAAGTATTGAAGAACTATGGAAGTATATTTAACATAAAGATTGCTTTTCTTCTTTCAAAGAACTGTCTGGTTTCATTTGATCCTGTATGTGTGAACAGGTTCCATCCAGATGCAACATGTACACTGATGATGCATACTTAAACTTTAATGGCAGGATAAGGGGACTTACACATTCCTGAGAGTTGACAAAACTCCCTATGCGATAACCTGTGTGAATGTATTTCTATATAAAATGTGTTATATAATAGTGCCACTGAGATGCCTAACCAGAAATGAGATTTCTCATTAGATTAAGTAATTGGTATGAGTATAGTAAAAGAGACGTCACTGAAGAAGTAATGTAGAATATGACATTTGGCATGTAAACCAATGTGCTTGCCTTTTTTTTTCCCCTCTGCCAGGTAGAAAATCTACAACATGAAAATGCCAACCTTAAAAAACAGGTTCAAAAAGTGAAGGAGCAGTTCCTGCAGCAGAAGGTAAGGAATAGCAGACTTTTTCAAAGAAATAAATCTAAGGAATATACTTTTTTTTCCTTCTTAATCCAGTGGAGGCATGTGCTTTTGAGGGGTTTGTGAAGACACTTAAATCCATATTCTGTATCAAATAACTTTGTGACATAATTATAGTTTCTATATTTTGTACAGTTTAATTTTTATCTGTAACTAATGTAAAAGCAGATCCATCAGTGAATTTATGCTTTTGTTGAACTCCAGGGAGTTTGCCAAATGATCCACCATATAATAATCTCTCTCTGGTTTCTTGATGAGATATGCTTTTGCAAAAGCATCCATGAAAATCTTCAAGTGTCGTTGTTTTCCCACAGCTTTGAAAAAAATAGTTGCTTTGGTAATTAGATGGTAAATAAGTGCTTTATTGCAAATTTTACTCTGAATTTGCACAGTTCTGAAACAGTAATTTGAAATTGGTATGTCATGAGCATTGCATATATATGTCCTTTTTTTATAGGCTGGCACCATTAATTTATTGCTTGATTGCTTATTAACCTAGCGTGAAAGGCTGTTTTAGCTTGCTGGGTTTAAGTTTGGGAAGGCTGTTTAAACTGTCATTCACAGTTAAGCTCACTTCTCATGGCAAAAGTTACTATTTGTGTACATGGAATAGTTATTTTTTTTACTATTAGTTTAGCTTAAGAAAATGGCAAATTATTAGTGCAGTTCTATAAAGAATGAAGAAGAGCATCCCATATTGCTATAAAACCTCTTAGTCAGAGGTCTGGGATATTTTTTATGAAATGCTGACATATAGTGGTATTTGATATCAGAGTTTACATTAAAGGCTTTGAACCAGAGTAAATATGTTACAGATGATGATGCTGGTTTGTATTCTTTGATATACACCCTACATCCCCTCCAAACTAAACGAATATCTGTAAATACCTTATAGTAAATTACTCTTAAATTTGTAAAGATGTAACGGAGGTGACAGTGTCCTCTTGAATCTCTTGTGTCCAAGGTAATGGTGGAAGCTTATCGAAGAGATGCAAGTTCTAAGGACCAGCTGATTAGTGAACTAAAAGCTACAAAGAAGCGATTGGACTCAGAAGTGAAAGAGTTAAAACGAGAGCTAATGAAAGTTCAAGTTGAAAAACAGTCGCTTGAATCTGAACATTCAAAACTACAGAAGGAAGTATCTCAGGTTCACCAGCAGATGGTGGAAATAGAAAATCAGCTTCAGTCAGTGCAGAAAGAACGAGATGAAATGGAAACACGCCTACAGGTATGGAAGGTGTTAAGCTTTGGACTTTGAGAGTGTTAGATCCAGGAATATAGCATGTATATGTTGATATTTCTGTTAACTTTTGAAATAAACAGAATGGCCATCTACAAGTTAGGATTCTTGGCTTCATAGGTAATACTGTCTACACATTTGAGCATAAACCTAGCAAAATCCTATAAATACGTGACTGCTTATTAACATCCATGTAAGTGGGGAGAAGTATGCTACAGGTGTGGCAGACATGTGATGTGGAAGCAGTTTCCTTGGTCCCAAAGTGAACTCCATTTGAGGGCAAAGACCAAACTAGAACTCTGTTCATACATGTTGGCAATGATGGCCACAGAGGGAGAATTAAAAGCAGGAATAAAAGGGAAACAAAAAGGATATGGAGAACATTGAAGAAGTTTTCATATTTAGAAATGGAAATAATTCTGAAATTTTATGCTTATTCTTTTCTAATCCAGCATACAGCAAACATGCTTTTGTTCTTACTGTGATGGGTGCTTTTTTCCTTCCTATTAAGTCTTTGCAGTTCGATAAGGAGCAAATGGCATCTCTTGCTGAGGCAAATCAGGCATTGAAACAACAAGTAGAACAAATGCAAGAAGAAGCAAAAAAGTAAGTGTTCATTTAGCACACACAAAAGAACTGCATTTGTTTTTCATAGTCACCTTTTTAGCAATCATTGTTTTCCTGTTCCCTAGTTTTTCCTTTGGGAAATTTAATTAGTCATAGAATCATATCTGTGGCAAAGTGTTCGTTGCATGCTACACAGGAGTTGCAACTGCTCCTCTGCTTTACTTAAGCTTTTAACCAGCATTTTCTGCCATGCATACTGGAGCTAATCACTGACTTTTAGCCTTGACTGGCTAGAATGTTGACATTAGTAAGAACCATTGTTGGTTTGGTTTTTTTTCCACTGGTGATCACAGGGTTTTAGGATATCTGGTAGGATTCTTACTCTAAATTCCATGTTATTTTTAGAGAGAGTAGTATATATTCCTTCATATTGGAGTTTTAGTAATTATGACAAAACTCTCAATTACTATATGTGTTTTCTTAGAATGTTACAGAGTCTTCAAGGTATGGTCTTGCGGAGGGCCAGATTGTACCTTAGCAACCTGATGGCTTTCTCTAATAAAGTGGGTAACTCTGGGACAAGGACAGAGAGGCAGATGTTGGGTTTTGTTAGGCTATGTGAAGAATTAATCCTTTAGTACTGTTTTCAGGCAGTTTTAACCTGATGTTTTATTTTAACTTTCACTCTAGGGCCATTACTGAGCAGAAACAGAAGATGAAGCGTCTAGGGTCAGATCTGACGAGTGCTCAGAAAGAGATGAAAGCAAAACATAAAGCCTATGAAAATGCAGTTGGCATTCTTAGTCGTCGGCTGCAGGAATCTCTGGCTGCAAAGGAATCTGCTGAAGCAGAGTTGAGCAAACTAAAAACACAGATCACTGATGGTGGAAACAACCAGATTGCTCAAGTATGCAGGTGTCTTTTAACACTTGTTTAGTACAAGGACAGAGCTATCTTGGTATTAAATTAAAGTCTTGAAATATTATTTTACACTGAAGGGATTGAAAGTATTTGGAATATAAAGCTAGATAAGGGTATGGTATCAGTGTTCTGAGCACTGAGAATTTTGTTAACTACATCTGAGGGAGGTGATTTAGCCGCCTTTGCTTGCTTTGATGAGGATTTTTCCTTAATTTTACTTGCATCTTTCAGGTTATCAATTGTAATCCAAGCTCAAGAGGATCGTCAGCCTTAGTGCTAAATTTCTGGATGAATTTCTATTGTTGGGTTGTTCTTTGGTGTGGTTTCTTCTTGTTGTTTTGGAGTTTTGTTGTTCTGGGGTTTTTTTGTGTGTGTGTTTTTTTGTGGGTTTTTTTTTTTTTTTACTAAGGACTCAGCATCTGAAGATTTTTCCAAAATTCTAACTCTTACTACTTTTTTTTTTTTCATCATTGACAATTAAAGGTTCCTGAGGGTAATTCATTTAAGTTATGTCTATGGTTAGAAAATTAATTTACTGGGGGAAGCTCAAAATTCCTTGAACCAATGGAGCAAGATATCAAGTGCACTAACAGCAGCAGCTGGATGCAAGGGTGGAAAGATTTGAGCAAGACCTTTTACATTAAGCACTGGCACCTCACTTAGCTTTTGCTAGAGAAGTACACTTTTTAACTAAAACAAAATTACTCCTGTAGATGAGTGATATATTTATTAATTACACTTGTGATCCATTTGTCTTTAGGAAAGGATTCAAGCTCTGGAGACAGAATTGCAAGCTGTTAGCAGCAGTAAGATGATGCTGGAAAAAGAGCTGCAAGAAGTGATTTCACTTACCAGCCAGGAGCTTGAAGAATACAGAGAGAAAGTGCTGGAACTTGAGGATGAGGTGATTGCTTGAATTTGCATGGTAGATGGGAAGGTGACAGTAAAAAGTGCCCAAAAGGCAGGGAGAAATTTTAGTAACATAATCCTATTCCAACAGTGTAGGAAATCAGAATCTTACATAGGAAACTTGGTGTCAGTGATATTTGCTGATTTTGTTGCCCTGTGCTGGTTCTTCGTGGTTTCGTGAGTCATCATCATATAAGGGAAAAGAAGAAGAGAGAGAAAAGTAGTTCCTGTATCAGATACCAGCTTTATCTGGTCATGAGACAGAGAGGATGCATGAATCATTATCTTTTGAAACTATCTGGAGTCATGGATGCTCAGTGATTTTGAGGACAGGGTGGTGGTGTTCAGTTGCACAAAAAATTGCATGTATCAGCTACTCATGATCTACACCTGAACAGTACTCCTGGATTCTGCTTTCTAGCAAGCATTGTAGGCTTTCACAAGGAAAAAATAAAATACCTAACCGAACTAACTTTAAGGTGTTCATTTAAAAAAAAGAAAAAAAGAAAACTAAGAGAAATGGATATGCTTGATTTGGTTGTTGTTTTTCTCTTCCTTTGGCTATAGCTTCAGGAATCTAGAGGCTTCAGGAAGAAGATAAAACGCTTAGAAGAAATTAATAAGAAGTTGGCCCTTGAACTGGAGCATGAACGTGGAAAACTTACAGGTCTTAGTCAGTCCAATGCTGCTTTGCGGGAACACAATAATATCCTTGAAACAGCACTAGCAAAAAGAGAGGCAGACTTGGTACAACTGAACCTACAGGTATTTGACCTTTTAATGTTATATCTTCAGAGGGGAATTAGCTCATATTTCCAATAACAGGGTGTAGACATCTTCACTCATTTGATACAAAGATTGTGCATTTTCTCCAGGTCTGGATCTCCCATGTGTTGTATAACAGAAGTAATACAGGGGGCTAAACAAGAGATCAGAAATGAGTATTTGCACTAAACAGAGTGGGGGGGTGCTGGGGGGGAAAACATGCTAAAAACATTTGCAATAGTGAAAGTGTGGCTTACTTAAGTTAGTTGGAACATAAACACTGTTACTTATAGATTCAATGAGATGCGTGATATTTATGCCAATAGTACCTATTTGTGGCATATAAGCAAATGGAAATATAGGCAATGAGCTACCATTTAACCATAGCTACTTTTAAGCTTGAAGGGTACCATAAGGCAAGAGCCATCAGCAAACAGCAGAGAGGAGTTCTACAGTCCCTGAATTGGTTTGTGTTTCTATTTCCTCTGCTGGCATTTCTCGTCTTCCAGTGAGCCCACACAAAATATGTGTGTGTTTTTGTGATGTGATACAGGTTCAGGCTGTCTTAAAGCGGAAAGAGGAAGAGGATCAGCAAATGCAACAACTTATTCAAGCTTTGCAGGCTTCCTTAGAGAAAGAAAAGTTAAAAGTTAAAGATCTTAAGAAGCAGGTAATGTCTTTTATGTGCTTAAAAGGTGGTTTAATGTATTTGAAAAGTAACTTGAAACAAAATACATGCTTTATGACATACTGCTTTCTGCAGGGTCTCCCTCATGATAGCCAGTGGCTGATGTCTTTTCTGTTATGCCCTGCATTAGGCATGCTCACTGACTATCAGGAAAGTTCCGTTATGACTTGTAATGTATGGGATGCATCCTGCAGTGGTGATAATTCCCAATGAAGAAGCAGAAGCAAAATGTTTCTTCTGCTATATACAGTTAACTGCCATTAGCATTAGTAAAGAAAACACTAATAATAAGGTTTTTTAAGCAAGAAGAAAAGTATTAACAGCTGCACAGCTTCCTCCTTGGTTAGTTTTATACCCCTTTAGTCTAGCTCTGTTTATGATTCACCTACAGTGATAAACCAGAGGAAAACTGCGTCTCTTTTTTGTGGCAGGAAGCAGCAGCCAAAGCAGATGCAGCACATAACCGCCGTCATTACAGAGCTGCTGCGCTCGAGCTCAGTGAAATCAAGAAAGAGCTACATGCCAAAGAACTGCTTGTCCAAGCCCTTCAGGCTGAAGTGGACAAACTGCAGTAAGTAAATGTCCAAGCTTTTAGAGAATAGTAAATAAATTCTCTGAAAAGGCAGAGAATCTATGGAAAAACATGTTGGTGAATTTTTGGTTTTGCCACTCTGTAGTGGATTATGCTGAAATGGACCAAAGCTGAGTCTGACCGTAAGGTACATGTTTGGACTTCAGGCAAATACTTGCAGTTTTGTGTCTCTTCCTAAGTCAGTTAGACCTGAAGTGTGCTGTGTTTGGACTTCACCATCTGCTTTTTTCACAGTTTCAACACAGATATCTATTTCATGTTACTAGTAAGAATTCACACCTCATATATATATACTATTATTATTCTGTCTTTCATATCCCTGAGGTACTATATAGAGGATGAATTTGATTGTTGAATATATTCCACAATATATTATAATTCAATTTGGTTTCTTGTATAGAAAATAATTTCTTATAATGTAAGAAACTATCAAACCTGTATGAGATACAGAGTTAAACCTATTCCTCTGAAAACAAAAGCAAAATTCCAGTCAGATTTTTTTCTGTTGTTACTACATAATCTGTTGTTTGTAGCTGGACTCTTACCAGAGCTCAAGGATTGGGGTTTTTTTTTCACTGTATCATGGTATGTTAATGCACCTGTCTCATAAAAAAGTCTTTTTGTGATTTAACTCTTGCTGTGAATGTGTTGGCAAAGCCTTCATTCAAAGCTATAATTAACCAGGTTCCATACACTGTCATGTCATTTATAGTTACATAGCTAACCCAGTGAAGTGCATGTTTTAAAGGACAGATTGAATAACGGCTGTGTCTTTTAATTGTACTGTGCAGGGTAGAGGATGAAAAACATTCCCAGGAGGTATCACAGTTTCAAGAAGAGCTGGCAGAAGCCAGGTCTCAGCTCCAGCTTTTGCAGAAGCAGCTGGATAACAAGCTTAGTGAACAGCCTGTAGGAAGCCAAGAGGTAAAACCTGCATATTTACAGTGTTTATCCTTCTTTATGATGTGTTTCATAACTTCACTTGTCTTTAACTCTACATATTTTAATGAAGTTTTGCTAGGTTTTCTTAGAACCTGTCAGGGTTCATGAGACAATAATACATTTCAGATTTTGTGGTTGATTGCACCTATAGATAATTCTAAAGATGCTGGTTTATTTTGTTTTGTGTTTTCCTCTTTCCTGCCCTTCCTGCCCCCTGCTGTGGTAGGTGGAAGACCTAAAGTGGGAAGTAGAACAAAAAGAAAGAGAAATTGAAACACTTAAGCAGCAGTTGGATATGAGTGAACAGCGCAGCCACAAAGAGTTAGAAGGGATACAAGTTGCCTTGCAGGTAATCTTGGTGGAGATTCTGATGCTTAACTGGTATTGTTGTATTAAAATAATATTTTTATTTTTTAAAAGCATTCTATACTGATACTTTTTTTGATAAATTTTTATTCGTAAGAACTTAAATCACTATATGTTTTGCAGTCTTTATTTTTCTCAGTTTTACTTTGACTGTACTGTTAGCTTCTGGCTGGACTTGATGAATCAACCAACCTAGCTGATTCTGTGATTCTGTGGTTCTTCTTTCCTTGACCTTATGCCAAAAAAATAGTCTACTGACTTTTTTTTTTTTAATCTGACTTCTGGTTTTTCTGCCAGGGCAGATTGATTTCAAACAGCAGTGTTCTGTGCTGTTCCTTTTTCTAGTTTCCCCTAGAAATTGGAAAAAAATAATATATATGAAAACATCAGTTGACTGGAACTTTTATACCATTTCTCTTTGTCACACTGATTCTCTTCTTTTACTATTTAGAATATTAAGACTGAGTTGGAAATGGTGAGGGAAGACCTGTCAGTGACTCGGAAGGATAAGTTTATGCTTCAGGCTAAAGTGACTGAACTGAAGAACAGCATGAAGTCACTGCTGCAGCAGAACCAGCAACTGAAGCTGGACTTGAAGCATGGCAAAATGAAGAAGGTATTTAGGAAGAGTACATGTTGTAGGATACTAGAGAATACTCTACTAATGCTCTTAAATTTAAGTACCAGAAAATACTCTGTTGCAGGAAGCCTGGTGAAAACTCTGAACTAAAATGCCTGCCTGTCATAGACTTCCTGATGTCTTGTATCTAAATGATAAATACATGAAGACTTGCAGGCAAAAGTAAATATACTGATCTTGACTTCCCACCTTTTATTTCAGAAGTCTTTGTGTTAGGTGTAGTATTTTACATTTGCATTTAGACTTATAAAACAAGGAAGTTACCACTTGAATTATGACTCATGGGCAAATATGGAGTTAGTATCTTCTTATCGTTAATGTCTACCTAATGTTTATGTGCCTGTCCTCTCCATACAGTCTAGTTTTATATCCTTTCACAATTTTAGAAACTAGCTACTAGTGGTTTGAGTTTTCTGATCTGCTACTAGTACACAGAAAATCCAGTAATAGGAGTCCCCTTGTTCTTTCCCTCTCTGAAGTAATCCTCTCACTTAGTGAGACAGGATTTTGTATGGAAGCCTCTGTTTCATTCTTTTAGACATTGGTTCTGATACCTCATTCTGCAGGTTCCAGAATTTCCAAAAGGATTAATTTGATTGTACTTAAGTCTTTTTTTTTTTAATTCTCTTAGCTATACTGATAGAATATTATTAAAATATTTGTGAAGATCCAGGGCATTAGCTTTAAAATCTTCCTGGTTTTATTTCTTTAGTAGTTCTTGAGTAGGTCCTTCTAAATGCTGTTTGTTTACTTAGGAGTATGGCTAGCAGATGGCATCAGGTTAGGAACTTTTGCCTGAGACCCATGAATGTGCTCCTGATTTCTGCTTTGTAAGGCATATATGTACCACTATTGTGATGTGAGATTCTTCATCATGGTAAAAATGACACTGATGAAATAATGTCTTTGTATTTTGGGCTGTTCTTTTTTTTTTTTTTTCCTTCAACCAGAAGAAGGAACTAAAAGGAGAGAATAACTCTTCAAATCCTGTGACTCCAGTCAAGATTCCTGATTGTCCAGTGCCTGCTGCCTTGCTGGAAGAACTGCTAAAACCATCGACAGCTGTGAGCAAGGAGCCTTTAAAAAATCTGAACAGCTGTCTCCGGCAATTAAAGTATGACCTGTTGTTTTCAACTATATTAAATAATCTTAAAAATGTTTCTAAAAAACAGCTGCCAGCCTAAAGAAAAAAAAGATTTTTAATGATTTTCCTCTTGTTGGGACTATATTTGGGACAGTAGGATGTTCTGTCGCTCTGCTTGCTTATATAGTAATGAAATAGAGAAAGAACTCTTTACAGCAAACTAGGCAAAATGTCCATCCTAAATTATGCACAGCAGAACAAACTGGAAACAGCTGTTTCTAGTTGTTCTTGCTGGTGGTGAAGATGGTGTTTCTTCAGAACATCAGAAGGCTCCTCATGATAGTAGACAGGGAATGTATTAATAAGAAACTTCTATAGAAGTTTATTCTGCCAAAAAGTATGTTTTCAGATCTTCCCTTAGAAGGTTGCACATGAGATTCTGAACAACTTTCAGAAGATGGGGAGTTCAGGCTTATTAGGAGAACTGAACTGCTATTATCACCTCTGTTTGTTTGAGGGGAGTGACCTGTGATAATGTTCTATGATCCTCTGCTACTAGACTAGTTGCTTTGCTAAGCTGGTGTCTGACTAAAGTCATAATGCGTTTCCTTATTTTTCAGTGCTGCTTTCCTCATCTCTGCCTCACCTGTATGCTTTCATACTTGCAGAAGTACCATGTTCATCAAGTTGCAGTCACTAAGTACCTTTACTGAGGGAACAGTGCTGCATCATCCCTGGCAATGAGTATGCGCAGCAAAGGAACTGCTGCATTGTTGGCCCTTAGTTTTGAACTAAGCTTATTGTAGTTTTGCTCTTTAATTGAAGACAATTTCTAAGTTTCCTGTAGACCCCTTTGTCTTGTATACAGCTATAGTATAGATAGTCTTGGGGTAGATATCAAGACTCAGAATAGTAATTTTGTGATCTTGCATTCAGCAGTTAGCTTTCTGTTTGTTAATTTTTGCTTTTTTTGTTCTCTATAATTTTGAAAGGCAAGAAATGGACAGCCTTCAGCGTCAGATGGAGGAACACACCATTACAGTACATGAATCAATGTCTTCATGGACTCAGATTGAAGGGCAACTAGTGGACTTTATTTCTACCAGTCCTGCAACTGCATCAGACCAGCAGGAGGTTCCTATCGTAGATGAAAAGAAACAGAACTGTAGTGTTAGTGACCAGGAAGCTCTGTCACTATAACTCCCTTATCAGTTGTCTTTCTTCCTATTGCTTTAAGTATGTAAACAAATCTTTATTGAAGTTATTTATTTATTTCGTTTTTAAGAACGGTGTTTCAAAGTTGTGCTTTTGCCTGTAGAAGCAAAGGACATGGTTTTGAGAAACTGGTGTAACATTAAATGCAGAACATGCTATTCCAAGGGTTTGTTTCAAACCTTACCATAATAATTCTGTTATGTTGGGGGCTTCCAAGTGGTGAATCTAGCTCATTTTGGTGTTGAGACATTCAGATGAAGGTGTAAAATGAGGTCAAGAGGAGCATCTGGTTCCAACTCTGTATTTGTTCAATCTGAGTGAGTTTGTTAAGGAATGATTATTAATAATATGGTATCTGGGGTTTGTTGTTTGTTTTGCTTAAATGTGGGGTGTGTTTGGTTTTGGTTTTTTTTCCCCATATCTTGGGTTGTATCCAAATCATAGGGAAAAATTAAGTTCTGCTCACATTCGGCCATTACCGTTAGTTGAGAACTTCCTCTGTCATCCCTCCTATAATGTCTTATTCTTGAAGCTTGGGTTATAGATATCTTTATATAAAGAAAAAAAAATCATTTGAAGCCATTTCTAGTTACAAAGATGACCTCTGACCTACAGCAAAAGAAAAGACTGTAATGACAAGCAATGCAGAGCAGAATGTACTGTTGACAGATCTGCCTGGGATGTTTTCTGAAGTATCAGTTTTTCTCTTACAGTCACAGGCCAGTAGGGAGCTTTGCTTCACTGCACAAACACTTCTTGCACCTTTTTAGTTCAACTTTTGAAGTAGACACCCTTGAAACAAGGTATGTGTGTAATATATACATATATATATATAAGAAATAATTTTTTGACTCTGAATATCTGTTCTAATATGCTTATATACTGTAAGATAAGGCTGACATGAGGGGTTTTTGTTACCTGTCGCTGGTTTAATGTTACATTTAAGTTTGCTGGTTTTTGACATACTGTACAAGTGGCTTAGGAAAATTAGCCCCTAAAGCCAGAGCTTTTAGAAATGTAATTATTTTTACTTTAAAAGACAAAATTATAATGCCTGTAAAATTATTATTTTTATTAGCTTTATCTTCTCCCACACTTTCCCTACTTACTGCACCCTCTATTACAAAGTGACAGTCATGAATGGAAACATGAGTACTGTGGTAGCCCCTCTGCAGAGCATCTTGACTGGATTATTATGAAAGCAGGCCACTCTAGATTCCTTTGCCTTTGATCCTGTTGCTCCATGTGACTCCTAGTGCAGCAGTGAGCCTGCCCTTTCCTTCAAAGATTCTGTGTGGAGTGGGACTTTCAGAAATTTAATCAGTTCTATCCCAGATAGTTTGGATTTAAAAAAAACCCAACAATCTCTTAAGTATACAAATAGATGAAGTGGCTGGTGGAGGGAATTCTGGTTTGTGTATTTTTCCAGAGAGACTGTTGCTGCTTTTAGATGGATTTGGTTGATGCAGGGGAATGATTGTAGCTTGCTTAGCAGTAAGGCAAAAAATAAGCAAAAACCCCAGTCACACCCGTTTAATTTAATCAGACCCATAAATCCGATTTCTTGTAACTACAAATTCAAGATCCAGTCCAGCTGAAGGCTTTGCACTCAGTGTCTATATGGACTGACTTCATGCCCCTCAGCTATTTCACCTTACGTTTTATTGGGATCAAAGTCAAGTGATGCTAGAAGTCGAGGTTTTGAAATTGGTGAAGGAAGAAACGCATTGTCATGGCATTAAGTGCCTGTCAGACAGAATTACCAAACAGTTAAAAGTCAAAAGTTTTACAGATTAGCTTAGATGTATGTTAATGTCTGCATACTGCTGCAGTCTGTTTTGCAGAGTATATGGTACTGATTATCTCACTGCTGTCATGTTCTTGAAGTTGCCTGTATATTAAGCTTGAAGAAAAAAACCCAGCACAGTATTGTTACAAAGTTAAAAGTATGTAATGAATAATATATTCAGCATAAAAAAAGTTTTCAAACGTTCAGGATTTTAAATAAACTTAACACATGTTCAGCATTAATGTTGCTGTTCATTTTAGTAAATACACTGCTTACAGTTAGGAATCCATTATGTTTTAATCTCTGAAGTTTGGTAACACTTGTATGGACAAAGTTTTTATCTGGTATCAAAGAAACCAGAATTGTTAGAAACCTTCATAGCTCTTCAGAATGTCTGCTCTTCTCTCCTTTTTGTATAAATAATCATACTGCATTCTGTTTTCAGTGCAGTGCTGCATTTTCTCACTAGTTCCTTAAAGACCTCTGAGCTTACACTGTCAAATACCCTTAGGTGCTGTGTGCTTTTCCTTTTTAAGATGAGGGAGCAGTTGTGAAGTGCTCAGGTTACATTTCCACTTGGACATGAGGTATTTTTGGTTTATATTCACCTTGTGTTTTTTCTACAAACAGAAGCACCATGCTATTTACTTCAGTTGAGGACAGATGGTGAGACTTGAGAGTCTAAATGTAGTGAGGTACTAAGTCAAGTTACAGAAGTCAGGGGGAAACCTAGAAGGAGCACACAGCATGTGATAAAAGAAAGGCCTTTTATTTGAAGCTCATAAACTATGTTTTTTAATTATAATGGGAAGTAGTTGCTGTTTTATTAAAAAGCCTCACTCTGAGGTTGAACTTGCTCACGCTACAGAGCTTCAGGTCTCTGCTGTCTAGGCAGTAAGCTAAACTAATGGTAGGAAAGAAAACTGCCTCCCCTTTGCTTGTCACAGCACTGCCAGATGGGAGGACAATCTGAACAATACTCTCTTAAACACTCCATTCTTTTCCAAGCACTGCAATAGAATGTATTTTCTGTTTCTTCAGTGGTTGCTACCTACTAAACCAAGTCTTAGTGAAGGAGAAATGTCACTGCAGTGTGAGTGTGTTTCCCAAGTGATGAAAGTAGGTAAATGCTGCATTACTTTTTCAGATACTGTTGGGTTTTGGGGGACTCTTGAATAATTTTGCATTAAAAAAAACCCCAAACCAAGCAAACCCAAAACATGACCAAAAAAGACCAGCAAACTGTACAATGGGAAAAAACATGTTAGAGTCTCTGTTGTTGCTGAATGCTCCATTCTGTTGTCTTCCAGCTTTCTTGGAAATACATGTGCACTGTATTGGGATCTGTTGAGCCCCTTACCTACTCATACAATGGGGGGATCTGATCCTATACTGTTTATTCAGGCAATACAGTAACTGAAATCTATGAGAATCTCACATGTGTAAGGAGAAGAGTAACATCCGGAATGGAAGTTCTGGTGCTTGCATTTTCATGGATTATGTATTCCTTCATAGGGGAGTGAACTGCAGTGGTATGGATGTTTTAATGTTAGCTATGACAACTTAAAAGGTGCACTGGGGACAGATACTATTATCAGTATATATTTAACTTGAAGATGACACATTCACTACAGGTGATGCAAAAGCTCACGATGTATGTTTTATTAACTTTGCCAGGGAAGTGTGAATAGTTGCATGTGACTTGCTGTGACCAGAGCCTTTAATTATTTTCATGTGAAAGCAATTACTAGTCCAAAGTAATTACTACTGCTCATCAGCTGTCATCTGATCACTCTTGTCTCCTATGCTATTGTGTAACACTTCAGTCTTGGGCAGTAGGGCAGCCTAATTTCCAATACAGATATACAGATTTCTAGGGGAGGGAAAGATATTCTGGATATTGTAAATGAAACACTGTTATGTTTTATACATGACATTCAGTAATGTCTGCTTATGCTGTATTTGTAAAGATAGAAGTTAATCATTTCATGTTCTTGAATGGGTAACCCAGGGGATGGAGGAGTTACACTATGTACAATTAATATTTATGATCATACAAAGCATGTTGATTATAAAAAATAATGTGCATAGGAGTTCCTTTAAAAGTTTTGTGCAATAAACTATTTTTGGTAAAGGGCTCCATGTTGTTTCTACTTCTAAAGAGAAAGTGATGCCATCTTTTTGGGTTTGGACAGTAGTTTTTATGTTCAGGTTTCTGAACATGGTTTATAGTCTTTCAAAATAAGGTGGGTGTTTTTCCTTAAAGGTGGTTATGTTATTGCTGATTTTTTTTTCCACACACCTAAAACAGACTGTGCTTGTATTGCCATTACATTTACTTCTTCCTCAGTTTGCTGAACTTGGCAGGAAGGATATGGTGGATCTCTCTTGGCCTGCATTTGTCAATGTGCACTTTGAGCGTACACAATGAAATGATGCAGAAATCATCTTGAGTTTACTAGCCAACTGCAGTAATGGAGACATGACTGTACTATTAGCATGAGTTCAATGGATGTTGTCAACTTCTTGAAGGCCTGCCATTTTGTCTCACCATTTAAACCAGTAACTGGGCTGCATCTTATTGTACAACTAGCTGTGTACCCATAAGGTAGGTATAGTATCACTAACAAGCTGACTAGTTTAGGTCTGTGAAGGGACTTGTTTCTTTTCTGTCCTTTCCTTCTTCATCGTTTTCCACCTCTGCCCCCTTCTCCAAGTATACTGCAGCATTGTGAGGCTAGCAGTTAGACTGAGCTTTCCTTTTCCAACGGGATTTTCAACTTGGTCGTGTTTCCCCTCACACCAAAGCACCAAGCTGCGGCCCTAGCCGAGGGAATGATGACTAAGTGTAGTCCCAGATTTCTGAAAACCGCCCCCCGCGGTGCCGTGGTGCGCAGCTCCATCCTGCGCTCTGCTGAGCAACCAGCGCTTCGCTGACTGCAGCTTCCTGCGGCTTCTCCTTCGCTGCCCTCGCCGCGGATAGCACCGGCCCCACAGCAGCTTCCTCCGCCCCTTACGGCCCCAGACACCTGACATCCGGGAACGACCGCCGAGAAGAAAACGCGGCCGCTTTAACCGTAAGTCGTGAGGCGGCGGCCCCCAGCCGAGAGCTGCAGTGCCGCCCGAAGCCGCAGGGCCCCTGGCAGCCGGCGCCATGGCGGGGCCGTGGGTCGTCCGCTTCTCCATGGCAGGCGCCCTTCGCGGCCGCCCGGCAGCTGCGCCGCCTTCCCGTCAGGCCCCGCGGGCCGCCGTCTGTCAGGCAGCGGGCAGGGCAGGCCGGCGTCTGGCGGGGCGGGGCGCGGCGCGGAGAGGCGGAAGCCGGGAGGCCGCTGAGGTACCGTCCCCAACGGGCTGCAGGCGGTGTCTGCGTGCGGCGGGGCGCGGGCCGGGGCATGGAGCGGTGGGTCGGGGCCGCCGCGGGCTGGGGCTCCCTGTGGGGAACCGGCTGGGGCCGCTGGCCGTGCTGGGAGCTCTTGGCCGCTTGCGCGGTCATCGGTGCTGTGGGCTGGCTGCTGCGGCTGCTGCGGCTGCTGGAGAGGAGGCCGGGCGGCCGCGGGGCGCCGGCGGCGGCCATGTCCTCCGCGGGCCCCCTCTCCTCCGCGGCGCCGCTCTCTGCGCGGAGCCGGCGCTGCAGTGGGAGCCGCCCAGGTGAGGACTCGGGGAGCTCGGCAGGGGGTGGCGCTGCCTCTCGCTCCGCGGGCAGCCGGCGGGGCCGCGGGCACCGCCCGGGCAGGCCTGCGGCCGCTCGGCCTCAGCGGGCCTCACCCGCGGGCGGAGCTCAGGGCGCCCGGCTGCGGCCGCGGCCCTGCCGCCCGCTCCTTCTTTGTCACGCTCCGATCCCGTCCGCGTCTCTGTCCCCGTCACGGCGACGGGGTCTGTGCCCGCGCCGCCCTCCTCCCGGTTCCTGCTCCTGCGCGCTGCTCCCAAACTCTCCCGCGCCGTCTGTTGCTGGGGACAGAAATAGGTGTTCGTTTTTCGCTCTTGACAAGTCGTCTGGACCCCCCCCCCCCATCCCCGTCCGCTGTTTCTCCTTCTGGTTGTGGCTTTCCCGTAGTTTATTCCAAGTTTGCTTTGCAGTTCTGCCACGTAGCTCTTAACTGTTGGTTAATTTGGCAACAGGCAGCATAGAGAAGTACCCGACTGCACAGTCACAATTAGTCTGCCATGTGCGGATCCTAGCAGTATAAATACAGCCAGGGACAGGCTTTGTGTCTCGTGTAATTCCTGTCTCAAAAAGAAAAAGCCACCTTGTTTTCTTACATTGCTCGTTTATTGCAGGATTTAGTAAGTGGTGGAATAAAACAATATTGCCACTTTAAAACGTCAGTCGTTCATCCTCACTTGGGGGAATTTTTTTGGGGAAGCATTCTGCTGTTTCATACCTGATGGAGTCAGACAAGGGGAATGCATTTCTTACTCATTCTTCCAGATTTTGTTTGGTTTGGAAGAAGGTTTGAACATGGGGTTGTTGTTGCGGTGGTTATTAATATCTGTAAAGCTACTAAAGGTAACTTGTGTGCTAAACTTGAAAAAGCAGCTGCATCAGTGCTGGCTGTACTCTGGATCATTTAAAGTTACGTGAAATGCATTTTTAGGTTTAAATAATCACCTTTTGCCACCTGCAAATGATAAAAGTAATGATTGAAGAATTATCTTAGGCAGTTGTGTATTTCTGAGGTTGCAAGTCATGCCGTTTGTTTTGGACAGATCAGAATAGGTGATGTGGTTAAAAGCTTATTGAAGAGAACTCTTTGTGCTGACGAGAGATCTCAAACCAAAGATTGATTTCTTCACTGTTGGTCTGCTTTGTCATTCCTTTGTTGATTTAGTTGTGCCTGAGTTGTAATGGGTGTATGAAATAAATGCTTTTTCATACCTAGAATACCTTCTTACATGGATGAGGAAGAAAATTATAGGTGCTAAGTTCTATCAAAACATAAGACACCAGAGAAACCATTCCTTCCTGACATTTACTTAACCATAAGCCAAGAGGAAAGATTATGCCTATGCCTGCATACCCTGTGTGCATGAGTTACACATATGTGAGGGTCTGCTTTTCTACAGGTTGATTGTGCTGGCTCTGAACCTTAAAAGTAGGAGCATTTCTGAGTTAGTTCTTTAAGGCATTACATTATGCTGACTCTCTTTTAAATGTTTGAGTTGTTTCTCCAGTGATTTTTCCAGCCTCTTGAGTTTTCATCTTTACTGTCTTTTTCCAGTTACACAGTCTCAAAATCCTGAGCTTAGCAATTGACCTTTGGGGTACATTTTATCTCTTGATTAAAGCATAATGGCACCACATTTATTTAAAAAAAATAAAAAGTAGAGGGTTAAGAACAAAAAATAAGTGAGAAGATCTTTCATATCTGTCTTTACCAGTGGGCAAGTCAGATAATGCTAACAATGAGGTTGCTTGGAGGCTCAGGAGTCATAAGGGAGCTAGAATACTTTGGGGAGGTAGCTCAGCAGCAGCTGTGGCTCTGCCACAGTTGTTTGGTATGTTAGAGCTGAAATACTTTAGTTTCCCATCGTTGCAGTGAGGTCCTGGTTAATATCTGTGAAGCGTTCAGTGATGAGGGATGCTCTCTGACCACAGGGTTTCAAAACTGGACATTCAGGGAAAAAAAAAGAGAACTCCCGAAGGAAATGTCCCTCCAGGAAAACAACGCTCAGGCTCACAGCACATCAAGTTGTAATGATACTTGAAAACCTGCCTAAAGTTTGGCATTAACATATTTTCTGTAGTATTTCATACTATTAGAAATGTAATAGTTTTGCAGTCAGATTCCAGTGAAGATTTTTCTTGACTATATTGATTATTGACTGAAAGTTACAAAAATTGCTCCGTGCCTTTGGGTTTGGTTTGGGGTTTTTTTAATACCTGAAAAGTGTGGGGTTTTACTAGCTTAATCCTTGGGTAATTTGCAAAGCAAAATTGTCATGGCTGTCTTTATTGGTGTGTTTTGTGATGCTCCTTTTGGCAATACACATGGAAAAATAAAGGGGTTTGTACTGCGAGTCTGTGATCAAGGTGCAATTTTGGAATTACTTCCGAGTTTGTACATTTTGACAGAACTAATAATTAACTTGGTAGCAGCCAGTATTTCGGGTGCTGCATCCCCATTGTTTTAGGGTTCACCACTGTTCAAGCCTCGCATTATTTTCCCAGACGAAAGGTTCCTGCCCATTGGAGTGGATGTTCTACTTCATGTTAAGGACTGCTTGTGCACCCTGTTCATAAAGCTGGAGAGCTCACAAATTGTGAGTGTTTCTCATATTGCCATATGCATCCACAAATGGTCTTTTGAGGAGATTTAGTTTAAAATTACAGGTGATACTGACTTCATACCTGGGAGATCGCTTTGGCTCTAGTGGAGTAAGCTTAGGAGTTCTATTACTCTAAATATAGCATGACTTAAAAATAGAAATAAGTGGAAAAGCTGCAGATGTGTGATCCAGTAGTTTTAAATTTCATAAACTGAGGATGAAACCTGGAATTGAAAATAAAGTGATAAAAATGTCATACACATCTCCAAACCAGCACAACCCCTGAAATGCCTAGGGAAGGGCCAGTTTAAGGGTGGAGTGAAAGCAAGCTGAAGGAATACAAGTCTAATGATTTCTGTGTGGAAGCTGTCCTTCCTAACTAGTGTACAGCCAGAAAAAGTCACAGCCTTTGTGGAGATACGTGGATGCAGTATCTGATGAAATAACTTGAAAGCTTCCTATGTTCCTGAGGTACTCAAACCCTGTGTTTTACAGTTGTGTTTTTCATAGCAAGAAATTTGTAATGGCATCATGTTGGTTTTAGTATCTTCTTGCTGACCATGTTGGAGCTGCCTGTGCATTATATTGAGGGAAGTGAGCTGGGGGATTTGCAGTATCATATCAGATAGAAGGATTTTCCTTTGGAAACGGGCAAATTCTTCCAGCTCTTGCTCTTTGTCGGAGAGGGAAATCTGAAAAGGTCAGCAGTTCTCATTTCTTGGTTTTCTTCTCAAAACCAGAGCTGGGAAACAACATCTTGTGCAAAGAGTTCCAACCTTGCATCATGGCCAGAGGTAGAGAGCATGCAGAGGTCGCTGGATCATAACTTATGCTGTGTACTGTTGTCAGCTAGAAATTCTTCTGGAAATAGTAGAAATGGAGTTGTGCTTCTAGCTGTGGTGCTGCCTAACCAGAATCTCTTACGGGGGCTCACTACTTACCCTGTTCTTGTATTCCATGACACACACATATTGTGTCTTCCTTGGCAGGAATCAAATGTTTCCCAGTCTGTCATAAATCGTATAAATATTCTGCCTTGAATTTTCACTCCAAAAGGAATTTGAAAAGAGAAAACAAGAAAAAAATGTACATTGTAATTGCTCTTTCAAGTGGTTGTGAGAGAGGGAAGTAAGCTCTTGGGGTCAGTCCAATAGCTTAAAAATGGTTTCAGTGCGTTGAGTTGGAAAATGTATTGTCTTCCCTGCAAATGCAATAATCTCTTCAGAGCAAATAAATAGTTACGAGGCACTTTTATCCTTGGCTTTAATACAGCATTTAAATAGCAGGAAAAACAGTTGTGATGCTCTTTATAGTTCATCTCCTTTCTCTTTCACTTCTATAGGTGAAATAACAATGGATGCAATATTAGCCCGCTTGAAGCAGCTCAGTGCTGATGAGCTTCGACAAGAAATAATAAGAGCAGGACTGAAATGTGGGCCCATTACCTCAACCACCAGGTTTATTTTTGAAAAGAAATTGGCTCAGGCATTGTTGGAGCAGCAAGGAGCTCAGGGGGAAAAGGGATCTGCTGCGTCAGGAGAGGCTGCTGGAAACGTCCCATCTGACAGCAGCCAGGCAGAAGCACAGAAGGCTTTGAAAACTGCAGCAGTGAATCACAATGGTCATGGAAGTGTTCCTGAAGAGGACTTTGGGTACTGTGTAGGGCTGAACCCTCCAGAAGAAGATGCGATGCATGCGAACGGTTCTGCTCCAGCCTGTGGAGCAGGATGTGTTGATTCACAAATTAGTACTCAGACACCATCCAGAGATCCTCCACTGTTCTATGGTGTTTGTCCTGTTTATGATGACATATTGGCAAGAAATGGTAAATATTAATTTAATTTATTTCCAATGATAATAATTTTACAATGAGGTCTAAATCTTTTTCTATATTATTATGAACACCACTGTATTAGTGCTTTAAGCATTACTTGAGTTATTTTTTGTTTCTGTAAGTAGTATTTGTTGGATCGGCTGAGGCACAGGAACAGTTATAAGACATCCCAGGTGTTCTACTGTAATGGTTGATACGCATGACAGTCCTCTACTCTGTGTAGCTCAGATAAAGAAAGTAATTTCCTACTGCTGCTTTTGTACCCATTCTGTGCCTTTAATTCTCAAGAATAAAAAGTAATCCTGCAAATAAACCCATATTTATAGTGTCATCAGTTGAAGCTTAAGTGATTTAACAGATTTCATATATTCTTTTCTATGTTAATGCCAAATGGTGTCTAGAAGCATCAGTCATTCTTCACATTTTGTTGATGAATACTGCAGTAAGGAATTGCTACATTACGTAGTGGCAGGGTTACAGTAGAGCATAAAGGATTGTTTACTCTGAGCCAATAGTATTCTTTCTCATAAACAGTATATTCAGAATTCTTAATTTGTACAAATTAATGCAGAAGGAGAGGAGGAAGGATTTGTTTAATATCTAAGGTTCTGTGTAGAGGTCTTAAAGTTGTGACAGTGGTTCTCTTACACAGTTGATTTTTCTGAACAGGAGAACATGGAAGGCAGTGCAGGGTGAATAAGCTGTGAGTTTGCTTTTCAGTGTGGATGTGAGGTACTTGCTTGTTTAAGCTAGCCCATCTGTTTGAAAAGATGGTTGGATATGGACTGATAGGAACGGCTGAACAATGGCTGTGTATTACCTGGTGTTAGCTGGAGTGTGTGAAATTCTCCTACGTGGTTTCCAAGAGACAAAAATTAAAAGGACTTTTGATTGTTATGCCACATTTGCTAGAGAAAACAATTTGAGACCGAAGCTGGGAGGGTAGTCTGAGAATTTTGAAATCTGTTTCTAGGAACAAATCTGAGATTATTGAACTAACTTTGATTGTACTATATTGCAGAGAGAATACATGTTTATGAAGATAGAAAGGAAGCTCTTCAAGCTGTTAAGATGATTAAGGGTTCCCGTTTTAAAGCTTTTTCAAACAGAGAGGATGCTGAAAAATTTGCTAAGGGAATCTGTGATTATTTCCCATCTCCAAGCAAGTCCTCTTCATGTCTGTCTCCAGTGAAAATGGGATCATTTAACAGAGGTGAGGCCGTTTGTCTGTGAACAGTAGATGCAGTACAGAGTCTGTTATTTAAGAGAAGAAGCAACAGCTTAGTACCCAATATACTAATAATAGAAGAAAATTCAAAGGGTGATGCATCTTAATAAATTGAAATCCCTTTAGAGTGTTGGTATTTAAGATGAGCTGTACAAATGTTAACTCAGAAGTCCAGAGCTTGCTCACTAAATAAAGTTATTGTCTGACAACCACTGTTTTCATGTTTTGGGTTGTTTTTTTTTTATTGTGAAATAAATTGGAAACAAGCAATAAAAAGCTTATTTTAGTTTTTAAATCAGAATATGGTTTTAGTTCTCTATAAAGTGATGCTGTCACTGGAGAAGTCATCCTTAAAGTTACCTGATGCTTTTCCAAGATCGGAGCACTGAAGTTTGTGTGCAGAAATTAAAACAGCAGCAGAGTATGTTGGAAGCTTGTCATTCCTTTTCTGAAGGACTGCCACGGAAGTAGAGCAGAGCCCAGGAATTAATGGAAAGACTGCTTTTTGAGTTTAAAAGCATAAGGTTTAAAAGCATGTGTGGTTTCTATGGCTTGTTATGATGAAGCAGACTGGGTACTTTTAGAAGCAGTTGTAATTGTTTTGGTTTGCATGGATTTTACACTAAAAAATCTTGCTCCTCTTCTAAAGCTGACATGTTGGTAATGGCCTGCATAGATACGTTGCTTAATAGTCTGTGGTTATATTTGGTAGGATTTGATTTTACTCATGGACATCAGGATTTTCAGGTTTAGCGAGACGCTAATAAAAGTGCTCAGTATATTAAAACTATTTTTGAGTAACTTTGTAAGTCCAGAAATAAAATGGGGAACAAGAGCTCATTTCCCAGTGCTCCTGGTAGCAAGATTGAAAGCACTCAGTAGCCACAGCACCGTAAAAATAATTCTGCTATTCAAAACATTCTTACTTCTTGTTGAATTTTGACTGGGAA
Source organism: Melopsittacus undulatus (assembly GCF_012275295.1). Taxonomy (NCBI): domain Eukaryota; kingdom Metazoa; phylum Chordata; class Aves; order Psittaciformes; family Psittaculidae; genus Melopsittacus; species Melopsittacus undulatus. The sequence goes on along the minus strand of NC_047538.1, from coordinate 15,412,880 downwards.
TTGTAAATGAGGTTTACAAGTCCCTGTTAAATCTTGAAAGTTTTACAGGATGATTGTCATGTTCTGCCTCTCTCCCTATTACTAACTACTAGTATGTTTGAATGTCTTGTCATTGACCTCATTATTTTTACTCCTGTACATTAAAGAGGCAAAGTTAATACATATTGTAGAATAAAACCTTGGTTTTGTGACCTGGTTATGAAAATAGCCATCACTGAAAAGAATTTATCTTGAAACATGTTACTTGTGTTTTGGTAGATGGTTTATGCTCTCCTGAGACCGAAACTGTTAATAAGGAGAGAGCCAACAGCTACAAAAGTCCCCGTACTCAAGATCTTACTGCTAAACTTCGGACAGCTGTTGAGAAAGGAGATACAGCAACGTTTTCAGATCTTATTTGGAGTAACCCTCGCTACCTGATTGGGTCAGGAGACAATCCTACAGTTGTACAGGTAAAAAGCTAAAGTTAAAAAATGCAAGTTCTGGTTCAGTGATTTAGCCTTGAGGCCTGACGAGCAGAACTGGAAGGAATGTTGTTTCCTATTCTTCCTTCAAGATACCTTGTGCAAAGATTCTCAGTGCTTGTCGATAATAGCTGGAAGCTGAGAGAAACATGGGAGTTGTCTGTCTTGTGTATGTCCCCCATCACAACTGAGAGTTTGCTTTGCTCCAGAAGAGCTGCAGTAAAGTAAAATGAATGTGCAGTTCCTCAGGGGAGGAACAGTTTTATCCAATAGAGAAAGAACAGTCTTGTCTTCGTGTAGTATTGATCTTTGAACAATTCCAGTCTTTTTGAAATAGAATGATTTTAAAGAAGAGGTGGTTCATAGGCTGTAACCAAGTATTCCTACAGCACTGCTTACCTTGCACCACCATCAAATTTCAAGCCGTGCTCTGCATCTAAAACCCACGTACAAGGGACCTTTTAGCAGATGCTGACAACCTTACTTTAACAAATTACTTCCATCAGACCAGCTTTGTGAAGCTGTTGAACTTTGGTATGTAATAGATTACAGCAAACTGAATTTTAGATATATACATACACGGCCCCATTTTCCTGTTCTTTTTACACACTGTCTCTTTTTAGTATTTGATCTCTTAATATACCTCCTTTGCCACATTTTTGCCTAGATTTAAAGAATTGCTGTATTCTTATACTACAGCTAAGTACAAGAATATTGTTAATTGTAATAATAATGTGGGTATAAAGATGCATAAGTCTTTATTGTGTAACTTACTGCAGTTCTGGATGTTTATGTACTGGTTTGTAATCATCTTTTCCTAATAAAATATAAAGAAACAAAAAATCTACCTATAAGACTGGGAATCTGTATTTTCACTGTTAAATCACGTACATTTAGGGGCATAAGAAAGCTGTTTAGATCTCAGTTCATTCTAATATTTGGTTATTTTATGTTTCAGGAAGGATGTCGATACAATGTCATGCACGTTGCTGCCAAGGAGAATCAACCCGGTATCTGCCAGTTATTACTGGACACTTTGGAAAATCCTGAATTTATGAGGCTTATGTATCCAGATGATAACGATGTCATGCTGAAGAATCGCATCCAGTATATTGTTGATCTTTACCTTAATACACCAGATAAAGTGGTAAGGTTGGAATGTTTGACAGTTTCTTATTATTATAGAAACAACTGGAAGGTGTTAAGGATGTGTAAGGGAGAAAATAGAAGCGGACACTTCTAGCAAAATGAGCTGTTAATGAGTTTTGTGTGTCTTAATAATCATTATTCTGTAGTGTGGTGGAAAAAGATGTATTAAGAGCCTTGATATTTGCTTATCCAGTCTCAAAGTAAAATATGTAGGATTGACTTTATGATGTTTACAGATACATGTGACTTTTTCCCCTTTCACTGCAGGGATTCGATACTCCATTGCATTTTGCCTGTAAGTTTGGGAATTTGGACGTTGTTAATGTGCTTACCTCACACCCAGCTATTGTGAAAAACCCAAGGAACAAATATGATCAAACTCCATCAGAAGTGAGTCTCTCCTTGTCCACACAAAGCCAAAGATGTTATGTTGGATCGATATTTTTCAAGTTCAGACATGTTCTGACTTCTGTAGCTAGAGGCTTGTTGTAAGATATTGGTGTCATGATTAGAGTGTAAATCTTTGGAACATTAAAAATAGTTTATGTTGATCGTATCTTGGGTGAAGTTCGAGGTTTTACTATTCACTGCCTTTTCTTTGCCATATCCATTTTACGGATGTGGCTGTATTTAGTGGTTTGTTCTATTACGGATTAGAAGTCCTGGGTAGGTAGAGGCCAGTAATGTGACTATTCAAAAAGAACATGCATTTCAGTTGTTTTGAGATTGGTGTCTTCTGCTTTACTAACAACTAAAATTACATTAACAGGTAGTTTGTGAAAGAAGCAAGAATAAATCTGCGGAATTGAAAGAAAAATTAAGAGAGTACTTGAAAGGTCTGTATGCAGGGTTTTATACTGTATCAGGCATGTGTTCTGGCTCTTTGCTGTCTTCTTTTTGCTTTCAGTAGCATTCATGTTCATAAATTATGGTAGTGTACAGTGCTGTGAGCACCAAAGAGAAACTGACAAGGAACAGAAAACTTTTTGTCTTTCAAATTGCTTGGGCAGCACTCTTGCTGTATGGATCACAAGGTTATCCTCAGAGCTCTGTAATGTAGACATGGCCCTTCTTTTATTCAGCAAGCCTGAAGCAGAAAGTTTAATCTAAAAGCAAACAAAAGGCCTTTGCAGAGCAAGAGATTTGTGCCATGTTGGGGACTCGTGTAATTTCTTTGACATAGAACTTTTCATTGTTGTGTTGATATTCTAGGAAGAAGCAGGAGGCTGATGTAACACAGACTTCTTGAGAGAGCTTTGTATTGTTTATTTTAGGCCAATACTATGTACCACTCCTGAGAGCAGATGACAATTCCTCAGCTCCTGTAATTGGTGCTCCTTGGTCACCTGATCAGATAGATGACAGCTCCCAGAGAACTTTACCTAAATACATGGGCAGCCCCAAAGATCCAGTGTTGTCCATTAGAGCTTATGCAGGCCCCATGAGTCCCTCAAAGGTAAGGAAAGAACTTCATATGTCTCTAATGCCTATTTTTTAACCTTTTTATTCACAAGGAGCCAAGTAGTAGGTGTTGGGGTAGTTTTTGAGAAGTATTGATTGTATAGTAAGAAAGCAAAACCTTTTGTTTTCAGGAGGGTTACTTTGATACCAGTTAAATATATTACAGATATTTCTTAGAGTCATTTGTTTAATGTGACCATGCTGGAAGTATGACAGCTTTCGAAAGGGTGAATGAATACAACTGAGGACTTTTGTTCGATGCTTGAATTCTTCAGGATGGAGTTTTATCAAAATACTTAATGCTTTTTCTTCTAAATACGCTGTTGGTAAATTTTCTGCTCACATGACAGAAATGTAAATTCATTTTATGCTATGAAAAACTTCACCTGGGGTATAAAGAGTGCATTGTTTTGATTGCTGATAGATACTTCTCGTGTATGAATATAAATCTTGGTTGTCGATGATTTTTGCCATATAGTTTGTTAGTTTACAAAAATCTGAAACTTTATTCAGTACAGGAGTTAAAGTTCCAACTTCAAAATTGACAACAATAATATACTCCTAATAATTATAATGTGTCTGTGGAATTAAATATATCCGTATGAAAATACCAACTTTGCATCCTAGAAATTCCATTACAGTGACATGGCAAAATAAGGCATTCTGGTTTGTACTGCACAGAAATTAAAACCAGGCAGACTTGGTATCTGTGCAGTTTAGTTCAAGATGGTTGTACATGGCGATCTTTACTACCCTAATAAGTAGCGATGAGATCAAAGTAACCAGTAATACCAGGAGGGGTCACTTTAGGTCCAATGTGAGACTCTTCATAACCAAAGCTGAGCAATATTTGTGGTAGAACTTGTTTACATGTAGAGAGCAAACAGGTAAAGGCCTTCTAAAGCTAAGGGTAGGCATTCACCCAGCACTGAGGTAGCTTCGTGTCCTAGGGAGAGGATTTATAATGATTTCTATTTTTTAAAGGCTGAAGAATTTCGCAGGCTTTGGAAGAATCCGCCTCGAGAAAGAGCTGGCTTCTTTCACAATGTCAGGAAATCTGATCTGGAGAGAGGTGTTGAAAGAGTCGGAAGGTATCTAAGAGAGTATCAGTATTAATAAATAGCAATAGAGCAATTAAAAGCAGAAGACTTGTGCTGAGAGTACAGTTGTTACTGAACAATATCTTGGGACAAAAGGGACTGGCAGAAATACTGTGTGAAGTATAGGCTGGTTGGATTTTTACTGTATTTTTGTGTAAACAATATTGCTAAAAATGACCTGTCTGAGCTTTCAGAGAAAATTTTAACTATTACTGAGGTTATCTATAGAATGCTTTTCTCAAACATTTACTTGCCTAATTTGTGAGAAGATCTGCAGTTAGGCATAGCCTACTTCTGTAAAATGAGGGGCTGTTAAAAAGACAGCAGGGTGAAAAGACCCTGATGCAAATGTGCTGCCTTATAAAAGCTGTGTGTTGTGGTGTGTGTCAGTAATGTATGGAAAAAATATACTGTGGTGAAAGCTAATCAGGTTTCTGCCTTTACAATAACCCCTCACTTCCTCCTGCCTCCTCCAGTCCCAAATAGAAAAGGCTATTGAATGCAATATCGTTCAGATTATGCTTGCATCCGTGGGGATTCATCTCTATCTGATGTCTACATAAAGTTGGCATAAAAATAGCAGTATTTATGGTGCTGTCAGAATAGTATGGTGACATTTGGAAGTGGTTACATTAGAAAAATGAGATGATGCTGTGTTTGCTGAGGATGTATGTGTGGCTGTTGCAGACTGCTGATTGTAGCAGAACTGTGTTGCCTCGTTGTGCGTTCGTACTCCTGTTAATAGCTGATAACGTGTTCACAAAAGTTACTGTCAAACTGATATATATGTCTTCACAAATGATTCGTTTTATTTTATTTATTGCAGGGAGTTAGCTCATGAGCTGGGGTTCCCGTGGGTTGAATACTGGGAATTTCTGGGCTGTTTTGTTGATCTGTCTTCCCAGGAGGGGTTGAGAAAATTAGAAGAATACCTGAGTCATCGGGAAATGAGCGAAAAGGCTCAGCAGGAAACAGGGGAAAATGAAACCTGCAATAGATACAAAACTCCACATCCTTCTGGTAAGAAAAGGGCAAATGCTACAGTTTGTGCCTAGGGAGGAGAGGGAGAGAAAAGCTTGGGGCCCAGGGGAAGTAGTATTCACCTGTCGTGGTTGCTATTATTAATCTGTTACGCAAACAGTCTGATTACAGCATTGACAAAGTAGCTACCAGCACTGTGAGCACAGGAAAATTGGAGCAGATCTCATTAGATATTTCTTATCTGTCCTGTGAAGTACTTGTATTTGATTGTAGCTCCCAAATGAAATTCCTGTAAGAAAACCTTTCTCTTCAGTGTGTTTTGACTCGGAGCATTTGGGAATTTATCTTGGAGTACAGAGTTTTGTAATCCACAGATACAGAATAAGTAACTTTTTAAAATAAAAGGATACTTCTTTACAGTTAGGGGTGAAAGACAAAGTGACCAACCTGGGAAAGCCTTTATACTTTTGTAGACCACTGTTTGCCATGTGTTCATAAAAGGAGCACATCAGTCCCAAATCTTTGTGCTGCCTTCTGTGCTGTGGGATTACAGATTCAAAGGGGCTCTGGTACTGGGATACACCTGGCCTGACACCCTGCAGGACAGTTGATGGACTAGTCATAAGCCTTTGGAAGAGATGAAAATTTAAGCAATATTTTCCTACCCGATTCTGCTTTATCCTTTGTTACTGGTTAATGACTGAAGTAGGGAGTGTAGGAAATACAGCTCTCAAGTGACTGCGATATAAAAGGTTATTTGCAAAAAAGATTCAGCCATAATGTTGTCATTTTACATTTGTAGCTCAGTTCATGCTGCTGCATAAATACAAAAAGGAGGGCTTCAGTCATTAGAATAAGGCATAAAGATTGTGTTCTGTTTAAAGCCTTTTTATGTGTTGCTCTTATTACAATTGTTTGCAGGCAGGAGTAAAAAGTGCTGCAATTCTATTTCTGTTGGAGCGTTTCTGGATGATGATGACGATGATGACATGAGCTTAGAAGAAATTAAGAACAGGCAAAATGCAGCACGGAATATCAGCCAGCCTCTCATGTCCAAAGAACCCAGCATTGATGCCATTGGAGATGCTGAGTGTGACATCTTGTCCATGGGGCATACAGTAAACATCATAGAAACAGCAGTTCACCCCAGGCACTACGAAAACGCAGCTTCTTCCAGCAAAAATGGATTTTGTAGTCCTGTGTCCAGTGAAAGGATCATCAGTGACAGAAAGCATCTGCATGATGGAGAAGAATGCCTTGTAGCGCCTGTTTGTGATTTGATGTCGGAATTTGAAAGCCTGTCATTCCAAGAACAAGACGTTCCCAGAGAATCAAATAAAATCACTGCAAAAACTCAGAATGAGAGAATTCTGGCTGAAGGAACAAATCAGATGAGAAAATCCAAGGCCTGCAATGCAGTTTCACTGGCATGTTCTTCTGAGTCAAGTGTTACAGGCAAACCTGGAGAGACCAAGTTAAGGACAGAACACAGAATACCACTAGAAAAGGACAGACAGTCCAGGGAAGCTGGAATTCAGGCTAATGAAGCACAACGTAAGGAACTTTCTTCCCAGAAATTTCTCTCAAAGACTTCACCCACAAATGACAATTCTAAGCTATTCCTGTTTGGGTAAGAATTGTCTTTTTTAACACTTATTTGTCCTTTGGTTATTATGTATGCAAAACAAGATGCATTTTATAATACTACTGCCAGGCCGAAGTGATACCTAGCAACAGTAGCTGCAGTCAGCCTTGAAGGAACTTCAAGTGTTTCAATGCCAGTACAGAGCCATGAGGTTCCCTTGCAACTGGAATACTGTATCTAAAATAGGAGGGAAGAGAAGTCTTTGTTTCCAAGTCAGTTTCAGTTAACTTTGCTCTTTACCATTCATCTGACAAACTTGTGACTTGAGGAGGAACCTGGCTTGGATTATCAGAGTGTTTACACATCTCTTGGGATGTCTTCAGATTAAATATTCAAGTTTTATTTTATGGGACTACTGTGTAATAAGGGACAGTCAATTGGGGGGGGTTAGAAAATTTGCAGAGAAACTGCTTATAGAGAGCATGGGTGATTTGTCTGCTTATATCAAAAAGAAATGTTTTGGGATTGGGATGTTTCATTGCCAGAACAAATACATGGTTCCCTTTTCAGCTAGTTCTGTTTATATTCCAGGGAGCAGCCCTCAAAGCTGGACAGTGATGTCTTAGCAGCGATAGAAGCAGTAGAGGTTGATCCACAGAAATACCCAACAGTCTACAAATGGAAACATACGGTGCAGTCGTACTCTTCATCTGACAGGCAAAGGTATTTCTGATGAGTTGAAATAAGGTTTTTAGCAGAATAGCTGTAATTTCACAGCTATTTGATATGTATATTTTATATTTTATTAGCTTGTTGCTCACAAAAATCTGGTTTAAAATACTCAACTATACTTAGTGTGTTTCTGAAAGTAATCCCCAAGCCTTTTTGGCTGGTGTCTTTTAATAAGAGAAGTTTATTTGGTGCTACAAATTTCTTCCATTGCCCTGCACTTCCAGATAGGTTCATCACACCTATACAGACAAATCAACTGTGTTTGCTGATTTATTACTTAATACTTGGGTCCTTCATTGGTCTTAATGGCAGTTGTAATGTCAGTTGGTAATTCACCCCTGTTGTGGATGCAGGGCAAGAGGATTGTGTTGCCCTGAGGCACTCAGGGTGTGCAGAGCAATTTTAAGGTTAATTTAATATCTGCAGGCTTCTTTTTATTAGCTTTTATTTTTACCTCTACTTACCCTCTGCCGCCCCAGTCCGAAGGAACTGTTAGTGTGAACAATGGTGTGTGTTAAGCTTCTGTAAAGCATGTCATGTTTTGCTAAGAATAGAAGCATTTGATGGGACACCTGAAGATGTTATACAGCTCATATGTTTTATTTTGAATGCTGTTGCTTTTGGGGACTCAAAGGGACAATTTTTGTATAAAATACTCTTTTGATAACTGCAGTAACGTTTATTTCTACTGTGACAGACGCTGGTTGATGCCGTGTCCTTGGACCACTTCTCAAAGGCAAATTCTCTCATCTCCCAGTTTTTGTGACTCTTTTTTTGAAAGAAATAGGCTAATTGTCAGGCTATTTTTCATTCTCATTCTATTGGCTGAAAGGTCCAGGGTGTTCTTCTAAAGAGCTGAAATTGAACATGAGGTTTTTAGATGTAATCACTGTTCTACTGCATAAGTAAAAATGATTACTGTAATTATTTGACAGTGTCATGGCTTGCTTTGCCACTGCAAAAAAAGCAGTGCAGTGGCACACTGGATCACTTTCTCTTCAAGTGTGTAGGATTTTGCCAGCAAAAATCAGACCGAAGCAGTAGGTCAGACAAAAGCTGCTTTCAAAAGATGCGAAATATGCCCTGGGCAGGCCTCACTCTTCCAGCACTGGGGGTGGGTGGGTTGAGGTTCATTTATTAATTTTAAAAGCCCTTTTAAAATACCTTTAGCTTATCCCATGTTTTCTGTAGTGGCTCAGCTGAAGAAATAGTCTCACATAGGAAGAACAGCTGCTAGAATCAACCTTTGGTCATTCTGCCTTGCTTAAGATAAGTGCTTAAGATAAGCTTAAGATTTAGAGGAAAAGGAACAGTTTTTAAAGAGAAGGGGGTTTAGTTTAACAAAGGAAATACTTTGCTCTGCTTTCAGTGCAGTTGTAGCTGCTAGTGCTCACTGAGTTAAGAAAATATCTGACACTTGCTATATATAATAATGGTGTGACTGCTGTGGCACCCAAACAGATTGTTTCCGGGGAGGTGATGAGGAAATCACACTCAACCCCAGCAGGCTCTGCAGCACCTACCAAGGTCAGGTTGGGTTTGACCTGGGTGCCCTCTTCTTAAAGAGGGCATTGGGCTAAAGCTGCCCAATTACCATCTTTTGACGCAGATGACCTCTTACTGATGAGACAATGTCCACATGTAATCTGTTGTGCTGGCACTGTTTCTTCTCAGACCTATCTGGCCAGTTATGATTTGTCTCTGCTGGTGCTTTATTTCTAAGCTCTATAAGTGATGCTGAGTAAAGAAAGATGCTACTCTCCTAATGCAATTTTCTTAACAAAATGACTTCTTGTTTCTTTCAGTTGGCCAAGTCCAGCACTGAAGGCGAGATTCAAGTCCCAAACTGTCACTGCTGGCCTTCCAGGTGCTTCTGTTTATCCCAATTCAGGAAGAAACAGTCCTGTGACAGGAAGTCCAGGAAAATACAGCAACGCGGCCTCATTCTCTCCAGATCCTGGGAGTCCCGGGCGCTACAGTCCAGCTTGTGTCAACCATGCTCTGCTGAAGCTGCGCTACTTTTCAGAGCCTCCTGCCCACTAAAACACAACTCATCTTCCTGGACTTCAGTTGTATTTTCTTTGTTAGAGTGGAGGAAATACTACAATGTTACTAAAGTGACATGAGGTTTGTACTTGGCTATTTATTTTTCCTCAATTGAGGACAACTGTATGTTTAAAAAAAAAAAGAAGAATCTATGTCTTTATGCCATATAGGAGATAGATTACTGGTGATGCGCGAGTAGTGACAGTGCAGTTGTCCAGTAGCTGTGAATTAACCCTTGTTGCCAGTGAAGCAGTGCCCAAACCTTCACCTAGAAATGAACCCATCAGCCCTTAGCTGCAGAGCTGCTGCTGGGCTGGACTGGGAGAGGCATGGCCCCAGTGAACACACATGACAGGAGAGCAAAGTGAGGGCAAGAAGTAAAACATTCTTCCACTTGCAGAGGGATGCTCAAAGAGAAGAGCCTAAAGCAAAGCCTGAGTAATGAAATGGCAACGTTCCAGTGCTAAGTAGGGACATGAAACCCTGTGCATGAAAAGTGTTCACAGCCAGGGGTTTGGTCTAGACAGTTGGACACACACACACACACACACACTTGTATAGATGGTGTAGCTATGCACAACTTTATGCAGAAAAGTCTTTGCTTGTTCTGAAGCTGTTAAAACCCCTGTGGTACGCCAAGTGCTTTGTCAGCAGGGCAGTAGAGATCACTGATATGCCTTTACATCTTAGCTTGAAGATTAGAAAAATAAAGATTAGCTGTTTTTTTCCCACAGAAGCTTCTAACATTAGCAAATTTTGATAGCTGTTACACAAAAGCACATCAGCAATAATTACAGCAAATTTACCAGCAAGACACTGTAATGGTCTAGTTTGTCCTCTCTTGGGGTGATGGCCAGTGGCCCATAACTTATTTCCCAACTGTGAGGAGAAATAGGAATAAGGACTAAAGATATTTTTATTGAAATCTAAGCTTTTAGGATGTCTCTGGGCTTGCTGTGCTCATCAGGTTTTTTACAGCAGTCAATAATTCTATTCTTTAGCCTTCTATCAGACTTGTTGCGACAGTGCGGTGCCAAGACTGGCAAATGCTTTTTGAAACTGAAGACAATATCCGTTATCATCAGGCTTAATGGTTGTAAGGTTGCTTGAAACAGAAAGTTCTAGGTGTTGACAGCTCAAGGTAAAGAAAAAAAGAAACCCTATCGTTACAACTTAAATCTGATCAGAAAATTGAAGTCTGACAAGGCAGTGCTGGTAAAAAGGGAAGGGTTTGGAGTCACTGGTGCCACACAGTAACTGATGGGAGGCCTTGGGCAGCTGTAAGCCAAGGATAGCGCTGAAGAGACAGAATGGGGCAGCACAGAGGGGCTGAGCCCCAACCACTCCAAGGCTGAGGCTGGACATGAGGATGTGAGTCTGGAGCTCAGGCAGTGCGATGCTGGTGCAAATGCTGCCGCATGGACACAAGGGCACACCCGGCAGGAGGGTCCTGATTTGGTACAGACCTAAAGAACTGCACTTAACACTCCTGCAAGCTTAATAGTGCCTTTTGTAACATATTTTTTTAATTACACTTTTGTTCTTTTAGAAGTTAAAAAAAGTGGCATCCACTTACTTATGGGCACGTAAAATAGATTTTCTTCTGGGCTTTCTGAACAGAACATGTTTTATGTCTCAGTTGGATTATTTGGTGCGACAGCTCTCCACTGGGGGAGAGCATTCCTGTCTTAGAAATTATTCTTTAAAAGATTTTTAAAAGCTCTTTATAATGGTTCAAGCCTATTTCCAATGAGCTGGGCATTAGAAAGAGCTACTTGACACAGCTGCCTATTGGTCAGTGAGATGCCCTACATGGAACTAGGGTGGGAGGGGTGTGTGGGATGTCGTTCTTCAAGAGACATTTTAAAACCCCACAGCCATATGCTGCTGCACTACCAGGGACATTAACTGACTCTTTCCCCAGGGTTCTTTTCAGTCTGGTTTCTCACTGCAGTAGGCTCTGTGGTCACAGACAACTTCTACAGGTCACAAATAACTTATGAAGGTCACAAATTCCTACTGCTTTTGGGAATTTTATTTTCAATAATTTAATGGAAATGTTTTTGTTGTTCTGGAGAAATGAGGCAATTGCCTGATCCCCTGTTAAAGCCAAATTCCTGGGGTGAGGGGCCACAACTGCTGTCAACCCACCCCCCCCCTTCTCCAGCCGTTGCCCTTTTGACAAGCTGGTTACAGAGAGGGATATATGAACACTTGTACTTCTCCCCTTTTACCTGTATTATGTTTGGATTTTTGTACTATTTAAATGTATATTACTGGTATGTACATGTAGGCAGACACCACTCCCTCCCACCTTCCACTTTGTAATTTTGTTCTGGTTTGGTCAAGAGAGTATTTTTTTTACCTGTCTTACTAATGTGCATTAGTCCAGTTGTACTGCATCTTCTGAGGTCATTTTTCTAACAATATCTACTTCAGCTATTAAAATAAATAAATAGCCATCTATGTAGCAATTTGCTTATTCATGATTGTGCTCTGCCACACTGAGCCTGTGGCAACACTTAAAATCAGATTGATAGTGCTTGTGTTCACTTCCAGAGGTGCAAAAGCTTAGTTGTGGGTTTTAGTTTTTCATGAGCCAAATGTCATATTAAAAAGTTACCACACTTTCTTTTAGGAAATAAGTAGCTACACCCATCATGCTGTGTTTGGGGCACGGTGCAAGCAGCTGGGCTGATACCATGGGCAGTCATTACTTGTACCTGCACAACAACATGCATTGTTTGGGTGTGTGCACAGCACCATAGGATTGTGTCACTGAAAACTCAGTCTTAAACTGTTTAAGAAACAGGAAGTCAGAACACTGTGAAAATTATGTTCTTAATTTTACATTTCATACTTCCCTCTCCCCCTACCTTTAAGTGCAGCTGAAGATACTGACTTCTGTACCTGTGCAACGAGGTGGTGGGTGGCCTCTGGCTGTCTGCAGGAACCTGTTACTGGGGTGTAGAAGGGCAGGTAGGGGAAGGGCTGTGTACACACACAAATAAAATTGCACAGACTATTCCACTTACTTGCTTGTGTCACTGCTCCTGTTCCACCCAGTGGGAAGGGACACAGCCCTGTCCCTCCCAAGGTGCCAACATCCAAAAAGCTATGCCAGCTATGCAGTCCCCTCTGTAAATGGCAGTACTTGCACATGTGCTTCTGGGGGTGTTGATCATTTCCTCTAACAGGGAGTTAATGAGACAGAGCTAAGCTACATTTCAGCTATTTGGAGTTAAAAGGACAAAGCTGATAATTAATGTTGTTCCCCCAGGCAATGTGGGATGTAAAGGCTGCTCCCCTGGCAGGAACACAAGTCCCTGTGAAGCACTCCAGCCATGCGTTCTACCCAATTTACAGTCATACAGCTGAGACAAGAAAGACCAGTTATTTTATTCAAAACTTTTAAAAACTTAATAGACAAAAACTGATAAATTATTCTCATTGCATCAATGGGAGAGACTTCATGATGGTTTCCTCTTGCCCCCACAATCTGCATTACACAACTATCATGCTTTGTTCTCTACTAGCCCCCATTTCTTTGAACTCGTACTACTGGATCAAGCAAGCCATTAAACCACATCTTGCTCGGTCATGCTGGGATGATGCATCATACAGCTCAGACAGGAGCAAGTGTAGGGTCTTGACATGCTTGGTGACAAGAGAACCTGTCAAACAAGTTACTTGGGTTTGCTGTCCTGTAGCATGTGCACTGGCACTAAGGCAGACTATGCGTATGGTGAATTTGACATTCTGGGTATTGCGAAGTGAGGCAAGTTACTGCACTGCTTCAGGTGCCCAATGAACATTCTCAAGTTGAAACCCTTCTGAACGCCTCAAAAACAAAACCCAGTTTGCAGCCACCTGCACATTCCCCAGAACAAGCCCAGCACGGTCAGAATGAAGGAGCCACGTGGAGCATTCTGTCTGCACAACATACTTGGCCTAGACAAGCCAGCCCACAGCTAGTTACTATTCTGGCACCAGCAGTTTGCTCCAGGACTGCTCAACCTCTGCCCTGAGCTATCACCACATGACCTCAGTGGTGGGATGTCTCTATTCTGAAAGTAAGGGATTAAAAAAATGCCAATCAGTGGGTGAAAGCACTTTAAAAATGTGTCAGTACCAAAACCGCTTTCAGAAAGTTGCTTTCCTTCCATCTCACTGCTATAGACTCATCCCTACATCCTTGTACAGACCAAGTTTTAATTAAAGGCTTTATGAAATCGAAATACATGGTTCAGAATAGCTAAAGTACTTCCTGAGGATGCAGGAACACTTAATTTAAGCAGCAGTTAATTCTAGCACCACAGGTCTGAGGCAAATAATAGGTTTTTTACCCTCTTTGCTTTATGCTTGCAACCTCCAGGCACAGTTTTACATGAGCTTGTTGGGGGCAGAGGGGAACAATGACACAACAAACATACATTCTCAAACACTTATAAAACCTGATGCCTTATCCCTTTGAACAGCAGAATACCCTGTTTGTCACCTCTCCTGCAGGAGCTGAAACAAGCTGGCTCACCCTCAGTTTCAGCTGCAGTAATACAAGGCTGATCTTCCAGTTCCCACACCCACAAGAAAAATACCCACAGGAGAAAACTGCTTTGGTTATAGAAAGTCACAATGGGGTGGGGGGAAGTCAGTGCTCCTGGAACTACTGAGCAGACATTCAATCTCTGTATTCCACAGCTCAGCTTTGAGGTCTGGTGAATACTTGAGGACTGGAGAGCTCCAGGCTTACAGATACACCTTATTTTCTGGACTGGAAGGCAGATACGAATATGTATAAAGGAGGCAAAGGGCTAAAGGACATTTTAAGACAGCATCACACCCCAACATAACAGATCAAAACCTAGTGGTACGGCAGCTGAATGTACTAGTGCAAAGAGGCTAGAGGCTGCTCCTGGAAAGCCATCAGTTCTGCACATTCAGGTGCGAGTGATTTTATCTGGAGGCATGAAACCTGTGTCACCCAGTGTTCGAAGTGCCACTCTTCCATTCGGACGTATCACCAAGTGAGTTATGCTGCCATTGTTAAGAGACATTCGCAGCCAGCCTTCTGGGGGGAACTGCAATGCTCTGTTACAAAACGAATAAAAACCAACATATTATTCATTCATAAACAGTTATATTAATGTGCCCTCACAGCATCCACAGCCACCCCTGGACAAGGCATTTTTCTTGTGTGATTGCTGGGAGAATGCAGCGCTGAGAACTGGGCCAGTGCCAGCAACACACTCACACAAGCAGAGTCCAGCAGATGGGTGTTATTACTGTAGACAGGATTAATTCAAATGGACAGAAGGCAGCAGCAATAATGCAGTCAGGTTGCTGGGAGCACTCTGAGCCACCTCGTAACAAGCAGATAGATGAGATTGGTTCAAGCTGGTCACTTGGCCAGCGGAGGATCATAGAACCCTGTGCAGTTCAGGACGGAGTAGAAGAATGCCTCCTCCACAGACCTAAGGCAAATAGCACACTCTCACGCACTCTTTTAGCCTTATCAACACAGCATGTAACAGCCAAGAAGAGGTAGTGAGATAAGGATTCATTCTAATTGCCCACATGTGTACATGGAAGAAATTCACCAAACTATTTTTTGTTATCTATACTGCTCCCCAGAACCAGCAAGAAGTTACCTTGTGCTTTTTGTACAAGTACAGTACCACAGCTAGCCTCCAGCTATTCTACAATTCCTAACTGAACAGCCTCAGGACTTCAATCAGTTGTAGTAAGCAGCTGGAAAAAAAACACGTCTCAAACATGGTTTGCCTCAGACACTGAGAAATAATTTGGTTTTGGCTCTTACAACAGTCTTGTAGAAAAACTAAGAAATTAAGTAACAGCTACAATCTACTGTGTTATCAGATAGCCTGAAATAACAGGCACAAAATAGAAGTTAAAAAGAAGAAACAGCAAGGAGAAAAAGTACTTCTGAAAGCACCTAGGTAGCAGCAAGACAATCTCTTTTTTTGGCACAGGAAAGAATATTCTGTTTACCTGATCAATAATTTTAAGTACAGCAATTCTGAAAAGCTCTAAAGCAGTCCACAGAGCAGACAGGCTAGCATTTAACCAACTCAGCTAAACAGAGCTAACTGAAATTGCTGTAGGTATTGATCAGATTAAAGTTTAATCACACCTGTCCTGCTCAAGAAAAATTATCTTACAGACAGTGCTTTGCTGATAGGGAAGAGGAATAGAATGGACTCAGCTGACTGGATACAGAGACAGGCAAAGCTCCAGAACTGTCTTCTCCTTCATGAACAACCTTGATGTTAGTGGGAAGACTCACTCTTGCTCTAATCCAATACTGGATGGTTACTGCAAAACCACAGTAATGCAATTTTAAAATAATACAAAAATTTCCATTAGTAAATAATTCTCAAAACTAAATTAATCTTTCATTACATAAGATCAAATCTCATCACCTCAAGAAGAGGCAAACACTCATGCTCTACTTGCTGTCTTTTCCAACAGTCTACACAGGCACTGTCCTTAGTTTTATGGGAAGCAGAGCCATATGGTATTAAAGAGACTATTTGGGCATAAAGAAAGGGTTTGAGTCTCACCAATTCAGTCATTTCACTTCAGAATTAGAATGAAAGTTTTAATTTTCAACCATGTCCTGTATCTCCAAATGAATCCTGTGATGAAGTTGCAGAAGCAGCTGCTGACAATGCAGGCACTGATCTCCAACCTCTTCAAACAAGCCAAATCAAAAAACACATCCCCTAGCTCTGCAGAGCCCTAAACCACCACTAATTCAGTAGAACCATGAGCTTTTAAAGAGCAGAGGAACACACAATGCAGCATGTACCTGCACACAATATAGCGGATCACATTGGCGTGGCAGACAAAGATCTCGTAGCTATCCTCTTCCTGCTTTACGTCAGCTCTATGAATGAAGTTTCGAAAAGCTGCCTCAATTCGAGCTCCATCTTCATAATACTGCTAATGGCACAGAGGTCAGAATTAAGTATTTTAAGTTATTTATTGTAACTGTTCTCTACACTTACTGGGGAGGAGAAAAGTATGCAGTTATCCAAGATCTGTGATGAAAAGCATCAGCTCAGACTCTACCTCATCTCTACTGTCAATATAAAGTCTGTTAAAAAAACCCCCAACAAAACAGAACAAATACAGAAAAGAAAAAGTAAAAAGTTACCACAGCTTCTGGTTTCCAGTGAGAGACTGGAGGGTCTGGTTCTATAGGTGCTCCCTCTCTCAGCAGATCAGTACTAACTTTTTTGACTCCTGAAATATTAAATGCACATTTGGAAAGCAGTTGTTATTCCACGTGGCACTTAAAACAGGCCCACAGCTCTACAATCAATGCATTTCTCATATTCTTTCTTTGAGGAAGTCTTCCTTTCCATCCTAAAAATCATCTTAGTCTACATGGTTTCTCCTGAAGAGCATGAATCTCTCCAACACAACTGGTTTGTCATCAACAAGACTTTTTATTCCAACTGAGAACAGCCAAACCAGCTTGGCACAGCAAACTGAGTCTTCCCAGTCTGCTGCATTTTGCAGAACTGCACTTGCAAGGATGTTAATCTAAAGCTGTGTGTCAGTTAATGCTTACTGCTAACTGGAAACAAGCAGAATTAAGGTTGCTACTTTCTTTATAAACACAGACATTCACACAGGGCTGGAAGTTGACTAAACATCTCAACCTTAAGGACAAGCTCAGAATTCTACTGGAGGTACTTGTAAGGATCAGGAGACAATGAAAAATCAAGGAATTCACTTACCTGGGAGATGCTTGCTTATAATTTCAGTTGTTTCAGTTGCTCTAGTCATGGAGGAGTGGATAATCTGATCAAATTTTATTCCCAAGCTTGCCAGCCTTTTTCCAGTAAGCTCAGCCTGCTCTCGACCTTAAAAATTATATTCATTATACAAATTGGTGACACTCAAGTAAGTGCCTCACACAAAGTACCAAAAGAGTTGTCCAGTAGACATCAAAGGCCTTCATTTCTGTCAAGTTTTTCCTTTTCAAAAAGTAACTGGAAAGCATTTTTACCAGAGGCATCACTTATTCCTATCAAGCCTATCAGCTGGACAATTTCAAGTCATATTTCATAAGCAGGAAAGAGTCGGTTGCTTTGGGTTTTTTTTAAGAACACAAACAAAATTACTCAAGAGACTTTCACTAAAGTATTCAGTCCTTGTCAGCTCCATCCCAAGGGAGCCACTTCCAATAAAAGGTAGTGCTGACCCAAGCCATCTGCTATGTTCGGGGAGCACAGAAGATGAGACTCTGACAAACAAACGCACTCAGACCTGACAGGGCATTTTTCATAAAGGCAACACCAGCTCCCAGCACTCAAGACCAGCACTCACATAACCAAGGAAGGCTTTATTCCATCTTCCACATTGGTAGGTGGAAAGGTAACAGTTGAAGTAATTTACTCAAGGCACAGGGTAGACAGGACTAAGATTATACCTTGTTACCAGTTTAAGATAGCACCTTAGTCTGAAATTAGCATTTCACTCCTGTTCACACACTGGTGATAATGACTTGCAGGGGAAAAAAAGTGCTTATACTAAACATTTGGCCCCAGACTTCCACAACCTCAAGCCGCACTGCACAATAATTCTTCCCCCTCAAAACACTGCTGGCATACATGTGGTCAAGAAAGTGTCCACTGTCACAGATCAATGAATTCAGACAGGCAGAGGTTATCCCCATTTCTTATTGCTGATTAGCAGAATTCCCAGAAATAGTGAATAGGAGCAAAAGTGAGAGGTATTTAATCATAAACACTCCAAAGGAAAGTAAGGGGTAATTATTATTTTCTTTAAATTAATCACAAATCAGCAAATTAACTAACAGAAACACAAGCCACCCTTTAAGAGGAATCTATCCCAAAGTCAGACATGAAGCTAAGTTTAAAAGCCTTGGTCCTGGGGAGTTATGCCAGCTGGTATGAAAATCTGCTCAAACAATCTCAAGATAATTTGAAATTTCCTTTGTGAAGTTTCTTTACAACTGAGCATGTTTAGGGCTCTGTAAAGTAGGTTTTATGCTTGGATTTAATGGATCACAAATGAAAAAGACAAACTTATTCATTACATCCTTCTGGCACAAAGGATCCAGAAAGTGGATTAAGGTTTGGCAGCGAGACCCAGAACAGAGCTGAGTTACTGACCTGTACTCATCAGGACGGCAGCACATGAAAAACAATATTCATTAAATGCAAAGGATGATGAGCTTCTTAGTCATACATACCAAGTGGGGTCAGAGTTCTGTCTTTATCAGCCCGGCCATCCAAATTATACTGAGAATGACGGATGAGGAATATATGCCTGGTGGCTTTTGCTTTGAAGTGATTTAAGCGTGAGGAAAGCTCTTCCTCCCCAGTTTCTTCATTTTTCTTTTTGAGGTTGATAAGAGCCAGTGGTTCACGTCTAAACAAACACATTTAAAACACCATATTTAGAGAGGGGATACTAAAAGGCATAAGAATCTTACAAATGGGTAGTGCTGCCTTACTCCTAGATCTAGCCGAAGTACTAAAATTAACTATTTAGACATTTATATCTCAAAACAGGCTCAAATAATTGAGCAAGAGCTATAAACAAAAGCCTGCATTAAAACAAAATTGTGTCATAGGCTAACAGGTGTAACTGACACAGAAATTTGCTGTTCAGTGACAGCCACCTCTCAATTAATTCTTTAATTGAAAGAAATTTAAAAAAAAGGGTAAAAAAGGCAACAGAAAAGCAAACAAATGGTGTACACTAAAACATAGGTAAGCTACAGTTTATCTGGACAAGAAGACAATAAACACTAGCAGAGACTGCATTTGAATTCCTGTTGATTGGAAAGTTGTTCTTGGGATTTTCACTGATTTGCAGTAACAGGTATAACAGCAGGTTTTTTGACAAGAAAAACTAACCATGAATGATACCCAAGAAGTGTTTTCAATAAAGGAAAGAAACTGTTCTGTATCTAAAAGGCACAGTAATAACACATTAAAAAATTGTACTTTATCAATCCATTTACATCAAATGACTAAACCCCCCTATAAAGACTCCAACTTCCTGTAGTGCACGCTGAGAATTATTTTCCACCCTAATGTAGGTAACATTATATTTCTCCAGTAACACAACTCTATTTTTCAGCTGGGAGAGTTTATTTATCCTTTCATCTTTTTCATCTCCCTCCCCTCATGCCATGTTAGTCTTTCTTCCATTTTGTCACACTGCACATTAATACTCCTTTCTGCATACCATAACCTTCCCCCTTCCACATCACCCAGACAGTTAATCCAGCTCCTGAAGAGGTTACCAGGCAGAGAGGATCTCCTCCTCTCTCCCCAGGTATCACAGATTAGTGCTGCAGATCTCTCACTGCTGACACCAACACTGCACCATCATCATAAACCCTGCCCATATCTTTCACAGATTAGTCTTCTGGTCCCCTCTCTGCACTGATCCTGTATCACACTAGCATAAATGCTTTTGCTCTGTCTCTCCATCTCAGAGCATAAACCCTTTCCCTTGATCTCATACCTAAAGAACAACTATATTTATTTAGCTCACACCAGACCTCACTTCCTCCATTATTATAATTAAACTTGGGAGGGGGGTATTTTCTATAGCTTTTTTTTAATTAAAGAATATAATTTTTGTTAAGCTTGAGACGAAATTTGGTTATAGAAAACTGCTGCTTCACATACATATTTCTACAGTTCACAGCAAGACCAGCTTCAAAAAGCCCTGCATTCATTTTGCTCTAGGAAAGATATGGTTGCTATTAAACAATGAAGTTCAACACATCCCTTAAGCTGTTAAGAAAGTTCAAGGCATTAAAAAAGAAATAATAGTCCAATAACAAGAACTTCCATTGCTATTTCAAAACATATTTCTTTTCATTCAGGAGAAAATGTATTGCTGGAAAGATACATTAGGGAAAAGGAAAAATGTCTGAAAAAAATCAACACAGGGATTAATTCATCCTATGGCAGGAAATCACAAAAAGAAATGCCTGAAAGTCCTGCCCTCTCCCCCCAGTACCTCTAAAGTTATTTGATGGTAAAATGCACTCAGAAAAGCAACAGATACTTTAACAAGTCATGAGAAGATAGCCAAGCTTAGCAATATTTTTAGCACAGTTTTAGAAAGTTTATGAGCAGGACATCTTATAATACTGTTAAGACTTAAGTAGGTTCTTTTAGGCCACTGAACCTCAGAAGCTGACAAATGCAGTTTTCCGCATTCCCTTCTAAAAGACATTGCCCAAGATCGCAGGTGGACAGAACTTTGCTAAAAAGCAACAGCAATGTCAGGGACCATCTTTACACCTAACTAAAACAAAAGTATCACTTAATCCATGCCAGTGCCAATTTCACCTATCTTCCAGAAAGCCCTGCATGTCACTGAAACATACCAGTCAGCCTGCTTGAAAACAAGATATTCGCGTTCTTTTGCTTCAAACCTTAAAAGCCATCAGTTAAGAGTATTATAATACCTGGTCATTCGCTCATGACTTGGCTTTGTTAGCCATTTCTTGCTCCCCAGAAGAAGTGGTCAGATGCTCTTCGTATTTAAAAGCCTTTAACAACTTTACATGTTAAGTGTTTCTGCCAGAATAATCCAAAAATCAAAACTACACTTCCAACCATAGTCAAACCCATACCACACCATGTGGTAGATACCAAGTAGAAAACTAAAACTTAAACAATTCAAAAAGTGGAGATGGTGCTATAACTGATGTTGTCACAATTGCCTGAACAATTATGGCTAGATAACTCTTAATAGCAGTTACAGATACTATATCTCCATTCATCATAGTGTGCACACAGTGGAAGTATACTGTGTCAATGTCACAAATCAGTTTTAGTTTCAGACTCTGAAAGTACTTTAGAATCCTTAAAGAAAACAAACCATTTATCAGAACCAGAAAAGCTGGGATCTGCAGTTAAACAAATAGCTTTAGTACCTCCCTCAGCATAACCATGTAACCAGGTAAAGCCTTATTTATTGTTTTATTTTTATAATCAGGGTGCACACAGCCCTATTTATATGAGCATCTGATCTTGTAGCATCCCAAAAAAAATCAAAACAGGATGGATTATACAATAAAAATCTGTTAGTGCTTAAGTTTGGATTTACTATGATTAAACTGGAGCCTGACATAAGTCTCCCTGGGGAGATAATTCTACCAGACGGAAGCTAAATGAGCCAAAGCTCAATACAGACATTCGCACACTCTAATTAAAGAGTCAGGGGATAAAACCAAAACCACAACGAACCCTTGGATGCGTGAATTTCTGATGAAGAACACAACTAAGCCAGGTTCAAAGCAACATGACCTTTCACACGGATTTAATACCACAGACTTGCCATTTGACAGTCAGCAGCACTAGTGGGCCTAAGACATGCCTACTATGTGCAAGCCATTTTCATCTGCAAGGGTGCTGTTATTAAACAGAAATACCTTAGTGTGAACATAAAGCAATTCTGAGATATGGTTAACACTGTGTTAAGAAAAACCAAACAGGCACATCTACACCGTGCTCACCCTGATCACAGCTCTAAGGCTTTGTGATCTTGCTGGATGACAGCGTGAGAATAAAGGGATCTGCACATCTTTAGGGAGAGGAAAACCTCTGACCAGCCTAAAACCGAACACAGCGAACGCAGGCTCTCTCCAGAGTGCTCAGAATTGTGAATATTCAAGAACTTCAACTACACTGACCCGCTGATCACCTCAGCTTCCACCTGCAAACAAGTACCGCGCACCCTTGACTGGGCTCTGGGGGCCGAGCCGCGGGGGGAGGCCGGGTCAGCGACGGCGGCCCAGGGGCTCCTCGGGCGCGGTGAGGCAGCTCCCGAGGGGGACCCCAGGGCCTACCCTTTGCCCCCGTCCCGTCAGAGGAGCTCCTGCCCCGACCCTGAGCCCGCAGACATCCGCTCCTCCAACACGGCTCCGACGGGCGGCTATACGGGCGGCTATACGGGCAGCTCCAGACGTCTCCCCCGCGGCGGGGGTCCCTCGACACAGGCGCCGCCCGGCAGCGTGGTCTCCAGCCAAGCGGCGGAGGGAAGCCCGTCCTCTCATCGCAGCCCCACCGCTCCTACCTGTCCCAGTTGCTGTCCCAGTACCCGCTGTTAGCGGCCGGTCTCTCGATCCAGCCGGGGGCCGGCGGGCAGGAGGCGGAGGGCGGCAGCAGCAGCAAAC
This sequence comes from Melopsittacus undulatus, assembly GCF_012275295.1. Classification (NCBI taxonomy): domain Eukaryota; kingdom Metazoa; phylum Chordata; class Aves; order Psittaciformes; family Psittaculidae; genus Melopsittacus; species Melopsittacus undulatus. The sequence goes on along the minus strand of NC_047538.1, from coordinate 15,390,158 downwards.
CTGGCGGCGCCGCGGCGGCGGGAGGGGCGGTGGAGGCGGGAGGAACGGTGGCGGAGGAGCTCCCCTGCCGCGGGTCGGTGTCGCTGCCGCGGCCCGGCTGCTTGCCCACGACCACGGCGGAGAAGAGGACGGAGCCGCCGGCCAGCCCGCAGGCAGCCAGCGCCAAGGCACGGCGGAACGACATGGTGCGGGCAGCGGGCCGCGTGCCCCCTCAGCCGCCGCGCCCAGCGCAGCGCAGCGCGCCCCGCCCCGGACGGAGCGCGGCGTGGGGCAAGATTCCTCCGCGAAGCGTGAGGTGCTCGGGTAGGGCCTGGGAGCTGGGTCTGGTTCGTGGTGGGGGCGTCGGCCTCGGGGCTGTGCTGCGGCAGCCCTAGTGCAGCCTCACTCAGCGGGGCCTGGCCCAGAGGAGCCGGGTTCTGCTGGGCAGGGAGATCACCTCCGGCCCTGCCTGCCTTCGCCCACCTGACTCAGGTGTGAGCACTCCCCCACATGAACGGGAGGCTATAGCTTGTATGGGCAAAGTGTGGGTCATCTTCAGTTACTGGTGCAGCACTGACTTACACAGGATTCAGTCACCTACAGTCAGCGCTGGGATCCTGGTGCTGGACACCATTCCCTGGGTTTTGGGGAATGCAGGTGGTCACTAGTCAGCTGGGCTCAGTGGGGCTGAGCAGGCTCACACCAGGGCTGAGCACTCCTGTCTCCACCTCAGAGGAGCTTTGTGCCCTCTGTGGCCTGAACACTTCACCAGGAGACTACTTTCAGAAGCAAGTTTAACTCCACCAGCATTGTCTTGTGCAGAAGAAACTATACAGTCAAACTGGAACTTTAATGATCTGTAGATCAGCAGTGGTACTGTCTGCAACCTCACCACATAGGCCTTGGGGAAGGAGAAGCAGAGATCATTTCTTTTCTGAGCTGACATCCAAAATTCAGCAGTGATTTCTACTTGTTAAGTTCAGCACTTTGCCACTGGTGACAGAAATGCTACTGAACGTGGGTCTTGGCATGCTGGCAGCTTTAGCAGATGCCATCATTCAGCCTTCGTGTATTTAATTATGCATTCTTACCATTCCCATCCACCTGTTCAGGCTTTCTATACCTCATTCCCCACACTACCAATAGTGTTACTTGTGTTATTCCATTAATATGCCAGCTGGGTAGACAGTTTCAAACAGCCAGACTTCAATCAGTATGAGTGACTTCCGAACAACTGCACGTAGAGTCTGTTCCCTCACCCAGCACAGAGATCTGTTCTGCTTAGTTGTCAAGCTAAAGGGGCTCCTTCATCCTGCGGTTCATACAGCAGAACTACAAGGGCACTGTGCCCGCCCAAATGAAAATGGTCTTTCTGTTACAGAAGTTAAAAGCAGCTTTCCAGCTTTCCCAGCTGAGTGTCTTTCCCCTGTCCACCACTTTGTGTCTCTGTCTCACACACATGGTGCAGACGAGAAAAAGATCTGACTCTAGTACAGGTCCTTGGCTCTCGGACAATTTACAGATCAACAGTGGCCCCCAGGGGTCAGACAAGTGAATCAAGTCATGATTAACACCAAACTAGGTGTTTTTTCCTTTCCATTATCCTTCCTGCCTTTCTCCTTCTCCATATTTAAGGTACTCAACTTTCTGCTTATTTTTATATGTCTTTAACATTTTAATTTTATTCTTTAGTTTATCTTGGAAGTATTAGCACTTATCCTAGAGGCAGACATGTGTGTTTATACTGTGTATATTCTTTCTTATCCAGAGCCCAGAAGGAAAAAGTTTCTCTTCAAAACTTCACATCCAATTCCTCAAAAATAGCACATTTCTTTTCCCCCAGTTCTTAGTTTCCAAACTTCCTGCAAATGACTTCTAAATATTTTCCCCCTGTGGTGTCTTTTGTATTTTATCCCTTATAACATTCACTCTCCACTCACTGTCCCACTTGTATCCTACCTCTTCTCCTCCAGCCCACCCTCTAAAATGAATCCCAGTTACTGTATTTGACTCCAACAACTCAAAAGAAGGAAAAAACTGCAGCAGATGCCATTGTTCACTTGGGGACAGGGACAGGCTGAATATGAATGGGACAAATACTACAGTTTGTGATATATCCCTCAGTTGCTTGAACTGAATTCTAAAATCATATGGTTCACTTTGACATTTCAGTGCTATTAAAAGTGGATCAATTGCACAAGTAATCTGACATTTGAGGTCAAAATCCCAGTTAGAGATACAGACAAGTGCATGACAGTGCACTAGGCTTCAGTACATCAGTGCGTGACAACTTACACCAGGGCTGAACTCAGCTCACCTCAAGAAAAGTTTGAGACTGTTGTTAAGCAATAAACAAAATTGTTTCTTCAGCAAAAATGCATAGCTGAACATGTGGTCAATCATCCCATTTTGCTGTGAAAATGGATAATATTGATTGTTTGCCTCTATGCTGCAGCTTGGATATCATTCTCCTGTGATAACACTTCACCATCAGAAATCTCCTGTGTATATGCTCACATTCTGCAGTTTATTTTTCCTTGGTTTAGGTACTACTGCACTTATAAAATCTGTATGCAAAAGTCTTTTGAGGTTATCTTAGATTTTACTTAGTCCAAAAGTATTCTAATGAGATTTAGTTTGCCATTTTGCAAAACCTGTAATTCAATTAGGTTAAAAGAAGGCTCTAAAATACTGGATGGTTAACTTGAAAGTTACCATTAATTAGCCTGAATATACAGTCCTGCATGACATTAATAACTACTTAACTTCTTGCTCCTTTTTTTTTATATGTAATTATATTGCTGCTATTGTAATACAGTTTTGTTGTGTTGTATTTCATCTGTGAGCAGAACATCCATCTAAGAGGATAGCAATCCACTGATGGTACCCAATGGAATTATTCTGTTAGCTAAAACAGTAATGCCTGTTCTACTGATGCCATAAGTTCAATGCTCAGGGATGATTCCCAGGATTCATCCCATTTCTGTGGCTAGATGCAGAGACACCTTCAGGCAAGGTGCCCAAGGTTAGGGTGGCCTCTTAACTATGCTGTGACTGCAACAGAGCAAAAGAGAAGTCAGAAAGCCAGTATGGTTGGCATAAGAGCCAGTGCAGATGTGGCCTCACAAACAGTGTTTCTTTCCCCTGGCAGGCAGAAAAACCTTATGGCAACAGCAGGAGCAATGGCAGCTTGGGGTTAACTTCACTGCACAAGGAATATGAAGAACTTCTGCTTTCTGTATGGGACCTGGATCACTAGAGCGATGAGTCAGTGTTTGGATGTTTCACCATTAGCTAAAGGGCTGGTCTCTAGCCTGCAGTTGGCAAGCAAAATTTATGAACTTTTAGGCATTATTTTTAAACAAAACAATTAGAGCAATAAAAGGACATTTGAAATGAGGAAAACATGGCTTTGAAAAGCCTTTTCCATGACCCTGAGCACATTTACTCACCATGTATCCCCTTCCCAATATGTTAAAATTTTTTTAAAAAGTCCATAAATTTGTTCTCAAAAGAGACAGAGAGAGGGAAAAAGGAAACATTATGTCATTTGATCCAAATGCATTCAGACATGTACTATGGACTTACTGCTGGCCTTCTTGAAGGAAATATTGATGTCATCCTGGCCTGCTTCAGACCCAGCGAAATTTAAACTATACACTAGTTTAAACTTTTGGGTTATAGAAGGATGCTATTTAAGCTCACTTAATAAATTTTTTTATATAGAGCAAGAGAGAATACTGCCTTTAGGCAGCTTTGCTTTTTATGACTCGACCAGTAAAAAAATAGAAGATTTGGTGCAAATACTGGCTTCCTGACCAGATCTGACTGCATTAGTGAAGAGTAAGCACAACAACGCAGGTACTGCGTTGGTTAAATACAGTACAAAATTTAGGGAGATTTTGGCATGAAAGGAAATCTGTATATATATATATATATATATATATATATACTAGCAATGATTCAGATCTTGAATTTAATCAAGGTTTTGTGAATCACCCACTAGAAGATCCTTCAGGTCTTTCTGGACAAGAAAAAAAAAAAGAGGGAGAAGCTCATTCAGGATGAAAGACTTGTCCTCTTCCCCAGATACTCCATAAGCATATTTAAATCTAGGCTTCATCTTATCTCTAGATAGGGCCTTATATCCCAAAAGAGTAATCAATTTCTCACTTTTACACTCACAGTCACCATCTTTCTAACTCAAGTAGACTGAAAGAATTTCTTTAGTTATACTGGGTATCACTGGTAAACTGAAATGTCTCAAATACAGCTGTAAGGAACTGCTCTTCTTTCCTGTGACTGAAACTCCTTCCTTACTTCTTTAGTAAGGAGTAAACCTCTGTATTACACTGTGACTAAAGTCTTGTTAACACTGAGAATTTAAAAACAATCTTGCAAGGTCTTCTGCTTCTTAAAACTGTCCCAAAATGGTGGAGCCTGCAGTGTCAGGATAGCTCTAGGGTAAAAGTTTGCCTTCTGCTTATGGGTGTTTTGAAGCCTTGCTTCTGACCGAAAGCAAGAGAGTTGCTACAGAGCACACAATCACATGCCTTGGATGCTAAAGGGTGATACATGAAAATGGATGTCACCCCATCATCTACAGGGGGTTGTGTTTTCAGCCTTAGGTGTCTAAGGGTTTAGTATCAAGAAGTCCTTCTCAGTATCTTACCTTTCAGTCATTTAAAACCAGGTTTCCCTCTACCAAACACAAACATTCAGAGTTATAAACCAAAGAAACACAACCCCCCATATTTGTGAAATGAAAGACCTAAAATAAAAAGCAGTTTCTGAACTGCCAAACTAGTTTTATTAACACAGACTCTAGCCCTTTCATTAAGTAAACACATCCAATTCTGCCCCTGAAGTCATACTCATGAAACTAAGGGTTTATAACAGCAATACTAACACTACATTATCTAATGTAATGCTCTAATAAATAATGATGTATCACGCCAGAAGGGTTTAATTTGAAACAGATGGTCTAAGGAATGGAAACATAAGCAAAGTATTTTGCTGTAATCACTATCCTGGAAACAAAGGGGGATTTAATATTATTGCCTCAAGGACTGTACCCAACCCCCTACGTTTTTGTTTTAGATAACAGTAAATGTCTCTTTAGCTAATGAAGCCCAGGTGGGGCTGATAGCTCACAACAATGAAACAGAACTCAAGCATTTTTCCTAATTCTGATTAGCAAGTGAGAATTTGCAACAGCATTTGCTGCTTTTGCAAATGTCAGCTTATCTCGTTTTTCTCCATTTTTTTTCTGTTTTAGAAAGGAATATATATTTGTAGTTATTATGGACTTGACAGTGTTGCCTTCTGTTGCATTTTATAGTCATAGTCACTACTAAGAGGTTAATATTTAGGCACAACAGTCTATGCCCTACACCCAACTCTGCTGCACTGGCAAAACATTTAAAGACCTGAGCTGCATAATTCACTTAGCAGGAAAGAGAGCACCCTGCCTGCAAAATCTTTCGAGGTACTGTGACATACATAGTTACACAGTCTGGGAGATTTCTAGTTTTAACAATCTGTTTAAGGCAAAATTCTAGTTCCCCCAAAATATCCTTTCCTATCTCTTTCTCAGGAGCTGTTTCAGATATTTCCTGCTCTACTTCAGAAAAATCACTCTAGGGATGAGCTTGACACAGGCTGTCAGAGCACCACTGCTCCCCTTTTGGAAACAAGCATTTGAATGCAGTGTTTTCACACACAAACCACATTGAGGCTGTGTAGACAAAACCACGGGATGAAAGAGGATTTGGGGAAGTGATGCTAACTACAGGTCTGGAGAACCTGCAAGATACTCAGCCTCGTACATGACATTCTCTGCTGGCAACACAGCAGAAATAGCAACTGCAGCTCAGATTTAGCTAGACTAGCTTTCCAAACACCACCCCCGCTCAGAGAGACCAAGGCCCAGAACAAGCAAAATACTTGCTTAGACTGCACCTACCTTTAAATACAGGAATGATGTTTCTGAAGTCAGTAGACCATGCCCATATTGTGCCCGTATTTAAAACCCCCACACTTTTCAAGAGAAATACTGAGCTTGATGCTTATTTTTGTCTGGTTTGGGGACTTCGGAGGGTAACATTTTTTGCATTTTAAGCTTTTCTCTGTGATGCTGAAGACATTTTTTCCCCCCACTTCTAGTGGGAAATTCAGAAACTCCCATAAGCAAAAGTGTACTTGAGACTTAAGGAGCTTGGGGCCTTAAAAATCCCAAGCATTGTGAGATCATTCCAAGTAGTTTGAGAAATAAGAGAATTTAATGGGATCTTCAACTGTTTAAGATGTGTGCTTAAGTGTCTTCCTACACATTAGCTACACTATGTATGCACTTGGTATAAAGCCAGAAGCTAAGAATTCTTTAAAATTAATTGCTATTCTCTTGACTCACTGTGTGACAAACACTTCAGGAAGAAATGTCCTGAGAGCATTGTCCTGAGTGCTCTACAGAGATGGTGTGAGCACAGGCTCCTTTCAGACCCTGTGTGGATGAATTTCACACTATGTTCTCTGGGTTTATACCTCCAGGGAGAATACCAGTGGAAAGATTAATTTGTCCCAATGACAGTATTTCTCAAGAAAAAAAGGGATGTAATGTACATCTACCTGACTGACGAGACACAGAAATAGCCTTGCCTCTGCTGACAGACAGGATGAGCAGAGCATCAGACTGCGCAGTGCTGTCCCTTGACAGCATGGTCAAAAGCCATTGCTTCCAAATAAAAGGAGTTAGTACAGCTCCTGTGTCTGTTCAGGGTTTATTTTTGCCTGAACACAAAATGCAAAGTCAGGACTGAGGAAACAGTCTGATCTCAGTTACAACAATCAGCACCTGGATCCTGTGAAAGTATTCCAAATTTCCATTAGTATAACTGAGACCTGTCCTAAGAACCTCCCCCCCCACACACTGTCACAGTCTGAATCTCCTGGCTGGAAGTAGCACAGAAGGATGTTATTTCACCTGAGAATTGTCATTATTTCTTCTGATCAACAAATAGAAAATCATGGAGTGCCTCTTGTCGTATTACATACTCATTATGACATGTCATCTTTCTGTCTCATGCTAATAGGAACAGGACCTGATTATCACCATTTATAAATAACTTACCTTGTCCTATCTCTGTCCAGCAATGTTTTGGCAGGCATCCTCAGCAGAAGATTCAAAATTATGTTCCTGCCAAAAAACATTGCTGCTGACAAATGACAGCACACACAATCAAAAGGTTGTGGTTGCTTTTAGAAATATCTGCACATGTACATATATATGTAAATGTATGTGTGTGTATATATATATGTATGTGTGTGTGTGTATAGCAACTTGGAAACTGCTATATGTATAGAGCAGGCAAAATGGCATCAAGTCACCAGCTGTAGGACTCAAGTGATGAATTTACTCTTGAGCATAGAATTAGGCAGGCATGGAGCATTCAAGGAACTAGTAGGCTACAAAAATCAACTAATGTTAACCCTGACTCAAGAGGGCACTGCTTTCACATCCCCGTGCAGGGGATTGGTAATAACAGTAGCAGATTCAATGCCATGTTAAAAGATGCCTTTGACGCTTTTCTCTTGGTCCAGTGACAGGGTTTTCATATCAAATTTAATTTGGCGATTTAATCTGCTTTCTTGAAAAAGTTCTGCCTTGTGTTTTTACTCATTCCTTGTTTACTTCCTTCATGGCATTAATTATGTCATTTATCATTTTTAAACTAACTGGGTTCAAGAGAGAGTTCTTGATGGGAGATGCTCCAGAAAGAAACTGTTTGAAGAGAATTGTTTGTGTATCCTGACTGATTTGCCACTAGCACCTTATTGTTATAACCTGGTGTGATTTACCAGTGTCTTTGCTTCAGAAAGAAGGAATGTATGAAAATTAATCAGCGGAAATGAAGTACAGGTTCATTAGCTAAAGTAATTGTTGTTATTAGTAGGAATTTATGCACATTTCTTTTTAAAATATTAGCAAAATCCACATTCATCAGCCAATGCTGTAGCAATAGCTGATACTCACACTATACATTCTATCCAAGCTTTTTGAATCAGTGTTTCAAATCTTCCGTAACATTTTATATCTGCAAAATGAAGAGTAATAAGCAATTTACTGTCTCTCCGGATTGAATTTATGTTTTGTAATGAACTAATATGTCAAATAAAACATAACTTTGAACTGTAAACTGGCCTGGAAAAAAATTACGAGTGTTTTCTTCTTGCCAACTTCAACAATCTGGGAAGGGGAATTACTTTTACAATGCTTCACTTTGGCTTTTCTACAGTGCATTGGACAGAGACATGGCATTGAAAGACTGCTGCTTAAAATAGTAAAATACATTTTATACTAAAAATCTCCCTCCAAGATAAGTGCAGAGGAATGTGGAATTGCCAAAAACTGATGACTATCCTGTGAGGACAGAAATCCATTTGAACTTACCCCTGCCAGCCTGATGTCAATTCTCAGCCAAACTGGGAATAAGGCTCTAAAGATTTATGTTATTACTCTGCCTTATTCTCCTGCCCTTGTCAAGGCCCTGCCTACATTATAACATCCCATCTTTCTGCAGAATAACAATGGAAATCCATCTGGAGTAGGATAAGGAGGCCTTCTATGTATTTACCAGTGTACAGCCTGACCCAGCCAATCCATCCTTCATGCTGACAGAAACCGGAGGAAATTTTTCTTGCCAAGCAATAAACCCAAGTGCCCTTTGCTCTCTTTTGTCACTGCCTATTCTTTTTCATGTCAGCCAAAGATACTTCTTTTGCATTTTTCACTACCTCTGTTTACTCTTTGACTTGAGCTAGGCACTGTAAGAATGCCCTCTGAAGTCACACACCTTTGCCACAAGGCATAGTGTTCATATGGTCATCACAGAGCCTCTAGCAAGCAATGACTACTGACAACAGATTACAGATGTGGCCCCAAGGAATAGCCACAGGACTGCAAGTCACTTAGCAATATGAATCCAGAGGATCTCAACTTCTGTGTCATGCTGGCATAACAGCTGCCAAGTGTGACCTGATGTTTCCAAGGTCACAGAGTAAGGCAGTGACACGGCTGCAGACACAAATCACATTAGTGCTTCCCAGGTCTTTGCCTCATCCCCATTGGAGTGGCAGGTAACACACTCTGATTGCCAAAGAGAAAGACCACAGAAGAGCTCACTGCTTACAACTGCCCAGTATTTGAGCTAGGATGGAGTGTGGACACACTCTACCTAGAAACATACTTCACAGGTCTCTGCTGCAGCCAGGCAAAGCATTTCTGAGTGCACAGAATGTGTAATGATTCCATCCAACAGCAGGATGCTCAGATTCCTTCTGGTGATCAATCTCTGTGGGTGTATATATATAAATAAACCAAGAACAAGGGGTAGCACGCCCCAAGTCATTTGTATCCAAAAAGGACTCTCTCCATCATTTGTGACACAATGCTGAAATGCAGCTCTGCAGCAACCATGGCTTTAGATATATGATGAGAATCTTTATCTAGAGATCTCTAGAATTTGTGTAGATATAATGCAAGGAAAAAATACTTTAAAAAATAAATGGAAATACTCATACAGAATGATATAAATTCAGTAAAAAATGAGAGAGAAATACACTAAATGACTGTGGTATATTTTCTTATGAAGGTTTTACAGGTTTTGAAAAATGTAGCTGTTCTGTCTTTCAATGTTACTGGAAACAAATATATCTATTTTGCCTTTACAGCTAAACTTATGCAACTTCTGTTTACACATGCACATACCTCATCTTCCTATCCCTTAAAGCAGGATGTGCTTTCCTGTGTTAAAAGATCTCAGTGAGTAATTATTTCTAATTATATTCTGCTCCTTTATTAGGAAGTATTGAGTAAAAGATCATACTAGAAAAGGAATTATTTTGTGCACTAACAGACAACATGATTCCTTCTCTGATAATCTTCATCTGCTATGAATATAGTACTGTAGATTAATAGATATCTATTTCTGTGCAACATTAGGACACAAAAAAGACAGGAATTAATAACAGTTTTCTCATGGCAACACAGCAGCTTAGTCGTTGCTTTCAAGAATGTAAAAGCCTGTATTTCTCAGCAGCCCACAACATATCAAAGGGTGCAAAACTCATCTCTCACTGTGTTCTGTGCTACAGGAGCATACTGCAGTGCTCCCTCTTTCTGAGGTCAATTCCAACCTACAACTATTTACTTTACTGTATTTCTGTTCAGTAATTTTAGTTAGTATTATATATATGTACAACTATTCCAATAAGCAGTCAGGGAAGAGGGGAATTGCTCAAGGCAATGAAGCATATGGTCTCTTGGAATGAGGGTTGTGCTGTGTGGGTGTTATGCAGAACGTTTGGATTATAAGGAAATATGCAGGAGGTCAAGGGAAGGATCAAGGCATAAATGCCTTTCATATATTTTACCACAACAGCTTTCCAAAGCCAGTGTGAAAGACCAAGACTACTGTCAGCAGCACCCATCATACAAACATCCAAACCCTTCCTCCCCAAGAACATGACATGGAATGATGCTTTCATTTGAGGTTAAATATGCCCCAAATCTGCCCTATTGCTCCTGGACACCTATGGAATGCATATGCTTGGCTCCAGCTACACAGCTGATCACAGAATGATAGGGTTTGAGCCTGTCAAAAACACAACCCGTTTGTGAGGTCAGGAAGTTGTATCCCCATCTGACATGGCATGAAGAGGTATGGAAAGACATATTAGTCAGCAGTAATATGTAGTGGAGCCAAGAACTGGTGCTAGAATGCCTGAAGCCCATTCCTGTGCTTTAAGTGCAGACAATGTTTCCAGCTGAACATCTCACTGGTACATCTCTTATTGTGAATCATAGCTTACCACTGGGAAACTGCCAACAAGATAGCAGTGCAAAGCACATGCATTGTGATTTAGAAGATGGTGGCCAACAATAGAGCTGTTTGTCTGCATTATGTTATACTGTGTCTGAAAAATTATTCATAACCAAACACCACCTATTTATAACTACTTAATTCTCTGGTTTTAAGTCTGTTATTTTAGATATCTGTCAGTGAGACAATAAGGGCTGATCCCAAGGCCAGATGGATTCACAATATCCAGGCTGCAAAAATAGGATTGTGCTGTTACTCACTGAGTTTACTCAGACACTGCAGTTTCTACAAGGTGAGGTTTTCCTAAGTAGCAACTGCATTGGTTTGTATTTATAAAAAACCCCAACAAAACCCCTTTCACCATCTGTTCAAATGACTGTACAAGAGAAAAAGCTGACAGTAAAGCTGTGCTCTGCTTCACCACCTGTGCCAGGACTAGAACCAGATTATAATGCCATTTTACGAGCTTCCACAGTCTTCTTCGATCCAAAGATCCCCATGTGCTCTGCACCTACATCACTGAAAGAGGCTTTAAACTTGTATTATTCATGGCAGGGAGGTGTGCTTTGTAACACAGGCATACACAGGAGCTGTCCATATCCATTGAAGCAGTGAATGCAGGAAGCAACCATTGCCCAGCAGCCACTTACCTGCATACTACATGGAAGGACAAGCCAGAAGGCAGAAGAGCACCATGCTGCAGCTAGAACTAACCCAAATTCCCCCTTGCTGCCTGCCACTCAGAAATGCTTACATGAAAACTACTTAGATAAATTCTCTGTAGTAGGGACAGAAGCACCATTCAAAATAGAGTTGGCCCCAAAAGTGTATGTTTATTAAATTCCACTTTCCCCTTTACCTCCTGTTGTAGGAAAGAGATAAAAGTATTTGATTTGCTCCAAGGTAAAGGCTTGAAGAACTCCTAATATCATGGAACTATAGCAGTGAGCTAATGCCTGTGGGTGCCACTCAAAATGGCATGTCAAGTGTGATGAAGCCCCATTAATATTAAAGCAAAAACTAACATTGACTGCAGGGGAGCTACGATTTCAGTGTGAGCTAAGCATGGCATTCATGAGCTTAATATAGTATTGTGCCATGCTGAAAATAGGAATTCTCATTTTAGGTGCTCATTTCAAATACTCAAAGCTTGGGATTTTGGCGTTGAAAGGCCTAAATTGAATCCTCATTGCTGACTGTATGTAATGACATTGAACTCAAACTCATGGGCATGCTTTGATTGCAAAACAACACCAACAATTCTTAATTTGTATGCAAGACTATTTTTTTTTCCCTTAAAGTGTTAAAGGCACTGCCTTATCTCCAGCTCAACAGACATACCCTCCCCATCATTTCTTTCAGTTACCAATATGAGTTCAATGGGAGGAGGATTTTGCACACAGACAACGCTCAAATACATGCTTGAAAATCCTGGTTTTATCCCATATTGAAGAAGAAGATGGACAGTACATGGAGACTGGGGGCCTGAAGGTGTTAAACTTTAGGGGGTAGTGTATGGCCCTCATGGTTTTTTACATGACAGGTATTTCACAAAGTCTGTTGAAAGGAAGGGGTTTTAATTACTTACATTTGTAAAACTATTTTATTTCAGAAAGGGGATACTTTTTAAAACACAAGACTTACCTGTGGTACCTCTACTACTCTAAAATGCAAGTGAACTCCTAGAAAAGCTCATGAACTCCAGAATCTGCAGCTTAAGTTATGTTATGCACTTCTGTCATATAGTCTGATCAAACTAGCTTATGCCCATGAAAGCAGAAATTATGTTGGTTAATGAGGAGTGGATAAACAGAGTATGTTAACACAGTCTAGAAATATTGGTAAATCTCAGCATTACCCACAGTGCTCACATTAGCCTTGTATGCTGTTGATCTCAGGCCAGGTATATTCTAGATCTAACTCAATACGGATAGGCTATGAAAGTGCTTTATATTCCTTGTAAATAAATGGCAAATTACTGTCTGTAAAATCCACACAAGGGATGCATGTGTAAAAGGTGAACAGGATGACAACACAGCATGAAATAATTTGTAAGGTAAAAGAAACATGAATAATCTTCCTTACAGTCAGGAGATGAAAGTCATTTCCACAGAGGCCACTTTTTTCTCTCTAGGTAAGATCCACTATCTGAAGCTTTGCAAAAGTCCCTGTTCCATATGTAGTTAGTCACAAGCATTGCATCCCTGTTGGCAGGAAAACAAAACCAAAACCAAACAGCTTTCCCTGAAAGACAGCCCATCTCCTCCTCCTGCATCTCTCCTTCATGGGCCTGAGCACTGGGGTGCTCTCAGGCACCCCTCACGTTCTTATATATTCTCTACTTTCTCCAAGTTTCCATCACTTTCTGAATTCTTTCTGAATATCCCTTAAAATGGTGGGTGCACCCACCAGTCTTCCATGGCCTGGAACATAATCGTTGGCAGAAACACTGTTTCCAGTCTATTTTATTTGCTTATGTTTTAGTAACTTTTTGGTTTTGTATTTTGCTGCTGATACAACTTCTGGGTTTTTTTTCTATCAACACAGATCAGTTCCATTTAAAATACATCAGATAGGGACACCTGTAACTAGTTTTACTTGAATGTATGTACACAGTTACGTATACATTATATACATATATGCATTATATATACATATATATACACACATATATATAAGGCACGGTAAAATGTACCATTGCTTCTCTAGGACAGTTTTAAATCTGAAAAAGTAGATCATATTTTTGAGTAATTTGAAATGTCTAACCAAGACATTTTTATAATGTTTCAGGGTTACAGAGATATATCAGCTGGGAAACAATCCTTACTTTAAAATTCAAGTTATTGTGACAAGATGAACAAAACCTATTTTGACAGTAATTCTAATCTATTTATTATATAACTGTTCCTCTTTTAAAAGATATATTCACCTGTATAGTTTCCTTTGTCTCTCCTTATTATGTTCCAAAATGTGAACTGAAACTTGTCCTGCAGAATAAAAAGTAACAATAATGGAGAACTGAATATGAACTTGGATAATTTATCCATTACTTAGAGAGAGGAAAGCAAAGATGTCTTTAAATAAAATGTATTAATACAGATCATGCATTTATGTAATTCTGTTTGATGTAGGCAAAATCAGTGGAGCCTGATTACCAGGGTTTTGACCATTTTATATATAAGATAATCTCTGCCACATGAAGACACAGCAGCACACAAATATGACTGGCATTTATAATGAACGTGCTTGAATGGATCCTTGGTTGTTGTAATTAGCCTATGTATGCAAATTATGGCATCAGAAACCCTGCAGCAGCTGCTGTTAGGAGGGCTTGGCAGCTGTGTTACAAGCCAGTCTTACAGATCAAACGGACCTATTTTCAAAGGACAGAAACAGACAGATGAATGCAGATTAAAAATTGACATATTTGGGATGTATAAATCTACCCCTATCATGGGTAAAACATTTCAATAAATACCAAGAGAACATTTTTTCCACAGTAACTCTATAGCCGTGATTCACAATTGTGCTGGACCACAGGATCCCTGTTAACTCCAAAGATTTAATAAAAAATGGCATAGAAAACTTCATTTAGTGTTGTTTTATGGACAACTTACTGTGGCCTCACAAGCATGACACTCTTTAACAGACTCAGCCTATCTCCTACTCTACCATAAGCACCCTGAAAATGAGATTTAACCTGCAATCACTTGTTTTAATACTTTGTCACATGAAGATTTTGTATTGAAACTGGAATTTCCAGTTCTACTGTTTCAGTTCACGTTTTGCACAAGTGGAAATGAAAAAGGTTTATGGGCTCCATGAACCATCTCAGCAGACGAATGCATCTGAAGCGTAACTCATCAGGGTAAACAAGACACTTGAAAATACTGAAGTGACTCAAAGGTGTAAAAAATATATATGTATTACGAGAGCCACAAAAAAGGTTACAGACAGAGCTCCACAAAGCCTGCACGGATACATTCCAACAATTCAAGGAGGCAGAACAGGTGAAATACAGACCATAAGAACGGTTCGACATTAACCTTCCAGACTGTCAGAGACAGCAACCTTGACCCCATCTTTCCCACACACAAAAAAATATTGAATATATATATCTCTCTATATCTCTAGTCTGGACCACACATATAGTCCAAAGAAAACCACATTGCAATTCCCACATTAGGCTTATAGGAGAATAGGCATCATCTGAGGAACGTCCATTATAACACCCATGAAGTGATTATCTTAGGCTGAGTTGACATAACATTATGCTTGGTTAGCGATTTTAGAACAGCAACACAACACATTTCATCTGCTGCACATGGCTACTCACACATAGCTCTGTGCAACCCTTAGAGCTGATTTTAACCAAACTCAGTAATTACACTTGTTTTGCTTAATTTAAAAAGAAAATGCAAATGTAAGATATTAGGGCAGTTCCTGCTATCACCTTTCTTAAAAGTTCAAGACTTGAAGACTTCTTTGATGTACTTGCTTACAGACACATTTTGAGACTGTATTCATGATCTTCAGGAAAATACACCACCCTGACGGCTTTTTCCCTTGTTCACTTCATGTTATGTCTGCATCCAGTTTTGACATAGGAGGCCAAATGCTGGTTGTATATCAGTGCAGTATTTGGCCCAGAGTTTCAAAGTCTTTGCTATTCAGACTTTCCTATGAGGTCAACAAACAAAGTTGTAAAAAAAGAAAATATTAAGGCTTCAAGTAAAAATATTTCCTCTCTCTCCCACCCATGTAATAAGGTACATTTAACTTCAGAATACTCAGTATATTATACAATTAAAGATACAGAGATCCAACTTTTCAAGGCAGATTGTACTACAATGAAAACCTGGAGGCTAAATGGGAGTGTATGAACAGGGAACAAAGGGCTAATAAAATGCAACATGCAATGAAAACGGATGCATAAACAAAAACTATTGCTGTTTTTTAAATAAGTAATACAGTCCACAGCTAAAAATAAAAACATGTCAAAAAGATTTAAGACTTCTGAAGCATGAAATAAACATGACAAAAATAAAGAAGCTACTTCACAAGATGTGGTAACTTGTGCTGGATTTTCATGGCTGATCCCCACCTACTGTAAATTAGCATCACTTATATGAGCTTTGATGGAGCCACACCAATTTACACCAGCTGAAGATTTGGCTTGCAGTGTCTGTAAAAACTGAGCCTGTCTGGGCAGAACCACCTTGCTCCTAAACTGTAAACTACTTGAAGAACTATACTTTAACATGGGCTGGATTCTGCTCCAAACTTAGCTTTAATAAATAGGTCCCCGGTCCTGCAACAGGAGCTATGGAAACAGACACGTTTATGAGAAAATAGCTGCAGGTTCAGTGCCTTTGATGGAAATGAAACTGGATTTGCTGCATGCAATCTCCTGTTAACAGTTATTCTTTCAGAAGATCTGAATAACTTACTCCAGGCTATGTGCACTGAACTATATGCAAACCTCAAAAGGAAAAAAAAAAAGAATACTTTGGTACCATTGTAAACCTATGAACAAGTTGAATGTCTCCCAACTGTGGGCAAAACTACTCATAAAATATACAATCCTTACAACTGAACCTGTAATGACAGAGTGCATTCATTCTTTCCTCCCTTACTCCTTGTGAACCATGTCAAAATAACCCTGGATATTAGTGCTTTATACACACAATACTGTGTTTAGTCTTACTGAGAAATTCTCTCATGAACTAATGTAGTTAACTTCAAAGGCTCTTTGGCCCTTCAAGTTCCTCAGTAGCTTTGTTTTTCTGTTTACAAATGCAGGAGAAAAAACGATCAAAGTGGAGCATCACTGGGATGCAAATCTCAAATATTGGTGCAAATTTTCAGCCTTGTTTGCATGAATTTCATGTACGTATTCAAAGATAAATGATAAAATGTGCCCTTGTCTAGCTTCCTTGCCCAAATTCAGTGTGTCACATATCCCCTCTTTTTCAGGGCTTACATATGGCATACATGATACTTTAAAAATAAGTAAGTCTTGTGATACTCTACGCAACAGAGTGAATTCCAGTCCTTAAGGAAGTACTGCATCTTCCTGAGGAGTTAACATTAGGGTAGAGTTGCAGATTCATAACAGTTAAAGATGGAAGAAATCTGTATGGCCATCTGGTCTAGCCCCTTGCCCCTGCAGGCTCACCTCTTCCAGAAATTTATTTAATGACTTGTCCAAACACAATTTGACTGTCCTAAACTGTTAGTCTCCAATACTCTGCCTTGGAAGACTATTTCACTGCCCCTTCCCCTCTGTCTTCTCTGTCCCCTTCTAAATGTAGACCACTGGTTACCAGTGACAACCCTTTGATTTACCTTTGGTTTTACATCTTTTAAATAATGTATTTGTACATATGATAATCAATTTCCACTTCACTGCTTAGCCAGTGACATGTTTCTAGCCCTTTAAATCTTCTCATCAGCCAGCTCGTCCAGTCTTTCAATATAAATTGTTCCATCTGTACCTGATCTAGTTTGCCAGCATCTTTCTGGTACTGTGGTGCCTCCAGCTAAAGACAATATTCTACATGCCAGTGAGCAAATCTGCATAGAAAGACTATTGCTTCTCTGCTCTGCAATGTCTCTACAGTAGGCATTTAAAATATCACCGCGGCAATAAAATGCACACTGATTTCTAGTTCACTTTCTCATAACTTTGGCCTATTGCAGTTGCATTGTTTTCCAGGTTTCTCCCTTCAGGCAACATAGAGCATTACACAGAGAGATGATTAACTTTCCTATGTTATCTTCAACCTTCGTCTTCAAAAATGATGTGATATACAAGGGACATAATAAGCATATATTGCAGCAGATGACAAGATTTATCAAATCAAAAGATAAATTTTAACCAGGCAAAACTGAGATCAATATTTGCCTTCTGGAATAATTAATCTCAACATACATGAAAACAAGTAAGTTGTTATCAACACATTCTGAATTGCTACCAAATATCTGGAGAGCTCTCCATTATAGTCAAGGATTCAACTCCTTGAAATAAATATCCTGAAAAATGACATATTTAGCTCTCTAATCCAAACTATTCACCAGGAGAACCAGGTGGGAGGTCGAGGTTTCATATGCTGACTGGGTCAATAATGATTTTTAGTGACTTTGGCAACAGTTGTTCAGGATGTTAATAATTGCACACATGATCTGGCTAGTTAGCATTGGTCCAGATCTCAGCACTTTTGACTTCTGAGGTGGTAACTGAATGGAAAGGAAAAGGAGAAAAGAAAAAAAGACAACAATTTGTCCCAAAATTAGCTTTGTCAGAGTCCTCATATTTGTGATAAAAGTAATGCACCCCTTGTTTTTTACAGTAAAGTTGTCTTTAAATCCAACAAAGTAAATGTAGTTTTCTGGAGACAGGAAAAGGAAACCTTAAAATGTTAAACAGATTTGATTGGTATTATTTTTAAAAGTTGTTTCCCAAGGGGAAAGCTCAAATGGAAAATCCTTTGTCTAAAAGTACTGAAGACCAGAGGGAATGTGCTAGTAATTAGGCAGACGGAAAATTTATATCCTTTAGATGTACGCTTGGCTCAGTTACACACACTGTAAATTCAACAGACCATGATAACCTTGCAGCAGGATTACACAGATGGCACCAGGGCAAGGCAGTAAACCATGTTATTGCCTAAATCCAACAGGTAATAAGAAGGGTGCAGGAAAAGCAGCTGATGTTTGAAGTATGCTCCCATCCAAATATTTCCTATCTACTTGGTTTTGTTTCCGAGTCAGAGAAGCCTTTAAAAACCAGAAGGAGCAGAGGTCAGAGTGGAAGATCCTTACTGGTGTTGCGGTCCTTTTCCACAAGAGACGAACATGCGCACACGTACACACAGTTTCACACACAGGGAGGCGAACGGCAGACAGTGAGAAGCTGTTGCTATCCTTTCTCCTGCTCACAGCTGGACCAGGAAGGCTTTTCAAGACGATAAGGTGTTTGTGGCCCAAGTGCCCTTGCCTTGCTCCTTCCCAGGAGAAGGAGCCAAACCTGCAACGCCTGCGGGACACAGTTTTCGCACATGCAGACTGCCCAGCACAGGAAGCCTGCTTTCCACATCGATAGGAAAATAGCAGTTGGGCCTCTGACTCCTTTGCTGGTCAGAAGAACTGGGAAGGGGCATGGGGAAAACTGAATGATCTGGGACTGACCGTACTTTTTCACAGCACAACTGGTACACAACAGGTTTATTGGACAGACACACTCACAATGGCTTTAGCGCTCTCTTGCATGAAATAAATCTGCTCTGTGGTTGTGGTGTTAGGTCATAGCCAGCTCCTGCCTGTCGGTTTAGGAAGAGTCTGATGGACTGTACAATTTTATTCCCTCAAGAATAAGGCTGCAGCTGGTTTTTTGGCCAAAAGAGAAAGATGGAAACAGAACAAACCCAAAACAAGAAAAGGAGAGTGGCCGGCTGCTGCTGCTCCTTCTTTGTTGTTGTTTGAGTCTTCACAGTGCTCTTAGCTTCATGGCTGGCTGAGTGGATGGCTCTTTTATTAATTTTATTTTACACTGAAATTTCATAGGTTGTTCCACCAACTCCAGACACCTTCTTAACATTTGAGTGTCTAGCAGGGCTGACAGGTGTCCCCTGGGAACTTGATGTTGAGCCCAACCTGGATATTCCTTTTGGCTGTCCATTAATTTTATTGTGAGGTGTCTTCAACTGCATTTCATCCCTGCATCAAAAGACATATCGAAAAATACAGTGTCAGTGGCCAAAGTGTGACAGCAGAATGGTTTCATTTGGGATAAGCAATTTTTCCTGGCACCCTGAGTCCCAGTGTCACAAAATATCCAAGAATGGGAGCAACCTGGTTAAAGCCAATACACTTGATGAAAAGTTACTGAGAGAATTCATTTGGCCATTACGTTAGTGGATCAGACCCCAGTAATGTAAATTTGATTACTTGCCAAAGTGCTTTGTTGAACCAAACCAAGAGTGTAAGTATTTGTGGGATGCAGGAAGGTTTAACTGTACCATTGTTGACCCTAAACCACATTATATCTTACAATCATAAATAAAATACTCAGAAAAAAAACACTTCCCAGTTAAGTATCCAGCTAAGCAAAATTGTTGCCCGTCTCTGAAAGACATAAGAGAGGTGAAGTGTTAAAACTACTTAATGACAAGGCACAAAGTGAATCAAGTCAGGAAGCACTTTAGGATGCCTGTAATTGAAGACCATATTCTGGATAAACTTTTAAAATAACTTCCTTTTTTATGACCTACTGCCACGGAGCACAGACAACAGTCTTTCCTCAAAAGATCTTTTAAATCTAGGCCACTACACACTAAAGCATAATGTGCCTCATCCCCAAGATGTAAATAGCACAAAGTAATTAGATAAAAGCCTACCAAAGAACTCGTGTGTGTTCTGCAAGTACCAGCACAACTGGGAGTTGCTGTATTCTCACATCTTACTCCTGGCACAGTGGATGCCTGCTTGGGTTTGCCTCAGTCTGAAGTTTAAGACTGGCTCATGCCAGCAGCAGTGACCAGGGGCTGCAGAGCTTTCTAGAAGGGAACGCTTACTGTCTGCCTGTAAATTGAGGCAGCCTGAGCTATTTCAGACCACCCCAACTCTTTCTGGAGGCCAGACGGTTTGATGGATTAACTATATTCAAAAGCAAATTCTCTCTTTACATGTGTCTGCAAAACAAAACAAATGACCCCAGACTTTTACACAGCTCTTGATAGGTTCAGAATCGTTCCAAAACTAATAGCACTTTTTATGTGGAACCTGGTCTGACAGCTGTATCCTGGGGCTGGAGCAGCAGATCCATCAGCTCTCACCAGCTTCTGCTACATGTTTACGCTGTGCTTGCACTGAAGAATGGATTCATGGTTATTTGAGCCAGAAAAACACACATACATAAATATATAAACCAATATTGTGTGGTTTCATAAAACGCTGCTGTATCTCCAAACAGCTGAGATATGCAGGGACCAAATTCTATATTTGCCTCACTGAGGTATTATAAAAGCCGTGATTCAGTGCTGAAATTGCCCTGAAGAACACAGTCTGCCACCTGCAACAAGTCAGAAAGGAGCTGGGGAGTGTGTTAGGGGAAAAGGGAGAAAGGAAAGTAATTTGTAGTGATACTGACAGAGAAAACCTGCTAGGTTTACAAAGCACAGATGCTGGGGGGGGGGTGTTACTTCACTAGCTAAAAAACATCAAGTTTATTAAGCTATTTATTTATCAATCTAGGTACTTGACTTTAAGAACTTCAGAAAAAACCATGTCAGTCCCACTGCTTCTACATTTTAAACAAGCACAATGTAAAAGCAGTAGGACCAGCAAGCTGACAGCATAACCAAGACTGGTTATGACTTTCAGAGACTAAGCAAAGGCAACTAGCTTTTTATATGAGCATCTTTCTTATAGTAGCAGCTGATATGTCCAGGTCTCAAACACAGGGTAGAGAGGCAAAATAAAGTCCACAGTTCTTCTTTCACTAAAATAGAGTTGTTTCTTTAATACATATATAGAGGGAAAATATGGTTGTCTACCTCCTGAAGGTTAGATCCTTCCACCAGCAGACAAATCATCTTAACAACAACTCACTTGAAAACACTGAGGAAAAACTTACTGGCACTAAACTTCAGGAGACCAATAATAATGGATCTCCCACATTCTAATAACTTTTCCCAAAATGCTGGATAATATTGGAGTGAGAAACCTGGGACCTTAATCAGAGGAGAGCATAGTGCAGTCAGTGCCAGATGCAAAGAAAACCTAGATATTTCTAATGAACCATCCAGGCCCCCAGTTTGCTGAAATACTGCATCCTTGGGATGATGTAGCTCTCTTCAGACTTTCCAAGCCCTACAGTCTCCAGAAGAAAGAAAAAAGCACATGCAGAAAGGTAAGTGCATACAGAAGTTGCAGCTGAGGATCTTGCTCAGATACTTCCTTGCAGGGGGCATACCTTGCATGTGCAGGGTATGCTTGCAGATGCTGTGATCCCAACTTTGCTTCTGTGTCCAAGCAATGGAGGGCAAACTAAAACAGCTCCACCCCTTTGTGCATAATAGAAGGATAATCTGCCTCACATCTTGCAAATAATTATCCAGTTTAGCTAAGGCACTAAATCACTATGACTTTTACATCTTGCTCCATCCCTGGCAGTGTTCAAGACCAGGTTGGATGAAGCCTTGGGTGATATGTTTTAGTGTGAGGTGTCCATGCCCATGGCAGGGGGGTTGGAACTAGATGATCTTGAGGTCCTTTCCAATCCTAACTATTCTATGATTCTATGATCTTAACTGACCACCTGCAGTTCAAATAACAGCAAACGTGCAAATGTTTTGTCATCATGAGGTTGTTAGGAGGGTGTTGCAAAATCAAAGCACACCCACAAACCTCCCACCCTTGCTGGCCTGCAGCAAATGTAATCCGTGTTGTGCCTCCAATGAAGGGCTCTCCACTTGCATGCAAACATTCTCATTGCTAAGCAGCACCTACAGCAGTACATACCTTTGTGCTCCCACTGATTGCACCTCTGTAATTTCCACAGTGTTTACAAATGAGACAGCCTTTGGGCCTCCATAAGAGGGTGACCTAGGCATCCCTGTGGGAGACGACGGGACCTGGTGGCCTGGAGACTTGTAGGAGCCATTGCTCACCCTGCCCTGTAGTGCTTGATGGGACTGGACGTTATTATTGGCTAAATCAGCTTGCAGAGAGGTTGTAGAAGTCCTTGGTGCTCTTGTCATTGCACTTGAGAGTGAAGACACTGAGGACTGCAGTATAGGGTTCCTTGTGCTAAAAGTGGTAGCAGCCATCAGATTGTCTCTAGATCCAAATCTCATTGCCATGCTGCGTGGGTCTTCAGAGAGCGTGCTGACTTGCTGAAGGCTGTAAGAGCTAGGGGTGTCATAGACACCTGAGTCTGCAAACACCGAATCAGGGTGCGAGTGGAGGAGCTTCTCCCTCTCTTCCATCTCTTTCCTCTCCTGGATAGATGCCATAATGGTTTTGGAAAGGTTATCATAGCGGACTGGAGAGGGGTCTCGCTGATGTGGAGCTGGACCCCCGAGCACTGGGCTGAAGCTCTGCGGTGGTTGGCGCTGGAGCTCACTTCCCCTTAGATGGCACATTTTGGCTGATAAATAGGGGGAGTGGTACCCAACAGAGCTGACAGCAGAATGGGCGATGCACTTCCTTCCCGAGGGTGACATGGGGTTTAGCAAGCTGTCATATGAAAGACTCCCATTTCTGTTTGATAGGGAATTAGGAGAAAAGATGCTTTTGTAAGGGGTGGAAGCTGTCCCTTCAGACTTTATTGGATGAAGGGGCACTTTGTCTGTCCCTCTCCTGCCAGCAGATTTCAGGCTCAGGGATCGTGAATTGATGGCAAAGGAATCTATCTGGAGTGGGGAAGACTGATAGGTCTTGTGGAGGGAACTCTTCCGGTAGCTGGGGATGTCCAAGCTGGGTTCAGACTGGTAATCAAGGCTCCTGCCATCCTCTTCTATCAAAGCCCCTTGACTGTGTCCCTCCTGCATGGTGATCTAAAACAGAGGTAAATATGAGAAATAGAAGCCAATGATAATAAGTACAGGTTTGCTCTCCACAGTGAGTGGATGGGAAGAAAAGAGCTGAAGGTCTTCCCTCAGACTTTCAGCCCAGCTACGACACAGGTTCATTACAAGGAACCTTCTAACTCCCGTTCAGAGAGTTGAAGAGCATCTTAGAAGCAAGGAGGAATTATTCATAACAAGTGCTAAATAATATTGACAGGAATAGATATGTCAATAAAGGACACTGAAAACACAGAATGAGAGACTTTCTAAGCTGAGAGTCAAGTCTCAGTCAAGGTAAATCAGACTGTTATCTGATAATACTGCCCTTGGAAAAAGCACTTCAACTTTTCTACAAATAGCTCCTGAGTTGCAGGATGTCTGGCTTTGCATGCTGAGTCAGAAATACTTTAGGCTTCATTTCAACACACTGGGGACCAGCACACTCTCATCCATCTCATCCACTTTACTCAGAGCTATGAATATTCAATAATTCTGAATTCCTGGTAATAGGTCTTCAAAATTAAGCACCTAAGCTTAATTAAAGCAGGGAGGCTCCTTCCCACCATTTAAACAACAAAATGAAGCAATTTTCTCTTTTTAATTGCCTGTGCAGGAGAGAGTAGCCACATCAGAGAAGAAAACATAGGCCATAATTTATTTATGTGCATTGAAACCAGATAGGACTTTACTTAGTTTTACTCTATGAAAGATTGCTTACAGTCCTGCTCATCTGAAATGCCATTCTCTGCTAAAGCAAGTAATTTCTTCTGTTATTTTGAAGGAAGAGTTTGACATAATGCACAATAAATTGGCTAAATCAGCTCTGCAAACGAAGAATTATTATCAGTCACATATTTAGTCAGAGATGCAGTCAATGCAATTTATTCTTTATCTAACTTCTTTTAAAGGAAAAAATTAAAAAAAATCTGGTTTATTCTGAATTTTTCTTCTTTTTTTTTTTTCTTTGAACTAGAAGATAGGGAAATATGCAAAATAGATCCCTGTCTTCTAGAGTTTGGTGCTAAATTTGTCCTTCTCTGGAAAAAGGAGACCAAGTGACAGCCTGTAAGGAGGAGGAAAGAGCAATGACGTAGCTTGTAAGTATATCTGTGCTACTTATCCTCATGCCCTGATCCCTCTTTCCTAACAGCTTTCACTGCTCAAAAGCAGAATTATATTCACAAGCTGAAGAACTGATACAGAAGAGACAACATGATATTCCTCACACAAGCTAGTCTCTTTCCCTCTATAACTTATATTGAGATATGGCTTGGCAGACAAAGACGTGCCATCCTATCTGCTTGCCAAGTGAACTCCTTTTTGTAATATTCCCACTTGACTACTAGAAAGTTGTGATTACTACAGAATTGAACAGTCCACAAAGCTGATTGTATTCACACCAGTCAGCCTATAGTAACAACATCTTTTTAGATTAGAATTGAAACAGGAACTCTCATCAGAGTGAAGATGCTGTACCCTGTTATCATTTCATAGGACTGCCAAGTCTCCTGGCCTAATGAAAACCTATCCTGCATCTATACTCTGTATCTGTGGCTGTGTACTGAATGAATAGGACAAGCTTGCCTTTCATGGCTCTCCAACTTTTGCTATCATAACACTGTGGCCTATACAGCTCAAAAGTGCTGGCTGACACAAATAGAGTAAATAGAGTATTTTGAATTGGATGTCAAGCCATTTTTTATGAAATAAAGTGAGGGTGATAGGATATTAAACTTTTTGGATACAGTGAATATGCTGTTCTCACTTTCTCTTTCATAAGCCAATCTTTTCTTCATTAAGTGGACAAACCCAGAGAATAAGATCTACAATTACTGCAGTACGACTAAAACACAGACTTGGAGATAGCTGGAATTCCATTATCTCTCACTATCTTTCTTTTCAAAACAAAAAATACACAGAAAAAGTTTTCTTCACCATCTAAGGAACACTCTGTCTTATTTCAATATTGCTACAGTCAATTATATATCTCTACAATGTTTTCCTTTCTCTTATGTCACCCCCTTCCTGTTATTGCAGGGGTGACATTGAAGCTCCTGGTGAAAATAACTGTAAGATCACTGCATTGTCTGTGGTACATGTGTTTTACGGGTATCATCTCCACTGGTGTGTGAAGACTTGAATACATATTACAAGCATATAGTTAGACCAGTGATTTTCAAACTGCTGTTCTCAGGCCCTATGGGGCCAAGGAATAATTGTAATAAATCCATGAGAAATAAGCGAGAAAAACAAGTTTGTCAGCAGTGGACTTACTTTTGCACACTGCTTCCAAAGGAAACAGTTGTAAACTGTTTCAAAAATCCTAAGCAAAAAGTGAAAACAGAATTCCAGAGCAAGTCTCTCTAATTGGACTTTGTTTTCTTGATAGGAGGAAATGATGCCAAGTATTAGGAAGTTTTGGGGTTTTTTTTTCCATATAACCTAAATGTTCTGAGAAGGCGCTCAGGAAGGTCAAACATGAGTAATCTTCCATTAATTTTAACTAAAACATCTCTTGGGATGCTTTAAAAGTTGTTTCTGTTTTGCAAGCTGACATCTTAGGGAATCACTGAGCATGTTGCCTGTTGGCTAAAAGCTCTCATCCAGAAAAGCACTAAGCATGCCCAGCTCCTTCTGAAGTGAATGTGAATTGGCACCTATGTCTGGAGAAGCCAATGGGAAATGACACTTCTCAGCATCTCAGGATCAGGCTGAAACACTGGTAAAGCAGCAGCACATGCCTGTGAGCAGGACTGACATGTAAAGCTCAACAGAGGAAAGGTGCAAAAGCAGACATGTTTTCCTAGGGAGCACAGTGCAAATATACAGTGTTGTACAACAGTGCCAAGTGCTGTTATTTACTTTCACGCTCTGACATTTACTAGAGCCCGACGATGAATTTACCCTCAGCTCCATGCTGCCCAGTGTTAGATGGGAGCAGACTCTCCCAGGCTCACTCACCTGCTCAGCAGTAGCATGGTAGTGCACTTTGGGATTGTTGGTGAAAGCTGGTCGGTACTTGTACATGGCAGGTGTGGGAGGGCTGATAAGTTTGGGTGAAAGGCTGCCTTCTGTAAAAGAAGAAAAGAGGACTTTCTATTGAAAAGTGTGGACAGAAAGCTATCATCTCTAATTCTTTGCTATCCATGGTCTGCTGCAAACAGATCTGTTCTGGAAA
Organism: Melopsittacus undulatus; assembly: GCF_012275295.1. Taxonomy (NCBI): domain Eukaryota; kingdom Metazoa; phylum Chordata; class Aves; order Psittaciformes; family Psittaculidae; genus Melopsittacus; species Melopsittacus undulatus. The sequence goes on along the minus strand of NC_047538.1, from coordinate 15,363,549 downwards.
GAATAAAACTGGCAGTATTTTTGTGCAGAATTTCACCAAAATCAATGGAGTCCTTGTGGAAATAGCTGTACATTGCAGCCAGATCAACAATCTGGAGCAAAGAAACAAGATATAATATATTAAGTTGGGTGACATATTTTGGTGAATGGTAATTTTGCCATAACTTGAAATATCAGCTTTGAAATATCAGCTAGTTTTGTCTGAGAAAAAAATCAGAGTTTTTGTTAATACTAATAAAGCTTTAACTTTACATTTGCATAAAATAAGTAATTTGGTTTGCAATACCTAAGCATTTCATGCTAATATTTCTGACTCCTTAGGTCAAAATACAAATTTAAATTTTAAAATTGATCAAAAATTTAAAAAGGTGGTTAAAAGGGTTTAAAAACTCTGTGAAACTGATCTGAAATATTCAACCTAGGCTTGAATGGACCACTTCAAGTTACTTTTCTCTCCCTTTACTGTTCTGAACTCCTATAAATAGAAAATACCCTTTACCCAGATCCCATTACTGTTTTGAAAGAATACCAGAAGCCTTTTAAAGAGGCTAAATATTTTCTTATTATTGAAAATAAAACACTGATCATGTAACTATACCTTCACTGGTCCCCAGCTGCCCTTTCAGCTCAGAGTACTTGCTTGGATCTCCTTTGGGTGGGAGAGGTGGTTGCACATCCATACTTTTATCCTCCAGACCTTCCAGGCTAATTTTGGACTGAAAACGACCAAAGAGTCAATCATTACTCACAACTTGGTTAAGTAACAGCACATGTCAGAGTGCTAGATGTACCTCAGAACAAGAACTACCTATTCTACAATGACAAACATGATTAAGCATCCACTGCAGACGACTGTCATCTGTAAAATTAGCATTGTCATAACAAGCCAGTGTAATTTTAAATGCACTATCCTAGTATACTTGGCATGCTAAATAAAATTATCATCATGCTAGCTAATACGTGGTAAAAGGCAATGGTGTTTTCCAGTATTTTTCAGCAACTTTCAAGGCAGAGTGTACTGAATAACTATACACAAAATCTTTCAAGGTGTCTTCTTCTGAATCCACTGCTCTTTATGTTACTAAACAATTCCTTCTCTCTATTTCATAACAGGAGAAACTGAAAAAGAGAACTCAGCTTCTGAGATAATATTTCTTTCACTGGACCACAACACTTCCTATAGTCTGGAAGCTCAAAACCTCTGCAGTACAACAGCTGACCTGATGGTACAAGGCTTCCCACAAAGTATTAGATTCGTTAAAATTAACTTGGACACCAAGAGGCAGCAACTCATGGGACAGAAAGCAGCTATTGCAAACAATAGCCAGATCCAGAAGATGCCTGAGGTATTCTATTACAGAGCTGCAAAAACAGCTGGATCAAGAGCTGCTGTTACTGAATCTGGGTTACCTTCACAGGAGGAAGTATACAACAAGGACTCAACCTCTATTATTTTCTAAAACAAACAAAAAGCATCATCTCAGAGATTTTCTATTACAAACTCATTCTCAGGCTTCATAATGCTCAATGCATGCTCTTCAAAAGCAGCGCTTGAAGGTTGCCTTACCTTGCTCCGGTTGAGGTTGGCCTGGATCCCGTTGTCACTGATCTTCACTGTGATCTGACGCTCAGATAAATCAGGTCTGAGGAAAGGAGGCTTCACACTCACAGCTTGCTTTTTCTTGGGCTCAACTATGTACCTGATTAATTTTTCAACAGTCAGCATTACAATAAACAATAACCTATGAACAAGGCATACAGACAAAAAAAATCTTCCTGCTTCCAGGGTATGATTTAAGAATGAGTCAGAACCTAAGTAAGCAGACTCAATTTCACTGGATGCAATAATTAAAAAGCAATAAAAAGAGCTTAGCGATCAAAATGAGAGGATGCATTAAAAATCCCAAGAATTTCTGCGACTGTGACGGACATGAGTGCAATTCACATGAAGAGAAAGAAAGGCCTAACACCAGTGGAAGTGATTTATTATCTTAACACAAAACATCTTCCCTGTAGTGGAAAACAATGAGTGCAGCAATAAGACCCAGCACATGGGGAGTTAACATGGAGAATATGATGTGCAGTGAGTTTTAGCTTACCACATGGTCACTTGTATATGTAGCATGTTTAGTGTTTTCAAATAAAGGGATGTAAAAGAAAGGGACAGGTCTATAGGAAGAAACAAATTTAAATGGCAATGGCTGACTTTAGATATCTAATTTCTTTCTAGTTGACGAGAATTCTGTAAGTGTAAATAAGCAGTGGCTGTACAATGCATAAATATCAATACACACAAAAGACTTCTCTGTTTTATCTAGTGAACAGGACATTCTAGTAGTGATGGCTCAGTGATTTTCAATACAAAGGACAATTTGAACTGGTCTTCACAAAATGCAAACATTCTGCTTGCTGAAAGTCTGAGAATAGCCATGACCATGGTAGTACTCACACCCCTCTTAACAGGAGTGTCTCCCAGCTTCTAGTATCTAGCTCTCTTAAAGTATCTTGACCTGATTTTCACATTTCAGTAATTTTGAGAAGCAGCCATTCCAGTGTCTTCACTGTAACACACATAACAGTCTTTTAGGACTTATTTGTCCTACAGCAAAGGGAAGAGAAAAAAATGGAGGCAGATAATAATGCCAGGGTCTGGAATCGCTCAACATCCTGAAAAGGCTCAAATAAGTCTTCTTGTAGTGTGACTATTAACATGTCTGCATGCTGGACATCTTCTGCACCTAGGATATTAATACTCCATCTGATCTACTGCATTAAAATCCTGGTTTTAATATGTGAAATGATAAATCCATTTCCCCCAAAATAGAAAGCCATAAATAAATCCCAAGTTCCACGATACAGACTTCATTGAAAATCTGTTTTATGATAATGAAAGTGCCAGTGAGATTGAAAACCACAGCAGACTTAAATTAGATATAAGATTTAAGGAGAAAGGCTGATTTTAGATTCTTGCCTTTTCTCCAGCAGATTAGAATACCTGGATGATGACTGTACAGTGCAAAAGTCATGTTGGGAATAAGGTAACATATGGAAACATACCTTGTTACTGATATCCACTAGGTAAGTTAGTGAAATCAAGGTTATAGGCTTTTGATACAATTTGACATGCTCATTACAAATAAACATTTCTGGGATGAGGGTTATGAATAACATGAAGAAAGCAACTGCTTGGACAGGTTTGAGCAATGCAACAGTGGAACGGCTATCATAGAGCTCTACCTTCAAGAGTGTTTTGCTTTACTTCCCTGATATTTCATCAATGGTCCTTTACGTGTGAGCCCAACGAAGCACATTTTCTTCCTCTGTCTCAACAACTACTCCATCTGCCTCACTCCCAGCTGAAGCATTTCTCTTACCTGGGAGCCAAGGGGCTGCAGAGCACATGTTCCACATTTCCACAGCATCCTCGGGTAAAGGGATTCACTCCTCCACGGAATTTACCTGTCACCTGCAAACATATTCAGGACAGTGCTCAAACCTCTGGTTACATGAAAATCATCATACAACCCTCACAAAGCCAAGAACAAGTATGCCTTACTCTGACCCTACTGTCCTTCCCAAACAGATCCCAAACATTCTTTGAATGCTGCACTTCCTCTCTCCTGCTCTAACACGCCATCTTCATCAGCTGCTTCTAGCTAGCAAGCACACCAACTAAAGATCCCTTCCCAACAGGGCAGTGTGAGTTTCAAAGTGGCAAGGTTCACCTGTCCATGCTGCCTCTGTAATTAGATTTGTGCCTGCTGTCAGCCAAACTTCCTGCTTTGGTCCCTTCCATTGCCGTCACTTCCACTCCTCTGCCTTGGCAAGTCCCCTCCAAACAAACAGGAATGCACTCCTCAATCAGTCTGCCTACTATGACTGCTCAAACCCAATGGACTCCAGAATGAACAAATACCAAAAATTTACAATAAAATACTAAAAAGGTCTGTACCACTGCCTATAAAAGTTACTGGGAAAAAAGGAAAAGTGTAACTAAACATATTGTAACTGGAAAGCTGAGAGCAGATAATGTTACAGATAGGCAGTACACGCAACTGAACAGAAATTAAAACTAGATTATATATAATCTGCAGAATGGCATAGGAAAATTAATTAATTTTAAGTGGTTTGATAGCTCAAAAAATCAAACCAAGCTAGGATACATTTTCCAACAGTTATTTCAATCAAGTTAAACACAAAATTCTCAACCTTCTTAATGTTAATGTAGCCACAAACACAAAAAAAATTACCTTTTTCTCAATTTAAATCTTTTGTTTCTCTTCAGTCTAAAACTTTCATGAACAGTTTTCATTACTGCACAAAGACAAGCTTAAAACAGACCATGATTTGAGCTGAGACCAAAATGCCCTGGGTTTCATGCTGCTATTGTAGCATGAACTACTATTGTAGCATGTACTATTGTTAGCACTATCAAACCTTATTCTTAGCCAAAATCAGTTTTACAATTAAGAGCAGCTGATTCCAAGGAGGACAGAAAAAAGCATTTAAAGATCTACAGCTATGGTAAGCCTGCTTTGTTCAGAGGCCATGTTAGGCAACAATTCAGGATGACTTCAGCTTCTTTGCGTATGTAAACCTCCCACACTATTCTGGATAGAAGTTTGTATTGTCTCTTGTGGGATAGGAGACCATGTTATCCCAGTTCCTTAAGGCCTGGCCTCAGACAGGTGTCTTCAACTCTTACAGTCTGCAGAGAAGCCATCTAAACAGGTAAGCATGGAGCCATCAGCCCGCAGGACAGCCAGAAGCACACTGCTCAGCATGAGCTACAGAGCACCCACAGGTGCAAGAGCAGTAGAAATGCATTTGAAAAACAAAAACTGAAAAAGAAGTGTGATGTGAGAAACGTAGTGAAAAAACCCAGGTGTGTGACAGGCACTTTGAGTGGAGCTGAGTAAAGCCCTGGAATGCACACAATTAATTAACACTGGGAAGAAAGCTGAAAATGCTGCATGCAGCTGACTGGCACTTTGTGTGACCCAGTGTCAAGCTTTCTAACTGAGCTACCCCCTATGAACTGCAGGGCCAGTGATCCCATGACCAGATCACTATCACCCATATTGTGCTATTGATATGCACATTGGTCTGGATCCCTTGCAAAGGGGTTGTGGATTATATACATTTGAGTAACTGCAGCAGAACTGAAGTTTTACAGGCTTTTTGGCACAAGATGTCATGTTGGCACTTGGTTTGGAGAAGCAAAACAAGTTAAAACCAATAGCCTCTCTCTGTGTGTGCACATATACATGAGAACAAGAGACAGACAGTGAGGCAAAGAGCTAGTTCAGACCTTAGTATGTGCAGTGTGGCTTAGCTGGGGGAGTTCAAAATATCAGGAGACAGGGCAAAAGCATGACTTAATCTTTTCCTTTCTTTCTTTCATTGAAACTTATTGTTTCTTCAGTCTGACTCATAAAGTTTGAACTTCTGTGGTTGATAATACTCCACATAAAATCTATTTCAAGGCCATGAGCAGATTTTAAATGGTAAATAAGCCTGCAATGATCCTCTGTGGTTAGAAGGGGGAAATCTTTGCTTGTAGTGCATTCAAGAAAAAAATCTAAGAAAACTAGGCAATCTTCCTCGATCTTCATGAAAACTCCAGTAAAAGTATTACTGCTGAGATTTGGATCATTTTATGCTTTACCTAAACTGACTTGCTGACTTTCCTTCCCAACTCAACATCTTAGCCACCAACAGAGAGAAAGATTGCTTCTTACCTGTTCATTCGTTGTGCGCCCTCGGGCCACTAGAACGATATGGAAGCCAGTGAGACCAATGACTGGAATAAAGAATAACCCAGCCACACACATGACAGCCATTCTGTATGCAGGAGTTAAAGAAACTGGGGTAAGTGAAGGGAAAAAGAGGCTATGAATTAGAGGGAGAGGAAAAGGAGCAAAAATATATCTTGGAAATAGGGAGGGTGTCCCTCACCTTTAATTATTTAACTGAATTTAACTGCTCCTAGCCTGAGTCCTTGTAGCTGACATGGCTAAAAATAATATGAACTCATTGATTTTGACTCTGACCATCTTGTAAAGTCCATTCTATACTAATGTATCAACACATGTAGCACCCCTCAGAGTCAGTGGTTCATGTATTACACTAACATGCAGGGGGGCTGCTTCCAGGGCAAACTCTCTTTTAAAATACAGTAACTTTTAAATAGAGTAAATGGTACCCAGCAGTTTAGAGTCACACCCAATTGGAAGTAAAATACAGGGAGGCAGCAAATTCTTCTGCTGGGTTGTCATGGCAAAGATTAAGATCAAAGACCAAAACAAAAGGTCAGTGTTTTGGGAATAATTGATGGTTATACAGGTAAAATGAGTACAGAGGAAAACCTGCACTAAGCATTTACAGGGTAAGAGTAATGGAGGATCAGGAGAGGAGTAGATCTCCACCAGTTCCAGCAAAACAAATCTTCAGATTCATTCTTTCACATTTCCCTCAAGGCCACTTTGGGTCTTTTAAAAACCAAAAAGAAGGATACGTAATGGTAGTATGAGCTGCTCCCAGCTTTTCCATATGGTTTAGTACGAAGATGAGCCCAAAGGTGAATACTCCAACCATGTGTGTACTTAAGGACAGCAAGAAGAGAAAAAAATAGCGATAGTTCCTCCGTCCTATGCAATTGTTGACCCATGGGCAGTGATGGTCAAAATCCTTGTAAAGAAAAGGAAAGATAGGGAACAATATCCAAACAATGAAAGAAAATATATTGTCTTGGAAATAAATCTGAGCCATTGTCAGTAAAATTACATCAGGCTACTCTGCAGCTTTACAACATGCTACAATCTCTTTATAAGGCTTATGACCAAGTGGTTTCTGTCTCTATGGATGGAAAGGTACTTGAGTGTTTATAGGGTTCAAAAAGAGTTACAAAAAATGAAAGGTTATTTATCTGCTAGCAGCAGATGCACTATTTTTTATCATCACTAGCATGAGTCATCAATAACAATACCACTGTTATAACCTAGACTGTTCTGAAGATGCAATACTGCTGCAGGATTCTCTGCCCCACATTTTTGTATTTATACTTATCTGAATGAAACTACTTTAAACAATGCACATGATGAAAAGTACTTTTTTTACCAAACAGGTTCCCAAAGAAAAGCAACAACTGGATAAGACACAGGCAAAGTTCTGCAAAAGATCTTTAACAGTTACAAACCGAAGCCTGACTATTTGTCTCAGTTAAAAGTTCAAAGTCTCTCATAATGTCAGATCCCTTCTACCAGGAGATTTAATAATGAGGGCAAGTCACAGACACATTCCAAGTGCATTTATACAGTTTCATAAGCATGTAAATCCACTGTCTTCAGTGGGATTATTCTTGACGTGTGAACACAGGATCAGGTGCAAGAAATAACCCCTTCTTATTTCTGTATTCTTCAGAGCCAATAGCTCACACTCATTACGACAACAAATTAATTATTTATTCTTTGTTTTGTGGTAATGTTATTTTTAAACATTCCTCAATGATGACAAAGGCTTTTTGTATTTTTAAGTTTTGCACAATGTATTTACCAAAATTTACAAAATACAAGAATATGGATTGGAGCTTTTTCAAATCATGTTAGAAAATGATAGGTCTTCTAATAAAGATCATTTCAGGCTACATCTGAAATGCTGACATAGCATATGTCTATTATGCAGGTCTGGTTGTATGCAGCTCAAAATATGGATTGAAACTGTGTAAGTAACCACTGCCAACACTTCAGTAAAGAAAACAAAAAAATCTGACTACTTTGGTCACAGATTCATTTTTGGGTCCCTCTGGTCACAGCAGGCTTTAGGTTTTACATGATTTTATTTCTGCAAGTGTTGTCAGCTTTTGTTGTTTGTTCATTTTTATCAAATTAACTCAGAAGTTTTCTATTTGGGAAAAGAATTTTTTATTGCACATTCTAGATTTAAAGTCGAAAGATGTGAATTACAACCCTGAAAGGGCTCCACATGGAACAGCCAGTAGTCGCTCCTATCACTGTCTGCAAGCTCTTCTAGAATAGATGAGTGGGAAATAAGCATCACAAGAATCAATAAAACATGCTGTTTAGGACCATGATTTATTGATTCAAAAGTCATTAATGCTTTTTGCCTATATTCCTCCATAGCAGTCATAATTTAATTATACAAGCAGAGCTTCTTACTTGCCCACCAGAATAGTAAGGAACATTCAACTGATCTGACCATCAATAAAACTTCTGGAGAGCTAGACAGAGTCACCTTGCATTCTGCTACTTTATTTCAGTTCCTTTTGGATTTTCTCCCATTGTCACTTCTGCTACAGAACAAAAATGCCTCCGTGAAGGCTTTATGGCAGAATGAAATGGCAAGTGTTTATGCCAGTGAGTTCTGAGCAATCTTCTTCTGAGAAAATTTCATTTGTTCAAAATGAATTTTCATGCTGAGCCACTGGGGAGGGCTGAAAAAGGAAATTCCATGGGACAACTGAGAATTTACATCTGAACAATGCTCAAGAACTTGGATTAGTGAAAACATTTATGTTTTAAAACAAGGAATATGTGACTCAGGTTTTCCACAGAAATCCACCTCTATTCAACAATTCACAGCAATCTGAAGAATCTGATGCAACTTATGAATAGCTGTCACTATTCCTCTCTACCCAGGGACCTTGGCAGCTCCTTACTCTCCAGCTTCTCAAATTCTGCATCCTTCTAAGGCCTTCCACAACAGGACAGCCTTGTCCTATTTATTGATGGTTATTAGGCACAGCACTGCTTCCAGATAATTACAACTTAGATATATATTGCCCTGAAGGAGGAAATGACTGACACAAGATAAATCCAGGCAGCCTTTCTCTCACAAATAACTGAGCTGCTTTCTTTGGGACTATTCCTTTGCTTATGGCAAAGAGGATTAGGACAAAGATGGTATACACAGTATTCTAGCTGACGTTGGTACTTTTTTCCTTTTCTGATTAGTAATTCCTTTCATCTTAATGGTACAGCTGAATATATTTTAGACATATTAAAGATTTCATCTTTCTTTTGGAAAAAAAAAATAGACCTTGCAGCAGAAATGATCCTTAAGAAGTGGAATTTTTAGCTCAGCAATAAAAAATCCCCCCTGGCAATATGCTGCTGTGGATACAGCACTCTGTACTTACAAACCTGGGAGACGTTTATAGCCCAAAAGCACATCTTACTGTTTGGGGTTATTTTTTAAAATCCTGTGCCTCACCAAGACCCTAAAGCTATTAAGAAACATGAAAACACATAATTCAGAGCAACCAACATTAGAGCCACAAATGAGTTCATGCTCTGAGCTTGTGTGTTGAAATAAACAGGGGGTCCTTCTATTGCCTGGAGAACCATGTGCTAAATCCTGAGCTTGGTTTTCCTAAAGCTCACACACCATTCTAGCTTCTCTGTTCCCTAATGTAGGCACCAGTTTGTTCTGAATTGAATGTTGAGTGCTATGCTCATACATGACAAGTTATAATGGTTCACCCTAAATTTCCTCATCTCCTGAATTCTGCCTCTACATCAACTCTTTCATTTACCCCTTCTTTACATTCATAATCCCTTAGCTGCTTCAATGAAAATATAGCCAGCATTATAAATGTTTATTCTAATTATTACTAGCAACAAAGCCGACATCAAACATTATTGTGTATTTAACACACATCGTAACTGAAGGCTATGTTTCAAATGGTACTGATTAGTAGGAGTCCATCAACAAGGTTACAGCTGAGAACTTTCAAGAACTGAAATACTGGGGGAAACACCTAACTGCATGTTTCCCGTAGGATATGCAACCCCATCACTGAGACAAAGCCAAGAGATCACATAATAACAGAACTGTTACCTCAACACAGTTGTCACAGACGCTGCAGTGGGAGCAGCGTGGAGGCCGGTAGAAGTGGCAGGTAGCACACCATTTCATCCGTACTTGGATTCCTTTAATCTCCACGTTCTTGTAGAGTGGAGCTCGGAAGTCATCATCTTTATCTTCATCTTCATCTGCTGCTCAATGCAAAACTAAAAGTTAGTGGAAATAACAGGGTAAAGATAAAAGAGCTAATTCAGTCAGTGCCTTGGATACAGGGGCACTGCATGTGCTCTTGGGCTTGTCAGACAAATAACAAAGCGGTGGAAGTGATGGACTGTCAGAACTGGTTGTTCAGGCTACAGAACACTCCAGTGATCAAGGCTCATTTTAGCATCTCCCATAAGAGTGCTGTGCAGCCTTACCAGCCCCTGGACAAAGAGAGGAGCCTGAGTCTTATCTTATGAATGAGTTGCAGACTAGAGTCAAAGGGGATATGGAAAGCTTTTGTGAGAAGTTCTGCTGCATGCATTTGGGATTAATTCAATGCTACCCTACCAGCAGATAAAGTGAAAGGAATTACATCAACAAGTATTAGAAGATTGTGCTAGCTCAAACCTCAGAAAGCAACCCAGATGACCCTAAGTGACAACAAAAAAAGTGTTAGTCCACAATCATCCCAAAGACCTGTTGCCCCAGGAAGTCTGAGTCCACTGTGAGATTTACCATTCTGAAGCTATCTGTGTGCCCATGGAAAGTCCTTGCATCCTGTGCTCACCTCTTCCTAGCATACCCAGAATGCTCTTGCTTTAGTACCAGTACATAACTGGGAAGATCTCACCTCTCTCAAAGGCAGAATGGTTTACAGATCTGAGCACAGGACTGGGACCCAGGAAGTCCTCTATTCTAATTTTCCCACTCTGTGGCCTTGAGCTTTTAGCTTTTCTTTGCCATTAGTAAGATGAGGATGACAATGCCACAGTCATCTTCTTAGGGACAACACAGAGAGCAGATGGTTTATCATCTCAGCTAAGCGCTGCTCTGTTTAAGAAAAGAGGCCATTTAAAAATGAATGCACAAAATAAAAGCCACACTATAATAGCAAATACATATTGGTAAGAAAAGGAAAAATATGTGAATGAGGTTCATGAAAGTTCATCTTTTACTCTAGATTCCTGTGATCTTTATTTGTTTCCTTTTGACACAGGAAATCTAAGAAGTTCACAGCTATTTAACACCTGGCTAAACATTATAGTGCAGCTGGCATTGGCTGACTGAATCCAAATTAGGTGGAATTTGATAATATTGCCCCAGTGGGCCATCAATCACTGTCATTTAGTTCTATATTAAATCTTCTCTAAATGTGCTATCATGATACAATCTCCACTGACTTCAGAGGGAGTTTCTCCCTTCACTTAGATGAGCTCAGGATCTGGCTCAGGTACCGTATTTACCTTTCAGGAATATTCTCTGGATTAATGTTTCTGTATGGAAGTAGAGTGCTGTACTGGCATAATTCTCTATAATTTCCCTTCATGATTAGTCAGTGGGACTCCTAGTGAGAGCTAGATTGTAAATCCCTTAGGCACTTCCATAAATACAATCTTTATATTCTTCAATACTATTATAAACTAGCCCATGCTGTATAATTCATGTGGGCATATGAAAACAAGACACTAGAACAATTAAACCATTTAAACCCTTGTAAAAAACCCTGACTATCCAGACAAAAGTCTGTACATTGCACGTATCTACATGCAATTAAACACATTAGTCTTCCAGAACTGACACATACTTGAAGAGTTTGTATAATACAGATTCATATCAAAAATACTGGAAGCCAGTTTGTAGTTGGTATCTGTAATTAGTCAGCAACAAACACTGTCAGTCTCAACCCAGGCTGTAAATCAGATTTGTCAGTGTAGCCCCAATATCAGTGACTTAATAATTCCTTTCATTTTCATTCATTTTGGTGTATTACTGGCAATTCACTCACAGAGAGCCAAACCTGATTCGTATCAGAAACATTCAGTGAGCCAACAAGTTAAACTATGAGTCAAAAATGAGTAATGGGTATGGGAGTTTGATTCAGGCCCTCTTCAACACCATATGAGTGAGTTGGGTTTATCTCCCCCATAGCCCAAGTTCTATCTGCCAGAGAACCTGTAAGCTCATATGACAGAGCTAGACATGTGTTTATTTCCAGCTTTTAGTGATCTGAGCAGAAGAATACATTGGCAGAGGTATGTATCTTACTACACACTTTCTCATACTCTGATGCACGGACACAGGACAGCCAATTCTAGTGTTTTTATAACATACAATACAATTTTTGGTGGCTTCCTTAAACAAATCACGTGATTTCTTTAGAATCTCAGCTTCTATATTGCTTATTTGTTGTTCTGGTTTTGAAGTAAATTTATAACTATCAGAAATGTGCAAAGAAGCTGGAAAATCAAGAAGACTCAACCTAATTTCAGTAACAGAAAGCAAATAGCTTTATTGTATATTCATTTTACATCACTCCTACAATTGTTGAACTCCTCACACTGGCAGCTCTGCGGGTGGCGTGGGGTGGTGATAGCTTTTTTCACATGCACGCTTGTGATCTGAAATAACATCTGCTCTTCTTTCCTCCCAGCACTGCTAATTTCTTATCTTTTCTATCTCTTCCATATCAGTTTGCTTCCTTCACACATCTAAGCTCCTATTCCATCACCTTCTTCCAGGATGACTTCCATCCCTTTTCCAACTTTTCCCCTTGCTCCCAGCCTCTTCCAGACCAAGCACATGCATGTCATAGAGATACAAGACTAAGGCCTTATAAATTAAGAGAAAGAGACAGATGAAAGGTGAGATGTAAGAACTCCTCTTCCTGCTTTGCTCCTGACTCCCTTGTGTTAAGGGAGACAGGAAGGAAGGCAAGGTGATAAGAAAATTTCAGTTTCTACCTGATCTCCCTGTGTGTTTCTCCTTTAAATGCAAAGTCCAAAATAAAAAACTTTTTGAGAAAGAGAAGTGCAAAGGAAAGTATGAATTTACAATACACTCAGTACTGATCTTCATAGGGCATGCTGAGCACCCAGTTGCAGGATCCGTCCTGAGGGAACAACCCTGCACAAAGATATTGGATTTCCAGACTGAGATTTTCAAAACTGAGCAACTTAATTCCAGCTCTCCTACCAAAGGGAATGAGCAGGGTTGCTTTCAATAAGCTCACACCCAAAGCATGTTTAACCACTGCTCTCTCTGCTGAGATGGAGGAACTAAAAAGCCCAGGATTATAAATCCTAAATGCTTAAGCTCTTTTGAAAACCTCAGTAGCATCTATTTGTACCTTTAAGCACCTCAACATGGCATCACTTAATCTTGTACAAATGACCAAATCTTGCCTTTGTCTTTACACACAATTATTTCCTTAACCGGAGTGCTGCAACACTTAATTAGGGATTCAAAACCTTCAGCTGAAAGGAATAGCAGACAGTTACTCATCATTAAACCCTACTACCTGGAGAAACCTGGCACTTGCTATTCAGGGAAGTCAGCAGGACAGGTGCCTTGTTCTTGCCAGGTAGCAATTCAAAATAGATACTGAATTCAGTGAATAGAAGTGAGAAAGCACAGCTTGCACGGAGAACAGATCCATTGGTTTAGCAAGAATGCCTAGAGCAATCTCTGCTGCAAACTCCATGTGAATAATTATTGGAAGACAGATAAAATGAGGTGATAATTCTCTCATTAGGATGTGTTAAAAGAGATAGCTGCACTGTGGTTCCCATTACAAAAGCTGAGAGATCTTTATCCTAATTTAATCAGCTGTGAATCAGTACTAATTTAAGCAGGCATATCTTTCTAAACATTTTTAGACACTCTCAGGCAAGCCTTATCCATTATCTTTTTTCAGCGTTCAGTGCTTTTGCATTTGTTTTAAGGCTTTTTGGAAGGTCTCCTTAGAGGAAGCTGTTTAGCCTCTCCCTCCACCATGCTACCTATTGTGAAGACAGTGACTTAAATCCAAGGTGCCAGCCTGACACAAGGGATAGCAATCACAATCACATCAGTCAGGAGAGGTACTCAACGAGAACCATTCTATGCAGTCCTGTGCCCTCAACTGCCAGCCTGAGCAAGTGCAAGGACAACTGGCACCTAACTCAGAATAGAGATGGAGGGTATCCAGCATCTCACTACTATCCCTCCTTTACTGCCAGCTGTGCATAATAAATAAAGTCTACCAGGAAGAATACCAGGGGAAAAAACGGAGATTAGTCAGCAAACAGAGTATACCTACTTTGGCTTGGGTTTTCAAATTCCCTCCCAACAGTCCCATTCTGTTACCTCGAGGGAAAACTCCAGGATCCATGAAAGTTGCCATGCTGAAGTTTGCCAGTACAAACAAGAACACGAGCCCATTGTACACTGGGATGGCTGGGGAGATGGCTTTTGTCAACCAGGGGCACCTGTGGAGAAGAAAAGTTGTAGGTAAAGGCTCCTTGGCTCTAACACCTAGTTTCTTCCCACTCACCAACATCACAAAGAGAAGTAGTCTCATCCCCTCCCCACCAGCCATGCAGCAAGGCTGAATATGCAGTTTAACCACAGAAATTTCCATAGAGCCAGTTTCAGTGATCTAAAGTTCACTGCAGACGACCTCTGTGAAGCTTTGCTCCATAGCACAGAAAACACTTGGCTCATAGAGCTTTGCAACCCTATTGACTTATTTGCAACCTGGCATTTTGCTTATCTATCTGTGTAAAAGCCCCATCCCATTGTTGCATTTCTGTTTACTGTCTATGTAGCCTTACTGCAGTTGCTGTTACTTTTAGTCTTCACTGGTGCAAAGCAGAATAGGGTTTTTTAACTACTGGTCTCCACCAACAGGTACAAAGAGATGCACACTCACTTATTGCTATACTTCCCTGAGTGGTTTTTAACTCTGAATAACACTAAGAACCAACACTACAAAACCTCTCCTTGGGGGAAAGTTTAGTCAGACCAAGCATGGACTCTGCAGGTGTCAGGAGAATGTAAGAATGCAATACTGAAAAGAAAGTGGATAGTGTTTGCCATGTGAACACTTTGAGAAACACTGGATAGGCTCGTTGCCCACCCAGTGAACATAACTGAGAGGAACTGACAATAAAGGGTAAAGGAGAAAAAGTAAGAAACTCTGGAAAGAGGATAGAGAAATGCCTATTAGCTATAGGAAAATTGTTCTAACTGCAAACAAGAACACTTCCTGCCAGCAGAGGAGGGCAGGACCAAGGCAGAAAAAAGCCTGCCTTACAGGCAACTTCACCCAATAAAAAGCAGCGTTTATTCATTCAGCCATTTACAGCCTCTCTAAAGATTATTTCTAAACACTAGACCAAACCTACTTCTCTGTTCTGCACAAGGGGGTTTAAGTCCTATAGGGTTGTTGAGGGGAAAAATCTGATCAATCTCATGAATCTTGCAAATATAAATAAGGAAACACATGGGACAAAGAATCTCTTTGAATAGAGTAAGACCCCTGACTGAGCAGCTCAGATTTTCACCTGCATTGCCAGCCAGGGCCTCCTCCTAGCTGCTAAGCAGAAAGCAATCCAGCAGCAATACCCTGCTGCTATTAGCATAAATCATACATTAGCTTACAGATTCTGGATTGTATTTTGCCTGAATTGCATCTACAGTTGATTCCAGTTGTCTGCCAGACTGAAGCCTGCAGGGAGAAAGCAAAAACAACAACAAACAAACAGCCTTCTCCCAAATCTAATTTGTGCTGGTTTTGCTCACAATATGCTGGTTTGAACAGCTGATAATGGTGTTACTGACCTTGAAGAGACACTGTTAAAACATGCTCTTGTGGCCAGCATTAGAAGGGCACTGCATATTCTCATCCCATCTCTTTGTGAGCAGGCAGGAAGAGATTGTTTTCTGCTTCTCTCCTCTTCACAGCCAGGCTTTTAACATCGCACTGGTGCAAACTGCTTTTAAAAGGGCCTTTCCTTGCATGTACTCCAATCAGCCTGGCCTGAAGCGAGTAAAAGATGGACAAATGCTACCCAGGGTGACTGAACTGTAAAGCCAAGAGTGACATATGTCTGTGGCTGTTGCCAAGCCTCCAGGCTGACTAGAGGAGAAGGAAAAACTAAATCTTCTCACTTGAGTAAGGATGCTTTGCTATAGCCCATAGAGGGGGAGCAGAAGCATGGGGTTTCTCCTGGGACTGGTCATGGAAAGTCCCAGGAAATTAACACCTATGAGAAGAGGAAGAAATGGCTGGGAGTTCAGTGGAGGGGAGATTCATTTCTCTGTGTTTCTCTTGCATTTGGGATCTCAGCCATGGTGGTCATGGTGCTGGGGTAAGGGAGCAGGTCTTGTAGAAGAGAACACTGATAGAGACGAACTAGCTCAGACAGACCAGGCTTGAGTCCATGAGGTACCCTAAGACCCTTAAGTCTCGCAGGAGGTGTAATTTCAATGTGCAGCAAGGTCATGCTGACTTGCTGCCATGCTCAGTTTTCCTCAAAGCAGCTGATGATGACTGAAAACCAACGCAAGGCAGAAGTTTCTCACTTGCCATGAAATGTGCTACAATGACCTTGCCAAGCAAGCTGCAAGGCCTGTCACTAACAACAGTTTCTGCCAGCTCATTTGGAGGAAAGCAAAGTAAGTTCTGAAATAAGCAGTTACAGAATGAATTCAACCCAGGGAAGGGTTCTTCCCTCTAAATTATAGTGAATGGGCATGACTGGCTTAATTTCTTCCCATGAAGAAATTGCCTACATAGAGAAAGATTATGAAGTTACCCACTGCTTGTCAAAAAGGGGGGAGAGATTTCCTTGGCAGTAAAGTAAGTTGGCAAATCAAGGGACAGGAAACCTTTTCTTTACAGATAACTAGTTACTCAGATGATTCTGATGAGAGAGACTGTCTCAGATGATTAATGTAAGCATTTATTAACGTTCTCATTTGTGATTTACTTTGTCATGTTCCCAGCAAATACATCAAAATACTTTGAAAAACTTTAGCCATAAGCTAAACTGAACAGCTCATTTAATGGGTAAATAGTGGATCTGAAAATACTACACGGAAGTTGAAATAAAGAATAGAGTGAGTCATTGTACATATTAGCCAGAAGGACTGTTCACAGTCCTTCCATTTTTAATTCCCAGAATCTTTATGCAGCATCACAGATTACATAACATTATACGGGACAAAAGGGGCCTAATTTGTAAACCAGACTGACCAATAAAACCAGATGTGGAGATCAAGTCCTGGCTTGTAACTGTAAAAAGGTCTGAAAAAGAACATAAAATTTCTACTAGGATTCTCAAAAGATGATGCATCCTCCCTGTCCCCCCGATGCACACATCATTTTAGGCAAAGTAACAGAAATTCTAAACCAAGTCTGGCAGGTTGCTTTATCACTAATCCATTGTGCAAAAACCTGGCTTCCGACCCACTGTACTCTCTGCCTGGAGAAGGAAGCTGCAGATATGGCTGAGGAGGATGTGTAGTGAGTTTCTTCTCACTTTGTGCACATCCTGTCTCCAAGTAATCTGCTTCCAGCAAATATATGTCAACCTATGGGACAATTCTAGCTGAACTTTCTTTTTCTGTTGTTAAGAATCTAGATAAATAAAACATGGATTCAAAGCTTTCTTGGGTTGGTGAACCCAAAACTTCAAAAGGCTACAGTCTGGTGTCTTTAGCTCATCTCACAGTAGAATTATATACCACAAAGGGTACCACAAACTCTATAGGGCCATATAAATTAAGTAGAGCGAACAGCAGTGTATAGTCCCCTAATGGAGCACTACCACCAGATTTTCCTGACAGAAAAACTAAGATTTCTGATGTGCACTAGCAGCAAAACCACAATATCCTAACCCAGAGCTTTTCATTACAGCTTAGTTATTGTCAAAGAAAGCTGCACCCTTTGTGTTTGCTGGAGCATCTGCAGAATCACAGACACTGCGGAGGTTGAAGGCAATATCCTTGGACCGCTGCAAAGTGATGGGACACACCACCAGCTGTGCTATGACTTGCTTTTTTGCATAAGCAGCTACACATGCCTCACCTGCATCTCTACAGTTCTGAAGGCTCTCTGCTCCCCATGGCCATTATTCCCCAATGCACAATCAGTTCAAGGTAGATGTGAAAATAAATGTACAATGGGTGCTCTATACCAAATTAGTCTGGATCCCTCACTTGAACCAGGAGACCTGAAGGATAATATTGCTACTGTACCAGCCATGCTACATCAGGAGCTGCTCAGGAAAAGAACTGCTCATCAATGGTTCTGTTTACTGTAGAAATTGAGAGCCAGCACGCGCCACAGTGGCACAGTAGGGATAATTATGGATCTCAAGTTCTTCTGAACGAAGCACACAATTACACAGGCAGCATTTTCCTCCTAATTATACTTCTCTAGCACAGAGTGATTCTGCTCATAACTCAGAGGAGAGTAATTCAGGGTGACAGATTTAATCTCATTTATCCTATTTGCTTTTGAAACTCTATCCTAATAAAATGTAAAGTTAAAAAGATTAACAAACAGGATCACACAACTTGATAGGTGTCAGATAGACTTATGCATGATCAGCTGTGTTTCTCTGCTAAATTAAACAACAAATAATCATTTGTGCTTTTTTGGCTGGTGGTTTGTAGCAAGACATGTTTGTGTCTTATAGTTCATCTAAAATTAAGTAATTGAATAGGACATTTTTCTTGAATCCTGCTCTAAATTAAGATCTGTTGTTTTTCATTAAAACCTTATACATGCTTAGAGAGGGAGCAGGCCATTGAGGATGCAACCTGGAATTTCAAGAACCAGGTTTTAGTCTTGGCCCTGACATTGGCTTGCAGAGTGGCTAAAAGCCATCTGCTTCCCCCTTCCACACCAGCCAGGCCTTTTGCAAATGAGACATGAACTGCTGACAGACCATCTTCCCCACTGCAGGACTGAGAAGGGATCACCTTTGATTTTGCAAATCTCAAAGCACCTGTGTTAAGGCCACGCTGGTGGCTCTGGTGTTTGCTTTCCTGGAGCCCAGCTCCAGGCACCCCGTATCCACTCCTGAACTGGGCAGGTGTGAGACACACTCCTGCTGATGGGCTGTAATGTGAGGATGCGTCTGTGATTTACCCAGTAAACAAGGCTTCTGGTTCACTTTACACTTGGAGCATACTAAGTATGTGCAAACAGGGTGCCTCGGGATCCCTCGAGTCCAGAGATGAGAAGCAGAACATAGAGCAGGAGGCTACAACCTTTCTCTAACAGAATTACAGTGAAATTGGCTTGTGTAGTGCACAGAGAAGATGTGAAAACCTCAAGAGTACAGGCAGACACCTAAACATCAGATAGTTATCCTCACCCAATAAGAAGACCCTGAGGATTGCCTATCTGGCTGCTCAGCTGTACCTAATACGTTATCTGAGATTACCACATCTTTCCCTCAGTCTCAAATAAATGGCAAATATGCAACACAACAATTTATTTCTTCACAAATCACAAGGCATGGGTTTATAACACAGAAGAGAAAGCATCTCTTAACTAGAACAAACTTCTTCCACCGTTAGAGTGGTAAAACAGTAACATGAAGTAGCTGATTCAATGCATACGTGTAGAAGCAGCTCAGTGAAGTAGGAACTAATGAGATAAGAGGAGTCAATAAGCAAACATAATTTGACTATACACTGGTACTAATCTCACTAAAAACATTCAAACTGTGTCCATAAGCATGTAGCAGCCTGTTCTGGTTTGATTTCTCTCCAAGAGTTTCTAGCCAAACGTAGACTGCTCAGAACATGTACCAGTTTGTGCAGTGTAAGACTCGTGTAAACCATTTCTAATCATCACCAGATCTGACCAAAGATTTAATTTTTCTAATGTTAACCAAATATCCACGAACCATGGGAGCTGGACCCAGTGTCCTGGGCTGCCTGAAAGCTGCCAGAGTTGTACCTTGAGAGGCACAACAGTCTGGAAGGCTGAGACAGTACACAGGTACACACAGAGGTGAAAGTCCTCCTAACCCTGCACTGTATCAGCAGGACCATAAATGAAAGGGCTATCAACTGACTGATTCCCAACACCCACATTTTAGAAGAATTTGAAGCTAGAGGTAAACAGTGTACCTTAAAGGCAGTGTGTACACAGGACAGAGAAGGTACAAGACAGCATTCTGAAGGCTGTACACCACCCAGTCTTCAGCACAGAGCAAAGAAGGGCAGAGCTTAGTGTTTAGTAATGAAAATCCAACACATTTCTCACATATCCCAGTTTGCGTGAGATTTTTCCATTTATATGCTCTCTCCTACCCTGAAATCA
The DNA here is from genome assembly GCF_012275295.1 of Melopsittacus undulatus. Taxonomy (NCBI): domain Eukaryota; kingdom Metazoa; phylum Chordata; class Aves; order Psittaciformes; family Psittaculidae; genus Melopsittacus; species Melopsittacus undulatus. The sequence continues at coordinate 15,343,416 of NC_047538.1, read as the reverse complement.
CAGAAAAATACCTTCCTGGAATAGTAACAGAAGAAAAAAAAACCCAATCCTTTTCCATTTCTTGTCACTACCAAAGATAGCTTGGAGATTATTGTGCATCTAAAAATATTTTCCAAGGTGGTAAGACATTTCTAGGTTTAACAAGGCATCACTGGGAACAGTCAGGAGAGAATGTATCTGAGTGTCATAACCAATGTGAAACAGGATGTCTATTTGTGACGACAGCAGGAGGTTCAGGATAGGCAGGTCCTTTGCTCAGCTCTGCCAGATCAGATTTTGATAAACGAACTAATTTCTGCACCATATCTTACTCACTGGAAAGATTTCAGTTAATACATTGTTGCCATAGCACTACATCCTCACTGTGAGTTCGGCAGTTGTACTGATAGAAAGTGATTATCAAAGTACAGGATAACAAATCCAAATGTTACATAAAAATAGGAAAAGGAGAAGTAAATACTGGAGAATTTACTACTAAAAATCAGAAAATGATAACAGCTGAATGCCACTTGGAACAGGTCATGCTGGTGATAAGTACGAGATACCAAAATAGCTACCCTGAGTTTCCAGGTACAGTTATCCATCACAGGAGACAAAAAATCAGCCTAAACCTCACCACCAAAACCCTTGTGAATTTCATGGGCCCTTCATACTTGAAATATAGCTGAACACTAGAGATAGAAGTTCAGATCCATCACCTGCTTAACTGTGTTTAATTATTCACAAGAAATGTGCTAGGCTGAAATTCACTCAGGTTTAACCAGAGCTGATGGGGTTTCAGTGAACTTTCCATTACACCCTGGACTCCATCCAAAGGCTAGTGGTTCATGTCTGGCAACATATGGATCAGAGGAACTAAACCAATTCAGAAGTCATCTTGAGATATAATGGTTCTTGGTGAAAAGCCTTATCTGGGCTATATATCACCCCCAAAGTAAAATGCATTCTTTCCACAAAGCTGCTTGAAAGCTCTGGAGCGTGTTCTCTTCCTCCCTTTTTAAACAGTCTGCTGTTCACAGTACCTGTGAAAAGACACCACTGTTATCTGGATTGATGTGGGAGAAATACAGAGAGGGAACAAGAACACCCATAACCAATTCTGAGTGAGACAACCACAGGGGTAAATATATGGATCATCATTCTCAAGTTTAGAAGCCATCCAGCCATTCCAGACCTATTGCACAGGCACAAATAAACCCTGCAAACAGTGGGCAGGACACACTCTTCTGAGCTACACACATATATGACTTTACATCATGCGCACGGTGAGGAGGCAGGACTGGAGTGTGCTGGACTCAACATGCAGTGCTTTGCAGAGATGCTCTCTGCATTCTCAGTAGTTCCTGGGAGCTCAGAAACCTGGTAGGGCACCTATAAAACTAGCAAAGGCATCAGTTACTGTCAGGATCTGCATTTGATGCTCACAGCAGCAGGGCTGGGGTCATTTGCAAATACAGATTAAACCAGCAAAATCCTTCTCTACACAGTGCTTTAAAATTTGTGCTGTTCTCTAACGAAATAAGGACCTACCCAGACTCAATTATCACTGGAATATACAAAATCCCAGAACAGAGTTTTTCTTTGGATACACTTGTAAAGAAATATGCTGTAATGGTGTAGCATCACTTGAAATGCTCAGCTTTTTATCTGTACCTCAAACTGAAGGCCTTCATTGCACACTGATTCTAGGGTATCTATAGGCTGGATTTCAGAGTACACAGGAACATATTAGAAGAATAATAATGCTCTTATCAAATTGAGACATCAAAGTGAAGGTCTTCACAGCACTTCAAGTGTCTAATGGGCAGCAAGCAGAGTCACCCTGAGCAGCAGTAAACCCTCTGTGGCTTCATAGAAAGGAGCCAGTTGCCAATGCATAGGCAAATCAGAGGGACTCTGAGCACAGATAGAGTGAGCACTCAGATCCAGAACAAACCCCTTTATGTGAAGGTCCCTGGTTTGCCTTCTCAGCCCTGGACTCTGCAAAGCCTAAAATGCCATGCAAGCCAGAACAGGCAAGGACAAGTGTAACCCAGGGCTTCTGAAACATGTACCAACCTTTCATTGGTACCACACTGAGCAGTGAGAACTGAGCCCCACTTTTTGCAGCCGCTAAAAAGACAGCTGAGTGTATGGGTGGTCTCTGGGTCACAACAGAGGAGAAGGACAGTAAGGAGTCCCTGCAAAATAACCACAGTGCAAGAGACACAAGTTGCCCTGTCACACTGAAAGTTTTAAATCCATTTGGTTAGGAAAAGAAGGAACTGCTGCCCAGTAACATTCCTTTACACTTCTGTCTGCATATGGCTGGCCACCAGCATCGCTGTACTGCAACAGCTCAATGACTTCCAGCCTGTTCCAAAATTCACATAAGGGAATTCTCAAGCCACAGAAACCTCGCTAAATGGGAAATCAGAGAATTACCTCCAAAAGATGCTGTATGAACCAGTAACTCATAACACAGCCAAGTTCTCAGTGCATGTGGCTGCATTGCCCTCAGTCTGCGCTCCCCACATTGCAATGCTTCCAGCAATAATCACAGCCCAGCTGCCCAGCATGGTGTCCAGGGAGGTCAAAAAATACTTGACAGTGCTTGAAGGGGACACATGCTACACAAGCTGAGTTTGTCTGAGCATTTCTGAAGACAGCACATGGAATGCAAACTTGTGCTTCTAATTTGTAAACATCAGAATTATTAGATTAATGCCACATCTACTGTAGCTATGAAGAGCCAGGCTCTCACCTTGAGTCCACCAGAGTCTCATTTCCTTGTGTGATGAAAAACACAGTTTATTTGGGTTTTATGCCACTAGTGACTCTCATGATCTTTTAGACCTCTCAGCAATCTGTAACCAAAGTTTTTGTTGGATTGATGAAATTGCACTTGCCAGATCCCATGCCTCTCTGATGGAAGAAATGCACAGGATAACTCCTCCCTGACTGAGGATGTTCTCCAGTGTTTTCCCTGTTGTCCTCATCCTTGTCAACAGACACACGAATCCACCAGCAGTGCAGAAAGGTGAGTTGGGCTGCTCCTACAGAACTGTCTTTCAATTAAGTTCAAATTATCAGCAGCTTAATTCAGATGCACTTGAGGTGATCCGAGCTACTGGCACAGAAGGATTTGTACAGTCTTTGCTTACTCTATTCCCCAACCACATACTGACAAAACATCTAGTACACATTCAGTGTTTGAACTCATGAGACAGTGGTGTAGTGGAAGCAAAGTAGCTCCTTGTAAGCATGCTGTGACAAGAGAAACAGAGAAAGAAATATTATGAGATAAGGAGGGAGTGGTGACATCACTGATAAGATACAGTCTTTATTACCCCTGTTGAAAAGTTAATTTGACTTTTTAGACATTCCTTTTCCACATGAGCCTAGTAGAAAGAAATTAAATTTTACAAGAAATATCATCCCTTTACAGTGACTGGAGAAATTACTTAACTAAAAGACAGCATCTATTAGTTTAAAGCATGTGCCACTTAAATTAAGAATGAGCCAATATGCATAAGACTCATTCAATCTGAGCTCTGAACTCTGTAATTATGTCCTCAGGGTAGTAGCAGAGAATGGGGTAACATAATGTGCTTTCCAAAGTGGAGGGCAAAAGAAGAAAAGCAGAAGACACTAGTAGAGAGACCCCAGGTGTCTGAGCTTGCCCTGGACAGCCTAGGTGCCAGGTCTGCATCAGAGAGCAAGCTGCCTTGTTAAAGGCTCTGCACTGGAAAGAGCTTCAGGGTCTGCCTGGGGTAGTGAACACTAGCAGGGACTATCTTACTGAAAGACCTTATGTATCTAGCATATGTGCCACTTGCTTCATGAACCAGCAGTGAGATGCTAGCCAGCCCTGTTCTCAGAAATGTTGCATGGCCTGAGCTGGAAAGACACAAGGACCATCGAGCTGCTGGCAAGGTCTGACATGGCCACCACAGTCCAGGTATTTGGGGAAGACACTCAACCCAGTATCCAGCCAGTGCTGAAACATTTACCAGCAGCTCTTTGCAGTTCTGGGGCAGCTAGAGAGACTTGCCCAAAGGAGGGGAAGGAAAATCCAATGAGACTGGTAACAGCAGTTACATTTCTTCCATGACTTGAGAGAGCTATTCAGGAAATTTACAACAAATTAAGACCAGGGGTTCCTGCAGACTTGTCTGGATCATGTACTGCCTTTGAAATCTGGAAACTACACCTGTCAGTGGCCTGAATAACACATTTCAGAGCTGCTACACAAGTTCATTTATCTACGAAATAGCTGTTATGTAGGGAAAGGAAGGCAGTCCTAATCTGGACTCTTGTTGGGAGATTTCTAGACACACATGCAGCAAAATTAATGCAGTTATTCCAAGGTGGAAACCTTGGAATATGTATGAACTGGGAAGATTAGGGACTTCATATCTTACAGAAGAACAAAACAGAGATAGAGGTACCTCGATTGCAAACAGATACAGAAGGTAGAATGTGTAAACAATCTCATATAGCAAGTACTGGAGCAAGTATATAGTAGTAAAATAAAAGCCTCTCTTAGAATCCCATCTTTAGTTTCCCTGTGGAATATGCTCCCAAGGGGGTTTTATGGAAACCTGAACTGGGAGCATGACATCTACATACCTTATTCTCACTACACTGGAAAAGAACATTTGCATAGCTGGGCTAAGAGGGCCCTGATATAGTAATGTATTTAAAGTGGAGGGGAAAACAAAAATAAAAGTTACTTTAGCTGGTATTTAAAAAAATAAAAATGCAAGAGACCTGTTTCATCCCATAAACCAAACTTTGCATTTGGGAAGAACATGGCCCTGTGGCTGCCTGCTCTGGGACATTTCACCCCTTCTCAAGCCACCAGCTGGTACCAGCCACCTCTTGAGACAGGACATCAGAGAAGAATTATCTAATTCAGCTTGCTTTGGCAAGACCTTTGTTTTTGACCTATCCACCATGGCCAAGGCAACAAAACAGAACAGGACACATCATCATCCAATCCAGCACCTCGCTATCACATACCCATGGGCACCACCTGGCCCAGCCACGCACTGTTCGCTGTTCAGACACTTTATACACCAGGTCTTCTCTCTACAGGATGGATGCCAGCAATAGCAGGGCAGAACTGGGTTCCTCCCGAACTAGTTCACAGCCCGTTTCTGCTGGAAGATTGGAGCTGTTATGGGCACAAGGAGACAGCAGAAAAATCCTCGTTTCTTCCAGCAGAGGGTAGTGGGACACACAAGCCAGCAAGGAAATGCAAGCAAGATGTACGCAGTTCAAAACAAAACCAAAGGTGCAATAACAATAATTACACAAAAAGACACTGCTTAGCCCAGTGGAAACGTTACAAACCTAAATTACTTCTGTATTTGCCTTCATCAAATTAAAAAACACATCAAACTTCAGCTTGTTCTCATTATCTCCACCCTTTCCCAGCAACATCACCATCTTCATTCCCTTTTCTAGCTCTGGGAAGGAGCACCCCCAAGCAGCAGCAGGGTCAGAACAGCCTTTTTTTCTGAATCTATACTAGAAATCTGTCTTCTCTTTTCCTCTATGGAGCTATTTGGCTTTCCCTGAGTCTCCCATAGGAATCACCAAATAGCTTTCAGGCTCTGTTTCCTCTTTTCTCCCTCCCATCGTCCTGGTGCTAAATTAAATGACTGAGCAGCATTACACATGTATTCATGCAGCAGAGGCACATGGTACTATTGCTGCTTTAATTTTGATGTGGGATTACACAAAGGCATTCTCAGGTGCCTCAATGGGTCTCCCAGCCCATGGGCAGATCTGGAGATAGATGTCCCTGGCTCAGAGGCAAAGCTGACACATGCAGGAGATTCATGGCTGTTCCCTCCCATACACTCTCTCAAGAGATACCAAAAGGAGCCGCTACAGTACAGGCACAGCCACAGCCCTGTCAAACTATTAAATTACTGTGACCCCCTGGCTTAGATTAAACATTTGCAATTTTAACAGCACAACCCAAGCCCGAGTCCCAAGCCTCCCTTGCCTGCACATCTCTGACTATAGCATCTCTGCTTGGCATCTAACAGGATTAGGGTAGGCTTCTGGAGGCAGCTTCTCCTGCAAATAAAATCTTATTACAGGAGCTTTCAAACCCAAAATTGCTTTTGGGGAGCCATAAAAACCTAAAACAATCCACAGTGACTGTCACATTAACAGCAAATTTTTTTTATTTAAATGATGAAACATAGCATTTCATCTTAAGCCTAAATGTTTCTGCCAGCTTGGACAAAATATAAAGGAAAGTTTTCCAATATTTGTTTTGGTGCACAGGTATTCAATTCAGGTTGACAGAAAACAAAATTACTTTGCTTGGAAAACATCCTAGGAGAAGATAGCATCTTAATTACAGAGACAAGGAAATGGGATTCAGCCTGCTATACAGATTTGTTTCTTGCCGATTCCACTCTAAAGTGCACCAAGGCAGGGATCTCGCCAGCAGCCATGGAAGAGTCCTTGCTTTACTTGTGCATTATCTGCTCTACCCTAAACCCTTCATTTTGAAAGACAAAGGAATAGCTTGTTTGCTCACATACTGCAGTGGACCTAGGGTAGCTGTTTCCTCTGCTAATAGCACAGTACTCACTAAAAGGCCTTGTGAACTGGGGGTGTGTAAGAACCACAGTCATCAGAAAAGTTACAGTTATGCTCTGGGCCTGATGAACTAAATACCTCCCAACTCTGTTGCCATAATTCAGGAACATGAGCCAGGATTAAAGTTACCTGAGATGTATTAACAAAGCTTAATACAATCCAGAGTCAAAATGGGACAATTAGCAGCTCCTGTACCACAACAGATGACTATGGAAATGGCGTGTTACCATCTGCTAACGCTATGCAACAGGCAAACCAATTCAGGGGGAAAAAAAAAAGAAAGCATTTTTTGATGAAACTTGTTCCCATTTCCAAGAATCAAAGTGAATATTCAGCTTAAGCTTTACACTTTCCAGATTCCCAGCTGGGACCAGAATGAGAAGAGTCAAACATCTTATGATTTAACTGTTGAGAAATTTCCAGGCCAAACTTTCAAGCAAGAGGTTTGGATACAGATCTGAACTGTGGGATGTTTTGTCTATGGAGTTCTCCCATTGCTTCCAATAGCAATAGTTAGCATTAGTATGTGTACTTTTAAAATACCCAGTTGCTCCTGAACTTTGCTGACAACCATAATTCAGTTTTTTTTCCCCTGATCTAATTTAAAGGGTAGGGACCATCATCATTCTGCTCTTCAGAAGAATCTGACCATTTACCTCTTGCTGAACAGCTGTCAGAGTGTAATGAAAATAATTTACTGTTCCATTTTTCTGAAAGAACCCCTTATCCCTCCTGCCCTTCCTCCCTCAAATATTTCCTGAAAACCATATGCCACAAGCAAACTAGTTTTGGCTTATACCAGCAAACGTCTCAAACTCTGGGATACCTTACTTGCCTTTACATTCCTCTCCAACAGCAGTCTACCATCATGGTGAGGGGAAGCGTGAAGCTGTACATCCCAGAAGAACAGCCACAGAGATATAAGCAAAAATGTGCTTTGGTCTCCTTTGATTTGAGGGGATAATAATAATAATAATAATATCCCAGTCACTATAGTCCTTTTCTAAAGCTGTTTTAAAGATATGCTAAGATAACACAAACAGCTACAATCTTCCTGGTCTCATATATATCTCTCCAGATCGGTGGTAGGTATTTTGTTTCAACATGCCTACTGGAAAATCCAAACACAGAGCTACAATTTATATCCTCAAGAAAACTTTGAAGGAAACTCAGAAGTTCTCAAAATGCTGAACATTGTACCTGACTCCAAAGGGCAATAACATGGTAAAAATGAACCATATTCTGGAAAGTTAAATCCCTGAAGTGCCATTTGGTGAATATGAAAAGCAATTTCTTTTTCAGAGCCCAAAAGGTCACTTTTTTATGTCTTAATTCCAGCATGCACATTTGAATCCTACAAAAGTATTTTTTCACTCACTCACTCGACTAAAAGAAATTCCTTTTTTGCTTACCTAAAGTACAGTCAAGTAGCAAGAGACCTGGTCAAGGGTTACTTTTTTCACCAGTTTGCCTCTATATTCTACAATACAGCCATTTTTTACTCTGGGACCACCTCATTTTTAACATCAACTGCCCTCCCTCAGCAGCGCTGGGAGGTTTTCCTTTTAAAAGACTACAACAGTATGTAAAAAAAAATTAACTGAAAGTGTTTTAGCCAGTCTCAAGTTCACCAGCTAGGGATAGACAGATGTACTCCAAGAATGGCTGAAATCAGTGATTATCAGCAACAGATTAGTAAATACTTAAATCAAGAGATTTACACTGCTGCAGGTCAGGCATGGAGATGCGGATGTGAATTGGGGCCCACCCTCTTCATCTTGTATCACAGCAGTTCTCCCAAAGCTTCTCACTTGTGATGTCATACTTCATTGTCTGACATGCTTACAGGTCTCTTTCCATACACTACAGTTAGGAATCATAGAATCATAGAATAGTTAGGATTGGAAAGGACCTCAAGATCATCTAGTTACAACCCCCCTGCCACGGGCAGGGACACCTCACACTAAACCATATCACCCAAGGCTTCATCCAACCTGGTCTTGAACACTGCCAGGGATGGAGCATTCACAACCTCCCTGGGCAACCCATTCCAGTACCTCACCACCCTAACAGTAAAGAATTTCTTCCTTATATCCAGTCTAAACCTCTGCTGTTTAAGTTTCAACCCATTACCCCTTGTCCTGTCACTACAGTCCCTAATGAATAGTCCCTCCCCAGCATCCCTGTAGGCCCCCTTCAGATACTGGAAGGCTGCTATGAGGTCTCCACGCAGCCTTCTCTTCTCCAGGCTGAACAGCCCCAACTTTCTCAACCTGTCTTCATATGGGAGGTGCTCCAGTCCCCTGATCATCCTCATGGCCCTCCTCTGGACATGTTCTAACAGCACCATGTTCTTTTTATGTTGAGGACACCAGAACTGCACACAGTACTCCAAATGAGGTCTCACGAGAGCAGAGTAGAGGGGCAGGATCACCTCCTTTGACCTGCTGGTCATGCTCCTTTTGATGCAGCCCAGGATATGGTTGGCTTTCTGGGCTGTGAGTGCACACTGCTGGCTCATGTTCATTTTCTCATTGACCAACACCCCCAAGTCCTTCTCTGCAGGACTACCATGAATTTCCTTTTTGCCCAACCTGTAGCTGTGCCTGGGATTGCTCCCACCCAGGTGTAGGACCTTGCACTTGGCATGGTTAAACTTCAAGAAGTTGGCATCAGCCCACCTCACAAGTGCGTCAAGGTCCCTCTGAATGGCACTCCTTCCCTCCAGCGTATCAACTGAACCACACAGCTTGGTGTCATCTGCAGACTTGCTGAGGGCACACTCAATTCCATTGTCCATGTCAGCGACAAAAATTTTAAACAAGAGCGGTCCCAACACCGATCCCTGAGGGACACCACTCGTTACTGGTCTCCAGCTGGACACTGAACCGTTGACCACAACTTTTTGAGTGTGACCATCCAGCCAGTTCTTTATCCACCGAGTGGTCCACCTATCATGTTGAACACTCCAATTTAGAGACAAGGATGTCATGTGGGACAGTGTCGAACGCTTTGCACAAGTCCAGGTAGATGACGTCAACTGCTCCACTCCTGTCCATCACTTTTGTAGCCCTGTCATAGAAGGCCACCAAATTAGTCAGGCAGGATTTTCCCCTAGTAAAGCCATGCTGGCTATCACCAAGCACATTTCTCTTTTTCATGTGCCCTAGCATGCCTTCCAAAAGAATCTGCTCCCAGATTTTGCCAGGCACAGAGGTGAGACTGACTGGTCTGTAATTCCCCGGGTCAAACACCTTCTACATTGTTTGCTCTGCAGGCATGTGTGACACTCAATTTATCACATTAAACATAGGTATCAGCAGGGGTTTATTTTTTACAATACTGGATCAATCAAAGTAATTGACACATTAACAAATCTGTTTGCTTTTCATGGTGCTTTGCTTTGGGTTTTTGTAATGAAACAAAAGACTGCTTGATTGCTGTTTTTTCCCTCAAAATGAAATACTGCCCATATAGGCACTTTAGCTCTGTATCTGCTTTCTAAAGCACCGTGTTCTCTCTTCTCCCTCCCCATGACAGCTCAAGGCAAACCACAGTCCCTAGGACATCTGGAGGTTGTGGTCTGTGAATCCCTTCCAGCCACGAACAAAAGTAATCATCTTTGCTGAATTAATAAATACTTGAGACTTGTTAGTATTTCTGAATTGCAAAACTCTGTGCTAGCAAAGGCTATACAGAAAACAGCTGTCCTTCAAAAGGTTATTAAAAAGGAAAGCAAAACCTCCATGTTGTCTTCACTGTGCAAGATGAAAAAACACATCTGCCTTGTGTCTTCAGTAATTGATACATAGCAGGTCTGTTAGTATTCCTTGCTTCTCTTGGATTCACATAACCATGGCTTAGTTTTCCAGGGACTTTTTGTGAAAGTTGAGGAGAAAAAAAACGACTAGAGATAATGATATGTATATACTAAAGATACAGTGAACACAGCCAGCAAGAAAATGCAAGTATCCTCATTCTGAATGGTAAGAGATGCGAAGATAGAACCCTACCTTAAACTGCAAATGTTTTAAATTATTCACAGTTTCTGCCAGCAAGTCAGGAAGGAGTTAAAGTGAATCCAGAATATCTTAATAGACCTAGAAAAAGCAAAGTCTGTCCAAAGCGTGTGCTCCCGTGGAGCCTGTGTACAACTCCTCCCTCTGGGGTGAGGGCCAGTACGGCATCTGTGTAGTTAAATCACTGCAACAAAGCTGTGCCCTTCTTAAAAGTCAGTCTGGGTGTGCACTTCTGGCAGCAAGGCTGCCTGGGCAGCAGAGGGGAGGAGCAGGCGAGAGGAGCAGATTCACTTTCTGCCAGGATTCTGTTTCCTACGTGTTCAACTCGACTCTGAACGCTCGCCTTCACAAACATTGAATTGTTCGAACTACATATAATCTCACATTGCTCATTTATGACAGCTCAACTAGTGACAAAGAAAAGAACTTCAAAGTGCTCGGCTCCCTTCAAACAGGAAGAGACCTGTGGTGATAGGCTGCAGAATGCATAACTTGTTTTTCCACCACCCCATGATGCACACATACCACACCGAGTTCAGGAAACTCCAGCGAAACTCTGCATACAGGCTCTGAGCAGTCATCTGCAAGAGTTTTATCTCCAGCTCCCCCTCCCCAGGTCAGGACTACAAATCATGAAAAGCAGAACCTCTCTGGAACATCTCTCTTGCAAATTGTTGTAATTTCCCATCTGTCTTCAGCTTGGATGGCTTTGCTGGGTCCATAGGGGTTGATTTACAGCATTCGTTTTGGATTAAGGGTTCCTGAACTGTGACTCAGGAGACAGAGTAAATAATCTGCAGCTGCCTCACAGAGCCATGTTAAATGGTGAAAGTGCCTTTCCCATGGGGCTCTGCCAGTGAGTCCTGAATGAGTCTGAATCCAGCAGCTACGACCTAATCCAAAATTTTGGGAATCGATTAGCATGTCGAGTTGATTTGCACACTGGTAAAAATGGGACAGATCTCTTGGGTAACCTGACTGCAAAGAACATGGTTTGTCCAGGCATCTTTTTTTGAACTAGTCAAGTTGTTGGCTGAACAAGCCAACATAGTTTTCTCTATTAGTGAAATCTATTGTTTGTCATTTGGTTTTGTGTTGGAAGCTACTTCTAGCACCACACCTTGCTTTGTGTGTGAACAACATTACAGTAATTGTCAAGCCAAACACAACTGTTTGTAACTGCACAGCAGTTAACAAAGGCAAACAGGCAAAATAAGAACTGCATCCTCTGGATCAAAAGGCTTTTCAGCAAGAACACATTCATTTGCTCATTATTTCTCTGTCAGTTTCTGAATTTTGGGGATTTCTGGATTTCACAGTAGGCACAAAGTCCTTTTTCTAGTAAACAGGAAAGGCATGTTTTACATTTGTCTTTTCTGATACCATTTTCCATATATTCAGTCAAAGGCAACCATACAGCACCATAACGACATGGTATTTCCCTTCCATTTCCAGTTTCCATACTCTCACATTTTAGTTAATGAGTTGTTGCTAAGCTGTCTCCAGTGCTCCATGAACTTTCCCATATCATATCCCTCACAAGTGAGGGCTAGACTGCGAGAGTCACCTTGAAAGGTTTTGCTCCTTGAGCATCCCCTTTCTGCAGCATGGGTACACCCTTACAGGTGGTGCTGCCAGCCAGTACTGGGTAATTAATTGCAGTCTGGTAGAAAAATTGCATTAGCATAGCCCAGCCTCACACTGATCTACCAGAGGAAATCTGCAATGCAGATGCAGAAGCCTATTTAGCCAGTTCACTTAAGTATTTTAGGTTCAGTAACTGAAGTGACTCTACTAGTTTGCTGCTCAGCATCTTCCACACTGTGGAAGATTCTTCATAATCTACCATAATTCTTGGTCACTGGGTGGTCTGCACGTAGAAGCACTGTTGTTTTTGAAACAGTGAAAGCAGTTGTGCCTGCAGTGTTTGCAGACTTCTGAGATACAACACAGGAACTAAGTAAGCATAAAGGAACACAGAGCTGTTTGTATTATAACCATTTAGTGCTACCTCATCTGCCATAGCGGCTGAGAGAGGAAAAGGGTTCAAGTGAGGATACATGCTCAGTGTCAGCTACGCTCCCTATAATGTGGCTGCAAACTCTAGCCCTTCAGAGCTTTTGCAATCTAAACCAATTGCTGCAACTCCACCATGTAAGGCTCCAGGATCATTTTATATTTACTTTTAAGCCAAATCACAACATTTGCAACATGGACTTTGAAATTCATTAATAACATAAAACAGACTAATAGGCCAACATTTCTACCTAAGCACACAAGAAGGCAGTTTTTCCTGTGGTTGAATGAATCCCTTCCTTCTGAATATAGATCTGACCAGAACAGGCTTGTAGTACCAAGTGCAGGGAATCAAAAAACCTACCTGCCAGCATCAGCTGGAGCCAGCCTCTGCCCTGCTAAAAAGGAAGACAACAGCCTCAAATCTGTGCCTTCTAGAGAAGATGGCCAGGAATAGTGTCACCAGCATCTCACTATACAAGATGGCCCCTTCCACAGAACAGCACACAGAAAGGAAAGCGTGACTTTTACAGATTTTCCTACAACATCCAACTGCACCAAGGACTGAACTAGTTAAATCACTGCTCTGTGCCAGCTGATGAATTCTGTTCAGAAACTAAGTAAGCAGTTTGGAAAAGGTTTGATTAGAGCTGCCTGGGGGCCTGGCAAGATGCAGGAAACTTCTGCGACCCAATTATACTGCTTATCAGAAGCCTGTTCCCAGCAGATGGTGGGACAGTGCATGAGAAAAGACAGTGAAGTTTCAGGGGAAAGCTCTCCATAGAAATACTCTGTTGTTCACTGTCTCCAAATTTCATTACCATCACCATGCAGCATCACAACTTTTTTGGGCTCTTGTCTACCAAGAACACTAAAGCTTCCTCATGCAGTTCCTCTCACTTTTGCTTTGAACTTGTTTCCTTCATTGGAACATTTCTGTAACTCTGAATGATTGTGCATACTATGAACACTCCCTGTGCTGGACTATTTGAAAATTGTTCACTTCTGACAAGAAGGAAAGCTCAGAAAGAAGCTCCTGATGGAGCAGAAGTGGTGATGTTAAAGTCCTCCAGCCATGAAAGACGAAAATAATTTAGTTGGATCATCAAGTAGATGCTTGGAACATATGTCAAGGCCAGATCAAACCAGCCAGTTGTTGCTGTTATCTACTTAATCTTCTGTTGTGTGGAAAAGGGAGTTAGGAAATTCTTTTCAGCCAACGCGAATGTCTAAGCCAATGCCCAAGGCAAATTGTGCTCTAAACAATAAGGCATTTTGTCTAAGTCTGTAGTAAATACTGAATTTGCAAAGACAGTTGTTTGGTTGCAGTCTCCTCTTGCAATTTCCAGTCAATAATTCATATTTACATAAATGCATAACCCCACCTCATCCCCCCACCCTCAAGTCTCATCCCCTTCAGAAAGCAGGCATGAGGTAGCAAATGGGAACTTTTAATCCTTGAAACAAAAAATTAGGCTACTTCCTTGAGAGCTGCCAGATGGTGTCTGTTTAAAAAAGTGACATTCAATAGAGGCACAATGGCACACAAGATCCATTTGTGGATTTTTACTTTCGAGTTATTGAAATCTTTTCATAAGATTATCAGTCACAGAACAGTTTCATTGCAGAAACTGTTTCATTGATCTTTTGGCAGCTATATTATTCATACAGTAGATTAACTGATTTTTGTTAGCCCTACCTATTGATTGTGAAAAGCTAATAAAATGTAACTCTGGCTGAAAATTGTACATCCAAATCTGCACATTTATACTGAAGACACCAGTGAACCAAGTCAAACCCACAAACAGAAGTCTTAAAGAGACATTATCCTGGAGGTACGCTTATCTTCCTATATGTCCAGTAAAGTTCTATGATCTGTCTTTGGCAGCACAGAACATAAAGAGCATGATCCATAGATTACAAGATACACTGTAGAAAGACAGGAGTATATTAAGTTTTACAATATTTAATAATCCTCAAAATGCAGGACTCTGGAAGCTCACATATGATACTTTGCCAAGCACAGAGTTATCCATTCTTCCACTCACACCAAACTCTGCTAAATTTCCATTCCAAGACCACTGAAGTTCCTTGAATGAACATGAATGGGCACAGCTGGTTACAGACAGGAGCAGACAGACTAAGCCTGCCTTTCTCTGCACCACAAGCACTCCTGCCTATGCCCACATGTCTGCATGATGGCATAGCACACTAGGGATGCTCACCCAGTCACTGCTGAACATTCTGAGGATAAAAAAGTTTTGAATCTAGCATAATTCCTTTGAAAAAATAAAAAAGGTCACTTTTTCCTATATGATTCAAAGCAAGACAAAAACCTCTTGCAGTTATTATGTTCAGCAGGACGAGTGCAAATCTCTAACTTGATCCTTTTAGAACCTAACTTGCATATGGCCACTCTAAGGCTTAAATAAATACATCCTAATATAACCACAGATCATTAATGGTTTGGATCTATAGCTTGAAAACTTGGGTATTTTATGTGCTATTGAAACTGTAGATGCTTGAAATGTGCAAGGAAAAAAAGAATGTGAGCCCCAATATGGCTCTTATACCCAGGTGCATCTGGCTTCCTCTTCCCTAATTCTTCACCAGGCACATGGCCCATTCATTGACAAGTATGTTTTCCTCATTTGGTTTCCTGGGAGTCTTTACTGGCTGAACATCAAGCCAAATGTTCATTTCGCTATCGACATAGCCAGGAGGCTGCGAGATGCTAGCCAACCCTTGTTCAACTAGTGTTACTGCTTTACAACATGTCATGCTTGGTAGTATTGAAAGGAAAAGCCAATAAAAGAAAAAAATTAATCTTGTGATTAGACACAACACTTTGGATTGCTGGCTGCTGACACTGGCAGCACGCCACCCTCTCTGAGGACAGAATAGAACCTGTCTGCTGTCTTCACCAACAAAAGGATTTCTACAAAATAAGGGTCTCTTGCTATGAATGATCAAAATCAGCAGCTTGGCAAGGAGACCTGGCCAGTCATCAATTACAGCTTTGTTTTATCCCAACTTAAAGCTGGTATTGTCCAGTTCCAGACTGAGATGATCCAAGACCTGCTCTTACAGAATTTCTGCATACCAAGTAAGTTATAGCTAAATTTACAATATACAGAATTTGTAGCAAATTTGTAAGAGAATAAAAGTTTGAAAAATTATTTCTAAGGTATTTGCATGTGTCAATGCAGAGTACAGAATGTTTTAAAATCTGAATCCTCATGGCTTGCTAAGCACCTGCTCCCTCAAAAACAGGCTTATGTACCATTGAAAGATTTGTGCTGATCCTTTGGAAAGGGATTAATTCCTTTTCAACTATGACTATTTGCATAGGATACTGTGTTAGTTATGCCAAAGTCCTCTTTGATACGTGCACTCATGCATAAACTGTAGGTTTTGTGATCAGTTATACAATGTTCACTTTAATACTGGCAAATGTTAAGTCTGATTTAAACTCTGCTTAGAAGGTATCCCTTAGGGAAATACAGATAGGCAAATGTACTTAGTGAAAACAAGAAAGCTCGTAAGCATGATCAAATTAGAACACACTTTTGAATGACTTCTCATCATCATTGTGTTAGAGAAATATGACAGAAACTCCATATGATAGACAGCAGGATCTGGCCTCTATGTTACTTGCAAATGGAATCCCCCATTTTCCAGTCCTGTTCTCCCTCTTTCCACACATTCTTTAGTTGATCACAAAATCTCATAACTTTATACATGCAGTACTTTCTTAACATTTAACAGCAATAAGCATGGGACAGTCCTTCATGGTCCAAAAAATTATTATCTATGGCAAATCATGTGAGTGACCAATATAACACCATCACCACCAAAACCATCAAGACCTTCACACAAAAACATTTTAAACATGAAGAAATCCAACCCCAGGACACTAATGCCTCTGATTTCTTTTTTTTTCAGTATGTTTGCTGATGTTACAGTATACCCACTAGTTTTGGCAACATCAAGCCTCTCAGTCTCAGTGTGATGAATGATGCTTCTTATAAAATAGCTTTCTAAAAATCAGTTTCATCCAGCAGCTGTATATGGCTGTCTCCCAAGAAGTGTGATGACATATCTGCTTCCCAGTAATAAATGGTAAAGATATGACTGCTTTCAAAAACCCCCACTATCTTTATGAAAACCTCTCCATTTGTATGTTTCATTACTTTCATCTATTCCTAAATTGCACCAAAGGGGACACTGGGACGTCTCACTAAGAGGGTTGTGAAGACATAAATACTGTGACAAGAAGAAACCTTTGACCAAACCTTTGATGATGAATAGCAAAATAACAGTTTCTGGAATCAATTTCTCAAGCTTTAATGGCTGTGGTAGACAAAAATGGTTCAGAGACATAAACCACAATCTGAAATGGAGTACAACCTGTTTGTTCATGTGCTTTCCCTGTTGAAGTAACCTTAAGAAACTGTTCTTCAGCTCACCAAGCAAGAAAAACCATGTGTTGATAGAAAAGTTGTGTTAACTTACGCTGTGAATCTATGAAAGTGACAAATAGCCCTAATGTTGATGCAGCCGGTGAGAAGATGCTGTCAGATCACTAAGGTGATTTGTCAGTGTTCAAAGATGTTGAATTTTCTGTCTTCCACTTCCTCCCTCAGGCTCCTTGCACATGCACATGTCCTCCAAAGCCATCTTTCATTACAGCCTGAAAAATCATATTTTTCCTTCTTTCCTCCTTATTCACCTTAAAAATCTGCCAAGTTTTCAGAGACGATTTTCAGCTCAATTTCTCATTTCTCAGAGAGTCTGGCTTTGTGCACAAGCATTTCTTAGCAAGTATAGACTAACACACTGGACTGTGATTATCATGTTCAGTGTTCTTAGGAAATTCTTTGCTGCTGAATGCTGCCACCCTACACATGGGTTTTTCCCCCTCTTGTGATTACAGACAATAAATAATGCTTACGTATGCTTTTTACAGAGCTGCAGATTGGTATGAGATTAATTCTAAAACCTATTCTATCAGATTAGTCTGATTAACTTGGGATTTCAGATCTGTTCTGCAAGACATACGAAAAATCTCTCTCATCTCAAACACATCATAACAGACAAACAAGGGTCCTACTAAAACCCAGAAATGGTCACTAAAACCATGACAAACAGAAAAATTAAAGCACAAAGAAGCATCAGGAAAGCTCCTCCAGAAATACTCCACCATGACCAATGTGCCTATGACTTCGCTAAGTAGCACTGTAAGATACCATTAAGTTTTTTTACTTATGTGAGCAATTCTACTTAGACCAAAGTGACTGTGCATATGAGTAACCTGCCAGGGATGTTTTCAGCTATTAGAGTTCATGGTCTAATCCCACAGATACAGGTAAGAAGGTAACTGGAGCATTTGTCACGTTGTGCACAGGGTGAATGCTCTTCTGACTTAATCATAATGCTTGAACTGAAATATCTCACAGGAGACAAGAGGAACAGACACAAAGATTATAGTGTGAGAAAGGATCTTCAAAAACACAGTACAGAGAAAGTGGTTTTCACACTTGTGCAACTAGGATAATTTCTACTGGAAAAATCCATTCCTGCTGTACACTAATACTCTGCATACAGTGAACATAACCCCTAACAAAGTGATATCAACTAAGCCACATAGAAAAGCAGATATCTTTACATTCTTAAACAAAGCTACCTTTTGACCTGTTAGGGCGAGGGTGGAGACACAGCAATCTCATTTTTGTCTCAAGAATCTGCCTTCCTGTATTTCCACAGCAGCTCTGCACTGCACTGACCTTACTTTGCAAATGCTTCACAACATGGACTGGCTGGGACTCAGGACATCTGAAAACAACTCCAGAGGAAACTGCCTTTGTGTGCTCGATGCCTTGTTTTCAGACCAACCGTCATCTTAGTATTAACAATGCAATGGCAGCTCTACTGTGGAACAAATTCCTCATAAATATGGATTTGCAAAACTGAAATGCCTAGGTAATGAAGACAGCTGAGACACAACCCCACACATTTAAGACTGGTTGCAAAATGTGACCAGACTGACAGCATACAACTCTTCTTAACATCTTTATAAAACTCAAATATGAGAAACATGCATTTAAAAAACACAGCCAAGGACAAAAGTAGCATTAGAAGACTCAAATGAATCCAAGTCGCAGATATGTAAATGTAGTATTTTATTATTGCACTACATTTTCAGGCTGCATGAGTAATTGTACATATATTCTGTGGTTGTACTAAGCCATTGTGACAAGTATGACTTTATTGTGGCAACAAAATGCCAAGAAATCCCTTAAGATTAAGCAATAATTTCTGACACTGCAATCCTGCAGCTATCTCCACAAGCAAATAAATGAAAATGCTGCACTGCCTCCTGCTACATTCTGGAGGGCTGTGTCAGGCAATGCAGCGTGCCCAGGAAAAACACTGAAGATGTACAGCCAGTGACTGGCAACTGTCAATCAGCAATAACATACTCACTGCCACTTCCTGAAGTGGTTCAGGTAGGCTTGCAAGAGAAATGCTACACTGTATTCCCCTCAATATGTGAAAATTCTCTTCCAAAAAGATTATAATCTTCCTGAAAAAGAAACCTGTATTTTTCATGGGGAAAAATACGAGTTGTGGAAGACAACAGGCTGGTTTGCACTTTTTATGACAACCCTTCCAGCCACCCCATCACATTCAGAGAAACTGGGCTGCACTGCACCAAGCATGGCAGCAGCCACCAAGAATATCCCAAAGGAGAGATACTCAGCTGAGTCCAGCCAGGCACCCAGGTTGGTGCTATCAACTACTTGCTTGGCTGAAGAGCAGGAAGCCTTTCAACTGCTAAGACAGGACAGTGTTGGCATACAAGCCTTGGGAAGGGAACAGAAAGGATGTAGATGATTCCCAGGGAGTAAAGGCCAACAAAGAGCAGTTAAAACCGCAGTTAAAACCGACTGCCTTGCATTAAGTGTGTAAATGAAGAGTAAGTGAAAATGGAGATGTTGAATACTGAAGAAAGAGCAGGAAGGAGAAAGTACAGAGGATAAAAAGGAAAACAAGAGTAAAGGATGTGCCAGAGTGTTGCAAGAAAAGAGTAAGTCTGTTTTCCATGGTGCTATAGTAATGGCATTCTGAAGACAGAAATGATTTTTATTCCAACAATGGCTTAAAGGGAGACAATTTTTCCACCTTCATTCCTGCTAGTGTGATTCTTGCTCAATCAGCCCAGAATAAAAATCACTGCCTCACAAGGACTACTGACAACCAAATGAGTGTGTCTTCTGAATCACGCACAGTGTTGAGCATGAGAAAGCTTGGCATCACACAAGACTGGGCACTGAGAGCTGCTAGGAAGAAATCTAGTACATCCTTGAGCTCAAAGCTACCAAGGATACTTCTACAGTAAAGCTTTCAGTGGTCAAGGTCAGAATCACAGATGGGTCTCTGAATCATCAATATAGTCTTTAGCTCTTACAGGTCATTCATACAAGAAAACATAACAGGTAGACGGAAATTTGGGCTTTTTTTTTTTTGTGGTGGGGATGTGTGTATGTTTGTGCCTGGTTTTGGCTCTTCGTCCAGCTAGAGTTGACAGCTATGCTATGTCATTCCTGAGCTGCAATACACAGAGATGCAGACTGTATGCAGCATCTGTCTGACAGCCCCTTCCTCAGTTTGTTCAGACAGCTACTGTGCCCACCAAAGGGCATACTATGCAGGAAGTTCACACACAGGAACTGATTTTAACACATTATTCATGATTTTGTCTGTTTTCATCATGGTTTTCTATTACAAGCAAAATCACTTTCTGAAACTATTAAAGGAACTGGTATCAAATAAAGCAGAGCCTCGAATTCCTGCCTGGAGGGTCTATGCAAAGTTTGCTGACAGACAGCCAGACTTTTAAACTTCATTTGCTCAGGCTGTACCAGAAGCATCCAGCAGTAATGCAATTTTAGCAAACATAGCAATCATTTGTCCTGCTTGACAAAGGTCATCAGACATCAGCTTGAATCTCCCACTAAAGCCAGTTTACTGAATTCTGTTTTCAGTGGCAGAACCAAAAACTTACTTCACATTGAGCTGGGCCTCATTTTTTATACTGAGCAGTCAGAAACATTATGCCTTTCTTGTACTCTGCAATTTTAAATTTGCAGGGTATAATCCTGAAAACCAGGATTAAATTTAATATGCTTTGAATTCACCTCATCTCATTACAGGATGAGATGATTCTAGACAGACTATGCACAAGTTAAATGTACTCAGAAGCCCAGTATGTGACAACTATGCACATAACATAGCAATTCTGCGTGGAAAGGAGGGTCTGTATAATTTTACTCAAAGAACCTTTTGATTTTAGTCTTAGTCAAAATCCAAACAGCAAATTCTGAACACTGAAGGAGCCTTCCTCTTAATAGCAACTCCCCTTAAAACTATTAGATTTTATTATGGGGCAGAAAAAAGATAAATGGTTTTTAAGAACCTTAAACCAGCTCCTTATTATAGCATGGTATCAACTTGCTTTTTCCTTGCAGTAGGATTTGCAAGGTAACAGCAAGCTGATACCCTGTCTAATTCCACAGGTGCTGAGGTATGTGGCTTGTGTGTCTAATTTATACACGGACATTTCCAGCTTTCAAAGGGGAAAATGTGATTTAAGTACAAGACTGTCTGCCAAATTCCTCAAACAATTACAGATGTTTCTTACATGTCTGACCTAAGAGGGCTGACTGCTGAAACCCAGACTTATCCAAACCACTACAATTTCCTCTACAAGCCATTTGTCTAGAGTAAAAGGACAAGAGGAGATCTAGATTTATGAACCATGACACAAACTTATAAATCTTTGCTCTTAGTTTACAATTTAAAAAAACATTTAAGTATGGAGTTTGTCAGCTGAAGTAGCTTTTGGTCCTTTAATCATGTGTTACCATTGAATGGAGCAGAAGCAGCACTTGTGTTTCCCTACCTTAATACATGCTTACTGGTTTTGTTCCATGCCAGTATCTGCAGCAAGAAAGCATGTAGCCAGATTTGCAGAATACCAGAAATGCAGCTAATTCCACAGCAGAAAACAGTCCAGAGGAGGTACCTTTTCCTCCCAGCCTTAATGGCTTTCAAGCCTGTAGGGCCCCCTGCACTCCAGAAGGCATTGCTGCTGGCACACCAACCATCATCACTCCTCCAACCTTATAGAGAGAGGTTCCCTGGCATGGCAGGAACAGAATGGTAATTTAGAATCCACCTGTCCAACACACAAGGTCTTCAGCATGTATCAGTGTCACCCAGAATAGAAGATGGGGTTTGGTTTTTCAGTTTGTCTTGAGAGGTGTGAAGCAACCCCAGAGCTGCTCTAATGTTCAGTTTCTTATTCTGGATCAAGCTGGCCAAAAATTACTGTTGCTTGACAGTTGCAAGATAAAAAACATAGCCTTAGCTTCATGTAATTTACCAAACTTTTATCCATTTTGGGTGAATCCCCTGAACATATAATTTTCAATCTCTGTCAAATGATTTTTTCAGCTATTTTCTTTAAAACAAGCAAAACACTTCTTGCCCAATTAAATCCCAGTAACTTAATCTTTGTGATATAAATGGTGATGATGTTTTGGGGCTAAAATTTGGCAGGGTGTTGCCACTGACATTTCTTCAACCCAAAACTTTTAATCATGTATTATCCCAATTTTTTAAATAGCTTTAGCTGGTTCAAAACACCATTTTTTTCAGTGAATGAGCTATTCAAAAATCCTAATCAGGGACCCATTTTACTAGGAGCTGTATAAACACAGCTGCTAGGAAGGGTCTGGTACAGATTGTAACATAATGGTTTGAATTCTGTTTGGAGAAGAACCTCACAGTGGCAACTTAACCATGCCAAACATGCTTCTGTGATGCCAAAATGTGACCTGGTTTGATTAAAAATAAAGTGAAATTTAATACTCAAATATAAAGAGCGGAAGGTGGAACGAGGGCAACTGTGATTTATGTGTATTTGCACAGAAGAGCAACATCACATGGGTAAGATACAAAGAAGAGTAGCTGAGGAGGAAAGACTGCTGTGAAGAAAGAGGAGTGAAAACAACCTGAGGCAAAACTAGAGCCAAAGGAACCACCTGAGACCTCTTCTGCTGACCAGAGCACTACTAGCCCTGGCCATTAAAGCAACTAACGAAGCACTAATCCTGAAGGGAGGCTTTCAGGGCTTAGCAGTAACATGGGGAGGGCCCTTCAGGTTGTACTCTGCTTCTGTCAGGTAATTTTCCTTCAAAACTATTCACCGCTTTCAGGATCCAGGTGAAATCCAGTTTGGAGCCAAAAGCAGATGGGAAAATGTTTAATAACAAAGAGACTGACTCAGCGTCGGAAGAAAGCCCAAATGCAGTGATTCAGAGACAAGGCATGTGAGGTGGAGAGCACAAAGAGGACTGTTTCAGGTGGTTGCTTCTGCAGGCTTCTCTGGATGCTGCAGAAAAACATCGGATACTTGTATTACACACTTCTTAGTGATCTTAGTGAAAGGGGTGGGGAACAGGAAGGCTGGTTAGTTTATTTGCTCAGTGCTGAAACAGCTCTCAGTTCCAGCTACAGACTTATAATCCTAGCAGTCATCTTATTGTGTCACACAAAAATGTATTTGAGATAGTTGGTTTTGATTTGTTCAGTATATGTAACAGTGGCAAGGAGTTTTCAAAAATGGTTTGTGGTTTTATTGATGGACATGTAATCATTTTTGGAAGGCAAGATGAATCACTCAAACTAGCGGGGTAATGCAAAAATACGCACTGAAGTCTCCCTGGCCAAGGAAGCAAAAGAAGAAATTACCACATTCTACATATACCTTAAGGTATTACAGGAGAAAGATAAGAAACTTTTGCAAGAGAATAACTTCAAAGAATATTTGAATTTCAGATTGGTAGGAATTCTAGGGAAAAAAATCTCTATCTTTTTGGAATGGACGTGGAATCTGTTGTAACTAACTACATAGCGTACCTTCTTGCTGGATCTTGCAGTCTCATTCCTAGGAGAGAAGAGGAACATGTCAGTGCTGTATTGCCAGGCTGAAGCTGGGGGGTGCTATTAAGAGAATCTGCAAAAGTAACTACTTACCTAACTCTGTGCCTCTCAGGTGAAGAGGAAGATCCCTAAAATATTGATTCTTTTGATCATCTTCCAGGAAAAAACAAGAGGGGTGTGTGTATGTAAGAAAAGAGGGCTGCATCTCAGATTGCAACTGGTGGTGATGCCCAACTTGCACTATCAGTGTTGGCTGCTGCAGTTGAAATTAGCTATGACAAAGTAAATCACACTGCATAGCAATGACTATGATAACAGATGACTTAAGTCTATTGTCAGTCCCACCTATACTACACAAAAAGAGGGCAACTTCCATTCAATAACCAGGTCAGGCTGCCTGAGCTTTTGAGCATTTCTGTTTCTTAAACTACCAGCTCTGTAGACTGGACAATTTTGCATAGAATAAACAGTTCCTTTCAAAATCCCATTACAGACTATGGATTTTCCCAAAAAAAATCTATTTCCACTAAAATCTGCAGTCTTCTCTCAGACCTTCCCTGCTTATAAGGCAACACATCATTGCCTATTCTTTGGATTGTCCTTGCTTGCTTGCTTATAGGAAGTGGTCTGGCCTTCCTAATAGATTTCACCTGTGAGAGACTTGCCCAAGCAGCAAAATCACTCCCAGGGAAATAGTTTTCAACCACACTCCCCAGTAATGGTCTCTGGGATGTATTGCTCAGACTGTGGATTTTAGTATGTTGACTGACAAGATCTTTCCATGAAACAGAGCCTTTAGTCTCATTATGAGGAACTGTCTTGCTGGGATTGATCTTTGATGCTCCTTTTCTTTATGCAGAGATTGCTAATTTAGAGAGGGAGATAAGTATGGCAGAGGAGAACACCAGGGGTCAAATCAAGGACAGGAGACAGGCCACTTGCTAGGGTAACTATAGCTCCTCGTATTTTGCTGCAGTATTTGATTTGTACATCATGCATTCATTAAGAAGTAAGACACAAAAGCCACAAACTGTGTATCGTGTTCAATTCTGGCAACCTACGTGGGCTACAAAGCCCAAGCCTATTAGGAGGAAGCCTACACCCTATGTTTGACATATGTTTGTTCTTATACAGCCTCTCCTTGTAATTTTACCCATACACTCCCATGCTTGACTGTATGGCTCACTTTTGGAGCTCAGTTTTGGAAGGTACTAACAATCCTGACAGAGTTTATCTTATTTCTGTCAAAACTGTTACGCAGATTGTCTGACAGGACACAGGACAAATTCATTCCAGGCATAAAATGAGGATTTTATTTTGCAGCTTTACAAGGAAACTATTGATGGATTTGTGATACCTCATGACATCTCTTCCACTGCCATGCAGCTGACATTACTTTGAAGCTTTAAGCAAAAGAAGTTTCAATTGCATTAATAAATATAAACCAATAAATTATTTTTTGTGACCTTAGAAGATTGCTTACATGCCAAGTAAATGTCTATAATTACTGATAAATTCTTATCAGAACTTAATTAAGATTTCTGTTGATTATTGAAAACCTTGGAGACTTAACTTTGCACAATGTGTTTATTAGACCTACTGACAGAAATCAGTTTTCTTGGGCCTATAATGAAATCTTTCTAGGATAGGCATTGGGTTGGTTTCAGCCTTCCCTAGTGCAGTAAAATACAGATCTAAGCTCAAGTTTCTATTCATGCTGTGACAATGGATGCTTGCCTTTTTCTTTAATTTTGCTCACTAGGAGAGTCTTCGCACACACTCTCTGAGATTATGCTGCTACCCAACTTGACAACAATAGAAACAAAATCCAAGGCAGTAGCTTAGATATGATGAGAGTGCTTTGCCAACAGGATTTTTCAGGAGGATAATGAAGATGTTTGCTCCAGTCTCCACCAGTTAAGTTAAAAGCTCGGAAGCTTCGCTGACTCTCAGCCACTGACAACATATCCAAAAGTATTAGTGGTGTAGGGTCCTTTACAGTGTGATACTGTAAGTGGAAAAGACTGTGTGATCACAGTCAAGTAACTTTCCATTTCAAAAACTGGACAGAATCTAGTTTGATTCTTTAATGAACTCACCTAAGGAATTAGCTAAAGTCTCAGTTATGTTATCTTCTGAAGTACAAGAATGAAAGTGTGACAAGTGTGACACAGACCATGTTTTTAATTCTTCCTTCATTTAAATTCTCTTCTCAAATATTAATTATAACATAGTTTGCATTGCACTGATTTTCTTTCATAGTATCAGGATTCAGAAATAAATGTAAATCACCTCATAGTTCTTAAACTTATGTTAAGCTAGAGCTTAAAAACTTCTTTCTAATGTACACCCTGTGACTGAACTTACATTTTGAAGTTATTTTTGAGAAGTAAATACTCATTTCCAAATTAAGGAGAAGAAAAAGGTTGCTACTAAACAAGCCACTCTTCTCAGTAATCAGATTTTTCTCCATCAGAACTAAAGAATGACTCTCGAATGGATGACCTCTTACATCAAGACTCTAGCAATAACCAGAGATAACTGAGCATTGTCACAACACAGAAAATGGCAAGTCTCAAGACTTGTCAGATCTCAGTTCTGCAAACTGCCTCTGCTGCCCCCACTTCCCCTGAATGACTTACCACCCTGCTTCACAAACAGAGAAGGGATGTACTGAAGATTCACTATTAAAATAATTATCAAGTAAGAAAGTAATAGGAATAAATCTTGGAACAAATCAACCTTACAATGGTTGTACAGTAGCACCCACAACTGGGATTTATATTTTTATGCCAAAGGACCTTGGTTCAAACCCACAAACTCTTTTGGGGTCACTGTGTAAGTGCTTTAAGTTTTCAAAGAGAAAGATAAGCAAAAGATTAGGTTTAATAGTCTGTTCTCCTTAATAAATAACAATAATAATCCATGAATCATACTCTCCTTGAGTCAAAGCTTCCCAGAATCATTCCAAATCTCCCTCCTTCCAGCCTTATTCTAATAGAAATCCCTGGTAAAGTAAAATGAGGAAACTCAGTGCTTGTTTGTAAGAAATACTGCCTCCCACACAGCAAGTGTTTTTCCACCCTTGGAAAAACACTACCTCCCTAAATGGGGCACTGCATTCAATAGATATCCCTACATCTGAATAGACAGAGGCACAAATTCCTCTTGTTTTTGGGGAGGAGAGCAGCCTCCTAGGGTGAGCACAGAGCCTGACACCACAGGTGGAGAAGCTGTCTATACACAGCTAATAGGTATTTAGTGACAGAAGTGCTGGAACTGTGCAGCCCTCTGTGCAGGCCAGTTCCTCACTAAGTGTGTAACTACTCTTTGGGTAACACTAACAGTGCCAAAATTCCACGTGGCCACTTTGAACTGGAAAAGACACCAAAAACAGGACAGCCATCCAAAGGGAACACAAAAGCAGATTCCAGCAGCTTTGCTTACAGGCTCCATTCACATTGCTTAATTCTGCACAATGGATCCTGGCAGCGCCTGTCTGATCAAATTAACAGCATGTCCCTAATGAGCCTGCCTGACACTTCAGTATGTCGCTATTAACCAGTCGATGAGACTTCACAGTCCTCCCCAGTGCTGGCCCTGACAATGGCCTTGCCCCTCTCACTGCCAGATTAGTGACCTGTCAGAGAGGCTGGTGATTCTCACAGAATCCCGGACTGGTTTGGATGGGAAGGGACCTTAAAGCTCATCCAGTTCCAATCCCACGTCAAGGCCAGGGACACCTTCCACTAAACCAGGTTGTTCAAAGCCCTGTCCAAATTGGCCTTGAACAATTCCAGGGATGGGGCAGCCACAGCTTCTCTGGGCACCCTGTGCCAGCGCCCCAGCACCCTCACAAGGAAGAATTATTTCCTAATATCTAATCTAAATCTCCTCTGTCAGTTTAAAGCCATTCCCGTTCTATCTCTTCGTGCCCTTGTAAAAAAAAAAAACCTTTCCAGATTTCTTGTCAGCCCCTTTAGGTACTGAAAGGCTACTCTAAGGTCCTTCCTGATCCTTCTCTTCTCCAGGCTGAACAACCACAACCCTCTCAGCCTGCCCTCATAGGATAGTGGCTTCAGCCTTCTAATTTCCCTTTTTTTATATGGCATCTTCTGGTGAACTACAGCCTTAAGCCAAGAGGCAGGGAAAAGTAATCTACCAAAATTCTCCTAAATTTGCTAGGATTGCTTCTGTCAAAAGAATTTTGCTTAATACAGAGGTACAGAAAGGGAATGCCACAGCATTGATCTTGACTCAGATAGTGCTCATCTAGCAGCTGTACTGGACGCTGTGGCAACGATACACCACTGTGTCCTGATTCAGGGGTGGAACAATGTTGTCACTTGGTCTGATATTTTCTGCAAGGACCTTCATGCTTCCAGCCACTCCAGTTCCCATCTCGAATGTCAGATACCAAAAATAAGAGCTATCCTACAAGCATTCCCAGCAGAAAAGGAAGTGATTGGTAGTTCTGGGCCCTCCTGACCTTGAGCTTTTTCATGGACACACGATTCAAGACAGGCTCACACTACAATACTCAAGTTCAAATTTTAAGTGTGAAGAGGCTTGGAGAGAGTTGTTCAGTATATTTAATTACAAAGTTTAGTCTCTTGTTAGATGGTACAATAGGGATTCAGAATTCTGTGGTCTATTTCTATTCACCTCTTTCCTCATTAGTGTGTGTTCAAGGGCTCTTACAGGGAACATCTGCATGAAAACAGAACAACCAAACTAAATGACACTTCAAGATCAACACTCCTGAATCTCCCTAAACGCGTACAGTGCATATGCAGCATGGGAAGTTTTCTTCCATAAATGAGAATTCAGATGGTTTGAACTCTTTTAGAGGTCAGAGACAAGAGGATAGCCCTGAGGTTTTTACTAGGCTTCATTCTAAAGCTACTTCTTCCACTGAAAAATGAAGTGTTATGATATTGCAGCGGAAATTCAAAAGCAGGATACAGGGTATAAGATACACATTCGAAGTGCCTGCAAGAATCAAACATAAAAGACAGTGAGCACATTGCTGCTTTCAGAGATATGAACGATGACGATGATATCTGTTCTATGTTAGATTAAAATCTTCCAATATCAGGTCAGCAGCCAGAAGACAGGTGAAAACTGTAACAACACTTAACTCAGCCTCTACGCTTGGGCTTCCAATTCCCGTAGTAAGGAGGCCCTCAACTATCCCAAACTGCAGCCTCTTTAATCTAGATTGGTTTAGCTGCTTTCCAGCCTGTGGTTCTTTCATGACTTTTCAAGCACAGCCAGGGGAAAGGTGCACACTTTCAAGGAGAATGGAAATGGAAATAGTCCACTGAAATATACAGTATCCTTGATCATCAAAATCCTTCAAAATAGCACCTGCACATCTGCCTGAAACATAGGCTTCAGTGCTTCAAAGCCAAAGTTACCAGCTCTGTGCTCTTAGCTTTCCAAGAAACAGAGTTCATTGATAACAACTGCTCCTCCAAACCACGACTGTCTTTAATTTTCAAATCCATGTTTCATCTAACAAAGCAAACAGTAGTTAAGGAGACTAGAAGATGTCATGTACAGATAGTTAAGTAGTCTCATGGAGCTATTTTACATTTTAAAAGACAGTTATATTCTTACATGTCTAAATGTTGTGACTTCCATTCAAAAAATAAGTCACTCAACATTTTTATGTTAACTATATTTAAAAAATTAATTTTCACATTGGATATTTTTTGTTAATTTCCCCTCAGCAAGTTTCCAAATACCAAACAGAAAACATTTCCCCATTTGCCCCAGCACTAACAAAACTGGGACAGCAGCAAAGAATGTTCCTTGCTTTGTCCAGTGATCTTTCTTTGCAGCTTTTTTGCACACTTACTTAAGATGCCATAAGGAACCTGTATAGAAAATGAATCTCTCAATAAAATCCTAAGTAGTACCAGAAACAAGGCGGAGCTCTTAATAAAAACCCAAAGAAACCCTTCCAGTTTCATACAGAAGCTTTCTAAAAAGGAAGTATTACCAAAGAATCTCACCCCTTATTAATTTATCTGCAGTTAAAGCAGAACAACAAAACCAAAGAAACAACAAAAAAGCCCTGTCAAAACACTTCTGTGACACTCTTGCACTGCTGGTTCTCCACAGGTAGGACAGCAAACTAAGGAAATCTATGAAGGCAGCGTATGCATTGGTTTCAACTGGTTTTGAAGTCTTAACTGCTTTTCTACCAAACAATAAAGCACCCTTTTTTTGTTAAGCCAACGACACCATTGTTTCCACAATTTGAGTTAATTTGAGTTTTAGCTTTAAAAGTTAATTTCTCATCCTTATTGCTGGGGTTGAGGAGGAAGGCAAAAGGAACCTCCAAAACAGATAATATTTGTAACAAAGATACTGGACTCAGATTTCTCCAAAACTGTGAAAAGTTTATGTGAGGCAGTAACCTAATCTCGTTCTTGCTGGTTTTACTACATTGCTCAGTCATGTTTTCTTCATCTTGCAAAGCAAGATGATATGGGAGGAGATACAAATTCCTATCCCACAGTCTTGTACCACCGACTTTAGACCCGAAATAAGTTCTATGGGGAGAGAGAGAGAAGATATACCCAACATGACACAACCCAACACCACACAAAATGAAACCTGACTGAAGTGGGAAATTCAGATAGAAAGGTTACTGGTTTAGCTCACCTGTTCAGAGCAAAGCTTGCTTTAATTCCTCTCCTTATTACTTATTATTCCACAATGTACATCTGTGCTCAGTGTTGCTAATCAGTGCACAAAAAACAACACCCTCTCTGCAGTTAAAGCCAAATTTAGGTCTGCTGTCCAGTTCATAAAGTTTAGTGTTTCTATGAATAAGCACAATTAAGCCTTGGAGAATACCCAGGCTTCAGGACATAATTCCCAGACAGAGCCTTTGAAGCAAGACTTTCAGCATCTTTCCTCCAGGAGATGAAAGAATTCCAGTGACATGGCATCATTTTATTTTTCCTTTCCATTTAACCTGAGACAGCTTAAAATGGAACATTGTTACTAAGCAGGAACCAGCTCTTCCTCTAGGTATTTTGTGTATAATGCCCTGGAATTTATCCAGATCCAACATAGGAAAGCATCCAGAAATAAAAGTAGGAAATAAAACTATGAGCAGCCTCAGGCAAAAATGAATAGCGCCTTATCCTTGTTTTTTAAAATTCCTCCCATGTACCACCAAACTGCTGGAAAACCTCTTCCTTCCCAAGCCCCAACTTCTGCCTCTCATCACATGTTCCCATTCAAGGCCAGTGACCCAACACCTCAACAGGGAAAACAGTTCAGGCTGAATTTTATACCCAACAGGATGGGAGAATGTTAAGCTCATTGCAAGAGGAAGGAAGGAAACCCCATTAGTAGCCAGAAAGGAAGCATGTTTCAATAAGGCTCTTTTGTCTTTGGAAAAGGGAAAGCAAGCAGAGAAACACATTCTCCCTGCTACAGTTGTGCTTGCACAGGCTTCTTACTATAATTTCTGCAAAAACTATGCAAAAGAAGATAGATTACTAAACTGCTAGAGAAACCTCCTATATAACGAAAATGCAGATCTGTTCTGGAAGAGATCTACCTATGTGCACCTCTCAACAATACAGGAGGAGTCAAGGACTGTCAGTGACAGATAAATAATACACACTGACTAACATTTAAAGTGTAGCTCTTGAGCAATGATTGAACGTCACACTGGCTCTGCATGAGTGGTTGAGCAGACCTGGGACACTGCTTGGCTGCTGGACTCTCTTTTCTATCTCAAGAAGAATGTAAGAAACACCACCCCAGGGATTCTAGGGCTTTTTCTGGCTGACTCTGAGACCCCACTGATTTATAAGACCTCTTCATCGTTCAACTGTCCAGTCTAAAATGGAGATTTCAGCAGGTATACAGGGCAATGAAGTGCTTCTGGAAAGGATATAATGTAAGCTCACGTGGACAGGTCCCACTGCATACTTCACAAATGTAAGATTTAGGAACATAATGAGGTTTTGATGCATTTCTCTGCTACCACAGCAAGCAGATCCTGGAAACAGGCAACTGTACATCACTGGGAGCTGGGAGTCTCTGCAATGGCATCTCCACAAGTAGCATGGGCTGAGAGACCATCCATCCACTGGCACCACGCAGCAGCTCTGTGCAGGACTGCAGCACTGTGCTGATGTCTCTGCTTGCAGCACACAGTGAGTAGTTTTCCAGAGAAGACACAGCACCTTCTGCAGCTGTGCCCGTCCATCTGTTTCCTGCCTTTGATTGAAACTCAGCAGCTCAGTGAGACTAGATTTGAGCCTTAACATGTGTTTTTCTTTCTTTTCCTCTAACCCTCTCCACTGGCAACTAGATACTTAAGCAAAGCTCTCTCTTAAGGTCACAGAAGACAAGGTACTACAGGCTGTCATCTTAGCTACCTTACATCTGACAACTCCAAGACTAGGAGCATTATGTACCTATCACTGCCTGTCCCCATTAAACAAAAGCTGCAGTAATATACTGCTTTCATTCACAAGTTTATGCCAAGAAGAATGAGTCTAAAGCACCGCTGACTCAGGCAGTCCTAGACCACCCAATGGTGGGTGGCACCAGCTCAAGACCAGAGCACCTTTGTGTGCACTGCAGATACGGCCTGGCCACCGTTCACGCCACCGCACATAATGTGCCCTTCAGAAACGGGTCAAACAATAGAGGATTTGTGAGATAATGTAGTGGAGCAGAGCTGAATACTTAACATTTTGAAAAATGCAAGGGCCTGACGCGCCAAGCAGAGGCACACACTGAACAAAACCTTTTCAGAGGCAGACTGAAGCCTGCCCACATGTTACCAGCTACCGGCCTCCATGACAAGCATGAACTGAGGCTCGATTGTGTAACTCGGATCAGAGGCTTTCACCAGAAGTCTGGCAATCTGAAAAGCTCTCTAAGTTTCCAGCAGTGGGGCTGTTATCGGGAAACACAGTTCATATGGCCTCCTTGCACCTTCATCAGGCACAGTAATCTTCAGGAAGAAAAGCAACAGCCTGAAACTGCAATGGAGAGTGGGGATCAGCACTCCCGAGATAGCAAAACAGCTCCTAATAACATCTGGTGCCCCTTTGCTTTTCTGAAGAAGGCTTTTCCCCTGCGTATTTCAACCCTCCACTTTAGCTGAATAGCTTTTGGCTGCAGAAGGTGATGTTAACATTCTTAGCCTTAGTACAACATTTTTTACATTACAGTCCATTCTACTTCATTATGCACAAAAAATATTATTGCTTGAGCTCAGGAAAGCAAATTCTCTTCCCAGACCTCCTCGGAGTAGTCCGCTCTGGTGTGGGACTGCCCAGGGCATGCTGATGACGAAGGAGCCACATTCTCACCTGAGCAGACTATCCCCCCTAACCTGGTAACCAACACAGCCTCTCCATGGAGACATCTGGATCTCCTGGCTCTTCTGCACAAGAAGCTGGACACTGGAAGACCCAGACCCACCACTAGCCATACTGCCAGGGCACTCTCTGCAACATGTTTTATGATCCTTGCTTGACACTGTGCAAAAGAAGACACCACTGCTGATTTAAGAGCACTCTGGATTGCAGTCATAGGAAGCAATGAGAATTTTTTGGCCAAGCATTTCATCTGGCTTGTTCTAACACTCCTCTTCGGGCAACCGCTACTGGCTGCAGTAAAGACAGGATATAGGGCGAGATGGACTCAGTACAGCTGAAGTAACAGTTGCAAGAAAAGCACTGTAAGAGGAAGTACAAATCAACACAGATTAATTTTTTTAGGTGTCATACTGGGAATAATTTGGCCTGCAGAACTTTGGCAACGAGGGCAGAGGCTGAGCATGCTGCGACTTTCAGATCTGCATGCCTGAAAGAGCTGCTCAGTTGAAAAAGCAATTCCCATCAAGAGCCTCATGAGGCTACAGATTTCTCTCTAGTCATTCAGTATGAAATATTCTGTTCAGAAAGAAAACTATTTTCAAGTTAAAGCAGGGTTTTTTTAACTGAAAATTGCTTTAAAACCTAATGCTTTTTGGCTTGAAGCTGTAAATAGACAAAGTTCCATTTATATTTATAGATCAGGTTACCTTCTTGCCATTCACACATCCATCTGTTTAAAAGGTGCACTTTTTATTTAAACTTTGTTAAGAAAAAACCTCCACCAAAATAAACTCCAAGCCTTTTAATTTCTCCAAAGCCTTTCAATGACTATAACTGAAATTAACAGCATCCACTTTTGTATGACTTCATTTCATTGCTTTTTGGCATATAAGCCTCCATTTTGTGACCACATTAACTTAGATGACAGCAAGAATTTAAGAATTAAACAGAAACCTGAAAAATAATGGCTAAACCTGGGGAGGGTTTGGGCCGTCTGATTCTGAATGGATGGAAAACTAAGCTCATGCTTGCAGCCGCTACCTGCCAACACACTGCCTGTGTGCACATTTCCCACACTCCCACAGCTTCCCTTCTGCCATGGGTTAACACCATATCACAGGTTGTAAAATTCAAACTATGAAACAAGGAACAGGCCAACGCATTCCTTTACAACATTAGCTTGGATGCAACTACATAGGTGAGTTTTAAGCTTGGGGCTTTTTAAGTAAAAGCTTGTCATCTGTACACAACAGCCTCAGAGAGAGACATGTAACACAGGAAATGTTTGGATAGTTCTCTATTCAGGTGTACTCACAAACAAGAACAGTCTGACAGCATTTCTTCACACAATCCTTTCCCTTTGCAATTATCTCAAGTTAGTTGTTGAATCTGGAGAAATTCAAACTTCAGTATCTGCTGCTATACTAAGTAAGAGGGAACCATGTCTGAAATGGAAATGTTGATTTTCAAAACAATTCATGCTTTGGCCCAGATCTGGAAAGTGGCAGTCTGTAAAAACGCTGGTCCAAGTGTCCCCCTGCTGTCCCTATTGCAGTCCTGGAGCATAAATCCTGGTACAGCCACACAGAGTGGAACAGCTGTGTGCTGAACACCCCAGAGAAAGCTCTTTACTAAAGCTCCTCCTACAGCTACTGTTTGTTCCCCTTTACTCAACCAGATCAAAAAATAACAACACTGATATAAAGAAAAATATTTAGTTAATGCTGTAATCTTCTCAACAAGGATTGTTCTGGAAAGAGCAGCAACAAGGATGCATTGACCCCTGCAAGCAAATGACTCTTTTCCAAAGACAGTCTTGGAATCCCCACCTGGAGCTCTCAGCACACCTGCCGGTGGGCTGCAGATGCTTAGTCACCTCCTCAACAGAGCAAACAACCAGCAGCCATGTCTGTGCCTGCAAGTGATTTCAGCTGCAAAATTACAGATGTGCCTACTCAAAGGCACACTATAAAGGCAGCTTGCTCCTCAGAACATTAAGCTCCTTTACACCTTCTAAATAATTCCAGTTGCCTGGACAGCAGGGATGTTATTTGTTATCCCATCCTTAGGATTACATTTAAATTACTTTGTTGTACGTTATCCTCCACCCAAATATTCCAAAAGAAATCACACTGACTGCTTGTCTGTGCAGGAAGTAAAGAGTTTTAGCTGTACCAAAGGGGAGGAAAAATCCAAGCTGTGTCTACAGTAAACCTTCTCTAACATCCCTCCCCCAACAGCAAGCTGCACGATCTCAGTGTCAGCACTACTGTAGTTCAGACAGACTGCCAAAGCCTACTTAAAAACTGAGCAACAGAGATTAGAGATGGAGTGGCTCAAAAAATGAAGTTAAGCAAAACCTCTATGCATTTATCATAAAAGGATAGGCTTCATAGTCCATGAGGATATTACTTGGAAAACAATCTGTAACTGTGATGAATTTCCTTCAGCTTCTGCAAGCACAGGTCTGTACAAAATGGGATTAATTCAAAACCTTATCAGCAAAACTTCTTATGGTCCAATTCATGGATCCTGCTTTCCAGGGTTAAAATTTAAGGCATGTGATGTACCATGGAGGAAAAAATTGTTTTTATAACCACACTGATGAATCTCAGAGCACAATGCTGCCCTTGAGCAAGTTTGCTGTTTCACTGTTAATAATGAAACCCTAAAGGAAAATCTCAGAGGAGCTAAAAGGAAGAAAAAGAAATCTCACACTATTTTTTAATCTGTTCTGCTGACATACCCTATCCCCCCAAATAAATATTTATTGCACCCCATAAGCAAAAGGGGATTTAATCCATGGTTCAATTTTGAGATAATACTAAGCATACTATGGATTTTAGTTCCATCCTTGTTTTCTAGCAGTACTAGCTGTAGGTGAAAATACCCTGAACAAGTATTTCTTTTGTTGCTGGTACAGAAAATAAAAGCTTGAGCATCTTGTGGGAATTTTTTCAAGCACGGTATGCCACATGCCTATCTCTACAGTGATATGAGAGCAACTGCCTCTCCAATCACTCACAAAGGCAGATACACTGAAACAGAAGTATGCACATAGGCCATCAATTGCATTAATCCTGCTGAGAGCAGATGGCTCTTCCTCACCCTTATAGCATGGGTACTTTGATAAAGACATCAGTAATGGATAATTCAAGTTATCAGAAGCTCCATCAGAAGCATGTATGGGGTGTTGCCTGCATAGCAGCTGCCTTCAGGAAGTGATTTCCAACATGAGCCTGCACTATTTTGATTTCAGCCAGCCTTTTCCAATTCTACTGAGGGCTAGCAAGACTGGCAAAGACATATTGAGCTTAGTAAAGATGGATTTATGCAAGACTAAAATAGAACTGATTTTAAGCTCCACACGGATCTTCCCTCAGCGTAACAGATTCTTTTTTGAAATTACAATTTAGTGGTACAAATTTGCAAAGAGGCAAGCCCTTGAATATTCTGGAGCCTCTTCAGTATTATCTTGCAAACAGAAAAAGCCATCTCATCTAATCAGTTATGCTTCTTCTCCCAAGCCTTAGTGTGTGATATTATCAGTGAAGTCCCCTTTCCAACATACTGCATCCCGGGAAGTTGCTGCAACAGCTGCTAAACTTAAGAATCTAAAGCAAGAAATCTGCTGTAGCCTTAGTTTAATTTTTGACTAGGAGGCCAGGCCTCTTTCTCTGCTTGTCAAGGAGTTCAAAGATTTAAGAAATGCATGTTAACTTCAGCTAAGCTACAATGAGCATTCCTGCCTGGAAACATTTAACATCTCTTTCGACTAAAGAAGACACAAGAAGAAACTTGACTTGTGAATCAAAGCATAAACAATGACATCAAGTACAAACATTGTCTTTACCAGAGTTTCTGACCTCCAACCCGCACTTGGAAAACAGAAGCACATTAAAAGAGTCACCAATGTCTTGATGGAAGCCAGCAGTCTATGATCTATTTGAAACACTTTCCTCACACAACACATACTGTGTCATCTCCACATTTTCCAGTCAGTTTTTAACAGCATCAACAAACAGATACTCAGCCTGTAATGAGCTCATTTTTAAACCTCCCAGTGCAGGATAAACTGGATGCAATTCTCCATGGTACCCAGAAGAAATGACTGCTAACCTCATGATAACACTTCAAGTAAAACAGCTTTGGCAACTGTAGCCTTGTTTGTCAAAGATCAATGCTGGACAAAAAATAAAAATTTTGCATAGGTTTCTTTTAAAGGCCAGGAATGCAACTAATGGCAGTTTCAAGGGGTTTATGATACTGATACTCAAACAAACTTGATTTCAGAATTTGAAATCAATGGTTTGGTTAGCAGAGTTAGTTGAGTAGTTAAGATTTTCAAGGCATATGACTTATACCACATGGTATTCTGACTAGAAATTTGGCTCGTGTCAATAAAGCACATGTTAAACAAATTATGGGTTGGCCAACTGACAGATCTCAAAGTAGCTGACAGCATAAAGTCACTGCGGAATAGAACTGTTTTAGTTTGGTTTTGCATTAATCAGAGCTAGCCAGACACTCATCCAGATCCATAAAAATGCTGAAATCTAGATATAACAAATTCCTTGGAGAAAGTGTTCTGCTAACAAATAGATTGGCAGGATGATATAAATAATAAAAAGACAAAGACAATCAAATGTGTGCATACATTCAGTTGACATCAGTTAAAGCAGGCAATGCCAGAGGCACAGTACACCTCTGACAGCACAGAGCAAAGGCTATAGCTACAGAATAGAGGACAAGGCTTGAAGAACTTGAAGTGCATCCTGGCAGTTAAGTAGCTTGTTTGTCACCTCCACAACAAGATGTATAAATGACTAATAGCCTTCAGCTATCTGTCACAAGGGAGAAGGAAGTCAGCAAGTGCTTCTGTGGCACACTGCTGTTT
Organism: Melopsittacus undulatus; assembly: GCF_012275295.1. Taxonomy (NCBI): domain Eukaryota; kingdom Metazoa; phylum Chordata; class Aves; order Psittaciformes; family Psittaculidae; genus Melopsittacus; species Melopsittacus undulatus. The sequence continues at coordinate 15,305,500 of NC_047538.1, read as the reverse complement.
GAAATCCAAATCTGGGTACCAAAGTCTTAAAATTTGTCTTGGAAAATTGAAGGTGAAAGAAAAGCCACCATGAAAAGAATCTGAGGGTTAAAACCCCAAAACTTCTCTGTAAGGAAACTTAAACACTTTATCTGTTGAGAAGAGACAATTATAAACACCAGAAACTATCCCTACAGAGATCCTAAAGGACTCTCTGCCTAGTGGGGAAGGGACAACAGGGCTCAGACCCACAAACCCTTGCACAGCTCAAGCAAGACAAATTAGAAACATAGTATGAGTGAGGCCAACCATTACTGGAACAAAGCTGAAGAAGTGATACAGCAAATATGTTACTTGGTGTCATTAGAACCAAAATGTAAGCTTTTCAGAAAAACGTACTTTCATCAGCAAGATACTCAGTTGCTCATGAGAATAAGCCCATGGGTTACACATGGTGAAACAAGACGATTACCGATTACCGGTTCCTCCTACCTAGAAATATTTTGCATCAGAGCCTGATCCTGCAAACACGTTGAGGTATCGTTGCGGGCATTCAGGCCTCTATCCTTCTACTGAGGGTATGGAAATAAATATTAAACTGATATAAGTTAATACTGAAATTGACAGTAGAAGGAAAAGAGAAAGTCAATCAAGGCTATGATGGTGAGAGGGACAGGAGAAACATTAAGTAATTAAATTCTTATTGATGTTTTCTAGCCAAAATTAGTATTTGGGAATCAGTGACTTGATGTTACAATCTCCCCTGAACATTACAGGGGAAAAAAAGGGATAAAAGCTAGTTTGGTATTATGTACATATTTATATAATCCACCAATCATTCCCTTAAATCCTTATCACACTGAACATTTAAACATGAAGTTAAATAGCTACATGTTTTCCAAATTTTACATGCATTTGGAAAGCTTTCTGTGCCACAGCCTATTATGATCTTGCTCTATTCATTGTATGCCCACAATCAGGTACTAAAATAAGAAAGAATAAAACAGGAAGGGAAACAAAAGCCAAACAAGAGAAACAGCAGAAATACCTGCACTCATTCAAATAACACAGCAAGGCAACTTTTATGTTTAGACAGCTTGACCTCAAATTTCCATTATGAAGTTTCAATTCATAACTCAGGAGCCAATGTAAGTAGTGAGGTTTTATTTGCAGCTGAGATAATTCCCAGCTTTTTCTTGGATTAGATCCAAACTCAAAAAAGGGCAAAAAGAATACCCCAAAGAAGGGCAAAAAGACATCTATTCTATTCAGGAGCTTTCAAGACCTGTCAATATTGGAGATTATCATATGTTCCCTGTACAAGGCCCATCCAATATGATACCTTAAGGAGTAATGGAAAAGTTTAAGGCTCAAGCCTACTAAACTGGAACATTAACAAAGGAAAAAAAGTTGAATTGAGAGATCACTCCACTTGCATCTGCCCTTGATATTCAGATGCAAAACACTGCTTCCCACCATTTCCTTATTAAATCAGCAGTGGACTCATCGCCCAGTTAAAAACAGATGCACTAAGATTATTTAAAGATTTTTACTGTTCATGAAGCTTTTATGTCAAAAGCTGAAATGACCTTGTATGTATTTCCGTGTGCAAGCATTTGCAGGACCATGCTTTTTAAATTCATAGATGTTAAAGTCAGGAAATTTCAGAAATTCAAATTAATCAAGGAGGGAGGAACAGCAACAAACTAATGAAACAGCAAAATCAGAAACTATTTACTGGTGAAAACATTATGATTCATAGCACCAAACTTAACTTTTAATCTGCAATTTCAAATATTGAAAATGGGTACATTTGCACAAGTGAAATCTAGACACCCCCTTAGAAACTTACATATTAGATACATGGTAATTTAGTTGTTTACGGTCTTAAACTTTGTACACATAAGTCCTGATCCAGCTTTTTTCCCATCCAGTCATGCCCTGCAAATAAAAACCAGAATCTCTGGCTAAGTTACTGATTGTTTTGCAAAGTTAAAGATAAGAACAAACATTTTGTTTCAAAGGTGGTGTTACGAACCTCTGATCCATTTTTCTGCACAGTTTCCAGTTCTCAGTCAACATATGAGTGTGATTGATTAGCCTCTCATGAGCACAAATATTCTTTGATACACGAGCATGAGAGAGGAAGAAAACATTTGCCAAAGCTGTTTGCCTGAACAAGCAAGCGATGTGTGGCAGACAAGAACGATGTGCCACCATTAGTCATTGGTAAAGGGAGGCAACATGGATGCTCTGCTTAGCAACTGCAGTCCTCCTCCTCATGTAGGACACATTACAGCAGTTCAGTCATGCAGGACTCCCCTTCATGCTCTCCTTTGTTTCAAAGAGAGAGGCTTTTCAAAATTCTTAAGAAAATAACATTTGCATCGTATCAGAGCATGAGCTGAGCAGGCTCAGCCTCCTGTCTCTGACAGTGGCCAACATCGGATGCTTAGTAAAAAAACCCCTCTAACAACTACTCATTCATCACATCTTATCTATTCCAGCATTCCTGCGTCACTGATGGTCAAGCTCAGGGAAGACAGAGCTAGCAAGATCATAACTTAGCACCAGCAATAAAATCCTCCATTCACATTCAAAGCAAGACATCTAAACTATCAGAAATTTGAAGCAGTTCAAGACACAAGATGAAGGGCAGGTACATCTATCAACTGTGCTTTCGGTTGAATGTACTTTTTCCATCAGGCTGGATTTGATGACCCGTGAAGCTCCTCTCTGCAATAATATCGAATCACACAGTACTCTGTTCGCTTTGACTTCAAGCAGTCAGTTGAGCCCCAAAGAAAAACAACTCAAGGATCGTTGATATATTTCAGAGGAAATTTGTTTCAAGTCTGAGGTAGTCTCTTCTCTTTGTCATTTGACATTCTCAGGTGTATCTTATAGCTCTTCCCAAACATTGTTTTAGAAATGTGTGTATAGCTCATATATAGAAAATACGAATAAAGGCCAAACATTAAAGGGAAAAGATACTGTAAGTTCTACAGTGTGCTAGGCTGTATGAACTAGAATGCTGCTAATGAACCAGTAATCAGACTTGCAGAGATTAGTCTGTTTATGGGTAGACAGAAGCAAGTTTCCTATAAGCTGGTTTTGAAAGAAGTGCAAAACAACTTCTGACTGAAAAAGTACATGAAAAATGAAAAATCTTTCCACATGCACAAGAAGGAGAGTAAGTGGGTTCTGTCAGTAACCTCCTTTCATAATCACGCTGTATTAAATTGCACACAGCAAAATAGAATTTACTCAGATAATAGGGAAAATAAACCCCACAAATTACTTAACAAGCACAGAAGAAGCTTAATTTCCTGCTTGTATCCTTTACCCTCTCACCAAGTCACCCCTTCCTTCCAATAAGCCCACACATCTCTGCAGTAATTCCATAGGCAGAAGGCATTATATGCCACAAGCAGTCAGGACCTCCATGGATGTGAACTGACCCCTGGTCCATGCTGGCCAATTCAGCTGCTGTCAAATGCTGTGCAACAGCTGAACGCTGTCCGCATGCTGCTTTCTCCTGAGCAGAAACATTAATGTGTTTCACCCTTCTGTTTCAGAGAGAGCAGTGCTTTTCAAGGCTTCTAGCTCTCTTTTCAAATGTGGTTAAAGCTGACCAATGAATTCAGAAGTTATTCAGCTGACAAGGCAAACACAGAAGCCTAGCATTTCCTTTGGAAGCAGTCTAAAAAGAGTAAGTAGCCTTATATAGTATTAGGATTCCATCTGGGCATCTTTGGTTTGAATACTGAAAATAGTAAAGACAGATAAGAAGTTGCCCAATATAAATGTCTTTTGAAAAGAAAAAACTAGGAGTTTAACATTTGCAGATATCTGGGAAGTTGGGAAATACTAACATCTGAATCATTCCAGCAGCATCCAAGCTCTAACCATAACATCTAGTGTTTTTCACTGTTAGACCTCTGAGAGGCTAGTCCTTATTGTCAAATGGTATCTAACTGGGCACAGCTTTCCCTAACATAACATCAGACTTGCTTTTCTTTCAAGGTGAACTTTGGTTCAATCTCTTCTGCAGAGACAGCCGATTAGAACTTGCTCAAGAAATATTTTTCAGGTTTCTTAGGCTTATTGACATTATACCTAAAGCATATGAAAGAACAGAAACCAAAACTAGACTTTCTAAAATAACACCACACAGCATGCCCAGGTATGCATACTGTAGTTTTCACCTCCTAGGCAATTATATAGTCTGCTTTGTATGTTACTAATTAGGCAACTTTATAATTCTATTACATTTTATGTAAGGGCCATTTATATAAGGTCTAATCTCACTAAAGCATCACGACTAAAAGCTCATTATTCTAAGGCAGGAAGGCAATAAAAAGATCACAGCAGACAAGGCAAAGCCCTCCTGTGTTAATTGCTAGAGGCCACTAACCAGGCACCTCCACATACCTGGAACAACGCACAGCAATCTCCGGAAATGGCTCTCCTCATGAAGGAAACTGGGCAAGGAGTTCACATGCTGATGGCTGCTGCAGAACCTCGGTTTATCACTTCAGCAGATGCTATTTCTATTCTTTTCACTGAGATGAAAGTGACTGATGGAGTCACTGATTAAGCCTAGAAACATTCTGTACTGCACAGTTACTATCACAGGTCATCGTTCTAAGGTTTATGACACATAAGCAATAACACAGATACATTGACCAGCTGTATCAAAGAAACAAAATTCATTCTTAGTGAAGCCTGTGATGAAGAAATGCCAATCACTTGCCTAGGACTATGTCCTGCCAATTAAAAAAATACAGCTTGCTGATATTGTTTTTTCACTATGAGGATGGTGAGACACTGGAACAGGTTGCTCAGAAGTTGTGGATGTTCCATCCCTGGAAGTGTTCAAGGCCAGGCTGGATGAGGCTCTGAGCAACCTGGTCTAGTGGAAGGTGTCTCTAAGTATGGAAGGTGTTTGGAACTAGATCTTTAACGTCCCTTCCAACCAGAACCATTCTGTGGTTCTACGATTCAATGAATGCCAAATATTTCCACCTTTTTTATTTCACAAATATGCATGCTCAGGAGAGAATTAATGTAGGAGGGTGTGAGGCAATCACATTCCACTTCAGCTTACAGCTCAGCAAGCTGGCAGGAAGTTTGAACACAGATGTTTATTTGTTTAGATATCTCACTGTAATCTACATTTTGGCATTGCTAAAGAAATCTCAGAGGTCTGAAATACCCACAGACACAGAGTACTCAAATCTTGCTTTTCACTGCCTTTCCACCAACAGACAAGGCACACAATATGTGACCTCCAAAGCTGCTGTTTATCACATCATATGCATAGTGGAAGTGAGAAGCAGCTGTAAATATTACATATTTTTACTCCCATTACCAAAAGTGGAGGCACAGCCTTCACCCCCTTGAGCATCCCTACTGACAAACAATGGCCTTGGAGGACAATGTCATTCTGTACTCAACTAGGAAACAAAATAATCACTATGTGATGAAAGTTTGCATTAAGAATCTTTCCCACCTCCAAATCCACATCTCAAGCACCACCACCAAGCATATTTCAGAACACTCATCAGCTGTTACACAGAGAACTCAGGCTCAGTCTCCTAGCAGCATCACTATTAATAGAATCCATTTAGAATAATCTCCAGTTTCAACCTTACTGAACTCTACGGACTGAATTTCCAAAGCCACTATTATCCATAACAGATTTCTCCTCCTTTGCATTCTGCCATTAGTATATGTAATGTCATGATCAGTGCAAAGAACAACATACTCATTAAGCAGTTGATCAGTCCAAAAGACAGGAATATTTTACCTTAATTACAAATTAAGTGGCCAAAAGGGGCTTGTGTTTTTGCCAATGTGCTTGTGCTATGGTAGAAATGTTTAGGGACTGTCTAGTTCTACAAAGCTGCTTCTAGAATTAAAGCAACTCTCTAACGCTAGTGTGACGCCTTTGAAATTAAAAATACACACATGCTGACATGTTTTCAAACTTGTCAGCTCCCATCTGGAGCAGTATTCACTCATCTCTGCCTTCAGCTTTAAAAAGAGTGCTGTTCCTGGAATCACAAATGGAGAAGCACTGTGTGCACAACCCTGGGCCACACAGACATGGGAGGGGATCCATTTGAAATGCGCAGCAGAGAGAGCAATTGCATCTGTATCACACTGAGACCAACTAACAGAAGTCTGACCTCCTCCTCCTGACCAGGCTTACAGACAAAACTCTCTTCCAGCTGCTTTCTGATGCTCGCAATTCCCAAAACACATGCTCCAAGCTACCTGGGTTTTATTTCTTTGGGAAACAGATTGCAATTGAGGGGTACTACTAATTACAAACAGCCAGTTTTGACTTAACAATTACAACAGATACACACAGCTGCTTCTTTCCCCTCTAGGTTTTTGAAACACTCAAGCCACTACAAAGTCTTTGTTCCTTACAGTCTAAGTGTCTTTCCCACAGTCTTAACCATCTACATATTGCTCAAAATTGTCTGTAGCATCCCTTCACTTCAGCTCTTTCCTCTTCAGTCCTATCCCACTTGAAAACCATTTATGGCAGCTAAAAATACCAAAGATATTACTGTTTTCTGAAACAATCTCAGAGTTGCCTTTTACCTGAAGTCAAGCATGCAGGAGACAATCACGAATCTTGTTTTGGCAGCTGTTCTGCATACTAAGCTACTTTTACTCTTTCTACAAAGAAGGGATTTCTTTCTTCCATTCCCCTGTATTCTGTCTTGTATCCTGTTCAAATATCAGTAGCCTCTGTGTCATGTCAACACTGCTTTTGAGCCCCAAAACAAAGTGTTTTCACAGACAGGCAGATTCTGATCATCAATATCTTATGATGCAAACTGCTTTCGTTGCATTGGGTTTTATGCAGATAGATTTTATGGTATCTACAGTGTTTTGAATATTTTCAAAACCCACCTATTCCACGTACTATATCAATAATAACATTCTCAAGGCTCTCTTCAGTGCTTTACATCCACTGAGCATTGGACAATTCTTCAGGGGAAGGATTATATATTCTTTAACATATTTTACCTTTTGTAAAGCATGGCATAAATAATGCTTATAAGGGGACATCGTCAAAGTCAGGCACCCAAAAGTTTAGTTAATTTTTAAATTTTCATGGGCTACCAATACTTCTTTTGCATTCTTTCACAGTTTTACCCTCTCAATATCAAACCAACATAAACTCACACACTCAAGATTCTCTCCTGTAAACCACCCATTGGGATCTCTAACTCCTGTAATGCAGGAAGTCAAACTCTATGAAAAATATTAAGTTTTTTTAGATTGCCATTGGATCACAAATCTAGAAATCTGTTTATAGTACAAGACTTTCTATAAGTCAGTGTTTATGTGAGGTATTAAACAAGCTCCCTGAAGACTTTGGACATTCCCTTCTAGCTTTTTTGTCAACTTCTTTGGACAATATATGACAAATAGAAGTCATTAAATCCAATATGAATCAATACATATATCTAGCTCTTGCATTTTAGGGGGGAAAAGGTTTAGTTCTATGAGACAAACTGTAACTTGACACTAAAATAAAGGTGTTTCTGATCACCCTGCAGCTAACAGGCTTGATACTGAGAATTTCAGATTAAGGACGAGCACAAATGGCTGGTAGGTTTAAGCACTCTTTACTTGGCTCCCTATGCTCTATGGAACCTAAGAAGTTACATGCTATGAACAACTCACATGCCTGGCTGCACTTCACAGCCATAAAGGAAAGATTAGAGAGCAGAAAACCATCCCATTACAATCAATTCACCATGCTCTTCCCATCCATTTATATTTGCACAGCACCACTTTGCTCTGAAGAGGAGGTAAAATAACCACCAGCCACCTATACAGAATCCTCATGCTTCTGAGTTAAATTTGAAGCCCAGGAAATCCAGAGAAAAACGAACAGTAGTATTTAAGCTGAAGAGTGAATCTCACTCTAGATAAAGCTAATCCATCCTGGCAGGTCTGACTCTTACCTGTAGTTAAAAAGATACTTTCAAGAGAGACTGGTTTGTATTTAAAATGCATCTGGTTTGTATTTCAAATGCACCTCAATTCTTGTGAAAGACCATGCAAGGCAGGATGTCTCCCAAACTTCTCCACAGAAGATCGCTTTTTTTCTTTTACAAATCAAAATGAGGGCTGAACTCAACCTTAGGGTCTGGGTAAATCTTCTTTGCAGAAAATGTTTCGTTTTGCTCATGGGTGTATCACCTCCAGGAAAACTGAGGCAATATTTGCTGTGTTTTCACCAATAAGGGGTTGAGATTTTTTCCTGTAGTGAAGGGAGGAAGGGAACTAAAAACGCCAAAAAACAGGTGGTAAGTACGGACTGCTCTTACTATTGCTCTGCTTGGTAAGAGAATTTGTTACTGGACTCATGTAAATCTTTTGAAGAGCTTCCAGATGTTTGCCTCTCATGTTTGCTCCAATTTACTGTATCTATCCTGTAAATTTTGTTCACCCAACTGAACACTGCCTCCCCTTTCTGGACCTTTCACTCCTTGGTAGCAGCTGATTTTATGTTGAGCATAATTTACTAGTAAGTAAAGGAATTATTATTTTAGGAATCTTGATTTCTAAAGACTCAGTAACTTTCGAATTTTTACCTTTTCATTTAGACATTGCTGTTGCAGCAAGAGACTTGGTGCAAATCTCCTCAGGCTGCAAGCTTTCCACTTCGCAGGCAAACTTCTTAGTAATGAGGAATTAGGTCCACCATTGTCCTTATCATGCTTTCCTTGAAAGGAAGTAGCTGGGGTAAGCAGAAGGTAGGCAGACTGCAGCTGATCACAGCTTAAAGTGGATGTTCTTTAAAACCCCAAATTATTGCATTATTTTGTGATTGTTGAAGTAAGGCCTGCACTTGCAAAATGTAGGCCAAGTTTTCAATACTGGAATGCTATATTAAGGTGCTCTGCTCTATATTGGTTCAGGTATAAACTCCAAAAGTAGAATATTTAATTATGTATATGGTCGATATTTGGTGTCAGAGAAAGCCCATCGGGTATTCTGCAGGTCTTAGAAACAGATTTACAGTATTTTAGGAATGAAGTCCAGATCGAGATCCTTTCTGGAGAAACTGACGAATGCTCCAAGTACTCCAGAAGACTGGAGCACAGGGTTTGGGATTAAGTTTCAGCGTCTGAAATGTTAAAGAGGATTTATTTAGCCCTATTTCAGATTTCAGTGAATAGTGAAAGAGGGGGAGAACGTTAAGAAAACGTTTTTTGTCATCTTCACCCAAATGCACATATAATATTCTGCAGAATCTTGCCCAGTCATCCTGGTAAGTATCACTGGAAAATAGTCTAAAAATTCACTACGATCTGCTTTCAAAGTTTAAATAGCTGTATTTATATATACAGCTAGCTACAAAAATGATAAATTTGGAGATACGATTCTAAAGGCATTACCCGTTCAGCCCTGCAACACCTGGGATCTCTTACCCTATGGTCTGTGTCTCTGCAGTCAACCAGTGAAGTCAGACCCTTTGGTCTGAGACACACTGGCTGTGGCTGATAGCAATTTAGAGTCTGATCAGCTTTTCCCAGAGCTAAGTTGATAATATCCATTCAAGGAACAGATTTAAATCTGTCTTGCTTGAGATGGTTTACAAAAAGACAAAATAATGGCTGAGCTCTAAAGGAAGCAGAATTACTACAGAGACTCAGAAGCCTATGCAAGATCTTATTTTGTTCAACTGCACTGTAAATCCACCCACCATCCCACAAAAATAACAGATTGCACTATTCTGTTTCTCAGACGAGATTTTCAAATGCTTCCTAGTTGGCCAAACATGCTCCAAGACTTTTACTAGCAACTTTAACAGCAGAAAAACTGACACACCTCTGGTAGCATTGAGACCAGTTCCAGTATGAGATGTGTAAGAAAGCACTCGGCTTTTCAGCCATCCAGGCAGTTAAAAGTAAGCACTGCCAAATAACCATCTTGAATGTGTTAGCGAAAAAAACCCTGGCTAGCAAGTAATCTGCATAGTAGATCTGGATGTTAGCATGAAGCTTGCAGATTTAAAAAGTATCCACAGGTATGTTCCAAAGTACTCAATTTCACTAAAAGCCCTATTTTAAGTATAATATTCCCTGCTGATAAAAGCTTACATTCCTATACTATGTGGTATACTATAAAGTGAATATACAACTTCTACTGTGCTAAATCATAAAGCATACACTTGATTTCCTGAACAGTAAGGTCTGAAACACTGAAAAGCTGGTCAGCAGTCCTAAAACAATCCCTCCCCACTAATACACCTTCTAGTGCTCTTCTGCAGAACCAGAATAAAGACACACTTTCAAAACAGCTCCTTTTTAAACATATCATCTGGTGTGCCAACCCCAGGATAGAGCCATCCTAAACTAAAGGAGTCCCATCTCTCCCTTGAGCTAGTCTTTCAGTGCTATGCAGTGTAAACTGCAAACTTCTACAGGAATTCTACAGGAATTGGTTGAGGAAGTAACGTTACTTGGCATCTAATTAGAACATGTATCTATTGAGTCAACTAAGTCCTGAGTTTCTCCTGCTCTAAAGGCTGCAGCTCTTTAGGGACATGGCTTTTGTTAGGTTTATGGTTGAACTCTTGAAGGTCTTTTCCAACCTAAATGATTCTATGGTCTATTGACCGAGATTTGTTTCAAACTTTACACACTGCAACCTCCACAACCTAACACCTTTCTCTCTTCCGTTCCACAGTCAGGAGATTAATGCAGCATGCAGGGTCTCTGCTAGGTTAGCAAGCTAGGGTAATTACCAGTCATTTACTGCTAATGCCTACACAAACTCTCTGGGTACTGGTACACTGTCAGAACAGGTAGTCATTCAGCTGCTTTTTGCTAACCAAAGGCCAGGAAGCCTGCACTGTTAACAGTGAACAGTTTTAAATCCCACTAAAATAAAGGGGTCTAATGCATGGCAGAGTTATGCAAGCTGAAACAAAAGTTACAAGAAGTTCAAGTATTGCATGGGCATTCCTTTATGCATTTTTTTCCCTTAGGATGTCATCAGCCTTCCAGAGTAATCTAAAAAGCTGAGTACAGAACAAGACCTCTAGAACAACTCCCACCTCTAGAAATCACTATAGCTCAATGCCTTGACTGCATATAAGGGATAGTCAGGAAAGAATATATGGAGGTTTTGAGCCATTTCCACTCTTTTTTCCCCAATAGATCCTGAGAAGTTCAGATTTGCTCAATACTATTTCAGATATTTCTTAAATAAAAATACTCTTGCCAAAGCAGGAAAGATAAGTCAATCTTGATATTTTTCTTTAGCTATAACTTCGCCTAGTATAAGCATTTTTATTGCAGTGCCACCTAAAATTACCACTCATGAAACAATACCCTTTTAAGAAAGGCATTCTGCAAGCATATATGGTCTTAAAAGTATTTTAGGACTCATTGCAAGCAATTTGAATTATAGCTAAGAGTGATGCTTTTAAAAATTCCATTGCTTACTTGTCCTGCAGCATCTTGCATGCATGAACTCTTCTTACAACCATCAAGTGTATTTTATCACCAACAGAATATTGAATATAAGCACAAAGCTAACTACAGCCTGTGAGACAGCCTGAAAGCAACAACAAACTATTCACTGTAAAGTGTTAAGTCTAGTTAGCTAGAGAAAAGGGAGAAGCAACTGGGGCTTTTTTGTACTGCAGACAAAATGCAGTTCATCTGGGTCTACTTTGCTGCCAAGATTTTATCATGGCTTAGTTTGGGTTTTGTTTTTCTCTTCAAAAGATTAGTGTCCAAGCATATGAATACATGGTATTTGTTTTGCTGTCAAAACATAAATACCATGTGTTTCATCCAGCAACACAGTACGCTTCAAAGATTCATCCTAAGTAGAAGACATACCATAGGCTAAGCCATTTGTCAAGTAGGCAGCAGAGCCTGGGGTAAAGTTCCCGACTTCCAGCTCAGTCTCTAAAGATGAGATATTTTATACTCCACAAGCAAGTACTGATACATTCTTTGCTCTTCTGTTGTTTGAGATCCACTCAAAATCTCCCAGTGCATGTGTTTTCTTTAAAATTTCTTCCCCATCCCTAACTACTTTCTCAAAGGGAAATGTCAACGTGAGGAGGCCCTTATATTTGCTTGATTTATAGCCTTTTATTAGCTCCCTGTGCATGTGATGCCAAAGGCTGGTCTTTGCCAAGTCTCTTCAGTCCCTGCTTAAAGCAGAAGCAGATGCCGTACACTGTTAGCACAGAAACACATGTTCCGATTTAAGCCCCCTATCCCATTATTTATAGGTAATTTCAATTCTTGCAGAAGCATGAATATCACTTTCTCATGCATAGGGAAAGAACTGCTTAGGAGTTAAAAATGTCTTGTTCCTATACTCCCACCTCAGTATGAAATATTTCCTCCACACCTACTGGCAGCCCAGAACGAAGCCTTCCCATTTCAGAGCAGAGCTGGGGACATTTTTCATTGCAGCAGAAGAGGACTTCTCCTACAAGAACAGCACAGACATTGCCTCTTCCTATGTGTGCTGAATGCTTGGCCAAAGCCCTTTCACCAGGTGCTGCGCAATTAAATCACAAGGCCATTACATATGCTGATAGATTAGGGAGTATTAAGAGTTAGCTGACAAATAACCAATGACAACACACTAAGGCATGTTGCAGGTGTGCACTTCACTCTTTTACATAGAGAGTTTCTACACTTCCACTATACGTTCATGTCTGCTAGCATATCTTTCTCCTTCTGCAGAAGTGACTCTTCTATCTTTGTATAGCACAGCCATGACAAACAGCATGTGTCACTAGTCAAGGACACAAAAAAAGCGAGTACCATTCTTTTCCAAATGCTTCAAAATCCCGTTCCAAAAGCCTGCAGTTTCCAAACCAGCAGCATGCAGCTCCTCGATCTGCAGTTAACCAGCTGCCAGCCACTGGTAGAAAGCTTTGTGCACATATAACACTTCATCCATTCCTCAGCCAAACAACAACAGCATATGTCAGCTTGTGTATTGTTATTATTCTTCCTTCCTTCATATATCCTTCTCCTTCTATGCTCCAATTAGCTCAGCTCTTGAAGAATGAGTAATACGCTGCACAATCCAAAATAAAAATATTAAAATTACTAGCTATGTCCAGTAACATCCTGACCCTGTTAGAGCTTTCTTAGCTGTTTCCGATCCTGCATACTGTCCAGACATCCACAACTTCTTATACTCCTTTGGACCAAAGGGAAATAGTACAGTACAAAGCATGAGGCCCTGAACACACCTGTAGCACTCTGACATGGCCTCACTTAAAGATTTTCCATAGGATCAGTCACAGTAGTTCCAGTTGCCTTGGCACAAATCTCAAGTATACATGCTCGATGCTTAAATTCAGAAAAACAGACCTCAACCATCAAAATTCACTGTAGGGTTTTTATTATTCAGAGAAGGAAAAAATACAGTTTCTTTTTCCAAATCAAACAAAATGCTGGAGCGGTTTCAATACACTAGTCAAACACCTGAAAAGTTCAAAACCCTGTCTCCTGTTTGGACATGGCTTTCAATCACACATCCCTCATACACAAATTATTTAAAAGACCATTTAGGTGTAGCAGGAGAAGCGAACAATGAGCTGTGCTGGGTCAGCTACAGTAATGGAGAGACAAAGAAAGCAGAGAGAAATGCAGGTCCCTGCTTAACAGGTTTATAACTGCGTAAGATGAGGAAAAATTAAAATCTTGTGAATAAAGTATAATTGTCCTACCTCTGTTACGGGTTTCCTAGGTGTTTATATATACATACATATATGTATGTGTATGTGTGTTTGTGGGATATGTGTGTATATGTATGTATGTTAGTGCTGCATAAACCACTGCAAACGTTATAGAGAGAAGCTGATTTTCCTGCTTCCCTACCCAGTTACCTTAAACCCTTACTACTGAAGCGTCTTACAAGCCCCAGGAAACCAAAAGGCACCCAGAATTACATTTTTGTAAGTGTTCTAATTCCAGAAATACTAATACCAGACACTGGCTCCTACTCATAGCCCAGTTAAAGCCCAACCAATGGATCTAGCAATCTTTTTTAAGTCATAAGTGCCACAACAAGAGACAGGTTTACTCCTTATTTCTTAGTAATCTTGAGGCTGCCTGGAATTAAGCTCTGCAGCAATGTATTCCAAATGATGCTTTATTGGCACAGCAAGCTATTTAAAGGTTTTGACAGTTACAAATTTTGCAGTAATTTTTCCCTGCTGTATTTCTTAATATTTTCTGCATTCCTTCCCCTTCCTTCCCACCTGCCTCCTCCAAGCATCCCAGCAGCTGAACAGCAAGTGTGTCACAGAGCCGCATTCATCTTAAACCTACCTAATAGACTCTTGTTCAAGTTACTAAGAACAATGAGTGGCTTAAAAGCAATAACCTTCTTCATTGTAAAGTAGCAGTGTTTATGCAACAGTTTCCCCTTCTAAGAGCATTATATAAACACAGCCTTCACAAGCCCTCTTCATTAAGTGCCTGTCAGAAGAGTGAGGCATCAGAGGCTCTTGACTCTCCCATCCAACAAACCTATAAGCTATTTTGATACCCCAGATTGCTGAAGCCAAAAGTCATAACACAACCTATACTAGCGTTCCAGCATTGCCTCTGATACAACTCAAACATCATGAAATTCTAATCTTCACATGCACTTCGAAGACATGCACAAATTCCTCAAACCAACTTGATTGCAAGGAAGGTATTAGGAGTATGAAATGGGCCTAGTTAACCAGTCCTACGCAGATAAGAAAACATTTTTCTAAAACGTGTGTCTTAAAAACATACTCCCATTTGCAACATACTTGCATAACAGCCTGATATGAAGAAAAAGGATAATAAATCATTCCCTTAATATCCTAACTGGGCAGACTGTTTCATAGCTTTCTTCCAGTGAGGGAGAAAATAGCCAGTTTTGTAGCTACATCTGTGGTGTTCTTTGTTGGAAATGCTCTGCCAGTATCTCAGAAAAACAGCAAATATAAGAAAGAGACAGGAGACAGATGTTGGCAAAAAACAAATTTAAGAAACACACACCAAAAATCCAAACCATGCAGTCTGGAAGATCTTATGCTTTATACACTGGTACTTCATCATGCTTGCTTAATAATTGTTTAAGAAGAGGAGAAGGATGGGAGTATGATAAACAATAGAAGCCTGGCCCACAAGGAAGGGAACTGAAGTCTAAAATGAAGGAGAAGTAAGCTACAAGAGAATCCAGATGTAGCCTTGCTAGAAAGAACTGACAGATGCTTAACTATCTATTTGCTAAAAACATGGGCCAAATCCAGAACTCTTAAAGTGACTGGAATCACTTCAACTACATTCAATAGCCTTTGGATCAGATCCTTAATTGGGCCAAAAGCAAATTCACCATTTCTTGATCAAAACGAAAGCTCAACAAGAGCTTTCAAAATCCATACTTTTCTTGGTAAGGACAATTTCTAAATGTCTTTGGCGCTCCTGCTGAAACCACAACAACCAAAGCATACTGTTGGCCAATTCACTGGTGTCCCCTAAATATAGCTTGAGAACACACAAAAAAACCTTTGTGTATCTTTTATTTCAGGGTATTTATTGTACTGCTGTCATTAAATGGAACCAATAAATAATAACTTATTAATACAAACAAAATTCCTGAAAACCTAACTAGAATTGTAAAAATCCTTTTTAATTAGTAACATATTTGGATTATCCCAATGAAATGTTTCTCCAAGTTGTAACTTAGACAAAAGGCTCCACTTATACGTAGTGGGTTTATTTTTATTTGTTTCTAAATTTTTACAGCTATGGTCTGTTAGAGATCTTGACAAAAAAGCCTCCCCATAATGTACCTATTCACTCAATTTACAGCCCTACCGAAGCAGGGTCTTTTTCTGCAAAGACATTCTTTGTGCTCCCATATCTAAGTAATAGGGTATTACTGTAAATAATGCACGCCCTAGGAATAAACTGTTACATTTCTAACACACAGTGAAGTGCCAAAGACTAGACAAAATATCCTCCCAAAAAAGAAATACTCTTTAGCTTCCCTAAGCACAATGAACTTTGCACAGTGGGCTGGCTGGCACAGAGGCGTGTGTGGGCTCAGTGATACTAAGACAACATCTTTAGTATGAAAATTCAGCTATCCTTCCAGTGGATATTAAACAGCAAAGTATTGCACCACTTCTGCTCCTTACCCTAGAGGAAAACAAATAGATGTTGGTGCAAATTTTCTCTCCAGAAAATGTTTTTTTAAAGTATATTTTTTAACAGAAATGTGCTGTAAAGCTGTCTTATTTCCCCAGCTCTTCAAGAGAAACAGCTCTTGCTATAGAGCTCTTGTTCCCAGGGACAAAATATTCAGACTTACCCTCAAAAAAAGAGGAAGAGCTTCTTACCTACACAGTTTGTGTAGCTGTTAAAACCAGTTCAAAGCTCTCCCATGGGCAGAGGCAAGGTGAAACAGACCAGAAACTTGATTTGCTGTCTATATGAAGCATGTCTAGTTGAAGAAAGCATCTTCAAGAGGATCCTCAAGCCCAAATGGGAGACTGTGCCAGCCTACTTTTGCCAACTTTTGAGGGGGGCCATTTCACTAAAATAGGACTGAAACCTTTTCACACTTACACTGTCAAATAGCAATGCACAATACGATACCTCATTCCCTGGCCTTCGATCAAGCCCTTTAGTAGGGATTCACTAGAAAGAAGAAAACAGCATGACATTCCCTTTTTTTTTTGTGACTAAGGAATTCTTTTGTTGTTTCTCTAGGCAAAAGGGTTACAAAAAAGGGTCCAAAGTTTGTCACATACTTGTATAAAGTTGTCTGCCTCCTAATAAGGCAAATTCACAAGTGGAGTGAAAAGACAAGCTCTCACAATGCTTTCAGTAACTTAAGGGGAAAAGTTGCATCAGTTAACCTACTGAGCAGAAAACCTAGAGAAGAAGCAGGCGATTGTAGGGTCTGTAAAGCATAACCCTGCCAATCTCAGCTTTTTCTTAGTTCCAAAATATTCCAGTACTCCATGGATTTCACTAGAACAACTCATTTCAAATGAAGAATAGCATTCTAGCATTTTTATGGTCACACCTGCACACACATTTAGGAGGTCCATTTCCTGCCTTACTGTATACAAGCACAATGAGGCTCCTGATTTTTTTATTGCTCTCCAGACAATATTTTTACACTGATGAAGAAATGAGATGTACAAAATTGTTAAGGAAAGAAAAATAGAGAACTGAAAGTTATAAATTATCCTAAATGCCAGTAGTTCAGTAAATGTCTATGATTTACAGTTAGGTAGCACAAACAGTTTGAAGAGAGTAGTCTTTGCCAAGACTTAGTTTTATAATCAAACTGCCTGAAGCTTAGGCATCACAGGACCTCCAGCATTAAAAATGTGGCAGCCATCCAAAATACTACACAGCACCCAACAGATCTTATCTTCCAGATGTATGCAAGCATCTTTTGCTTAATTTCTCCAGCTACTCAAGATTGTTGAAAAGAAAACTGGCCAGGGGGAACACCAGTTGGGATCCTCTGGTGTACCCTCCACCACAGACTCACACACGGAGAGATTTCCTTCATCTGATGAAAGGAGTGCAGCAGAGGAGCTGGACATTGCCTAACAGCTGGAAGAAGGGGGAGGAGATCCTCACTTCTTCTACATTCTCTTCATAGGAAAAGGGATTTCCCATGGATAGGGACATACGAAACAGCTTGGCAGCTGCAAACAACTAACTGCAAGGTAAAGGGAGACATCAGAGAGGTGGAGACCACTCCCTCAATGATGCAGATACACTTTAAGTGCAGAGAAATCAATGCCATATAAATGTTACAAGGCCTCAAAGCCGTTCTACCGTTGCTGCCTCTCTCTATTTTCAACCATGATTTCTCAATGCTC
The DNA here is from genome assembly GCF_012275295.1 of Melopsittacus undulatus. Taxonomy (NCBI): domain Eukaryota; kingdom Metazoa; phylum Chordata; class Aves; order Psittaciformes; family Psittaculidae; genus Melopsittacus; species Melopsittacus undulatus. The sequence continues at coordinate 15,287,604 of NC_047538.1, read as the reverse complement.
CTCCACTCCTAATAAAAATAGTCTTTTAAATATGCCAAATGTGCATGGCAAACATGTTTGGCTTCTACATTTCATTTTATAACCAAAAAATGAGGAAATTGTACTGATCTGTGACATGAAGCAAGGTGGTCCACGTTAGCATTCTCTCCCTCCTGTATAAATTTTTTCATGAGAGGACAATGCAGGTTTAAGGACTTGGAAACACATATTCAGCATAGTGTCAACAGAAGCAGATTTTTCACAACAACAATAAATGAAATGAAAGATCTCCCCACCATCAAAGCTGTCAGCCCCTTTTGAAAAAGGAAATTATTACACAGATATAGAAAATTTCACAGGAAGAGCAGTATCACAGCTCCACTTTGTGAGACAGTATCATTCCCTTCTCATTCCTCTTCTAGAAACACAGGACTATCGAGATGATGTTCAGTGAAATCTATTTGACGTGCCTCTGTCCCTAACCACTATTTTTTAAACTCAGTTAAATTACAGATCTAACGTTTTCTCAAGGGACATTAGCCTCTCGCTGCCCAATCCACCCTGCATTCTTCTGGAATCTCAGCACTGACTTATCTGCAAGCAGAGATGAAGCTCACAGTAAAAGACACAAGAAAAACATCCTTCCTGGGTGGCTACACAACTGACATGAGCATTTATTCTTGAAATTCTATGATTTCTCATCTTGTTTTCCATCAGGTTCACAAGCCAGTTTTATAATTAATTTTATGTTCCTTCCTATTACACAGGAAATGCACACCTCCAGCTGATTAGTGGTAACCGATTTCCCTAGTTATAACCAAGGGAAATCATTTCAGTACCATAACGGAATTCACAGTAAGAAATTAGCATGTCTTAACATGATTCATCCCTCATACTATTCTATAAAGGTCTTTCCTCCTATCTTAATTACTTAGAAGTGACTCTAAATCCAGCTCTCTTCAGCGAGCCAGTATTTAAAAATACCTCAGTCTGGTCATTCATGAGCTGCATTTCTAGAGCAGGCAGGGCACAACAGCTTTTTTAATCATTAGATTAGTTAGAGGCTTCTTTTAAAGCAGACAAAAGGAGGTTTGTAAACTGAACTGATGTTCAAGACCCAATTAACACCAATAGTCAACAGAAATACACATGAACTCTATTTATTCTTACCCTCCAATTTTACTCGGTGCCTTAACAGCCACCCAGACAAAAGCAGAGTATTTCAACTTCCAAAGCTTGGCAGGTTCCCTTTCAGATTGCCTACAAAGAAGTTCCCACAATAAAATAAGCCTTTCTGTATGCCAGAGGACGAAGAGAAATGTAAGCCCTCCATTTAGCCATTCTACACAAGACTTCGTGAAAATTCACAACCATACAAACCAAGGTATTTATTTTAAAAGAATGAGGGACACTGTTACTCAATGGACAAGGTCATGCAATTCTTTGTATATTTGGTACAAGCTCAATGATTATTCCAGGCCATGACATTTTTACACTACACATTCCTGGAGTGAGTTCTTTTAGAAATAGAAAGTTACCATATTTTCCTCTAGAAAAAGTAATGTTTCCTTTAGCTGAACCACTTTATGATCGCAATAAAACACTCCAGGGTGCGGTGACAAACTGTCTAATAATCACCACACCTACATATGAATGAAGTCAGTGTGTCCCAGCACAGTTTAGGTGTGGCCAGATTGGACAACATCATCATATCCTGTTGTGAATTAATACTTAATGAAAAAGAATATACAAGGCGGCAGGGAGGCTTGAACAGTGCTGAACTTTAAAACAACTCTACATGTACAGTACGCAACATGGAAAGAGAAGAAAGCAGACAGAAAAACCCATCTGCATGCTTGCATTTGCTTGATAATGTACAAAGTTACTCAAAAACTCCTTTCCCAAGTGTAGAATATATAGATTTTTTTCTTCCCTTTTCCACTTCTTTCCTGTCAAAAGGGACTGGAATAACTTTTCTTTGATGACTCAGTGCTTACTGAGCTTTTACATTCCAACAAATATGTTACATTAGAGGGAGGAAAGCAAGCAATAAACACAAGAAACTGTTATAAACCCTCTGAAGTCAATACAATGATTAGTTTATATCATCATGACGTTGACCCGATCTAGTTCTGTTTTTGCTGAAGCAAAACCAGGTTTTAAGTTTATATGAACTTTATATTAAGACCAAGCTCCAGATACAGAATCACAAAATCATTTAGGTTGGAAAGGACCTTTGGGATAGAGTCCAACCATTAACCTAATGCCCAGTCCACCACTAAATCTAGGAGTCCAACTGAAAAACCCCACAAGTATTCCAAGTGTGGCTTGCCATCTGACAGAATATTGCACTTCATTCTGACAGTTTTCTTTCCAAGAAAACAAAAGCAAATTTTGAAACCTCCAAAGTTGTCCCACAGTAGAACTGTGCTTCCTGGCTGTTCATCCACCTACTCTTCAAACAACCAAAAATTGAAATCTTTACCTGTATTTGAAAAGAAACAGGACCCCAACAAGAGCAATCATGATTTAAAAGTCATGACCTTCACAACAGACATGCTCAGTCTCAATGTTCTTTCTCAATATAATAACATTTTTCATATGTTTACACTCAAACTAATGCAATAGTGTCAATTTCAATTGTCAGCTTTGAGGATTTGTCTAAAGTAATATTTATTTTTCAAAATAAATGGTCCAAACATTTTCTTCTGGCCTCTGGGGAACTGACAAGCTTCAAGCACATGGTTTGTTGCTCTTGCAACTAGGAGACATGGAGGCGACAGCCATCCATACAGACAGAAACCCACAATTCTCGTAACACAAACCAAAAATATTAAGATATACAGAAGTCTAAATATCAAACAATTTCATTTCTTGTCTTCCCAAGCTTTTTCTTACAATAGAATAAAGAAATTTTGATTTAGTGTTCCAGACTGGGACAGTAACCACTTCCCCAGCAGCATGTCCTCCCATTGTACTCCATTCCCATTGCTACCACCAACCTCCATGTGATTCTTGCAGGAAGAAAGTACCTTCGTTAGTCATTTTAAAAGATCAGAATTTCATCAAAAACATAATTTTACCAAATTTTTGACCCATTCAGCATTCTCTCACACCCTACATAGTTTTATTCGAAAAAGCTAAAAACTGAGGAATTACATTTAAGCAAGAAATTATTTACCCTTATCCCCACAGCCTGAAAAACCTTCCCGCCACTCTCTCTTCCCCCTTTTCTCTTCTTCCTAATCGTTACTTAAAAACACTAGAGAAAAAAAAAAAGGTATCCTATCTCAGGACTGGGACTTTTAGGACACAATATCCTCCTTGTTTTATTGTGCCACAGAAGCACGGCTATTACTCCTTTCCCCCCTTCCATCAGGGACTGATTTTTACTTGATGAATAGCTTTGCATGCAAGAATTTAAAATCCCAGTTATTTCTGTCTCAAATAATTGCTATGCTTGTAATTATTTCAAAGAATAATAATTACTTTCACTCAATCTATTTGAAGTTATAAAATAAATTAAAAAAAATCCATTTTGAACTCAAATCCATAAAACCACAACTTAAAAAGTCATAAAGGATTGCAAAGAGTCAGCCTTGTGAAATATTGCACATTCATGGGGAATGCAAGGAGGCCTAAGGTTTTGTTCTTAAAATATAAGACTTAAATTTATGATACTGCTTACTGCTTAATACATCATTCGATCCCCTTTTTTAGAAGTGAGAGATGGAATCATCCAAGTTAGTCTTGCTGAAATGTGACCACAACAAACTGAAGCCCGTAATTCTATTTGTAAAAATAGGCTGTGTGCTAAGACTAAAATACTTTACTGTAATTCTAGGGAAAGCAAGCATTTTTCCTAACATTTCTGCATGCAGCAACATCTCATACTTACACTGAGCTCAGCTGTGATGATTTTAACAATAAAGAGGAAAACTGCGCCAAAACAAACCAGATCAATCCAAGGCAACCCAAACTGCATAATAACCTTGAAGTTTTTCCACTTTATAGATACAAAATGTGATTTTTTGCCTTCCTCAAACTAATAACTGACAAAAAAAACCCGAGCCACACACCCAGCTCGTTTTTGCAGCTTGACACTGAAAGTTCATATTCATCTTGTTTTTTAAATACATTAAAGTGACATCCATGACATAAGGGCAAGTGTTCAGAGAACTGGACTCGTGGAATAGAACTGTCCATGAATCTTTAGTCACCTGCACGTAACAAGAGGGCCAAATTTAATCTCTTTATTGTCTGTATTCCCTGAAGGGCTTCTGCTACTTCAAGCATGCTCAAAGAGCAGGTAGCTGTCAAGTATCACTGTACCCAGTCAATGTGTGGCCTCGGGCCATACTTGCTGCATGCTATACACATTCTGTACTCAATATAGAATTGTTCCCCTTCTGGGATGTTCTGTTATAATTAACTTCATATGAACATTGTGCTAACATTAGCATTTATCATTATAACACCCTAGCAGTTGTTATAAACTCTCCATCTAAGTCTGATTTTGCAGATGGGAATACAAAATGTTTGTGCCACCCCCAGAACCTGTCTTTTGAGGAACCTTGGCATTTTGCAGTCAGTGAAAGCTGCAAACCCACATGTTAAGATAAGAACAATTTAATAACTAAAAAAAAGTAAAATGTAGTGATAATAGAAAGAATACCAATAATAATAATGGGAAACAAGAGAAGAAAGGAAAGCTCAGAAAACACAAGTGAACGCACAATACTCACCACCCACTGACCAATGCCCAGCCCAACCTGAGCAGCGATTGCTCCTTTCTGGGTTATTCCCCCCAGTTTATATACTGGACATGATGAGCTGTGGTATGGAATACCCCTCCAGCTAGTTCGGTCGTGTGTCCTGTTTCTGCTCTCTCCTGGCTTCTTGTGCCCCTCCTCACTAGCAGAGCATGAGAGACTGGAAAGTCTTTGATCAGAGTAAGCACTAGGGAGCAACAACTAAAACACTGGTGTGCTACCAGCACTGTTCCCAGACTTAAGTCAAAACACAGCACTGCACCAGCTATTAGGAGGCAAAATAACTGTTACAGCTGAAACCAGGACACCTAAGCACACACAAATCCCTCAGTGTGAAGCGTATTTCTTGACCCAAATGGCTACTTTCACAGAATTAAAACTAAGGTCTTATAATGGCAGCACTGAGAATAATTACGTTTAAGGTAGCTTGTCACTGCAACCTGTAATTTAAATGACAAAACAGTGATTTCATGCACAAGGGAGGCTCAGGGCACAGTTTCACAGAAACTTAAAGCCAACACCAGTGGCAACTGCAGAGCAAGCAGTCCAACCCTCTTTGCCACTGTTACATAGCAATATGAATCAGGGAAACACATATGGAGGAGAAACATCACCACTTTGCCACAGGTAGACTAATGCTAGCACACAAACGCTGGCACACAAAAGAAGTGAAGATCCACAGCAGGGGAGAAGGTATGGCACCTTTTTCAGAAGCAGCACAAGGTAAGTCAGCTGCTGCCAATCATTAAACAACATCCCACAAGTGTTACAGTTTTTAGTGATCTCAGTCTTTGCTTTTGTCTTCAACACATGCAGGTTGGTATCCATTTTACTGCTTGAAGTCTTGTTTTGCCATGTTTTTCTCATATTTACACAGTACCCAAAATGTCCAGGAAAGATCAGAAGAATTAATAGTCTGTGTTTTCTTTAATTTCCTTGCTTTCAGAAGCTTTTCACATGGAAGCAATGAAAACAAATTTAGGAAACAGAAAAGACTATTGGAGGACTTGAAAAGCACCTGAAAGTACTTACTTTTAACAGGAATACATTACAACTCTCTTCCAGCTGTACAGAGCTGGGCAGCTTTCTACTCCTAATGCAAGCCTTGGTGTCAACACAGAAAGCTTCAATTTGGACAGGTGATCTGCTCTACTTTGACAGAGCAAAACAAATAGGGAAGCTACAAACAGTAAAGAGACATTAAATCATACCTTGGAGCTGCTGTCTCCCAGGCTTCTCATCAGTTACAAATGTCAGAGGGAAGGGTTCCACCTCTGAGAGTATCTATTTAAAAAGCAGTGTGTAGAACAAAGAGTGGCTTCCTACAGCTTTAGTCATCCAGTTTCCAGACAAGCTTGCTACTCAAATGGAGGAATGAGAAGCAGAAAACTCAAGTGTTACTTCATGCCACTGTTGTTCCCCAGCCCCAGTTGGAGCTCTGTATTCTGCTCCCGTGTGCCAGTCCCAGGTGGTGCAGTTTGAGGGCCTGCCAAACGATGTTGCTTTGTAGGGCACACTGGCAACTGATGAAGTCCTACTCAAACCAGTGAATGAGGAGTCAGGGTTTTACAAAAATGGACAGCTCTTTAATTAAAAGCATGCAGATCAATAGTTACTCTTGTAGATATACACAGCATGGGATTAATTAAACCAGCTGGTTCATTTCTATCCATGGCAATCAATGAAAACAATTTTCATTGATTAACCCAACACCACCCTGGCTCTTAAGATTTTACTATGACACTGCAGCACCGAGCAAGCAAGGCAGTATACATGGGAGAAGAAAAGCCACATGTCTTCAACCCATGGACAGCAATTATTTAATCTCAAGTTTTACTTGTTTTCTAAACAAGGCCCTGTTGAAAGTAACTATGGGCAGTAATATTTTTTCTTTGTTTTCAAAAGGACACTTGGCACAAGAGCTTATCAAGGGCAAGTACTTACTTCCTCTCACCACAAAGCAGATAGAAGAACACACAAACATCCAGCCAAGTAAATTACATTTTTCATTAAGAACATAACTTTCTGAGGATGTGCATTTTTGGATTTTGCAACTAGAATATAAAAATCATTAAATACATACTAGTGATTGAAGAAGCTGCAAATTTCAACACAGAAATTCCCAGTGCTGGTCTCCATCCATATTAGAACCCACTTAAGAAGATTAGTTGTTCACACAGCTACAGGAGGAGGCTGGTAATCACTGCAGAGCTGTTTATCACTTACGTTTTCTTTGTTGTACTATAGATGCAAGAAAATAGGCCAAATTTTTTAAAACTCTGATTTGTTCTGTACACATTTGCTGTTCAGTGACAGACCAGCTATTCAAACAAGCCTCACTGTAACTAGATTAAACATTGTGACAAATTCAGTCCTTTGCAAAATTTGCTTATTCAAGACTTCATAATTAGTTCAGGATGACACAAAGAAACATGTTAGTTCTACCTGAATTCCAAATAACTCCTTTGCACTAGCTTAAATCAACAGAATTGCTTGCTTAGAGAAAAAACTTAAGTCAGCAATACATGCATGAGAGTCACTTAATTTTTCTAATGAGTTTTAAAATAGCTAATAGAGGAGAGGCTTTTTATATAGCACATTTGTCAAAGATGTTTGATATCTTTGTAAGCCTTAGGATCTGAATTTTGATTAGCCTCTTCTTTTGGACCTCTGACACAGTCCACCTGTCTCTGGTCATTCTGGATCACATTTCACCCCAGAAACAAAACAGGATGCAGTGGGATAGTTGCTCTCCTCTTGCTGCCCAGTGACTTTAATGAAAGGTCTCTCACAAATCATTCCTGAGGAGCAAAACCTCCCTGACAGCCCCCGAGCACCCTTCTGAAATTGCAAATGAAAACCCAGACCACTGACAAAAGCACTCAGATTCACTTTACCTCTCCCTCCTCCTCCCTCCTATGCACGTTTGTCCAATAAACCAGCAAAACCAACTAGTGTGAGGAACAGCACTGCTGGTTAGCTCATTAAAAGAGCACAGGTTAAACACCGAATGTTCTCAGTTGCTTCTCTCAAAAAGAAGTGTACATTTGGGCCTCACCTGCTTAAGCAAAACACACTTACATGAACAGCAGAGACAGCCCAGGGTATCCTGGAATGAGACAGCAGCCTTGCACGTTGCCAAGGGTTCAGAAAGGGCCAGGAGCCCAAAGTGGAGCTTGGTACATGAGAGTCACGTTTGGCTGCTTCAGGAAGCTGCAATTTCTGCTTAGAATAACTTTAAGGTGTCTATGAGTCATCTCCATACAATACTACCCCCCCTTTCAGCAGGTGATGCACCATACCCAGCCGTCTGGCTGTGCCTCAAGAAAGCTGCTGCTCTCTAAGGAACTTCAGCATGTAAAAAAGGAAGTAAGGAGTACGGCAAAGAAGACAAGCCTTTTGCACCATACAGCTAATCACTGTAAAGCCCCAGCCAGACAAGGGTGTACTGAAGGCAGTTAACATGCACACATAAGGCCATTCCCTTCCCAAAAGTGCTCAATCTTCAACTTGTTACTAAAAACTAGGAATGTTCCTCAAAAGCAAAGGGTGAGCTTGTTCCAGTAGACCGTTTGTGCTTTGCAAGCAAGTTACTGAATGAGCCAACTAGACTCACTACATCAAATTTGGGCTTTGAGTATTCAATATATTCCTGGCAACAACTCTGCTACATACAGAAAGAGCTACTACTCCAGCAGATATTAGTTCCAGTTGTAATTCAAAAAAGTAGTTTATTAAAATGCTGTCATGGTATGATAACAGTGTTTTCAGAAAAAACTCCATATCACTTAAAATGCCTACATTCTGCTGAAATTTAGGATTTAACTACTACTCATATTAAGTCAAAACACTGACAGAGAAGTTATTCTATAAAGCTCATCAATTCTCTTCTCCAGCCAGCCTTAGGAGTTCATTATTATTATTATTATTAGCTTTTTGACTGCTTGAGATTTAAAAGTGAACACAGGCACTTTTCAGATGCACACTGGAAAACATTGCCATTCAGTTCCTTCTAACACACACTGAAGCAAAATTCACCATACTCTGTGCTAGCTGCATCAGCAGTAAACAGCCAACTGCAATAAAGCTTCTCCAGTGGTTTTTTAGATTTGGGAGAACAAAGGAAGAGAATGCCACATTTTCAAGTATTGTCCCATTTCAGGGAGAAAGAGCTAAGTCCAATGGTCTCAGCCTGGAGAGAAAAGGAAGAGTGAGCACCAACTCCTTGTAAGCCATGAATAACTGGGGCAGGGGGATATTCACATGGCCAGGGAGAGCAGGTGCAGAAAACTGGCTTTTAAAACCATTTGGGAACAAACTGTAACTTCAAGCAGCAAGTTTGACCCAAACAACTCCAATCTTGCACTATAAAGATTATCTGTTCAATGTTCAGTATCATTCTTGTTTTTCAAAACAAACTTCTATTTTATTTTATGCCTCAAAACCTTTCCCCGTGCTGAGGAAGATACTTCTCTCAAAACGCACAGTTTCCAGAGCTGTCTTCCAGCTAATGAAGTCAGTCATTATGCATCAGGCAAAATGCACTTCCTTTTGGAAAAGAAGCATGAAGAAAAAGAGCTTAAAACTACTACATTTAAGTAGGTACACAGCTTGGAAGCATGGTGAAGAGCAGTTTACTCCAGGAACTCACAGCAGTTATAACTCCAGTTCAATGTAAATACTATTTTCATATACTTGAGTTTCTTGCATCTAAAACACTAACCAGATTTCCAAAATGACCTGGAATTTGTGCTTCACAGGTAGACAGTAAATTAAAATGGTTTCCCATGAAGTCATCAAGCTTAAATACAGATGACCTAATATAATTGGTGATGTTCACAACACAGATCAGGTGTTGATAACCCTGATTACCACAGAAGTAAATGAACTCCACAATAACTAGGATCACTCTGTACCAAATGCTTAGCTAAGGTGGCATTAAATAGGCAGTTTCTCATGGCATTAACTGTTAGTTCAAGCCAGAGTCTGACATAAATACATGTTTAGAGAGCATCAGCTTTTTCTATCCAGCCATGAGGCACTGGAATCTTAAGAGAGGAGCCTCAGCTCATTAGACTGTGCTATAAACATGTTTCCAGCAGTCTGGGTACTGTACCAAAATAAACAGAGGCATTAAAAGCAGTTCTCCAGTATTTTTAAAGGGGCCTAGGAAGGACAGTCAATTGGGTTAGCATCCAATGTGTTTTTTCTAATTATACATGAAGGTGATCTGAGAGTTCCTCTATATTAACATGAAACAACAGATTTCGTGAACAGATGAACAAATGCTTTCCATGGATGAGCACCCTGCATCAACCCCACCCTAGCAATCACTGCTCACGCTCTTATTTTCCTTTGTATATTATGTCTGTATACACATATATCAGTCTCCTCTAAATCCTCCTTCAGAATATTATAACTCTGACGAGGCTCTTGTTCCCATTTTCCTTCAACTTCCCCTGGTAGGCAAACAAGGGAAATCACATTTGAGACCTGGATGAATAGTTTTCCAATGAGGATAGCAAACTTGGAGATCTGTCCAGATGTAAAGTGTCAACGTTACACGAAAACTATTGTCTCAGCAAGGCAATAATCCATTTTTTTTTCTTGTGCTCAGACACCATATTTCTTTTATTACGTTAAAGGTATCAGTGCCCTTACTGAACTTGATAGATATGGGTAATAGTTTTAAGAGTTCAGAATAGAAGGACTAGATAGATAAACCTCTGAATAACATTTATTTAGGGAGACAAACTCCAAACAGTAAAAGTGTTCAAAAATCCAGAAAGTCATAACAAACTTCCTCTAGTTTCCCGAATGACACAGTGTTTGTGAAAAAGAAGTAGGTATCTTTAGCAGGTTTTTAAGCATACAAGGTGAATCTGGCTACAGGCACTACTTAGATTTAAAAACGTACTAGTGAGTAAAGATAAATGCTGCGGGGCTTAGGACAATAGGTGTTATCTATTTACTTCTGTGTACCTTCAGCATTGAAAAACAGCTGAATAATTACCACTACACAGATGTTCAGAACAATCCTGGCAACTCCTTCCTCTGTCCAATGCTTGGTCTTTCTTGACACCACAGTGAGCTCATCACAAGCAAGGATCAGCTGCTCCCAGTGAGCAGCCTGTGCCCACATGCATACCACAGGTTTTACAACCAAGTTTCTCTACTGATACTTAATTCTGCCTAGGACATTCAGATCAGATGGCTCTGGGTAGCCCCACCAGATCTCTTGGCATTCAGGCAAAAACCGTGTCAAGAAGACATGCTCATACAACTGTACAAGGAACACAGAAAGCATTTACAACTATGTTACCAGGACAATTAACCAAAGGGGAAACAGTTAAAATGTAACTGTTTCATATTATGTCCTGCAGATGAAGGCAAGTACTAGAAGATGGACATATGCCACCTCCATTCTGGCAGGGCAAAACACATTACTGTCACACCTACCAGGTTTAATATGAGCAAAGGCAATTATGATGGAGTGCTTCAGGGCAGGAAAAGAAAAAACTGAAGCAAGCTGAAGCTTTAGTATTTCTGCTCTGGAAACTCCATATTACATACAGTTTTTGACCCAGTCACTTTTACTGACATTGACAGATTATTATTCCACTTCATCCCTTCCTGTGTACTCTCCAATAATAGGGTACAGCTGCCAAATTTACCCATATTTATTCCTGGAAAACTGTGGTAAATGTTTCACTTTTTGTCCCTGTACTACACAGATGCCAGTGTATGCAGTCTCCACATCTCAAAACCTTCTTTTGCCCCGGAGGAGAGACAGACACTCTCCAGAAAGTTTGCTCTAAAAAACTCAGATCTGTAATTGAAAAGCAGCAGTCATCAGGTGTTAAAACCAGAGGGAAACATCAAATAAACATGAAGTTAGCAAGAGTGACAAGGCTTTTATGCAGCCAGTCACAATTAGTGTGAGATAACATAGTTAATACCTGCAGCCAGCCCTGACTGGGGACGGTTTATGCTTGGTGCAGCCTTTCCACCAAGCAGCTCATGGCTGCACAAGAACTGATGCATGTTTGTGTCTCAAGCCTGCATGAAACTCCCAGCTTGGACTCTGACAACCCCCAGATCATGACAGAGAAGCTGTTAAGCAAGCTATGCAAATGGAAGGTACTTGAGTTGCTGCTGAAGAAGCCACGTTAACATGACTCACAGAATCACAATGGAAATTCTGAAGGATTTAATAAATCAGAGTGAGCCATCACAGCACTCTCACGTTAGATAATTTTCCTGATGAGTGTTTGTTAAGAGCTGCTAAAACTCAAGCAGCTCATATGCAGAAAAAGTTAAGAAAATCCATTTTCCTCCCAACTTGTTGGACTGACCTCAGTGGTGCAGCTGGGGACGAAGAAGGTCAAAGAGGCTTTTGTTATTGTTGTCAGTTATCATCGCTCTGTCAGTCTCCTTCTCCTGCATATGAAGATTCACATAAGTGTAAAACTGCTACAACATCTATGTAGAAAGTTCTATTTTGGGCGATTTGGGTTTACTTGCTGAGGTGCTGCCGGCTGAGGCACTGCAGTGACTGCTGTGAGGAGCGGGCTGGGCTGCCCCGATCCGGACACAGCCGGTTCCACCACAGGACACAGGTGAATCCCAAAGCACGGCTGGTGGCGTCTGAGGGAAAACATGTCAAACAAGGGCAAAAACCGTGCAGAGTGAGGGGGAAAGTGTGAGAAAAGTGTGTGCAAAAAGTGTGCGAGTCCCCTGCAGCCTGTGGAGGAGCCCATGCTGGAGCAGACCGATACTTCCTGAAGGAACTGTGGCCAGTGGGGCAGGTGTCCTGACAGAACTGCAGTGCATGGAGAGCCCACACTGGAGCAAACATGAAGAGGAAGGAGTACCACAGAAGGACTGTTACACACTGACCATAATTCCCCATTCCCTGTCCCCTCTCTGCTGCTCAGGGTGGGTAGGAAGAGATAGAAGATTTGGGAATGCATGAAGATCAGCTTGCAAAAAAATAAGAGAGGTATGGGGGGAAGGTATTTAGTTTTTGTCTTTGTTTCTCACCAGCCAAGGCTATTTTAATTGGCAATAAATTGATTTTCCCCAAGTTGTGTCTGGTTTGTCCATGATGGTAATGGGTCTTCCTCTCAACCCATGAGCTTTTCCATCTTATTTTCTCCATCAATGTATTGAGGAAGGGGAGCATGACAGTGGCTGGTAGGTGCCTGGCAGCAACCAGGATTAACCCAGTAGGGCAGGGTAAAGGGAGAGTCTGGAGTGCGAATTCACCCAGCCTGCTGTATGCAGGGCTGTAAGCAGGATGATGCCCTAGCACTGCAACAGCATGCTTTATACGGATGGCTCTAGCACCTGGCGCAATCTACCTGCACAGAGTATTTCCAGACTCTGAAGCCATAAACTGGTAATTCTATAGGAAACATTAAAACATGAATCATAAGCAAGGGTGCATTTAAATCTGTTGTCATTGCTAGCTCTGATCTTTTAAGCTTTCATCCTGACATTCACTACCCTTGCAATGCAATGATGAAAGAAGGATAGAGTAGTGACAAGTCTCACACAAAACACTGAGGAAACAGCAGTGAAAAAAAAACCCAAAAAAAGGAGAAAGATTATTTAATCAGACATCAGCCAGCCAGATTTTACTAATCCTGACTGTAATTACAGCATCTAAAAAGGACTATGGACAATTGTATTCCTTTACATAATTGTTGCCAATCACCTTTAAGCTAGAGACACCACACAGAAAGCTGTACAGGGGAAAAAAAAAGAAAGAAAAAAGTGGGAAAAAAATCAACCTGTTTGCTTTAAATTCATCGAGACGCTGGACTTGTAGGGAATTCCGGGAAAAGAGATATGTACTGGGGGAGGAGGATGAGAAAAAAAGGGTAAAGTGCCAGAATTTATTTTGAAGACTATTTAAAGTATTTGAAATTGCTGTTGACCATAAACTGAACAAAAGCCACAGAAAAAAATATTGCTGTATCTAAGTGCCATGTGCTATGATAGTATGGAACAGCATAATATGTTGCATTAAAAATGTTTTAGCTGATCATTTCTTGTCTTTTTGGCACTGTTTACATACTTTAAAAAGTGTTAATTAAAAAAAGAATCAAATCAACACTACAAATTGGATAGACTTGTGTCCTACAAACAGTCTCTTCTGACCACTCATTTGTGGAGCTGGGGCTCAGCCAAGTTCCAATGAATCTGTGGAGAGTTTCCAACAAACTGTCATCACAGCAGGACACAGCTCTTCGTAGGGTGATCATACATGGCAAGTGAAGTGATGCTGAACTGTCACTAAACAAGTCTGGTTTTCAGTACTGAATCTTCCCCTAAGGCTCATCCAAAAACGGAGATTGGCAGTTTATTTCGAGATACACATTTATAATCTAATGCACCTAAAACCTTATAGTATGGAAACATGTTTTTTTGACTATTATCATATTGTGGGAGTGCAATGAAGAACACTGAACTAGCAGTACCTCTAGAACACAAAGAGTTTTAGCATTTTTTATATTTATAAATAAAATGGGCCATGACAAGAGACTTGAACATGCAGTACCTTCCCTTCAGGGATTCTGGTTTTTTATTATTCTTTTTATTTTCTTTAGTTTGAAATCTAAAATTCTTGATTTTAATTACATTATTGCCTCTCAAGTGTGCCTAGTGCAGCAGCCATCGTCAGTTCATTTATTGATTATATTTTTAGAATGCTATTTCCAAAATCTAGTTAAATAAGCACAAAAAGAAAGATAATATGTAGATAGAGTACTACTAATAATTTGGAAATTCAATGTAGATCCATTAACTTTTGACAGGTTTCTGCTTTTTGAACACAGACCTGGACAAAGTTATTACAGCACAGAGAAAAAATCAGCAGTGAGTTAGTCTAGGCCTCCCTTATGTAGCTTTCTTCCAATAACCTTCAGAATATCACAGGTAAAGTCAGGGAAGTGATACTCAAATGTTTTTATATTCCTGGAGAAAACATAAAATGCCTTCTGCGTTACTTCTGTGGGAACCCAGAATATCCCTTCCCATTCTGCAGTTTCTTCCTTAGATATACTTCCTTTGTCTAAACATTTAGATGGGGGGGGAATTAAAGAAATCCTTGCCTTGACACATTAATTCACAGTTCTACTCTCCTGTCTTTCCATCCTGCCCCCTAGCAATTAAATGAGAGCAGACTCGCATAGTGTCTGAAGTGTCTAAGTTATCTAAAGGAGATAATTTTGTTTGAATCACTGTTTTCAGAACTCAGACAAAGAGCAAACACAACCTTTTTAGAACTGTCACACTATGGATGTAGCAGATTTAAGAGGACTGACTTTCAGCAGATAGGCTCTGCTGCTTGAAAATTAGGAAGTCCAACTTGAAAACTGAAGAGTGAAGAGAAATACCTGAAAACTAGCAGCCACTGGAAACACCAGTGGAGTATGTTCAGATATGTTTATGGCACTGAGAGTGCACAGGTATACAGCAGTGTTGCAGGGTATTTTCCATTCTAAAACTTTGCCAAATTAGCTGTTAGACTGCAGTCTTTCTGCTAGCTCTCCTCTTCAAGCAAAATATTTGTTCCACTTTAAGGTTTTAACCAAAATGATTCAGTCATTTCCAAGAGGAAGCTGAGGAATGTTACTCTTTTTTTCTGTTGAAAAACTCATCACTTCTACATTATGGAACAGGATCTTGTCCTTGGGCAGCAGACAGTTCTCTTTTAGAAGGATAAGGCCCAGGACATGGAGGCTAATAGAGGCAGATGCAGTATCACAGGACCAACAGCTCTCCAAGGGATTTAAACCAAGCAAGCACCCACTTGAATGCCTAGAAATAATCATTTTGCAGTGAGATTCTAACTAGCATGTCAGGAGATTAGAACCTGGTTCTAGCTTTAGATGTGATTTTTGTCCCATCTGTGTAATTCTTAGACAGCTTCATCGAGTTATTTAAACAGGCATGGTAGGAAAGAGTGAGAAAGGAACTAAGGGAAGAAGTCTGAATTAGATGCAGACAGTTTAATTTATCTCAATATAACTGTAAACTCTTATTTATTAAAAAAAAAAATAAAAAATACATCATTCCTTGCTCCAAAGAAACACTTTCCAAAGGAAGAGGCCAAACTGGGAACAAGAGACAGAATGTATATTAAAACCTCACGTTTTCTAACTAAAGAGTTGGCAGGACTTACATGCCCAGGGGAATCAACCCCTCATCAGACATGCAAGCATCCACCCATCATACATGCATAGTTTGCTGTTTTGGAGACATACCACAACATACATAATAGCAGAAGCAGCCCAACAGAAAAGTATTTCTAAGGGAACTGAGAAGAAAACTGGCAAGAAGAGACACTTTTTTAATGCCAAGTGGATATTACACTCAAAATAGCTTTTCCTCATTTCACAGCAGCTGATGCAACACAAATAAATAAAAGCCACTCTGAAAGATGCAAACAAAAGCATACAGCATAACCATCACAAAATTGCAGGATCCAGTGCATCACTCCACTAAACAGCGCTCTCATGTTCAGAAGAGCACAATGTAACTGGAAAATTGCTGGACAATTCCCTACCTGTTGACCCAACTCAACTCTGCTTACTTTTCTGAACAAGTCTATTCACAGAGAATATATAACTTCTTAATGAGGAATAAGATAGAAAAGTTGGTCAGCCTCTGTGGAAAGGATACCAAATGCAGGTGAGTCACAATAAAGACCCACTGAGAGCACTTACAGTTTCAACAAAGAAAGATTTTTGCACAAACTCATAAAAGGCACCCCAGCCCAACACATGGGATTAGAGTTTGAGCTGCACCTCATACCATGAATCCCTTTTCCGTACTGTGGCATTTCAGAAGTTGAACAAGCAGCAGATCACCCTATGCATGTGTACTGGGCAAAAGGCCTTACAGAATCTACCTTAACAGACTGATCAGGAGGGCAGCTGCCAAATGAGAGACTGAGAACAGCAAAAAAATCCAGCAAAGAGCCAGACAAGAGGCAGCCAGATATCCCAGGAAGACCCAGAGTGACTGTGAGGACCGCTCAAAAGTCACACAGGAAGTGAAGGATGTATTACGTACAAGGGTTGGTGCTTAGTCTAGACCCATGTCTCTCCTTGAGATGGAGTGGCTGCACCTAGTTGCTTATGACACTTAAACCCCCTGTACTTCTCCATTTCTTTTTGCTGTCAAGTGCGTCTGAAAAGGTAAGCCACACAAATTGTTCTTAAAGTCAGGGGTCACAGCAGCAGCCTGCTGCAGCAGCTCCGCAGTCTGGGGTCAACACAGATCCTGGGGCCAGACACTAGACCAGATACAGAGTCTGAAGGAAATGACAGGTGAAGAACATGTGGGTCTGGCAACCACCTGCTCCAGGAGCACTCTGTGGCCCAAAATTCACAAGCCCCCAACATCCATCAAGAGAACACTTAAAAAACCCCATCTAGATAATAAATGAAGAGACAATAGCTGGCTCAGATGTGCATTTATGTTTTATCAGGTATGAATTATAAATCAAACACAGGAGGCTAGAAAAGGAATCATTAATTTTTCAGTTCTTGAACCATAGATACCATGTTCAGTTCTATCTCACTAGCCTTTTCTTGCATTAGCCATGAAAGAAAAATTATTTGGCAGAAGTAATTAGCCATTGTGGAATCACATTCAAACGGAAGTTTAAAAGTCTAAATGTTACCATTAAACTTTTAAAGGCAGACAATGAAGCTTTAGTATGTTTATCTCCATAATTATACATTCACACAGATTTAAGTGTTAAAGAAACAAATGGTCTTGCTGTATGACTCTCCCTTGCATGGTCCAAACTGACACGAGATGGAGAAAAAACTGTAGAATAAACCATATCTTCAGGAGCCCTCTATGAAAGAATGATCTTCATTGAGTCCTGGGCTGATAGAGCTTTAGCCTGGAGTTGGCATATATGTGCAAAACCTCCTCAACATCAATACTACAGTTGTACAGTGACATCCTGCCTCAGTTTCCCTCTTTGAGGAACAGGGATGATAGCACTGATGACCTAATTCACAAGTTATGCTGCTGGAGTCCAGAAGGGGCAGGGACTTCAGCAAAGGGAGTAGCACAGTTCTGCCCCAGTGTAAGAAACAGCCACAGGTAAAAATTTTGCACTTAATTCAGAAGGATTAAGGAAGTTGCCAGAGTACAGAAAGCTTTATGCAGGATTAAAACCTGAGCCCAGGCACTAGGCAGCCCTGATAATAGTGTAACCACAAAATCATATTTAAATACATATACACATGCAAGCATTTTCCCAGCTTTGTGTCTTTTACAGCCTTGCCCTCTGACACAGCAATGGTGTCCTCTGGGCACCTCCCAAAGGGGAATTACACGTATGTAAGTGAGAAAGGGTCCCATGAAGGCTTATGACCACACTCGAAGTTTCCTACCAATAATGGCCCAAATGTCACACAAAAGACCACTATGCTATTTTCCATCTAGTCTTCTTCAGCTCAAGCATTACAGAAGGAAAGCAGATGTTTCCCAGCCTGTTGAAAACATTGTTTATCATCATCAGCCAGCGCAAATTCAATGTCACATGTAAGATCTTGTATCTTATTATCATTGCCATCTTTCTGTCAAATGCCATTTTCTGAAAATATACAAAGATGACACAACCAGAACCATCCCATTTCAAGGGACCAGCCCTTTCACTATTATAAACAAAACTGTCTGCCTGTCCTCCTTCACTATCCCCCAGATTCTTAAGAACATTGTTCATTGAGACAGACTTTTATTCCAAAATTTAACTTTCAAAATGTATATATTATATGAGATGAGGGTATGTTCTCAGCACAGCTCTGCCAAGAGATGAGGTGGTGCTTATGTCCTGATACAGTTCTATATCTGCACATGGACTAGAAGCTCTGTTCCACAATTTAAAGAAAAAACAACAAACAAAAATATATAATAAACCCCACATTGATTTAATGGCCACACCCAGCAACTCCTGTCACTGTAATCTTGCATTGTCTTTGCACTTCGAAATTTGCGGCAAATACTAATCCCCTTGCTGCTGCAGATGCTACAACTTCCATACGTGAATTTGAAGTTAGCTCATCAGATTCAGTGGTTCCATATCTCCTGCTTTTTGACTCATACTGTGTATTAGGAAGCAGTCATTTTGTATACCTCTTCCTACAGAATTATCAAAATTTGGTAATATGAAAAAGCATTCCAGTGCCTGTTGATGCCTTTATTTGTTTTGCCATGAAGACTTGTTAGCCATTTACACAAACTGTGGTATGTGCAAAGCCAGCCTACTTGTGCACCCCTCAAATTAAAAATGATAGAGGCTGTCACTTTGTACAACTGTATTTTAAAATGCACATAGTATGAAGTCTCTTTTTAGTGCTGCATTACTACACAAGTTTGTACCTGGTTCTTTGCAGGGTAACTAGCATGCAGTGTAAACAGAGTTAAAGAATATGGTGAGAAGTAATGACCCTCTGAATTAGGATACTAAATTATAACTATATTATATAACTGATATATAACTTCATTGTAACAGGGTTAGCATGCCCTGTCTGTTCACTGTTACGCCTCTACCTGTAGCAGTTTTCGCTAGCTTTTGTACACTTCTCCATCAGCTTTAAGCATTTAACTTGGTTCAAGGCCAGCTGGAGAAGTTATAACTGAAGGCAGGCAAGAAACAGAACTGATCTGGAGGTACAGACCAGAATAACATTTCTCATCAAACAAATCTGTTACAGTGGTGAGTTCCACTTGTCACCTACATAGCAGATAAGAAAGGAGATAGGATCTTAATGCACATATACAGCGAAGTCTTACTAATTTTAACCAAGGCAACATCAGGACTATATGCCACATAATACCCAAAGAAAGTGAGTCCTGCCAGGCTAAATCCCAGCTCCATCAGAGTGACCTCTGTGAGCTACAGATGTAAAGTCTGTACAACCTCCAAAACTTAACCTAGATTGCAACTTGAACCACAAACCTCACTCAATCTACATTCAAGGAATGACTCATTAGAAATTTGCTTCCATGTGGCCAGGTGATAAGGCAAGACCTTCAAAGAGCAGATGTAGATGTGAGCCTTAAGAACCATACAAGGGAAAAATGAGATGATAATTTAAAAAGGAACCTAGAGTTACTGGTCAAAGTCACAGGTCCGGCCTCATGAAGACCATACAGACATCCCCAAGGCCCCGTTCCACTACTGTGCTTGTAATGTTAAAGAGCAGAAGCCACATTAACAACATGGTTCCAGGGGGAAGTCTTTGGGCAGAGGTTCTAGAGCCCACTGGTGGATACAACCCCAATGGAGGGAGAGTGTGCCCACCTACTCAACTAATGGCTCCTGCTGCTTGGAGCCAAGAAAGTGCATAATCAAAAGCTGGGGTTTGGTAAAACACATGAGGTGGTTCAGCAAGCTGCTGACAGCAGACAAGGGTTAACCACAGTGTTATTAGATCATAACACATCTGGAGAGTCTTACTGCTCGGGCAAACATTAATCTTCAGAGAAAGCTAAACATGCAAAATGAGATCTCACTCATGAGAAAAAAATTGAGAGGGAGGTTATACACAATGAAAATAATCCCAAATAATTTTTGAAACTGAACTTGCTGAAAATGAGGGAGAGGAAGTGTTTTTCCATGAGAAAATACCTGCATCTCCTAGCCAACTGGGATCAGAGTAGGCAGAAAAGTTTTAAGTTGAACTTTTCCATTTTGAAGCATTACTGTGATTGACTCAAGTTTAAATTAAAATGATGCTTGTTTATAAAAATGTCCAAGCTTTCCTTATTCCCAGCACCATACTTAAATTGTGTTGATATAGATATTACATTGGATTATTTCCCTGAAGACATGCAAGAGAGCTAATGTAAATGCCAATTTACTTTTAGGAATCCTGAGAGAGTAAGGTTTTGCCTTGCCTTTATTTATGAAAGCCCTTATATATTTAAGCAGTTTCAAGTTTGCTTTGTTAGGCTCCAACTTAAAAAGTAATTTGTTCATTTAAGACTGTTCTGTGATTAGTTTAGTCTGAGTGCACACAGGGGTTTTCTGGAGAGTAGTCATTTCAAAGTGGCACATGCAAACCTTATTTCCATGAATTACTGAGTAGCGTGCCCCTATGAACACCACCCTTCATCAAAAAATAATGACATCATTTTATATGTGGTTTGACAAGAATCCATATTTCATGTATTCCCATCTTCATATTGCCTGCCCTGCTCCATAGAGCTTCTAGTCCTCCAGCACAAAGGGCAGCATTTCCCAATTATGTGATTTCACAAAGCAGTAAAGTGCATAACAAAATGGTGCATGTGTGTGCTGGTAGCAGATCCTTTGGTGTTTAGATCAAAAATTCAAGAGGTCTTTTTCCTGCACCTGGCTCCACTGTCCTTTGTTACTGGATGATCTCAACACACAGCACTAGAGTACACATATTTCATAAGGATTTCACATTTGAAGTCCACAAATTCTGTGTTTACACCTTCGCAAACAGAAAACCATAGTAACCACTGGGATAGTCAAGTATGGGTTACTGGACAGTTTATACCATAACATCAGTCAAGAGAAAAACAAAGAGTCAAGTACCCACTAATGTCTGTGTAATAGGTTTAGAGCTCAGAATTTGAGGCACTTTGGACAGCTTTGGAGCAAGTCTAGCTAAACTGCATTAGTAATTGTGGAAAAACAATCACTGAGTAATTAAATCCTCTTTCTGGATACAGATTACGGTTTACAGATTTACATAGTATACACCGTGCTGTGGTGTATTCATTTGAATCAATTATGACAATCACTAAGCAGGGATCCCCAAAACCACCTCTCCTATGGTAAAATAAGATTTAGGCTGGCTACATTTTTCCAATCTCCACTATTCCTGGCAGAAGAAGAAGGCAGAATTTCCATTTAAATCTGCAGCATTACTCTTTCAGCCCCCATGCCTCTTCCTTTCAATTTCATTAGCAGCTCCCACTGACAAATGACCAACTAATAGTAGCTCTCTAACAGTGCAGCCAAATTGAATATTACTCTTGAATTAGTGAGAAAGATGTCTTGTATCTACTGGCTCAAATCAAAGGACAGTAAATCAGTATTCTATTTTTGCACTGGTTACACAAAGGTACTACCAATTCAGCTTTTGAGATACTTTTCCTCACTCCAGTATGCCTCTATTTCATGCTCTACATTGGCTTATACCACCTTACACTGTATTTCAGACATCTTCTAATGCAAGGTAAACAGAACGTATGGTTTCCCTTCGTAGGCCTTGAAAGGTTTCCTTGTACACTTAGTAACAGAAAACCTGTTCCAGGTTACCTTTCACAGGTCCCACAGATCCCCACGCCACAGGATCCTACATCTGATTTCAGATAAGAAGCACCCACTAACAGAATAAGTTGTTTACACAAAAACCTTACGTGTGTAATTAACAACTGTCCCAGGCAACGAACCTCAAAAATCAGACCTCTGAAAGACACCATGTGTATGTGTCTCTCAATTTAAGTTTTACTTGTGTTTAGAACAGCAGCATCCCTTAGCTTGCATTACCAGTAAGCCAACTGAATTCCCATGTTGTTGGAGCAATTTTGTAGAGACTGCTTCTATTTATAAAAGAATACATGTGTGGCATTCTTGGGGAAACATTGACAATATTCAAATCAGTATTTTGAAAAGGACTTTAAACAAAAATAGAAAAATATCTTGTACATTCATGTACAAAGGCTGAGAGGCCCACCCTGATCTAATTGAGACACTCACTCATTCCTGTTTCCATACCTCTTTTATCTCTGCTCATTAGGACAAATAGGAAGGAGGTTGTTATTGGCATAAATCACACACTGAACCGCAGCTGTGCATGGCCCATGGACAGGAATAACTTTTATTGCATTAGCTCTTCTGCATTTAAAACTAGATCTACAGTGAGCATTGACATGCCATTCTGATGGCTGCATGTGCATAGCTGTGCATCCCCAGCTGAAGATGTCTACATACGGACTCCCACCAACAAACATGGTTTTCCTTCTCCCTCTCCCAGACTACAGGAAGAAAAAATATTCCTGTTAATAATAAATATCAATGGGGGTTTTCTAAAGGAATTAATTTCAATAGCTTTCAAAAGTGTCCTGTATTGCCAGCTTTGCTGGCCCCTTGGAAGCAGAGATGATAGAATCAACTAGATAAAAGCAGTAGAACTGAGCTCTCTTCCTGCATATTAAAAGAAACCAACACAACTTTTCACACTTCAGCTTAATGGATTTTCCTGCTGAGACTGCCTTTTTATCTTTCATGACAAGTTTGTCTAGATTCTTTTTACAGAAGTTCTATACCAACATGAAACTGCCACAGCTTAAAAGGACATTTCTTTGTCACAACAAGAATAAATATTTTTCAGAAGCTGATAGACATGACAATTGAGATGATTCAGGTCAGTCTGGCAAGCTTTACCTTTTCTGGATCACAAGAAGAGTGGACCAGAAGAACCTGCCGTTAAAGACGCATTTAAGATGGAAAACATTAAGATACCTCAGAAGGCTGAAATGCACTACTTGAAATCACTGTTTATTTGTGAAGTCAGCTTTGAAATTCACTGATTAAACCAACAAACACTTTTTTTGTTTGGTTTTTTTTTTTTTTACACACTCTTTTTCCTCTATATGATGTCATTTACTGTCAGCGAGTGTCTGCTTTTTGAAGCTGCTCCCTACCAGCTCCAGCAATGTCTTGATTTGGCATGTGAGGAAAAAAAAAAGAAATAAATTAAAAAATCTATGAGAAATCCCTGAATACGTCAAGTACTGAAGAACAGTTTAGAAAGTTCAAGAAGGGGGAATTTGTTCTTTTTTACAATTAGCATGACCAACATCAGATGAATCTCTAGAACAGCTACAGACAGACAAGGAGGACAAGCTTTGTGTTGCAAAGATTCCAGAACTTGCAGGGTAGCTGGTGTGACTGATCAGGTAGTAAGAGCAGGAAGCAGAAAAGCAGTGGCGATGTATCCATATGCTTTCACACACACCACAGCAAACCTTGAACTTCTGGCACCACACGTCACAAGCAACTTCTATCAGAGGTACACCACATCCACCAGCAGTCTTCAGCAAGTTACTAGGCAGAGGCCAAACCATAAGACAGAATTCATGCTGTTTCATCTTCATATACTGGACAACCGAGCTATGATTTTTTCTTTAATATCTTTAATTTCTCTTTTTTGTGCATCTACACATCAGCATTCAGCTCTGTTTCCTCTAGGCTGGTACGAAATGCACCTGTGTTACAGATGAAGCTCCATAACTTCTGCAGTATAAATTTTAAATCATTTTCTATCATTTGTGCTAACTGAAATCAGAACACTGAACTGGCAGAAGCTCTGAACATCTGGAACTGGAGTTCAGTGAAGTCCTTAAAATACTTTAGGTAAGAAAAACATCTTTGGAGACAAATAAAATTAACTAAAGCAAAGATGATGTTCTATTAGCTTGACCTCTGCTAGTGACTAAACAAACCCAAGTCAAACCCACAGATGATGCTTTTCCATTTTCAATATATGAACATATACAAGTCATGGGAAGATGAGATCTAATAAACAGTCCAAGAATCTAAGGTACACATATATTTCCACTAACTACCATCTACAATGGCTACTACAGTTTTGAACTTTAAAATGCTATTACATATTTATTTTAGGGCTATTCTAGTGCAGGTTATGATTTAAGAAGTACAATTGTCATAATAGAAATGTATCTGAATTCATATTCTGGTAACCTGGATGTTTCAGCCACTGCTGAAGTAACATGTAACACTACAGTAACATGATACACAAATGTGGAGGGAATACCACCATTTTTTTTTAAACATTCATGAATAAACCCAAACTTTCAATCTTGCTAAGGTAAATCCACCAGCTCTGCTACTGAGTTCAGCCATGCTTTCTCCTTCTACCAGCTGAATAGCAGGGTACAGACTATTGCTCTTATTTTCTTTCCACTCCTATCGTGACTTCAGCTTCAGCTGCTCTTCTACACCAATTTATGACTCCTCAGTTGTTTCCTGAATGTTACTGGTATTAAATTCCCCTGTGCCACAGACTGCATTAGAGTGCCAATGTGCATGTCTATGAAGTATGCTTATGATTACCTCCCATTTATGACTTCTAAGAACAAAGCTGAAGTCTCATTTTCAGTAGTGACTGAGTGAGTTTTCACCTTATTTGTGCTTTCCCTTAACCCAGAAAATTACCCATTTCATTATCCTGTTGAAGGGAATAATATAGCAGCATTACTACCATTTTATCAAAGAAGTAGTAGCACCTGGACCTTTGATGTGAATTATGTGTTTCTGCTGTGCTTCAAAAATGCTCAAGTGCTCGCATGCTGCTGAAAACACAGTCTGAAAAAGGGTATTTTATCAGAAATTTCTAGTCTACAACATTCAGTGAGAGAATCAAGAGCTTTTTTTTCCCTCCTTAATAATAAGCCACAGTTTTCCCCTACAACCTTATGCTTTTAGCTTGCTGTGTAATCTACAGATACAGGCACTGCAGCTGCTAAACTTGGAGGCTTTCAGCAATAAAAAAACTACAGTAAGTAGCACAATTTAAACAAGTGAACTGTTAGCTCAAGAAAAATTATAGAATCATTTAGGTTGGAAAAGGCCTTTAAGATTGCTAAATGAAACAGCTCATTGGGTGACATGCTTTACAGCATTATGCTTACTGACAGTTAAGTTGCATTCTCTATTATTACTAAAGTTAGACAACCTAAAATAAGGCAGGAAGTTCTCAAAACTCAGTTCTTTGAATGAACGCATCATAGCAGTTGCCAGTCCAAGGTGTAAGAGTCCAGACTTCACTGAAATAGGTTAAATTGCTATCTCTAACAAAAAGCCTTATGAGAAACATGAAGAAAAATAGTTTGGGTAGAAAAACGTTCATGTCTGTTACAACTGAATCATTCTGGATTCTTGCAATGTTAAGAAAAATTGGTTTTGCCTTCATAATGCCATTTGATTTCATGTAAGTAAATTAATCTAATCGTTATATATTGACACATCCCTTCATAATGCTTGCAGTTAATGCTTGTTTACCCCTCCTACTGTGACAAATTAGACACCTACTCACATGCTTGTATTTATTATTAAAGGAACACACATGGAGAGTTAAAAGCCTGTGATAATACAACTGCAATATTTAGCTGCCTTTCCAGGCAATAATCTTGATAGCTAAATAGTTCAGTTCCCCCTCATAAATCCAGAAGGAATATAACAGTGACACAGTGAATCCTAAATAGCTAGATGAGGAAAAAGAAAAAAGGAATTTACCCAAATTACAGTGTATCACTGATCCATACTACCATGAACTAACAGTGGGTACCGTGTATTTCAAACACTCTATATGCTGCCATTTAGCAAAGCTGTTTGGACATAAGCTAAAAATAAAGGCTATACTGCTAAAAACTAACCCTGGCCTTCAAGTTCAAAGAGCTTTTCATCTAGCAGAAGACACTTAACAACATGTGGCTTGAGCCCACAAACACCTAGGGAGAAAGCCCAGTCAGAACCTCTGGTTTTCATACCTGTTACTCAGAAATGTTTGCAGTGCCCTACAAGGATTGCTTTTTCTATTCAGTAAGTGGTTTGTTAAAAGTTATTATTCAAATTTTCCACATACATTAACCTTCATTATTCAGTTCCACTGCACTGAAGTTGCTTGTGTCCCTGATAATCCCACTGAGCGGATATGCACCCAAAATTTGATATCCAAGACCCAGGAATCACCAGTTTCACATATTGATGCACAGGTTAGTTCATTAACAGACAAAGCAGCCTTAAAGCTTAAAAACAAATAAGGAATTAATAAACACACATGTAAATCTTCTGCTGATAAAGTTCTTGCGCTATGAAAGTAAGCATGGATTGATTCAATAACACTGCTTAGAGAAATTTTAGACCAGTACCTCAATTGCTGCATGTCAGAGATCTACCCAACAGCAAAAGAGTTGTGCAAATCAACACCCCTGAAAATTCAGGTCTACCTCCTCTGCCTTTAATAACATATCCCAACAAAAAGATCTTCAGAGACAAACTGCTGCTTGTGGAAAAAGATAAAAATGGGAGATGCTTGGGAAAGAGGAAAATACCCACTGTCACGTAAAAAGACACTGATCCCATGCATAGTATGTGCTTTCATTCCAAGACAAAGATAGATTTTGTTAGAACTGCTCAGGGTAAGAGACAACAGCGATTCCATACACATTTATCTGAGTATTTTTGAATGGACAGGACTCCAGATACTGCCTGACAACAGTTGCTCAATTATGTGTTACTTTTATTACACACAAGACTTGGCAGCAGCAGAGAACGTATGTCTGGGACAGTCCTCAGAAAAAATTACTAACACTTCAAGATGCACAGGCCAAGTTACAATATGGAGAGAGCCTAAAAATACTTCATCTTGCATGTAATTATTCACTGATAACAGAGGGAGCAGAGTTAAGTTAGAGATCTGGTAATAGACTAAAGCAAATTGCTTCTTCCGTGCAGTAACAAATCCTAAAGCAAACATGTCAGTTGATGTCCTGCTGCCAAAAGGATGTTTCAACAACAACTGTGTTACCCAGAAAGTCTTGTATCACTAGCAATTTGTAGCTCCACATTGGAAGTATCATGTGAAAACAAACATACAACTCCCAAAATAACCTGAGCATGCATTCATTTCTCAAGGTGCAGGAAAAACAAATGTTTGCATTAAGATCCCACCTTTATATTATATTTGAAAAGCATTCACATCACCTGTGTCAACCAAGTTCATCCCAAAAGCCAATTTCAGCCTTGTTTGCCCACGAGCGCCAAACTATAATTAGATGCCCAAATGATGAATGATGGGCTTATATTTACACCAGTTCTTGGGGCTTGCACCAGTTCTTGAAACAGTTCAATATCCTGAAAGGATTTACCAGCACTTTATATCAAATGCATTAAAAACAGGCAATGACAAATCAAGTCACATTTAAGTCAAGAGCATAACTCAAGTGTCAAAATCTGTTCTGATTTAAAGAAACTGTTAGACAAAACAACATTTGCATTTTATTCTGGAACCCTACATTGAGATTATTGTGCCAGTAATGAACATTTTGAAACATGAAGAATCATGTCACAGCCAAACCAAGAAGCATAAGGACACGGGCACAGACACATACTCCCACTGTTTGATAGCTTTCTGCTTCTAATAGCTTCGGTGGGTTCAGTTTAAAATTAGCAATGGCAAACCAAGGGAAACGGTTTCAAAATAAACGAAACAATAAATCTTAATATCCAACAGCGTTGTTTTCTCCTCCCCAAAAAGCGGCTTAGTCAAAGCTCATTTCAGAGCAGTTCTGTAGCATCTCTCTCGAAATACCAACGCCTCTGCAGGGAAGCTGCCGCTGCCCCAGCATAGGGAGGGGAGGCGATCTACATAGCTCAAGTTTACATAAAGGGAGAGGAAAGAGAAAGCTGAAGCACTACACCGCTCACATACTAATAGAACTACAGGAGATCCGCAAGCTGCCCTCCAGAGCTCAATTCTGCATTTAAGCGAGAAAGGAATGAGGGAAAAGGAAACAGGGAAGGGGAAAAAAAGTTTCCTCCTCCCTCTTTCAAGCAAATCTGAATTGGTTCATTAGATCCTCAGGCTTTTAGGGACAGTTACATAAAAACACATAAAATCCGTAACGTTTAGAATAGGATTCCCTCTACTTCGACAGGCGCTGCCGGGTAACCCCGAAACACAGCGGAGACCGAGGGAAAGGCCAGCTCGCCCTCCTGAAGCAAAGGCTGGTTCACGCCTGTCGGCACCAGAGCGGCCGCGGCTGCAGATGCATTTCCCTCCCAGACACCAGCGCTGCCTGCACAGACCGGGGGGAGCGGGGGCTGCCGTTACCGGGCGCCTGTGATGTGCACCGCCGGCAGCTGCAAGGCGTCCGGCAGCGTTTGTGTGCCATGAAATGGAGGATCCGACTGTCAGATACGTTTTATGGCACGGAGCGATCACCAGCCTCCGCAAAGAGAACCAAGGAAGGGATAGCAGGAGGCAGGGATGCAGACAGCGAGCGGGACCGGCAGCGGCAGGGCCTGGAGGAGCTGTCAATCCCCGTCGCCTCCCCCCGCCCGGGCCCCCCTCCGCCGGAGCGGTACTTACGTGAAAACAAAAAATAAAGTAGTCGAACCCACTAATAAGGCAGCTGCTGTAGAGACAGGGATGTATTTAGTAGGTTTAAACCTCTTTCCAGTGCTGCTGGGCATCCTGTAGCTTACACATCACTCTGTAAATCCGACCCGAGAGGAGGGAGCCGGCAGGATGCGGGTCCCTCCGGCGCGGGCAGAGCGGGACCCGGGCGCGGGGCGGGGCGGTGGGAGCAGCTGACCTCCGGCACAGGAAATCCCACCCCCCGCCGCACGGATCCCGGCCCCTTAAGGTAGCGCTGCGGGCGGGGCCGGGCGCGGAGACAGCGTCGGGACCGCGCCTCCCGCAGCCGCTGCTCACGGTGGGGACTGGGCTCCCCTTTCTTACAAGGGCAGCAAGCGAGGAGGTTGTTCCGGACTCCTCCTGGGATGTTAAACCCGTTTTAAGAGCGCTCCGGAGCTCGGCTGCGAAATGCCTCAGCCCTGCGCTGCTGCACTGCCGCAGCCCCCGGTCGCGGCCGGGCTGCCCGGGTCCCTTCCCGCAGGTCGGGGCCTGCAGCAGATTCACAACTGATCAGTTGAACACGAATACAGCTCAGGGAATAAACCCTCCATTCCGTTCAGCTAAACCCGGATTTATAGTATTAAGAGAACTGCTGCACTCTGCCAAATGTAACGGATTGTAGGATGCACACCTCAGTGCAAACAGAACTGAAATGACACTATGTTCTTTTAAAATCCATCCCTTAACATCAAGAGGTGATTTAAGGTAACATCAGAACGCTCACCGAACGGGCTTTCTCGAGAGCACGGTGGGGACGGCTGCTCGGCTCACATCGGAGACACCACCCTGCAGCAACCGGTCAGAAGCAGATTCTCACACGGGAGGAAGGGTTCAAGGGCATCTGGAAGTTCAGAAATGAACACCAGGAGCTGCACCTTGCCCCCTCCCTCCTGCTCTTTTCCCCAGCAGATCCCATTTGCAGCTGCTGAGAGATAAACTATACCACTGTGTAAGGCAACAAAAGCCACATTTGCAGCTTGTTGGGTGTTCTCAGAAGTAAGCTTGCCCTAGAAGGTATATACTCCAGTTCTGTTCTGAAAAGATCTAATTTTCCATTTTAAGAGACCAGATGAGCTCCACAGTCCTAAAGGTATTAAGGACAAACCAAGTAAAACTCACCAAGCAGCTGGCAAAAAAAAGGTAAGCCCTGGAACAACCAAACACCACAAAAAGTGTTCTCTACCCCACCGAGAACAAATGCCAAGTTTTGTCCAAAAGGGATGAAAGCCAGAAGGCAACTTAAAATGAACTCCAGGGTGAGGTTTCTGAGGAAAGGGAAAGAGAACACCTACTTGTTATTTCTGAGTGCCTGGGGGACACTGAATGGTTCCTATGCCTCACTCTCCTTGTCACACCAGCTTATTGAAATAAATGATTCTTACAATCCTTGTAACTCATCAAAAGGTCAACAGCATCACACAGAACTCAATTCCGCATACTGATGTGGAAGCTGCAGATGCATCTATGCTGGCGTATCCAGCTGGTTTAAAATCACATCTCTCCATCACTGTCACCACAGGTTGATGCACACTAACAAGTGGTCTCAAATAGGTGAAACTAGATTTCTTTTCAACAAAACTAAGCTGGAAGGAGCACACCTAATGCACTCAAGTCATCAGTTCAGCACCACTTGCATGACATCAACAGAGGCTTCATGACTTACATCAGTTAAAAAAGCCTTTTTCCTCTCCCCACTCAAGCAACATTCTTGGTGAAAAATTCCAGTGGCAAACAGAATCCTCATTTTTCCACTGATATTTTAAATTGGAAAATGTGACTGTAAGAAGCATTACAGATTGTTTATGAAGTTTGGTTAGTATCCTGTAATGGGAAGTGAGTCTTACTCAAATGTATTTCTTAAGGCTTGAAAAGTAGTAAAGAAGTTGTCCTCAAGTGACAGATCTGCATTTTGAGCATGGACATGCAAGTATCCTTTCTAGGTAAGCAAGAGAAGCAGGAGTTTCTAGCAGGAGTTAGGGAGCAATAAGTTCATTTTAAAACAGATATTTGGAAGTTGGTGCTTTACTTCAAATGTCATTAAGGACAAAGCTTTTCTGGGACAGTAGCATTCCTTTATGTGAACAGAGGAATTATTCTAGAGGAGATTATTCCTACTCTGCACCTCATTTACTCTGTTACATTTTCCTGTGAGGATTCTCACTGCTCTACAAAGCCTGCTTCTCAAATGCAGCTTTGCAAGTGAGTATTCAGTACTCCTGCTCCTTCTACCCTTCAGAATGGTTTTCCCTTTATCAAATGAACTAATGCTTCTCCACAGTCCCACTGTAACAGCCCAAACTTAGAGGATCAATTTTCTAAGCTACTCCTGTTCCAAAAGGATACTCAGCAGCAAGCAACTGCTTTTTTAAAATGTCCTAGCCATGCAGCGCTTCTATAAAGGGACACTAAAGATACTATGTACTCGCACTGTTTGTTATCAGGGCACAAAGAACTGTAGCTTTCATAGAAATGAGTAAGTCACTTCACCAAATATCAACTGATCTTAAAGATCACTGTGCAAGCTGGCCTGGGCTGCACAGTCATCCTGTGGATCAAGACTTCTGCTGTGCAACAGTGCAGTCATGCAGAACCAGCATTTCCAAATGAGGGCTCAGTCTTTCCCTGTTACAAGGCTACAGTGTTAGGCTGAATTGTGTATTCAGATTCTTTTTCCTGCTGCACACTGTAGATTACCTACCAGAAAGCTATGAAGTTCTATAATTTGGTGTCCAACAATTCCCACAGTTCACCTCATTTCCTTCCCACTAATGTTCCAATTCTTGAGAACTGGTCTATTTTCAAGACAGCATAAAGCACTGCTGAGCAACAATCAATCTCACTGTTACAAGGCAAGTATATTTGAAGTCTTGAAAGTTTTGACTTGACCATTGAAACAGTAAGGATGTCTGAGGAGGACTTGACTAAAGCAGAAAAGGCACATCTTCGAGTTGCTATCGTCAGGAGCAAAACCTATAAAGATGTTCAAGGACTGTAGTTTCTGGATTCAGGCTACCTTGTTAGTATGAAGAAGATTTTGGCAGCACCAAAATAAAGAGCAATGGCAGCACGAATTAGGAAAAGACTTAATGACTACCCAAAGAACAAATACAGCTGCAAAGAACAATATAAAAATAATCTGGAAGTATGGCCAGTAACTGCAGGTCTGTTTGCAAGATTTTACTCTGAGGTTTACTCCCAGAGGAAGGGCCATCCACAGCAGCTGTGACAGAGCCACATGCCAGGGTACCATCCTCAAAGCTGTAAGATGAAAGTTACAACAGAGCAAGCACCAAGGAATCTTGATTGCCATCAAACTGTCATATCAAATAATGGCAATAATGTTAGCTGGAATCTTTTCTTGGTCACTGGGCAATTCAGCACCTAACTCATATTAGCTGTTGCCATTAAACAATGACTAGAATAAATAATTCTACTTTTCTTACTAGATTTGCTTGCTACAGTAAATGCACTTGTCAGCTCATGCAGTACTGGTA
Source organism: Melopsittacus undulatus (assembly GCF_012275295.1). Lineage (NCBI taxonomy): Eukaryota > Metazoa > Chordata > Aves > Psittaciformes > Psittaculidae > Melopsittacus > Melopsittacus undulatus. Next base: position 15,255,123 of record NC_047538.1, on the reverse strand, counting down.
ACCAGTGAACTGTTCAGGGTCACAGCAGACCCTGAAGGACCAGCAATGAGGTGTTCAGTAAAAGCTTTTTTTTCCCCCTCTCAAATTTGCTGTGCTCCATACAGAGCAAATCTGGATTATGCCATGCAGCATGGTGCTGGCAAGGAGTCCAAACAAGGCTAGACAGTTCTGGGTACAAGCCAGGCCAAATATGTTCTCCATTGGAACTTGATCCAATTGGATGTTTTTCATTTAGTTGTTCAAGATTAATTCTTACTAGATATATCAAAACATTATTGCCTAATAATGAATTTTCAGTAGCCTACACAGCTATCCACAGAATGCTCCAGAGTCTTCCAGTGCATATTTTCCATGAGATTGCATTTGCTTAGAACAGAACTCATGTACTTCCAAACTGCACTGATAAGGCATGTCAAGTCGCATTTATTATGAGACTTCAATTATTTTATTTACAGACTGATTCCTAAACCATCCCCACAAGGAACTACTTACATATGAATAATGTAGGCCTCTGAACAGTTCTGAAGATGCATCAATCATCCTGGTTAAAATCATTAATAAAGTGTAATTCTCCACTAGAATGGAGTATCATTCTAAATCATACTGCTGAAACTCAGAGCAAACAGCAATTCATGTACCACCAAACAAATTAAGGTATTAAACCTGATAAGTACTATTTGTATGAAGCAATGTAACTTTGATTATATCTAGAATAGTACTTAAAAAAACCCTCCAAAGGATGCAGAATTTTCAGTCATTTTAATGTTCAATCCATCCTTGTTGACATTTACATAGCTGTAATTGCTTTTATGGAAAAACAGCATTAGAAAACTATACCCTTTTAGCTACTTGAAATGAGGACAGCCAGCCCAACAATAATAGGCAAGAATTTATCACACCATTAGTTCCTCTATTAACTCATAAGTAAATTGCACATCTTTATGAAACAATCAATATCTACAATACAGTGGATCAGCTGGTGTAAATTTGTGAAGACTGATTAGTAATAGCAGCATCAAAAAGCTGGATTTCTCCAGCTTCAAAGTTGAAAATATCTTTAAGACTATGAAGCTCATTAAATAGGTGCAGTATCGGACACCTTCCTCAAGAAGTTTGCTGTACCATTTTTGCATTTTCACTAGATTATAGCAAACTAGTTACATAAACAAGTCTTTCAAATACAAACTGATGTTAAGTCAATGGCTTATGTCTAATGTGATAGAAATGGCCAAAGATATCCCATACCTAAATTTGCATATTGGAAAAATACACCAGTGCTCATAAATTGGATGCATAGCTAGAAATACTAATAACTATCCAACTCTTAAAGGAGGATTTTGCTCCTGTGCTTGTCAGTTTTCACAAATTTAAGAGTTATTTCCTTATTATGTAATTGCACAAGCTGCTTACTTGAGAGAGCACCTTGTTTCACATGAACTAGTCTGAAAAAAATCACTTACATGTACAATGCACTCTACAGCTGATTACTTCAGATTTATCTTCCTCAAGAAAACTAATCTTGATCTGTTGAAGTTAGTTTTCATTACCTCCTGACTGAAAATGATACATTGTCAAAATTTAGTTAAGGATAGTGAAAGACTGGTAATTCCTCTTATTTCCATTTTAAAGAGTAATTCTAGCTAAATCTAATTAGGAAAACCATTAAAGTAAGTTCTAAATAAACCATTAAAAATCCTTTAGACACACCTCACTTTATTAAAAGAGTGCAAGTTTACACAGAGACAAGACCTCAGTAATGTAAGAGCCCTCTGAAATCTGTTTGGCCAAGGGTAAGAGACTAGGCTTGCCACAACACCTTAGGAAACACAGCTTGCTAGAAACGGATAGATATATTGGGAACAGAAGGGCATAAATGAAGATGGCCTCAGAAACTTGATTAGAGAGGTTTGGGTTTGTTTTCAATAATTGCACCACTGTTTAAGGAGTCAGCACTGAAAACTAACGGCAAACTGTACCGGAGATCAGAAAACACTGAGGCAGTTTATAATGTTATCATCTCCCCCACAATCTCCATTTCTACACAAATAGTTGCAATTAGACAGGTAACAAGTGGAGTTTTCTGAACTCTGAATCAGACAGTATTGCCTTTAAACTTTTTCATTAAGTTAGGTGACAGAATGCATTGAGACGAAGCAGCACAATGCAGTCTGTTATGGTAAATCAGAGTTCAGCACAACTCAGGATTAGCCAGAAAGCAGATGCAGCATCCACCTTCTGAACCAGAATGATTCTCAAACTGGGAAATCCACACTCCCGACTGATACAGCTAGTTGGGGCAGTAGGTGCTCTTACAGCATAGATGCTTCAGCATCCTCAGGCTGCAGATGCTTTCTGAACCAAATACTTCTCCAGACATCTACATAAAATACCAAGTGAGAAAAGAGGTGGTACACCTGCAAACCTCACTCTCCTCCTCCTCTTCTGCACAGCCCTATCAGTTCTTTCCATGATGAAGATACACATACAGATCAATCCCTCATTTTTTCAGTTAAAACTGGAAGAACTATTCAGATTTCTATTTTTGCCCTTTACATACAGGTATTTCTCAAGCATGCTGTATCAAGAATACTCATTTACAACATTCTTACATCTGCATAGTGTTGAGAATTTTAATTTTCTGAGGTTTTGGTATCACAGAGAACGCGTGTTTGACACAAGGTACTCTATTACCTATTACAAGGTACCCTAATAATAATTTAGAGTGTTAAAATGCAGCAAATTGGGATGCTTGCAATTTGTGAATATGACATTCAGTATTACTAATACAAGCTTATTCCTTGAGGAAACCCCGTTAGTGTCATCTTCAAAATACTTAACACATAATTTAGAGAAATACTCTGAATTATTTTTTTATAATAAAAGCTTAAAAGTCTATTTTTTTAAGACCTTAAATATCTCTTAAGAAGACACTATTTTGACACTCACGAAATTTAACTATTTCTAAGTTAAATTTGTTATTCAGGTGTCCTCAGACATTCGTTCATCCAATTTTATGCACAGGAAACCTAGTACCAACAAAGGCTGGGTTATTGAGCCTGTCTATATAGCATCTTTCTTTCCCTGAAGCAAGAAGAATTTGTACAAGTTAAACTTTAGCACTTGACAATGCTTTACTAATCTTACTATATCTTCTGATTTTACCGAAAATGGATTAAAACCTCTTAAAAGCACTTTCTGCAAGATTCAGCCATATTCTTAGCACCAACGCTATTGAAGTGAGAAGTGCTTAAAGTGACTTTATTCTCTAACCATAGTTGCATTAACAAAACTATATTCCCCATTATTTTAGTCAGCAATTAAACATGCCAGAAGTTATCATGCCTTGCTGGGAGTAAAAGGCAAAGTAGCCACTATTCAACTGCAGGTGATTAAACAGCCTAGAAATCAATTTGTCTCTAGGGTTCTACAAGCAAATCTCAACAGACCCCTCTAAAGTGAAGAAATTTAAGATTCAGTTAATTTTTGTACTGTGTCTGAACAATGAATTTGATATGTTTCTGCATGATCCATTTTTACTATGGCACAATACTTTCAAACAAATCCAGACATTAATATCACACTGCAGTTATGATCTGAATTTGTTGCCCACAGATTCAGGAACTTCTGCATGACAAGCCAACCTTGTGGTCAAAGGGCTATTACAATTTTTGGGTCAAGTAATTACTTTAAGACTCTTCATAGCCCAGTAAGAAAGGTCAGGTTCTGCCATCTCAATGACCCTGTTAATGGTAAAGATGGTGGGAAAGCAGGAATACCCGCTGATCTAGGCAGGGAGGACAAAATGACACTACATCAGCTAGAACTCTCACTTAGCATACAGAAACCTACAAAAACATTTCAAGGACATCTCTATGTCTCACATAAGAAAAATTATCATTAGAATGACTTAAAACCACAAAACCTTATTTTACTGAGATCAATTTTAAAAATACTTACTGCTTTTTAACTTGTAGAAGAGCACAACTATGGCTTGTAATGTGACCAGAACACTGACTAACCATCCTTTAGTTTAGAAGACTAAGCATTCTTCAGCCAAATGCTATTCAGAGAAATTATTTTACTTTGTGGTCCCTTATCACTTGGCTCTGAAACTGCAGACTTGCATTAAGGATAGTTGTAATCCATGAACCGTAAACAGGGATCAGTTAACCTAAATGGAATAGAAATGCCTTGAAATCATTTAAGCATGCATGAGTAAATAAAGAGGGGCAGAAGAGAGGGAAATAACATTAAGCAGGCATCATTGATATCCAAGATTAAGACAAATTAAGTCATTCAAGTGTTTCCTCCCTTTTCTGTATGATGTTTGACAGCAAAATTAAACTCACCCATTTTGCTGCCTTCATCGCTGTGCTGCCCCTGCAGGCTAAAAATGCACTCCCAGAAAGAGTTCTTTAAATGAAAAGCAAATTCTTTAAATGAAAATTTAAATTTATTTTGAAATTTTAAAATGGCATTTTATCAATTTAGACACACTGTTTGACATTATTAGATCAGAGAATTTACAGTGACTCACAGATAAAGATTTGGCTTTTACATTCAAATGTTAAGTACTTCAGAATAGCTTTGTCTTGTTATTTCCAAACCAGAAACACTAAAGAGCATTTTACTTTACCTTTCAACCATCTTTGTTAATTAACAGATTTCTGACATCTGTTGTACTTGAAGGGGAACATGCACCACACCAAAAGAATAACTTCGTTTGAATGGATGAGTACCTTAATTACAGCTCCAGATTTCAGACTAGTTCATTGTAGCAGCAAAAGAAAGTGCTAAAGTAGAAAGATTTTAAGAAATAAATTTTCCTCAGGTAGACTGCAGAGCCTCACTTACTTGGAAAGCCTCTTTATGAAGACAGAAGGGTCTTGCTATCCAATGCTGAGATCATACAGTCTTAGTTCAGCAAACTTTGTCAAGTTTTCATAGTAATTGTGAAAACAGTATTACAGAATTCCATCCTATCCTGATGCTATCCTTGTATTAGATTAATTGAATTTCACTGTTAATCACCATCAGACTTTAAACCGTGTCAATTTCATTGCTCACTATAGGGTTTTTTCCTGCTCTCTAGCACTGACTTAAAACTGGATAAACAGAAAACACTTGCAGGGAAAAGACTTGATCAATTTGCCCATTCTGGCAAGGAGAGCACCCCTTGAGTGTGTACAACATAACTGTTCCAACACTCATCTTAAAAGTTCAGAACCCCTCTGGTTTGTAAAAACAATGCAAGGTCCAAAGCACTGAAAAAAAAAGCTATAGATTTTAAAGTACAACTTTTATGATGTGATGACACAAGGAATCTCATAGTAAGGTATTCAAACAATTAAGATTCCTTTGTATACACCTTAATACAAGAGGCTGCCACTGACTTCAGGCAGCAAGCAGCACATAATGAAAGATCTGGGACCACAGCATCAGCTTTGTGCTAGAGTCAAGCATTTAACGAATTTATGGGGCATGAGGTAAACTGAGATTTTGTCTTGTAAGAGGAAAATACTTCAAGTCTCACACAATACATTTCCCCCCTACCTTTATCTTCACTGTCTGATGGAACACCATTAAAAGAGTGGCAGGAATGCTCTATTGCCCGATTCCAGAAGTCTGTTGCACATCAAAAATCAGACACATTCCCTGCTCAGGAACACGCAGCAGAAAGTGTGAAGGCTCTGTTATATTACAGTTTTAGAAGCCACATAAAAAACATGTATATAATCTTAATCTTCCCTGTTAGCCTAGTTAATCCACAGGTATGATGATATGCATCTCAACATCCAATGAAATAAGTGTATTCATAAGCTCTTAAAGTACATAGAAAACCCAGTTCTGTCCTCTGATCCCATTTTCAAGTTTGTTTTATTCACTCTTTTGGATGACTATAAATAAGTGTTTCCACTATGGAAAAGAAAGTTAGCACAGTACATTTTCATGACTGGGGAATGGATTTTTCTGAAGACATCTTCAAAAGGATAAAAGCTTAGAAAAAAAATAACCTGAATGTTGAATTCAGTTCCTTATAAAGTCCCTTGTAAAAAAAAAACCTAAAAAAAAAGGAAATAAAGGGAAAAAAAAGGAAATAAAAAAAAGGAAAACTGCAAGGCCCAGATTTATTGCTTTTCTTCAGTTTTTTCCTTGTTCTCTTTCTTCTCACATTCTTTGCTCTCCTCCTTTACAGAAAGCTCTTCTAGTTTTTCAGCAACTTTATCAGCGCTATCATTTTTGTCTGTGCCTGCTAAGAGATTGATTAGGAAAAAAGTTACAAACTGGCAGTAACAGATTTTCCTGTTAGAGGGGAAAGTGGAGTGAGATAGGTGAGGAGACACTGCTGGTATTCAGAGTAGTAATAAGAGTAAAGAAATTCTCCACTAATCACTGGAGTGATTAATTCCAGTTCTTTTCCTTTGGTAAGTATCTCAGATGTCACAGTTCAAGAAATAACCACCTGAGGGCCTAATCCTAGAGACTGAGAAACATGTAACATTTGGTCACCTTTGCTGCTACCAGTAACAGACTCCATACAGTGTCCAGTTAAGACAATGTCTCAAACCCATGGCTTCTTATGTATCTTAATCAGAAGTCAAGTTCCCCAGTTTGAAACTGGGAAGAGGAAGTTCTTAAGACTGAAAAAAAATCTAAGTATCTTGATGAGTGCTGACTGCAGACCACTCATAATCTGTACTTTAGAAAGATGGAAGTGTTTATTTTACAAGATGAGCTACCTTGACACAGGCAATTATACAGGGCAGTGCATAAATCAATAGAAGAAATGTTAAAACTTCATACACATTAACAATTATAAAAATTAAGTATTCTACTGGCATGATTATATATTTGTGGAATTTGGGAAGGGGAACTGGAAGGAGGAAATATTATTGTGGTTGCAGTGTTCACAGTTCATTTATGTAATATAGACCAGAAATGTTTCCTTAGTAGCCTTTCCAAAAGGGCAATGTCCCAACAGCAACTGTAACAGCCTTCTATGAGAAAGAAGGCAATTGTCACTCCTGTGAACTATTACTCTCGCAGACAGAAAAAGCACCAGAACTGAAGACCACAGCTCAGTACAGAGTGAGTCTGCTGAAACAGCACTCCAGGGTGCTGTAACCACTCAAGACACCTGGAAAAGTAGCATGGTACTACACTTAGACTTGTAACCTTACCTTTCTTTGCTTTCTGGTTTACTTCATTCCTGCACTCTTCAAATTTTGCCTTGAATTTCTGTGCATCTGTTTTAGTACAGACAAAATATAGTTTTTCATTAGTTTTACCTCCTTCCAACACTGAATACTTCCAAGTTTCAGTAAAGATACTTGAGGAAAAGTTTTGTGCAAACAAAACTCATAGGCACTTACGAAGTAGTCCAGTTTAAAATCATACAAGATGCTATGTGAAATTCTTGAATCCCATCTTGTGCAGAAGCAGTTTATTTTCTTTAGCAAGTCTATTAAAGCACCTTCTTTTGCAAAGTATTTAAAACTATGCCAGAAGGAGTTGTTCTGTAGTTACTGCAACTCCCAGCTGTCCCTAGCCCACAGGAATAAGAATGATGTCAGGCACTGCTAATATGACTGTCTGCTACTGTCTGCCAGCTACATTATACCCTAGAAGACCTCCAGTTCCTTACCATAACTTACGATTCTTAGCATCAAGAATGCAAGGTAAAACCTGTTTCACTAGTACAGCATTCAAATTCAACACCCCAAGGCCCATGACTCAAACTGTTCCTGACTACAATAGCCAAGCATAACACTTGTTATGTTTTGGCTTAATCCACCACTTGATTTAACAGTCATTCCAAGCAGCTGGTGAAGTTACAATAACGTTTCTATGCAAGTAGTATAAGCAACAGGACACAAGAGCAGATCATGCAAGCTAGTTTTTAACACCAGAAAGGTAAGAAGGTAATTTGGTATATACCAACTCGGTCTGACGGACCACATGAGGTCACTGTTCCGCCACAGGAACTCAGAAGCCATTATGAAACTAGTTCAGGAAGTATTTGTATCAATTCCTTTTTAAGCATCACCAAAAGGAAGGATGCTTGAAAGGCACGCTTATGTCATTCACATGTCAGCTGCTCAGTCAGTACTGCAAGGATAAACAGGCAAAGAGGACTTCTCCCTCAAGACAAACACCCAATGAGCTCAACAACTTCTACCAGAAAGAGACTTTTCTAAGATAAACAAATATTTACCAAACCCCTCTAATTTCCTGATTAAGGAAGAAACAGTTGGACCAGGAAGACTTATTTAGTTAAATAACATGGTATTGAAGACTTCAGGATAAGGAAACAAGATATACTAAGTTCTTCCAGATATAGGGAAATCCATCTATTTAAAAAATATACAACAACATTATTAGCCATGCAGCATGTAGGGAGAAGAGGTGGCTAACACACTAAACTTGTGTGGCAAATGGCAAAGCAGGAAACACATTTTTCCGATTCCTTGGTTTTTTTTCGCTTTTTTAAAGAAAAAAAAAGCACAACACTTCCTTGATTCAATCCTAAGGAGCTGGGAAAGATACATTAGCATTCAGCCCTAGCTAACTGATCCATCTGTAATCACAGATCTACTTTCTGTTCTGGTAGCCCTGAAAAAGAGCATCAACTACTATGATAGTGCTTTTCACTGCACATTTTAATTCAATCAAAATAAAGAAGATACTCAAAACAATTACAGGAATATATCTGATGTTCTGCTAATGCAGACAGAGCAGCAATTTCAGGTCAGCATTTCCTTGCTTCTAATGCAAACATCAACTACAACTGAGCACCTGAAATAAGTGAGCGCAAGGTGCATGTATTAATCTCTACCCCATAGTATTACTGCTTTTAGTTTTATTCTAACTGGCATTACACTTGCATGACATAGCTTAAGAAAAAAAAAAAACAGTGCCAAAGGCAGAAAGCTCTACAGCTGTTATTGGAGACCTAATTACTACACTGTTTGTCAACACATATGGTTAAGCAATTAACCAACTTCTCTCAGTTGAAGCAGTAATTAGGTAACACTAACACGCAGTGGCAAGATATAGCATATCTGAAATAGTGGTTTACTGTAGTGTTTAGACACGTAACTTAACAGTATAGAATCAACGTTTAGTTCAGTGCCAGTCTACTCACTCTCTGCATTTAAAAACCGGATTGCCAGAAGTTCAGGTTTGGGGCTTTCATCTGCAAAGTCAGCATGTGTGTTCCAGACCCACGCCCTGTCGCTCCCAGCATTAGGCCTCAGCTCCATTAAAGGTGTGACTGAAAGGAAAACATTAAAAGATGTACAAAGCACAATAGTAAACGTTTTCCACAAGCGTCCATCAGTCTTACTGACAACTGGCTGCAATGCCTATGTAAAACACTTTATGCAGAAATAGTTTTGAGTAAATAGAAGGTAATGGTGCCCATATGTACCTTTTCTTTACGTTGTCAAATAAAAGGATGCAAGACCATCACAGTATAAAGTATGCTAGATTCCCTGTTTTAAGAAACAGTTTCATTCAATTGTTGTATAAAAAAAAGATGACTGTGATGCTACAAGAGATGCAGTCACTAAGCACAGCTCTGAAGAACAGTCACAGTTTAGGAGGAAACAGACAAACCATATTCATTCTTTTGCACACTGAAAATACTACAGAAAAATATTTAAGAAAAGCCTTTTTCCTACAATTAGTCATCAAACAAGGTTCGTTTATCTCCGATCATGTACTAACAGATATTACACAATTCTGAAGTGCTGCAAGATGTGTACAGCATATGTTCAACCCATTTGATCCTTCCCAGTAAATGGAGCTCTTTCCCTCCAAGACATTATAATTACTCCACTTGATCGAGGAAGTTGGAACTTGTCACAGTGCTCTAAGACTTTTTACATTACACACATGCGAAGTTTAAACAAGGCTTTTTTTCCTCCCCATTCCCTGGGTGCTTTCTTTAGTCTGGGAGAAATCTGAAGCTTACTCACTTTCTTGTATGTTTTAAATTTAGAGATCAAATTACATTGTTTAATGTTTTGGAAAACACAAAAAACCCTTTTGAGACTAACACTATAAATTCATCAATTCTGTTTTGCGTATGTGCAACATTTACTTTCCTAAACAAAAGGTTTATTCTTGTTGGTTGGCGACTACACCTCTTTCATATTTGCCATTTCAATTACTAAACAGGAACACCTGTGTCCTCTGAATAGTCTGATTCTCTGAAAAGATCTGCCCACAGAAAACAAGCATTATTGCTTTTGACTTCAGATTTGTATTAAGCTACTTCAAACAAGTTATTTCAAGTTATCTAAATGTGATTTAACTTGAGAGATTATTGTACTCTTCATGTAAAAAGCTGAGTATTACCAAAGCAAGCAAGTAACGAAGTATTACCAATTTAGACTTGAAAATCAGTAGAACTAGCAACAAGTAGACTATCTTGCCCTTTCATGTTCATTTTTATTCAGAGGATCAAAGGAACAAACCCCATCAGCTCTCACTACACTTCCGTTTTGAAGGATTAGCTGAATATATCATGTTCATTTCAGTTTATTTCACAAGCAGAGAAAGGCAGCCTTAGATTAGTCTAGCATCTCAGTAGGTTTTCTGATGGTTAAGCAATTGCTTCCATCAAATCAAAGTCATAAATTGTTACATGATTACTTATTTCCCATTCTTTTATTAAAACAGCCAGCATTCATTAATTTCTTATTATTTTCTACATTCTATTAACCATTAAAAAGAACATGCACACACCGATTGGGATCAATCACATAATATGTGCCTATCCCAGCTAAATTTTAAAGTGTCTTTAGAACACTGTCAGAGACTGAACAGGAATAAAAAAACCCCAAACCCAAAACAACAAAACCACAAAACCTTCTAGTCCCATCCTTGCAGGCAATCACCAAAACGAATTAAGGGTTCTTTCCATTAACAAAAATAAGTATTCATTGTTTCTGATGCTCGTAACCTTGTGTGCATAGCAAGAGACAACTGCAGCTACAGTCCAGTATGAATTTGGCGCCTCTTTAAAGACATGCAACAGTTCTCTGCCTGCTACTAAAAAGATGCCAAATTCTTAATTTACAATGTACACTTTGACAAGCTTATTTTTAAAATCAAGTAGTAAAGTTTAACATACTATAATGGTTTGCACAGATTTTTAGGGTTTTATCCCTCCTCATGAGAAGGCGAATTGTCCCCTTCTCCTTGTGTTTTAGGAGTTTTACATCACCAGTTCCTCGTTCTTTCCATTCTGGAAGGTCATTCTCGGATGCAAATCGAAATAGCTTTGCTCGCCTTGAAGAAGAGAGAATTCAAGAAGTTAGCCTGCATGTGGAAATGTTTATCAAACAGCAGATGACATCATCAGTACACTTGTTGTTTTAAAAGTCACACACAAGAAAAAAAGAATTATTACTTTAGTAAGGTCCCCTGTTCTGCTTCAGCATTCAGACCGAGAAACTGATAAAAGAAGCCCGTATTTAGTAACAAACTATCAGGAAATATGTAATATTCTAATATTCAACAGGTTCTGGACACACTTTGGGGGGATGATAAATGTATTTGGTGTAGGCCACCTTTTAACTTAAGGTAGCTAATTAACACAATCTGTTATAGCTAGAGTTTTTCTATCTATTATGAATACAACTGCTCCATCCAACCAGCAATATTTATTAATGTAAGAAACTGAGCACCTTGAGGCTAAGACTCTTGCATAATTCCAAGCCCAGTATTTGATCAACTGTTAACAAAGTGCCTCACCCTCCAGAGTTACTCATTTCCTTTTAACTCCTAAAACTTAGTTGTTGCTTTTCTTAACTCAGGAATAAAGGAAGTGCTGCACCTGCTTCAGAACATCCCTGTTTAATTTCCCAAGATGGTAGTATGCCAAGAGAAACAGCACTCTGGTACCTTAGCCAAAACTGATCCAAGAGGCTGTCTGGGCTCTGCTAGTGAGGAATTTAAGACTCTGCTACAGAAAAAGAAGCACCTATTCACACAACAGGATATATATGGAAATGTAAAAGAGCAAGGGATAGGGAATTGTAATAAGACAGGTCCGTCATGAAAAAGATGTTGGGACATGCAACTCTTAACAGACACTCTGGTGCAGAACTACTTCCTTCCAAAGCAATTCCTTCCTTTAAAGTCCAGCTGGGCACTCAGTAAGAATAAAAAGGATTCCTTTCCTTCTTCACCCCTTTGTAGACATAATGAACCTACAGATCACTGGAACATACACTATTATTTCCCCCACTCCCTTCTTAATTAATAAAAATTCTCTTTCCATCTGATACTGCACATCACATGCACAGAGAGGCCTAAGGGTCAGAGACCTCACCATGCTTGTCAAAAACTGATCATTGCTTTTACCAGAATTTGTATAGAGAACTCAAATCTCTCTTCCAGATGAACAACACCCTTCTGTGATTAAGTAAAAGCAGTATTTTCTTAAACCTATTTAAAGCAAACACATCAGCAATCACATTCAAAACGCTGCTTAAACCTCTAGCCTACATGTTTCTTCAGACTTAAGCTACTGTGATTTGAGAACAAGCCTAACCTAAGGATAAAACTACCTCTAAGACAACAGAAAGGTACTATCACAAATGTCCCCATACTGCACTGCATCTACTGCCTTTATTGTTTCAGCATATCATACATCACCCTTTACAACTGGGGATGCATGGCAGATACACTACATTCTTCCTCCCCCTCAACCCCAATACTTGTTTTATACTGTGATCACACAGCTTCAAACCTCTGATTATTATCCAAGTCAATGTTTTCCTACAGGCTAAAGAATATTAAAAGAAGATTTCTGGTATCAGCTCCCTTCTATTTTTCCAGACTTGGAGCACTATTATCAATTATTCCCCCACTCAATCTCTGCCATCACAGTAAAGAGCTACCAACTTAGGTTACCACTTCATACACAGAGAATCTTAACAACTTACCTATTGTTTTATAAACACATCAAATTTAAGCCTAACAAACATTTACATATATTAATTTAGAAATATTCTACTTGCATCTTAAAGAGTTCTTCCTCATCTTCTTCCAGAGTTTTTATTTCTTGCTCAGGAAGGGAAACTATGGGCTCAAACTGAGGATCATGGTTAGAATCGTCTGCATTTTCAGTTGAAGTATCATGCTCATCATGCGTTTCCTGGAAAGAGAGGTAAAAACCAAAAACTTGCAATGTACTTAAAATCTGAAGTATGCATATCTGTGTTTAAAATTAAAACATTTGTGACTATTCAGCAACTGGATTTTAGTAAGTGAAATACCCTGTAATAATAAAGAAAAATTATTATAGTGGAAACCAAAGGTTTAAAGTCAACATACACCAAAGAGAAATAAAAAGGTGCTCTTGCAGTGCCAGATATTTTAGTCCTACCACCCACAAACTGTGCAGAAGCTCAGCTTTGAAGCTCTTAATTATGGAAAAATAATACCTTCACCCGTTTCTCCTATATAATGTGTTTGATTAAAGCACTAGTATTTCTTAGTGGCTAATGGCCTATCATTAATGGAAAAAAGAAAACAAAACAAAACCCCACAAACATACCAATACAACCACCTAACCCAGCTTAAGTGACACATTACTTTCAGAAGTTCATTATTCCAATCTTATGTATTGGAATCATCCACAATCAAAGGTATTTTTGAAGCACAGTTGCAACACATATGACTTTTTTTTTTTGCTTTAAGAATTAAAGTTTTTCTGCTTTAAAATTTTTTGTAGAGCTTTAGGTTATGGGCAAAATATGACCTCCTATTTAGTTATTTAAGAATATGCAATAGAATTCATTATGCTTAAGAATTGTCTTTAGTATGTGACTAGTGACTAAAGGATAAATATCTTCACTACTTCATACATATGCACTGCTAAGGATTCAGTACAGAAGCCTAGAAGGGAAATTCATCTGCAAGTTTAATAAGGCCACAAACAACTATCTCAGGTCAAGGGAATTGATTTGGGTTTTTTTTTACTGTTGTCTGAATAACAGAAAAAGAACAATTTATACATCAAAGACATTTAAATCTTATTTTCACTTCCCAGATGAAAGAGCCCACTCTTACATGTTCTACTTCTAATATCTTTTTTAGAGCAGATACGCATCACACATGGTATGAAGCACCCTATTTCCACTAAGTAGGAAAACAATTAAGAAGGGGCAACGGAACATTAAGTGAGAATGCTGCAAAATAAGTTTTGGGTATGTCAGCATCACAGCAGCCAGCATTAGTTTTCTGTCCTCAGTGTTCCAGCATATAAGAAAAAAGCTAAAAAAGCATTAAGTCACATCAGGTTTTAAGAAAAAAAAGAAACGATGGTAAAACTTTTAGGTAGTTTCCTCCAGAAGCAGGTAGCACATCCCGTATCGTAATTCATCACCTGTTCTGTGCCTGACCAATTAATTACAGCAGTAGTGCGAAACGCGTAATTCAGTATAACCACATGTAAGAGAAAGCAGATCCCGTTATCACGATAAGATCCTGTCCTGCCGCTATGGAAGCACGTGGGGCTGCTTCTCTCGCCGGGCCGCGGCACGCCTGGTTCAGTCCAGGGATGGGGGGGAGGGGCTGGAAAGGAGGAGGAGAAGAAGAAAGGAGAGAAAGAGGACATGGTTCGCCAAGAGGCGGCCAGGTCGCGGACGGAACCGGCTCCAGCTCCCTCGCGGTCGGGAGGAGACGCGGCCGTTGCAGGGCGCCCACCGGGCGGGCCAGAAGCGCACCCTCCCCTGCCAGGGGATGGCCAGGCCCCAGGAAGCACACGTGCCCGAGCCGCCTGAAACGGCCGGGCGCCCGCACTGAGCCGAGCCCTGTGGGACGCGGCGGCGCTGCCTCTACCTCCTTCCGGCAAGGCCCAGAACCCGTCCTTCCCGGCCCCGGGCCTCACTTGACCTCCGTTCCCCCACCCGCCTAAATCCTTCGGCTCCTGTGGGCCGCCCCACGCCCGGCCGGCCCTCGGGCCCTCTCCCCCGCCCTCTGCCTCCAGCCGGGCCCCACCTGTTTCCGTTACTCTCCCCCACCACCGTGGCCCGCGCTACCTTCCCTTTTCCCCCGCCTGCATCCCCCCTCAACGCTAGGACTTCCCCACTGAGGCCCCCGGCTCCCCTGCCCGCCGGAGCGCGCCCACCGCCCTCACCTTAGTGTCCGCCATGGGGCCGGGCTCGCTGTGCTCCGCTCGCCGTTGCCGCCTGGCCGCCGAGCTTCCTGCCGCGCGCCCCCGCCCCTCCCGCCTTTACCTCATTCCCGCAGCCCGCGCCGCCGCTGCCGCAAGGCCCGATGGGAAACACCCACTTTCCCTCAGCGCCGCGCTCCCGGCCCGCCCCCGGCGCGCAGCGGCTGGTGAGGGCCTAGGAGCGGGTAAAGCAGCGGTCGCGGTCGCGCCTGCCCCGGCCTTGCCCTCAGCCCCTCTCGGCAGCGCCGATCCCGGCCCCGAGCCCCTTCTGCTCCCGGAAAAGGGGTTTTTTGTTATCCCTCTCATGAGGCGCTTCCCATCAGCCCTCGCGGCATGGCGGCGACCGCCCCGCGTCCCGACCTAAGATGGCGCCCGCGTGCGTGAGGTACGCGGCACTACTGTAGGTGTTCTTTAAACACTTGTATTTTATTTTCCAAGCGACGCGGCTGACCCGCAGGCGTTAGAAACGGGAATAAAACCGCTTCTCTCCCGTTCCATTTGTGACGGTCTGTGGGTGACGGCACAGCCCCGCCCCCAGGAGTCCGGCACGAAGAAGCGTGAGGTCTGCGCGGTCCGGGTTTGCCTTGGTGTCGGTGCTGAGGGGAGGCGGTGCGGGTGTGCGGCCAAGATAAAGCTGGTGCCTGCGTTGAAGGGAGGCCGGCGTGGGTGCTGTGTGGCCCGGCTGGCGGGAGCATGTCGGAGGACAGTGATCGGTGCGACCCCGACCGCGTTGCGGATCCTGTGGTGGACGCTACAGATGGGGCTGAAGTGGAGGGCAAGGAAGATGGAGGCGAGGGTGACCCAGCGGAGAGCCCCGCGGCCTGTCACGACATGTACAGATACATTAAGGGAGACTTGTTCACCTCCGAGATCTATAAATTAGAAATACAAAACCTTCCCAAATACATCGGGTTTAACGATGTGAAAAAGTTCCTTGCCAAATACGGACTCAATCCTCACAAGATAAAACTTTTCGGGAAACAGACGTTTGCGTTTGTAACGTTCAAGAGTGAGGAGGAGAGGGACCAGGCAATGAAAGTCCTGCATGGGGTGTTGTGGAAGAGCCGGCACCTCAGCGTCAGACTTGCCAAGCCCAAAGCTGACCCCATCGCCAAGAAAAGGAAGAAGGAAGAGGAGATGGAGCAGGGAGAGGTGAAGCGTCCGGCTCCCTCCAATGCCAGTGCAGAGGAGCCCCTGAGCAAGCAAATAGCAGATGTAGTTACCCCCTTGTGGAACGTGCCCTACGAAGAGCAGCTGGCCAGAAAGAAGCAGGAATGCGAACAAGTGCTGCAGAAGCTGACAAAGTAATTCCTCTTTGTAAAGCTACTGTCACGTTTACAAGACGTGACCTTATGATGGGATATAGCTAAATTTGCACAAATTGCTATCTCTAAAGTAAGTTAGAGGTAGGTCAAAAACCAAATCCCCATACAAAGTAAATTAATCTGCAATGCTCGGACCTAAAAACTCTTCCAGTTGATGAAGTTTGTTGTTCTTGGTCAGCCTCAGAACATTGCTAAATGAAAGGGTGTTATTTTAAGACCTGTTAAAAGATCTTGATAGGCCTAATGTTTGTGCCCTTGAAAAAATGTGGTACTGTCAAGTGGTGTGAGAGGGGATCAGGCAGTAGAGATGGCAGATCACTATTACGATTTTCTCTTTAAAAATCCCCTCAAGTGTTTATGCCTAATCTTTGTAGATCAAAATAGCCCTTCACTCCTTTGCCTCACATAGATAAAGCTGGTATTTTTTCATGCATGGGTACAGTCATAATTCTAGTACATGCTTTTACAACTACATTTAACTGGGTTTTTCTCAGGTACAGCTCGTGTAAAGTTGGAGGGGTTTGTGTGTTAAAATCTTTATCTGATAATCTGATACTTTTTATGCCCTGTACAAGAAAAGAAGAAGTCTTGTGCAACTGTTAACATCAGTTTTTCTAAATGCGTACTTCACAATTTTTGTTTCTGATTTGGGCAGGGAAATAGGAAATAACAACAGAGCTTTATTACCTTGGTTGTTCCTGCAGAAGCAGAAGTATAATAAACTGTGTTGCCCAGTAGAGGGAGTGAAAGCGTCACCATTACAGGTAACGTAATCCTCGGTAAAGTATGAAATGGGATTATAAATTTAGGGTTAAATTAAAATTTAAAATTTAAATCTATTTAGCCTTCAAATAGAGTGGGCAAACTGAATATTTGCCTTTATCTTGTAATGATTGATGAATTTCAGATGTTGCCTTTCATATAAATACTATGGAAATATTTAGAGGAAGCAGAATAGTTAAAATTAACTGGATATTCTAACTTTAAAGTTAATATGCTGTCCCTAGAAGCTTGCATTCTGGGCTGATACATTCTTCAACAGAGGTAATATTTTTCTGTTTAAATAGCAAGATTTACTAATAAGTTTTCATTTTTGCTGTTCTCATATATTAAAATCCATTAATATCTTCCATTTAAACTGAATGTCCTATGTTCACATGCAAATACATTTAACCGTATGAGGGTGCTTCAGGAAAAATTTGGCATGTACAGTTAAGTACTATGTAAATATCTTACATAACTTTATTTTAAATCTAGACTGAATATCGCAACAAATGTGAGTTCTTGATTGGGATTGGTGTAAATCAAGAAGACAAAACTGTGGGTTGTCGTCTTGGCAAATATAAGGGTGGTACATGTGCTGTAGTGGAGCCATTTGATACTATTCACATTCCTGCTATTGCCAAAAAAGTAGTAAAAGTTTTCCAAGACTACATAAGGTGAGCACAAGTACAATGATTTCTCTGTAAAGGTTTTGATATCTTACTCAAAAATATCTTTAAAACTAAATATTATGACAGGCCTAGTGTTTGCTCTGAGGTTTATGACCTAAGATGTACCAGTCTCAATGTTCAGCAGATCTTTGATGCTTATATCTTGTACTTACATCACCGGCTGGCTTTTCCTTGCTCTTGCTCAGCTGTTCAGAGATGAAGATACAGGTACCAGCCAAACACAGCTTTATCTCAAGTAATGAGATGTATTAGTCTACAATAAAATATGTCTGTTATTTGAAAGCTTCTTCCACTAATTGTAAAGTAATACTCAGAAAAAGGCTTTTTAAAAGATTAATTTGGATAACAAACATCAGTTGCTTCCTTGGATGAAGAGAAGAATCAACAAGGAATAAAATGGAAGTTGCAAATTTAAGCAAGAATATTTTTGGGGAAAAGGAGTGGTTTCTTTAAAAAGCAACTAAATCCTCAAAAATTGAAAGCTCAGAACTATGAAGATGGGAAGTCTGAACTTGGTATGAAGCACACTAGCCAATGAAGGCCAATGAAGGCATTATAAAAAACTGGGTCATCCTCTGAATGCAGTGAGAAGCTGCCTGTATCCTAGCTGTAATTTTGGAGGGGTTAAAATGGGCAAGAGAGTAGTGAGAAGCAGGGACAGATTATTTTGCATTAGGAGATACTATCTATTTATCAATCTCTTTTTTCTTCTTCATTAAGATGTGGAAGTCATTCTTTTCTTGACAAATCAATATAGCCTCTGTTTGTACTTAACATTTTTCATCACTTTGCATAGTGAGCTGCTTTTGTTTCAATCAGCTGTTGAATGTTATGCAAAAAAAATAGTTCTCTGTTAAGTAACTGAGCTTCTGAAAATTGCAGGTCAACTCCTTACTCAGTTTACAGCCCAGAAACCTATGAAGGTCACTGGAAACAGCTCACTGTCCGTACCAGCAGGAATGGCCACATCATGGCAATTGTTTATTTTAATCCTCAGGTATTTAACTTTATATATAATGTGCAGACAGGCAAATAGCTGTAAAATAACATAAATTTGATTTTATGAATAGTGTATGTTAAAGAGAAATATTATTTGGTGAGTTTACCTTCTATTACTACTCTTCTGTTTAGATGAATCTGATACATGGAAATGAACAAGTAATTAATATAGAATGCATACACTAAATCATATCTTTAAGTCACTAAGATAACTATTCTTTGTTCTTTCAAATGAAACCTTTAGAAATTAAGTAAAGAAGAGCTGGCTGACCTGAAAATCTCTCTGGCAAAGTACTTCATGGAAGGAATGGGAAAGATCAGTGGTGTTACTTCTCTGTACTTTGTGGAAGAAGGACAAAGGTGAGAGAGTTGACTTTGCTTTGGGGGGGTTTTGTTGTTTGCAACAGAAAAGTAGGTGGCACTTCCACACCACTGTTTTGTCTATTTCACTCAGCAGCAGTGTTACTTATTTGGTGAACAGTTGCTTACCTTTTCCGCAGGAGACCCCCAAAATTTCCCATTCTCCTGTAGTGCTCAGGTAGATAAAGGCAGGCAAAAGCTTCAGTGGTTGAACCCACCGGTTGCTGGCTGCCAAGCTGTAGATTTACTGGAGTAGATAGATATTATTATCAGCAAGTAACTTCTGCTTCCTTTCTTCTCTATTTCATATGATTGTTTGATGGCACCATCCTCTTCCACAGAGCACAAGGCTCACACTTCATCTAGAGACAGTGTAGGTCCTACTGTTGACATCAGTGGAACAATTGTACACTGTCAGAAAAAGGAATGGCCAAAAAGATCATCTCTAAAAGGATATGACAAATGTTGGTTCACTATAAATTACTGCGTAGCATGTACTGCTGCAGTTTTTAAGATGACTAGAGCTTTGGTAAAAATTCTGACAAATGTGTTTGTCTTCTCTTTTTTAATCTCTCTTTTGCCCCACTGGCCCTTCCTCCTGCCAGGAAGTCTCCCAATCTTGAAGACTTGCCTTTGGAGCACGTGGCTGGTGACAAATACATATATGAAGAACTTCTTGGCCTAAAATTTAGAATTTCTCCTCATGCATTTTTTCAAGTAAGGATGATACAACTTGCTGATTTGACTGGGTCTGCATTAATGCCCTTAAGCTTGGCTAATGCTGGGTAACAGGATGTTATATAGCTAGAGATCTGATTATTTAGATATTTGGTATGATTAAATACCTTTGAGAATTGTGTTTGGCTATAAAAATAGTGAATGAGTGTAAACATGATGGAAGCATTTTGAAGACAACTTTTTGTTGCTTTTTAGTAGTTCAGTACCATTTGCCTCCTGTTGAATTGCAGCCTGTATGTACACAGGACATACAATAGGGAGTTCAGGAGTCTTTGTAGTACTAATTTTTGATTGGTGTTTCAAAACTTACTTCTAGCCTTCTAACACTTCAAAGCCTCAGCAGGTGGCCTGTATCATTGAAATGGAAAGTATTGAAATAGGAAAGAAGCATATAAATGCTTTGAAGCTAAACTCTATTATCTGCCATAGATTACAGATTATTTCCTGCACACACATAGTGTGCTTTGCTTGCTCTTCAGCACAGAGACACTTGTTGTATAGGCACTGGTTTAGAAAGCTTATTATACGCTACTTCCTTAGCCATGATGTGTAACTATAGAATTTACTTCAAAGCAGTATTACAACAAGGCTATAATTGTCATAGTTAGATTCTGATGGTTTTGAATCTTTCCTAGATTCCTAGAAGTCCAGACTTCACTTTATTGCTTGGTATTTTGCTTAATTAATTTGCTTGCAGCCTCCTCTAGTTTCCAGACTTGCTTTTTAGGTACTATAGGACAAGTCATGTTTTTACTAGAACAGAGATAACAAAATATTACTTCTCAGGAGAACTGAGTGAGTCTGTAACAATGGAATGGTGATGTCTTAGCATGTTCCAGTCTAGATCAGTTACATGGGATTGCAACTTATGTGTCATGTTGACTTGTTTCGTAGAAACAAGAAAAATATATGTGCACATTTACTCTTTATGAAGAAGTAGATCTATCGAAGCATAATTTCACAGGTAAACACGCAAGCTGCAGAAGTGTTGTACACTGCCATTAGAGAATGGGCACAACTGAGCCAAGAGAGCACGGTGCTTGACATTTGCTGTGGTACAGGAACCATTGGGATTTCTTTGGCAAAGGTGAGTGATTTCTCTTCCTGGCTATAAGCTACTTCTAGAGATCTACATCTGTTAATCGTGCTTAACTTGATGCATTTGAAATGCAACACATTATATCTTAATTTTCTGCAACTAGTTTATAATTCAACTGTCTGCAGCTGTTTTACCAAATCATGATGTAATGTTCAGCTGCCTAAATGATTTTGAAACCAATAGACGCAGAGAGAATAACAGGCCTGTAGGATTGCCAAAGTTTACTAGAATCTATCTAACTGGTTTGGACTGTCTCAGAAAGCTTTGGATATGAATAATAAATGTTTACTTACCTAATTTTTTAGAGTAGAGCTTGCTAGACCATATAATGGAGTCTGCTCCCCAAAAAGGCCAGCATTAACTGGGGTCTTACCTGCAGGTTGGGATGACACAATTTCAGTTTTAAAAGTCTCCATTTATTTATATGGGTATTTCTCAACCTTTTTTCTGGCTGCAAGGCAGTAATTCTCTGGCCAGGTACTAGTCACTGTTCATGTACAGTAGTTAAATTGACTGGTGATGCTCTGAATAATGGTTCAATTTACATACCACAGACAGTTCTTTTTCCATTGATTCTATAGCAAGTAAAGAAAGTGATTGGAATTGAACTCTGCCAAGAAGCTGTACAGGACGCCAAAGTGAACGCACAGATCAATGGTTAGTTAAGCTAAACCACTTAAGATCTTTGTTTGTTAAGAAGTATAGTAGTTGTATTTCTAGCTTCTCTTCACCTTATCTAAGCAGCTTGCAATTACATGTTGTTGATAGTAATCTTGTCCATTTTAAACATTTAATCTCTCTTGAAAACAAATACTGTGTTAGTCTGTGAGATCAATTTTCCTGTTGACTAACAGTTAGCTCTTCTTTTTCTGCAAAAAGAAAACAAAAGATTTTGTTTTGCAGAAATGAGCTGAAGCCACAGTTGCCCTCATAAAGAAAACATTAACAGTAGCTGTTTTTCGTGGGGTTTTGCTTTAGTCCAGATAATGGAGGATACTCAAGTTACTGTTAAGTGATCTGAAGTACCAGCACTAGTTTAAATTACACTGATGGCAGGGTTGACTAAACACTTCGTAGTTCATAAAGCATCCCAAATTCATATCCAGTTTGAGGATACTGAAGATGCTTTGACAAGTACCCTGATAACATCTTTTCCTTTTTTCTTTTTTTTTTTTCTTTATAGACCTGACTAATATTGAATTTCATTGTGGGAAGGCTGAAGATATTGTTCCTTCCTTGATTAACATATTAGCTCCTCAGAACCCCATTACCATTGTGGATCCACCACGAGCAGGGCTGCGTAAGTTTATCTTCTCTTACGTTTTTTAAGTCTGTTCTCAATGGTGATTGGTGGTGAACTTCAGAAAACACCAGTGGAATAAATCAAGCAGGAGGCTTCAGGGATAGCTTGAAACATCTGGGTATTGCAGTGGTTTTGTTCAGGCTGGAGTCTCACCTGAGATTTTTCTGTCTGGTGCACACATTTGGAGGTAAATAGCACTCTTGGTTTTGATCATCTAGATTCCAAGGTAATTCTCGCCATCAGAAGAGCTGAACACCTGAAAAAGCTTATCTACGTATCCTGCAATCCTAGAGCTGCAATGAATAACTTTGTAGAGTAAGTGTATGTGGTAAGAAAAATACATGTTTCCTGGGGAGGGGGACGGTGTTGGACTTCTAGTTTGAAGCCACATTCACTGAAGCATACCACCTTTCACCAGAAACAGTTAGATCTGCCGCACAGCAAGCCAGGACTGGTACTGCCCAGTCAGCATGTAATAATAAAAATATTAGGGATGGCGAATAACCCCATCATGGAATTGCAACTTGGGGAAGAAAAACTTTTCTTGGAGGAGTAGCAGTTACAAACAGTCTACTAAAATGTTAATACAGTTCTTCATTCCCTTTGTTCCCATCAAGCCTTTGCCGGGCCCCTTCCAACAGGGTGCGAGGAGCCTCCTTCCGCCCTATTAAAGCGCTGGCTGTGGATCTCTTCCCTCAGACCAAGCACTGTGAGCTACTGATACTCTTCGAAAGGGCTGACTATGCAAATGGGAGCTCTGCTGAAGCAGCACCTGCTGCTGCTCAAGCCACATTGTCAGGACATGACTCTGAGCTCTCGGATGGCACCAACCCATCAAACACTGATGCAAGCCAAGAAACTTGTGTACGTTTAGATCCTGCACTTGAGGAGAAGGAATCAGCTTAACTCCTGAGAGACTTGACAGAAACTACTTTTGCTTGTTAACAACTCCCAATACCATTGTTTCTGTAACATCCAGGTAATAAATCTGCACAACAGAGTAATTGCAAGGCTTCCAAGTTATTTTATCATATCGATCTCAGTTAAGTTTCATCATGTACTTTTAGGCCAAATCCTGCTTTTCTCCTTCTGCCCTCAGGAAGAAAATCGAGTGAAATAACATCTGGTGGTCTTGCTCTTGAATCAGCTTCAAATCCAGTATGCCGTGACTACCTTCAGATATAACTATTTGAAACCTGGGCTGATTCTTAAGGCACCACCCCTTCCAGTGCATGTATAATGCTTGGGATTCTGTAATACACCACACTGTGTTAGTGAATAGCAGCTGTACATCAGCAACTAAAGGACTGAGCAGTAAGGAAGACCTGCCAACCAAGGGAACACAGTACTGAATTCCCAAAGCAAGTGATGTAGTCACAGGGGCCTGTAACTGCCAGTACTAATTCCTTTCATCCCTCAATCTGTCACAATAGCACCAGGCCTGTTGAGCAAGCCAGTAAAGATGGAGCAATCTGAAATTTCCATAAATCCTGCACTTACTGAATCATCATGAGGAAGCAACAAACTCATATTATAAAAATGCTACAATGTCCACAGCTGAAATCAGTTTTATTCCAAGACTGCTGTGTCACTGACACTACAATAAAGGCTTTCCTAGATCATTTCCTAAAACATACAAGTTAAGCCGAGCTGACCTCACTCCAAGCATGCCCTCACCAGTGACAACTTCCAGCCAGGTATCATTTAAGTAAAAATACAAATTCCAATTAAGCTTTAATTTCCTTTCTGGTGATGTCTGACTATGTAAACATTAAATTCCTTGCCAAAAAAATGAACAAATCAGTACTTCCAGAACCAATGAGCCTGTAATGGATTTAACTTCCATTTAAAAATATGTGCAGGGATCAAGGAATGAAAGTTTCTTTGTCTAAATATGCTTAATCTATTGTAATACTGATCACACTGGAGCATTTTATAATATCAAACTTTATTGCTCAAAACTAATTGTCTGAAAAATACACATGTAGTACTCAAAGACCAAACACAGAGGATTATATGATTGTGCAGAAAAAAAAGCAAGCAGAGGCTCAGTGACAATGAGGCTTTATAATTGTACCAATTCAGCACGGGCATCAAGCAGCTGCACCCAGCACGACTCAGACTGCAACCATCACCTACTTGGGCAATAAGAATGAATTCCAGGTTGGTGGTTGTTTCTCAGATACGCATCAGAACACTGTAACTGATGATTTTATTTGGTTAACAACAGAATGGCTTTTTGCACTTCACATTTCTTTCCAGGCAAAGCGAGGAGGTTATCGCTCCCTGAATTTTACTCCCGAACCAAAGTACAGTCTAGAGAGTTAATAAGATCTTAATGATGTTTTTTAAATACTTGGATATTACATGTAAGTTTTTATAAAGCCTAACAACAGCATCACAGGAAAGTGGAAGGTTACATACAACAGTTAAGTTTATGCATAATAGTCTTTCCAAACTTCTGAGTACCCAACTACTTCATCAGTTTTGTTTAATAAATACGGAAGAAAGAGCTGGATGCCTGATGTTTAAATAGGTAGCATCTGACTATTAATTGGAAGTCACAGTAAGTTTTCCATCAGTACCATAAAGATTTGAATGCACACTAATCCTTAAAGTCAATATACCACACTTTTGTCAAGAAGCACATAATATGCAAAGCACAAACTGTCCAAGTCCCAAAGAGCTGGAACAGTTCTTAAAAATACACTCCATCCCTATAAAAATATCCATCCTCCTCTGGCTATAGAAGGGATAAATAACAAAGATCAGTGACAAAAGCAGCAGTTGTTTTATGCATTCGTACAGTCAAGATCTAAACCTTTACAGCCGATTACCTAGAAAACACACAAGTTACACGACAAGTTCAGGATACATCTTGAATCACACTGTAAGTGTTCATGCAGAAGCTGAAGTTAATGCAATGATCTATCCTCTATCACAGCAGCTCGTGCTTATGTGCAAATGCAAGACTGTTACACTCCAAACAATAGTAAACATTAAAACACAAGAATACTTCACAATGACATAAACAGCAGTTAAGTTGTTTGTTCCAGCAGTTATTGCGCTATTTTCTGGACATCTCTCCAGTTAAAGGCTGCAGCAAGGTCTAATACCATCTTTTTTGTTTGTTTTTGTTTAGAATGCATAATATACGTTCTAGGCTTTGGTTCACAATGAAATCTCTGGATGTTTTCATTAAGGGCAAAGGTCACCTTGTGATTCTGATAGTGGCAGACTGAGGTAATACAGCAATCCTCTTAAAAATAATGAAAACAAATTTGTAAGCGAGGCATCTATGTATATTCTGCAGGTGACCTGCAAATGTATTGACATTCTGGTACGAGAAAAATAAAGAGTTCTATAAGGGTGATTTGTCTTTTACAGTGCCATCCAAGTACAGATTTTTCTGCTGAAAACACATAAGCTGAAGTAAAACCTACCTAGAAGAGTAGTACGGTTAGGCATAGGAGATAGAAGCCCTGTCTTTATTAAAAGAAAACAAAAAAACAAACTAAAACCAGACAAACAGTAATCACTGCTTGTCACTACTGCACCAATATTATATACCCTTCAGAAGATGGAGATATATTAAAGCTATACAAAAAAAAGCAGAGGCAGTGTTTTTTTGCTTTTGTCTTTTTAGATAGGCCACTTCTTTAAATAATAGTTTATGTATAGTCTTCCAACTACCCGTATCCTGTCACAGCAGGATTACAACTTGTGAAACTGAAAAGCTAAATCTAATAATATAAAATGGGTGAATTCTTATTTGCAGAGACCTCCAAGCACATCACTCAAACACAGAAATGGTAAGACTCCAAGATTCCTCCTGTTTAACTTCAAACATTCTATGTGGCATTATCTAATACTACAGCTATAAATTAAAATCTATGCATTTCCAAAACAACAGGTGATAATAAAAGGAGGTCTTACAATACTGATGCCAATATTGTTAAAATCCAGTAGGCACTAAGTTCATACTGCAGCACTCTATGTAACATGGTAAAAACAAAACCAACCAAAACCCCAAACAACCCCCTCCCCTCCAGCCCCCAGATCACTGTCCAGGTATGTACCAGGAGCTACAGTAATTATAGCTAACTGAGCAATCCCTCTCCTAAGAGGAAGATGAAATGCAGCAGTACAACCTTTGGCCACCCCCCAAAGCCCTACCACCACCTTGGTTTTCACTCTCTTCCTTAGGAACAAAGCAAAGAACCCACAGAAATGGTTCCAAGACAAGACTTACTGCAACCACCCAGTAAAGATCCTCATAGGCAGAATGAAACCCACAGCCCAGTGCTTTCACTACAGCCTCAACAGTTCCTTCTGTGCTTCACTGAAAGCCTCAGATGACATTGTGAGTACTGCCTGGTTTCCAAGATTGTATGTAATAGTAGTTGCATATTTGTGATTTTCTTACTTATCAGTCTAACCTGTCATAGTCTCATTCTAGTCATTACTCTATATCATAAGCCAAATCTACATTCTAATTTTCATTGCTGAAGTTACACTTCTTCTTTAATAACTAAAAATATAATTAAAAAAGTAAAACCAAACATTCTTAAAACCCCCTAACTTGCTGCAGTTACTTCAGGTTTCTTAGGGTTGTGGTTTTTTAATGCTTTGCTTTCATGTTGCTAATTAAGACTTAGTTGATCAAGTCTGATGGATTCTGACACCAAACAAATGAGAAGTTATTTTATTGCTGGGAGAAGGAAGCGGAAGGTCTTTAAACACATCATTGGCAAAATATTTTCAGACTGTCAACCACCATCAGCTGCATTTTGGCTCCAAGCTTTGAAAACAGCCTTCCAAATTAGTTCTTATTTTCATCAAATAAATAGGGCCATATTTTCCCCCCTTTTCAACTGATCTGTAAACTAACACAGCTAAGTCCCAGTAATTTTGGATATCCAGCCTGTTGCTTTTAACACTACCAGGTATACTTGTTCTGTTCAAGTAATAAAAAGTCTGCATACTGTGGTCTCAGATAACTAAGCCTGGCAGGAGACAAAAAACAAACCAGAAAGAAACAGCGTTACTGGCCTAATCCTATGGCATTAGGAACATTGCTCATCACTGTCATGTATTTGTCACCAAAGTGTCTTATCAGTGCATATTATTATGTGCTGAAATGCAACAAAACTTTTCACAAAAATACTTTTAGGCATGTTCATACAAGAAGGTGTACATATATTTCTTTTATATATACATATATATGAATGTGTGTATATATATATACTATCAGCTTCAACCTGTACATAGATATTCTGAATTTCATCCTTAAAAAACACATCCACTTCAAACAACATGGATGGCTTTGCAGGAAAAAGTGCTTGATTGATTTCATCCTGTGTGAACATGCCTGTCCTCTGTGCATTTGCCCAAGTAGAGATCTTTATGATCAATCCTTTAAACGTACGTGTATCAGAGGTATTAAAACAAGGAAAAAAAAAGAAAATAAACCAGGAAGAAGTAATATTGCCCTGATGATGCAAAAAGAACAATGCATAACTGAAGCAGCTCGGATTTTAAAAGTTATCTTGCATTCTGCAGCAAACAATTTTTAAATAATTGTTGAAAATCTAGTTCCTCCATTTGTTATTGCTCCCCACTTGTAAGTTTTCTCATTAGACATCAACAGTACAGAGAGGTTCACTAGCAGGCTGAGCAGACTCCACTATTGTCATCTTGGGTTTCTTTCGGGTTTCCTCCTAAAAGAAGGTGAAACAAACCCCACCATAGTCATAAAGGGAATATAATAATAAATTTTTATAAAAGTTTGAGTAATTTTAGCCAAACTTGTCTCAATGGTTGCGAAAGGTTAACTTGTAATGTTAAAAATAAATACAATGAAGTACGTAAAATGAAGTTATAAGACAGTTTAAAAGACAGGATGAAAATCTCTCTAGAAGTAGCCCTCCTGCCCTCCCCCCGAACTTCTGAACAGCTCTGTGTGACATACAGTCTAAAATGAGCAGAAATTCTGGTCATTGGCAAGTCTGACCCATTGCATTCTTCAATAAATACAAAATTAAACGTAAGTATTTCTTCAAGAGCACACACAAAAGCAAATACTCACTCTTTCTTGTGCCAGTTTTTTCATTTCTTCCTGCAACTTGTTCAGGATGTGCAGATTTGGCTTGTTCTTTTTGGCATACTGCTGAAGCTCTATCACACTTTTATCAGAGGTTTCCTATTCAACAGAACCAAAAGCAGCAACAGGTGAGCTTTTGGATGAAAAAAATACGTGGAGCAGAAGTTTAACTTGTGATAGCTGTACTTCCTTAAGTAATAACAGGTACTTCCATGAGTTAGTTAAATATTAACTAGGTTATAGAATTCTGACATGGAAGATTCAGGATTATCAGTTACTATTGTTGATGAAAACACTTATTTTCTGGCATTAGCAAGGCATGAGAATAATTTCAGAAGGTTTGAGACCTGCTCAGATGTATAGAGTGCCTATACCTTGATAGGGAGCAACACTATTATTCCAAAACAGGAACCATTTAAGCTTTATGGTAACTAAATTTAAAACTGAAAAGTCCAAAAGCAAACCCACAAACTTAAGGTAGGTTACAACCAAACACAATCATGTTCACCTGTTTAACCATCTTGCTGTTCTCTCTCCCATACATACGCAAGAGAGAGCCCCAGTTCTTCACATGTGGATGCAGTAGCTGTAGGATTTTCTGAGAAGCTAGTTGTTTTCCAACTCTCTTGTTTTTGCCTGTAAAAATAATAATGAAAATATGTCAATACCAGCACATAATCAGGTACACACCAATATTTACTTGTGTTATTCCAAACTGAGATACCAAAGAAGAGTAAAATAAGCATGTAACAAAGCCAGACAGCTGAAAAAGCACCTACGAAATGCACAGCTGATGAGAGCAGGAAAAAAGGAAGATATTATCAGAAGTCACATGATGTACTGTACTTACACCAGCCTCGCACCGTGTGCTTGCCACAAGTCATGACATATTCACTCTTCTGATTTTTGCCAGGAATCACTTCAAACTTTATGGTTGTGTCACCCATTCCGTGGTTTCTTTAGCACAAACAAAATCAGTATCATATACTATGTAAAACTAAACCCAACTGAAGTGATTGCAGTTGTCTTTGACAGTCATTGCAACAGAATTAGTTACATTAATAATAAATTTGTAGATGTTAATTAATAGAGAGTTCTGGTTTAGATCAGTAACTTAACTTAAATGGAAAGGCAAGTCTGTATAAACAAACCCCACATATACTTCTGTGCCCCACAACTAAATCCTAATCTCAGAAGAGGCGTAAACAGAAAATGCAAATTAAAAGGAAGATACAACATTAACAAGCTCTGCCCACACCATATCCCTTACAGCCAGTGTGAGGGCAGAGAGCTTGGCCAGCCCACAGACATCCCACCCACAACCAAACAATGTGCCCTGACCCAAATGCCTGTACACAACAGCATTTGCTCCTTACTTCGCAGCCTTACCTTTTAAGGCACTCATGGAGAATCTGATATGGAGACAACAGTCCAGCTTTACTGGTGAGTTCATATACCCGTGAGTCCTCAATACTGATATGGTTAAAATACTACAAAGGAATTGAAAAGGGTTATTGCTCTTTTGCACAAATGACCTTAGTACTGTTCTTAACCATTACTTCTCCTTTCCAACACTGAACAAATCCTGTTACTCTCCACTTAATACTTGCAAAAGTATTTCTAAATCCATAATGAAGCAATTTACCAACAACATTAAACCTGACACATTTAAAATACATTTGCAGGCAGAAATTTAAATAATTCCAATTTTACATTCTACAAGATGGACATAAAAATGACAGTCTTAGAAATCCTTTATCATTTTTCCTTCCTGTCCTGGTTTAAACCAGGACACACTCTGAGGACATTATTTATTTTAGCTAGTTATGAAATTCTACTTACCAAAATGCTGTGGCTTATAATAAAAGAAAACATAAAATACAAAATGTTCCAATGGGTGTTCTTTTAAAGCCATGGGAAAAATTGTCTGTTTTCTTAATGACCATTTCAGTAGTCCAGGATATACAATACAGCTTTAAAAAAAAGTGTTGTCATTGCCATAGATTTTGCTATAAATGAAGAATTTCACATTTCCATCTGACTGAGAAAACAATGTTATGAATTTTCATTATTATTTCTAACATTGAAGGTGCAACGTTTTAAAAACCAACTCCAGCAACGACAGTCAGTAAGCCAGAGTTCAGTACCTCAAGTTCTTCACTGTCTTTGGGCTTCTCCTCAGAGGTCTGTTTAACAAAGTCAGGAATAAGGATTTCCAGTGTAGCTCGAGCTGCAGAAAGTGATTGAACATCTTGATTACATTTATTTTAAACCATGATTGGAAAGAGCAACAGCAGAATGAAGCACTCTTCAAGCAATCCACATCTCTCCTAGAAATATCCACTTGTGTTAGAAAACAACTTTAACAGCTAAGACTGGCATCTCTTTGTAAGGAGTATATTCACCTGCACTTTATAAGGGGAAAAAATAAATCTACTCTTTCAAGTTGATAATAAAAGTCTCACAACTAATTAAACCACGAAATGTCTATGAAAGGAAAAGAAAAATACAATCAAATCTCATTTTAAAAGTGACGTACAGCCCTAGGACCTAAAATTAGAGAGTTGTTATCATCTATTACCTGTTACAGGCAAATCCTAGCACTGTATCACCAGGGAACTCAGTATCCTGGTATTGTACAAAAAACACACCCAGAATTTGCCTACATTTTCACAGCAAAATACCTTTTTCTCGTGCACAAACAATTCTGGCCTGTCTTTGGGTGATTCAGCTACACTGACATTTCATAAGTGCAGAAAGTACCACAGGTGTATTATACATCTTTACATTTGGAGAAGTTATTTTCTCTTGATTCTAAAAGACATTTAAGTCTGGAGATCAGTAAGAACTTCTAAAGTGTCAAGACACACTCTCTCCTAGATCTTTATTACTTATTTATTACAGATTTACACAATTAGAACCGATTAATGAAAGGAAGCACTTGGAAATCAATAATCACTTAGTTCAATGCAATTGTTTTATTGTCAGAAAGAGAACCACAACATCTAAAAGCTTGATGGATTTTTTTTGTTTGTTTTTAAAGGACAAAGGTTTACATTTTGCTTAAATCCATACACTGGGTGTTTATATCACAGGTGACAGTATAAATATAGAACTCCCAACATGTTCTTATTGGTTTCATCATTAGAGACAGATGCTCTTACAGCTACTTAGCACACATCAACAGTTTATAAGTAACATCTCAACTTCCTTCATCATTTTTTATCCTAGTAAAATGTTGAACCAGGGTTGTCAGAAAGGTTTCTGCTACAGTATGTATCCCTTCTACTGGAAGAGACCTTCTTTGACTATGACTCCTACTCAGTCTTGCAAATGTGTCATCTGCAAAGCAGAAATGAAAACAGATAAACAATTCAGCAGTTGGTATTAAGAAAGGAAAAACGTTACCAGCTTTATTCTTGGCAAGTTTTTTGCTGCTGGCAGTTCCTGCCCCATAAGTAACTCCATCAATAATCACTGAGGCTCCAAAAGGTTCACTTGGGTTCTCTGGAAATGGAGGAGGGAAGAAAAATAAAGCTTTTCAGAACTCCCAATGTAAAACACTCATCATGAACACCATCTCTATCAAGATTAGTTTTCCTTCTTCATTTCTGCTTCAAGAGGGATGGAAATTTTTACTCTTCAGAAAGACAGAAGAATTGCTTACTTCAGTATATGAAAAACAAAGTTTTCTGTTAACAGACTTGCTACCATGAATTCATTCTTCCAAGTGAAGCACTTTAACATTTTAAGGGATCATTTGTAATCTGCCAGAATTCAAATGTTAATTCCAAAGTGTAAATAAAACAGCTACACATTCTGATATTGAAAATTCAGTTACATTACGTAATGCATAGCAAAATTCTGAATAATTACTGAATAATACAAACAATAATCTGGAATAGATTCCACAATGAACTAAGATGCCCAACTTGTAATTCCTTGGATCATTGCTACAGGACTTAAATCTTTTCAAGCCTATTGCTGAAAAAGGTGTAATTTTTAGCATTGCTGTATCACCCCCAAAACCCATCAAAAGACAAAATACAAGGAACACGTTCTATACCACTTTGTAAAGCAGCTAGGTAAGGCAATATGGCTGGAATTTACAGAACAAAAAGCCAACATTAATTTCATTCCAGTTATATATGCCACATGTATTTAGATTATTTATTAAGCATGAAGTGCATTCCCCCATGGTAGTTATCTAAACTTAAATTCTCCCTCGGTTTTTCTTTTCCTCAGCACTGGTATCACTTACATGGTCTCAGCAGAGCCTAACTCAGGAACTACCAAACCTCTCACACCACCAGCACAGAATAAAATTAAAGTTGTTTAAAACCTACAAACACACATTTCCCCCAGCATCTCACATGGATCGTTTTCACTAAGGCTCAAGTTTCCCAAGCAAAACCTCATGTTGTTATTTTAAATGTAAGACCACTCTTATCCTTAAGTCACGTAGAAGATACAGAAGATGCTTCTTAGCTAGAGTCTGACTCATGATAGACTTTCAAGGCATTTCCTAGGAAAAATGTCCATTCTTTGATTGTTGGGTTTGTTTGTTTGTTTGTGCAAGATACCCAAGCATGAGTTAAGCCCTTCCAAACAGCACATGGTCCCTCACAAAACTTAAGAGACTTACCACATTCAAAGAAATTGTAAACAGGGCGAACCTTTAGGACTCGTTGCATATATTCATGCAGTATGCAAACTTCAGATTTCCCATTGGGATTAATGACAAATTCTACAAAAAAGAAAATAGAGGGAGGAAAAAAGAGCTCAGTAGTTCCAGCCTTTAAAAGACAATTTCCATTACAAGTAAGTAAATAAATCAGAGCTCCAAGGGCTAAGTGCCACTCCTCATGCCACAGGATGCAACTGCACACACAGTTCTTTAACTGTATCCATCAGACTGCTTTAAATTTCTATTTTTAATTGTAAGATTTAATCTGCATCAGGCGGGCATTTTAACATGTGGGACCAGTTAAAGCAGGTATAGAACTGAGAAGACAGCAGCATTGAGTGACTAGACAGGAGGATTTTCAGTAACAGTCAACAGTAACAAGTAGCTGAAGGTAGTAACCAGTTACCAGGACAGCAACCTTAAATACAAATCCTTTCATTTAGAAATTATTCATTTTATTAATAAGTATGTTTTGACAGTATCCTTCCTTTTTCTATGTAGTGTCATTTAAGCACACTGAATTCTACAAGAAAGTGGACTAATTACAGGATTTTTCTTTTCAGTCAAGCTCAGAACTGCAATTAGTCTGTGATACAGACTATTTGAAGTACAGGTAAATGAACTAACCTTTCTTTGTAGGTGCATCTTGCACAGACAAGGTAATGAGTTTCTGGTTGGCAGGCAGAATGGGCCGCTCGGATTCTGCCTGTTTCCTCTTCATCTCGCGGTTGAATTGCCGTCTCTCAGCCCAGGTTCTGAACTTTTTTACAGTAACTTGTTCAAAGTCAAAACGTTTTTCAAGATAGCGTCTAAAATCTTCCAGATCTAAGAGACACAAGCAAGTTACTCTCTACCACTTAGCAAGCATTAAGTTCACTACTTCCACTGTTTTAAACATGTTATTACTTTTTTAGACTAGGAGCAAAAGTAACACACTCAAGGTTAAGAGCCTATCTTATACTAACAGAACTAATTACAAGTTCTCCTGTTACTGGGTCAAGTGCAAAACATTTGTGCAAACTAGAAAATGGGGAGGGGGAGCATTTTATTCTGTCACTTGAAGATTTTACTAAGCCATAACTAGTGTAATACTCAGCACAATTGCCATGAAACACCAGTATTTGCTTTATTTCATCACCTATTCACCTTAGTACCTGAAGCAAGGTGTACAGTGAGCAGTAACAGTAGTAACGCTATTACTCAGTTTCCTGAAGCCTGACCTGATTACAGCTGCCATGAAACACTACAGAATGACATTCCATGAGTAACCTCTGGCCTCTAAACAGGATTTAACACATTCATCTTCACATATAGAGTACTAAAACACTGAAGTAGTCCCCCATGAAGTACAGCTGCTTCTCCTTTATAGGATATCTTTGCAGATGTAATCAGCAAAAGTAGAGAGCAGCATCCCAAGATGTAAGCAAACAAAAGGAAGCTGCTGGTATTGTTTCCTTCCACAAGGCACTCCACATGCAAGTCACACTTATAACTTGAGCACTCAGTATTTTGTTCTCAGTTAACACAGAACTGATCCTATTTAGAGAGAGAGACAGACAGATGACCTTCATGTAGAAAATAACTGTGTTTTGCTGCTAAACACCAATTTTTTTCTTTTTTTACCTTTCAGCATGTTGCAGACTGAACGAGGACAGACATAACAAGTGTTATGTCTGAACACTACAAAGGTAAGTGGCAGACTACAATCATCAATACTCTGAGCAGCACTACGTTACTTGGATGGTACTCTCAGATATGTAGTAGCTTGTGGTAAATGGCACATGAGCTTTCTCTCCAGGTTCCTCTGTAAGTTTGGCTGTGATTTCAGCATGACTTCTTCAGGCAGCTTTTTGTGTAAAAGCTATCAGACTTGCATAAATACAATAATGAAGCAACACACCCCTTTGCATGAGTGCAGTTATATTTACGTAACTTACTCTGCTACATTTAAACCAAATTTGCTTATTTGCACAACTGCACCATTTACCTTAAGAGATCATACTGACAACAGATATAATTCAGGCAGTATAGAGACTGCATAGAACAGCCTAAATACAAACACTGTTGACAACATCAATTCATATATACACATCGATTTAACTGGTTCTTAAACTGAGGTAAAGTCTACAGGACTAAACTTCTTAAATTTTCACATTTCTGTGTGCAAACCTTTTGCATGTGGACTGTCAGCAAAAGCTTCCCCTGGTTTCTCTTGCTGTTAAAATCAAACTCTATTTCTAATACTGCATCTATTTTTCCAGGTCTCTGCATACAAAAAACCATGCAGAAAGACAACTGAGCACTTGATCTCAGGCAAGGTATTATTCAGTTGCCAAGTCTGGAATAAAGCATATGCATCCTAAATGCCATTACCCCAGCTCCAGCTGAGAAAAGACTCTACTTTCCATACATACCTACAGATTCATCTTTACATACTTCAACTTTGGCCTTAACTTGTCCTAAGGCTCCTTGTGCTGGATCTCCCCCTGTGGGGTCTTTCTCATCTAAAGGCCCAGAGTCAGCAGCAGTGGAATCTGGTTCTTCTGTTTGGCAGTCCAGTTCTGAAGATTTATCTAGGTGCTTTACAGGAGATACTTCCCCATTTGGGGTTATGTCATTGTTTTGTTCCCTCTCCTCATTTTCCTTCATTTTTTTGTAATGAAAGCAGGGAATGCTAGTAAGGGGAGGATCATGTTTCTGCAAATATAAAATACGGGGGTTTCAGTACCTCAAGGTCACCAAAAGCAACACTCAAAACCAAAAGATGTTATCAAGATGGAAGTTACTTTTATTTACTCTATGCTCAAGCTTCTCTTTGGTCAGCAACCTTACTCTACTCAAGGTCTGAGTATACCCATTCCTATATCTTGGCACTGTATAACTCTGATACTAACCTTCAAAGTATATTTGTTGTTTCAGATCCAAACTATATTCTGTTCAATCACTTGCAAATCACAGAATTGGGGTTGGAAAGGACCTTAAGATCACCTAGTTCCAACTCCCCTGCCATGGGCAGGGACACCTCGCTCTAAATACTACATGCTTTCACAAAATCCATTGAGCTCTCTTGGGGTATAAGCCTATGATATTATATCCAATTTGTGCAAATTCCTTGGGTTCAATGTCATATGCTTACTTCCAGAATGTGGACCATTAAGCCACAGCTCAGGCTAGTTTATAGCTACAAATAAATTATCTATTTCTTGGTGGAATAAACCCCACATTTTGCAGACATACACTAGAACAACAAAGGCACCAAACAAGATCATTTTATTCATTTTAACTGCCCAAACTCACTGCAAAAACTGAAAAAGAAAACACTAAGAAAAATCCTATTATATTTTCAGAAACAGGAGTTTATTTTTCAAATACTTTAATTCTAGCACTGGAAAGAAGCCTGCTAAAGTAGAAAACCAGTCATCTGTTTGCAGGAACATGCCTCATCTCAGTAAGTATTTAAGTAACTGACAGCTCTCACCCTTATGCTTCCTGTTCCCAAGAAATAAGGTCTAGACCAGGTAACAACTCTAGATTCCCTGTGCAGATATACAGGAATGCCCGAGTTATGGAATGTCATGATCCATCCATCTGGCAAAGGTTCTGTAGGAGGGCGGCCACGACCTTTAAAGCAAAGAACAGCTTTAAACTGGGACAGACTGCTCAGACAAACAGAAAAAGAAGCAGGTTTTATTTTTATTGCTTTTTCTGTCTCAGAGGATAAAATGACACTGAAACAAGACTAAAACAGGTTTTGGTTTGCTTTAATAAAAAGGCACATGCTTCTAAACCACATTAAATCCTGTGAAATTACAGCTTCCATTATGTTTACAATAAAAAAGCAATGGTAGCACTAATTTCTATACAGACAATTCATTTCACCAGTGATTTTTCTCTTCTCTTTAGTGTTCTTTATGTACTTGTATCATCACAAGCATCATTGTATTTAATGGAAAAGTCATACTTGCTTTTGAAACAACAGAATTTTCCATTAAGATTTTCTGCATTTGACACTCGGGGATGAATTTGCATTGAGACACCACCAGACCCAAACAGCCAGCAATGCGTTAGACTGTACGTTTGGACTTTCCTATTATATTTTTTAGCTTAGGCACAATATGAATGAGGATGGAGTTCCTAAGTACCACAAATAATCTTCAGCTGTTTTCACAGCACTGAAGTCAAAATCATCCCAGATCATCCTTGTTCACCTCCCCACAAAAAGTATCATTCTTCATAGTTACTCACAAATCTAGACACTAAAATACGTTCTTATTACATAAAGCACATGGAGATCAAAACCCTCTCCAGAATCAACTTCACTGCTCAGGAATGTGAAAAATCATATCCTATAGTAAGAAGCCTTCAAATTATGAAGTTCTGTAACATACTAATAATTTCACAAGAACTGCTATCCTACATTTTGCTTGCTAAGATACTTCTATTCTACAGATAAGCCACACAAGAAAGAATAATATATTTTAATGAACATTAACTTACTTTTAAGTACAGTTTTAATTTTGGTCATCATTGGCTGCACACTCGTTTCTCCATCAGACTGGTGATCACTTTCACCAGCATATTTCTCATTTTCTAGTCTCCTTGTTTTGGGTGCTCGAAGACCCTCTTCCAGCAGAGCATCCACATCATTATCAAAGTCATCCTGCAAGAGACTTCATCAGACACTATCCTTACGGGTCTACAGCCTCCCTTTCCCCTTGCAAAGAGAGAACATATTTTCACTATGTACTTCCACAGAGAGAGAGAAACTAGAATTTTCCAATGATTCCAGTAAAAAAGACTGAAAAATAAGAAAATAAGATTTTGTAAGTGAGAACTGGTATTTTTCATGACATAAAGAGCTGCAATTGTCTAAGAAGTGTTTTAAAAGCTATTTTTAAGCAAGACTATAGAAGCTGCCACACAACTCGGAAGCTGATCAAGACAATTTACAAAGATTTTTAGCCAAAGTTCCGTCTCTGAAAATTCCACATTTTTGACCCAAGCACTGCACATTTCCAGAAAAGACTGTTTAAGTGAACATCTTTGCATATTTTTTCCCAAGCCACTTGGAAGCCTCTTACCCACAAAAACCCTTTATCTTTACTTACCTCATATGAGTAATTCAAGGTTTCTTCATCCACTTTATCTCTTTGAACGATTGCTTTAGATGTGAACCCTCCTCCTTCTTCATCTATTTCCATCAAATTGTCGGTAAAATCTTCTAGCTCATCCAGAACTGCATATTCTACTCTCTTTTCCTGATCAATATCATTTTCATCATCTTTCTTGTCATCATTTTCACCCCCTGTCCCTACAGCTTTACCATTACTACCACCAAAAGGACAAACATGCAAATCTCCATTGACATTATTAATACCAAAATCTGTATCTGCCTTATAATCCTGCTCAATTCCAGTGTACAGAACCTTCCTATCTTTGCTTTTGCAGCTTTCTGTAAAGCTAACACTAATTTTGACATCTTTAAGTAACTTAAGATCTGGGGTGAACTTTCGAACTGACGGTGCATGACGAGCAGTTCTTGGGCTTTGGTCACTATTGTTAGGGTCTACTATAAGACGACTTTTGTAGCAGGCAGATCCCTTTGTGAGAAGCTGTGTTCTGCAGATACTGTGCGTGTCCCCAGCAGGGGTATCTGACTGTCCATCACCACCAGAGCCAACGTCCATTACCTCTGCGTCACTGGACGTTTGCAGGGGAGGTGGTGGAGGCTGTTCGTTAGGCGGCAGAGGTGGGGGACAAGTGTGATTCTCCACATTCATTTCTCTTGCAGGTTCTTTAGGGAGGGGAGGTACATTTTCATATTTCTCCATTTTTAAAACTACTGTTTTTAAAAAACACAACGCTTTAATAAATGTTTGTATCTATATTCCTAACATGCATAAGTCCATCAAGATTGGTTTATCATGTTCTAGTCAATATGCAACACTGATGATTCAGTTAAGCTGACTACATTGTTCTTTTCATTAATGTAGACAGCTTTCAGAATCACTGTCTCAATTATTGGAAATCACAATGCATTCAGCTTAAATAGCTGAAGACTAAGACTGCATCTTCATTGGACAAGCAGCTCTCCCTTTCCTCTTTCAACCTACAAGAAGAAGAAAAAAAAAAAGAAGTCTTTGTCACAGAAAAAAAATGAAAGAAATGGAAACATTGCCCCACCAAAAAGCAAAACTGTGCCTGCCCCGGGCGGAAATCACAAGCAGAACTAAAAGTGACTTCTTTACGGTGAAAAAAAACAAGGTATCTGCTTCCTGAATGGGGCTGAAATGAGATTGTTTGTACTGCTTGATCTGTGCACCACCACAAGAATTTGCTAACATAGTTACCTGTATAATTTGTTGACTATCTCTGCTTGGTTACAGACAGGGCATTAAGCATGGCTTTTGTAGACAGCCGACTAAAAACTGTGTTTTGGGGGGATTCTCCTACTATTTGGCATAACCTGGTATGGAGCCATACTTACCCATGCAGCAGAAAGGGTAATTTACAGTTTAAGACAATCTGCAAAACCAACAAGACTGTAACAAGTACGGTCCCATAAGACACACGGCATTTTGGAAGTTTAAGTTATTTGGTATTTTTGAAATCTCATTGGAAGTTTTAACAGGAAAGCTCATAATTTACTAAACACTCACAGAAATTACTCTCTAGATAACCAAACAGTCGACATCTGAACTTCATTCCATACTACTGTGGGACTATATAATATTTGGGCCCAGACACATAGTGTTAAAGCTCAATTCATTCTGGAAGGCACTTTGAAACCATTTT
The DNA here is from genome assembly GCF_012275295.1 of Melopsittacus undulatus. Lineage (NCBI taxonomy): Eukaryota > Metazoa > Chordata > Aves > Psittaciformes > Psittaculidae > Melopsittacus > Melopsittacus undulatus. The sequence goes on along the minus strand of NC_047538.1, from coordinate 15,215,067 downwards.
TTAGGTAACTTAACTGGTAAAAAAATATATTTGCTCTAAGAAATGTTACAGGTGGCAGGGGTGTGTATTTTGGTTTGTTTGGTTATTTACACTAAATGGGTTCTTTCTGCCATTTTTATAATGGTTTCCTCAATTACACTTTTGTCACCTGAGCAGCACTACAAACACCTGGGGAAAGGAGGCATAATTTCTTACCTGTTATTTTGGTTTCTCCAAGTCCCACCATGCCCATCCCAAAATAGGCTTAAATATTCCTACCAGCTACAAATAAAGCAGTGTTCCTCTGCCCAAGGCAGCCAGCTGGCTGGATCTGCTGGCTGCCTTGGACTCAAAGGATTTCCAGGTAGCAGAGAAAGTCTATCCAAGGACTGCAGAAAGACAAGCTGCAAGCCCTTAGTGTTGCTGTGTGACGTTTGATAGCAACAGCGCTGAATGTCTGGGTTGTCATGAGGGACTTACAGAAGCCAAATACAATTCTCTAATGGATCTCTATGCCAGCCCAGACAGAACAAACCAACACCAATAACCAAACACCAGCTGGGGCAAGGCAGGGAGCTGGGAATCAAGAGTTATAATGGTTAAGAAACCATACATAGCAGCATACAGAAGCTACCTACCTGGAAGCTGGAGGGAAGCAAAACAGACAACAGAGCAAACCCTTATTTTAGTGATTTGGAAAGAAAGTATGTTTTGTTGGTGCAGCAGAACAGTTCTTATTTTGTGGAGAGTTTGTTTTTAATAAACTCGAAACAGTAATACATGCAATACACGAGCTTGACATGCACTGTGGAATTACTAAGGAAAAGCCTCCATTTTGATAAAGGCTCTAAAATAATACCATCTTCTTTGCTACATACATATTACTTTCTTGAATTAAAAAGAGCTCATTCACCAGTAAGACAAGCACTTCTATGTATTTAAATCCATTCCATCCTGCAAGATGTTCATACAATCACCCAAGCAGTGATCAATTCCTTCTTTCAAGAAGTTCTGATACACCTTATGTTACACAGAGCACTTCTAGAAACTCATTTGTATAATAACCTTCCCCCTTCCTCATCTTCAGATTAAAAAGAAAGATAAATTATTAAGTTCTTCACAATAAATCATGAGTGTATTCATTGTTAGTTCTGAACAGAAGAATCAAAAGTCACAGTACAAGTTCAGTAACTGCTGGAAAGTAAATGCTGAAGTAATCTAATTTTTCCACCTCAGAGTCTTTAGAAGACTCCCCAAAAGAGCAAACACAAGTAATTTACACAGAAATTACATACTGAAATTGGTATTCTAGAATTTGAAAGGGCACCACCTTCCCATATGACCAAGGCACTGCCTGGTCCAACTAGAAAACCTGGTTTTCACAAGTCTTAAGACGTGACTGTGAATGCAGTTTCCACAATCCTGATACACATCCCACTCCTACGCTAAAGAGTGTTTTAATACCATCCATGTCACAACACGAGAAATTAATTGTTACCTGCCTAGCTCTGGTAGTTCGCTGATACAACACCTCTGCTCTTTGTGGATGAGACATCTCATTATTCAAGCACTATTAACAATTAAATTCTTGTTGTCTTCCCTTGCTTGTTGGCCTTGAAAATAATGAACAGCATTCCAAATCACTGCCAGGGATTGTCTACTACTCGTACTGTAGCCAGAGAAAGTACCAGACCACGATGAGTTCCAGCTAGCTTTTGCATTTCTCGCCACAAACCTGCCACATCCCCAGGGTACGATAACAGAGGCCGGCAGCTCTACAGTTACAGTGGGCTACAATACCTCTCTATGAACTACAAAAAGGCAGGGAGAAGCAGAGCAACACAGGTCCAATTCCCATATACTTTTTTGCCAACTGATGTTACAATATGCCTTTTACATCAGGGCTGGAAAAACCACAAATGACCAAACCAACAAAGCCAATGAGGACTTTCCCTTAGATATCAGGTATTTTAAAAGACAGACGGGATAAATCCTAAAAGGATAAGTTAGATGAGCCAAAGAGCCAAAATGGAATTACATCAAGGGAACAAAATCACCACATGTAAAACCATACTTTGTATACTAGGTCATGTAATATTAGCATACAATGTAAGTCAGTCTTCCTATTGTCAGCCTCAATTAGCTTGCCCTGAAAGAACAGATTTTACTCTCCAAGGCTCCAAGTTCCATTGAGAGTTTCCATAAGGACTCCTTAAAGACATGTGGGACACCACTGACAGCTGCAAGAGCCTATATAAGACACTGACTGACAATATGAATGCACAGCTCATGCTCTGCTGATCACCAGGACATGGAAATTTCACATTCTTAGTTGCCTGCTGTTATTTTAGCTGATCATTTGGAAAAGTTCCATGTCACAAAGTAAACTCAGAGAAACAGGTACATAGTAAATATCTAGATGTAGCAAACTACACAGGTTGAACTACACAGAAGCAGTGTCTTGGCTTGGTTATCATAGAGATTGTATTTTTAGGGCAGAAAGAAAAAACCACTCTTTGTTAGTAAGTACCACTGCTTATTCCCACAATCAGAACATGGAGGGGGGAAGTACAGGGAAAAGGGTGCCTCTTTCCAAGACAGGGCAAGACCAGACTCTCAAAATTTGTAACCAGCACTGGCCCAACTCAAAGAGGAACTCCCTTTGCTGTACAGCATATTGGCAATCTTACCAGGGAGTTCAAGAAAGAACGTATTTTCTTCATGCGTACCTGTAGCTGCAGTCAGGAACACTGAACAGCAGACCTCAGATCCTCTCTCCCAAAAATCACTTCTAAAAAGAAACTGGATTCCTTGTCAGAAACTGCTTCCCAAAGGAACAGTGGCTCAGAGCAAGCTCTCCTTATTCACTATCCAAATACAAAAGTCACCTCCTCATCCTCTGGCTCCAAAGAGCACTTCTGCAGAGCAGGATTCATGAGGCATGGATCACTCTTGAAGATCCACTCCACAATTATCTACCTTCTTCTTATCATACCTATACCTATTTTATCTTTTTCATGCATAGTTCCAAAACCAAATTAATCCTATTATAAACTGCTGAAAAAAGGAGGGCTGAATTTATTTTCTTCAAACCAGAACAAGAAGCTTCAGATAAAAAACATTCTGTAAGTTAGCTACTACGTACCAGAACTCCTTTCTCTCCCCATTCTAAGTTCCAGAATAGAAAGGTTCTGAAGGAAAGCCACTTTGTGTAAGTCATCAAGACAGTTTCAGAAAATGCAGTTTGGGCCCAACCATAATATTATCAGTGGCAAACACAGACAAGAGTGAAAATATCTCTCCAGTTCCTAAGACCTCATCCCATTTCAGAGCGAACAGAATACCTCATTTTGGAGAGGCACCCTCAGAAATGGCAAAGCAGTTGCGTTTATAGCTTGGCCAGCTTTCTGGCAGGGTTTAGGGGGTTTCAATTAGTTGTGTAAAACAAGAAACGTTTTAAAGAAGTCTGCAAATCAGAGCCCAGGAAGGAGAAAAACGCATTACTCTTTTCACATCACAAATAGCTTCTTACTTGCAAAAAGAAACAACAGGCACAATGAACCCAATTCTCCTCTCATCCTCTCAAAAAGCAGAATAATCCTAGGAGTCAAAAGGAGCTGCCCAAAAGAGTGACCTAACTCCTTACCCAGAATTCAAATCGGAACCCTTAAGCTTAGTTATCTATAGAGACAGGAAAAGAGGTTCACTCACAAATGGAAAACTACAGATCTAATTCCAACACCCCGAATGCACAACCTAAAGGAATAAAGACACTGAATGGGTTCACACAGCAAACTCTCAATCCCAGTTTATGAGGGAGTGATACCTGGGTGTTACAGGGCCCACCTAAGCGAGAAAATGGACTTTATAGATAACCTGAAGTCTAAGGAAAAGGAGCGCAAAAGAAAGAACTCTATTTTTCCAGTCAAAAAAAGCTACAAAGAGTTAGAAGAATAAACCTTTTAGAGACTGAACGAGTTAATTTAGACAAACGTGTAACTGTGTGTCATTATTAACTGAAAGAACACAAAAGAATCCTGAGGGTTACAGACGCACCATGTTATCTTCGCTGTCCCAGTGTACCAGGCCTAACAGAAGGGAACGGGCGGGCACACACGCGTTGAGGAACGGCTGCCTTTTCTTCCTAACTTCACACAGGAGACAAGACACGCTCTGCTCCCCCGTATAAACGGATGTGCCCAGCGGAAATCCTCCCTCTCGCCTTCCCCTCACCCCAGACACACACACACGTACTGCGAGATGCACCGCGCTGCAGGAACTCCCCAGGGTCGGTACGCCCCATCACCCCGGCCAGGTGCGGGGAGGAAAGAGATGGCGTTCCCTTCTCTTCTGCCACCCCGAATACAACTGCAGGGCGAGAGCCGGGGGGATGCGGCTGTAGCCGGGACAATTCTCCCCCTAACCAACCTCCCCTCCAAAAAGAAACCCCAAACCTAATCCAAACCACCACCAACAAACGGCCCTGAACAAAACAGGACACCAGCTCTGAGGGAAGGACGCTGGGGCCGCGGGCGGGGGGAAGCGCCGCACGGCAGCACCCGCAGGGTAGGGCAGCTCCTCCCTGCCCGCAAAGGCGGCAGTGCCGCTGCGTTGGCTCCGGCTGCTCAGGGAAGGCTCCTCACGGCTCACCCACCGGCGGCGCCGGCGCTGAGGTGCGCGGCGGGCCGGGCGGCCCCCGCAGGCACCGCGGCCTGCGGGAACGGAGAGGCTGCTGCCCGCGCAGGCTCACTCGTGCCCGCCCCCCGCGCCGCCCCGCGGGGCCAGCACCCACCTGAGCCATCCCCGTGTCCCTGCCGCTGCTCCGCGAGTCGGGGGTAGCCGCGGGCGAGCTCGGCCGCCTCACGAAGAGCCTCCCCCGCCCCGCGCCGCGGCCGCCATCTTTAAACGCCTGCTCCGAGCCGTGCAGTCCCCACAGGCCGGACTCCGCGCTCGCCGAGCCAATGGCGATCCCAGTCTCTTCTGTCACGAATTTGAAATCTCGGCAGCCATTGGTGGAAGCCCTGTCATGTTAATCAGCTCTGCCAATAGGAACGCGGAAGGTATACGCCCTTACAGTAGAAGACCAATGAGCGAGGAGAGGGCGGGATTAGCTGCCAGCCGCTAGTTGGGAGGTTGTGCCTGGCCTGCGGTGGGCTCCTTTGTCTGGTACCCGCGGGATCCCGGAGGCGGTCACGGCGCCGCCGCCATGACCGTGTTCCAGGGGCAGCTCAGCCGGGGGCAGGAACCCCCAGCAGCAAGGAGCGGTGCCGAAGGAGGCCGTTAAAGCCGGCTGCTGATGGGCCCGGGGCGGGTTGAGGCTGAGGCGAACGGCCCCATGCACCCTGTCGGGCCTGCGCGGCGGGGCCTCCCTCACAGCCTCCCCGGGGCTCCCTACCCCCGAGTGCAGCGCGCCCGGCTCTCACCTAAGGCAGAGCCGCTGTTCTCGGAGGCGATGCCGAAGCTCCGAGCTCGGCTCTTGCTTGCACCGGGGTGGAACACCCTGAAGGCGGGCGACGGGATCAAAGCTAGCTGAGGGCGGCAGGGCGAGGAGAAGCCGAGGGCGTTCATGTGTTGTGATATAGAACCTCACACTAATGGATGGGGCAGTTGATCGTTAATGCTTTTTGTCCTTTCAATTCAGCCGCTCTCATTTTAAATTAACAAACAGCGGAAGCAACGGCTGTAGGAAGGTAATTGCCTTTTATCAGAGATGATGGAAAGACGGCTCAAGGCTTTTAGCCCCTGTGCGAGCCAGCTAAAAAGGAAAAAAACAAAAGCCACTTTCTCCTCTGAACACTGCTGTATAGCTTCAGGCAGCACAACCCCTTCAAAACTGATTTACTTAAACAGGATAAACCCAAGTAGGCCTATTCATCTTCCATGGCTTAAGGCCCAAGCAGTGCACAGAGTAAACCTCAAATCTGTGGCATTTAGACACAATTCCTAAATAACTACATAAAGTCCTAAAAAAATCCTATGTACACTTACTTCTAAAGGGTTAATGAACATTTGCTGTTCTAATTTGCTCTGATACATAATTTGCTCCTCCCCCAATAGAGAACTATATTAGCTTTTATAGTTGCACTTCAATTACAATGTTGCCTCTTCTGTCCTTCACTATCATAACTGCTTTGAAATGAACACCAGACCCAAAATACTATCATTATATTGGTTTAATCACCAACAGTGTAATAACATTTAACTATGATAAATATTTTTGTTTACCTCCATATTCAATTTCAGGACATGAGAATCTTCTAACATTTCACTCATGCCCTTGAGGTCCCCAAACACTGTTATGAAAGAGAATAGTAATATTATAAAACAACAGTTGGAAGACCTCTGTTAGGCTTTTCATCTTTGTCTGACTGGACCAACAGATCTAATAATAGGGTGGTAATTTATATGGCCATAATGTCATGGCACTGTATCAACACATAATAAGGTTATTGAAATTGGTTTAAATCTTTGCAAGCTGCCCTCAAACCCAAAGCAGTTTCTAACTGTTAATTCCTCATAACAGGCTTCTACACTCAAGCCATTATTTTAGAGTGGTTTTTAAAGTATGACTGCTTTTTTTGATGTTCAAACCACTCGGGAACACATTTCAATAAATACCCCCAGTTTTCAAAACACCCATTTACATCATGCTTCGACCTTCAGAGCTGAGGAAAAAAGTCTCATGATTAAGTACAGAACTAGAGTTGCTGTTGGCATTCACTGTAAAGGAGCTGGGTCACGTCACCTCACCTCATAAATCACTAAGGAGAAGATTGTCCCTTTCAAAGAGTATATGGAATTGCAAGTATCATGACTCATTTGCATCCAAGTTATGTGACTGTAACTGAAGTAATGCACTGAGAAGCTTGCACACTTCAGAAAATAGGTTAACGTTTTTGTATGCACATAAACAGCATCAGTTCAGAGCACAAGAGGCACAAATTATTGCATCAAGTTGAAAGAATCTAAATGCCTGCAGTGCTTTGAACATGAAAAAAGTAACCAGCATGCTGGTTCTTCTACTGTGCATCTGCTCTCAGAGAATCATAACACTATGACTTAAAGCAATGATGTAAGAGCTGATTCTTTGAGACATTCATATTACCAGCAGATAAACTTCTCAATTTTATAAACAAAAGGATAACAATCCCATAGCAAAATAATGGTTTCATTGAAACAACATTAAAATCCTGGTTAAATTCTTAACCCAGAAAGCCTTTGTGACCTCTGGAGAATTAAATCGGATCTGCTGTGTCTGATAAGCTGTAAATTCACCTGGAAATTTTCATCACAGGGATGTCTGACAAAGGACTTGTCAAACATGCACAAATATCTTGCCTTCTGTCCAGACTTTTGAATTAGAAGTGTGCAGGTCCAGCTGCAGAACACATGATTTGCAATAGTATCCTCACCTACCATTATAATTAAAAGAATTCCTAATGATAAGGGGATTTTCACATACAAGATAGAAGAAGGCTGGACAGAAACTATTGATGGACACAAACTACAGAAAAGAGGCCTGTAAGGAAAACAACTAGAGCTTCCCGTTACCAGGCTGCATTTATCAGAATGAAAATTAGGTGGAGCCACAGTCTTCATATTCTTAGTTACGACCTCAGTAGCTGCAGCACACACTACCCTGTTCCGAGCCTGAAAGCTACTGCAAGGCAAATTTTGCTCAGCCCACATGACTTACCTCAGTAAAATAATTTGGTTTGCAACTTTTAACTTCTTTTGTGTTCCTGGTGAGCTGGTATTTACTCACATTGTGGTTTTGCATCTCGCTTCTTGCTGAAATCTGCGCTGCTCAACCTAACCTGGGTCAGTCACCACCTGACAGCCATGGAGAGATGTCAGAAGGACCCCCCCATGAGCAAGCTCACATCAGTCCTCTGATGTCAAGAGGCGGCTTATTGCTACAGGAGATAATCAAAGTAGACACATTATTTGGTTCAGTGGTACTGCACAATTACTAATCTCACACTTTGCATCCATGCAGATTTAAGGCAAATTGAACTGTGTTGTCTACAGAAGCACAGCTAACTCCTGGTTTTGGTTGGAGAAACTTCAGCCACTTGGTTACTTCTCTAAAGCTTCAGATTGCTGTTAGTGTTTTTCTAAAGTCAGTATTACATAAAATGGGATCTGATGACCAAGAGGTCGAATAAAAAGTAACTTCTATATTTATTTATTTTTAAGATATTCCAAATTTGGATGTAAAAAAGATCATAGAATCATAGAATAGTTAGGGTTGGAAAGGACCTTAAGATCATCTAGTTCCAACCCCCCCTGCCATGGGCAGGGACACCACACACTAAAGAATGCCATGCAAGGCTCTGTCCAACCTGGCCTTGAACACTGCGAGGGATAAAGCATTCACAACTTCCCTGGGCAACCCATTCTAGTGCCTCACCACCCTTACAGTAAGATGCTGGTACGATGCTGTTTTTTAAGTAACAAGATGAGCTTCACATTGGAAATCAGATTGCACAAGTCATTCCTAAGTAACATTCTCTGCCATTGGCAGGTGGACCTGGGTTATCTGTTGCACAGAGACTGAGGCGACTGAGGCTGCCCTTGCTTGCTCCTGATACATAGAGCAAACCTGTTCCTAGGGCTGAAAATCCCAAACTCTTATTAAACACACTCAATTTATCTATGGCAATATTAGAGAAAAAAAATGATGTTTATGTGGGACAGAATACAGTCTTCATACTTGGGCCCTTAAATTCAAATAGTTCAGAGTACTTTTCTAGAATAGGTCATATGTATCTGCTCTTTGTAAAAAGTAAAAAATAATCCTCTGAGTCAGCCTTCTGGCTGCTTTCACATCACACACCTTTACTATATGCTACCACTGTTCAATTGTTAAACCATCTCTGCAAGTCAACCCCAGCTACCTTTCCAGAACTATAGCACCAGTCCAATAACTACTACTACTATAGACATTCTGGCTTTTCCTAGTTCTCCAGCCACTGACAATTTCTCTCCCGAGTCATTATACATCATGATGTTTTAAATTCAAACCCGTGATAACAAAATGTACTTTGTTGTTCCATAAGGCTGCTGTGAGCTACAGCTAAGAAACTGTTGCTCCAATTCCTTAGCTTGGTCTGCTGTATTTACTGCTAGTGGCACACAGACATGAATCAGGAGCATAATCTTTGGCTGCCAAAAATCCAGGTGTAGTTGCACTTACATGAGCAAAGCCATAAATGTCACTACCTTTGTTTTCCCCAACAGAGGCAAAATAAGTTATGCTTCTGAAGGCCCAGTTGTGCTGGTATGGCTGTTTTTTATGTAACTGCCATTCTGGGATTGCTTTGCCAGTCTAAACACATACATATTATACCAAGAGAGTACTCAGACTTGACTGGCACAATATATTGCTAAAGAAACCAGAAAAATTTGCAACTGCCATACTGTAAGGATACTGATCTAACATATTTATCTCACGCTACATCTATATATAAAGCAAACCAACTTAAGCAGATTTAGGCCACAAACAATGGGTGCCAAATATTTAATCTCCATGCTATGTGCATTTTGGACAGTTCTGCTTCAGGCTAAACCTTGGAGTACCTCTTAGCACATTCCTGAAGTGCACCTATCAGTTCTGCTCCTCTGCAAACAGCCTAGTCCCTGTGATCTGAGGCTGCCCTGAAACATGAGCCAAAGCACAGTAAATAGGGACTATCGGAAGAATCATGTAAGGGCACTACTGATCAAACTGAGGTATTAATGTAGACCCCTCTGTAAATGCCAGCCATTCAAGTGAGACATGACAGACATAAGGCAGGTAAATGCAGCTCAGTAAGACCTTGCTTCACTCTGGTTATTTCCAGTAGCTATTCACAGCAGAGTTAGTACAGCAAGAGAAAATACACCTTTTCTTGGAAGAAACCTTCACCTTTTCCACCATTCACCTTTTTCTTGGAAGAGCACATTCTTTTAATGAGAGGCAAAAGCCTCAATTATTGAATACTAATTATAATGCTGTACCACAAGAAGAGACACTGCTGGCTCCACATATTCTGCAGTTTATTATTTAATCTATTTTAATTAATGCCTGAAAAGCAATGTGACTTCTTCCTCTGAGCAGAAGCAATCAATGCATTTATACAATCTGGTAGGTCACTGACCAAGGCTGGCTCTTTACCTATGGGGGCTGGTGTGCCAGATGAAATACCCACTGAAAACCCTGTGTCTGGCACCAAGGGCAAGCTTGTAAGGCACCTCACTGCTCGAGTAGACACCAGTGTTCTCAGAGGCCACAAAAAGAACAAGCTTGTAAAATAAAGCTTCATAAAACCAGCTCAATTCCAGAACATTTTACTAAGCATATTTAAGCATATAATGATTAAGAATGTGCTGAAGTCCCATTAACTTAGAGCAAATTAAATGAGGACTAAATATCCTTCCAAGTGCTCATGTAAAGGCCATCTTATACATTTGTTTAAATTCTTTAAGTTTGTATTACATAACCGTAATTGCAGAGACCAAGCATATAGCATCATTACATCTCATACTCATTCTAATAAAGTTATTCTACATAAATTATTTTCATAACTGCTTCTATGCTATCCAAAAATAATCTAAAGGAACTCAAGTCCCATACATGTGTAACAGTCATAGCTTCAGAAGCAGCTTTATCATCTGTTGCTGTTATGGTTTGGGGTTTCGGGGTTGGTGTTTTGTTACTTATTTTATGAACAGAAAACTACACCAATGCATGCTTCCTTCTGCTCAGACCCTTCAGGAGAGGGATAAAGACTTCATGTGGGTTTTCTAACATTTTAAGAAAAATCAAGGTTTTGACTGTTGAGATAAATACTTAATAATGTCCATACTACAGTTTTAATAAGTAATGTGATCACTGGAGCTGAGAGAGACAAAGAAAAAAAAAGATAAATCACAGAATTAGATGGAAATAAAACACACACTGAATGTTCTAGAAAGATATTCAGAATATGGAGGTTATTTTGGTTTACTCACCTGTTAAACCTAATATCTCCCCTGAACTCACTATCAAGTATCTGACTCTGCAGTCCTACTTGCTGTTTATTTTACCTTTACCTTCCAACCACTTTTAAAAATATACACTGTCTAGACATACCTTACAGAACTCTCTTTATAGAGGGACCATTCTTGAATGCAAGTTATATTAGAACAGATATTCCATTCTGGTGATGATTCCAAATTCCCCACCAAGTTAGTAAATACATATTTTATATATGTAACTATAAGAAGTTTAGGTATAACATATAAACCTATTATTATTTTACCTATATTAAACAGTAGCTTAATCAGGCCACACAAAACTTCATGTTTAGAATAAAGGTCTCAGAGTGCCCGTGACTATTCCTTTTGTAGATTGGACATCTTAAAGCTCCACTGTCCATCTTTGTCTCCTTGCAAAATAGCCGTTTCCATCTAAGTTTCTGTTAGATAATCTTCAGAACATCTTTCAAAGTAACAGATTTTCTTAATTATATTTGTTCTCTGCTAAATTATATATGGCCTTCTCCATGTTTCTGACTTCTGGTCTGGTTTCAGTTTTTATGTTTTTCTCCATCTATCTTTCTAGTACAAAGATAAAAAAAATTGTGAATCAGCAATTACTTTTTCCTCATTCATATTGTGTATGACTTCGATTTTAACTCTTACCTACTCCACTTTGTATAAAAGTTTACAGTAATTATTATTTTTCTCCCTCATCTATGATCCTAAATGCAGCCCTTGTGTCTTCTGGTTTAAAAGATATGGTAAATTTCAGTACTTTAATCTGATACTGCATTTTTTTGCCAGTTCAGAGACAGTTATTTTATGCATTTTATGTATTCAACATTTTCTTCACTCTGTTCACCTTAACTTATATTTCACAGCATAAGCAATACTGATGGGTTACACAATTCTCAGTTTATTCTATTGCCTTCCCAGCTGATTACAATACAGATTCTATTTTCACCAAGTCAAGACCATTTCCTAAACTCCTCAGAAGCTATCAGCAAGCCTTCTCTGCAGAAAATTAATCAGATGAAGAACATTAGCAATGTTCTATTACATGAATCTGAATGATACAAAACTAATTCCTAGTAGCTAGCATTCCATATAAATAGAGCTGTTTGCTAAGTCATAAACATGTATTATTTAAGTTCAAGCTAAATTTGAATTGTAAGATGCTTTAATTATTTCCTTATTACTGCTTAGAATTCTATCCCTTAATTTTGAAATTACTTACTTCCTCATGATATTATGGAAACAGTGTGCAGGTCTTAGCAGTAGTTTTGTCTTAATATTTATTTTGATATATTCAATGTGTAACAATAAATATCAGTTAAGCTTCAAACATACTGAGGACCTCCAAAGGCTTAATTCGTTCTCTGGTCTGTTAAGAGTATATTTATTAAAGTTGCTGCTAAGAGGGAGACATCTCCACTAGGGTCCAGGTGTGGCACAGAATCAAGATAGCCTCAACTTAGTGTAACATGACTCTCAGGTTTCTCCAAGATCCAGGCTTCTTCCAGAGTGAACCTGGATTCTTGCCCTTCAGTAGCATTTTGTGAGGTTCAGGCTTTTCATTAAGGAAGCACTGGGTTTGCTCTTCCCTTCCTATTATCTGTACTGTATCTCTGCTGCAATTATTTCAAGCCTAGATTTCATTTGGGTTGCTACCTTAACAATGACAATACCAGTTGCTTGTCTTCTCAAAGTGACTGTCAGTTTGAAAAGTTCACTCCTTATAAAGCTAGAACAACCTCCAAGACAGCTCTACCATTTTATAGATATTTTATAGGCATTTTATATTCCCTCTTCCTTTGAGAACTTGCTTGGCACATTCTGGTATTAAGACTTGAAGGATCCACTCCAGCCTGCAAAGAAGGCAGATTCCACGTGCCCTGAGGACATGGCAGGAAAAGGAATGCTCCAGACACAGGTTTCGGACATTAAGGATTTTAGAACCTTCAAGATTTCGAGAACCTTCAAGATTTCTACCTGATCTTGCTGTGCTTGTAATATCCAGCTGGGGCTAAGAACAGCTAATGGCTTTTGGGAGGGAAGTGATGGGCACTTTGGTTGTCAGAAGCTGGAGAGCTGATTATGGAATTGATTCCTATGACACTTGGCCTGGAAGCATTCAAGTCAATACAATCTCTTTACTAACCTGAAACACAAAACAAAATGCCCCAAACCAGGACTACTAGCTTTAAAGAAACACTTCAATTTCTTACCTGGACAAGTATGCAACACCATGCAATTAAAAAAACCGCAACAGCTGGCACATCCCAAAAAACAAATCCCGCACCACTCTTAAGTAAGTACCAGAAATGCACTTAAAACTCTTTCATTGCTAATACCTCATGAAAGATTTTACTTCACCTTATTACACAAAGTTACATAAATCTATGTGCAAAAATGCACAGTTGATTAATGTTGACTGTTTACCAGATACACTTTGTTCTGAGTCTAGTTATGAATACACATATAAACAACAATTCTGAAATAATTTAAAAGAAAAAATATAACTGAATTTATACAGATATTTTAAAATTTCTTCCACCACCATTTTTACAGACAGGAAACAAAAATCTTGCAAACATATAACATATAAAAGATGTTATAGATAAGCAAACTTAACAAGAATGCCATGCAATCGTTCCCTATTTACACTTTTTTCCTTCATATTCCTTAAACCTGATATTTGCCCTTTTATTCTTAAAAAAATAATTATAGAAAAATACAATATGTTAGCTAGAGTTTACTTTTTCCACTGGATTTACTGCAACTATAATTTGAACACACTAAATTATGCACTTCACAAATATTTGATATGACCATTTGCTGCTATCTGCACTGCAGTCCTGTTCCTGTTTCCAATGAAGGGAATGACAAAACTCTCCTAAGCTTCAAAAGGTAAAACTGCACCTCACTTTATTAACTATTCTGACATAATACAAAGTAACATCAGAGGCTTTGGTTCTTTATTTTAATTGTTGGAAAATGCAAATCCCAAATTTAGAATTTTTATTTAAGCAAAGCAAAATACGTTATCATCATTTGGTTTAAATCTAAACTGACTTGCTTTTCTTTTACCTATGTGTAAAAAGATAATCTTTTATTATTACAAGACTACTGTAAAAACTAAGGCTTATAAATGCTCTTAGCATGACATGGCATGCAAACACTATGCTTGCCATTTAGGTAATGTCTTCAAAGAGAATGTCTTGCTCAAATACACTCTGGTCATTTTTTTCGTAAGGTATAAAGAAGTTTGCGATGCAAACTCCCAGTAGGAGCAAGCCATTGAAGCAGAGTTTTGGTTTTAAATATGCATTTGTCAAATTCAAATTGAAGACAGCCATAGCTATTTCTCTGCATCTAAAAGTTACAATAACTTTTATTTGTATTAATATATGGTTTAAACAGTCATCAAAAAAATACAAGAGGGGTAAGCACTTCTTCCTACATCTCAGAAAGACAGGCTGGAAAGCTCCAAGTTTGTAACCATGTACAACCCAAGAAGACTACATGGATCATCTTGCAATCAAGGTGGTCAAAAAGTCATTTATATAGCACTGAACCAGCAACCTATGGCTAACCATGCAAGGAGTCCTGGTATCTAGAAACTATTTAAATATGCAACTACAACGAATTAATTGGCTAAATGCTGCTTTAACATCTCCTGGCAATTAGAAATCTGGGAATGGCCTTTCACAGTACTTTACCTCAATGGCAAGTCTAATTTACTGCTGTCTCTATTACAGAAACACCCAAGCTTGGTTACAGAGGAATAATTGCACATGCTTGTCAGGAGTGGTAGAAATCTTGCTACTTTGTAATAATTAAACAGAGGCTTGTAAAAAGAATACCTTCAGCATATATAGAGAAAAAAACCTGCAGTCTGCATTAGTAACTTTACATTCAGCATTCAAAATAAGTCATAACAGAACACCAATGGCAGCAAAATAACTTAGGGCTTTAAAAGATCTTAGTATCAGCTACAATCTTCTACCACCTACACTGGCACTGAATAATTGAAAAAAAAAAAAAAGCATGCATTTAAATAGCTTTTTAATTCACAGATGTCAGAACGTATGAAGTGCATCTTAATACCCAACTCTTTCAGCAATAGAAGACTATAATAATGTCACCTTACAACAAATAGCTATTTTTACTAAAAATCTATGAGCAATCACTCCAGGCTTTAACATATTATACCAATAAAGACATGAAGCCAATATTGCACATGTACAAAACAGCCAAGATATGTAAACTTCATATT
This sequence comes from Melopsittacus undulatus, assembly GCF_012275295.1. NCBI lineage: Eukaryota > Metazoa > Chordata > Aves > Psittaciformes > Psittaculidae > Melopsittacus > Melopsittacus undulatus. The sequence continues at coordinate 15,199,805 of NC_047538.1, read as the reverse complement.
TGGCTTCTGTTTGATGAATTACTTATCTGTCTGCTGCGGCAGAAGATAAGAAAACTGATATTGCTAACTAGACTATCAGGAAATAAGATGGCACGATATAAATGATTTTATTCCACTCAGAGATAAGCAAGTCTGCTCCCACGAGTCTTTGACCAAGAGTGATCAGACTGAACTAAATTTCCTATCTACTCTCAATCAGGTTTTAGAAAAAAAAAAAAAATCAACCAAACTCTATTGCTCTACTATCTAGGAAAACAAATGGAAAGAACATCCCATGCTCTGCCCTCCCCAGGCACAACACTGCACCATGGCACTGCTGAAAAGTTTGTTGCTAAAGGATTTAATGCTATAAAGATAAGATACATTAATTTAACACACACTGGCATAAGTTACACAATCTGAAAAGTGCCCATTTGATAAAACCTCCAGGTAGAACCATAAAGGCAGCAAATGTTTCTCCTCAGAACCGAAAAGATGTTTAATAATCTAGTTAAAACATCCTAGAAACCAAAACTGAGAACACCTGCAAAAAGCAGTGATGCCATCCTGCGCAAACATGGCCTTGCCCTAGAGGCAAAGTGATACTGAAACATTTAGTTTGGATTGCAAGTTGGTATTTAATGTCAAAACATTCTTTTGGTTTCATCCAAAGCATTTGTGACCCCTGATAGGGTATGCTACCAATTTCTTTAAACCTTTAATTTTCTTGCTATTTTTTGCTTCTGGAAGCTGGCACAAAACATTTACTAGAGCTTTTATTACAGACAATTCAAATGGAAAGTTAAGTGTACAGCTTGAATTCATAGGTGCCTGTTTTCCACTGGTTGTCTTCTACACTGATCATGTTGCGCTCTGTGAAAGTAACCCATCCTTCCGAATCGATGAGAAGGACCGTGTTAGTCCTGAAACAACAGAAGGGTAGAAGCTTAAGTCTTGTGTTCATGATACACATTTGCAGAGTCCCATTTCTCATCCTCAAAGGTTTCAGCTCATTCTTTTTCTTGACCACATCACCACCACACCAGCAGGGCAGAAATCATCCCAGTAAGTTTAAGCAGGCATTTTGAGTCCCTTCTGTCACTCCACTGCTCCAATTCCCTGCTGCACTCGCAGCAGCTGACACAAAACTTCTCATTTAGAAAGTATGATAGAAGGTTAAACTTGATTTAAGTGTCAAGTGTTCCATTCAGAAGTAGCATACACCCACACTTTTCTTCACAGCCTACATGTTCCCTGATGGGTTATTCATATCAGTGGCACTCTTCCATTCCTTCCTTTTAAATCCGTTGTCCATTAATATTTAAACATCATTAATTATTCTCACAGGACACTGATACATGATCATAGAGAAATTTTTTTGTCTCTTGGAACCTTCCAAAGAAGAAATCTGTTTTCATGAAAAGCAGATTCCATTCATGCATCTGTGCCACTCCATATCAAGTATGAGCTGTTGTTTCTCTATGGATACTGCAGTACCCTGCAGACAGAGATGACTGTCAGAAGTAGGAATTTTTCACCATCCTGATGTGGTGGCCTTCCCCAAGACATCTCACAGTTGTTCACTCATGTAGAAACTGCTTCATTTCCTCAGAAGAATATTGTGAGGCCTAACTAACAGCCTCTATTCACTTAGTCATGTTGCTAAGGGAAAGGTAAGTATGAGCATACAATTACAGTAGCAGGGAAGACTTGAAAGACAGTGTTAATTCACCAGTAAGAGGTCAGGGCTTCTCCTGAGTTATCCTAGTTTCCTTTGAAATTGCTAGACTGCAAGCTGTGAAGCAAAGGAAGAAAGATGCTGCTTTACTAATTTAAGTCTTCATAAGCCATATTTAAATTGTTCTTTGAATGTATTTTACAGAGATACTTGGTTTTGGCAGTGTTTTCTTTCTCAGAATACCAACTTAAAATACTTACAGAAGGGAGTGCTCCCAGCTTCACAATTTACATCCTACAGAGGAATTTCCTACAGAGGAAATACTATGGCTGATTATGCCAGAGACCAATCTGACAAAACTGTTGGCAGACTTTTAGAGGAGGAATTCCCTATCAGCAGCAACAGGGTCCACCTATAATTTTGTCCCATGAAGGATAAAATGCAATATTCATTGCATTATTCTATTCTTGTAGCTTTAGAACAACAGTCTGAGCAGAAAGTAAGAATATCTCAGTAAAAACAGCAGCATCAGTTAGGGATAAGTGGAAATACATGTTGTTTTGGATAACAGTAACAGGCTTCTAATGTATGAAAATGGCAGTTACATATTACAGTGACATGCCTAAAGAAACCTCTGCAGATGACATTCTCTCACTCTTGAAAAAGAAATTCTGTAATTCTGCCGTATCTTTGGTAAGATCAAAACTAGAGGTGGTCAGATCCGCTACTACACCGGGGAACTGTATTATCTTGCCTTAAAAAAACTGAAGCTATGTCATACTCCCCACCAAAGGTGAACTATGTGCACTTAAAATGCTCATCAGTAGTAAATCTAAAACACCAGAATACTGAGCAAGGAAATAGTTCATTGAAGTAATATCTAAATAAATTTAAAGCAATCACTATATAAGTAAAACTCACAGCAGTATTGCTTTAATTGGAGATACACTTTGATCTGTTTCTGACTATGAGGTTTCTTACCTTGTTCCATAACCTGGGCAACGAACACAAATAGCCGCATACTCGTTTAGTATAGGACGTATGAAATCCTTCCCTTGCTCTTCAATCGCAGGGTCTGGTAATTGACTGAAAAAAGAAGTAATAAAAATATAAATATTGAATTTTCCAATATTAACACATCCATCCCTCTTAAAGTGAGCTGTGTTGACTGGGTTGTTGATAAATATCAATCACTTTTCAAAAAGTACGAAAGTGTGAATTGTGTTTGAAACTAAAGAATGAGGAAAACCAAGATAAAACAGCTTGTAAGCTCTTTCCCAAAGAGATTCTTTCAAGCTTCTGAACTTGTCTCACTTTAATATTTTTTGTATCTTGACAAATTTGTCACTTTCCTTGTTATTCTTGGTTTGTCTTTCTAGTATTTTGGTTTAAATTTAAAATATTCATGATCAAGTAATTTGAGGCTCATCACATAAACGAGCATCTTTCCAGTTAGACTCTGTGAGTTCTTTTTGTATCAAAGAAAGACCTTTCTGCTTTCTTTGACCTTATCTGGAATACCTGGAAAACACCCAGGACAATCCCCAAAATAAAATTCACAAAGATGCATCAGGCAACAAGGTGAGCTAAACCATCCAAATTTCTTGACATACATTCCTATCAAAGCTTGAAAGATGTTTAGAAACATAGATTTATTATAAAGCATGTCAAGCTTTGCTTATTGTGACTAAACAAGTAGCAGCATCCCACAGAAGAGATGCTAAGGTCTAAAAGATTGCTGCAATAACCCTACATCCATGGCTTTCCACTCACATCACCAGAACATACTCTTAAATGCTAGCCATGAGTACGGCTTCTTATTTCAGTAAAGATTCCAATGTTATTTATCAAATTTATCAATTTAGCAGCAGGTTTTTATGTTTGAGTTTTAAGGTTCTTCCATCTTCCAAAAAATAATCTTATTTCTGCCTCCTAGAACAGACCCATCTATAATTGTACCTATCATACTGTAATAATTCAGCAGCCTATCAGCTGTGCAGTGAATGTTGGGAAAAAGGGCAGAACAGAACAGACTAATCAATTCAACCTCATTTTCAGAGCTCATCCTGACCTGTAGAGGAGACTGTGCAATTTGTTATACTCTCTCTGACCTTTACATTTAACTGGGATCATTTTCTTTGTTGCTGTGGTGGAGATGAGGACCTCGGGGTGTTTCAAAGAAAAGCAAGAATAAGTGTGAACAGAGCAACTAAGCTCTCCTGATGCCTGTGCTGGGCATATGGGTGGGGCATACCACGATGTAACAGAGAGGACACATAGCAGGACACTTCAACCCCTGAGAATCATCAGCTTCTATCTCATATCCCACCACTGACAACTCCTGTATGAGCACAATGGGCTCTCCAGCTTAATGACCCTAAGTAGTTTTAAGGAGCCTGGAAGGAGTGCAGTGCATCCCTGAGATCACAGTCAAAGGTAGGGCTAAAGCAAAGAGGGGATAAAGGACAAAATCCTGTATCAAACAGGAAAGAAGGGAATTCTAAGAGTAAACCACTTAATTCCTGCAACATACACAAAGGGATCATAAGGTAATATGCAATAAGATATTTTAAGAAAGTTCAAAGCTAGTGCATATCCATGTGTTCAAGATGAAATGATTTTTTCATAACAAACATTAAGTGTGCTTTGGAAATATTACAAACTTAATTTTAAATATTACTTTTTGTAAGTAAGTATTTCCATTTTATAGTCAGATTATTTCAAATGAGATCCTACTGAATTACTGAACATTAAGATCGCTTGGACTGTAATGTATCTTGTACCTTTGTCTTTTTACTAGTAAAAGGTAAAGTGTAACATTTTTTATGAGAAATCTCTTCATCTGGTATGAGATGAAAAACTAATTAAGTTGGCTTAATAGACTTCCCAATTACTACTCACTGCACAGACGTCTCATTCTTACATATTTTGAACCACTGAAAAATGCCACAAACATGAATACTGGCATTAAAATTGACTGATAAAGGTAGGAAACTGGACCTATATACCAGGGACAGCTTTGCTTTAACACAGATCACCCCATACACAGGTGAAAGTCAGGCAAAACATGAAAGATACTAGATGGTGAGCAATGATATAAATTTAGATAACAGCACCTCTTTTACCCTGCTCCATGTCTGGACATCGAAATGGTATAAATTTCCCTTACTTCTAAACACCTAGCTTATGGGCTCAGATTCACTATGCAGCCAGTCATGAGTGCAGGACCCTTGCCTACATACTCAAACTCATCTCTTTGGAACTTCCTGGACCAGAGACCTACAGCAGAATTCTGCAAATACACCCTCAACTCCTTCCCTCATTTAGCCTAAAACAACTGCACTCTGAGGAAGGCAGCTGGTTCTACTTTGAAAATATCTTGCTTCTCCACCCTCTGTCTACACTCTGGTTAACAACACAGAGTAGCTAGCAGCTGCTGATGCAAACCTGCTCATGTAAACAAGTGTTTACCCTGTGTGCAGTAAGGAACTGAACCTTACCCTGAAGTGAGCCTCCACAAAGCTTACAAGCAACTTAGAAATCCCTTGTTTTGCACTTATTACCCTTACTAAGAGAAGTGCAATCTTTAAAGAAAAGGGCACAGAGAAATCAGTGTACAGTCTATCCATACCAAGACTGCAGTAATAATGTTTACTGTGCCTGCTGCTTAAAAATCAATATTGTTGAAAGTCTCTTTGGAGAGAAAGAATCTTACCTTTCCTCTTTATTAGCTAAGTTTAGTCAATTAATTTAAGACTAAAGTTTCTTTTCTGTCAAAATAGTTTCTAGATGCAACTTTTAAAATTGCCATATCGCATTATGTCCTTACGGCTGTTGATTATTCATCACTGTGAGAAGCTCCTGCACCAATTCTTCTTTGGTAAGGTCTTGACTTCTCTTGACCACTTCTGTAAAAAGTTGCTTCCCATATTCAAGTTTCTTCCATGGTGTATCCAACAGAGAATTACTCAATCCATGTATTCCTATACATAATAAAAATCCATTAACAATCAACTAATTACAGATCAGTGTCTGTAGAACACTTCTAGCTGCACAGGATCTATGCACTTACTAAATAACGTTCAAGAAGGTGGTGGTGGTGGAAATCAATTTAATTGCAAGGGGTATTCTGGTGATTTGCAGTTGTCATTACATATTTCACAAATTTTATTAATGTTTAGGTGACTCCCCAGCTAATCTTTTCCTGCAGGTAAACTATAAAACACATGCCTCATTCCTAAACAGGAGACTACAGCAGGTATGTATCTTGCACTAGGCTGTGCTTAGGCACTTTTCTGTGCTAACATTCAGTACTTTGTAGTTTTACTCTAATGCATATTTGCAGCAGCTACTTTTAACCTCTGGTTTGTCAAACTGCGAAAAAGCTACAACAGAACTATATGTATTTTTTGCAGTGTTGCCTTCTCCAGGTTAGCCACATTAATCAATTTATTTTTGCCTCTGATATTACTCTTGAAAACCACTGAAAAGCAAGATTTGATAATAAGGAGCTTTCCCTTTAGAAGTACCCTACATTTCTCAGCCACAATTCAAACTAAGCACAAAGATTAACAAACCTCATCTCTCCCTAAAGACAGCCACATACACAGAAAAGGAATTAGTTTTTGAGGCATGGAAACCAGAATTACCTTTGCTACAGTCTACAGATAACCTAAAATCTGTGATTCAGTTTCTAATTACAACAAGCAGCCAGACTGGGTTTTTTAAGTATTTGTATTAAAACCTGCTTTGTGCCTGTAGCTGTACAAAATCTAAAAGCTATTTCCAAGAATTTATGCTGTGATTGCAAGAGTAGCTATTTGCCTACTGGCAGCAACATGTTGGCCATTAACCTAAGCAGGCAAAGTAAGTCACTGTCACTAACTTTTATCAGCCAGCTACGCTGCTCAGAGCCTTCTGTGTGCCCTTGTCCATTTAAATGGGCTTTTTGGTGATGAATTCTGAAGTACTGTTCTCTATAGTCGCTAGCAAAGCCCTGGATTTTGAATATACACCTGATAAAATAAATAAAAAAAAATGCAATTAAGCTAACTCTGTTCTTAAGGGAGCACAGTCCCACTCTGCCCTTCACACTACTGGGTAAAGAGATTTAGGGTCAAATCCCTGAACCTTTGAAAAATTCATTCCTCAAGACAGACTTCTATCTTTCAGTCAGAGTTACCTAAGGAGCATTCCACCAGCTGTGGGTACACTGTCATGCACAGAAGCTTTTAACAAACTATTGTTTTTTTACAGAAATTCTTTAGCAAAAACATAAATGAATTTAAGGATTTTTTTCTTTTAAAGAATGCAAAGACCAAGTTAGTGAAGACAGTGCTTAAGTGGCCGAGTTACTAGAACAATACAGCTACATTCTGATTCCTTTAAAATAACAAAATGTAATATTCAGACTTTTCTGAAGAAAACCTACCAGCATTTAGGAAAACAGGTTCTGGTTCTCCTTTGTTTCCATAGTAGCAAATTACATCTCCTTTGGTGGTACTGAAAAATATAAATAAGAATTTCTCCTTGAAAAAAACATCAGCTTCTATGTTTGATTATGCTCTAAATCAATGCAATTGTCAAACACAGCAAGATGCTTCTCCCACTACTACTCCTATGATACCACAGGCCTGAGATTGATGAGTCGTATTACTCTCCTCCTCACAAAACACTGTATTACCTATATCACTGTTAAAGATCACATTATCATATTTAATCATAACTATAATAAAATTCAGTAAAATCCGAGAACTGCTGCATGGAAAGTAGCCAAGCCTAATGACAAAAACCTGTATGGTTTTTAATAACTGACTAATTAGTTACTTGGGGAAAGGAGGCATGTTAAAACAAAAGGATGTCATCACAGCAAGTAACTTTTTCCCCATCATCTCTACTGAACCATTACCACATTTTAAGAGGCTGACTACTCTGAGCTGTTTCACCTGACAGAAGCACATTTTGAAGCCCACTTATGGCAGTGTCATAGGGCATGTCTGGGTCCTTGAAGTGACAGATATGCATTTTCAGGCTGTTGTGAGATAACTTTATTGTTTGTAAATTCCCTTCCTAATTGCAGGTACTCGTTTCAGCAGTCACTCTCTTGTGCCTAGTGTAACAGGGCAGAGGACTTCATATGACATTCAAAACCAGCTTCCAACACTGGAAGTAAATGTCACTTGGCAGAGGTGAAATCAGCATATCTGAATTGCATAGATTTTTAAGCTGTTGTATTGATATTGACAACACAAATACCAAACCAACTGATAAGAAAAAAAAAATCAAGAAAGTCAATAAGCTTTGTGTGCTTGTGGGAAATGGAGCATGGGAAATGGATTGCTATTAGATGGCTCACTCTCAGCATCCCTCAATCCCATCAGCTGACATGAAACAGTGATTCCGCAGATTGCTACCAGTTGGTGGGGTTTTTAAATAAATTTGCCAGGACACAGCCATGAAACTATATAATGTTATACTTCCCTCCAGTGATTTACTTGCTCACAGTGGAAAAGTGTCCTATTCAAGTTACTTACAAATACACTGATTGTAGTTCAGCTTTTAATGTCCTCCAAGCTCTAGCTTCTTAGAGAGCAGACAGACTTTCTAAATGAAAAAGAAACAAAAAACAGCCCCAAAACCCAAACACAAAACTCGCAGTTAAGATTGAATTTGGATTGAATAGCATAAAACATAATACAGTAGAGAAGCTATTTCCAGCTCATTTTTTTCCTAAGATAAAACCACATAGCTGTGCCTGAATGCAAATAATAGTATATAGAATGCAATCTCATTAACAACGTACTAGAAGTTAAATTGCTCTGCATAAGTTTAGCATCCACTACTCAAACCTTAATAAGAAGCAAAACAGCCTTGATTTAGCTGTTTATATTCTTCTTAAAAAGCTATTCTGAAAGATGTTCCATAGCATCCTCTGCAAGACGGCCAAATGAAGAGGGAAATATTAACTTAATTATACAAGTCAGAAGAGGCAAGAGGAATAAAAAAAACTCCACATAAAGTAAAAATAAAATTGTCTTTCCTCCTCTGTGCACTAGTCTGTCCCTCCTGCACACTTGATACTTTTCTGACCTTACAGAAATACATCTAAGTGTTCCAGTATAGTTCAAAGACAGTAATTATAGCAGGGGGTATTTGTGTTTTGTTGCTTTTATTGTTAAATATCATGACAAGCTCTCAGTTACTCAATTTACAATTTACCTACTTGTTAAAAGAGATGTGGCATTTTTTAAGTCACTAGAGGAAAGTTCAGAAGACTTATTTTCCTCAACTTTGTTTTTATTTTCAATATTAAGATCCTTGTTCACATTTACCTTATGCTGATCTCAACACTCTTCACTGACCACCTCAACTCTCCACAGATGACTGCCCACATCAGAATCATGCTTTAGTTTCATCAGGGCACTGAATACCAATTGTTTCTTTCCTATTCTACCCCTAATTCTTATTCACTAAAGTTTTCTACTAGTCTCTGGTAGAGCTCTCATGGAAATATATTATCTGTGATTCAGTAAAATATTCTTATCCATCAATAAAAGTATATTAGTGCAAGCCTAATGGTTTCTTTACCCCATTTGAAGTATTTGCATTGGGAATACCTAGATAGTCCATAACAAAAGTTGCCAAAACAAAATAGAACGGAAACACAAGACAGGACCACAATTTCCTTTCCTTAATGTCTCGAGATGCAAATTTCTGTTCCACTATCACATATTAACTTGTGTATGTGACCCATTTATGGAATCTGTTAAAAGTGTTGCATTTTCTTAATGAGAGACAAAAGGGTTTTTTAAATCATGATCTTTAAACACACTAAGGCAGAGAAATACAGCATTTTTAATGAATATGAGAAAGCGATGCTGAAAAGTACAGGTGGAACTGAAAAAGAATTCAGTTAGGAACAATCTGAACTTCCCTTCTATTTCTTGAGACTCCTTCAGATACAAACAAGTTCTGTATTAAAATTTACATAGAATAAAAGGTATAGTTTGTTCTTGAGCTGGCAAAGCCAGCAACAAGAACAACAACTGTTTTCACCAGATGGGTAACCTTTTCTTTGTTGAATAAGCTTAAGTATTAGAAATAAATTACTGGAAGAGTGGGGAAAATCTAATGAAATATTCACCCATTAAGCTGGTTCAGCAAACTTTTTGCTAGTAGATGTGTCTGCAGAAATATTTGTATCAGAAAAATGAGCAAAACTTATATTTCTAAAACCATTTTTATAGTTATGCCATAGGCAATAAGAAGTCTGACTCTTTTTCATATTACTAGCTCCTTTAGCTATATAACTAAGATATTTTGCCTTTAAGGTAGATGGAGGTTATTACAAATTGTTTAAAATTTCAAATATAAGACTCCCATACACTCTTCCCTTCACTGGATTCTGTCAGTTCTTCAAGAAGTAAAAAAAACCTTTAGATAGCCAGAGAAATTAAGCCATACTTTATTTGGCTTCAAATACTAAGCTACATACCTGAGATGCCTGGGACCTTACAGGAACAAAAAAAGAATGGAGTTCAAAGGATCAACAGTTCAAAGGATTGAATCCCCTGACAGCTAAAAAGGACAGCATTGAGCTGAGCTATCATTAATAGATCAGTCTGACTTCTTTGTCACAGTCACATGCTAGGATACAAGAAGTTTTACACTCGGTATACACTGGGACACTGCACTTGCCATAAACGCAGGCAAAGAAAAAACAATGTGCAAATAAAGTAGCAATTAGAATACATAAAATACTTGTAATCTATTTAAACAAATAAAGCAAAACTGATGTCTGGGTTTTGGGTTTTTTTCAGTTAAGACACCAGTAACTACACAGACTATTTTATTGGTGCATTAAATATTATCATTTCGAATTGTCAAAGCTGTATTCGCTGTAGGTTGTCTGCAAAGAGAAAAGATCAAAGCAACTGTTATCCCCTGAGGTCTGAAAAGATCAAGTTTTAGATATAGATTTGGACAAATAGCCCACGGAAGCCCCTGAACACAAGTTCTGTCATAAATGAGACTGCATGCTGAACAAGTAGGCACTACTGACTTCCTTCAGCAATTACTTTTTAGGTTGAAGAGTATTACCTAGCATCTGTCCTGCGATTCTTGTGACTGACAAATTCACTAACAAGCTCACCTGGAGTTGAACAAAAAGATGGGAAATACATACAAACTGCAGGGTCTCTAATTCAGGACATCTGTAACTCATTTTTTCTACATTCCACATTCCTCCAGATGTGTGTTTTCTATTACCCCTAACTTACCTCCACTGCAACACTGCTGCTGTCTTCTGTCAAAAGACTAAAGCTTTCTAAGAGACTTCTGAAATGAAGATACTTCCAAAATTCAGTTCACTGTGCTAGTCAGCTTCTCTTTCTTTTAGTATTTGGCTCCACCTTCTCTCTTCCTACTGTTTACAGATAGTCAGTACTCAACATCAAGGCAGAAGCCAAGGTGAGAAAAAAATTATTGAAGCCTGATCACAGCAATAGCCTCAAAATCCTTGCCTGGGCTCAGACTCCATTTACTCTCAGCTTCACACATACAGGTACCCAATTCACTGAAGAAGGAGTAAAGGCACAATTAAAGTGATGACAATAGGACCCAGCAGACTTTTATTTTTTAACACCCCAACCATACCAGACAGCAGAAATAGAAGAAACTAAAACTACATAAAAATTATGCTCCTAAATACATAATTCTGTCAAAAAAGAGTAAGCAATAATAAAAGTTCTAGGAAATACTCTAAGGAGTATAAATATCAATAGTAATGGATTCTTCACAGCAACATGGAAGCCACACAGAGTTTGCCACAATTACTTCCTAATGCTGATGAAATATAAGCAATGTCATTCTGCATCAGTGCCCTGCTTCAACTTCAAGGTGGCTGAGTTATGTTCAACAAAAATATAGACAGAAAAGGAAAGAAGAAAAGTAATGAGTCAGCAAAGCTCCACAGGGTGTGGTTATCACCAAGGGATCACTCCACTGAGCACTGAGCTCTGATCTTCTAACAGGGGAGTATTTTACAGACAAGGACATTATGTTGTTTAATGAATAATGTGTGTGTGTATTTTTTGTAAAAGGACAAAAGATGAAATTGGCAGCTTGAAATGAAGATCAGTAATTTCACCTGAGCAGTATGGCTCACATATTCTTTTCAATGTTTATGAGATAAGAGAAAACTCCTTCTGTTCTGAAGCTGAAAACAAACAAGCAAACACCAAACCACCAACTATAAAGCCCAAGTATTTTCATACATATTTCTTCTAACAACAAATAAAATGGTGAAAAGAATACTGCTGGATAACCGCAGCATACAAAGCCCGCTTTGAAGCAGTACTCTGATTTTGTTGTCAGCATCTAAACATTTCTTTGGTGTTGTCCTAATTTTTTGAGCCAGGCAGAAGCTGACACCAGAGGGAAGAGATAATATAAAGAAGTTCCTCAGAAGTTTTTTTCCCTCTCTTGACACTGGAATGTCCATCTCATTAGACTTGCAAATGACTGAGGATCTACGCAGTAATATTTCAAAGGTGGTACTACAGAACACATTAGAGAAGTACCTGGACATCTCATTTGCATGAGGAAGTCACAAGCAGCAAGACTGATGTACCACAGAAGGTGGTATTAGAACAGACAATCCATAACTTGCAGAGCACATGATGACTTGCCCATCTACATTCTTTCCACACCAGCAGCCTGGCCCTATCCCACTTTTCACTGCTAAGGATCCTAATCTCTGGAGAGCAATCAAATCCCTCCTACACAGCCTCGTATTGATAACCATACTGAGTAAGACAGCCAGTTCCCAAAACCTAATCACACTGTCCAGCTAGTTTAATCTTACAAGGCCCTACACTACAAACCATTCAGTTAAACCCCAAACACTTTCTTCAGCTTGCTTTTATCTCAATGATGCTGCTACATCACTAATCTACCATAGATTTCCTTATTAAAAAAGGAAAAAACGTATATAGTGTCTCATGATATTTAAATATAAACACTTTGTGTATTACATATTGTATTTTCGTGCATCTATTCCCCTCCCCATACACACAACCCAACCCCATTGTTTTGGGGGATCTGCAGTTTCAACTGGAACTCAGTCCTAAAACCTATTATTAGCCAAACTTCACTCTCTAGATCAGAACATGAAGAATAAGTAGTAATCTTCATTTTCAATACATTACCAAATTAGTCAGTGCAGGTGATCATATAGTTTACTATATTTCCCCTGGAGGGGTTGAAAACCAGTCACAGGGGAGAGCAGAAAAGCTTAAATGAAAGACCTTTTTCTGCACCTCCTTCCACTTGTTTTTGTTAGGGACAATTCATTTATTCCTCATGGAGAAAGTGATTCACTCCTATTACACAGGGACCTTCTTGCACATAAACAATATGGGCTCCACTGGCAACTTATCAGAGACACTAAACTTGCTGGGAGACTGACAAGAAGCTGCCACTTCAGTCTGTCCTTCAGGGCAGTCTGTATCACATACTTGGCCATACAGAATACAAGCGAGATGATGCCACAACAGCCTTAATGCAAGTATTGAGACACTCAGCAAAGTCTGAACAACTGTAACAACACAGACATAAACACAGGCTTCCCCACAAGAAATGCTATCCCAATCATTGACAAAAAAGAGCTCACTATTACTTCAGATATTATCACAAAGGAAGAAAGAAAACTGCTCTGAATCTTAAGCAGACATTTTTTTAAGAGACCGGTCCAGCCTCCCATAAATTTGTTCCTCTCTAATCAGATCAACTGACAGTCAAAATTAAAGGAGCAGTGACACTGCCCTCTTAAAAGCTAATTTTGCAGCCACACAAGACTCCAAATAGATTTGCCATATGCCATACATTCAACATAAAAGTACATTTAGTATAACGTGATAAGTATTCATGACTTATACTCAGCAGGTATAGCCAGATGATACACTGAAAAGATGAGAAAAGTACTCAGCATTTTTATCAATACAGTGTTCTTATTAAAACCAGAAATAAATAGCATTAAAATTGACATCACGAGATACCAAAGAGCAAACAGATCACACTAAAAGTGCCAAAACCCATGCACATTTAAAATAAGTCACACAAAACTGTGGAAATGAATGCAATTTTACAACCCATATGGTCGTTTTCAGCACTCCTCACATCACTGCACCTGTATCACTTAGCACATTGTCATCATCATAACAGAGAAAAGATACAAATTTCTTTTCCTGAAATGTGTACCTGAAAACACAAACATTGTAAATCTCAATGTGCTGCTTACAGCCATAAGTATCATGTGCTAAGATATACTCCTCCCCAACAGTGCTTCATTTACACTTCAATTTGAGTTTCCTCTCCATTTTCCACCACACTAACAGAGCCAATCACTATTTGTTAATACATGTTAAAAGCTGTCTTCAATCTTTACTTTGAACAGTAACATGGTCCAACAAAATAGCATTCACCACAATAACATTTTCTATTTACAGAGTGTAGCTTCCATTTATATTTCTCACAGGAGTACTTCTAATTTCCTAAAATGACAAGTTTACATCTCTTATAGAATTGCTCTGCATCATTAGCTTGGCAAGAATTTCATTTCATCAGAGTATCCAAGGCTAAGGATATGTCAAAATGGAGAAGTTAATCAACACATACAGCTTTCAGAGTCATACTCAGCAAGGAATTATGACCTGCATCACCGCAGAAAGACTATTTGGTTGAGCATACAATCCCCTATCAGCCCCGCATGGAGGAATAAACAAATAGAAGCAGCATATGAATAATGTCCATTTAACCCATTTTAATAACATTATACTAGCAACCATTATGACTATTCCATTTACCTATATTAGAACAAAAACTCAAACTTACTTACTGCTTGTTATGAATATCAAGTTTGCTTGAAAATATATTAAGACTATTTCTTCTGTCATCTTTTCAGTTATAGACAGCCTTGCAGCTTTGGAAGGCTAGCCAGGTAGCAGAGAGCACAGAGTCAAATTCTCTGGCCACGGTAAAAAATAATGTAAGAAATAGAAAAATATTGCGAAGTCTCTGGTGGGATAATGAACTTCATAAAGCAGAGAGTAAAACCAACATAAAAGCAGCAAACCCTGCATTGCCTAACCTGCTTCTGGATTAAACTCCTGGAAACAACGTACATGCTTATTTCCAAGCAGGCACTCCTGGTGCCTTCAGGGGTGGCACATACTTGCTTTTCTGCATTCATCCCTTGAGACTTTGATCACCTACAAGAGTTTCACTTCATTTTCCCATTATAACATAGCAAATTTATAAAAAAAAAAAGAAAACAAATAGCCTGGCAGAATTTGAAAGAAAGGATTTCCTTAAAAAAAGACAAAACACTTGCAGGAAAGTAGGACTGAAAAGATGATGAAATAACTGGGAATTTTGAGCCACCAGCTGAAGGTGGTCTAGTACAGAAAGTAAAAAATGTAAACACGGGCCAGGTCAGTGATTGGGTCCTTGAAATTTTTTTCACTGAATACAACAAACACTGTGCCCTTCTGCTTTAAGCATATGTGGTTTCCCAGAAGCATTCAGAAAAGGTGAGCAGGTGAAGGCCCTGCACCATCAGGTTGTCTACTAAGATAAATGCTTCTGTAGGAAGTGTACCAAAGCATTAGTGTGTTCTTCACAATTTATACTTGCTTATGGTCATGAAGTGTGCATCTAACTGAGCACTGATATATAGCCTGGAGATTACTTTAGTCCTGGACTGCCATTCTTCTGAATCAGGCATAATGCAAAGAAAAATCAGCATATATATTTGCGAGTGTACACATGCATGTGCAGTGGAAAGTATTGTGCCAGCCACATTGACTATAATGAAGTGTCCAAGGTCCTTCCTTCAGCTACAGGAACTTGAAGAAGTTAACATATTTGTTATGTGCTGATTCTTTTTAATGTTTCAGCAAAGATTAATGATACAGCCACTTGACAGGAATAATGGCTTGAAAGCTTTCAGCTATTCTAATCCTGCTGCAGAGCATTCAACCTCTCAGAGGAAAAAAGGAAAAAAAAAAGAAATCTGAGAAATTACAGAGCCAGGGTTTTGTTTTCTCCAAGACACAAGCCACACAGCCTTCAGTGTAAAGACTGACTATGGCCTATTAGGGAGTCACAAGAAGTTTTGAGGGAAGCAGTGAACAGAATACAAGATAGCCTCCAGTGTTTGAAAGATGAAAATATAAAAAAGAATTATGAGTAGAGTAACATTAGGACGTTACACACCCAATTAGAAAAAAAAGAAGAGATCTAGCATTAGTCTGTGATGGGTTTCTGTGCTGTTATACTTCTGTACTAAGAAAGTCACTGCTGTTATCTCTCTCCCTTTGACATTTGACCTGTCACATTTTATAGACTTACTTCAAGTCAGCTGCTAATAAATTAAATCCATTGTAAAGATGTCCTTCTACTGAGACTTTCTTCAAGTAAGTGTAGCTGTCCAGATCTCCAGTCAAGAAGTTTGTCACAAGAGCACCTAAGAAAGAGAAGTACATAGAGCAACTTACATGCATGAATTCACTATTCCAACAGACCGGGTATAACAAGCATTAAGACACAAGATTCTTGTTACCAACAGGGTACAACAGGGGGGAAAAAGCACCTACCAAAACCCCACAACAAACCAACCAACCAGCCTTTAGAAGTCTTACAGCATTGTATCATATTCACATTAAGAGCTTGACTTCTATTTGAAGAATTCAGTCAAAAGCTCTTGGTCAAAAGTTCTAGGTCAAAAGTTCTACAGAATTCATATTTACTAACTATTCTATACTGCATGGGCCTTTCCTCTCCTTCCACGTTGCCAAACTCTTCCTTGTCTTGCTTCATTTCCCCCATACATGACCCTAAAATGAAATACAAAATGGCAGGGTTCATTTGTTTCTCTGTGTTACATGTTTTGCCACTGTAATATATTCCCAACACAGTACCTTATGACAAACAGACCTATTTTTACTTTAGAAAACCCCTGCAGACGTTCCCTTTCAAAAGAGTGTTTCTTTTTATATTATTTCTGCTCCTCCAATTTATCAATGTGTAAGGGAGAAGGGACTACAGTAATCTCAGGCTAACCTCCAGCATAATCCAAGCTGCATTGTTTCCCTGACTTGGGTGTTTGAACAACATATACGTCTAAAATAGTCTAATGTAAATCTAGCTCAATGCTTGTCTAGTTGTTCTGACTGTTAATTAGAATTACTTTCAAGAGAAGACAGTTGGTACTGCATTGCTTGTTTGAATGTAACTTCAGGCTCCAGGCACTACATCTTGTTTTAATTTTGCCTGCTTGATTAAAATATCATTATCCAAGTCAAGCTTTGAATATCACACAGGTATTCAAAATCATCTGTTCACAGATTCTGTTTACAGCACAATAATCATTTTATTTGTCCATAAAGTGGTGTTCATTGCTATTTTTCTGGGACATTAGGTCTTGTTTGTCCACTTCCTTCTTTTTCTATTTCTATTCCTTCATACCTCTTCCTTTTGCATTTTGATCAGTCTTTGGCTGCATATAGTTTGTCAGGGCTGCCAGCTTGCCTTTCTTACTTATTCCCAGCCATGTCCCACCTTCTTTTCCTTCCTCCATATCCAGACCTAAAGAAATAAGTAAGAGTTAGGCTATTACATTAAATTACAAAAAAAAAAAACAACCCAAAAAAACCCCCTCAAGCTTAAATCATAATCTCCTAATGCAAATCCTGAGTCTTGATCAGGCTGGATAAAATGAAGGAGGTCCAAGACTGTCTTTCTCGACAAGTGAGGTCAGCCCTCTTAAATTATCCACCCTCTAATTCTGCACAATCAAACATTTATCAAGTTACTGCAATAATTCATGAGATAGAATGTGAAAACTAAATGTAAAGGCAAAATTATAAGCTTTGCCTATATGCTAAACTACATATAAAACTCAGTAGGCTCAGAATGCTTCTTAGCTCAAAAGCAACTCTCAGAAGATTGATGTGATCTGAAAGCTTAAACTCACACATAAACAGAAAAATTTAGAGTTAGCTAAGAAACTGATAAAAATCTTGGACTCTGGTTAACAGTAATTTACATTGAGAAGGGGGACCCACAAAAGTGTAGACCACAAACTCTTGAAAGAGAGTACAAGTTAAAAAAAAACAACCATTCAAAGCACTACCTGTTTGTAATGAGCTCATGTTAACCTGAAAGCATTTAATAGAAAACCAAAAACTAGTTCAATATAATATGTACACTCTCAGAAATCTTTTAATCCCGAATCATCATTTGAAGATCAAAAGGACAGGTTTTGGATACTTATTCAGAAACTCCTTCATTTCTTCAGCATCCAAAACTTCAATATCAAGTTTAGCCATATCATTTCTTTACACAATACTTTTATTACTGTTTCTCTACCTTAACAGAAAAGCACACTGAAGGAAACCATAAAGCTTTGTTAACCAATGCCCAGTGATTACATATTCCTCTTTTCTGAAACAGATGTTAAGTGCAAAATATTCCTTTCATTTTTAAGTCACACAAAGAAGAAATTTGATTTATTTAGCTCCAACTTGCTGCTTTTGAGATAACATTATTAAGTTAAAGGCAGTTATAGCCCATATTTTCATGTTATCTCCACAGACACACCCCCTGCATGGAGAATATACCAGTTTCTTATGCCAAATACAGACAGACCTGACAAGGGTACAAAAGGCAAAAATTCACGACCCTTCAATTTCAGGATAGCTTTTTGTTTGTTTTAAACTGCTACATAGCAGGGGAAGCAGCATCCAGAATGTCTGGTACAAAACAAACATCAGCCAGAACATCAGAAGCAAAGGAGTCATCGTGCAGTGGGAGTAATTTATCCTCTCAGGTTTCCCTGCCAATGACAATAACACATAACATCAACAAAGAGTATTTGCGAAGTCAAAACCTGGCCTTTAAGCAATGCTTTGCCTTCCACAGCTTCATTTCTGTTTCTGAGAAAAGGCAGAAGTATTGATTATACTTTAAAATGACTACAGCTTGATTCCCTACAAAGGAGAACCAGACAGCTGAATGAGTGTACTATCACTTGAACACAATGTAGACACCAAAATTAATAAACTGATGGATCAACAACTAAAATTATTCTGAAGCCTATAAATTATTAACTATTAAGAAATGAGAAAGTTTTCACTTTCTTGAGGCTTGGTTTAATGATTTTGAGTCACTATTACAGACACTGAATCTGCAGACTAACTAATTCCACCTATTTTAAAATGTATTTCAGTATATCTGACAAAGCTAAGCTAATAGTTTCTGATGGACAAATTAATCTAATATATTTCCACTGCACTGCTCATACTGCAACCAGTTAAAGAATGTAAAACTGGAAAGCCCCTACAAGATACAAAACCACAAATAAGATAATAGTAGCACAACTTGTCTTTCAAAGTTACGTCTTCCCCAGAAGTATAGGGAAGAAACGTATTTCTTATTAGAAATGCAACACTATCACCCAAAGCCCCAAAAATCTAGACCATAATTCCCTTATAAATTGTTGGTTCAAGTGGTTTCCATAAAAGACAGACATACCACTAAGGATCTCATTGCTGCTGTCCCAAAACTCTGCCGATTTGGATGGTCTGTGGTAAAATTCATCTCTATTAGCTGCTAGAATAAGCCTGTAGAAGACAAGAGGAAAGAGATACTATTACTTACAAATAGGAATGTCACAGTAGAGGCAGGAACAAAATCCAATTCTTGCCACAGCATAAACTCATTTTAAGTATGAAACCATCCTTTATCTTCACATCTCACTTTTATCATTCAGTGTAAAGGTCAAATGACTTCTGACAGCAGCCTTCTCTCTCATCTTAAGACAGTCAGCAAGCCTACCTTGTGTGAATGAGACAGCTATGATTTTCAAAGAATAACACATACAACATAAGAGACTGAATAAAGATTACTTATGCAATTCCTTGGCATGTGAAGTTACAGCTTAATTAAAGAAAACTTAAAGGTAACCCACAGATTTATAGGAAATTTATATTAAACAATAATCTGAGTGTATCTTTTTACTGGATCATTACTTAGGATCATGTAGTCACAGTATTTTTTAATCTAACTTTTACACCTAAAGTTCTATTTATGCGATTCAAAGACACAAGTCAGATGCTTTTGCCTGTAAGTACCCATTACTGAGAGAAATTTGTGATAGTCTCAGAGGTGCAGCCCTACTGAAATTCATTAGCAGTGTTAGTACTGGAAGACTAGAAATAAAATGTAGGCTATTCTGGCTGGGCTCATCCATCTTTCTAAAGTTTGCATTTTCTGTTATTCAAAAGCAATGGAAGACAGTCAGAAACTAAACTCAATGACTTACTACAACATCAAATAGATATAGGGTATCCAAATAAAAGCTTGAGCTACATGGGTTACTGGGTTTCTATGCTGAGAAACTTCAGACTGCCATTTTGAAACCTGCAGATGAGCTTTTATTTGACGTTGCTCTTCCATCAGTCTTTTTTCAATTTTTTTTTTTTATCAAAATAAATAAATAAAAAAACCCCAGTGAAGTGTAATGGATTTGGCTGATCCTAGTAAAGGGCAGAAGATAACTGTAACCTTAGGCAAGCCATGTACTGGAGACTTAGGGCAACAGGTGACTACAGACATGCTTGTGGACAACCTCACCACACCATGCCACGATCCAACAGCCAGTGCTTTCAAAGTCCTGCTCATTATTACCCATAACATGAATCACCTTTATTTCAATTGCAAGATTGTGAGCTCTCCTCATTCTCTCCAGCTATGTTGCTTAATATTTAATTTTAATGAAATATCACCTTTCAGAAACCTGCAGATATTCTTAACCAGCTCCTGTAACCTCAGTACCTTCTTCACTGTCAGTTCTTCCTACCAGCTGCGCGTCAATTACATTTACACAGCAGAAGCCAAGTTTGCTACTGTAAAGTGAAGCTAGACCATACAATTTGCATTCTAATTTTTAAGCCACAACACCAGAATCAATTTTCATGAAGTCTCATTACTTCACTCAGCATTCAAATGTACTGACATTTTCTGCAGGTTTCTGGACTTTCCTGAAAATTCATCTCTTCATTTATACAATGTTTTAAAACACAATCATGAGGTGCCAGTTGCACATTAGAAACACAGATGGAGAATTATAATTAGGCTAATACTTCAATGGCATCCCTCCTGTAAGAAAGACACTTAGTATTTTGCCCAACAAAGATAGCATCTGTTGGAAAGCACAGCGTATGTACATTTTTATCTTTTCAGTGCCAAATACTCATAACATTGCTCCTTTCAGACTTGCATTATTTTTCTCCTTCTGGCTGATTCTAGTCTTCATTCTATAGGCTTTCAGCTGGTTTACCAATTCTCTGTCATCTTGCTTGAATTTCCTCTATTTACAGCAGGCATCTTCCTTTTACAGATATTTTTTTTTAAATTAACACCTCTACTGTTAAAAACTAGTTTGGTTGAAGTACATTTCTTATTTCCTGAGGCTCCAATTACATTTTGCCTTCAATAATTCCCAACAGGAATACACAGTTTGTTTATACTATCTAAATACCAAAAATGAGTGAAATTTTTCTGATGTGACTAAATATTCTGCATCTCAAGTATAATACAGAGACTCTTTAAGTTTAGCACAAAGCTCATACAGGATGGCTATAATCAAAATAGCTTCATTTTGTCTTTTATGAAACATAATCACACTGTAAGCCAGCAATATTAAGTGACCCTCATCTTCTAATAAATTGCAAAAAGCCTATTGAGCTATTTTTATAACTAAAATAATTCAACTGTATTAGGATTTACATATTAAGATTTATTTTAATGTTGAGACAGAGATGAAAACATAAAAAATCACTCCATTAAAGCAATTTCCTATAATGTAATTCAGTTCCATAAAAGAGACTCTGATTATAGCTTTGAAGCTTGAAACATGTATTTATTTGTAAGGCGCACACAGTATAGTTCACAAAGATGTAAAGGCAGCTTGTTACCTTTGACAATAATAACAGACTACAATAAAGTGCCTGTTATACTGCACTAAACTTTACTACAAATAGGCCTGTAGAGAGAAACAGAGGAAAAAAGAGCAAGTTGCAAGGGTACAGGAAAACAGATTCATTAGCATATCACAAAGGTGAACTTTAAGGTTTTTGCTTAATTAGGTGCTTATGGAAATTGGCCAATGTACTCAAAGTCTACCTGGATGGAAAATTCTCTTAAGTGCTATTGTGATCATGTCTTAGCTTGAGAAATTGTATAGACTACAAGACAATGACAAATGATATGCAGTTCACCTTTTACACTTTTAATGTCTATTTTAGACACTTTTAGTTAGAGATGCAAAGTAGAAGAAAGCAAGAAAAGTAGTTGTAGATGCCTGTTTTAATGTGAACAAACTGGTATGCCTGCAGGTACAGGAATGCCCTTTCATTTGGGAAAACTGTTCCACGACCTCACAGTGAAATAAAGAGAGCTATAGCACAATGGAACACACACGAGTTGCCAGGAAAAATTATACTTAGCAAGAGGCTATTATAAACAGGTCTAAATTGGTCTAATGGCTGTAATATTGTTCACAGAATTAGGAAAGCTGGGTGCTATTCTGTCATGGGTTCAGCAGTAGCTCATGCTCTGCCAGGGAGGAGGGAGAGATAGGGCGCCTGGTCTGGACTTTAAACCACGACATATTCCAAACTGATATTCAAACCAATGTCCTTCAAAAAGCAGAGGCAAGGGCGAAAAAAAATCTTAGGAACAATTTAAGAAAGAACTTCTGAATAAACAAAAGCAGAAAGATTTAGTTATGGTGTGTTAATGAACAAAAGCGAACTAAAGTTATGCATCTGATGTTAAAATCAGACACCAAGAACACTACGGCCTGGCACTTACCACCAAAACAGATGGCTCAGAGTAATTTGCCTCTGAGGTATAGAGCAAGACATAATTTAAAGGGTACTGAGAATGTTAAATAGTTAAATATTCCCAAATTTGAGCCAAAACATCTCAAAAGTATTCTCCTATTTTGACACTGATAACAGGTTCTTTTCTCCTATAAATCAATAATTTTAATCTTTATGCAATTTTTTATAGCAAGAAAACTACTGTTTTACTTCTGAATATTGATCATGGCAGAAAGTTCACTTGGCAAACAACCACAGTTTACATCCAAAGGATCCTCCCAAGAGGCATCAAACTGATGAATCTGTCTTTTGCTAACTAGCAATAGAAAGTAAGTCAGACCAAATAAGTGGATATATTAATTCAGCACCAGTCATGTCATAAACAAAAACCTTTTTAAATGAGATTCCAGATACAGAAAGGAATGTGCTCCACAGACAACTGAAGTTTTGGTTCTCATTTCCTTTCTTTCTATAGAATGACATCTGCTTTTCAATACAAAAGGATAGAAAAACAAGTCAATGAAAAGCACAATGATTTGCTGCACATACTGACTCTGACAGTTTCTGGATGAATGTCAATACTTATTTCCCACAAAGCAACATGGAACCTGTAAGTATATATGAATACAGAAAGCAGTAGAATGCTACAGTCTTCTTACTGACCTTAAGTGATATTACATGTACTCAAAGATACTGATATCGGATATGAACTTTCAAAATTAAGGACTGCAATGAGAAAAAATTATTATAGGAGCTTTATTAGTTTGGGAAACTCACTGTATTATATGAACACATCCAGTAAAACTCATCTAGAAGCACAGATGCTTATTTTTGTTTTAAGCTTTGGCTAAATATTTCATTCACATGACTATTAGTTAACTACCTAAAATTTGAATTAATTTTACTGAAATAAAATTTCAACATAGGATTTTAGTTGCAAGCAGATTAGAAGGAGGGGGAATCATAGCATGGTTTGGGTTGGAAAGGACCTTAAGATGACCTAGTTTCAACCTCCCTGCCATGGGCAGGGACAGCTCACACTATACCATGTGTGTCATAGTATACTGTTGCCTGGCTCACAAGACTGACCAGCACAAATTAAGAGAGGATAAAATAATACAAAGTGGTTAATAAATGCAATACTTCTGCTCTACTGCCTGACCATTACTTCCAAATTTAAATTGGATAAATTCAAATTGTTGGTTTCAAACTGAAAGACCTAAACATATCTACTCTACTACAGAGAAGGGTACAGCTACAGCTGTGATGCCCCAAACACACGATTCCCCTTGGTTTAAATGATAAAGTAAAAAGCCAGACTTTCAGACTATGAATTACAATACTTAAAGGATGTATCCTACATGACATTATAGATCACCATCATGTCTGACATGTCCGTGAATGCAGAGCCCAAGTCTTCTGACACAGTCTGAAAACAAAGGGTTCTCAAAACATTATAGCAAGTCCTCCAATGGAGAAAGTCATGAAATTAAACATTACAAAAGCATAATCAAACACATACACTGATTTGAGTTTGTAATTCAAATTTTGGCTACAAAAAGAAATTGAAAAAAAATTAGAAAAACAAGTCTGTTTTAACTATAACCATTGTTACCTGTATGCATTTTTTGAAACTGGTCGGGGGTCAAATTTGAATAGAATGATGCACATTGAAAAATTGATGTTTAAATCTTGCTTCTTCCACAAACGCTTAACACAAGGTCATTCTGCAATAGCCTACAAAGAAAATAAAGATTATCTATTACACTACACATCTAAAAATAAAGCCTTGCTTATAGGCTGAAGCTTAAAGATTGCAATGTGCTCACTAATAGCCCGCAATAAAAATAAATAAATACAGCAGGACTTCCAAAATACATTTATTTCAATTAATGCTTTACTACCAGAATTCTTATGGTAGTTGTCTCAAAGTTATGTTTGGCTAATTCAGATTCTTAGGAAAGAAACAAGCATCAGGGAAAATACTGTCAGTCTAGAGTGCTACCAATACATGAAAAAAAAGGACTATTATATAATTCTCTGCTCATTATCAAGAAAGTACCACTACCTTTTTCCCCTGTCTTCAGTAAGACCAAATGCTTCTTTTAGAATAAAGGAGAAAATAAGACCTAAACTGTTGCAGAAGCTGGAAAAAGCCTGATCAAAGACACTCAAACCTATAAATAAAGTATATTACAGGCCAAGCTATTACTGGAGTCCACGAGAAGAAAGCATTATTGTTTACCATCAGGTATAAACAAAAATATACCGGACCAGAACATACATCTGAGGAACAGTTTCTAGCACTTGTGGTATGTTTAAAATTCTGGCCATGCTCAGATGGCATGACAAATGTTCCTTCTATTTCAAAACCATAGACCAGCTTTCACATATTTTGTGTTGCCCAAATGAATTTTCTTCTGGTAATATAAATGCAGCCTGATCTTTACATCTTGTGGCTGCTAAAGCAATCATCAGAACGCTACCAACAAACCACACATAACTGTTTTATGCTACTAAGCTTTTTCCATGCAAGAGCTTTCAAGATATGTGAAGAGGAGAGAAGGACAGGCAGAACTCAACACCACAACTCTAAGGCCATCTGAGCATGCCAGTGACTGAAGAAACTTCTGCACAAAAGTAAAATTTTTAACCATGCTTTCACATATGTAAAAAGTGTCTCTCCTGCTCCTTAATTTCCACATGATTTATCTTAAGGGATATCAGGAAATAGATAATCTACACTACAGATCCTGTTACCAAAACCAGAGCTACAAGTACAGCATTTATGCAGATGATTTTTTTTTTAACTAACTGACGACAGGCGCATTGACAATGCCAAAAGGATCTGAATTAGTGCTGGGAAAGTCTTTACAAAAGAAGCAGAAGCACAAAACTGATCCTATCTGGGCTGCAAAATCTTCCTTGGAAGCCAGCAAAAAAATGGACAGATTGCTTGCTAAAATAAAAGGTTTTTATTTGTCTTTAAGACATGCACCAAAATGCCATATAAAAAAATAAATTTAGATTGAGTGATTTCTTGCCTGCTTGTTGAGGAACTTGTAAAAATAAGACAGTGACTTACAATTTGGGTTAATAAGTAGTTATATTGTAATTACAACTTTGCATGTCCTTTGGAAGGTAAAGGGCTACAACTTCTACTATCAAGGATATGTCACCATCTGTCCTTCAGAAATGACTTTATGTCCATAAAATACATTAAATAAAATGCTTTAACAGAGCTGTTCATGGAGCAAGAAATACACAAGAATACCGTACACTGTTGTTCACTGGTCCTTCTTTAACAAAGACAGAAATATAACCTCATTCTTTTCACCTTTTTCTCAGTGTGAGCCGTGTCAGATTATTACAGAAAAAAACACTCTCAGCTCAGAAAAGATCCCCCTTCAAATCTACAGTTGAGAGGTATCAGTTTGCAGCATCAGCATGAACATGGTGGGTAATCCTTAAAATTTTGGGGTTTGCTTGACGAAGTGCAAAGAAGCACACATAGTGAAAGCACAGACATAAAACAACATTTCAATGGGCAACCATCACTGACTACTCTTGCTGACTGAGGAGACAGGACTCCCAGTATTCATTAGGTGTCCTGCCAGATAACTAAATGGATTACTCAATTAAAAATACTGTTGCCAATTAATAACTCATAAGACTACTACTTTAATGAATGGATTTCAGGCTCCATTAGCTCATTTATCAAGTTCCCTTCAAATAGTAAGTTCAGTCCAGCTGTTTGTGCAAAGTTACTGGTCAGCATAAAGCTCACATAAAAACTGCCAGTCAGAAAACAGCAGCCTGGAAAAAAATCTTTTGGCAGCAGAATAAGTTGGTGATACTTGCCTCAATTATTAAGACATAAATATTCTCAATGCTTAGATGCCTTTCTAGAATCCATATGCATTTTTATTAAGTTACACTGCTTTGACATAAGTATATTTTTGTTACCCCAACAACCCTACTTGATGTCATTACAGGGAAGTAGTGCTCTTAAGAACTACAAATATCAAAACAGTGCTATTTATCTCAGGCTTCACCTGCCAGCCTCAAAACAGTGTGTTTATAGGTCCTATATAAACAGTCCAATATTGTGTTTTTTCTCATTCAAGACGGAAGTGTTTAAGCAACCTAAACCAGAGCTACTCCTTAAAATAGCAGTAATACTTAATTGGCAAAGGAGACAACCTATGTATTTTGGCACCTTCTTCAATCAAAGCTGACACTACATTTACTAGACATGTTTTTATACCCAGGGCTGGATGTTAGCCTTGAAGTTTTTAAATAAAAAACATATCAGAAGTCACACTCAAATTTAGATATTCTGAAATTTAAGACAATTAACAAACACTAAAAGGGAAACAAATGAAAAGAGGTTGTCATAGACATGATAAGTAAATAAGCATTTAGGTGGGCTGATGCCAACCTCATGAAGTTTAACCATGCCAAGTGCAAGGTCCTACACCTGGGTCAGAGCAATCCCAGGCACAGCTACAGGTTGGGCAAAAACGAAATTCAGTGCATCCCTGCGGAGAAGGACTTGGGGGTGTTGGTCCATGAGAAAATGAACGTGAGCCAGCAGTGTGCACTTGCAGCCAACCGTATTCTGGGCTGCATCAAAAGAAATGTGACCAGCAGGTTGAAAAAGGTAATCCTGCTCTTGTGAGACCTCACTTGGAGTACTGTGTGCAGTTCTGGTGTCCTCAACATAAGAAGGACATGGAACTGGTGGAACAAGTCCAGAGGAGGCCACGAGGATGATCAGGGGCTGGAGCACCTCCTGTATGAAGAGAGGCTGAGAAAGTTGCGGCTGTTCAGCCTGGAGAAGGATGTATGGAGACCTCATAGAAGCCTTCCAGTCAGGGATGCTGGTGAAGGACTATTCATTAGGAACTGTAGTGATAGGAAAAGGGGTAATGGGCTGAAACTTAAACAGCAGAGGTTTAGACTGGATATAAGGAAGAAATTCTTTACTGTTAGGGTGGTGAGATACTGGAATGGGTTGTCCAGGGAGGTTGTGAATGCTCCATCCCTGGCAGTGTTCAAGGCCAGGCTGGATGAAGCCTTGGGTGATATGGTTTAGTGTGAGGTGTCCCTGCCCCTAGCAAGGGGGTTGGAACTAGATGATCTTAAGGTCCTTTCCAACCCTAACTATTCTATGATTTTACTTAATTAAAAAGTCTTTATACAGGTGTAATTCTTTCAAGCTCATATTCACATAAAAGAGGGTGCTGCAACTAGGGTATGAGACAAGAAAACTGCACAAAGCAGATGTGCTCAACTCAGCTCTCTCATCATTCAGCTGGAGTCTCTGCAGATCAGGAAGAGAAGATGAAACAGATTAGGTCAGCACTGGCTTCCACACTTGCAACTCAATCCTACAAGTCTAAAGTTTGATCAAAACCTGACTTTCTAGCTCCAGTTCAGCAGAAAATATGTCTTCAGAAGTATCCCAAGAGACACAGGAGGCAGCTTAGCATAAAAAAAAAAAAGAAAGATCAAATTAAAAAAGGCTAAGTTGTGGCACAACACATGCCTTCTGGTTTTCTTTTCTGAAGCCAATACAAGCCAGAATATGCACAATGCAACATGACAAAATCTGCAGTGTGTGCATGGGGGGAATCCCCTCTAAGGTGTAGACAATGAAGACTTACTGCTCTCTGGATAGTGAGTTTTCATAAAATCTAGTTTGATTATTCCTAGTCAATAAGACAACACTTATCAAGGATGACATGATAGCAACAATTTCCTATTTCTGTAATATGTTTCTAGCTTGCTGTCTAACTTACATCTGATACACACACAAACCAGCTTGACAAGAATTACAAACATCTTGTAATTAAGTGTTCTGCTCCAAATGGCATTGCTGATTTGGAAGTGACATTAAAGTAACTAACACTCTTATTCTGTGCTACTGTGCTCTGTTAGACAGTACAGTGTGTTGTTTCACTTGTTTTAAGAATCTGTTAGAAGCCTGTGTGGATACATGCCAGCATAAGGTAGCATTTAGAAGGCCTATCAAGAGGCTAAAATATGATAGATTGTGTATGTTCTTTTCATAGGGTTCTACCATCATTTGGTTGATTAGAAGCAGTCAGTTTACAATTTGGCATAAAACCATTTTACCCTTAAGAACTCCCAGTAGCAGCCTTTGAAAAATGAAGCCATTTGTTATGTATTTTGTTTTCACAAATGAGGCATCATAAATAACATCTGTCAGTTACCACACTGATCTCAACTGCTTCTCAACTGATCCAAAACTGTTGTTTAGGTGCAGTCTAAGAGACAGCTAAAGATCATTAGTCACTGAATTCTGATAGCTTTATGTACCACAACAATAACTTGTGACCAGCAGAGTCTAAAACTATTTTAATGCTTCTTTTGAATTTGTCCAAAGGAAATTGAGCATTAGACTCCCCAAATGCCCATAAAAGAATGAAATTGGATGCATTTTCTTTCAGCAGTGGAATGAGGGACTTTTTGTGCTGAACCTTAAAATCATGGAAAATAAGAGACGCTTGATTAGTATTTAGAAGTAAACTACTTTCTCCCCACACACAGAAAAGTGCTTCACAGGTGCATTTTCAAAACATTTTACTGATCTGTTTTTGAACTTCCCTTGGGTAGCATATGCTCCAGTGTAGCGTTACTCATCATTAAAGCTAAAGATGAGATGGAATAGATGGATCCATAATCTAATGCCTTTCAGGCTGCTCCATATAAAGACAATTTCTAACTAACCTACAGTTTGCAACCCTGCCAAAGAGAAGACTCTTCATCAAAATAGACAGAGTAGAGAACTTATGAAAACACAAAAAATAAAATGCAAGGCTCATGCCATTCCCAAGTACAATGAACTAATTTTGTTTTCAGCTTCTTAATTTTTCTCTGGCTTCTTACAAGATTATGTCCACTGTACAGCTCCCAGGAGAAATGAAGGCTGGTAAACATCAACTTTCACAACACCATACTTTAAAAATATTTGCAAAGGATGAGCAGAACAGCCTTTCCTTCAGTTTCTCAAGAGCTCTAAATTCCCATCTGCCACAGATCCACAGACCCTGAGCCTTTTGCTAGACTTCTTCCTCCTTTCAGGCAAAGCCTGTTATTTTTAGCATTCACAATTTTTTAGGTTTTCTTCAGTGAGAAATCAGCTAGGAGTCCTTTTCTGGTGCAAGAAACTCAATTTTCCATTTCTTTTTCACAGAAAGTCTATGTTAGTTGGAGGAAATATTGATGAAAGAATCATTTATACTTGCTCTGTTCTTATGCTCTTCCCTAGAGATACTCTTCTATACTCTCACAGAGAAAAAAAAATACCAGTCTATATGAACCTTTGACCTGACCCAGTACAGCTGGTCTTGTATGCTTAAGTTAAACTTCCTGTGACAGGAGGGTTGCAATCATCACTTTTGTAAACCAGATCTTATTCTCAGTCTTTCTGATGCATCTACAGTAACTCTGAACTTACTCCCTACCCTGAATAAAACTTTGAGGAGCCATAGGGTGACAGACATATTACAAACCTGGGGGAAGGAAGCGACCAAGAATAAAAAAAATACACAAACAAAAATACACAGCAGTTAAGTAGATGAAGGAAGTCCTGCAAGTATCCTCACTTAAGAAAACACACATTAACTTCCTTAAAAGTAGAGGATACAAAATGAACACTGCAATATGAGAAAAGCTTCAAAAGTTACTGCTTTGAGTTCAAAGAACCTTCTGGGAGACAAAGGGCAAGGACAACAGAGTTTTGTTAGTTCTGCTGTTAGTTATTTATTTAATTGTAATTTTTATGTGCTCTTTAAAAATAAGAATGTCCATAATGCATGTTTAGGGCCACAAAGATGATCAGGGTTTTAGAGCATCTCTTTTATGAGGAGAGATTGCAGGAGCTGGGCCTGTTTAGTCTAGAAAAGACTGAGATGGGATCTCAATAATGTACATAAAATATCTCAAAGGCAGGTGCCAAGATGATGGGGCCAGACTCTTCAGTGGTGCGCAGCAACAGGACAAGAGTCAATGGCCATAAATTAAAACATAAGTTTTACCTCAACATGAGGAAGAGCTTCTATAATGTGAGGGTGGGAGAGCATTGGAACAGGCTGCCAAGGGAGGCTGTGGAGACTCCTTCTCTGGAGACATTCAAAACCCACC
This sequence comes from Melopsittacus undulatus, assembly GCF_012275295.1. Lineage (NCBI taxonomy): Eukaryota > Metazoa > Chordata > Aves > Psittaciformes > Psittaculidae > Melopsittacus > Melopsittacus undulatus. The sequence continues at coordinate 15,169,031 of NC_047538.1, read as the reverse complement.
TGGACACATTCCTGTGTAACATGCTCTAGCTGGCCCTGCCTTAGCAGAGGGTTGGACTGGATGATCTCCAGAGGTCACTTCCAACCCCAAAGATTCTATGATAACAGTAATTTGGCTGCCTGCTACCAAAATTGAGCAGGTCTAAGACTACCAACTTTACTGCAGGAGTTATTTATATCTGCTTGTTTCCGTTTTCAAATAGATAGCTGCTATGATGGCAGATATCCTATTACTGAATCTGGAACACAAGTAAATAGTTAATAAAGAGAAGCACGTAACTGAAGCATTGCCAAGCACACCAAAACTATTACAGAGAAAAATAGTAGCCCGTTCTTTAGCCACTTAATTTATAATATTAACTGAATATTTATAACTAAAATCAATAGTAAGTTGGCTTCAGCTAGAGCCGAGATGCTTGAACCACTGCCACAGCCAGGATAAATGCAGTTAAGACTGCAACACACTGCTAAGAACTATAGTAAGTCTGAAAACAACTCCCCTCAATAAGTTACTGAATTTAACTAAAAAAAAATAGTGGAGTACACGTAACATTTTAACTTTTAAAGCCAGCACGATACACAATGGAGTGAGCTCATCATCAAGTACCTCAGAGCATTTTGTGCCTTGTTTGCCTCATACAATCAGAAAATACATCTCTCAACCTCCCCAGTGTTTTCAATACCTACAAACTGGAACATGAGTAGTTTTCAGTACCTTTCGGTGACTTTTTCTTGCCAAGCTGGCATCAAAGGCTCACTGTATGTTAAAACGATTACTTTATCAGATTCTTTTATATGGCAAGTTCCAACTACCCACCACCAGCACAAAACCAAAATGCCATCACATAACCATACGGAAACAAGGGTTGCATGGCACTTTAACGTGCTCTAATAACTATTATTGAATAAATTGAGAACAAAAGTTCCCTGAGATAAAGAGGCTCGCTGCTAAGTCCTCCTCTGCGCCACGGGCTGTGAGGGGAAGAGGCCACCGCCGCCGGGGCTGTGGCGCGGGGGGGGAAGGCAACACACACAATCCCTCATGAACCCGTTCACTCCGCGCCAGGCCGCTCCACGAGCTCGGGCTCTCCCCTCTCATGAAGGGAACGGACACCAGAGAGTTCCGCAGCCCGCACCCGAGGTGCCTCCGCCATGACCGTCCGACCCCGCGCTCCCGCAGAGGGAACAGCCACACTCACCTAGCGCATACCGCGGACACCAGCACATCCCCACGGCTTCCGGGAGGAGCTCAAAACAACGCCAGTCCCTATTGGCTTCGGGCGCCCCGCCCCGCCCACCCTTTGGAGCTCTATTGGGGGGCGGATCTCCCGCCTCTCCTCCCAACGCTCCTATTGGCTGTCCTCACACAGGTGCCAGGTGAGCACCGCCCTCCCCGTCTCCCCCACTGGCCCGGCCCGGGCTGGGCGGGGCGCCGTGAAGGGCCGTGGCTTCCCGCTCTGCGCCTGGACCTGAGGCGCTGCCGGCACGGCGTGAGGAGAGCTGGCCCTGCGGTGTTGCCAGAGGCGGTACCGGGTGCTGGAGGCACGTCACCTTCCACACAGCCGTTACATGTCAGTTCCATGGCCGTAACAGTGGATTGGATAAGAGCCTGGTATTGGATAGTACATAAGCTGCATCTGGGCTGCCTCAGCCTGTTTCCAGTGTATTTTCTTTCAAGGTATGAAATAATAACGTCAAAGGCCTGATCTGAGCTTCAAAAGGCTCATATCTCTGAGGGCTGATACAGCTGGGATTGGGTTGTTGACAGTGAGTTCGGGTGTAGCTACATACTTCTAGAATCAGGTCACTGTGTGGGATGTGTGTTACCTTCGGGAGAGGCTCCACTTCCAGAAAGGCCAAAGTCACTGATCCCTGTGCTTGCAATGGGCATGAATTCAGGCCAGGACAGCTTTCCTGAGCATTGAGGAAAACACAAGTTGACAAAGTCAAGTTTGCTCTCAGTTATTAAGCACAGCATGATCAGAGTGAAATATTTAGTAATTGTACTTAAATCAGCAGATGTAGGCTGGGATTGGATCCGTGCCACCTTTATGTCCTTTCATGGTGAAATACAAACTTACTTGTGGGTATTTAAAACAAGATTTCAAACTTTATTTCACTTTTTTCAAAGGTACCAATAGAGGACTTCAGTGGAGTCTGTGAATTAACAATGTTTAATGGTGAAGCCTAAAGAGAAGACCAGAAAATCTTTGATTGCTCTTCTGAGTTCTAAATGAATACACACAAGATATGGAACACTAAAGAAAAGAACTCCTAGATGTATATGAGCATGTAATGTGGCATGGGAGGCTAAACCTTTCATCCTGCATGCAAAAAACCTGGTATCAGTTGTTAGCTTTATAACTGGCCTAGCAGCTGACATTGAGCAAGTTCATCTCAATGCTTTCTTTCTCCAACATCAGCAATGGGATTATAGCATTGACCTTTGCAAGGTCTTCTGAGATCTACTGCTGAAAATTGCTGGGTGAGTGTATTATCATAATTCTTTGTACTATTGCTTTTGAAACACAATAATAGATTGTTATTACTTTATATATATAAACTTTTATATAAATAAACCTAAAATATGCTTCTGTTTTCAGGTACGGAGTTATTTAAAACAGTAACAAGCAATTAGATGATAGCAAATAGCAATAAGTTGTGCCAGGAGAGGTTTATATTGGATATAACAAAAAATTTGTTCATCAAAAGGATTGTCAAGCATTAGAACAGGCTGCCTGGGGAAGTGTTAGATATCCGTCCCTGGAGGTGTTTAAAAGACGTGGACATGTGGCACTTAGGGACATGGTTTAGTGATGGATTTAGCAGTGCTGGGTTAACAGCTGGACGCAATTAAATCTTTTCCAACCTAAACAATTCTCTGAACCTGTAATAGACAAAATTATACAAATTTTTAAACCCCAATTACATTAAAATTGGTAAAATGCATGCACATTAAATGTAATTTAATGTTTTTTGGTGTCACTCTGTCTCTCAAAGTATAGACTCTTCACTGTGACCAAAAATTACTTAGTTTCTATGCTTGATACTCATTAAAAATCTTCAGATGATAGGTCTGCATACCTTTAGTAAGAGTTACATTCATTGGGAGAAGAAAAGGAACTGTCCATAGGCTTAAAACTTAATGGTATTAGTTTTTACTTGTTTATTTGTTTGAGTTGGTGTTTGGTGGTTTTGTCTTTTTTTAATACATCTGTAAAGTTACAATAATTTCAGAATAATTTAAACTTTTTTTTTAGGAAGCTTCACAAAACTCAGCCCATTGCAAGTATTTGTGAATACTGGATTTGGTAGCCATTCAGACTCTCTTCTGTTTCTTGTGTCTACTTTTGTTCTGCCTAAAACAGATCACTTACTGTTGTCCTTTCAGACTCTGTCCTAGGAGATCTGTGTATAGCTCCCTTTGTCAAACTCTTAATACGTTGATCCCAAGTAGGCAGTGATACTGTACCCACTTCTGGTGCCTTTAATGAAGAGAGTGGTACTGGCTGCCAGTGCAGAACATCTGTTGGAGATAACAAGCAGAAGTTTAGTGAAAAGCTTGTAGAATTGTCCTGAATTAGTCTCAAAACCAAAAATAGTCCTGTTACTTGTTTGAAACCTTTGTTCTGTCTTTTAAGTGCTGGAATGCATGTTGTTCGTAATGCATAAACCATACCTTAACTGGATTAATTATCTTTTTCCTGTGAGCTCTCAGTGGTTGCTAAAGAGGGGAGAGACACCAGTGACTTGGATACTAGAGATCAGTTCTTGCTCTGATCCTATCTCTGTCAGTTGTCTAGATGATGTAAGATCTTTACTGGTAAAATCTGCAGCTTAGTGGATGAGTGGACAATTCACATAACTGATTAGTTACAGCAGGATTTGATGTGCCCAATTAAGTTACCCTGGTCAAAAAAAAAAAAAGGGGGCATTTTTAATGTCAGAAAATGTGAGCAAACACATCTGGAAATAAAGACTGCAGGGATAGGGCTAGCTTGGCCAACAGTACTTCTGAAAATGATTTAGCTGTTACTATATATAAATGTTTCAGCATGACCTCTCAGGGCAATACCGTGCTAAACGTGACTAATGTAATCCTGTAACGTATAAAATGCAGAATAGATGGGGGAGAGAGAGGAGTGGTGCTGCTTTTGTCCACAGCACTGGTGACACTGCACCACTTCTGGCATGCACGGTTTGGGATGAGTGGAAAAACACTATAAATATTTTCAAGGAGGAACATAAAAATAATGAAGGGGATAAATAACAAGATACAAAATAGGGATGCAGGTAGCTCAGGAGGCTGAGCGGTGACTCCATCACAGCGCACAGACCACCGCAAATAGTGAAAAGGTCAAGTTAGGCAAATTCGTAGGGCTCAGGTGCCTGTGTTGCCTGGCTTCACTGCACCTGTCTCAGCGCTCAGTTCAGACATCAGCTGGGCCCGGAATCTCCCGGTCCACAGCAGTGAAAAGTACGATTTAGCTTTGCAAGAACAGACCTCTGGCTGTGGGGCACGGCGCAGTGCTGCAGGCCGGTCAGTGCCCCCAGCCGCTGAGGTGACAGCACAGCGGCACTGCGCCGCTTCACCGGGCGGCACTGCCTGTCCGGGCGGCCCCAACCCCCCTCTCGCTTCAGGAGCGCTTCTCGCCGGACTGCGGCGGCTCCTTCGCCCGCTCCCGCCCTTCGCTGCCCTCCGCCCCGCGCGGACGGGCAGTGTGGCCAGCCAATGCGGCGCGGAGCCGGCCTGCAATGCACCAATGAGGGCTTGGTTGCTGGGCGCGAGTGCGGAGGGACTACCCAATAGGAAAATTCGTGGGGTGCGAGCAGCGCGCCTGGCTGCGTGCTGGCCGCGGACGGGCAGCGCTGGGCAGGGGTCGGTGGCGGCGCTGCTGGCGGGTGGCTGGCTCGGTGCGCCCGCGGTCGCCTGGGCTGTGGTGACGGCACCGGGCGCGCCATGGTGCGCAGCCTCCCGCTGGGCCTTGTCCCTCAGGTGTGAGTGTTGAGGAATGATAACCCCCGCGTAAAAAAAAGAGTTGGAAAGACGGTACCGACATGGTCCGACCGGGAAACGCGTTCCCCTCTCTCGGCGGGCCGGGCCTGAGGGACACTTCACCGAGCAGTAATTCCGGGAGGGCACGCGTGGTTCCGCGTTGCGCTTGGACCTTTATTTAGAGCGGCCTTGAGGGCCGCCGGGAGGACCGCGCTCCCGCGGGGGCGGCGAGCGGCCGGGCTGGGTGCGGGGCGGGATCGGGTAGCAGCGGGTATTTTTGAGAGAGGAGAGATTCTCCTGCGTGCGCTAAAACCGCAGCCGGAGATCGCAGTAGAGAAGGTAAATGCGAGAAAAGGGTTAATGATTGCTTCCCTCCTCCCCTCCCGGCTGGATAAAGATGGTCTTGGATACCCTTTGTAAATAGGAATGTAGAGGTGGGAGGGGAAAATCAGTCCGACTCAGTCTACTACGTTGCTTCGGTGGGTAGGGAGGCGGTAGCGAAAGGCTGATACCGCCTGGGCGCTCTCCCCGGCGGAGGCGCTGAGGGACGGACGCGCCTTCCGCGGGAGCTGGGCACCCGCCGGGCTGCGTCGGAGCGGGGGTAGTGAGTGGCGGGTTGGGAGCTCCGCAGCGGGGCTCCTGCTGCCGGGAACTGGAGGTGAGAGAGGAGGACAAGGGGTTGCAGTTGATGTGCTGCCCAGCGGCTGCCGAGTGTTTTATTGAAGAGTTGGTGTGGGGGTCCCCTCGTCTTTTTTCTGGAGCACCCGCCTCCTTGAAGCCGGCAGAAGACAGAGAAATAAGAGAAGACGGAGGAGATGGTGAGCAATCACTGGGTTGGGAGGAATGAATGAGGTTGCCGGGCTATTTTCTGTGAGAGGTTCCTGCAGGGTGTAGTACGTTCGGGATGATTTTGCATCACGATTGCAGGCTAGCCTTCTTTGTCTGCTAAAGACTGCTGGTTAAGGTTTAACAGCGTTCATCAGTTTATTGTGAGATACACAACGAGGAGTTATGTATACAAATGGCTAAAACTGCGTGCGGAAGCCACACACACAAGCAACCCCTAAACAAACCAGTATTGTGTTAATCCTGCAAAATATGATGGGCAGCTCTTGTCATGGAGGGAAGTCTTTGCTCAGGTTATTTGTGGCATGCATAGGAGATGAGTCTCTTAGTAGCAAAGACTAAAGAAAACTATCCAATTTCTTCACAGACGTGAAATCCATTACAGACTTAAAAGCAGAAGTTCGGTTTTATTTTTCATTATTGTTTTAATTTTTCCTGCAGTATGATTCAAGTCTAATGTTTGCAAAACTTGATCAACTCTCGCAAATGTTGACTTCTAGCATGCATATAGTAAAGACTGTCCTTTCTCGTTTTTTTCTGATGTAGACTCTTGTTTGCATGTGTGGAAGGGGGGGGATTCTTACAACATGCACTTTGCTTTTCACAGTTTACTGTGATGCCTTAGGTATGTCACAATACAAAATGTGATCATTAACATGTAAAAAAAATAAGCATTTTTTATATCAAGTGAAGACCTGTTTTTATACTAATAATATCTTCAACTCTAGATACAAGTTTTGGAGGGAAAAACTGCTGTTTTGTGTTAATGGGAATGCTTTAGAGTAAAAATCATTATTCTAAATGACATAATATTGACATTGGCTGATTGTATCTTCTTGAGGATGAAGTGCTGCAGTCTGTATTAAGTGCATTAACCCTTTAAGGTTCCATGAATTTAAACATATTTTGTTTACAGATTTGTGCAGGACTGCATGGTGCAGTACTAAAAACTGGAATTTTAGTGGCTTTAGGAATGTTGTTAGTGTACTGCAAAAGAAAAATTGCAGCTTCATCTTAATTCTGCTGTGGAAAAAGATTAATTCTAATAAGGTAACACAGGATATAGATGGGGAATAAAGTGACTGAAAGGACTAGATAGTTTGGAGTTTGTACAGAAAAATGTAAGTTTTGAACTATGATCCTCATCATGCGAGATATTTCGATGGATGGTTGTTAAATTTATTTTAAGCAACATCTCTGTAAATGCTTGTCTGAAATATTTAAATTATATGCTCCATTACGCAAATGCGTTCAGCATACCATTGCTTGGCTAAAGGAATCTATCAGGAGGGCAAGGTTTAGAAGGACAATACAGTTTTGACTGCAGAGTTTATCCCCATGCATTGTTCAGAGATGCATAGAATGTATTTTATTTGACATTAGTGATCTTTATGGAGTTGACTTTGCTGAATTTTATTTTTATGTCATAGTTGCTGTCAACATAAACAACTGAATTCCAAGTAATGTAACAATAAATGTAACCTACTATTTAGCTAGAATAGATGAAAAATAGTTCCCTTTGATTTTTTTTTCATCTATTCATTCAGAATCTTTGCATTAGATTTCAGTCTCAGCAGTTCCTTAGTACTGGAAGAACTGGTAAGAGTTACAAATAGAGGGAGATTCCCATTATATTAAGACAATGTACTAGACATGGCAAAATTTTGCTTATACTTTAAATTTGATGCAAACTGCAGCTTAGAGAAGATATCCTGAAGACCATCTGCATGCATATTACAGTTATATAAAACTAAGCTTCTGTGTTTGATTTTATGTAATGCAACACATTATTTCTGCAGTGCTTTTGATGGATCTTGGTTAGTGTCAGAATTGATAGGCTGTGAGGAAAACCTGTGAGAAATCTTGTGCTACCAGGTTTATAATTTGTTGCCCTTAATATTTTATTATGTGAGTATAAATCATTGACACAAACACTGTAAACAAATGCTGTAGCAGCTAAGTGTGAGATTACATTTAGCTTATGTCTTTACAGTTCAACCAGCGTATGACAGTATCTTGTCTAGTGTGAGTGCCTTGTATTCCTAATAGCCATCATGGTAATCTTCAAAGCAGAAAGGTTAGGTCAGGTTGTTTTTTTTTTCTTACTTTATTGCCTGTCCCTACAGAAGAAGGGGGAGGAAAAAAGGCCAACTCTAGGCTTATACCAATATGGATAGGGAAAGCATTTATCAGATGTGTTGCATGCAGTGCCTTGTTCAGACTTCATGTGAGTCACCTGAGAATTACTACTGAGGTTTCTGTTAAGATTAAAATCCACACATCTTTAGAAAGTGCTCTTTCCTTAATGCAAAGCATTTAGAGTATACATATAACTTGGCAAACATCTTCAGAAAAGACCGTTAGCAATATCATGGGTTTAAGCATTAAAACAAGAACAAGGAGACTGGGAAGTATTATCTTAAATTCCAGGTAGGATGTGGTATACATGTGTGCTGAAGCAAGGATAGACACCTCACCAGTTGAAAAAGTAGCAACTGCCTCACGTAATGAAATGTTTTTTATTTTCCTCAGTTAGCTTGTGTGAACAAAGACAAACCTGAAAAACTGTGGTGCAAGGCTTGTGTTTGTCCTTTTTGCTCTAGTCCTAGCATTTCACAATCAGTGCAAGCTGTATAGCTGCTTCTGGTTCTATATGCTGAGGTTCTGGAGGTCTAGATTTTCTTCATTAGCTTAGGTTGCATTCATTTTAAATAGTATGAAAGACAAAAAACTAATGCTAATGAATCTCATTCTTTTTCCATGTCTGCTTTTCTGCAACCTTTTAAGGAAAGGCAGCTTAATTTGGTGGTATCCAGTCATTTGAAAGGCTACCAGTCAACTCTCTGGCAGTCACATTTTCAAGAAGTAGCATTTTTGGTGTGTAAATGGCTAATCATTTAGTAGTAAGTGGACAGCATCTATTACTCATCATTAGTTTGTACACACTACATCAAACAATATAATTTTAGAATCCTGATGAGGCTCATTGATTACCACTGTGTTGCAGGATAGTTTGACATTTTGTTCTACCAAAATACATACCGTTCTTGGAACATCTTGGGAATAAAAAAAATGTACAAGAGACCCAGGAGAATGGGTGGCATTCTAAAATATTTTAATCTCTTTTAGAGAATATTTCAATTTAGTTAATGAAGCTCATATCTAGTCGCTACAAGGAACATGACTGAATAGATTCATAGCTGTCATTACTGGGAGCATACCAGTACTGAAACAAATGGCCTCTCTCTGAAAATAATGAATGTTAACTAAGCGAGGCATCATTATATGCCTGGAAATGACTGGCTTTACTGATATTTATCTTTAACTGATTACTATATCAAATTCTGTGAAAGTGTTTATACCCTCATATTTTCCTATGCAATTATATTTTTTGTTGTCTAATCTAGATAAAATCAGTGGAAATGTCACTGGCTCAAGTAAGAGCCATCTAAAGTTGATTCAGAGAGGTTGGCTGCAATGAACCAAGGGATTAGCTTAATCATATCTTTCAAAATCAGGCCCTCAGACGAATTAACCTAGAAAAACAAAATCACTGGGTACTTCTGTATGTATCTAAAACTGTGTTTTCTCACAAGTGGACTTTTTGTACAGGAAATGTTTATTAGCAGTAGTACACTGAGGAAAGAACCTGCAAGCCTGTGTGTGTGCAGCTCTGCATCTCTCCAGATACTTCTTTGTGAAGACTCTTGGTCTGATTCTGCAAGTCTTAATCCTCTGTCATCAGCTGGTATTAATTACCATGAGAAGAGTGATTTTTGAATATAGAACATATACAGAAAGAGGACAATTGTAATATTTAGTTGACAGATTTGAGGCTGAGTAGTCCAAGAAAGTAATATTCATCCAACATTTGCCTAATGGTGATAACTGCTGATGGCAGTATTGCAAGGTACTAAGATCCCTTAAGAGCACATGGGTAGGATTGTGCTTCTCTGCTTCACTCTCCAGTTTATATTGCCCTGGGAAGACCTTTCTGTTTCTGAACTATGTGCAGTATGCTTTATCTCTACAGATCTGGTAGACAACTCAAGATCTTTGCTCCGTAAGGTCCTTGACTGCAGTGTCAAAATTTTCTGTGCGTATTTCAGCCTATGTTGTTTATAATTATGCTTTTCCTGCATCATTTTGTTTTGGAAGCTGCAAAAGGGTTTCTATGAGCTACTGTGCAGATACATGCCAGTGCACCGCTGATCTATTAGCTTATGGTTTGCAGGTCAGGGAGAAATTGAGATTTTGCTATCTAAGTAATATCGTCTCTTTGCTGCTTCAGTGCTTACATGACATCTCAAGTTGGTTGAAGATTAAAAGGATGCTGTCAAGGTATCTTTCACAGTTTCATTTTTATTATTTATTTTGTTTGCTTTATTATTGCTGTCATAAGCCATTGGAAGCTTGAAGTCTAGTGCCTTGCCAACAGGCCTTTGTCCTCCAGAACAGTTAGTGTTTAGCTGCTTATGGTTTATTTAAGAGTTTTGAAGCATTTACTGTCTTCTGAAATACATTACTGAAGAGTTACAGCTTAAACATTGCAAGCGAGAGGGGAGAAGTGAGTAAATCAGTTTGGGGCCAGTCCTAGCATTGTGTCGTTATAGTAAACTAAAAGTGTTTCTTCTTTTCCTTATTTCTTTCAGAATTTAGTAATTTGTGAATATAGAATTAGCCATTAGTGCACAGTCATCCATGAGAGTGGACTTCCCAGGGGATTGATATCAAGACCTGCATTCTTAGTTGGATATATCTTGAATTTTTACCAGTGCCAGTGGTATTGACTGAGATGCTGAGCAGTAGCTTCATTTGGGGTACTGGCCAGGAAAAGGTATCTTTACAGGATCTTACAGGATCTGGGCTTTATTTTTGCTATCATCAGAGCAAAGATCATGGAGGTTTTGTACTGAAAAATGATAACTTGTTGCTGTAAGCAAAGCTTTTCTTGATTGATTGACATTTGTTGCAATGTGAAGTTAGTGAAACTAGAGCTACTGTTTCCAGTAATCTAATTGCCTGTTCATCTGCTCTGGCAGTGTAATTTCTGCCCATAAGTTGGAAGCATATCAGCTCAGTTCCTTCATGGGACCTTCTCATTACAGTAAACATTCTCTATTTAATTTACATTATGTAGTGATAAAATTTTAAGTAACTGCTATTCAGAACAGTGACAGATGCAGTCACACAGACTTTTACTGGCTTATTCCTATGGCTAAGAAACTGTATTGCAATGTTTAATTAATCAACAGTATCTTCATCTACTGGATTCACAGCTTGATGAGAGCTGAATGTATATAGTGATACTGGGTAGGCTGTTTTTTGCAAGTTTTAAATGAAAAAGTAATTATCTTTTTGGCAGTATGCAGAGTAGGAAAGGTTGCAGAGGTTCCCCAGAGAAAAGTGAGTTGTGGAGTGGCTTCAAATGTGAGTTCATAAAGTGTGGGCTGTCTTGGGGAGATAGGAGAACCTGTGATGATACTTAAGTTGGGATAGCTACAGTAATTTCAGTCATTGCAGTTAGATGGCTTAGTTAGAAAGGGCAACCACTTCAGGCTGCAAATAAAAGCAATGGATAGGGATGGACTGACTTCCCTGGAGGTTGATTCAGTCTATGAGTTTGAATCAAGTGGTTTAACTGACACTTGGAAGGAGTCTTTCTTCTCTCTCTGCTGAGTAGCAAATACATACAGTATATGGAGACTAGCTTCCAAAATCAAGCATGTATGTCAGGTGCTGAGAGTGAGACAGCGTGAGTATTATTCTTGCTATGTATACATGAAAACCTAAGAACTTTTACCTGGTGGGTATTGTAGTTGGTCATTGCTGAGTTGATTTTTTTTGTAGACAGCTGTTCATGCCCCTTACCTATGAGGTTAATTGTAAAAGGTTGAAAGAGAAAAAATAAGTCTGGTCATTTTTGTGCAGTTGTCTGAACTTTGAAAGGATTCTCTTGACAGCTGGTTGAGTTTCTTGTGATGTAGCATCACAATCATTACTCGTAGCAGTCTGGTGGAATCCATAAGCTTGCTACTGTGAGAGTTTCTGTTTTGCTGTTCCTGAGAGGGAAGCCTTAAATGAGACTGCATATGGAGAGAAAGGTGGGCATGAGCATGACTTAGTGGTGTTACCTTGGGGCGTGTCAAGGAGAATCGCTTGGATGCCAGCAGGAGAATCACAGGAAATACAGGTGTCTCACAAAATTAAAATAGTGTGGGGTGGTTATTTTTTGTTTGTTTTTTTTTTTTGAGTGCTTCTCTAGAATCTGTATAGAACACTATTTATTGGTGTAGACACTTTAAACAATATCCTGCTCTTTCCTTTGACATATAATGCTAACATTTTGTTAATCTTCTATAGTGGGTTAAAATGGCAAAAGCTCAGATTGCTGAAATAGGAAGTCTTTTGTCTCTTGTGTCTGGATCTGTTTCTCTGTTTTGATAGGTTGGTGAGTGAGTGTTCTGCTATGCATCTACTCTGAAGTATGTAAAAGAAAAATGCTTAGATATGCTAACATTAAGAGTTTTGCATAAAGTTGTGCTGATAACATTATACTTTTCAATACTTGATAAATCTTTGGCTTATGGTTAGTATTCTGCTGTTGTACATTGCTGGCAAGTTGTGATTTAGAAATGAACTCTATTTAAAAAAGTGAAATAATTTCACATTTCTTCTACAAATCTTAATCTGATGCAAGGAAACTTCAGTCATGTTGGTCAGTAAAATGACAATAACCATCCATAAAACTTTGATTCAGTTCTGTATAGCAGTATCCTAATAATGGTCTCAAGGTACTGAAAGCATAGTTTTATTGTATGCAGTAGCTATAAATTTAAGAGTTTTCCAGTATGTTAAAGACATATATTATTCTGCCTGAATAAATATCACATTTGACTCTATTTTATTAATGTAATGTCAAGTGAAGTCTCAAACATGAATCCTAGCTTAAACTGGCATTGTTCTGCTGCTTTGCACCACAGGCTGGGTCATGCCATTCTGGTATAACTCCTCCATGTATTTTTAGACTGGTTCTTCTTTAATTCAGTGTGACAATACAAGTAGAGTTATTGACAGCAGCTAAAGTGAAACCATTATGACTGTAATCAATAACACACCTGCAGAGAATAACAACTACTACCAGGCACATATTTTGTATTGATTCAGAAATTTATGTTGTCTCTACTACACCCAGTCTGCTACTTCCATAATTTATGTAATAAAATTTCTACTTTAGAGAAGCTGTTACTAACTTAAATACCAAGAAATGATGACATATCAAGATGTAAATTGCATATTGAAGATTTTAGTACAAGCAGAAATAGCACTTGCTAAATTCCTGTGGGTTCTGATTCAGGACCAAGGCACTTCCTTACTGCAGGCTGAGAGATAATAGAAGTAAAAAGCTATGTTCCCTGTCCTCAGGCAGTATTTTAGAGGTGAAGGGTAAGATGTTGTTTTTAATGTGATGTGATTGAATTGTATAATCTGTAAATTTGAAACCATGATAGACTTCATCTGTAACAATCACCCTTATTCCAGTTCGGACCTCAAAGTTGAATGTTAACTTTTTCTCTTCGTATGGATACATCTTACGAGTACCTTCCAGCTTCAGATATTCTGTGATTCTGTAATCTTTCTGTGCCTATCTCGAGCAGAAGAACACATATCCTCTGATTTTCTTTTCCAAGCCTGAAGTCAGTGAAATTGAGGAGAAGGTACAGATTATGATCAAGAATTTGGGAATACCAGTGTTGCTTGAAAGTAATACCTAGCTTCGTGGAGATGTGTTTTTATGCCCTTACTTGCTAACTCTGCATATGTTTTGTTGGTCAGATGACTAGCCATGAGTCCAATGGAAAATTACTATGTATTTATACTGAATAGAATAAAAGCTCTTGATGGGCTTTAAGCATGATAAGAAAGCATCAACAGTGTATCACAAATAATCTTGGTGTATGAAGCTTCAAATTCAGTTGTTCATGCAGATTCATGAGTACTTTATTAATTCTTTATTTGAATGGCAAATGGAAGACTCAAATGTCCAGCTACTGCATGCACTGGCTTCCTAGATATACAGCCTTCTATTTCTTATTGTTTTATGTTCAATTATACCTACAATTTGACAATAGGGGTAATCTCAGTGTCGTGCAGAGAAATACAGATGACTTCAAACTTGCTATTCTTCAGGTTATTTAATAATACTGTAGTTCTTGGTTAACTTCTAGAGCTCATTTGTTGCCTATTCTCTGTTTAGTGGCATTATATGAAAACTATGTGTTATAGGAACAATTACAGTATAAAAGGACTGTTTTGTGCTTCACATGTTCAAGGCTCACTACCAAGAAGTTAAGCATCAGGCCTGTTTATTTAGTTAAAAATGCATTTGCAAATCAATTTGAGTCCTTAGACTACTGAACTGTGAGGAGCTTTTAGCATAAAGCTTATTATTTTTTATGTCAGAATATAACTGTATTTGTATACATTTGGAAGACTTGAGGTCATATAGGAAACACAAGAATTCTGTGGCCTTTTTCTCCATGCTTGTTGAAAACTGCACAGTTTTGAATGCATTTAGTACATTACCAAACCTGAGTAGAGAAAAGCTCAGAGGTACTTAAAACTGTGAACAACTTCAAAATCAAAGTTTCCATTTATACTATTGTAAACTATTCAATTAAGTGCAATTTCCAGTTGGGGTTGTATAATGCAGAGAATATTGAACATCCGCATTTGCCTCAGGCTGTCTAGTGGACTATATTGCCCGCAATTAAACAGATGAGCGCACAAATAAGGATAGGCATCCTTCCAAACAGTTCTAGCTATATTTAGCAAATTCTTTTCATTACCCCGTCTGTAGGACGGTAGTGATGTTGGTAACCTGAACATTAGCCAATAGAGCTGTGAGTTGCCTAAGCTCTGTCCTACAAGATGTTTCACTTTCCTATATTATTTTGACCTTGTATTGTCTCCCTTTCTTTTTATGCCCCAAGTGAGAAATGAGCTTTACTTTCTCCATCTGAATCTAGAAATAAGAAGCCAGTTCTCTGTGCCCCAAAGGAACAGCAAGAACTTGAAAATTTCACAAGTTAAATGTTCTGAAATTTATGAATGGTAAAACCAAGGCAGGGGGCAATACAGAGAAGTCTTTTAGTGGAAACTAAAGCAATAGATTCTGTAATTTTTCTACCTTGTTTTAAGTATCAATATCTGAAGTACTACCATGCCTCTTGCTAAAATGCAGTAAGCTTTGTGTGTAGCATTACCTTCAGAAAATACTGAATTCACAGTTTTCTTAATTGATGCTTGCATTTTTTTCCCTTCATAAACTTCTGTATTATCCAAGTATGTGTTGATGCTGTAGCTGGCAGGCTTGAAAGATGCAGCCAATTGACAGTATAATTGCCTCATTTTCCTAAATAAATTACTAACTTCAACTTAAGAAAACATAAATAACAGCTTAATCTCATACTTGCTGTGTGGAGGTGCTGTGTTTCAGAAGGGAGACCTTGTAACTGTTAGACTTGGAAATTAACTGGTGTGAGTTCTTTCCTGTGCTTTTTTTTTTCTTTTTACTGGGAAAGAGAAATATTCGTAACTCCACTATACCAGAATCCAGAACAAATTTAGCTCTCTCTACCCTTTGTTCTACTTAAGGAAAATACTATTTCCTTTTCTTTCAAATATGAAGTTGTGTAGATGCCATAATCTTCATCTGCATTCCTACAGCCAAGTGCCTGGTTTTGGTATTTTAGGGGAAATTATGTCTGAAAGGATATCCTCTAAACTGCCAGCTTGCTACATTATTCCTTAGTCATCATGGAAACGTGAGCTGTAGAGTAATCGAATGATTTCACATTGGATCTTCCACTGAAGTTTAGCTGTGTGGGCTTTCCTTGGAGTGTGAACAGCTCTGCTGTTCTGCTTTGTAAGAGTCTTCTGCATATTGTCAGCTTTCCAAGAACTGACCCTGCTGATGGTGGAAAATTTCTCCATTCCTCAGTTATTTTGTTCATTTAAGTTTAGATGGTTCATATCAGTTTGGGTACCTCCTTTCAGCCTTTGTTTTGTTGGGCTAAATAATCAAAACTCTTCCTCTCTGCTCAGAAAATGGGCAACCCATGCCCAGTTTCAGCAGTTCATATTTATGACGAGTCAGTCTTTCTCCTCTTTCTCCCGTATGCATCTCTGGAATACCATACTGAATTCCAGATTCAGTTCTATTGTCACATAAACTAGTATTGGCAGTTCTTCCTCCTGCTGAAAGTAGTTCTCTGTTAGATCTTAGTGTTATGTTGTCTTTTCTCACATACAGCTCTCCCGGTTCTTACGAAGTTGATTGATACTTTCTTTTTTTTCCTTCTTTCCTGAAGAAATCCAGGATAGGTATACCGTTTCTAAGCTTACTTGAAAATGTGTACATCTTACAAAAGAAAACTCTTTGGTTCTCAGATACAACGTAATATAGTGGGTTTTGTTGCTTTTTTCATCAGACTTGATGAATAGGCTTGTGTAAAGAACCAGGCACTAGACATGAAACAATATCCTAGATAAATAGCTAATATCCCAGCTAACACTCAACTAAAATAACTGTGCTTTATCTGAGAGGGAGTATACTGCTCTGTCCTTCTATCAGTGCTGTGATATTTCTCTTGTAGTGTGTTCAGTTTTAGAGAGGATTCTTGTATCACTAACCATTTTGGAACACTGTGTCTAGAAAAGGAGAGATTTATGTGAATGGAGAGACTGCACAGGGAATGGTAGAGGATGCTGACATAATAGCCAGGGGACAGGGAGATTGAGGTTGTTTTCTCCATCAGGAGATGGTCATTAGTTGACCACCTTAGGACTGAGAGAACTACAATAATTGGCAATAGCCATTTTAAGCATAAATGAGATTGTGCTGCCTTTTTATTGGACTTATCTTCTGTGCCGCAGGACACAAACTGTGACTTGTTACCTATGCAGCAATGAATAAATACTGCTGTATTTTGAAAGTGCTGTTTTACTTTATTAAAATTGGCTACTGATCTTGGTGGTGAAAGAACTTAATGGGTGCCAAATGTAGATGTGTCTGCTGGAGTAATGTAGTTGGGAAAAGGAGGCTGTGAGCTAGAAATGTGTGTGTGATTGTACTGTGTGGTTTCACCAGTGATGCAGAAAGTAAGGCATGTGAGAGAAGCCTTTTAGCCCTGGAGAGGCCTAAAAAAAATTAATGTAGTTTGTCATGGTACCACAAAAAAAGGGAAAGACTAGTAAGGGTTAGAGGGAAAAAACACAACTATTTCCTGTGAAAATGGGTTGAAGTCTAGGGGAAATCAGCTGGGCTCACAAAGGAAATAGTGATCTTTTTTATCTTTTTGCTTTCTTTGAAGCAGTAAACGAACGTGGTTTGGTCTTCTGAAAGCTTCAAAACCAGTAATGCAGGTATCTCTGTTAAAGAACAGAGCTGTTGTTTCAGATTCAAACTGTGGAGCTGCAATCCGTAGAAGTCCTTATCTTCAGAGAGTTTCTGACTTTGGTTGAATTCCTACCGATAAGTGATGTAGAGTTCTCCGAGGCTTTACTGGCATAGTAGCTCAATTAAGAAAACTAGAATTCCACGTAGTGTCCGATTTAAATGACCTTTCTACTGTCTGTATTGGTAAGTATATCTACGTGTACCCATGAGACTGCTATGCAGAGCATATAATTATTTTGTTTACATTTTGAGATTGATGTGAGTGGAATCAATACCAGTTACTTTGCTTTTCATTACTGAAGGCATCTGAAATGTTGACCAATCTTATCTTACTTGTGTCAAACAGATCACAAAGCCCTTACATACACATCATTTGACCTTCTAGGACATTCTTCAAAGAGCTGGCAGGCTTAGCATGTCACTTTTTTCTCACTTGAAGAAATTAAATCTAATTAGGAGGATCTTACGTAGATCAATGTAGATACAGATTAAAGGTGCACACAGTGTGTGGAGAATCCAGAATGAAAATAGCTGTAATGAAGATGGGGGTGGGGAAGGGATAGACAGACACATGACACACACTCTGAAATAGGCTGACTTATTTTAGAGTACAGGGTTGATAATTTATGGACTTTAGTAAATGCACTGTAGAAAATACAGCAAGTTGGAGAATTCAAATGGGGGCAAAAAAAATCAAGCCTTTTTCTTCTAGAGTATATAAAATTAGAGGAATTATGCACAAATACTCTTTCACAGTTTCAGTATTGGTGATCAGCTGCCTGATACTCATTTTTTTCTTCATACAGGTGTAATTTGACTGAATACACATGAATTACTTAATGTATTTTAAGAGCCTAATCATGAACAGAATTGACTTCTGCTCGGGAAACCTTTGACACTACATTGCATGTTAACATTGTCCTTCTTGCAGCAAATATCACTTGAGACTTGTAATAAACAACAAAAAATATGTTTGTGCATTCTTGTCATTTCATATGAAATCAAATGGCTATTTTCTGATAGAAATCTCAAGAGCATTGAGTTTATATAGGTTTCTCTCAGTTCCACCTCAGAATAACTGCTTGCATGTATTTTTTTGAGGCAAGGAATGTTAATAGTAGATCCTTTGTGATAAATTATTTTAAGTATCTTTGACACCACAAAATTGAAAGAATATTATTTGGTATGTACAGTAACAAGATAAACCCCAGATGGTTTGAAATAGGTGTAATATCCAGGAGTAAAAAATGTCTGCCTGTTTTGTGTGTCCTTGTGAGACTAGGGAATTTGGAACAGTCATTGGAAGATGAAGGAATCCAGCTCTCTGCATTATTGGACCCAGAGGCCATACTGTGTCATTACTAATGCATGCAGGCATGTTCAATAAATTTCATGGTTATACATCTGATTGTCATTTTCAGAGCTCATTGATTTAAGCAGCTCCCACTGATCAAGAATACTATGACAGGCATCACAGGCTAATATGCTGATAGGTACAAAGTCAAGAAGTGTTATTTCGGTCAAAAATTGAGGAAAAAAATGTGCTGTGGGGTGAAGTAAACACTAGAGCAGGGTGCCTAGAGAGGCTGCAGAGATTTACATTCCTGGAAAATTTAAAAATCTGACTGGAAAAGATCCTGAGCAGCTTGCTCCCATTGACCCTGCCTTGAACAGGGAACTGTACCAGATGGTTTCCAGTGGTCCTTTCCAACCTCAGCCGTTCTTCAAATCTGTGAAAAAAAGATGGGTAATAATTGAATATGCTTCAACTTATTCTGTTTTTACAAGAAGAAGCAAAGTTGCAAGGATCCTAATGGTGAACAATCTCCTTTTATGTTTTTTATCAGTGAGTATAACCTCCCAGCACAAGCGAGGGAGAGCTGATGGACAGAGCTGTGGGTCAGGCTGGGATGTGGCTGCAGTTCCAAGGGTACCATTAGCAGCTGCATTTATGAAACTCAATTTAGTTGTTTGGTTTTGGTTTTGTTTGTTTTTTTTTTTCTTTAAACTAACCTAGTTGTATTCATGTAAATTAACACTGGAGTTCAAACTTCTGCCTTTAGTGACATAAAGAATTTTACAAGGCTTATTTAAATTTAAGGGCTTCTGCTGACACTTTATGCAGCTGTCTTCAAAGCATATTGAATATAATCTCTTAATGACTTTTGGCTTTGCCAGTAGATAAATATTTCTTCCATTATCTTTTTTGTTTCTATTCGGTATTTTGTACTTTTTGAGTAATATTTGCGATTATTTTCTTACAATACCATGTTAGTAACAGCAGCAGGAAGGCATAGTTAGCTCAGCTGGAACATTTTGGCCTCAAGACTTCTTGTTATTGCATTCAGAGTAAGAAATAACTGCTTGCTTATCTTTGTGGTATTTTCATTCTCTTCTTCCTCTTATCCCCTTTTCTTGTTCTATATTACTTTGTTGTTTAGACTTAAGACAGATGATAGGAATAGTAGGTACAAGTTGATTGTAACAGATACTGTCTGACATTGGTGTGTCTGTAACTAGGAAGATGAAAACAATGAGCAGTAAATATTTTGGACAAGCTGAAAGATGTTGCTAAAATAATTCATAATTGTCTTGCCTGTTAGACTGGATAAACAAGAGAAAATGATTTCCTTTTGTTTATGCGGATTTTTGAAGAGCCTCAGAATTGCTGTGGTGATGCATTGAGCTGTATTGCTGCTCAGTGCTCACTGCTTTCTGTTGACGTAATTAATGTTACCCGTAGCTTCCGTCAGTGCAATCTTCCTGTTGAGAATGTGGTTCTGTGGCAGAGTCATGGGACTGGAGATCTGTGCTTGGTTTTCCCCTCTACAACTGGTTTGCATTAAAGCACCTTGAGGACATACTTGTAATATTAAAATAAAGGTGCTTAGCCTTTGTTTAAAAGGCTTTGTGTTACCTAATGAGGTTTTTACTCACTTCCTGGGGACAAAACCTGAGCTGTTAAATTTGTGGCAGCAAAACAAAACAATTTTTGAACCAAGTCATCATTTTCAGCATCAATAGAAGGTCATGCCTTGTTAGCTGACATTGCTTCAACATAAGGTTCCAGTCAGAATTGGCAGCAGTATGCTTAGAGCAGCTCTTTGAGACCTTCACCCTTTACTATGTTTGGAATTGCTAATATGGTGGGTCTTTTGAATATTTATAAGAGACTTGTTAAGATAGTCCTTCCTGAAGTTATTCAGAGTATACGCTCATTAGTTGTCAGTGACTAGTCTGGCAGAAAGAAGTTTGTTCAAGCACATGATAGACCACTGGATTCAGTGTTGCTCTTCCATTATTTCTTCTCTCCTTAGTGTTGTGTGTTGTGCCACGATGCTTATTTGGCAAGATCAAAATACAATTCCACTTATATTACTTCCGTAGTTTTAGTGTCGGCCTGGTTCTTGAGAAATTCTGACCTTCTGGGACCTGGAATTTGGCGAGTAAACTTTTTAAACAAGGTTATAAATGAAGACAGGAAATCTTGTTCATTTGCCTGCTGCTTTTTTTACCTAGTCCCTTGCTCAGCTGTATTATACCAGAATGTCCAAAATCACATTACATCTATGCCCCTTGCAGTTTTAAGAGTATGTAATTGCAAAAACTTAGGGGTAAGTTTTAATAGCAGGTGATTGTTCTCATCAAGAACTGTGTTAGTCTGATCTTTTTAACAGTACATGTATCATACACTTGAACTTTTCTTCCTGTGAGCATCTTCAGATGCTGAATAGCAATTAGTTTTTAATCAAATAGAAATTACCATAATGTCAAACATACTTTTTCAGCTATGTTGTTCAGAAACAGAGGAAGTTATAACAGTCATAAATGTAAGTTATAATTATAACTTCTTCCTGAACTCTCCCTAGGTGCTACAGACATGTATAGGTAGCAAAGTAGCCATACTGGTAACTTCACTGACATCTCGATTTACATTGAAAACATAAATTACCACAGCTTGCTATTCAGCTTTTGTTTTTCTTAATCAATGAGATTCTTAATAGTGATTTTTTTAGTATTCCATGATTTTCCGCATTTTTTAAGGTAGAAGCTTTTAAAATGGCTCATACAGAATTGCCATACTTAGTTAAAAACAGTTTTAGGTGGGTCAGTTTAGGATTTGTTGAAGTGCTTCAAAATTAAACCTACTAATGGCATTTTTTAATCTGTAATATTACTCCACCAATGTCTGCTTAATATTGTTTCTGATTGTTACCACTGTTTGCTTTTCTTTCTGGTTAGGGGGAATCATGTGTTTGTTTGAATTTTCTTGGAAACAAAATGTAGAAGGGGAAGCAAAGGCAAGATTGTGATTCTGATTCTGGATTGAACTGTTAATAAGAAAGTGAAACTTTTGAAGGAAGTTCTTGCCTGTGATTGTGTTTGTTCCATTCAACACATTTCTTACGATTCTCCTGTCTCCCTCAGTGCTGCTCCTGGAACACCATGACCCTTATAATGGAATTTTAGTTTGTCACAAACTGAATTTCCGTGTACGTGCTCTACTTGAGAGTACGTCTCATGTTTGTGATGAGGTTTCTCCTTTGTTCTGCAGTCCTTTGAAGCATTTACTTACCAGAGTTGAAGATAAATAATGCATCCTGTTTACTAATTAGATAAATTTTTATCAAGTGTCATCCTGAAGTCACGGGAATTGCTGTGTTAAGACATAGTGTTGCTTTATAGCTTGTAAATTATGAAATGAAACAGAAGATTTCCTGTGGAAGGTGAAGGCACACGGGGAGGATACGTGATTTCTGTAAGGTGGCCAAATGCTGACGACTAGCTTGCAGGAATGGGGGGAGGAACCCAAAGTTTGAGGTTTTTTTTTTTTTTCTTTTAGATTTCTGATCTAAAAAGCTAATTTTTTCCTGTTGAGTGCACATACATCTTTTGTGGGTCTGAGTTAGTAAGTTTTTGCTGCTATTAGTGGCTTCAGGTTGGGCCTTGTGTGTGGGCACTCTTCATTGAGGAATATAAAAAATCTCCAAGACTATACCTTAGTTATTTGTGTTGTTGATCGCTTCAATCCCTGCTATTAGAGGATACCCTATGTATCAGTGTGACTGTCCTACAGATCCTGTCTGGCCAGCAGTAGAAATTGTATATAGAGTTGTCCCATTACTCAGGTCAACAAGCTATTAATCACATTAGTCATAGAGTTTCCATTCAGTTTGGTTTGTCTCTTATGTTTTTCAGGGATATCTATAACTGAGTTGTGCTTTATGAACAAGGAAAGGGACCTAAGAACTTGCCTGAAAGGGTGGTAAGAGTTGTCAAAATTTTCTTACATATATTTTTCTTATACATGTTCATGTCTATGAAATCTAGAAGGCAAAATTGATAATAATATAATCTCTCTTGCTAGTTACTGTTCCAGATAGTCTCACAATTGCCATTCTTTAGCCAACAACGAAGTGATGAAAGACTAAATTCATTTGATTGTAGTAGTCTTTCGCGGCTTCTCTCAAACAGTAGGGCTATTGAACTGAGTATGGCTAAAATATGCAAAAGTATGAAGTAGTCTTGGAATACCAAACCACCATATAAAACCAAATGTCTGTATAATCAAAATGTGGAATAATTAACTGCGTATAATGTAACTAATAGTAGAGCTTCCAGAACTTTATAAATGGACCTTTTCAAAATGTTTTGTTCTGCTGCTGTCCTGCCTTTAGACAAGACATGAACTGGCTTTCCACCTCCTAACTGTTAGTTTTGTGTTCAGCTGTGCCATCAGATTTCACTTGAGATTGCTTCCTAGAGAGCTCAGAGAGCAATCAGTGGTATATGAGTGTAACACAAGTATAAATTCAGTGGTTATCTACTTGTACGTATGGGATGTGTGGCTTCCTGCAATATACGACCCTTCTGCAAACTTACTGTTTTTAAGTGAAGGGCCCTTGTCAGAACAGTAGTGTTAGCATAGTCAAAGACTAAGCAAATCATTAATTTGTATGATTGCTCATTATTTGGAAAGTCCTCCCGGAGAACTAACCAGACAGAAGTTTTCTTACACAGGAAAAGCCATCTATGTTAGGATAAAGGAACATAACTTTTAAAAGTTGGTCTTTTAAATGGTGAAAGCCAGAAGACAGCTGCACTTGCTAAAGGAATAAAATTAATTGAATAGTTCAAGCTCTTTAAAACATTGATTTTTCTAATTTAATTTGTTTTAATGGTCGCCAACTTTGTTTTGAAAAGTAGAATTTTGGGTGGAAGATGGGAATGCAGTTTACACAGTACAAGGAAAACGGAAAGTTGCCACTTCTTAATAAACTAAACAATGTAGAAGAGGTGGGAGATTTCTTAGGTTTTTCAGTGTAACGGTCATCCTGAGGTGAAGTTTGTCATGTTAGAGCAAAGGAAAATAATTGTAGGGATGAAAGGAAGCAAAATAACAGGGACTAGAAGGTATTATCTCTTATAAAACAGCCTCACTACTTGCTCAAAACTAGGAAAAAAGTAGCAGGCAATCAATGAGATGCTGTTTGTGGATACATGAGCAACCTGTTATTATTCTGCAGCATATTTGTGAAAGAATATACAATTCTGAAAATGTTCCTGCTCTTTCTACACTGAAGAAACCAATAATTGTGCTGTCATTGCCAAAGATTTTTTTACAGAGTTAATATCTAAACTGATCTGCTTGTTTCAGTAGTGAGGTGTGCTTTATACTCATTTTAAAGACTATGTCACCCTTAATCAGGAGTGCCATATGTTTTCAGAATGGTGGTGCTTTATGTATTGCTTGTCAGCCCTGAAGAATGCTGGTTAGTTCCTTCAAGTGTAGCTCTTGGCTAAGACTGCTCACTTGCAGAACAATTTTAGGTTTATTTTGATTGCTTTATTGGTTTGTGAGTTTTCATGATAAAATAGAATTGCTTTTTTTTTTTTGAGATTGACATCTTGGTGGAAAATATGAAAAGTTTGGGCCATTTGGAACTGCTCTTACTCCCACTATGGTCAGCAGGAGAATTTCTGTGGCTTTCAATGGCTTCACATTTCTCTGAATGTGAAGACTTTCCTTTCAAAAACCAGTCTTAGTAGTATGGTATAGCTGGGGTTACATGAAAAGTAAGTAACTGTTGCACTACTTGATTATGAAAAAATATATTTCCCAAGTAGAAGAAAGAAGTTTTAACCATTTCTGTTATACCAGTGTGTTGATTTTTTTTTGTTTTGTTTTTTTTTTCAATCCCTCCAACTCTGAAACTCATTGCACCATAAAAACTGGTTATCTAAAATTATTTTGCTTGTATCATCCAGTGTATTTTATTACACTGTATGCAGGAGTGGGTCTGAACAGAGTGGCTTCTCACAACCCAAGAAGGAGAATTGCAGGGTGTATACTTACTGGAAAATGGTAGACATGGCATAAATTTACAATCACAGGTATTATTGGTCATCTAAACAGGGAATCCAGATTAGAGAGAAAGCGTCCGATTTTGTGAAAAGTTCTATAGTTTTCAAAACTGTGTATTAGTTCTCAACTCTCCTAAAAGCTTAATATAATATAATATTAGTGAACATTTCAGGAAGTGAGATCCTATATTCCCTTTGCAATAACTTCTAGTAAGAATTTCTGGTTTTTAAATCCCCTTTAAGAAGATGCTATTACAAGTGAATTTGACCTACAAGCATCTAGTCAACAAGTGCCCAGACATTATTTGTGAAACATTAAAAAGAACTGCCCTTTCAGAAAATTAATATTTAATGGGTGTTTCATGAATTGTGGTTGTTGATTTAAACGGTCAGTTTTGTTTGTAATGTGCAAAACAGAGTTGTCTTGATTTGAAACCTCTTTGAGGCTGCCAGTTTGAGAGCCATCCAGAACACGTGGGTTTTATCTGTTATAAACATTTTTTCCTTGCAATTAATTTTTTTCCCCCCTAATTCGTTGCTGTTAGATTAATGTGAACAAAATTTGGGTTTCTACCATATTTTCTGGAATACTCAAGAACAATGAATTAATCTTAATTAACTGATGGATTGCTGTACATTAATCAAACTCCTGCTTAAGGTACTTAATTTCTTGCAAGTAAGCTATTTTTAAAAAAGTCTGTAGTAACTTTTGTTATAAAATTGAGCCTTGGTATGCAAGGTTGTCACACCCAGGAAGTGCAAGATATGACCCAAATACTCAAATTACCCATAGACAGCATTTTGGTTTATAAACATTTGCAGCATAAGGAAGTCTGAGCCAAGTACTTTCAGAAAGGAAATTCCTTTCCATGTTGTTTATATTAGATGGAGACATTAATTAGTATTTTTTCATATGTAGCTCATGGAAATCATTTTTATATGGTTTATCTGACACCAAGTTTATTTTGAATTTGAACTTTTGCCATTGTCTCTGCATGACATGGTTTATAAACTCAGTCTGATGGCTTGCTCCATGTTGTACGCCTGAGAATTTACCTCTACATGATTATCTTTAGTTAATGATCATAGAAGCCTCCAGAATTGCTGGAGTCCTAATTCTGCCTTCATTATTATCCATAGAATTCTAGTGCCTTTGGTGTTGTCGGGTGGATTTAGAAAAGAATATTGTATTTCTGTGTATAATATGCATGGATTTATTTTCATTTGTTATAGCTTCATAATTCCTAAATAAAATACTTACTTTTGTGAAAGCTTGGGGAATTTGCCTTGTTGCTGCGTGTGACCTGATGTGGTTTATGGATGAGCATGTGGTCCAGGCAGATGAAGAGGTGAACTCCTTCTTTTAACTTGTATGAGGCCTGGGTTGCAAGCCAGGTGATGCTGGAAGTTGCTGCACTACATGGTTAGGTCTCTTAACCACGATAACAGTAACAAGGGCAAGCCTGGTACTCTGCAGCAATGGTACAGCAGGCTGTGGCTGTTTGTGCAGCTACCTATGCACCAACAAAAGATAGGTTGTAGTATTGCAAATAATATTTTATGGCTCGATCAGGTAGGGTTTAATAAATAATTCACTTTGGGGATCATCACGACTGCTGGAATACTGATTATCAAAATCTGGCTTTTTTTAGTAGGGTGTAGTTAATTGTTTTCTTCATGAAGCACATATAACCTGATTATTAGGTCCTTTTGCAAGACAATTTGCTATCTGTACAGCTGTCAAAAGGAGTTGCACATATTTGCTCACATTTGTATTTAAAAGAAACATGTAATTTAGGATCCTTAAGATCAAAGGGTGAGAGTTTGCATTCTGGTTAAACATACAATCTAATTCCACTGTGGTACCTTTGCTGGCATATTCCCAAAGCCATACTGAATTTCCCTATGTGGATCCAATTGATAGATTAAAAGTTTAGGATTTAACGTGTACTTCCAAAGCAATACTCATGGTAGGCATTCTTGGTATTCATAAAGTGTTCTTGGAGATATCTCTGGCAATACTGGAGTAATATTGGCATGGTCTATTAAAGCTACAGTGAATAAAACTTTAAGACCCAGTCTCTTGATTTACATTTCTCACAGCAACATCTAATGGAATCAGCAAGGCATAAATGTTAGACAACTTCTCTCCTTTTATTTAGATCCATTAAAGTCTCTCCCAAGCAGATAAAGGAAACTTTGATGAAAAGAATTAAGCAATATATAAGCAATATAAAGCATTATCTTAGAAATACTTTACCATACCTGTTTCTCGGTATACCTCCCCTAGAAACATATCCTTTTCAATTAACTTTAAACTGCAGAATGTGTACAGATGCAATTGAAATGTAGCTGTTTTCAACTGCTGCACCATGCCATGGTGACTGGTTTTGTTTCTTCAGGTGTTTAAATGTATGCTTTTAAGAAGATGACATTCAGTTTTATTTGTCTTTGCTTCATTCTTGATTTCTTGTAATTACAGTATTATTCTTGCATTGTAATATTTTAAACTAGGCTTTGGAAAAAGCTTTATGGTAAGCGTTGATTAAGCATCTCTCTTTTTTTTCCATGCTTAAAGCTGTATATGGTGTATAAGTTGGTGCTGTTGCCTTCAATAGGGATGTTCATGGAATGAGTCTTGCAAAACTGAATTGCCAACTTTGAGGTAGAAACTTGTTGACAATTTTCAATAATAATTTATCTAGACTATTTTCCTGTACAGCTTAAAGGGTCTTCATGTTAAAAACCTGATGACTCTAATAAGTTTTGAAATAGGCTTTTAAAACTTCTACATAGTAATGTCAAGTGTGTCAAACCTAATAAAACCGTTGCCTTTGCCTTTTAGATTTAAAGCTGAATTTCCCCTCCATCTGGAGGGTTCTGCTTGAACAACTGCGGAGGTGTGCTGTCCCATGGGATTTCTGTCAGGGATTGTTACCCTGAAACAGTGCTGTCAGGAACAGAAGGGAAATATGCCCTGATACGTCTCATGAGCTAAAAGCATCTCTTGTTCCTCCTCTTCTTCCTGACTGGAATTCCAGTAATTGTTGCAGCTTTAGTATCGCCCACATCAGTAGAAAGGGAGACTTTTTCTTGCAACAGCTACTTACCATTGCCAGGATTGGGATAGGGCATTTTTTGTTTGGGGATATGAGAGCATGTTTATCTCATTAAAATGATCATTAACATATTCTTCCATTGATGTTATTTTCAGCACATTCCTTCTGATTGTATGGTAATTCTTTTGCTTTCCTGAAGTCTTTCTTCTCCTTAAGATAGCTGTAGAGAAGCAGAATTACGCATTACTTCAGAGCTGCACAACTGAAGATTGAATTCATGATGCTGTAATGGCTTGCAGCACTTCTTGTTTTGTGAATTTCTTCTCTTGGCACTGGACATTTGGAAATATCTGCTGGTATTTTTTTTTACTACATACACATATGGGATATTATTTTGCACAGAGATGTAATACTTGTTGACAAAAATATGATTTTCAGCGTTTTTGGAGGAAGTTTGGATTTGGTTTGGGAGCTGCACATCACTTTCTGGGTATTTATAGATAGAGGGGGCAGCACAAAGGCTAGATGCTTTCCAATGTGTTAATGTAATAGTATATCTTTCAGGAAGTCTTTTTTGTGGAGCTGAGTTTGGACATATGTTTGAAAACAGCCTTGTCACACGTGTCATCAAGGTCAGAAGGGAGAGAATGCAGATACTTCAACATTTCAACTTGGGTTATGTGAAAGGAGCATAGAATGTTAGCATTTGCTAACTAGTAAACTAGTCTTTTCCTGCCTCATAAGCAGTCCTGCACTAGAGGTGACTCAGTTTCTCCTGTTCCATGAAAAGTTTAGCTCACACTGCTGTTGGGACTTGAATATTGAGCTTGTAGGCAGTGTACTTGATAAAATCCACTGCTGATGGATTGTGAATCTGAAGTGTTAAAAGTGGTATCAGATGAAAGCATGGAGTGCATAGTGTGCAAAAATCCCCAAATGACGTTTAGAGTGTGGTGTCTGTACTTGGAAATACTCAGCTTGTTGATGTAATGGATAGCAGAGATTAATTCACCCTCTCTTTATACTGCTTCTTTGACATAGCTGTAGTGCTGGAAAGTGCCTCTTCTTACTGTAGTGTCAACTCTACCATGCTTTGCTACAATCAGCTCTGGACAAATGAGAACAGTTGGTTTCATGTTATAGCAATTTGGTGGTATGTGGTGAATACCAGCTTGCTCCTTTTGAGTCCTGGCTTAGAACACATTTTAATTTCAAATAAACATCAACTGAAAACCACTTATTTTGCTGAGCATTGGACCTTAGTAACACCATCATAATGTGTTTCTGTATTTAGTAATTCAAGCTTGTTTGCTGTTTTGGGAAACTGCCATGTGTGTTTGTAGCACTCAGTTGTTAATTAAAAAAAATAAATACATCAGGCTAATATTAGGGCCCGTGATGTGGAGGTGTGGAGCCTTATCAAAAGCAGACTTTCTATAATAAGTTTTGTGTGCCAATAACATTGTAGGAAAAATGCTGCTTTGTGTTTGTATTTGGTTTTTTTTAACCAAGAAAAACTCTGCTGCTTTATTGAATTTATTCCAGACTTAAACCACTGTAAAAGCATACTACTGCTGTGTAAACACTTTCTACCAGCAGGTGGATACATGTGTGTGTTTGTATATATATATATATATATATATATATACATTCATTGACTTAGTTCCGGCTTTGCCTGGCTGATGTCTCTCTTCCAGTCACTGAAGCTGAAAGTTTGTGAAAATCCTATTGAAGATTTGCAACACAGTGGATTTTTCTCTGCCAAAATTTGCAAGTTCACCTCATTTTATGGATGCTGAGCTGTTCTTGGATGTGTCAGGTGTTCCATCTCTGTGCTTTAGCATTATCACCAAACCTCCTTCCATAGTCATATATTAAATAAAAAACAGTAATTGCTTCAAATGAGCATGAGCAATACCTTCCATAGACATAAAAATAGATAGGAAAGAGGTAATTATTTCTAAGTACTGGAGGCTGATATTTTCCTGTCCAAAATACTTAACCATCAGTAGTAGTCCTCAACTGAATCAAAGGAATAAAATGGAAAATGGAATTGTGCTATCTAGAACCAGATGGTCATGGGAGGATGATTTTTCATCTGTGTGATGTTAGTAAATTCTGTTTATTGAGGCAGATTAGGAAAAGAGGTTACTCTGCAAAGGTGAGACTTATAGCTGTGTATGTTCTTTCTTGTTTTCCTCACTATTATTAATGCAGTTACCATTCTTGGACTTGCCTCTAAGTGGAAAGTAGATCCTGAAGGAGGTAGTGCTAAAGCCTGAAACTGTTCCTAGGTAGTTCTGTGATCATGTATAACCCTCCTCCAAAGAGCATGAGGATGAAGCATCTTTTACTAAGGCAAAACAACAATGATAAAGGGAAAGAATTATGTATACCTATCCCAGCCAATACCAAAGCAAGCTCTCAGATTAGAGAGAGCTTTGCTTGTAGATGTGTCGTGTTAGCCAGCTTTGAGACTGAGCAAATTACTGACTGTACTCAGTGGAGTGCATAATTTTTCAGGGGTGGAAGGAAAGAGTTACATAGAAGTTAGAGACTGTGAGGAAATGCTTTACTCAGAGTGGAATTTGTCAAGCAGATACGTGTGCTGTGGGATACTGCATCACCTGGTGCATTTGGTGTATTATGGTGAGAGTTGATCGCACCCTGCTTTGCTTGTGAGGACAGGTCACAGCATAACACTGTTCTCTCTTGGGGTTTTTTCCTTTTTTTTTTTTCTTTTTTTTCCTTCCTGCTTGGTAAATCTTACA
This sequence comes from Melopsittacus undulatus, assembly GCF_012275295.1. NCBI lineage: Eukaryota > Metazoa > Chordata > Aves > Psittaciformes > Psittaculidae > Melopsittacus > Melopsittacus undulatus. The sequence continues at coordinate 15,138,534 of NC_047538.1, read as the reverse complement.
ACTATTTCTTTTTTGCCTAACAGAAACACAAAATTATTTCTCTGTGTGCTTCTGATTGAGGAGTACAAAGGGCTTCTTTCCTAGTGTACCACAAATAGGAAAAGGTTATTAGCCTTTCTGAAGAAACTCATTTAAGAAGAAAAGAATAAGAATATTTCCTGTCATTTTTCTGAATAATAATATGCACAGATTATATTTTGCAGCTTGGTCCAATATCCAATCAATTCTTTTTATTTCTCATAATGTAGTTCCTTGGCGTTTTGGAGAAGACAGCATTGGAAACCAGTGCGTATTGTTTTTTCAGGGTTTTTTTTTCAGAGCAAGTTATTTTGGTGTAGTGAATTAGAAGCCCATTCTCAGTCAGAAACATTTGATCAAGTGTGAAATAAATAGCCAGACTATTAAAGTCTGTGACTGAAATTACAAATTTTAATATGATTTATTCAGAACGTTAGGTATAAAAGAGTAGAAACTTTTTTTTTGTTCCACTAAAGTCATGTTAATTGGAAGGAGGACAGTGCAGGAGAGAGTGACATTTTATTTTGTCCTATTGTGGCTACAGGCTATTTCAGAATAGCTTGAGTTTGTTAAAAGGCAAATTTTTCTAGAAGGGCTAAATGCAGGATTGTGTTTGTCAATTTACAATAGGAGTGGAATTTCATTACCACTACAATTCATTTGTGTTGTGGGAGGAAGAGTAAAATAGATTCTCATTGACTTAAAATGTCACTGTCAATTCTAGCTGCTGGAATTCTCTCAGTTTGTTGGCTGAACATGTGAAAGAAAATAGGACTCTGGGTCAGCCCTGTTCTCTCTAATTAGGATCCTTGGGGTTTTGTGTGGGCTCATGTGTTCAGGGGTTTTTGTTGTTGTAGTTGTGTAACATTGTGCTTTTGTCTGTCTTCTAGCACCCAGTGCTCTTTGCTTTCTGATAGTGCTACATTTTTGTTTCTGTAACACAAACTGTCCTCTCAATTGTAAAAGCGTAATTTATTGTGGCTGGTCTTCATACCTTTCTCTCCCTGATCTCTTCTAAAGTCCTTGACATTCCTTTGCTTGGTCTATACAACATAATGTTTACATGATTTTCTTAACAACTTCTGACTTTCTTCAGTGTTTCTCTGACTCCTGTTTATTCCCTCCTTCAAAGAGCTGTACAACAAATCTGCGTATCCTTTTTCTCTCTTCGTATTCATTCCATCATCTGCTCTTTCTAAGCTTTGTTCCTTGCCACAGTTTTCAGTATACTTCTTACAGGGCATCTTTTGAAATCAAAGTCTGCATACTGGCAGAGAGATGTATGTGATTAATTTTTGCTTTGGCTTAAACAGAAGAATTGCCATCTCTGCCAGTTCCAAACACGTAGAATTGCAAGCTGGCTACTATATTTTGAACTCTTTGGAAACATGTTTCTTATTCCCACCCCTTGGTAGAGACTACTTTAAATATTTGGTAAAGGTTACTGGAAAATACTGTCCTCCCTGCTCAAAGTGGCAGATTACATTATATTGATCATGGAATTTTATGCTAGTACTCATGAACAGCCTTTGAATTATGGCTGTCATGAAGTTCTGTATTAGTGTGCAGTGAAGTGATTTTTAAAACAAGGCCAATTAAATTAGAAATACTTCTTCTTAATCTCACAGTTAGAAATACCACATCAACTGGAAATCACTTTGGCCTCTTATGGCTTTCTGCCCCTGTAACTTGTGAAGATAAAGTATCATTCTCCTGCCATCATTTTCTATGTCTTAGAAAGGAAAATTGGATAAAGAAGGCCTTCTGTTTGATGACCAATATTCCCATCAAAATTTGTAGTTGATGTTGTTTTTAAACTTGCAGAATAAATGTTTAAATTTCTTCATCCAACCACCCCAGAGGAAATGATATTACCTGGAAAAGATTAATTGCTTGTTATCCATTATTTTTAGGTCAGTATTAATAATTTATATTCACTGCAAGTATTGAAGGCATCAGCTTTACAGGTCTTTGGGGAAAAATGAAGCCCCTTAAAAACACTTGGGCACTAGTTCCTCCTTGGTTTCAAAGAGGAGAGTTTCATCTCTATAGTAGCAGTAATGGTAGTGCTAGTAATGGTAAAAAGCTTTATTTCTTTAATTCCAGCGTAAATTAGTCATAAACAATTAAAAATAAAAGTACTGTTAATCCCCTCAACTGTTTTATAGTAGGTAAAGTCTAGCACTCCCTATTTTAAATATGGCTTTACTTGAACTGCTTCTCAAAATATTTCCACTTATGTCTGAAATCATAATTATGGCATTCATTGTATTTGAGTGTAATTGCTGCACTTTGCATTCTGTTCAAGTCATGGGACTTAAGTAAGGAATTAATATGAGCTATTGCTTTTCATGCCTACTGGAACCTGCATTTTGGACCCCATCTCCTTTGTTTTTTATCAGTTAGTGTAATGTTTTTAATGAGGTTGTCTCGTTGGTGTAGAGTATGACTCTAAAATGAAAGTGACATTTACAAAATAATAAATACTATGTACATGGTTAGGGGCTTACCTTTATGAGGTGCACAAAGATTTCTGGATACAGTAACTGCAACAGCTCCACATTAATCCTATTGTAGTCAGATTCTCCTAAATTATTCCACCTCTTCAGGAAATTAAATGGCATAATTTACAAAATGGGAAAAATACCATCTCTACGTAACAAGACTTAATTGATACTTGTCAAGTGTTTGAGCTGCTCTGCTTTACAAGATGTGTTGCTGGGCAGTTACAAGTATTCATTCAACTGAATGCAGGTATCAGTGAGCTGAAGAGACCAGTAATAAATGCACGCATCTTTAATGCATCCAAAAAGAATAAGAAGAAATGTGAGTGTTTTAGAGACTTGTTCTCCTGGTAGATGAAGCCCTTATAAAGCATTTTCAAAAGCCTGGTAGGTGCAGTAAACTACGGATGCATTAGCATGGTCACTGTGTACTGCCAATCCCCCAGAAATTGGGACAAACTATGAAGTAAAGTAGGACTATGCAATAATATTAGTCTGTGTGCCTCTTTGGGAATGTATGACCTCTTGATGGGGAAGAGTTGCACATCTGCATGGTAAATAGATATCCTCAGTTTGGAACTGTATAGAAAAGAGTTGATAAGCCCGGTCCTTTCCTGTTCCAGCCATGATGCTTTATATATTTAAAATGTATCAAGCTTTCTTCTAAAAAAATAGTGTTTGTGTTGTCTCTCTTTTTTATTTGGAGATGCTTTCAGGATGTTATTTCTCTGATAAGTAGAATTGTTCTGATTTCCACCAAATAATAGCACAAATAGCTTCTCTTTTTAAAGCAATAGACTAATGACTCCGAGATAAGAACAGCAGTGAGAACTTTAATGGATCCTGATGATGCTTGACCTTCTTGTCCCTGGCATCTTTGGCTTTTCTGTTCGAAAAGAGAAATTGAGTTTTGAGAGAACTTGCTGGCAATAACCTCTCTTGCTACTTTCCCATATGACCTGCAGTGTTGAGAACACTCCTTTAATGCTCATGAGCCATCTCTGGTGCTCTCTGCTTTACAAAGATACTGTTAATGCACACACCGAAAACAAGTATGTGCAAAACAAAGGCAGAGCAACTGAGGATGTGGCTTGAGACATTTGTGGAGCATTAACAGCTCTTCCCACTAGCTAGCCCAGGGAGGAGACTGGCTTAGCACATGCTGAGCACAAACTACTTTGAGGCTTTCTTCACCTTTTTCTTCTCTTTATCAGCCTTTTTACTGGGGTGTTCTGAAGTTTCTTAGTCCTTGGGAATTATTTCCATCTGCAGCCTTTCTCCTGAACAATTGTAGTAATACCAGAGTCCAATTTAGCAGTGTTTCTTCAAGAGCTTAGGTCCTTGACTGATGCGTAGAAGACAAATGAAAAGAGCCATTGTAAATGGGTTTCTGTGCTATTAAAGCTTAGAACAGTGTTCCCTCTTGGCTGTGTGTCAGGCTGTACCTTAAGGGCGGACAGGTGGGCTATGAATCTTAAAAAGAATTAAATACTTAAGTGCAGGGTCAAGTATTTGTATCAGTGAGTCTCTTAAACTGGTCTTGGAGTAATCAACAGTAATAATTTTCTGTAATATTTTTAGGTATTTAAAGTGGTAGTTAAGTCGCAAGTGTTTTGAGTTCCTACATTTCATCAGCTTTCCCTACAGTTTACTTTTATGATAATTTTGCAATAGAACCTCAGTTTTGTATTAATTTTATAAAGCATAGGGACAGGTTGTTGTTCTGTGGGAAAACTTTTATCTAGTATAGCAGTACCTGCACAAAGAACTGGTAAGGTAGAGAATGGATCAAGCTGGGAGAGGAAGAGATTGTTAGTGTTAAGGACTGTTAGAAAGATCTGCTCAAGGAGAGACATTAGCATATGGCTTGTTTCCTCTGTGTTTTCTTTTCCTTTTCTTCCTCCCACTATTATTCAGCTATTTTAGGGTATTCCATCAATGTCTGACACTAATCAAGCAAAAGGGAATTACCAGCTTGTGGACTGTACCCTGTAGTTCCTTGAGGCTGTGCAGCCTCTCTTCCTATACAAATATGTAGACTTCACCTCTTGGAACCTGCAGTTCCAGCGTACTGCATTGCTCACTGCTCTCATCAGTAACAGCTCTGTAGCCCTTGAAGCATTTTCTTTATTCCGCTCTGGTGTGCAGAAACTGGTAGGCTTAAATTGTCTTTGGCAAGAAGCTGTAATAGATGGTTGCCAAAGGCTGTCCTCTACTACTACAGAGTAAGGGTTTCCAGATGTGAAATCTGTACCCTGATCACTTGCTTCACCTGCTATTTCAATGGCTCTGCTTCAGTTCAGTCTGCCACTGAAGTATATTTGCTTTGTTGTTTACAGTTGGTTCTCCCACCTCAGAATATATATCTAAGCAAAATGATATTATAATAAAGGATCCATATGTTGCCATGGGAATCTATTCCTTGGACGTACCAAGAAGTAGAACTATTACTGATTTATGACTCAGTGTGGGAATAACTGCCTGGTTTCTTCATTTTTCTAGTATTTCACATATGAAAAGGAGTTATTGCCCACTATTAAAGGAGTGAGCTCATCAAAGAGAAAAGATAATTACAAATCATCATTAACATTCTTCTTTGAGAATAGCTAGTTGTGAGAAACTGGGAGGAGCAGCAGAATGGAAAAGTTTAAGAATTAAGTGCCAGTGTCTCTGACCTCCTATTAGAGCATCAAGCCTGCCTTGTATAATAAAAACTATTTATAAATTGCTGCTCTGTTAAACGTGTACAGAATTTTACGATGCATAAATTGGGAAACCAGCCAGCAGAGGGACTTAGAGTGATGAATGGGTGGCGGGGTGCAAGACCAAAACTGTTTTATTCATGGATAGTGAGGTCAAGAAAAGCAATTGCTGGGAAGGACTGGCAGTTGAAGGGGAAGGGTACAGAACCCAAGAATCCAGCAATCTGAGAATTTTCCAAGCAACATTGTCACGCTTCTTTTTTTGGCAGTTACAGCTCCAGGTAGTAGCTTTTTATTTTTACTTCGCTACACTTCCATGAGTATTTTTAGTCTTTCTCCCTGCTCCAGTTGCCTCACTGATGCCAGCCACTTCCGGTGTCACAGCCCTAATCCTCCTAAATCTCAGTAATTTATTCCCTTAGATTTTAAGTAACAGATAGGAAGAGGTTGGGGTTTTCCCCTGTTGTTTTGAAACATCCTTACACCCACCCACACCCAATTATACTGTGGAGAGTGTGATTAAGCAACCAAAATAATAGTACTGATTTGGGGCCTAGCTAAAAGTTCTTGAATCTGTTCACTTGATTGTTGCTGCTCAAAAGACTGCTAGAGACCTAGATCTCATTAAATAACCACTTAATTCTATCGGTCATGCAGATATTCCTCAGCAGAATGCAGTTAATGCAACTTAATTCCAAACAGATGAGTTAAGGTCACTAGGTTGCAGTTATTCTTTGTAGTATTGTCACAGGATATGTTCAACATATGATACACAACAGGTGTATTATGTATCCTCAAATACCACAGAGTAAAACAAATGAAAACAAAAGAGAATAGAACTCTTTTGGACCAATGAATGAAATCTAATTTCCACTTGTGTTTTATTCTTTTTATAAATTTGTTTTAAGGTACTTAATTTAAAATTAGCGAATTGTTTGAAGATGTGGTTCCATTTGAAATGCAGGTTTTTGTGTTCTGTGTCTTGTATCTGTGAGGATTTCTGCCAAAAAGCATGGAAAAGGAAATGAAAGAGGCACTGAAAATAATCATTACACAGAGAAGAATTCCTTTACCTGGTAGCAAATGAGAAAATACATCCTGGTTGGTCTTACAATAACAATGGTCTTTAGTTTTCTTCTGTTACCCTGTGAGGTATTTCTTAAATAGGTAGTGTAAAGGACTTTTGTGGTTGGGGAAACTGCAGAAATTGCAAGAAATTCCCTTTTGCCATCCCCGTTTATAAACAAAAAACCAATCACAAACAACCCCCCCAAAAAGCAGAAAACAAACAAAAAAAAACCAAACCACCAAACCCAAGCAGTATTAATTAAAAAAAAAATTGCTGTGATTTCTTATAAATGAAATGGATGTGACTATGCTTTTAGTATTGCTTTTGGTCTAATTTGTGTGTTGCAGACTAACAGTATTTAGCCAGATTTCATCCTGCTTTTGGCCACCAGTGTTGCTGAAGGCCTCCTCAGAGCATGAAGGAAGTGTGCTGAAAGTGGATTCATTCCTTTTACTAACATCTTTTACAGTAGTATGATATTTTTCAGGGAATGGCCTATTGCTACCCAAGCTTGCAGGATTCATCTGATGAGCCTTTAGGTTAGAAATGGGTGAGTGGGAGAGCCTTAGATCCACAGTTCTTCAGTAGACTGCATGCTGCTTGCTAACCCCTTAGAAGCTCCTGTTCTCTGGAATTGCTTTGCTTTTTCACTGATGTACTAAGGAAACTAGCTGTGCTATATAAAACGCTTTTCTCAGCCCTAACTTTGTCCTTGCAATGATCAAGTAATATAGCATCTATCTTAAGTCTGCTAACTTTACCTACATGTTGAGCCAGAATGTTACAGAATTGTTTAGTGGATCTGACCTCACTGGTAGAGCTAAGGTCCTTCACTGTACAGTGAATATGTTGACTTTTTTGCTATAGCAAATGTAATTTGAAGGGGATATTAAAGTTTGTTTGCATTGTTAATAATACCTTATGCTTAGAAAAACATATCTGTACTGCAAATGATTTAGCACATTCCAGTGGTATGCTTGCCTGCACACCAAGCAAAATGCAAGGGGAGCGTCATGTTTTGTGAATGATTCGAGACCTTAACTTTTAAGTTGGGGAGCTGTTAGTTGTAATATTAACTTCATATCTTTGAAAGAGAAGATACTTGTCTTGATACTTGTCTTCTAAACTGTCAATTATGTTCCTTAAGGAAGCACTTTTTAGCCAGGTATTTATTTTGTATGGCTATTTAATGTATAAATGTATATATGTATGAAAATGTTATGATAATATCTGAATTGGAAATGGCTTTGCCATAACTCCAGATGGAATTTAGGTTATCTGTAAGAACCAGTTGTTTGGTTTGCAACTTAAGCAAGTTTTGCTTCGGTAATTTGAAGCAGTAAATATGAAATCCCATGCAATTTTTCACTTTTTACACTTCTCAGAGAACGAAACCATTTTACTGTGGAATAGGACTGTGTTTAGAATATCTAATAACAGCATCTTCTGAAAGTGCTACAAAGACGGCATTGCTTGTTTCCTTGTGTCACAGTTGGCTCACTGAGTAGCAGAGTTTCTCTTCAGTGGTTTCCCTAAGTAGCATATTTTCTCATTCATGCTTTCCCTGATGTTATTTCCTCCCTGATATATTGGTGGTCACATCAATCCCTAAAAGTGCATTATTCATGTTGAGAAGCTAAGGATGCACTGGAAAGAAGTTTAGTCTAAGTACTGGTGTTGGTTTATACATTACTAGCATTGATGTACTGTAGTAGTGATGCTGTGCTATGACTGACTCAAATGATGTAGTGAAGGTACTTTATTCCTTTAGCATCTGTCACTTTGTGCTTTCTGTACATGAAATTTTTATGGAAACTAGACTAAATGCAGGATTGTGCATGTGACTTGAAATGTCTCCTAATGTGAGGTGGGAAGGGTAATACATGATGTCTTATGTAGTACTCTACTTAAGGAAGCAAATGACATACCTGCCTGAAAAGAGAAGGCTCACTAACATGATGTTTAATGTATTTTCCTGAGAAAACAATTATATCAGTCTATGAAATAAATGCATTACATGTGTCACTTTTGTATACATTGTTTTGGTTTTCTCTGGAATTGACAAATTGTACTTGCTTTGGACCAAAGCCACATAATATATGAGGCAATTTCTTGCCTTGTGAATTATTGAAAAGAATGTTTGGTACGTTAAACTTGTCTTCAGCTTGCTGGCTCCCCTCCCATCTCTTAATCCCTTTGGGAATCTTGGTTTAAACTATCTTCCAGAGGCTCAGCAATTCCTAAAGGCTGGGTAACCATTCCAGTGGAATGGAAGGAATTTCTAAATATGATTTGCCTTTCCTCTTACATTTGTCCCTTTCTGGACTGTGGTCTCATTTTTGCTAATTCTGGATAGCAAGTATGCTAGATTGCAAAATATGCTTTGATCATATCGGTCAACCCTGACACAAAAATCACTGTCTAAACTTTTGGGATCAGAGGATGCTCAAGGCAGTAATTTGAATTGTTTTTTCTGTATCTCTGCAATAAATTTATGAAAGATATCATGTTCTGTTTTCTTACTAAAATATGTGTTTGTCTGTTGTTTGTACAGCCTGGTAAATTAGGGTTAGTTATGGGGCAGGAGTGCTGGTTTTCTGCTGTGACAGCAGCATAAGGAAGACAGGCAAACAATCAAGCCTTGCATATAATCATATTGTTGGAACTTTTGGTCAAATGTGAGATTTTTATAAGAACTTTGGACTGGATTTTGTTGGACACATGTCCAATGAATTAAATGAATTTATTGTGACATGGTTATTTACAGGGATGATTTTTAAGAGCCCTAAAAATGTCTATTAAGCTTAGCTTAAAGGCTTTTTTCAAAGCATTGTAAAGGCTACAAAAAAGTAGTTTGAAAGAAATGATTCATGTTACTTTTCAACGTCACTCAGGTAAATCTTTTTCTCCCTCTTTTCAGGGAAAAATAATAAATTGAACTCGTTGATCATATCTTAAGTTAAGGTCCAGATTTTTCTCAATTTGCATAGAATGCTGCATGGAAACACAATAAATCAGCTGGGTATTGTTTATTTAAAAGAACTACAAATTGTATTTAAATACCATCTAGAAATGTTTGTGAAGCAGTTTTTCCTTTTCCCTCATATGAAATGATTTGTGTAATCCCTGTTATTGATATGCTGTAGAAAATTTAATAACAGTACAATTTTATTACTGCATAAATCTCTGTTATGGCAACATAAATCTCTTACGACAAACTTGAGACAAAATCATATTAATTGTGTCCTTCTATTGACTTCAGCTGAGTCATGTCCAGATCCTTTGACAAAATAAACTATGAAGAAATGCAATGAGGCTGCTCGTCAGTTATCTGTATAGAGAAAGCTAAAATAAGATAGGGGATAACTGCTAATACTTCCTGAAGACAGATGTATAGATATTGATGAGTTTTATTCTTTTATGATTACAAAGTCGTCAACCACTCTTCTCATGTAACTAGCTTTAAGGCAGAAATAAAAGAATTTGGTATAATATTAACCATGGTAATTGAAATTTGTATGTTGTAGCAGGGAATCCTAGCAAGCTGACCTGGAAGATGGGGGAAAACCAGCACTTATTCTGGTAGCATAACCTCATGAAGACAAATGTAGATTTTTTTTCTCAGTACAGTACAGTCTCTAGGGAATGCCATCACACTCTCCTTGTGATGCAAATGGCAGACACTAATATGAAGCTTTGGATCAATTGATTCATTTCTGACTGCAGTTGCTTACCCATGCTGTGCTTTAATGAGCTTATTTTCCATAGTGATTGTATTTAGGTGGGGACAGTGTAGAGAGTAAAAAAAAAAAAATTAATGGAGGGATTATAGGAAAGGCAAGGGAGGTGATTTAAAATCTTCCATGTGGAAAGAGAGCCTTAGAGGTGTCTCTTTTTCCTCACAGTTTGCATGGATACGTCTCTTAATTTTACTAGCATCTCTAATTCACTAGCTCTATTTTAATGGCCTTCAATATACATGCAGGGGTTTGCATGAAAGCGGGAAACCTTACTCACAAAGAGTAAGATTTGTTTTTGCTTGGTCTGCTTATGTTGTTTAAATTCTAATGCTTTAGATTCTGAGGATAACTACCACAGTATCTGATATGGACTGAAAGCTCATGGGAGAGCTATTTTTAACCATAGTACTAAAAGTTACATTAAATTATTAATAAATTCAATATCTAATTTCGCAAAACCTGATATCACTTGCCTTAACTGTTCATAAGCTACATAGTAGGCTGTTGAATGAGTTTCTTTAAAAATGATGCAGGGTAGCACTTTATGAAGGAAAACTGCATTCTTTGTTGTCCTGAATGCTGCTGCTGGGGTGTAGATAATAATCTTGAGCATTATGAATACAAATCTGATACAAGGGTGGAACTGTTTTTAGTTTTAATTTAATAGTTGTTGCCCAGCAGAAATAGCTTAGTGGTTTCCATATGCTGTACTGGAAAAAAAAGGATCTGTATTAATTGCAAGTTCTTCATAACTTAATTGTTTTTAATAGACATGTAATGTACTACAGGGGTTAGATCTCATGACAGGCAGGCAGGTTTTGAACGGAATGTGATAGGGCTGGGGTGTGGTGCTCATGGCACCTTAAGAGGAAGATGTGTAAAATGCTGCTGACTCCTAGAGCCAGAGACCATCAGCAAGCTCCAGTCTGTATCTTGTCTTCTGTTAATACTGCAGCTCCTAGTTCTGAGTTTCTGCTGGCATGGATCACCTTTATCTTTAGATGTGTGGTCACAATTCAAGAGGCATAGACTGTGACCTTGGATGAATCACTTGGTCTTATGAGAAACAGAGGTATTGTTTGAGTAATAAAGTTATTACCTCAAAGTTAGGAGCACTTATATTTAACAAGTCAATTCAATAGTATGAGTTAGATGAGAATTTAGGTATTTTTGTGGAGTAGGTATTCCACTCAAAGTATTTGGTAATCGCTTCATGAAATGGGCTTTCTCTTTCTTCTTTTTAATGTTTTCATTCAATGACAGAATAGATTCAAGAAGTTGTGGGGGAATTCAGAAGACCCATGAAGAAGTTGAAATAAAGAACACTCATGTATTTGTCTAGACTGGCTGTTTATCAGCTCCTCCGACAGCTCTGTGTGCTGTTGCCTGGCCTAGCATCCATGCAAAGGCAGGAAGCTTTCAATTATTCCAGTTCTATCCTTGTGTTCCAGTTTTATCCTTGTCCCTCCTTCCTCCTCCATAAGAGAACTGACTTCTGCTTTGTCATTTCTTACTGGAAAATGCAGTGTGTCCTGGAAACACAAGATCTCAGTTTGTAGCTCTCGTTTATGTAGACATGGACATTTCATCTGCAAGTGAATTGCTGGGCAAGAATGATGCTTAATATGCAGGATGTTACTAATACGCAGCAGCAATTCAGGGAGTCTTTTTGGCAAATAGGAAGATTTCTGAAAAATGAAATATCACGGGTTCTGGAACTATTTGCAAAAATTTGAATGGTTTAAGCTGAGAAAAATACTGAGTTTGCAAACTAGAGAAAATGAGACATCCTTTCCCTCTTATCCAGAAGTGTTCTGATTAGGATACTGCCCAGGATGTGAGAAACCTGATTCAGCACTGAGACTGTAAATCATACCTCTTCCACCTTGGCCAAATGCTTACTGCAGGCTTTCCTGGCCCAGGCACTCTGTTTCTTCTGTTGCTGTTGTTCCAAGATAATTAAAATGTCCCAGCTTGCTTCAGATCTTCTGTTTGAATTAAGTGAAGGCTGGATTTGTGTGGCAGGAGACTGGAGTCCAGAAAGATGTTCTATCTGCTTGCTTCAAAGGTAAGTTTCTTAATTGGAGAAGGTTCATTGTGAATACAGCACTTTATCATGGAAAGATCACTTGCTGTATTCTAAGCTAACCTAATAGGTAGTGCTACCAGAAAGGTCTCTCTCACTTCCTTTGCTGTTGCCTGTGTTTCACAGTGGGAGCATAGGAAGGGAGGGCAGGATGGGTCCTTGCCCCTCTAGATAGCTGTTGCATTGGCTTAGCTGTCCTGTAGCATCACAGGGACAAGGGAAGGTGGAGGCACACTGAGCTTTTCTGTAAAAGGGAACTCTTCTTTCTCCTCTCCATTTTGTGAATCTGGCCTTCATTTCACAGCTTTTGTAACAAGACTGAAATGGAATGTGTCATGTAAAAATGAAATTTTGAGAGGGTTGGAGCAAGAGAAGGAGCTGTTTCAAATTCAGTTCGATCTGCCGAACCAAGAAATCAATTATTTACACAGCCTGAGTTAGAACATAAAATGAAATAGTGTATTATCTGCAGTTAACTTTTCTCTCTATAGTTTTAAGCAGGATATTTGAGCCTTAGACATTTGGAGAGGGGGAGGTATGTGCTGGTGGTGTGTTTCACTTTTGTTGTGTGTTCTTATTGGGTGGGTTTTCCTTTCTGTTGTTTTTGCAGTGGGATATCTGTTGATTAGGATATGTGGAGAATGCATTATCTGGTGTGGATAGCTGCTATTGCCTAGATGGCCCCTGGATTCTCAAGGCAGCTTACTTCATAACTGTCCAAGTCTGGTAGGAAGCTGAAACCACAGAAGCTGAATTCTGATGAGGTCATGGTTCAGGGTGCAGTGGCTGCAGACACAAATGAGTAGGACATAAATACAAGTGTGCTTTTGGTTGTTGGTAATCTGTTTCATTATAAGAAAACAGGTCATTGAATAGCAAGAAACATAAAAATGTTAAACTATGTATTTCAGCAAATAAGGCTTTTTAAGATCTAATCTTGGGTTCTTTTGTAATGCTGTGAATTATTTTTTTATCTCCTATTTTTTTATACTGTCTCTAAAAATATGCATCATGAATGGGTGGTTAATATTAAGACAATGTATTCTGCATGCTTTGACTTGCATCAGGCAGTCCATACCCTTAAGGAATACTTGACCTAAGGGAAAAATAGTGCAGCAATTAATTGGAGGCAATACATGACTCTAATGGTCCCTTTTAAGATGTTACCAAATGCAAAGATGCTTAAGCAAATCTTTGCAGCAAGCTGCCAGTCCTGAAGACCCATCTGTATAGAGATGAAATTGTCTTTATTGTCTTCATGCAGTTACCCCAAGCCAACATGTGTCTCAGGCTCTTGCTGGGATTTAGTCCTGTGGCTTCAAGCTATTTATATTAGGATAGGAGGGAATCAGCTCTTCATAGCTGGGCACAACTGGGGAGATAGGGAGGCAGAAATGGCATTTGGATTAGGATCCTTTTGGTAAGCAGTGACTTCATAGCTTTTCAGCTCAGAACTCTCTTGTTTGTAACAAACCATTTCCCTGGTGTCACTTCTGCATCTTGCCTGGGATTTGTCATTTCATCATCAGTCTCTGCCTGAATTTTTTGTTCTGTTTTTACTTTGTACTAAGTCTTTTCCCTTTCCATTTCACTCCAGCTTCCTCATTATTTTCTAGAGTTATGCCTGTCCCTGTGTTCAATCCCACATCATTCTGCGTTTTCTGGTCTAAGACTTCATATTTTGACAACACTTTGCATGCCTTGTGCTCTTAAATGTGCATTGTATTCCTAGTTTAAAGGACATGGCGTTTTTGTTTTCTGTAGTGTGTTACTTTAGTTTTCAGAGAAGGGAGGCTTTAGGTGATAGTAAGCCATAGTTTTTTAAATTTGCTAATATTAGTCTCTGGATGATGATGCATTTCGGTTGTCATCTATCAGCCATTTCTGAGTTGTGGGGAAGGAAGAGTGTTCTGCTTTTCCCTAAAGTTCCCATACTGTGCTGCATGTAAGAGGGAGCTTAGTTTTATGTTTAGGCAGTGATTCATGATTGTATATGCTTTTGTATAAAGCTGTGACTTAACACTCCCATTTATGGAACATACCCTTATAGAGGTAACTAGGAGATGTAGCTGAACAAGAGAATTTCGGTGTGAAGTGTCCGTGCCCATGGCAGGGATTTGGAACTAGATGATCTTGAGGTCCTTTCCAACCCAAACTATTCTATGATTCTGTGAATTGGAAACCTTTCTGTTCTGTTAATTTTATTTTTAGGTTTAAAAATTTCACTAGAAAGATCTCATTCATTAAACTGAGTACGTGTTCTGCAACAATTTCAAACCTATTTACAGAACTTAATAGAGATTATATCTGTTTATAGAATTTCAGTTTTAATGGAAAAAGTTCATAGATGTGGTCTTATTCTTTCTTAAATTCTGAATAGTTTTTCCATGAGAGATGTGTGGTTTTCTTTCTCTTTGGTTTTCTACTCTTTATTTTACTAGTCCTCGGAATGTGCTAACATTCCTAGCATTAAAGAGATCTAAAAATTGAATCCAAAGCACTGGAAATGGCCTTCTGTCTTCCTTGTGCTTTATCTATTTACATGAAAAAGGCTGGGTTATTGACACTGTATCATATTTATTGTAGGTTCCTGGATCTTGTTGCCATAGTTACATCTGGTAGTCAGAAAGAGTTTTGCTGGGTTCAAAGTTATGCTAATTGACAGTTTCTTAGGGAGAATAATCCTCGAATTTCAGGGAATAATCATTCTTTCTTGCTCTAAAACTTGAGCAAACTCTTTAGTTTTAAACCACAATATCCCCTCCCAGCCCAATACCATACCAAGACTGTGTGTACTTAATTTTTCTCAGAGAATGTTTTTGTTCTTGAATGCTTTTTGCTATTCGGTCAGTCTTCCTTTTGCTTTTCTCATCTTCCCCCATCTCAGAAAACAACAGCCCTTTTCTCTTGCTAGCATAGATTTTTCTGGAGAAGTGACAGTAATACAATGTCTTAAGTTTTAAGGTCCTATTTTTTGTGGGTAATTTGAGCTATTGTCCAAAGAAAGATAAGCAAGCTTAAGCACATGGAAAAGTAAAATATTGTTACTGATGCACCATTAATCTTGTTCTTAAAGCAAAAGGAGTTACTCTCACAGAACAAGCAAATAAAACCTCACCAGGACTCTAATGTTTGGTCTTGGCTTTCTCTCATTATTATGAAGAAAAGAGGTGCCAGAGTGGAGTAATTCAGCAGAGACTTTGTACTGAAGATTCATTCTAAACAGCCCTTGGTATGTCTAAGTGGTACCTAACAGGATCTACAAGATTATCACAAATGCACAAGATGGGATAAGCTACAGATTTTTTTAATTTAAGCTGTTTGAAGATATGATCAAGCTGCCTTGACATTCCAGCTTAAAAGAGTATAAACTGATTTGTGGCTTGGGAGTTGTATCTAGTTTAAAGCAAGGACAAGCTATGCCTCCTGCAAGTTTTGCTACCTTATGTGAGTAGCTAAAATCATTGTATAGAAAAGGCTTTATTGAAGCAGACATTTAGATTTTATGATATTAGTGTGTAACAGTATTTGGCCTTATACTTCCATTCTGTGGTAGACCAGTGAGAAGAGGAACAGCTGATAGTCCAGCTTTCTTGTAATGGTCAATCACTGCTCTCTATTCAAAGTGTTTTAAACTGAGTCTTCTGGAAGATGTCCAATGGTTACACAATCAAAATGAAGAACCTTGGGCACTTCTAAGTCACCAAAGTTATCAGAAGAACTACCAAAAGTAGATAAACATAATTTGTGTCTTTCAATGAAGTGATTCAGGGGGAATTACTGTTAACTATTGAACAGTTATGGTGAAATTCTGATTTAACAGCGTCTAGATGCAAAGGTGAAGTCTTTATTGAGGAGCAATACAGAGTTTTTTGAACGTGCCTTCCTAAGCAGTTTGTGTGGGCTGCTTAGTTTTGTGGAGGGTTAGTAGCTTGTGGCTAGAGCCTGGCGTAGGATTTAGCAGTGACTGAGAACAGTTGCAGACTGGCTAGGAATCTCGTGCCCCAGGAGCTGCTGAGGTTGTTGGTATGGGGAGCTCCCAGAGACACAGAGGTAGGTGGGAAGGTTTGAGATAGTGTGTTTAGGAAATGGGGGCTGGGATGGATAAGTCTGGCTTGATATCTTGGTAAGCATTAGCCTGGATCTCCGGGGCGGAGGGGAGAGGGGTGGTGTTTGGCTGCATTATACTGATATGCATTCACTTGCTGTGATTGAACTGCTATCCAGTCATTCTGAGGTTTTGAATTGCCTTGTGTCCAGTCCACTCTTTAACTCCTGTTAAACTTCTGTTCCTAAAGTGTGCCTGTTGGACTGCTTCTGGCAGCATCCAAGTGTGCCCTGAAGGAACCCGACTGCCCCAGGAATTTACAAATGTTTGAGATTTTCAATTAAAGCTTAGTGACTGGCTAGGAGAACACAATGAAACTTGCTGAAAGCAGAGACATGGTCTAGTGAATGAAAGAAATGTTTTAAAGCCAGGAGGGCTGCATTCTACCCCTAGAGCTTTACTATTGATTTGCTGCAGCATTGCACATTTCATTTATGCTGTGTGAGCCTTTAATGAGACTTTTTATGAACAGGATAAAAATATGAAGAGGGATAGCAGTGATGGCTAAATGGCTCCTTTAATAATATTTAAAAGGCTTTATTAATTTAAATTTGTAGAAAACTGGCAATCCTTGTCTGCAGAAGTGGTGTTTTTATAAAAATATGTTTTTATTATAGTTCTCTGTTAGAACTTGATACAGAGGTAGTGATGTTCAGCCAGTTGAGACGGACCAGGTTCAAACTGTACCTTACATGTTCAAGATATAGTCCCTGTATTCTGTCCTAAAGCTATAGTTCATTTTTACTGTTGTTTAGCAGCGATTGTATGCCAGTCTCTCCTGAGAGCTCTGAAAGGCTGCTTTCGAAAGTGGATTAATATTCTTAAATTTAGTACCTTATGTTAACAATTCAAATTCGTGTTTTGTTCTTTGTTTTTCTTAGTAATAACATGATATATATATGTATATCATGTTTTGCCTTAAATAGTTTGAACTGTTTTCTGTTAACATTTGTTTAGAAGGCCACTTTTTTCTGCCCTTTCAGTGCACTGTGCTGTCCATTTGCTTCAAAGAGCTTGTGACTTAGATGCATGTGTAAGAGACAGTTTTAGCTACAGGATGGTATTAAACTTATTTTGCAGTCTACCAATCTTAACTTGGCTTATAATGCTACCTTTAGAGAGAATAGGACAATTAACAGAACCCTCACATCCTTAAATGAGGCATTTATTTGGATAAATACAATTTATATTTAGTCACAGAGATATTTAGAAAAAATAAACTTCCTATAATCAGTGCAAATCTAAGTTTAACATCCAATTGCTCTATTATTTTGCTTGTTGTATTCACTACTAAAACTTGTAATCAATTCTCTATTACATGCATTCTAAATTTTCCAGACTTAGTCTTTCTCTTTTTTCCTCATGCGTATTCTAGTGCTTAGATTTCTTTGCAAATTTACATAAAAATAAACTCTGAAGTCTTTGAGAAAGGACGATGCTAAGCATGTCATGTTCCTGAATGCCTGCTTCTCAGGTCTTAGGTCTATTATCATATTAAAATTGCAGAGAAATTTGCTTATAGTAACAGAAGCATGGTATTTTTTGAACACTGTGTTATGCAATTACTTGAAAGTCTTTTGCCAGGGAAGACTTCTCTTTTTTTTTCTTTGCCCACATAGTGTATTAAATTACTGATTTTCCACTGCTATGAAGCTGTCTGCAGTTAAGAAGATCTTAGAATTAAATCATGTTTAAATCATAAGGCCACTGACCATGTTAAAGTGTCGAGGACAGGACTGAAACTTTCCTCAAGTTTAACAGTATTTGAATTGGGTATTTTAAGTCAAGCACATCTCTTGTTCCTATTTCTATTCCTTCAGTGAACTGCAGGCATTTTCAGTTTTATTTTATGCCTCACTTGAACATGCTGTATTTCTTGCAGTGGGCATAAGGGAAGAGAAGAAAATAACTACTCTCTGAATGCTCAAGCATGATACAATAAGCTGTAGAACATTGATTATGAAGAATGCTTACTGACTTTGGGTATGTGCTCGGTAGCTTCCTGATTTAAACCCTCCATATCTGGTAGCTGCTTTGCAAAGCTGGATTGTTTTATATACATAAGTATATATCTATCTCTATATACATCACAGTGCCGATAGAGGGGTGTAAGCTTCAGCTACTATCACCGTTAGTGTTAACAGTACATGGAACATAGCTTTGAGAACAGGTTTGATAATTTTCATTTATTTTTTCTTTTTGGTATGGCAATGCTCAGCTTAATTTCTGGAATTTTGTAATTGTGTATAAATAATGGAGTCTGTTCAACCTGTAATTAACCTGTTGCTTTTTCTCCCTACCTGCTTTATAATTTTCTTTAAGAATGTATGTGTGTGTTTATTACACTTCACAGGAAAGAAAAGCAAATCTAAACATTAATTTCTCCTATTGAATAAAAAATGTCACTCTGCTGATGTTTTAAATAGAAAGTGTTTGTGCATAGCTTACTATCTAGATTTACAGTGCTGGGTTCATAGTCACCTGCTTCAAAATTGGTTTCTGTGTCTGGCTGGTTGTTTTCTAACCCTGTTATGAAGGTCACACTGTCTGCTGGTAGAGGGCACCTGCTGCAGTGCGTAAGTTATGGCCTATGTTTATATTAAGTTATTTTGATGCATGACTCTGTGATTATGCAGTAAGGTACAGTGTGATTCATGAGATCCCGTTCTGTAGTGCCTGTGATGTTATTGAAGCTGATGCTACGATTATGACTTTGTGTTACCACATTATTTCCAAAACCATTTTTTTTCCCTCTTAAAATATGGCCAGTGAATATTGTTATCCCTGCTGATTATTGAGGGTCTGGTCATGCCCTTAAATTGACATTAAAGTTTACATTTTGATGTCTGTGTCTTAGATTCTGAAAAGAGAAGTCTTAAGATGTAAAATTATACTGCAGGCTCATGTTGAGAACAATCCCCTTGTTGGATCAATTGCCCAAGGTTTTGATGCATGGATGTTTCATACTAGTAAGACTCCCAGAAAATAAATGAACTAACACCATAAATAATCAAGAACATCCTATCACAAAATATTTTTTGGTCTATTTATTTTCACAAATGTAACTTAATTATTTATGATTCTTTTTTTATGCTGTGGTATTCCATGAAAGTAATGAAGTCTTCAGAATATGAGACCTTTCTACAGGTCAATCACTATATCTTTGCTGAGAAGTGTGGTAATAATGCCAGATTGTCAGTAAAAATTATTATGCTTGAATTTGGTTAATTATATGGCTCTATTGTACATTTGTCTATCTTTATTCTGTATAGCTTTTGGACCAAAAACCAGTACCACTTCTGGTGTGTAGATATGTAGATGTAGCACTTAAGGACATTGTTTAGTGGTGGACTTGGCAATGCTGGGTTAATGGTTAGACTCAATGATCTTGAAGGTCTTTTCCAGCCTAAACAATCCTATGATTCTACCTAGTGTGTGTGTGTCTCATATCAGAGTGAAACCTCATTGTACAGCTCATTGTACAGTTCATGAGGTGTCTGTTATTGCAGATGCTCCTAATATTCATATAGCACTTCTGGAAAGGAAATGCGCAAGAATTATATGCAGCTTTTTTCAGCTGAGATGTGAACAGTGAAAGCTGAAAGAATACATACTTGCCATAAATCTGAGAATTATATTGCTACCCACAATACATATGATAATATGTGATCACGTAATGCGGTGGAAATGCCACCCAAAAAGACTTTATATCTTGCCTTATTTAGTACGTGTGGCAGATACACCCATGGGGAAGAGCCGGGGTGAATTGAATGAAGGCAGTTTGCCAGTTGTTCCCTGATCTAGAAATTATGGCTATGTAACTTAAATATAAACCCCCACACCATTTTCCTCAGCAAATATGGTCTATAGTAAATAGAACTGTGTGTATATATATATTCTGGAACTTTCTTACCTGTACATGTGGTATTTTTACAAACACGTTTACTTGCAGACTACACAGCCTACAGTCAAATTCAGCATTTTTACATTAATTGGTGTTTAATGGCCAACTTCCATTTGATAGACAGCAACATGTTTTAGATGAGAAGCGTAGAAGGATGGATTTCCCTTTGTACTCTACACTTAATGTCTTTGCCGTGGTGAAAGTGTGTGTGTACATACATATATTTTGGATATTTTTTATTTGTAGGCAACTGCGTCACAATGTTTCAGGAGATTCATAAGTAATTTTATGCTAAGATAATTTTTTCTCCTGAATACATTAATCACATATCAGTATGAGCATGTGTATATGAATGTCATAAATGAGATGATCTACACAGCAGATTTAGAAACTAATTCAAATTAGGCCTAACAAAAAATAGGGAGTGAGGAAAGAGAAGGGGATTTTTACAAACTGATGATAATGTGAATTGCAGTATGTATTTTTAAATAAATAGGGATAGAAGATTAAAACCTTCAGCCAAATTTTGCAAATGTCAGGTGTGCGGTTGTGTGGAAAAAATATGCGTAGTACATAGCTAATGTGATTGGGATTTGGGGATTTGTTATGTAAGGGAACTGGGGTTTGTTATGTAATAAATGCTTTGGATGTGCTCACAACTGCAACAGAGCTGACAGTTCTAAATAAGACACGAAACTGTACACAGTTTGCAGCTCTTTTGTATGCTTGTGGTGCTCTTTCCCAAGCAAAATTGTCAACTAGCAATGAAGTGAAGTAGTGTAAAACTTCTTACAAAGACTACACATATTTCATTTTTTGTTGTAATAATTACTTACTTTGGTTAGCAATATCCATATATAATTTCATGGCAAATTAATTTGCAATTTAGTCTGTAATTGTATAGCTGCATATTATGCTGAAACTGAAGGAACAGGTTATAAGGTTGTTCAGAAACCCAGTGGACATGGTTTACAAGTCTGTTACCTGTTTATGATCTAATCCTTTGTGTGCTATCACTGCACCAGACCAAACCCAGAACATCTGTGTCACCCACATCCACATAAACTGCCTGAGTAATGATGTTATATTTGTTGTCTCATGGGCAAGTGAAAGTTTAGGGTTTACTTTCTGGATTTTGTTGGAGATGTAAAGCTATGAGAAAGGTCTTGTGTTGCTCTCACCTTAATGAGATTTAGGAGTCTCAGAAGATTTCCTGAACCAGTAAAGATCAGGGTTTGGCTTCCTTTTTTTTTTTAAGACTCCCACCCTTCACAGCATCCAAATTCGTTCAGTGATGTGATACAATTGCATGGGTGAAACTGTTCATCAGTGTTTGAGGCAGCCGTAATCCAATGCAAATATTAGATTTTTAGTTGTTTTCCATGAAATTTAGTTGAAATAAAATGAATTCCATTTGGCCTTTCTATAACTGTTTAAGGCAGAAAGTTCCATAATGCTGGAATACCTGAGTCTTCATTTACCTGGGCAATTCTTTATTGCGTTTAACCATTTAAGCATAAGTGAGAATTTTCTTTTTTTTTTTTTTAATCCCAAATAAATATGGGAATACTGGAACTACTTATCCACTCCCTGAAAGTCAGTAGAAGTTGGCGTTAATGAGGGAAATGCAGTGTAGAACTGTGATGGAATGCACTGCAGTTTCCCTCAGGGTATTAATTACTTGCTAGACAGAACTTGCTCTTGCCCAGGGCAAGGTGTTAGGAACAAAGCCTTAGGGTGTGTTTGCACCAGCAATTAGGCCTTCTATCCCCTCTCAACAGGAACCAAGCCATGCAAATAACTTCGCCTTGACAGCACTTCTCTGCTGTTTCTGACTGCTGGGACAGTCTATGGGGAGGAAGATGTTGGAAGAGCCATCCACTAAGGGAATGAGTCCTTGCTGTGTGCTGGTTAGTAGCTGGGAGGTGGTGCTGTGTAGGTGATGCTTTCTGCTCCTTGCTTGCAGAAAGTCAAGCAGGTTGCTCTCAGGAGCAACAGAGCTGGAAAGGGACAATGATCTGGGCCATGGTGCTTTTGGGAGGCAATGCTGGTGCTTGCCAGTTAAGAACAGCAAATGGACCATCTATCTTCCTATCATTTCTTCTAGTTTCAAATTCAGTGAGGATATATTGAGAGGCAGCAATTAGGGAGAAATTATTTTGCCCCCTGACATGTTCCTGCCTCTGTCCTAACCGGGCAGCAAACTGTGACTGGTATGCTTGCTAGCCCAAGGCTACGTTTGCGCTTACTGTTTGTGTAGTCATGCTTCATTCTACTACTATGATCCAAGGGCTAGGGTTACTGGTTACGGTTAATGTGGTAAGGATTGGTCAACTGTGCAGAGGAATTGCTGTACTGAATGAGCAGGAAGGACTGTTACGTGTTCTAGTCAAGGGGATGAAATCTCTGCTGGATGTTACAGTAGCAGTGTGGAGAGGTTTTGCCAGAAAAGTCATCCAACCATGTGCTGCAATAGGTGTCTGGGAGTAATTTACACGTCTTGGTAAGATCTGAGTTCTGAAAATCTGAAAGTTCTACTTTCAGGTCTGTGTTTGTGTAAGCATAAGTTGTATGAAGAATTACAGGTGTCATTTTAGAATTCTGTGCTGGTTTACTCAATACAGATGTTGGAAGAGACCCTACCTGAGGTGAGGGTATAAGAGTAGAGGTAAATATTTCAGGTTTGACATCTTGTGTTTGAATATCCCTTTTAAGTTAAAGTATGTGTCTAACTTCAGGCATGTACTCTAGTTCTACTAACAGTAGATGGGATTTAGGTATGCAGTTAAGTATCCCATTGAAACTGCAACAGATACGTCGTTTTGCAGTCTAAAAGTGCATGGTGCTTTTGCTTATGTATAATTGCACCATAAATGATTTTAATATTACATAAAATGGTAGAATAGTTAGGGTTGGAAAGGACCTTAAGATCAGCCAGTTCCAACCCCCTGCCATGGGCAGGGACACCTCACAGTAAGCTCTGTCACCCAAGGCTTTGTCCAGCCTGGCCTTGAGCACTGCCAGGGATGGAGCATTTACAGCTTCCTTGGGGAGCCTATTCCAGTGGGTCACCACCCTCACAGTGAAGAACTTCTTCCATATTGGCATCACTTCTATTCATGTGACTCTGTGATTCTACCTAGACAAAAAAGGCAGAATGTGAATTATTCAGTTTAAATTACATTTTATAGGATAGGTGATAAGAAAATGAAGTTCTGATTTTACCAAAGCACTTGACTTCTCTAGTGTATAGTGGAAAACAAGCATAGGGTACATACGTTTATATAATAAATGTTCTAAAGTTACCTCAGCCTTTAACTTGATAGAATAATCTCTCTGTTGTGAATTTTATGCGTATGGTTGTACTTCTGGAAAGAGGCCTTCAGCTACTGAACAGTGAATTAATTTTAAAAAATTTGAACATGTTTTTATTTAATGTTCAGAACACAGTTGATATAATGTACTATATTTGGAAAATGTGACTGAAAACATCAATTCCAATTTCCTTTCCAAGTAAATGGAGGAATCTAAGGACAAATAAAACAACTCTGTAAATTGTCTTTCATTGTTGTTGTGTACTATAGCCATAATTAGTTAGATGTTTGTGTACCAGGAAAAGTACACAGTAGTATTACTAGAATAAAAATGTTTAGTGTGTTTCCCATTTTGGCTGATGGCTGACAGCCAGCATTGGAAGTGGAATCATTAAGCAGTGCTGATGGTAGATGAACAGTGTATCTGTGTTGTACTGACATGGCTTCATTTTGATTTGTATACAGGGAGCAGGTGTAAGTAAGTGTGATAAGGAACTCCAATCCTCTGTGTTCAAACTGTTCACTTACCTGTGTCTTCTCATCCTAGAGAAGTAAATTGGTGACTTGTAACCTGAAAACGCACAGAATGAGGGGGTAGCAACATTCAGTATGATATTGCTGCAGGTTGCATGGGTTTGTGGGTGGTCAGCCCCAGGATGGTAATAGCACTGCTAAAATTAACTTTCTTTACTAGAACATAAGTATTTAGCATATGTTTGATTTTTTTTTTTCTGATACCAGTGGGACCCTGATTCTCCAGCCTCAAATTATTATTGTGAAAGTGAACATCATTGCTCAGATGTATTGCTTGAATGACACTAGTGAAGATCTGACACTCCACTCTTTCCTTCTTTGCTGTTTTAACAATAGAAAGATACTTAGCAGGTAATATGCAGTCAAGATACTCAGCTGCTTGAACAGATGGACAGTTATCTTTCTGAAATAGAGAGCTGACCTTTAATACCAGGCTGCATTTGACTTAGAGAAAATAGTTATTAAGAAGCAGGTAGACAGTACAGGCAGATTTCAGAAGCACCCAGGGTACCAGTGGGGCACATCTGGCAGTCAAAGTTAAGGTTTTTTCTCTTTAACACTTAGCACTAGGATCCTGGAGAGGGCTATACAAGCAGAACATCATTAGAATTCTTCAGTAATGTGTGTGGGTTGTAGATCCAGTAAGTGTACTCTCTGTGTATGCGTAAGATAGTCTAATTTTGGTTGTATCCTGGAAGAGTCCATTAGGTGTTTTCCTGCAGCTCCATCTTTTCTGGCACACTCATTAATGTAAAGGTGACTTACTTGAGACAGAACCCAGGAACTCTAGGTGGTTTCTTCAAAAACATTTTCCATTCCTCAGCAGACATGATTTATAGCTTATTGTCCTTCTGTGTAGCTCTCCTTAAAGTGTCCCAGTCTGAAGTACAGCTTTATAATGGTTGAAAACTTAATATTTGCTTTATCACAGCTGTTGCTTTGCTGCTTTAAATACTAAAACCAGAATGAGCTTGGGATACTCCTTTATTTTAATTCCGTTTCAGATACAAATGCCCAAAGCCTTGAAGTATTTCTATTGAATGTCCATTTTTTTCCCCACTCGATTTGGACCCCTCTTCCAAGTTCTGCTAAGCATGCATTTATTTATTTCCATGTTTCATTATATCAGGTGTCTAAAGCAATGCTCTGTACTTGCAGTGAGCACACTGCTTATTCTTCCAAAGGGTTTCATTGAATTCCAAAGAAATAGTCGCAGTGGTAAGCAATGTGCTGAGCTTTTTTTTGTACACAGAAATTGAGATCCACTGCATTGATTCAACATCTTTATCTTCTCTGTAGGACATAGCGTGTTGCTTTAGCACCTCATATTAAGTAATGGTACTACCTTCTGCCTGTGGAGAAGGCTTTATTCAAGATACCTATGTGTTTTACTTTATCTGCCTTCAAGGCAATACCACTGGAACATAAAAGTAGGGAATCACTTGAATATTAAAATCCCAGCTCTTGATGAGAGGTACCATAGCTTACATGCATTGTGTGGTACTTGCAGAATCTGAGAAAACATTTTTAGGTGAAAATTAATTTTGGCTTTGTCTACTACTGACAGATTAGGATATTTAACATGGAGTATTTCTGATTTGTGGCTTTTTTCTATATTACAATTAACTCCTAAGTTGCTGCAGGAGAGTAAAATAGAAAAGTTTGTTCTGATGCTAAGTTTCAGTGTAAGACTTTGACACATCGCTGCTAGAAGCTGTTTACATGATGTTGAAGAAACAGTTCACATCTTGTCATGAATACCACAATGGTCTAGATTGCCACAGGCAAGATGCTTTAATTTCACTGGTAGGATGACAGCATTGTTGGAACCTATCCAGTTGCCCATCCATTTAAGCACAGCTGAGAGCCAGCAATTATGTTTAAATGTATCAATTTGCAGAAATATAGTAAGCTTTGATGAAATCATTCTCTAATTCAGATTTCAAAATTACTTGCCGAAGGCTTGCTGGCCACGCTGCTGCAAACTTTTAAGATTAGAGATTATATTCCTGTTTCAAAAGGGATTCCCCCTCCCCCCAAGACATGTTAGATTATTTTTATTTACCTGGTGACAGTTATGATACATTAGGTCCTTTTTGTTCTTGCCTGCTGAGTGTAAATCTTCACTGGTAGTTTCAGGCCAGTTGTGGAGCTACACTCAGGTGAGTGAGTGGAAGATGGCTAATAACCCTTGCTCTTAATTTAGTGCTATGTTTACTGACATGACAAAGCTGTTGACATAAAGAAACTTACTTGCAAATTCAGCCATCAGGATTTATTTGGTCAGTCATTACAGAGAATTACCCAGTAATAGTGCATATTCAGTACATTAATTGAAAATACAAGCTCGTACTCAAGAAACCTGTAGTCTTAAAAATCATGTATGAGTTCATTCTTCTAAGCAACTCAAATGAGAAAGCTCTATATGGTAGGTATTACTGATTAAGCCAGATCATATACAGGCTTTTAAAATCTTTAATAGAAGATTTCACATTATATCTAGAGTAAATACAGCTCTGTTTAGTTTTACTGGACCCTGGAATCATTTTCTTGAATAACTAGTTTCTTAAACTTCCAAATTTTGATGGGTACTCATCTAAGACCAGTGGTTTCTTGCCAGAATCTTACAAACTGTTCCTTGTCTATAAAACCAAGGTAAATGATCCATGAAACCATCTTAAAATGCTTTCAATAGCATTTTGAATGAAAAGTTTTATGAAGATAGACAGTATTCCACAAGGGATTGGAGAATTTACTGTTGGTCTTTTGATCTAAACTTTAAGGTTACATTATTAATTTGGGTCTGATTAAAATAAAACAAATACATTTTACAATGTAAACTGATTTACTTCAAAGATGCATCTACTTGGCTAAGACAGAGGGGTGTATTGAACAGGAAGAGAAGACTGCCAAGTCCTTGCCTACTGGGAGGAGAAAATCTATATAGGAATTGCTGAAGGTACAATCAATGGCTGATGTTAATTTGTTGAAAATTTATTTCTACACAATGTGTCCCTAGGAGAAATACTGTTTAGATATTTGAGTTTGCTATGCTGGAGTGTATTTGCCTGTTGGTTTGTGGAGGGAGAAGTATACCCTTTTCCTCTCAGCAATATGTTTTGTGCAAAACAGTTTACACAGTTGGACTCTCAGCAGGGAGAAAGTCAGAGGGCTGACATGTTATTGTAATAATGGCAAGGTCAGCAGCAAGACCTGTGGTGTAGCACAACTGAAAAATAAATACATGAATCTGTTTTTAACATGAAGCATAAAATAATCTGGCTTTGGTTGTAGAATATGTTAGTAAAGATTGTAAAATTACAAGGCTTGGTTATCTGAAAGAGTGATCGTATTTAACTGATAAACACATCAAGTTTTCACTGAAAATAGCCTCCTTGTTTCATTGTGAGGATTTCAATCAGTTTATGTACTCTGTATGCAAATACATTTAAAAAATTGACTGTCCTTGTACTTAGTGATCTGTATTCTGTATTTAGGAAGAATGGTCTTAACTTTTTCCTAACTTGTAAAAATATATCATGTCAAATGTAACTAGGTATGGATGGCCTGTTGTACGGCTGTCATTAGTATCTTTGTGAGCAGATATGCTGGATCTGCAAAGTGGAGTTACATCTTTAGTCAGTAATTGAGATTTTTGTTATAAACCCAGTAACTGTAAAGAAAGCAGCAAATTCAGAATTATCAGACCCATGTAAATAACACATTTACTTAGAAATTTTAAACTTTCTCTCAATAGTACTGTTCCAAAGACCTGTTGATTTAATTTTACAAGTTTGTATTTCTTTTTTAAACCCCTCTTGAATTGTACTTATTTGGGGTCAGATTCCAGAAGGTTAATCAGCCTTTCAGAAACACCAGGTTGGTCTTGGGTTTTTTCCACTCAGCTAAAAGTGTGTCATGACCTCAGACTGCATTTAGACTGAATTAGGCAAACGAGAACTGATTAACGTAGCTATGCTCTATTGCTTGGCCTCTCATCTAGGCTACTGTGTTTGACGTAATATCCCAACAGTAGCTTAGCAAGGGGCTAAAGAGTGAGATGCAGAGCTTACCAAAAGCAGTTTTGAGGTAGGAATCTGCAGCCGTTCTTCAGTATTGAAGATTGTCGTGCTTTTATGAAAACAACTGTTAAGACATGTCAGTCTCCATCTTTCTCTTAACTGATTTTTGTACTTCAGGTGTATATCAGATTTTCTTTGATGGTGAAGCTGGCTCAGGAATCTAGTTCCTGGCCTTTGTTCTTGTGCCACTGTGACCTTAGCTGTATAGAAGGGCTGTGTCAGATTGTTAGTCCTATCTGTGGTTAGAAAAAAAATACAACAAATACCCTTATATGGTGTAGAAATGGTTTGTGGAGAACTTCTACTTTGAGAGGTGATGGTAAAGGTTAATCAGTCAAGTTAAATAGGAGGGAATGGCTACCATACACATCTTTATCTTTCTGCTATTGGCTACTGCAGCAGTGATATTCCAGCCACACACCTTCTTCTAAGTGTTAAAATAACAAGTGTATGTTGTTTGCACTTTGGATAGGACAGTTTAAACTATAGCATGATTCAGTCACTACAATTGGGTTTGTTAAGTATCACGCAAGATCAGTTAGTTTCATCTCTCTCCTCATGACTGTGCAGCAATTGGATCTGTATCTTACACATTTCGGACACAGCAAAACTGTCTACTGACCATTCCTCATGTGCTGATGCAGGTAACCAGCTAGACCCATGTCCCATTGATGTGCTGTGTCTGATTCACAGAGTCAAAAAGAGTAGAAGAGACAAAGCAAATGTGCTGTTAACTGGAGTCAGGCTAACCTGTGAAATTCTACCTACACAGATCTGATCCAGTGCGATTGTCTCTGATGTTGTGGAACTTGACCCCACATAGACCATAAAGTATTTGGCACCTTGAATAGGATGTCAGTTTGTTTTGGTCCTATTCCTTTTTTCCCAAAACACCATACACAATAGAGCTTACTTGGAAGAGGCGTTCTGCTTAGGATAAATTTCTACAGAACCTTCCTCATGGTCCATTCTGTCCCCATAAGACAACTAACTTTAAAAACTCAGTTCTGCTAATGTAACTGTCTTTATTTACTCACTAGATGATGCTTTCATCAGATCTTGCACTGGAGAGATAATAAGTGATGGGGATCAGTAATGTTTTAATTTCTTTTGCTTAAACTTACACTGAAGAATACAGGATCAGCAACCTCTGAATTAGTAAGCCTGGCTTTATTAGTTTTCTTCAGTCTTATTTAGTTTTTTCTTGTTTACAATTAAAGAACCGTTTTCTCCAGCTGATAAATTCAGTGTGCTCCTAGAAAAAGGCTGTGGTTAGTTTTCACCCACTGCTGCTTCCCCTCTCCAGTGCTGTGAGATGAGCTTAGCAGTTTATGAAATACTGGGAGCTAATAGACTACGTGATAGTCTCTTTTCATGCTAATAGTTGATTTTGTTCTCTTTGAAACAGTTTCTATTTCTCTCTTAAATGTTACCAAGTGTTCTGTGAAAAAACCCTCCAATCTATTTGAGGGGGGTCAAGAATATATGTATTTCTTCTCTGTGTATTAGGGGTATTAAAATTGATCATGAGTGTGAGTTCTTATCATTCTTTGTTTTGACATCAGAAAAAAGAACCCTCAAAGGCTTCCTTGCCCAGATTCCCACTTGAGGAAGTATATCTGAGAAAAATCTTTGAATAATAGTTGGAAAGAGTGACATGAAATTAGATCAATCGCAGTACTGCTGACATTGATTGAGAGGTGTTAAGTGAGGGATGGAAAAAACATATCTGATAAAGATTAATACTTTTTTTCACCAATGCTCCTGAGAATTGTATAAATAATTTGTTTCCCATAAAGCTGCTTATGGAAAATTGAAGAGCCAAATCATGGCTTGCAGAAGTTCATATGAATTCTGGACACAAAGTTCTTTGAAGACCACACAAAGGTCTTTAAAGACCTTTAAAACTTCATAGCTGTGCATCCTTAATTCAGCTGAAGCATTATTACAATTTAAGATGCTTAAATAATTTAGTATTATGGATGCAGAGCTTTGTCTTCAAAATCCCTTTTTCTCATCCCCCTGGGAAAACTGAAGTGAAAAGTAAACTTGTAAATGCTTTGGAATGATTTGTGTTTTTTAACTGGAAACCCACCCACAGTTTTCCCAAGGTGCAGGTCACTGAATCTTAATGCCCCTTTTAAAGAGAGGGGAGCTTCAAAAATTACCCAAGACATGGTTGGAATCTGAGTGGGAAAGGGAGTTACTTCCTGTGTTAGCTCTGTGCTGATGAAATTAAATCTGTTGTATTTGATGTGTAGTTGAGAGCTTCCAAATACAGTGCCAATGTTTCAAGTTCCCCAAAAGCAGATTTGGCTGCAGAGTTTTTCTGCAACAGCCAAGAAGTCACATGAGACCACTTATGTAAGTCTTGGATAACATGTACCACCCCCAACTCCTGGGGAAAAAAATGGTGTTAAAGTAATCTTTTGTATTATATAGCACCTCTTTACCTTTTGATCTCAGTGTTATTGTTGCATATAAAGGAAAGAGTATATTAATCTTAATAATAAAATTTCCTTTCTTCTTTGTGCATTATGAAAATAGGAGTGGTTTTGATGACTTTTGCATGAAAATGCTTGAATTCTGCAGTGATCAGCATTACTGACTTTCAACAGCTATGTAGTTAATATTGTGGCAGGTCTTTCTTAGAGGATTTTGCTTCTTTATTTGTGGGGTTCCTGACATTTGGAAATCCCATATATGTCCACTGCTCTTACGTGCTTCAGCTTCTTTCCCAATACCATGTTCATGGCTGATGCTAGCAGATAAGTTATAGCAGTAATACATTTGCAGAAGAGAAGACCAGGTGCTTAGAAGGCTTCTGCTTGTTCCACAGCTGTAATGGCAACCATGGGAACTTTATTGGTACCTTAAGTCCAGATAAACTAATTTTGTAATTAAAATTAGTGGTGACTTTAAAAGGGCCTTTGCCTAATTTATGGTTAATGTCAACCACCAGTTTTACTGTGGTAATACTGCCAGTCTGCACTGTTAAACATTTCTTCTAACAGCCATCTGACCTAACTGGAGTAGTTGGGTTAAACAAATTTGGGCATAGGGAGCAGTAGTTGCAAGTAATTGAAATTGGATGCTAAGTTAAAAACTTTATTAATTTTATTATTTTTAAACTAAATGCTGCTAATCTTGAAATTCAGAGCATTTTGAGCCTGTCATGTGAGCTGCATTGCCCCTGTTAAAGGCATGATATTTCAGGTTTAGATTTCTGGGTGTCATGCTGTAAACATGCTCCACGATATGCTTGTTCTGGACTTCCATTATGCCAAGTATAACTTACGATTTGACACACGTAAAACTGTTACTTTGCAGCAATGGAACAATAGCTTTGGTAATCCTTTAAAGCTGAAGAATAAATAATTACTGCCTCTCTATTTCTAGTTAGAGATTTCTTTTTTTGAGCTTGAATTGATGTGTGCTCCACTCTTACCTGTGGTCAGGTGTAATGAAACAGACAAAACACAAAGTGGAAGTTTCTATCAGAGAAAATTGAGATATGTCACTCTGAAAACAAAAAATGAATCCATGTGCTTACCAGAATGGGGAGAGCATTCTGTGTAACCTGCTCTCAGTTTTAGTAATAGTTTTTCTGAAGTTGTAGTATCTATAACCATTTTCAAAGGTAAGTGTAGATAAGCATTATTATAGCGTTTAATTCAGGAGAAGACTGTGTCTATGGAATCTCTATTCTGCTTGCCTATGAACAGAAGCAGAATAAACAGAATAAAGGAAGAGCCTGTCACAAGAAGCCACTGTTTATGCTTTAAAAACTTTTTGTTTAAAAATTAGAATGTTTTTGTTTATTTTAGTTCTCTGAAATCTGTTGGTTTGCCGTTCTGAGGGTTTTTGTTAAGCTGAAATTCCAAGTTAGCACTAGCATTTTTGTTGCTAGTTGACTTGCTTATAACTCCTTTTTCTTCTGTGACTAAGGCCCCAGATTAAACGCTGGCTTGCAGTATTAATACTTTATTGTTAATTGACTTGACTTGGTCCCTTGCAGTGCAAAATTAATGTCTTTGCCTTCTCTTTTTGCAGTCTTAATTGTGGCACAATTGAAAGTAATAAAAAACATTTAAAAATTCCAAAGAAACAGGCTGGGACAGCATTTGCCCCAGAAAGCTACAGTCTTTCAAATGGGGGGTTCTATGAAGTGTGCTGCTAACCAAGGTGCAGGTGAGAGAGGGGCCTTGGGATACTTTTTATTCAAGTCCCTAAAGAGCAGCTGTGCTCCAGAGGTGGTTCCTGATGGTGTATTGGTAGCTGTACAACACATACTCCTTGTGTAGTGGGAGTATTGTACTTAAATAATTCTGAATTAGTGGCTCTTTAGATTTTTGGAAGAGTGGTGGGTGTGAGCCAGGCAAGGAAGGCTGGTGCTGCAGCCAGCGTTGGTTGCCTTCCCTTGGAGCTTCAGCTGCTGCTCTGAAACACCCCTTTGATGGAGGGCAGAGAAAAGCTACCTTCTCCTGCTGAAGCAAGACAGCTTCTCCTGGATGCTAGATGCTATTCTCCTGGATATTAGATAAGATCAATGACCCTTAAGGGTCTGCTGAGGTTTGTTTTTCTTTGTGTGGTGCTTTATGAGGAACGTATGATCGCACAGTGTAACAGAGATACAGCCCAGAGAATATTTATAGCAATACTGACATGGAATACTAAGAAACGTGCAATTTCTGTAACATGATCATCGTTAATGGTTACCTACCAAATAAAGTCTAAATATTTGAGAAAATTAGCCTGTGAAAGTGGATGTGAAGGAATGAACACATACCAAATTGTTCTGTTGAACAGAAATTACCTTCTGAAGTAATGTGAACTTGGGATGACTTTTTACTCTTTGTGTAATGAGGGGAAAATGGTTCGGTTTTGCTCTTTAACAGATGCTGCCTTTGAATTGTAGCAAGAAGGGGGGAAAACAGATAATGATTTCCAGTAAAGTCTAATTTGTTAAAAGGCACAATTAAGCTTTGAGATAAATGATTTAGCTTTTAAAACACTGAGAGTAAAGGAATTAAACTGAATTCTCAGCTGCTGCCTGTAGGGTTGCTTTTTGAGTTCTGTAAAAGGGAGCATTGTGCATTCAAAAAAATTTCATTTTTCTGCTTGTGTTCTGTCTCTGAAACTACACATGTGCACTGACAGCTATTTTGCATCTATTTTAGGGCAGGTTATCTTATTTGATTCTTCTGAGAAGCTAAGCATGTTGCTATAGCTACTGAGCTTGTGGCTCTGGTGGGGGTTTTTCATCAGTTTCTAAATGTAATTGGTAAATAAGGCTAGTATAAGGCGTGTGACATTCTGCTGTCGGTTCCACTTGAAGATTTTATTTGTCTTTAATTTCTTTAGTTCTAGTATGTACATGGAAACATGTATATACCATTTTTATGTAAATATGTAGAGATGACAAAATGAAAAATGAATGTGCAGGTTTTCTAACCCAAGTGTTTGTTTCGGAAAGCTCTTGTATTCCTCCTGTTCAGCTTGTGCTTGGGTGTGGACTTCTGGTCTCCAGCACATAGTGACAGTATGAGATGCTGCTGAATGTGACGGCTGTGCGAACCATATGCTTGGAACTCCAGTCTCTAAAATGAGCTTTGCTTTCTGGTGTGCTACATCTAAAACAGATGCACTAGTAGAAAAAGTGCTGCTAACAGTATACTGCAGATATTAGGTACAGGTTTTTAACATGTGTAAAGAACCATTTTAAACAAGATTTAGGCTGCTACCCATTCTTGAACCTAACTACAGCACGTGCTGCATTCTCTGTTCCCTCCAGCTTGGTTCAGCTGTTACACTGTTGTTGCTAATATTGGGTGATGCTACTGGAAATGTAGTATTGGATTTGTCATGGGTGGGTGTAGTTTGGGTTTTTTTTTCCTTTTTTCATCCAAAGTCCACTGGAGTTTTAAGTCCTGTATGATCCTTAGGACAGGGTTGATGTTGTAATTTTTCAGCTGTCCAGGAGTATGAACATTGTGAAGTTCAACTACAGAAATGAAAGCCTTAATGCAAACCTGTTGCAATGAGGGCAGGCCAGGGTAGTGGCTATTGGCTGTTAATGGCTTTTTGTCAGGCAGCACTAATATAGGGTGGAGGGAAAATACCCTGTAAAGTAGCATGATCACTGGGAAGCCAGGCTATAAAAGGATCAGCTGGTTTCCAAGGATATTTAGAGATGAAAAGGTACAGATAGGTATCCAGTGAGACTTTTCAAGCCACTGATGTAAATTAGGATTCTAATGTTCATTGACTTAGAGAATGGAGGACAGCTCTACACTGGGTCTCCTAGTTAATTCCAGAGCCTGTGTATTTGTATTTCTAGGTGCTTTTTTACTGTTACATGTTGTGAGTGCCTTGCAAATTCTTCTGTACCAGTGATGGGTTTAGTAGCTACTTGCTGAACCTGAGTGTCTGTGATGCAGTGCTTCTGAGCCACTTGAGGTAGTATGAAGTCATTCTTTACACAGGTTTTATTAAGATTAGCGTCCTATTTAGGCTGCAGTAGCTAAGTCTGTCATAGAATAATTTATTGTGAAGCTCTTAACTTGCAGAGAATGATCTAAATACAAATATTGTTATTCTCTTGGCTAACAATAGGTATTCTGAGACTAGGAAGAAACTGTACTGAAGAGATTAAAGGACTGGAGGTTGCTACTGCAAACTCTAAAATTTTAAAGATTAACTTCAAGACAGGTTCATAACAACCAAACTGGTATTACATTTTTAGCATCAGTCCACTCACTTTTGTGAAGAAATATCCCTAATTCAGGAAAATCCCTTAATCATGGAAGCCCTCTTAGACAGTCTTTATGTATGTAAGGCCAGTGTGGTACCAGTTACCTGTGGAACAGATGAGATACATGTTTGGTGGCCTGGAACCTCTGCCTGCAAGGTGCTGGGCTGGATGTGTGACTTGTCAGCTTAGTGCTCTCTATTTCTGGTACTGAAATAGTAACTTCATTTTTAGGGGAATCCTGCCAATCCTGTAGACAGGGACATGGGTTTAACCTGTTAGGACATTATTATAGTCAGATAACTCATAAGGTAAGTGGTGACCATCCCTGTAAGGGTTTGGATTACCTACATATTTTCTTCAGTTTCTTTTGCTGCTGCTTTCCTGCAGTTCCTTCTTTCTTGCAAAGTCTTCATTGCTTTTATAACCTAAATTACTTTTTTTTTAGAAAAGAGCTGAGAAATAATTATGCATGTGATCTGGGAAATGAACAAATGAATGCAAATCCTGTGACTTAAGAGACATTTGATAAATTGTAATTGTGAAAATACCTTTCCTGGTAAAGGGTCACATGATTTCTGACTGCAGTGCTTGATTTAACAAGAGTAATTATGCAGAATCTTTGAAGGTTGAAATCCTAATTTTGGTTTCATTTAAATATCTGGTTGTCAAATCACATAGGAAAAAAAAATAAACATTGTCTTGCTGAACTGTTTATGAATGAGAACTATGTAGTGTCTATATTGT
The DNA here is from genome assembly GCF_012275295.1 of Melopsittacus undulatus. Lineage (NCBI taxonomy): Eukaryota > Metazoa > Chordata > Aves > Psittaciformes > Psittaculidae > Melopsittacus > Melopsittacus undulatus. The sequence continues at coordinate 15,102,975 of NC_047538.1, read as the reverse complement.
GTATGCATGCAGGTTAAATTCTGTTACACAGACAAATTCTTGTTTCAGAATCTGAAGTATTTCAGTACCTATATTTTAAAGGGATTCAAATTCTATCCATCCAATTAATTGCATTAATATCTTAAAAAATAATATGGGCATTTGCATGTATGCATAATCACTTAAGGTGCTTATCCTGTCATTTACTGAGTGACTGTGACCAATGACGTCAGAATTCTTGGCTTATAAAAATACAGCCTTGACAACTGTACATTGACATTTACATTGACAACTGTAAAAAATAATTGTAATTAGAGTTTAGTCAACATATAAACCAGAAATGTTCAAAACCTTCCTTTTGCTTTGTAGCCATCCAGGTGGTGTAGAATTTACTGGGATGCTGCTGGTAGGTTACATCAGCAGCATTGCAGGAAAGTAGTAGTTTCATAGTAAGCAGAATTAAATGGGGAAATACACCTTTTTATTGGCAAAATTTGGCTGGGGTACTGAGTCGATTTCTGTGTTTTTTTTTCCTTTTTCCCCACTTTTTTTCCCCCCTAAATCCCTGTTGTATTTAAAACATGCAGAGCAATCATTGATCTGCAGCTGAAGTGCAACCAGCTTTGGGTGAAACACAGAAGCTGTTTAACAGCAGGACTGCTCTGTAGCTTAGGGCAGAAAACAAGGATGTTCTTTCCAGTTTGAAGTACTAGAAGTGTAACATGCTGGTGAAGCCTGACTTGTGATTTCTCAGTTGGCTGATCTGACTATTAGCAAAGAAGAGACTGCTACGAGCTAAAAGAATTACTCATGTAACTCAACCACTGCTGGTGCTTTGATGCTGAAGATTAAGGCCCAGTGCTCATTGGCAGTCATTAGGGATTGACCACCCTCAAGTATATGATGTAGTTGCTATATAATTATGTTGGGATTTTTTGTGACATTAGGCTTGATATGTCTTCTGTTTCAAAATCTGCCCTAGGATCACTGACTGTAACATAGCTAGCATTTCAGATAGATTGCTGATTATTGCTTTATCCTTTGCTTGCATTTAGAAGAAGCTGTTTCACAGAATTAGGAGTTAGTTTTCTAGTACAAGGTAAATTTCTGGCTCTTACTCATTCATACAAGGAGATAAGAAGTATTTCACTCGGATAATACACGCACTTGAGTATTAAAAATTGTGCTTACCTGCTCTTTTTTTTTCTTTTAAGTGATTGAATACTATAGTTAAAATAGATAATATATAGTGATATAGTATGCACCTTTGTTACTGCACTAACAGAAATTAATAGTCAGTTCCTCAATTGAAAAAAAGGCACGAAAACTATTGGATGTCTTTATATATATTTTAATGCAGAAATGCATTAAAAGTCCCAGGTTGGTTTTAAACTTGCAGTACTGAAATGACAGACATGAATTCTCCAAATAACACAGAGCTGCTCAGAAACCCCAATTCTTTTATGGGGGTGGTAAATCTCTTGTGTACTTGTCTTCCTGATACTGTCAGTGACAGTTTTGCATAAAGTGAAGCTGGTATCAGTAGTGGAAACCTATAGCTTTACTTCATCTCCAAATCAGGTAATGCTGCCTGAAGTATTACCTTCCTGCGATCACTTCAACAAGACAGTGTCTTCAGTCCTGCTTTTTATCGATCACAAGTTGGTCATATTTGGATCCTCTGGAATGAAAATATCTTACAAGTGCAAGAACATTATCATGTTGGACTTAATTTCTGAGAAGGCTTTTGTGTGTGTTGACACTTATTTCCCTGTAGAGTCCCTTGAAACATGCATACTTGGAACCTCTTTGGAGGGCCAAGCCACTGCTTTGTTCTGTCTCTCAGAAGGGCTTGTGATTTTCCTGCATTTCCTGTAGAGCTTGAAATTATTCATATATTGATGTTCTACTGAAACAAGCATGGAAGTCAAAATTAGGATGGCTTTTATTTGTAGCTTGTTTTGTGCATGGTCATAATCTATAACATTAGTAGCATGCTGCTTGCTGCAAAGGCTTCTTCTTTATGCTGTTTTTATGGCAAAGCCAGCTGGGTGGCAGTGGTTCCTATCTGGAATCTTTGCAGACATGTTTAGCATGACACTGAGTCGTGCTAGTGCAACTTCCTCAGTGCAGCTGAACCCAGCCTTTAGTGTGTGTATTCATAGATATGGCTGTGTGGCTTCCAGGTGGCTTGAGCATGGGCAGACGCTGCTTCCAGAAAACAGCACTGATGTAAGTGCAGGGGAATGCAGGGGCTCCATGTGTATCTGTGTGTGCTTTAGATTTACTTTTTATTAATATCTCGGTGGCAAATGTAGACATTGGGTTTATGAGAAGAAAATATTTCCCACAAGATGAAACTTAAAGATTTCAGTCAGAATTTCCTGTTAATGCCTCTTTAAAAATGGAATGAAATGCAAGTCCTCATGTGTTACAATATAATGGATGAGAGAGGTTTTTTGCATGTGACAGTTGCATGTGTTAGTGCTTGTGTGAATAGGGTTGCATGTACTGAACGGCCAGTATTAAGTGAATCTTACTTTGAAGGGATCATCTGCTGGAGAGTTGTATGGGTTCCGCAGTGATATTTTTTGGATTGAAGGTTCAGAACTCGGGGGAAATTCAAGTGGATCTACTGAAAAGTGGAGGGGGCTTAGCAAGAATAAAACAATCTCTGCATATCTGTGGTCTTTATTATTCACTTTTGACCATTTCTGCTTCAAATACCTGGTAATTCACTTCTACTGAGTTCAGAGTCCTACCTGTGTGCACAGCCACCTTGACTGTGTTTCAAGTAAATATATATTCTACTGCTCATACATGAAAGGAGTGATTGCATAGAATTAAGTGTAAGCAGAACAGCAACCACTGTGTTGACTACAGATTTGGTTTAATAGGTAGTGTTTTATTCTCTAGTTGGTATGACATTGCTGCCAGTGAAAGCTGGTACTTCATCTGGCCATAGCAGGGTTTCAATGACCCGTATTGATTTAATATTTTTCCCCTGTTTTTTACCCCCTTTGTCTAGCTTTTGTCTCATTATAGTAAAAGCTGATGTGAGACAAAGAAAGCTATAGCAATAGATGCTTCTGGGACTCGCATACCAAGCACGTAATTGTTTCTATGCCTCTTTGAAATAGTTGCCTATCTCCAGCTATAATGATGCACCAGAGGAACAAATCAAAACCTGCTCAGCTCAGTACCAGAGATTTTTTGTCTTAATCAAAAGAATATATTCTTGCTGCAGAGCCAGTTGCTAGCTCCAAGAAAAGCTGAAAAGTGCTGCCTGTCCCTCAAGAAGCATTTTCCTGCAGGCACAGTTTTGATAGATGTGTGAAGGGCATACCATCTGCCTTAGGGTGGTAGAGGGAGCTGTGTAACACAGGGCTCCTAAGGGATTACAAAGCTGTAGGACATTTAGAAGTGTTGAGGACAGAGAAAAGGAGGGCAAAAGGAGTCTCTTGTGCTGAGAAGCAGGCTATTGAAGCATGGTGTGAGTGCAGTTTGTCTTGTGGTCTTTGTATCATCTCAGTAAATCCTGGCTATTGCCTTTCAGGATTTTTACTGGGCTATCTACTTCCTATCCCCATAAATCATTACTGACTTACGATATAGCACCCTTTATAGCCTCTGCAGGCTTAGCTGTGATTTAGATCACTGTACCAGTACGCTAATTGGCTGCTTCCTCCTATTGTCATTTCCAGGCTCTGTAGGTGTCCTTGCCTTTCCTCCTCCTTGAGTTTCATGATTCTACAGTCTTAAAGGGTAATGGTAGAAAGGGCTCTGACATGAATGCTTTTTCTTGGTGAATTGATTTCTCGCATAGGTTGTAAAACTGGCCTTTCTGACAGGGTCTACTTGAACATTCAGATCTCATGGGGTCTCTGTTGGGCTTCATTGGTTTCCTTTGGGATTGTTTAAAAAGGACTTTCAACTCAATTTAATGTACTCCTATTTTACTGGTCCTGCAGCATCTGAAGCTCGAGGTGTCTCTCAAGTTGAGCCCACCTACCTGAGAACACAACTTTTTTAATGCCTGAATAAAAATCTGACTTTAATAGAAAACTGTATAACTGGAAAATATGCTGTAGCTAATGTGCAGTCAAGCACAAATGTTATGGAATAACTAACATTGCTTGTGCTGGTAATTTTGTTTGTCTTTGTGTAACACAAACCCTAAGGATGGGCTGTGTTCTGCTATCTGCTGGTCAGGAGGTCACAAGATGTAGTTCCTCCTGTTTGTTGTAGGTCTGAAATAGACAAGTGGAGATGGAAGTGATTGTATTTGGGGAGATTAAAGAATTGCTTATTTGGAAGCATGAAGTCACTACAAGGGTGTTTGAAGATTGTGAAGTAGTGAAGCATCCGTTATCATTCTCTACAGCTGCCTGACAGGAGGATGGAGCCAGGAGGGTGCTGGTCTCTGCTCCCAAGGAACAAGGGACAGGACAAGGGAAAATGGCCTCAAGCTGCACCAGGGGAGGGTTAGATGGAGATGAGGAGCAATTCCTTCCCCAAAGGGTCCTCAGGCTTTACAACAGGTTGCTCAGAGCAGTGCTGGAGTCACTGTACAGGAAGTGTTCACAAACCATGCAGAGGAGGCCCTCAGTGCCATGGATCAGTGGTGGCCCTGGCAGTGCTGGGTTTGGACTGGATGATCCTAAAGGTCTTTTCCAACCTGATTGATTCCATGATTCTGTGATTCATGGGGGGCGTTCTATAGTGAGGTACTGTTAGAACAGTTTCCCACATCACTATAATATAGCTGTCAACATGGAAGTGGCACAACCTGGTACAGGAGCTTAATAACCAAACGTTGTACATGTGGGTAGGTGTATTTATGGCATCAAGACTTACAGGCAAATAAGAGCAATGCTCTGTCTTTACCTTTCATGCAGTAGTAGGTGAAATCAACACAAGAACAAACATTTTTATTTTATATCATAGTTAAGGGTAATATATAATTCATGCTGAGATCCTTCAACATTTAAATTTCCTTGTTTCATTACAATGCTTCTTAAACAGACTTAATAAAAACTTCAGTTCCCATGATTTACCCCTTCAGAGATGTCACAGCATATCCCAGCTGCAGAGGAAGCTGCATATCATTAAGTATGCACTGAAAATACAAAGAAAGCACTTGATGTTTTTCCCAGATCCATATTGTGTTCTTTTACAGTTTGGGGCTTTCTGCATCATCTTTATTGATTAAAAAACTGGGGTTTGGATACTTGTTCCAGAACTTGCTTTAGGTGTATAGGATTTTCCCCCATTCATAGGTAATGACCAAAAAAATCTGCTGTCCCTGAAGACTGTCGAGGAGCTGTACCTAAAGAATGGTAACTAAATAAGACTGAGATCATTGTCAATAACTTCATGCACTTCCCATCCTGGGAACAGCATCAACAATAATGTTTTGTTTGTCCATTGATTGCATTATTATTAAATATATAAATCAAACACAAGGTTAGAACATTACTATTTCACAGTATGGTCAGAAACTATCGGATTTTGTAGTACACTGAGGAGCAAATCATATCTGAGGTTTTGTGCATACACAGAGCTTTAGCACCATTGGTGGCTTGTGGCTTCTTTACTCTTAATTCTTTCAGGAAAATAGAAAGTACCATATTAAAAAAAATAATTAGCTGCAATAGAAATTGAAGTTTCTATAACTGCTTTTACACTGTTGAGACAGATCTCTGAGGGTCGTGGTCTCATTTTATAAGTAAGAGAACTAAGGTACTGAAACAAAAACGAAGCCATAAAGGCAATCAGTAACAGTGCCAGTGATAAAAACAAGCATCATCTGGTATAAAGTCCAACCTTCTTCTGCCCACCAGAAGGATTTAGCTGCAGGAAGCTACACTATTTTTTCTGTTTAGCCTGGAATCCTTACAGAAGCAGAATGGAACTCTTCCATTTATTTTCAAACTCCATTTCTTGTGACACAACAAATGGAACAATTATAAGTAATGAAGGCAGTTGTTCTCTTAGGTGTTTTGTAACAAATAAAGAACAAACTGTTTCAAAGAAATCGGAGGGAACCTGTTAACAATTACCTGTTAGCTCCTCCTCAAGCTCAAGCTTGCTCACACTGGTCACATTAAATCCTGTTCTGAGCAAATAAACAACCCCTAAGTGAGAGCCAGAGATTAGCTACATTCTCCTATGGAACTTCCAAAGCAGCAGCATCTTTTATGGGAGCAATTTGTCTGAGAAGTTGGCAACATACCCTTTGTCTCAATGATGTAGATCCTAGCGAGCCCAGAGAGAGAGGATCCTTTGTTGCCTCTATTAATGCTAGAATTATTTTGAATAGACATTTCCCATCACTGTATTAGTCTTGATCTCCATCCCTTGTTGTAGGCAGTAGTAACCGTGAGGGTATTGTACTGTGGCCAGCCTAGAGCAGTATTCACTCTGAATGGAATTTCCATACAGAAATCTGATAAAGGGACGGCAGTGGAAATTGAACTAGAATGTGTTATTTGTGCATGGTAATTGCAAAAATAGTTTGGACATGCATAGAGTGCTCTGAGAGTCGCAAACAGATTTCATTTAAGCTAATTACATATTGGCATATCAGTTTAAAGGGATCACAAAGGGCTTCTCCTTCTGCATGTGTTGTATTAACTATCATACACCGCTGCTGCAGTAAGGTAAGCTAATTTGGAATGATCAGCTTGAACTTTTATGTGGCCTAGGCTGAAACTGCTTCTTATCTCATTTTGTCTTTACATTTCTGGCTTTAAAATAAAGCTTTAACACAGCAAATGTTAGATATTGAAAAGCAGGGGGAGCTCTTCCTATCTTTTACATTTAGAAGGAGCAGTATTTATGTTAGTGCTGAGTGAAACTGTTCACAGCCTCCTAATAAAACGGTAATTAGTAGGGTATACTAGCTCTTTTCCTTGAAGGTATACAGCTTTGAGATTATCCCATGATTAGTAACTCTGGGCTTTGTAGGTGGATAGGAAAGTGGAGTGATACCGAGACAAGCCAATCAGCTTTTTAGAGTGCTTGTCATGTTCCTGTTCTCTGATTTCACTGGTTAGTACTAAAAGGAAGTGTTGCTTGTAAGGCACACTAATAGGGTGAAAAAAACACGTCTGATTTAGTGATTGAGACTGTGCAGGAATGCGTACTGGGATGGGAAGGATGGGGTAGAAGCTGCACCGTAAGTTTCACACCAAAGTCTGTCTTCATCTTAGTAGTCACACTACAGTCTCTTAAGTCAAAACCCACTGATGGGGTCAGAGGCTCCGATTTCCATTGACTTCAAAGGAATTGCTAATGCCCCATTTCTGTCAGCATCTGACCTCCTGAAAATTCAGAGAAATAAAGCCTAAAAGTGTGGGTCCTTTTTGAAGGCTTTGGAAATCAGAGTGTGTTTTGTCCCAGAATCACTGAATAATTTATGTTGGAAGGGACTTTTGGAGGTCATCTGGTCCAACCCCTGCTCACAGCAATGTCTTTAAACCTTTTATGACATCCTTGTAAGACTGGCCATATGTGAGCAGTTCGAAGCTTTGTTAGGTTTGGTTCAGTCATAAACCATAAACTGTAACCCTTTTAGCTTGAGCTAAATAGTGAGGAGAAAAACATCTTCAAATATTGAGCACTTGCACTCTCCACATGTAATATACAAGGCTAACTTAAATATGATTACTCTTGAAACACAGCAGTAATAATTGGTGTAATAGTATGGATGTAAGTTGTGGTTCTTCCCATTGCGGATTGACCAGACAGGGGGCTGTGGCTTTTGGGAACAGACTTTCCTATGGAAAGGTTTCATTTCACACACACATACAAACATAAATAGGAATTAAAATCATTACAGTCTGGTATGCTGAAACAGTGGGAAGGTTTTCATGGCATGATAGCTCAAAAGTATTATAAATGTTGAGAAGGCCATCTTTTTTCCTTTTAATATTAAAACTTTTATGTTAGGGTCATTAAAAACAACATGCAAGAGTGTAGATTATCTGTAAAAAATAATGTGAAAATTAGTTTGAGTAATGATAGATGGAGATGCTAGTTAAATTTAAAAGAAAATGTGAAAGTATGTAAGCTGTTGCATGCAAGTTCCTATGCTGAACCTAGCATACTTTTGAGCATATAACATATTTGGGTTTGCATCTCATGTAGTTGAACTATTTTGTAGTGAAGAAAATACATTATTTATGTATTTTAGAATACTTAATACTGATTTCCAAATAGAAGTATTGCAGAAGGATCTTAATTTGTGGAAGATAACTTCCTCTTATCCACTGCATAGTCACCCAATTCATTCATCCAGACACCAAAAGTACTAGTCACTTTGTGCTTTTGCCATAACAGGGAGGCTAGATTGGGAATAGTGTTTGGTTGAAAGAAGTAGTGATCACAGAACTGCAAAGCAGGATGCATTCCTCCTTATAGGATATGTTCTTCCTTATAGCCTGTGGCTAATGTGATATGTTAATCACACAAATTTTGGGGTTTGGAAGATGTTCTGCTCTGCATTCAAAGTGCCGAAGTTAAACATTTGATTACCCTTGAACTCTCATATGCAGAGAGATAACCATTTCTTCTAGATATTCATAACTTAGGTCAAAATAAAAACGGAAACTAGTGGTACTTTTATTATCTTTACTTAGCATTACTGTCACTTTGTTGTTTCTAGGCACAGGTCAGATAGTCCTGTAGACGCTCATTCAGATTCTGTAGCTGATGGATAATGCATCTGTTTCCTTTAAATTGGCATGCTAAGATGAGAATGTGAGCAGCTAAAGAACTGGAGTCAAGAATAAGTGCTTAGCCCTTACTTGGGTAATCAATCTCCCAGACTCAATAGGAGGCATGCTACAGAAATAGCAGGAAGGCGAATCTGAAAAGATGTGGGATGATTTCTTTAGTGTAAATGTGGTTTTGTGTCACTTTATTTCCGTGACTCACTATATCTAATATAAACAATAAAAGACAGAAGACGACTGGCTTTCTGAGGGTGGAATCAAATCTGAATAAATTTAACACGGATTTAATCTGTAGAGAGCTGGAGTGGAACTTTTTTGGGTTATGTCTGACAGTTATTCTGTAATTACTGGCTGGAAAACAAATGTTTCAGCCTTTTTATTCAGCAATACTAGCAAAAAAAAAAAAAAAAAGGAAAGTACAAGGATCATTTTAACCCTCTGTCCCGCTGTTCATAGTTCATGTAGTTCTTACTTTATGCTATTGCTGGGGTAAGCTAAGCACCTTTTGGAACAAATAATAACTGTAAACTATATCTCCAGGAAGAGGTAGTAACAGAAGCGGGACAGAGAATGGAGGAGTAAGCAGTAAAAAGCAGGAGTAAGCAGCTTTATTTTAAAAGTACAATCAAGTCATGTTTACCACGGTTGCAGTGCTTTATCCTCACATCTTGCAAGCTGCCTGCTAAAACTGAGGAATCTTGCGTTGAGCATGTCAACTTGCTTGTTTGGAGACTATGTGTGATAGTGCCTGGAGGCCTGGATTGGGACTAAGACCATACTGTGCTTGGCACTGTACAAATGAGGAAAATTAAGCCAGTCCTTTCCCAAGAAGCTTACTAGAGAAAAAGCCTCGCTGTGATGACTGTTGTGGTTGGGTCTCTGTGGACATACATTAAACTGAAAAAAGTCAGCTCGTGTTATATTAAGAATATGAAGTACAAAATATTTCTGTTTTGCAGATGTCTTTATGCGTATTGATATGCGATAGAAGACAGCAGAGCAATCTACTGCAGAATCTCCATGTACAGAGCATGCTTGTTTTATTTGTCTTGCATATTGATAGTGATTTTAATTGGATTTGGTTTTATTTATCTGGCACATACCACAGTCAATTCTGTGAACATGTATTTTGTAGGTTTTTCTGTATGGAGGGACAGGCCTGTCTGTGGTTTTTCTTGCTTCTCTCGTATCCTCAGCATTTGGTGGATGAGGGCTTTGCAACTGGAGCATTTTCTGACTGCAGGACTCCATCAGTGCAGGCGGGTGGTTTTTTTTCCCCTAAGTTAATTCCTCTTTACATTCTGCTCTGAAATCCCAGTGGGTTCCTGCTCAGCAGTGCTTTAACTTCTGAATATTGAAACCAGCAGGTATGGTGAGAATGGAATATTTTAAACAGCAAAAGAGATACTTGGCTAATGTATAATATCTCATCCTCTATACATTGGACTGAAGAGAAAAGCTGTTTGAGAGTCGCTTTGGGTACAACTGTTTATGGAAGTGACTAGGACTTACAGGGTATGTGAAAGCTCTAAAGCAGGAGAATGATGCCAGGTGCTGGGGAAAAAGGAAACGAAGACATCTCTGGATTGGTAATTCTGCTTTTAGGATAAGGTGGATGTAAGTGTAAATCAGAAAATTTTGTTTGGCAACTGTGAAAGGCAAGACACACTTATCCAAAGGTAGACATTTATGGGTAAAGCATCTTATATTAGCACCTGTCCGCAGTACAATGTGGAGATCATGCTCATCCTTTTAGATTAAGTTGGTGGCTGTGATACATTTGGACTTTGTTATGTTCAAAGGCTTTTGTAACTAAGTGTGACTTCCAGTGGAAAAAGAAAAATGTGATAAAAGCTCCAATAGCATATAAAATAGGTTTGTGTAGGTCAAAGAAGCAGAGAGAAGGGTGATGCTGGGCTAAAATATGATGGCTTCTTGTCAAGTCCCTGAATTAATGCTTTCCTGGCAAGCAGGCATGTGTAGGGGTGTATGGGAAAGGAGTGAAATAGATTACAGGCCAGAAATCGGATTCTTGAGCAAGGTGTTTTTCTTTTTCTTGGATGGAAGAAATAGCTGAGTAGTAACTTTTCTATGAAGGCAAAAAAGGCCACCTTTGACACAAGGTCTCTATGGGGAACAGTTGAGAACGTGATAGAGAAAATAACAGGGGAATGTTTTTTAAGGGGCCTATTTCTTTTTCTTACGAGGGCTATTGAAATAGAAAACCTCCCTAAGCATACCAAAAAGCATATTCAACTTAAATGTTACTGATACTTTTCTACTGAACTGCCTTGCTTGGTTGTCTGACAAACAGGAAAAAAATGCTAATTCTGACAGTAAGGTTTTTTTTCTTTCCTATGCCTAATTTCTTTGCATATTTAATTCACTCTTCACCTTAAAATAGCTTTCTGGTGTTTGCCTTGGTGGCCTTTTCTGGCTTTATTTGCTTTTGAATTGATTTGCAAGCTTTCACTCACTTCCTTTTTGAATGAAGATCTGTGATGATAAGGGGATCATATATCTTCCTCACTGTCCTTTGATACCTTGCTTCCTCTCCAAAACATGTTTCATACAACACTGGGCTCATCAGCTGGGTTTTTTAATATTCCAAATGGTGGAGTTCTGTAACAGGAGTTAGGAAGCAATACTGTAATACAGTTGGCCTGTATGACTAATCAGTTAGATAAAGAATTCAGGCTGCAGAATAGCAGAGCCTTCATGCTTGATTGATGATAACAGCAGCCAACTGACTTACTGCCCTTACTGCTAGCATCCCCCACACTATTAGAGAGGATTTCCAGCACAGTACAATAGATTTGTCGTACTAAGCATAATGCTGGGGTTTGTAGTGCATGACATCAAAACCCAAAGAAAAGCAGGTCAAAATGGATGACTCCCTGAATATACTTTGAAAAGCAGGAGTGGAAGAGTCTGGAACCAATGCTTGCTCATTCCCTACCTGCATACTTCCTACCTAAAAGAAGTGGATTAGTCTCTGTACTTAGCACAGCATAAAGAATGTCTCTTATTCCTAATAACGTTTACCATGGAGCTTGTTTTGCTTTGGCAAATCTCCCAGAGCCCAGGGAGATTCAGGCAGGGCTGATTTCTTAGGCTAGTAGAAGCTATTCTCTTTGAGTCAGGGCTTATGGAACTGTCATTATATGTAAGCATAGAATATATGGCCTGAAATAAATATCTTTTATGGAACCCATAAGAAGGAAAAGATACTTGTTTAATATAAATGGATATTAATTTCTTTTGTATTATAGGCTATAAATACCTCTCAGAAAATCTTATATGCTGTGGCTTTGGGTTAGGTTTTTTTTGGTGTGTCTCTAGTGATGTGAACTTACTGCACTATCCGCAAAGCTATCATCAATCATACTGTTGTATTGAAGCTGCAAAAAATAGGTTGAGGTGGGAGAACTTTCTGTTGCAAAGAGGAAGATGGAGGTTTGCCTGGATGAAATCAAAATCTGTTTATGAATCTCAGGAGAGCAGTTCCAGTCTCCTGCTTTATAGGAGAGTAAGGAGCCAGGAATCTGGATGTTTCTAACACATACACATAGTAATACATTTTATGGACACTGAACTTATCAGGTGTCAGGTGTTAGCAGATTGATTGCATTCTGTGTCATTGCAGAAACCTAGCGATATGGTTTTTCTTTATAAATATCATTATGACCACTGTTCTCATTATACCTAGTAAAACAGAAGCAAAAGGCACCTAAAATAATATCTATAAACTGGGTACTTGGTTTAGATTGATGTAGATGTTTGAAGCGGAACTCCACTGAGTGCATAAACATAAAACATTTCTGTAACCAGACTTAAGTTGCCAGATTGAGATCTGTACTTTAATTTATGACTTCTACAAAGAAATTGCCCAAATTGTAAATAGCTGGTGATGCTCTCTGCCCAGAATTTGAGTTTTGTGTTTGACTTAGTACCTGATAGAGAAGTACTGAGCTACTGTAGTGGTTTTGATTTGAAATTGAAGCTGAAAATTCATTGTGAAGTTGTTAGCAGCAGGGAGCTTCTTTTGTGAAGAACTAAATTAGAAGCTTTCAAATCTTTTAGTACTGACAGACTAAATGACCTCAGCAAGCGATTAAGTTTTTATTCTATCACTGATTCATCAACAGTTGTCCTTCCTTTCTGGGTCCATTATTCATCACTAAAAGAGTTCAGTATGAAAGGGAAATTTACCTTTTACAACTTGGCCTCTCTTCCTGCTTCTTTCATTCCCTGTAGCCACAATCTAAGCCATAGAAATACAATTACAATATTGAATGACTGGAATTTATGAGACAATTTAGGTTTGGGAAGTGAAGTTGCTGTTTATGGTGTAGGTACCTGTCTCAGTGGCTGAAAGCTGGATACTGGTAGCATGAGTGATGATAAGGCAGCCCTCCATTTGCTAATGGGAGGATTGCCAGTTGTACTGCACTGGCTGTTGCCTGACAGTGGTTGCTCCTTAACAGTTTCCCTTTTGATCTATATGCCACATGAACTTAACATCCAGTGTATCACATGGAAATCAGGCCCTGTGTGTTAACCTGCAGCTCAGTCTAACAACCGTTTTAATGCCGTCATAAACCTACACATTCTTGTATAGCATAAAATACACCAGATTGCATCTCATAAACTGTTATGTTAATGTTCTGTATTTATGTATGTGCATTACCTAAAAGATGTGAAGTTCTCAAATGGAAAATGGGCTACAGTATCTGCTCTGAAATGCATCTGCACTATCTATTTATAAGTGATGTTTGAACTGATGAACTTGCCTTATGCTATGCCTCCCAAACAGATGCCAGAGATAGTAGGTTAGTCCAGTTATAGAGATATCATAAATCTGGTACAGCTTGAGATGATCTATGTTCAGTGTTCATCTAAGTAGTACTCAATGGTGTGTCATGGGGAGGCAGGAAATCCTGGATGAAGCAAGGGATATTCTGGTTATATGACCACTAGGAAGACAGATTTTTAAGCTATTGTGTCCAATGGAAGCAATGACACAATCTATTTAATACTATTTTATGTTTTTCAAGCTAGGCATGTCTTATAGGCAGCTCTGAATGACAAATTAATTTCATTTTAGTCTTCTGTGATTGACTTGGTCTCCTGGGTCTATAAATCAAAACAATTGATGTTTAGCTTGTTTAAAGTTCAATCATGCCCAAGATTTTGGCTCTGATGAATATTTTAGCCATAGAGCTCTGCACCAGTGGGGAACAGATGAGTCAGGAAACATGTTGTCATTTTCATTTTTTCTTGGGGAAAATAAGCTAGGGAAAGGATTGTGACCCTCCAGTGATTTCATGAAACAGATGAGTGGTACAGAATGAGAAGTGTCTGGAACAATCTATCTCCTCTAACCAGAGTGTTATGGAGTTAGTTCTGCTGCCCTATAAGAAAGAAAAGGGAGGAAAAAAAGGGGCACAGAATTGTGCTGGTTGGAAATAAGCAATAACACTTCAAAAACTCATACTGAAGCATTATTGTGTGTTAACAGTGGTACTTGCTGTGTGAACATCCAGCATCTGCCAGGAACCAGTTCCTGTCCTACTGATCTGAGAGCAATATGTACCTCTGCAGGAGTGGATTAATTTCCCATTTGTGTTTACTTGCTGTAATTCCATATGGGGAAATGTGCAAGCATGGGCAATGTCTTTGGGAAAATGTGGAAGAGATGCAGGAGAGGGGAAGTAAGAGGGACAAAAGTACACTTGAGGTTGTTTAAGATCTGTTAAGGAACTGTGATTGGTAGAAGTCATGTACCTGAAAGAAGAAAATACAGTTTAAAATATTGCAGAGCAGTTCAAGCTGTACAGGAATAAATGAATATTTTTCTCTTATTCTTAAAATGTGTATTCATATTTTTGCTATTTCTTTTTTACTTTCACTTGTGGAGATCTTTAAAAATCTTTGCTTGAATCTCTTTGCTGAAGTGTCTGCTTTCATCATCAGAGAAATCTTAGAAACCTCAAAGCCACTCCTTCCTGGTTAGTCCACACAGAGGTTGTTCTGCCAATGTCCTGCTTCTTGACTCAAGCAAAGGTATCAGTTCTGGGTATTAAGACTTCATGATCAGATTAGAGTAGACTTGCACCAATTTTGGCACTAAAAAGCATTTTATCCAGCTGTATGATCAGAAGGAGACACAAAAGCGTCTGACCTTTGTCTGAGGACTTTAATTCCTTTATTCCTCCTAGGAGGAATCTTCATAGGATTGTCTCTAAGTCCAATATTTCACAAGCCAGTTTGATCTATTTGCCTTGGGTATTTCCTAGCAGTGATGGGGCAATTACTTTTCATATCAGGTAGCACTTATTTACCTGTATCAATTTCTTTTTCCTTAGCACCTATTTCTATTCCATAATTGCAACCTATTTTTAATATTCAGGATTTAAGCTTAAGGAATTGGGAATATGAAAACTAGTGAGAACAATTAAATTGCATTAAAATTCCCATAAAGCATTTAGAGGCAATTACTCTAAACCTGCTGTAATTATAAGGTTAAAAAGCACAGTGTAAGTTCTGCCGACACTCTGTAAGTCCATTTTTCAAAGGAGGGTAGTTTCAAAGCAGCTCTACCCAGACTTACTGGGCTGCTCAGTGCAGCCTGCTTCAAGGCACTAATCGATTAAATCTATGCTGTTTAATATTAAACTACGTCCTTTCTGTCCCAACCTGCTTTTTCTTTTCTGTCTGCTCATGAGTGGCAGAATTTTATGGAGAAAGTAACGTGAATTTTATGGGGACAGTCCTGCAGTTGAGCTAAATGGGTACTGAAGTAAATAATAGAAAGCCTTCCTTTGCTTGTTCAGCATGGTGGGGATATGAACTCCATGGAGTAATGCCCATCATTAACTAAAAATATTAAAACCAAGACAGGGTTTTATATTCTGGGGGCTTTTTCCTCTGCCTTAGTTCTCTAATTAACATCTTGATGACTAAGTCTGGTCTCTCACAGATGTCCTTATGTACTCTTAATGCCAGACCTATTTGAAAAATGCCAGGTTATTTGGAGTAAACATGACCAGTGTATTTTCTGCAGCATTAAGAACAGTTCATCATACATGAATGTTTACTACTACTACTACTACTAAAAGTAATACTTAAAATCCTCTAGTAATGTGCATTGATACTAGTAGTAGAAGGACTAGTATTATTAATTCATTCAGGCATGCGTCAGCCACCCTGGAATATTGCTTGGATCTGCCAGGAGAGGGCATGTGTCACTCAGAGCAGGCAATGTTTCCCCACTGCTGCCCTGCCTGCCACCATATACTGCTGGGTGATTCCAGAGCTGGGGCAATTTCAGGCCCAAAGAAAGGCTTGAGATTCTTCCAGTTTCTAACGTAGGTTGCTTGCTCTTACGTGCTGACATTCTTCATGGCAGTTTGCCCAAGGCATGTTAAGTGACCACCATAAAAAGAGAAGCCTTAGATTGACTACAAAGGGTTTTCAATCTTGATCCTACCGTATCCTAACAGGGTTTCTGGCAGATCTAATTTCATTTGTGTTGTGTGGGGTTAATGGCTTGATAGGTACAACTATATTAATAAATAATTCTTAATTACAAGGTGTATTGAATTGCTATGAGAGGAGATAATATCTCTTTATGACAATATTGTGCATAACTCAGCTAGCCTACCAAATGAAAAGGGATAAAATAATAATTTGCACAGTCAGATGTTTTGAAGCCACAGAGGCAGGTAACAAGATTTGAACATCATTGATTCATCTGTGAGCAGAACTGGAGTACAGGCAGTGAGATAGCAAAATAACCTGCTGGTGGGTCAATTAAAGCTCTCTGGTAAACAATCCAAACAAGTGCAATTCTGCTTCAGGCATTTCCTGCCTGTTTCTATAGCAGTAGCTTATTCACTCCTAGACAATTCCAGTGGTTAAGTGGTATTTGGGGGGTTTTGTACCTTCAGAGTGTGCTGTCTATCAAACAAGATTTCACAAGGACCATTGCATTAAATTTCTGAATTATCCCAATTTTAGAGACACAGAGTAAACATGTAGCAAGCAGAGTTTTAAATGACAGGCAAAATGGAAGAGAATTTTATAGTTTTAAAGCATTTACCCGCTTGGATCACTTGGACGCTACCTAAGATAAAATCATAGAATCATAGAATAGTTAGGGATGGAAAGGACCTTAAGATCATCCAGTTCCAACCCCAGTGCCATGGGCAGGGACACCTCACACTAAACCATGTCACCCAAGGCTCTGTACAACCTGGCCTTGAACACTGCCAGGAATGGAGCATTTCCAACTTCCCTGGACAAAGATGGACATATATTACATATATCAAAAAAAAAGGTGATTTAGCATGCCAAAATAATGATGTAATTTTCTTTTTTAATCTCCCTTCAGTCATTTTTAAATGACTGAATGGTTTTAAAATATGTACAAATATTTGAAATTGTTATTGAGCGCCCAAGCAAGTGCTGAGTGAATTTTATGGGTGGGGGGGTTGTTGTTTGGTTTGGGTTTTGTTTTTTCATGCAGCACCTCTGATGGCTGCTCATGGGCCAGAACTGCATTGAGGTGTTAAAGATAGGAGTTTATGACTGACAGTGTTTAATATTTTGAATTTACCATGAAGGCTGGGATTTGAGAGCCGAACTTAATCTCTGTGTCAACTTAATTAAACTTGGTTTAATTAAGCAAAAGGAGTCATTTCAGTACAGAAACTCCTTACAGAGGAGTGCCTTATTTTAGTTCCACCTCTGGTGAAGCATGTAGTAGTCAGGGATATGTGTAGAACTTTGTTCCTGTTGCCTTATGAAAGTCCCAGGTGATGCCTGAGATTGCAGTGCACTGATTTTTTTCTTGTCCTGGAGAACATCCAGAACAAATTATCAGAATCTGGTTGCAGGCAAAACAGACTGCCTTGGAAGACCCATCTGAAGTGCAAAATACTGTAAAGATGAGGGCTGTCTTAGCTTGTAAAAAATAAAAATAAGAAGTAGTTTTCAATTACATCACATTAAAATGTAGGACCATATGGCTCAGCTCTGTTTAGCTTACTAAAAATACCATATACTCCAAAATGTGCTTCAAGTTTCTCTTTGAAAACTCTGTGCTTCTCAGGTTGTCATGGAAGCTTATGATACAATACTGAGAAGGAGATTAAGAAGAAAAAAAGAGGGATTTTTTTTTAATTGGAGCTGAGGAGGGATAAATCCAAAACTTTGCCAGTTTTTCTCCATGAGAAAAGTAGTATAATGAATGCAGTAGGGGGGACATGCAGAAAACTAATACCCTCCATGCACAAGTGTTCAGAAGCATCCCCCAAATTTGTAATTTGTAGTCCATTATGGATTGTATAATTCCCTCTTTCTTTGCTAAAGAGAACTGGAAACATGGAAATGTTCAGGGATCTAACAGCAAACTCCTGTATCACACCGTGTTGCAAGGAGTTCAGAAAACTTTCCCTGTGCAGTTCTGTAGTATTTGAGCTGTACTATTGATGCTTCTGCTGTAGCAGAACATATAGATTCATTTTCTACAATGGCAGCCTACGTTCCTCCTGTATGTAACATTATCCTGAGAAAGTATTACTGTTTGTGCTTTTCCTTGGCATCAGCTATTGGTCACTGTTAGAGAGTAGGATTCCAGAGTACTGGAATAGCTGAAATATTTAAGGCCAGTCTTATACTTCAGGGGACTTGCACTGATGTTGAGTTTGTTCCAGCTTCTACATATTTTTAGATATTGTAGCATGAAATTTCACACCCCCCAAACTGTGGCTTCAGTGCAGTGGCACTCATGTGGCCAGTGTTCCCAGCTCCAACAGGACTAATGGCGTGAGTACAGGGTGCAGTTCTGCATCCGTTCTTTCCTCATTATTTAACGGAATACATGAACTATTATAACTTTGTTCTTCAGAGTAACTTTTTGATAGTTATGTATTTATTGATAGATTTCAAGTACAAAAGGGAATAGCTCTGTGTGTAACAAGAGTCTTCGCTAGTACTCGTTGTCCTGGACAGTATTAATGAAGAGTGGAGAAATTTAAGTCTAAGGGCTGCTGATGGTGAGTGATTCTGAGTAAATTGGTATAATAAACTGAAAGGAAACAGGGCACTTAGAATATAATTTTTAGCTTTGTTCATGTGTTTCTGATAAAGAGGATTTTTTTTAATGATCTGGTTTCTTTCTCAATTGGACTCAGAAGAGCAGTTTTACATGGAGGTGGAATAATGTGAAAGTTATGCAATTTTACTATAGATGTAAAAACAGAGCTATGGCAGGGAATGAAATTTCAGGGTTATGACTGGGTAACTTATATGACTGGATATGATTCAAGATGAATGCTGTAGTCAGTTTACCTCATTTGATTTAACTGTATCCTCTTTAATGAAATGGAAATATAAAATGATCAGATACTCACCTGAGGATATTTTTCTTTAAATCAAGAAAAACTATTCCTCTACCCCCTAAAATTAATTGAATGATTTCCATATAACTGTGATTTTTACAAGTCCCACAGTTTCAGATACAGCTTGACAGTTCTGGTTGCTTTTATTTTGCTCCAACATTCCACTTCTGTAACTGAAAGTGACTGTATCTGTGCCTTGAGTAACAACTGCCTGGGTTATGTATGTGGGTTGATGTTTATCACTGCTGTTGTTTCATCAAACCCTTATGTGTACACTGGATGCACACACACAAAAAGGGTCATTTGGAATGAAATGAGTGCAAGATAGTTTTATAACACAAGGTACTGGTGGTGTATCAGCACAGGGAAAATACTGTGGCTGGCCAGCTTGTGTAGAGCAGCACACCAGGCTGTTCTTCATCCACTGGCTCTATGACTGCTGCAATGTGTGCTCAGGGTAAGAATGAAACTGCTCTGTCACTCTTTCAAGTCAAACCTCAGACCAAAAAACCCTGAAGAAACGCTGCCCCCCATTCCCAAACAAACCCTGAACTAGCCAACCCTACAACCCAACCCATGGCTGTTTCTGTACTGGATAATGTATTTGATCTAGTTATATGCTGCTGCGTTATGTTGTTCCCATAAACAAAATCTTCATCCTTTCTTTCTATTCCTAGTTTTCCAGAGGTAGCCTGGGTAGTTTCTGCCTGGATAGTTTAATTCTTTTAGAGCTAATTAAGGTTGTCTGATTTTACAGTGCATGAGCTGATGTGGTCTTTTTCCTTTCTCTGATACAAAAAATCAGTGGGGTTAGTGTATAAATGAAAAAGAATATTCTAGACGTTGAAGTGAAATTGCTGATTTTAAAGATACGAAGAAACTGCACGAAAAACCTGTTCTTTTTATAAAATTACATGAGATTTCTGCTGTTCCGTTATGATTTGAAGCATACTTGAGCATACAGGCTTAAACACATTAGTATCTGCTCTAGTTACATGAAAAATGAAGAATTTAAACCCTCCAGATTTAGTTTCAGTGTTCAGCCAGTGCCTGCAGCAAGCTTAGGTACTGCTTCAGTCTCTTGGCACTTGCTGCATTGAAACTGCAGTTCATGAGGACTGTAGTTGCTAAATTTCCACAGAGGCTCTGAAAATGACTTCAAAGACGTTTGAACGTACCAGGTTCTGTGTGCAGGAAATCATAAATGCATGTGGAAATATGTATGTCTTGTTATCTACAGGTTTGAATTTTAATGGAATGTTTTCAGTTCCTTTTGAGCTACTCCATCCTTAGGAGTCAGCATGGTGATCAAAGGGTATGGATATGAAAGTAAAAAATTATTTCTAACCCCAGGTTTTGCTGTGTATTTAGCTTGGATACATCATGGTGTATCTCCAATAGCAATTGCTGGTTGAGGACTTTACTTCCCATGGAAAACACATTGAAGTCATAGATTGAAAAAGCTCTATGTTAATAGTGGTATTTCATTAACTTCTTACTGATTAATGGAATTATAAAAGGTTTCCTCTGCTTTTTGTATATTAAACAGTAGACAGTATTTTGGGGTTTCTTAGGGATTTCAGACTGTAGAGTTGACTTTGCTGACAGCAGCCTTTGCAGGGCTGTGACAAAGAATTCAGTGAGTTAATTATCTTTCCGAATTGCCAGTTTGGAATGTAGCAAGATGTCAGATCATTTTACTTGGTCTTTTTGCTTCTGGCATAACTGACCGGTAGATTTCAGAAAGGGATTAAAAGGAGCTAGTATATTTCATGCTTTCAGTTCAATAAAGCTGGAATCTGGAGTTGCTGTTTGCCAGTTTATCAGTCTTCTCTACAGTTTTCTTTCTTCTTTTCCATAACATTTTGGGAGGGGGGTGGATCCACCCTTTAGTCATGTATTGCTTCATGTCTCCATTGTATCCAAATTACATATGCATATAAATTAATATATTATATATGCTCATTACAATAGGCAGCTCCTGAAACTGAGCTTGCAGTCAGAGTCAGTCTAAATAATTTCTTCTTGCATGATCATGTCATTACAGATATTAAGGCCCAAGCATTCTCCTGACAGTTGTGCTCTGAATTTCTTTAAAAAGTGTCAGTAACTGGAGGCTATTAAAAAGCTTGGTCTTGGATAGCCAAATCTTTACACATCTCTTTGCAGGGCTGAAACATTTGTTTAGGGTTTGAAGGTTCATGTATTATTGGAGCAGACAGACACATAGTCTGTGTGTAGTAAGAAACATGGCCTACCTTTTTGTATGGGCTGCATGGTGAATATGCATAGGTAAGGAACATGGCTTTTATAATTTCAGTTGCTGACTAGTATGTGCTCATCAGTTTTTAAATAGCATATGCTCTTTCTGTAATTTATTCACAATATTAATGGAAAGACCAGGTAACCCAGGCAAAGCATGGGTAGCCAAACAGGAGCCATAACCTGTGTGCATAGGTTTGTAAGAAAGGGGAGAATGGCTTGGAGTTCAGGGCAGCAACATCAGAACTCAAAGACCTAGGAAAAAATAAAGAAGAAAATAGGAAGTTTTAGGAAGACCTATAAGGAAGCTTGTATGCTTCCTGTAAGTACTGTGTTACGTGGTTTTCTGTTTTACTTCAGATGAGTTAGTTCTAGCTCCTCAGCAATCAGTAAGGATTTAGTTACCTAAATAAAGAACCTGGTGAACTTGGGTTTGAGTTTCTCTTCATTTCATCTTTCAGTCTGCAAAACAATGCTGGTAGCATTGCACTGCCTTGAGGCAATGCGGATCCTCTCATGGGGGCAGCATAATTACACATCACAAGGCAAATTTTTGAAGAATGGTAGCCAAGTAAGTGGGTTTGTTGATTTGGAAAAGGAATTCTGACCTCACTGTTAGAACAACTTTGGAAATCACTAGTCAAAGATATACGGATATTACGTTAATTGCTATTATATGAATCGCATTACTTGTCAAAGCAGTATATTAAGCATGATAAGCCTTGCTTATGCCTTAAATTCTCAATTGACCCAATTAACCTAATTAGTCATGTTTGAGGGTGGACAGAAGCTTGGGAGTCTTACAGAACTGAAGTATTCCCTGTAACATCTTTTGGGCTTAAAATACAATCAGAATAATGCATGTTTACTACGAAGAATTGAAGCATCAAATGCATTTCAAGTCTTGGCAGCGCACTGTGTCCAGCAGCTTGGCCATTACTGTGGTTCCATTCAGTTTGATATAAGCAAACCAGCCTGTTTCAGTAAATTGCAGCAATAAAACTTTTGTTCCAGCAGCCAAGTTAATCATTTGACTCTTCAGTGAAATGACTGTGTTTCCATGACAATTGGATGAGTTTATGATTGACACACATACAATTAGAATCTGACCTTCAAAATAGTAAATTGCAGAGACCTAATGAAAGCTCAGTCATATTCTTAAACAACTTGTCATGAAAATAAGGTTATATTGTGACTTTCCCCAGGAAAGTTACTACAACTTGTAGGTCTTAACACCACTGAACGCAGCAGAGTAATAGCAAGATTTACTGTGGCCTTAACAGTAGGTTTTGGTTCCAACTTAATGTGGACTTTTACTTTCTTATTGATTTAAACCACTGTGGCTTTAGTAATTTCTTTCAATTAGTACCCACAGTGAAATTCTGTAGTTCTTGGACAATCTAATTTCCTATTGCCCTCCTATAGAGCTGTGCATGGTTAGCAGAGAAACTGTTAGGGTTTTTAAATAATAAGGTTATGCATATACCAACTCTAAGAGAACGTATGCTATAGCTTTATCAAAATTTACAAATATTTATGGACATTTTTGTGAACAGTTAAATTTTATTTAATAACATAACATTCACTTTACTTAATAAAATTCTGGTACAATTAATCAATGTAAGTTAACAGCATGGATTCAGTCAAGTATATTTGCTTCTGTGCTTTCTTTTAGTACCTGCATGGCCTCTGGACACATGGAAAACTCCATCTCCCTTTCTAAGGGTCCAAAAAAGTAAGACTTAGATGAGGCCCTGAGGGGCCAACAGCTTGTTTTATTTTATCATGGAGACATGTTAGTATTATATGAGCAGCTTAATATATAGAAGCTTTGCAAATGTTCTCCCAGCCTAGTCAGGATGATTACATATTCTTGACATCAAGTAAAATATTATTTGTTCAATCATTACAATTATCCAAGCAACTCACAGACAAGTGTATTTTTGTGCAGTTTTGCAAGGCTGATACAGTGTCATTATATCTGATACTATATGTACAGGATCCATTCCATTTCTGGCATGTATTTTGAGATCTGAGAAGCACCCATGGCCTGTGACACTGTTGTGACCGTAAATCAAAATATCTTGCCAGTTTCCAAGGTACTTATGTGATATATATTTTCTTTTTCTAATAAAACACTAGTCAAGCTGAGGTTTTTTGAGACCAGTACTTTAGACCTCATCAATCCTCAGCTGCATTTTTGATGGCACAGAAACTAGAGGCATTACTGAATCATTCAGGAGGAATAATATAATGAGAGAGAAGACTAGCGTCTGAACATTCATGGTCTGCCACAGCTTAATGATGGAGTCAGACTGGAAGCTGGCTTGCGAAGTCCCACAGAAGTGTCGTGACTGTGTATTTCGGTTGCTTAGCTGCTTACGTTAAAAACCAGACATTTAGATTAAAAGAACAGATGTGCAGCCATATTCTGTCTCCTAAGTCTGAAGATTATAAATATTTAAGATGCAAATAGGACTTGGGTGACAGAGTATTTGCTTCTGTATTTCTGACAGTTAGGCTTGCTCATCAGTTTTATCACACTCGCTGCTTGTTAGGAAGACACTGCCCAGGCTGGCAGAGCTAAAATTAGATCTACCAGCTTTTTTTACCCCATTGTGTTTTCCCATGTGGTCTTACTCCCCATTCTGCCTGTGAGCTTGAGCTGTAAAGAGCAGTGTGCTTCGACAAAAAGGTTCTGTAAGGCACAATACCTCAACTACATCTGAGACCAAAGAGATCAAGAGTGCAGCACGTTATACCCACACTTTCAAATTCTATGCCACCGTTAGGTTTTCTGACCTCTTCTGTTCTCATTTTGTTTCTCTCTGTTTTGGGACCACAAGGAGAAGAGTTACATAAAAAAACATGATTAAACCGTTACATCAGCTGTATACTGATAAAGATAAAAATATTAAAAGCACTGCAGTTTCACACTTCCTAATCTTACCAGGCATGTGAGTTAATCCTACTATCAACGTGAATAGCAGGAACAATAGCATGGTGCAGATGCATCTGAATTGTTTACCTGTTTAGTTCTTTTCTATTAATCACCTATTTTCTTTCCTGACCTAGTGGTAGCTCTATAGGACAGGCTCAGTGTGTGCTTTCTTCACTGTTAGCCTTATTTTCCTTGTTTTCCTGCTTGTGTTTATTTTTTTTCCCTGATTGTTTCTCCTCTGCCTTTCCACAAAGAAAGTTCTTTACAGTCACTAAATCAGTCATCAGAAACATTAATATCAATTAGTCCATTGCTACTTTGTACCTTTAAATGTTTATCAAGGCAATTTATCACAGCAGCCACATGGAACACATACACCAAGAGGGACAGATAACAGGGATTCAGGCACTACTGCCAGGGATTCTGACAGTTCTGGGTTTAGCTCCACCTGCACCTTGGCACATGCTCATTGCCAGTTCACACTTGGCACTGCTGCTTCTGTTTAAGGGGGAAACGTGGGGCTCTAAAGTGCTTTTCCTTGCCAGTGTTTCAGTGTTCATCCCACTCACAAAATTTATTTGGTGTCAGCATGTTTCGCTGCTAGGCTTTCTAGCATGTGCTGTACTCTTCAACACTACCACTGTTGTATTTAGTTGGTTAATTTGGCCTTTCAAAGACATCTTTGGTCTCCTGTTAGTGTCTCTGCTAGTAACAAACTGCAGTGTTTGGGACTCTGAGGTCAAGCTGTCACTGAACTGAATTAACCAGTTTACTGTAATTGCCAGATTTCTAGGGATCTGATCTGCAGGTTTGTAAAAATAGCCAAATACTGAAATAAATGTACCTTTTTTCCCTTTATTTTAATACTGCGCTGTTGTACTCTTTCAGAATCCTTAACATTCTTTCTTGTTTAGTTTTTTTCTAGCACATCCCCCTTGGTATTTCTTAGAAAAAGAAAGAAGTTGCTTGAGAACAGCAGGAGGTCAGAGTTTTGGGAATATGATTTGAGTTAATCTCCCCTCACTCACCTTAAAGATAAATGTAAAACCATGTGGGTCTAAGAAATTGCTTTGACTTCTTTACAGCAGGATTGTAATAAATTTTCTGTATCAGGAGAGCTTCAGTGATACATGAAAAAGGGATGAGAACAACACCATAAAAAGGGAAACAGTATGGCAGAGCAACTGATTTTTTTTCAGAAATGTCTGAATAATGAAATTCTGACTGCTTTCACCTTTTAAATCTTTTTAAAAGAAGAGGCTGAAGCATTTTTTAGTGTTTAAAGACCAAACAAACTGGTACTATTTTACTATGATCCTTATTAAACTTATGAACTGAAAAGACTAGCTAGTTAAAATCTGTATTTACTGTGCTTCAATTAATACAAGATTACAGGTACTTTCACAACCTTTTGCAAATGTGGAATCACACACTTCTGGAAGCTGATATTGCATGTTTTAGCTGCTTTTGTTTGTCATGGGAATTGGAAAAACTGCAGTCAAGTATTTGAATAAGTTGGTGTATCTTTAAATAGCCTGAGTAGAACAACTGCCTGGTAGCCTGAATGTATTAAAATGAAGCATACAGCTTGTAGGAGTTCTGGGACCTGGAATGCAAATATTCTTTGTATTTCCTTCTTCAGTAAGCTGTCTGCTTTGTGTGTGAATTCCCAGCTTGCCAGGGAAGGTTACTCAGCTCTGATCTGTAACAACTAGAAATGATTGATCTCTTCTGTCCTTAGATATTTTTCTTAGCTATCTCTTTTACCCTCATAAAGCAATGAGTTTGCATGCTATTTATATATTTCTCTGCAATTGTTTTTTTTTTTTTGCTTTAGATTGCTGCAGTGCTTCACCTTTAATTTTCACTTTGCTTTATCAAAGCAATTTGTATTAGTGATCTTAACCTATGCTAATATAACACTGTTTTGTGTGCATGACTGAGTAGAGATGCTACTTTTTCTTTTAATGTGAACTTCTCCCTTCAGGTCATTCATCGTTAATGAATAGAACTTCTTATTTCTCAACAAAGGCAAATGGAAACATTGTTATGCAATTAAATAGAATATATTTAATTTTTGTGTAAGTCAAACAGACATGCTGCACTCTTTCATGATCATCTAGGTACAGATTTCACATCCTTTCAATATCTACTAGCCCAAACCTCGTTAGTGAAATCAGCGCTTCTCTGTTGTGCGTCTCAGTTCTTAGTGCTTCAGATGCCAGCACATCTGAAATGATCTGACTGCTTGTACCTTTGTTTTCCTAACCATTTGTATATAGTTTCTTAGTTTGGGAATGCTTATTAGGTTCAGCTACATACACATGCATCCACTTGGTCAGTTTTCTGGGAGATGTGTGCATCTCCTACTGTCCACAAGAGCATTGTGGGTTTTGCAGGTTTGCTATGGGACTTCCAGTTGATTCAAGTGTTCTTGTTTAAAAAAACCTGCTTCATGTAAGTAACTGTAAGAGTTGGAAATGGAACAGAGGTCTCACTCAATTGTGTTTCTTCCTGAGGATGAGAGGAAGGCATCACTTCTGTGTTACTTTTGCAATTCAGGAGATTGGTGTCTCACTCATGGCTCTGACCTTCAGCAAACTGTCTATTTATATAGCAGAAGGTCTTACACCAGTTACAGGGTTTAGGTACCATTGTAATGGTCACTGTTTAAAGTACTCTAGTTGTCAGCACAGACTAGTAAGACTGCTCAGTACAAATATGAATTTATGGAGAAAATACAGTTCTTAGGTTACCCTATAATTTTATTCACCAAATACTAGTTGTTAAGCATTCTTTCAGGTTGGTTTTCTTCTTCCGTTTGGGCACAGAGAGTGTCCTCAGAAAGAACTGGACAGTTTTCAAGTACATATTTTGGGTAAGAAATTTCCCAGCTTGACAAAATATCTGGTAACTGCCTTTTGTTCAGAGTTGAGACCTTGCCAGCTTAATTGCCAAGGCAATAGATGTTAGCCACTGGCAGTCAGTGCAGCAGAATTAACATGCTGGAATGGTGTCAGATCAACAGAGAAACATCTGACAACATTGACTGCAGAGTACTTCTGGTTATTGTAATCGTAATGAAACTGTTACAGCATTGTGCTGGTTTATAGCAGCTAATCTGCTGTATGAGTACAGCAAGATATTAACTGTAAACAGCAGCTTTTTGTATTAAAATTGTCAACAGATTTCCTTTTAAAAGTTTACCTCTAAAAATTCCAACTTGAGTTGGCAAGTCTTTGCTGAAGGAGTAAGTTAACAACACTCTTAGCTTTATAGTTTAATTGTACAATAAATGAGTTTAAAACCCAGTGAGGTAGCCATGATGTTCATGTATTAAACTTTCTCCTCTTCATCAAAACGTTTTCAAATAGGAGCCAAATGGGAAAGGTTAATTTCTCAGTTCTTTTCATCTAGAATTTCAATTAAATATGACAGTGAATTGAGTAGGTCTACTCAAGCAATTCAAATACAAACCCTTGGCTAAATTCACAGCTGAAGTCTGCTGTATCTTGTGTCTTGCAGTCAGTGTTGAACTTGACTCTTCACCCACAAATTCAACCATTTGCTGCTTTCTTCTTCTCTCCCTTATTTTTGTTATTCCTTTTTTCTTATTTGCTTTCCTTTGGTGTCTTCTGTCCTTTCCCCTGCACAGGGGCAATAACCTTGAATTAGGAAACCTAGCTGGAAGCCATTTCTCACCTTCCGGACTGTTCACTGGACTACTTGATTGGATAGGAAGCTGCGTAATGCTGAAGTCAAGTCTTCAATAAGCAAGGATCATTTCACTATGATCATTTCACATGATTTTTGTGGCTGGGTATGGATGCACTGAACCACTTTAATGATATTTATATCACTTGGAAACATTGAAGTTAAATTTTGTCATGTGAATTCACTCTATGATACAGTTATTAATTTACAGGAATGTAGCTAGTAGTACTAGTAACTAGAAACTGCTGGTTCGTTTAAGAAACAGCTCTTCTGTTTCATAACAGAAACTCCTCTGGACTGCCAGTCCTTGCACAGTAAAAGTGTTGGTCGGGGAGCTGTTACTGAGTGATATTTGTGTCTGATGGGTGATTCAACCTAGATTAAAAAACAAAACAAAACAAAACTTGGATTTTATTACAGTCATGGATCTAAAGCTTTGTCTTCAATGTAACTCTGTCACCAGCACTTGCTGGTCTTGTCCATTATTGCTTTGGTTGGTTTGATACTCTGGAAAGCCCTACTTGCACTACAAGCGTATTGTGGGCCAGTATCTCTCACTTTTGCCTAGGAGGTATTGAGCTGAGGTGTATGAACCTAGCTGTAATTCAGTTAAAACTACTGAATCCTGCAGTGGACCTTCAGAAGGTGATAAAGATGCGATTTTGGGTTCATCATATACTCAGGCGCACACAACTTCTAGGAACAAGAAGCAAAAGCATATTAAGAGGCCTTGGTGGTCAGTCAATAACTTCAGTGCTGTCTTTTAAGCACCAGTTCCAGACCTCACTGCAATTTCTATCCAGGCTGAAGAGTCATGGAAGTGATTACAGAACTGGGTCTGAGTTGCTTTATAAGAAGAATTTCTTTCTTGAAGGATATAACTGGCTGCAACCAGTTTCCCACAGTTACTGTGAACTTCACTGGCATTAAAATTGCATTATCACTAACTTTGGGATTTAATTGTTTTTCTTTTTTTTGTCCAAGATTAATTTTCATTATAAATTTTTGGGAGATCACCTTTGCCTCCCTTTTAAAATGAATAAATTAATCCTGTTTCTGTAATACATAGAAGGTGACTTTTGCTACCCTGTGAAAAGCTCCTGTATTCCATTGGGTTATCCTTAGGATAGTGGAAAACAAAATTAGGTAATTCATCAGCTAAATTAAATGAGACTCCATAATAGCATGTAATGCAACAAAATTCCTTTCCAAATTTGCATGAAAGGTGATGAAGTACTGTGTTTTAATTTGTGTGTGGTGAATTCTTATTCTTTGGATGTTAGGCTGTGAAGTTTAGAATTATTTTTTTATAAAAGGTGGTCAGCCACAGGGTTTTTTGCTACCTGATTCTTGAAGCAACGTTGTTGTTAGAGCCTCAATATATATGTTTGCAATGTATATGTGCACTGGTGTGGGATTAGATTCTGCACGTACCTGTTTGTTTTTCCATTCCTAGATGTCTCTGTAATGAGAAATATTAGGAAAGTAGTACCAGCAGCTGTCAGTGGGCTCTTGATAGGAAGATTATTGTGCATTAACTTTAAAGAGTTAGGGATGTATAATTCATGGCTACTTGGTGGATTTTGCAAATCTCCCAGTTGTGTACAGTTGCTAATCTGGCTGACATGATGGAAAACAAATCTGGGAAATACTGTCATTTAGGTTTGCAGCAATCAAGCAACTGCAGTTTAAATGCAATTTCTGTTTGATGTTTGGGAGAAAATCCTACTCCTACATTAAAAGCACTAAACTGTCTGGGCTTCTTATAAATATTAATTTACTGACATGTCTGTGACATTTCCTTCGGTAGAAGGGATTAGCTTTAATTTTACTTTCTTGTATCATAGCACATTGTCATGAATCACTATACGCTGGCTTTTGTAGTTCTGTGTTTCATAAATTTTCTTTTAATATGCCATGTCTTTGTCAGCACACTAACATAGTTGAGGAAGTAGGTGCATCTCCTTT
This sequence comes from Melopsittacus undulatus, assembly GCF_012275295.1. Lineage (NCBI taxonomy): Eukaryota > Metazoa > Chordata > Aves > Psittaciformes > Psittaculidae > Melopsittacus > Melopsittacus undulatus. The sequence goes on along the minus strand of NC_047538.1, from coordinate 15,072,967 downwards.
GCCGAAGTTAGTTCAGCCATTGTTGCCTTAATAAATGATTTACACCACTGTTAGTGCGTAATGACTTGAGCAACATTGTTGTACATTTTCAGTCCTGACATTTTAAAAAGCCACGATTCTTATCTATGATACGTCTGTGTACTGATGCATGGGCTCTTTACTGCTTTTGCAATATGTATATAAAATTCATTGGCAGTAACTGCTGTTACCCAGAGCATCTATTTTTGAAAGGTCTGTGTACCTACCCATGTTGACAGAGCTGTTCAGAGGGTTTGTAACTTCCTGGGCATTTTGCCACTGCTTCTGTCTAAACTTTGTCCATGTTTGTATCGGCTGGTTTTGTTAATTGTTGCTTACTTTATGTTAACATGCTGATTTACATTATAATTAAGAATGAGTAGGAGTTTATAAAGGACCTCCAAGCTCATAAGTAACACCAAAATACTGCTGGTTTTAAATAAATTTCTCAAGATAATTGAGTGTAAATATTAGAATATCAAACAGCTTGTAGTCTGCCTCTTTAGGTGGGAAGCCTTGAATGAGTGTACAGTGTTGCTGCTAAGTGCTTTGTGTGGTAGCTGTGTTTGTATCACATCTTCAAGTGGAGAGACCTCACTTCCCATGGCTGTTTCATATGTGTTGATTCAAGTTGTGACAGAGTATGTGCCCACATACTGAGTTGTATGATGTAGATACCTCATGTTTGCCATCTGATATCTTATATAAAAGCAGAACTGCATTGTCAGTCAGAATATCTTACATTTCTCTGTGAAATGAAGTAGCAGTTCAGCAAAAAAGGATAAAAGGTGAAGGAAGGAGGAGCTTAGAGAAGAAGAATTCTTTCTCTCACCTCCTTGTCTCTTGGTTAACAAAAGTAAATCACAGCAGATGCAAAATACAGCTCAAAGGGTACTGTTCAGTTCAGCCTGTACTGCTGGTGATTTATCTGTGACAGAGCTCCTGCCAAGGAAAACATACAATTGGAGGGTATGAGCTTCTTGTAATCAATACAAAGCATGGACAGACAAATTTAACTTGGGACCAAGTGAGCTCTTTTCCATTGGTCTCTTTTCCTTTGGTGTAACTCAAGTTGTGCTGTCTGTGATACGTTGCTATAAACAAGAAAACCATTTGTTCCCTAAGGCTGATTTTGGCCTCTAAGTGGGTGATGAGGGCTGTAGCTGTGAATCTGCAGGTAGGTTTTCTGTTACCAAATAAATTACATGACCCGAGTTCTTTATTAGTTATTTTAGTGTCAGAAATGCCTGAAAGAAGTTCATCTGAGTGACAGAAGGAGGCAAAGATACAAGCTCTTGGCAAGATTTTGCAATATGTGCTTATGGTAGTATAGGAGCTGAATTGACACATAGTCTGCTTGTCTATCCACACCATTTTACTGTGTCTCTCACTTAGTTTGGACTTTACTGCTTGCCTCATACTTGGCAGTTTTAATTGCACCTATTTCTATGCATGTCACTAACAGGCAGGCTAGTGCAGTGTGAAGCAAGGGCCACATAAGCCCACCAAACCAGGGGGGTCTGCCAATGCTTCACCTATCCGCAGACCTCTGCTCACACAACCAACCATGCACTAATCACTCTGGGTGCATGTTCAGAAGCTTGTTGAGTAAGGAACCAAGAAGGTGTGACGAGTGCATTACCACCACATCCCAGGTTTAGCAGATGATGCAAAATAAGACATTAGGAAATAAATGGTAAGACTGATTGCTACAGTACTTTACATCGCACTGTTTATGTAAAAATACTGATCTGGACATGTGCGATGGTGCCGCATCAAAATGGTTTTGATGCATCAAAATCTTTCCTATGGTCCTGTAAGCTACTCAAATTCTCGCTGCATTAGAAAGTTTTAATAACTAATTATGTTCACCGAAGTAAGAAAAGAACAAAGTGATTAGGATGCAATTGTGGAACTCACTGAGTGGCAGGAAATTGTTTGCTGATGGATGCTTTACTTTCCCGTGCATTTTGCAGTGTCTGTGTCTTGGTGTCTGTTAAGTTCCTTATTCTGAAAATATTTATCTTAATTATTATAGCTAGAGACTAATTGTCAAGTTCCATTTTTTTGGTCGTTTGTTAGCGAGCGAACATAAAAGCACTTGGAAGCTCTAATAGTGTGAGTGGGGTAATTAGTTACAAGTGAGAGAGAACAAGCAATTTGAAAAGGCATTACAGGTTTTTTCCCACCTTTCTCATCTGAGAGCTGTAAGATGCTTGATTAAAATCAGCAGTAAAAATACATCACTGGAATGAAGCAGTGTTTTTGTGATGAAGTACAGGTGTTTTATTAAACGTTCTGTGGTCCAAGCTGGTGGGCTTTTCCCCCCTCTCCCCTGCACTACAGGTCATGCTACCAAATGGACAGCAGCCATGGCTGAAAAAGGACTTTGCAAGATAGTACGAACCTTATCAAACTTCAGGCTTCCCAGGATTTGAGGCTCAAGCTCTCAGCTGTATAAACCAACACTTGGTTTCTCAATGTCAATTAGACTGCACCGATGGGAATGGGATGAGAATGGCATGGTCTGTCAGTGTTAGCTGATCCAGTTGTTTGTCATAACCCACACAGCACATTAGGGACTGTAGCTCACACAACTACGCAGAACGGTACCCATCTTGCTAGAAGAGAGAGCCTGTGTGGTTTTGAATGTCATAACTCCTGCTGACCCATCTCCTTGTTTTACCGACCGTGTGGATGTGTTTGTTATTGGCAACGCATACTGATTAAAAAAAAGGTTAAGTAGCCCACAGCCATAGATGAAGGTTATAGCGGATGTGGGTCTTACCCAGGATGTTCCGAGTCAAGACAAATGCCTTGGGCTGCTTGTCGTCTTGATTCTGAATCAACTAAACCAAAACATACTGCTGGAAAAATAGGACTCTAAAATCAAGGGAAGTATTTTTCTAGTAGTTTTCGTCTGTTCCAGGTGACACTAAACATAAATCATGAATTATTTCCAGCTTAAAAATGGAGAATATTTTAATAAAATACATAAAATTAGCCTACTTAGAGGAGGAAGTCATATTCTTGTTGAGACTAAAGCTAAAAGAAGTTAGGCTTCAAAGAAGCCCTTACCTTACTTCAGAAATGTATAGTCTTGTTTTAGCACCAGTTTGGTTACAGTGCCTCTGCAGGGTTGAAGGGTTTTTCCTTATAGACCACTGATATATTTATTTGGCCTTACTGCACCTTCCAGTCACAGGAGGAGCAGACAGAAAGGGTCTAATGATGAACCTGTGTTGCAGGTGAGGGGTAGTGGCATGTCTGGTTTATGGGTGAACTTTAGCCTGAGTGGAACTAAGCAAGGATGATCTGCAGGAATCATCTACTTGAAATGTTCCTGGTCTCAGAAAGAGGAGGAGACTGGGAATCTGAGACAAAGGATCCTGCTTGTTACTTGTATGAGAAATTTCTAGGATAAGAAATGCTGTAATGGGAATACTACCTGAAGCTCAAACAAAAGAATGAGATGTTGAAAAATGCAGAGTTCTTTCTGGTGACTTTCAAAGGTGAATGTTCCTGCCCTAATTTCTCGTATTTCTTGCTCCTAGAAGAAAAAATGTCAGATGGGATGAGGAGTATTTGTGTAGCCACAGTTGACATTTTTAGAGTCACTAGATGGTATTTAGACCTGGATGACTAAAAATGCTATGGTTTATGCTTATGCAGGAAACATTTTTGGCTTTTAAATGTATGAATCAGTGGGGAATTAAATATGTATCAGATTAAATTCTAAATTTGGAAATGTTTGATGTATGCACATACGGATGGCACTGGGACAGATATCAAGAGGACTGGAATTGTTGGTTAGCCAAACGAGCTCTTCCTATGGAGTTCACTTTCTATACTCCACGATTCTGTGGGATTTGCCTAAGGTCTCAGGAGATGGTGGAATAGCTGTTGGAAGTACCCTTTTTTTGTACACCAGCATGACTCCAGAAGGGAAGGGGGGACTGAGGAGAGATACAGTGAATAGATTTCCACTGTATTAGGTTGTCAATTATTTAAAAATAATCTCTTCCTTCTTTCCCTAGATGGCATATTAATGTCTTTTTTTGTTGTGTTTCATTGTTTCTCTGACAGAGTTGTCATCAAACCAAGGGAGAATTTGTATCTTAGAGCTACTACAGGAAAGGAACACTATAAAAGGTATTGTTTTCTGCACTTGCTCACTAAGTATTTTGCTGCTTTGTTATTATGTGTGTTCTTAAATCGTCCTTTTATTAAATTACCTTTACACCTCTCAGATTTGTTAGTCTGTATGCTATTGAAGGCCAACTAACATTTGCTTTACAATAGTGATTGAATGGTTGAGAGGCAGAAAGTAAGGAAATATACCCATGAGAGCTGAGGCACTGAGAGTAAAATTCAAGTGCCAGCTGAGGTATACAGGGATGACAGTTTTCTCTTTTGTGACTTCACACCATCTCTGATTGACATCTCCCTTTCTTGTTTCCCATAGAAATCCCCATTTCATTTCACTCTACCCCTGACAGAGCAGAGAATGTCTCTTACTGTGCAACTCCTTTCTATGGCCATATTTACAGCAGGTGGAATCTTTCCGCCTGAAACAGAGCATTCCCTTCCTGTTCTCTTCCTGTGCTTTCCTAGGGTGTGCCTGTACCTGAACAAGCTTTACTTAAAGGCTATGATTATGTCTTGCATTCCACCTCCTTCTGCAGTAAGGGTCATGCTCTTAAGATGTTTTTTCCTCTCTCTATTCTCTCCCTGCCAACTATGTCTTGGCTTTTCTCTGCTTGCTTAAAGGATGACCACAGGCATTTTCAGCTGCTGTGAATTCAGCTCAATGCTTTTGTCTGCCTTTTAAATCTGGAGGCTTGGTGGTGAATAATGGGATTAAATATTAAAGTATTCTGTTTGTTTTCCTGAAATATGACTCCCTTCTGTGTACTGCTTTATTTTTCTCGGTGTAGGTGGATTATAGTTTTTTAGCCAAGCATTCTTCGAAAATAATCCTCTGAATAACAAGTATCATGTTACTGATTTTTTATGAAGTTCTTAACATTTTAATTTGATTAGTTTTTAGATTAAACATTGTACCTTTTATATATGTCAAAACCAAAAGCATGTATAGCCCACTTAAAGTTCCATAGCTGTTTGTAGGAAGGATTCTTAACAGTTTACATTGCGTTCACTGTTTAAACTGTTTACTACTTATCTCTGTTATTCATATGGTCTTAATGGAATGGCTTAAAAGTGTTTATTATAGCTGGAATGCATTCCTGTTTAGACAGTGCAGGATTTTAATTTTGATAGAACAGAGGGCATTTGTTTTAAGTATTTGCAGTAGTTAGACAGTTAAAGCAGAATGATGACTTTTCCCCACTCAGCACCGTTATCAGTAGAATGGTTATGAAAAAAGGGATGTTTGAATAGAAAGTTGGTTCTTGGAGCAGATTTTCAGTGGTCTGGAAGAAATATTTCTGCTTCCGATTAACTGTAATTAGGCACTAGTGGTAGTGCATTCCTGGAAAGAAGAAATATTGATGGGTGATACAAGCTAGAAAAAGTATTAAGATTTAGTCAAAGATAGAGAAGTAGGATAGCCTTGGGAGGAATGAGGTCAGTGTCTAACTACAGCTATTTGGAAGAAAATGATCTGTACAAAAGACAATTGATAATGACCCCCTAAAATCCAGTACTTCCTGGAATTCCTACCGATTTTCATATCAGTGTCAACCTCAGCACAAAAGACATAGTTTAAACGTGGTAATTGTCTAGTTGAAATGGGAATTTATCATAAGGTCAAATCCAGAAGAGGTTTCGCGGTCATGAAAAGCAGGATAGGGGAAAGGGGAATCCCTAGAAGTTCACTACGTGTGTTGGTATGTTGCCAGTGCCAAGGTTGTGGGGACCTCTGCCAGCCTCCCAGCTGCCTACAGAGCGGAAGGGAAATACGGTACCCCTGTGCTGCGTGAGCAGCTGTAGGGTTGCTGACTCATAGCAAGCTGCTTGACTGTGTCTTCAGAGCCACTGATGGAAGGAACTTGCAGAAAAATCTCCCTAGCTGATGTGGGAAACAGATTATTCTAGCTGATGTTTTCCTAAAAGGGAAATTCAGCTTGAACAAAAGATCTACCAGGGAAAAATTCAGCGCAAAAGTTTAAATTTTTATAGACCTACAAGCCGATGAATACGAAGCTCTTCTAATAAAGATATGGATCTTAGTTGTGAAAATTGCTACTTGAAGTGATGTAATAAAAATAGTTCTTGATGAGTGCATGAATGTAACACTTTGCAGACTAAGCACAGCACTGCATTTCTTTTTCGTGCAAGTGAAGATCTAAATGAGTAAAGAATGCATGAGTCTGGCCTAATCAATGGGGTTACTATGGCATTTTACCCAATTATATGAAAAAGGCATGTCCTGAACATTATTCTCTGAAGGCTGTGCTGACTGTCAGTTTAACCCCAAAGAAGCCAATATGCTTGGCTAATACAGTAGAAGATGCTTCTGAGTGAAGATTTCTGCTTTGAAGATTCAGCTATGTCTTGTACCTGGAAACAGAGATGTAAATTTGTCAGTTTTCTTGACATTGTTTCTGACCCTCAGATTGGAAGCAGTGTTCTGAAGTAGGATATTTTTGAGTGTATAATGAAGAGTGTGTAATCTGTTGAGAGACATTACATGCCAAAATCTATCATATGGAATGATGAGACTCTCCGAAACTGTCACTAAAATGTGTCTGGTTTTCCTGACTTTATATGTTTATGCGTGAGCTGGATGATTATTCAAGACATCAGATGAGCTAAGTACTTTTGTTTTGCTCAGATATTATTTATTAGTTCTCAAATGCATGTTTGCCTTGTAACACTGAAAAGCTGTGGTGTTAATCAGCACAAACTTGGATTGCATCCTAAATTTACAAGGGTAAAATGAACTTGGATTGCATTTTAAATTTATAGATGCCGAAACAGTGAAGGTTCTATCACTGCATATACAATTGCAGAAAGCAGATCTATAGTTCAGGTCTAATGGAGTAGGTTTACTTAGTGCTTCAGGCTTCTAAATTTAGCGTAGTGAAATAAATACTTGATTTAGAATGAGACAGATGTTACTGGAGAGAATTAGAGCTGCTTGTGGGCCTCATTCTGTATCTTCCCTCTTTTTTTTATATTGCTTTAATCTCCTCTTCATTGATACTGTTCCTGCTTTAAAGCAATGTGAGGTCAAAATCTGGTTGTTTTTAATGAGAGGTTGAAATACGAGAGAGTAATGCAGTAGGACTGGTAAGCAGCTAATAAAATTCATTTGATTTAGTAGCTTCAAGAATTAGATGGGAATATTGACATTGTTGCTTTCCTGTTTCTACTCATTTTCAGTTCCCTAGCAGAGCAGTAGAGCAGCCACAAGATGTGGCTGCGAGAGTTAAGCAAGACACACATTTAGCAAAAATGGAGAGGGTTTTTGGTTTGGGTTTTCTCCTGAAAGCAGTAAGAAAACCACAAGGAAGATGCTGATCTGAACACTTCAGAACTGTGATTTTTGGTTTTTTCTTTCCCCTAGCAATGCCTGTTTGTTTATTGGCCTAAAATGCTGTGGGCGATATCAAGTGTTTCATTCAGATGGGTTAAAAGATCTATTTCCTTTTTGATGCATTTAGTTGCATTAATCTTAAAAGTAGTAATTGGAAATGCCCTCATAAACCCTGAGATTGAAGCCCTAGAATTAAGCCCAATTCGTTATTACCCAGGAATGTAGCTATACAGTTTTATTAGCCTTTCTTCTACTGTAATCTATGGATCTCATTTAGCTGCATGCAGCCCTGTTCTTCTGAAACATAAAAGGAAGGAAATCTCACAATAGACTGAAATAAATTATCTCTGTGTGTTAATCTACATGTAAAACATCCAAGCCCACTTCTCTAAAGGAAGATAGTTTACTGATAGGCAAAGCTTGACTGTGTGCTTTGGATACAGGAATTAAATGGATTTTAATTTTGGTCTGCAGAGTACTATTTATAGGATCAATTAACTCCTCATGGTTGGGATAAGTCATTTGACACATCTGTTGCTGAGCTTAAACCCTCACTGTTCCATGGGGTCACAGTTGGATTTTTTCCTCTCATCTCAAACCATGTAGTAAAATGATGATATTCCAGTCAACGGCAGTCAGGTTAAATACAGCTCCTACCAACACCACGACTGGAGCATTTGGAATAGATCAAGCAGGCCGTTGGTCCACCTAACTGTAGAGCTGACCTGGTCTTTTGTTGCTTGCCATTATGTTATTTAGTTTATCTGTTAGAAGATGACACAATAGTATCTTTCATAAGTTAGAAGATGACACAATAGTATCTTTCATAAAAGGATTATTATGATCATCTGCAGCATTTTCCAGCCTTGATGTAGTATTTCAGTTACTCTATTTTGCCAGTGGTCTGGCTATGGAAATTGCTGCCTACCCACTGACTCCCTTGTTCCTGTGTTTTGTGAAGTGAAGACTTAATGCTTGTAAATATATTACTGTTCTCAGCTGTAGATCTCTGAAAGAGTTTCAGGCTGCGTTCCTGTCAGTAGCTTTTTTCTTAAATTGGAAGCCCTTTTGCTAGTACTCAGAACATCCAGAAGCCAAAAAAAGTAAGGATATTAGTATATTATTTAGTGAAAACTTTTCAAGTATTCTGTGTCAGTAACTGCATAAAGTTATAGCAGTTTATTCATATGATTGGCTTATTTGTGGCCAAATTATATTGTATATTAATGAAGCCAAGATTTAAAATGCTAGGGGAGGATCTAGGGAATGAAGTTATGAACTGTGCTGCTTCTGATCTCTATCTTTCTTTTGTTCTCATTGAAATGGCCCTGTTCTAAAAATATATATATTGATTTTTTATGGCTCTACTTGCAAGGTGGCCTCCGCAGTAAGGAAGTGTTTCTGTTAAAAATGCTATCAGACACAGTCCGTCCATACAGCCCTACAGGCCGCAATGCCTAGAGTTACCATAATGCCTGGTATTATCTAGCAGCTGTAGAAGCTTCTTGAGGGTTTTCTCCCTATCTACTTGATTGACAGTATTCCAGGAGAATGGTTATAGTGGCATTTTCTACTCAATAGAAGTTTGCAGATTATCTGCTTCCACTCACAGCAGCTCTAGTGTCTGTTGGTGTTGTTGAGAATCAGACTGAGGTCAGGGAATGTGCTGAGGCTTGGTACATATATCTTCTGCTAAAAGCAGCTATGGGAGAAGTTGGAAACCTGAATACACATGAATCAGAAAGGGACCACAAAGTGTGATCCATTTTTAAGTAGTATTCCTTACTGATTTCAGTTGGGGAGACCATTGAAAAATCAATGATATGCAGCAGCTTTAGAATGCAATGACATGTGTTCTGGGGTGTTAAAGTGATGGCCTATGAGGAAATCAAGCTGGTAGCAGTTATGTTAGGAAAGTTCCAAGGCAGGAGAAAATGGGTCAGAGGTTTGCGAAGCAGCAAATTTACTATTCATATTCCAAGAGAGATAGCAAAGTATGATCTTATTCATTCTTCATTCATTTTAACTTCCAATTTGCATTTTATTTCTATAGAAACCCCAAAAATATAAAGAAAAATAAAACACAGGCCTGTTCAGTATAATGTACAGTATTAAGCAAACAGAATCGCTGAAATTATCAAAATATTCTGAATTTTTCCATGAGATTTGTGCTCAGCAGGTTACTTCAGACTTGGCTTTTTGATATAAGGGGGAGGGAAATGCTGTCTTCCAAATGCTGCCTAACTAAAGTAGATAAATAGAAATTAAGTTGTGCAAACAGTGATTCTCTTCGTGTAGGGAATGAAGTGTGAATGATGCTAATATTTTCATGGTTGCAGCTGAGCTGACAGAATTAATACTTATTGAGACAGAGCAATAGCAAGGGGTTCTGTAACATTGGAATTCAGCAGACACATACTGAAGTCAGAATTCAGCCATCTCTACCTTGATCCTTATCTTTGAGTTTTTAAAAAAACCTGTTCTACCTAGACACTCGTTTGAAAAGGTATGAGGAATGTTTGTTTACACAGAGAATTCACAGTGCACAGCATGAATTTATAGTGTCTATCACATACCCCATTACACCTTAGTGTGGACACTTAGTAGGTGTTGAGGTAACATGACACCTCTTTGCTGTGCTGTTTCATGCTTAATTAACACCAACTCTTATGTTTGAAGGAGTGTGGCATAATGAGTGCTCTGTGACAGAAGAGTTCAGCTTGGTCAGTGTAGAGAACTTCTTAGGTCCTGGAAAGCAGGAGCTCTGCTTCACAAAGGTGCTGCTACACTGTTCTGGTCTATGAGTGATAAATTTCAAGGAGAAATTAATTTTTTTTACGTTGGGTAAAAGTAATCATAGGCTAAAACATTTACTTTTAAAATTGCCCATATAAAAATACTTCAATTTGACGCTTAATACATTACTGAATTATTTGTGCTATTACATGTATGCAGTTGTTAGAAAGGTGTTCTGTATTCCTCTAATTTATTTTCCTTTCCATTTGGGAGTACAGCATAGCAATTGAAATGTATCTTATTAGGGAAATAGAGCAATAGAGCTACAGTATAATTAAAGTTGTTCAGGCACAATGTATCACCAAGTCCTGAAAGCACTGCATGGGATTTTAGAAGGAAAACCCAAAAAATTCCCAATAACTGACAGCTGAAGTGAGGAATCATTACCAAAGGAAAGCTGTAGAAAGATGGCTGGTGTCATTTAAATATGCACTGGTTAATCCACAAGAGGGTTGGTGTTAGATATAAGAAAATGCTGTATTCTTGTTTTGCTAAGAACTGTATCTTTTGTAAGGAAATACGATTGCAGTGTAATTAACTTAGAAGTTAATTGAAGTATTAATTTTTAAATGGACTGGGAACCATTATGGTAAGATGGGAGATGCTGTGGCACTACTGACCAGAGCCTGTTCTGTAGTGAAGTACTCCAGCTGCATTGCGCATACAAAGATGTGTGTGTGCCTGGATTCTTTTCTTGGGGTTGCCAAACCCAGATCATAGTAGGATATTCTGCCAATTTATTTGCAGCATTTATTTCTACTAAACGATTCCTGCAGGATATCAGATGAAATTTCCTACTGATGTAAAACCTTAAATATTACACATTGACATTTCTTCTGCAATAATAGAACTGGTGAGCTGCACAGTTATTGCTGTGTCCTTAAGATCCAAAGTTCCTTCTCAAGGAGTTTTCCTGTTAGCATTTCCTCTGCCCTTGTTCCTTGCCTAGTCTAAGCCTTGTTTCACAGACTGCTTCTGTCCAAAGGAACAAAAAAACCCTGACCAGGGTTTTTTTTTTGTTTCTTTTGACACCAGCACAGTATGTCTGTCTGTGCCTATGAGAGAACTACATTGAAATAGCTTTCTTTGTGAATTCCTCATTGCTATTCATTGGTGGAGATTGTCACGTAAGGGTCAAATTAGAACTCAGTCAACCAGAGCAGCAACGAGGGGAGCCAGGCTCAAGATAGATTTCACCATAAGGTCTGAGAAGCAGTTTTATTTTAATTTGCTACATGTAATATATAGATATTTTACTTTATTTAGCAGTGTGTTGCTCTTTTGTCTGTAGAAACTGAATTATGCTTATGTAGGCTCTGTGGTCATTTACTTGACAATTAGTCTTTCATTCTGCCTCCCGACTTTTATCTTTGGGCATATCTTTGCATGGTTTTGTTATATGTAGCAAGTTTTAAGCATAGAATTTACTTCTGTTAGTTTAAGAAAGAACAAGTTTTCTTGCATGGTGGTTCCATGCCCTTTGAGATTGGAGCCATGCAAAGAAAGGCTCATATTTCTGGTAACTTGGCTGGAACACAGGAAATTGTGTTTATGCTGGCTTCAGGAAGGCAGACAGTACCTGGTCAAGCATAAGATCTGCTAGGGCAAAATTACTCTCTAAAAATGTTCTATAATATTTGAACCAGCAAAGTGAGTTTGTACTGGCTCTGCATTTCATACCGTGTGGTTGAAGCATTTTTGATGTGGTAGTAGCTTAAAACTGGATGTACTGCTTCATAGAATCACAGCTTTGTGAAATGGATTCTGTTCTGTATGTTCTCCAGCAAAAACAGGCACTAAATTTGCATTCACTGACCCAGAGAAGTTTGGGTGCTAAATGTTTTAAGACAAAACAGATCAGAAACTTAGAGCTACAGAGATGATCTAATATCCAAAAACTTACTTTCACTTGGGTTTCAGATGGGATTAGATTACAGACAGGTAGAACAAATAAAGGGGTATTAAGCTATTGTGCGGTGTGCTTCTCTTAGAAATGAATGTACTCTCTACCAGCTATCTATGAAATGGTCTTGAGCCATTTGGGGGCTCGTACATCAGACATGGGGCCTAAAGTTGCATGCCGAAATAATTATTCTCATTTCTGAGATAATCGTGTTAGGTTTCTGTGTTTTAAAATGGTTGGCTACAATATCCAGTTTTATAACATTCAGAATCCTCGCTCCAGTCCTGAATTTTCCTTGACTGAGGACATTAACAGTAAGTCTCACAGGAACATGCAAGTATTGACCACTGATAACAAATCAGATTAACCAGTTGTTTGGGGGGGTTTTATTTCCTTAGGAGTCTCAGGATTGGCTTCTCTGAATATTATTTCTTTTTCCTCCAGCTTATGAGGAAAATGGCATAATAAATTATTTATGCAACATAATGAGGGGAACCTGGCAGATGTCTGTGTACAGAAGAGCCTGTAATACCTTATTAACTAACTGTCTTCTCTTTCCTCTCTCTTGCAGCTGATTCTGCTTAAGGCTGCTCTCCTGCTCTGTCTATACTTTCCTAGTCTTAGTGGGTGATGTGACAGCAGCTCTAACATTCAGACCCCAGTAATCCAATAGGTGTGTATTACTTGGTTTTCTCTGCATGCTTTCTGAAACTGCATGGGGGATAACAGTCATTTTGTGCTACTCATCTCTTATGGCACTTCAGGGTGAAAATATAATTAGCATGCGTTACGCTTCAGTTCCACAGATTATTTAAGCCCCAGTTTTGCTCTTTTTCTGATGGGTTTTATTCTGTGTAGAAGCACATTGCAGCTGTTTCCATGCATGCTCACAAGTGTTCATGTTCGCCCCTACAGCTGCTGATTTGCTGTATGTATAAGCTTCTTGTTGCTCATCATGGTACCGTCTCTCACCAGCAGGACTCAGTAGACTTGATTTGGGCTGGGAGAGAGCAATAGTGGGATAGCTGTGCTCAGTATTCAGACTGTTGAACCTGAGAAATATCCGGTGTGCACCAAGAACCACTTTCTCTCTTACTGAGAGAAGCCTCTGTGATGTTCTGTAGCTGACTTGGTGGACATTGCTCCCTTCAAACACACCTCACTCAAGTACCTGATTGCCTTAGGCAGGCAGAATACTTTGAAAAGTGCAGGGGATTTCAGGTTTTCCATGGCTGTTAGGATTTAGGTGCTCAAATCTCACAGAACTTGACCCCTCTTAATCAAAAGGGCCCTTTAAAATCTCTTGACCAGCAGCTACATCCTATATTAGCAAAATTAGTGTGCAGAGGTAACTCACTTCTTTCACAAATACCATGACTTTGGGCATGTCCGTGTTTCCAAGAGACTTCAAACATCCTTGGGCATCAGCTGGGTTATTAGTAGGGTGTGGGGCCCCTGCCTTGCCTCTTTGCACCGGGGTGATTTTCATCCCTATTGAGCAGTTAAACTGTATTGACTTGTAAGAAGCCTTTTGATGCATTAGTTCTTCATAGGAACAGTCAGAAAAAACGGATCCTCTTACTTTGCTCTAACTCCAGTGCAACACCAATATATTTAGAGTCATGTAGGCAGGAGAGAGATTTGCTGCTGTCAGCATAGCCTTTGACATTCTGTAGGCAAGTGTTTGCTGTGTTTAGAAATGCAGCCTAAGGAATAATCTTTACCTGGCTGCTATAGGTTTCATATTTTCATTTATTTATATCCTTTTCAATGCACTTCAATTTATTTACAAATGGTAGCAAATTGCATGTGGCGGCCTGAGTAACTAACTTGTGAGTCAGTACTTTTATTTTTTACCTCTAGTCTAGACTGCTGATAATGTAGATTGTTGAAACCCTGGGTAAATAATTGGGAGTGTGATCAACAGCAAGCAAGTATTTATCTGCTAATAAAGCATTTAAAATGCAGAAGTCTTTGTCCAACAGTTCTTAAAAGGCAGTTATTGGTCCTGCTGCTGTTTCTGCACAGCAGTTAGGGTTTTTATGGTCACTAATTGTACATCTTAAAATTCAGTTTATTTTCTGCCTGTGTTTTTCTTTGCACAGAGAAAAGCAGCACAATATTTATGGTTGTAAGGAGGTTAACATTATATTTTCTGCATGGAGATCTCTGTAGCTCTCTAGAGATTTGTACCATTTATAGAACCCCAAACTCCTAGGTTCTCTCATGTGTGACACCAAAGGCTTATAGCTCATTAAGGATTTCCTGAATGGGATCATTTTGAAAGTTACATACCAGCTCAGTCATCAACTGTAACTTTTATTATTAAAGCTGTTACTGCTTCAGAATCTGTATTGAGGGAGGTGCTTCTTGAATTTTCATGTGCTTTTCCTTAGATGAGAAACTTGCATGATATATGCTAAAGAGAGCCCGGGTTTTTTAGATTTACTGTGATTTACAACTTACAATCTTCCTACATCTCTCCTTGATTCACTATTTGAAATTGGTCCATAGAATTACCCAGCCTCTTGGGCCCCCAGAAGTTAACATCAATTTATGTGTGAGGAGGAGCTGTTTTTAGCTGCAGACAGTGAATGGCCTGAAAGCTGGACCCCTCAGGGAGCGATTGAGGAAACTTGAGATCCTGCTCAGCAGCACCTCTCAGGGGCCTGTCTCCACTCATTAATCCCTGACCCATCCAGATTCTTTACTGTTTCTTGGGCCTGGAGCAGCTCCTCATCTGAAAAGTATTTGGATCTGTGTGTCAGTCAGGCTGTTCCTCTGCTCTAGCATAAGAGCAGTGACAGTTAGTAACCAGGTAGCTGCCTTTATGAATTTACAGTTGGAAATGCTTCTCCACCTTAACACCCATGTATGCTTTTCCCAACATTTGGCTAGTGCCTGGGTCTGTGAAGTCCCACTTCTTTCACACTCCCTCTGAGGAAACTCAGAGCATGTCTGCACTACTGGGAGGAAAGACAACAAACAGAGCTGTCTCCATCTGTGCAAAGCATGGAAGCACAAAAGCAGAAGCATACAAGTTGGCTGTGCATGAGCCACCTTAGGTCTAGAAAGTCTGACTGTGTTTATGTGTAGCTGTGCCAGGGCTAAATCATGCTGAGACACAGCAGGTGAGTCACGCGGTCCTGTCCTGCATTACACAGGCTGCCCATGAGTCTCACTGTCCTTTGAGATGGTTGTGATTCTTCTTTGCAGAAACCAATGTACTCTCTGAAGCTCTTATAGACTTTTAATAATCTAGCAAAACAAGATTGAGTGTGGGAGGTCTCTGGAGTTGACAGCTAGGTCTATATTTGACTAGTTTGCGACACCTGGAAAACCCTTTGGTGGTTTTTGGTTTTCTCTCAGACACTCAATAGAGGTTAAATCAATGCATGAATGAGAAAAGGCACTTCTGCTTACTGGTCTGAAAATAGGAAAGCCTTGGACCATGGCTATATGTAAACATTATGAGATTAATACATGGTAATCCTTATGCTGTTTCCAACATTATTTCATATGTCCCTGATTCCTTTCAACCGTACCTAGGAGTTAACAATGAATCACAGGGCTATTGGCAGGTTATTTGCTTTGAAGCCAAGGTGTGTGCCATTGGGTTCGGGTCTGTTACTTCTGCTCCAGTGTCTTTTGGGCCTGTTTGATAATTTCAACCATGTATGACAAAAGAAGAGACAAAAAGAGACCTTGAGCCTACATAAGAGCTTCCAACAAACTGAGCATGCAGCTTATTATCTACTAATTTCCCTTGTTTGGGAACGTAACAGTATGTGACCACATCATCATTAGCTACCAGAGAATCAGTGCAAAAGATAGACCTGGTTAATGTAACAGTCATGGAAAACTCATCAGTTGAGAGAGTGTGCATCATCTAAAGGCGCTGAAAGATGAAATGCAAAGCTTCTGGAAAACCAGGGCTTGGTACTATCAGTGCTCGTGGAAATCCTTGCTGGAAAGCAACGAATCTCTGACAGCAGGAAGAATCACTTCCAATTTGCACATCAAAGGACAATTTCTAGGGACTTCAAGCTAGCACAGGGTATGAACTCTTGAATTACAGGAGCTAGAGCAAATTCTGCCTCTGTACTCATCTCAGAGGTGCTCCAAATAGTTTAGTAGCAAATGGTAGTAAACCAGTTACTTGTTTAGCTTTAGTGAAAGGGTTCTGTTGAAGCCACCATTTAAGCTTATATTGTGTTGCTGATTTTGTTCTCATGAACGCATTTTAAATGATGTTCACATAGATATGTGGAGTTAGTGGGGAGTTTTGCTGCATGGATCATGCAGATGGAGATAGGGTTTTAAATGGAATACTTCATAACCCTGCTAGAAAAGACATAAGGAGAAATATACATCCCATCTCTCTGCTTTAGGAGTTCTTTATCCTGTGTTGAGAGACAAGCAGCCCTGTGTGTTTTCCATGGAAGCTGTTTGATTTTGCCTTTTTCATTTGCATTATTAGGGAACAGCTGCATGAAGGACTGTTCCATTGGCTGCTGCGCTGTAATCATCAAGCACATTTCAACTGCAATTGTACTGTCTGCATTTAAAAATATTTTCCATGTTACAGTGTACTTTAGAAATGAAAACTATTTTTAGCTACTGTCTGCTCAACTGGGGGTGTGGGTGTGGGTGTCCATTCACTTGGAAAAATGGACACCACTGTTTTCTTGTATCATGAAGTTTCTGTCTTCAAAAATGTTAAACTTCTCACTTATGCTGTTCAAGACAGATTCCAGTTGTCTGTAGTGAGAAGGATTGTGTTCCTCATTCCCTCCAAAGCCATATCTGTATTTTTTTGTATTTAAGTATGTTACTGTTTGCACAGTGAAATTAGCTTTGCAGGAGGGATGAAAACCCTTGTCAGAGCATTTTAGCAAAAAGATGAAAGGAATTCAATATAAATTCTCTCCAAGGTGAGCATAGGTTTTTTTTCTTTCTTGAATAGAGAAGCCTTGGATTATTTACTTTTAAGTTAAAATCAGATCAATGGATGGGAAGACAGGCTTTTCAAAGAGCACTGCAGTTTGCTTCTTAGAGTGAGCAGTATTTTAGTAGGGTGACTAACAATGTGCATTTTTATTTCTAACCTCTGACCTGTGCCCTCCCTACCCCTTTACCTAACCCTTTCCATTTGCCCTGGTCAGTTAACAGGCAGGAGCATTTGAAAGCAGTCATGGATGACTATGATATCAGGTCTGCTGCCAGCATTTTAGCATCTGTTAAAGAGCAAGAAGCTCGTTTCGAGCGGCTGACCCGTGCACTTGAGGAAGAGCGGCGCAATGTCTCCTTGCAACTTGAGCGTGCCAATCAGCCAGCAGACCGAATGAGCATGTGCAACATTGGCAATGGTCAGCCACTGGCAACGGCCTGGCAGCAGCTTGTCCTGCAGGTAACAGCCTGCTCCTTTTACCTGTTGCTAGAGTTCACCTATACCAGAATTTCCCATTCCAGAAAGTCAAGTGCATCTTGTTTGTCTTCAGCATTTCATTCTGTGGCTTGTCTTCTGATACCCTAGAGTTGCTGTGCTTCATTGATTGATTTGGTAATTTAGACCTCAGAGGCTTTGCTTAGAAGTTGCTCTTTTAGCTCATGGGTTACTTTTAAACACATATGCATCCTTGAGTATTGAACCCTAAAGAACCATCTTCACACCCTCCTCTAAATCTATGCATTTGCTGTATGTATGGTGATGTGCTGGTGATTGAAAAAGAAGGTTGAATCATAATCTCCATAGAGCACAAAATTTCCATTAGAAATAGTTGGAGTTTGAATAGAGGGAGCAGCATAAAAAGCAGGGATTTCCCTCCTGTGAAGTCCTATTGTTTGTGGAGGGAAGACTTCACAATTTGTTTCTCATGTTTTTTGAATTAATGGAGTTAATTTTAATGATGCAAACTGGTTTTGCGGTATCCACAGATTTCCAAATATTGTTTTGCTTGATATGTGTTCTTTAACTGTGTAAATGTGCAATGACAAACTACTTACAGCTCTAAATTACATAAGCTCGCCAGTCGCTCTGACATGCAAGGTAAGTCATGCAGAAGCAATAGTACCATTTGTGAAGGTCTGCTTCCTAAGAAAACATTGTTCAATTCAGAGAGAAACCCTGGGCTGTGGGGATTCTAAAAGTTGTTTCCCAATTACACCAGACTGTTTTACAATTATACTTGCACTAAGCTGTATTCAGGCAGACTCTACATTATATTATGTTAGCACAGCTCTTCTATTAAGAGCTGCCATGTTTCTGTACGTGTAGATGTTTGAATATGGGCCTTCATGTGAAAGGAGTAGCTTGCGCTTGTTAGGCTGAAAGCCTGACAGTAGCTGGTAGGAGCTTTAGGTTGTTAACCTCTGGTTAGCAGCTGGGCTAGGGAGAGGGGAGATGTGCTTACATAGTAGTTTTCACAGGGAAAGGACAAGTTCACCTTCACTTTTTTCTGAATGACTTTGTGCAAAGTGCTTGATTAATAGCTCCAGAATGAAATTCCTTATCCACAAAACTGATGAAGCATGAATTTTCTGCAATGTTACAGCTTAAGGTCTAACCACTTCCAAGAAAACTTAATAAAAGAGTTTGAAGTTACTGGGGTCTACGTGACTCTTATGGAGAAACACCCCTGTAAGTGACCCCACACTGAATCTGTGTACACCCAGCTCACTGCCACTGTGCAAGGGGAGTTTTAGTTCATAAGTAATTAATGCTGAGGTATTTAGAGTAGCTTGTATATGAAATAACATGGTTGAATAGCTAAATATGTACAGTTAAGAATTAATGTGAAGTTATTTGTGTGAATTTTCATTCAATGTATTGAGGGCCAGGTTCTTCCTTGAATTACTAGAATTAAATTCTGTTTAAATGAAGGATGAAAGCTGTAAATTCAGTCTTCTGCAGAATATATCATGATTTCATCTTTATTATTCTATACTGCATTTCCTTGTTAAGAGTACACAAAGCAAAAGGCACTCTACAGTCTGCTATTTCTAAGGATTGCTCATGCACTACAGTGAAATGCAACTATGTGAAGCTGTATTTCAGTGAGGACTGACTGATTTCTGCAGTTTCTGCTGTACTGCTGCCCTATTCAACCTTTTGTTGCAAGTAATATTACAAAATAACTCAAGTGGCAGCTTTCCCATTTGGAAGTCACATAGGTGTTTATATATGATCTAGTTATTCTGAGCAGATTTAGGGGGAAAAAAATGAGGGTTAACTCCATTTTATGAGAATGCCAAATACCCTTTAACAATCCCCACCACCAGGCATCAGTTTTCTTTGTTGGTTGTTTGTCAAAGTGGAAGCTGTCAAAGAGATTTGTTAGAGAAGTGTGTATAGTCAGGGCTTTGTTAACAGTCTCTCTCCATACTTTTCTTGTAATAAATGCTCCCAAACTTACTCCCTTCTTGGAAAAGAAAATTAAGCTTTTTTTTCTTTAATTTTAGAAAAGGAAAAATAGTGTATAGGCAATGTGTATAGGCAATGTGCCAGAAGTGTAACAGCTTCATAAAGTCCTCAAAGACAAAATCAAGGTCTTATGCAAATATTGATTCTAATTAATTCCATAACAATGGCTCCTTGTCCTAGGCAGCCCTTTTAGCCACTTCCTTCAGTTCCTTGGCTGGTGAGTTCTGCCTGTTCATTGTGAATTTAGAGTACTCCAGCAGAACATGTGAGCTGTGGTGTACTTGTTGACGTCTGCTGGGAGTGCATAAGGCATTGTGTCTTTTGGCCCCTGACAAGAAGTATCAGGTCTGCAAATGAGCTCAGGGATGTGCTGGGAGTGCCAAAAGATGCATGCACGGACTTCTTAATGTTACATTGAGAAAGTGTGGAGGGTTTTTCTAAAAAGTATGTTAAAGTTGTTTTTAATGAGTGAAGTTGATTAATTGGGCACATTACACAAATTATTAATGGTTTGTTCAGATACTAATTAGAAATAGCTGAGATTATTGGTTGGAACTTGATGATCTTAAGGTCCTGATGATCTTAAGGTCCTTTCCAACCCTAACTATTCTGTGATTCTTGAATAGGACTTTTTCCCAGAGGGGTTTCTGGGAAATCCTGTCCTCAGGATAAGAGGTTCTAAATATTCATAGAGGTCCTAGACATTGCTGAAATGTCTCCCATTAGTATTAGTGATAGGCTTTTACGGAGGTAATGGTCAAAGCATTATCTCAGCCCACTGCAGAAGGCATTGCCTGCCAAACCTTCTGGCCATGCAGAGGTTTTGGACCTGTCTCTCCTTCCTGGAAGAGGCAATAACCAGCTACTGTCACAGAGACAGGTAGCTTTAACAAGCACTATTTCTGGAGAATGGGGCCACAAGTGCTGTGAGTGGTTAACAAGTGGGCAAATACAACTTCTGCTTTGTGTGGCTTCCCCAGTCTTAAAGGCTGCCATCATTTAGAGCTTGTTGCTGAGTGTAGCATCAGTGACATGACTTAACGTGTTTCAACTCTAGAACTTTGGAAGATATGGAACATTACACACACATTGCTGAGGATTTTGAAGTGGTCAAATGAAGTGTTCTTCCAGACTAAGATCCTTTTAGACAAAAGGTCATTAATTAATCAGTTGAAACCTTTGCATTACTCTAGAAAAATGTATCAGATTTTAATCATAAGGCTTTTATCTAGTTAATTAAAATCTCCTAAAAATCATTCCAGTTTTTAAGGATGATTCTGTTCCATATTTTGGCTTTGAGCTGTGGGAGCCACATGGGTGGCTGTTGTTTGTTCTGAAAGTGCAAATCTGGTTGTGCAAAAAGAGCAGAGCTGTCTGTTAATGTGTATTGGTGTTTACATCTTTAATTTTTTCAATGAAGAATGTAAAATAGTTCTGTTTTGGTTGTTCCAGTATCCCCAGCTGCGGGAGTCTTGGCAGTCTTTGTGTTACCAATGCAGGCGTAATCCAACAGGCATCTAAGTCAGTGGCGAGTAGCACCAATCATGTATCTTCTGCTTGTTAAAGAGCCTGGTTTATAATGTTTTTTATGAGCTTGATAAGTCTTAATACTCTTCATGTGTGAGGTAGTTTAATCTACCTGCTTCTATTTCACTTCTTTTCAAATCAGCCTTCTGCTGCTCTTCACAGCAGGAGCTATGAAGCTGGACAGAGAGAAGGTAGGCGGCAAGGGCATGTGTAGGGTATGTACTGTAGTGGGCTGAATGCACAAAGCTGCAGTGTTATCAAACCATTCAAAGCATAACTTTTTAATAATAAAGAATTTTTTTTTTACTTAAAACATCAGACATGTGAAACTTATTAAACACAAGGCTATATCCTGAGTTGGTTTAAACTGGCATGGTTCCATGGGTTTTAGAGAAGCTCTGACAAGTCTGATCAGCTGGGAGCTGAGCAACAATGTTTGCATTTAAAGATCCTTTCCCCATTGGTGTACATTTATAATCTCCATTCCTCTTAATGTTCATAACCAAAATAAAGTACAGCATTCAATAAACCTCTTTTGCCAACAAATCCACTGTAATTATACTTTGACTTCAATAATTTTGCAGTGACCTGTAGGAATTTGAAGGGGTTCCTGGTATAAAACAGGTAGGTGTTATTCCTCTTCCTAGAGGTAGAAAAGCTGTGGGAGTTGCCAAATCTCACATGGTATAAATAACAGAGATCATCCCCTTGCGTGCTCATGAGTCTTACTTACCAGATCAACTCTTACAGCTGTAACAAGTAACATAAGTTGATCTGAGAAGTCTTTGCATTGACAAAATCATCCAATAATTAAAAACTTACTGCATTTGACTGTTATTTGCATTTTTTCAGGCTCCCTGTGGTGGGTTTGTTCGGGTGTTTTTATGTTTGCTTTTTTTAGATATATCATTCAGTACATTTGGCTAAGATTAAACCCCAAATCTATATCATATATGCATATGAGCTCAGGGATGCACAGAGATTGTGTGTATGCATATCTGTTAGTATAATATGGATATTCTCCCATGCTTTTTACAAAGCCTTTATTTAAAAAGCCTATCGGCATAAATTCACTCTGGTGTACATTTCTTTTCTTAAAATTATATTTTTATTTAAAGCCTGGTGGTATTACATTGTTAGTCTTGCTGCAAGTTTTATTTAAAACTGCTTTACTTTATGGAATACTTTTTACACATCAAACAGTAGTTCCCGTAAGAAGTAAGCTCCATTGTACTTCTGATGCCACAGAACTAGCAAAGGCTGCTGAAGGATGAATAGTGACTGAGCAGTGGCTATTGGTTTGTGGTGATTTCTAGAGGTCTGTCAGTCAACAGCATGGGCCAAGAGACCTGTGACTGCAACTCTGAGTTAAAAATCAGGTTTAGTGACTACTTTCTTCCCCTTAAAGCAGTGATGAAATAGCTCCTTTTGTTTCCAGAAGCAAATCACAAGTTTTGGATGTTTTGACTTTAAACTTCAATCCAAGCAGCATCACTGACAAGTTTTTGACTTGGTATTAGGCCAGCAGTTTCAGAGGTTTCATCCTGTCAATCTGTTGTGCTTTTTCACACCATGTAAGAATTAGGCTTGCTGAAATTCATCGTGGTAAAGTGTGCAAGTACAGTGTATGGGCTGGAATGCCTAATAGTCAAACCAAGCTGAATCAGCATGCTGTGATATCGATGGATATAGCTTAATATCTCATATTTATGTAACTATTACACCTAGTGATATACATTATTATACAGACTGCTCACTTGTCACTTTACAAGCCAGCCTTGTGCATGATTGTGCAACTGCAGTAGATTTAACATGGCATGAATATGGTGTTGCAGGCAGAACTGAGCTTGTTTGTACCTTTTGTAATACTGTGCACAATAATTTGGTGCCTTGGATGTGACTGAGTCAGACTTCTCTGAAATAGGGCTTGTGATTGTGCCATTTATAAGGGCTTATGAATGATTCACTGAAGTCTGCCCTACAGTCATTTCATACTGGCTTAACTCTTTCACTGCACATCTGGAGGTTTTCATTTTTTCTCTCTGTTCTTTAAACTGGAGGAATATAATTTGTGTGATGCCCAGTATGGTAGATTACACTGTAGCAAATACATCTTGTGTAAGTCCTATCTGTGGGTTGTCTCCCTTTATACGTGGCCATCTTCCAAGTGATGGAGTTAGAGCAATGCAAAGTGGTTGCTTCTGAACTAAGGAAATACACACAATAATAAATTGTTTAAATGCAAATCAGGAAAAAACAAAAAAAGTGATGAGCCTTTTGAGTCAGTCTTCTGTCGCTGAGGTCATTATCATTTGCTAAGAGGTATGGTAATAAGCACAGGCTCAAAGTTGCCTATTGTGTTTAATTATTGTCTACATTTAGAACTGGTAAGAACTTTTTTCATGTGTTTCTCCAGGTCTGACATATGCTTGACCATGTGTTTCGATAAACTGATATGCAATTTTGGTGCAAATCTGCCCTAACTTTGTGTTAAACCAGGATACTAACAAAACAGAGTTGAAAGGAAGGCAGATGCATATGTGGAAACGAAGAAATTTAAAAGTAATCACACACTGTTGCTTGAGTTTGGGTTTTTTCCTATTAAAACCCTTGCCAAAAAAGACCTGCAAATCCTCCACCAACAAATGATAGCCCAAAAAGCCATCCTGGAATGTCAGTCATCAACAGACCTATTAAAATCTTATTTTTCTTCATTTTGCAAATGTGATTGTAGCTGCTCAAGGAAAATCAGTAATGGAAAAAAGCTGCAGAATATTCTCATGGTTACAATTGGGATCACTTAATTTCAACTCATGTTCCCAAAAAGTAACACCTGTTTAAAAACTAACACATTTTCCTTTTTCCATTCTTCTAGGCAGGTATTTTGTAGCCCTAATTAAGCACCAATAATAGTCTTTGGTCTTTATGTTAATCTGGGAAACCTGTGACTTCTGCCAAAAAAGGCAATTTTTTGAATGGAGGATCAGTTTCAAGTGAAAAATGAACTTTCAAGCTCACCAGAACACATGGAGGGAATTTAAAAAAATACAGGAGGATTATCTCAATTTGCTTTTCTATCAAGTTCACCTCTCTTACAGCTTGGGCAGAAATAGCTCTTCTGTCTGTATTTCATTGCTTTCATTTAAGATTCTCTGCTCCACACTGACATAGCGCAGGCTGTTAGAATATAGAGACTGTTTCCAGAGCTTTGATAGTAAGAACATGGGTGCATTCATATTGTATATATCTTTGAACATACGCAGAGAAGAAGCAGAAATGGGTTCTGAGCTGCACTGAATCATTGGCTTACCTTTTTACCTCTACCCTATCTCATACTGAGCACAGTTCCATCTTTGTGTGTAAAATTTTATGTAATTAGTTCTAGTTTGTAGTGCCTCTTGGCTTCCTTTGTTGTATAAGGTATTTCTGCTCATATCAAGGGACTGACAGCATGGAAAATTGGGGTTTTTTTTGCCTTACAGGTAAGGTCAGGTACAGACAATAGTGCTGTAGGTTCATGACAGCTCCTGGTGTTACAGCACTATTTCCTGTTACAGTGCCAAATACCCAAGAAAAAAAACCTCATTGGTATTTAACCCATGCATGTGCTGCTAGTACTGAGCAGGTTGCAAAATGTTGAAAGCATTTGTAGACATAGTTCTAATTCCTTTATGAAACCAACTAAAACAATAGAGATGCAAGTTCTGATTGAGGGGTACAGTATGGTTGGGTGTCAGTCATGCCATGCCCCCTAATCTCAGTTCCCCAGCACTGTAATTCAGCTCTTGTGTTCTGCTGCACAAATCACTGTGTGGTTGGTTATAAACGCATCTGCTATGCCATCAGCCTGATCCTGTAAATTCAGTGCCTAAGAGAAGTCTTACTGAGTTTCTAGGAATGAGCTGGGTCAGATTTCAGCTTCTGCGTATGTGCAACTCTTCAGAGGTTCCAGGGGATAAGGAGGTGGGGGGGAGATTTGGGAATATGATTCCCATGGGAAAATGAGTTCTTAGATCAGAATTCAGTGTGAGCTGAGAGATATTTGCAGTACATGTGAGTCCCAGCACAGTTAGGAACTGGACCAGAAGCTGTTACTCAGCTACTTTTCAGGGAGACGTGCTTCCCATGCACGAGGTGTGATCCTGTCCCTGGCTTCTGCTGTGCTGGAGATTGTAGCATTTGAGTTTAGCTTGGAGGTTGGAGCTTTTGCTGCTTTTTTTTATGGACATTGTCCCATCTCCTGGTTTACAGTGAGAGTCAGGATCTTTTGCTGATACCTCAGCAACAGTGAAAACTGGAAGCAGGGAACTGATGTTCAGGGCCAAAGTACTGCGGATGGCTTGAGACACGGTGACCAAGCCAGCCTGCACCTTACAAAGATTAGCCAGGGGAGTAGCTGTCTTGGAATTACTGCAATTGTTTCAATTAGAGACTTTCCAAAGTGACAGCATGGCATGTTGCACCACTGCGAGTTCAGAGAGCTCCTCCTGTTTGCCTCTGTGCTGGGATTATCCAGATTCCAAAAGAAATCCTAGAACCTGCTTCTGCTGCTGCAGGAGGAATGAGATAGCAGAAGGCTAACAAAAAAAGTCTCTGCAACAGACATTATAGTCTATATCATATGAGAACTTCTGCAAGGTGGACAGTAAGTATTCCTGTGAGAATTTTTTTCCTGGTTCTCCTTTTTCTTGTTACAGCTTCTCCCCTATGATTAAACTTCAGTCTTAATTTAAGGCCTTACATGCTAAAAAACATGGATACAAAAGTGAATGGGAATATTAGCATCAATTTGAGGAACAACTAAGTTTTGACCAGCTGCATTAGAAGCTGTGCAGTGCTTTTCAGAAGGGATTTATTTGATACACAAAGCACCTAAGCCCCAGTTATTAGAGTTATTTGGGGCTCAGATCTGTTGGCATGAAGCAGAATTCACTCAATCTGGTGCGTTATTAGAGAAAACTGTTGTGTAAAACGTTATCAGCAAATCTAGTTTAAAATCTAGATCCCAAAGAATTCATTAAAAACCAAAAAAGACAACCCATCAACTGAGAAACTGCCCTTCTGCTGGTGAGGGAATGTTTTATTCCTTCCAACACAATGATTTCTTAATTCAAAATCTAATTACCCACTATTCTGTAGTTTACATGTGCAAGTTGAAATACATCTTTTAGCTGTATTCACGTGCCTTTGCAGAAATCTCACTTTTCTCTCTATCATCAACAGTACCCCACTTTCATGTCTCACACTTCATCTCTGAAATATGTGCTCTGCAACTCTATATGGTAACTGCTAAATTCCAAAGTGCCATCTAATGTTTGTCAGCAGGACAGCAACTGGTTCGTGCTAGGGATTATGATAGTGCAAAGCAATGACCACGTTTACCCTGAGCATCTCAGAAATACTTTTGCAGTTTCATTTGCCTTGAAAATCTCAATTTCTTTTGTTTTCTATGAACTTTTGTTGAGTGAGGCTTTGGAAGCAACTGAAAGGCAAGAAATTTCTTACTTTCTTTGCCAAGATTTTGGAAGGGTAATTTTCCACAAGTGTTATCCTTTCTGGCCTTGTGTCGTGGTTTAAACCAAGTCCCCCAACTCCCGGAGAGTTAGGAAGGAGAATCCAAAGAATGTAGCCCCCACGGATTGAGATAAGAACGGTTTAATTGCTAAGGCATAACACAAGCCCCCTACTGCCATTCACTACTACAAATAATAATGATACAGCAAACAGCAAGTGAAAAGAATACAACACCCCACCAGCCACCGACCCATAACTCACTCCACCCTGCCCGGCCGAGCACCATGTGCTCCCTCCTCCATTTTTCTCCAGAGCCCCACCCCTCCAGCCTTCTCTTTCCCAATATGCATCCTGGGCATCACGTGCTATGGTATGGAATACCTCATTGCCTAGCCTGGGTCAGGTGTCCTGCCTCTCCTTCCTCCCAGACTCCCCCTGGCTGGAAAAAACCTTGAACAAAAACACCCTCAAAACATGCTCAAACCATGACACCTTGAGCCCTGACAGCTTTAAATTAAAATGATTTAATTTAATGACAAATTTACAGTTTCATCATATTTTTTTCCATGATTTTACATTACTTTACTAATAGAACTATGTCTCCTTTGAGAAGTACATATAAGAGAAACACATTAGAAATAAACTCTACTTGCTGTGTATACCTTAAGTAAAGGGGTGTCTAGGTTGTTCTTTGCATGATGTCTCTGAGCGTTGCAAGATCAGTAACTGCAAGTAACAATTAAAAATGTCTGAAAACAGGAGCATTCAAATGCAAACATTAAAGAGTTGTATCAGGTTTAACAGGAGTTTTTAAAGAAGCAGCTTTCTAGTCACATTCACCACATTTCCCTCTTGATAATTAACATGAAAACATCTTGTGTTTTAAACCTGTGATTTATTTTTCATGTTCTGCTCCTTGTTTATTTATCAGCTCAGATCTCAGCAGATCAGGATTAATTGTACTGGCTTTTTAAGGTTTTTAATACTCCTATATTTGAATTCCCAAGCACACTCGAGTTCACATGGGATCTTCAGGAAGGGAGATTTTAAACCTTCACAAAACCTTTTTGCACTGTGTCGCTCAATTTTATGAAACAATTTGTTAGTAATACAGGCCTTGATCCGTACGCATACAGGCAAGGCAGACCTTTATCCCTACAAGGCATTGCACAGGAGCCAGTTGATCTTTGTAAGCCTCTACCCTTGCAGATCCACATGTGGCCACAAGAATGTTTTGCAGAAGCTTTAAAACCAGACAATTTCCTCTTCCCTGAAGCCCTCTGAGCTTTGGACTTGAAAGGTCCAACCTGGCTATTAAACCCAGAAATTTTCAGCTATTCCCTTTCAGCTGTCTCCAGTATCTGCAAACTCTCATGAACCAAGGCTGGAAAAGCCCAAAATGAGTTTTGTGTTGCGATGACATTGATAAATGATGAAGCCTTTCACTAGTTTAGGCCATCTTGTTAGTGGTTCAAACTGTCTCTCGCTGGCTTTGTCACAGTGTGGAGTAATTCACTGAAGTCATCAGTGTGACTGAGAACAGAATGGCCAAAGATGGCCATGGGCAGCCTGAGGCTGAGCTCTAATTAAAGACTTTGATTTAAATAAATGTCACAATTTACTCTTTATAGATACATATATTAAAACCAAAAAACCCAGACAAAACCCCAAACTGCTTCTGTTTTTAAGCTACCAAATTACAGGCTGAAGAGAGTATTTTTTAAACTATAGTTGTGGTGACTCGGAAATGCTACAGAATACTGTCAGAGTTCATTTTAGGGACTTGATCTAAAATGTATCCTTAGCTGCTGGCAGAGTGGCATTTTTAGACTACTGTAGTCAAAGGTTGAAAAGAGCTAGAGTCTCCGTGTCTCTAACCCATCTTGGTTAGATCTTCTTCCTTTCTGCAGCCTTATATGTATTTCAAGTACAGGAAGCATGCTCTGGAATAAAATTTCTTATACAGGCACCTTAATTCTCTCTTCAGAAGAAAATCCAAAACAGCTTCAGGTTTTGATTTGAGGAAGATAGTCATTACCATAAGAATGGGTTGATGGTACATCCAGCCATCAATCCAGTACAGAATGGCAAGCTACATCTTTGCCCTTTGGATGAGAGAATGACATGTTAAACTGGTATCCTCTGAGCAAGTGATTGTAATGTGCAGCTTGAAATACAGCACAAATGATGTGGAAAATCCCAAAACCACAACAAAATTTAAGAAATGAAAAATGGTTGATGCTGGGTCTTTCTCTCCTGTGTTTGAGTGTCTTTGTTTCCCTTCTAATAACTGCAGCATGAAATTACAGTCACGGTACCAACCTTAAGTTTGATTTGTTTCCCTTGCCGTTGTCATTCTGTTATAAATGTAATGCTATTTTAATTTATGTTTTTTAAACTGAAGGAGATTTTTCTATTTTTATCCCTGTAAAATGTGTTGATTCTTATCTAAATGAAGCTGCTGGGAAGAAACATAGGTCATTCATTTGACTGCGACCTATATGCAGTGACATGCAGCCTCCTCTGTCCTTTATTTGTAATGTAAGCAGTGCTGTCACCAGATTGTCCTTGTTCTCATCCTGTCATATGACATCTTGGATGAAATGCAGTTGACTGATAATTAGATGTAGCAAGATGGAAGCTGTGTTTGTATATAAATGAAAATCCCCTGAACTTACTGAAATGCCTAAAGGTGTCCCTCTACAGAAAGCGTCTGCTTCCTCTTTGCCATATTGTTCTTCAGCCTTGTGATCCTTTAGACCTCTTCTTTAATACTGGATTCTTACGCAAGGATGACACACAAAATCATCCTGCATTTATACACAACTGCCCTCTGATTGAGGCAGTCTGGCTTCCTCTCCATTTCTAACCTTGCAGTATGAAAGCCAAAAGATTGCCTAAACCATGTTGATGCCCTACTAGAGTCACACCATCCTTTTGGAGCAAGAATGAATGTTTTGAAAGGGCTCATGTAACTTTTTAGATATATTAAAAAATGATGGAAATATTAATTGGAAAATATTTCAAAAGGTATCTTGGTATATTCTGTTTTCATTTGTCTGTATTAAAATCATTGCAGTAGGGCACACTGACACATCATGGTATACTGCTCCCTAGATCTCTCAGTTGTTTATCTGATCCATGAAATTCATGGACCGACAGCCTTGGTGTGGAAGCACCTGTGTGAATACAGGGTGACCTGTGTGGATGCTGAGACCTGCCATGGGTGATCCATAGGGCTTTAGCCTGTATGGTTAGCTGGGATTCTTGATTCATCTTGTGGCTTCCTGCTCTGGTGGGTTTATGGAAGTTACATATCGCTGAAGCCATATGTTATGTTTCCAGGCAGAGCTGTAAACCATTTCATTTTTACTGCCTCTGAGAGCAGATCAATCTATAGTGCAGCACTAGTGATGGAGAATTTTTTAAGGGTAATGGGAGAAATTAAAAAGAGAGCTTGGCCCAGATACTGTACTGTTCTGTTCCATTTTCCAGAGAATTCAGTCCTTTCCTGTTTATAAATTCTTAATTTCTCAGTAAGAAGAAAAAAGGTTTTCACCCTGCTTTTGCAGCTGGGAAAAATGTGACAGATTAAGAAATTAAAGTTCATTTAAAAAAAGGGGGGTGGGAGAAGGGGAGGTTGTGATACAGTCAGCAGTCTGATACTAATGGATAGAGCGTTCGTTGCCAGAATTTGGAAGTTCAGCGTAACCTTAGGGATCTAATCCATAACTCTTATTTAGGTAATTAGTTCTTTTACTTCAGCATTGCCAAATCTCAGCATTCAGCATTCTATCAGCTGGTAAAATATTGCAAGTGCCTGAGAAATAAGAGGACTTAAGATGTATTTTTTTAATCTTTGGCTTTGAGTCAAAATATTCTCCAGCCAGCAGGCCCACAAGCATCTATTGTATTTTTGAAAGGAAAATGATGTTTTTAAATAACAACCTGACTCCAGAAGGTGGAACTTCAAAATTCAGCAATGCTGATCTTGCACGAATACCTGTGGGTTTACAACTTCAGAGACTTTCTTATGTGTGTAAGAGCTGGCAAGTCCACCCAGGAAGGTTTCAGTTGTGTTGTTTCACATGCAGGAGTAGCTACTCTGGTGCCCTATGGATATAGACTTTATAGTGTCTTTTTCTTTGACAGTGTATAAAGGTCTGGCACACATCCATGTGCATGCCTAAACTGAATGGTACTTTTCTATGCCAGCATGGCCTCAACAGAAGTTGAGCTATTTTAGTTTGTTAACTGAAGAAAAGCTGGACAAGGAGAAAGGGGGGGAGGCTGCAGTACAAAAGTACAGGAGACTCATACAGAATGTGTTCCTTTTGCTTTGCTCTGCCCTTTAAGTATGTAACAACAGCCACTACCAGTTGCCTCTAAATTATTCCACTATAGATAAAGCATATATTTTCTCTCCAGTGAAACAACTAACTTGCTTCAGCTAAACCTGTGGAGTATCTACCGTCAACTTTTATAGCATTTACTTTTAACCAAATTAGGATCAGAGCTGGGTAACATAGTTCTGCCCTGTTCTCTGCCCCTAAAATACAAAGGCTTGGCTGTGGTACTGAGCTGAGATGCTGAAATTGGCAGTAGGAAGACTGAAACTAGAATAGTTCTGAAACATTCCTTCTGGTCTTTGGTGTTAGTATAGGAGATGCAACCTTTTCATGTTGATCTTGTAGGACTGATACTAATTACCATGTTAATCACTTTGACACTGGAAGCATGTTTTAGAATTTTCAGGGAACCTGAAGCTGAGATGAAAAGACACTTTTGTGCAAAGGTACCTATTCTGATAATTAAAGAAGATTAAATGGTAATGCACCTTTGCTGCTTCCTAGCTGATCTCACTGTCTCTGACTATCCCTGTTTTTCAGGGGTAGCCTCTAATTTGATGGCAGTAGCTTTCAGTCCCTAATTACCATTGTTCAGCCACCAGCTGTTACAGTGGTGGATTTATTTATTGCTTTGGTTTTCTGCAGAAACCTAGTACAGAAGAGGGGAAACCACCATTCCCTCTCTGCTGGTGACTGCAAGCAGTGCTGGTTATTAGCACTGGGGGGAGAATGCAGCTGTCTGCCTCTCAGATCTGGGTAACTACTTCCACCTGAAGGGCAAAGCTGTAGTTCTATTGCTGGGTAAGCATCTCCTCCTGCCCCGTGGTGGGTCCAGGGGGAAAAGTCTTCAGATTTAGTTAAGCTTGGTTTACACCAGCCTACCTCGGTTTTTTTTTCTTCATTGATTGGATGTCTTAATATATTTATTAATTACAAACCCTTTCTGCAGTTTCTTGGGAAGGGCAGGAAGAAGGGTCAAATCCTAGAATAAGAAGGGCAGGAGGCTCTCCTTCCCAGGGATTACACAGAGGTTTGCAGCCTGGCTCCCCGTTCAAAGACTGAATGGGAAATCTAGGCACTTCCACTTTACTGGCAATAAATGGATGTGAAAATCATGCTGTATGATGCTGTGAAGTCCTAGGTTCTGCTGCACAGTGTGGTGGAAGCAAGGTGTAGCACATCTGGCATTCATTCTGGTAATGAGTAATTTGTCAAGACAATCTTCTAATGAATGTGAGGCAGGTTTGTGGGCAGGTGAATGGTTTTAAAAAATGAGGTCAGGTGTACTTTGGGCCGTAAGCTTGGCTGCATCTGTGTAAGATGGGAAAGGGAGGAGGCTGTGATGGAAGATGGTCTTTCTCTGTCTGGTGCTGGTGTGTTAGGGATGGCATTAATCTCGAGTGAAGTACAAAAAGTAAGCGAGAAGAGGCTCTCCGTTCCTGGGCTTTCCTGCTCGACCTCCCTGTCGAGGCAGCTGCGCTCCCAGCGCGGGCGGTACCTGAAGCGCTTTCTGCCTCGGTGGCAGTAGCAGGTTAGCGTGTGGAGAGCGGCTGGCAGCAGTCACGTTCTCCCTCTTTGTCTCCAGGATCCAGCGGGGCGGGCTGGGAAGCGCGGGCACCCCCGGGCGCGGGGCCAGCTCGGGCAGAGGGTTCCTGGCCGCACTGCTCCACTTGGGGCTCGGCTCCGTGCTCCGGTTCCTCCGCTGCCCTCCGGCGGGAAACGGAGCCCGCCGGGGCTCCCGGAGCGCCGGGCGTGGCCGCGGCCCAGCCCGCTGCGGCTGCCCGGCAGTTCCGCCCCCCGGGCCGGAGCCGCCCGGCGCTGGGGCAGTGCGGGGGGAGCCGGTGCAAAGGGACGCGGCCCCGCGGGAGCCGCCGTTGGTGGCTGTGCTGCCATCGGAGCGGCGTTGGCTGATTGGGCTGTGCTCCCTGGATGGGCTCTGTCCGTGGGGAGGCAGCTGAGGGGCTCTCGGGCGGCGGGGCTGCCGGCTGGGGTACAAAACGAGCGAGCTTCGCGGAGGAAGGAGGCTCTGGAGGCGGCCGGAGCAGGAGGCTGGGTCCGCGCAGGTTTCGCAGGAAGCTGAAGGTGTTCACTGCTAGGGACTGTAGGACTGGCACCTTGCATAGATGCCTGCGGAACTCAAACAGGTTAGTGCTGAACTTGGGTCCTTCCCTTCGGCTCCGGCGGTCCTGCGCGTCCGTGTGTGCCGTGGTCCAGGCGGTGCGGGAAGGAGAACGCTGTCAGGGGCTAGAAGGGTTTGTTTACGTGTGTGTTGGGGTTGTAGCTGGGAACTAAGCGCAAAAGCTGAGCTACTCTTTCTAACAGAGCATTCGAGAGAGCTCTTGCTTTTGTCCCCGTTGTTTTAACTGGTGAAACACCAAAAAAAAAGCAAGCCGTTGTTTTTCATTGACCTTCTCATTCTGCTCAGTGAATCTGGGGAACTCTGACATGAACAGCTAGAAACAATACTTTTAACGAAAGCTTTGCTATTGTGCTTGTGTTAAATGTTTGCTTTTCCCATACGGTGTTCCCTTGCTTTCTCTTTGATTTCATTGTTGAACATACCAGAGAAATAACTTCAGTTTTCCTCTGTAAATGTTATCTTAAGCAAAGAGTCCTCTTGCCTGTGATCTTAGTAATTATAATGGACCTGAAGCTTTTGTGCAAAAAAATTTCAAATACTACTCTTTACCTTGGAGTATCATTGGGCATTACAGAGTAAAGCTTTTGCAGACTTGATTTAAATAAATAGAAATCGCTTAGACTCCTGTAATTTATAGGTGCTTACCTTGTTAACCTCCTCCATCTGTCTTGGAAGCCTCAGGAAACCCTATAAATTCAGGTGGTGGCAGGATATAGCTGCCTCTCAAACTAGGATGGGATGTTATCTTTTTCTTAACCCTCCTTTTTCTTTTCTACCTTTTAAATTTAAACCAGAACATTTTAGAGTGAGCAAATGCAATGATAATCCAGCACTGATAATCCACCTATGAATTTGCAAGGTACAGTGCAATGGAATTACTAGAGGTGCTTCAGTTTGGTTTAGTCATGCTGTGTTCCACTTGTCCATCTTGGTAACAGAAGGCTGAATCATGTCTTGATGCAAATAGGATGTTGGTTCCCTTGAGGGGCAAGCAGCCTGTTCAGCTGGGCCCTGGAGTGAGTGTGTCTTTGTCTGTGGGCAGGCCCTGTGCTCTCTGCCCTGCCTGCAGGAGGTGACCTGGTGTTGTGTGGTACCTGTGTCATGCTACCTGTGGGCTGTTTAGGGAGGGAGGATTGCAATTGTGTCTGTGGTTGTGTTCATACCATCTGACCCGAAGTTACTGTACCAGTTGAGTTTTAGGTCAATACAGTTAGCATTTCCTTGGGATTTTGATTTTTGGGATCTGACTTTCTGGTTGGTTTTTTTTTTTTTTCTTTCTTTCTCAAAGAAGAAGGAGCCTGGAGGTAAGACTAGGATGGTAACTGTAAAAAGGAGGTGTATAATGTCTTTTGATCTGTGCAGAACAGTATTCTTGTCTTCTGGGTTTTTGATTTTGATAGGAGGAGAAGCTAGAGTGGAAGATTATAGTTAATCACTTCAGGTCATGCATTTCAGTCCTGAATTCTTCCATATCAAAACAACAACAAAAAACCCCAAACCTCATGGCTTTAATTTTCATGCTGCCTGTCATAGTTGAGGATCAGACAGATATTTTCTCTTTTCTGGTGGAGCAAGGATTCTTGATTCATTCCAAGGCCTTTTTGCAAGTCTGATACTGCAGCAGAGTATTAGAGAATACTTTGCTTAATGAAAGGCAGTAGTTTTAAACCACAAGTTGTCAGAGAAATTTATTGTGCAGTTACAGAGCCTCTAGAAAGTAATCTTTTAGCTTTAATGATCACAATTAAGTAAAACCAAGCCAAATGGATAAATGACTTCGAGGTGAATGGCAAGTCTATACGATTAATACAGAAAATAATGGAGAGATACTAGAATGGACTTCTGCTACCTTAACTAAAGACCTTGTGTATTTAGATAAAGACAGGTATGACATTGTATCTAATTAAAAAGAACCAAGAGTAACTTCTAACTAAGCTTTTAGCTTCTACTGGGAATAGCCATGCTTCCTGCAGTTCTGGGCCACAAAAGCAGCATTGTAGCTGGGAAGCAGGTGCAATGCACTCCAGAAGAAAGTCTGAAAACCTGTTCTTGGAGCCATAAGGGTACAGGGCAGGTGGCACCTTCTTGGCGTTCTCCCTTGGCCATTCCTGTTCCTCCTGATGAGAGATGAAGGCTGCTGGAGTTTGTGCTGCATATCGGCAGCCTGATGTTCTGCAGTAGCCTTAAAGTAAGTACTAAGTATAGAGTTCTGAAATTCAGAAGGATCTTGAAGTCTGGAACTGTTAAAATACGTTTGGTCACTGTATGACATACAGCTTTGATCTGTCTTGCCTCAGGGCCATGAAGTTATAAAGGAGAAAGGAATTACTTAAAGTGACTTTAGCCAAAATCTCTTCAATTCTGTGTAATTCCTGCTTCAGAAAATACTTTGCTAACATTCCTAATTCTTACTAATGCTAATATTCCTTAGGCACCAACCTAAGTAACTCAGTACTTGGTCCCTGAAGCGTTTTGCTAGAGATCCAATTGTGAGAGAGAGTGAAGTCTTAGATCTGGCAGCATGCAAAAGTGGTTCATGCTTTGCTGACATATTTGATATGGGTCTGTACTAGTGATGGAAATCTCATGGAAGAAATGTTAATGGAGTGCAGCATGCAAAAGTATCATCATTTTCCAAACAGTTGTGCAAGTCGTGCTAAAAAGAACAAGTAAGAAGGGAGCTTTCCTTTTGACATGGATCTGCATATGGATTCACCCATGGATTCTCACATGTAATAGACCTGAAACAGAGGTTGGAGGTACTCTACTGCTTTGGAGTCAAGGTGCAGCCGTCTACCCTGCTCCTTGAAGTAAACCCTTTGCCAGCAGTTGTGGTCTCTGTAGAAGAGCTGAGCAAAGGGAATGTGTTTTGGGACTCAGTTGCTGAGATGTTAAACTGGAGCAGCTGAGTGGAGGCACACATTCCCTTCTCTAGCTCCTCCACAGAGGCAGCAATTCCCTACAGGAAGGTGGAAATGGTAACTCTTCAGGCAATTCATGCTTAACTCCGAGTGCAGGAACTCAGGTGTGGGGATGGTACCTCTTGGTAGAGGGGCTTGCGCAGTGTGACTGTGACTAGGATGCTCTAGAGCTGCAACAGGATATGACATGTAGGGTGTGAGAATTGAAGTGTTCTCTTTCTGAAAATGCAGCTGCAAGAACTGTGCTCTTTTAAGAGTGCTGTTGGAGGTGTTGGGATTCGAGAGTGTACAGTGTCCAGTTTGAATGCCTGCCTGTGTGTATACAGCTTTGTAACAGCAACAGACATACCAAGCAAAGTATTCCAGTGATTCCACTTCCCGAGGCTGTGTTGCTTAACCACCTGTCCCAAGGGTCGTGAGGTGAGCTGGTCTACAGGCAAAACCAGGCTGGCTGCATTTTGTGCTTATGTTACACTGCAGTTACTAAAAATAAAAGTGGGATTAACCCCCCCTCCCCCCATGCATGTACATTCAGTGTCTTTCATAATGTAGAAATGCTCATTATGAAAGATAAAATGGGGGGGGGAAGCCTCAACATTTAATCAGTCACATTTGAAACTGCCCTGACTGGACATGCCTAACAAAGTTGTTTGCAGACATTTGGTCTCGCTCTAATTCATTTCTACCATTAAATTAAGGGTTTGATTCTGACTTCAGTAGGGGTAGGGTCAGGGCCACTGCAGGGAAAGTACTTGTGTGTCTATTTTTGAGTATTAAATAATAAAGCATTTCTCTGAACATGAGGATTTTAGCATGTTCTCAGTGTGTCTTTACCTGTTCCTGCATGTGCTTTTCAGTTTCTCAAAGTTAGTTTCCTCCGTGACTGCAGACTGTACAACTACATGCTGCAGGGAAACTTGTGAGAAGCTTCTGTTTCATTTGAAGTATGCCATCAAGGTATAGGGAGCATACCGTAATATATTTCACTTATTGCTTCTTCTCACCCCAAAACTCCTGAAATGCCTACACTAAT
This sequence comes from Melopsittacus undulatus, assembly GCF_012275295.1. Lineage (NCBI taxonomy): Eukaryota > Metazoa > Chordata > Aves > Psittaciformes > Psittaculidae > Melopsittacus > Melopsittacus undulatus. Next base: position 15,035,842 of record NC_047538.1, on the reverse strand, counting down.
TTAAGGAGGTGTTATTCCCTTCCCTCACCTCCCAAGGTACCACTCTGAGACACAGAGTTAATACTTCTAAGATAATATGGATTTAATTAAGGAAAATAAAGCTTCAGATTCCACCACTGCTTGTTCTCCATTCTGGAAATATTTGTGGTTATGGCTGTGTGAGGTGGGAGCTGCAGCTTCGTGGGGTTAGGGACATCCATCTCATCCTTTGCTGCTGCTGGCTTTTGGTTTCACAATTTATGCAACAGGCTGCCCTCTCCATTGTGTAAATGCATGTTTTTGGGACTATTCTGTAGTCAAGGCCAGTGAATTGATCTAGCTTAAAGAGGAATGGCATCTTGAACCAGTCTGTTTAAAGCCCTTGGAAGAGCTGTATCTTCCTCCTGGGGATGAAACTGGGAGGAGAAGCTGCTCTGTGTTAACTAGGCTAGTGGGAGAAGGAAAAGGGTAAGGAATGAACAGAAGCATGTGTGTAGGATCTCATGTAACTGCTCTTGCTGGTGAAACAACACAGTACAGGGGTTTCCTATCTCAAATGACTTGGCTTGAGAGCTCTGCATACATCTAGTTCAGTCAAATCTTCCTAAGGACAGAGCAGAGCATTACAGAGACCCCATTCTTCATGTTTTAGAGGATGCTACTGAAACAACAGTAGTTTTCAATGTGACTAATGTTGTCCAGCAAAGCTCAGCCAGGTCCAACAATGACTTTGTGGAAAAATGGCTGGAAAAAGTGAAGGATACATATGTGGATTGGTGGTGGATGGGAACTTTCTTTTGTTTAACTCTGTCTTCCAAGAAGTTTCTGTTAATGGGAAACTTCTTTTCATAAAGGTGATTTAATGCTCACTTCTGTATTTTTCATAATATTGCACAGAGTTGTTTATGCTGCAGGAGGTAAGAAAAAGAAATTAATATTGCAGTAGCTTTGCTAGTTGTGAGGCTAGGATAGCAGAGGTGATGCTTTGTTTATGTTGAAAGGTTTTGCTTTTAGTGAGAAATGGCACATAGAATTTTTCTAGTAGATTTCTTTTGGGTTTGTTTCTCCCTTTAAGGATGTGGAGGACCTGATGGTTCCTCCCTGTGTTCCAGCCATGGAATAAATAGTAAGAGGAGGGGTTTAAGGGTGAAAGGAGCTCCTGAAATAAATGTTGAGAGTAGAGAGAGCGTATTTCAAATTCTTGGATAAAAGGAAAACTGAAACTCAGGCTTTGGTAGTTTTAGATTTCACAGTGTCCTTTGTGTCTCATGGATCTCATCAGGTTGTGGCCAGCCTTTGGGAATTTTTTGTTCATTTGTCTGCATGCCTAAGCAGTGAACAACTGTAACTGTACCTGAGAGAAGCCTGATGAGCACGCAGAGGCTAAAATCTTCACTTTCTCTGGGGAGTAGTAATCTTGTATCTACGAATGGGCGGGCAAGATGATTTCTCTCTTATGAAGGAGTTGTGAATCCATGGACTCAGTGCTCCCTGTATGCTGCAGTAATGTGAAAATTCATTAATTTCAGTGATGTTCTCTGCCTCTTTGATGAGTCAAGCCCACACCTGCTTACAGCAGGAAATTGAAATGCCTGAGTTTTCCCTTTTGGCTCATCCCACACATCTATCCTTAGCACCACAACACTTCTCTTTGGCATTCAAAAAATAAAGTGAAAACTGTTCTAAGTCAACCTGGAGACATTTTGAGCTTTGGAGTTTCTGCCTCCACAAGCTAAATCACTTGGCACAGCTCTAAATTTTTATTTTTAGTGAAACTTTCACAGCCAGACTATTGTAATGTTCAGAGAAAGAGATGTTCCTGAAAGCCTGAAATGAAACCAGAATGAGAGAGAATATTTTTATCCTCTAGAGCATATATTTTGGTGTGCATTTGTACATACGTGTATTTTGAGAAACAGAAGAGATGAGAAGATGATTTAAGTAAGATTACTCTGGATGTGTGTAGTGTAACACTGATCAAAATCATCTGGAATGTTCAGAAGACTTTTCAACTTGCAAGTCTATAAATTCATTAAAGGGCTGATAAAAGATATACAGCATAAATTGTTTAGAGCTGGAAGAGCCCTGAGATATGGATGGTTCCTGTGTGTGTGATCAGATTATTCTGTTGTTTGAATTGTAAACTTTTCCCAATTCTCTTAGCAAGTTTTGCATCTGAAGCTATTTGCATCACTCTGTTTTGATGATACAATTCAGTGTTACAGGAATAAATGCCCTTTTGGCTTCCGGGCATGGCAGCGTGTGGGCCTTGCTGGCTGGTCTTGTAATGCATTTAGCAAATTCATAAACCAGTGTTTATACCAGCACACTATGCAGAGATGAGAGCTTTCCACATTTGAATGAGATGGAGTTATTTGATTAAGGAGTTTAATACAGGCTATTGAAAGTATGTTAAATTCCAAGTAGCTTTGAAGAAAGGTTTGGTAAGGAAGCCGGTATGCAAGACTGAATCTTGTACTTCACACAGTACTGTGTTATAATAATGCAAAACAAATTATATTGTTTGAGTGAAAGAGATTAATTATTTATGGAAGAAATCATGCAGGTAACTGGGTTTCTTCATCAACGCCTTCCTGAATCTTGTTAATCACTGGTACACCATACCCTAATTCTTTAAATTAGAATGGTGGAGAGAAGCTCTTTCATGGCACCACTGTCTCAGGGTGCCATAAATTCTGTAGAGCAGCTGCTCTGGTTCTGCATCAGATCATGCTGGTGTTCTCCCAAGTACATCGTTTAATCCCAGTCACCTTCCTGACATCTGTTAGTGGTTTGTTCTTAAACCTTCCTTCTAATGGTAGCAGTGGTGACCAGGATAATTGTCTGTTGTTCATACACATTAAATTAGGAGGAATGTTTTACCACTTAAACTTAATCCAACAGATGCTTTATGGTCCTGGCCTCAATTACATTGGTTATCAGCTCATTTGTAAAACCAGCAATATGTTTTGGGAGACTAGTGTTGCCCAGCTGGGCTCTCTTGGTGATCTCTGCCATTTTAAGTCTCCGATGAATCCTAGATACAGTTTTTCACAAGCTTAAAGAGAGCGTTTCCTCAGATAATTTTTCATCCCGCTCTAATGAGAGAACAGTTATAAATACTCTTTTCCTGGGTTGTTAAAGACTTCAACTTAAACGCCAGATGCTGTGAATGCAAAGACTGACTCTGTAAATTGTAGATTTTATTTATAAACTATGTGTTGATGCTGCTTACTATTGTAAAACTCTCATTGCTTTCACAGTATCTGCCTGTGAATTGCTGGAAGGCTTTCTTTAAGAGTAACTAATGATATTAAGAGTTGCCTTTAATGAAAAGAGAATGATTATTTCTGTGCTGGTACCTTTGAAAGCAGTATGGTTTCATTACTTCCCCTAAATGCCACTTGGCTTGTACATTATCATGCCTTAGTTGTTTTCTCTTGAGTTGGTATTTTTGGTGTGCTGGCAAAAGAAATTCTTTACTGTCTAGTTCCTTTTTCCTTTTTTTTGGTACGAGATCTTATAAGTACAGTCACATTTCAGTATTTTGAGAAGTGGTCTTCATATCATATGGGAGTTATGGGATTCACTCTTCATGGAAGAGGTGGTTGGATTTCATGGGTGAGGTGTTTCCTTCTGATTATTCTCAGTTGTTGCTCATTTGGGTAAAGATAGTGAGCAGGTGATAAACCTCTCCTAAAGCAGCACCTGAGTACCCTGCCCCTGACCTACCTGAGAACTGTAACTTTACTGCAGTATTAAAAAAGAATTTGACATGCATAATGCCTTAGTTTACATGTGCACTGAAACCTATATAGCTGTCATAATGGCTTCAAAGTGCTTTGCACAGTTTATGTGCTGTTATTTATCAGCTGTTACAGGTGAGCCCTACTTGGTTTGCAAATAGGAGGTGAGAAGAAGTCCTGTTTTCCTCACCAAGACAGGAGGCAGCAAGCTGTGAAGATGGGAGTGGATGCCAACTAAGGCATGTTTGGGTGAAGTTAAGCATACAGTTTTCTGGATGAAATTTCAGCAATCAGTTTTGTCAGTCCTGTCCTTGCCTTCTAGCAATGGCAGGCAAGTTAGTGTTTAATAAAATACATGCAAACTTTGTTGATTCTGCTAATTATGGCACTAATTCACTTCTGCAGAGTGATTGTGTCCTAGCAAGAAGAGTGTTGGAACCCACCTCCCATTTTTATTTCCCCCTCATGCTTTTTAATAACCTTATTGTTCTTTCTGGTTCTTAATTTTCTTCTTCACCTAAAAGGAACAGACTATGGTATGTTGCTAAAATTTTAAAAACTTGTATTTCTCACATTAGCCTATATAAATGTGAGGACATGTGCACTAGATGAGGAGCGTTTCACATTTGTCCTTAGCAATTTCATATTGTCTGGGTTGTTCATTCCTTTCTTGCCATGCCATGATGTTTTATTACCTGAGGTTAGAATTCATCTTGGTCACGGTGACACATTTATCTTGTATTTTATGATGCGATCTTATCACATCCCATTTCTTTTCTCTTTCCTATTCAGCTTTTCATCTGTCAGTGACAGTCACGACACCAGCTAATGGCACAGTAATACCAGGGCTATGTGTTAGTGCATACCTTTGGCAATTTTTAAGGTTAATACTTTGCTTCTAAGGTAAAATATTCTTTTCAGCAGGTTATTTCTGGAGGGAAGAGCCATTTATAATTACATCAAAAACAGCAGCCTTCAGTCATTTTAGATGTAGGAAATAGCAAAAACGGCTTTCTTGGGTAACATGCAGCAAATACGAAGCAAACAGAAGGTGACACTACACCCTTCTCTCTTGACTGCGGCACTATGAGGAGGTACAAAGAAGTGCTAATTCATTATCTGTGTAATAGTGACAGAGAGCCCTTTGTATTTGCAGTTTCAGCTTCTCTGTTTTAACATGCAAACCCAAGTATTTTCCATCAAATCTATGCAAATGTGAAGTGAGAGTGAGAATTGTTCAGTTCAATTGTTGAAAGTGTTATGGCCCTTTTTAGTATATTGGAGTTACAAATGTATTCTTCCCTACCATTTCTTCAAGGGCTGAATCTTTAAAGAGAAAGCTGCTCCTGTACTGGCAACCAGAAATGAGGGGCAGATTTGACCTTTCAAGCTGGCATACACCAAGTCCAGCTATGATTAGAGATCACTTAGGGAGTGCTGCGTCAGTCAGCTGAACAACTCTTAAAATCTAGCAGCTGGTTTCGGTGTGTAAATAGGAACAGAAACATCTGCCTGCAAGTTGCTTTGCATTGAGTGTGACACACTGTTAATCCAGTCAGTTTTTCTGCTTCTTGGATTTTGAGACTCCAATCAAAACCATCTTTGTGTTTCATTTACTTGGGATCGGTTTATTTTTATTTCTCTTTCTTTCACAAAGCTGACACTAAAATTTCAGCCGAACAGTGCCAATGCAAACTTTTCAATGCTCAAATAAAATGCTATTTTCTTCCTTTGCTGCCTCTACCAAGAGGCAGAGCAAATGCCGTTTTACACCCCAAGCTTGGCTGGGTTCCAGAGACTCCCAGAAAAAGCGATACTGGTAACATCAGCATCTGCACTGTGCATCAAGACAGTGAAGGAAGAGTTGTGTCCACAGCAGCTGAAGTGCTGTGTATGCTTGTATAAATATACTGCAAATACGTGGGTGTGCTTCATGAATTGTTGCCCTTTAAATTTTCTTGTTCAAGGAAACTTGGCCCAAGGTACATTGTGTGGATACTGTTTTGGCAACTGGAGTCACAAAAATATTTACAAAGTCTGTTGGGTTCATCCCACATGTTCTTATCCATCCTTCCTGTATTTAAAATTCCCTTTAGTGTGGTGTTCTATTCTTCTAAGAAATCCACAGTTTTCTTTTAAAGGGACAGGGAGAATTAGCTTTCTCCTGGCTGTAAATTCTAGTTAAATGCATTTAAAGATGCCTTCAGAGTTTAAGGTAATGATGGAAACGCACCACTTAATCTGTGTTGGTTCTTAATGTTTCTTGTGGACTACAAGGAGTACATTTTTGGGTGGCTACAAATAGGGAAAAAGTGCTTTTAAGGTACTCTTAAAATTCAGTTCCATGCTTTCCTGAGGAAAAATGTCAAGATGACCTTGTTGGGCACTTCACACAGTATACCTCAAGTACCAATTCCATTTCGTCGTTCTGCTATGTTGTATTTTCCATAAGGTGGTGGGGATGCATTATGGAATGTATGGTCTCCTGGTTTCATCCAGAATGGATGCAGGCTGTGAACTTTGCTGTGTTCATTTGCATATCTCACTAACTCTGGTAGTACTGTCACAGTCTGGACTTTGGGCTTTAGGCAGATGTAGGTCTCTCTGAAATGTCTTTGGATTTAGTTGGGAAATGTGAAGGAAAGAGAAGACTGTCGTAAGCTGATCAATTGCATTGGAAATGAAAGAGTTAAGAATGGGAATTTGACTGCGCAGCTGAAATCTCCGTTTGAACTTGTGGTCTCTTGAGAGAAAATGCCATTCAGCATCGTTGCACAGAGTTATTTCATTCTTAATTTTAATTGACATGTCCCATAATGCAACCTACCCTTAAGGATCCATGCAGTGCTGAGACGTTTGTGAGTCAGTGTGTCTCCGTGTAGGCGATTTCTGAGTTTTAAATTGAGGTCATCATTAATTTCCCTTTTGATACCAGCATCCTTTCTGCCTTATTCACTCACTGGGTTTATGAATTTTGAATGAATCTTTCCCTAAATGAGATGTTGGTCACCTCCTGGGATTTCAGCTCAATGACCTGACCTTGCACCATTTTTCCTCTCTCTCTTCCTTTCTGTCTTTCCCTCACCCTCCAGATGCCCATTGAGCAGGTAGAAGTGATGCTTCCATGGAAGTGTTAACCCCTTGCCTTGGTGATGGGGGTGTTTCATCTTTCCTTGAAGTTGGAAGGACCTCAAGGAAAATGTTTTTCTGGCGCAACATTAACTGTTCATTCCTCTACTGGGTTTATTTCTGATTAGCTGTTTCTAAGCCCAGTAGTGGTATCAGAATTGCACATCTTCATCCTCTGAGATATCTTGAGAGAGGTCTGCCTAATATATTTCTTAATATTTTATATCTCACTACTGATTGCATTTTCCAGCTAAACTGTATAACTGCCTACTTTGGGGATTATCCCAGAACTTCATTAACTTTCTTACAGCTTCTGTCTCTGTTTTGTATCATGGGCACCAGTTCAAAGAAGCACTCTGCAAATGTCACAGAGCCTAACTCCGTCCAATAGTCACAAATGTGGTGAAAAACCTATGTTTTAGCATATCAATTCATGTTTCACTTGTTTTCAGTCTGTACATGAGTAGATAAAAACAACTGCAGGCATATCGGGAACATTGCAACTTTCATTGCAGTGTAGGCTTTGACCACCACTTCAGCTTAAAATGGGTAGGGTTTGTCTTACAGGTCTAAATGCCTTGAAAATATCAATTTGCAGAGTAGAATCTGTTTTAGTTAATATTTTAATGTTTTCTGTTATGTATCTTTGCCTCATAGTTGGTTTATCTGGTACAGTGTTTTGCTCTAGGTGTTCTTGGAGAACAGTCTTCATTACCTCTTGCATTTTTGCATAATATCAACTGCGTTACAGAAACCATGTAATATTTTGGTTGTTTGAATGATGATTATGATGATCAAACTTCATCTGTGGAAGAATGTTTCCGTTTATGAAGGGTCACTTTCAGTGTTAAGACAGTAACTGAAGTCCTCTCAAGGGTTTGCCTTTTTTTAGGTAATAGCCACTGTTCACCTTTTCTAGAAAAATTGGTCAGTGGTGTAATCTAGGTAGACAGTATAAGAGAAAGGGCATGAGATGGTGTGTTCTTCATTGAGTGTTTATTTTTCCCTGAGCATAAATAGGACGTGGTGTGTTTTAACATAGGAAGTAAGTGGTTTTGTATTGTTGTTACTACGTTATCAAGGGTGAAATAAGCTGTTGGGAGTTACCCTTCCTGAGTGCTGCTCCTCATGTAGAGTTCCTCACGTACCACAAAAAATCAGTAGCCTGTTTTGTGACTGTTTTCTGGTAAGATTTGAGTGGCCCTAGATAAAAGGAAAGTCCCTGTTTTTACCTTCGCACCTGATAGCCGAGCTGTAACGTAGAAATGGTGCAGTTCAATACAGTGTCCCAAGTGATGGCATGGGTCACTGCCACCTTTCCAGCTTCCTGCATAGGAAATGCCTGTCCCTAGGCTGACAGGAATGTCATGAACTCATAGCTAGAGCCTATAGCCTCCGTCACATCTTTCCATTTTGTCATGTAGCTATACCTGGAATATTTCCTGGATGGGAGCTTTCCAGTGCTCTCTGGATGGTAAGCAGGTGCATTTTACTTCTTGTGTGCTGTGTGAGGTCCTGGAGAATTTGCTTTTGCCTGGTTTTGGTCCGTTTAAGTGTAACAGCAAGGCATGCAAATAATGATCAGCTCTGACCCGGTGTTTCTTAGTAGGAATTGTCACTGCTGGCTTAGTTCTTCTGGGGGTTTTCTGGGCTGGGGTTTGGAGGAGGAAGGGAGCTTGCCCCTGGACTTTGCCTTTGGGTCATTTTATGAATCACTATCTGAGGATGTGTGTGATTCAGAAAAAAAGAAGCTAAATTTAGTTCTGTTACCTGCTCCCCTTTTGGTAGTCTACTTAGTTTAAAAAAAAACCCCAACAAAAACCCCACCAAAAAAACATGTCCTTGTTTGAATTTTAAGCAGGATGAATTAAAAATACTGTAATCCCATGTGTTTATACTCTTGTACAGCTGACTGGCTGCCTTAGCTGGGGTGGGGGCTCAATCAATTATTAAAGCATGGACTTGCTTGGTTTTGTCCAGCTTCACTGCAGAACACTGCCTGCTGGTGTTGCTGACTGGAGGTAAGTATCAGTGCTTTGTTCTCACCATCCTCCCTCTTGTGTATGTTCCCTCAGAAGGCTAAAGGTTTCAGAATCTGTTAGTGTGTATGTATGTCTGTGTCTAAAATAGAATGTAATACTGCAAATATACTTTACAGGGGCTGTACCATGAGAATCTGTAATGTGTTCCTGTGTATGTGGTTTGGTTTTCTCTTAACCTTTCTTTCTTTCCTCCCTCTGTCACAGATACCCATAGACTAAAGGACTGGGGGGAAAAGAAGTTGTTTATGTGCTGCCTATTGTTCAGTCAAAGTGCGTGTTATCAATGGTCATGTGCTTTGCCTAAATATTTTATGAGTGTATAGTATAGTAGCCAACCCTGCCTTTTTTTCTGTTGTTTGATTGTGTTTCCACTTACACCTGGTTAGTAATGTAGGCAGGATTTAAATGTGTAATCTCTTAGTAGCTACTTGATTTCGGAGATGCTTTGTTCTGAAAGTTCCTGTTTGTTGTGCTAGAATGACGGAGTTTTGAGTAGTAAGAAATTTTTTTCCCTCATTATCCTGACTGTACAATGCTGAAGTAATCTTACATCTGTAAAGAATGGTGTCTCCTGTCCCCTTACACCTCCAGTGTCAGGCAGTAGCCATACAGATTCACGCCAGTAGGATAAAATATGGCGGCAGGTTTTAGACACTGCTTCAACTTGAGTCCTGTTGCAGCTGGACGAAGAGTACATTCTGTGAAAGGACTGTGCAGCAAATCAGGGCATGGTACTAATATTTTGGGCAGACAACCACAAAACTGGACTCCAGCACTCAACAATAACAAAACACTCCAAAAGAAATATAAGAAACCACGTAGGGGAACTGAGCTCGATTGCACTTGCAGTTTGAATAGCGCAGATCCAGCAGCGAGCACCTTTGTCACACCACACAGAGGTGGGTGCTCCGCTGAACAGGGGAGCTTTGTTCCCTTTGCTCTGCACAGGGAGCAAAGTGCAGGTGCCATTCACCTCCTTTTAAAGACAGTGGTTTCTGTTCCATTAAACAGTTTTACTACAACTGCTGCTCTCAGCAAAACAGTTCTGACAGTACTGAGCTTGGACAACTCCCTTGCTTTGTTCCTGGGAGTTCAGAGCACTGCCCCTTCTAGGATCAGGCCACAGAGCAGGATTAAAAAAAATGCCAAGGAAAAGAAAAAAGAGCTGTTGGAATGAATCTTTTCCTGGCCCTGGGTGGAGGGCAGTCTGTGTGCTTGCTTCTGCCTGCTCCCGAGAGCAACACCGTGGAGCTGCAACTGCTCTTTTGGTACTCCTGGTCTGACAGAAGGAGGGATTTATCTTTCTGCAGAGGGTCTGCTTTCCATTTTTTCTCCTAAAGGTTCCAGTCAGGTGTTACAGAAACGTACAGGAGCATTGTCACAAAATGGACCATGAGCAGGCTCCGTAGATGTCAAGATTCCCGAGTACAGATCCACAGCGGCTGAACTTGTGAGCAATAGTGATTGTCCCTGATAATTTTGTTGCTGTTGTTGAGTTTCATTCTTATTTGGGCAGAACTACTTGTTACTGTGTTAGGGTTATTACCCTGAGGACAAGTGAAAGCAGCTTATTGATTGGGTTCAAGCTCCGGAGTTTCACTGTCTGGAAGCATTGGTTTCTGCCTTCTCCACATCCAGGCAGATACAGTGGAATGGGTTTTTCATTCTTTGCTTAGTCAGAGTTCTGTTCGGAGCATTGTTATCTTTGAAGGCGATTTAATTTACAGGAAACATATTCATGTTCTTGCAGTGCATCTGTAGAGAAAATTGGAGTAGGTAATTAATCTGGGGACCTGGAAATTAATTGGGAGGGAAATGGTTGTTTTAAAGATGTGCTAAATAATCACCATTTTACTATATTTAGCTGTCGATTGAAGTAATACAAGATCTAGAGAAGTAAACCTCCATAGCCTGGTAGTCCTTGTTTTTGAGGGACAATACAGTACAAAGAGCCAAATCTTACTTCCTACAACTCACTGGACTTCTGTTAAGTGTAGAAGGTGTCAGCTGTCAAGAAAAATTGGGAGCTGCTGGGTTCCTGGCTTGTTGTAATAGGCTTTTAGAAATTTCAGCTTGCTTTATAGTTTTCCAGAGCTGGAAGTCATCCACATGAGTACATGAGTACTCCATAGCACCACGCCTGGAGGCTCTGCTGTTCCTTGGGGTTCAGTAATGGCACCCTTCAGGTGCCTCAACTGTGTCTCCTCCTGCGATGTCTTCAGAAAGCAAACAGAACAGTAGCAGTAGCTACATCTGGGCTCTCCCTTAAGGGGTAAAATAGAATGATGAAGCATTTGAAGATTCCTTAGTTTTCTGTTGGACTTTGCGATAGATACCCACTGGTAAGCACCATCATTTGACATGCTTCAAAATCACTACTGAGTGGAAAAGGTGATGTTGGAAGCAAGCTAAGGACATAATAATGATGTTTAGGGTGTTTTGTGGAATGAAAATTCCACAAAAATGAGAAAATTCCTTTTTGCTTGATATTGCATTATCTTTACATTCCAAAAACCCTTGTAGGTGGCTTAAATGCTGCAAACTGCCAGACTAGATCCAGGCTCTGTTTTAATGTCAGGGTTTTTGGCTTTGGGGGCCAGTGAGTTGCTATCAAAAAAAAGAGTAGGAGGCTTTTAAAAGAAGGGTGCTGATGGCACAGCAGGTTATTTTTGATGGTGCTGAGTTGAACTTTCAGCCATCTGGTGATAATGGTGCCACTCTTGAATTCAGTCTTTACTTGCTAGAGAAGTTTAATTGAAATGTGATGAATGAAGATTGTGTGCAATTTATCAGTTGCATTTTTGTGTCTGACAATAACAAGGATCAATTCAGTGAGAAGCACATTCAAGCACACTATGGCTACTGATTTAGAATCTAATTGAGGACCTTCTCTCTCATGAAGTGGCTGTAAATGTCAACATATAATAATATGGTGTGATGTGTCAATACCATGGAGACAGCCTGTTAGAAATTATATGGAATTAATTCTAGACAACAATAGTGTAAAGGTTAAACAAGCCCAGAAGTGTGACAGCAGATATTTGTCTAGTATTAAGAATATATTGCAGATGTAGAGAATGTACATGCGAATACGTCTCTTAACATGCAGCTGTTTGATTAAAGGCCCCTGATTTAAGGGGTTTGATTTGCAGTATGGGAACCTCAGAAACCTGTTCTCTAAATAAGTCAGGTCACATAGGCAGAAACCAGAGTGGGTTTATAATGATGATTGATGGTGAGCTGGATTTTAAGGAGCTTTTGAAAAGAGAGATTGTGGAGTGTATGTTTGTATGGTTTGGCTTCTTAAAGCAATCATGTTAGCGAGATCACAGCAGTCTGAAGGTGTGCAAAGGCAGCTTTGCTAGGCCATCTGATAGAGCTGGTGAGATGAGAAAGACTGGGCAGGCTTCAAGAACATCTCTGCTTTTCTGGTCAACTGCTAAAGATAATTTTGAAAGATCCTTTGGCAGTTTCACCCAAGGGAATGATTTCTTGAGGGATTGTCAACACTTTGTTATTGAGATAAAGGTAAGCGTATTACAGTTCCTGGATGCTGTGCTCTGCAATGAAGAAATAAGGGAATATAACTTTGGGATTATCTGAGTGAAAAACCTCAGTGCTTCTGATGTTTGAGAAGTCTGACTTCCAGACCATACCTGAAAGTTTGTAGAAAGAGTAGAGATACGCTCTGAACTGTTCAGCGCAGGTGTTCAAGTGAATTTCTTGTTTAAATCTGCATCACTTCAGATTATGACATATTAATGAAATTATTTGGGTGTGTTGTGAGTTGAGTAGATATCTGGAAGACAAACTGTGCGGAAGTGTTCCAGTCTTATTTTTATATCTGTATTTGCTTGTCTGATCAACAGGAAACTCATGGTCTTCTGTGTCATGGTAAGAAAGCAGTGCTGACTGAATGCTGTTTATTTAGCCCCAAGTTAAGATGATCTTTACTATGCATGCATTTATAGCTGCTGCAGACTTGTATGTGGGGGAAGCAATTCAGAAAGGCTTTGAGGTTGTTTTTTTTTTTTATTCCTGTTGGCTTGCTTTATGTGGGGAGTGTATAGAGAGGAACTGGGATGCACATATATAATTTCAAAACACTGGGATGTGTTTTGATGGCTAAAATGGAACAACAGAATCACCAAGTGGCTGAAGTTGAAAGGGACCTCTGGCGATCATCTGGCCCAACCTGCCTTCTCAAGCAGGACCACCTAGAGTTGGTTGCCCAGGAACAGGTTCAGATGGCTTTTGATTATCTCCAAGGATGGATACTCTGCAACCTCCCTGGGTAATCTGTGCCAGTGCTCAGCTGCTTTTGCAGTGGAAAAGTTTGCTGATGTTCAGGCAGAACTTGTTGTGTTTCAGTTTTTGCCCATTGTCTCTCCTTCTGTCAGTGGGCACTACTAGAAGCAGCCTCTCTCTCCACCCCTCCCTTCAGGTATTTATTATATTGATAAGATCCCCCTGATCCTTCTCTTCTCCAGGCAAGATCACATTCCATTTGGTGACCACCAGGACCCCGCATCCTTTTCTGTCAAGCTGCTTTCCAGCTGGATAGCCCTGCTGTGTCCTGGTTCCTGGAACTGTGCCTTTCCCGATGCAGGACTTTGCATTTCCCCTTGGTGAACTGAGAGTGAAACCTGAAGTGGAACTTTAAGTAAAAACACTTAGGCATATCAATTGATACTGGTTTTAAACAGTAACCTTTGGTCTGAAATCTTGGGAGATGACAATGTGAGCATGCCAAAATGAGGAAACATTCCAGGTATAGCCTGTTTGAATAAATAAAAAATCCGGTGCATACCTTAAGCTCTGTTGTTGCTGTTAAAACCACTCAGCTCCATTAGATGGGCTTGTGTTTATTTCATGCAGCTTGGAGCAAAGAGAATACTGATTTTGATGGTATCTGTTTTGTTTCCAGAACCCCTCTGTTCAGGTGACCAGCTCAAAGGAGATAAGTGGCAACGTATATCCTGTTCAGCTTTCAGGAGATGTTATAGTTCACTGCTCCCTGTTGTCTTTTCAAGAAAGACACTTACGGTTTCCGCTTGAATGTTGTTTGTTCAGAGAAATCCAATGTAAATAATTTGATTGTGAATTGACTGAATTTCTGTAGTTCCTGACGCAGCCACAGGGATCTTCTAGGGAAACTGCAAATCGCCGTAGTTTGAGGATCCTGAGAATGCCTTCATTTTTGCATTTTGGAACTTCTTCAGTTACAGAAAAGGACCAAAAGTTTGAACACTGTATAAAAAGAAATATGGATGAGTGGGGCTTGAACCACTGAACTCAGAACCTCTGAATGATAGGTAGGTGTGTGTCTGTTGAGAAGCCTTGAGGGGCTTCCTAGTTAGCAAAAAAGGAATAAGCACCTCCAGGATCTAATTAATCTCTCTCTTCTGAGGCTTTGTGCATCCTGAAGTCTTGCCATTGCTGGAAGGGGCTGCCTGTGCTGCTCCTCTCTTGCAATCCCACGAGGCACAACAGCTATGGTATTGCTGCTTTTTGTTTTTCTTCCCTGCATGGTACGAATGGGGAGAGAATATGACTAGTTCAGGAGCATGCAAAACTCAAGTTGCTGCTTGTGGGTGTGGGAAGATCAGCAAGGTAGGAAGACTAAATTCCTAAATTGGAAACACTATGGGAGATATATTTTTAGTTACAATTTGTTGCAGGACATTGGCAATTATTTCTAGCCCAGAAGAATAAGAAACAGATGCTTTGAACACTTTGGACTTCCAGGGAGAGGGTGTGAAATAGAGATATTGTTGTGTCACTTCCTTTCATCTAGTTGCAAATAAAACTGCATACTTGATAAGGTTTATGCTTCACTTTTGGTCATCAAGTCTAATCATTGAGTGACTTCTGTGAAGGTGGATGTCATCAGTGCCTTAAAGTCTAACGTGACTTTTTTTCTTCTTTGAATATGGATAACTAGCGTGTGCCCATTTTAGGATTCCTTCCCTATCAAATTTAAATGGAACGTTTTACATATTCTTTCAAGAATTATAAAAAGGTTTGTGAATCTAGATTCACTTGTATGAAAGCAGAGTGGCAAACACAGTTGTGAGGTGCTGTTGGAAGCAAAAACAGAAAATTCAAGCTAAGTGCTACTTTTAGTGACAGTAAGAATTAAGGAGATCAGTCTTGAGTTTTCAGGTCTGAAGTAGTGTTACTGACGTGAGAAGTTTGATCCAGATCTGTAGGCACGATAATTTAAGGCCAAATACTGGATCGGTTTATTCTTGTACAGTGACAGTGTATCCTTATCATAGGATAAAACATTGCATTGTACCTGCCTGGTAGGATATCTGTCAGACTTTGAGACAGGGATGGTGGTTTTTTTAAGCAAGAAGTTCCCAAGTCACATTTTTTGTTGTGTCTCTAATGGTTTGGGGCATCTATCATGTTGAGCCTGTTTTGTCCTCACCAGGCTGTTCCCTGGCCCATCTCCTCAGTGGGCTTTAATGAGTTCTCACAGAAGTTCAGGGCCGTGCCAGGCCTACCAGTAGGAATTCAGGCTGAAAACCCTTAACTCTGTGTGAATGATCCATCTTTCTTTCTGCTCAGAAATGTCTCAAATTAACTAAAGCTGAAATTGGATCAGAATTGCTGTAAGCTGACAGAGGTGGGATGCAGTTCTCTTGTCATTAGTACTTCTACTTAGCCATTACTGTGGAAGGTGGAAAGGAACAGCAGCAAGATCTTTTTAAATAACCTGAAATTGTGATAAGGATAAAATACAAGAGTTCAGTAATAGCACGAAAATGGAAGACATCTGCTGTAGTGGGTGCACTGTCTGTGCTAGCTGCATACCTTAATATCTAAAAGTCTTTGACTTTTCCCATTTGCCTGTTTTTTCTTCTGTTCTTCCCAGAATAGGTATTTGTGTGAGCCCTATAAGCTATAAGTCAGAGCAGTGGTTTGTAGGGCACTGTAGAGAAGGCTGGGCATAGCTGTGTACCATTATTTTGCTGTACGCGATCAAAGTGCTGGATACAAATTCTGTGTGTGGGTCTCCGAGATACCTATGTCAGCATTTTTATGCTGTAAATTTCATTGAAGATGAAGCTTCAGTTGATGGTAGTGTCTGCTCTAGCAGGTCTGAGATGAGGGTGGGATGCAGTTGTATCAGAAGGACATAAATTAAGTTCCTAGGATCTGCTTTTAGTCGATAAATGACAAATGGAGTGATAGGAGAGCCTTGAAGACAGTTTTTAAAAGCTTTTCTAAGTAAGAGAGGTCAATTGATTGTACTACATCTAGAAAAACTTTGCTGTTTTGTTTCAGACAGTGGTATGTTTAGTTGTAACTGTTGTAAACTTCCAAAGCTGACTGTTGCCAACGGAGAATGCAGTGCTGGAGGGGCATATTTACAGAGGGAGTTGTTGTACAGTAATTGCAGGACAAACATTTAGTAGTTCAGCAGTGCGGTCGAGTACACGCCAGCTTTTAATTGTGGTATGTGGATCCCGCTGGTGTTTCCAGAGGCATTTGGAATGGCAGCAAACTACTTAGCCAAGTGCAGGAGGATCATTGCTGCGGAAACCCTCCCTATGAAATTTCCAAGTTTTAAGGGAATGGAAAGGGTATCTTTTTTTTTTTTCTTCCTTTAAGTGTGACAGATGCCAATCAAGTGAAGAAATGCTGAGACTTTTTTTACCTTTTCCTGGAACTGATGTGAGATTTCCATTCCAGTGGTTTTGGGTAATTCCAATTCCTTGTTTCTCATCTGCCATTAAGAGGATATTGCAAGATTTTGTTGTAGCAGTAAGGTATGCTCGCTGCTGGTGTGTAGCTGTACCATGGCTTTTGGAATTGGCATTGTTACTGCCTGGATAAAATGTCTTTGCTTTTCCTTCTTGTGCTTGGAAGGTCTACAAAGAACCTTTAGAATGTCCTGTGCCATATGGCTCCCTGGTTTTATTTATTTTTATAGGGAAAGAATCTGAAGAAAGGACCCTTGGCTGTTCTGAGCTGTTCTCCCTCTCTCTACCTTCCATATTCTATGCCTTGTTTTTATTAACTAGAAGAAACAGTACAAAAGCCCATACACACTTAAGGGTAGAGTTCTGCTAGCTGCTGAGAGTCAGTACAAGCTCTAAGAGCCTATCCTCAGGCTGAAGAAAGGTTTGGTACTGGCTCTTGCCTTGGGAAACTTGGCTTCTGTGTGTTACTTACACACAGAAGAGCCTGTTAGCATGGATGTGGGGAACTAATTTGGCTGATGTTGAGTACCTGTTCCCTGGAGCCTTGTGTGTTTCTTGACTACCTGTATGAGAAGAGAGTATCAGAAAAAAGTTATTCCCTGATGTTTGGCAAAAGTTAACCAAAACCTGCTCTTCTTTCCCAGTGAGTGATGTGATTTTTTTCAAGACTTCTATGTGCTAAATCTGAACTGATCCAAGTACTGAGTCTGCAGATATGTATCCTAGGTAATGTTGTAAAACTCTTAGGTCACAGAGTAGCAATATGAAGAGAGAAGGTATATTTGAACATTATGTAATGTCTTTCCCCATTCAGGGTCTAGTCCTGGCGAGGCGTGCCCCCTGTTCACTCCCCCTTCATGTTATCTCTAAAGGCTCATGCTATTTGCCTCTGCTGGAGTCTCTTCAGGGTGGCCACATCCCTCCCAGAGCAGAGAGGACAAGGAGCTATAGGAGTTTCTTGTTCTTTCTTTATGATGATTAATTTCTGTCCCCTTCCCTGTAGGGAGGCAAGTCGACAGTCTGTGGGCAGGTTAAGTGCTTGAACATTTTGCCAGTGTAAAGAATACCTGTCCTGTGTAGGCTTAGATGAAAGCAGGCGATGTTCCAGGAAGCGTGCATGGCTCTAGGGCTGCAGATTGGACCTTTAGCTTTATCTGTGTTGCCAGCTACAATGATGCTTCCAGATGCTTATCCCTGTGTATTCACTAGGTGGTAAGAGACATGGCAAGTGAAACATATGTAGTAAACCCTAACCCTCTTAACCTGCTTTCTCCAAATCCATGTCTCCTTGGCACATTAAAAAATAAAATCCTCCGCTCATTTTCTCCCAACCATCAGGCTTTCCTTGTATCCCTGAGAATTCTTCCTGTCTTTTGGCTTGTCCTTATTCTGCTCCTCCTTCATCTGTTCTTCCCTTAGACTTCTGCTTCTTTTCCCAGGTTGCCTTTGTATATGCTGGGCCTTGCCAGTCACATCTGGGTACTGTTCCTGGCTTTCTTCTCCTTTATCCCAGGGCATAAGAAGACTCTATGATTCCTTACTGAAGTAAGGAGAGGGCAAATCCTTGGTTATTTGAGGGGTACAGGTTGAAATTGTGGGCAGAGATGTAAATGCTGTAGAAATTGTTGGTAAACAGGCTAACCCTGCAAGCAGATCCTGACAGCATCTCTTTGCTTGTCAGGGAGCTTTTGCAGGTGACGTCCTCTGTTCCCAGGCTGATGTTGAGGCACCTTTTCCCTGGAGCCTTGTCAGGGTGTTTTATGGATCTCAGCCTTCTTCCTCTGCTGACTGCTGGGAGGAGACCTCGGTTGCCTCTGACTTGTGGAGGGAGCTGGTTTCTAGAGGGGGTATAAACAGAGGTTACTCATCTGGAATGGATTCTTTGTCACTAAAAACCTATCAGCAGCCCCTTATGAAAAGGATAATTTGCTGTATCTCCAAGACATTGGGGGGAACACAACTGTGTCAAGGTTGTATGATGGACTGGTGTTTCTGAAAGTCTGACAAAGGTAGAGTTATTTGACAAGAAACTCTCTATAAATCTTTTTAAGTTACATTAACCTTACCAGTGAGTGCATTTCAAGTGTGCATTGCTGTTCTCTATGTACCTGGTGTTCCAAAAAGTGAAGAGAAATATGTGTCTGTGTGTTTAGGCTGAATTTGGTGTCTGAACTGCTCACTGTCAAATCTGTGCTATGTCCTATCCGTTGTCTTGCTCAGTGGTGCCAACCGAGTGGCCACACTAAGAAGGGAGTCATTGCTCACCTGCAAATCTCTTTTAAAATTGATCTGTTAGCTTACAAAAAGAGAGGGAGGGGAGGAGAGAGAAACACTTACCAAACACCCTCAGCTTGTTGTAACCAGAAAGCATTATTTACTTCATATAAAACCTTTTTCTGTTTATAGCATAATTTGTTATAATGTCTACTTGCTTATTGAAAGAAAAAAGGGGTGTGTGTGCAAAAATAACCTTAGAAAAAGGTGGCATTAGTGAATAATTTTCTCCCAGTGATGATATTCTAGATTACTTCAAAGATGTGTCCTCAATATTGAATTTTGAGTCTGTGTAATAAACTTTATTGATTGTTTGAAATGGATTGGTTAGGGTGCTGTTCTCTCGGTAATGGCATGTCAGCGTGCTACATATCCTAATGCTCTTGGCTAGGACTGAATGGAAGTTACTCAAGTGAGAATTTCCCAATGACACTAGAGCCTGAAAATTGGCATTGTGCGATATTGTGTGGTTACAATGCATCAGCTTTACTGGAATATAACAAAAGGTCTGTGTTCTTCTCAGTTGAAAGAAAAGGGGAAAAAAAGAGGCAGACTTGATTTTTGGCAGATTTTACATAGGTGATTCAGAAACAAAGTTTTTTTACAGAATGGCTATTGAAGTAACCTTTTGAAATCCTTGTAATAAGTAATTCTTACATTGCATTAATAGTTATCCCAGTGAGCACACAAAAACATTCCTGGAGCAATGCTATTTCCGCAGTGATGAGAAAGCCTGGGACAGGCCTCATCTGTACAAAAGATAAATGGCTACCAAAGAAAAAGTTAGGAAGAACTTTTAATAAGATCAAGACACAGGAAGAAATGATTAAAAGATTTGTAGAAAAGAGTCTTGCCTGTTTTGTAATAAGAACCATGTAGGATATAGCCAGAAGAAACAAATCAGGTTCCCAAGACAGTGCAACAGTTGGAGTGGAGTGTTTTGGTTCAAGAAAAAAAATGTAGGGAAGTGGGAATTCCTTATGGGAGATAAATCCAGTAAGTATAAACTATTATTTCTCCATCTAACCTGAAGGCAAAGAGATGTAATTCAATAACCAGCGTCTGGTACAGCGTACATGGCAGCCAATTATAGAGTCCAGGTCTGAGCTCCTGTTAATTGTCTCTGACTCTTAAGTTTTGCTGGCTTTTACCATTATTACATGCTCTTGAGAAATACTTGCTTCCTTCGTTGCCTTTCAGATATCTTTGGCATTATAGTTATTTGCAGACCTTAAATAACTTAGATATGTAGTTTAAGACTGAAGACAGAAAGTCATGATTCCCAGGAAGACTGAATGACTCTAAAAAGAAATGGTGAAGCTTTCTCCTTCATCAAGATGGTCAACTATTTAGAACACTCAGCATTCTTTTGTCACATCATTTCCATATGCTTATGTTTTCTGTATGTAAAAATAAAAATCAACCCCAGACTAGTTAGGAAGTATCCTGGGAATTTTGGGACTGCATTTTTATCATTCTGTGAGATGGTGACACTACCAGCTCTTGCTGTTCTGCAAGCAGAAGGAGAAAACCAGAACAGGCAAAGTATCTGAACCTGGCCTGTCTTTAGGCAGGCTTTGCTATTGCCTTACATCTGCTTACATCTCTGGAAGGTAAGTATCAATGTTTATATAGTTAATTGTAGCATTTGTACCTCTTTAGGATCACTTTGAGTAGATATAAACCACCATTCCAGGAGCAGTAATGATGAGAATTGGGAAAAGTCTGGAAGGATCTTTGTGCATAATAGTTTCTCACAGATGCTAAGAAGAAAACATTAAAACCTTCTGAAGGTTCAAGTGCTTACTGGCTGTCAATGGTGTGTTCTGGTTTTAATCTTCCGTTTCAGAATTAGTTGATTTGTGGAATCCTATTATTTACTGAGATCAAAATGCTCTGATTGTACCTATATGTTTATTGTAATCTTTAAAGAGGAAAAAAGCCATAAACAACTTGAGATTTATTTTGAAGTATACCTGTCTAGTTTGCAAGAGAGCTGCTCTTTGGGAGCAGTAGTAAAGTATGTCATAAAGGAGTGAAATATTGACAGGTTTGGGAGTTTCTTAATTACATTTTTTTTTTGTGAAGAACTGGGTGGTTTTGGCTTCAGTCAGTTAGTGCCAAGGTCTTCATGTTTCTGATTATATTGATTTTTTTAATGTATGTCTTAATTTGCTTTTGTCATGCTGTTTGATTCCTGTGTTTTCCTGTAACCAGCTCTGTTTACTGATCCCACAAATGAGCGTGGGACTCCCTGCTGTCAACAGGCTTTCCTCTAACAAGCTGCTTTTTTTCCTGGAGCAAATGCCTCTTCTTCACTAGGTCAGGAAGGGGTTTGCAATACCTGTTCTGATACTTCATGACCAACCACTTCTGCTGATGAAATCTGGAAACCAGCCTCTGATCACATGAGCATCACACAGTGTTTTCATTAATGAAATACCACTATGAAGTTGATGATGGTGATGCTTGAAAAATAAGGGAAATGATGGATGTTCCATCATCAGGGAAGGCCTGATGGTTTGATATTTGCCTTGCTTAGAGACTAGCTCTGTTCTAGTTCTCCTTGTCCATTTGGGGTCACTCTGGTTTGGACTGGTAAAACAGAGTCCTGCGTTTCCTAAGTTCTGGAAGACTATCTGTGAAAACAGGTTTTCACTCCACTGGACTGTGGGAGAAATTCTTCTGACAGTTCTGTTAGGGAAACTTCCAGGGGAAAAACGTGTTCAGTTCCGAACACATGGTTGGTGTCCCTAGGGTTGAAGTGATGTATCCTCTTCCTTTGAAGCAGCAGAAGGGCTATTACCCTTGTACTAGTATTAGAGAGACGAGCCTGTCTTCATTTTGCTAGCTTTACAGCTGAGCTGCACATCTCCAATTCATGGCAGTGGCTGTGTGGTATAACTTTCCTTAGCAGGCAGCTTACAGAAATACATCCTCCCTCCCTGCTTCTGAAGCTTCTCACAAATGGATAGGACCCACTTCCCTTAAGCTCCTTAACTTTTAAACATGTTTCTATTCCCCCTTGTCTTCTGTCTTCCTTCCCCAGAGGTAACCCAAGTGTTTTAGAAACAACAGTCAACTGGAGCTCATTGAATAATTCAACTGTTGCCTGAAGTAATAGTAAAAAGAGGGTGACCCATTTAATAAATCAACCAGAGCTAAAAGCTGTGTGGTTTGTGAAAATGTTCTTCTGCCCTCCCTTTGAACTACCAGACTTTCTCTTCTAAGACATGGGGTTTTTTTCCCCTTCTCAGTTGGATTTTCCCTGCTCTGGAAGGATGCCTGGTCTACCTGAGGTTATTCTTGCAAGTTTTCTGTTAACTGGATCTTTTCCAGAGAATACTTAGTGTGTTGCTTCAGCAACTT
Organism: Melopsittacus undulatus; assembly: GCF_012275295.1. Lineage (NCBI taxonomy): Eukaryota > Metazoa > Chordata > Aves > Psittaciformes > Psittaculidae > Melopsittacus > Melopsittacus undulatus. The sequence continues at coordinate 15,013,588 of NC_047538.1, read as the reverse complement.
GGGATGTTGCAATCCATTCTCTCCATCCATACAGTGTTCCTGGCTAGCTGTCCTCTCCCTTGGTTACTTCTTAGTATTTCCTAAGGGCTTCTGAGATACAAAGATATTTTGGGGGCTACTGAAATAGGTCACTTTTCATTGCTTCAGAAGGCATATCTTATTCATGTCTGCTTTTGCTTTTCTTTAAACAAAAATTCTCTAAGTGCTCTTTACTTCATATCCTTACATTGTGCTTCTGTTATCTAAACCAGATCTAAATGCAAAATACTGTCTCTAAGGGACATTGCACAGAAATATGACTGTCTAGGGAAGTTCATAAACCTTTTGCTAAAGACATTCTTCTGTCTGCAGTCTGTGTCAGACTTCTATTTAATCCCATTGGACAGGCGCTTGCCAGTACATCAGTGTGTTACTGTATAAATTGCTTTTTCATTGTTCCTGTAATTGTAAAATAATCCCCCTATTATACCCACCCAGTGATCACTGCATTATCTTTCTGCTGAGCTGCAGCATTTCTTGGTGCCTGGTGGTGTTCTGCTTGTTGAAATGAGAGGTATTTATTAAATTGGCTTTTCAGTTGTGGCTCAGATGAAAAACCGGCACAGTGATCAGTTGGAGACACCAGCTATATGCCTTTAATCATCGTCATCTCCCTTGTAGTCTATTGCTTTTTCTCTTTCTTTCTTTTTTAATGGGCCTTACTTCAATCTATGCATCTAGGCTCATTCTAACCACATTAGGTTACTGAGGTTTGTGTTTCAGATGCTGCTGGGGATGAATGTGTGAAAACCGCTGTGTATAAATAAATGATTGTAGGTTTATAATCAAGGTCTGGGGAGAGATGATCCATTTGCTTCTCTTGCCTGTTTTGACTGGAGAGTTGAATTAGCTAAAACATGTGCTGTGGTATGGTAAACAGCATTGACTAGGAGGCTACAAAGATAATCCTCTGGGGACAGGCTGCTGAGGTTGGTACCTTCCAACACTGAACCCAAGCAGGCTTTGCTGTTGTGTTGTCAGTGCTGGGGTGGTAGCTTTTCAATGAATTTCTGTACCCTTTGAAGCATCCCAAACTTCATCTTTAATCAAGAGGTGGGGTGCAAGGAGACCCTCTGCTTGATCGTTTTCAGGAGCTTTTAGCTGGTTTTGTTCTCTGCTGTGTTTATTTTTTTGTAAGTGGTTGGGTTGCTTTTTCTCTAGTGCTAAGGCACAAAGCTTCTCACTGGAACATGAGGCTTCTTCCCCAGCCCTTTCTTGCAAGTATATTCAAAACTAAAAAAAAAAAGGCCACTGGGTGTTCTAGTTTGTTTCTCTTGAAACACAATCAAATTTAGATGAATTATTCCAGACACAGAGTAATTTAGAGATTAGAACAATGTGTCTGGGTTTTCTTGTACCCCTTATCTTCTCTGTAGGTTGGGATCTGTTTGTGTGTTGTGGTTGGGGTGCTGTGATCTTGACCTGGGGGTTCAGAAATGACTTGGGTACAGAAGAGAAGTCGACCTATGTTTTAAAAGAGCACAGAGGAAGTGAAGCATCTCACATCCCTTAATATACTTTCTGCACTTAAGCTTTAAGAGGACTTCTGTTTTAGTACTTGAAGCACTTCTGCAGATCCACCAGAGTTACAACTCATTCAAGTGAGTACTGGCCTCCCCTTAAGAGGCATGGAGAACTTTTCAGTGGCAGCTGGTGACATGGTCCCTTGCCATCATTGCAGAAGTTGGGGTGAGAAAGTTGCCAGCATCCTGGCTGTAGGACACGGAAGGACTGGGGAAAGGGTGAATTGTTGCATAATGGAAAGCCAGAGATCATGCATCCATGGTTTTCAGGCTCTTCTTGGCTTAAAGCACCCTCATCCCCAAACAAAATATTGTGCCTTTTTCAAGAGGAAAGTAATGAATGAGGCTGAGTCAAACTGACATACAAAGGACAGGAAATACCAGGTTTCTTTCAGCAGGTAGTTCTGAAACACAGCTTCTCCTGTAAATGAATCTTCCACTGGCTGTGTTAAACTGTAGGAGGAAAGGACAAGGCACTAGCGCTGAAGTGCTCAATCTCACGTCTACCATCAGGAGTAGTTTGGAGCGCATTTCTTGTTCAAGTAAGTACTTCAGAGCAAATCTGGTTAATTTGGAGGAGTGTTTTCCAAAGAGAGGCCAGAGATTTTTTTTTTTTGGTCTGGGCTTAAGCTCCATTTAAAAGTAAGCCTGCCAGTTTCCATAGACCAGCTTGAGTTTTAGTTTCCCCACTTGCCGTACCAGCAGCAGGACACGTTAGCAAATGTATGACCAGGTCAAGTCAGTAAATTGTAAATGCATCCCAAATTATTTTGTGTCTTCCTGGTGCATCTTTATGAGGTTGGTTAAGGGCTCACTTGAGCACCTTTAGATGAGCAAGGGAAATTAAACTGGTTTCCCCTTTCCTGCCTCTTCTCTCACCATTGAAAGACTGATACAATTTGGCTTGAAATTACAAGATGTCCTTTAGAGGTGTCTGAAATAGACAACAGAATTGGTCTCTGCTGTCCTTTTTCAAAGGAGTATGTTTAAATGCCTTTTTTTTTCCTCTTCAGAAACTTTCCCTTGAAATTTTACTCTGCTACTGAAAAATCATCCTTGTCCTGATGGAAAATCATAGAATAGTTAGGGTTGGAAAGGACCTTAAGATCATCCAGTTCCAACCCCCCTGGACGGCCAGGGAAACCTCACACTAAAGCATGCCACACAAGGCTCTGTCCAACCTGGCCTCAAACACTGCCGGGGATGGAGCATTCACAGCTTCCCTGGGCAACTCATTCCAGTGCCTCATCAAATATACTTTCTTACTGTAGGACAAAACATCCAGGAATGCAATTTTTATATTGCATCATCTGGATGCAACCACGTTCATGTAACTGTCCTCTGTGCTATTTTTACATTGCCATATTGAAGAATCTGGCCCCTACGGGGCTGAGAGTATCAAAAGGTATTACATTTTAGTGAGTGATGGTGGATGTGTTCGTACAGAAGCCAGCTGAAGCATGAGCCATTCTCACAGTCACGCTGCTGAGTGCCAGCCACGCGTTTGCTTGTGCATACAAGTCACTGCATGATGCTGGTTCCAAAATGCTTTGCTTCATCTTTTATCACCTCCTCAGACCATAGTTCCCCTATTCATGCTTTCCTGTGCATAGGAGATGAAATCTCTTGTTACTGTAATGCTTCTTTGCTTGCTTATTACAAGCAAAATGATGTTTTTGTGCTGTAGATGATTGTCTTCTTCCCAGAAGTGCATCTGCTTACACTGATGGGACAAATAGTGGGTATCAGCAGAGCTCAGGTGCTTTTGAAAATGTCCAGTAAACCAAAAGGAAAAATTTTAAGCTTGTGAAAACTCAAGCCAGTAAGCCTAGGGCTGCCTAGTGACTTATTTAATCTGCATCAAATCAAAAACATTTTATGGGTATCATTCAACTCACTACATAAATAACTTATTTGTAAAGCCACCCTTTTGAGCAACAAAATAGCTTTTTGCTGTAGACAACTGGTACTGAGCTGTTAGTCTGTCAGACTGATCGCTGTTCTGTGCTTGGCTTTCTGACAACACAGGCAAATATTTGCGTAGGTTTCTGTAGGTAACCCCTGACATCCTTCAAATGCAAACCCATTTTGTTTCAAAGCTTGTGATATATCTTCATGCTAAGGCAGTAGAGTGATTTGGATGGCTCCATTGTTGAACAGTTGCTCTGTTTTTGTGGGAGAAGGATGTGGTATTTTTAACGGAGAAGGATGATGATGATGTTAGGCCAGCAGCTTTTTGGCTGCCTGCCTTGCAGCCTGCCAGCAGATCCTGTTGCACAAGCCAGCCTCACCAGAGCAGCAGATGGCAAGACCAGTGCCATGGCGAGCTGCGTAGTAATGAGGAATGATTGTTTATAGCAAGCCACATCTATTGATTAATTAACACAGAAATCAACAGCAGAAATGCAAAGAAGAAAAAATAGTTTTCCCTGGAAGAATCACTCTAAAGTAAAGGCAGGAGTGAGCTGGGGAGCTACAAAAAGAACTAAAGAGACTTCAGAAAGGAGTGTGTAAGTAAGCGTGTGTACAACAGACAGTCAAAATTGGCTGTAAGACTAGAAGAATCTATAAAGTGATGCTGTGTTTTCCAGCTGTTCATCTAAGCAGGACTCATGTTCACGTGACTGGGAGAGTTCCTTAGGCTTTGTACTTGTTACCAGAGCCACGCTTTTCATGTCACTGTACAGAAATAGCAGGGTCTGAGATTTTACTGATGGATGTATGTACAGCTGGCTTCAGTTTGGAGACTAGAGAACTTTCTACTTTGCTGAGAAAAAGGTTTTTAAAACCCATGTGGATGATTTGCAAGACAAGAGAATATCTGAGAAGTTAGTATTAATGTTGAAATGGAACTGTAGGATTTTAATCCTCTCACTATGTAGGAATTAAAAATGTGAGACAGTGTTTCTGAAATGCTTGATTTAGCTTTGTAGGTACAGAGTTTTCACTTGTTTGCCAACTATAAGAACTTCTCTAAGCTGGATTGTTGTCTCCTTTGTTGTTTGCTTTTTGCTGTACTTTGTTGTTAGCCCATATTAAAGAATCTGAGAGATGATTGTGTTGATGTTTCCCAGGAGGAAAGAAGCCGCTATAAATAGAATAACTTCAGGAAAAATTGAGGTTAGGCTTTGTGGAATTGGAACTGGGACTTTAGAAATAACCTGAACTTGAACACTTACAGGCCGTAAAGCTTCTAGTGAAGAAGATAAACATATCTATTTGTCTCTGCTGATGGATACCATTGGGTTAGTTGCTATACATCCCTGTTCCCCAGGCTCTTCATTATGCCCCTGGTGGAGTCTCATGTCCCACTTCAGCATCCTGTTCCCTATACTTGTCTTAAAATGAGCAGTCCCTAGAAGACAGTGCAAAGTAGACCCAGGTATGCTAAGAATGGACAGACAGCAGGTGGTAGAACTAGTAAGTGAGATGGTTTCTTTTGGTCTTTGATTGAAGGAGGCTGGCAATAAAAACTCTGAGGCAGAGCTCTTGTGAATTGTATTTGATGGTTGTAAAAGGTTGTTGTTGTGAAAGGGGAGGAAGAAATGGCTCATGCTGATATATTGGCTGAAAAGCTGGCTTTTCAGAGTTACTAAATGGGAGGCTGAGTGCTTCAAGCACGTACTGAGAGAGATGGATGTTGGGCATCAGATGCTAAGGTAGGATGGGCAATAAAGCAGCAGAGAGAGAATGTGGTTTGAAAACACTGAAAGAGATTAGAACAACTACAGAAATGGTACCTGGTGTTGAGAGTTAAAGAAAATTTACTAGATCCTGAGGACAGCAAGTGCTTTTGGCATGGGGAGCGCTGAGGAAAAGTTTAGCAAAACCAGCTGAATTGTAGCTGAATGGAAAGAAAAAGTATGAAAGGAAGAGGACAAAATGAGGAAAGGCTTCAGGGCCCTGTGCAGACAAATCATGCCAGTGAACTTCAGAGAACTGTAGTGGTTTTTGCCTTGTTTGTTTCACTGTTTAACACTGGTATATTCTCAGTGCCATGAGAGGGAATTGCCGTCAATATTCAGGGGAGTTCTGCAGTTTAATGTCCTGTGGAGTTAATCCTTCCTATTTGAGTCCAGCAACATTTTGCATTTTAGCAGGAGCCTACAGTGATACGCAACATCTGTGTGGAGCATTGCTGAAATTCCTGATAAATGAGTTCCAGAGGCAGCCTTCCATTTGTGGGACATTTCTCAAAATCTGCTACGCAAAAAGAATAACTTTATCAGCCTCTTTAGTGAGCTGAAAAGCTAAAGAACTGGAGTCTCCTTTTTGGTGGGAGAGTCCAGAGTCTGTTAGACACTGATGCACTTGAGGTTTATTTGCCGACAACTATTGTGTTGCACAAGCACAGCATCCCTGAAGGCACTGAAACATGGGGGGATAATCTGTCAATAGTCTGTGCTTCAGTTTCTTCTTCTATAAAATAAGTAGCCTTTAAAATTAATGCTTTGAACTTCTCAGGACATAGAAAGGTGGTGATTGTGAATTGTAAAATGTTTTTGGAAGGTGGTTTAATTATTTCAAGTTACGCAGTATGAATGAAAACAGGGCCTTTGTTTGCTTGAGATATCTTCTGCAGCATTGGAGAGATGCTGTTGTCCCTACTTTGTAGCAAGGTTACTCGTGTCAATACCATCCAGATGTGTATCCTCGGGGTTTGTCTAAACAGGGTTTTCACTGCGTGGTGTTAATAGCTCTTACGCTGGCTCCCAGCAGGGTCCCACCCTTGTGCTTTCACCTCTGTATTTATCCATTCTGCTCCCCTCCCACTGCTGTCTTTTTTTCATACAGCTGACTTGACTGAACAGGGAAATCTTGCCTCATCTACTTGTATGGGAGAGAAAAATGGAGGGAAAAAATAAATATATATGTATATATAAAGAAAGGAGGGACTAGAAAACCCATTATAGGCAAATGGTGGATAGGAACAGACTTAAAAATCATTACCCCTTGACTTTTTCTAGCAGCAGATAATTCTAGAATAGGTAAACCAGTGCAGGGTTAACCATTCTGGAAGTCATCTTCTGTTTAGATACCTGTGGTATTCAAAATAGATTGATTTAAATGGAGAGAAGCAGGAAGCTTGAGGCTCCAATCATGTTCAGTGCTTGCTGTAACACGGGTGGCAGTATCTGCATGGACACACTTGGCTGCTGCAGGAGAGGAGCTTCAAGTGCCTGCTCTAATAGGGTGTTTGTCTGCTCTGCGTGTGCTTCTTTTGGCAGGTATCAGGTGATTTTTAGTTAAGCTCAGAAAAAGGTTATGAGAGGTTTTTCCTTTTTACTGGTGTGTGAAGAAAGAACACTGTGGGTGTGCAGACACGAAGGGATGAAACCAAGCACATCCTCTTCAAAATGTGGAACATGATAGTGTCATTGCTCAAGGCATTTAGTACCGAAGCTAGTGTAGGAGATAACTACTGCAAGCCAGCATGGCCATAATCCAATCCAAACTTCATTTTTTGCCTGATTGTGTTGGCCTGAGCAAGTCAAATGTTACCCAATTTTCTGACCCAGTTCTGTTTTGTGCCTCCAGGATAAACTCTGTTGTATGCTTCTGTCTTTTCAAATACGTGTGTTTGAATGTGCTTGTGTGAGTTCCTGAACCACTTCAGAGGTGGGGGAGAGTAGTGTAGCAGTAAAGAAAAAAAAGCACAGAAGCTTCCAGTTGGATTTGGGGTTGGTGTTTTTCCTCTGGCTTTTGTGTTCTTCTGATGTTACTTCTGCTAGGATAAAGTCATGTTCCTTCATTTGTGCTGTTGTGATGACGTGGATTTAGCAGAGCTGTGCCTGAGACACACCAGTATGGGTGATAGCTTAATGAGGTTTCCTGAGGAAAGGTGTCTTGCATCTCTAAGCTTCGTATTCAGGTTGGGCTTTTCATTTTAGGGTAGCTGCTGTGGTATTGGCCTGAGTTGGGCTGTTTGAGGTTGCTGGAAAGGTCTTTTAAATTAGGTGTTAAGAAATAAACTGAAGGTAAATCCCACAAACTTGTGAAAAAATAGGTTTGGAAAGGTAAGAATGGTTCCTGAGTTTACAGGAGTGGGTCAATAGAGAAGAGCTTGACTGTAACCACTGCTGCTGGTGTAGCATTCAGTGTGCAGCTGCCCATCTGCAGCTAGGAATTGATTTCATTTTTTTTTCTCAGTTTTGTGAAATAGCTGAGAATCTATGGGCTGACTCAGATGGAGTTGTAATTCAGAGATGCCCCTTGTTGCCGTGTTTTATTTATCCTGGTTTATAATGTTCAATTGAGAAATTTATCTTCCAACATTTTGCTTGCCTGGTACTTAATTGTGCATTGGCTGCATGAGCCAGACTTGGCTCTCAACTTGAAGCCACATTCATTTAATAGAGTTCTGCTGGAGATGAATCTTCCTCTTGGTGCTAAATCTGGGACACTAGTCAAGTAGGTTCGGCTGGCCTAAACATACGCTAAGTCCTTCACTGCAAGGTCAGAGATCTGGATAGAATTGTGTGTGTGCATAAGAGCTGGTTTTTAATACCACAGCTGCTCTAAATAATGTGTCTACACAGCAGCTAGGAGGCAAAAATTTACAGACCGAGATGGTTAGCTTGCGTTTAACATTTTTAATTGATATTTGGCGTGCTGTGTAAATTTGCCCTGGTTGTCTTAACAGTATTTGACTAGATTTAGGTGGGTTTGCTCCCTCACACCCAAATTACTGTCGTTTCTAAGAGCATACGGTTTAATATAAAGCTTGCATACTTTGTACAATTATATCTTTGTGGCAATATTACTATACCAGGTTGTCTCCTGTGTTAAATCTGCAGGTTAGCATCCCTAGTGCCTGCTGGAAGTTATGATCTGCATCAGTTGAGGTGCTCAGTAAACAGTCAACCCATTTGTAACAGTCAACCCAGAGTAACCCATTTGGCAGCTGTATACTATTGCTAAATGGAAAATCAGTTTCACTGCTTTTTAGTGATTTCATTGTCAGTTAAGAAACTTTTATTTCAGAAATAGATTGGTGTGAGTTACTGTGCTATGATTGCAGTCATAGTGGTACATTTTCACCCCTTCTCAGAGCACAAGTGATTCAGTGGCTAAGAACTGCAGTGCAAGGAAGGGCAATTAAAAGGAGTTATTTAAATAAACAGTTTGTACTGAAGGCTTTGACTCCCCAGACCCACCCACACTGGCCACTGTTCGGGAATGCTTGAGGAAAACACCACTCCCTTAGTAGGAACTTGGGCATGGCTGTGTCTCTGTTTTGATTTGTTCCATTGTGTTTTGACACTTGGAGTGAAGTTGTAATGGGCTTGTCCACCCAGTAAAGGGCTCATAGTTACTGCTGTTTCTGTCTTTCTCTAAGGCTCCAGCTATTGCACTCTGCCTGAAGATTAGATCATTCTTCAGGAGTGGGCGAGAACAGTGTTTGAACTGCTAATAGACCCTCTTAGGCCAGTACTTGTACTAACTTCAATTACCATCTCCTAGAAAGGTGAAAGATCCCCTATTTGAGGTGCACTTAATCATATGTTAAAATTGCCAGGAAAAGTGTAATTACCTTCTGAGCTTTATAAATGCCAAGCTGAAATGAAGCATAGAAGGGTGAAATGCACTTTGTATCTTTCCTAAAGAAATCACAAGTACTGTGCCTTTTTTAAAGGGTGTGGATGGAGGATAGAATTGAGGGCATGTGGGAGGTACAGATGCAATTCCTCATGCCCTCTCGAAGGTGTGTTGCCCTTGTTTCCCAAGTGAGCTCTGCTATGTACTTATAGAAATCCCGATTTTCAGATGAACATTTGTTGTGTTGCAGCTGTATGCAAAATGACTTCAGAAGCAACAGGTAGGAAACAGGAAGGTGGATGAATAACACAGCATTTACATGGTTTCTGCATTGGGGAATGTTGTCCTTGTTGATGCGGGAAGGTGACCTTTTTTCCTGAAACCAAATGGGAAAATTGGAGGTAACCATCCCAGAAATCCACACAAAGGCTATAGAGATGGAAGAAGCTTTCACAAAGCTGTGCTGTATTGAGCTGTGGAATAATTGAACAGTCTCAAGGGGACTAGAAACCAAATAAAGCTGCTGGGGCCAGAATTAAAAGAGCAGAAGGTTAGGTAGTCTGAGTGGGTGTCTTCAATGTCTCTGATCTCAGCTTATGCTGAATAAGCTTATTATTTAGATGCTCATAATGAATTAGTTAAACAGCGAAATAATTAACAAAGTAGGCACTTAAATGGTTATTGCAAGTTTTAGAGCTGACTTTATTTAGATCAATGAGGTAGTTCATTCTACCATTAGCTGCACCCTAGCAAGAAGGATTTTTTTGTGTTTGAATAAACACGAACAGAAACAGTGTGGCTTTCACTGGAAAGCCAGCACAGTGGTTTGCTTCCTTTAGAGGGAGAACATCAGAGACTGACACGCAACTTCTGAAAATACTTTCTTGGTTCTCTTAAAATGTCAGAAAATTCTCAGGCTCTTTGATACGGTAGTAGAGATTATCAGTTCGTCAAGTGTTGATGTATGACTTACTAATTAGGTAATGTCTGTAACACAGTATGCCAGGTACTATTAGAATACACACACAAGTTGGTCTGCGTTTTTGCTGTTCACTGAGTTGCCCTTGCTTTTCCCTCAACTGGTTTTTAGGCCTGAGCTGTCACTCAGCAGAGTTGCTTGCTCTAGAATGCTCATGGGCTCTTCTTGTAACTTCTGATCAATTGTAAGACTCCAAATACTTCACACCTGGTGACTGGATCCTAAGCTGGAGATGTTTCTGGCTCTTCTGGCAATATTCTCATGTCTCTTCCTGATCAGTATAGGCTGGCTTAACCTAATCTAATAGTCTCTTTATATGTTTTATGGCTTTTATGCTTCTTACTCAGTACAGATAATTTAACAAGACTTGCAAGCTATTTGCCTTAGCTTTCATTCTTTTACACACACCACATGTAGCCCACTGCCTCTCCCAGCGAAAAAGAATAGCAGTTACCAGTGATGTAAACCCCTGACCTCAATTCTGCAGGTTTTCTGTTTATCTGTTGCAATACAGCAGCATATCTGGGCAAGACTCATGTATTTTGTGAGAAAATGCAAGGGGATTCAGAGGAGAGATTCAGATTACTGCGAAAGCTGACCAAGTTTCTGATACTTTTAAGGTATGTCACAGATGAGATCTTTTCCCTCATTTTTTCCTTCTTTAAAGAGCAAAGGGAAGAAGACTCAGGAAGTTGACTGCCCAGAACAGTACAGTGTATGGATGCCATTGTATATACTCTGTGTGGTTTGGTTTTCAAAAGGTGTTATCAGAGACAAAATGCAGCTGCCATCCAAAGCCTATCCTGAGAGAAGGTTATCAGTAAATCCCTAGCTGTGAATTGTTTTTCAGCAACGATAAATCAGATCGCTCAAGGCAATTTCATTTCCCAGTCTTATTTTGTATGGTAGGTGTGAGTGTTCATCTGGCCTTTCCTCACTAAAACAGTCCAGCCATTGGTACTTTACATTCTCTGGTCATCCAGCTATTTTTGTGAAGACTGTTACTTCCTGCTGTTCCCAGAACGTCTCAGAGATCCAGAATGGTAACTGGATGAGAAAAACACTTTTGCCGTTTGTCATTGTGGATCGCTCCATCAGGAGGCAGATTTCGGGACAGTAAACAAAGAATTTAAGCACATTGTATAAAGCTGCTTCTTGATTTGTTTTTTCCTCTTTGTACTTTGATATGTTGTTCTGTATATGAAATTGTCAAAGATTATTAAGGAACAAATCCTATGAATTTGGACAGACACATTAGGATAGCTATGCAGGTCTCTGTAGTCTGTTGCAGTATGAATTTTCTATATTACAGTTGTCCTTCCATGGATTTTGTTATTCTTGAAAGTGACTTCACACTAAAGTAATTGCTCTGCTTTACCAAGGGTTTAATTTTATTTCAAAAGAGCATTGTTTTTCCTTCAGGACAAAGTATTTGCTTTGGGAGTTACACTGAGAAACTGTAGCTGTATCTTTCCTGTAGTCAGCCTCCAGGTAGTGTACAACTACAAAAGACATTGAGAATTCATCTGACAGCCTGAACTATGAAACAAAAGTTGGAGTCAGAAACTTTGTGAGAGTTTTCGGTATATTTATATCTCATGCAAGAAGTCACTGGCACTTTTGGTCTGGGGAGATCTTTGAAGGAAGTTCCTTTTAACTCTGCCTGAAAAAGCCTGAGCAGTATTTTCCTTTTCAGGAGACTGATGGGTGAAGTGAAACTAAATCAAATGGCTTAGTTCCACTGACTACACAGACCATGGATTTATAGATACATTAAAATGTAGCTGTGGCTTTTTTCCCTTTTCACCAGTCCCTAATTGGTATTTCCCCCACTCCCTTTGTCAGATGCTTTCATGTTGTGGCAGTTGAGATGCATTAGCTTCTTGTGGCCTCCTTGAGTTAGCTCCTCTGACATACCTCTAGAGCAAGAGCTGTCTGTAAGGGTCTGAACTGGTGCTTAATGAAGTGAGAGCGTGTTGCTGCTGTTGTCAGTTGCCTTTTGGGCTGTGTTTAACTGTTCCCCTGAGCTGCACTGCAGACATGAGAGAACGAATATGACATCTTTCAAAGGGCTGGGCGGGGAGTCAGTGGTGGATGTGAGTCTTTCACCACCAGATGAATTGTCTCTGCATGCAGAGCTTCCTTCAGAGTGGATCTCAGTGTCTGTGCTTCTAGGGCTGAAGCTGGCAGTACCAATCACATCTTCACATCTTTTCACTTAGTCTGATTTACATAAAATCCAGTTAAATAATGTTTTCAACGTAGTCCACTGTATAATTGTTACCTTTTATGACAGAAGACAACATTTGATCTGGCTTGCACTTCACATGCTCAAAATAATTTCTCCTAATCCATGGGATGTTTTATTAAAACCTTGGACACCCCAGCTTTTGTGCTGAGACTGAAAAATACTGCAATTTCTTAATATCTCTAGTTGAATTTTACATGATGTTTCTGCTTTTCAAAGCAAGCAGTAGAGAAGCAGGAAATCCCAGGAGCTGTCTGTATTTGAGTTGCTTGGAAATTATTCATTAATGTCTTTCAGGTGGATGGCAAATGTGTTATGAAGTCTTCTGTATCTGCATGCAGGGTAATGAACCAAAACAAGTGCATGGAAAAGATCCCCTCAAGCCTGAATCCTTGAAGAGCAAATAGGTGCCTCTAGGAGCAGTTCAGTCTGTACACAAGGGTGTTTACAGGGGTTATAGTGACACGATGTTGTGGGTACTGTGGTTACAGCCTCTTCAAATCCTTTGTGTAGGCTTATACTTTATCAGAGTGGTTGGAAACTGAACATTTATCATTTTTGTTGTTGTTTGGTTTTTACTAGCATCTTGAAGAGAAATTACCTCCTCCTGGATGAAATGTGAAAGGATTTAATGATTGGATGGGGCAGATAGTCTGAATTAAAGAGGAGCGGTTCGTAGCTTTAAGAGAGATTTGCTATATCTCAGAAAGATGAAGTGCTTTAGCTAGCTCCATGTGGCATGTTGCAGGTTTTTCAGTAACAACTGTCCTTTACAGAAGGAGTCTTCCCACCTTTTTCATTTGCTGTGTTCCTAACCCCTGCATTGTGCACTAATCTTTTATATGGATCACTTTTATATGGGTCACTTCATCTTGCTTGTCACATGCCCAGTATAAAATGAGGATATGTTTGTCAGTCAGATAGTTCAGGTCCTGCTGACTCTCATTTGCAGCCTGCTTCACACCAAATATTGTTCTGTGAAGGCAGCTTTTGTTTTTGTTCTAGTTATTATGTACTTGTAAAGAAATTATTATTAGCTAAGCCTCTGAATTAGGAATGTCATTGTAAGCCTCTACAGCCCCTTCTGTTTCCTACCAGCCTGCCCTTGTGGCATCATCCTCCGTAGGAAGCTAGTTTTGGACACATTACAGTCACACCTGTGTATATTGATAAATGTTTCTTTTGTGGTGTGCTTCAGCCATTTCCTGCAGCGGAACTGTCTTGTTCAAGTTCTACAGCTAGGCTGTTTTCAGCTTCATTTCCTTGAGGTCTTGAGTGTGATGTTATGACTGCCCCTGAGACCTTTCTGGGGCTGCTGGAACAGTTTCTGTTTAAACAGTGGTCAAAGGACCAGTCCTTGGGCTTGTTCAGCTTGCAGCAGGCAATGTGGTGTTGTATTGGTAGTAAAACTTCGAACAGCATTTTAATTTAGTTGCACCAGAGCTTTTCTACAATAGATGTTGATTTTTAGAGTATTTCTGAAAGGGAGCTGGGGCAGCCATCTTTGTTTGCCTCATGGGTGAAGGGAGCTGGGGCAGCCATCTTTGTTTGCCTCATGGGTGAAGGGAGCTGGGGCAGCCATCTTTGTTTGCCTCATGGGTGAAGGGAACTGGGGCAGCCATCTTTGTTTGCCTCATGGGTGAAGGGAGCTGGGGCAGCCATCTTTGTTTGCCTCATGGGTGAAGGGAACTGGGGCAGGCATCTTCGCCTGCCTCATAGGTGCTGTTGCAGGAGTCTGAATTTACCACTGAGTGTGGTATAGTTATTGATGTTCAAGTTTCTGAATTGGACTAAGTGGGTATTGTACACATAAAGAAATGCTGAAGGAGACCTGGACTACCTTTGAATCTGCTAGAGAGCCTGCCATGATGGCCGCTCATCCTCCATTAGTCTGCCAAAGAGATTTCATGCCCTGTGTGCCATGTTGGAGCATCTGGGAGATGTTGGAGAGATGGCATTGCAGTGGAGGAAGAGTTGGTGAGTAATTTTTCCTCATGGATGAGAATGCATAACCTGTGCTAGCACATGTTCACAAGGGGATGGTTGTGGGTAAGACTGCTCTTCATCCTACTGCTACAGCATGGGTTTACACAGACAGGCTGGTGAAGGATGACTCCTCATATCAGGAATGATCAGAGTTGCAGACCCAGCCAGCTGACACTGACGTGTGATGATTAAAATCTCTCAGTGAGATTGATAACATTGGAAAAATGAGGTCACTCTACAGAGTTGTGCCAGATGTAGTCAGAATCCAAAAATACTTCTCCTGCATTGATGAAAGGGAGTAGGAGGAGAGAAGATGGTGGATTTAAAGATTAGTTTGGTAGTAGTGGTCACCAGCTACTAGGAATAGTAGCCAACCTTGGTGTAAGGAGTATAACAGTAATTGTGAAAGGAGCACCTAAGTTACTGCAGATAATGGGCCAGTAGATGAGCTGATGGCCTCTGATCATCATCTTCCTTCTATTTTTCTGCTGTATGCCACACTTGTGTCTGAAGAGTATGTGTTGGTTTGTTTTTTTTTAAGTGATTATGGGTTAGAGATTTAAAATGTATTTCCTGTAATTTCTACATAGATGGACACACTTTGAATTTATTAAAAATTAAAACACGGATTATTGTTTTTTGATTGGCTGAGGTGTCCTGATAAACTTCTTGGGCAATCACCACACCTGACACCTTTCAGAAGTATTGGTAAGAGCTGCAGTCTTAGAAGCACAGCAGAGATTATGGGGAACCAATTAATTCAGTAGATATTAATTAATAAACACTTTTCCTCTGGGGAAAACCTCTTAGCACATCCACTGTTTGGCCCAAGACTACATGCATGCATGAACAGACAGTGCACATGCTTTCCTGAATTGTCACTTGTTATTTCTCTGGATAGGCTTGGGGCTCCTTCCTCTAGACTGCTGTTGCCAGGCTTTCAGAAGAGCAGACTGCAGTTAATGCTTAAGCTGTTTCTCAGCCACCAGTGTTTTTGCATATAACTGCTATCAACACATGCCGGTTTTCACCATTGCCCTGTGATCTGCTCAGCTGAGTCCAGCCAGCTCCTGGCAGTCTGTGGTCTTTGTTTTGAGCACGCTTCATTGGGGGTGTGCATGTGGAATAACTGGCTCTGAATATAGCTGGTTTATGTATTGAAGCATATATGTACACTTGCAATAAGGGGCTGCTGCATGAAGGACTGGTGTATTGTCAGTGCTTTCCTCTTACTATGAAACACCTTCATTTGCATCTGTATGTGGTACTGCACCGACTTGAGCACTGTAGGCTGGATAGTTAATAGTGCAGAGCAATTCAGCTGAATTACAAGCCTCCATTCAATTTATCTTTTTTTTTTTTTTAAAGAAGGCCACTGGTCTGTCATCAAAATCATATAGCTCTAAGAGAGAGAACAGTGAACTCTACTGCTTGTGTTGTATGGTGGTTGACAGTCAACATCTTAAAATCTCGCTACCTGGTCCTGACAATAAATTAGATCCCTTCTGAAACTTTTTTAGTTATAACAAGATAGAAATGGCTTAAAAAAAAAAAAAACTTTGCTACTGACCATTTGAACTTCCTTGAGTGCTGAAACTGCATAATGGTGCTTAGTTCTAGAAGCAGTGAATTTCACTGGTGATTTCTTCTGCTGTGGTGTTGCTGCAGGTGTGAAGGTAATGTTCTTGAAGCAATTCACTCAGTGATTTGTTCTGAAGGGCTTTTTTTTTTTTTAAGCTGTGTAAAATTCCATTAGACTAATTATGTGGATTTGTATTGATATTTGCTTTACTTCCTGCTGAGTATAAAGATAGAAGCCTGTTATTGGAATGCAAATAACCTGTGATAGAAAATCACCTTCATAGCAAAATGTGGCGGTGCTTCAGAGTTGGCAGTGTGCTGAAATGTGACTTTATTGGTAGAGGACTGAACCAGAAATGCTTAACTTAGCTTCCCATTATTTTTGGATTCTTATTCCATGAAGTACTCTCCATTAAAAAATGATCTTATTTCTTGTGATATGTGTGCATCTGTGAAAAAGGAGAAATTTCATCATGAAAGTCTGCAGAGAATACAGAGGCTTTTATCTGATCTTGCTTCCTCTTGGAGAAGTTATGGATATAAAATGCATTTATGATGACAAAGCCCATTTTATTAATTATATCTTTTAAAAAGCAGTAAAAATTCCAAAAGATTTGTGATTTAAATATTCTAATTGAACCTCACAGAAGAAACAGTGAAGTGCCTCTTCAGTGCTTCTTCACCATATGTATTTATATGGCTTTTGCTGTCAGCCTTTCTTTGGGGATTTTCAATACATCATGATGATGAGACAGCTTGACCTTCTCTTGCAGATAAAATTAATAGTGAATTTGACTATTTTCCTCTTTTGTAAATGACTGGCAGAATGAATGGAGGATGGACACAAATACTGTATGAGGAGGTCTGTTCCCCCGTAGTAGCTTTGTGTTTTGCCTTCCCCAGCAGAGTATACCTTCAGAGTTGTGCCGCTTTGATACAATCACAACTGCTTACAACGGGTTGGAGAAAGTAGAGTTTAAATGTCTTCTAAAGAGCAGCAGTATCTGGGTTAGAGAAGGACTTACTTCAGCAGCTTGTCAGAAATTTTCAGATTTTTTAAATGGATTAGTTGAGAATAAAGAATCTTCTATTAAATCTCTGGTCATGTATAAGTTAGTATAATAGAACAGCTGCTGAGTGCTCTGTTTCCCTTTCTCAAGGAAAACTCTGAAAACACATATAAAAAGTGAATAGTCAATAAATAAGGAATTGTTCTGTTATTTCAGAACATTATTTGGTGCTTTAAGTAGTGCTGTGCAGTATTCAGTCACTTCTGGGTTGGTCATGTACTTTTCAGTTTTTTTGTGAAGGACCATCTCTTTCATTAGTAGAATTTAATGTCTGAAGTGGTATAGTCTAATATCACCTATCAAAATGTTCCCAGTCATTTTCAGACACATGTATAGCCTTTTCTACTTAGTACTTGCAGCCTGTATCCTTAGGAAGGGAAATTATTAATCCCTGATGAGTGCAACTGAAATGATACATGAAGTCAGCAGAAATGTTTTTACCCAGCAAGCTGGTGGAGTGTCTTTATAAGCCAGCAAACTGCAGTGCTTTGCAAAATATTACAGATCCAGAAGCACAATGGATTAAGTCTACGAGGTTTACAAAGCTAGGATTAAGAATAGCTGTAATGTCTACTGCTGAGGTTATACAGAGCACATTATGCGGTATCTTTTCTGGGTTTCCAAACACATTTTAGATGTATACTAAGAGCCTGTTATGTTTGTTGGCTTTTCTTAAGTGAATGCTACAGTTATTCTTAGGTTTCATTTAATTTTCTGAATGGAGCTGTGCTCACTTTAAACTGCTTGGCAAAATATTTCCCTGGTTGGTTTTTTTTTTTTGAGTGATCAGAGTTGCTGATGATTCCTTATTCAGAAATTGATTTAATTTCTGCATGTGTGAACTGATAAATGAGGGAAGCTGTAAATACTGGTGTGTTTGGCCACTGTTGACATGGATAATTGAATTAAGTGTAGAATCAGGCTAGTTTTCTGCCTGTGGCGTGTGAAGCGTTCACTGGTGTTTGACAGAATTTGCTGTTTAGATGGATATCTTTGTCTTCCACCCAGATAGCTAGATTGGTACATTTGCTCTTCCTGACATGCGAACTCTCATCCCTTGTAAGCAAGATTTATTAATTTGGCTCCGTCCTTGTGTTGTTCCTGCACTTCCCCAGATTTGTGGCTCAGGGCACTACTCCCCAATCTGCAGCTCATGTGTCAGGTGCTGGGAGGCTGGATGTGGTGTGGCTGGCACGTGAATTCGTGCTGTGGGATATGGGTCGTGATACATCTGGAGTTGTGCTCTTGGGGAAGGTCTCAAAAAAACCCTTCCTGTTCTTTCCTAAATGAGTTGCTCATGCGCTACTATGGAGCAGTTCAGGAAAAATCAGTTCATCCTGAAGATACATAGAAGTATCACTAGGTCACAAGCAAGACATTGTGAGTGTTCACTTGTTTAAAATCAAATGCTGGGCTTGTGTTCAGGTTTCTTACATTTTAGAATCTCTTCCCTATCAGTAAGTACTAGTACAAGATACGGAGCTAACAAGAGCTTATCCACAAAAACATAGTCTAGGCAAAGCACATAAAAAGCTAAAGAATGACATTGTATTGTTTGGAAAGCCTTAAAAAAGAATCTTGATATACTGCCATGTGTGGAGAGAGCTACTATCCATCAAAAGATTTATACGGTGAATTAAAGCAGTGTTAACAGGATGAAATATTTCTTTTGTACTTCCCCCCTCCTTCCCTTTTCCTACCACACTTACTCTTCCCCTTTATGGATTCTGTCTTTTCGTATTTTTAACTCCCCATCCCCTTTCCCTGCCATGCTTTATTGTTTTGTCTTTCCCCTCCCTGGATAGAGTTCATGCATTTTATAATGCATTTCTCTTCTGACCATCTTTTCCTGTTGTGCTCCTGGCTTCCAGCATTGCTTTTCCAACTTTATGCCAAACTGATTATCTTCCATGCTTACATTTTATCTAGTGGTAACTGTTGTACTCTGATCTAACAAGTAGAGCTTTGGGGTGTTACAGATTTCTGTTATTAAGAATATCATGAATGATGGGTTAGTCCTGAGCAGCAAACCTGACTCATGGGCTGAGCAGCACCTTTTTGCAGATATTTTTGTGCTGCTGGGTTCTCTGGGAAGGGACAGCAACAGGGTGAACCCAAAAGCTGAAACCCAAAGAAAAGTTAACCCTGCTAGTCTGTGTTTCTGAGGATGCTTCCAGTGCTGTGCTCAGGGTATAAATCTTGCTGCTGCTAAGTTTGTACTGATTGAGTCTGTCCAACTGTTCAAAAGAAGGTGGGATGACTGGCTGTTGATTCTTTTTGAGGAGTTGGAATTAAAATAAAGCAGCTTAATTTGAACTCTTGAGAAAGACAGCTGTGTGTGTATAGATGGTACAAGGGCTGCTAATGCTTTAAAGAGAACTTTGTTCCTCTAATGCACTTAGGGAGCTTCATGGTAAGCAGCAGTTTATTTCTGCCAAAATTTCAGTAGTGGAAGTGGGTCTTATGGAGGCCGTTCCTTTAATATGAAGGAGAGAAGGCTAGGTCCCTGGTTGCCACATATTCTGCTAGAACAGATGAGAATGGTATATCCTGCACATAGCAAAGGAAGTCTAGCACAGGAGGCTGGTTTGCATGAAAGCAAGGTGGTCACTGTTGTCAGTGTGCATGTAGGGAATTAGGGACTTTGAAGAGTTCTGGTAAAGGTGTAAGTAAGCTGGCTAGAGGCTTACTGACACACCATTTCCTATTTTCAGCCTCAGCTTGGCAGGGCTCTTCTTGAAAAATTAAAGATTCCCTTTTCTGGCAGAAAACCACAACAAGGAAAGGGAGTAAAACACAGCTGTCCTATCCCTGAGTTGAAACAGCAATCTTGCAGCTTGTCTTGCCAGCTGTAGGGAAGTACAGCATTCAGAGCATGAAGCTAGTTTTCTGACTGATGCTCATTAATACCAAGTCCTTAATTTCACCCTGTATGATCTCTTGTTGTTATCTCTGTGTGTTTAATTGAGAAATGGCTCTCTGAAAAGCCCTCTGAGAACCTGTTTGTAAGTGACTTAGATTGCTGGCTCTAGGCCTGTGTCTTGTCTTAATCTTTATCGTATTTGAATTCCATTATGAAGTGCCAAACAAAAGCACATCAGAAATAATAATAAAAAAAAATACAATGTAAATAATTGGTTGGTTGACAAGTGCAATTGGATTTTACAATTCAGATGTTTTAATGCAGAAGTGCTGACTGCATACGCAGTGCCAATAGGAATGGTCACAGTAAGATGGGTATTTTCAGCAAGCACTTAGCCAGAGCTGATGTAAAATGAAAAACAACCAGACACATTTAACTGAGAAATTGAGAGCTATTTTATTTTACTAGTGAAGATATTTACCTCTGGGCAAGCAACTTCCACCTTAGCTTAAATGAATTTTCCGTTCTGAGATTCATGCTCATCATGCTGTAATAGCAGTCCTTGCTAACCTGACTGTTGATATTTAGCATTCTTATTATACACTGAATGGATCCAGTGGTTTTCCATAAATTTTCTAGGTGATAGTGCCTGGATAAATGGCTTTACTTAAAATACTGCTGGCACAGTAGAGAAGGGGATTCGCCATTGCTCACTGGTGGGAGGAGAGGGGACTCCTTAAGCCAAAACCAGTGCTGAGCAGGGAACTTTCATTAGCCAACTTTCATTTTGCCAACCCTGGCTGGCAAAAATCTCTTTATTATATTGAAGTATAATTTGCTGGGGGGAACCCTTCACAAATTTTAAATTATTTGTTCGTAGACTGAAACATCCTTGGGGTAGTGAAGTAGTCAAGTAAGAGTAGTTGTGTGCATGCACACAAGCACATCTCTGTTTTAAGGTTTCTGATTAAATAGAAACATGTTTCTCAAAAACAAACAAACAAAAAATCAAAACAACAAAACCAGGTCCCACTTGTTAAGGGGTCAGCAAAATTTTAGCATGTAAGTTTTTCTTACTTGCACCACTCACAATTGATACTTGATTAAAGTTAAACTAAAATGTGTGTGTGTGTGTCATGTCAGCCCTCAGCTTTCTGACATTGGAACTAATTAAATCTTCATCTGTGAGGCCAGAGGGTTTTCTCACAGCTTTCTTTTACACCTTTAAGCACTTGATTTGTAATCAAATCACCCCTTGACCTTCTCTTAATAGCTTGGGCCTTAGGGCTGGATAAGAGACCTTTCTGATCCTTATCCTTGTCTGTTTTTGTTTTCTGTGCTCTGAGCCCACTGCAGTGTATCCACATCCTTCCACAGCTGTGGTTAGGCGAGCTGAACAGTTGTTCCATGGTAGTGACCATGCAGATGCTAAATAAAGAAGATGAAATGTTATTACTCAGCATTTTACAACAAAAAGAACACGAAAGTGTTCTCTTTCCTTTTTTTTTTTTTAACCCTTATCTTTCTACTGTTTATTGCTAGTTTGATGCTGGCTTAGCAAGTGTACCTGCTGTCTATCAAGTCTGTGTGAGGACTGTCCATGTACAAGTAGGTGTTGTAAGCTCAGTCTCAGGAAATAAACAGAGAACGTGTGAAGTAAACAGACTACTGGGGAAAAAGAGCCATTTGTGAAGTCTCTTGAGTAGTAGAAATAACATGGTAACTGCATTGCGCTTGAGAAAATTGTCTTTCTACTGGAATCTCTTCCATCTGGAAGATTTACAGCAAATGAAGTGGCCTCTGACTTTGTTGGCTTCTTTGTGCCTTTTGGTGTTCAAATGGTCTTGCAGTCATCCAAAGACCTCCCGCACAGTTTCTTTCCTGCTGTCACATTTTTGGTCTCTGGGCTTACATAATACTAAGAGCCAGGCCTCTGTTAAAAGCTGCTCATACATTTCCTGCTACATGTTGTTTAGATGGTGGCTCCTGGTGTGGAGATTGCATGGGAGGGAAGGGAGCAAAATGCAGATGGAAAAGTAGAATGTGATTTAACATGGGTGATCTCCTGAGGAGCCATTTGGACTGAAGCAGTCTTGCTTTTTTGATGCCAGGCAAACCTGCTTTGGTGCTTAATAGCGAGCGACATTGACAAGCACATTCCTCATGAGATGGGTGGTTAGATTTATTGTCAATCACTTTGTATTCCCTAGATTGAGAAATAATTTATTTAAGAAACAGCTTTCTTGGAATGAAGGCTTAAAAATTCATCAGTGATGCATTTGTTCTGTTTCCCTTGAGATTATAAATTTTTTTTTGTTGTTTCTTTTTGTGTTGTGGTGGCGTATTTTGCTACAAAAAGTGTTTTTGTTGTGTAGTTCAGATATAAAAGCAAGATTGTGCGTGGGTGAGGAGATTAGTTAATTTAACACTGATTTGATATGGCTGCTAGGACACCCAAATAGTGTTCTACTCTTGGTCATAGTTCTAAGTATGCAGAGATGGTTTACATCTGCCTTGAAGTTAAAAAGCAATTCTTTAAGGTAGTTTTGTAGCAGCACAAGTAGGGTTGCACGTGTTAGCCTAGAACTGACAGGCTGGATCTGGCAGGTTTGGGTTTAACACAGTATAGTCATTTGTATAAGTGGCTGGGGGGAGAGTGTGGGACACATGGACTGCACAAAGAAACTTGCCAAACTGACGGCTCTTTTTTTTGTTTTAGATGAAGGACCTAGCTTCTGACTCCTATGTGCATGTAAGTTTGGGGGCTTGATATATCTAGTAATACATGCATCAGTTTCATTTATGATCCAAACCCTGTGGGGCCAAGAAGATTTGAAAGCTGAATGTGTCTGTCTTGCAGAAAGGAGCGTACAAATGAGTCATCCCACACCACCCTTAATTGCCAGCACTGCAGAGGGAGCAGGTGGAGATGAAGGAAAAAGCTTGCTGGAAAATTGTAATCCATGATGTAACCTCAGCCCACTATGAATCTCCCTTATTTAGCCTTGGTTAGTTCATCTGAAAGAGTCCAGAGAGGAAATAAGTCAGATCTGTTCTGGGTTTGGTCAAAGATTAGGCATGCAGATTTGCATTGTTTTTGCCTTTGGGAGGTAGTTTTGGCAAATCACAGTCAACTCTCTGTACAAATCTTGGTGAGAAACAGTCATTTCCTGCTCATTTAGTATGGTTTCCTAGCGGGCAAACTTTCCAGATAAATACTAGCCATGCTTTTGATAGCTAAGAGAAACAGGGTTAGTCCTGATGCTGTGTGTGCCAGGAATCCTTTCTCTTCTGCCTGTATCATTTTAATATTAAAAATAATGGCTTGGGTTTCTATTTTACTACTTGATCTTGCTTAACCACCAAGGGAGAAAAACAGCTGGTGACTAAGACACTGAATGATGAATTGTGATACCCTGCTCCAGTTCTAGGTTCTCTCACAGACTTCTTACCTCAGGGCCCTGAGGCCTAGGTTCATCCCCCAGCTTTTGTGCTATCTTGAGGTGATGCTATTTCCCTGCAGAATCGGTGGCAAGAGTTGGATGTGTCCAGGGAAGTGATTTAGTCTGTGCAGAATCTGAACTGTCTCATGAAACTCCTATCCTTTTTGACTAAAGAGGAAGAATTAAGTTATTGTACATTTAGATACCTTGCTAAGGTGCCTGAAGGTGCTAAGATGCTGTGAATTCAAATCTATTATACATCCATTTCCCTACCTGGAAGATGCGTGTCCTTACTCAGATTTAAGTATGTATTATCACAACTGTTGAAGTTGACTGAGGTGTAATGTCCTGGCATCTTTGGTTAACACCCAGTCAATCTGAAAAGCAGGGCAAGGCAATACAGAGCCCTGAGAGATGCCTTGTCAAAGTGACAAATTGCCCTTTCTGACTCAAAGGACCAGCTTGCATGGCAGAGCTAAGTAGCTACTGGAGAAAGGGGAGGAGAGCATGGGAAAAATACCTTATTTGTTCAGGCCTTCCCATGTATTTTTTGTTCTTTGTTGGTCTGAGTTGAAGTCCTTTGTTTTCCTTCATCTGAAACAGCAGCAGGTTGAGAGGAGCAAAGCCTTTGGGATTCTGCCTCTCCCACTTCTCATTCTTATAAACTGTTTACAATCTCCTTCAGTTTTCTAGCTTTGTATGGAAAAGTTCAGTGGGTCAGCTTTCCCTTTAGCTTCATCCATCATTCTAGTCAATTAGAAATAGTTGAGGGCCAATTGCCCGGTCTTCCATTAACTGAGACACTTCAGATTGTTTAAAATAGCATAAAAACCCTCTTTGTTGACCATTGGGCAAGCACTGTGGATTCCCCTGTTGACGGGCAGTTACCGCGTGGCTGAACAGAACCCCAGTATGTCCTGCAGTACTTGAGAGATGAATATTACTACTACAGGCCTTGTCTGGGTTTTGATTCCTTCTCCTTCACCTCTGCCTCTTGCTCCCCCTCAAAGGTGTGATGCCTTCAGATGGTGAATTACCATGCCTGCTTGCAAAAAAAGCTGCTCTTTGTGGCTTTTCAAAACTTCTGTAGTTGAGGGTTTTTTTCAGTTGCTGAAATGTTCCTTTTTAACCTTGGTGCTTTAAAAGCTCTTGGCATCATTTGTTAGTTGCTTGTCGTGTGTGTTTCTAAAGGACAAAGGAAGTGTGTAAGTGTTCAAGAAACAGTTAGTGCATTGTGGTGTGTGGCTGAGTTCATTCTGGTATCCCATGCCAGGACTGCCTGCTTTCATTGAGAGCTAACATTTCCCTTATGTTCTGGACTGACCAGCCTTAGGGTAGAGCTTGTGTGAGAGCTCCAACAGAGAGCTAGAAGCTTGTCATAGGTTAATGTGTTTGGGTTCACACTGAAGTGAGCTGAATCCATTGTATATATACATATAAATATACATTTATATTTAAAAAAACATTTTGTTTAACCTAATGTTTAGCGAGGGAAGTAGGCTCACTAAGAGGAAATCAGTTTATCTACAGCAAAGTATGTGTTTATGTATTTCCCATCTTAAAATCATTGTGTCTTAGAAACACTCCTTTCAGTGTTGCCTAGGTTTCAGGATGGGCTGGTCTCTTTGGCTTTAATTGTTTTGGAGCCATTTTACATGGTTGTGCCAGTGTTTAATCCCAGCTGTGCCACAGTGGTTCCTCTGGTTATGAAGTTTGGTAGGTCTGACACCACCTGTGCTTGGTGCTGAAGAAGACCAGGACCTTGCTGCACTTTCGAACTTGAGGAGTGCAGCAGTCTTTGAACGTAAGGCCTCCATGTTCTTCCTTCTACTTGCAGTAATGCAAGTAAGGCTGCTTGTAAGGGCTTACCTGTTTCTGTGTTCCTGAAGCATGATTTAAAAACAGGCAATGTCCTGTACAGCAGCCCTTCAGATGATACAGGCTCAGTGATGTGCATATGATGGCTTAGATTCCAGCTGTTGCGCTAGTGAGGTGCACAGAAAGTTCTCTGGACAAATCCAAGGCAGAGAGCACAAAAGGTGACTTCAGGCTGTGGTAAAAGAAGAGGGCGCTGAAAAGGCAGAAGGATGTGATAGCAGATGGATTTGATTTGAGAGCCTTCAGATGCTGGGGAGCTGGATCTTTTACTGGGGAAAGAGCTGCTGCAAATACACCAAGTTCAACAAATTTCACTAGTGACTTGTTCCTCTTTGATGTCCTATTGGGATAAGAATCTGGTGCAGATCTCTATATGTAGACTGTAGGTGTTTTCTTGGAAGACTTACCTTTTTCATCTTTCTTACTTCTCCACATGCCTACAGCAAGTAAAGTAATAGCTTGAGGATATGACTGAACTGGAAGTGCAGACCTGAGCTGGATGGAGACCAGGGGACGGAACATCAGCCCCAAGATTTGACTCTGACAAAAACAATGTTTGCCTGCTTTGCACTTGCAAATAATCTCATGCTTTTCAGAGGCTGAAGCCTTAATAAGTAATTTAAACAAAGAGTAGGCGGAGGAGAGAGATTCCACATCTAATTCAATTAACATTGTTGTCCAGTGCCATTAATTATATCTAGACTTGTATGTTTCACAGAAGTTGATACACTTGAGCTTTGTCTGCACTGGGGTCAGCTGAGGATAAATATGTCCATTGGCATAGAATCCAGCCTTTGTGTTTTGCAAAAACCTTCAAATTTGGTATCTGACAGTAGCCTGGAGTAAGCAGTAACATTGAATAGCCTGCATTGCAATCTACTGAGCAAAGGGTAACTCTGGGAGAATGATGATTTGATGTACATGATTTTAGTGTCTTTGAAGAGGGACTGTTTTAGTGGAAGTGGTAGTCTCCTCTGATTTTATATTGTTTCTAGACTATTTTAAATTATTTCATAGACAGAAAATAAAGAACTTTGTTTACTGTCTTAAAGCAGGATGTCTGATCCTCCTGGGGGAGGTTATTCTTTAATTTAAAAAGGTATAAAATAGCTACTTTGATGGAAATACAACTCTAGGAATTGAAATGGTGATGATTATAGAAGCTGTAGTTTTCTAATGCAAAATAAGCCCTAGGAGATGTGCCCTAAATGGTGTATCACTCTTGTTTTTTAACAAAACAAGAATTACTGTTACTTTATTATTTTTGCTTATTTTACAAGGTTTGTAGCTGTTTCATTTGCACTTAACTTTTACAGGCTGGGGATAAATTGTTGTTTTGGTTTTTAAATAGCGATGTTTGAGATGCAGGCACAGATCAACAGGATAAGATTCATTTGGTACTCATAAAAGCAGGGAGAAAAGTCATGACTACTGACACTATGAAATACCTGTATTGGAATCTGTTCTCGTAATTTGATGGTGTTTTGGAAGGAGCCAAAGGTTATTATTTGAAAGAGACCTCATGGGTAATGCTTATTAAAGGAGGGGGGGGAAAGTTATCAACTTGAAATGTGTGCGCTTATTCCAAGAGAACTCCTGCTGCCCTTTTGGGAGGGCTGTGAGGCCCTAAGGGCACTAACAGACCTCAGTGGCCTTCTGACCAGAGACCTGGGAGCTCTATTTAAGATCAGCCCTGGCCCTCAGTCCACACATATGCTGTACTGGAGTACTAGTCTCTAGCCAAGCTACATTGATCCAGACCCCAGCCTGCAGACTGACTTCCCTGATCCTAACCTGACCTAAGCAGATTTGCTTCCCAGGTTGACTTTGAGCCTTCCTTGTCACTCTGAGATTGCCTCCTGGTTGGACCTGGCTGCCATCTCAGGTCTGCCCTGATCACCTTGGCTTGCGTGCTCTAGAAGTGGGTCCCAGACAGCAAGGCCTCTTTCTGGCCATCCGAAGGACCCCCCCTCAGCACCATGTTCCCCAGGGAGCTGCAGACCCTTGATGTTCTCTGTGACACAATTTCTCTAGTTTGGCTGTTATGCCCTGAATGTTTCAAAGGGAGAGCTCATGAAGGAGTGGGGAGCCTGCCTGCAGGAGCTCAAGGATCCTGACTATCTCCCATTGAAAAGGAATGGAAAGAAGCTCCCTTTAGATTTGGTCTTCCCAGATGCTCAGATGATGAACAGTGATTGTTGTGTCATGGTAGATCCCTCTTGTGCTGGGGAACACCCTCTTGTTTGACAGTAGAAGGACCACATGGTCTTGTGCAGTGTGGTAACTAAAGAGGAATTGTATAGTTGCTTTTACTTTGAAAACCCCCAGCAAGGCAAACGAATGTGTGTTCTGAAGTGGAATTACTTACCTCTGTTAGGCAAGGAACTGCTGGTATAGGGTTATTCATTAGGGTATCATGTCCCAGCTCTATATGGCAACTTGTGTTTTACTTTGAATAATTATGCTTACCTGCCAAATGTTCAGCATCTGAGATGCTGAGATGTATTTAGCAAAAGAGCGTCCTAAATACTGACTTAAAAGCTGAGCACAGAGAAGGTGCTTGAAAGGTGCAATGTGTCCCACTTTCTGTAATTTGTGATGACCTAAAATCCTTAATGATAGGAACTAAAAACAGATAACAAAACCTTTGCATCTTTTCTACATTAGTGTTAGCTCATGACAACTCTTAAGTTAGGGATGTGGAGAAAGTACTGGATTTGGAGATCAAAGCACCACGTCCTTAAGCTAATTCAGGGAGTAAACTGGGTAATATGCTGTCCTCTTTGCTCACTGCATTCCTCACTCAGTAGCTCACATAATAAGAAGGAAGATGCAAGATGCAGTCTGGTTAGTTGGTGGTGGTGGAGTATCTACCTTGAACTTTGCAAGCTTGTATTCTTTCTGATGCTTAGGACAGTCTCTTGCTAACAATAGCTTTCTCTTGCAGGAATGCAGATATGTATCTGCCTGAATCTTCATTTTAGAAGCACCCGGAGGATAAAATCTAGCACAGTGCTCATTAAAGTCAATATGCTCTAGTTTACAATTTGCTCATGTTTAAGTGCTTGTCTTCTAAGGTTTCCTTTGCCCACAGGCAATCTGAATAGAAAGGGAGGCTTTCCTCCCTTTCTCCCTCCATCCTCCCCAGAAAAAGAAAAATATTTCTTTCCACCTTCCATCTCCTCAGGTTTATTATCACAAAGCAGACTTTGCTGCTGAAGAATCTAGAGGGGAATGAAGAGATGTAAATTCATGCAAGATGCAGCTGGAAATGAGGATGATGGATGAGATATGTGTGTATATACATACATATATGGGAGGAGTGAGAAGGTCCCACCTTGAAGCAATTTTGGCATTACATGCCTTGGATATGAAAGGAAAGTTTACAGGGACAAGGTGTGATGGGGAAAATAATCTCTACAAGTAACTGGTTTCTTTGTTGTTGGGGAGGTTGGGGTTGCATGAAGATAAATAGAAGCTCTGAGTCATATACAGTCAAAATACAGTATCTTCAAGAAAAATGTGAAGGGACTAACATATTTGTCCCAGGAACTAGTTTCACTTCTCAAGTTGTGGGCAGAAGACACAATGTGACATATGAACACTACCATAAAGGATTCAGTGTGTATCGGAAGTTATTTGCCATAATGATTAAGTACTGCACACTGAAGGAAGGATTTCCTTTAGGATTTCAGAAGCCTTATTTTCATTGATTGATTCCGTAGCCTGAGTTACTTTGTGGTTTCAGTAGAAATTGAAGTAGTGCCTGTTTGTATCACCTCTGGTGGTCCAGCATGTGTTGTCTTTGAAGGTTGTCCATGTTCCATTTTGACTGAGATGATTGAGGCTTATTGTCATAGTCTCGGTTAATATTTAGCCCTTACCTGAAAATGAAAGTGCCTTCTTTATTGAAGTTTAAGTTCCAGAATGTCAGAATACAGCTGTAAATAAAGGAAACTAAACAGGGGCATCTCAGCTTGTTTCAAAGGAAATTGTAGATCACACATGAATTAAATGACACACTCCACATTGTGGAGCTTAATGAGTACTCCGCTCCTGCCCAGCAGCATAAGGTCACTGGGAAGGAATCTGTCCTTCAGGGCTTGTGGAAAACATGGCAGAGCAATCCAGCATTCAGCTTTGGGATGAAATGCATTTTTTCTAAATAAAATGTTACAAAATAAAATGTTTTTGAATCATAGAATAGTTAGGGCTGGAAAGGACCTTAAGATCATTTAGTTCCAACCCCCCCTGCTGTGGGCAGGGACACCTCACACTAAAGCATGCCACACAATGCTTTGTCCAACCTGGCCTTGAGCCAGGGATGGAGCATTCACAGCTTCCCTGGGCAACCCAGTCCAGTGCCTCACCACCCTAACAGTAAAGAATTTCTTCCTTATATCCAATCTAAACCTCCCCTGTTTAAGTTTTAACCTGTTACCCCTTGTTCCCTGGTGATGAAGCTGCTCACAGGTAAAGAATACTTAAACCTATACATAGTTAGATTCAACACCTGTGTGGCAACAATTTCACCCCAATCATTTTGTTTTCCTATGATATGAAAAGGTAAATTGAACTTGTCCACAGTGTCTTCTTTACAGAAAGTGTGTGTTCACTTTGTAATTTAGGGCTCTGTCATTCTTTTTTATAATATTGGGGGGGGGGGGAAGATGTGGCATTGTGTGTGTATTTGTGCATTTATATTTGTGTGTACACTTAATAAAGGGTGTTCTTAGTGTGCCATTTGACAAGGTGTGCAAATAGAAGCCCTACTTTGGCTTTGAGGTGTGTGTAGCCCCATACCTTCAGGGCTTATAATGACATGAACAGCCTGTCATTTCTTTTTAAGTAGCTGAGGATTCATAATGCTGGGGAAAAGTCTTATTACTCAGTATGTAAGCTGGTCCTTTATTGGCCACTTGCTGTGAAACTTCTGAAATACATTCATCTACCAGAGGGAGCTTCTCTGATTTCTGCACTGAGACACACAATTGTGTGAGGAAAAGCAATGTTCAGACGTTGGTGCTGGCTGGAAGAAGAAGGGTCTCTTTGGGCACCATCCCTCCAAGAACCAGCCTTTGATCTACTTTCTTTCTTTTTAGTCTTTCTTTATATTGTCTACCTGTTATAAATTTTAAATAAGCATATAGCCAGTGAGATCTTACAGACCTCGTGAAGGGAAGGTGTCAGAAGGCATTTCACATAATTCAGCTATTAGTCTCTAGCTATCCTTTTTTTTTTTTTAATTATCATTGCTCTGGTCAGTTTGACAAAGGTGTCAGTTTAATAGTAGGTCTGGATGGTTTATAGCCTTCTGCAGTCTGCAACTGAGTGTATTTTATCAAATGTAAAGAAACTTTTAATGTTGCATAAGATTAACTACTCTGAAAGCAAAGTCCTGTTCACTGCAGAACTGAATGAATGTTTTTAGAAACAAAAATTACGTTCTTCCTATGCTGGGCATTGAAGGGAAAGCTGAAAGCAGGTTTAAATATAAGGTAGTGTCTGTTAGTCTATGATATGTTGCCTATAAATACGATGAAGTCCTGGACAGATGCTTCACATGATTTCCTTTTGCTAAACTGAGGCCAGTCATACCAGCATAGTTTTGCAGCATGCTTTTTTGAGACAGGAAGTACTTCTTTCTCTGACTCTCTACTTGCAAGTTGCTGGGTAGAGTGTGTTTTTCAGTTGAGAAAGCTGAAATGAATAGAATAGTTATGCCATGATGGTGGAAATTAAATATTAATTTTTATTTCTTACCTGCTTCTATAGGAACAAAGCCCCAGTAACCAGACATCAATAGCAATGATGCAAGAGCCTCAAGAAATGGTGGAAGAAACAGTTACTGTGGAGGAAGATCCAGGCACTCCCACTTCGCATGTGTCCATTGTCACTTCTGAAGATGGAACTACAAGAAGAACTGAAACCAAGGTGAGAGGTTAATAACCAATGAGGAAAACGGCAAAATATCATCTGATCACAAAGTGAAAATAGCAGGGAAAATAGAAATCACTAAATAGCTTTAGTGATGACAACCAAGCTGATGTAATCCTCAGTGATACTGAACGTTCTGTTTGCCAGTAAAGCTGAGTTCAGGGCTTCTTCAGTTTCACCTCTACATCTGGTTTGCTCCTTATCAGCTGTGCTACCACAGCTGTTGATTGAGCTGTGAACTGAACAGTAGAAAATACCAAATAAACTAGAACTCCTTCCCAGAGTGTTTATTCTTTTAAGGTTCATTTTATTTTACTGAAACAGTTCACAGCATTGCCCTGCAAACACATGTAGTGATAAAAGTATTAGATAAGTTGTTAGGGCTTGGAGTAAATTATATTTGTAGCCAAGGAAAATGTGTTTGGAAATATGTCTTCAAATTAGTTAACAATGTCTAATAACAATATGTGATTATGCCTTTTTCCTTTAGACCAAGAAATATCTTGTTTAAATAACACTATAGCATTTAAATTCTGCAGTGATCTTCTGAATGGCATTTTATTCCTGATGCATGGGAAAAGCTGGGTGTGTTCTCAAATGACCTGTACTTCAGGTTCAGCTGGATTACAAGTGTTACATATATTCTGAGTTTCCTGATGTCTCTTTCTTCTCTTTTCTAAGATAATTTTGAAGCCTCGTTGAGCACTTGTTGCATGCTTTCCAGTACCACTGGAACATTAATACACCTTATCAATTTGGGTCTTGGAAGCTGAGCTGGAACCCATGTTAGATTTTGGTCTTGTGAAAGTTGAAGGGTGATTGCCTTTTTAAAAACTTCTAAACAGCACTGATTTTAAAAAA
The DNA here is from genome assembly GCF_012275295.1 of Melopsittacus undulatus. Taxonomy (NCBI): domain Eukaryota; kingdom Metazoa; phylum Chordata; class Aves; order Psittaciformes; family Psittaculidae; genus Melopsittacus; species Melopsittacus undulatus. Next base: position 14,981,641 of record NC_047538.1, on the reverse strand, counting down.
AAAAAAAAAAACTGTCCAGCTGCTTTATGTGTGATAAGGCACCAAACACCCTGCAGAAATCAGTGTTGATTTTTACTGACATTCCAGAATTGTGGTCATCTAAGGTATTCAGAACATCAGATCCTCAGTTTGGAGTAAATGGGCATTGAATTCCTGAGGTCAGTGGGCCTCCACACTGTACTATAAACTGAGTATCTGGTTTTATATTTGTTGCAATTAATTACAAGATAAATATTACTGGACTGTTTTCTCATTGTTGGAAGAAGATGAAGGTCTTAAAAATCAGACAAACCCCCTCCCCCCCCACATTTTTATTAACTCTTGAAAAAAATCTGATGTATTTAGTCTGTGACTTACTTGAAAGAAATGCTGTTTTCTTTCTAGTGGCAACAACAATGGCTGTTATTTACAGGAAGGAAGCAATAAAATCACAGTGGTGATGGACACATTTTTATGAGCACTAATAGCAGCTCAAAGTTTTAGGAGACTGGAAGTGCAACTATGCAAGTGAGTAAAACGGGAGCTGTGACTGTAAAAATAGAGAGGAGGCCAAGCAGTTGTCCCTAGATAACAGCGCCACATGGAAATGAAATAGTTTGTCTGAAATAGTTGTGCCACTGATAAAGATGCATGTTTGTCATAACCTAAAAGGTGCGATTTTTCACCTCTGTGTGGTGTAGCTGCTATTTTTCTGTCTTCCCCAAGAAAAGGACAGTTGCAGCTCCAAAACAGGAATTGTATCTGCATATTGGAAAAGAACACTAAAAAAATGGCAACCCAAGAGCTACTGTTCCATTTCAAAGAGCACAGCTTTCTTCTGTTGTTGTAGTTCATTTCAAGCAGTGGTATGTACAGAAAGGGGGAAGGGTGTATAGCTGTCTTGCTCTGCATTTGATTCAAATAATGCCACTGACTTCAACTCACCTACTGTCTGGAGATGTTTCCTCATGTTTTATTGCTAAAAAGACTATATCTTGAAAAAATAATTAAAAGAAAAGAAGAAAAATCCAGTTGTTCAGAACTGATTCTGAAATGTCAAAACATAGATTTAGTTGGTGTAGCCCTATCTCTGTCAGAAGAGCTGCTGTGAGTTTACTGAGGTGGTAGTTGTCTCTGAAACAGTTTTGTGACTTTTCCTTGCTGTGATAATCTGTCATAGATCTAACAGCTCGTAACTGTGAATTTGAGGTCAGATTTTATAATTATTTTTAATTACACTGGTCTTCAACTTGCTTTTTGGTTTTCGTGGGAAATGTGTAAATGAGAAGTACTGTCACTGGGGTTTAGTAGCATCAGTTAAGTGTCCAGGAGTTAATTAGTATTGGCTTACTATCAGTTCTAATAGGTATTGTCATAATGTTTTCGTAGGTTATACTGTTGTATGTGAGAGCCTTACAAAGAAAATTAAGTTTCTTAATACCTGTGTGCAGGGACAAAATTCTGACCTTGCTGCTCAGATGTGGACAGCAAAGGAAAGCATTTCTCTGGGATGAGAGATGCAAACACATGTCCGTTTGGATGCACTGTGCAGTAGTGTAGGATCTTTGTTGAGCCCAGAAATTGCTGTTTTGTGTCCTCCCAGATTAAAACAGAAAAGGGAGTGGGAAAGAACAGCCTCTATGCCCCATGCAGATCTGGCCTTGGTTCTAGTGTGCAGGTACTTTTTATCCTTCTAAAGGAGCATTATTTCCTGTTGTGGAAATCCTCATATCTATCTTCAGTAATACCTAATGTGGCTAATGTTTAAACTTTAGATGGTTGTAGTGTGTTCATGCAGTATTATTGGGGATAGCTTTATGCTCAGCCCTTTTATTTGTTCTTCTTTGATCAGTTAAGGTAGTCAGGACAACATACACATAAAGGCTTTAAGCCTCTGCATTGCTGTGCTTGCTCAAGGCCTTTTTGAGGAAGGGTTTAGAACCTATTTGTGCTACTTCTGTAGCTAGAAGACTCTCCAGCAAATTTGTTTTGCAAATAAATTGGCAGCACAAGATGCTTCCTCTGACAGAGAGACCAGAGATGTTTTCCCAGTGTGTGTTTTCTTTTCTAGCTGGCTTGTCACAGAGTGGTTGGGGTTGAAAGAGACCTCTAGAGATCATCTAGTTTAGCCTTTCCAGCTAAAGCAGGTTCAGCTGGGGCAGGTTGCACAGGAACGTGTCCAGGCCCATTTTGAATGTCTCCAGAGAAGGAGACTCCACAACCTCTTGACAGCCTGCCTTGTACTCTGTCACCCTCAAAGAAGTCTTTCCTCATAGTCAGGTGAAACTTCCTCTCTTTCAGTTTGTTCCTGTTGCCCCTTATCCTGTCACTGGGCACCACTGAAAAGAGGGGTGCTGCAGTCCACTAACCATCTTCATAGCCTTCCTCTGGACCCTCTTCAATAGTTTCTTGTCTGTTTTGAACCTGGGAGCTCAAAATTGGACACAGTACTTAATGCCGTTTAGTATGTACTTTTGATTCTTCGGAAGAAAATTGTCATTTATGCTAAATGCTGTGAATCTTTATCTCACTGGAGTGTAATACCTCTAAAATTCCAGCTTTTGAAATGAAGCAGAGCAAAGGCTACAGATGTGAAAGCTCCTGAATGCTGCTGTTTCTTTATTCCCCTTCCCTCATTGTTTGAAAACCATAATTTATAGAGGTTATTCTCTCCAGTAGTATAGTAAGTGAACAGCCTTATTCCAGAAGCATTGACAGTTTTTCTATGCTTTTCCCTGCATCTCTGAAGATGCTTGTAGCAGTGAGGCAGGAAGAAAGGCATAATGGAATTTAATATTTGACATCTTTTAAATGGAGAACATCTGCCTTTTCAAAATGAGATACCTCTGAGTAATTTTCCCCAAACTGTTATTCTCTTAGTACTGTATTAAGTCCCTACATAACGTTCACTGCACAAAAGATGTAGCAGATAATGCTTCATTTCAACTTTATAAGCTCTCTGGAAGCCAAAGACCTATCATGCTACAACAGTGAAAGTCACCTTGGGGGGAGACTACCACTTCTTGCCCATCAGCTGGAACACTGCCATGTGTTAAAGGGCCTGTTTGTAAGTGGCTCAAGAGAACTCAGAAAAGCAAATTAGATGTGTGTTTTGCTTGTGTTAGTTTGCTTTTTTTTTTCTTTCTTCAGGCACCTTTTATTTTTATCTTTGAAATTATAAAAGATTGGAGAGATTTAGGTCACTTATTGAAAATGATGGTTTATGGTAATAAACTGCAAGATCAATCTGTATACAAAGTTGTTTAATTTGTAGTCCATCCATTTGTGCTTTTTGATACCAGGAAGACCAGACCTTTCCCAACAGTGATTAACTGCTGCTCCCACTTCCTAGTACCAGTGATGCAAAATTGCTTGTGATCGAAACTCTTCTGTTGTGATGGTGCCAGGTACCCCAAGCTGCAGTTCTTCAAACTTTGCAGAAAATTCAAGTGAATTATGTCATAGAGTAGGAATGGATCTCAAACAAAGTCAAAGGCCTTAAGCTTAAAATTGAAGGGGAGAAATTTGAGCTGTTGTTTTGAAAACCTATGGGGTGATTTCTTACACAGTGTTTAATAGAAAGGTAATAGCTTCAACCTGCTTGGTATGATAATTTTTACAGGCCATAGTTCAAAACTGAGCTCTCAGAAATGTCAGACTGCTTTATCCTTGTGCATTCCTTCTCATCTGTTTTCTATTTTATGACATAGTTTCAAAATTTTTTTTTCCTCTGTCAGCTTTTATAATGTACTTAATTTATATTTAAAAAAAAAGGTGGAGGGGAAATGGAAAACCACCCTCAATAACAAAATGGAAGGCAAAAATATAGGTACTGGTTAAGACTATTGCATTTGACTGCGATAGCCCGCTTCAACTGAAATCTCAGTACTCTGTCCTCCTCTTGTCTGAGCACTGTGCACTTTGAGACATCTGCATGTGCATTCAGGAAGTCAAATCATTGAATATTTTCATGTTTGGTCTCCCGTTCTTCAAGACAAATAAAAGGAGGAGGGACAGAAAAATACAGAAACTGCTTCAGGTGTGTACATCTTTACTTTGTGTTCCATTGACAAAGGTATTTCCAGAAATAGAATTAGTGAAAATATTATTATGGATCCTGCAGGAGGATCATTTAACATAATAATTGCTATCTGGGGCAAGAGAACCATGGGTAGGTCCATAAACCTGAAATATGCTTAAATTCTGGAGTCAAGGAGCAGCAATGAAAGCACTACTCTTCAGTCTTAGGAGTTTGTTTGCAGAGGGCCTGAATAAGCTGGTATGTTGGAACTTATTTTTTACTGTGGCTGAGGCTTTAATATAGTTTACAAGGAGTAAGGAATTGCAAATATATTTTAAGCATACTCAGACAGCTTTTTCATAGGGAAGTAAATTGAAGCTTTCATGTGCTACTCTGTTGCATTGAAACAATTGAACACCTTTGATTTGTACTTGGGCTAAAAGACCTCTTTAAGCAGGTATTCTTTAAAGATGGAAAGTAAACAGAGGAAGTCAAATTAGACTTCCTCAAAGTAACTTGTATCTCTAAATTTTTCTTTAGAGCATATCTGTAGTAAGGAGTTCATGTTAATAAATCTTTCTCAAGATTGGATGCATGTGGAGGATCAGGTGTCTCTCAGACAAGACAGTCTGCTGGGACTCCCAGCTGGAATTAGCTTCCTTCTTTCTGGCTAATGCATCCATATTAAGCAAACCACAGAAATGCTGGGAGAGAAGATTACTGTGTTGTCAGCTGCTCAAGACTGCTCTGTTCTTTTAAGAAATATAAATGAAACATTCCCTTGAGCTGGATTTCCTGAAATAAAGATGCTTGGTTTGTTGGTTGTTTTTTGTTGGTTTTGTTTTTTTTTTTACTGCTTGGAAACCTAATAAATCGCCCTTCCTCTGTATGCTGGCTAATTGCTTCCAAAAAGCTTCCCTTTATAGTCCTACAGGCAACAAAGTCTGTTTATCGCATGATAAATCTTCTATCTCAGTGCCTACCCCTGACAAATGAGGCATGAGTGCAAATACTCCCTCTCCCTCTCAAAATACAAGACTTGGTTTGATTGCCCCACCATAACACCTTTAGCATTAGTGAATGCTTTTATGCTATGAGAAATGTGTTCTTTAATGCTTCAGTGAAATGTTCCTTTTTATGTGTCTGACGGGGTTTTGGATTGCCCCGATTCTTTCTACTTGTTAATAGGCACAGCATTCAGAAAATAATAAAGGTGAAGCTGTGCTAACATTGCAGACTTGTTCCTACATGCGAGGGCTGATGCTAAGTGTATCTTTTTGACTAGCTATAGCCATTGAAAACTTGTCTGTGCTAGTCTTGAAGGCAGAAAAGTAAGACAAATTGGGGAGAAAAATGCAAATGAATCTGTGTTGTCATATAAAAAAAGTACTCTCTGTAAATACTCTATAGAGAGGATGGTGAAAAACTCAGTAAGGGGAACTGATCATTATATAGGAATTGCTTTTGCAAGTGTTCTGAAACTGCTTTTTTTGTGTGTATGAGTGTGTGTGTGTGTACACATACTGAATATTGGTAGACAAATGTCCTTGCCATAAAATTTCTGTGTTGTGTTTCCTCATTCTGTTTAATAATTATGATTCTGAAAGAAAACCAGCAGTCAAAACTGAGCAAGCATCCAGAATTGGCAGTAGGCTACTGGGTTAAGACATGCAGCAGCAATGCCTCTTCTACAAAGACTGTCAAAGGATGCTGCAGGTCAAAGGTTGTTCTTCTTCTGTGCTACTGCTGCAGCCAGACGGTGGCGTATTTAGCAGTAGGCATTTTGCATTGTCTGATCTTGACAAGTTTATGAAAAATTACACATGACAAACCATGTGCATGGCAATGTAGGCCTTGAAAAGCAAACCTCAGAATTAATGTTTAAAATATCTGACTCCTTTGGAAAAGTGCTGAAAGGGCTTTGAGCTCATATGAGTGCTCTGCCTGGCATCTAGAAAGCTGCCTCTTTGTTCCTTCCTGAGCAAAAGTATCAATTTCTGAGTCATCAGATTGTTGAAGCATTACTTTACTTCCTGTTATTCCTGTTACTGGTTCCTAAATTCAAGAATACAAAGGACCAGCACTTTGCATCCAGTTTTGTTGTTGCTTTGCAAAACTCTTGTATTTCAGGCCCGGGAAATGCTGTTTTTCTTACTCTTACAAGATCACTTATGAACATACTGTTTTGAATCGGACTACTGTTTCATACTTCAGTAGGAGAGTACTGAGCTGTGTGGCCTTCTGTATGTCCACCTCACAAAGAGCTACTGTAAGCTATGCCAGCTCTCTCTTTTCTCTAAATGCTGTCTAGTTTTATAAATGCCATGACAGTGGTCATGCTGATAACTGAGTGGAAAGTACAAGTATTGTGTGCAGGTAATAAGCAAAAACAGCTGTTGAATGTTATATCATGAAATAAATATTTGGTTTCTACTTTCCTTCCTTCTAGTTATAAAAATGTGTGCTTTTAAAACAAGGGAGAATGGAAGGTTTGGAGGCATGAAAAACTAACATCTTTCCTGAGGTTTACCTGCTAAGGAAATCCCTTTGGGTTGAAGAGGCAATTTCTTTGGCTCTGGCCCAAATTAGCTACAAAGGTTGTGTTGGTACCTGGCTATGCTTTATTCAACATCATGATGCTGTTTAATTACTCTGATGGTGGAGAGCCATTTGTGCTGCTTTCAGTCTTGCAGGATTTCATTACTCCATTAGGCTGAAGTATCATTTTCTCACAGATGCCTCTAGGAAAAGAAATGCTGTTTGGGTAAATTTTTGCTGTTTGGTGTGTCTGTGTGAAAACATCTGGTTGGAGGACATGTCTGGAGCGGTTTCAAGAGTCCCACTCTAATTATTTTGTTTTAACAGCAGCTTGGCTAATCTGGTGCCAATCTAAATGTTTAAATCAGAGGCTATAGGTCAAAATATCTATTTAGACTACACTAAGCAATCCAGGCATACATGTTATAGTCACTGTTTCTCTTGATGTATGTAGTTCAGTCTGTGGCTTACAGGAAGAAATGTGTCATTTACCTTTAATATTTTAGTAACCCAAAATGTCTCTTAACAATGTTGGTGTTCGTCCCCTCTCTTCATATAATACTCTCTGGTGGATTGATTCTGTCACTCATCCTTGTGGTGTGTTGTTTTGTTGTTTGGTTGTCTTGTTGGTTGGTTTTTGGTGGTGATGGTTTTAGTGGTGTTTGTTTGTTTTACAAAGTCAGCATTTACTAGGGTTAGGGTAACTTTGTTGTAGGTTAAAGTAACTTTATTAGGGTTAGGGTAACCAAGGGTAGTTTGGCTTCTGCCTGGACTTTGTATTCTCTCTAAAAGAGAGTGGTGGTCACTCTGGAAAATGGCACAGAAGATGATGGACACCACATACCAACTAAAACAGAAGGCCCTTTGCTAGTTTGTAAATAGTGGCTTTTGTCCAGCACTGTTTTACGCAGATTATCAGACCTTTTCCCATGAAATCAGAACATTCTTGAAAGCTCTTGAGGAGTCTTTGTTCTTACCCTTTAGCAAAATCCCTGAACATAAGGGCTTTCTGGACCCTAAACATTTCTAGTTTTCATCATTTATGGGAAATAGACTAATACTGTGTTGAAATTAAATGTGCTTTATAGGAAGAAAAGGTAAAGATGTATTTGTCTGCAGACTTCTTTAATGTTTTAAACGAGTTTGTCTGGTCCAGTATGTTTAGGGTACTTGCAGTTGAAAAAGTTCTGTGGCATTAGTGTTTGTTACTGCAAATTTGTTAGTCACCCAAAATTGGAATGACAGCTACCCGTTGGGCTTGTGTGGTGGTGGCTGGGTGTAAGTGTACGTTAAAAGAGAAAGTAGTTGTGCTGTCTAAAAGCTTGAAGTCCAAAATTTTTCTGTTTGAGATCATGGTTTCCTAAGTATTACAGCCATATTTGAGCAAGTTATGCATCAGTACAAATTATCCAAATCAGGCAGGGACATGTAACTGTATTTCTGTCAAACTAGAGGATGTGATGTGGTATTTGTGCTGATTGTGAGAGGACAGGCTGTGGCTTCTCAACATTTTGAAGTCTGCTCTAGGAAAGATGCCTACTGAAAGCCTTTTGGGCAAGTATGAACTGGTAAGATGACTTTGCACTGCTTGCACATGCTGTCACATGGCTGCAATGGTTTTGATTTGCAGGAGTCCCAGAGTGCCCTCAGCTCTGGCTCTGTGACCTGTCTTTTATGCTTTGTGATTATCTCTCTCTGTTTTACTGTTCCAGTTCACTGCATGTCTCAGCGTGTTGTGCAGCAAGGAGAAAATTAACCTGTTCGTTTGCTGTTTCTTCACAGGTTACCAAAATGGTTAAAACAGTCACCACCAGAACAGTGCGTCAGGTGCCACTTGGGCCTGATGGCCTGCCATCAATGGATGGCTCCTCTCCCATGGGCAGCTACACAGATTCAATAGACAGAAGGTACATGAAGAATGGGGAGCGGTACATTACACCACAAGCATCATCCACGTTAAATAGATCTTACAACAGCTACAACGATTCGTACCCTGACAGTCATGAGGGTCAGTATCGCCCTTATATTGGTCATGATGGTTATGGCGATCTATCTGATAACTATGGCAGCTTGTCTCGTGGTGTCAACTACCGTCCTCGCTATGCCTACGTGCCAGGAAACAGTTACAGGCCAGATGATGGTAGCTTCACTTTGCCAAGCAGAAGGGATAACTACGGTCCAGTTGCCCAGCCTCAGGTGCCAGTGGGTAGCAACATTGATTTGAACCGCTCCCAGCCAGAACGCTTCCAGCCAGAGCCCTATGGACTGGAAGATGATAACCGCAGCCTTGGAGTCGATGATGAAGGATATGAACTGGACCCTGATTATTCCACTGTGAATCGGAGGACATCTGCAGGTGTGCCAGAGAGAGGAAGACCTCATAAAGGAAGGTAAAATACATTTATTTTTTATAATGTAGCTTTTTTTTTTTTGCTTACTTGAACTCTTAATGGTATGTTAAGTTCTGGAATCACTTGAAAGAAAAACAGGTAGAACCTGTCATTTTGTTAGCCCATAAATGACTGTAAAATGCACATGAAATTTAGAAGGGAGTGAGGGGTAGTGATCAGGAGCCTTCTCATTATGTTTCTGGGCTCATTAGTTTAGGTTAAATTTACAAAGAAAGAGATGATCTTGTTAGGAGAGTGCCGAGTTACGTTTTTCCTTTCTTCTAAGGAACAGTTGAGACTACATTGTGTTGTCCTGAAGACATCCCACACTAGCAAGGTGAAAAGAGAAATTTGTAATCTGTGAGACTTCTGAAAGGTCTGGTTACGTGTACATCTGCTGAACAGAAATTCTGAACAGCTGGTTGGGGTTCCAGAGGAGCTGATACCTGGTGTTGAAGGGATGCCTTGTTGGATAAAAGCTGTCTTGTGAGGTATTTGACAGCTTCAGCTGCTGATCCTGTGCTAACTGCACACCCTCAGCTGCAGGTTGTGCAGTACAACCATTTCAGTCCAGGTTGTGCTTAAGCTTACTGAAGTATTTAAACATTTTGTAAAACCAGATCATTATTTTGTCTTGTGCCTGCATGAAGAGGAGATAAAAGCATCTGGTTTGCACTTAATGTAACTTCATTTGTGACCAGTCACAAATTACTTCTGGTTCAGTCCCCTTTCCAGGGGATGTTCCATTTTATGCCATATTTTCTGATTTTAGTTGTTTATGCTGGGCTTGCAGCTGTCAGCTTTTGCTCTCTTCTTGGGAAGAGAGGCTTATTACTCAGCTGAAAGTTATCTTCTGTATATGAACCTACAAAACTTGTATATTTTGTTCTCGAAGCAGTGTACAAACTTTTGTGTGTTTGCATGAAGTCATGTCCTCATGATTCATGTTTTGATGTGGAATTAGTTCTCACTATTTTCCTTTTAATTTAGTTTCCAGAGCTGTAAAAAGTCTTGTCACCTATTTGCCCCTGTGTGTGTAGATGTTCTTTGGATTTAACACTTCTAACTGAAGCCTTCACTTCAGCAGTAATTCTTGGGATTTGGGTAGGCCCTTTCACTCTCGTCTTGGAGTGCTACTACTTGAACATGTTATGTTTTTCATGATTCCTTCCCTACTTTCCTAGATCTGTCTTCCTTCACATTTCTGGAAGTTCAGTGGAATCAGGCACCTGCAAATCATTATCTACTTTGAAAGAAAAAAAGAGAGAAAAGGTATCATAGAATAAATTGTAGAATAGTTTAGGATGGAAGGGACATTAAAGCTCATCTAGTTCCAAACCCCTGCCACAGGCAGGGACACCTTCCACTAAACCAGGTTGCTGAAGCCCCATCCAACCTGGCCTTGAACACTGCTAGGGATGGAGTATCAAGGCATAACTCCCAGAACAACTTTTTAAGTCCCTTGTGTCATCTTTGATCTTGCAAGCTCATCAACTAGTGGAACCACATCATATTACATAAACACATTAGTGTTTTATGGGGCAAAAGGGAATACATGCAGACAGTAGGTGCTAAAATACTGTTCAGTCTATCAGACCCTGTTTGCTGTTCCCCTGCATCTACACAAGTTTACAGTTCTTGTTAAAAGCAGTCAGGCAGCAGTGCTTTTAAATGTTTATTAATGTTTTTCAAACTAGGCATGATGAATAATTAAATGTATTCTTATAACCTACCCATTTGCATTTTTAAGCTTTTGTTTGGTTTAAGCATGTCTTTGATTTATTGTTCCTTGCAGTTTAGATAGGACCAATTCACAATTTTTTTTTTTTAGGTTTCTTTTATTGTGAGGGTTTCTTCCATATTAAATACGATCAAGAAGCTTTGACAAGTAATTAGCCTGACTGTGGCAGCAAAATTCAGCTGGTGAGAACATAAGAAGGTTGTATGAGGGGCTTCTTCATAAGTAGTTAATTTTTGACATTTCAAAGAAAAACTTGAACAATTCAAAAAACCTGCATTTCAGATATGCTACTGATCTGCAAGGAACTGAAGACTACAAATAGTGCTTTGTATTAGGTGAGGGTAATTACTACTTGATTATTCCTTTCTAGGTTTTTTTAAATAAGTTATTCCTTGTGAAAATTACTAAATGAGTGTGATAAATTGATAGCACCTTTGATTTCAGAAAGTTTGTATGTTTAGAGTGGGTATAACAACATATTAGAAGCTTCTCTACATCACACGTCTTTCAGCTTGGACATCTCCATCATGCCACAAACAGACTTCTCTTGGATTTCTGCGGAAACTGCAGTTATTCTCTCGTTTTCTTCCCAGTAAGTGCTGCCCTCATTTGTTAATAGGTTAAAGGTAGAATAAGGATCCTGGCTGATAGTTCCTAGTTTTGATGCTGTTCTGTCTGAAGGGACTGAATGGAAACTTCTTATCTGAATCCACGGTAGTACATCTCACCCCATGTGATAAAGAGGCCTCCTAGCTGTGTCTGGAGGGGTTCCTTGTCCAACAGGATTTGTAGTATGATTATTCATTCAATCCCTTGCATGCTCCATTTGATCACAGAAATAAATATCTATTGTGCTTTCCTTCTGTCATCACCAGCTTCATTTTAAGCTACTTATATTTCACTTTAAATTGGGGAAGAATATGCCTCTTCACAAACATCTGCAGATCCAGATAACTGCACAAAGGCAGATATTCTCTGTTGGCTCCCCAGTGCTTCTGGCTGGGTTTGTTTCTTATTTTCTTTTATACTCAGTTACTGATGTAAGATATATTATTTTCTGCAACTGTACCTGGCACTTGATGTTCTGTTCTTCAGCATGTGCTCTGGATTGGTTTGTGTCAGATTGCCTAATAAATTGGGGTGAGAGACATTTTGATAATAGTTATTTAATATTACTCAAATTAACTTGTGAAGATATTTAAACATCTTTAATTGAGTTTATGCCCTTTTTTCTTCAAATGGTAGGTTGCCTTTATTAAATCAGGAGGGGGTTTATTATAGTCTTTAAAAATACATAGTCTTATGGTGTTGCAAGGTGGTTTATATACAGTCCTTTTTGAAAGAGAATTAGGAAGTACTGAATATGTTTCATGCACAAATCCCATCCCTACTATTAAATATTTTTAATCATTAAATTGGAGTTAGCACAGATCAGAAAAAAATGGCAAGTCATAATTCATCTTACTTTTAAAATTTATCTTCTGTTCAACTTCTCATTTCTTGCCTCTGTGACAACTTTATTTCCTGAGTGGATCACTACAGTTTGCACTTGTACTGGCATTCATGGGACTTTTTTCCTTTTTTTTTTTTTTAACCCCTAAAGAGCCTAGAGCAGCTACTGCCAGTGTTACTATTCCAGACTAGGCAGGATATGCATTTTTAATGGTGACTAAATCAACAACAAAACACTTTTCTGCTGTTAAATTTTCTATGGCAGAAGCCTGATCTAAGAGACTGAGACTATATTTGGTTGTCACTTGATGGTCCAAATTATTATTACCAGGAAACGAGCTGAATTTACGATTAAGTAACAGTAGGTCTCTTGCTTCTGTTATGTATAGACAGTGTGAGAGTTTCGCTGTCACATACATATTAGTCACATTCTACTTCTGGTGTATTTTTTCAGTCTAGAATATAAAGGTTTACATTTGTAAATGTACTTTCAGTCAGCACTTCTGGCCTAACTTCACCCATTCCAAGAGTGATCTCACCGCAGCACCCATCCTTAGGTCTGTCTGTAGACAGACCTCTTGTTTAATGCCCAGCCATTAAGTGTACTAGTAGGATATAGGCAGCATTGGCATGTTTTCTTTGTTGGGGCAGGAGTATATGGACATGCCTGGGCAGAACAGGGTGAAGCAAAATCAAAATGCAGACAGTTTAGAAAATGTGGTTTTTTTTCTGAGTGTTCTTAGATCTCAGTTTGTTGATCTGGCAGCAGAAGACTGGCGTGTGGTTGAGTTTCATGTGGCAGGAGGTAACATGAGTCAGCTCATCTATTAGCAGCTTTCAAGGGAATTTTGGTGGTTACCCGTACAGCCCATGACTCAGACTTGTCTCAGCAGAGGATGCAGTCCAGTTTTGAAATCCTGTTGTGTGCCCTCCTGTCAGGGAGCAGAGGATGGCAAAAGTAGGACCTCATTCTGCAAAGTCTTTAGATTTCCTTTTCAGTTTCTGGCATGAGGTTCCCTGCTGAAATTCCAAGCCTTTCTGGTCTTTTATCCTAAGCAGACACCAGCTGCACACTGTGATGAATGTAACACTTACATAAATTGTTGAGGATTAAATGTGTAAATCCTTCACTTGTTCACTTAAATTTGCCTATGTTGAAGCCATGAGGAAGATAATAAATCTATAGCTCTCTTACAGTTTTTATCTGTGCTAGAATGTTTTTTATCAGTTCCCTAAGACAGGTGATTAGTGAGACCCATGGCATCCTGAAAACTCAGCTGCCTTGCTACAAACAGATGGAAGGCAAGATGCTTGTAGTCAGCAACTCTGGCATACTACCAGATCTCTTCAGTCCCGAGCGTAAAGAGCTCTTGGCCGCCTCAGCACAGACGACTGTATCTGCTGAAGCTCTCATTAGTCATTCTGAATCAAGTGCCTTTCCCTTCCAGTGTAGCTGCTTTGCTAGTATGAAGGGGAAAAAATGGATTTGGTTTCCACCAGTCTGGCTCAGGATGATTTCTTTACCCTCTCTGTAAATGTGTTGCTGATTTTATTCATTTTACTTCAGAAACTGTGTTTAACTCCCAAATAGATGCATGCCTTTGATTTCTTTGCTCTTTGCACACTGTGTCCTTCCCTGTTGCCAAGCCCCCTGTTAAATGGGGGGAGCTGGGACTTGAACTGGGCCAGACCATCTTTATTCACATGGAGAGAGAGGGGATCTGTCTGCCAAGGCCACCGAAGGCCTTGTGATAGTTCTGCATTGCACTCTCTGGTCAGGTATTTTGCTCCTTTGCAGATGATCTGTTTTGTGAAACTGCCTCCCTTCAGTGCTGTTAAGCAATGGTAAAGCTGGTATTTAGAGCTTCCCTTCTCCATATTTGATCACTGTATTGAGTCATGTGAACTTGAATTGGTGTGATGAGATACTTGCCTTTACTGAGCTTTCATGTACAGTTCTTGAGTTCACACCAGTATCTCAGAGTTTCTAGATAGCTATTGAGGATCTTGAAGGGTCAAGTGTCCAGGTGTTACGTTTGCTGCCAGGTAAACACTGGGGTTTGTTACTGGTGCATTAATCAGTGCTCTTGACATTGTTTCATCTTACAGGATATGTTGGATCTGTTCTGGAAGGGCTTATTTCAACAAGGGTGCTTCTTGTGCTCATCCTTTCTCTACAGATACTTAAGAAACAGTCTTGTTTCAAAGTACTTGTCTTTGTGTACCGAAATGGTTGTGTTGTGTAATCCTGTTTTTTCCACTAAGGAGATGGTCCAGCAGAATGAGGTAGAGATTGGTGGGAACAGAGTTATAAGTGAATGTTTCATGTAAGAATGGGACTGTCCAAAAATGCCAACAGTTGTTAAAAATAATTTATGGTTCAGGGTCTGTTTCCTTGAGGATGCTTTACTTCTTCTGTGGGGATGGGGCCATCGGTACGTGCTATGGGCAGCTCTTCATCACAGAACAGTAGCTGGTGGGTTCTGAGCAGTGCTGCCTTCCCCACCACCACCTTCATATTCATCCTAAATGCAGCTGTCTGTACCTACAGCACTCAGAATTGCAACCTCTTCCCTGCAGCAGGAAGCTCTCAGCATCTTCCCTTATGTTCTTCTACCCCAGCTCCATGTCCTGGGGATTACACCAGAGAGCGATCATTAAAGGCAGGTATCATCAAAGCCTGTTGGCTGTCTTTGGTACATCAGTAGCTTTGTATTGGAATAACAGAAGAAAAACCTCTCTTAACAAAAAGAAATTGTTAGAATAAGTAGCAAGTTGGGATGTGATTTTTTTTCTTTTTTTTGGAACTGATTATTCAGTTATTCACACTTATATTTAATAACTAGTGTAGACAATCAAAAATTACTGTTGTTGGTACTGGAGTTATGTAGTGCTCTCTCCTGTCATGAGTGCTGCAGTTTAAAGTCCCAACAAGTTTCATTTTAGGCAAATGTAATGAAACCAAGGAGCTTTGTGTGGCTCAGAGGAGAGGAATCAACTAGAGGAAGATGGACTCATCTGTGTGGTTCTGTTTGGAAGGCTTCATGGAAATAGTGCAAACAAACTGCATCCCAAGACAGTAATTATCTTTGTGTATTTGCATGGCAGAGAAGGAGAGAGAAACTAAATTGTGCAGGTGTAACTGAGGTGGTATACAGGTTCTTGTGAGCAGCTCAGAGGGCTGAGGCATGTTGAACTACCAATTAGCAAGTCAAGCAAGCAAGAACTGTGCAGGGGGTGGTTATTGAAATCAGTCCTTTGCTACTTTTACACAGTCAGTAAGAATTTAGCTTGAAAGAATTTAACATGAGGATGAGCTTGAGAACCAGAGGTTTTGCTGTATTTTTAAAGCTGGTTTTCCCAAATTTATAGGTCTAAACCCAGAATTTTGTTTGAGGAGTAGTTAACGGGTTTTGTTTTTACCTCTGCCCTGTGTATATGCTCAAGAGTAAATGTTTTCAGTGTTGCTACTTTCTTCTTGGAGTGATGGAAACAGCTTTGTTCTGTGAGGGAAACTACAACAGCTGTCCAGACATTGTAAATTACTGTGTAGATCAAGTACTGAATTATACATACACAAATAACTGCATTGATAAAAGGATTTCTTCAGATTCATTCTGAGTTTTGGATACTGGCCCATTTTTTCCTTTCATTCAGTTTATGGTTTAGAACAGCAATTAAAGCAACTTAAAGTCAGCAGAGGAGCTTTTAACATTAAAAGCATTAATTGTACAAGATTCAGTTCAGTCTCCACCTCCAGTTGCTTCTCTCCCCAGAGTCTCGTTTAATTAGCAGTCCCTTCAGGATAACAGCAAGCTCCATTTTCTTTCTGAGTTCTAATGGTCTATACTTCATTCAAAATGACATCAGAAATTGTTCAGTTACATCAGTCAATGATTAAAATGAAAGCTTATAAGAATCATTTTGTAGCAATTAAAACTACTTACTTGACTGAGATTAGCTACCTAGTATTGTAGTTACCTGTCCAGGAAAAGAAGAGTAAGGCAAAAAGCTGCTGCTGTTTATATATATGAATAATGTCAGTTTATGTTAATGTCAGTTTATGTTAATATCAGTTAAGAGTAGTATTAGAGGGAAAGGAGGATGAAGAAGAAAAATCTTCCAGACTGAGGTTTAAAACAGTGGGATTAATTAGAAATTTGATTCAGCTCCCCAGTGGGTCACTTCACCTCTTTGTTCCCCTCAGCCAGGTTAGCAAGCTGGTGTGAACCTTTGGGGCAGAGCCTGAGAGAGGATTGACTGCAAAGTTGGAAGTGTTTGGGGAGCTCATAACTTTGAGGTGCAAGTTGCCATATTACCCTGGGGGCTTATTCACATTTAAAGCTGAAGAATTTGTGACCAGTGCGTTCACTGTTCACAAGCTTCAGATTTCCTTTTGTACTTCTCCTAAGGACTTACGTGTTATCTCACTGCACGTGCACTGAAGCTCCTCTGCAAAAGCTCTGCATATTCTGAAGGATGAAAGTGTCATTTTGAATAAAGGATGAAGTATATCAGTGAATCTCAAAAACAAATGTTGAAGCTGTAAATGCCTTGCCTTACAAATCTCCTGTTCTGTCTGTTGTAGGAAGTGATCAGACAGGGGGTAGGGATATTTTTCTGAAGGCTGCAGATTATAGTTGAAGAGGTGGTTGCTAAAGAAAAAGAAATATTTGTCAAGTACTGGTTTAGTTACATGTTTTTAAGAATATGGATGTTTGTCATGTGAGAATGTACTGTGTGGGTATATTTTCAACTGCCTTGATTGTAATTTTGCCCTTTGTGTGAACTGGGACAGTAATACCTATATATGTGTTAGCTGTTTGTGACTGATCTTACTTCAGTTACACACACCAAATTATGGCACAAGAAGATGGATGCCATTCATTCTAATGCTGTAAATGATCTTAAGAGTATTAAGCTCTTAAGATCATTGACTTGAATGATCCAGGTTAGGTGCTGATCTGCAGAGGAATGCTCAGAGTACTGGACTTGGTTTGCATGTCCAGCAAATTACTTTGATATTAAAAGTTGGATGCAGGCCTCTTGACCAATAGCCTTTTACATGTATTCCAAATTATTCTGTACAAGATAGATTTTTTTTTTTTTTTTTTTTTTTTTTTTTTCTAATTACATGTGTGGATTCGGAACTTATGTTTTACATCACCTTTGACACTGTTATGTATATATTGATGAGTTCAGTATGCTTGTGTGAGCGTCAACATGGAAATGTAGTGGAACTTCTCAGACTTCCTGAAAAGCATCTGTGGTCTCTGCCCAGGCCTTGAATGCCTTTAATTACAACTTTAGTTGGCCACAGAAGTAGCGGCAATAATGAAGCTGAGTGTTTCCTACTAAATGTAATCCAGCTCTATCATAATTGTTTTGCTAAGTGACCAAAATGAAAGCAATCTGTTTGATAACTTGCAGTCCCTGTCATCATTTCATTGCCAGCCAGACAAACACTGCTCATCGCTGTCCCATCACTGCTTCATACTCGGCTATGGTTAATTTTCAAGTTACTACAAATAAATAACTCGAAAGTGTAAATATGCTGCCCCTAATGATGATTGTGATATTAAAAGAGTTGCTTATAGCTGAAATCTCCATACATAAAATCATAGAATGGTTTGGGTTGGAAGGGACCTTAAAGGTCATCTACAGACTCAGAGGTACAGAGTGTTTAAATGTACTTTTTTCCCCCCCTCTTTCTTTCTCTTGGGACTGTTGCTTCTTACAGGGGCTACGATGACCCCATCGAGACAGAGATGGTTGAAGAGAGAATACCTTACCTCCATGGTGGCTACGCAGCACCGCTGGCACAGCCAGAGAGAGGAAGTATGGCTAGTATTGACCGCCTGGGGAAGCGCTCCCCCTCTATTGACAGCATTCGTAAAGACCCCAGGTGGAGGGACCCTGACCTCCCTGAAGTGATTGCCATGCTCAGCCACCCCATTGATCCAGTCAAGTCTAACGCCGCAGCCTATTTGCAGCACTTATGCTACGAGAATGATAAAATCAAAAAGGACGTGAGGCACCTCAAAGGGATACCTATCTTGGTGGGTCTCCTTGATCATCCAAAGCCAGAGGTCCATCGTAAAGCCTGCGGGGCTCTCAGAAACATCTCCTATGGGAAGGATAATGAAAACAAGGTGGCTATAAAGAACTGTGATGGGATCCCTGCATTGATCAGACTATTGCGAAAAACAAATGACATGGAAGTCAGAGAGCTAATTACAGGTCAGTGTCTGTAGTTTCTTTAATGAATTATTCTTTAGAGGGGTTCTTTCAGCTTCAGGAACAAGAATTTCTGGAGATCAGGGCACTGGAGGAAAATGTGGATCACTAGCTGCAGCTGTTTCTTTAGCTGCGCAATATTTGTGGTGTCAGAAAGCCTAAGGCAAATGTGCCCTTCAGGAGGAAATCAAGATCATCTGTGTAGGTAGCACACTTGGGTTTCCCTGGCTGCTGAGAAGATGGATGGTGCATCTTGGATGTAGCATGCAAATGCATGTGGCTGAGTTACTGAAGCTTAAATGAGTTATAGCAACTTCATTGACAGGTAATTTGTAATGCACTTTCCCCCGGTGTGTTATAATCATAGGGTAAATTATGCTAATCTAAAACTTCCTATTAATCACTTATAAAACAATCCTGCTGCCATGTCCCACTGCTTTGTATTGATGGAATGGTCAGTCTCCTCAGGAACACTTCCAGCTTTGTTGCTGTGGACTTTGGAGCTGTGCATAATGTTGCAGCAGTTCTGAGATGGAACACTCATATTTTAAGGAGCAGAGTTTGCTGTTAGATGCTCTGTGCACAGAGCTGGTTTGTTGCAGTAATCATAAATGGGAGAATTACTTTTTGAAGTTACTGAGTTCATGAACACTTTGCAGAGAGTTTTCAATTACTTATAACTCCATTATTCAACCTGTTTTTTATTTGAACTTAGTTTTGGACATCATCCAAAGAGAGTAATAAAGTATATGCCAAGTTTCCAAGTTCAGCCATTAAATGGAATAGGGTGAAAAAGTATGTCAGTTCTTAAACTAAGGAGAAATATATTGTTCTTCAGTCTCCCATAACTCATGAGGATTGAAATGGATTTCCTTTTCTCTTCTCAGAAGCTACAGGGGATGTTTGGATGGAGACCAGGGCAGTTGCAATGAATTTCAGTGCCAGAACAGAATTTTTCAGAAAGTTTTGTGAGTGTGAAAATGGGTCCAGGGCTGAAACTGTTCCGCTGCCCGATCTTATCAGTGTTGGATTCTCCAGCATACCCTACTGCAAACATGGATTAAGCCATTAGAAGCAAACATCATAATTCTGTAATTGCCTCAAAAAATTATAGCAAGCTTTTACTGGTAATCATAATTCTTTGAGATGAACAGTGACCTTGGGTGTTCCAACTGTTCTCCCCCATCCATTATAGGAGATTTAGCAAACTAGGTCTAAATATACAGTGTAGAAATCAGCAGGGGTGTTTTACTAGCTCACTATAAAAGTCTGTTTTGTCAGAGAACATCTAAGTACTGTGTGTTGGTTGTGCTCTGATTGCTGTCTATGCTTTGTCTTTTAACATGGAAACTCTGTTGGTAGTAGTTACATTCCATTTGTTGCACTCATTTAGTATGATGGCTGACTTAAATCTTTTATTTAAAGAAAAATTATCTGTTTATCTACTGCTCTGATTTACTCAAAACTCATTTCTGGAGTGCTGGGAAGGAATAAATTTATTTTTTTTTTTTAGATTCAAGAAAGGAGAAACAGATCTATAATTTACTCTGAAGGAATATCGTTATAACACTAAGTGGTAATCAGTCACTTGAGATGGGCAAAACCAAACTGGATGTTTTCCCTTTTCACACTAAATGGTGATTGCTTGGATTTCTGTTTGATTGATTACTTTTCAGTTCAAATGCATTTTATTTGATAGTAGTTCCTGCTAAGTAAATGCAGTATATTTATTCTAATACAGTTTTTGCTATTTAAAGCTCTTCATTTCCCCTTACTAAGGAACACCAGGAATACTAAGGGTATTAACTTAAACAGATGTCCAGCAACAGATGATGTGCATTTAATCTCTGCCTAACCAGGAATAATTTCATTCCATTTCTAAAATGATACCTTTCAGATCCGGTGTGAGACATTCAAGTGTCAATATAGAATAGTATTCTAGTAATCTCTCTGTGACTGGGGCTGGTGTACTTGCAGTCAGTGTTCAAAGCATCAGCTGATAATGTGGAATTGTCCATTTGAAAAATGAGCTGCAGAAGTCAGCAGAGAAACAAGAGCCAACTTGAAGTACAAAGAGAGCATCCAGCCAGGACTGATACAAAAGGACTGTGTTTTGCAGCCTCAGAAAACTCAGATCACAATTCTGGTGTTCTCATGGTAGAAATCTTGACTTCCTACTTGGGTACTTTTCTCTAGTGATAAACCAGTGTCTGCCTTTGCCATGAAAGTTTTGTGTTCTATCTGGAGTGAAATCTGTGAGGAGGCAGATAAAACAACAGCATACTAGGTTTGCTTGTTTATTTCTTTTAACAGGCTGCAAATTCAAATTTAGTACACAATGACTTTTAAGTATTTTAATATTTCTGTAACTCAGTACTAGCTGCTGTTGGAAGGCTGAATTGTAATCATCAACTGGTCATCCTAGATGTGGACAAATGATAAAATAATCCTACTTTCCAAAGAGATTTGAGCACTTTAAGGAGATTTAAATACTTCAGATGTCCAAATTCAAGAACATTTCCAGTCTTGAAGTTTTGCTTCTCTGGGTGTGGGACACTGCCTGCCTGCCAAATGGGGTACACTGGAGCATTACAAGTAAGACATTATTTACAGCTGGAGAGGGTACTTCCTGGCAAAAGAGAGCATCAGTCTCATCTAATTTGAGAGTCAAAGCTTTAGTTTTAATACTGCTCCATGGCTTCTCATTTACTTGGTAATCTGACGCAGCAGCCACAGCTGTCTAGAACAGTGTGAGTTAGGCCAGCCAGCTGGGCCTGGTCAGTGGGTTAATGGAGTGGGAAAACAGCCACATCAACATGTTAAAAATGCATAAGAGGTAGATGCAGTGGCAGTGGAGCATGAGGTGAGGAATCGGATGTGTGATGATCGGTGCTGAATGAGTGAGACTTGATGTGTCAGAAGTGTGGTCACTTGACTGCTTCCCAGGATATGTTTGGAAAACACAAGGTAGACACGTATTGACATGCAATTCTGGGAGCATGCTGTACCAGTACAGTACAGCACTACTGCCAGATTAAGCAAGTCTGTAGCTTCTTCTTTTCAGGTAGTGCTGGTTTTAGCAGAATTTAAGAACCTTCTCTGGGTTAATGCCATCTCTCTTTTACCAGATGTTCTTGATGCATCTGCAGATGGCACTAAAACATGATGTCCCTCAAGGTAAGGCAGATACATGAGGCATGTAAAAATACCTTCAAAACTAAAGATACATTCATAAAATAACACAGATCTCACTTTAATTTCATTTTAAAGTGTAGAGTTAGAAAATGTTTCCCATCCACTGCACTGAGAAAAGCGTGATTTAGCTGTTAGAGTATTTGTAAGTAAATAATGAGTAAAGCTGTGGTGAGAAATACTCCACAGAATTCTTCCTTGCATCCCTTTCTAGTCTTGGAAATGTACTGCTGTATTTTCAGTAGATCACTTTCTTGAGAAGCAGAGAGAAATGAGGATTAAGCTGATAAAGAATTAAATCTGTTGTGATTGCAAAAGCTGCAAAAAAAAATCTCTTGAGTGATAAGGATTTTTTTTTGTGGAGGAAATGTTCCAGTCAGATATGCAAGACCAAAATTCTCTTTGAAAAGCAATCAGAAGTTGGGAGCTTTGAATAATTCTGTTCTTCGTGAAAACATTGAAAGTGATTTTGTTGTTTAACGACATTGCACTGATTTTTGAGTAGTGCAGGACGTGATTTTCCTGATGCTGCATGTTGCAGGCTGGTTTTAATTTAAAAATGATTGACCTTCAATATGCTCTGCAGAGGAAATATTTTGGTTTGATACAGTAATAGAAACGTACAGATTGGTGACCTTACTCAGAATTCACACCTGTGCATTTATGTGTGCTAAGATCTTGTCAGCTGATGGGACACTACCTGCTCTTTGGAGTACCATGCTGTCTTGAACTTTCTGATCACAGATGAGCTTACTCCTTCCATTTTCTAATACAAGGCTTGTCAGAAGAAGGTTCCTTTTCATGGTGTAATCTGTGACAGAGTAGTTCATGTTGAGGTTCTTGACCACTAAACTTGAAGAAATACAGTTCCAGTCTTCAGGACTTAGAAGGATACAAAGTCTGTCAAACGGATCCACGCAGGAGCACCATGTGACAAGAAGTCCTCCATGAATATTATGCAGAGCTCTTTATCTTTCCCAAATGATAAACTATTTGGTATGGACCATAGATAAAAAATTAACAGCTTCTGATTTCTTGGTGACATTGGATTTTTGCAAGTAAGCAGGCACAGCAGGAAAAGATTTCCCTTGCATTTCAGAAGATAATAGCATTTATGTTGTTCTGTCATGATGTCTTTAGAAATCTTTCCACAGCTCCAAGAAGGCAGAGATTTAGGAAATTATGGCTGTTACCTGAATCACTTTCAGTATTATACAAATCATCTAGCTATGTTTATAGCTTATAGTAATTTTTAATGCATTTTTACAATGATCAGTACTTAAAAAAAAAAAAAACTTGTAGCTATTATCCTTGCTTAACAGACTGAAAGAGTAGAGCTCATAGTTGTAGTTAGGTAAGTCTATTGCAAATAGTATTTATGAATTAAAGAATGGTAAAAAAATTTATCATCTTTGAAAAGTAATAGTTCATCTTTTTTCCCTAGTCCTAAAATTCATGCAGTCTGCAGTCAAAAGGTCAGTACTTGTAGTGGAAGGGTGTAGAAAATTTAGGTAACTTCAGTTCTCTTATTCTGCTGTGTCAGTGACTTGATTTCTTTTGAGTGCTATTCACTTGAATTACTTAAACTTGTGGTTTTCAAAACAGTGTTTCTGGCTTGTTAGATCATTAATGTGTAATGCTAATAGAGACAGAGAATGATATTTAAAGATGGATTGCAAATTTGTAGGGATTTTAAATTATTTTGATTTTTTTTACTCAGATTCTCTGAGTAAAACCTACAGTCTGAGCTGAACTTTTACACTGGTTTTTTGGATTTAAGTTTCTTTGGCTGTCACTATTAATGTCTTTTACCATTGAATTTGTTTTCTCAAGAGCTGAAAGAACGCTGGGGCTTAGACCTCTTTGCTTCATAATTTTGAATAAGAAAAATGTTTTGTCACTGTTTATTTTCTGAATCCTTTCTTGTGGAATATTTTACCAATTAAGTCAACCTTGAATATGATTTTTTTTTTCTCTCTTTTTTTGGAACCACAAGATTCCCTCATCCCTATTTATCTTGGGCTACCTTTCTGTTAAGTGCTGCATATTTTCCTTCACTGAGTGCTGTTCAACAGAGGGACTCTTTTGGTTTTCCTCATGCAACCATCAAGAAGAATATTATGAATTTACGTGGCTTGTCAATCTTTGAATAATTTGAAGAGTTTGTGCCTTTTTTTTCCTTTTTTTTGTTTTCTTCTCCACAGTTTGTTGGCGTTTTCTATGAAATGCTTGAGAGATGGGAAGCAGATGAGAAATTGAAAAGCTTGTAAACTGCTGGGGGGTTTTGATTTGAAGAAGGAGGAAAGGCATTCTGTTAACTGCAATCTCTGTTGCCTGGTAGCCACTCATTGAGATTGACAGTCAAAATGTGTGTGCCCTAAATGGTTTATTGCAGTCAGACTCTTAATAAAACTTCTGTGTATGGACAAGAGATCCTTTTGTAGGGCAGGTAGTTCTCTTGGTCTGGATGGGGTTACAAGTGTCAGTGGAGCTGGCTTGGTTGTGGAAGGTTGTCAGGTTAGTGCTGTTTTCAGTGTTGCAGTCTACCTGGAATACTGCTGAATCCCAGTTACATTTAGTCTCTTTAAATAATTGCTGGTGAATGAGAATATAGAAGAGGGAGTTTAGACATGATGATTTTATTTTACACAATGGAGTTGAAGGTATCGAAATCTAGGCACAAATCTTCAAGTTTTAAAGCAAGCATAAGATTTGAGTATTGAAAAACTTACTTAGAATCATGTAATGTTAGAGCTTTTGGAAATTTTATAGGTCTTTTTAGCCTTTTAATTATAACTCTGCCTTATTCTTAAGCAGTAAAATTTGCCTTTGTAGTTTCACTATACAGATAACAGATTATGTCACTCCTCTAGGAAAGGGACAGAGGCAGACTCTCATTTCAGGTGCAGAAGTAGTATGTGCATTTAAGGAAAGAGCTCATAAAATTGAAGGTCTGTCAGATTTTGAAACTTAGCTTTTCCATATACAGATGATTTTGAATCTTCACATTGTTCCCTATTGCAGTATTTTGCAGTTTTAAAGGAACAGAAATGCAGGATCCTGGCAAACACTGTACTAGGTTCCTCACTTGGTGCCATCCTTTCCTAATAGTGTGGGTTTTGACCACTGCAAGTACCAAATGCTCCATTTAATGATTCTGTGAGGAAACTCTGACATAACGCTCCAGAACGAGGGTATTCTGCACCCACATTTCTCAGTTCTCAGTTTGAATCCAAGCTTGCTGGAGAGATGATTATCCTGTGTAATGTCCTGGGATTTATTCAGTGCTGGATGCTTGGATTTTGCATTTAGATTTTGAAGTACGGAGCTAGCAATGCATTTATGGATTTAATTGTAATTACTATTTTTATACCAGTGAATCTGATATACTTAAGGAATTGCTGTGCAGTAACTCAAGAAAGAGTGTCTAGTGAAGTATTTCAAATAAATTGGGTAGCTTATATGTCAGGTTTTGTAATCTTGTTGTAAATATTTACTTACATTTATTTATGATGTATATTTTTGAGCCAATTTGTTGCAAGAAGTAAAGGCTTTCTGCTACAACCAAATGGGGCCAGTTAGCACTTTTTGCGTGGTTTTGGGGTAATTTTTTTTCTTATTCTCCATTGTATGGTGCTTTGTAATGACAAAGGGTGATTTACTGTAATGGGTACAAAGAGCAAATTAATTAATATTTTACCTATACTGTCTTGTTTGAGAGCTGAAAAAATAAGTTATAAAAATCTCATCTGGTGTGTTGTCTGTGAATAACAAGGGCAGTAGGCCAAAAAAGTGGAGTATTTTTTTGTGGTTTTAGATAAAGACTGAAAGAAACATTATGGTGTTCACACTGTCTGCCTCAGAGTTTCTTTATTAATTAATATGGTCTCTGAAGTCTGAGCCTGGATTTTGTACAGATCACTTTGAATAGGAAATACCAGAGCATTTGACTCCTGAAGCTCTGCTAATCATCTGCCTTTGAGGTTATCGTGTAAGTGTCAGTTGCTACTGAAATGGAGATAAAATTCCTGTCCTGACCCTAAATGGGTATAATACTCTGATATTAAAATAGGCAATTGGCATTTGACACTTCTGACTTGCAGCAGCAAAAGCCTGAGTGTGAAGTAGAGTTCCCACGCGATAGCAGCCTGTGGTCGAGGTGATGCTCGGGCAGTTCTCCAGCACATCGGGTCATTGCAGAGCTGCAAACATCCTCACTACTACCTGCTTTCCTTTGGCTGAAAGGTCCAGCAAATACATGTTTGTTAAACTGTGTGACAGAAGTTACAGTTCCAGATCTTTTTCCAGTCACTTTTAAAGTTGGAAAACATAGGGTTTAAAACTTAGAGTAGCTGAAAGAAACTGAAACAAAAGGTTGCATCTTTGTTCCTTTGTGTTTTGCTTTAGATGTGTATAAGAGGTGAATATTTACAATTTACAATATGCACAAGTTCACAGTTGTAATAACATTGGGAGCCTCAGTTTAATATTGTGTCCATCCGCTTAGGAAGGATTACCTGTGTGTTCTGGGGAATCTAGCATTTCCATTCTCTCTGAAATACGCTGTCTTCACACTTTTCCTTGGAGCTCTAAAGTGTGCATCCAGCCCCCTCCAAGTGTTGGTGCTAATAGTTGTCAAGTGTAACCAGGCTTGGCCTATGCAAAAATTATCTCTAAAGTGAATGTTCTGTTTTAGTCCTAACCTAATGAGCAATAAGTGTCAGGACAGTGATACAGGTCTCCTGGGAAGTTGTATCACTTAGCGAGGGATATTTTTACAGTTGTAAGGCTGTTCTGTTAACATTGTTTTGATGTTTGACTTCTGTCTTCTTTGGTTTATAATTGAGGTAAAATTGGAAAGGCAGAGGAGTTCTGGTTCTCAGCTTCTTCAAGGAATCGTATGCTTGTGGCACTAGGTGATTTGAACATTGATACTGCCTGTGACAGGAAAATGTGAAAGTAAATAAGAGAGGAGTCTTGAATAAAGTACAGTATTATGCAGAGGATAAGTGTAAGATGAATGATTCTCCATAACTTCATCCCTGTTTGAAGACTTACTCAACTTTCTTGTCTGCTGCACTGAATGGATTTTTACTTTTTCAAGCATAGCTGGACTTAAAAGTGTATCAGAATTTGTACACAGCATAAAAATCCTATCACTATCCAATAGCACATCCTATTTCTGTATTCTGTTGTAGGACTTGATGACTTCAAAAATATCTGTATCTTGATAAAAGTATTTCCATGCTTTTGGAAATGTTTCTGTTGCAGCAACTGGAATTTTCCCTATACTGTGTGATATCTGGTGGCTCATCCAAGTGGTTTTGCTCTTTTGTTTAGTTTTTTAATTTAACCATCTAGCGAGTCTCTGCAAGTCTAGTGATTCTGTTTAACATGGAGATTTTTAACTAGTAGTTACTCTCTTATTTAATAATTACTGTTTCTCCTGCAGGCACCCTATGGAATTTATCCTCCTATGAGCCCTTAAAGATGGTCATCATCAACCATGGTCTGCAGACGCTTACCAATGAGGTGATTATACCCCATTCTGGTTGGGAGAGCGAGCCGAATGAGGACTCTAAGCCTCGTGATGCTGAGTGGACAACTGTCTTCAAGAACACTTCTGGTTGCTTACGGTAAGGCAGAGCTGTGGCGTGTTATTCTGTTCACCACCTCACACGTTTAGGATTTATTTTATTTGAAAACTGTGTTTTCAAATAACTCCCATCTTGGGTTTAGGCCTTTTCCTATCAAAAGGCATTTTCTTGAAGATGTTGAGGAACTGGTTTAATGGAGTTATGCTGAGCCTGAAACATTGATGCAGTTTTAGCCACAAACACTTGTGGACACTCTCCTATTTTAAGCTAAAGTGACTAAGGACCTCTCTAAGAGCCTTTTCTGATTAGAAATTGTATTTGTATTTCTAAGAGCACCTTGAGAGTAGGATAGTACATAGTAGAAGCTGGGGTGAGGAGGAGGCCTAATGCAGGCTGAAAAAACTGAAGAAGCAATGTTCTCTAAACAGTCTTCCATTTTGCTTTTCTTTGAAATAATAAAATAGTGGAGATATCCTGTTAGATTCTTCAGCTTTATGAAGAAGTCAGTTAGTTTGAACAAAACAAATAGATTTGGCATCATATGTTCTGTTTCTCTGGAGTATACTTCTGTCAGATTTCTACTGATTAATGCATCTTCAGAAGTTGGTTCATTTCTGTTTCTTGGGCTTGTGGTTTCCAAATTGCAATAACTATTCCCCTGGGTAACTTCACAAATGAAGAAAGTAATGAAAAGTGTTCTGAAAGCACCCATTACGGAAATTATTTGCAGTCCCACTGGAAACTAAGGTCCTTTAAATAGGCTCCAGATATCATAAGTTTTTACTTACTAGTGTCTCATTTTCTAATGGAGTTAGTAATTAGTCATGTTGGGGGATAAAAGGATTAACTGAATGAATATGAGATTTTCCAGTAAGTGTAGACAATAAATTGATCATTAGTGGACTAACCTAATCCATATCATAAATTTTTATTAGTATGGTATCCACTGAAACTTCTACATTCCAGGATAGCTGAGGGGGGGGGGGAGGGGAGTGGCTTGGTTTGTTAAGGTTTTTTTTTTTTTAAAGGTACTGGTTTTATGCAAAACCTTGTGCCACTTTGGACGTTATATTCTTCAGGCTGATTAAGAGGGGTGTAGAGCATAGTAGGGCTGAAATACATTAGAGAATTTGAACTGTTGGTGATTAAAAGTGGTCTTGAATTCACTTCAAATGCATCAGGACAGCAGCCAGTAAATGGTGACTGGTTCTGTTCCTGAAAGGAGGAAATTTATTTCATTCCTTTCACCCCTGGTCTCTGCTGTCGTAATCATGTGGAACTATATGCTTCCTTGTGGAAAACTTGAAACTTCAGTTAAGATGTGGAACAAGGTTGATTTCATGCTTGAAAGTAGTTTAACGTAAATGGAGACATGATGGCAGGTTAGAAGGGAAAGGTAATCTGAGAAAGGTAGTTTGTCCATGTGTCTCTGTTGTGCCATGGAGAGAGCAACCTCTTGCACAGGAAGGAGTAACAACTGTCTTGCTGTCTTTTTACTTCTTGCAGTGAGATAAAGTGAGTCCATGACAACAGTGCAGGAGTAGGTGAGATAAGAGCAGTCTTCAGTTGATCATACTTCCAGCATTGGTGATATTACCATTTGTAGAACATTGCCAGATCTAGGGATAAAAATGGGCATATCAAAAATATTTATCATTACTCCTGTTGGAAATTATTTTGCATTGTTTGTTGAAATCCTCTGCAGCTCATCCTTAAAAGTACCAGCAAAGTAAGATAGTTAACACCAGCAGAGAAAAAACTGTTGCAGCCATCTGTCTGACAGACGTCACTGTTTAAAACCCTCTTTGCCTACTCTTCTCTTGTTGACACAGGCACTTTTCCTAGAAATTGAATTTTCCATGAATGGAGCTTACTGCAGACTACAAACTGTTTACCAATTTGAGACTTAATTGGAAGGTTAGTCCTGATGCTGTGCCAGCCTCCTGTGCCCCCTTTGAAAGTGCGCCTTAGGTGTGCTGTGTTGTCTTCCAAAACAACTGAGAGCATCTTTGAACTTCTAAGGTTTCAGATGTCCTTGCAGTCTAGCTTTCTAAGCAGAAGGCAGGTGTTATGCATGCGGGACATGTTCATTTCAGTATCATTTTTTCAGTTAATGAAGTTTATCAGCAGATGTGGGCGAGTTTGTCTCAAACTCTGTGATTCACAGCATGAACCGCCAGTTAATTATTTGCCTGCCTTTTTTTTTTTTTTTGACGCTGCTTTCTCATCTTTACTTTGTTCTTATTCTGGGTCTCTCCTTTGATAACGTGGAGCCTTGGAAACACTTATTTCAAAATAATTGAAAACAAGTCATAAAAAAAAAAGCTACCTCTTTGTCTTTACCTCTTCTTCAAATCTTGCTGCACCTTTTTTCCTGTCCTGTCCACAATATGTTTTTCCCTTGTGTAATTTGTAGGTCTCTCTCCTTCCTCACTTTGGGAGTTCAGGTGCTGGTGTGTACCCAGTTCTGAGGAGAGCAGGGTGAATTGTATTCTATGTAGTCAACTTGACCTGCATGAGCTTAAGGGCGTATTAGTATCTTGTATTAGCAGCACATATAGTGTAGTGCTGCAGGTGCATGTGGGATGGAAGGATGATTTAGCAGAGGAGTCAGTAGCTGAAGCCAAAATCTTAGCAGACATCTCTATTTACACCAGTATTGCTTTACTTAGGTATTAACTTTGCTAGATAAGAGGCATGATCCATGCACTCCTTTGCCCCTTACCCGAAGTTAGGGAAGTTTATTGGCTTTGTGTATAGTCCCGATTTCTACACACTTTATGAAGTATGAAAAATCTGTCTGTGATTCTTGGTGTTGACTTTAGTTTTAAAGGCCAAAGGACCTGTGCTCCAGAATGGATCTGTCTGATCTGCTATTTGAGAGAGGCCTGAGTATGATACTGGGTAATGTTCAACCTGGTCATTTACAATCTGAAAATTGGAGAAACTGCAAAGTTTATCATAAAGAAAGCCATTCAAATACTATTTACAAAAAACACAAGTGAAACAACTGTGGGATTATCTGTGGTATTTGGTGACGCTCCTACAAAACCACCATACCTAACTGGCAATGTCTACATAGCCAGTAAGAATCAGAGGAAGAAAAAGACAACTGCAAAGGTTTATGTTGACTTTGAGAGCAGTGTTTATTTTAAGGGCTGCTTCTGAAGTAAAATCTTCCATGACTGTGGCCATTGTAGGGACCTCTTGAATCCTGATATCATCTGAAACATGGCAAGTGGGTTCTGTGTGCAGTCCTTCCATGTACTTACCAAAAACTCTCTTCAAACAAATGTTTTGGGAATCCTGTATTCCCCTTTGCAAAATAAAGACTTGGCAGCACAGCCAATTTGCAAACAATGATCTGATAATTAAATTTATTGCATCCTTTTTATGTGTTTACCAAGAAACACTGAAGTTTTCAGAAACTAGTATGGGTGATGATAATTTTGTTTCTTATCCTGAGATCAGGAAAAAGATGTTTCCTCTTACATTGCTGTGTCTTGATTCTAGGGGCTGACCCAATATGATAAATGGATCTACAATATGAGTAATAATTTTGCAACTT
Organism: Melopsittacus undulatus; assembly: GCF_012275295.1. Taxonomy (NCBI): domain Eukaryota; kingdom Metazoa; phylum Chordata; class Aves; order Psittaciformes; family Psittaculidae; genus Melopsittacus; species Melopsittacus undulatus. Next base: position 14,950,926 of record NC_047538.1, on the reverse strand, counting down.
CAAATGGTCACAAGTCTAGTGATAGATGCTACCTTGGATATAGTTCTATAAATAAGGTATTCTTCTATTGTGTTGAACCTGTTGAGACAAATAGGTATGGTGGAAATTCAGAAAGGAACAGTAAAACAAAGATTGATTTATTGAAATTCAGTGGTTTCTTGGCTATGGAAAAGTAGAACTGGGGAAGAAGTAAGGAATACATTTGCTAGGAAAATCATTAAATATGCACATATGTTCACTGATTTCATTTGGAGACAAGATCCATGTCTTTGCGTGGTATTTATTCTTTTAGGTATGTAGATAATGTCTCATCTAGTTACTGCCTTTTTTCTCCCCCTGTCTTTAAATGCTTAAATCCCTACTGGGGTCTGCAATCTGGAAACATTCATTTTCAACTTGTTCTTCAGTTTAAGTAATGTAATAATGTTGTGCATCTTAACAAGGCCATTTCATGATCCTTCCTACAACTTTGACCCAGGTATTGAGATGCTTTAGGAGAAGAGTACCTGTTGAATTGCTTGCATGGTGATGGAGCCAAGGCTGGCTCACATGCATGCGGGCAGCACCAGAGACCTTCACTGTATCTCTGGGTTTTTCTGCTTTAGAGGGGAAGTGTTGCATTTGTGTTTCAGAGAGCACTGCTACGGTCACATTATATGTTCTGTTTTCTGTGTAGGTAACCACCATGATCTCTAGTTCTCTGGAAGCAGCAAGGATTTTAGTGGTTTTAAAATGAAATTCATTCTGGGTTTAATTGCTGTTTTCTGCCTAATTACTTTTAATTCTCCCTTGGATTTTTTACTTCTAAGAGGACAGAGTAGAACTTAGTTCCTAAATTGCCAACTTTCTAGCCTGATTCCTGTGCTAAACTGACCTGCTGTCAACAAATGTTAAATGAATTAATTTGCATAGCGAACAGATGCAAAGTGCTCCTTTTTCCGGTGTACCATCTGTAGTTGCAGTGTTCCTTGTCAATTCTCCAAGTACACAGGAATTCACATTCCCAAATAGCCTTAGGGTTCAGAGACCTGGCTGTGGGTCTACAAACACAAACAAACTGCACCCACTTGACTTCAGCTAAAAACATGCATTCTTCAGCTGAAAATTGCATATAACAGCTTGTCCAGCATCAGTTCCTGAGTAGGGACAAAACTGGTGGCTGGAGCTATTGCAAGAGACTTGAGAAGTGTGGACTTCATTGATGTTCTGCTCTGTTCTGACATAATTGCAGGCAAGATTAATGGTGTAAACCTTTTTGTGGTCTAATTGTTAATAGCCCTATTTCCTTCTGGTTTTGTGAGATTCAAGTTAGTAAGTGCCTGACTGGGTCTGGACTGAGCTTCACATTGCTGTCTTTAATGAGGGATTGGCACCTCTGTCTTTACCTTCCCCTGAAGCTTCTAAATGCTGGTAGTTCAATGATTTTGAAGTGGCTGATCCTAGAGACAACAGTGGGAATAAGCACTTCCTGTAAGAATAAATTAAGAGTTCAGTCCGATTGAATCAAAACCTAAGAGTTACGATAAGTATGAGGTACAGTGTTTGAAGGCATAAGATAAGGACTCAGTAGATTCAGAGCCAAAAACATACTCCACTGGGATGAGAAATGATGTAAAGGTATCTGCAAGCCTCTGTAACTTTTATATACTGCAGAGGAAAGAGGGCTGCAAGGAGTTGATGGTAAATCATTAATACTTAGGATGTGCCAAGTAGAGGTTTTGGAAGAGAATGTTTTAAGCCTTTTTCTGAGGATGACAGAGAGCATTAAGATACATGCATGTACATCTTGTCCTGCAGATGTAACTTAAGAGTGCTTCAATCATATATAACATTGCTTAATGGTACTGGCCTCATTCCTCAAGTCCTAACGTCTTTATATACTTGTGCATATGTGTATGCTCACAAACACTGTAGCATGAATGTGTGAGGCATGTGGATGTTACAGAAGGTTTGTCAAATGGAATGTGTGGTCTTGTTTTGGCAGAAAAATTCTCTTTGTTTGCTGGAAACAAATGGTATGAGCGTAGGAGTTACAATGGTGTGTCCTTTTTTTTTTCTCATCTCTGCGTACTGTATTTGAAGAAAGGCTGTCAAAGCCAGGTGCTTATGCCCGCCTTTCCTATTAATGATTAATGTATGGCTTTTCTCTGAAGAAAAGAGCTTGGGAATTAAAGTTTTCAAAGTGAATTACCTTCAAGCTCTATCCATCTTTAAATCCTGCAGGCATGATAATAGTATGTGGTGACAGTCACATAATATTTGTCCTACCTGCACTCTTATGTACTTGAGGCAGTCTTCATCTCCCACAAACTGAAGTAAGAAGGCACTTAAGTGCAAATCTTTGACCTGGAAGAGCTCTCTAGTGAAGAATAGAGCACAGGAGGTGAAGCTCAGGTGATGCTGCTGCAGTGCTGCCAGCCAAGCTGCCATTGGTGTCAGGGGAGCTTTGATTATTGAAGCATGGCAAGGCAGAGAAGATACGAAAACCTGAGTTTTCAGGGGCCAACTTCTATTTTCTCTGGCTGTCAGCAACAAAGTGGTATTTGAGCTTCACAAGACCAGCATTAGTACAGAGCCCTCCCTGCAGCAGCTACATTTCTCCATCGCTTCAGAAAGGTTTTTTTGACAAATTTGTTTGATTTTTAATCCATGTTCATGAAGTCTTTTAGTGTGTGTTCATAGGGCAGTTGTTTAACAAAGGAGGCCCAGACAGGACTTATTGCAGAGCTTACCGTGTTTCTGTCCCACCGAGAGGAGATGGGGGCAGAGGCAGCATGTCTCTGACCACCCACCCACTGTACTTGGAGGTTAGTTCACTCATACTGTTTTCATAGTGGACACAGACTTTGGGAGACTGCTGCTTGAGAAGCTGCAGCTAATGATACTGCCAGTGTTCTGTTGTGCAAAAGGTACTTTTGAACTGGACTTCCAGCAAAGAAATCATTTTGAAAGAGACAACTGCCTGTGAATCTTCACTTTAGAGGCAGAAACAGCACAGAAAAGGGAGAAGCTTATCTGCCCAACCCAGGCTGGAAAAAAACCAACTCAAATTAAAAACCTACACAACGGAGAGGAGAGAGCAAAGGCAGTTTCTTAATTAGCTTACTGATACTGTGCAGGATCACAGCATATGGCTGTCCTGGGGCTTATATGATGAGCAGAGCGTTTAATTCGTGCTAGTAAGGAGCTGTTAGGGTTCCTCCTGACAGTTCCTGATGTTTAGCTTGTAATATAAATAAATTATGCATAGATTTTAGCAGCAGAGACATAACCTAGTTACATGCAACCTTAATGCTTTGCAGTCAAATCTGAAGTATAAATGTAAAGTTTTGCACTTGCTTATTGCCTTCTGTCATTACTTAGGAATGAATCTAGGTCCCTTCTCCCTGGGCTGTCTGAGAGAGGAATCAACAAAAAATGTCTGTCACTGTGGTGGGATGAAGGGCAAGACAGAAACAAAGCTCACTGCAGGCACTGTAACAGACATAGTTTGCTTTGGAAGGCGTGGGAGCCATGATCCTTTATTAGATAAATGCCACCTTGGTTTTGTATTTTTGAGATTCTTCTCACGTTTCAGCAAGCATATGTGTTAAAGCAAGCAGAGCCTCTTTGCGTTTCCTCCAAGCAGAGACTGGAATAATTTGGAAGCTAAGTAGCTGCTGCTGGGCATCATGGAATTCTTGTGTAATGCATTTCTGCATCATTTTGCATTACAGGAGAACAAGCTAAGGCCCTCCAAGTAGGTCATGCAGGAGGTAACCAGTCAGCATTTTACTGAAAAGGTATTACACGATGTTTTGGACATAGAAAGCCACAAATAACAAAAAATAGACTTGACATTTGTACTTTGTTAAACTGTACTGCTGACTGCTGAGCACCTGCTTATTGCAGGGAGCTCTTGTAGACAGGGCTGCCGTAAGTATGAGACATGTAGTAAGGTGCTTTGTGTGTTTCTTGCTCTGTGCCAGTGTCTCTGAAGTACAGACAGAAATGTGAAGAAATTTTTGGGGTGGCTTTTGGTATGTCCTCTTTGGGGCATTTGACCAACTAAACAAAATCAATCTCTTTATTCACATAGGAGGAAGGGTTTTACATGCAAGGCAGCCAGGCTGCCCTGGTGCTTTTCTCTTGGGTCTAGCTGGTGAGTGAATGCCTAAGTGGAGCAGAAATCTCCAGTGGGATCTCCTGCCCAGATATGGGACGCTTTTTCTCAGTTTAACAGATGTTCCCTACCTGACATCAGTATCAGTAGAGCACCCCTTTCTTTCTGTTCACTTCATTTGGACTTTGGCTTCTTCCTATTTTCTTTACCACATTCTGTCCTTGATTTCCAAATCAGCTGTCTGCTGCCAGACACCGTGTTATACAGAGCTGTTTGACCAGTGCTGCCTGGGTCAGTCTGTGTCACAGGAAGCTTCTTTCTTTTCCTCTCTTATTTTTATAGAACAATTAATTCAATACCAATTAAACTTTCTGATATTTCATGTGAATTGAAGTATGGAGCTCACTCTCTTTTTTTAGTGAAACAATGAAACAAACGATCTTAAAATGCTGTATGTTCCTCCTTTGGGGGGTATTCAGTACCTAGAAATACACTCAGAAATAGAGTGCATTTACTGCAACTGTTATTTATCAAGTCTCCTTTGGCTGACATCCAGGTACTAATTTCTGAATAGTGAAGCAAAGTGTGGGTGTCTAAGGGTGTTTTTATAGTAAAGGTTCTGACTGTCAGCATAGGTGGATAGAACAACTAATATATTTAAATTAGACTCATGAGAACCTTGTAGATTTTCTCAGCTGAAGTATATAAAACTCAGTGTGTGGACAGTGGTGGTGTTAGGGTCTAGCAAGGTGTGCATACTTCCTGTCAGCTTGGCCACAGCATTGCCCTAACTCAGCCCCCTTGTGCAGTGCCACACACGGAGCCCACCAGGAAACCCCAGTCACTTGTAGCACTCCAGTTTGTAATGATCACAGGTATCCTTATCTTCTTAAACAGTGCTGAGACAGACTATATAGGAGCAAATACTACTTTTTAGCCCAGCAATACAAAAATAGCTATTGTTGTTTACACTGGTAAAAAGTAGGATTCATTTGGGTAATCTGAGACTCTGCAGTGTGCACAAAGAGGCTGTTGAAAAGAACCCATTGCTGTATCAGATTCAGTTCTCAGCCATGCTTCTTCCAGAGAAAGGTGGAAGTGTTACTAGGAGGATGTCTTGAAAATTTCCAGTTCAGTTATTTACACAAAACCCGAAGTTCCCTACCTGTGGTCTTTGTCCGCAGCTTGGTCTCCAAACATAGTGCTTTTTACACCCATTGAACTGAAATTTTATGTAAGTGTTAGTAATACCCTACCTTCTGGCTGTCAGCTTCATCTGCAGCACTGGGATAACAAATGATGGCCCTTTCCAGACAGGTGACAGGCACAGCAATAGTCTCGGAAATAGTAGTTTTAATGTTCAGAGAAAAAAAAATGTGTCTCTTTGCTTGTAATTTCAGGTTTCTCTTTGTTATTAAAAAAACCTACACCCACACAAAAGGTTTCCACATATTTTTTCTGATGTTGCTACATGATTTGTATTGAAGTACTACGGCTTAAGTGCTGTGCATTTAATTACCTTTAAGTCTTTTACTCTTGAGGATAATTTTGGTGCATGGCACAGACAGTAGTAACAGCTCACCTATCCTAGAGCTGTTGAGTACCAACTCTGTTCTGCAGATGTAAATGCTACTTCAGACTTGCATATTACTAAGACAATTATTTGGTAATAATTATAATTTTATCTAAAGCATGAACAGATTTCTCAGCACATTCCCATCTATTTTCTGAAGTCTTTAATACCCACAGGCTGGATTCCTGCCTGATGTGTTTCTATGCTGGCAGGTATTTACTTTTATTTAGCATTTACTTAGTGCTCCTCTGTTTTGTTTTCCCAGGCAGAGCATGTATTTTAACATCATTACAAATCCTTTTTCACTAGTCATGTCTACAGTCTGGATTCCAAGAATTTGAGGAAGAATCCAGGTCACTCTTTCCAGCTGTAGGCTGGGGATCTAAAATCTCTGGAACAAGCTTTGTGCTTTACTGTTTTACATAAGATCAGTCATAGAGTCCTTCCTATGTACTTTGAGTAACATGGAAAGTAATTTCATGTCTTGCTCCTAGAATTGTTCTTTTGAGTGTGTTGTGTATCTTTACAGTAAGCACCTGTGAAGCTTTCTGTGAAGCCTTTGCAGTGTGCTGTAAGAAAGTTTCTGTTGTTGGTTTTAAAATACATTTTAATGGACTCTTGGAATGAAAACTGGGAAAGTCAGGGAGAGCAGCAGAGGAAGTTGTCTCTTCAGGTCTTCTTGGTTTGAAGAGATAAGGCAAGGGAGGCAGACTATGCAAACACCAGAGATGAATGACAGTTATTATACTGCTTTTTTGTGTGAAAGTAGTTTGGGTTGTTCTTCCTCCCTATTCCCATCCATTTAAACAGGTGTTCAACTTTATTTTCATTTATAACAGGATTTTGTCCATCGTTAGTGCCTCAAAAGCCCTGCAGAGTTCCTGTTTTGAGTTGTTCAGACTTTAGAAAGTACCTTTACCTTCATCTCCAGAGGTTCTTGATATTTAACTGTTCCAGTAAGCAAGTCACTGAGATAATGTGTTTCATTCCAAAATCTTTGGGTCATTCCAGTTGCTGCATGACAGTCTCGCTCCTAAGTAACAGTTAACAAACACTTCAGCTCTAGGGTTTTAGCTTTCTTTTCTATTCAGTGTCTTGTAACAAACACTCCATACACGGAAGAATTTATTTTCTTCTGGTATAAAATAATGCTTGTCTAATGTGTAGAAACGTTCAATGAAAAACAAAACCCTACCCAGATCTGGATGTTGTGTTGCATATCTGTCTGTTGCATGGGTTTCAGGAAGCTTCTGTCCTGGGCAAGGCTTTGCATTCCTTCTGTGGGGTGTCGCCCAGTGCGAGATGACTACAGATCTGTGTTAATGTCTGATCTGTCACCTATTTGTTGATTTTCATCACTCTTGAAAGAAGGGTGTTAAGAGATTTTGTTCTGAAAGCTTCCTTTGGAACATGACTTATTTACATTTTTTTTTGTATAATAGATCTGTAAGGTCCAGAACAATTCTAGTACAGATGTGAAACTGGAAGGGATTTTTCCTTACTCCTGTCAGTGGCATGCTATTCCATTGCAGTTTCTATCCTTTTTAATGACACTAGCTCTCTTGTCCACTTTTGTCTCCACAGTCCCATGACTACCAGGTGATGTTTTCAAAGAGGTAGATAGTATAGAGTATGAACACCCCAAGGCAAAAATGCAACCTGGCATTTTACTGGGTTGCAGTTTTTCAAGGTTACTCCAGATGATGGAAACCAACCCTGATGGTCTTCTGGGATTGACAGATGAGAACTCACTCTCAAGGCATACTGTCTTTATTTTCACCATCCCCACATGGCTTTGTTGTTCTGTGTTGAATCTCATGGCCTACAGGAATTGCATTACCTGGGGAGAGAGGACTAGCAGAGTCCCAAGAGTGTTGGTATCTATAGAGCAGATGTTTCTGCATGAGATGCATATAAGGATACATCTTCTGATGTATTAGTTACAACAACATGAAAGCTGCAAAGTTCGATGGCTGGATAACTTATTTGTAGCATTAATTAGATACTAATTTGATCCTGCAGAGTTCTTATGGTTATTGTGTGATATATATGGGAATTTTTTCTTGAGACATTAATTTTCTGTAAATTATTCTATAGCTGAAGAAACAGCAAGTGGTACTGGCAAGCCACTGATACACTTTTATAGCATCAATTCTAATCTTATTGTCCACCTTTAATCATAATACAAACCAAGAAGTAAGAAAGCAGCACACAAACTACTGTGATGCTGTTAATAACTAAAGCAGTATAAAAAAATATGCTACAAGTGTGATAGCACAAATGGACCATTAAAAAATCATATAAATGGTCATGAGCAAGGAATTTTTTTTTTTTGCAAAATTTGGTTTATTTATTTATTGAAGTCTGCAAGTGTTCCTGATGTATTTTTAGCTCTCTATTTCTAAAACTTAATGAAGGAATAAGAAATGTGATTCACAGCTCCAGGTAAGACCATTTTTAATTCATTTGTGTCACTCTCAAGCTTAATAAGTAACATTTCACTTTAACAGATGTGCTTGGAGGTGGAGTTGCTATCGTTTATTGTTATAACTCCCGATTGGTATCACAGAGGATTTGAATTCTAATTTCCGTTTCATAAAGACTTTACATTAAAATTCACATTTGGGCTTTTAATACAGAAGGATTAGTACAACTGGAGGTGGAAGAAGAGCATATAGAATTCTCTCCTCCATGTATCCTGTGGAATTGTGTTTTGATATCCACTTTACCTGTCTTTTATCAGCTATTGCTAGAGGTGAGGCTGTGTTAGGATTTAGGGAAAGGATTTATTCTGTGCATTTGTCTTCTTAATTAAAAGTTAATGTGCTGTTACAGCAACCAGCTCACACTTAAATGTCTTCAGATTTTGAGAGGTCTCTGAGAAAATGTGGTGTTTTTTCCTAATCACCTAGTTAACACACCACCCTGCCTAGGTGATGGGGAGCCACGGGAGTGGACCATGGTTGATTTGTTAATTACTTGGAGATTGGCAATTCCCTGGTTAGCTTAAAAGAAACATTGGCTGCACTATCCTGATGGCAGAAGATAAGGATTGTGTCCTGAGCTTTGAAAGCTCAGCTTTATGTGAGTCTGGGGAAGTCAGACACCCAGAAAGGTTGGCTGTGGTGGTGTTGAAATTAGTGCATTTCACCTTTGGGAAAACTTTCCATAGTGGTTTTGCCAGCAAGCACTTATTTTGCCACTCCATTTCCCACCAAAAAAATTAAAGATAAAAGATAAGAAGGGGGGTGGGGAGAGGGGGTGGAAAGGCAGCATTTGGAAAATTGACTTGAATCTTATTTATTTATTGAGCAATAGCATGTTGGTGCTTGTGTAAGGCTGGGGTTTCAGTACATAGTGTGCATGCTCCCTGGACAAGTGTGGCTAAGTTCTCCCCTCTGACAGTTTCTGTACTCACGGATACATCCAACTTTAACAACTACAACTGCCTTCTCACTGCTCTGTCTCGCATCTTCTACCTGTGCCATTCTCTTGTGCAATGTTTGGAGAAATTTAAAGCCGTATAAACATACTGACTATTGTCTTTTAGCTTCTAAATGTGACTGATTCAGGCTTTGTACTGATGCTGCTGTACACAATGAATGGTGAGCTTTAAATGTCAAACTGTAGGATTTAAACCAGGTACAGTAACTTCCAGTCAGAAAGCTGGTGATACAGAATGGGCTTGGAGAAGCTTTGTGTAGTCAAGGAGACACCAGCTGTACATGGTGACTCCCATCTGACTTCTTTGGAGCAGATGGGGGCCAAAGTGAAGAACAATTTCATATACAGATTAATTAATTAAAGTAGTTTATTGTACACCTGGATTTATTCAGTTTCTGTGGCCATGAATTCCACTGAGTAGTCCTGTGATTTTGCATGTTTTTTTAAGGTGGTGAAAATATTTTTCAGATTAAAATTTCAGGCTTTGAAATAAAATTTTGGGTTTGCATACTGTTCGCTCTGACAAATCCTGTCCAGTTCAAGATTTATCACTGGATTCACAAGGCAGAAGAATGGGTTTATAGGCACCTCTGTGACTGTCCCCCTTTTTGTTCAGATTCAGGGAGCTGCAGATGTGCATTGCCATATTTTACTGAGATTTAACAGGTTTGTCAGATGACTTTGCCTCTGAATTGTTCATCCAAGATACTGAGTTATTAATAATTTTAGTACAAATTGACACACCTTCAACTTTATGGTGAAGGTCAGAGGGCTAAATTTTCCTTTAAATCTCTCTGTTAGGAATGTAAGTTCAGATGGAGCAGAAGCACGCAGAAGACTAAGAGAGTGTGATGGCTTGGTGGATGCCCTCCTTCATGCTCTACAGTCTGCAGTTGGCAAGAAGGATACAGACAATAAGGTGAATTTCAGTATTAAAACTTAATGGATGTTTCCATTGATTTAGGCTGACACGTTGCACTGGGGTTGACTTCTGTTTGCTAGTATCAGAAGTGGATTATGGTTGCCTCAGAAAAGACGTTAATTATCTTCCTCTCATCTCTGTTACGATAATCTGTTGTACTGTCATGATCATGCAGCATGATGCTGCTATGTTATTTTGTGTGGCCAATGACATGACCAAAGGCAAGTGGTTATGATAGGTGGGGAGAGTATCATCATCATCATCATCAGTGACGTTATTGCTATTGTTCTGCATTACTTAATTGACACTTTAAGTGTAATCTCCAAATCGGAATTCTGTCACATTGCATTGTGCTTTGCAAAGGACTCAGCAAGGACTCAGCAGAGGACTCAGTTCCCACTTTAAAGATTTTTTTCAGCACCATCTCTAAGAACTTTAGCACTTAGACATTAAGAGAGTATCTTCAGACATGCAGCAATTTCATTGTGGCTGGTTTTTTTAGGTGCCGGATTTGATTAATCTGTTCTTTATTATCATCTCATCCTGCAGTGCTTAAGAGCATATTTATATGCAAAAGGAATATCATAAATTTAACCTGCTTAAAAAAGAAAGAGCATGCTATTGCTTTTTAACACCAATAAAGCTTAAATAACATCGTTACTTTATTCTTTTTGAGTCGTACCATGTGATGGACTGTACAAGGGAATTATAAAGCCCTGTCACTTAATCAGATAATTTTGGAAGTGGATTTTGTAACCACCTGATGGTTTCCATTGCAAGCTACAGAGCATTGCTCTTGTCAGAATCTGACGTGCTGTGGGTTAGCTATTACAGGACATGTGAGGAATTCAGTGAGAATACAAGACAAAGGTTTTGACCAGGGAAAATTTAATAAAATGGGCTCCTTGGGGATTTAAAGTTTGGAAGAATGAGAGAGAGGTTTGTATTAAAATAAGATCCTTGTATGATCATTTTCCACTGTGTGTTTGATCTTTTGATGAATTGTATTCTTTATGTAAGATCAGGTGGTATTTTCGATTAGAGAGTTTTCATTTTGAATGGGTGCTATTTATGAAGTACTTAACTTCTGGAAAATAAAATCAATTTTAGAACAAGAATAAACTTTAATTGAAGGGATTTTGACTAAGTCTTCCTTGAAAGCTACATTCTTTTCCTGGGGCATGTGGGCTTTTTTAAAATTCTTCCAAATGCTCCACTGTATAAATTAATGGTTTGTAACTACGAGGGTGCAATACTACGTATAACACACATTTCTCTGTAACAGTCTGTGGAGAACTGTGTGTGCATCATGCGGAACCTTTCCTATCATGTCCACAAAGAGGTCCCTGGAGCTGATAAGTACCAAGAACTGGATGCCAGTCAGACTGCAAGTATGGGAGGCTCTCAGAAGAAGAAGAAAGACGATGCTGGTTGCTTCGGTGGGAAAAAAGCTAAAGGTATGTGTTGCAGAGAGCTTGGCACTGGAAATGGATTTGGGGGTAAATTTTGCTGTGTAGGCAAAATTGTGATGTTGACTGCGTGTTTGTAGTGTCGTGGCATGTGTTCATCTCCCTTGTTGCATTACTACTAAATGTTTGGGAATTTTTTCCATAATTGCCAGAGTTTTGTTTGGCTGTAAACAGGAGTGGTGCATGCTGACAGATGACAGTGCTGTTGGACACAGGCAAATGTGCTCTGCCTTGCCTCTTCTCTGCAGTGCTGTGTTCTTGCGTTTGTCAAATCTTTGCTCAGTCTACTTGCTTGGCTGTATCTTGGCTGCATAGCATGTGCCACAGTCTCTGGAAGTGAGGCCAGCATGCATTTATTCCCTGCATGGTAGTCCTGTGTGTGTATCTTCCATGCCTGCAGTCCCTCACGTTTGAAAACAAACTTAACAGCCTACCTTCCCACTCACAACCCAAACATACAACCTGCTAATTCAGTCACTCTTCCAGTAATTTAAATTGCAAACATGATTATGTAGCTTTTAATTGTCAGTCACTTTTAGACCTGTTCTCTCCTCTGGGGCATGAGTGTTGCAAATGAGTTTCATTACAAGAGAGGATTAATAGTCTCAGTAACCCTCCTTCCATCTTTCATTTAGAAAGAGGCACTCAAATTATATCAGTTTTCTTTGTTGTTTTAGAGAAATTAGTATTCTAGACTGAATTCAGAGATAATGAACTCTGTTTTCTGTCTAGGCTTCATTCTCCTCATTCATGTGTACTCACATCCTGGCTTACTATTTATAACCAGGTCTGAAGAAGGTTTTGGTCCTGACAAGCTGATACGGAATTGTTTGAACTTGACAGACTGTGCTGCATGTGTTACTCTTGCTTTGATCTGACCTATACATGTTATTAAAATATTACATGTTTCCATATGTGTTAGGGAAGTCATCACAGTGTGAACTTGGTTTTCCAGACTAGTCTGTCACCAGCTAGATATAAACTGTATTAAAAAAAATGAAAAAATTATGTGCATCTCCGAATTGCTGGGGGAAACACTGAAGAAAGAGTTTTACCTGCCTGGCCAGGCAGTTCTCACAGTGAGTGACTGAAACTTCAGAGTGATATCCTTTAATATCACCTTGGACATGTGCTGACTCAAGCCTGTTCCCTGCCACTTGCACTCCCTGTTGTTTTGCTGCTTGAGAGCAACACAGTCAGTGAAAACATTTTTAGACATAAAAGCTATGAGTGTGCACTGTGGGAGGAGGGGAGTGTGCTGATTGAGAACTGTCATCTTCCTCTTGATGACCGTGAAAAGAGAGTGCGCTCGGGTGGCTGTCCTCTGTCAAGTGTCTGCCTGCTTCCTCTGGGGCCCACCTTTATGTATCTCCTGTGTCTGTACGCCCTGATAGTTTCTGTTTATCAGCCAGAGCTTCTGATTGCATCTTTCTGGACAAATTGGTCTCAAAATCGTCTGACACTGAGTTTGAACCCTTGGATTTCAGTGAGCAGTGCAGGCAGTCAGTGACAGCTTGGGCTTGGTTCTGTATGTACAGCAGGAAATGACAATTTCTGGGGTATATTTTAACATATTCTTTCTCCTCTTTCTAAAGTGTGCTGTTCTCTAGGTGGAAATCAAGTGGTAGTAATGCTGAGCTCGCAGCTGGCAGTATGTAGATCAGAAGGATAGAGGGGGACAGGCAACTGTTGTGTAAACAAAAATGTAAATTAAAACCCATTAAATGTGCTTCTGAAATCATAAAGAAAAGCTTCCTTTTCTTACTGTTATATTTACGTGAATCCCTGGTCTGAACCTGCCTTAATTTTCCCAGTCTAGGACTCTAAATGTATCAATTCTCTCCCCCTCTTGTTCACTTGATCTTGCAGCGTTTCCATGTTTCTTTTACTTCATGGTCATTGATCATAGCATTTCAAGCACCTCTGCGAAGGGCTGGTCATCCTTCTGTCCCCTCAATTCTGTAGGAACCTTTTCATTTAATGAAAAGAAGAATCAAAAAAAGCTGTGCAGAGAAAGATTTTTACTTTTTCCCAGCAGGAACCAAAGGGAAAAAGTAGAATATCTTGTTTTGGTTTGGTTTTTTTAATTGGTTAAACTTCTGTAGTATTTCTTGTAAGACTCAGGTTTTAAACCTTTTCTGTGAAATTCTGGCTCTTTATGACTGTTCCTTTGTATTTTCTTCCTTCCTGTAAATTTTTGTTTTTCTTTTGCTGCTTTTCTGGTAATTAGAGGAGTGGTTCAATCAAGGTGAGTTGTTGCAATACTTTCTTTTCATCATCACCATAATACGCTTTGTTCAGCTTTCACATGCAAGGCTTAGAGCTGCTATGAAGGTCTTGCTCATACCACCTTCTCCACTGCACTCCAGAGCATCCTCCTGTTCATTCCAGTAGGCATGGAAATCCTCTAATTGAGTGAGCATTTGCAGTTTGGTCTTTCCACACTGAGAATATTAAAAACAAGGTTTTATTCATTCATGGTGTAAGTGCAGTGAGGTAATTGATTGCAACTGGCCTGGTAACCCTGTGAAAGAGGGAGCACCTACATGTGCACATTGTCATATCAAAGTACAGCTTTGTTAGCAGTGTGGGTAGGAGTAGGCATGAAAACTCAGCAGCTTGGATGTGTATTCTCAGGGATCCTTGGTATTTTGCCTGCTTGGGCAGGAATGCCTGAGCTGCTGCATCTTTATTACTGGCACTCAGGCTAGCTAGATGAAGCTACCTACCCCAGTAAATGCCTCGGGGGATATGCCCTTTAGTTTCTCATCCCAGCACAACAAGTAAAATTGCAATTGGAATACACAAGGCTGAGACTGAAGTTTGCCTCCCTTGATTGTCAGCTGGGAAGTTGTTAGGCTGTGAGCGCCCTGGAGACTTCCACTGTTACTGAAACTGATTCTGGGGTAAAGGCAGGGTCATTTTCAGTTTGTGACTCTTGCTTCAGATCAGTGGGCTCTGGAGGGCTGAGCCAAAGGAGGAATGTTGGGAAAATAAAACCAAAGCTAATTGCACCACCCAACAAATGCTGCTCAATAGTGTTGTGAGAGACACTGATTGCAGATATGGCTGGTGAGCCTGCAGAGGATGGGTGTATTGACAAGACAGAGCTCAGCCCTTGCTTTCTGATCCTCTGCTGCAGTCTGGGTCAGTGGGTTTATTAAGAAGCACAGTAGTGACTGTTGGGGGGGGTGTTATGCAAATCTCTCTTCAACTTTTTAACCAGAAAGAAGGATTTTGAGGGTTAATCCATCAGCAGAAATGGTCTAACTGAATAGCTGTGTTGATTATGTGGTAAAGCAAAATGACATTTGGGGAAAGTCACCAACATTAGTGGTTAATAACACTGGGTCACACTTCAAAGTGTGTACTGAGTTTCTGACAGATTGAAAATGCTGAAGGTCATGTTTTGGTTATTTCTTACATAATGAAGGGGGAGGAATTAATCCCACTGTTTTCAGAGACTGTAAATTGCATCTTGCACAAGCAAGTCTCATGTCAGGCAGTTTTCCCAAACCACAGTGCTGTGCCAGTTCCTGCAGCCAGGTCTCATATAACAGACCTGTCAGCAGGCATGTTTAAAGCTGTCTGTCTCTTGGCAAAGTTTGGAGCTATGCTTCTCATCCAAGAGCATCCTCTTTCCTCTGGCATACCTCAGGCTGGAAAATTTGGAGAGTAGGGAAACGCATAGAAGGGCAGAAAAAGGATGTTTTATGTCTTTTCTACTGTTAATGTGGTTATTCCAGCATCCCTGTTCACTAGAGTTACTGACAGGCTTGAGTGGTAGAGGGGTTGTTCAGAGCTATAGAAGCTGGTTTTCTCGTGATCTGGGTCAGGCCAGGGGAGGTTTGCAATTGGTAGGCTCTTTAACTTGCTAAATTTGGTCACCTTTTTTTAGGAACTCCAAACCAATATTTGTGGGTCCTGTGAAAATCAAATGGGAAAAATACCAGCTGGGCCACAGATTGAAAACTTTGACTTATATAGATGGATTTCTTTTGGAGTATTCTTAGAGGTTGGTCACATTCTCTCTATAGGGAAGCTGTGGAAAATGTAGGAGCTTCAGGTATTTTTGAATCTGGCCCTGGCTGAATTTGATTAAGCAAGTAATTTGTAGAGTTGAAATCCCCTTGGTCAGAGCTCTGTGTTCTGAATTGCTTCCATTTGTAAACAGCTGGCAGCTTCTGGTTTGAACAGATGCGGTTTTGCCTGCAAGGTGGGTTAGTTTCTCAGAGGGCTGAGAGTCAAACTAGCAAAGGCTTCATAGAAGATGGCCACTATTTGCAATCTGGCCCAGAAATTGAGAGATGGTGACTGAAGATCACAGAGCACAGGTGGAGTGTGCTGTCTTAATGAAAGATGGTTTAGGAAATCGGCAGCTGCTTCTGCATTGCCAGCTCAAAAGATGTAGCAGCCAACAATGCTCTCCTGCACAATCTCTTCCATACAAAATTATGCACAAATACATACTGCTTACTAAACATTGTGCTAGAAAGAAGTGAGCTCTTACAGTGCCATCACAGTTCTTCAGGGCTAATGGAAGTACCAAATTCCTATCTTTAAAATAGAGGGAACTTATGAAATGAATGAGTAGTTGTGTCGAATAAGGTCTGGTTCTCCAGGTAAGTGTTCTTAGCTAGATTACACTAGCTAATGCCAAAGACATGAGACTTGGGGTCATGTGAAAAAACAGGTTGTCCTACTTGTAGGTAAGACGGAGTAACACTTACTGGTCTAAGTCTGTAATCTTCCCTACACTGACTTCCTTATGTGCCTTCCCCCCGCCTTTGCCCTGCTTTTTCCTGTCAATGTTCTAAGTGTCAACAAGGGTTTGCAGCCAGTAATTGGGTTCAGCTTTCACTATGAAATGTGACATCCTTTGGTGATGCACAGCATTTTTTCTTTCTGGCATTTGATTTCCCAAGCAGTGTGTTTCTCATTCTTTCATGGAGCAAAAACTTGACGAAGGGCTGCAAAGTGCAGCTAATTCCTATCTCTTCCTTTAGGAAAAGTAGCTTCCAAAGGAGTGTCATGGTACCTGGCTGCATGACTTTTTGGCAGCTTAGATGGTCTTTTTCATACTTTAATGAAGCAAATTGCTTCAGATGAACAGAACTTCTGGGTGCATGTTTGGTTTTGCACAGTAGTAAAGTTGGCTGGTGTTCTGTGCTTGCATTTCAAACCAAAAGTGTGTGATATTTCCAAAGAAGGGGAGGGGGTGGAATACCACCTTAAGGTGTTTCCCCCCCCCCCCCCCCGATTTTATTTCTAAATGTTCATACTGGTATTTAAAGGCTCTGTTTTGTCTCTGTGGTAGTGTGTGTTTTTATCCTTTTGTCAAGAAGAGAGGCAGAGTGGCCATTGAATTCACTGCACAGAAGCTGTACCAGCTCTCAGCTATAACAGGGCTGGGATTGACCTTTCCCATGTCATGCCCTATTCCCAGAAAACAATCAGACTAATATCCACATTACCTTTTCAAGGACCATTTTCCTGTTTGCTTTTAATCATCCTGACTGGTGGAGCTTTCAGCCCTTCCTGTAAACCTCCATTAACAGCCTGGTAGAGTCCCTGTGCAGAAGCCACCTCTGGCAACTTCAGTTGTGGTGTGTTGAATTCATCCCATTATATTTGCCATGCCTGCTCTGAAGGGAGAGGGACTGAATAATTTGATTCCCCTCCCCAAAAAAATAATTTGGGAAAAGAAAATTGTGCGTTACTATCCTCAGAGTCAATACTGATTCTTGTGCTTCCTTCCAAATCTCCCTCCGCTGTCAGTACCTATCTGATGGCAAGGTGCCTGCTTATCCCACAGCATCCATGCTGCTTACCCAAGGCTGTGTGTCTCTCTGGGGACAGAAGGAGGGATAAAATTAACCTTTTCTTCCATAGATGTTTACATAACCTTGAATTCCTACCTAGCTAAAGCTGAAGTCCAGGTTTTGTTCTGCTTTCTGTCAAGGATTATGTGAATTAAAACTGATATAATGGTTTGAAACTGCCTCTCAGTAAATGTGTGGAATTATTTCCACTGATTTCTAGTAAATAGTCAAAATGGCACTTTATTGATTAAAGGGCAATTCAAGGTCAAGTTGTTGGCTGCTGACTGTGCATATTATACATATATTAAATCTAGGCCTTCTTGTCTGATAGTGACAACAAGAATAGAGGCTGCAAAACAAACCTATTGTTTTTTGCTTTGCTTTAGCTAAGCTTCAGATCAGAATTTCTTGATGAAAATAACAAATAAATACTGGACTTCTGAGGAAGGGGAATAGCTTTGCCAAGAAGGCAAATGGCACAATTTTCAAAGATTTTAAGCACTCTTATGACCCACTGAAATGCTCATGCTGAGCATGTTTGCAGATCAACCTGCAGGTAGCACGGATATTTTCCTGAAGTTGCTCCTCCTAAAACCACAGTGATGCAGCTGGATTGCAAGTCAGATATATACAAATATGAGTAATAGTCTGTGATTTATATTCTGAGTCTATATCTTCTCCCATCTTGCAGACGCACATGACAGTATCTTACCTGTCAGTACACTGACAGTCTTTTCCATCTGTTGTCTTATTTTTTTGCACAGGAAAGAAGAATGGAGATTTGGACAGGAATTTTGATACACTTGATTTGCCTAAGCGGTCTGAAGCAGCAAAAGGTAATGCTAATGTTTATGTTTTTGGAAATAACAAGTAGCATGGGAGCAGGAGGCTTTTAAAGGGGCTTGAGACATGAGCATATCAGGCTGATCTCTTTCTTTTGTGTTCAGTTAATTGAAATAATGGATATGTCAGTGCTTGTTGTTATCTAGTAGGCAATATTCAAAAGCTGGATACAAACAGCTTTTATATAGAACTGCTGAATGGGTGGAATCTTGTAGAAGCCCATCTGATTCAGTGTTAGGTGATTGTAACTCCATAGAGGGATGAGTGTATGCTCTTTTCCTTACAACTCCATTTGCAAATTGCCTGCACTACATGTGAACGTGAGTTTCGAAATGCATTGGGTGTACTCACCACTCAGGTTTTCCCTTCACTATCACCTCTGTAGTTCTTCAGTGCTACAATGAATCGGAGAGTGACAGTGGGGAATGAGTTCAAATCTTTTGTCTTTACTGATAGTCTTCTCCTGAGTACGGTATTTCCCCCTGTCTGCAGTGAGCAGTATTTGTAGTTTTCCAAAATCAGGTTGACAGAAAAAATTCTCTGCACTGCGCTATTGTATTTCAGCTCTGGCAGAGGTTAAATCTTTCACAAACAAGCTGCATTCCCTTCCTTTACGCATGGTACTCTTTTATTAATTGGAGATTAGGAGATGATTTAGGATCTTATCAGACTTCTTACAGCACTGGACAGTGTTTTGAGACTTGCACAGGTTTTCATTTGAGTGTGTGCAATGTCATCGCAAAGATTCAGCCATTGTCATGGCAACTGCTGTGGTGCCAACCTGTCAACTCAGCCCTGCAGGAAATGCTCTCTCACAGTACCTTCACCTTAGTGATCTGTGGATATCCGCAACTACCTGAGCATTCCTCAGAAAGAAAATCAAACTCTTCCTGTGTTACTTGCACAATGTCAAAGAGTATAAAGAAACAGTGTGACTCAGTGGAGAGATCCTTGGACTTGGAATAGCAGAAGTATGCTATTTAGCTACCTTTTTCAAATCGACTGATTTGTGCTTCAATTTCCTTACTGTTAACTGAGGGTGGCAGAAGCAGAGGCCCTATCTAGCATCGTTAGAGATGTACTGGTAGTCATTAATGGCACAATAATTACACGTGTGAAGTGCTCCACTCACTTAAATTCATGGACAGTGAAGCTCTGATATGCAAACTAATCCTAATACATGGATGGATCTAATCTATTTACAGGCACCTTTTTACAGTGGTACAGTTTCTAGGCTAATGCCTAAACATTAATGTTAATGCACCTCTTAGAAGGTGCAATGTCATCCTGCTTGGAGAGCTGCAGGGAACTTCTCGGTTCAAGGCTGGACACTGATTACATTGCAAAGCAAGGAGACATCCTAAGGATGGAGAAGGAGAGGAATGCAAAATACAGCAGGGGCTTCAGGACTTTCATTCCTTTCTAAATGTGACTGGAATATAGATGCCCCTAAAAGGAAAAGATGAAAATCTAAGATATCTATAAAGAATTGGATATTGTGCAACTTTAAGACAAAAATCTTTCAGGTGGCTCTGTCAATGGTAGAAGGTTTGTGCTATATCTGATGGGAGATGCATCTGTCTCTCTGAGCTTACACAGCTCTGTCATACCCAGCTGCTAGAAAACACACACTCTCAAAGAAGTTTTGTTTGATAATTTGAAGATACCCCTATTTAATCTAAAATGAATAGACTCTCATGGTAGGTAGATTAGATCAGGAGATTATTCCCACAGCATTTTGAAAGAAGACCTTTGACATGGAAAAAGGCTTGAGAAACTACTTGTTTGTATGCTAAGGTAGAAAATAAATTCAGTGATGTGTATTTTGTTTCCTGCTAAGCGTCTTGTTTACACAAGAGCTCCTGGATATTAAAGGTTCTAACAAGGTTGCTGGGACTTTGAATTGTCGGTAAGATGAGGAAAATAAAATTGCAGTTTTAAAACCCTTAAAAGCTCTGGTCAGATCTGTGCCATAGAGTATAATTGCCTCTGATGAGATCAGCTCTCAGCTGAAGCAGAACCTCGTTACCAAGATTGAAAAATCATACAAGTTTTAATGATCAAAAGCACTCAGTTTGAGTGACACAATGAAGTGCTATTTCAAAAATCAACAATTATAGATTAATCTCTTTCATGTATTATTAAAACCATATTAAAGTGAGTTTTCAGCTGGAATCTCAGTGGGCAAATGAAACTGCAGTAATAGGATTTGTTCATGCAATGCAGCAAATGAACACTGTGGTAGTTAACAGATATTAGGATGCAGTGATGTTAAGGTTCCTGTAATCTTGCAGTTGACATCTATTGTGCTTATCTGGTGGATGTAAAGATGAGGTTTCAAGAACTTGACATATACTCTTAAGTATGATCACTGAGCTTAATTGATAGTGTGCTTATGGTTGCTTGAAAAAAGACGGACTGGAAGCAGTGAAGTAGTTTCAGACCTATTCTCTATCATCTCTAGAAACTGCACTTGGTCTCCAAGTGACTTTAGTTGCAGGAATCTCTGCCTGTCCTGTAGCTGAACATCATAAACCTAGAAACTTGTGTAGTTTTCAGTTGGGATATTGGGGCTGGTTAGTGTCTGTGTAGGAGACAGCTCAGGAATATGTTCATATCCTGAGCAGTCCAAATGGGCTCATGAGTTATTACCTTAAGTGCTGTTTGTTGGGATTTTTTTCCTGAAATATGTTTGTCCTGGAGAGAAATGAATAGATGAAGGTAATTCTTGTTTTTTTTCAGAGTGATAAAACTAGTCTCCTTTTCTTCTGATTGCATTTGGTTTTTTAATGGAAATCAGATCTTGCTGCAGCACAGAATTTGAGCAGCCCTGAAACCATTTCTAAGCCTTTAATAATTTTATGTGCTAGGCATTCTGGCAGGGGAAAGCTTCCAGTTCAGGGTTGTTATCTGTGGTAAACTGGATAATGTCAGATGGGAGAACTTGCAGTGCTTTCAGGAGCTGTCTCATCTTGATATTAAAAAATAAATATATATACTCTGGCAGTGTCCAGAGTTGTGCTGTCCTCTTGAGGAGAGATTGTGGAAGAGACGCTTCTTGTTCCTCCCTTTCTTGAAAGGAGCATATTTTTTTCTGATATTCGAAGAGGGAGAAGATAAATTTTGGAGGGAAGTGATAAGAGCTTGCACAGAACTATATGAGAGGGAACAGCACTGACAAGAAATTATGAATGTTGTCCTCAGGACCTTGCTAAATTTAGTACTTTCAAAAATTGCTGCTTCTGTGGAAGGGGGAAAAGTTGTCTTGCTGAAATCCCTTCTCCAATATAAAGTAGGTCATTGACGGTGGTGTTGGCTGTCTCCTCTGCAGCGTGTCCTCTTCTGTGCTACCACAGTGCAAATGCTGATTTCTCCTGTGTACATATTAAATATATAGGATAGTGCAATCCCTTTGCTTGGCTCACAGAGTCCTTATTTCTGAGCAGGAATAGTGACAGGAGGCTCACACATTGAGGGGAGATCAGGATTAATCATATCTGTGCAGTGGAAAGCATGTCTCAGATGGCAGGTTGTGAGATAAGGTTTTCTGAAAAGAATCAGGATTGATATGTGTCAGCTCTCTGAAGATGTTCTAAAGATTGTAACATTTAATCTTCCTGATGTGAAGGTGTTGGATTGTCTGCCCCTGTTCATCAGTGCTGGAACATGGGAGGAGAATGTCCAGAAGAGAGAACCAGCTTTTTACATGGAATTGGCGAATTATTCCTAATTAAATCCAGATTTCCGTGCTGTTTGGTTTAAGCAAATGCTGTGGCTTCTTGTTTATGTACACATCTAATGGTATAAAAGTAGATGTTCTGAAGTGTTGAAGTTCAGCTATGATTTCAGTCTAACTCATTAGTGAGTTGAAAGTGTTCAGCCATAAGGAGATATGTGCAGGTGCATTTCAGCCTGATCAATAGGCTAACTCATTCTTTAAATCAGTTTTTATTTATCTTTTCTATTTTGATTATTTAAACATCCATCCTAATGGGAGCATAAGCTTAGGAAATACTGAACAAATGCTAAAGCTGCTTATAGTTGAACAAGTCTATTTTGTTGTAGCAGGGACCTCACAGAAAAGGTGAATTCATTTGAAAGCTCAGCTTTGTGTGTACACTTACTCTGGTCAGCAGCCTATGTAGGTAGGGAATGAGATTTTGGGTGAACTTGTCAGGTGAATTTCTTCTTTCTCCGTTATCTGAAATCCTGTCGCTTTCCATGTAGCCTGATGCAGATGATAGATTTTTCTATCCCAGAAGGTGAGTGTTTAAATTCACTTATAAATCTTTGTATTACTGCTCCAGGAAATTAGACTTCCTGGCACTGTCAGGGTAATGACTTTAACTTAGTAGATTACAAAAATGCCAGCAATTTGTCTTCACTAACATGTAGTGGGGGGGGGAGAGGGGAACTTCACTGAAGCTTTCCTCTGACTTCAGGTTTGTAATTAAGATTAGCTGCTGTTCTCATTTCACTGCTGTTTTAATTTGCTTTCTTTAAATCTTTACAAGTTGACTCAAGCACTCACCTGCCCTTTCCAGCTCCCTTCAATCATTAATTTTGATTGTCGTATTGTGAATGAGTAGAACTGATTGATTAATGGCACCATCCACACCCCTCCTGTGCTTGCTAGTGGAAATTGAGGTACTGGGAAGATCTCATCTGTGAGAGCAAGTAACATGTTCTTGTATTAATATCTTTATTTCATGCATGTTGTTGAGAATTGCCATCAGAATTATTAAGTATCTCTTATTTCTGTTGCTTTACCAAGCAGAGGATTCATTTTGGCCCAGTGTGTTTTTCGTATTTTACAAAGCAGTGAAAGATTTCTCATCTGTCTTCCAGTGCTTTGAGTCAGAGAAAATTTATTGCCTTGAATAAGAAAATTCCCATATGGAACCTGTTCTTGCCAAACTTTCTTCATTCCAGTACCTGTAAATTCTCATTCGTTTTCCCAACACCTGCAAGGAACTCAGAGCAGGCACCTGTGATTTTTCTTTCTTTGCATACACACTGTTTCCATAGCAGACTGCTAATTGTTCTGAGTACTCCACTTACTGTCATAATCTTCTGCAGTTCTTATGTTGAGCCACTTGTTTGTTCAAAGCTGGGTTGAAACGTGACAGTTGCTTCCCCTGGCCTGCTGAGCTGTGCTCTACAGGTGGAAACTCTTTATTTGTGGTCTTTATGGATCTGTTAAACTTAATATTGTAGAACATAAATTTTAAGTTTAGGGATGAAACTGAAGGGTTTGAAAGGCTTATGGGGAGGTGCCTCTGGAATGTGAATTGGAGGTCTGGAAGTACTATTATGTCTTTTGTCTTTTTTCTGCCCTAACATATCTTCTTCCAATTAAAAGAATTGAAATAGCTTCTTGTTTTCTTAATATGACAGCTCAAGCAATTCAAACTGGTATCAAGTGTATTATTATAGAACAATGATTATATTTGATTCAAGTAGATTGGCCTAAGCCTGTAAGAGTTGTAGTCTATACTGACATACTGTGACAGCTTCTGTGTTCTAATGATGTGTGCACTTCCTGCATGAAGCAAATATGGAGAGCATTACTCATTTAGCATGGATTTTAAAAGGAGTGCAAAATCCTGTCATTAATAGTTAACTTGATAAAATTTCCTTAAAACAGAAAATCATTCAGATAGGAGTGTTGCTCTTTTTACATAGGTTGTTTTTTCGAGAGTCTCTGTAAACTAAACAGCAGAGGTTTAGATTGGCTCTAAGAAAGAAATTCTTTACTGTTAGGGTGGTGAGGTACTGGAATGAGTTGCCCAGGGAGGTTGTGAATGCTCCATCCCTGGCAGTGTTCAAGGCCAGGTTGGATGAAGCCTTGGGTGACATGGTTTAGTGTGAGGTGTCCCTGCTCGTGGCAGGGGGGTTGGAACTTGGTGATCTTAAGGTCCTTTCCAACCCTAACTATTCTATGATTCTATAAACTCTAGATGAGGGGAGCAGTGATGGGTGATGGTGACTCACCTGCAGAGATGAGGTGTTTTTCTTTGACTTCTGACCCAATCCTATTCCTAGTACATACTCCAGGGTACCTATAAGGAAACTTGCTGTAGGATTGTACCTTATAAAAAAATGTTTTGCAGTTCTTGCTTGAAAAGTTTTATGTTGACCAGCAAGGCAGAAGAAGGAACGAGTGAAAGATCTATCTTGCTTTTCAGAGACAGCTTTGAATTGGGAATGAACATTGCTCATTTGTCATGATGTTTCCTGTCACTAGCGATTTTCAGTTCTTGCTGCTTGTTGCCAGGATCAGCTGGTTCTTTATGGTAGGTTTGTGTCAGACCCATGCAGAGCTGCTGGACTTCATTGCTGTCATGGTTTAAAACCAAATTCGCACAGCTCATTCACTCACTCCCCCCCTCACCCCCCCAACTCCCAGAGAGTTAGGAAGGAGAATCCAAAGAATGTAGCCCCCACGGGTTGAGATAAGCACAGTTTAATAGCTAAGGTGTAACATAAATCACTACTGCTACTACTACTACAAATAATAGTGATAAAGCCAATAACAAGTGAAGAGAATACAACACCTCACCAGCCACGGACCCATAACTCACTCCACCCTGCCCGACCAAGCACTGACCGATACCTCCTCCATCCCCCCAGAGTCTCCAGCCCTTCTGGGTTTCTCCCGGTTACATCCTGGGTATGACGTGCTATGGTATGGAATACCTCTTTGGCTAGCCTGGGTCAGGTGTCCTGTCTCTTCTTCCTCCCGGCCTCCCCTCCTCCCTGGCAGAGCATGAGCTCAGAAAAGGCCTTGGACAAACCAAACATTTGAGCAGTAACTCAAAACATACTTGATACCAGCAACTGTTCCCAGCCCGAAAGTCAAAACACAGCACTGCACCAGCTACCAAGGAGAAAAATGACTGCTACTGCTCAAACCAGGACAATTGCTAAAACAGTCCTAGTAGTTAGTGATGCATAGTCTTGTCTTGTGATAAGCTCACTGTGCTGCACAGGTGTTACATAAAATAAATCATTAGCACAACTCTTGAGGGTTGTTTCTTCCTTGTTGCATTAGTGCAGGTAGTAAGCCTTGAACAGCTTGGCCTTTGAAGGATGTTGTCCATAGAATGACCTCTGTTTCCTTCTACATAACTGGTGGCATAAAGTTTAAAAAAAAAAACAAAATAATCCCTGCCTTTGTTGAGCAGGTATTGAACTGTCTTTGAACTAGCTGAGCAGTGAAAGCAGCAGATTTTCACCAGATAGAGTGTTTTACCTGGCAGGTACCCATGGTGAGAGATTGTCAAGCATGTCATTAAACACCAGCAACTAGACAAAATCTTTCAGGCTTTTATCTTGATGCATACTGCTGCAACAGGACTTCGGCAGACCTGTAAAGAGCACAGTTACGGTTTTGTATTGTGTTATAATGCTAGAATCTGGATTGAATAAAACGAAGTGCTCTGTTGTGTATGAGTCAGCAAACTTTTGTGGTGGGAACTAAGTTATATCACTGAGTGTCCAAGGTTCTCTTATTGCCTGCTTCTTTTGTTATGTTGCTGTTAATTTCTAGGCCAGATAGAGTTTTCAAGTGCTACATCCTTTGAGCTCTCTTTTGACACACAGGTGACTTCACTGCTCTTTGTAGTTCAGCAGTTACCACTAGAATCATTTGCTATCCATTGGTCTATGCAGGCATTGTCTTAATCAGCATTGTATTGAGGTGAAAGATGAAGGTCTGCCTTCTCTGTAGTTTACTGTCATTGGTGGGCTTGATCACTTGCATTCTTGTAGACATTTGACATTGTATATTTGTGGTAAGTTTTGCAGGAATATTCAAATATCAATAAGGACCACAGCTCAACCTTGCTTTTCTGAATTCTGCCACTAATTCTTTTCACTTACTAGTATGATTCTGTCCTACAACACTCTTCTTTGGAGACTGTGAGGAAACATACATTGTT
Source organism: Melopsittacus undulatus (assembly GCF_012275295.1). Taxonomy (NCBI): domain Eukaryota; kingdom Metazoa; phylum Chordata; class Aves; order Psittaciformes; family Psittaculidae; genus Melopsittacus; species Melopsittacus undulatus. The sequence goes on along the minus strand of NC_047538.1, from coordinate 14,924,808 downwards.
TTGGGAGAAATACTAATGATATGACAGAACCCCACACAGTAACTGTGTACAGTAGCACTGCTGGGACTGCTGAAGCTTTGCTCTTTGTGGTTTAGTCATTCCACCAAATCGTGTGAGAGGAATTTGAGACCATTACAGGACCAGCTCTCACTTTGGTGTTCTGTGTCAGCTCAGGAATGTGAAGAGTAATTTTGGCTTTGCTTTCTGGTAATTGCTACCATGTTTGTCAAATTGTTGTTCTCTTGCTTCTGAGAATGCCTCAGTGTTGCAGCTCTGATCTGTGTTTTCCAGTCTCTTGCTTTGTTCATAGGGATTTCCAAGAAAAAAATTGTATTTGCAGGTGAGATAGGTTAGACTCCTGGTAAGGTGAAATGGCATTTGTGGAATAGAAAAGCTCCTGCAGCTGTAGCAAGGGGAAACACAATGTTTGTGTGGCCCAACTATCCTATAAATTGCCCAGTTAAGAAATCTACTTTTGTGTCAGGAAGTTTTGAGTTGGGAACTTGAAGCATGCTTCTGTGTGGAGGGCATACACAGCCAGTGAAAACTGAGGAAGAAATTTTTGAACCATGGTAATTAAATGCCACTAATGCCTTCCCCAACTCTAATATGGACACTTCATAATGGGAACGGCTTTTTCAGTTTTAGGTTATGTAGCTTCAAAGTTTAAGCCTGAGGGAACAGTGGGAAACAGCTGCTGGGATAGGGAAGTAGGAGGAATTATTGCAGTGATATGAAGATCTCTTTCAGCTCTACACTTATACAGAGTTGAGAACATGAAGCTTTTCATGAAGTCATAAGGTGGTTGTTCTTGTCCATCACTTCTTGTCTCTGTTATTTGTTTTCCTGTAGAGCTCCTTTTTTTCCTTTTGTCTTCTACCTCTATCTTAACAGCTAGAGGTCACATGAAAGGTGAGCTAGGAAGGCCACTTTCTTTCTGAATTGTTTTAAACTCTTCCTTCTGAATGAGAAAAATCTGACTCATCTCTGAGGTGAATCAACAGCCACAACTATTGCTCCACTTTATTCTTTTCTTGCATTCTTTCATGGTCAGTGCTCCTCATTGGAGAGGAAAAGCTGGCAGGAGACAAGTCTCTCCCACTCCAACTTTACACCTTTTTTTCACCTGTGATTCTCATGGGTCTAGAAAATAACTTCAGTAGTCAGCTTCCAGCTCCTTCTTGCCTGAGGCTGATAACCAAGAACATCAATCTATTATAATAACTAGCAGCATCTTCAAAAGGCAGGAGTCCCAGGTGGTAAATTCCCTTTCCAACTTGATGAGAATTTGTGGCCAAGTTATGAATGCACAGAAAATGAGACTTACGCATGTGGTTATAACATCTTAAACTAGAACAGCCTATATGTACTTGCACAATAAAGTAGCCTATGAAAAACTAAACAGCAGGAACTCCACTCAAGCACATGGTAATTACAGCAGCTACTGAGGAGATGGAGTGATCTGGAGCTTCAGCAAAAGACAGAGCTGAAAGTAAGAAAGTCTCATTTTTGCATTCCAGCATTGCTACTGTCTTGCTGAGTGGCCTTAGGCAAGTTAATTGCATTCAGATCCAGGGCTATAGTGAACTCGTTTGGGAAGTGTCTGCTACTGCCTCTGCCTTCACTAAAATAATTACTGATAGTTTCACTGCTGCTGTGATAACCAGTGCAAATGGAGTGTGCATGATCCATTTCTAAAAACAGCAGAACTCTTCCAAAGTACTGTGTGTCACAACTGTTGTTAGCACCACAGTGACAGAAAAATCAAATAAAACTAGAAGTTCTGTTAAAGGGGTGGATGGTATTACCTTGCTCCAGTGGGATGTTATGTGAATGGACTGAGGAGTTCATGTTCGAGTATTTCAGAAATATCTAATACTATGAATTGCTTTGTATTCTTACTATGTACATTACACTTAGTGTGCATTTTTATGGAGAAGTTCAACTGTATTACTTATGATGCTTGTGCTGATAGGCATATACAGAAACCAACACGTAACTTAAGACCTTGGCGAGTTTTACAGCCCAGCCACAACATTTGCTTTAGTTATAGCAAGGTGTGCTCTCTGACGATGCACTATCTTAACCCTTCAACCACTGACTGGATTTTCATGTCCATTATACTTGTGTAACATTTCTGATGATAAAATAGTTAATGTTGGAAAGCAATAGATGTCAGATCTTCGCCTTTTCACAGCCTTCCCTGTACTGTTTGCCCCAGCCAAGAATGGTTAATACTGGTTTTCTCCCTGCTTTGGCTTGTGTATGTTTTTGCCTGTCTCATTTAGCATTTCTGTTCTACAAGCCATTCTAATTGTTACTCTAAAATAGAATGCCTGTTATTACAGAGCGTAGCTCATTCTATGGATGCTGCTCAAGGACTGTTTATAAAATGACAATGTGCCATGAAAGTCTGCCAGGAATAAAAGCAGGAGTTGGTGGGGACGTGTTTATCCCGCATAACTGCCTCAGTCTTGGGACTTAGTCACTGCAGTGAAAAACTCCATCCATCACTGTTGCATTATGTCAGATTTTCTGCCATGCTGTACTCCGTCTCAGTGAAGAGATAACAGTGAAAGCCAAGAGACTTCCCCAGTTCCCCTTGCCCTCCTTTTAGCATAAGCATAAAAAATGAGATGATAATTTGAAGAGGGGTACGGATGGGAAAGTTCTCCTGATTGCCTCGCCATTGTTACTGTGAAGTGCAAGGAAAAGTAACACAGCTTCTCTTAGAATTTAGAGATGAAATTTCCTGTCAAAATCAATTACAAAAACCTTGTTGCACAAAGTTATGGTTGTCTCTAGTGTCCATCAAAAGTACAGCAGCAAAGTTCTGCTGACGAAGCCACTTGACAAGAGAACAGCAGAAAGTTTCAGAACAGCTGAGGCAGAAAAATGGTGTAATGTCGATTTAAATCCCTTGCCAGATTTCCAAAAATAGTGTGTGCATAAGTAAAGGAGGTTGTTACAGCTCCAGGTGAGTCTTAAAAAGGCTGTGCCTTGAGGAGTAATAGCAATGTGGATAAATTTCTCAGAGGCCTGCGTGACTCAGGTGCTGTCAGAACTCAACATTAGACAGGCATCTCTCAAATCTGACTTAAAGTATCTGTCAGGGGCGCTCCAGCTGTCCCATCTGGTATTCTTTTGCCCACAAAAATGCATACTGATGCCCTGTAATTAAGTGTTGGAACAGGTTCCTCAGGGAGGTTTTGAAGGGTTCTCTATCATGGAAGGATTTCAAGACCTGACTGGACACTGGAATAAATAACCTGGTCTAAATTCAGCACTGAGCCTGCTTTGAGCAGGAAGCTGGCCCAGATGACTGTAATTGTTCTGTGTGACTCTTGTTAAGTGATTGCAAAGTCAGCCAAAAAAGTTTGCCTGCAAAAAACATGGGTTTTTTAGAGATCATTGTTTTCCAAAGCAACTTAATCCATGACAGCTAGACAGATGAATCAGGTGGGAAGAAGAATGAGAGCACCCATTTGTCAGTGAAACCTGGGAAAGGAGCATATATGCAAAATGCACCTTAGTACATGGATCTCAGTTTGATTTTATAATGCATACTTTCTCTGGTGCCAGCACAGTAAACCATGGACTTCTCAACACTATGTTAATCAGTCTCTGAAGGTCTGCTTACAAATGGCTAATGATGGGGGAGAGAAAGGGGAATAAAAATGAAATAGTTGTACGATTCTGAACTAATTACAAATTGAAGTACTAGAGACCAGGCAAAGAGGCCTTCCTTATAGTGCAGCCAAGACAGAGGAGGTACATGCAGTAAGGAGTCCAGCATCTTTTCCACTTTTGCTTGAACAGTATTTATTATAGTTAATGGGGAGCTTTAATCATGGAGTTAATCTGAAAATTAAAGTAAACTGGACTGTCAAATAACCTGTGCATTCTAAATTGCAGAAGTCACTGATGCTCATTAGTCAGATTGAAGCTGCAGTCTTGTTTTGCAGAAAGGCAAATAAAAAGAATCACAAAATTAAGACCTCTATTTTCTCAGCATTAATTTCTAGTGTGGTTACCTGCACAGCTGCTGCAGTCCTATTATCTGACTCATTACTTTGTAAACCACTTTGAGAGATGTTGAATGTGAAAGCTGCTATATAAAGTCTTATTTATTTCGATAACCCTGAGTGCTCTGCACAGGCCTAAAAGCTCCCCCCCTTCTCTAGCATGACAGGGGAATCATATGACTTAATGTGCCATATACCTCTAACTGTGGATTCAAGAAAAGTGACCTTGAACTGAGAGGCAGGCATTTTACATTATAAAGCAGACACTTAAATTTACCTGTCAAACAGAAGCGGGGGGAATCTTACATCTGCATGGTTTAGAAAGCAGTGTCAATCCAACTGTTCATTGCTCTGAACCCACTGAGGGTTTGATTGCTGACCCAGGCATTTTCAGGTGATCAGTGTGTGGTAGAAAGAAGAGCATTTTTATTTCATCCTCTCAGATCTTGGTTCCAGCCCTGAATTTCTGTGTCTTGGTCATAGGGAAATGTGGAATTCTGTAATAGCATGATGCATCTTTTGTCTCTTTAGGAACAGACCATGATTCAGGTTTCTTTGGAAAGAGGATATGTGAAGAGCAGTCCTTCCACCTCATGTCCGATTTGGTCATGCTTCCCATGCTTTAGGATCTCCTTACTTTACTGAATATATTGTTGCTTTTGCAGGAGACATTTAGAGCGACTTCGCATTCTCTTTCACCAGTAGCCTCAGTAAAGTGTAAGTACCAAACACACTGTGACAGTCTACTGAAATAGGCTGAGTCTAGATAGGCAAGATAGAAACAGTGTGGGAGGGGAAAAGGGGACACAGACAGCTGAAGTGAGTGCAGTCACACAGCATTTTAGGGGCAGATTTGGGAACAAGGAGGAGGTTTCCTGATTTCTGAAGCAGCGTCTTTCTGCTGGCTCATGCTAACAAGCCAGCTAGCAAGCCCATTCCATTTGGAAATGTCATACCTTCTTGTCCCTCACATGCAAAGCCAGGAACAATATTTAATCTAATGAGCTCTGTTTTGAGACCTATAAAACCCTAAGCAGCAGATCTGTAATCATGATTATTGCATCTTGCCCTGCTGAGAGCTTAAAAATGATGAGCAAGAAAGGCATCTCCTAAGACTCATTCAAAATATGAGCAGGCAAGAATTAAGATCTAGAGAAAGGATTTGCCTTAACAAGAGCATCCCCAATGACCTTTAAACACTTAGAAAATTGAAAGTCTGCATTCCTTGCATATGCAGGTTTCCCACTTCCTTTTTTGGGATGCTCTGTTCATTGAGTCATAAAACATGTTAGTGTCACTGCCGAGCACAAAGGCAACTTGCGGATATGTAAGAGGTGAGATGAGAAACATTGAGGATGACTGAGCTGTTAGTTGCATTACATCATGCTTGGGATTTCTCAAGGAATGAGAAAGTGTGTGTTAGGAGCATGAGACCTAATTCCATTTATTCAATTACTTGAGCACTGCTTCCAGGAGAGTATTTGCCTTCAGGTTAGTACTAGTGTCTAAAACTAAAGACTTGGTAAAGGCATGTGTGACTTAGATTTGGGTGGTTCTGCAAGGTCTTGGTTAATAGATAAATCTTAACAAGCAGGTCCTTGCCAAATCCTACATACCTGCTTGTTGAAAGCAATGCTGAGATTAAACCCACTGAAATTAAACGGCATTGGCAGTTCTCTATGTGGCTGGATCCCAGTTTCCCTGAAACACTTAAAATTTGGTGCCACTGCTCTCACTGCAGCCTGGACACTTCTTTCTAGATCCAGCTATGGACACAGCCCATAAGAAGCCATCAGGGTGTTCGTAACACTGCCTTGCATATGTGAGTGATTAGAAATAGGTATAGATGGTAACATGATGGAAATTTTGATACTCTTGAGCAAGTATTTCACCCTATTTACACTTATATTGATCTTTTCAGAGTTTTCTATAGGCATGAACAACCTCCACAGTAAATGTCAGCTTCTGCTTAGAATCTTTTACATGAGTAGTCTTAAGCTCAATTTTTAATTGCATAATATTCCCGTAAGAAAGCTGCATTGAAATTGAAAACTCTACTAAACAAAGTGGCTACTGAGTGAGAGATCTTTTCACTATTTAAGCAGTGATGAAGAGGTTTCAAAAAAGATGTCGGAGTTGTTTGAAGTAGCGTCTGTTGTGGCTTTGTAAGATTTCTCCTATGACTTTCTGGTGGTTCGTGAATACAGGCCATTCTGGAGGGTGATAAAGATGGGACAGGCTATACTTGGATGCTGTGTAGTGTTCCCCTGTTCCCTCTTGAAAAATGTCTCTGTGCTTCTTCTTTTTGTTTCAGCCAAGTATCTCAGTCAGTGCTACATGCTGAGGCCCCAGCTCTTTTTCTGTTTCTTTTTTCTTTATTTTTTAACTTGCAAGTATATTTATTTGTGGTTATAAAATAGCTAAGGACTCAGAGAGCTATTTTTCTCCAGATAATGTTGTCTTATCCCACATTCAGGTCCGAATTTAAGTTTTATAGCAAGGTGCATGTTGTCAGGAAACCTATAATTCTACGGGCAGAACTGGTTTTGTGTCAGTTCTGCCTGTGATTATCAGCTATTGAGACAGTGCATCAAACAGCAGATATGTTCACATCCAATAGAAACTTCCCTTATTTTCTACTAAGCAGAAAGGAGAGGACCCCTTCACTCCATGCCTTTGAGGTGGTACGTCCCAGTGCATATCAGTTCAAATGAAGGAGGAGCAGCAACATCTTCTCTTGCTTCTCACCATCTGTCCCTGCCTGGATACAGTGCTTTGAGGATGGGTAGAAAATCTTCATTCTTGAAGGCATTAAGGTTTCTGTCTTGTGCTGAAATCCATGGAAATTAAGTACCCAAGTACTGTACCTTGAAAGCCTGGGCTGCCAGGTCTATTTTTTGTTAGAGAAGATGAAGAAAACCTTCTGTTCGTGCTGCTTCTGCTCTGGCCTGACGTTTATTTGACATTGAATACATCATATTCTTTTTCTTGGGTGCTTGGGAGATACTTAAATTGTCTGACAGCAGTATCGTGACTGTAATTGAGACAGATTAGAGGCACTGAGCTGCCTTTGGGTGTGTGTGGCAGCTTTCATAAAATGGCGAGAGAAACCCACTTTTGACTTTGGAAGCTGTAGCAGGAACTAATTAGCAATTTCAGGACACAAACAGGATTGGAGGAAGTGTTTGGGTTGGCGTATAATAAATTATTTAATAACATGAGGCAGTCTTTCCATATGGCACTTATAAAATGCTTATAAGGGCAAGATTGCAGAACTGTGCTTGTAATGAACCAAGCAGGCTTCCATTATCAGTCCTGGTGATTGGGAATCACTCACCTTTAATTTCTCTAGGCTAAGAATGGACCTGCTAGCTTCTCAGCTTGGGTTCTGATAACCCTTCCCCCCAAAAGGTTAGTTGTTTGTATCCTAATGTTTCCTTCCTAGTGGGAAATGTTTGGTGTTTCAGTGAGGGTGGATCCACTGGAGAATAGACAGATTTATTCTTCTTATTTCAGGAATTCAAGCTGTGGAGTTCTGCCTTCACTGCCTTAAGCAGATGGCCTCTAACAAGTAACTGCATTGATATGAATAACCAAATACCTCTGTAATGGCTTATGACCATTTATAAGACTTTATATAAAAATCATGATGAGAAGTAGAAGTAGACTTGGTGAAGCTTGAGTAACCTAGAAGGAAGCTTTCAAATTGGCTTCCAAGCATAGTTCAGCATGCATGAGCTCTGAAAGGTTTGTTTTTTCTCTTGAAGTTGTTTTTCCCTTGGCACTGAAGATAAAACTCAGACAGGCTGCGAAGGGGAGAACCTGACAGGTGCCAGCCCAAGTGGAAATACTGTCTGTCGATCCTTGTCTGTCGCACCTCTAAGCAGTGCCCATAGCTGATACATCCAAATGCTTGTCAGAAGCCTGCGAGCTTTCAAACCAGAGCAGAAAATCCCTCAGCAGCAGGGCAGTGTTTTGAAGCTCAGTCAGTGGAAACCCCCATAGTCCCATACCTGACAAAGCAGTCCTGTTTCTGTAAATTCCCAAGTGATGAAGCATTTCCGTTTGCCTTGCTGGTTAAGATTCAGTGCCAGCATCCCAGCATATAAAGCCAGAGAAGGGCTGATCACACATAGGCTTTGGGTCCCTCATGCCCTGCCTCACTGCAGGCTTGGTAGAAAGAAAATGCATCCATGGAGGTCTGGAGGAATGTGGCTACTGCTTCCAGGCAAAGCAGTGGCCATGTGCTGCAGTCACCCCCCAGCACCAGCCAGGCTACCAGGACTACCGGATGCTGCCTTTTCATGGCTGCCAGCTCTGCAGTACCACCACATGGGTGGGCAGGTACAGTGCTCCCCAGTCAGACAGTGGGGTCCCACCTGATGCTGGAACTTACAGCTTTGGTCTGTATAATACCGTGGCCTCTGTTTCACTCCACGGCCCCTCATGAGCTTTGATTTACTGGTGTACCTACTATGTCAGATATAGGTCATGTAGCAATGGACAGGGCATTTAGTGAGACCATACACAGCTTCATGATCCAATGAATTTCATAGAGCCTCTCTTGGAGACAGGAAAAAAGATACTTACAGGAAGAGTTTTCTGTGCTTTTTCCATCTTTCTGGCATAACTTGGTACTTAACGGGACTTAGTGTGGATATTTCAAGTAAATAAGTGCTACCATATAGGGTTTTTCATGTTGCCATGCAGCTGCCTACCATAGTGGTGTTTTCCCCCCTTATCTGTGCTTCCCTACTTGCTGGGGCTTTCTGGCAGTAAGCTTTATAAAACATTTCCCCATCTAAACCATTCTGAATCATGTCAGAATCTTTAATAAAATAAATTCACTTAAGTGGCATGTGGAACCATGGCTCCTTTTGCAGTAAGCTTTTCTCTGCAGGCAGGTTTCTATGACTGAGCTGGGAAGAAGCTAAATGCTCGTTAGCTTCCTAGAGTCAGAGCAGCTGATTGGCATCTGGAACTGCAAAGCTGAGTTTTACAGGGGCTCAAGGCCAAAAAAGGGCAATTTTGAACACATGAGCCTTAGTTAAACACACACCAAAGACCAGAGGAAAGAAAATGGTAGATCTAGGCAGCCACAAGTCAAGGGAAGGAGTCCCTTAACAGTGCTGTTGATTTTCAGTGATGACTCTAGTTCTGAGACATTTTTGTGTTATGAGGCTTTTGTACTTGTTGATAAGATGCTAACAGCAACACATTGTGGTTTATGACTAGACATAGCTGTGGTGTGATTTTTTTTTTTTAATCATTTTTAATGGGCTTTCCTTCAGGGCATCACTCAGTGTATCCCTCTTTAATAAACACATTTGGTGCAGTAAGTCTTCTGATGGTTGGGCTGGACATTGAAGCCTCTGCACAAGTAATGGCATTGCAAAGATTCTGTCTCAGATCTCAGACCTGTTCAGCTGCACCACATAGCAGCTGTGATCAGAAAAGCAGTAGAATGTTTTACTGAGCTGGAGATGGATTTTTTTTACCTGATTTTGATATTTTTAGTTTAAGAAGTCCCTCAAAACACACATGTTCTGGCATGTATACATGAATGTACAGTTACAAAACCACATTTGTTTATATAATGTGAAAAGTATTAATTTTCTTCAAGTTCCCAATCCTCATTAGCTTTGCCAGCTGTTTCTCTGTTTCTTCTGTTCCTTTGGGAAAGCTTAGTTGAATGGAAAAGGCTTGCAATATGGCCCAAAAGCAGCAAATTCAAGCCCTACTAAGGCAAAAAGGAAGCAAGTCCCAAATTGGAGACTCCTCCATTTAAAAGCATTCCCCATTAAGAAGATGAGTCAATTTTTTTCATGCCTCTTGTATCCAGTGAGACTTTCTGTAGTGTCACTCTATTACTGCATCTTTTCAGAGTTGCAAATAGGGAATGGTCTTTGGCTGTGCTATGGATTTGAATTACTGTGGTGTCTGCATATGTTCTTGGCTTCTGCTTGCAGCCTTGAGGACAGTCAGTTGACAATTCCCTGAGACTCCACATCTTCTGCTGGTGTAACTGGCACAAATGCCAGAAGCCAGACAAGCCAGAGCACTGATTGTGCAGTCCTTGCTATTGCTATCTGTGGCTGAAAGGGAGGGGTGACAAAATAGAGCTGATTGGTGCCATGAACAAGAAGACATCCCTCAGGGCATGTGAGTGGTCACCAAGCACTACCATCTGGGTCCTTTCAGGGAAGAGAAGGAAAACAAGTTGGTCGTGTAATTCTGGGCTCTCGCAGAGACAGGAACAGACATGTCAGAATCACCCATGGTCAGTAGTAGCAGCAGCAGCACTGAGATCTAAATGAATGAGCATGGACATTTGGCCTTGTACGCTGTTGTTCTAGTATTTCTGTTACATAGCAGATAGCAGGGAAACAACATGATCAGTGACATACTCTAGTATCGATCTTGTGTGCAAGGGCCAGACTGCTGTCTGTCGAAGAAGTCCCTAGTGCAATGCACATCATTGCTGTGCCCACTGTCCTTTTGGCTGTTAAGAGGCATGAGACTACCTGAAAACTTCAGGAAGACACTTCCCTAGAGGGTAGCAGGCAAGATTGTCCATATCTAGGAGCATTTGCATTGCTGCTCTCCTGGCATATTGATCCACCATCAGCAAGATCACAAGCCTGCTAAACCTCATCTGTATCCTGTCTTAAAATAGAGACAAGGGGTAAGTAACAACCCTAAGACTACCAAAAACAGGATTTCTCCTGATTTCTCATGGTAAGGCAAGAGAGCGTTCACCCCCTAGCTTAGTCTCAGGTGTGCCTGTGCTATGAGCAGTACAGGACCCTTGCACTGTAGCAGTGTCAACAGTGTCACACTGTGAAACCCTGCAGAGCTGGCAGAACTCTGATGCCAATTAGTTTGCTATTCACTTGTGTATGTGAGCCAGGGTTTGGATCCAAATCCTATCCTGAGATTTTGCAGTGGAGATGCAGGGCCTGGGCAGCATACTGGGAGCTTGCAAACACTGTGGTGATCTGGTTATAGGAAAAGGGGAACCTGTACTTCCAAACAGATCATGTTTTATACGTAGGTCACAAAGCAGAGACTCCAGTGTGTGTTCTGTGTGTGTGAGAGAGGGGGGAAAATGTTATTTAATGTTTGATTCTTAGATACAAACTGCATTTCAAAGCAGACTTTGCTTTTGCAGTAACATGATTGTCCTGTTCCTTTAAAAGAAAATGCATTCAATTATCACTGTGAAGTAAAGAAAAATAACTTTGAATCAGAGAAACTGGCAAGAGAGTAAGAGTTAACATTTTGTGTACTGTACTTGATGTCTCCAAGGTCAGATGCAAGTCTTCTAGGACTGGGGTAAGGAAAGCTGTTTACATGAGCCATCCATTTTAATCATTCAGCCAAAGGGATTAATGTTAACTTTGGGTCCAAGGCGTTGTTGGTTTGTAACAATGGTGTTTCTCAAAACCAATCAAAACCATTGCTAAAGGTGACCTCTACAATGCTTAAATGTGCTGCAGTTCATGCAGGTGCCTCCTCTGCCTTTTGGTGGAAATCTTTAGCAACTCTCTCCTGCATCAGTCTGGCTACTAGGCATGCCCTGCCCTTCAGTAACAGCACATTCCCCCTTTTGAACTAGTAGCTTGGATAGTGCTCTAGTTAGCAGCAGCAACTTTCAGATCCTTATTAAGTATTGGTCCTCCAGAGCCTTTACTGCTGATTAGTGACAGAGGAGAGAAGGTTGTTAACGGAACATCTGCAGTTGCCTAGAGACTTAGCTACATATGCTTGAAAAAAGGCTTTGTTATTGGGCAGGGTGTCAGATGCTGTTGGGAGAAATGCTGCTTGCAGGTCCTTTGGAAAGGGAGAGCTGTATTAGCTTTAAAATGTCTGTTCACAGAAAACAGAAGTGCTGGAACTCAGACAAGGTCAGAATGGGTTTTATTTAACTGAACCATCTCTTTGTTGAACTGTGTATTCTTTGAATATGAAGTGGAATATAACCAACCTCTTATAAAGCATTTGCTGTTAGAGAAGTTACTTTGACAACTTGTGGAGCTTGGGAAATGTAAAGAATAATAGAAATAGCAAAAAAAAAGTTTGCTTTCCCAGGCATCCTTATTTCTCCTGCACTGCCTTGCCCTCCCATTTCTTTTTCTTGCTGTCTTTCTGTCTTCCCTGCAGTCAGCTCAGCTCTTTGTGTTGGTTTTCTGCATACCTCCACACTTGGTAGTGCTGCTAACAGTCCTGTTACATCCTTTGGGGCGGGGGATTGCTTGCTCCCCTTTGTAACTAGCATGCCATTGCTGCTTTCATTGTGGGAGTACATGGTAAGCTGGGAAGAGTGTATGTAATTTTAGAACTTGTGTGTGATTTAGATTAGTTGGAAAGGTCACACATTTTGGTGTTCGTTTTCTAAATAGAAAAACTCCTCTTAAACATTCCCTCAAGCCTGATTTGAGTCTCGTGTGTCCCATATTATTCTGGTTGTTCTTTTCAATACTATTCAAAGGCTAGTCTGTCTGTCTTCAGAGCTCCTGCACAGCGGTGGATGCTGCATTCGTGATTGAGTCTCTGCAGTAAGTGTAATACCTGTCCTGACTTGTGGTGTACCTTGAAGTGAAAGCTATAGGGACTACTCAGAACTTTCCACCTTTTATTTCTTCTTCATTTGTTGCAGAAGTTTTCTATGCCTCTGTGGTATGACATTCAGTATTCTACATGTATCTGCATTGAGCTGCATTCTCCATCAGTTATTCCAAGCATTTGGCACTGTTGGAGCTGGCTGCATTTTCACTACTGTTAAGCCTTTCAATTAGAAGAATCTTGCAAGTTTATGTTGGCATTCAAGCTGCTGTGTGCATGAGTGCTGCAGCACAGCATACAGATGGAATGGAGCTGATGAGCTGGGTTTTTTTAAGGATTTGATTACTGTTTTTATGGAAGGAACCAGTTGCCTCCCCCCAGTCTTCTGTGGGTTTTTTTCATGGAGTCTTCTATAAATCCATACTGCAGGGAGAGGAGTTCCTGGAAGGGGGGGGGGTTCATGTGCAGCACTGGTTTCTTGCTTACATGTTCTGAAAACATTTCTATAATAAATTATTCTGAACTCTAGTTTACAACTGTTTAACTTGCAAACAATGATCTACACAGGTTGTAATGAAGTTACCAGCCTGCTGTTGGTAGAGGGCAGGAGGCCAAGATCTGTGGAGCTTTTCTTTCTTGCAGAATCAAATTGTTCATTTCTTTTACTGACATGAGCCTTTACTTTTTTGTTTCTTCTTTTTTTATCTTTGTTTTTTCTTTTGGCTCCTAGTTGCTCAGGGAGGCTGCTTGCTTATCCTACAAAGTCTGTTAGTAGGTGACCTTGCGGAGAAGCTGCAGTCTGGGCTCCTCTCGCTCCATCTGCCGGCGGCTGTAGCATCCTGCGCTCGGAATTGGCAAGCACGGGAGATGCAGCTCAGGGCAAGCAGATCAGCCTTTCAGATTCCATTCCTGCTCAGCACACCCTCGGTGTGGTCCTGGACTGCATCTCTTGGTTTAGTGTCACCCCAGAGAGAGTCCAGATGGTGCTGCAGCTTCTCTGTGTTGCGAACCAAAGCATATTAAGTGGAAGATTGCCTTCAAAAGTGGTCCGAATCAAAGCACTGATGTAAACATGCCTATGGACATTGCATGGATGAGTAGCTCTCAGAATTCATGTTAGTGATCTTTTTTTTTTTTCCTAGGGATAGGGATTTTTAATTTTTCCTGCAGTGTTGCCAGTGTCTTTCCAGCTTCATATGAAATTTGCCTCTTTAAACAGCGACCCAGACATTTTGTGTGGATAAAAAATGAAGCAGCACATTTCTGCTACAGCAGTAGAATTCTCATCTGACCAGCATCCACATGTGTATAATTTCCCATGCCTGCAGCAGGAGAATAAATCATAAATGGGTTGGATGGTGAAAGGGAATAGATCTGGCAGCCTTGCTCCAAAGAGTTGTCTGAGTTTGGGATTAAGCTGGTGTATCAGAGATAGGCACCTGGTGCACTATTTTATGTTATTGCCAGGGTGCAGCTAAGTATAGGCACAGAATCAGCATCACTGAGATGAAAGCAAATAGGTTTGTGGAGGAGATAATCCTGGAACTGCTGCATCATTCTTAGCACAGGGACTAAGGTGGATGCATCAAGGTGGCTGATCAGTCCCAGTTAATTCCTCAGGTGTTTTCTGTTCAGGATTGAAATTGCTGTCTGTGCTGTCACTGTTCTTTGGGCAAATAAAGGATAATCCACTTGGCATCTCCTAGTAGCATGAACTTCACGCAGAACTAATCCATTTGCCAAGTTTGAGCAACTCTGCTGCAAGAAAGATCATCTTCCTTTTTTTGAGGAAGATGAGTCTAATGTGGGAGCTCTTCCTTTGTTATACACATTCATGCCATTAGCTGGGGGGAATGTGTAGATGCTGTAAAATGGTGTTTACAATGACATTAGTGTCTGAAGGGTTTTCCGTTTCTCTAAAAGGCAAAAGCTAATATGGTAAACTTATTTACTTTGCTTTCTGCAATAAATGACTTATCCCCATGCTTTTCCAGGAGGAAACAGTGCAGATTGCAACTCAGCACAAATCTGTAATGGATGGGAAAAGTCTCATTTATTCCAGGAGAAATTATCTTTTTAATGGGAGTGCTGAATCTGAGCTATAATTAAAATAGCTTTTTAAAGAAAAATAGTGGATGTTTTTTCTTTTGATGTATTACCCATCACTAATGACCCTTTTCTTTCATTTCCATTTAAAAAAATGGGCTTAAGCAGTTACCCGTATATTGCACAAAAGTAGCATTACCTGAAAAAAATAATTAAGATGGTCTGGAAATTAAGGAAATCAGTTTTGAAGAGAAGCAGGTGCTTAATGGAGGTGAGACCAGCTGTGCCTCCCAGGAACGTGCTGCAAGTGCTGCATGGAAAAGTGTGCAAGGCCTCCACGCAGCACTGGAAGGAAATTTATAATAATTCAGACAAATTGCATCCTATAAATAGCAGAGCTGGATTCATTAGGACAGGAGGCAGATGGAGAAAATATAAAACTTGTTTGTTTCTTTTTAAGGGACTATAATGCTTATGAAAAGTGTCAGCTTGCTGTCAATAAGGGAAAAACCCTCCGGTGCAGCAGTAACTTTCTCGCTATTAGGTTCTCATCTCTGCTAATGAGCAGCCATCCATGCAGGGCATTCATAGTACTTTGTTTTAGCAACTCCTGCCAGCCTTTCTCTGGCATAACCAGGCTGACACAGAAGTCCTGCAATACTGGAAACCTGCAGCAGTTGAGAGCAGCAAGGGAGACCCAAGGGAGGAAGGAGTTTCATGTTAGCACTTGCTAACTCTGCTTAAAGCAGTTGCTAACAGGGCAGGGGCATAAATGTAGTTGGGAAGTGGGGATGTGTGGAATACAGTGGGAATCATCCACCAAACTGGCTAAGGGGTTAGCTCCAAAGCAGGAATGTACTGGTAATTGATAGAGGAAATGCTGTGCATTACTGAAGAGAGAAGGTGAAGACATTTTTGAGATGCTCTTACATTAGTTAGTAGGAAAAGAAGAGGCTTTCATGCATGAAGAGAAGTAATGACAAAAAGCGGGAAGTGCGTGACTGGAATGCAGCTCTGTCCACAGGAGGTAAGCAGAGGTGAGAGGGTTGTTGCATCTCAGTATTCATACACAGTGAGGTGGTGCAGAGAAGGAATAGTGTCCAGTCAAAAAAGGAATTTATCTGACAGAAAGGGCACATTGTAGACAGCACTTAAATAACAGGAGAGGGTGAACGTATGGGGCTGTTCCCAAATGTGCCAAAATTATAACTAGGCACTTTAAAACAAAGCCATCAGAGAAGACTGGCTGAACAGCTACAAACTGTTCAACCACAAGCAAGTCTGAGCTCCAGTATAGCAGTAGTAAATGTTCTGTATGAATATTATCTGTTAATGAATATGCTTTAACTCTTCTGCTGATCTGATTTATATTTCAGCGAAGCTTTCTTAAAAGATAACAGTACCAGAATTCCAGTTAGCTATCCTAAGAGATTTTTTTAAGGACTAGTGTTAAGGAAGGGAATACTACCTGCTTATCAGTGTTTTTTCTTTAGGATTCTTAGATTGCCAATTCACCTTGTAAAGTGGCAGAGGAAAAAGGTGATATGAAGGTCGTATTGCAGTCAGATAATCACAAACTTATTATAGGAATGACGAAAAGCTATACACAACTGTTCATGCTTCATGTATTAAGTAACTACAGTTTTTCTCAGCATTCAATATAAAGGGCAATGATCCCAGAGCAAGGAGAGGACATTGGAAAAGAGGAAAGTAAGTGGTATGGCTTGGCAGGATGCCTTTGGGGATTGCCATCTGCCGTGACTTGTGCATATCTGTAGGGTGTCATGTAGTGAGCAAGTGGTGGCACTAAAACCAGTCACAGACACGGAGCAGGTTAGCTATCCAGTCCTTGGAGAAGAATGCAAACGTGCTGGGAGGCATGTGAGAAGCTGAGCAGGAAAGCAGGAGCCAGCACATGGGAGCTCATGGATCCTCATGCATAGATCAGTTTTCTGGTATGGAGCAAAGAAACCCTTGTCTAATTAAGTGTGTTTTCTTGCTTTCAATGGGATAAAAAGCCCTGTATATCCAGGGGCTTAACATTGCCTGTGTTTATGGATAGTGTTGTACAAGGTTTGAAGTATTGAGTTCTGAGATCTTGACTCACATAGCCCCACAGCAGTACTAGTAATTTGAAATGTAAGGCTTTAATTTCAGAAAGCCTTTAGCAATATGCTAAAAATAATCAATGGGGTTTCCACTGGCCAGAATAACATTGTCCAGTCTTCTTGCTCCTAGACTTGGTCCAAGATGTCTGAAATATCATAATCTGTGATACATGCTGGAAAGTATGTATGTGAGACATGGGTGATGTTGAAGAGAAACTACCAAAGAGGTGATTTGTGTTTGTAGGTTCCCTGCCTTGCATATAGAGAAGAAAGTCTTCCAAAACATGCTTCAAAACATGCAAAGACTTGGAATGATGGAGTTGCTGCCTAAATACCCTTTTTTTTAATGTGTGTAGATGGATAAATCCTAATCCTATGGATGAGGAAGTCAAGATGTGGATGGTACTGTAAATTACTCAGCACCACGAAAGGAAATCCATGACAGAGCTGGGAATAGTTCTCATTCCTATTGTGCTTAAACTGCAAAGCTAATAGAGCGATTCTGGGGATACTTAGTTGTGTCTTGCTGTCTTCCATTGTGATACAGTCCTGGTGTGTTTCTTTACCTGATATTTGAACTGGAGTCAGCATTTCTCCCTTCCCCTACCGACTGGGGCTTCTAGTCACTTTGATATCTTGCCTCTTTCTTTTGTCATCTCCACGTGCAAAAAGGGTGGCTGATACAGCTGTGTAGCTTGGTCTTATTTGGCCTGTTGTTTGTGTGTGTAAAGGTACTGAGATAGATTTAAGTGCCAACGGGAGTGCAAGGTGAATTTGGAACTAAATCTAGAGATTCAAAAAAAGAATTGTGGCTGACAAAAGTTGTCGCTTGTCATCTTGTTATTACATGCATAGGCTCAGCCTGCAGGGCACTGTGTAGCACATAATTTGGAAAATAGTGAAGATTTGGGGAAAAAAATTACTGACCTGGAGACAAAGAGACCTTCAGCCTAGGTGAATGTCCTGGGCATGATTTGTGCGTTGTTTTCAGCAGCTGTGGATAGAATGCCCTGGATATGGCAGAAGCCCTTCCTTTTTTGGTGTAGTTCTCTTTTACCTGCTTTCTTCCATGATTAAATAAAGGTATGTTATATGTTTATTCACAAATTCCCTTCTCTGCTTCCCTTGCTTCTGTTCTCTTCCCCCATCTGTAGGCTTTGAATTGCTGTACCAGCCAGATGTGGTCCGGCTATACCTCTCCATCCTCACTGAGAGTCAGAACTTCAACACTCTGGAAGCTGCAGCAGGGGCTTTGCAGAATCTCAGTGCTGGCAACTGGACGGTCAGTGTAGTTTTCTCTTCAGTCTCTTTCTTGTGCTGTGTATGTAAAGAACAAAACCATGTCCTATTATAAGTGTGCTGTTATTTTGTGCATTTACATCTTTAAAAGGAAGGAGGTGGGCACTTCAGAGAAATTATTTCCATTTTATTTGCCCACTTAAGATATTTTTAATCTTCTGGACAGATTGTGTTCACATAGTGGAAGTGTCGCTAAGCTTATGATAATTTAACCACGGGCAGGTTTTACTACTTAAACCACTTAACTATTGCTTCATCCATTCACAAAAGTGTGTTGCTAGATGATTAAGTGTCCTGAATACTTAATTCTTTGGATTGTCAGACTGCTCAGGAAACTGCACTCCAAAGTGTCCTCTAAGATCCTGTTCGAAGCATCCCCAGTACTAATGAGGCAGTTATAGGTATATCTGATTGCTTTGAGAACCACATGGCAGCCTGAGGATTAGTGGGGTGGTTTTACAGCTGTGTTGAATACAGTTTATTTTAAAATCAATCAGGAAACAGAAGCATCAACTTGGAGGTGGGTGAAGATAACAGATGCTTTGGATACATTACTGTTCCTTCCAAATGACCTCTTTTTAACTAGTCCAGAGGGATATGTTCTCACACTGAGGTGTGTACAGAACAGATGCTGGCAGATAATGCTCCTTCTATTTCTGTCCTCTTTTCCCAGCAGCTTGCTACACTGTAGAATGAACTTCTACATCCTTGGTGCTTGGTGAACTTGAATGATGGGTTAAGTGATGCATCACACAACCTAACTAGTCTTTGCAGGGGAAAAAATATGACTTACAGCAGTGAAATAAATGCCTGGGGCAAGGAAAGGGCAGGTGTATGAACTCACGGTACTTTGTGTTGTTTCTTTTCCCTTGTGTGTTCTAATCAGTGGTCAACATATATCCGTGCAACAGTGCGGAAGGAGAGAGGCTTACCAGTGCTTGTGGAGCTTCTCCAGTCTGACTCTGACAAAGTTGTGAGGGCTGTGTCCATTGCCCTGAGAAACCTTTCCATGGATCGTCGCAATAAGGATCTTATAGGTATCTTCTGACCTTTTCTAACCAGACTGGGATCTTGGATACCCTTTAAATAACACATTTTCTGACACTTGTGCTGGGGTTCATTTTGTATGGAGTTTCCATCCACATTATCTAAGGTTACTTTGCAGACACCAAGTGGAGAGCTGTCATCTCAGAATGTTATCCCTGTCCATTCAAACAAAGTGGTGTTGAAGGGAGATACCTAACTTGAGAGTAAAAACAGATGCAGAGTTTTGCAGGAGAGGGGAGTGTGTGCAAAGGGCTTGGTAGGTTAAGAGGTATCTTGTCTCTTCCTTAGCTCTGGCTGACATGGCACGTGTGCTCCTAGTTGCACATGGTACTTACAGAGACATTAGGCCTGCAGTTTAGATTAGAGTGGGAGTCTTGTCCCCTAAACCTGGGCTCTAAATTTGTCCCTTTCTTCTTGCTTCCTCCTTCCTTTCTCATCCTTTTGTGTGGTAGATACTTACACAGAAGCTGGACATCAAACAACTTGCTCTTCTTCAAGTTACTTTTACAGCAGTGGTCCCTAACTCCTATCCAAGGGGTAAATACGCATTCACCTGCCCATAAGCAGGAATCTAGGAAGATTCAGGTGTGAGTTGTTTTCCTCTGGATACCTCTATATTTAACTGATATATTTGTTTAAACTACAACCTGGTCAGGCCAGGAAATATTAGTCACATGTTTAGGGCCATCATCAAAGTTGATATTGACAAAGAGCAAGGTGGGATTCCACCTTATACATCAGGTCCTTTCTTTAATAATTCAGAGGTATAGATAGTAAATGGTACAGACAGACACCTGGGAGTGATAAATTCTGGGCTCCTGTTTTTTATCCAGTACTATGCACTGAGAAGGCTAACTGCACCCAGGAGGAAGTACTCTTACCTTTGATGGGGGAAGGTTAATAAATGCATGGCTGCACACCTTGCCCCAGAAGGCCTATTACAAGACTAAGCTGAATAAGCCATGTTCGTGTATTAGCATGAATATGTGGCATTAGCAGCAGCTACTGGATGCTTTTTGCCTCAGGCATTGCAAAGTATGATAGATGTTAGCTGTAATATTCTCAGTTTCTTTTTTTCTTCCCCCCAATACCTTTTAGCATTCATGGTGAAGGGCTTTTTCTTGGGTATCAACTCTCAATCACCTTGAAATACTATATGGTAAATACACTGCTGTTTTACAGTTTTGAGGTTCAAAACGTGCATTTTAAAGTTTTTTTGACATATCAGACACCTTGAGTTTTATCATTGAGGATGGGAAGCTGAAATGATTATTAGGGCTGACTAATGGTATCTCATCCCCTTATCTAGGTAGTTATGCCATGGGTGAGCTGGTAAGAAATTTGCCCAGCAGGCAGCAGAGATCTGCAAAGAACCTGGAAGAGGATACAGTGGTTGCGGTGTTGAATACCATCCATGAAATCATTACTGACAGCTCGGAAAATGCAAGATCTCTGATCCAGACACAGGGCATTCAGAAGCTGGTAGCTATCAGCAAGTCAAGGTAAGTGACAGTTGAAAGCAAAATGCGTAACAGCTCTCAGCAAACAAGAAAATGTCACTATGAACAGCAGCTTTTGATTTTCAAAAGTATTCAAGCACCCTAACCTTTCAGAGGCTTTAATTTTAGAGTAGTTAATATATATGCAGTAGAAATAGGCAGCACCTTTGATAGGTTTACTTGATTGAAAAGTAAATTGAGTAGTCACTTCCGTCATGTTAAGACATGCTGGGTCCTTGTCAGATACATTGTAACACCATGTATGCATTTAGCAGACATCTGCCATGAAGTCAGGATCTTTACCTTTAGCGTGGGAGGCCTTTTTCCTGTGACAGCATTCCATTCCTGGAATACCAGTGATGAAATCTGTTTCTTTTAAGTAAAATGGTTACTGATGTGCAGTAATTGTTCTGGCTGAAAGGTGCTGGTGGTAATTTGAAGTGACAATTTTTCACTCTGTGGTTCTGTTGAAAACTCTTGTGACTGCTTTAGAGACAAGTTTGTTCCATATAGTTCAAACAGACATTATCGATGTTTTAGACATTATAGATAGTTTTCAGCAAGCTTTTGGGAGAATAGCTGAAGACTTCGTTGGGTTGCAGTGTTAGGAAATGTGAGGGCCCACCAAGAATCAAGCCCAGTGTTATTTTGTTGAGAGTGCTTGTGTACTGACTTAGTAAAAAATGGATAAAATTTAATTTTCTTTTTAAAAATTGCTTACTTTTTGCTGACTCAGATTGCTTCATAAGGTAATTTAAACCATGAAGCCACTTCAATGAATTGTGAGGAATATATGTAAGTTAGAGTGAAGGGTTGAGAAGTGGCCTGGAACTTTTTGGATTTGTTTCCCAATAAAGTGGTTTTTCTTTGCTTGTTTGGGCTTTTCCTAAATAAATCCAGGCAGGATGGATCTGTCTGTTTTTTATTAATGATAGCTACAGGACAGAAGGTCACCCTGGCCTCGGTGCTTGCCCAGCAGTACCTGGAAAAACCCAGAAATCTGCACAGTTTGCAGCTTTTGGATTTATTTTTCTTTTTTGTCAGCAAATACCTGTACATATGGCGAAGTCACTGAATGATTTCACATATATCTTACAGCTTAGAGGTTCAAAGAATAGCTCTATGGAATACTAGGCAGTTCCTGGATGTTGTTTTGATGCAAAGAGGTCAACATATGAATAGTCTTACATTACTTGATACTTAAGCTCTAATTTTATCTTGCAAATCAGCCAGTCTCCCAGAGAAACAAAAGCAGCATCTCACATTCTTCAAATGATCTGGAGCTATAAAGAGCTACGAAATGCCCTGCAGAAGGATGGCTGGAATAAATCACACTTCCAGGTAAAGATGCTGGGTCTTAGATCTCTTTATGGAAATGCCTGTGTGAAAGATGTCATAATTTAGTCTAATATTATAGTCTGATAGACTGTGGGGTTTGGTTCTGTTCTTCTGGGTGATATTGTATGTATATTGATGTATTGTATTCTATTTAGTGAAATGTCTGTGCCCATCACGGGGGGGATGGAACTAGATGATCTTAAGCTGCTTTCTGACTCTACCTGTCCTGTCATTCTATGATTCAGTCACAGCACCATGCATATGCTTTTCAGTGGTCTGTGAAATGTAACTCTAGGTTTTGGAAGTTTGGCACCTCGTGTAGACCAAATGCCCTTGCTTTACTGGAGGAAGAATTAGCGTGTCTTTTCTTAGTTGTTTCATTTGAAACATTCAATCTAGCACGTAGGGCAGCCACATGTTCTTGACAAGCAGCTACCTGATCTTCCCTTGTGAAAGGTTTTACTCCTTTTATTGGGATAACAGTGGTTGGCCATTTAGATAAAAAAAAATCACCAACAAATCTATATGAAAATAAAAAATACTCCAGTGCCATATTCTCAGCAGATGAGGGGCTCAGCAGCATTCCCTAATCTCTCTCCATACTTTTGGTTTGTTTGGTTTTTCTTGTTCAGTTTCCCTGAGTAGCAATTTCATATTTATGTGATTTTTGTCTCCTAGTCTGTTTCTGCAACACCAAAGGGTTCCAAAGGTACTGCGGGCAGGTCTGGCTATGATGACAGCACTTTGCCTCTGGTGGATAAAAGTCAAGGTCAGTTTTGCTTTTCGTCACTTTTTCTGTTGTACTTTGCTTCTTTTCTGGATTTGCTACATGTGTGTTGTGGCATGAGGGGGCAAAAGTGTATCCACTGTCCCAAAGCGCGTGGTCCTGTTTAGCTGGATATGGGTGGTATTCCTTCACTTGTGAGATGTACACTACTAATGTTGTTTTATTAACTTGTATGCAACAAAACCAGCTAAACCTTCCTGGGAGAATTTGGTATGAACAAGAGTTGGCACTTTGAAAGGGGAGAACAGCCTTGTTTGCCAATGCTATATATATCAATAAATCTCAGCCAGGCAGTGGCCTTGGCCTTACCCCTGCCTAGTACTGGAGTCGTCTCATTTCTGAACAAACATGTCTATTTTGGCAGTGCTTCTTCCTCTCCTGAGCAGGTTTTTCATTGGAGAAGGGTTTATCCAAACTCCAGCTAAACCCATTTGTTCTTTTCCATGCAACCTCACACATCCATACCAACACTGGTGTAGCTCCAGCTTTAATTTCATTATGATTGCCTTTTCTCTGAGTCTGCTTCTAGTTTCTAGTGCTCAGATGTCAGATTTTTTTCTCTGAAATCTTTAGTCTACTTCAGCAGAACTTGCTGTGTTGTGCTTCACTTGGTTTAACTGCAGATTACTGCAGAAAACGCAGCCCTACACTGCCCTGCCTGTTTCCACCTTCCCTTCCTTTGATCAAATCTGGCAGATTATGCAGAAAGAGGATGACTCGGGTCCGTTTGCTGATCTGACAGTAAACTTCTTGTTTTCTTTGTGGGTTAGCTTTTCTGTTGGCTCAGCAGGCTGCCAGATTGAATTGTGTGCACTGTGAAGCTGCATCCTTACGTATTTTCATTTTCTTCTATTCTGGAGAGACCAGAGAGAGGCTGTTAATGGTGGAAGGTAGTCCAAAGCAGAACTGTGGTTTCAGATATTGCTTGGAGAGAGGGAGTTCTATATTACAGTGCCAAAGCAGAAAATAGAAGGATTACATGAGCTCTCTGGAGAGCTTAAATCAAACTTTCTGAATGGGTAACAGTTGAATAGTTTGGTGGGGTTTTTTATAATAGTCTATGCATTCAGTACTTTATGGACCTTTCTGGTCCTGTAATTAATGTGAAACTACCAGGTTTTGAGAAAAGCAAATGTAACTCAAGTCGTTTCAATGTTTCTGTTTTATAGATAACGAGAAGACTGGGAGTCGTGATATGATACCTATGGATGAACTTGGCCCAGGTGAATTCAGCCATAGATCAGACTCTATCTGTTTTGATAGAGCACACTGTCACTCACAGGAAAGTTCAGCTATTTCCCTAGGAGATATTATTTCAGATGGGTAAAGCTGACATTTAAAAGCAGGACGCTACCTTACAAAAGCTTGGTTGTCATCTTCCCCCTCCCCCATTTATTTTTATTTTCTTTTTTTTTACTTAAATACCTGTAGAGCAGACACACCAATTTCTCCATTACTTTAAGCATATATTGAGATGTGCTGACCTAGGTTTCATTCCAGTCTCTGACCCTTGAGGTGGCTGGATTACAGATCAGGAGGCCTGAGGATTCAGAAGGAAAAAAGAGTTGAAAATTTTCTTCAATGTAATGCTTGTGTTTAAATCCATTCTGCCTTTGTTTTCTGTAGATAATGCCAGAAAAAGTTAGTGTGTATGATATTCCTGGCTCCATTTTTCATTTACCTGCATCTAGCCATGCCTGGCTTTTCCTGTAGACAGAGAATAGCCACCTACTGTCATTGAAGTGCTTTGAGATTGATAAGCTCTGTAGTTTAAGACCAGTACAGGTAGGGGTTTTTTTGTTTACTGAGATAAGTAAAGAGCTTGTGTGGTCTCTTGACAATTCGCTTTACTTCTTCCAGCTGATGATACTTTTATTTAAATACCTGTATTAATGCCTCCAAACAAAACCGTTTGATACCCTGTTATTGTGATGGTAACTGAAAAAAATAGCAAGTTAGAATCAAACTTGAAAGCCAGGCATGTTCTGAAGTTAAAATGACTGGTATCTGTTACCTTTTGTATTCTTAGAAGAATGAGATGCCACCTGCCATGAATCAACTGTCCATATGAGTTTTGCCTAAGGGAACGCTGAAATATTTGTTCTCACAATGGAAGAAAATAACTTGTGAGAAGATTGCCTGGCAGGATAGCTGTGTGCTCACAGGTGCTGCAGTTTGGGCAGTGCTGGTGGTTTATTGGTTCAGTATTAATTGTTGCCTTATGCTTTCAGGAGTTACCAGTTCAGCTCTTGAGTACAAGATGAAATGCAAATTAACAGTGTGTGTCCAACATCAGGCAGATTATCTGGGCTGTTCTGTTCTCCCATTGTTTTATCACTATTAGAAGATGAAATCTGTCAAGTTTTCCTGACCACAGCTCTTGAGTGTCTTTTAACTCCAAAAGGACTATAACTTTGTGCTGTTTCAGAGGTCAACTGAGAAGGGACTAAATTATCCAGTGTACTATTATTAGTTCCAGGGAACTGGAATAACAACTTCAGGCTTCTCTAAAAGCTGTATGTTTTTTGTCTCATGGGTATACTTACAATACTAGACTATATTTTCTGATTTTAACTTCATTGTGGTCTTCTGTTCTGGAGGTTTTGTTCTCTTTTTTTCCACTCCTGAAGGATGGAAGAAAACATTGTATTATGAGTTACTGTGGGATGCCCTGGACAGCCTAGTGCAGAGACAGTGCAGGTCTGTCAGACTTCATCAGCTCCCAAGAAGGGACTTTTCACCGAGTAGTCTTAAGATCATCAAAGTTTATTGTCACGGTGCTGCCTGAGGGTGGCTGTGACCCTGGGCTGTCTGTAGAAGCAGAACTGTGATCTTCAGGCTGTGTGCCAAATCTGAGAGTTCTCTAAAACTGTATCTGTGCCTCAGTTAAACCACAGTCAGAGAAGAGCATCTTGCAGCTGAAAATTGTTTGGACGAGGCACATAGTTCAAATGCCACTGTCCTGCATGCCCATCTTCAGGCGTAACTTTACGTTTCTCCTCCTCCTCCCTTTTGATGGGGCCAGAGGTTTGATCTCTGTAAATAGAGAGCTGTGTCAGGGCACAAATGGACTGACACTGAGCAGGCATTCAGTCTTGTAATTCGTGATGACATAAAAATGTTGCTGCAGAGTGAAAGAGAGATAATGAAGCAATACAGAAGACAACAAGTAGAAAGCTGAGAAAGAGGAATAAACAAGCCAAGAATGGGATGTGCCTCTATTGACCAATATAATTTTGTTTATGCATTCAGTTGTATTAACTCAGAATAATGCTCTAAGATATCATTTATGCGACTGAAACAGAGTTAATCCTGATCACCTCTTAGAATTAATCTGAAACGTAGGAGGAGTAGTATTGTGTAATTTCTTTGAACAGCTGTGGTCCTTGAGGCACTGAAGTATTACTTCTATGATGCAGCCTCCTTAAGATATTTGTTATTTATTAGGTCAGATCATGAACTTACCATCTCCACTGCTGCTTGTCTTGACAGAGTCACAGCACAGTGTGTGGGTTTTAGAAACATATAATCCATTAGTACTCGTGTGTGGCACTGTTGGCATGCAGACCACACAACAGTGGGCTGACAGTGTGAATTGTGAAATATCTTGGAACTTAGATATGAAGAGCAAAGTTTTTGACCAGTCTTTGTTGACAGAGTACTGTCACTGTGCTTGATCTTCCTGTTGTTGGTGTCCTGCCTAAGCATGGGGGGGTTAATTTTTTTAGTGGTATTAAAGATCTGGTTTGCTTTTAATTTTTTTTGTGATTAAATTCTTCTGACCTTGCTCCCTGCAAAGTATCACAACTGCCAGACTTCACTTAGTGGCTGTTTTGTTCTGGGGACAGGTTAAAGGTTTCCTTTGTATTGTGGCAATTCATTTAAGTTGTTTGTGGATCTCCCACAATAATGGCACTACAAAAAGGCAAAGTGATCTGTTACATCACTGGGAGCATGGTTAATGCTAGATTGTCAAAAGATACCATTCAGTTATGGTAAGCTTGATTTCTTTGGGGAGTCAGCATGTTTCCATCACTTAAATATGTCTCTGTGTGAACTAGTTCCTCATAAATAAATGGTGAATCTTTATATTAGGATATGACTTCCCAGCAGTATTCATGTCTGTCATGAATTAATGGTCATGCATTCTTCCACAGCTGCTGGCTGGGTAGCTGGCTGCAGCTGGGAGCCTTTGGGTTTTCTCTTTTTTGTTTGAAAGGAATAGCCAAGAATGTTAGGCATCTTCATTGTCAACAATTGTTAATAAAGCTCTATGTAGCAATTATTTTCATGCTTTAAGATTTGTGTACATGTGTAACTCTAAAATATTTCAGTTATTTTTAGGCAGTGCAGTTAAATAATCTGTTACTATCCATACATGCATAAATAGATGCTACTTCAGGTGCTTGCTGCAGGTCTGTGTGCACTTGGATTCATGAGGTGCATAGGAAAAATAAGCCCTTTTTAAACTAACCTGGCCATGGCCAGCATAAGCATCATTAAGTAGGGCCCTGCTCTGTGGCTACATTTGGTCCCAGTTGGTGTGCATGTCATGTGTGCAAACAGTGCCTCTTGCCATGGGAAACCCACAAAAGACATAACTTACTTTTTCTTAATGACCTGTTGTAGGCAAGAAATAAACTGAGAGGAGCATTTTGAGTTTATGTAAGACCTTTCTGTGGTATTCTAAGAATCCAGTTTGTCAGGACATGAAAACATTAATGAACCTTCAGTTATATAGGGGAAGACAAAGCCTGCAGGGAGCTACAAATTTGAGTGTCATTTACTCCAGATTACAAAGCTGTCAAAGCAGAACTCAAGAGGATCTGTTTGTCACTGATAATAAGGGAAATGTGGTGCATCAGGAAAATAAAGATCTGCATTGGCTGACATGATTCAAAACAAAGGTTCTAAAATAATTAGAGCCATTGCTTTAGAAAACCCTCTCACACTTTTCTTTGTGTTCCTGGTGCTTTCAGATTGTTTCTTAGTTGTCAGCAGAAAAATCACCAACAGGTGCCGCTTTGTAATGAAAGACAGTCCAAGCACAGCAGGGTTTGCATCAAGATTTCTTCCAATTCAACAGGCCCTTTTTCTCAGGGCTCTGAAGGGGACTCTTCTAAATCATTGTCATGTCCTGCTAGTAGTGGTCAGGCTCAGGAAGAGTGGGAGCATGCTGCAGAGCCTTCAGAGACTGAGCACAGCCAATTAATCAGGCTGCTAAGCAAGGAGCACAAGATTTGGGCTGAATTTGGAGCTCATTAGCCATAGGGCATAGAGATGACAACTTGCTGCTTTCCTTGAGCTCACTAAAAAGTGCAGCAGGCTGGGATGAAAACAGGGCTGCTTGCTTATGAATGGCAGCATCTGGCAGTGCTATAAAAAAAGGGCTTTTCTGTTTTGTTTTTAGCTGGTAAAAATTCAGTTTTGGAGCTGGAGCTTATGTAAAAAGCAGGCTGCCAGCATCTTTGGGTTATGATGGTTTATTTTCCTGCTTCTTTGCTGAAGAATTCTGCTTGCATCAGCTATGTTTCTGCTCTTATTTGTGCTTGATGTCTGTCATGTTATTTCTCCTCAGATGGGTACTCCACCATCGATCACCGGGACAAGGAGCGCAAATACAAGACCAGTGATAACACAGGAGATGCCTCGGAGAAAGAACCTTTAAAAGTGAGCTTCCTGTTACTGCTGAATGCTAGTTAGTGCCTGTAAGAGAAAGGAAGCCTGGTGTCCTCAGCAAGAAATACGGGGTAGTTACTCACGAGGGGGCTGTAAAGGGGCTTTGGAATTTATTTTGCAACTCAGCCCTTGGCTAACTAGAAACAAAACCAAAACATTGCTTTCCAGCGTGGGAGCAAATGTAGGCAATCACTGTATTCTTGTAAATGGATGAGATTGTAAAAATAGAAAGTGTTTAGTCTGTCACTCTTGTACAGACAGCATTCCCTAGTCCTAAAGTGTGTAACTGTGCCTCAGACTTTGTTCCGAGAATAGTCACTTTGCATTGTCACACTGCTTCATTGTTTTCACCAAAGGAAGTAGGTGTGAACTTGGGTGTCTGTGTGTACAGCAGGGTGGTAAACAGTAGTCTTTTCTTCAACACTTCTTCACAGTCCTGAAGGGCATGAGCAAAGCAGATAGAGAGAGAGACATGCATAGTCATGTGTGGTCTTATAAAACAAACTTGGTCAACTTTCTAATTAAAAGAATCTTACTTCACAAAGCTCTGTCCTGTGGGTTGTGTGCAATTGTGGCTTAGTGTAGGCGCTGTGTAATTTCTGTTGCATTGCTATAGCTTTCCAGTAGACCTTTTAAAGAGAGTTTATTGATGCCGTGGCCATCAGTTCTCCCTGGCCTCAAAACAAGCTTCTGTTTTCCTCTGGGGAAGTAATTTCAAGGAGAAAGAGGAGGATTCGTTGAAAAAAAGAGTCAGTAGTAGGAAACACTGTTGTTACCGTATAGAAGGCTGTCCCTAATAACCTTCAGCATGTTGCTGATAAGGTCAGAAAATCCAAGTGATTCATGTTGAGTGAAAACAAATTTCAGTAAATTGAAAGGAAAACCCACTTTTATTAGAGACAAGGGAAGTAAAGATGTGATTTGGAGAAAAATATTTCTATAGATAATGAATTACAAAGGTGTCCTGCTGCATCAGTCTGCCTGTATTAACTTCCCTGGTTGTAAGGCCAGAGGGTAACCTGAATTCAGCCTGTGGACCCACCAATGATACGGGCTGCCATCCTTTTCCCTGTGCCGTGAAACAGAAATGTGTCTGTGGGGTCCTCTGGTTTGTGAGCTATTGGATAACTGTGGCTCTGAGGCCAAGAACTGTGGATTTTGATAGCAGGAAGGTGCAGCCTTTGGCTGTTGCAGATGCTTTTGTGTCAGTATTGTGCCTTTGCTGATCTTGTTTCTTCCTTTACCACTAATTTTCCCTTGTGCTTCTTTACAAGCTGACTTGTTTGGTGGTTTTGTTTTGATTAATCCGCTCTGTTTTGCCTTTAACTCCTCACCCTGTGCTGCAGAATGACACAAATAGGAAAAACATTAGCAGGAGTAACAGGGCTTCGGTGAATCTGGTGGATGCCCGTGACATTAAACCCCAGCCTGTTGACTCCTGGGTCTAATTTGCATGCATGGTAGGTCCTTTTAATGGTAATTGGTGCTAGTGATTAACTTGTCTCGTGCATGATCTGTATCGCTGTGGAAGCTCAAGGCTAACTGCTAACTGGGTCCTTTCAGACAATTGAAAATGCAGTTAAAAAAAAGTGGTGTTTGTATTATTCAGTGTATCTTTAATGAAATGCAATCAAACACCACTGGTTGATTAAAAAACAACCTGTCAAATAACCAGGCAGAAAATTAATATTGCGAATGATTGGTTGTCAGCTGAAATGTGAAAGATTTCTGCTGTTAGGCCAAGGGAATGAATTTTTTAATACTGTGTTCTGCTTCCAACCATGTTTTTTTCCCTCTATGCTCATTATAAGGATTAGCCTGACACTTAAGGAAAAGCATATCCTTGACTATTTATGGATGGTCCCCCGAGGTTCCCATGAATTGCACAGCCCTGCCCAACTGCAGGAAAGCTGCTGGCTCTACACAAGTTACTTTGCAAGGGGAGATGATTTTGATCACACAATAAACAATGACCCACAACTCCCACTTCTCAATTCTTTAGTTTATTTTTCCTGTCACTAAAGAAAGGTGCCTTTTTGTTGCTTGCTTGTTCTCTGCCTTTTCCACGTGCCAAGTGCCTCAGTATAGCCCCTGGACTTTTTTCACTCCTGCCACTGCTAATCTGTCTCCTGCTGTCTTCCTAGACAGCCCTTTACCCCGGTTATACCTTCTGGCACTCCATCAGATGTGATGCTATGCTTGGAACAGCAGGTTTTGTGCCCCTGGTTATGGCTGAAGGAAAATCTTAGTGACTGTCAGGAAGGCACTGGGCAGCTTTCCCATCAGAGTAGACAATAGGCCTTTAAAGGCCCAAATTCCAAAACATGGAGCATCATCCACCCCCGTAAATTTTACATGGAAATCATCTGCATTAGTGGGAGAGAAAACCCCTGTGGTTTTGTGTTGTAGTGGTGGATTTTCCACACACACACCCCTACACCCCCCCCTTTCTTCTATGATTCTAGTGTAATTGTGAAGTGTTTACAGATTGTTTCTGCTCTGGGTTGGAAGCACCTGCCCAGAGCAGTCTTTCAGCATTGCCAGGTGCTCTTACATAGCCACAGAGCAGAGCTGGCACTGTTGGCTTCCCATAGCTAGTCAGTACTGCATAGGCAACCTGGTTGGCTCAGCCAAAGAGCTGCAATAAGTGTATGTGAGTAGTGCCTGTGTACTTCACTCCTGCAGCAACTCCTCTGAGCAGTGAAGGCTTACAGGTGGGGTACAAACACTGTGCTCATTTTTTTCAGTCATAACCTTTAAGGAGCCCATGTACTGGGGATAGGTTGGCATTTCCAGTTGCTGTCATACCACAGGAGATCACCAAGGTCATGTTACTTGCTGGTATTAATTAGTTTTGACTTTATTTTGCAGGGCTAAAGTCCAACCACGGTTTGTTTTTTTAATTGAGGGGGAGAAACAAACATTGAATTGACACAGAGGATCTCATCAGTCACCACTGCCATTCAGATTTGGAGGGCGCTGCATCACTGACCAGGCTGCAGGTTCTGGGAGGATGCGGGGAGAAAACACAATGACTTGACAACATTGCCAACCCCGAAGCACCATGCCTTACAGCGAAACAATTGGCTTTTTAACTCAGTTACATTCCCACCCGAAATAGCCACCGCCTCCCCCTCCCTCCCACTCCTGCAAGAAGAAAGCAAGGAAGAAAAGAGAACCCAAGCTTCCATCTCGTGGGCTGCATTCTTAGGTGACTCTTAGTGTGGATGGTGCCAAGTATGACAAGTGAAGTTCATGTGGCAGCAAAGAAGACAGCTTCTCAAGTGAAGGAGAGACTGAAATAATATCATAGGTGTAGCCATGAAGATAATAGCACTTTTCTGGTTTGGGGGTCATTGTTTTGGTTTTTGTTTTGGGGGATTTGTTTTGAACTGTGAAGCTAACATTTTTAAAAGCTTTTGGAAAAATGTTTAGGTTTTCTGTTATTGTTTCCACAGAAAGTGCAGGAATGTTGAGTGGGTTTATTGGATTTCAATAAAGGGAGAAAATGCAGAACAAAAACTATTAAACACTGGTCAGATGAACTGGAGAGTGGACGGCAAAACTGATGCAAGCTGTATAATCTGCTTTTAGAGTAAGCTATATCATTCACAGTGCTATATTATCATTATAATCTGGTGTACAGTACTTCTGCCTTTTGAATTCTGTAATGGCTCTGTTTTTATTTCCACATATTGAAAAGCAGCTTATTGAAGGTTTCAGTGTCCCTGGTTCAGAAATCTCTGCTGAGAATGGAGTTTGCTGGCTTTTGATTTTCATCTTCTCAAAGGTTGCAGTAAGGAGCTTTTACATTTTAAATGTACCAGTATTGCATTGGTGATTATTAACAATTTCTTTTGCCATAGCTGTTAACGCAGTGGAAGGAAATAGGAATTTTTTGTAGGGTGTCTCATTTTGAAGACACTATAAATTTTAGATGGGTCTGTCACTTATATTTGATAGTAAATTTGTCACTGTTGGATCCATGATTGCTGTGGGCTGTAGATCCTGATGAAGAATTGCCACAAAGGGAACTGGTTTGGCAGTTTTTTATATCATCATTATTTCTGTGTCCCTTTGGTTTTGTTTTGACATTTTATGTTTCATTTGGTGTGAAAACCACCCATGTGCAATGGCTCTCCTAAAAGATGCCAAGGCCTGCTATTTGTGAGGGGGAATTTTCCCCTTATGAGAACATATTCTGCATGTATGGTACCTGGTAACACCATGAACTAAATTATTTCAGATCACTGATTTTCTCCAGGCATTGGTCAAGGGAGGGCAGCAGATGAGAATAGGAAGCAAATGTCTCACTACTGGCATTAGAAGACTTTTGCTGATTTTATTTGGTTGCTACTGTTCTGTGATTGCCACATTTAGTTTTAAACAAGCTCCTAAAAACGGTGTGACTGGAAAGCACAGTTTTGAATCTAGCAAACATCACTTGCGGTTTTCAGTGCCTGCCGTTTCCTTTGTAATTAAAAAGGGGAAATACCCAACAACCTCATCTCCTCCCAGATATACTGTAATAGTAAACACCTAAAATTTTTGTAAAAAAAGTTTAAAAACTAAAAAAAAAAAGGCAAGTACCAAGAGCTTTGTATCTTCTTGAGTATATTAAAAATTTGACATGAATACATATATATAAATAAATAAAAATCTATATATCTATATATATATATTGTTGTGCAGAGGATAGGTTAACAAAACCATGTAAAGTAGTTTGCAAGAGAGGGAAGCATATGTTGATTCAGGGAAAAAGACTGATGCCAGAAGCTGTCAGTGATTTGGATGACCTGTGTGCTCCTTCACACCCTCCCTTTTTGACCCTCATCTTCCAGGTACATTGCAGTGATCACTTCTGGATCCTGGGAAGGTGAAGTTGCTTGGAGCAAATTAAGGTAGCAAAGATTTGGTTTTTTCAGCTGCATGAGAGTCCTATTGGGCCAAAGATGCTCAGCAGATCAAGGGAAGCAAAGAGATACGTCTGTGATGATCTGTGTCAGGGCAGTGTCTCTATGTGTAGACATGAAGTGTGGCAGTGAAACCAGATAAGTAGTCTGACTGTATATTATATCAATGGTGCTCTTTTCATACTTGTTCTGCCAATACGCGGAGACCCTTTTAACCAAGCTACACAGAAGAATTTTATATCACTTTTGGTTATGTACTTGGTGTATTCTTTTTGTATATGAAAGGATTTTTTTAAAAACATTCAGTAATTAGCAATGGAACCTGCTTTGTAGCTGACTAGAACAGTGTAAGAGAAGGGTCGTGATGTTAGTCTGTCCCTGATCTACTTCAAACCATATATTTACCAAAGGAGTCTGAGCAAAAGTTCACTTAAAATAAAGACCTGACTGCTGAAAGGAGTCTCTGCTAAGACTTTGTGGTTTAGTTATTGTACAGATACTTCAAAGCCAGCAAGAGGTTAACAGAGAAAATTGCAGGAAAGGGGAAGTGAAGTGACTGGGGCCAATTATGTCCATGACCCCCTATCCCAGATATCACATGGCTCTCAGTGGGGCACTCAAAATCTGGATTGGAATCTGTCATTAGTGGGCTGAAAACACTGAGGAGTATTTGAGAGGCAAATTCAGACCATATCCCACTTTCCCCCAGAAATCCATTCTATATTTACACCGTATCCTGTGACAGGCAGAGTTCCCTGTCAGGTTAGATGGGCTGCCCAGTGTCATTGTAGCAAACTCTTTGTTTTCCTGGGGGTGAGTGTTTATGGCAGCCAGCGTGGTTGTGAGCTGACAACATGGCCTGTTGCAGAAAAGCAGAGGATGTAGGAAGACAAATAGGCAGTCTGTGGGCCAAGACTTCCCCTGGGAATCACACATTTTACCGTCATCCCTCCCATGCCTTACAAAAACAAATAATTGCCCAGTATGTAGCAATAACCCATCATTTACATTACTGTGGCTTTTTTTCTTCTCAACAAACTGTTGTTTGGATGTTGAGGAAGGAAAATGGATTGTGGGGGTGATTTGCATGTGACACTATCTCCTTGTCTTACCAGCCCATCAGCTGAAGTCCAGAGCAAGATAGTTTGAAGCAGGGCTGGTGATTTAATGTCCTTGATTTAATGCCACAAGCTTCGTGGTGGGATGTGTGCCTACCCCTACCCTTAACCTCTTCCCTTGTTGGTGCTAGTGTTTGACTGTTTGAGCTGGGATGTTCTGGGATGTGGGTGGATGAACCTGTAATTGTTGTATTTTGGCAGCAGGGACTGTATGTAAAGAAGGGAAAGTGGCAGTGTGTGTGACTAAAGCTGCAGTAGGGTCTAGAGTATCCTGCTAAAAGGCAGGCAGTGCTTTTTAGGGCTCAGGTATGTGACCTCCTCTTTTCCTGTTGGATCCACTGTGAAAGCTGGAGGGAACCTGCCTGCAAATGGCTGGGGAAGAAGAGATTTCTACCTGCAGAAATTCTAGTGGGAGGGATGGTTGTGAAAGAAAGCAGCGGTGCTGAAAGCCTCCTGCTAAAGAGGAGGAGCATATATGATGGCCCAGTTGAGGGCTGAGATAACACAGGGGAGAGGGAAACTCCTGATGATGTGCAGTTACTGCAGAACTTTCCTCCCAGGAAGGTTTGCACATCTCCCAGCATCCTCACTGAGCTGTGGGGGTTTAAAAAAAAAACACTGTGTCTCGAGATTCCCCTGGAGAAGTATCAAGTTTGGTTGTTGAGTGCTTGAGCAATTGTGCTTACAGCTTCCCAGGTTGGTCTGTCTGTCTGCAGAACCCGAGGAGGAGAGAGGAAAGGCAAGGCTTAAGGGCATTTTGTTTCTGTCATGGAGTTAAGTAGCAATTTAGCCATCAGTGTAACTTGACAACTCGTGTTGCCAGCTTGAAATGCTCCCCAGAGAACAGCTTGGGCAGCCACAGGTCCTGATCTTCAGTGTCTTCTGGGCAAAATACCTGCCTGTGCTAGTTCTACCCTTGTGCACTCAGACATACTGATTCTGAATGCATTTGTATTAGGAAAGCAAAACTTGTCTCTGTTGCCAAAACATCACAAAAGGGACTGACTTGGGGACTAGGAACTGCCTCACTGTGACACATCAGGGGGTGGCATGTTTGTAACAGCAGATTGGTGAGTTCTTGACAGCTCTGAGAACTTTTCAGTAGTTCTTTCTAGCACGGAAGCCTCGTGCTAGCAGAGCAGTTTTCACTCCTTGAGCAGTTCCATGAGGTTGAAGGTGGTGAGTTAGTTACCTTGTTGCTTGCCTTAAAGTTGAGCATGTGGGCTCAGCTACCTGTGAATGGTGCACGTTAAACCCTGCAAGTAAGCAAAGCTGCAGAAGCCAAGTGGGTGTATTAGAATGGTTAAAGCCTCTGCTGCTGTGCAACTGCCTGTTCAGTGACAAGTGTGCCAATAACTTCAGCCAGTAGTTTTGTGCTGGGATGGAGTTGTGCTCTCACAGGTTTTGAAGGTGTTTATATAGGTGTAGTTCCTTGCAAAATTTCTTTGTTTTGATACCCCTAAAATCTGGTGTTTCCTTATCTTTGACAGAGAAATTCTCTGGTTTATTGGTACAAAAACTAATCTAGTGCATTTAAGGGGAAGCTGTTACGAACCTTTTTGTTCTGTCTTAAGTTTTACATCAGGGTAGGATGTTCTGAAGTCCAAGGTGAGGAGGAAGCTAGTGCAGATACTACAAGGCCTGCCAATCTGGTTCTTACTGTTCAGAAAAACAAAATAACTAGACTAAGAAGCTTACTGGTAATTAGTAGCTAATGTGTTTGTAACTATCATGTGCCTTAAAATTTTCATGGTAGGAGAATAAAAAAAATCAACAATGTGTTTTCTGTAATACTGCTCAACATTCTCTCTGTAGTTTAGACTGGTGGGATTTTGCATTGTATTTACACTGTACTATAAACTGAAACACTTAGAATGGTTTGATTTTACAAGTATGAAGAGGAAAAATTAAAAAGGTGGATTATGCTTTTCATAGAACAAATGTTACCGTGACAGAATGTATTATTATTATAGGATCTTTCCATAATGCAGACAAGTAGAATGCTTGTTAGAACCAGGTATGTAGGATAACAATTTGGTGTGTTTTCAATAAACCATGCCTGGAAAGAATACATGTGCCATTGGTTATCTTTCTGTTATGTCAGGTACCTCAAATGTTCTTTGGCTTTGGAACAGCAGATTTCTGTGGCAGGGGATTATTGAACCCTAGTTCAGTTCAGTGTACTCGGTGTTAGTAAAAGGTCAGTGGTAGTGAGGGTAATTGGAATAGCCTCCAAACTTACTATAGCTGAAAAAATTTTGATTCATTGCCATATGCTGGAGTTGCAGCATGACCCTGAACTGTTGATCATGGTGGTTTTGTCCTTTTTAATATGCTGTACTACTTCTGTGGGAAAGACATCTGCATCACCACTCAAAGGCCTGCACATTTGGGACCACAAGCCTAGCTTTCTGATGGCTTTTCCATTTGGGAAGTTAGTGACCTTTCCTAATTCAGTCATAAAATCCATGTAACTTTACAAATATTTTGTATTTTGAAATATGTGTAAGTATGCTCATAAATGTAAGTGTAAGAATAACAGAAAATCTTTATTGCATTGATGTGTGCCATTTGGTTGACATAAGAAACGGTTATATTTGGAATGTGCCAAATAATTTACATTTGTTGCTACGTGGGGGAGAAAAATCCTGATACTGAGAAGTCAACCATGTGTTTGAAGTAACAGCTGGTTACTGACAGATCTTAATTCTTTTTCAGACTGCCTTCCCCTGGCACGTTCATCTGTGTTGGTAAGATCAGTAGGGAGGCTGCACCTAAACACATCACAGTGACCGCCATGCCAACGTGAAGCATGGCAAACCCCAGTAAATCTTGGCATAGTGTCTGTCTTACAAGTAGAGTGGAGGTCAGGTTTTCTGTGAGTGGAAAGCTAGTAACAAAATGTGCCATGTGTTCAATTGCTGATTGCACCATCTACAGCAGAAATGTAAGGTTCCGTTTACTCACAAATGCTTGCAAACAGCACTTGAAAGGTCATCTTAAGCTTGCCTTCCCTCTTCTTTTCAGATGTCCTCAGCAGTTCTGTAAAATCATCTCCAGGTTCTGTTCTTGCAGCTGCAGGATTTTGTTTCACAAGTGCTGTGGTAAGATTGGAGGCTTCTGGGCTTAGCATTGTGCTCCTCGGTATTATCAGTGTTGTGCTGCAATGAGGAATCTGTTTATTTCTTTATGGATACACTAATACAGGAGTGAAAAACAGATGCTGTAGGTAAGGTACTAAGCTAAAACAAATATGTTGTTTCTACAACTGACCTTTTGTAGTTGTCAAAGTGATTTCATTTCCAGCTTATCACAGGTTAGGCACATGGAAACAGTGAGTTCTGCAGGTTGAAAGGTTAACCTGGTAACAACGGGTAAGAAATATCACAGCCCTCATCTGTTCCAGGTTTCAGCAGTGTCTTGGGGGAATATTCTGTCCACAGAGGTCTCTTCCCCAGTGTTTTACTGTGAAGGTCTCTGTGCAGCTGAAGCACAGCAACAGCAGAATCTCATTCTGGTACAAGGTGACAGAGGCGTTTTTTGCAATGGGAAGTTGTTTTATAATGGGATCGTTACCTGCAGAGCCAGAGGCAAAGATTAAAACTTTTACCATGTTTGATGTCCATGCACAGCAAATGTAGTTAGCTGTTATTCATAAGATACCTTATAATTAATCCCTAATTGATTGACTGCTCAACCAAGTAAGCATGCATCACTGCATTATGTATATTTTGGAAGACAACACCATGTCCCTCTGAGGTAACAAAAAGGCTCTTGCAGAAACCAGGCCTCTCTTTCAGGTGTTGCCCAAGTCATGAAGAGACCCTAGAGAGTAGCTGTCATTTGGAGAATAGAATTACCAGTATTTGGTGGGGTCAACCATTTGTGACTTGTTGTGAGAATTTGATTAAGGCAACGTGGTGTTTTAAGGGAGTTCTTTCCATTGGGAGCTTTCTATTTGTGGTACCCTCTCAGTGGGTGCTCTTTAAATACATGCTTCCAGATGCACAGTGGCATACCCAATTTGTGAAAGAACAGGTTGTGTCTTCTAATTGCAATAGGCTGATGTTGCAGTAACACTCAGCAGGTTTTTAGAATATATTTGAATTGAAAGATCCAGTCCTCACCTTTTGGTTCTGCCAGAGTTCAAAGCATTACTTTATTCTGTAAAGTAACTGTTCTCCCAGGGAGGTTTCACATTTATGTGTCAGTGACTCCAGATCATATTTGCTCAGCTGACCAAAAGCCTTTTTTTCTAGTTGTCAGTCATGCAAACTGAGTCAGGCTTTTTCCTTTTCATTCCTTGCCACCAGTAATTAAAGGCATTTCAGAAGTGTGGTCAAGTGGAAAAAATGTTCTTGATGTGGAATTTGGTAAATAATCTCATGATACACACACTGTCGTTATTTTCACAATTTGCCGTGTGGGAGATACTTTCTAATGCATTAAAATACCTCTTTTATACAAAAAGGTGACTGTCGTATTTGCACATATATTACACACGCATTATGCCCTAGTGCATCTCTTGAAATATCCGTGCTAATTCAACAGGTTCCCTGCCTCCCTGATTTTCTTGATAGTCTCTTGGACATTAATTTTGTCCATTAACTAGCAGTAGGAAGGTATTTTTCTGATCCTCCCTTGTAAAGCAGAGAACATTCTACCCATTTACTCTTTTCACATCCTTTATGTATTTGAGACTTGGGTTTGTTCATGAGTAGGTGTGAAGTGCCCTGCTCTGGCAGGAGTGTCTGTTTAGGTGCAACTGTGTTTAAAGCTAGAAACAAAAGAGGATTCTTTGGAGTCATGCCCTTAGGTGTACATAAAAGAATGCCCATCAACTGTATGTATCCAGATTTCCCAGTATGCTCTGGAAACTTGTGTATGTCAGTCTGCTTGATGGTTACTTTCTTTTGCAAGTTTTGTACAAATTCTTTAGAACCTCCTGAAGGACTTTGGCCCAATGACTTTGAGTTGAGCCTGGACACTAAGAGGACATGGTGCTGAGCAAGCTTACAGAATAAATCAACTTATTCACAGTGTAAGATGGAAGTGTTGGAGCTCAGAGTTTGCTCCTACACAGGACAGCACAACAGAATCACAAGGGGCTACCTCTGCATAATCTAATCCGGTATAGTAAATCTTGTTTTTTCTCAGTGTGACAGAGATTAAATTGTTGAGGAAACTCTCATAATGTGGCCTTCTTATATTGCTGTGAAATGCACACACTACAAGCTGGCTGGGTCACCATGCTTTGCTTGGTTCATTTCTAAACTGCCTGTCACCTGAGTTTGTTCTAGTTTTCCTTTATACTGTGGGGCAATCCTTTGCTAGGCTCATGACTGGTGTCCTTAAGGTGGATTTTCTGTATCACATAGGCCAGGAGAGACACCACTTCAGTAAGGTGGGTGGTAAAAGGAAGAAGCTGATAACAGGTCTGAAAGAATCCATAATGGGAAAATGAGAATGGTTCTCCCTGATTTTTCACTCTCGTTTTTAACTGTTACATCTTTCTGTGGCTGTTGCAAGGCTGGAAATTCCAAGTGCAGTGCAGCATTCATGGGAAACGAAGGAAGTCACGTGCCAGCTCTATTGTTTTTTAGGGTTTATTTATAAATGCGACCATTGCCTCATTATATAATCACAGCAGGACATGCCAGAATGCCAGTGGATTTCTGAACTGTTCAGGTGAGTTGTTTGAGTTGTGATTTGAGTTGTTGTCTTCTCAGGGACAACCCTCACTATTCACATAGTGATACCACCACTGAGGTTAACCAGGGTGTGCAGCACGCACCTGGTAAAGCCCATTCTCTCTGGTCTTTATTTTTATACAGCATCTTAAACATACACAGCACTTTGGAGTAAGCAGTTTGCCCTGTCCCTAAAAAGCATATAAAATGTCTATACAATTTAATGAGAGGATAAGTAAATATGAGAGGATAAACAGCATTTTCTCAAGGTCAAATATTATGTAGTTTTGGAGGTTTTGGTGTTCCTTTGGAAAGATCCTGCTCCTTTTGTTCTCTGTCTGTTCCAGTTTTAACCTATTTACTATTCCAGTTTTCCCTGTCTCTGCATGGACAGATTAATTACTTTATTTGTCTTCTGCAAAATTCTGTTCTATTTTCTCACTACATGGTCTGTCTTCTTTCAGTCCATGCCCTTCTCTCTCACAAAGCAGTAGTTAACTTTTGCAGTAACGATGCAGAAATGTATCTCGGCGCAGTAGGAACCTTCATTGCATTAAGTAGCATGCTTGTAATTTAGCAAAACCAGGGTTCCTGAAATGGTCTTCTCACAACACACGTTCTTTTCCACTCTTGATAATGATTAATCAGGTCAGC
Source organism: Melopsittacus undulatus (assembly GCF_012275295.1). Classification (NCBI taxonomy): domain Eukaryota; kingdom Metazoa; phylum Chordata; class Aves; order Psittaciformes; family Psittaculidae; genus Melopsittacus; species Melopsittacus undulatus. The sequence goes on along the minus strand of NC_047538.1, from coordinate 14,884,040 downwards.
TTGGGGATACGTATCTTCAGAAGTTGCAGCAACTTTCTCCACTTCACCCTAAGCCCAGAGTGTGGTTGATCAGGTTTGAGTTCAAAATAACAGACTGTGTTGTTTGATGACCTCTGTTGGTCAAGGCAACATGGAACACCTTGGGTTTGCTGAATTATGTGAAACAATGGAACAGACCTTTGAGCAGTTACCCTACTTACTCCTGATTTTGTGATCTCCACTAGTACTTGCCTTAATTACAGGCTCCAAAATACAAAAAAAAATCACACCCCAAAATTTAAAGCATAGAAAAATTAACTTGTGCAGCTGCATTTACATGGTTAAGTAGTAATGGCCCTCTTTATCCCAAAAACACAGCCTTTTCCATAGCATCAGCAGCTTTCATATATTCCAGATGAGACGGGTAGTTAGTGCATTGGAAATGGGAGTTGTTGCGGACATAGTTAAGGAATTCTGGAGTTCCTGGGATGATGACATTGTCGGCCAGAAGAACAGATCCCTTCCTCAGCAAGTTGCATTCCTAGAAAGAAGAGAAATTGCTTCATGGTGGCTATTAAGCAGACATTGGCTTGAATGTAACGTGCTTTCATGTTAACCCATGTCATACTCAAGTGCCTGCATCCAGAACCCCATTGTACTACAGGTTTGGAGGGAAGAAAAGACATGGGGGAAGCTGAGGAACTCTAATCCTTTGTGGGCATGTTTAATATGCTAACTTTTAAACAATCTCATTAGAGATACCGGTGACATGTTGGATCATTCAGGTCCTGAAACAGCAAATCAAGTGCAGTGGTGGTGTGCAGTTTGCTGCTCAGATCATTTCAACTATGTCTACATGACCAGAAAGATGGTTTTGTTTTAGCTCTCATGCTTAAGTTTGGAAACTTTTTTAATATGGCATAAAAATACTGTAGTAGTTTTTAAGGTCACCTGAGAGACTGGCATGGACCAGTCTGCTTGGGCAATCTCAGCAAAACTCCAAAATATCTAAATGAATAAGAGATTTTCTGTGCTTGTTTTCTTTTCACCCTGTACATTCTGCCACTTTGTTCAGGAGCTGGGCACGAAGCAGGGCTTTTGCACAATGAAGATCACTGACACATTTCCACAAGGCATAATTAACTTGTAATACTTCAAGTACAACGTTTATCCTCAGTTAACCTACAAACCTAATTTTTCCTGGTGTTTTTGTCTAGCAGAAGTTGCTTATCTGACCTTACCAGCTGTTTTAAAACAGTCTGTAGTTAATCAGGCTGGTTGTTATCCTGTGGTTACAGGCAGCAGTTGTTAGCCAAAACAGAGGGTGTGGGTTTTGTTGCTCCGAGTACATTAGAGAAGTTCTGTAGATGAGAGTGCTGTGGATACAGTTCAGCTTTCTGCTGTTGCCTCTGGTGACCCGATACTGGTCAACACAGAAGAAGCGATTCTAGAAACAGCAAATACCCTCTGGTCCCTTTCTGTTGCAGAGCTTATAGAAGCCTACAAGTGACAATATGCTGTATTGTATTGACACTGGTCACTAGGATTTTAGATACTTTTTGTGTCAGGAATGCTCTCTGGGCCACTTTTGGTGTATATTTCATCTGAATATTTTACATTTTCTATTGGATATTCATATTGCAATACATGCCAAAATTGCATGTTAGAAGGTCTGTAACAGCTAAGAAAACGTGATTATCTTTTCTTCATCTTTCTCCTCTTAATTTCATAAGGGATTTTTGTGACTTTGTATCACAGTTGCTCCAGACTGACCACTGTGATGGAATTAAACTGTTTGTTTTGGCTGTGTTGTAAAGGTTAAGCTCTGATAAGGAAGCACCAGCTCTTCCCAGTGGAAAGAGCTCAGTCATCCTTACACAGCCAGTTTAAAAGAAAACATTCTCTGGGCACAAAATAACTGTAGGGAGGGAACAATTTCTAAATTCAATACTGGCTGTCCATAACACCAAACAGATTTTCTTTTCAAACAGCTATCTGGAGGACAGGCCTGAAATTAAAAACCAGGGGAGCCTGGATGAGAAAATAATGTGGATTTATTTCTGAAGAAAACAGTTGAAAAGTTACACTTCCATACATACAGGCAGTGTAGACAATCTTATCAGCCTGCAGCTCAAAGCTAGGAGAGTGTATGTGCTTTGTTAACAGATGTTGTCAATCTCAGTTATTTAACACCTGAAAATTCCTTCCTGTTCAGAAGTCCTCTAGGAGTTCCTTTATCTATCATTGCCTGCTGCTGTTACACGTTTTGTAATGCTTATAGTAATAGTTAAGGCAGGTTGGGAAGAATGTGTATAATTTTTCCATAGTCAGGACTGGGGACAGTTGAACAGCACTCCCCAGCGAGTGCCTGACTGGGGCAGTCTGCACTCCTCCAAAGGTTGTTTTGCCACCAATTAGGTGGAGCAAAGACTCAAAAAGATCTGTGCTACCAAAATTGTGTTTCATTCAAAGGCTCTGCTGGCACAACAGACCCTCAGCAAAAAAGGGATACTGAGGAAATTAGGGAACTGGAGCTGAGATACGCAGGTCCTGAGTCTCACCTGCTCCTGGGATCAGGATGGTTTTGGGTCAAATCTTCCTGTTAGTGACCATGTAGACACTCCTTTTAGGGAGCTTAAGACCCAGACCATGCACTCCTTTGAGCTAGGATTGTTCCAAGAAACAAAATGGTACAACAGTATTTGCCAAGTCCTGAGCTATGTAGTGTCAGCAGCTGTCCCTAACAAAAGTTTGGGATCCTTTCCCCAGAATCCTGTTTTCTTATAAGGTTTCTATTTTGGCTGCCATTCATTTTACAGAGGATTTAGTCCTTCACAAAGCATATAGGCCTCACAGACACCAAGGCATTTGCTACTTTACTTTTAAGACTGAAATTGTGCAAACTGACCTGAAGCAGGATGGTGTCTGGTGCGTATCTGTCTTTCCAGTGGTCCAGGAAGACAAAATCTAGAGTATCCACTTCATATTTTTTCTTCAGCTGGGGAATAATTTCCTCTGAAGGGCCTTCTAGGAGTCTTACCTGAAATGCAAATCCATCTGATCAGTTGAGAACCATTAAGAAAAAGCACGTGCCTCTAGCTCATTTTAAACTGCGGCCAGACTGAAAGAAGCTGCTGCACATTGATTTGTCAAGCAAGAGCCATATTCTTTGTGTGGAAGAAAAAAGTTGTAAGGAAATCTGTCTGGTTTATGACTCATAGCTGATCTGGAAATTAAATCAGATGGGGGAAATGCAATTTTAGATGTTGCTAGTGCTTCAGGTTCTCTTCAAGAAGTCAAGAAACGCATTAGAAGATCTCATGGTGGGATTTATTTCCTCTGGTTTTATCACCTGAAGTGATTTGTCTAGTCGAACAGACATGCACTTCTTCAGCATGAATCCCCTGACTTGCTGTAGATTTCAGCCTTGGGCTGAGCTAGGTTATAGGCTGGAAATACTTGCATCCTGACCAACTGCACAGAGTTAAGACACCTCAGATTGCACAAAACTTATATATACATACATGTATATATATGTTGTGACCAACTAGATTTGGGTAAGTACATCTCATCTGAAGTCCATTGCACATAATGCCATTCTTTTTTCTGAGCTGTCTAAGACAATTTTGGAGAACAGCCCTGATTATTTTGGTCACACACACCCACACACCCCCTTGACTTCAAACTGTCCTCTCAGCTGGGTCTGTGTCATACTTGGGCCCCTGACTAGTGCTATCAAATTTAGTTTGCTTGTGCTGTATATACAAAACCACAGATGACCTCGGTCCTTTTTGTGGACACTGGTAGCTTTTCCCAGTGATCAAGCCTGATGGTTGAACTCTGCATGTTCCCAAACACTTCAGGGTGTTACACTTGCTTGCCAAGTAAAAAGCAAATGTAAACCTATTCATGTTGTTTCTATGGGTAAAGTCCGAATCTCCATGTATTGCTTTCTCATACCAGTTGTAGATAAATGGTATTCACCTTATCTTGCACTCCAGCAAACTCAAACATCTGTTTAGCTATAGCAGCAAACTCTGGGTTGAACTCCACAGTAAGAAGACGAGCTCCTGCCTTCAGCAGCCGAGCAATCCTGACTCCTGAGTAGCCACAGTATGTTCCCAGCTCCAGTGCAACCGATGGACTAACCTCTTCCACTGTCTTGTCTAGAATTACACCTGCATGAAATGGAAATATGTTAACTTCTGACAAAATCAATCAAGATCACATCAGAAGAGCAAGTTAGTGATGAGAAACTTAAAAAGTACACTCGGTTGCTGAGCACATTCAAAAATTAAGGGTTGATGTCAAATTATATGCTATATCCTTTGCAAACTGACCTACCTGTGATCAAGTTGATCATTGAAATTCTAAGTTTTGAAATGCAACGTTCTCAGCTAGAAAAAATCTTGCTTAGTTTCACAATATATAAACATTTTTGAGTGAGGAAGTGCCTGAATTAATGACAATATTTATAGTGTTACAAGGGGAAAATGCAGTGGGTTTGTCTAAGAATTTATTGCAGAAACTAGCCATGTTTGTGGACTATATAAATCCTGAATTTTGATTGCTCATATTTGTTGGAAATGTTACATGCAGTATACAACGTTTCTTACCCTATCTTTGCATGATACAAAGTTTCTTATCCTAAATACTGGTTTTTAAAGAGAAGAGAAAAAAGTAGTTATGAAGTTGCAAAATATTTGGATTCACCAGATGAATTTGAGGGGACGGAAAACATCAGTCAACAACAAAATGTTACCAAAATAAGTGGTAAGACACTGCTATATTCAGTCCTGAAGAAAAGAATTTATTTGTGAGAAAACACTTTACTTGTGTGGCTGGAAACTAGATAACTACTCCAAAAAACTATTTGAAGGGATCTTACAGTGAGCCATGGAATTTTTCAATGTACATAGAAATTTCATTATCTGGTACTTTCCTGGATGTCATTTGTTTATGAATAGTACAATGATGATGGCTGCTTCTTAGCAACATGTGGCCACTCCCAAAACCCTTGGAACTAAAGACTCATTAATGATGGCTCGGCTCTGATTGGAGGAAAGGTCATCTTGTCTGAGCAACACTGGAGTGAAATCTTTAAGAATATAAACACAGCTGATCAAGGTTTAGAGCTCTAAGAATTTCCACTCAGCCAACACCCACTGTTGTGTTGCCCTCAGCACCCAGCCTGGTATGCAGAGTTTCAAAAACTGTACCCATGACAGAGAAGCTGTTACAATGCTTACTGTTGTATTTCATTAGCTATGTTAATCCCAGGCAAAGCAACTCTCCCCCGCAATTCCCCAGCAAGAGGTACTTTTGTGTCTAATTCGTAACATGTTAACATTTTGCCATTAGTTTTTTTAAAAGATTGTCACTTTCCTGCAGCTAATTAAAAAATGAATGCTTTGTCCATGTATTTTCCTTTAGGAGGCAAGAACAAGAAGATTTACTTGTTAAGTAGCAGCAATGTCTGAGCACTGCTTCTGTGTATTACATGGGTAGGATTTTTCCGTTCAATGCGGATTTGTAACTTATGCTTGCATACATAACATAGTTTAAAATACTCCACGCTTCCATCCCCCCCATTTACTATCTTTCAGTTAAGGATCTGAAAGTATTTCACATAATGATTTATGCCTTAAGGGGATCTTTTGTAAGAACTGAGGTATAACCCAACCTGGATTTTCCTCATAAATTGTCACTCTCTGCTTACACAATTGCAGTGTACACAACACGCAAATCCAGACTGGGTCCTGTCACTTCCTGGGTTACTCACTGGATACTCACAAGGCTGTCATAGAGTTTTGAGGGGGAGGGGTGAGGTTCCGTTTTGGGTTTGGTTTTGTGTTTTCTCAGCAGATAGAAGTTACCATGTGAACACAATAACATATCCTGTAATGTTCTCATCTTGAAGGATTGTTCAAGTGCTGATCCCTGCTGCAATTACCTTTCTCATTGCCCACATTCATGGCCCACTCTTTCTCGGAGCAGTACTTATCTATAGCATCCAGCACACTACAGGGGTCTCCTCGGACTGCATTCTGCAGCACAAAATTTAAAATCCTTTGTTCCTTGGTCTGATTCATGATTAAATTGGTTATTTTCTCCATGATTATTTCATTCCAGAGAAGGGCAACAGTGGGGTTTCTCTTGATGAGTACCACAAAGAGCAGCAAAATGAAAAGCAGGAGGAAAACAATGAACAAAAGGACTGAAGAGCTCTCCAGCATCTGGAAGGAAAAAGAAAAACAGCCCAGGGTTAAGGTGGCACGGGAGAGAGCTATCCTTTTTGTAAATACTAAGTTGAATAACCCACAGCCAACCATACTTGAACAGCAACACAGAGAGTTTAATTATGGTATTTTCTAGAGTAGCTGAAAATTGCTCTCTGTCACTTGGTAATGGATGGTGCTCTGTGGCACTCCCTTTAGAAGCCAATTTTACAGGCAGTCAACAAGTAGCTTTATTTAATGCTCTGGTCCCTTCCCCCACACAGCTGCTCAGTCCTGGCTTCATGCATGCCACTGCACAAGGAGCCTCTCAGCATCAAATCTGTTCTCTTTTTTCAAAGGATTAAAAACCTTAAATCAGAGCCTGCATGTGATCCCTCTTTCCTGTATTTTTGAGTACTGGGAAACTTCTAAGCTGGCCTTGGTGAGAAAATATGGAACATCTCACCCTTTAATTTTGAACACAATTATCAGCAGAAACTGGTCACTGTCAAGTAACGTTCTGTTACAAGCCAGTCTGCAGGTTGTGAGTTACTACCCTGCATGCAGAGCTCTATGCCACCACCTGCCCTCGCATGCTCTGCAGAGAAGCTGAGCTTGATGTTTCAGTAGGATTCCACCTGCCCCTTCCTTTCAGAGCCTGCAGCAGAGGGACCCAGGTGGAATATTTACAGAAAATAGAAGCCTTTTCCCTGCTTATAAGACCTTTGACACAAGAGGTTAACCCGAGAACCAAAGATGCATTTACTTTTATAAAATAGGGATGTTTTCTCACTGGTTATAAAAATATAAACTGAATCCCTGAACCAGAGAAGAGCTCAGACTCATGAAATTGAAGAGATGTACAAAAGGACATGTTGTACTTCTCTGATCAGCCAGCTCAAATCATCTGATGGGATTGTGCTTGATCTCACTCTGAAATTCAGTGTAACAGCTGCAAGTGTCTGTGTGTGCGCAACATGGGCAGTGTGTCTTTTTTGAGTTTAGGGCATCTGAACATAAAGCTCAGCAGATGAGATGCATGTCACCCTGTACAGATCAAGCAGTAAATCCCATCAAAGCCATTTAGTCTGATGTATTTCAGATAAGCTAGTACACAGGGAGGTGCATTTACCTCATTGCAGGAGTCACAGCACAAAGGATCTCATAAAGAAAGGGTTCTTAATATTAAGCAATTGATTTAGGCTTTGACAGGGTGCCAAACTAAGAGGTTTGATTTGCCTGAGGACTCTCTGTGTGTGAAGTTCCTCTTGTACAACTCAAAACATGCCTCATTTCTGATGATGCAGCTTATAACACCTCTGCTTTTCCCTCTCAGCTTCCCACAAGCAGAGCTGACAGTTGCATGCTGGGAGGACAGCACAGTTTGGAATGTGCTGCAGTTAGTATTAGGATGAATGACTGCCGAGTTCATTTGTTCTGTAAGTCTAATTAAGCATTTGACCACAAGTCTAAAGAATTCAAAATCCATTTCTTAACCTCAGCAGGCTGGATTAAGTTGCACTTAAAAAAAAAACTGTTACAAAACATGACACAACTCTTTCTAGTCTCTGATCCTTCCTATGAAGTCCATTTCTCTTCCAGCTTGCTAAAAATGGTGAACACCCGCACTTGTATTGCATTCCACCAACCTTCAGCAAAACCAATCCTCTAATAGGAGCTACAACATCCTCAAAATGTTGGCCTAAGTTGCTCAAAACCAGAGGTAAAGGGGCTATATGATTAGCCAAATATTCCTCCAGGTCTCTTCCTACTTGTTCTGTTTCTCTTTTTTTTTTCCCAGAATTGTCCCAAGAAAATTGTAAATGTTACGTGTTGTCAGACCTCCATTCTGCAGTAGGAGTTGGCACATACACATTACACACGGGGAAAATCTGTCCCACTGCTTTGAATTTTTAATCATCATGCAGAGCAGACTTTGAGTTTAGAAGATAACTGAGTTTCCATGGAGATATGCTCACAGTGGTGTTTGTTCACCCATCCACTTACCTTAGTTGCACAGCAAGTATGATTTGTTTGAAGCAGCCAAAAGTATTTATTTTGCTTTTAAGTAGTAACCACTGTTAATGCTTACCTTAAATGCTTTTCTTGAAAAGGCTGACCTGAGACATTTCCTTTTAGGGCTTGTCAGCATCATTAGCACAGAAAAATCCTGCTTCTTGAACTTCATGAATTTTATTTCCTAGCTAATAAGAATCCGCTTCTCTACCTCAACAAGATCATCAAGGCCTGGATGTCAGTTTTGCTTCTTTCCTTCTACGTAGTAGTAGCCCTACTGATCAGGCCTAATTGTCCTGCACCTTCCAGGTGGGACTTGTGCTCTTTCTAGTTCTACGTGAAGATGTTCGACATTATCTGTCCACCAAGAACTTGGGTTGGGCCTTAGTTGATTGTATGGTCATTGTTGATGGATTTGGATTACTGACATAGTTGAGAGATAATTATTCTGAATTATGGTGAATGGATGGAGCCCAGAAGCTATTTATTGATGCCAGCAGGTATCTAATCCTTCCTGCCTCTGCACAAGGAAAACCACATGAGCCCTGCTTACCAGTGACTCACTTGGTGGCAGTTCAATTGTATTCAGGTCCCTGAAGACTAGCCGAAGACTGTTGGTGTTCAGAATTATTTCATACTGCTGCCAGATATAATCCTCTGGTTACAAAGGATATATTGGCATCCTCTGAGTACAACTTGCCACAGGCTGTTGCTTTGACACTGTGAGATTCTGCCAGTGTGTTTGGGGCTGCCTTCAAAGATCTGCTGGAGAGCAAGAACGGATGATACCTACAGGTGGTGTATCTTTTGAAGAACAGCTTTCCCCTATTGCTTAGTGTAGATATGAGACCATTTGCTGAGATTTCTCAAAAGAGGGAGAGAGAGCATTTGCAGGCTATCTCAGGCCCACTCAGGAATGCTGAGATTTCTTTTACAGATGGGGAACAGATTGTGAAGACTTATTTTTATACCTTAACAAAAAGAAGCTGCTTGACAGTAAAATCCTACCCCTCCATTTTCACACTGTTACCCAGGCATGGAAGGGTATGTCAGCAAACCAGATTTCTATTGTCTTATTTTTCTCACACTATTACAGGCTTTATATAGCAAAATTAAAAGACATCACATGCTCAGAAGCCCACATAATAAAGAAGGACAGTATCTTCCTCATCTGCAGCCTGTGAAATGCTACATGTCTCTGTTAGCCAGAGCAGAGCAAAGCACTCAAGTTTGCTGATCTTGAACAAATACTTCACCCTTCTCCTTACTTGTACAGCAGGATCCTTTTAAAGATTTTGTTGTTTTAAAAGACTGAACTTTGCACAGAGAAAGACTCCTTGTTTGAAATGTTGTTGTGGTTTAAAATAAAGTCCGTACAGCTCGTTCACTCACTCCCCCCCTTGCTCCCCCAACTCCCGGAGAGTTAGGAAGGAGAATCCAAAGAATGTAGCCCCCACGGGTTGAGATAAGCACAGTTTAATAGCTAAGGTATAACACAAATCACTCCTGCTACTACTACTACAAATAATAATGATAAAGGAAATAAGTGAAGAGAACACAACACCTCACCAGCCACCGACCCATAACTCATCCCACCCTGCCCGACTGAGCACCGACTGATACTTCCTCCATCCCCCCAGGGCCTCCAGCCCTTCTGGGCTTCTCCCAGTTACCTCCTCGGTATGACGTGCTATGGTATGGAATACCTCTTTTGCTAGCCTGGGTCAGGTGTCCTGTCTCTCCTTCTTCCTGGACTCCCTCCTTCCCCTGCAGAGCATGAGCTCAGAAGAGGCCTTGGACAAACCAAACATTTGAGCAGTAACTCAAAACATACTTGCTATCAGCAACCGTTCCCAGCCTGAAAGTCATAACACAGCATTGCACCAGCTACCAAGAAGGAGAAAAATGACTGGTACTGCTCAAACCAGGACAGATGTACATGCCCTAACTTTTCAAATGCATAGATTTCATTTAGGCTGCTGCAACCCAGCAGGTGTAGTGCGACATCCTGATACTAAGATGCAACTAGCTTAACAAAAAGATGTAAATTGGGATATGCTTCTGAACCACACAGACAGCCAAAGACACCTGTTTCTTCTAGCTATTCCTTATGCAAAAACATGAGCAGCCCTTTAGCTTCTCCGGAAGGGCAACAACTGATAGTTCTGCTGCCACCTGGAAACAAATTTTGTATCTTCACCTTTGAAATCTTATCACTTCAAGTTCACCCAAGAATCTCCTCTGAAGGCAAAACACTGACCTGCTTTTCTCTTCTGGTCTAGACTGCTGAGTGGCTGCTAACACTGGTTTGTTTACATGTTTTGTGTAATGTATTTGTTAACAAAACAAAAAAAGCTGTACATGAAAGCTCAAACATATGGTCTTGGATCTAAAACTTAATCAAGGAAGCAATTCAGCTTGGCTATTCCTACAATTAAGTGCTCAGAGGGATCTATTTCTTACTGTGCCTCAGATCTTTTCACTTCTGAGTCCCACATGAATGCCACCTCATATAGCAGCAGAGCCCACCTGCCTCCCACAGATTCTTAGAGGTTGCTCACAGATAGGAACAACCTATATCACACATGCTGCTTTTTTCCATTCTTAGACAAGTTCACTTGGTTTTGCCATATCAAGGAATGTTTTTCAGCTGTTGGGGGGGGGGGGGGGGAGGTTTTATAGAATTATAGAATAGTTAGGATTGGAAAGGACCCTAAGATCATTTAGTTCTAACACCCCTGCCATGGGCAGGGACACCTCACACTAAAGCATGCAGTGCCAGGCTTTTTCCAACCTGTGGAACTGGAACACTGCTGTGTAATACCTCAGTGCCTTCATAAACTGTCATTATGTGTTGTTCATAGTAGAGATCCTTTAGGAGATAATTATCCTGAAAATCAGTTTCCACAGAAAGTAACCTTTAAAAGGAGCAAACCAGAAGTACATTGGTTTTCTCTTTTTTTCTTCTAAACACTGTTTCTTTTTCAAAGTTTGTCCCACTTAATCTGTCTTCTCCAGATGTGAGAATAAATTCTGTGATTAGCAGGAGACTGTAAAAGCAGCCTGCCAAGAGTGAGATGCATCAGTGATGGTCATGTACCCAGAGGGGAAAAAAGTCTGTACCAAAACAGGTAACTGCTTTCATATTCTTAGCTGAAAAATATTTGAAATGAGAATTGTGTAATTCAACCAGTTTCAAACTACCACTACCTAAGAGACAGTCATGTTATGACAGCTTTAGAAAACGCAACTGTAATTTTAGCTTTAATATGGATTCATGAGGTTCATTAAATATGCAATAAAACTGAACTTGCACATAGTCAAGTTTCCCATAAGCACTAATTACAAGGCAGTTGCGCTTATTATTTAGTGCTTGTTCTGAGGTTCCAAATACACAGTTTAGCACTGCAACCTCTTCTGTGCATTAGAAACACCATGATAAAGTGAGCCTTCTCTTTGAAAACTAAAATTTGAAGTGGAAAATAGTAGGCAAAATGAAAAATTCAGCAAGGGAATAAAAAGAAAACTGGAGGGATAACATTATGAAAAGGAATGAATAACATCTATCACTAAATCTGGTTTTGAGAAGACAGAGTTTAAAAGAAAACATATTAAAATTTCATGCCCAAACCTGTCAAAGTACTGACAAGTCTTTCTAAAGCACTGGATTATTTTCTTATGCATCTAATCTTACTCATTTTGGCAGGTTTCATAAGACCAAATCATAACTTCACAGTGCAGTTCAGCAAACCATGGTTTGCAAACCATGGTTGCAAACCATAACCAAACTTGAATGGGAGCACCTCTGCTTCAGCTTACACAGATTTAAAACACTTTCAAAGAAAGAAGCAAGCAGGAATTGTGGGTATCTGCTGCCCCAATTTATCTGCCTTTAAAAATTAAATAAGTCATTCCAATGGCCATAAATGAAATCTCAAGAGACTGGCTCAGTCCTGGGGATCTATTATTATGCCAGTAGTTGTTTAAGTTAGTGGATTCACTACCCCCTTACTATTATAGGAGCTCCAGTTTTAATAAAAACATAAAAATGCCCATGTGACGGAGCACAGAACAAGACACCCTGTTCTTTATTCATGTATAGGTGACTCTAGCCATTTCACCACAGGTTATAATAAGGGTCTTTCAGTACTGTTATTTATCAGTCCTTTTGGTAATTTTTTTCCAAGTACTGTTAAAAAAATCACTGGTCTTAGAAGTCCCTGAAGTGAAAAAAAATAAGGATTATAGCAATTGGAAACATCAATGTTTAATGTAACTCCAAGTCACCAGATGAATTCAAATCAAGATTTTTCTCAGTGCTTCATAAAAACTGTATGTTTTTGTAACACTGTTAGAGGAAAGTGTAGGGGACTTGGCCTAAACTACTGACTGCTACTGTTTCTCTCTCAGATTCCAAAACAACCCCCCTCTGCTAAAAGCTGATATTTACAGAGAAGAAAAAAATGTTGAAAGTAAGCACCTTTAAATGCTCTGAGTTTTAATAAGGACATATGACTTAGTGAGTTTCATGCTTAGTGGATTAAAACAGTATTAAATTTGAATATCTAACCATTCTGAAGCTTAGTTCATTACAAATAATTAACAAGGCTTTATTTCCTACAGATGCAAAACTAAGATGACAGGTAGTAAAATACTTGGGAGGTTGGAAACTGTTGGATAGAATATTTTTTCCAATCTAGTTGAATCCTTATAAGCCTCATTACAGATACTCTCATTACAGTTTTAGCTTGGAACTGATACTGTTTTGCTTTCTACTAAAAATCAAGTCCTAAACATAACCACAAAAACACCCTCTTCTACAAAACCAGCATGTACATAATTCTGCTATTCCCCAGGACTGGAATGAGAGTAAACTTTGTGATCCTGAGTCAGGGGCCTTAGGGTTGAGTCTCATCTTAGCAATGTTTTTTCTGATTTGATCTTGGGTGAGCTGTCTTACCTATGTCTTTGTTGCCGGAAGAGTAAGTTTAAGTTAGCACTACTGTAATTTTCAAGGTGTTGCAAAGCTGAATTATTTTTTGTCAGAAAAATGCCTGTTGTGGATATAAGGTTTAAGTTCAAACTTTTTAAAAGCTTCTGCTGAAATTATGCCTTTAAATATCTTATACACTAAAGCATGCAGAGGATTTGGATATAAGTAAGGATATGCTAGCTCTTTCAGAAGCAGTGCAAAACAGTGCAGAAGAGTCAGCACATTTCTACATATATTTTAACAATGTTTGTTGCTCTGCACTAGGAGATCTATGCTGTGCCCTGACTGGGACTGGAGTCCCTGACTCTCTGTCCTGTGCTGTCTTGAGTGAGACAATCTCTGTTTTGTGGCATTTTGCTTTTCTTGATCTTTTCCCAGAGCAAAAAAGGCAGGGTATTTTGGATGGAAAGCCTGAACTAACTTCTGCCAAACACATTGTATCCTGTTGCTGTAGGCAACGCAATTCAACAGCTTCATAATTTAGTACTTTTAAAGGTCAAAAAAATATCTTTTTACCTCCTATTCTTTCATTATTGTTTATGTATTTTCAAATGAGTGCAACATTGTGAAGAATAATCAGCATATTGCCAAATGTGAATAGCTTGTATTTCAATGGAAACTTAGTCTGGGAATTTGACATTCAGATTTTCCACTGACATCATAAAAACAAGCTGAACAGACTTTATATAATTTTTCACTAAGTATTTCTTGTATGAAATCTAAATTTCCATTTTCCTAGGTTTTTTCAGATTACTATGATTTAGCTTCACTACCATGACTACAAAATTTCAGACTTCTATAAATGCAAAGTTCTGATCATTATTTTTCCCTTTAGGCCTTTTGTCTTGTCCTTTTTCCTCTTCTCATGTTGAAAAGAAACAAATACAGATTTCTTCTTTCTGAAGTAAAGGAAAAGAACAGAAAAGTGCCTACTGTCTACTTGGGAGCTCATCAACTAAGCTTCATAAGGGTGTTTATATCCATTCTCTTAATTTCAATTCAGATAATTGCTACCAACTTAAAACTCCCTTCACAGCAGCCATTGTCTAACTGGTCTTCAGTGCTATCACCCAAAGGAAAAGGTTTATATAATGGCTATGTGCCCCATAAAGAAGTGCAGGGTTTAGAATAAACTGGCCACAAAGAGAGGCCTCATCTCCAGCCAACAAGCAGGTCTGTGTGGATCTATAAGTTTCTGATCCAGTCTGGCCTAATTCCACTGCATGATTTAAAGTCACAGTTTAGGGTGAGAGAATTCTTCAAGGATAAGAAATGCACTTACCAGGCTTTGAGCAAAGACAGCTTTTCAGGAATAAGATCTTTTCAGGTACCCCTTGGAAGCATTTGCTCCTGGTAGTCGTTATTCCCACTCCAGAACATTAGATGCATTTGTATTATTTATACTAGTGTGTGAGGCCAGTGGTTGTTGTAGCTCAGCTGAACTGTACAAACCCCACCTGGGAAGCAGTGAACTGCTAAGAGCAGCAAGTGCTCTGCCCTAGCAGCACACTACACACTGGTCTGTAAAAAGTTTTCTTAGCTGAGACTTTAGCATGCCCCATTGTGTAAAACTACCTCCTACTGAATGATTTTGCCCCAAGTATAGGTTTGGAGATTTGTGAGAAAGGGCTGGCAGAGGAAAGACCAAAATGGCTAGTTATCCTAAGCATAATCACCTGCAATAGATTTATTTCGCATTCTCTCTTTATACCACAAAGATCAAGTGCTGAATCTTCAATGTCCCAAATCCCCACTGTGTGCTACTGCCCTACTTCCAAGGCTACCAGCTAATCTAGCATACATCTGTCTCCAGCACAGCTTTCTGCTCTCCACAAGCTGCTCTTCAGGCCAAGGGGAGTGCACAACTGAAACCTGGTGAAACACTCACTGAAGGACCTTGAAAGAGTAGAAGGAAATTCTTCTGAAACAATGGCTTATCTCTATGGAAATGAACAGCTCTAACAGGCCAGGTGAGGTGGGATCACCACAGCACAGCAGGTAACCAAACCACTGTGTGGGAAGAGGCAGCATAGCTGAGACAAACTCAGGGCATGAAACCTTGGCCTCAAATCCTGAGAGAATGCCCTTCCCAGAAAACTAGCTGGAGTGGCAATAGAATGTTTCTTACTTTACTTAGAAACTGCTTTCTGAGAAATCTCTTCTAAGAGAGTTCAAGCAAAACTGGTATGGAATGCCTCACACATTAGGATCTGGTTTCAATGACTGCTGCCAAAATTATGTTTTTTCAGAAAATTCCAAGTCAGTTATAATTCCAGTGATCCTGAAGGATTGATGAAAGACAACAGTGTAAGACTGGCAGAGATAAACCTGATACCAGCTGCTAAAAAATACTGCTAAACTTCAGTGACAAGTAAATTGTTTGCAGGGTTAATATGGTTAAATTCTTCCACTGATGCAAACTAAAGCTGTATGTTGGCAAAATTTTCTTTTGCATTTAAATACTGCAATGTTGTGCAAATGCATGAATGTGGTGGCTTTGTGAGACGAGCCCACAGCTGAGTAAGCAGAAAAAAAGTAAGGGTAAGTGCAGCTATGAAGTAAAGGTTGTTTACAGAGATCATCGGCATGACATGTGCTCGACAGTATTGGTAAATATGGGGTTTTTTATAAAGGACAGAAGGTAAAGAATGTCCATAAAGGGCATCAGAAAACTACTTCATGAGCAGCAACTGTGCTAGCAAGCAAAAGTAGAAGCTTTTTGTCTGTTCTTCACAGACATTTTGCTGTAGCAGAACTCCCTCTTGAGAATGAAAACTCCCATAAAATACAGCTGCAGCAACACATTTATAAAAGCAGCTATTCAGTCAAATATGACTGAAGCTTGACTTGCATCCAGCTTTTTCTTGAATACAGATGAGCACCAAATTCCAGCATACTTATAGCCGTAAATTACATTTTCAATTTAGCTGAGGTTATCTCATTTCTTTCAACTGTCAAGGTTTACAATACAGTATAAATGCATTACACACAAATAAGTCCTCCTCTTTCTCTGTGAAAGCTGTTGCTGCCCACAGACTGGCTTCCTGACAATGAATACCAGTCAAAATGTGGAAAATACCGCTCCTTTCATACTCGCCACTGTTTAAAACAGTGACAGTATCTATGATAGCAAATTGTGTCAAGCCTGAGAAGTAAAATATAAATAGGTACCTTTCTCAGTACAGCAGAAGCTGTTCCCTCCGATCTTTTCCTGTGCTGCTCTGCTGTGGATTTTATAGAATAAGAGTCCAAGAGCCTGCAGTATTCAGTCACGTTCGATCACATCACAGGAATAGCTTATCAGTCCTGTTACACAGACTCTAAAAGGAGCGGTGTCCTTTTCTCCAACTCCTCCTTTCACCGGTTTCTGCGCTCCTTAAAGGTGCTGAGTGCTCTAATAACCCTAGAGAAAGCTGTTCATCTGTCCCCTAATGACAGTGTTCTTGTTACTTAGTTACAGCACAGTGAATGATGACAAAGTCAGGTATGAGCCAAATCTGCGCTCAGTATAAATGCATTGTGTTCAATCAAGCAACTCCAGGAATGAATTTGGCCCAAGGCATTCAGTTCTTTTTTCAGCTCAGATGTGGCGTGCTTCAGCCAGCGCAGAATTTGTAGAAACAAGACCTAGGCATGTGGGTTAAATATAGAGTACTGCTGGAGGGAGGAGAAGTATGTAAACCAAATTGCTTAACAGCAACTACAGAAGGAAGTGCAATCAATACATTATAAATAGTACATTTGAATTCGTGGAGCTTCGAGGTGGAAAAATATTCTGCTACAAACAGCTCTAACATTAAAGGATTATTCTGATAAGCCATGTCCTTGGTTTGACTGTCTATATTGTTTCCTTCGAGGCAGAGACTATATAATCAAGCTGCAATTAAACTGCACCATAAAATAAAATATTAAGAAAAAACCAAAACCCAAACACAACGTGGTGAAAGTTCTCTGCTGTAATCTCACTACAAAACTCAAACCTACTTAGCAAGTGTTTGAAAAGCTCTAGCCTAGAAACTTTCAAAAGATTTTAAGAGTTTGTACTACATGTGGCAGAAACAGGAACTGAAGATCTGAAAACAGGCTTTGTCACATGATGGGGGAAGTCCTTGAAAGAACGAGGAACTACCCGAGAGCCCTTTAAGTGGATGAATTGAATAAAGAACTATGGGAAAATGAGATAGGTGAAGATCAAAGTGTGTTTAGTAAGTTAACAGGACATAACTAAGATCCTGCATTATAGTACAGTACTTAATACAGAATAACTTTGAAGTATCCCTCCCATGTACAACAGAGATTTAGTTCAACAAATAATTTTCTTGTAACCTAGACATCAAGAAGAACAAAGAATGAATTAAGCAATACTGCACTCCAGCTTTACTGATGGTAGTTTCCTACCTGGTCAAAAGCTGGTTCTGAAAGCATGACAGGTTAAAGCATGATCTCTGATGCCACCCACATTTAACATTAGCTAAGAATTTCTTTTACTGCTGCTCTGTGCAGAAAAGAGCTTAAACCAGCCAAACTTACTCTATGCACTGACCTGATTCTGTAAGCTATTCTTTGGAGCCGCCCTAGCAGTTAACTATAGCTAGTTCTGAACTGGTGTGTGGTATCAGCCCAGCTTATACATAGGAGCAGAAATTTGTACCAAGACTTACCAGACTGAGCAGTGTCCTCTGACAATGCTTTTAAAAGATTTTGAACCTTGAGCTGAATCATATTGTTCAGGCTAAAAGCATGGGAGGAGCAAACTTGCTTCTGCGTGCCTACAACTGTTTACTTGGATGATAAAGCCTATGCCTGCAGAGTAACCCTTTCTGTTGTCTAGATATTTAATTAGCTAAGAAAAAATGTGTAAATGGCAATAACTGCAAATTAGATAAAGGCAGAGGTTCAGTTAGTTAAACCACCCAAACTGTGAGATAATGTCCATAATTTGCTTCCAAGTTAATAGAGAGTTGAACATTTGTAATACATTATTATGGGATTTTTTTTTCTCCAAGGGAAGATTCTTTGGTAGGATGTTAAACATTGGCTTATGCCTTTATTTAAATCACCTTTTTGCCCAAGGCAGTGCCTACATATGTATGGACTTTTTGTAAGTTTCATTGTAACAATGCTACAAGCTCCAGATGTATAAATTTATACCATGTTCACATGACTTATCCTTGTCTAGACAGTAAAAATTTACCCCGACAGTAATACATCCAAGTTAGAGAACTGTGGACAGCTATAAATATCTCAGTTTTTTATAAACTTTTACATTGTACAAATACAATTTTTGTTTGGGGACAAGATCTTAAAAGATGGATTTGATACTGCAGAATATCAGGATTCTGCATTCACAGGGCATATTTATGGGAAGATGTAAACCCAGCACGTCTTAGCTTGGGAGCCCCACTACACGAATGACAGCAGGTCAGAATAACTGGCTAGTTCACACTGAACAGCTCTGACAGTTGACAGAGTTCAGCTCAGATCTGTTTGTACAAACTTGAGTAGACATTGCTAATGTACAGAGCTCCCAGTCTCAAATGGAGGCTACACAGCTGCCATCACGTGATGCAATGTGGCAGTGCTATCCCCACTTGCTGTGCATAGCACGGAGCTAGAGCCTTCCCAGTAAATCCATGCCTGGCATAACAACAAATGGCATTCCCTTCTTTTAACAATCCTGACCAAAGACTGGTTTTTAAAAGGCTAAACAAAGGGAGACAGGAGAGCTAACACATTATCATAAACCCCACAGATCATATGAAACAATGAGTTAAAGAAAATTCTTTTGAGCTTGCATTTTCAGAATAGCAGGAGGGATTTTCTTTTCTGTGAATTTTGCTGTTTTCCACAGTCAAATTGGTTTCTCTTCCTGAGAACATGTAAGAGAGGAATTTTGAGAAAGGAAGCATCACTCTTGTATGAATCAGGAAACTGCCTGAAGATATCTAAAATAGGAAATAGCTAAAAGAGAAGGAAGACAGCCAGCAAAACTGTACTCTCAATTTTAACAAATAATACAAGTAATTAGACTGGTTTTTCTTCTTTTCTCCCCTCACTTTTTTGGTAACATATGTTGAAGAATTTGAACGAAGTTAAAATTTGAACTTGTGTTACTTGAAGCTTCATCCGTTTCTGCAGTTTTTTCCCCTCACTTGCAATCAATTAGTTGTTTAGGAAAAACTATGAACAGAAGATTCTGTGTTAAGGAAGGAAGGAATAAAATAGCATAGATTAAATTCTGAATAACAATGAGTCCTACCCTCAGACAGATTTCTGACAATAAAAAAAAAAGCAAACCAAGCGGGGAACAGCAATAAAGCTGAAATGTTAAATTATTGTTGTTGGTTTATGAACCTGTGCACAAATGTTTCCAGCACAGGAAACACTGTTAGCTGAAGGATGTATTATTTGTAACAAGATGTCCTTCTGGGCGCTTAGCTTATATTAGAATTGTTGGTTTTCTTTTAGAACTACATTTTAAAATGGAATTTAAATTATTACCTCATGTAATTCTGTCATGTGTGTAACTTTTCTTAGGTTATTCAATGTAGTTGGTTTAGATACATTTACAGACCTCACATTAAAATTTATTAGTTACTGGCATATGATATTTGTCCCATCCTAAAAAAATATTGTTAACTCTGTAGACCTCATATGGAAATCTGATCACCGCCTTGATCTCATAAACCAACATCAGTCACCATCTTCCTTTATCAGATTGACTGAACTCTCCTAAAGGATGATTTGTCAAAGCTCTTCACAGCAGTTATCAAAAATGTGGAAAAATACAGTGGAGTTGGATTGTAAGTAAACAGACAGAGATTTCTTTGTGCCAATGAAAAGCAATACCCAATAAAATGTAATATTGGAAAATTCTTGCTACACAAGTCAGTTGAAAAGCCTTAAATAAAAGTGATAAACATGCTCCTGTTTACCCTGGATTTGTGTCTTTAAATAAAGATCCTCACTTGCCAGCATAACCCCCACACTGGAATGCTATCCATATATTTCAGAATTTGAATCATTACAAGTTTTTACCTTACTTTGAAAAAGGTCTAAGGACTGATGACCACCCCTCACCTGCTACCATTTGTTCTGCCCTTTTTGTAGCTCTGGGACATGGTTCTGGCAGTTGCCAGCAACTATGTCACTGTTTCCACTTTTGTACTTACTATTTGACCTGCCTTTCTTTCACATGCTTTTTCTCTCTGTCCTCTTTCTTCCTTAATGCTATAAAGACACCATGCTACACACTAGTGGAGGAACAACATGAGCAAAATAAAAAAAGGTAAAATCAATCACAAGAGAGCTGGTAAGAACCCAAAAAGTCCTACCTCATGTAGAGATCTCTTAGTTCAATCAGTGATCCAGTACAGTTCACTGACAGTCATGTAAACTGGTCGTTAAGTCATGCCACAAAATGCAAATTCTGATATAAACCATTTCCCACCCCACCCACTGAAAAAAAAAGAAGCTATGGGATGACTTCCTAAGATGGTATCTACCTGAGAGCTCTCTTCTTTCCCCCACCCTGCCAGGCTGCTAATCTGAGAACATAACACATAGAGCAAACCATGCCAGGAAAATAGGAAAGACAAGATGTGTTTGAAAAGTAAAAATTTCTAAAATGTTAGGTGGAAAAGGCATTTGGTCCTGGTTGTCTTCATGAGGAAGAATTTGAGTAAGCCATTGATAAATGGAACAAAAGATATTTCATATGAAGGAAAAAAGTCCAGAATTCCAAGCTGTCCTTAGACCAAATTAAAAAAGAAACAGTCTGCCTGTTAACAGAACCAATTAAGAACTGCCTTACAAAACCCCCATTTTTGTTAAATGTATTTATATACATGCACAGTGGTGTTTCCTTTGCACTTTTAACACCACACTGTTTAAAGTACATTGAATAAACATCTCCCCCTGGAAATAAACCAAACCACATCTAATGTATTAAGTTAATTTATGACTTAAAATATGAGTAGCTACAACTGACAAAATTCTGTGGAAATATGATGTTAGGTCTGATAGCTATCTTGTAAGAAGGTTTTTTAATCCCAAGCTTTGAAAAAATATGCTTTCACTGCAGAAACGCAATGCTTCATGTAAATGATTCCTGATACTAAAATGCATTTTCCACTAAAGGACTTAATGCTTGCTTTCTTAAAAGAAATTAAGATATATATTATATATTTATGTAAAAAAAGTTGTATCAGTAATTATTCTGATCAGCTTAATGCTAACCACAAAAGAATTAAAATAAGAGAGTAGAAAGCTATAGGAGCTGAGCCAAAGAAACCACACCTGATAACCAGAATCTGCCTCTGATCCCTGAGAAAGGTTTTTCAAGTGCAGCACAGACACCTGCTCAGTGCTGACTGCAGCAAATGTCAGCGGCTACTCCTTTTTTTGATACTGTCACCACGCACAAAAACTATTCCTTGTTGCTGATATCTGCCTCTACCAGTCTCAGTGATGAAGCTTGTGAGAATGTGCAAGAACAAGCAGGGTGATGTTACACAGATTTTGTACTGTCCTCTGAAGATGGCAGTTGTGATGGGAACGCCTCAGCCTGTGGAACTGTACAGTGCTTCATACTTAGCTGTGAGATATAGCCAGAGGGCTGGTGACACCGCAGATTCGCGTGGTCTGGCAGTGGCACAGAGGCACCTATTGATAGTTCCAATTCCCAGATGGTTTAAGGATGCCAAGGGAAAGCAACTGTCTCACTTTAAAGTTAGAAAAGAGAGGGTGTATGCTGATGTGTTTAGGAACTAAGAAGCTAGTCTTGACACTGCTGCATAGGCTGTGGTTCACAGACTCCAAGAGCTGGAGAAAAGATGATCAGTAATGTTAGCTTACAATGTGGTTGTTACAGTGGATACTCGGCCAAGTTCCTATCATTAAGAGTACAGAAGCGTTCTTTCCAAAACTGCACTGTAGGTGCTGTTTAAAGGTAACTTTTTCTATCTACATTTAAGGCCTTTTCTTATTAGCAAAATACAGTAATGCTGCAGGGACATTTCTTTACATAAACTTGTTTTTTGTTTGGAGAGATTTAATTCTACCCTTGTCTGAACTAAATGCTGTGTGAAGAGCACATGTTCAACACTGCCTGACATAATTCAGAGTAGTGGCTAAAATGAATAGCTAAGACAACTCTGCAGATATGTACCTGAAAAGCATAAAAGATTACTATCTGAATAAGCTGGAGGTTTCTTTAATTCAAAGGCCTCTCAGTATGCTCTAGTCATGTCTGCCCACTGCTGCTGCAGTGGATAAGAGCATTTTTAGTTATTTATTGATTAGTGCTGCAGGAGGCAATAGAGAGGGAGTTTGCCTTTTTCTGTTTACCAGCAGTGACACTGGACAAGTCATCAATCCATTTACTAACGTGACAGTAATTTCTGTTTCGTGTATTTTTAGACACTAATGAAGAAAAAACAATCAGACCTACGCTGGAGGTGACGTTAGTTCTACAAGACGGGGAGTATATGAATTTCCTGCCATTTCTCCTCAGCTATGGACCAGGTGATTGATGGTTTCTGAAACAAAATGGTTGGATACTGCCCCCTTGTGAGCCAGGCCATTGCTAGGAACCAGCTGAACCAGGACTGCCTGAAACGGTTTTCTGCCGCCTGCTTCCTCTCACTTAGAAAAAGTGGCAGATTCCTTGTCCCAGACTCCAATTGGGCTATTTATCACATACGAGTGTACATACAGCAGCAAGGTGGGTCACTACCGCACTTCAGTAAAGGCCAACAGCAGGTAAATATGAATGAGAAAGACCTTGATCACTGTGGCATTGTTCTGACCAATGCCTGCTTTGAGGCCTTTCACCTTAGGCTGCCACAATACCTTGTTTAATCAACATCTGGCAAAGGAGATGCTGGTGAAGGCTGTGAAGCATCAGCAGTGCTGTGACAGGTTATCCACTGCAGATATCTGTACCACTGCAGTTAAACCCTGTGTTAGAGCTGGTTGTGCTGGTCTGGTTCACTGACCTTTGAAACACAGCCCACTCCGCCATTTCGCTTGAGGAAGTTCCCTCAGACCCGAGTCCCTGCTGCCTGCTCTCAATGCTGAACAGATCTTAGGCCAAGAATAAAAACTACATCATCTGTTATCTGTAATACCTCATGGAAGGGAGAGGCTTTATTCAAACCACCTTATCAGGGACTTATAACTTTCAGGCTGCACCTGAGGAAGGAGTGGTGTTACAACGGGATATGTAGTTCCAGAGGTGACACAAACAAAGCTCTGAATATTGGTAAAGGTTCTGTGCAGTTGCCGTTTTCCTCTTCTTTCCCATAACGCCCTCCCTGAACCACTTTTGCAGCAGCATCTCAGAGGGAACCCAGTCAAGCAAAATGTGGTGTTTTTTCCCTTCCAAACGTCTGATTTTAACGCAAATGAGCTTGTCCAAAGCCAGAGCTTCTGCCTGCCTCTGAACAGGCCTCCCACAGCTCTGCAGCGGCTCCAGAAGCCGCACCCCAAGCCCAAGTGGAGCGCTCCCGCCGGCCGGGAAGCGGCCGCCTCTCCTCAACGCCGCGACCCTCTTGCTCCCTTCACACCCTCCCGCCCTTCCCCGCCCTCACCGACCCGGCGTTGCCGCCCTCCCCTCAGGCGCTGCTGGGGCAGCTCGCAGGGGTCCTGGCTCGGCGCAGGGGTCCTTTGCCGTACAGCATGGCGACGCTGTGGAGGAGGCGGGAGCGGTTGCTGGGAGTGTCGGGCCGGCTGTGCCGTACAGTGCGAGCCCTCTCAGGTACGGGGTGCTCGCTGGGCTCAGGGCAGGCAGAGGCCGCGCCTCCGCCTCTCCTCGCGGGGAGCCCTTTCCTCCTCACACTGAAGGGCCCCTAGAGGGGTTCCCCCGCGCTCTTCCCACACCACGCACTGCGGGAAGCGGCCCGCAGATGCTTTGCTTGGGACACCGCTAAGGGAACGAGGCCGCCTCCCTTCCTGGAGGCGGCATTTTCCTCCCTCAGCGGCCGAGGAGGAGAGGGTGTCGAAGGGCTTCCAGCCGTGAAGGGTTTTGGATCCCACTTACCCTCGCTGCGTCTCTCGGAGCCCGTCCCTCGGCCCTTGCACTGCTGAGGGAGTCCCGGGCCGCAGGTGGCTGTGAAGTGGGCAAGGCCTCCTGCGCCCCTCGGTGAGGCTTTCTGGAGATGTAGTGGGGCAGCCCAAAAGTCAGACAAACCTTTCCCTCAGGCTTAACTTCAGCGACAGGGGAGTGTCAGCCTTCCCAGTGCAATGTCCACTTGAACTGCCAAGAAAAGGCACCCACCCCAGTGGCACAGCTGGAACTGGATCCTTTGAGCTTCAGGTGTCCCCCCTGACAGCTCTGAAAGCAAAGGTTGTCCTGGTACCCTTGCTAAAAACTGAGTTATCGCTTACCGTCCAGCTTCTCTTGCTGCTTCAGAACAGCTCTGGGAGAGTGAGCTGCTCTGTGGGAAGGCTGAGGTGCCTGGTGTGCCAGCTTCCCTCTGACCCACACCCCTGCGAGGCCTACACTGCAGCTGAGGCTTTGTTAGTCTGATAAAGTTGCTCTGATCAAACATCTTTGTGTAGAACTTGCTGTAATATAGAGGCAAGACCTGTACTGGATGTCAGTTGCAACTGTCTAATCATGCAGAGGGAGCTTCTTGGGACACTGTAAAAAGCTAATCCATTTCCTCACTTTTGGATCCTTTATTTCTGTATTTCATTCATAAGATCAGGCTGCAGAGCTTAATGATTTTTTTTGAGAATGCTTTGGGGCACTGAAAAAGTACAGTGCACTAGTAAAGAAAACCTAAATCAGCAATAAACAGTTGTAAACAATAGTGTACTTTTTGATATTCACCTTCTACCATCTTCCTTGCTGTTCATTTTCCTTCACTTTTCACATCTTTTTCACAGGAAAGAATGAGTATGACCTTCTGGTAATTGGTGGAGGGTCTGGAGGCCTTGCTTGTGCAAAAGAAGGTTTGTATGTGTAAATAACAAAGAGTTTAGTTTTAGCTTAAGTAGTGGTTATGGAGACTAAGAGAAGTGTTAGTGATAATGCTAAGCTTTTTAATAAACACATATTTATATACATAAGTATATATACATACATACTGAGTTATTAACTCAGCTCCATAGTTAATCTACAAATGAATTCACACCTTTGGGTGGGTTGATCTTGTTTGGCTTTCCTGTTAACCTTTAAAAAAGTATTTTGTCATGGGAAGGTGTGATAAGCTTTTATTTCACTGTTATTGTAAAATACTCTGGTGCCTCCATAGGTGCTGTATTTTTTAACTATACTGTTTCTTATTTATGTGTTAAAACAACAGTCCCTTCAGACTGTTTCCAGGAGCTGTTCAACTGCTGTAGAAAACTTTGCCTCTTTGCTACTCAGTGTAATGTGCCCAAGAATCCACAGGTTCCTTAACTATCTCATTTGGGGTCAAATTGCATTTTGGGGGTTGGTGAAAGTTGGAGGCTCTAGTCTAGGTTATTAAGTGCCTTCTGGAGAATCTTGACTACATAGGCAGCCTGCATTCCTAATCTGGCATCTTGAGTTAGACAGTAAAACCCACCAGCTGTCATCTCCTATATTCTTTCTCTTTACACCTGTGCTACTAAAAATATCTAGGTTTGTGTGGTTTTGCCTCCTCTAAATACCTTGTCTTGTTTTTTGTTTGAAGCTGCTCAATTTGGAAGGAAAGTGGCTGTTTTGGATTATGTGGAACCTTCTCCACAAGGTATGGAAGAGAAATACTAGGAGAATACTTGGAAATGTGTATAAGATGACTGCCTAGGTGAGCACATTGCTCCAGGCAGCAAAGTGGCCAAAGCCAGCCTGTTCAATTTGCTTTTAGGAAAAGTCCTTATGCATAGCTTGTTGTACTGCTCATTCCTTCCAGTGGTGTCCCAGCTCTGCCTGCATCCCCTGCACATAAAGTTTGTTAGCATTGTTTGATATTACCACTTGTGGTAGGCTTTGGACTTAAATATGTGAGAATATTCTGTCAAAGTATCATTTATGATTTCTAAAAATTATAAATTTTGTCATGTCAAGGCTGTTCATGTACAATATGTAAAATAAGATCTACAAATGCAGACAAGCAAATGTGTAGTAACTGGATCTTCAGAGCTCTGAAAAACATCTTGAGATGCTTTGAATTTTAGAAGAAAAGTGTGTTTTATTAAAACAAATTAACATAAGCAGAGTTAGAAACTGATCTGTAGAAGATAGTGAACTGTGTGTTGTTTCAGAACTTTTTAACTAATTGCATGAGCAACCTAATTCTCTAATTAACCCAACTACATTGAGTTACACTAACCTGATGCATTTACTTTTCCTTTTTTTTTTTTTTTTTTTTCCAAGGAACCAAATGGGGACTTGGTGGAACTTGTGTGAATGTTGGCTGTATTCCTAAAAAGCTTATGCATCAAGCAGCCCTTTTAGGGAGTGCCCTTAAAGATGCCCAACACTATGGCTGGAATATAGCCCAACCTGTTCATCATACCTGGTAAAGACTATTGCCCATATCCACTCCTATGTGCTGCAAATACATAACAACTTTTCCCAGTTGGTGTTTATCTAGGGACAGTTAGGGAAATTAATTTTGCATGAAGCTTTTTAGATTGCTTCTTGTTTAAAACACAGGTCTCTATTTACTGGTTTATCAGGGTAGATATATTTATTTGGATTTGATAATTTACTTTTGTAACAAAAAATGCACTGTGGAGCATTTTTAGTATCTAGCAACTGCCTGTATCTTTAAGTAACATAATGTGAATTTGTAACACCATGACTTCATGTTCAGTTTCTTATTTTGTGATAGGTCTGTGATGGCACAAGCTGTTCAGAATTATGTGAAATCCTTGAACTGGGGACACAGAGTGCAACTACAAGACAAGTAAATAAAACTTTGCAGTTCATCTTTCTTTTCACAGTCAAGGAGCTGCTCTTCTCTTTGTAGAATTGCTGAATTGCCTTTGGACTTTCTTATTAGAGCTAGTATTTTTTTTCTGGGAAATAGTAGTTGGAAGTGACCCTGAAGCTTTCTAAGAGTTTAGTGATCACAGAATGCTCTCTTGAGTCTGAAGAGGTTTTGCATTAATGTGAAGTAGTCAGGACTTTTCCAAACTAATTTCAAGCTTGTCCACGAAAACTTATACATCATACAAGCCCACAGATAACAC
The DNA here is from genome assembly GCF_012275295.1 of Melopsittacus undulatus. Lineage (NCBI taxonomy): Eukaryota > Metazoa > Chordata > Aves > Psittaciformes > Psittaculidae > Melopsittacus > Melopsittacus undulatus. Next base: position 14,856,665 of record NC_047538.1, on the reverse strand, counting down.
TGCACCAGAACAGCTTGGGGTCTTGCTTTCAGTGCAGAAAGATTTTCTGCAAAAAAAAAGAAATTATGAATTTAATAATATATTAATTTGACAGTCTTGTGATTAATTTGACTAGTCTTGTGATTCCTGCTGAGTCACTACTGTGTGCTCTTAAATGTGCATTATATTAGTAATGTTACAGATAGCAATGCTATGGATTGTGGAAAATACATCATTTGAAGAGGTCAGTAACCTGATCCCAAAGCATGTTATGGCTAGGTACTCTGGTATGTAGAGGAGTTAACTGCTGTACAAGAATTAAGTGACAGATTATGTGACAGAGCTGCAAAGAATCCTATGAAATAAGATGTTTGTTTCCTTTTACTTTTCTTACCTGTTTGCTGTCCTTCTTAGCACTTCAGATATGGAAAAGGTATCTGATTGTATTTCGTTTATATTCATTGTTAAGTGTGCATTTATGTTGCTGCTTTCTTCTAAACAGGAAAGTGAAATATTTCAACATGAAAGGAAGTTTTTCTGATCCACATACAATCCGTGGTTTAACAAAAGGAGGTAAAGAGGTGAGCTGCTGTGCTGTGAATGTGTATAATTCACTTCAAATAGTTCAGGTTTTCATGTGTTGGTTTTCAGGCCACTGGGGAGTTAGACTGTACTTCTGCAAGTTGTTTTAGGTATTGAATTTTATTTTGGTGAGGAAGATGTGCATTTTCCACCAAGAGAAGATGTTCATGAACTTGGCTGTTGCCTACTGAGTCCCTAGCCTCTAACCTGTCAGATGCCATTACTTTTTCACTGCAGATGGAAATACTGAGACAAAAGATGATTTTTTTTGGTCAGAGTCATATTGTTTGATAGATGCTTACACAGATGTGAATAGGAGCAGCATCATCTAATGGCTCTGAGCATTAAATCAGTCTGAGATATTTTCTCCCTTCAGCTGAATTATAAGCTTTCTAATACAAAATTGTGTGTGGGAGGCAATTATATCAAATGCCCACCTTCAAGAAACTGGGTCATATGACAGAATGGTGGCCATTTCTGCATATCTAACAAGAGACTGAATATGCATTTTAACACCTTTTTGAGGGAAATTGTATAATGTTACTGGTTAACAGTGGCTTGAGAGAGCAGAACATTTTTGGGGTAGATGCCTAGCATTTTCTAAAAACATGCCACTTTTGAAGTAGTTTAACTCCAGGCCCTACAGGCAGAATTCACTTGCTGTGATCTCTGTGTGTTTTGTCCTGAGCAAAAATGATTTTAAAAAGCTGCCATTTATCCACCACAGCTGTTGCTTCCAAATAGTCACCAGAATCTTACCCAGTGTAGGGACAATTGTAAGCTGATGTTAAAACAAAAACTGATACAGAATGTGCAGGGAAGCACCTGCATGTGTTAGTTTATTTTATCTCCATCCTTTTTTAGTGTATTTCTTGATTATTGTGTTATATAAATAGCATGTGGTAGTGCCAGCTTTTCATTCATCACTCTTGTACATACATGAAATATAAAAGACAGATGGAATTATTTCAAATGCTGGATATTTTTTTGTACATTTGTTCATAGACTATTGTTACTGCAGAAAATATTGTCATTGCTACTGGAGGAAGACCAAAGTATCCTACACACGTAAGTTACACTTGCCATGTAACAACTCCAATGGCTTTACTGGTTTTGTTGCAGATGATAACGAATATTTGGAGGATAAAGATTGTAAATATAAAGTAAGACGAGAGATTTTTGAACTTGTGTGAAAAATTGTCCTTTATATAAAGCACAGGCTTTTCAGAAAAACATTTCCATAGAAAACAATCTGCAACAGTTTAAGTATATTAATCTTGCTTAGAACTGAAGGATAATTCAGGTTGGAAGGGATCTCTAGAGGTCATCTGCTTCAGCCTCCTGCTCAAGGACGTTAGGGTCAGCTATTGAGTGATCTGTGAGGTCAGATCGTGTTGCTAAGGACTTTTAGCAGTCAGGTTTTACAGATATCTGAAGATGAAGACTGAATATCTGGGCATCCCCAGATACATTCCCCTTGGTCTACTGGCTATACTTCATCTAATCAGTCCAAGTTGCTGTTATCTTTATTTGCTGCCAGGACATCTATCGGTGATTCAAAATCTTACCTGTGTGATCACAGATCGCAGGTGCACTGGCGTATGGAATCACGAGTGATGATCTGTTCTGGTTAAAAGAATCTCCTGGAAAAACGTAAGTTATCTTACCATGGCTTTTATGGATGCTGGTATTTGTACCCTTTCTTCCTGGGGTGAAAAACGTTCAAAATTGCCTTTTATACACCAGTTTTTCTGTCCTTTTGTTTTCCTTCTGAGAATTTGTCTTGCTATGCATAAACATCACACTACCAAACTTCGTTAGTAACTAATAACTGGCCACAGCCTCCACCCCGGAAATTCCTTTCTAAAATCAAATTAAATACGAGCTTTCACCAGTTTGGGTTACGGGAACTTGTTTGCTGTAGCAATTATACCTGGAAGTCACAAGAGGGCAGCATAAACTTAGACGAAGGGTGTACTGTCCCTGGTCTTTGATACGGGTCTGTATGAAATCGCTCTTCAATTAGGAAAGAAACTCCAGCACTCTTAAGTGGTGCCAGTTCTGATAACAAAAGAAAATACAATGAGACAATTGGGTTACTTTTGCCTTTTCTTATGCCTTGGGAGCTACTTTTCAACGGAAATACTAAAAAATCGTCTTTAATGGAAATACTAAAATGCCATAGTCTTTGTTTCTCACGGCACATAGTGCAGTAAGATTCTGAGTTAACTTTGCACTACAGGACAATTTGCTGATCCAAATAATTGTGATAGGAAATACACATTTGCTAGCATGGGAGTCAGATAATACTTTTTTTCTCTTTTCTCTGTTGAGCAATTCTAGAAAAAGCAAAGTATATGAAAGAAAAAGAACTGAAACTATAATACTGGTGTTCTGAATGAAAACAGGTCTACCATTCATAGCTGTGACTTTCTAATATAAAAAATGCATTGTGTTAAGCTAAACATCAAATAGATAAACAAGGCTCCTTGGTACAGTTTGAAAAGGAAAAGCAATTTTGCTGTTATTTGTAGTATATCAGTCACCTCTTGAATTTTGAGAGTGTGATTTATATGAGGAATTTAAAAAAAAACAAACCAGAACACAAAACACCACCCCCCCACCCCAAAAAACTAAACATAAGATTTATCCCTGTAAGATGTTTCTGTGAAAATGTGGCTTTTGTCCAGTTACTGCTAATGCAAGTTGTAACAGTGTAATGTGGGAGTCGAGTGTTTATATGTTGCATTCCTGAGATTTAGTCAAAATAAGCCTTCAGGGGCTACAGTAGCATTTCTGTGCTTTATCAGGCTGTGTCCTAGCAAATGAAGGAGGGAGTTGTTGAAGGTTTGTTTCTGTCGGATTTGTTTCTATTATAAATATTCCCAAGGTTCAGTTTAACACCTTTTGTTTTTAGTCTGAGATGTGTTGTACTTACTCTTTCTTTTCTTCCTTTCCAAATGTACATATCTGAGCTACAAATTACATGCCTGGGGGTTATAGAACTGTCAGTCCTGCAGTTATTCATATTAAAAAGAAAGCAAACCGTTAACCAACTTAAAAGTCCCTTAGATATACAAGTAGTGTGAAGAAATTCTTGCTACTGAGATGAAGGCTTTTGGCAGAGTGAATTAGAAAAGATGCCTTGAAATATGTTCAGAATGAATGAGAGATTGAGCAGGTGTGAAGGAGGTTAGGTTCTGCTTTCTTAACTTTTCTGTTAGACACTGACAATGCCCAGGAACCCTCTACTCTGTAGAAGAAATTGTGAATAATATGAGGCTGATATTATGAATAAGTGCCAGCTGGCATCCTGTTTTCATCTAATGAGAAAGAAGAGCAAACATATGCCCACATTACAGATATTCTCATTCTACTTTCTCTTAATCTACAATAGATAATTCTTTATGGACAGTGTGGGGCTTTTTGCAGCACTTCACAGGAGCTACATATTTAAAGAAAGGGTGATCATCCATTTGCAGATGGATCAGATGCCCTAATGCTGGTGGCAAAAATTATTTCCTACTATGTTAAATTGTTTGCCAAATGTAAAACCCAGACTAGCAGATTTTAATCTTTTTAGTTCAACTTGTTCTCTGTACACCTTCAGAGATTGTATGTTTTTATTACAGGACAGATAGATGTTATCTGGGGACTTTTGTGAGAAAACGTGTTATACTGACTGCAGTCCCTGGGGCTTATGAAGTAGCAGCCCCCATGTCTGCACTGCACTTCTCAGAAGTTTAAAAGCTCCTCTGTTATAACTAGGAAATGGTGCAGGTTCGTTTAGGGTAGGATATAGGCCACAAGCCAGTGTTTCATGTACTATTTTTGCTTTGCTGTCAGCACAGTATAGACTGTGTATAAAGAGATTTGTAAGTATTTGACTTGTTTCTCTCTTGCATTATTGTGAAGGAATAACTTTCCTAGGAATGTGTGGCTAGTCAGTGGCAGAGCCAAAACAAAAAGCCAAATTTGCTGTCTGTAGAGTCCACCATGCCTCTAACACTTGTTTTTAGCTGCCATACATGTTCACATAGAAAATATTTTAATTTTAAAAAGTCCTTGATGTTCTTCTATGAAATAGATTCCTGTCTTTGTGAGCATGTATACCAGTAGTATTCCTGGTAACAGGGCTGGGGGGAGAGTCATTGCTTTGTAAGTTTGAGTTAAAACTGGTGAATGACACCTCCTTATAAAGGGACTGCAATGAATGAACCACTTGGTGTTAGCCTCCAGTTTGTGTGTGTTTTTCCATGGATTTAAGGGTTTATTTTTATTTTGTGAAGCACCACGCTAGTGTTTGCTACTTCAGCTATGAATCAAGCAAAACATGGAATACAAAACAGTGTGGGATGTGTAGGCCACGAGATGATACTTCACATTTGTTCCCCTTGTGATTTTGAGTTTGTATTTTGATATTTCAATACATTTCAGAATTCAGGGAAATGTCTAAAATTCTAGCTTTCCAAAACACAGTTAGCAAACTACTTCTTCCATACCCCAAAATCCAAGGTTCTTTTTTTTCAACTTTTGAACATGGCTTTTAGACCTGCTTAAAAAAAAGCCAAAATAAGTGGAAAAAAATGTGCCAAATATTCAGGTGGATTTTGCCACTTATGGGGGTTTTAGTTGCTGTTTTTTGATTAAATGTTCTCAATAAAGCATGGGGATGAAAGTTCTTCATAAAACATGCATTTCCATAGATGAAGATCATAGTCAGAAAGAGCCTAACATTCCACACTGCTCTCATAGTAACTAGAAATTTTGTTTCCTAATGATGCTTTTTTTTCTAATTCAAAAACTTAACAAAAGACTTTGTTGTAAGTGGAAATAATATGTGGAATGCATCTCCAAACTGTGAGATTTTAGTAAGTCTGTAGAACGCATGAACAGCAAAGGAATGTGAGTGCAGCCTGTCTGGCAGCTGAATGTCAGCTTTCTAAAAAATAATTAAAAATATGTACTTAATAAATACATTTGAGGTACAATAAAGTCTGACAAGAAGGCTGCACATCTCTATGTTTATATGTTGCCCACTGTCTCAGAGGCAGTGGGTGCTGAGATGCTGTAAAGATGAGTTACCAGCAGCAATAGGCACTGGGGGAAAAACCTGTCAGTGTCCACTCCAGATGGTTCCAACAGAGGTGTTTCATAGAAAGCCATTGAGATATTTGTGATATTTCTTTATGTTGCTGGTTTCTCTTCAGTTGTTTATGGCTGTTTTCACTTTGTCTTTCAGAGTATGTGTTTAAATATCTCTTTACAATGTAAACCCAATTCTTTATGTCTTACAAGCCTGTTCTTTTTTTTTATTCTGTTAAAACAAGCCCACATGCTGGTAATACCTCTGTCTGTGGAAGTGGACAAGCTCTGCTCTTTCTTTCTAACACCTCCGTCAGATCCACCCCTCAAACCTGTAGTTTTGTAACTATACATACTTCAGAAAATCATTTTTGGTTGTGCAGAGATATGCACAAGCTCATTTCACTGCTTTATTCTGTTCTTCTTTTTATGTAACAGGTTGGTTGTTGGAGCCAGCTGTATCCTTTGAAAAAGCTGTGATGATTTATGATTATAAGCAGCGTAGCTGTCTTTCCTGTGAAAGCTCAGGTTTCAGAATTCCTTTGCTCACGCCAGATAGATGAGTTGGTAATAGAATAGTAATAGTTTTCTATGCAGTAACATCATGGGAATTAAGGTCAGCTGAGGATAAATTCTCAGGATCTTAAAACCAAGGTGATCTATGAGGAAAATATTCTAAGGCTTTGGAGTTTTATTCTACGCAACAACAGCAAGCTGAAGATGTCTGAGAGAGAAGAACTTGCTATGCCTAGGTAAAAAGCCCACTTAGTATACTACCCTTTTATATTGCATTGATATGAATTTATTGTTTCTATTTCCCTAACTGATGTTTCATTAGATGTTTCACTTGAGTGTGCTGGATTTTTAACGGGCATTGGATTGGACACTACAGTCATGATGCGAAGTATCCCACTTCGTGGATTTGATCAGGTGAGTAAGGAATATCTTACATCTCCTTATAAAGCTAATATATTAAAAAGTGTATTTGGTTTTTTTTTCCTAAAGAAAATGTGTCTCCAAACATGTCCTAGTATGTGCTTTCTGAAGAGAAGATATATATATATATATATATATATATATATATATTAGCTCTTGTTTTTCTGTACTCTCCTGCCTAATTGAAAGCAAGATTGAAAAGGTTGGGAAGCAAGGGAGGGATTTATGCCACTACTGAAAAACATTGGACAATCTCTTTAAAATAATTTTAAATTTTTAAGAGTTACAGATATTTAACACATAGTTCAATGTGGAGTTCATTATTATGAATATAAGTCAATCACTAAGCTGAAAGTTTGTAATGACAGAGGAATTGAAAATCTTGACTATTTTCAAAACAGTGGTAGTTATAACAGGTAAAACAAGTATCTAGTGATTTCAGTGAAACTATCAACCCTAAGCTGGAGAAAATTAAAAACAGAAACATTCAGGCAGGGAAATTAGAAAAGAAAAAAGTGTTTCACATTTGTCAGTTGTGCTGACAAAACAGAAAACACTTCTGGCCAGAAATCCATTCCTGTATAAAGAGAATAAAAGCAATTACAAATAACAACAAGCAAAGGCAACAACAAAAAAAAAAGGTTTTGTATAGGATTTGTGTCAAAAGCATAACTGCTTAAAGAAGGAATAGAAGGTAATATAGCAGGTTTACTGAATCCAGTAAAGGTGTTACTTGGATGCAAGATTGTAACCCCTGTTCATACCTTAGAGGATGTCTTTTATGGCCTGAGAGTCCTTCTGGTAGGAGAGAGTATGTTAAAAGTGACTGTGAATCTTCTGTTCCTGTAAGATTTGATGTTAGCACTACTTTGAAGGAAAGATTTCTGTAGCGTTCTTAAAATGAAGAAAGTGCTGGGGTTTCACTCATATGCAGTGAACTTTTTGTTTGAAGTTTACAGTTTTTATCTCAGACAAATAACTTTGGCAGATGGCAGCCTCAAGAATGAAGCCTGTGTCCTGTTAATAACTTGGAAACAGTGTTTTCAGAATGAAATTGAATGTGTGTTAACTTAATTATTCCTGGTATTATAGATTGGGACTTTTTGTAATGCTTAATCACAATAGTGCAGAACATTTACAGGCTGAAGTTGGTGAAAGTGTGATAGAACCATGGCCTTGTTTTTAACAGTTTCTTTGCACACAGAGTGTGTAGGAAAATCATTTTCATATGTAGCACACAGTTTTTGAGGAGCATATATTGCTGTTACAAGCAACAGTGACAACTACCACTACATGTAGGTAGTGACAGCTCCTGTGTGCATGGCAGCCACTCCCACTTGGAAGTGGTTTCCTTGAAACTAGTAGTAAGTGTACCAGAGCATGCAAAACGTTGTGTAAGAATGTGTGTTGGGATTTGCACTCATCATTGAGAAAATCTACACCTGTAACAGCATGAGATCTGAGCAAGCAGGGAATGGTGTTAAGAATATGTGCGTGGCACTTCATAAAACACAGTAGGGCTGTCTCTGAGAACTCGATCCTTTGTAGGCAGGGAGAGCAAATGAACATTTCAAGGTTAAGAAGACATTAATAGGGGTAAAACTGGGGTATAATTGTGTTCAGTCTGTAGTCACATTGAGTCTGATGGAAACTGGTTAATGATCACTGGATAGTGAGCTGTCATGTGTCTGAGGAGATAGAATCCTGCTATGTCTTCATATTAGTTAATATCAGGTTTGAAAATAAAGTTTTGTAAGCTGAGTGCTTGCATGTAGCTGTTCTGTGTGAGTGGTTTTGTGATAATATCCTTTAAGTAATAAACACATCCTTTGACAAAGTGCAACCTGAATTACTGCAGTCAAGAGCAATGACATCTTTTGATAAACCTGTCAGTATACTACTTCGCTACTTGACTGTGGTGTGGCATCATTTCAAACAGGCTCTTAGGACAAAAGTATGATTTCCTTTTTGTAATAGAACTTTCCAGGAAACCTTAGTGATTCATAGTCACTGCAGAGAAATGACAGGTGTCATGGCAAAGGGAAATATTTTTCTTCCATAGCTTTATGAAAGTATTTAATTCTTATTGAGCTGCCAGAAAATGGTAACTATGGTAATGTTAAACTGAATATGCTCTAGATGCCCTTTTGTATAAGCCACAAATTAATTAAAAGCAACTGTTTTATTCATGTATTAACTTTTTTTAAATCAATTTGAATATTCAGGTGTAGGTGCCTCTTGAAATTGAGTTGCAGGTCATAGTGCAAATTATTGTGTTGGCAACGCATAGTAATTAAGTGACAAAGAATGTTGGAATGTGCAATGTATTTACTGTGTTTTCAGGAAGACAGCTGAAGGAATGTTTTACATTAAAAAGACTGTGTATCTAAGAATAATTTTCTTTTTTCCCCTACCAACAGCAAATGGCATCTTTAGTAACAGAGCACATGGAATGTTATGGCACAAAATTTTTAAAGAGATGTTTCCCAACCAAAGTTGAAAAATTGGAGAGCAACAAATTGCAGGTGACCTGGAAAAATACTGACCTGGGCACAGAAGAAACTGATTGCTTTGACACAGTGATGTGGGCAGTAGGTAAACTTGATTATCTTAACATTTATTTGCAATGCTTTCCATTTTGAAAATTAAGTCCCCATATCATTGTATGGGGCCTCCTGTTTTCTGTATGTAATAAATATTTAGTGACGTAAACGTTGATAGTTTTTTAATTCTTTTCTTGCATGCCTGACTTGTTCACTTATAGTCTAAAAACACATGAAAGTTACAGTGAATGGAAGAAATCTGTGGTAACTACTTTTGCATGAGCTGCAATAAGTGGCAGACCATTTAGCCTTCCTCACATTTACTAGAGGGTAAGAGCTTGAATTCCAGCAGCCTCTGTGGTGCAGATAGTGTTCTCTAAGTTCATACTCTTGATTTTCTCATGAAGCTATTTGCTGTAATTTCCTGTTTATCCTGTTCAAGAGGCTTCCATTTATTCTAGGATTTTTTCTAAACTGTACTGCTTATATTTATTACTGCAGCCATCATCTAATTCAGAGAAAGAGAAGTACTTGTCCCTAAAACCCGAGTTCATTGCAGGAAACCTTAGGACTTCAGGGCGTTTTGAAATCTGGTTAGTAGCTTTCACATATCAGACCCCTCAGAACTGACACATGATGCCTAAGTTAATCAGTTTTAAAGATTTTTTGTGACAAATGGCTATGAGCATAGTCATCAGAAATGGGAGTTAAATCAGTTTTTTGCCTCCTTTGAGTCACAGCTTTTTTATTTTGCCCAGTGGACTAAAACTGTTGTCCCATTCCCCTAGTTAAGTCAGCTTTATATCCTCCTACTACCTCGAACAGAAATCAGGTTGTGTATTGTGACAGACATTTGCTTACTGTGATTACTATTCTCTTAGAAATGCAATAGGCTTCCATAAATTGTGGAAAAAGCCTATAATAATGGCTTATGCTCACCAGAACTTGTCAAAGACACTGGTGCTTACCAAGAGCAACAAAGATAATGCTGTGTAGAAATGTGACAGCCCTGAAAACTGCAGAATAATATTCATGAGGTGAGATGAAAATGGTTCCAAAAAGTGGGTTTCTAAATGCTATATTTGATTTTTCTCAAGCTTTCTGGCAGAAGTACACTGAGGTGGAGTCACACCTGTGAAATGTCAAGTCAATTTGTTTGGTTTTGTCAAAGATGTAAAAAAGAGCTATTAAATTGAAATAATAAGAATATAATCTTGGTTTAGTATTAATTATAATGAGATAAGGTTACATGATATACTATTGCAATTCAACTGTAATGCGACTCCACTCACTATTTTGATAGGGGGCACTGCATCTATAGTAATTTTTGTCACAGATTTGAATTACAATGGATTTAGAAGCTGCAAAATTAATAGTTTGAGGGTTTGGGGGTTTTGTGTTGGTTTCTTTTTTCCGGTGTTCAAATTGGCACTCTACTTTTAAGGATTAAACACTTTAACAGTTAAAGCTGGTTAATTGATGTGCAGTCGATATGATTCATTGTTTTGCTCTGTATCAACACACCCACACCAGGTGTCTCAGATAATAGGCTGGGAAACTTGGTAGTGTTGAGGATTTCCTGTCTGCAGATGTGCCAGTTACAATACTGATTGAAGAGAGTCAGCTTGGAGAGTTAGTTAAAAGCAGCCACTGTTGTTAACTAATTGTAGCCTGAATTATAGTAGATGTTTCCTTAACTTTTGTAAAGCACATCATGGAATTTTAGTGGGATTTTATGATAATGGTAAAAATATTTACCGACAGTGGCACATAGTTTGAGTTCCGTGAGCCTCAGTATTATCTCCTAATGTAGACCCTTGGAAAAAGAATTATATTGTGTTTATATGAAGAGTTTTGTTTCTCTTCTGGAATGTGTGATTTTCTGCTTGTATGAATAAGCCAATAAAAGCAAACACAGTGCTCTCTTTGCTTTTCCAGTAGCTTCTTTGAACCAGGCAAAATATTTGAGGGGGGAAAAAAAATTAAAAAAATCTCATTTTGATACCTTTTAATGTAGCTTAAAGGTTTCTGTTACCTGTACCTTCTGTTTCTGTAGGTATCTGTTACAGGCCTGTTACCTTGCTGAGTGATTACATTGTTATATTCCAGATCAGTGGAACAGCTCTTTCTTGACCTATATTTGATTCTGCCTGTTTAGTCCTGTAATATCCTTCTATCTTTTACTACTGCTCTCTTCTGCTTTAGTGAGAATTCGCTTCAGATTATAAGTTTTTGAAATTTTTTTTTTTCATCCAGTATGGAACCAATAAACTTTTAATTTTACATAGTATTGCCCCTACTCTTAAGGACACATAAATGTGTTAGGTGCCTGATACACACGAGCTGCAAAGCGGTGGTAAGGGTGTGCATGTACAGACTGCACAGGGTTTTCATCCGAAGAAAAGGGTAGAGACCGGCACTTTTATGAACAGACACAACTGCTGAGTTGCAAAGAACAAAGATGCAAGAGACCAAAGTTTGTAGAATGGGTTTGTTTCAGCTATTGGAGGACTGGAACCTGTGAATTGAATGCTGCGGTTGCAACACAGCTAATATATAAAAGGAATTGGTGAGTAGTAGTTCCATTTGAATTTCCAATAAGTGGCAAAAGATGACTGCTGTGACCAGAATCTGATTGTTCACAAAGTCTGTAGAAAAGATGCAAATGAGGTCTTACTGTGCAGAGGAGCAACACTGAGATGACAATTAAAATAAGTAGTGTTTACAAAATATCCTAAAATTAGTTTGACAGAGAAAGTGAAGCAGTATGCTAGGAAAACACAGTAGTAGTGTAATGTGCTACTAAAACAGAAAGAACTATGACCAGCAGCAGATTTTAAGTTTACCTTTACAAAAACAGTTTTTTCCCTGATGAGAGCAGCAGAACAACCATTTTCAAGTTCAATTGCACTCATAAGCTTAGAGGAACACCACTGCCTTTGAAATAATATCATCTTTGCCATAAAAAAAGAATTATAACTTTAGCTGAATGGGTATCAGGTGTTGCACATCATGGGCTGTCACGTATGTTGTCCTTCATGTCAGACTGGCTGCTTGGCAGATTTATTTTCTAGTGCAGTAAAATAAGATAAATCACTGTTCAGTATCAAGAAAGGCTTAAATACATAGCTTTTTTTTTAATAGCAGTTTTCTTCAAGTCTTACAACCAAATCAGTTTGGATTAACTAAGAAAACAGAAAATTTGTTTGGAGATTTTCTTTGAAAAGTCCCATATAGTAAAATATCGCTGTGATCTATGGGCATCTCTGCCAACCCCTGCAGAAAAGGGGATGGGCCTTAGATTTGTCTTTGCAGACAAAGGTCTTTAACCTTTGAACTATTCGGTGAAAAATAATGCACCTTGGTTGATCTCAGGGAACTGTTAATGCTAATGTGATGTGGTTTGCTGAAGCTGGGTCTTTGTTCTGAAGTTCCCATGTCTCTTTCTCATTACTTTTAATTCCTTACCGTCTTGGCAAGATGTGTTTTCTGTAGTCCTAATGAAAACTGTCATTCCCATTACATCAGCCAGCGCTTTTAGGTTGTTTCCCAATATCTAGTTTTAATGACATTCAGTCAGACTTTATTCAACAGGGCAATTTTTAATGTTCTAGTAATTTGTTTGCATTGAAAGAGGATTGGATGGTACTTTTTCCTTCTTTTGTTTAACATACCCATAAACTTTGAGTGTATCTCTTATGCTACTTACTTTACTAGCTTGTAACTATAAAAATCACTTCTTCCTGCTAGGAAAAGTTTGGATGCCTGGCTGTGCCTCTAACCTGTGTGTGAAAGAATGTTCTGGATTCAAACCTGTTTTCAGAGTGGTGATGGCTAGCCTTTACCTGAACGGTGGTATATATAAATAAAAATAATGGTGGAAAATGCTCCAAAGTAATTTCATGAAACCAGTATAATTACTATGGTACTTTCTACAGAATGCAGATATTGTTCACACATAAACGTCCAGGAGATTGATGCCAGTGACCTCACTTGGGAATGGTTGTTGGGTACTATTTTGAGACTACAGAGCCATCATTAAGGCTATACAAAACCTCTGGTTAAAGCAAGCTTAGTGTGGGAATACTAATGTGAAGGTGAACTGTAGCTTTCTTCTCAGAAAATGTTTCCAGGCCACTTTACTTTGTACAGGACCTTGAGAACAAAACAAGTAGAATTGGTAGAAACCTGTTGCATGCTATAAGATGTTCATTTGGTTGCATGTCACTTGGAGTTGCTTATTTTGTTGTTGCTTGGGCAGGAGCAAAGTGACATGTCTCCAGATGCAAGTAACTTAAGATGTACAGGGGATGGTGATGGCTACATGTTTACTGAGTCCACCATGGCTGCCACAAGCTTTCTGCTGAGATGACGCCTCTGTGTAATAAGTCTTACTAGTCAATGCTAGAAGAGATAGTACAGCTTAGCAGACTTGGCAAAGAACCAGTTACTGTCCTAGCAATGACTAAGGGTCAGGTTCTTTTCACAGTGAAGGTTTATCAGCAATGAATGAAATATTCAAATATGTCCTTGTAAAATTGGTGCATGCTATCAATGTGGTAGGGGCTCTGAACTTCTTGTTTACCTTAGTTAGTCTTACTGTAGTCAGTATTTTCTCATAGTCTGGACATTGGTTACATGGAATAGGTCTTTATTAGTCATTATCGTCTGGCTATGTTTTAGTGAATGATTTGTGGGTTTTAAGGAGGGGTTTAAAGGTGAGAAGGGTAGTGGACTTGAAACTGATTTGGGGGAGCATGTCAGGCACCTACAACAGTATGGGTGAGAGTACTAAGACTGGGAAAATGGGTGAGATTTTGATTCAGGTCAAACTGAGGTCATATTGGGTAAAGTTATGAAGTTATGTGTCAAAATGCCAGTGTATAGGTAAGAAGTGGAGAAGACCATTGGACTTAAGTTTTATTCCAGAAGAACCATCCTGTCACCCTGCAGTATGCTCACAGTGACCACCTGCAGTATCATGCCTGGTAATAAAATGCTTGGTTGGCTCCAGTTTGGATTTTTGAAATGCTGGGGGGCAAGCAGACATTCCAGCTTCTGGGATTAAGAAGCTGCAGGAGACCCATTATAAAAATTCTGCTGTCTGCTGCACCTTTATCACCCTGGAAAACCTTACTGTATGCAAGAGTATGCTATCACTCATCACTGCTGCTACTTACTTGACTATGCCTATTCCTATAGTTTCTTCTCACTTTAGCTGCTTCAGTCTCCTCTGTTGAAGGTTCTGCACCTGAAGGTTACAGCAGCCTGATGCTGCCTTCACCTTCATCTGTGTGCAGGTGTGATTACCAACTAGAGCCCATCAGCAGATGATAGGACAGAAAGACCACATCACAGTATAACCAGCTTAGCATCTGTCAGGGATGGGTGCTTTAAGCAGTCTCTTGTCGCTCTCTGTAGCTAAACTGGCTGGTAGCTCCCTTCGGAATGTTGTTAGATTTTACAAAAACAGATCAAAAAGGTGTTTTTTCTTTTAAAGTGAAAAGTGAGTGGGGGCAGGCCTTGAAGGCAGGGATCTGTGTGGTTTTCACAGCTATGTGGTTATTGTATTTGTTTATTGAAGATGAGATTGTGGTGTGGTGTTAAAAGTGCAGGAGGCAGGGTCAGATTAGAATGACACTTTTCTTCTAGATGTCTGACATAACATCTTGCTGGTTTGAATAAATGCTAGATCTAGTCCTGTGTCTTATACAGTCCTTGTTCTGTAGCAGTTTCAGGGCAGTGGACATCTTCAAATTAAAAGCTTGTGTGCTGGCTTTAGTGGGAGGGAGGCAGGAGGCCATCTCTGTGTTAGGTGCCTGGTATGATTTGGCATAGTTTTGTACTGCCTTCTTGATTTTTTAAGTAAGCTGTAAAGTCATGCTTTCTTGAAGCTATAAATGTAAAAAATTGAGAAGTTATGGGTATAGAACATATGTTCTTCTGACCCAATACTGCTGAGAAATTGTGTGAACTGATTCTATAATACAAGTAAAGTGAATGTTGGGAAATACCAGAATTTCCTGAAGCTGACATTAAAACTTACCAAGATGCATTGGATAATCATGAACCTAAACTACTGAATTTGAGGTGAAGCAAGATCAGTAAGTGTAATTCTGGCTTATGGAGATGAGCCAGCATGGGGCTGAAGGCCAATAAAGCTTCAGTTCAATGTATTAAAGTTTGATTTTTGCTTTCAGAAATAATATTTAGGCAGTAAACTTGAGAGAAATTTCACTATAAGTAGCACCACAGTTTTTGTAACTCCTAGCTATTAATACCAAGCTGTACATATGTTAAAATAGACTGGAATTGAAAGGTTAAGTGTTACCCTGCAGATTTGATAAACTCAGCTGTTGTTGTCACAGGTCTTTAAATGACTCTATTGACAGTTTTTGCTTTTTTCCTCTTTCAGTGCCTGCCATTGCGTGCTAAGCTTTCTCTTGGCTCTGCCTGGCAGGAAAAAGGGGAAACTAGAAAACCCCATTAGTTGTCCATTTGCAGAATATCCAGGCTTTACTCTCAATACACAAAGAAATACAACGGTAGGAAGTTGTTTCACATCCGAGCCAAGATAAGGTCCTGGAGGTTTATTATTTTTGTTGCCTGATAGCATCAGGACTGGGGAGCAGGGGGCAGAGAAGGAACAGCAGATCAACATCCCATGGGGACAACAGAAGGGAAGACAGACAGATAGCCAAGTGCCGACAGCTTCAGTCAGTACTCCCAGAGGAAGTGTTGGTTTCACCAGATGAAATTAATACACAGAAGTCTTTACAGAGGCATTCAGATGTGACATTGTTTGAGGGGCCTGGCTATATGGCAGATGTATAAAGCACTGAATCATATGTTTACATATAATTAGGTCTGTATTGACAAGCCAGGTTTTCCTTTTGTTTAATAATTTCCTACATTAACATCAAAGAGCTTGTTTTTATAATGAAAACATTTCCCTTTTAGTTTTGCTTTGCTATAGCTCTGTACTAACATCAAACACAAAACCATGACTCACGCAAAGGAGATCTATACATATAGATGTAGATATATCCATGTTCATTTACAGCCTCTAAAATATAGATGCAATGTTATAAAATGTCCTTTATTTGAATATATTCAGGTAATCTTTTCTACGTGATCCTGTGTGTCCCTACAAATTTGGGGAGTACCTGATAATTTCACTGTGCTTATTAGCTGTCAGATACGTTTGAAAAATTGGATGGGATTTAAGATTCAAAATTTTGGGTCAGGATTTGCTTTGTTAGATACTCTAACGTTAAGTGTAATGTTAAGACTTTGGTGGTCTAAGTGGTAACTCTATGCAAAAAACACCAAAATATTTTTTTAAACGTGATAATTTGAAGTCATTGGAAGAGGAAGCTGAAATAAAATCTAAACTTGGTGTAATTTGCCTCATTTGTTTTTAAATCCATCTAAGATAGTGTTTCTAAATTCTAGGAATAAACGCTGCAGAAACAGCTCAGATGCAAAGTTTGAGCTAAATAACACAGCATTAAGGATTTGAAAGCAAAGCTGGTAAACTTTTTCATCCAAGCTGAGGGAACTAAAAATGCTTTAAGAGAAGTGTATCAGATAATGAGAAAAGAGGATTTCAGGAATGTTTAACATTGAAGTATTTTTACCCACAAGTGTGTGCAATGGGCTGTTTGTAAGTACTGAGTGCATTCAGGTAATGTTTATGGGACATTTTCAGTGTAGAAGTTGCTTAGTTATTATATGTATATTCATGCTATGTTAGGAAACTGAATTTAGAATGTGCATCAAATATTGAGGTATTAAAGCTTTGCACTTCTTGCAGTGGATGTTGTCCTGCACATTTTTAAAGGATATCTTCTGCTGAAATAGTCTGAGCACAGGCAATAGTAATAATGCTCCTTTCACAAAGAAATTCATATCCACACTTTTCACCCTTACAGCTTTTTCAGTATGAGATCAGTTTCATCATGTTTCTGCCTGGACTGTCAAATAGCACGAAATTCTAGGAAACCTACAGTGGAGGATCCCAGTGTTCTAGGTTAAGACTGCTGAAGTTTTACAATAGTTTTAACCTTTTTTCTTTTTTTCCCCTCTTAAGGCAGAGCCCCTGACGTTAAAACCCTCAACTTGGATGCAGTTGGAGTGAAAACTAATTCTGAAACTGGAAAGATCATTGTTGATGCCAGTGAAGCTACTTCTGTTCCTCACATTTATGCAATTGGAGATATAACAGAGGTACTGAGTCTACATAAACTATTTTACAATAACAGGAAGCCAACTTTGTTCCTGACTAATAACTAGTCCCCAGACGTCATCATGCTCTAGCATATATCTTCATGTTTTGCTCTTTTCATGTTGCAGAGCTTTAGTGTTTATGCCAGCCACCTGGGTCAGTAATTTCCTTCACATGGATCTTGTGAAGTATTTCAGCATTAGGTATTATTACTGATGTTTATCAGGGAATGCATTATTGGTCAGAGGCTAAGAATAATGTCTTTATCGCTTCAATTATCTTTCTAATAATGTTTTTATCACTTCAGACATATGACTTCATAATGCCTGTGACTGCTGAGTGAAAGTAGCTCTTACCTTCTGGAGCTGAATACACTTATTTGGAATGACCATGACAAGTTCCTCTTCTAGTATTTTGGAGGCTAATTGACACTAGTCTCAACACAGCATTTCTGCTGCCTGACACAAAAGTATCTTCCTCTAGAATAAGAAAAACTAATTGCTGCAAATACTAAATGTATTTTATTTCTGTTCATGATTTATGAATGATTATAACAAGTAAAGGTGAGATGTGGTGTTTTGTTTTTTTTTGTTTATTTGTTGTCCTTTGATGGTTTGGGTTTTTTCCTAAAGGAGGGTACATCATAACAAGAACAAAATTATTTACTTATTATAAGTACAAAGCCAGAATTATGTGGCCTTAATCCACTGCTATTGATAATCTACACTGTTTGTGACAAAAATGTCTTGTCCTGATCAAAGTGCACTTAAATACTTCTAAATCCCTCAATTTTCAGTTTACAGAAGAACTCGGAGTATCTGCTGTAAGCCGGGCATCTTCAAACATTGTCTTCATAAATAGTGTTTGTCTGGATTCTGAACTATACCATTACAGGAGGATGTTTTCATCAGGTGCCTGCTGTTCCTGAAAAATCAGGACAATATGTAGAATCTAGAAACTGGGCATTGCAAAATACAGAATTCTTTCACCTGGTTTTGAACTTAGTGGAATTAATCACATGCCTTCCTAACAAGATTGGTTTTGGTATAATGAAGTTACCTGTTTTGAAAGTCTGGTAAATCTGAATAGTGTAGCAATATCCAGACACCATATATAGTATAATTTGAGAGAACCTTTAAAGATTTCTCATTCTGTAGTGTTTAAAGTCTTTTAAAAGTCTTCCACATTTACAAACCCTACAGGTGTTCTGAGTTTTTGAAGAGATGCAACAGGTTACATAATGTCTTGGGAATAGTGCTGCAGATTTCTAACTGAACTCTGGAACTGCCATCTCATAAATCTGATGACCATTCCTGACCTCTTCCCCTCTGTGTAGACATGTGTTTCTTCCTGTCTGTCTCCATCTTCATGCGAATGACTTGCCATTTCCTTTTAAACTGAATTAAAAGTCTTTCCTGCTCAGCTATTTCTCCATTTTGTTTTTCTTACTCTCCACAGCTTCTCTGTCCAGTCCAGCCACTCAGAGCTTTGGGATTATGTGCAGTTCCTCTCCTTTCTTTTCACTTCACATACAGGTTCTCTCTGCTGTACTTGTCACTTCTTGCTCTGGCTTATTTCCTGAAGTCCTCTTTCTGCTCACAGTGACCTCCTACACCTGCTTGTCCCTGATACGTGCCTTGGTTAGGCCTCCTGCTTTCCAAACCTTTCTTTTTAATTTCATCCAAGAAGCATTTATTAGAGGCAGTGCTGGCAGGGCCTTGGATACTGATGCTTATTTTGCTGCCAATCTGCAGTGTTATTTTGGGCAAGTCATTTCCTTTTGGGTGCTTTTTGTTTTCTGCCCTTTGAGGATTTAGTTAAATAAGAAATATAAAGTTGGAGGCAGGATGCTCTTCTCTTTCCTACTCTGGATCTAAAAAGTCAGGACTTCATTTATTTGTCATTTTCATTTTGTTGTTAAAATTTGGATTTCCTTTTCCTGCTTTTGTCCTTATTCGTACAGATTTGAACTTGAGTTGTTTAATAGGCACTTCTAAATGTGCTATAAACAACAATGCAGTTTTATACTGAGTCCAGTGAACTGGGGAAAAACTGCAGTTAAATCAGTGATCTGGAGAAGTATTTTCTTAAGCATTTATCTGCATATGGGCTTAATACAGAGAATTACAGAAATCACAGTATAGTACTCATGCATTAATAGACTTTAAAGATAGGAGGAATTATTGCTGTTATCTGACTCTATGGCTGTGTAAGCCATGAATTCCACTTGCTAAGCAATAAAGTTTCATTCTTAAATTATTTTTTTTAGCAGAATTAATTTAGATAGTTAATTTCATTGGTATGGGGACTAGCAGTGAAAGAAAGTTCTGTACTGGTGCACATCTCAAAGAAAATGCACAATAGAATCAAGTGTGCTAGGAACCACAAAGCTGTAGAGCTTGGTGTGTGATACTTTCTGGGTGAGACCTGTCAAAAGAGATCAGGAAGGGGAATCATGTTTCCTGTGTATGAGCTTCTTAATATTCTTAATATTGCTTATAAGAATATTTTTTCTCCAGTGTTCCTGCTCAGGATTTCTCTTCGCTCCGCTCTCTCTCTGAGTCTCTTTGGTACCCTGAAGTGCTATTGCTCATACCTTTGCAAGTACTTCTCAAGCCCTCCTCCTCCCTCCTTTACTATGTCACATGAACAAGAACCATACTGCTACCACATAGCAAGAAATACTTTTTTTATTTTAATTGAGTGCCCTGGCTGGAAAGGGAGTGTGAGAGGAGAAAGGTGAATGCTCAGAATGACTGCTCTCATTTGTGAGTCATACCCATCTGGTACAAATGGGAAACTATGTGTGCATGGGTGTCTTGTTGCACCCTTGTATGGCAAATGGAATCCTAATGTTATCCAAGCTGTTCATTTGGAGGACTAAAAAAACAAAACATTCCAGAGGTCAGTCACTTTGTCCCAAAAAAAGCTTTTCAAGCTTTGGTAAAATATTATTTTCAATTAACAGGTGAAATTGCATTTAGACATTTGCATCTTCTGAGATCAGGATGAGGAAGATCAAGCTGGAATTTTAATTTTTTTTCAGAGCTGATATAAATGCTTTGTGTTAAAATTCTTTCTCCAGTAGTATTCTTGTTGAAAAGCATGGCACACACTATAGAGAAGTTCTCAGAAGGAGGTTTATCATATGGTCATGCCACTATACATCTGTCATATTTCAAAGGGTGTTATAACAAAGATGTGTAGAGAAGGTGGAATGTACAGTATGTTGCTTTGAATAGAAATGAGACCAAAAAGAGTTGTGTTAGAACAAATACACATTACTTCAAAGCTTTTTAAATTCTCTTAGGAGCCATCTCGTTTAAATGTATAATACATTGGAGGGTTCTTAGGAACAATTCATATCCATAATAATCAGCAGAGTAGTTCTACACATGACTGCAAAGTGAATGTTCATTTCAAATATTTACCAAGGAAGGTCTTTAAGTCATTGTTTATGAGAAATTGGGCTTTATCTGCATGGATGTTTTAGTAATTAGTTGGGTTTTATGGAATGCATGGCAGCGCTTTCACAATTTTATCTCTCGTTCCAATCTTCTATTCATTTCTGGAATGCCAAAACAACATCTGTATTTCCTGCTACAGAAGTGATTGGCAGCCATGTTTCAGGCAAATGTGGATAAGAAAAAACAAATGGCAAATTTCATCTGGTAAATGACATTTACAGACTTGAAAGTCAGAATGTTAGATTTGAAAAAACATAACTTGATGGATCTTAGGGTGAAAAAAGGGATAGATTTGCAGTGTTGTGGTTTGTCATGAGCTATGGGGAAAAACAGGTTTGTCTTCATTAACAATTAGAATTGTAGTTTCTGTTATGGGGTTAGACATAATGTTCCAGTTTGGGTTTTTACAAAGGAATTTTTAAATTAAGTGGTTATTAATACATATAAAACCCCATAAATGCTTATTAATATGCATGGTACATGAAGTACATGGTAGCTAATAGCATGTACAGAATCTACCTAGCAACATAAAGAAAACGACAAGCTGGGAAAGAGAAATGGATTCCAGTAAACACTAAAAATCTTCAGGATAATGAAAAAGAATGGTTGAAAAACTTGAATGTGTGTGCTGGGGGAATCCTTACTTTATTTTTTGCTGGAGACTATTTTTGAGGGCTTATTGAATTACTACTTCCAAATGGGGCTTTGCAGGAGTGTGATGAGCTTTGTATCTAGATAGCACCTGTATGAATCAATACTTCATACATTTTAGACAGCATTCTATGTTGTCCCACAAAGGTCTTTCTCAGTTACAATTGTCTTATGTTTCTACATCATTCCTTCTAGATTTGCAACTTGTTTCATCATCTCAGACAAGCATCTTGATGATATGTCATAGATGAACTCTTAAATAATGTTTTTTACAAGACTTATGAAATTTGTTAGGTCTTATTAATTTACATGGACTACTCTTCCTTGGACTTCAGAAATGTTCCTATGAAAATACCTATTTGAATTTGTAAAAAATTCCAGCTTCCTTAGGTTTAGCACTGGAGTTCTGATGCTCCAGGGGTATTGTGCCAGCACTCAAAATAAGGGTTCTGGCACACTGTATAGTCTTCTTTAGATATAAAAGGTAGGTAGGACTCAAGGCTTGAACTGGACCATGTCCTGATCATATCCTGTTATCATTCCATTTCTCACTTGCCGAAAGTTAACATTTGGCAGTAGCAATCCAAGCCTCTCTTTAATACCAGAGCCTGAGACTGGGACCAACTCCTCTTACAGTTGCAGTGCTAAGAGAGTAGTGTTCCACTTCTCTAATCCAGGACCAATATAGGAAGTCAGTAATAGTACCTACAAATAGCTACTTTTTGTGCCTGTGTTCTGTAAAAATGTGTCAGACAACTTTTTTAAAAGGTCTGATGTTATAAAAACACTGTTGCTTTCTTCTAGGTTTTTCCTGCTTTAAAAAGACCATCTGAAAAATTTCTTGATGGCTTACTATGAAAAGAAAGGGGGAAGTGAATGGTTAGCATATGAATATCCTCTGCTTTTCCAGAGGTGACTTGATAAGATACAAGGTTTTGACACATTCATGGCATTTGTTTCCTCCCTGACACTTCCCCCATTAAGACAGATACTAAACTTGGAGACTTAAAAGCATGTTTGGACAGAAATTATTACTGCCTTCTCTGTTTGGAGCCCTGGCTACCAGGCTGAAATTCCAAAGATTTGGCTTTCTTCTGACCATTGTCCCAGTAGAAATCTTTGGATGCTACTTCTCTCTTAATTAAAACAAAGCTTTGTACTCTCTTCTTAGGGCCGTCCTGAATTAACACCCACAGCAATAGCTGCAGGAAAACTACTGGCTCGGCGTCTTTTTGGCCAGTCTTCAGAATTGATGGACTATGACAATGTGAGTTGTTATTTCTTTTTTTTTCCAATAATAAAAGCCAAATCTACACTTTTTTTTTTAAATTAATCTTTAAAGAAATTACATTTTATCCTTTGGAGTCTGGAATCTAGCTTTTACAGTAGCCAAAGTAGATGTGTGTGATAGAGCTACACTTCTCAGGCATGCAGAAGTTTCCCTTTTTGCATGCTTCATATGGCTCAACAGTAACACTGTTTCCTCTTAAATAGGTACCTACCACAGTTTTCACTCCCTTGGAATATGGTTGTGTTGGATTGTCAGAAGAAGCAGCTGTGCAGTGTTATGGATCAGATAATATTGAGGTATGAAAGCATTTTTAATTTTATACCTGGTATCAGAAGTTTCATTGTTGTGTCAGGCAAAATTTTGTTTGTAGTTAAGGAGTTGGTGTCTTCAGAAAACCTCAGGTCTTTGAAAGTATTGCAGCAGGTCACAATAGAAGCTGTTACCTAGTAAGCTTAAAATTGATAGGGTGTGACAGTTTTAAACTCGCTGATGTTTTAGTAAGTTATATTTGCAGCATCATTAAATATTGGTTATGCTCCTTTTAATTGTCAGAATTGCTGGTCATATTCTTTAGTCTAAATTTTTGGGATATCACCAGAAATATTCACACAAGCTGCTAAGTGTCTTCATGGCTACAATGTCTTGATATAATATGCCTGAGTGCTGCATATTGAGGAAGAAATCCATTATGGCATATATTCACACCCAGCCCCCTGATATGAAGAATGAGATTGTGATACTCGTGATGAAGAAATTCACAAGCACTATATAATATGGCACAATTTAAACAAGTCACCCTTGAAAAACTATGTTGTGTTGCCTTTATTCACTCATCAAAAAGACTGTCAGCATATGACTGGGTTATCTTTGGAAATACAAAATGGAATAGTTTACTTCCTGTCCAGTCAGTTATTAGTTTTGTCTTTTATGATTCTGAAATACAGCTTATACTTAAAAAGTCTGTCCCAGAACTCTTATCTTGGTTTGTTCTCAATTGATTAAGGCAGGTAATGTGTGTGTGTGTGTGTGTGCGCGCGTGTGTTGTAAGGTGCTCCTGTTATATATGTATTGGAAAGCAATTTCAGCTGATGGATTTAGCTTGGAGCCCCAGGCAAAACCTTTAATATAAAAATAAATATTTACTATTCAGAATGCAAAAGTTACAGTTCAGGTTGTCTTGTCACATACATTATTATAGATATGGAAAGCTTCTTGGCTTGCATTATTTTCATTAAGCAAGGTACTGAATTTGTGGGAGAAGGAACAAACTAACACTTTTAATTTGGTACATTGGTTTGAGTAACATGATTATTTGTGAACTTTTTTTCTGTTTATTTTTAATCTAATGGTTCTCTCAGAAAGTTTTGTATTAAGCTTCTCCTGTGCTTTCCACATTTTTGTTTAAATTAATGAACAGGCTATAAATAAATCATTTTTTTCTACAACATTATAAATGTGTCATAATAATAGTCATTATAATACTAAATAGCAGGTTTTTACATGATAGTACTCTCTAACACAAAATGTTATTGTTTTCCCTACCAGGTATACCATGCATATTATAAACCTTTAGAGTTTACAGTAGCTGAAAGAGATGCAACTCAATGCTATATAAAAGTGAGTGTTGTGAGCTTTTAACTTGCTTTTAACTGAAAACAAGAGATATGGGAGAGCCAGCTTCGAGGAGGACTGTTTGGCAAAAAAAAAAAACCCTCTCAGGATGGATGAAATATTTTCCTGGTGCAACCTGTCTCTCTTGTCAAACTTCATATGTGTAATATTCATTACATATCCTACTGCATATTAAAATTGCTTTACAAATATTAGAATCTTTCAGAGCTGACATTCTTTTGATTGATACCATCTTTGAACTGCTTTTAAGATGCTAATAAATATTCCAGTTTTTCTAATTATATTTTGTCACATATGATTTATGTAAATGCCTTAATAGCTTGCCTTAACTGTCCCAAGTACCAGTGCAACTAAAGTGATGCTACTTTTCAGCTATTCCCTTTAAATTATGCCAATTAAATTAAATATTTGAGGGTAAAGTAGTAATAGCGTAATAATTGCTGGATGATATTGAATATAGTCCTTACTAAACTTCCAAAACACGTGAACAGACATTAAACTTGAGAGTTTCAAACCCTATTGGAAGAGGGTTTTATCTTCTAAACTCCTTGATATTTAAAGAACCATGTCAGGATTGCTGCTGTTCCTGGGATTTCTAATGAAAGAATCCAAGCCCTTACTGAGTAACAGAACCTATTACATTAGTGATGATTTAATGCTTGATGGGTGGACAAAGGGAGAGACTTTCTTTTCATAATTATAAAGATGGTGTACTTAAAGGAACTAAACAGTTTTCATTAAATTCTCTAATAAAAGTTAAGTGACTGAGGCCCTCCCACATACTTGTTAACTCACCTTCATCTGTGGCTGCTTCCAAGCCTAGACTCCTTTTTAGGTTATGTGGCTGATGTGGTAAATGTATCTCACCAAACATCCTGCTGTGTTTACTGACTGAATCAAAAGGGCACAAAATATTCTGTAATTGGTAGTGGTCATCTTTGGAAATACAGTTGGTTAGCTAGTGAGAGTAAGTGCACGGGCTTGGAGAATTGCTAAGGTAGCCAGTCAGTGTCAAAATAACACTAGTCTGGTTACTAGACTACAGAAGGTATTTTGAGAATTTCATACAAATGACAGACAACAAAATATTCAATTTACCACAAATTGTCATTGTCAGTGGCTCCCAGAAGTCTGAAAGAAATACATCATAAAGCTTTGATTCAGGAAAGTGCTTAAGGACAAGCATAAAACCTATTGAAGTCAGTAAGTCTTAAGCAAGTGCGTAAGTTCTTGGCACACTGGAGTAAACAGCTGTACTAGGATCTCAGGGCACTTCAGTTTCATTTAATTCAACTTCATGCCTTATCTTTAAATGTTCTAAGAAAAGATCTCTATGTAATGTATTGTTTTCAGATGGTGTGCTTACGAGAGAGAGAGCAACGAATACTTGGCCTTCATTTCATTGGACCAAATGCAGGCGAAGTTATTCAAGGATTTGCTCTTGGAATCAAGTAAGTACAAAAGAATGTCTCTAGCTTCTAAAGCCTGCTTTTTAAGTTATTGTAAGATTATAAAAGATAGCTGCCTAGTTTTGGCAACACTATAAAGAATCATGATTTTTGTTACTTTTATGTAGAATTGCACATATTTTCACTAAAAATACTGCAGTTCTTCATTAAGTTGTACTGGATTTAGTTACTGTAATACTGGATATAGTTAAGGAGCAACTGAGGAAAATATATTGTTGGCTTGATATAGTTAAAGCAAAATATAAAACTGTGCATTAACTTCCTAATATAAGTTTTCTCAGAGTGTAGCTTCTTTTGCGTTCTATACACAGGATAAGAAATCACCATATTATTTTGAAAGTCATTTCTTTAAGAGGATATTTGTGTTCTTCAAAAAAAACCTTTCTTTATACCTGCCAAGCATTTTCTTTCTTAATCTCATCTTTAAACATGCACAGCCATTGCTCATCAAAAGCTCAGCAAGGACTTGCATGAATTTTTATATTTTAGGGGTTATAAGCTAACCGTAACGTGATGAGGTAAAAAGGAAACCTCTGCAGGCTGATGGAAGGGAAGAGATGCTTTTGTCTGGAGCTATCTGATAATTGCAGTAACGAGCTTACCCAAGTAGATGAACCTTTGTGATTTGATCTTGTTTGATTTTACTCAAATATTAACATGAAAGTTCTCCCTTTAAAGGAATAAGGAACGATTCTGGGTTCTATCTGGTTAAATGGAGAATTCCTACTATGCTTCTTGTATGCTACAATTACTTCTTATTTGTTTTTATATTTCCCTTTTTAATGCTGATACACATCTTCAGAAATGTTGATTTGTATATTTATATTACTAAATTATAGTTTTTAACTCCTCTTTGAAGAAAGTAGGCTGGGACACAAGAAATCAACCCTAATTGTGGTGTATGTTCATTTTCCTAAATATCATCATTTTATTGCAGTTTTAGTCTTACAGTTGTGAGTGACTAGCATAAATGAAAAGCAGAAGGGATTAAGAAGGCAGGACCACAAGTATCATGTGAGGAATATCTTGGAAATCACTGATTGCAGTGTGCCCTCAGTACACGTTTTCAACATGTGTTTGTAGTCCATTAATTGCCAGTGGTATAGATTCTAGAACTACATTTTTTAGGATGTCATTGTTTTGAAGTTTTATCCAAAATAACCAGTGAAAAGGAAGCACATGAAACTGGAGTGCTTTTCTGCCTTGCCTGAGGGAAATTAAAACTTTAGCCACAGTAAGAGGTTTTCAGCAGGTCAGATTCCTGTATTGGTTTCTATTGTATTTCACAAATCTAAAGTTTCCAATGTGTAACACCCACTATAAGAGCTGCTGTTCTCCTTTGTCAAATATTAGATCTTACTTCAGCCTCTCCAAAGGATGACTTTCCATCTTCCCTCTCCACTTAGCACTCCAGTAGCATCTGTGCTTAGCAGCAATTTTTTGCTTGTTGGTGCTTTTTTGGATGTAGGAGGAGAAGACATCTGTGAAGAGAGAAGACTTCTCTGTATTTTGTAGAAGGAGAGAACATTATTCTATAGAGAGCTTGAAACAATTCTTAAGTTTAGGGCCATTTTAGCTATTCTTACAGTATGACTTGCCAGGAATAGCAGCTTGAGGGAAAGTCATCAAGTGTAAGAATGTTATCGGACACGTAAAGGAATTAAGCTAGTGGGATTTTAGCTCCAGGTTTTTTGGTGGGGTTTTGGTTTGTTTTTTCAAAGGAAGACTTTTTCCTTCTTCTTATGTTATTGATAATTTCAGTTTAAGCATCAGACTTTCTCTAAGATCATGGAAGAATATTCTGGTATTACTTCCTTCAGCAGATTCTTTCCAGCAGTCCTAATTATGATTTTCTTCCTCTGTGTATATATTTGTGTTTTTCCATCTGGAGTCAGAGCTAGTGAAACACACATGTATGTACAAGAAAAGCTGAAGGCTGCAGTTTTATCACATGCTTTTGCCATAGGCTCAGTTGTGACTTGGATAAATTGCTTAATTCTCTCTGTCTCAACTCTTACGACAATTCTTCCCTACCTAACAGTGTTGTGAAGCTGGGTGTTTAAATGTTGTGTAAGTGCCTGAGAAATAATAGACAGCATTGTTTGAAGAATAAATGAACTCCTCTTCTGATAAAATGGATAAGAGCACAATTACTTTGATGTCTTAGGACATTCTAGCTGCTTCAGGTGAATAGTGTTTGACTTTGTGAATCTTTGGTTGTTTTGTTTTTTTTTGTAGATGTGGTGCTACATATCCTCAGCTAATGAAGACAGTTGGCATTCACCCTACCTGTGCTGAAGAAATTACCAAGTTGCACATTACAAAGCGTTCTGGCTTGGATGCAACAGTTACGGGCTGCTGAGGTTAAAAATGCCATCTCTGGAAAGAAGGAAAAAAAGCACAAAATATATTTGTAAAGAAAAGGGGCACTTAGCCTTAGGAACACTTTTAATGGTTCAACTTCCAGGAATCTTTTCTTGTTCTCCCTGTAGACAGCTTTCTTTTTCAGCTAGATTGTCGTCACACCATCACTGTTCTAAAACCAATTCAGTCCTGCTGTAACAAATTCTATTTCAAAGTGCCTTTAACTCTTATCTTTCTGGAGCCAGGAATAATCACAGGTTTATATAGGTAAATATAACTGAAGCCATTGACATCTGAGGCAATCTACAAATGAAGCCATTTTCATTTGAGTTTCTGTTGGCATTGCTGACTGCCAATAGAAGCATCTCACGTAATATTCATAGGGATCCTAGGAGATGGGCAGGGCCTCCCTTAGAATTTTGGCCATGAGACTTTCTCCTGAGTGCTTGGATAGTTCATTACCTATCCTAATCTTGAACACTGAGATGCTGTACTCACTAGTAGAAACGAGTTCCCAGACTGTGTAACAGTGGGTTAGCAGTCATCTTTGGGATTTTCTTTAAAATCTGTAGTATGTACAGGAATTTAATACAAAATCACTTATCACTGAAGCTATGCTGCTACTGGATGAATCCCAATGCATTAATCAGTGGCATCCTGGTCATAACATTATGGTGATGGCTGAGAATGAATAAGCTCAGAGGTGTTAAAGAAAAAGTTGAATTTTGTGGTGACTTCTCTGCCTACTCTTAAAGTTTCTAATTCAGTTCAAATTGACACATCTCACAAATTATTGCCTGAACACCATATATTAAGCAACGCTGACAAGTAGAATCAAAACCGCTAATAATCCAATTCATGCCACATTTTATGTTTTATAGGATGTGGAAATCTGGCTGACACAGTGATATATTTGTTGGTTGGTTTTTAAGATTCTTTTCTCTGATGAGGTGGATACTGATTCTGAATGGATTTAGGTCTGGCTTTAATAGAACATGTTACAAAAGGGAACTATATTAAACAGTGAGCTAGAAAAGAAATAGTCCTGCTCAGAATAAAGACAGAAAATAAATAGCTGCAAACTTGTTTTTTTAAGTATTGGCCAGAGTAATAAAGCATTAATCTGTTGCAAATTTCTGCTTATGTTCCTGCTATCCAGAAGGGGGAGATGCTGGCTAATTTGTAGCAATGAAGAAACAGAAATCTGATGGTGAAGCTTCTTTTGCAGAACTCAGTTAAATAAGTAGCCTGACAAAGGCAAACACAAAATAAACTGCACTAAATATTCAGTCCAAGTTGCAGCTGTCAACATTTTATATGCATAGTCATATATTTCTTGCACCCTTTACAGTAGTAAAAGATCAGTTTGAGGTGAAACAAATGTATCATTTTTGCAGTTAATTCATAGGGGTGTTTGTGTGTGTGGAATTCAGTAGTTCCATAGCTATCCTTCTGCTTGTTGTACAGTTTAGAAGAATAGCCTGATGGCCGTGTATATATTTGCTAATTTTAATTTGATTGCCATTTCACTGTTGCAGCATGTAACACAGACAAATGGTTGGTTTCTTTCAAGGGTAGTATCTTTTTTCCTATGATAAATCATAGTAAAACTTGAGAAACTGTTAGACAAATAGTGATCAGAACTTCCTTCTAAAATGTGATGTAACAACATTTGTCACACTGTCACTGATAATAGAATATTGCTTTTCTAAAGATTTGTTCTGACTTAACAACAAAAGAAATCTTAAATGCTTTCTTTAGAAAGTTTCCTGATTTGCAGTCCATATTTCTAGTCCATAAAAGAGGAAGAACTGATACAATTTGACTGCAGGTGGCATTCCCTATGAGATCTGCTGATGCTATTTTTCATCTATGAAGTTATCCATAAGGTTGTAGTTGAATAAAGAAGCTCTTTGAGTGGAAGTGTTGTTGAAACGCTGCCTGAATATTGCAATTGCCATAAGGAGAAGTGATGAAAAATTTATATCTGTATAGAAATGTGTGCATACCTGTGCATTCAGAAGTTGATTTCCCTTATTAAAGACCTTCTGAGTATGATGCTGTTAAAAACCCCTACTAGATTTTCCAGCTGTTTATATATAAAAAAAATTTTAAAAGTTCATAGTAAATTGAGCTTTTTTAAAACTTAATATTTCAAAACTTTGAGATTCTGAGCATAGCAGCCTACAGAGATTTTGCTGTCAGAAACTTCCCACCTCTGACTAAACTGTAATGTGCATGCATGCAAGATTATTTTTTTCCTAGTGATTGCCTATTACAATTCCTTTTGTACCCATAATTGGTGTTTAGCCATGTGTCAGCTGCTTCTCTTCTCCGTCTTACCAGTGCATCCAACAGACTGAGGTGTCTGCTGCTACAGACAAATCCGTGGAACAATGAGTTAATTTCATTCATCATGAAGTTCCAAATAGTGATTTGGGAGAACAAGTAAAGAGATCTCAAGGAAACGTGTCCTTAGTGTATGTGAGGTGTGAAACTAAGGCATGTCATCATTCTCAGGAGTAATAGAACTGTATTCGTTTTAGAACTGCTGAGTGGTCTGCATGAAAATTGATCCTGGATCTTGAACAGCAGCTTAGTTCTGTTACTCATTTAGTGGAAAAAGTTGTTGCCCCCAGTGTAAAACTAAACATACATTCACACCTATACAACCCTAATGTCAGCATCAACAGCAAGACAGAATAATGACAACTCCTGTGATTGTGCTTTTTTTCCTGAAGGATTCACTAGGGATGGCGCTTAAGAATTGTTTTTTTAAAGCCTGACAGATACAAATTGAAATGGCTAATGTACAGTGCAAATTATTGACTATATGTGAACATGTTAAAAAAGAAATCAGAAAATTTAGTCAGGCTTCTTCTCAGGATGCCAGCTGATGAGGGCTTGTTTGTCAAACCACCCCATGGTGCAAACAAGTCTGAGCGTTGCTGGGTCCCTCATATGTACAATCCTAATTATTGTGTTGTGAATTTATGAATTAATAAAGATATTTTTTCTAGTAAGTGCTTGAATGTATTTATTTGATTTTGTTCATACGACTTATGCTGGCAAAAGATTTCTTTTTTGATCTTAACGCTGTTTCTCTTGGTTGAGATATTTGTTAAGGAAACGAAGTAGACCTTTTAATAAGGAGATGTTGATACCTCTCTCATGTGTAAACTGAATAGCCATGAAGATTATTTCAGGCTGGATGACCTTCTTATTTTAAATTTAAACTAAGAGAATCTCTAGGCTTGGTAAGTGTGGTTTCAAATACTCTCCTGTTTATTCCTGCTAATGAGGTCTAACAGGTATTTTCACAGTCCATATGTGCTGACATGCTTCTTGAAGATTTGTCAAGATAAATGCCTTTGTAATACTGTGCAGTCAGGATATTGCACAGGACTATGTACCATATTCTACAGTACCTATTCACTTTGGGGTTTAACAGAACATGTAGTGGAAAGAAAGCATTGCAGCACAACTAATTAGTAGCTATGGGTACTGCTATGTAAAAGTGTTGGAAAATGAATTGGGAAATGCCTAGCAAAATATGTTTTAAAACTCTGGGAAACTTCTCTGTCAGAAAAGATAGGGACTACATTGTTTGATTTCATGTCAATTTTAATTTAAATCCACTTATTTTGATGAGAAGTTCCCTTTAAGTCTGGTGATGCTGAGCTTCTGAAACAGCCTAGGTTAATATTACCTCAGTATATGCCCTGGATTTCATGCTGAGAAGGAATATTGACTTTATTGTATTTAAAGGCATTTTTACTTTTGCATTTTTAATCTCTTGATTTTCTGGAATATTTCATTGCAGGTTCTAACTTATTAGGATATCTAGAAACAGTGGCTAAAAAAGGTAAGCATAATTCCTAATTTTTATTGTTATTCCTTATTTTCATGTACCACTTAATCATAGATTTGGAGAATGGTTTGGGTTAGAAGGGACATAAAGCTAGTTCCAACCCCCTGCCACAGGCAGGGACACCTCCCACTAGACCACATTGCTCCAAGCCCCGTCCAACCTGCCCTTGAACACTGCCAGGGATGGAGCAGCCACAGCTTCTCTGGGCAGCCTGTGCCAGCACCTCACCACCGTCCCAGTAAAGAACGTCTTTAATCTAAAGCTACTGTCTTTCAGTTTAAAGCCATTTCCCCTTCTTCTATCACTACATGCTCTTGTAAAGAGTCCCTCTCCAGCATTCTTTGGAAGTTCCCTTTTTGTACTGGAAGTCTTCTATAAGGTGTCCCCTCTTCACGAGGCTGAACAACCTCAACTCTCTTAGGAGCACTTCACAGGAGAGGTGCTTCAGCCATCTGATCATCTTCACGGCCCTTCTCGAGCTGAATATACTGCACTATTTATATTCTACCTAATGGTAGTTTGTTCTCAATGCTAAAGTATTATGTACAATTAAGTTTTGCTTTTTCTCATCTATGCATGCACATATGTTATTATACCTACGGAAAATGTTTCTGCAGTTTAGATCATTCCAGACCAGGAGCTGGAAAAGACATTTCCATACAGCAGATACATTTTTGTTTGTTTGCTTGCTAGCATAGTTATTCAGATAAAAACATAGGTGCCATAGCGCAAGGTATTTCTAATGAGAACAGTTGCATGTACAGACTTCTGAGTTTGAAGGCTTTTCTTCAGAGGCACATGCCTATCCAACAAAGTAGGCAATTTTTTGCCCATACAAATTGCCATTTGTCTAAATCCCACTGAAATCAATGTGTTCAAAGTTAACGTTACCCATTAATTTCGGTGGGATGCAAGTATGTGTCTTAAGTGCTTTGTTAAAGGGGAATCAATAGAAGCATATGCCAAAATGTCTTTCATTATTAGAGTTGGGGAACAGACTGCAATTATGATTCAAAACATAAAAGGTACAATAGACATCTATGATTAGGCAATGAAATATGCCTTTAATAAGCATAGTGCAGACAGTTTGTTTTGCAACAAGTAAACTTGTATAAAATTCATTGACTTTTTCATCCTTTCAGATCTGTGTGCTCACTTTTAAGAGAGGTTTTTTAGTTTTATGCACAAAGTTTTCCTGATGTTCTTCCAGAAGAAAGGCTGGGTTTGCAAGCATTTATTCTAGTGCCAACTTTGAATTTTACTGGGAAAAGAGGAAGGAGCAGAGCAGACTTCCCGTCCACCCCACCCAGGACAGCATGTAACAGATACTCATTATTTTAAAAATGGAGTATTTCTGTCCACTACCTGTCCAAGGGCTAATTATGTTTCTGTTGTGACACTCAAAGTCAATATTGTCAACTCTTCTTAGTTCTAATCCTCTACATTGAGTTTTGATGAGCCAGGTGAAATATCCTCTTCAGCACCTTACTGCAATTCTTGTCAATCATCTTGCCATGAAAAACATGCATATTACAAAGACCTTGGCAACACTGCATCTGATTTCAGTCTTTAATCTTACACGTACCTTAAGAAAACACCATTCTGGCTACTGATGTTCTGTTTGGGACATGAATGGGAACTTATTTGCTGTGCGAAACAAAAAAAATTATCTACTCTTTAATGGATATAATGGAACTCTTTGGCCATCGCAGTATAACGACTTAGTACTAAACCACTGATCTAGGAAGTAAGCAATTAGTACAGTGAACTGGTGTAGAAATGAAGCAGAATATCTCATGTGAATAAGTAAGAAAATGCATATTTACTTATACATCCTGTAATTATAAAATAACTCATTTCAAGCACTGGTGGAGTTAGGAGAGTGTCTTTGTAATCCCTGGACTTTCTTTGCAAGGACTGCTGTTCACTGAAGTCCATTTTTAAGCATGGTACTATGTGTGTGTCTTTTGTTGTTGTTTTCAAGATCTAGCACATCTAAACTCTTCTGGTCCTACAATGGAAAATTAACATCATCCCTAAGAAACTGGAATATAAACTAATAAGGTAGGTTTCCAGAATCTGATTGCATCAGTCAGAGAGATATAGTACAAAGAGAAAAGTGGATATTCCCTGGGGGGTAGTGTGAAATGGAGACCAGTCTTGTTTGAACAAGGTGCTTTGCATTGTTACTTAGATAGAGGTTTTGGGAGTTGCAGCCTGTCAGAATCAGCATCTTCAAGGAGGGGGTGCGGGAAATTTTTTCCAAGTAAAAGTCTCAGCAGTTTGTGGTATGTCCAATGTACTCGTATAGTAATTTAAGGAAACCCTTTTAAACTCCATGAAAGATGAACAGTAAAGATATGCTTTCTGCACCTCCTTATCAGTTTTTCTTCAGATCCTTCAGAAAGACTGTTGGATTTTTTCCATCTTCTTTCCCTTTACTTTAAAGCAACATGCAAATCAGGCTTGCTTTTCCTTGTTTTGGCATAAAACTGAACATCACGACCCCTCTTTGTAAGTCTTTCATGAGGAGGCTTCTTTTTCTTAAGGCTGTGTAAAGAGTTAGAATTAGCTAGGTGGTAACTGAACTCAAACAGATCTAAACCAAAAGACCTATACATACCTGATCAGGCTTTGTCTATTAGAATATTATGTAACTCCAGTAAAATAAAATTCCAAAGGAAAGAAAACAGTGAAAACAGACAGCTTTCAGGCTTTAAACAAAGAATCAAGAAAATAAATAAATGTTCCCTTCTTTGCAGGCTCCCCGTGAGACAAGGCCCAAATACATTACTCCATGGCATGCTCCTAAAAAACAGAATTGAAAGCTTGTTTTATTTTTATCTCTTACTAATGTGTGAACGAACCGTAATGCAGCCAACCAGTATTCACACTGTGTCAGAGCAACAGGTTATGTATCAGCTTTTAGCTTTATGCAGGAGGATGAGTTGTTGTACATGACGCCTTAGTTTGTAACACAATCAGTAATGCACAGCAATCTTTATTTAAACACCTTTGTTCAACTGGGACAAGGGTTTGAGCCGGGGCATTTTTATTTTATCATTGTAACCTTCCTTTTTGTCTCTCTCAAAGGATCAAGAGGCAGTGCAGTAATTTTCAACTTCACACGAAGGCAATTTGTGCAAACATAGCTGAAAACATCAGGAAACTTGGGCATTTTACTAGAGAAATGGAGTCAGCTGACGTTCTGCTGGCAAGAATAATTGAGAAGAAGCTGTTAGGCACAGTAGTTTGGGCATTAGGGTGATCAGATCATATCCTGGTAGCACTGTTCAGTTTGGCTATCTTAGATGAATGATTCCCATAATGTAGAAAGCAACAATTATTAACCATATAACAGGAAGCAATTTAAGCTGCTTTGGAGACTTAAGAAGTGGGTCTCAGATTGTCAAAGGAGGGGTTTTTTTGACTCATTTAATTTACACCAGACTGGGATCTAACTGAATCATGGGAATGCTTTTGATTTTTGCCTCTTTAATTAGCATTCAGTTTATTTCTTAGACGTATTTTAAACACAAAAAAGTAATGAGAAGTTCTCTTGACACTTCAGACTTTGCTTGCATTGATTTCTGGCCTTATTCATCCTATGTCTGTCATGATAGCTTGAAGTTTCAGGTCAGGACTTTGGTTCTTATCCCCAATTAGGGATTTAATTGTATTGCTCCCTGCTCCTTGAATTTTTGTTGTTCTGTTTTTTCATTACATGCTCATTCAATTTTACTTAGCTACTTTTACCCCTGTTTAGGTGTTAATAAGTGAATTTGCTTTTGATAGGTTAAGAGCCCAGTGTATTTGTAAGAGGTCATTTCAGGATTTTCTGCTTGCATCTTCCTTGAACTCCCTTGTACTTTCCAAATCTGGAAATACTATAACTGTAGAGGAGGAAGTTCTAAGTATGTCTGGTACTTAACTGTGGTATAGTCCCAGTTGAAGAATAAGAGACCAACCATTTGTGTTTACAGTTGGACCTTCTGAAAGGCATCATCTTTCTTTAATGACGAAACATATCAGATTCACAAGCTGTGACAACAGTGCCTCTGGCTTTCCATGACAGTGGCAAAGTGGAACATCTGATGAAATCTGCATGTGAAATGCAAGGTTGCCTTCTCTGTCACTGTGCTTACTGAGAGCTCTATGGTCTTGCATTTTTGTATGGAGTAGCAAAATCTCAAAGTGCAGAAGGTCACCCTAGAATGATGACATTGTCCCATGTGTGTGGCTTAGACATACTTGTGAGGCCACTTCATTGTCTTACGCTCTAGATCTGAAAGTCCTAATATTTTCCAAGTTCACAAGTTGGGCGAACATTTGCTTTAAGCTATTGAGTTGACGCCTAAGAACATTGGAGGGGGGTGTTCACTTAGATCTACATTATTAATTGAAGCACTCTCCCTCACTGTATTTCAGTGAAGTGCAGCCAAGAACAACAAGATAAGAATTAATGTGACAAGGGAGTTTCTCAAACTGTGCCGGTGCGCATTAGCTTGGCTGAAGAGAAAAAGAAGCTGATACTTGAGTCTTTTGAGTTGCGAAGGGTCTGGTCAGTCCTTGAAGGGGAAGCACATGAATGGCCCAGTTGTCATCGCATTTTATTTTTCCTCCAGCTTTGACTAATGGTGCATTTCCTCTGGCCTCCCACGGGCTGTCCGTGGCTGACTTGCTTTGTCACTCTTCACATCTAGTCGCTGCCTTTACTGTCCATGCTGTTCCCATGGCAGGAACCCAGTGTCCTCTACAAAAAAGCACAGGCACAAACCATCTGTCATTCTTCCCACTCCTCTTTCAAGCGACCACTTCCCATATTGTGTGGCCTTGCAGGCTGAAAGCAGCCTGCCTCCCCCCCACCTCCCTTTGCATGCCTGGAGTACATGCCAACTCCCTGCTTGATAAGGGACCTCCCGACATTCTGCCTGTAAAAATACTAATGGGCATCTCCCTGCTGATAACCAGCTCTGCCTTTTTATTGTGTTCATGGGGTGATAAGTTGTCTGGATCAACAAGGAGTTGTCCCTTTTGCAGGCAAAGTAATTAGGGTCAAATTAGGTGTGAGTTGTGAAATTAATCATTGCAACCACCAATAATTTGTAGTGTGCTATGGACAAAGAAAAATAAAAAGGAGGCTGGAGAACAGAAGGAGAAATTATTGTAGGGCACAAAGAACCAAAGAGATCAGGAAAAAGGGAGGAGAGAATAGCTGGCTATGCTATAGGCTCTTCTGGATTTGGTCTCCTGCACCTGTGAACTGTGAAATCATAGAACAAGGTAATTCTTTAACATCATTTGAGAGTCCTAATTAATCCATGCCTGGGGTATATTAAGGAGAGGAAGAGACCTGACTTTGCCCCAGAAATAGTTCATTTATGCATATATTGATAGTATTGCTTACACATCACATTGTTTGAGATGCGGCCTCCCCAGAAGCATGATTATGGGACTTGTAATATTTAAGTGCTCTAGGAAAACCTGCAGCTATAGCCATTGATGCAGACTAAGCTGTGCCTAAACCACATCTGTCAAATGGGCAACACTGACAGTATAGTTAGATATACTTTTATCTATAAAAAAATTATCATACAAACACCTTTTCTGTATGTTTAGTAAAAAAAAGGCAATTTTGTTGCTTTATTTCAAGTACTGGCTTGTGGAAGATGTCATAATCTGAATCTATAACATGGATTATATAGATCTAGTCTCTGCTGGAAATTAAGTCCAACAGATCTAAATTATACCTGGAATTTCTAAGCTGAAAACCCAGTCCATCCTTCTGAGGCAGCGCTTGACAATAAACATATGACCCATGTCTAGAAATTATGTTTTCTGAATCTTGCCTTTTCCTACAGCATAGCTTAGACTCACTGCTTGGGGATACAACTTCTTGGATCAGTTGTTGCCAGGGCTGCATTACAGAGGTTTTGAGATGATTAAAAGAAAGCAATGTACATAAACCTTCAGTTTATGTATATAAACAGTGTAACTGGCATGAGCATGTTTTTCCAGAACCATTAACCAAGTCTGGGAGAAGGCAGATGCAACTCGGAGGTCAAACCTACTAAAGCAAAGCCACTTTGACACACCGAGAGCTCCCTGTGAATTTGTTCTAACTTCAGAAACTGTGGAGCTTCAAGCAGAGAATGGGAATGGAAGATAGTACAACACCTGCTGAAAAGCTTCAGTTTTGTTTTCTGGGGTGAAGAGCCTGAATTTTATGCCTAAAATGCAAAGCTGAAGGTATGCTGAATTTGCTTGGAAATGCTGCAAAGCTATTTTCATTTCCTGTGACTGTTGCGAAGTTGGCTTTTTTCCATGGCTAAGTCCCAGTTCTTCGCTAGCCAGAATGAAGTGGCAGGGGAAACTCACTTTCTCTTTCATCTTATAGTATATCTAGAAGGCAAGAACCAAGACTTTGAACCATTAATTCCTAAGTCTGTGATTTGATTTGCTGCAGTAGAAACTGTGCTTTAAGGGTTTTGTCTTCTGATACCAAAGCTAATTGTTAATTGCATCTTCTTTTCTCTAGCCACTGCCACAAGGAATGACTGCCTTCTGTGCTGTTGACAGATCTGCCCCTCTGTTATCAGACACTGCTCTTTTGCCATCTCAGTTTCATAACAATTGTCTCTGCCTGGGAGCCAGTGGAGCAGCCATATTGGGCCAAGCAGTTCTCCGAGGAGAATGATAGATGACGGAGTGATTCCCTTCAACATGTCTGGGACACTGAGGTTGTGTTAATTTTTTATCTCCCCCCATATTTCCCCTTTCCCTGCTCTGAATTCTGAAAATTAATCATGGTATTCTGTATGGACAATACACAGAGACAATACTATGGTAACTTGAAAAAAAAACATTTTATGGCACTGCTGTATATGTCTTTTATCAAAATTGTGAGGACAGAGATAATTCCTACAGGTGAGAGAGACTGACTGATGACCATCAGAGGGTACATAAGGAATAAATTTGATTGGCTCTGCCAAGTTTCTAGTGCTTATGCCAGCTCCCTGCCCATGGCAGAGGGATTGGAATGAGATGATCTTAAGGTCCTTTCCAACCCTAACTATTTTATGATTCTATGATTCTATGAATACTGCTTCCTTTTCTCTCACTACTGTCATATATGTCATTTTGCTGCAGTTTACATACTGGCCTCCCTCCTGTGCTTGAGGAAGAAGCAGTATGAGTGATACAGTTATATTGGCACAAACTCAGGAGATGTTGTAGCAGCACAGAGCAAAGTTTGTCTGGAAGCAGCTTACTCTGAAAAGTGTCTGCAAGCAGTCAGATGTCCATGTGGAGATGGGTTCCTAGGACTGGATCTCGGCTGTATTGAAAATTAGCTTTGTATTCACATACTTCCCTGAAATATTCTCTAATAGCTGATTTGAACAGTCTTTAGCAGAGATCATATTTCTAGTTTGGGATTCCCATTATACATCTTTCATTAATACAGGGATTCTCCGCAATCAGAGACCAGCACCACAAAACAGCTGGATCCATTTTGGCTTGACAAGGGGCATGGGCATTTTTTATATATATATTTATGGCTCTCATGAACATTCAGAATGCTTTTTATAAATATTAAAAATAATCAAGGGTTCTGGAAAGAATTCATACTGCATTGCTATCATCTGCAGGAGTTCTTCCATCTTCCTCTAGAATATGGATTACTAGCTGACACTATGAACTAACTGGTCCAGTCTGGGAATTTCTAGCTACAGCTAGAGGAAAGGGAGGCTGTGAAGGGAACTGGTATCTCTTGATCATCAGAGAGAGCAAATATAATGCAGGCGGCAGCCTGGCTGCCCCTGCAGCAAGTCAGAAGCAAGAAGCTTGCAAGCAGGCACCTCAGAAAGCTCCCCTGAGTTTTGCTCTGCCTTCTGCACCCGCTGTGGTTACTTGGTAGGTTACTTGCCCTGCTTGTCTTGAGGTAGCTAGAGTTGAAGCATATGTTTTCCATTTAGGGCTTGGA
The DNA here is from genome assembly GCF_012275295.1 of Melopsittacus undulatus. Lineage (NCBI taxonomy): Eukaryota > Metazoa > Chordata > Aves > Psittaciformes > Psittaculidae > Melopsittacus > Melopsittacus undulatus. The sequence continues at coordinate 14,816,584 of NC_047538.1, read as the reverse complement.
GGATGCCCAGGTCTGACTTGGCATGCTGTCTGCACTGGGCATCAGCAGTACAGATGTGGAAACCACAAACCCGATTAATATGAGCCTAGAGTAAAAACTCAAATAAGCTTATAAATAAAACCAGACTCACAGATTATTTGTTTCCATATTAGTCTATAATAGACCCTACTCAATATGTTTGTTTTATTTGGTTTGGTGACCGACATAGGTATTTATATTTCCAATAAAAATTGAAATCAGAATACAACAGACAAAGTAAGCTTAAATTATTTGTGCAGAAGATAATTGCAACTGTCTGAAGCATGTAATTCCTTACATGAAATGTTAGCCTGCTTTGAACAGAGATGTGACAAACTCCTCAATATTTAATTTGCCATTCTTTCATAGCTCCAAATCGTGCATTTATATATTAAAAAGGACTCCTAAATGCACTCTAATCCTCAATGAAAAATTCAGAGGTGTTGGATAGCTTGGTGGGTCCAGTTCTTGGTATAAGCATCATCCGTGATCTTGAGTGTGTCCCTCAATGATCCCCATGTCTTAGCTTAATCCCCTTGTCTTTTTTCCCCCTGCCAGTCTCCTGCTGAGCTCTGGGCATGCTTGAGGACATCCAGTGCTCCTTCCCAATGCAATTGCAGCTGCTCCAGTGCAGGTAACAAAACCATCCAGAGAAGAGAATTCCAAAGAACTCTCCAAGAAGTTTCCTTAATGGTGCTGACATGTTTTACTCAATGGAGAAGATCTCTTCCTGAGAGCTGCTGGCCCTTTATCCAAGGTGAGATCACTTTGATTCAGCTCCATTTAAGCACAACTGTACTAGAAAAATCTATGGTTTGGCAGCAGTAGGGTATCTAGTTTATTTTGCCTGTACTATGACACTTAGGATAGGACACCCGCACAAAGCCTGACATGTCTTTGAAGTGAGACTTACTGTACTGACGCCTTATGTGTGGTATGTAGTATCTGCAAATGATCGATTAAGCCTACCTAGCTTTCAGATCGTCCCATGGTGATGTAACTGGAATTGTGCTTCTCTCTCCTAGACCTACTAAATGGATAGTAGAGGGAAATAAGCAATTCCATATGCTGGTTTGGATCTGTCCATAGGCTGTCAAGGGAGCATGCAGTTCTTGCATCCCAGTGGGACAAACCTGAGCCTTGGATATGTATTTGCAGTGACTTTTTGGTGCTAGTGGGCCTCTTAAGACAAATGAATAAAGAAACAGTGCTCTCTTCCCATCTTTGCCTTGCAAAAACGTAAGGGAAAAACTCTTACCGTCTTTGTTAGGACGTTGGTGCCAGAGGAAAGACACTAGCAGTTATTCCATTCAAATGTCCAGCTTTTCTTTCTGATTGCTTCTCTGGATTCCTTTTTTTCCCCTCTGCTCTTCAGGTAGTTGAGCAATGGCCTTTTCCTATGAAACAAGTTTTCAGATTCACAATGCTCCTGACTTCTCATTGTTTGAAAGGTGAGAGGGTCACTTAAAGTAAACTCTCTTGGGTGTTTTCCACATGGAGTTGTTGGAGGGCCAGTCTGTGCTGTCAGCCCAGAAAGGCCAGAAGATGCCTTCAGACTCCCCAGGTGCCTCTGTGTTTGTTTTCTAATGTTATTACACATACAATATCATTAATATTATGTCCAAAGCCTGTCTTTTTAAACAGAGTCAACACATCTAACCTATTAGCCACAGGGAAAAAGGAAAGGATGAAGTCAACACTGTAAAGAATTAACCCTTTACATTGCCCAGAGAAGAAATAAAAGATATGACCTCCTTAAATTGCAAAGAAGGCTTTATTGTTTTCTCTCACAAACTAGTGGAAATAACCTCTCTCACTTTTGCACTCAGATGTAGAATGCAACAGCTTATGTCCTGCAGAAGTCAGGAAAGACTGGTGACTTACAAGACATCATTCTCTTTCCATGGTACATGCCATTCAAGGGCAGGAAATTTGCCTCCAACCCACCTTTTTCTTTTTTTTTGAATCTCTCTTTTCCTGTGGGCTGCCTCAGGTACTGGGCTAAGCTTGGCATGTAGACACAATTAGAAATATAGGCGAGACTGCATGGAGCAAAGTGTCCAAGTGCTGAGTGAGTGCCCAATGGGCCGTAGCAAAATGCACAACCAAGTCAAAGAAAAATGGAAAATATTTCATAAAATTCATCTTTGCATCCCTTTTTCCTCTCTTGATATATGGCCCCTTATTCACAGCTGCCCGGGCCCTGGCCCACATATAAATATGTCAGTGCAGCAATGAGTCGGAACACGGTCACAGAAATGCCGGCAGCTGTTCCCAGATAAAACGCTGAGCTGGAGCCGAGGCGTTTATTGTAAATAAAGATCAAGGCAAAGCAGCAACATTTCTGTTCAGCTCAAGCCTGCCAAGGTTGCTAGTCCAGCTCTTTTCAAGACTACCATATGTCCACATGGATTTCCCCTTCCAGAAAGTGACATGTTACCCTTCTGACAGCTCTGTAGCCATTGCAAATTCCTCAATACTTTGCATGTGGTGCTTTACAATAACTTGGAAACATTGGTGGCAGATGAGGCACTGGGAGCATGTGTGGGCATAAAGGGGAGAGGTAGACTTCTAACTGCTCAGCTCTAATGCTGCTGTACCTTAACAGTAACTTTGCAGGGCCCATGACACATTAATGCTTTTTTTGGTTCTGCTCAGTAGAGGGCACTGAATCCTATAAATAGGAATTGATACAGTGAAGCACAAAGGGCCTGATAACTTTAACAGATGAGCTAATTTTTTTTTCTTCTGGATACTGGTGGTGTGGAAGAGAAGTATGTGGCTCTGCCTGCTGCATGCCTATTGACCAAGGGACATGTATTAGCAGGTGATAAACTTGTCTTTTATTTTAATTAAAGTGGTAGCTACAAAAATCAGTCACCTGGAAATCAGGTTGGCCAACATACTAGCCATCTGGCATCCTTCTGAACAGCAACCCCAGCTGACACAACTTGGGAGAGATGCAAGCACCTACAGACTAGAGCCTGAACATCGAGGCTGGGATGGAAACGGGTTGAATTGTGCAGGCTTGACTGCAGTCCACAGGGGCACTATAGGAGTGGTCTGAGGGGAGTTGGTTGAATTGGGGCATTTAAGCCTTCTTTGTAGCTCTTGATCCAAAATTCCTACAATTTCATTATAAAGTTATATTTTTGTTTTTCCAGTTAGTTCATCTTGTTCTCAGCAACAACCACAGACAATGCACTATCAATCTGTTCCACTCTCCCTATTTCATCACTGAGTTCCCTTTGCTATGTGCTGTAGTTTGTGTTTTCCTCAATGATGGTTGAGATGAGCTGTAAACCAAAGGGACTAACAAAAAAATGTGAGGAATCTAAGTTTTTTCAGATTATTTTTTAAAGTTTAGATGGCTCTTATGTATGTATGTTGTAACATCATTCTTTTAATAATGGAAGTTTTAGGGCTAATAAGTAACGTTAAAAAAACTTTCTAAGCCTTCATCTGGCACTAGTCTAATATGTTGAAGATTTGGCACAATTTCTCATATAATTCAAGAATAAGCTGAAATTATTCATTCTCCACGCCAGTAGATGCTGACCTTGAGCTTGACCTAGGATGCTTCACTTTATATGACAGCTACAAAAAGTAGAAAATTGAATACTATCATATTATATGCTTTAGCTCTGCTGAAGAAAACTGCAAAGCGATGTTTTCCAAAAAGCAACTAGTTAGTTATTGAGAGTTTTATACTCCTATAGCAACACATCTCACCACACCCTAGCAATTGCCAGGCACGACCTGGAGGTTAAATGTGCTGGAAAACGTGGCAGTAGCTTCCAGCATTTGCTGATTCCTGAGCTTAGGGACTCAGGCATGCCTGCCTTGCATAGCAGCAAAATAAGTTTCAGAGCTTGAAGAGAGAAGCTGCTTTTCTTTCACACACCCTCTCCCTCACAAGTCTGAGCTCCTGCCTTTGCCTTGGCAATACAACATATGGTTCGAGAGCTGCCCATGCGCCACAGGTGGCTGGCCCTTGGCATGTAGTACCATGCCACTGTTCCCATTTAAATAAGATAGAAGCCATGATTACTAAGGGTTGTGGGTTTGGTTCTTTTATTAATAAATAGGTCAGCAGGCCCTAACAGTTGGCAGCCATCTCCAATCTGGGAGCTGTGTGATGAAAGGCTATATTATGGCAGGCTCCAGTGTATCTTTTTATCTGTCCTACTTGGTACAGCATGTTCCAGGTGGAGACTGGCAGGATGCTAGCGCTAAACCCTGCCCTACTGCCATTCCCTAGTGACAACAGCAGTATTCTGGCTCTTCATCCCATGATCAGATCCCAGCTCCCTTTCACTGCTCTGAAAACTACTGCTCCCATCACAGTTCTTTGATATGTGGAAACTTGCTGACTTGGGCACATTATTTGGGGAAGGGAGATCAATCCCTTTTAAGTTCTTTGCAACCAAATGTGCTCTTGATGTGGTTGCTATAGTCTGTAGTAGGCTAAACTAGCGCTGCATTTTGTAACCACCTTTCACTGCAGAAGCTTCATACTGTACCTTCATTTCTGGTATTATAAATCATTATTCCCTAACATCACTCAGGAGAGAAGTAGGTAGATGATAAACATGGCCATAAGTTGGTTCAGTAGCAATTTCCCTTTGCAGTTTTGAAGTGTGATTTTTTTTTTTAATATATTTAACAGATCCTTGGCAGGTTGATGGGGACAGGAGACTTCTGCTTTATCCCCTGGAGCCCTGACAATTTGAGATGTTGCCTGGCTCAGCTCCTAGATGTGAGAGGAAGGAATAACTTGCACATATCCCCAGTGATTTCCTGATGTTCACTGGTGGAGAATAGACATGATTCACTCCAGAAGGTACGGCTGAGTGCTCCGAGGGATCTTTCTGCTAAGCAAGGTTGGTAGCATCAGCTCCCACAGAGCTCCCCTGAAGAGAAGCTGGTGTCAGCCTCAGCTAACTCTCAGATGCCTGACACCAAAGTGTGTAGAGTTTTGTTAGAAGCTGACTGAAAATGTGGTGCTGTTATTATCTGACACTGGCTGAAACAAAAGCCAAATGTTGATGAATGTCTGATCCTAAAAGTAAACAGTTTGATTTTTTTTTTTTTCTTCTTTGCAAGTCAGGGGCCCTCTAGGGTTTTATCTCATTTTGGCAATCTCCCGCACATTTTGGGGCCTGGAGCATGGTTTTAATTGTTACATCACAAAAGTTGCCAAATAATGTTGAATGCTCCTTAAAAACTCTCTCAATTTTATGGAACTTCTCAACAGCTTGACTAATACAATAATTACTGGAACTCGGCTATGTTGCCTAGTGGCAAATGGAATTTTTTCATAATGATCCTGTCTGTCGTTAATAACAGGATTTGTTCTTTCTCTCAGCGGGAGAGAGGCCAGAAAGCCATGGTATCTGTCTTTTTTAATGACAGCCAACAGCAAACGGATAAAATAATCAATTACATCTACACATAGGTAGATAAAGTATAATTTATCATGTCAAAAACAAAAATGTTTTTAATTGGGCTGTTAATCATTTTGTAATTTTAACTGAAGAGATGGGGGCTCCACTTTGTGCTCAGACATCACTAGTATTTCATACAGCATTAGCTGATCTTATTATAGCTTTAATAATAGTATTTATTACTAACTGCCAAAATATATAATGTGATTTCTGCTCTCATTAGCTGAAGCCTTTGCAGTGATAAAGGGGTGCCCTTTTAGTTTTCTCCTTCTAGAAAGACCCAGAAAAAAGGGAGAGTGAAGGGTGTTCAGGTGACTTATCAACTGTTCAGATTTTCCTAGCATATGCTGATCTTTCTGTTTGATTAGGAGTACTAGTTTGTAGTACATGTTACCGAAATGATTTTTAACAGCAAAGCACATAAGCAGATTAGTATAACACAGCAAAGATTGGAAGTTGGGAGTTTTGATTTCTAGCCACACCTGTGTTGTTTTGTGGGAAGCTGGGCATTTAATCCCTGCTAACTTGTTCTCCCTGTCTGTAATGTAGGTATTAGATAGCTACCTCATCAGGCAGCTGTAAAGTGTGTGAGTGTGACTCCTGAATATTTGTGATAAAGATGGCAAACATCTGGATGGATGGCTGCAATAACAGCCTCTCTGACAGCTAGCTCTTTTAGGAAAAAAAAACCTGGAGGTTTATGGCTGGACCTAAATCTTCCCCATATTATAACTGAAAATGCCTGCTTCATTTCAGGATCAATGAGGAATCATCTAGCAGTAAAATCTCACAGCACTGGGGTACTTTAGCTGTCTGCTCTTTTGCTATTACTCGTATCAATGCTATGAGCAGATACCCTGTGTGGGACCAGATCTCTATTTTACTTAAAAATTCTACATTAAAAAAACATCAGACATGCCAGAAAAAGAGATGTTGTGATTCTTAAGCACCCCTTTGCTTCAGATACACTGGAATTATGTCCCTGCCCCTTTGCAGAGGCAAATTAATCTTCATTCCACTTAACTTGGTTTCCTTCTGGAAAGTTCTACCTATCTTTAGTCAAGAGCCAGCCTCTAGAGTACCTGTCTGGGAGTAGAACATGTGCTTAGCATTGTTTGGCAAGGGCAGATTTGACTTTCACTGATTTTGGCTATAGGTTTAATTTTACATGGGTAGCATCTCCTGGTGATGCATGTTACAGAGAGGGGCAGGACCGACCTCCCTGTAACTGGATCCTTCCCAGGAGTGGAGGAAATTTAGTGGCTTGAGTGGCGTTTTTACAGGTCTAATGGCAGGATTGAGGCTGTATTCATAGTGGGAAACAGGGAGGAGAGGCTCTGGGGCTGGCTTGTCCAAGCATAAATAAATTGAAGGTGCACAAACATTCAAAAAATTCCCAGAGAGTCACATTGCACAACTTAATGGGCCTGGTGCCTTCACCTGTGCCAATTTTATGTGACTCTTAACTCTGGCGCGAAATAAAAACGAGACTTGCTCTAATGACATCAACAGCCTGCGGTGAAGAAAATACGCTGCTACTTTGATACAGATCCCCTTTTAAGAAGGACACAGTAGACAGCCAAGGCTTTTTTTCCCATCTGTTAGGTCAATGTCACAATTCCCTGCTCAGAAGAGTGCTCTGAGCAACACCCCTCTGCTTTCAACATGGCACTAAATGATTTTTAATAAGAATATGGTTTTCTGCTGCCCCTGGTTTTGCCACCTTGATTTTTACTCTCCTTCTCCATTACATGAAAGGTTGGAAAAGTGGGTCATGAATTGGCTGGGGGAGGGGAGCAAATAGCATGGAGAGGGTGTTAAAAGAACCAGCTGTTCTGTGTGAAGTATCTGCTTTCTAATTGCTTCTGTTGGAATTTAGGGGGAAAAGGCACTGGCTACACTTAATTAATAAGGCAGGACTCACATAAATTCCAGCTGTGAGCACAGGACTGGTCTTTAAAGCATAAGCTCAGGAGGTGGGGTAGAGAGTTTGATTTCCTTGAACTAAATCCCATCACATGCTGCTGTTGGTGTGTGTGTCCACTTAAGCCTTTTGGTTGGTCTGTCTGAACCAGACATGAGGTATCTGTTGCTGTCCACGTGCTCTCTACCCCAAGAAAAATGACCTGTCCTGAGAAATCAAAGGTGTGAGGCTGTGTTTCAAGCTAGGGTGAAACCGCTGTGTTTTCACTTGAGTTTGGAATCCCTAAAAAGTGGGGATATTTGGATCAAAGGGTTTTATTCAGACTTAACAGAAGCATGGGCTTTTGCGGCAGGACCCAGATATAGTTTTGCCCCTTGGTCCTCTTTTCTGCCTTTTTCCAGAGGGTTTAGACTTGGCATCCTGTCAACATCTCCCTTTCATCTGAGCTCTGCCTCAAGACCTTTGCTGCAAGGGTAGCACTGGTGGAGTGGTTGTGCAGCTGATGCCCCCAGACCATGTCAAAAGGCCATTTTCCAGTGATCCTGGAAGAACAATGAAATTTATTTTTTTTTAGAAGGACTGAAAAAACTATTAGGAGTTTACCTGAGTTCTAGACAGTGCCCCTACAACCTACATGAAAATGTAAATGCCAGTGTTTCCCTGCATGGTCCTGCTTCAGGTCTCGCTGCCATAGGATGTCCCTGATCACCACTGCAAGGTCTCCCTATTCAGAGCACAGCAGTACTGGGAGCTCTGCTGAGACCAAAGTCATCTTCCACTTCCCATGGGATGGCATCTCTGGTTTTCAAAGCTTGTTGTTTAAGTGTGTTGTGCTAGGAAACAGTGGAATCAGAAAAAAAAAAAAGTTGGATGGGATATTCCCATGTAGTTAAAAGACTGTTTATCCTCACTAGCTGTGGAGGGAAATGAGCTTCCTGCTTAAGGTGAGGAGTCATTTGCTGGATGGAAACCTTTGTGTCCCAGCTGGCCTACTCCTTTTGGTGCCACTGCTCAGGGCAGGTCTCTTCCAGTGTGACCGGTCTCTCTCCCAGGCCCTCTCCTTTCCTGGCACCATGCTCCTGCCTTGCATCAGTCCTGACGCTCCTCAGATGAGTGTTAGGGTCAGCACAAGGGAGGGGACATGGCCATATAGCTGCAAATAGGTTGGGAAAGGAGGACTGCTCATTTTGGCACAGTGCGCCCAGTTGTTTGTTCTCACCGCACCCTTCCTCCCCAGGCTGGAGCTGAGCAAGTCTGCCTTTTCATGTCTCCTTTCCCCTCTTGCTGCTTGGCATCACCCACCACCTTCCATGAACTCTGAAAATGCAAGAACCCTTCAGATTTCTGGTCAGAGGCCTTTATTTTTTTGAAAGGTGAAATAATCCAAGGCTTAAGTATCCAGGAGGATTTTTGTATTTCAGTGCTCCTTATTTCAATGACAGCTAGGCCTGATGTGGCACTAAACATACAGATATATCAATAGCCCCAGTCTCTTGAGGTTGTTGTGTGGAGCTGGACTTCCCACCCAGAGAGAAAAACAATTCTTGGGTGTTACAGCATGTTGCCAAGCAAGCAAGGTGGGGCCTCACTTTGCAAAGCTCTAAAAACAGCAGTTCTTTGTCTCCTCAATTTCTTTTCACCCTGAACATGTTGCTATTTTCAAAGGTTGATTTCAAAGTGCTGATTCACAGCCACCAGCCGTATTGTTTTAGGTGAAGAGATTAGGGCTGAGAATGTTGTGGTTTTGTAGTGAAAAGACTTCATTGGGAATAGCAGCATATTTGACATGAGACTGTTATTTATGCTCAAAGAACCATCTCATTTAAGCATGAGAAGTCTTTTTTTTCTTCTTTTCAAGTATAGATCAGTCATGTATGAAGACAAACTCCCACTCAGCCTCCCTTTGCCCCTAATACTTCTATTTAATTATTCTGCTCATTATTTTATGATTTTGTCCTTGACTGGAACATTTCTCTCTTGTTCTTCCTTACATGCACCATTAAAGAAGAAAAGAACTTATATTTAAAGCTCAAGCCTTGTGTATCTCTTATGCCATAAATAATGTTTTATACAGATTCTAAGATTATTAAATCCTCCTACTTACCCTCCCTCTTATTTTTACAGCTCATCTGATTAGAGGGGGGACATACTCTTTTGAAACTTGTCTTAACTATTTGTTTCACTTTTGCAAGCAGACATGAGAAGACAGGATCTGGCTATATGCAAGGCTGATCGGAAGACTTGCCATAGGAATGCAAGCATGCCTGCAAGAGAGCTGATTGTTGGCATGGAAAAAAAACTCCAGAGGAAACCCTGTAATTCTGAGATGTAATTCTGAGCCTTTCTAAATACAGGCAAGTCTACAGCTGGAATTGAAATCTATCTGGGGAGAGAAATGCATTCAAAATATAACTGGGGGGGGGGAGGCAGGGGTGCTGGCAGGCACATAATCAGTGAAGGGAAAGCTTTGGTGCAGGGATATAGTTGTGCTCAGGTAGTAACTTATTTTGGACAGCAGTAGGAACTAAGCCACTGAGCTCTGTGCATTGCCTCCCCACAACTATGTTATCTGGCTCCTTTTGATACCAAGGCCAGGCTGCTGAAGCTCAACTTTTTCCTACACATGCAGCCAAACCAACGGCCACAGCTTGCAGAGATCCTGAGACTACAGCACAGAGGTGCTCTTCACTCTGTTTGATTAAATCTGCTTAGCTCAGACAGTACCTTAGGGTTAGTCAGGCCTTGCTAGTATTACAAACCATGAAGCTGAGCGGGGAGAGGAAAAATACCCCTGCTAGAGACCAGGCTAGCGAAAAGTGCTGAAAAGGCTTACAGTAGACAGCCTACACAACAAAACTATCTCCTTCAATTAGTCCATGTTCATCAATGAGGCAAATGTGTCTGCCTCCTGGGCCAGACAGGGTAGTGTTTTAATAATAGGCATAAATCTATTGTGCTTTTCTCCTTGTGACCTAGTGTATTCTGTCAGGACAATGCATACCCCAGAGAAGGGAGTAGAATTTATGTGTACAATAAAACAATAGAGCTTCAGTGATATCAGCTGTTTGACGAACTTTAATATACATTTGCTATAAAACAGGCAGCAATTACCAGAATGTGATACCCAAATAAAAGTCCATGATCCATTTGTGTGACAGATCTTCAATTTACTCACATTCATGTGAAAGAGACACATAAAAATTATACCCATGCTTAAAAACACTTAGAAGCAGTCTTTAAGACCCCACAGTTGCAAGTGATACTGCAGTACTTAGCTAATACTCATGTTTCGATGGCTTTGCCTTCATGATTCTTCCAGTGGTTCCTTTATATTTTCTGGTATTTTGCCAAACACCTGTGAATCAGTGCACAACAAATATTCCTGCCATTTAATTTAGCCTTGCACAGAAAGGCTATATTAGGCCTGATGCAGACCTAATCCCAAACCTCTAAAGAGGTTTAAGGCACTCTTGTTTCACCTAATCCTGAAACCTAAACCAGAATCATTGAAAACCTCCATAACACCACAGGAATGGGCAAATAAAGGGTTTCCACTATGAAATTATTAGAAGGACACAGTGTATCTTTTGGATTTGAGACCTAAGGTTTTACCTGAGGAGCTTGGACTGTCCACAATAAAAGTGTTTATTTTGAAGACAGGAGGTTGAAAGGTTTATTTGACTACAGGGCAGGCTTTACCCCTCCCACCCAAAAAAAGAAGGGTGATCCCCTAGAAAAGTGAAAAATGGGGAGGGGATGAACAAGTAACAAGGCAGGGGTAGCCCAGCAAAGCAGCTAAAGAAAATGAAGCACAGGTTCCTGTTTAAGCCTCAGTCAGGGAGCACTGTGAGAAAAAGCAAGAGCATAGCCCTTGGTGCAAAACTGGGCTCCTGGCTGCTGAAACTCACAGCAAACATGTAAGGAAAGAGTTATTTGTGATATAATAACATTGCTGCTGTTCAAAATGGAGAATGTGCTCTCTTGAGATCTCTTACTGATGGGAGATAACACGTAAAAATGTGCACTGTACTGGAACTTTCAATTACAAATTGCATCCAACTATAATAAATTTGATCTTGCATTAATTCATGTTAAATTAATTGGATTCTGTCATTCCTGAATTCTGGTAACCACCTTATCTTGCCATATAACTCATTATCTTTGTGTCATGAAAGGGGTATTGAAATTTCAAGGCGACTGTAGGGAATATTAATTGTACCATAGTTTAATAAACATTTAGCTCCTAACAAATTATAGACCTGGCAGTATACTGCACATGTGGTTTCGTTATGCATAGCATTTTATAGCAATGAACTGCTGTTCTAAATCCCTTAAATCATTTCAGCAAAACATGTAGGGCAATACAGGGCTATATTTGTGCATTATACAATACTGAAGGTATTTATCTGGTCTTAGGCCATTCCTGATAATGAACCTCCACAGTGTACTGCATTTTCATATCCACTGAATGCCATTTAAGAGCCCTTTAGAGCAAAGATTTAAGACTCAGCATTCCTACTGGTGAGAGGTTTGACATAATTTGCACAGAAAAAAAAAACCCGAGATTTACCTTCACAATCTCACAAATAGAAATGGAACAGCATAGAACTTATTTAACAGCATTGTGGTACTCTAGGTGTAATTTACCTTGAAAGACTCTGGCTCCATAGACAAAAATGGTAGAAAAACCAAAAAGCATTAGTTCTATGAGGTACCAGTCGTTCCAGATGGAATTATAGCAGTATAGCCTTCTGAAAAGCTACATAAATGACAAAACTTTTATCTCCTAGCCAGGTGACACAAGCAAAACATGGTTTATTTGCTTTCCTTAAGCAAGGCTTGGTGTAGCTAGAGAGCAACAGGGGGCTCTTAACAGGGGAAGACGACACCTTTCTGCAGTGCTGTCAGTGTACATGCCTGCACTGGGCTTGCCCTCACCTGTCTGAGGAGGGTGGATGGGTATGTCAGCAGAGTACAATTCCCATCCATGCTGCAGCATTTTTATTCTAGTAGCAACAATACATACTGGGTGATTTAGTGCAGTTATGATACCTAACCATTAACTGCCATTTGGACCCATGTCAGGAGGCAACTTTCTTACCTAAACAAGTTCGCTTGCAGGACAGCATTTGGAAAACTAAGCCCTGCTTTGTCACACTGGTAAATTCAAGTGTATTTATCCCAGAACAAGTCCAGATTAGCACTGGTTGCCAGAAGAGGCAATTGAACTCAGGAACACGGTAATCCTGGGCTCAGCAGTGTAAGAGAGCCTGAAACAGCCAAAGCACAGTGCAGACCCGGCCAAGGCCTTCCCCGCTGGTTCGGCCACTGCTCACGGTGCGCAGCTCTCAGCTCCTTCATACATCCAGTTCTCGTGTCTGCCTGTACAGAGCAGCGACACGTTTCAAACTCTTTGCCCCCGGGTTACACAGCGGGAAGCCCTTCTCCGCCCCAGGCCCGCAGAGGGGCTGCTCCCCGGCCGCTACCAGCGCCATGAGCCGCCCGTACAGGCCACATGCTCCGCGGTTACCGGGCAGCGCCGGGCGCGGACAGCGCATGCGCGCTTCCCCGTGACGTCAGAAGCTGCTTGCTGGCATCACGCTGGTGCTCGGCGCTCCTCTGTGTGTGCCTGGTTCCCTCTTAGGTACGGCGAAGGATCGCCAATTAATCGCTGTCACACTTCCTCCCCCGGCAGGCGGAGCGGCGCTCGGTGAGAGGGGCGGGGGGAGAGGGGCGGGTGGAAGGCCCCGCACAGCCCAGCTGCCATGGGGGGGTTCGGGCTCGGCAGAGGAGGAGCCGCGAGCAACACCCGGAGGTGTCGGCGGCTCTGCCCGGAGCCCACCCCTGTCACCCGCACAGCACTGCGGGGAAGGGGAAAGAGCGGGGGACGGGAGGGGCTTATGTGCGCGTGCGCGGTGGCGTCGCCGTGGCAACGGCGGAGCGGCGGGGCTGGGCCTCGGCCTGCCGCGTGCGGGGCGCGCGCCTTGGAGACCGTTACTGCCCGCCCGCCTCGCGCCTCCTCACACAGGCGGCAGCGGCCGCGCTCGGCCGGCTCCGCCGTGGGTGCCCTGCGGTCACCGGCACCGAACGGGCAGAGGAGCGTGTCGGTGGGAAGGCTCCCGAGACGGGACGAATGCTTGAGGGAGATGCAGCATCGGCGGCTAACGTGAGGCTTCTGCTAGAGAAAAGTAACACTTTGATTCAAATCTGCACCTATTTTATTGTGGTTAAGCCACTCTGAAGCGGTTTGCCTGGAGAGGCTCCATGCAAGGTCTCCTGTGGCAGCTGTAGCGCTAATGCCTGGTGCTTTGAGTTCAGAATACACCCCATCAAATATTTAATATCAGTGAGCCATAAATACCAAACCTAGTTGTAATGGAGCTTATAATTCTAATGTATTGAATTTTACAATTCTTCCATAATCCGGTGCTTTACTTTTATGACCAACAGAAATGAGTGTTTTCAAGGTATTTAAAAGTAACCGATAGTGAGCAAGCTTACGCAAACATTGCTTGAGCAGATCGAGGGGAGGCAGAGAACTGCATCTGCTGAACCCAGTTCTACCCATGGAAAGCACGGCCTCAGCTGGCTTGTTGCTTCTCTGTGCCTCCTGCCGCCATCTGCAAAGTTGTAGTGGTAGTCCTCAGGAAGGCTTTAAAGTGCTTGTGTACCTTTCTGTTGAAAGTATTTAAAAAAGTAAAACATGCATATTGTTAATAATGCATATAGTAATAGGAAAAACAATATTGTATGTATCATCTGGATAGAGCTCTGATCAACCTGGTCTGGTCTCATAGCTGACCCTGCTGTGAGGTGGATATTGACCTACAGACCTCCTGAGGCCCCCTCCATCCAGAGTCATTCTGTAACTGCGTAATTAATACACCATAATTTCATAATGCAAACTTCAGATATAGCTTACAGCAGTCTACAAAACTAGTCTCATTTCAACAGATGACTCCAATCCCTAGAGTTTTACTTTTGATTACTATAAGAAAGTGAAGGAAATATTGATTTAATGAATTTTGCATAGATTGTTTAACTGATGGGGAAAGAAAAAGATCAAGACCACTCCTGTCTTCACGCAACACACACCCGGATGTGATGCTCCTCATTCAGGAGCGGCAGCACCGGTGTTTTCAGTTTTCAGGGAGTGGGGTTTTGTTTTTGCTCCCTCTACTGGCATTCTGATCCTGCAGCGAAGTATTGCACAGTTACCGAGTATGTGAAACATAGTCTATGGTACAGATATTTCCTACATGGGCACTTTGTTTGCTATGTAGCATTTTATAGATCTAGCCGATGTTCTGAATGTAATCTTGCAGTGTTTGGATGATACCTGCATCCTGATATACATTTGTATTCTTTCACTATTTTTTTCTCAATAGTACTGGTTGTTTGAGATGAAGAAAATGCCTTATACAGCTCCTTTATATTTAACTTTACAGTATAAAATAATCTAATGGCTAGATTCAGTAGCTTCATTTTGAAATGAACAAGGTATAAAAACATGCACAGTGTGCTCGGTTAAAAACAGAACATGAGAGCTGGAAATCCGTATTTAGATTTTACTCTTCTCTGGGAGCTGTTTTGAAGAGCACTTCTCCATGCTTTCAGCGCACTCTCTTTGTGACCTGTCATTCTTCCAAAGCTCCTTCCACCGGCCCCCAATTTTAGTAGCATTTCTGTGAGGCTTCTAGGGAAGGCTTCATGACCGTGAAGCATTTCACTAACAATTTGTCCTGTCTGCATAAGTTATACGGAGTACAAAGGACATCTTATTTATTTTTAACAAAATTACTACATTTTAAAGAAAATACTGGAGTAACTTCTTGTTTTTTAATGATTCCCAGTAACATCTTTATTGATTTACAGGTAAACTAGTTTTTTCTTCTTGTAAGAATGTCCTGTGATCATGAAATCTAATTCTGTTTGTTCTGGCATGGATGTGTCATTATCAGTTATAAAGATTCTGCAGATGGAAATTTTGTTGGTGCATGCACAGGAATAGGTGCCAGTTTCTAACATCAGATAGTCTGGGTTTGGTTAATTGGTCCACAGACTTATTTTACAATATTAGAATTACACTATTAGAATTGTAACATACCAGGCAGTGGATCTATTGACTAAGTACATTACGCCTTTGCTGATCCCGTTGACCACTTTAGAATGTCGTGAGTTTCTTTTTGCAAAGAAAGGCAAACTCCTGACCTGTACATGTTCTTACATTTTAAATATACAAGTGTTTTGGCAATCATATAATATATTGGACTATATTATATTTTATGTTTGCATACCTTTTTGTTTTGAGTACTGTTTCTTGGCAGGCTCAGCCATAACAACATACTACTTCATTGGAACAGTTAGAACTGTAAACCAGTTGTCGCTAATTAGTTTATATGGGAGATTCAATGCTGAATATTC
This sequence comes from Melopsittacus undulatus, assembly GCF_012275295.1. NCBI lineage: Eukaryota > Metazoa > Chordata > Aves > Psittaciformes > Psittaculidae > Melopsittacus > Melopsittacus undulatus. The sequence continues at coordinate 14,800,771 of NC_047538.1, read as the reverse complement.
TGTTTTGCCAAAATTGCGTTTATGAAGCACTGTCTTCATTGTGGAAAATTGCTACTTGGACTATGCTTCTATAATAAATTGTTTTGTTGTAGCTACTTTGGATTATAGATCTGATTTTAGTCAGTGAGATTTCTGGGATTGTGAAGACAAAGTAATGATTAAAATAAAAGGTTGAGCTTTCCTTTTTGGACACCTCTTATGAGTTATAGTGCTGATACATTACTTTTGCATGGGCTTCAGATATATTTGGTAGTACAAATGAAGGTTTCAAATTAGTAATAACTTAAAAACTACCTTAGCTACTGGTTTGGTTTTGGTTTTTGGTGGTTTTTTTGGGGGAGGGGTGTTTGTGTTCAGGGTTTTTTTGTTTGTTGGTTGATTTTTTTGTTGGCTTTTTTTTTGTTTTGTTTTCCCAAGTTACTGGTCTCTGTGGAGCAGTAAAAGTGATCACAAACAATGAGAAAGAAATAAATCTACAGAAAAACCTGCACTATTTTTGCCTAAGCAAGCTTACTTTTGAGGTCTGTACTGGCACAGTTGTACAATAAAAAGTGGATTTTTTTTTTCTGTTCATAAGCAATAAAAATAATTTCACAACTGTAATGAATGTACTTCCTATGATACATTTTAGTTATATGCAGGTAATGATGGCATAGCTCGTCGTTCCAAAACTGTTTCCGTAGCATTTATGGCTTGGTGTAAATGCTCATATGTCATAGGATTATTTGAAAGGACTGGAATTTTGTGACATGTCAGGTTTGCCATGTTGGGAAAAGTGGCTCATTAACAATAAGTGGTAGTTATCAAGAGTAGATTGTAGTGTTATGTTTGGGCTAGAAATATTAGATTACAAATCAACAGATTTACTTTAAAAAACAGGTATTACTGGATGTCATTTTAAAAGGCATATATTAGCCTTAAAGCTTTCCAGACCACTAAACTGAAGAATCCAGGCTATGTCATGATTCAGAAGCATTTAAGATATGAATCAGTCTCTTCTGCATCTCAAAAGTAAAAGTTATAGGGAAACCACCTTTTCTATAAATGGCTTTACCAGCATAGTTCTTTAGAATTGTAACATCATAATGTAAGCAAATTAGGAGTATTTTAGTCAGCAAATTTTCTCTTTCATGATTTATTTTTAAAGGTCAGAAGGTGACCGTTACAGTCAAAAAATAGTAATTTGTACAGGAAAACTTTCCCAGATGAGATGCAACCCTGTCCTAAACCTCTATGTTTACAGGCTGAGTTTCCCAGAGCTGCTGGGTAACTGTTGGTTATAACATAAAGCAAGGCAAGAACTATTTGGAAAGAAACCTAGACTAATACTTTGGTTTGGTTGGTTTTGTTTTAGGTTGGTTTTTTTTTCCTTTTTTAGTTATTCAATGGTTTTTCAGTAGATGCAAAATTTCTTTGATTTAAGGGAGGGAAGGAAGGATTCTGCCTTAAAACATACCAGATAGGAATCTTAGGACAGACTTTTTGCACTCGGACAGCTGGAGCAGCTGTAGATTCCCCACTGAAATGAAAATGCTACAATTCAAGATTTAGAAAGGCAAAAAGTGTGACCAGAGCATTAAATAGAAGGGTCATATGATACCAAAATTAAGCTCTGTGTTTATTATAAAGAAAATCCTAGTTGTAGAAGGGAAAAAAATGAACTTGTTCCACTGCTTTTTTCCTCAGGAGAAAACACCGTATATATCCTAGGTAATAAATCTGGTTTATGGCTCACATGAGAAAGGGTGGAGAAACTCCTATTATTTTCTTCCCAGAAATTGAAATACACATGAGCTAACATGGGAGACACTGGGATTTTCATCCAACAAATGCACAGCTGGCTTCTGCTTTTGTTATTTTTCTAAGTCTAATAATTTTTCATTTGATTAGCTGGTGGCTGACAAAACTATCACTTGCTTAGTGCTTTGTATATTTAGTAGAGTAGATGTGATGTGAAAAAGGTATTGTGATACATACCCAGAAGCATACCCCAACTTATTCAGTTGATGAGAATTTTCTACAAGCCTCTCCTTAAAATGCAAGTTTCTGTCATCAGGATTTGAGTTTGAATATCAAGAAAGTAACTTCTTGAGAACTAGAAACAGGAGAATTGTGTGAGCATTTGAGGATTTGGGGTTTTTAATTCACATTGTAGGACTGTATGATGTTCTACACATATAAATAAATTGTCGGGAATAAGTTGACACTCTTTAGTGCCAATATTGCCATGAGAAAGTGAGGAGACTATTTGGGGGAAAAGTCCTAGTTAGTTCTAGGAGGTGGGAGAAGTAGACCTGCAAACAAGATATAGAGAAGATTTTGAGTGTACACAGGGTGAGTAGTGGAGAAGACACATGGACACATAACATGGGTTGGTTTTGTTCGGCTTTTTTTTCCCCCACAAAACAATGAGATAAAGTGAGCACAGCCATAAATGTGGGAGAATAGGAGCCATTTAGGAATGTGGTTGCTCAGACCTATGTCTTTGCAGACCTCTGTAAAGCTGTGGATTCTCAATTCGAAATCAAGAGGGAGAAGGACCTATCACAAAACTTCTTTCTGTGCCTTCTGCGGAATAAAGAAAATGTATTCAAGAACCCAATATTGTGGTCTGTTTTGCATTGGCCATTAATACCAGGGGCAAAGCAGATTGGTTTCTTCTGTATTCACTCTCCTGGTGTGTAAAGTGCTGAGCTATGATGCTGCCTTTCTTATTCTGCCCAAAGCAATGCTAGTATCTTCATTAAGTCAGCAGCAGAGGAAGAAAAATGCAGTTTTGTCACACATTGGTAGGTTTCTATTATCCAAGCATTTAGTGGTATTCTCATTGTTAATATCAAAAATTCCAAATTAAATTGTCATGTTCTGGAGGCAGGAGAGAATGTAGACTGCCTGCCTCTACTTGGATATTGTGTGATGTCTTCTCTGGTTTTAATTTGTGTTAATTTATAAATGTTAGATGTTCTAACCCATGTAAAAAATTGAAGTGAAATTACCTTGAAGCTACAGGTTCATTATAAAGCTAAACCTCTACCTAGTTTCAGGGCGGTTTTATCTCCTTTTATACAGTGGCTAGCTGGGGAAGGAAGGATTTTGTAAAGATTTGTAGAATCTACATACTATGTGTCTATGTTCTGACCTAACTCCATTGCACTGACTAAATAATTGTTGGCAAGTCCGAGCTCTATAACTAGAAGGTTATGACTTTACTAAATGCCATGAGCCAATATATTTTCACAGATAAGGAAAATTACCTTAATAGAAAAATATGAGACTACTGAAGTGGTAATAGATTATCATTCTCTTTTGGTTGTATCTCTTTTCAAGACTTTCTGTCTGCTAGGATCAGAACACTTGATATATGGGACTGTTGCTTGGAACATGGAAGTGTATGAGTCTATATCAGTGATGGCTTGTTCTAACAGGATGTTGCCTGATGCAGAAGAGGTATTATCAGTGCACCCAGCTTCAGTCTGTCTCCTTTTTTCTCCATCTGCCCTGTTACAATTTGCATGTCTGGCCTGCCAGTATTTGGATGTTTGCCCTTCTGTGATGGACCTGTTTGACTTTCTGAAGCTGTAGTTAAGAGTTCTTGCACCTGCATTAGACCCTTTGGTTATTTTGTCCTCTGACATATATAATGATGCCACATTGGTTCCCAGCTGGGTGAACATGTTACTGTGTGACTAAATGGGATGGGCTGGGAGTGTGCTGGTTAGTAGAAGCCCTTGCTTGCCATGGTGGCACATGCTTTTCCTGCAGCACAGCACCGTGGCCTTTCTTTTGCACTCTGATCCCTTTCTCCATCCAGGTGCAGAGGGCTCTCCACCTGACTTGCGTAAGTTTCAGAGAGCAAGGGAGCCCATAGTGCTGTACCAGATAAACAGGTGGTATGCAGCCTTAACTGCACAAAGGTCTCTAGCCTGGTACTGTTACACAGCGTTTACGCTCTTTGCATGAGATTTGCCATGTCTGCTCTTGAGAACAGTTTGACCTTATCAAACAAGGCTCTCAAATTTGAGAGTAATTTGGAGCGTGTGAAACATTCGGGAGTTTTTACTTTTTACTTTTTCTTTTCTCCTTTTTTTCCCTCTAGTTGTGTGTTTAGGCCCCCCACCTTTCACTTCAACAATTGAGGGTGTTGGTTACTTCCTCCTGTGTTTGTGTAAGAAAAACTTTTTATAGTCCGTTTTTCCAGTTGGAGTATGTACTTCCTCCATTGCAGCTTAACACATCATTCTTCCCACTCCCTCCCAGCCACTGAACCTAATGGAAGACCTTTGGGGTTTTTTTTACTTAAAATAAAAATGGAGCTGTGGGGTTGGGAACAGTCATTATTCTTGCTTTGAAATGCCTTCTTTGACAAGTTGCGTTTTGCTGTTGGTGAAGGAGAAGCACGTAAGGAAGCAAAGAATAATCGTCTGCATTTAGTTTATAGGACATTTAGTTTGTACTGGCCATTTCCAGCTCAGTTTTTGTTCAGCTGAAAACCTACCTAGAAAAAACAAAAGTTTGTCAGAAACATGAATGGGCCACATTCTATTAAAAAATAAGATAATGTCAAACGTGAAGAATTTTTCAGTGTTGTCCATCCTGACTTCTGCAAGGACCACAGCTGAGGTGAACGCAGTCTAGGAGCCCAGCTCCTTCAGTGGAGGAGCGTGTGCAGACATGGCCACTGTGGACTTGCTTCAGATCTTGAATATTTTTAGTCTGTATATAAGCTTTTATTTTTCCCAAGTGAATAGTTTTAAGGTGACATGTTAACTTTAAGGCAGTTAAGGCAGGAATTCACACTTCTCTTTTCTCATACACTAGCTCTACTGTAAGCTTGCAGAAAAAAAGTGGATCTGAGGGTTTCAGATCTGAATTGTGACACTGGCTCTAAGAATCCTCATGCCTTAAATCTCTTGTCTTGCCACGGGATGATTAAGGTCCTGACAGGTCATTTTTTAGTTCCTTTTGTATTCTATGATTACCCAGTGAAAATAACATTTTAAAGGCACTTGCTTATTTTATTGCTCCACTACTAAATAATTGAGATCAGCACTTAGAGTTTAATTATAGTGATTTTATACCATGAGTGTTCTTTAGTGCCTGATAGTGTAATTGGGCATTTTTATAATAACCCCTTATTTTAAAAAAATTTTGAAATTTGTGCCTTCCTGCTTGTGCCCATTAAATGTGGTTATCGTTATCTAGTGACGACGTGTGTTCTTCCTAACTAGGATTCCCTTCTCTTTCATGCTGATACTATCTCCATGCTAGATTATTCCTGTCCCTAGCAGCACCTCGGGGCAGGAGTGGGAAGTAAATGTGTCCCATATGTCTGCTTTAGACAGCAGGTTTGGGTGTGGGGAGATGGGAAAGAAGAGACAATGGGGTGGAGCAACAATGGGGTCTTCGTGCCTAATTCTTCCTCACTGTCATATAAGTAGGGCAAGCTGAGGGGGAGCAAGGCCATGGCTTTTTTGTACTGTCAAGGTAGTTAGGAGTAAAGTGGAAGTACATTGCATTCAGGTCAGGGTGAAATTATTTGTTCTCCCATGTGAGAGGAAGGGAGCCAGGGAGGAACTGTGACTGAGTCACCCACTCTTGCTGGAGCGCCTCCTGGGGTGGTGCCACTACATGCAGCCCAATACAAGACTGAGCCTGAAGGCTTGAACGAGCCGATTGCAAATATTTTACAGAAGTCTTATTTTCTGGTAATTACTTTAATATGATTCAGTGTTTTCTCTTTTGTCTGATCTTGTTGGTGAGCCTTCATACCTGATCCTTCCCCTGCTGTTGTTGGAGCAGGGCAAGCATTCCCACACCATCTGTGCTGTTCCTGCTGTTTTCCCTCTTGGTTTCAGTGGCTGTAAGTGCATTTTGAAGTATTGTCACTGTTGAGTACAGCAGACTGAGAATGTGTCCTTACAGAAAAATGGCTGATCCTGGCCCTGATCTTGTGAACCCTTTGAAACTACTAAACTGATTCACATTAGTGGGGATAGGGCAGTTTGCAAAACTGGGGTCCAGGTACTGTTTGCCAGTTCACATTTGTAGTGATTCCTGAAATTAGAGCTCCTGTGGAAACCTGGAACTTTGTTTCTTAGGCGAGTGTTGTGTATGAACTGAGTCCAGAGCACCCATTGCTCAACAGATCTATGAAGAATGGGCAGGATTTAGGTTACAGTGGGTCACTGACACTATTTACTAGAGACTAGTAATAACAGTGAACAGACTCATTCCTTTCCCAGATCTCTAGGGTTTTAAAAATCCAGCAGAACCAGCAAAATACGTGAAGCCCAGCCACTGAAATCCAGCCAAGTTTTGTAAAGATTACAATGGTAGCTTCAGTTAAATATAAATTGTAAACTTTAAATGTACAATTTATTTAAAAGGATTTATTTTGCCAAACCATAAATTGTACCACTAACTAAACCAAGAAATAGCAGATTAAGAAATCTGAGTTTATACGGTTTAGAAAAAACCTTTCAGATATTTTTAATGCTTTTGTTTAACCATGTGATTCGTATTTAATCCCGGTTAGACCAAAGTCATACATACATATCATTGTAGCAGACTGTACATTTCTCATAAGCAATTGACTGGTCTGTGTTATCATATATGTTCAATACAGATGGCGGAGGGAGGTGTAAAGTGCAACTCACTTGCATAATCTTTTGCATGTAGTAGCAAAAAAAATCTGTCTCATACCTACAAGAAATACATAGGAGCTCATAATTCATATTATCTCATAAAACTCAGAAGAGCATTCAGAGACTACAAATGCAGGTAATTTATGTATAAAACCTCATCCATGAAGAATTTATTGCCATAGCAGGTATAATGTACTTTGGCACAGACTTATTACCTGAAACTAGTACTTGCAAATTTGAAAAGGGAACATACCAAAGACCTTGCAGGTTAAGCTATAATCTGGTTTTATACAAAACACATTATTGTGAAGACTTTTGTGTTTGAGAGAGCTGAAGCCAGTTGCTAAGTTAATGTTCAATGGCTACTGCAGATGTGTGCAAATATCTTCTCTATGTGAGTAGTCTCTTTAAAATCAGTGTCAGTTTAGTGGTGCTACCTTTGTGTAATTATTGATGTATGTAAGTACTTTGGACCTTAGTGGAAACTGAGGAAGCTGCAGAAGCTTTTATATAAAACATTCTGATGTGTAGTATCTAAGAATTAGTATCTGCTTTGCAGAGGTAGTTCGCTAGCAGCTTCATGAAATCCAGATCTCATTTCCTCCTGCAAGGACTGCACTGGGAACATGGGGCCTTATCTTTCTCTCCACACTTGGACAAACTGCCTGATTAGGGCCATGGGATCCATCCATCTTGTTGCCATTTCAAGACAGGCATTTCTGGGTGACCAGAGGGAGAGGTGGCTCTTGTGTCCTGGGAGATTCATGCTGCTAGACTTTGGTATGTGATGGCATAAGCAAGGCTATGGCAGGGCTGTGGTTACATTGCAGAGAAGTTGTGCACAGTCTTCGGGAGATTTCAGTTCTGTCTCCTCAGTACTTGGGTGGCTCATGCAGCTGGAAGAAAGATGCATTTCCTTTTGTTCTTCCTGCAGGGGTCTGATTTCTTGTTTTCTTTTGAGATTATATTATGCACATATGCTTTTTTAATTGTTGCCTCTTTTGACCCACTTTTACTTCCATGAACGTTAATGACACGAAATGAAGGCAACCCATTGCCACTCCCAACATTTCTTCATAATACAAAATAGCCTTAAAATGGGGAAGGTTCTCATTTACCGTAAAATGTACCACTTAAATGCATGTAGCTGGGAATGGAAAGAAACAGCTGCTGGCATGATGTATTAGAGGGATTTTGGGCCAGGACAACAGGAGAAGCTACAGGGCTTATTGCTGTAAAAATGGACCAGAGCTCTCAAGCATTGATGTAGAACAGACAGGACCTTTAAAATTCTTCCTCAAAAGATACGCATTGGTATAGGGAAGCAGTTTGCTAGGCTTGGATGGACAGAGAACATTATCAATTCTTCTGGGATTTTAACTAGTAATTCCAGGAAGTTTAGGAGTTTCAGGAAGTGCTATTAAAATATTATGCTATTTCTTCCGGATATAGATCCTTGGACAGTACACTTACAGTTATGCCTTTTCTATTGGCTTGCCCTGCAGCAGAAATCCTCAACCACGGAGAGCAAAGATAACTTCCTTTGCCAGGTGTATTAGCTGGAACTATATCTGTTTGCAGTAAGAAGTAACTTCTCTCTTGAGAGTGACCTGTGATTTTTGAGATCATTGAAGATTTATCTCATTGAGGATGTCATTTTGCTACTACGGAAAACCTCACTGGGCTCATATGTGAAATACTATGTTCAGTTCTCTGCTTTTCCAGATGAAGCTAGTGGAGTTAAGAGATGGTGCAGAAAATGGCAGCTGGAATGATAGAGGGAAATGGAGTAACTGTCACAGGAGGAGAAGTTGAACAGGCTGATACTGTTTAGCTTAGAAAAAGACAGATACTTATCAGTAAGATTTACAAAATCGCGAGAGTGATGAAAAAGCTGAATATGAAAGTGTTGCCCTCCAAATCCTACAATGGAAGAACCAGAGGGCACTCAGTGACTGTAGTAGGAAATCAGGTTTAAAACAAGAGAAAAAACTTTATTTTCTGAAACTTCAAATAGTGATTTTTTTTTTGCCACAGGAGTCTAGGCAATGGTATCAGCAGGTTCCAAAGGCTCCAGACAATTTCATAGACAGCAGGACTACAAATGGACAGTGAAATTATGTGCCCTGTTACATCATTAATACAGCAATTGTGCATGGAGGAGTATAGGGGGAATGAACTGCAAAAGCAGTCAAGCTTCTTCTGTCTTTTCTCTAAATAGCATCTCTAAATAGCAGGCCACAGTTGCATTCAGGATACTAGGCTAGATGGACCAGTTGTCAGACCCTGCAGGGCATTTTTTTCTGCAGTACTAGAACCTTACAATGTTTTTTGTTGAATGATTCTTGTTAGTACATTGAGTTCTCATAGGATAATCAAGAAAAAAATGGTAGCATGTGAATATTGCATTGTTGATACCTGAAATTTTAATGTATTTTAAAGTCTGATCCATTGATAGTCAAATGCCTGCCTGTTACTGTGCATGTTACTAACATGGCATTTACTTGGAAAACGTACAATTTAGAAAATGAATTTTAAGTTTGTGTGTTTGTTTTTTTTGGCAGTGAGTTTTAGTTATCTCTGAAGTGGAAAGCTATCCAGGTGCAGTGAAGCTGTTTGGTGCCATGAGTACTTTAAGCAGGATGGTATGCAGGACAAGTATGTAGGAAGCTGAGTTGGAGTAGTTTCTTCATGCTCCAGTACTGTGTGCTACTGAGATGTCTTTGTGCTTGTTCCAAGTAGGCTAAATTGAGAGAATGAGACAGAAGAAGGACTTTGGGCTGACCACACCTGCAGATCAGGGGCTCAGAATCTGGGATGTGATCTCTGTTCCAGGCTCTGGGCTTGAGTGACATCCCAGAGCTGCAATGACATCCCTGCAGGTTGGGTCATCCTCCCTGTGCACACTGTTTAGTGCAACTCCTGATCAGACCCTAAATATTTAGGCTACTGCTTCTTCTACAGTATCCAGCACTTTTATTCTTTATTTTAAAAACCTATTTAGTTACTGTTTGTTATTAACATCTGCAGCATTTAGAGGAGACCTGCAAAGAGGAAAAAAAGAAACAACCAACTCACTAATGCACTTTAATATAGGACATGAAAAGTTATTTAAAATGTTGGGGGTATTTTGTGATAGAAAATACTTGTCTTTTGTGTGCTTTACATCAACAACAACATTGTCTGTTTAAATTAGAGGATGTGGGGTTTGTTAACATGGAGACTTTGAATATTTGTGTATCTTCTCTGCTCTGGGAACAAGCTTTTAGTTGAGATACTCAAAACTATACCAGTGCAGCTCAGGTCGGCTCATGGTATCTGAGGAATTGGTAGCACTCTGCTGTTGATGAGAAGTCCAGTGTAAACAAATGCTCACTAGTAGTCTCAGATGTGCTGTTGGGAAACATGTTTGGCTTTTAATCAAAAGAAATTGAGTGTTTTGTTCTTCAGAGTATCTATTTTATTCCGTTGTGTCAGTTAAATGAATGTTAACACAAATGAAGAGCTTAAAACTGACTAAAGCCTTAGTTAATTGAGTTTTGGTTCCGTGAGAGTTTCAATGTCATCCTCGTTTTTGTTTTCCTGTTTTCTGGGGAAATACTTAAGCTATAGGGCAAAAATAAACAAAATAAACCTTTTAGATCTTCTTCACACTTAAATATATTTGTGCATATTCTTAGTTACTGTTTACTTCTTGCAAATTTATCTCAATCTGAAAAAAAATTGGGTGTACTGTTTTCTTAACAAAGATTTGACCTTCATCTTTATGGACACGGTTTCACTATTTTTCCTCTCAGCATTTAGTTCAAAGGAGCACTTCTAAGCACACAGGCAAAACCCAGTTCCATTGTATAAAATAGAGATGTGTGTTTTATATCACGGGAGTTTAGAGAACAATGCAAAGGTCAATTGTGTTGCTTGCTCTCCTGTCACATGATGTGGGTGTGTATATGAATGCATCCCTGGAATTCCACTGTGGGATCTGCATCTTTGAAGCTGATGCTAAAATTACTGCCGAGGCTCTTCCAAAGGCGGATACTGATGAAGATTCAATGAAATCGAAGGTCGCCAGTCTGGTAGGCGTTGAAAGGTACCTGGCTATGATACTATTTCTGATTTAATAATGCGAATGGGAGGCTAGCCCTTTGTAATAATTAGGACTAATTACTGAAGAGGTGTTGACAGATGGGCTAAGAGGAAACAAACTGCCTTTATCCAGTGGCTTAGAGTCAGATTACTGGTCTTGTGTTATCTGTTTCTCAGAAAGTAGAAGCTTCAATCATTCACTAAGTCTTCAAAGGGGAAAGGGATCCTAACAATATACAGGATTTGGGATGAAGCTATGAAATAAGGCTTTGACTCAAAATGGCTAAATTAATCTCCTTTCCGTAAATTATCATACTTTTAAAGTTTGAGTTACAGATGGAGAATCTGATTGTAGTACTGAAAAATACGTGAAATCAATATTGATGACTGTCCTGTCATTATTTGCTGTCACTGCTCCTGCTCATGGATTAGTTTAAACTCAGTTCCTTGCTATTACTTATATTAATATGAATTCTTTGATTCCCTCTTATGCCATGTGTGATACCCACCTGAAATGGAGATAAGGAAAAATATTCAGTACTCTTATGTTGTTTGTTTTATGCAGATGTTGTATCTGCTCAAAAATCAGAAAAAACATCTGCTTGGCTTAATTATGGTTACTTACTTTTTTAGGAGACAAGATCATTCATATTTCAGGAAGAAACCAAATTACAATATAGTGGCATTCAGGCATTTACTGAGAAATTCCTCATTGAAGTAGCATTTCCTTAAAAGGTATTTCTTCTCTTCTTTTGGATGTACATCCACATGAAGTAGATATGATTGTCCAATGTAAATGCAATTAGCAAAGACATTCAGGGGTTAATGCTTTGTCACTAGAATGAGACTCAGTGTGACTTACTTTAGGCAAATGATTTAAAAGTCCAGCAACCTCCATTTTCTCAAATGACTGCTTTTAAGTGCATTTCTTCCCACTCCATCATATATTGGTCCTGTTTTTCTGAGAAGCATGAGATAAATATGCTTGCATTTGTAAGAAGAGGTAGCCTTCAATTATTTATTTACTTTTAACAAAAGAGGCCTTTTAATTAGTGTTTAAATATTTAAAACAGTTTTATTGTGCTGTAAAATCGGTTATACTTTGATCTAGATTTTCTGGTTTGAGATAATAGGGTTGGTAAAAGTTTTCCTAATGAATTTGGTTGGAACATGACATAATCTGATTATCTGATGAAAGATTGACACTTCAGTTCCTGCCAGCATAGAAGTGTGGTACAATAGGGGGCTATTCAACACACATTCAAAGATGGGAGTTCAAGTTCAGCTATGGAAGAATTGTTCAAAGCTTCAAATTAGGGCGCTAAAACAGTTTTGCATTTTTCAATATATTTTTAGTCAGGAGTAGTTTATTGTGGGTGAGTGGAATGAAGCTTGTTGTTACATGTGTAAACTATGTAACTCTAGTTTGTAACTTTGGGTTTATTTCTCTCCATTTGCTAAACAGTTGTTACCCTTACTCCTTAAAACACAGAGAAACTAGCTGACCAGAGCATTGCAGACATGGGAAACAGTGCTAGGAACTGGGAATCAGCATCAGTCAACTGCTGTTAAATGTAGGACCAACTTTTTGTTAATATCCCTCACGTTATAACAATTTATATAACACATGATTACTTTTATCTCAGAGCCTTGGAGATATTTAACTAAATGTATCCTACGCGCTCATGCAAAATGAATATAGACTTACCAAACTGGCATGAAAGAACAATTGTGGGGCTGTATCTGAAGTGTCAGCTTAGTCTAAACTGTTAAAATAAACATCTTTTTATTATTATTATTTTTAGATATTCAGGTAGTATTTGCCTTGTAAATGTCATTCCTGTTTGCACTGGAATTATAGTGATTCTTATTAGATTTCTTGGACTAATTTGCTCTCCAATAACTTGGCATATCCAAACGCTTATGCTGTATCGGATGGGAATCCTGATGGACAAAATACACATACTATTCGTGATTAAGCTTAAATTTTGGGGGGTATTTCATAGCATAAAAATACTCCATAATCTGTACCTTTGAGTCATATATTTAAAAGTTATATACATAACACTAAGTCTTCCCTTTTTTAAATACTGAAGGAGTTCTCACAGGAAGTAAAATGTATATACCAAATGGTATGTTTACTGAAATACAGTTGCTTCTGACATTGAGAGTTCATTGAAGGATTTAAAATTTTAGCCTAATTATAGAATCATAGAATGGTTTGGGCTAGAAGGAACTTTCAAAGGTCAGTGAATTGATGCAGATTAAAGTACTGTCCACATTGCTTTGTTTCTTAAAATACTATGTGGTGTGTGAATCTCACTGGCTGTGGAAGGGGACTGTCTGTGCCTGGAGTCAGTGAGTGAAGTCCTAACCCCAGTTCTAGTGACTGCCAGCTTAGGAGGTCACTTACTGTCGCTGCATCAGTTTATCTACATATATTAATGCCAGTCTCATTACTATACATAGAGTAATGCCGGTCTCAGAGACAGACTGTAGTTTACACAGAAGCAGAAACTTTCCAAAGAGAAAATGCTGTATGAAGTACTGGTGTAAAGACTGAATCCTGCAAACCCTTCCTTGTGTAAGACACCTTACGAATATCATCTAGTAGCTTGGACACGTTAGATCAGATCCAAAATCTGGAGTTTGAAACATGAGCAGGGTACAAATAGGAATTACTTTGGTTATTTAATACTCCCTCTGTGTTTACGTTAATTTCTCTTATATTATTTGCCATTCCAAAATATATTTTTTAACTGTAGGGAAACAAATGTTGCGAATATAAGTATGGAGTAGGAAACAGGTACAATACTTTGATATAAATGTATATCCCGCTATGGCAATACTGGTAAAGTACTTACCCTGTTCTGTCAAGTGCAGAATCTTATTTTCCCTCTTTAAATGAACATGCATTTTGTGGTGGTATTTTGTACTTGTCTTAATTCCATTAAATGTAAACAGCATGATTAAAGTAAAGGAAGTATTTTGGAAAGCACTGTCAGAGCTCAATTTGCAGTGCATTTTAATTTAATTGCCTACCTCTGCAAGGCGTCTCACTCCTGGTAAGGCATATACAATAGGGGGTTATTTCATAAGCAGAAGAAAGCGTACAGCCAGAAACGCGAGCAGGAGTTTTAAAAGTACATGCAAAGTAGGTTGCTTCATTGTGTCTTCATAAGAGTCACTACTCAGTATCTCCTCCCTCCAAAAGGAGAGTTCTCCCCTTTGGAGAACTTTCTCTTTGCAGGAGCTGTGAATTTCAGGGTCAGTTCTTATTCAAAGAAATTTGAGGGCATCTGACTGTTAAACGATAGTCATATTTACTTTGACTATGCCCAAAGCAAAATAAAATACAACACTACTAAATCCATGTGTAATCAAATATTAATGTATGTATCTTTTACCAGAATTTAATCCAAATATAATATTTATAGAGTAGAAAAATTGTTTATATACTTTTTAGTCGAATCTAAGAGAATGATGCAAAATTAAAATGCAGTCTTGTAAAACTTACTGACATACTGGAATGCATGTAATTTTTAGATAAGTATGAAAATGGTTTTTGATCTATCCTCTCTTATTGTTCACTGTATCAGGCTAGGTCCCAGGCAGACCTCAATGTCAATGGAAATAATTCTGTTTCTAGCAACTCTGGGTATGATCCTGTCCATCAGGAACCAATTGATAAATCACTGTATGATTTAGAAGCATGTTAATTTACTATAGATTATATTTTTATTATGTAATATCACATTACATACACATTTCCTTAATACAAGAAACTCTTAAGTTATATTTCACACTTTAAAGAAAAAAGGATAGTAGCCAAAACGTCATGTGATTTGTGCTGTGTTTCATGTTCCTGTGCCCTGTGGGAGGAAAAGAAAAGTAATAGAACAGACAAATAAATAAACGTGGTGTTGAAACTGGCGTGACAGTTTCTGCTCTTGCACAACGGAACTGCAATCAATTTATTGTCTTTGTTGGTCAAATGCCAGAATAACAGTATAATATTATACAAGAGTAGATTAATTAAAGTGTAATTAAAATGGAATAAATTAAATAATCATAAAAGTTTGTCATGGGAAAAATATGTGTTTAGAATTAATTAGTTTTCAAATAAAGTGATATTTTAATTGCTCAGAGTTACAGAATCCTTAATTGCAGACATATAATTCTGGCCCAAATAATGTCAGTTGCTGTAACAACTTGATGCATTTCTTCTCTGTCAATTCTTTTTAATAGTTTGTTACTAAACAAGATTATTGCAGGAATGTCTGCTAAAATGTCTGGAAGATGTTTAATTAAGCCCATGCTATCTGAGGACATTATTAGCTCTTGGAACCAAAAGATTTGTAGCTGATGCTGCATTATGCAGCACCCCTAATTAAGGAGGATGGGCAGACAGAGCCCTGTGGCTGACAGATTGCTATGCACCACTGAACTGGAGGCTACTCAAAACAATCATTTGATGGTCCTTGGCTTATCAATTTTCTGCTAGATTACAATGATTTATCAAGTGTACCAACTTAAATTCATTTGGGATCTGGTGGTGTGCTATATAGAGACAGTCGTATAGATACTTCTTTTCATTTATATTGTGCATTTCCATATTCTTAAAGTTTTCAAAGTGTTTAGGCATTTGTTGTCTTTGTTTTTTGCATTAATTTTATGGAGAGTGTGTTGCAAAGTTGAACTATTGTGAGCTTTTATGCCTGCTTTCTTTCTCCAAACAAGGCTGGCTGTAGTTATATCATCACACTTTACCAAGAAATTAATGGTTTCAGAAAGTAAACAAGATGGGTGTCTTTTCCCTCATCTGCAAAAGCAACTTGTTTATTAAACACTAGAATTTAATCTGATTCTGCTGCATTTCATGCTAAATTTTAGACTCCCCTATTAAAAGCTAGTGCAGTGACACGTGAGGCAGTGGCTCTCATGTTTTCAGACACCGTATTTTTGGCATAAATGTATCCATGATATTTGGCTGTCTCCAAAATGTTTACTTTGGTGAGATTTGCAATGCCCAAAATGTTTAACTGTGCTAACAAAGGTTAACCAGCTGATAGCTGAGGGCAAATATGTCAGAATGAAAGACTGAAAAAAAATTATCAGTCCGACACAGTGGGAGTATTAGAATGATTAATGTTTATGTTAATTTATGGCTTTTACATATTGATTAATAGCTTTTTGTTTCAGTGACCAAAATGTGTAAGTGGCAATGAGATCCATATGCTAACTCAGTGTCTTTCAAATAATTACAGTAATTCTTAGGTTTGTTCCCAGGCTGAATTTATGTTTTCATATAGAAAATAATCATTGTACAGTGACTTTTTAAAAAACTGCAGATGGAGGACACAGCCTGGGTTTCGTGTTCCTGAAGGTGAAACACTGACATCTATATACATATTCCTTGTACGCTTCATTATTTAAAATCATAATATATTGTGGCTTAGCGTCATTCAGTCAGGGGATGCTTGGAGACAAGAAAAGGTGCTAACACTGTGAGGAGCCATTATCTGAGTGGAAGTCATTAAAAAGCTGTTGCATTGCATGATGATAATTAGTCATTTTCTGTTTCCATCAGATTTCTTGTCATATCACCAATTGCTGATAAGACATTTTGTTTGCTATCTGTCCATTGACTATTACAATTAAAATGTGGAAACTTCCATCATTCATTCTAAATGTTAGGAGCAAAGGTAATTTTTCGAGAGCTCCTGAGAGAGGATGACCTCCTAACTTCCCTTGAAGTCCATGGGAAATGGAGGTTCGCAGCACTTCTCAAAGTGAGACTTTAGAAGTGTTTTTCTGAGCAGGCAGTCACTGTTAGTCATTGGAAATTATTTGGTGACTAGTTAGAATGAAAGCTCTGATGGCATTTAGTGTTCCCAGCTATAAAAAGGCTCTTGTCAGCTGTAATGTTGGCTGTGTGGCAACAGGTTTATGATATCAGCTAATAAAGGATTGTGTAGCTCCATCACATCCATGCATTCTCTTTGACATTGATTTGTCTCTAACTAGCAAGTTTTGCAAGCAAGTGAATTCCATCTAGAAATCTGAGTACAGCAACTAGATACTGTGTTTTCCAGTGGAAACACAAGCTCAGAAATGCTCCCATGAATGCATGGGTCCACCACTGTGATTTTTTTCTTTTTTTTTTTAGCTTTTGGAATGTGTAATTTATGTGAAATATGTACATCACTGTGCCTAATCTTTACTTTGGTAGTCATGGCTAGGTGGTAATACAGAAAATAACGAATTTAAGAGAAAGCATTTGGTTATCCTTACTTGAAAATTAAGAGTTCTTTATTAGTATATTCTACTGGTTAAATCAGAAATTTCTGCTAATTCTAATTTCTGCTTGAAATCAATTTCTAAATTTTAAGATTTCTACTGATGTCTGATTTCCACTTGAAATTTATTTTTAATTAGCTTTGAAGAAATCCTAGAAATATAATACAATTTGAATCTCAGTTTAGCACCAAAGATGGCAAAGGGAGCTTTAAACTAAAAGCTGCGCTGTTAGTTGATCGAGTAAATTTTCATGTATTGTGGATCTGTGACCTTTGCAGTTATTTGTGTAACACTCATACATCTCTTAATCTGTGCAGCTGCTATACAACCTTCTACCAATTTTACTTTTACTAGTGCATATTTCTGTCTTTGCACACAGCAGATATGGTGTGTTTCGTGGAACCGGGATACAAACGCAAAGAGCAGGCTGCCTGGCTTTATACTTTGGATAAAATCCAAAGTGGCTGTTTCATTCTTCCTGAAGTGTTTGTATGTGTTAGCTTGTTACAGGACACAAAAGGTATTTCTTTGTGTAGTCAGTTACTTTTCACCTTAGGTGTAAAGAGATTTCTTCAGACGATGGTCTTGCAACATCCCGTTCTTTTGCTGACTTCCCTGTTTCAGTGTGTTCTGTCAGTTTTTGATTTGTACATGCAAAATGAGAAGCTGGGCTTAAAAAAATTGTCACAACATGTCGGAAGAATTGCTTCCCAAACTATATACCTGCTTTGAGACCTTTTATAATCAGTAACTTATAAGACTTAACTTTTGCCATCAAGTGAAGTGAACTTGAGCTCATTGTGCAGCACTTCTAATTACGTATGGAAATGCTACTCATTAATGGGTTCTTGTTCTCGACTTCTTGGAAGTGCCATGTAACCAGGCAGCATTCTGTGTCAACCAGGGATGTCTAAGATGGTTCAAAGTCCTCCTGAGTTCTGGCATAATTCAGTGAGATGAATTGGGTGCTGTTTGGGACCCTCCTGATTTGTCTTTGCTACTCAGGCAACTAACACACCAGCTAGGTATAGCTTGCTGCACGAGGAAGGGCCATGGTATTCACAGGCAGCCATTTTTTAAGGGTTCCGTTTCACCACTGTGAAACCCAGTTGTCTGCAGTGGCTGGACACGTGAAAACTGTGTTTGGAAAGCTCATACTGCAAGAGCTGCCTGCTGTATCTTAATGCTGGAGATTGTGAATGAAATGGAATAACCAGATTTGTTTGTACTGCATTAATAATTTGAGATAATCTTTTATTTCCACTGACTTCCTCTGTAGTTGAAGCTAGTAACCCACTTCAAAACACTCATGCACTAGAGCTATGGTATGGCAGGGTGTCACAAAACTTGAGTGAGTACAGGTAGGCACAGAAGTGCAAGCTGAAAAATGCCTTTTGTATGAATGGAAAGGGGGAAGAACAATTTATTCACATCTTTCTCTTTCATTATTTGCTCTGATTTTTCCTTTGGGAGGGTGGCACCTGGTAGACTAGGAATTTGCAAAAAATAACAGGGATTTCGTGTATCTATTTGTGAGCACACCTGGATGTGTTGAATATTTTGCAGTAGTAATTATGTCTGCACACCTGCTGGTTTCCGTCCCAAATCAGTTTGCCAGACATGCCTAGAGAGATTTATTTCTCCTATACCTGAAAAAGTTCTTTTACCACTGAGTTTTTACTACTCTAAATAAGTCTAAAGAAAAAAAGGATTTTTTCTTGTCTTTGCTTGAGCCATTGGTATCTCAAACTGAACTGTGGAGTTTGTAGGGGGAGGCGAGTGTTTGGATGATATTTTAAATAGCAATTTGGTTTTGCTTCGATGTGTGATAGAAATACAAATGACAGGAGTGGGAACAGGAGAGTTGCTGAATTCTGCTGGAATTTTTCCTGTGGGAATCTGTTAATGTTTTTAATTCTCTGAGAGATTTTCCTAAGGTAATCCTTTTGACATTTACATATTTGAAATGACTCTCATTAAATAAAAGCTTACATCAAATGTTGAAGTGATGATACTGGAATACGACTGCATAGAAATTCGAAGAGTTTGAAGATTATCCTAATTGCAACCTAAACAAAGTAGGTTTTGTGAGGGATATTAATAACGAACAGTGCCTTAAAATAACATATTTTTGAAGGAAATTCAGTTGTTCTGGCGTTTAGTAGAAACTTTTTCTTTTTTTGAAGAACCCTTTTTGGTACCTGTGTGTGCTGTGCATAGCTGTTTGCTAACTGAAACACTGATCTGAGCAGCTGGGGTTTCCACTCCTTACTCACACAGCAAATATAATCTATGCAGGAGCCCAGGGGTTTGTAGTGTACCCTGTGAAAAATATTTCTAGTAGCCTGTAGCATATGGGAGTGTAGCGCAGCCCCTGAAGGAGGATGCTGTTACCAGCACAGGGAAGGCTGGAAGAAATAAAACATCTTTAAAAAAACAAGAGCATGATGATGAGGTGTTGCATCTCTTACTGGTGATACCCTCTTGCAAACAAACAATGCTGTAAGCAAAATGATTCATATTTTTAACATACTTCCACCGGAGACAGGAGTCATAGCATGAGGATATCTCAGGTAGTAGTCTGGCCCTGAGACTCTTAAATGAGGTTTCTTCTATAGATTGGGCTTTGCTTGTGCAAGCCCTTGAGCCAGATTGTGCTCTCAGACCAGCCTAAATATTAAACAAATTCACTTAATTAAATTTGCTGCAGATACCCTCACTTAACAAGAACAGATTGGTCCCCCTGAGGCAAGATGGAGTTAACAAGAAAATAAGTGTTGTGCTAATTAGAGAACTCATTTTCAGACACCTGGGGTGAAACTTTTAAAAGTCCTAGAGATTTAGGATTGAAAATTTGTTTGAAAATGAGTTTTAGGCTTCTAAATCACTTAGGCACTTCTGAAAAATATACCCGGGGGCTTTATCCATCCCACAGTCATCATATTTAGCATGTTTGTAGCTGTCTGCTTAGCAAAGCATGGTATAGCCATTGTCTGTTAGTATCAGTATACCACAATGTACTTCATTATTCCTATAAGTAAAGATAGTGAGCTACCTGATGAGTTCAAGGTAGGCTAAATGTCATTTTTGTGAGGATGCTGAAGTGTCAGCAGGAACAGAGGGATACTTTCCTGGAGTTTTTAAGGCACCAGTGCACCAAATTTCCATCTGTTTGTGATTCATGGGACTTCCTGTTGATTTAGGTACATAAGAACTTTTAATTAAATCTTGTTCTTAAGTGATCTGGCCATGCACATGGATAAAGAAAATAGCACAGATGCAGTTTTATAGTTCAGCACTTGCTGGAAGAAAAATGAGATGCTTAATACTGTCACACTGCCATTCATCTCCTAAGTCACAATAGGAATTTCATAAAGAATCATCTCATAACCCCAATAAAAAATGACATAGGTTCGATATTAAGCCCAATTTCCAGATTCACATATCTGATTAGCAAAAAAGCAACCAGGCTCCAAGGAGCAAAACGTCATTTCATGTGCTTACAGCTTGCAAGTATGTTGTCAGTAGTCATGTTTTGTTCCTGTATCCAGCCTGAGAATTTTTCTGAAATATCATCCTTGTAAAGACATGCATTAGTAGCGTCTGTTTCATGCCAGGTAAAACCCTTCCCACAGCCACGCACACACTTGCTGTCTGTCAGCAAAAACTTGTGTGTCAGTAATTAGAAAAATGCTATTAAAAACCTGCCTTGTAATCCCAGATAGCCTCTGGGTTGACTCAGTTCTATTTTGTCTTCCTTGCTCAGTGCAGTAACCCACGATCATTGCACTGTGAAGAGGGACCCCACTCCTCTGACAAACCGCCCGGCCGCCTGTTACATTTACATGGTTCTACAGAGTGACATTCTGAGTGGAATAGCATACAGCTGTAGTGTCCCAAAGAGGTGGCCTTTAGTGACAAAACCCTTAGTCTAACAGGTTTACAACAGAAGTGAAACAGGTTACAGACGGGCAGTCAGGAGCTGGATCTCACCATGGGGGAGAACTTGTACATCATGTAATCACCTGAAAATTTACTCCAGCCTGTCAAGATGCTAGATCATCAGACAACATCATAAACCAAATGAGTCAGGGCACTAAAACAAAGAGGATATCCACTGATCTCATTATTTTCATATCTAATTACACAGTGCTATTGAGGGAGAACTGAGTATTATGCTGAAGAATCCTATTTCATCACCTGTCCTAAAAGATAATTGTGTTTAATTAGGACTTACAGGTACCATGGTGATTACTGATCTATAAACACCCAGGGTAGACCTGCAAATGAGGTGCCATAGCAAGCGCATCCATTAAACAAAATTCAAAAGCTGATACTGAAGAGAGATGACAAGAGTTGTTTCAATTTGCCATTTGACTTTTAGCTCTAGCACTTTGCTGCAGTCATCTGCAATTCCTCTGCTGTGAACCAGCAGGCAGAGAAACATCTGCTGATCATCCCTTACTGAATTTAGAAACCGTTTTCTTTAATCCAGTGTTATATATGCATGAATGGGAAAGAGTGGTGACATCTATAGTGGTAAAAGCTGTCCTTTTCTGTATGAGGTCAGGTCAGCAAGACAGAAGCAGAAATACAAACATGGCTAAGTCACAGATAAAACAGTAAAAACTTTTCATAGTAAAAATATTTCTCGTAATGCATGTTACAATGCATTTTCCAATGAATTGCACATTGTACTTACAGTCAAAGAAGCTGCTGGTTACCTAGTCCCAGCACAGGTCTGGAGGGGCACTTGCAGCAGGTCAGAACACAGGGAAGTCATCCTTGTCCTTTGGTGCTTGTGCACCTGCAGACTGTGCCTGTGCTAATGTGGGCGGGAATACTGTCAAAAGTGCCAGATCAGTAAGAGTGTACCTACCTGGGTCACACCAGCTGTGAGTTTATAACCAATTGTCCTTCACATTTCCCATCGTAGACAGGGCACCATGCTTTCCTGTGCACTTGCCCTGTTCTGTGCTGACTCAGATCACAACTGGACTAATCACATAAAGCTGAAAGCATCCATCTCTCTTTACTGATCTTTTGGGGAATACAAACCCCTTGGAATAAAGTGTTTAACACAATAGTTACCAGGTTAGTGTGAATTACTGAGGGTTTTTTTTTTCAAGTAACCATACTTGGAACAAAAAACTCAAGCATTTGGAAGTGATGGGATTCTTGTATAAAAATGATCATAACTAATCTCACCTGAAATGCTTTTCAGTTGATATGTTCACTGCAGTGCTTCTCTGTAAATGGTTGTGAGTGGAATACGCAGAAGCAGTACTTTTATGGGGAAGAAGGGGAAAGACTTGCCAAGGGGCTAAGTGGAATGATAAATTGCTTGCCCACTGAAATTATGGGTATCCAATTTCTTGCATTTTGCAGCTCTTCCTTTTTGTGTCAGGGAAAAGAGCTGAACAATTTAGTGTTTCCAAGTGTGTGCGAGGTGTGTGCACATGGCCAGCTCAACACTTAACTTGCTTAAAAAGGAATGCAGCAAAAAGCAGATTTGACAGCTGCTTGATGAGTCAATGTTAAGAGGAAATACTTTCTTATTGCACTGCACTGCATGGCAAATAGAAATAACATCAAATAATGATAAATGAGAGAGGGAAGTGACTAGGAAAACAATGTCCTGATCAGTATATATTTAAAATTGTCATTTCCATTTAGACTGCCTTACCCTGTGTGACATCTGTGTCATCTTCTCATTCCCCCAGCTCATCACTCAGATGGCTCTGCCACCTCCAGATCCGCAGTTTGTTCTCAGAGGTACCAGTGCTGCAGTCCACACTCTGCATTTCTCCTGTGGAGGCCAGGAGCCCGATATCCCTATTCTTTTCTCTGGGTAAGTAAACCAGGATTTCTGGCTGAGTTGAACATCATATGGGCATTTCTGTTTAAACCACAATTTATCTAAATAATACATTGTATCTGGAGAAAACAACCAAATGCCTGGTTTGTGACTGAGGAGTGTATTACCTGTGTACATACAGCTTCAGCTTCGGAAAAAAACCCATCAAAAGTATCAGACTGTCTTATCAGACAGAGGCCTCACTAAAGCATCTGTTCTTACTGCCAGGTCTGAGAATGGGCTTATCCATGTCTGGAACCTGAAAACACACAGAGTGGACACAGCACTGGATGGCCATGGGAGAAAATCTGTCTACTGTGTGGAGACTGTCGGTGGTAAAAACAGGCTCCTCAGGTTAGCAAAGCAAAGCAGACAAAACCTGGTGAAAATACTTTTGTCTCTGTGCTGTATGTGATTGAAGAGGGGGGGAAAAAATGAGTCTTTTATTTGTGGAGTCAGTGAAAGTCTCTCCAGTGCTTAAGGAAATGTAGAAAAGTACAAAAACACGGAGAAAACTGTAGAACAAAAAGTGGAAAAAATTATGTGATTAATTTCGTTATGATGTATATGTGATGACATCATGACAATTGGGGTCCATGGTGGCTTTATTACTGCACTGAGATCAGGTGAGGTCTCTGGGTAAAGGAAATACAATTGGATTTGAAGGTGACAGGTGCTTCACAACTGGTTATCAGGGAAGATCAAAATTTATATACAGAGTTTATAAATAGAGGGGAGAGGGAGAAAAGGTAGGGAAGAGAAGAATCAGAGACGGAGAATGGAAGACTGAAAATGAGCAAGAACGCTGAGTTGTATGCCTTTGCTTTGTTGCAAAATATCTTCTTGTTTAGCAAGGAAAGGGGAAGATTTGTGTACTTTGGATTAGACAGGTGATCTAGAGTAGATGCCAAAGTGTCTGTATGACTAGGAGGTGTTCTGACATGTTTATCTGGAGACGACATCTCTTATAATATACAGTGGAACTCATTAGCATTTATATTTGTTATCTGCTTAAGTACAATTATCAACACTCTCCCCCATAAAATCATACTGAATGAGCATTGTTTGTATAATTATTGAGTTTTCCCATACCTCTAATTTTGCTATATAACAGTTCACATAGCAGTGCAATTTTAGGACAGCAGTTGTCTGTACTTTTTGTGTTCAAAAGCTGAATCACAACAATTCCTTGCAGTACCTCATTGTTTGTATGCACAGTGCTATAAATATTTGGACAGTTTGTCACTCCGCTGAACAGCAGGTGGGAGTTTCTGTATTGTTGAAGTCTCAACAGTCTGTAGATTTGCATCTACCTCTGTTTTGGTTTCATACTTCCCCAAGGTGATACTGCTAATTAAAACAAGAAATGGAGAAGGGATTTTTCATGACTCCTTGTCCCAGGTGATAACATAAGGACATGTATCCTGTGCTACTATAGCTTGTCAACTGGAAGCTTTGTTTCGGGGACAGTGGGATCATGTAAATCTGTAGCAGTTAATGCTGTGCCCTTTGGTTTTACTGTCTGGGAGCAACATATAGACTTTTGAGTGGGATGGAGAGGTGTGCAGAGGAGTCTGTGAGCTGCCGTGATGAGGCAGTGATGCAGATGCTGGTTCTCTGGGTTTGGATATTTTAACCACGGTGTTTCATTGTTTAATTCCTGCTACTCACTGCACCAGCAGTCCTTCTCTTGTTACAACACCACACACACAGAGTTGTAAGTCTTCTGTGCCCTCCCTGTGGCTGTGGGAAGTTGACCATTGGGTAACTGTAGCCTTTTATTTATCTTTGATGTGGTCTTTGTTGTCTTGCTATTTGTCTTTCAGATGTCAATATACCTGACATTTCTACTTCATTGCGAGGGTGAAAGTGTTGAATGTGTTACTCTCTGGATACCTTTGTTTCCTTTAGATTAGCCCTAATAAGAATACTTACATTTTACCATTTATGATTAATATGCTCAAATAGTCATGAAACTTCAGAAATACATACACACATATAAATAGCATAACTGTGTTTGATCAGGTCCCTTTTCACAAGGAAACATGGCTAGCTGTGACTGCAGGGTACCGGACTCCCCCTCAGGCCCTTCCTCCTCCCAGGAACTTTTGAACCTACTGGTCAGTTGTGCAGCCAGCAGAAGGGTGATTGTCTTGGTGGTTCCCAGTTACCACGTTTCATGAAAGACCCTGTCAATACCCCACAGAAGCTGTACCAAGCTCACTCCTTTGCTGCATGTTAAAGACCCTACTTTGAGATACTAGCCTGCAGGAGTCAGGCTTTCTCAGACCTGCTGCCCATGGATAACTTGTTTTACTGTAACAGTCAGGGTCGTGACCAGAGGATCTGCTTATGGGATTTGGCAGAAGGACGGACTGCAGTGATGGATTCTGTCTTTACGGAGAATGTGGGATTCTGCAGATGCTCTTTGTTAATGGTGGCACAGGGACGCTGGCTAATGGCCATGGCAGCCAAAGCCCTGGAGGAGGTAGGAAGTATCTTTTTTTCTGGGAGATTGCTTTTGGTTTTGAAAGGAGATAGTTGAGAAGGGGAAACTTCACTACTCTGAAGTTCTCTGCTCGAGAGAGGGCAGAGCAAGGAGCCTTTGGGGGTCCTAATCACTAATTTTACCTCCCAGAAAGATGACTGAATTCTATAACTCAAGCTCCGATAACAAGGATACCACCCCAATATTGTCTAACATGTAAGTATTCGCAGCTGCTGCTGATCTTTCACGTGCAGGAGTTTTTAAAACTCCTCTGATGCTGCTCAGTACTGTTGAAGGGGAACAAGAGTTTTTGTGGGAACTAATGGTCAGAAAGTCTGTCATCAGGTGGAGGTACTCATCTTCCATCTGAAGCTGAAAGTCGTGCTTGGTGAGAGGAGGGGAGGTGTAGGTGATTTGTAATGCAATACATGGTCTTTCACCCCAGGCTAATTCTTTAACTGGTACTTTGGCTGGAAATAGTTGGATCACTATTAGCAGCCAGAGGTTTGCTCAGTATGAGATAATTGTAGGGTGCCTTTCAGTTCCTACTGGGTAAGTCCACATCTAAAACCCATGATCACAGAGTCACTGACTGACAGCTTTGTTGTCAGTTTCCTCTTCTGCTTTGGAGAAATCATAGTTTTGTTTTCTTTGAAAGACTATTTGAGGACATCACACAAAAATTAATTATTTCAAATACTTGACGTCAAAATACCAAAAATATTTAAAAAAACCCAACTGGCATAAATATGAAAAGAAATATTGTTGCTAATTTCAAGGTCAGATGCTTTTCTGGACTATGGGATACAGATCTTGAAACTGAAAGTTGCATATTTTATAGATGAAGTAATAAGTGGGAATGGTGCCTGTATTGTAAGAAAATGTGAATTTCTTATTATTCAGAACTTAAGCAGATATTTAAGTACTTTGTTGGCTAACAGCCAGAATGTTCAGCCTTTTACAGAACTGACCAAGCCTGTAGACACAACCACTGTACCAGTAAATACAACCATTCCTGTACCTTGTTCTGATCAGACAAAGGCCTCTCTCCATTTTACAGCAGTGCTCATAATACTTCAGTTAAAAATAAAACAACTGACAAGTGCGTTCTTGTGTCAGCCAGAAAAGAGTTTTTGTGTCAGGCAGAGAGCACAAACACACACATTCTGAAAATGAACAACTGAATAACCGCCTGATCCAAAGAGAAGGTGTTTACCCCGAAGTCTCTTACAACTCACCTCTGTTTTATTTTCATTTCTGTCCTTGGGCCCTGCAAACTGATAGTGATTTGCTGTCTCCTGAGGTAAGAGTTCCACTCTGTGTATGAACCTTAACATTAGAACTGTGTCGGGTTTCAAGACATTCACAAAAGCTCCTATAATATATAGTGCTTCCAAATAGGCAGCACTGTGTGAGACACAGTGCATTTGCAGCTTATGATTAAAATTAAGACTTAATAAGTGTTTATGCTTGGCTGGTGCCCAAAAAAAGAGTAATTTTGTCTTAAAGCAGGTTCAGTCCATAAATAATGAGATCTGAACAGGCATTTATTTGTTCATGATTGCATTTAAATCACCAATTATGAGTTACATGCACTTTTCTTGCCAATTTGCCAGAAACATGTTAAAAGCTTTATTAATGTGAAAAAGAAAAAGGGTGTGTTTCCTTGTGGCCAGTTTTAGCCACCCAGGAACACTATTAACCTCAGGCAAAGGCAAATCTTTCTCCTATTAAGCAAAACCAATATAAACACAGAACTTCAAGTTTTAGGTTACAGTTGTCAAAATATATGAAATAGTATTTATTTCTAAGGCTCAGTTGCCTCTAATGCAGACAGTCTCTGGAACTGTCAATCTAACACAGGCAGCTCATGCCTGCTGGCCTTCTGCAGAAAGCTTTTCTCATCTTTGTGCTTTTCTTTGCCCTTTGCAAGCCCAGCTGAAGCCCTTGTACCAGTTTGTCCATTTTTAACCAAGGTAAAGTGAAGAAGATAGGATTTTTTTTCTTTTAACCCACAGAATTGTGTTTATCACAGAACACTTACCCTTCCTTATTACGTAAAAGTTACAGTTTCAGTGTTGTCTTCGAGGCAATGCCCTTTGGAGGGCCAGTGATGAAAGATGCAAGATGAGAGCAGGTCACCATATTTATAGCCCATTTCCTGCAATAGCTGTCTTGGTCATTATGTTGATAGCAAGAACGTTGCCAAGAGAAAAGCATCTTTTGTTAAGAGTGTAGCTCCAAAGAACCAGAATTCCCAGATGATTAAACATTGGTCTGTTCATAGTTTTGGTCTACATCTTCGCTGTAGCCTCCATTCCTCAAATCTGGAAGATAGTTTCCTGCCCCACTGCTAAGTGGCTTTAGGAAGTGTATATTGTGTTTATCGACTTGCACTCCTAGAGTGCAGCTGGCTTTTGGCAGGCTAGCTGACAACCCCTAGAAATAGGAAGATGTTCTGGCAAGCTTTGAACTAAAGGTATGGGATTGGAAAGCCATCGCAGCTGCCGTGGTCCTGACTGATGGCTCCCAGAGGAGCCATATTTGTCTAATACCTCATCTCAGATGCTTAAGGAAATTCGCGTGACTGGGGCTGTCCAACAGCCCTGTTGGGCTTTTGCACATTCTGAAATAGCCCAGAATGGTTGGTGGTGCTGGATTTATAAAATGTTTTAAGTCCTTTAATTTTATGAGATAATGCAGACCATTGTTTATTTAACTAAAATAAAAGATCACCTTAGTGATTAAGTATGCATGTGAGAAATGGCAGCAAGCTTTTGATACCTAAGAACTTCTATTTCTCCATAGTTCCAGGCTGGAGAATCAGCCCATAGTGAGACACTGCTGTGTCAATCAAGAGACTCAAAACCTTCCCGTGCCAAATTGCAAAGGCAGACTCCCCTGATCTTGCCTGCCGTCATCCTGGGGTGGAAATGAGCTACTTCCTTGGCAGAGGAAAGACTTGCCCAATGCTAAAAAAAGAAAAAAGATGATCCATAATTCATTGCCATCAGTGCAAGTAACAGTGGAAGCTGCTGAGTAGACAGAGAGCAGGTGTTTAACACAACATTGTCTGACCCTATTCAAAGCAGGGTCAGACAGTGTTGTGTGGAACATAATCGTGTGCCATCCCCACTCCAGCCTGCATTAGTAAATTCTGGTTTACATTTGTTAGTGAAGTCAGTAAATAAAAAATCCACCTTTGATATATACATAGTGCCCATGCAAGCTCTGTGTTACCATGACAGAACAGAGGATACGGTGCAAGTGTCCGCGAGCAAACATAACAAAAAATTAGCCACAGAGATGGAAAAAAGGGCAAGGGAGAGGAACTGGGGAAGTATTTTCAGATGAAGCAGTCTGCAGTATCATCTACTGTACGCACAATATCATCTGCTGTACAGAAAGAACACTAAGACAAATTGACTAGAAGGGGGAAAGAAGAGGATGTGTTCATTCCAGCAGTTTTGTCTGGTCTTTCCTAAAACAATGACTGTATTTAGATAGCTGTAGATTCCCCTACATTTCCAACTTAACATGCATTCCTGTTTCCTCCAGACAGTTTTTACTGGAAGAGCTTATACTAACCTTAATCACCTTAAAAGACTTGTGTTTTCAACAGCAGAATTTTGACCTGGAGCTGGACCAAATACTCTTGTTTTCCTGATGTCAGGTTCAGGTTTTGGAGCTGCCATCCAAGACGTCAGTCTGTACCTTGAAGCCAGAGGCGGGTGCCAAGCTGGGCATGCCCATGTGTCTGAAGTTATGGCAGGTAAGGGAAGAGTGCCTGCTAATTGTGAAATGTTTTCCCTGTGATTCATTTTATATGAAGCACATGAATCTTTCTTCACTTGGATTTTGATTTATTATCAAACCAATCAAGTAATTATACTATTAAAGGGGGGAAAGATTTGTGAACATCCTTAATGTAACTTTCAGAGCTCTCCAAGCTTTAATGGAAGATTTGCAAATGCTCAGGAAAAGCTTTGTATCCTTAGGATAGATACGGTTTTTGCATCAATCAAGAGGAAAATGAGTGACTTACCAAAGCTGATTGTTTGATATGGTTTCTCACTGCATTAAGAACGATGAGAAATTATTGGGTTACTTAAAAACAGCAATTTTAATGGCAGGTTACATTCACTTCAATGCCCTCAGGACAAGGAAGCATTCTATGAACATTTCTATTCCAGGCATACAATAGGAACAGTATTTATGGTGGTTCTGCTTTGAACAAAAAGGTAAATAAAAGCAGTTAGTGGAAAAAATAAAACCCTAAACATATTTGCAAAGAATCAGCCCGTTCTCTTTATGGGGTGCCTACAATGGAAGCCACATAATACAAAAAGGTGGCAGTAGAGGGAGGAAGGAGATTAGGTGATTGGCTGTAAAAACGAGAGAGTTGGTGACAAAGCGGATTCCCAGTTTAATCAGTTGGCTGATTCCCAACCACATACTGTTACAGGACTGCATTGCCATCCGAGCTGATGTCAGGTATGTTATTCCTGCAGGTTCATCTGAACATTTATATTGGTTTCAGTCGAAAAAGTTATCAGTCAGTTGTGAATTTGAGGCCTTAGTGTCCTTACACAAGGTCCTGGAGTGACTGAAGCCTAGAGGAATTCAGACAAAACTAGGAGAGGCCACAGTTCAAGTCCCTGTAATGCTGTAATTAAAAACTAGGAAAGAAAATGAAATAGACTGATTAGGCTTTTATTAAACAGAAAGTTTCTCCTAAAAATGCAATCAGTGTTCAGTGCTCAATGAAATGAATGGGGCTTTCTGTCTCTGGGCATTTTTTAATAAGGTGAAGATAACTGAGGAAATGATCAGTGTTGAAAATTTTGTTGCCTTTATAAAAAGTCCTCTGTCTTGCTGTGTTTTCTACATGCACTAATATTGCTATTGCTCTAGGAAGCAGAGCAGGTGCAGAGTCTTAATTTTATGTAGGTTTTAATTTTGTTGCCAGTGGGGATAAAGCGGGGAACTGGGAAAAGGTAAATTATTCCATGCAAATTCTAGCTTGGGAAAGTCACTGCAACTTCCTAGACTGCAGCAGGCCAGGGTAGATAATCCCTCACAGTCTCACAGCAGGGCATGCTCTTTTACAAATGAGTGCAACTCGGTTTAAAAGTGTGGGGGAGGAGAATACTCTTAAAGGCAAATAATTGTTTGTGGTATACCAAAGTGATGCTCTGCATTCTGTTCTGTGGTTTCACTGGAAGTGGCACACTGAGTAACCCTGTAACCATAAAAGCAGAGGAACACAAGCTAACCCAGCTGAAGCCCTTCCTGTATAGAGGCCATCCAGGATTCCTCTGTGCATTATTGTATTGGGCAATATAGACATACCCGGGAGATGAGCTCTCCCCAACCCATCGCCTGTGGGCAACGTGTTGCCTAACAGATTATTTGATGTTGCTTATGGCACAGTAAATTAACAAGTTGAAACAGAAGCTGACATGGAGAGAGCCACATAATGGTCTGAAGGAAGCATGCTTGTGGTTGTTGCCCAGCAAGAGTCTGGGGGCTATGGCCATGTATTGTATTGTTCTGCATGCCAATAAACAAAGATCCGTGTACCAGGGAAACTGCACTTGACCAGCAGCACAATGAATTAGAAACGTTACTATAGAGCAGAAGGAAATTGAGGCTTAGGTTAGGCTTGTAGATTAAGCCTCACCAGCTTAACCAAAGCAGTTAAAAAGCTTGTGGCTGTTTATTTTGTTGTTTTGAAGCTTTTCCCCCTTGTTTTACTAGGTCTGTCCTTAAATGTATTAGTTTGTACAACAGGTTTTTGCCTTGTGAATGTTCATATTCCTAAATACTTTGTGCCTTCAGCTTCACACCTTCCTGCTATTACTAACTGGGTGGAGCAGGATTTGCAAGAGTAAGAATAGGCTTCCCTTAAATTTTTTGCACTCCTTGGGGAAGGCATCATGTTGCGTAATGGTGCAAAAAAAAATGCAACAGGAATAATACATGTAGAAACTGGAAATGCAGAGTTATTACTTTATATAAACTACAGCAATTATTGCTGTTGAGCTGACAGCAGATCACCTCCTCTTCCTTCCTTGACAAGTATCCAAATGCAACAACAAAGTGTTCTGCTTAGGAAGAACGATGATTTATATTTTCATTTTTCCACTGAAACAGAACATGAATGGAGAAGACTTTTCACCAGAAGTGTCCATTATTAGCAACTGAAATAAACAGGCTGTTGTGAAACCACTGCCTGGTGAATCCAGGCATCAGCTTGAGAGGTTCCCCGATCTTTCAATGGCTTTATTGTTTAAGTTCAAGTACATGTACTTATCAAAATACTGCACTTCATACGTTACGAAAAGTTGGGAAGAAATAGTGAGGAGACCTTCAGTTCATAGAAAACAATACTTGGCTTTCAAAATAGGCCAGTCTTAAATCTCACTTGCAAGTTACTGGGTTTCAAATCTAAGCTAAGATACCCACAGCACCAAAAAACCCAACAACAAAAGGTTTTGCTTCGCTTTTCCCATAATGCTGAGCACTCACTCTTGTCTTAATGAGGGTTATGAGCACCTATGAAAATCTGCTGTCTGGTGCTGAGTAAGGCAGAGGAGCTAACCCTGCCCACCCATATCTTGTGTTGCTGGCTAATGGAAGCTCTATCTGCTGCAGAGTCCCAGGACTCTGGAGTCCTGTGCTCATAGGACAAATAAGGGGGGGTGGATGTGCTATGACTTTGTTTTGCTTTGAAGGTTTTGCCCTTTACTGAATATAAATTAAACCTGGAATGTTTGTATCATTCAGATTTCTTTTTTTAACTTTCAAAAACCAGGTCCTCTTCATCCAAAATCATAGAATCCCAGAATGGTTTAGGTTGGAAAGGACCAGTTCCAACCCCCCTGCCATGGGCAGGGACACCTCACACTAAACCATATCACCCAAGGCTCTGTCCAACCTGGCCTTGAACACTGCCAGCGATGGAGCATTCACAGCTTCCCTGGGCAACCCATTCCAGTGCCTCACCACCCTAACAATAAAAAACTTCTTCCTATAATCTGAATTTTCCCTGTTCAAGTTTTAACCCTGATGGTTTAACATTAATTCATATGTATTGACATACATTCTTTGCTCTTTTTATTATTTTAGCAAATCAAAAATTTGACAGAGAAATTATGCACAGTTCTGGGCACTACAGGAGACCTTCTCTGTAAGCCTTCCTACCCAGAGCATGTTCCCAGCCTTCTCAAAGGGATCTTAAAGCAAAGAATGAGGCTCCTGCGGGATACCAGTTCAGAAAGGCAATGTAGGGGATTTCCCCTTGGCTTTCCTTCTTCCAAGAGGTAGTTTTCTTCTCCACACAGTGAGATACATTCCTCATTTAAACACTTCTTAAGGCTGTGTAAGTCTGAGGAAAGAACATGAGGCTTTTACTCAGCAGTTCTGTTACCCAGACCACCCATCTCTTGTTAGTTTAACTATCCCTAGAACAAATAGTAACCAGTGGAAGAATTGTCTGGACCATTAATAGAAACACTGAGCCTTTGGCCACTGCAGTCTGGTATCCTGCTATTGACAGCCGGCAGGTTTGAAGCATTTCATTCAGTAATGCAATATCGGTAAAAACCAAGTCTTTATAAATGTCCTTACACTTAATTTTGATTTGAATACGAAGTAAACATATCCTGAAGGATCTAAGAGTGTTTGGAAAGAGCTGAATAACCTGGATACATTTCTTAGACGTGCCTGCATGAGGTGGTTGTAATCCCAATGTTTGTTTTTTGGTGTTTCATCTCATACCAAAGAAATAGCTGGCATTAGCAGATGCCTGTTTTGTAGTTGCTTTGCATTAGGGATTTGCATCTTCACTCACATACCCAGTTACTGCTTACAGGGTCATTAGTCTTTTGGCTGGGGCAATGATGAATATTTTCCTTAAGTGTGACATGTAATCCAGTAATGTTCCTTTCTTTGAGTTATTTCAGAGGCTTAAATAAATTAGGTGTCTGCCCAGGGTGCCATGGCCCTTGGCCTGTGACATCATTAATCAAAATAGCTCTCAATTGGTTACAGTGGGACTCGGGCGCCTGTTAACCCCTTGGTGACTCACCCAGAGATTCCTTATGGGAGGTTCAGTGTTTACCTTGAAGCACTGGGTAATTGATCCCTATGTGTAACCCTACACTTGGCAGTGTGAAACTGGAATCTTTGGGCATGGCACTTCTTTCAGTGTCCATGTGGGTTTGTATAGCTTGATAGTAACTCGCTTGCTCTAGGAATTTTTTTCAAGGAGCACAAAGTTCAGGCCATGAAGTAAAGCTTCTGGAAACTTCAGGCAGCCTTTCTTAAGGTGCTGTAGATGGCAACAGTTCGGATTTTCAGAGAGAAATTTTCTCTGTGTGTGTATATATGTCCATGTTAGATACATACATGTATGTGTGTATATATATATATATATATATACACATACTCTTTATGTGTAGATATAAAAATATGTGCACATCAGCAGTTACTGAGTAACACTTTGTGTAAACGGATGGACTATGAAGCTTTGACATTCAGACTTGTAAATTTCTCACTTGTTCACCAGTCAGCATTTCCATTTATTTTCTTGGTGCTTGGACTAAAACTTAACCTGGGGGTGATCATTTTCCTAACAGACTATTTACTTTTCAAACAATTTTGCTTTTCCCTTGATCAGCTCAGCGGTGATTCACAACCTTTGCTTTTGGCTGGCTATGAAGATGGATCAGTGGTCCTTTGGAATTTGTCAATGGGAAGAGCATTGAGCCAACTTGCTTGCCACCAGGAGCCAGTGATGAGCCTTGACTTTGACTCGGAGAAGGCCAAGGGGATCTCAGGCTCATCTGAAAAGGTGCTTAGCATCTGGAGCCTCAATGAGCAACAGAACCTCCAGGTCAGGATCATTGGCCCTCTAGTGTCATTTATCCCACTTTGCACTAACAGTTTGATAGACTAAAAAAATATTTAGTCATGAAGAAGAGTTGTTGCAGATCTCTAGCTAATTAATCACAGACTGGTTAGAATGTCTGTGCTATGTGACTGGACTTAGCACAAGATGGTGAGGATTTAAAAAAAAGGCAAAAAAAACTTGTCTCACATGTTTCTGGTTTTACCAAAGTTGCAACAGGCACACAAGCCCAGCATTACTCAAGCCATTGCCTCTGTATCTTCATTTATCACGTTAGTAGTGTTCAGCTCTCAGAATGTCCTAAACATTATAAATGAGTTACAAAAATGAGAAACAAAGGATTGATTTTCCAAAGGTTCTGCTTGGATGGTTAGAGCTTTATTTCCAGTGTGGGAAAGACAGAAATATTCCGTGA
Organism: Melopsittacus undulatus; assembly: GCF_012275295.1. Lineage (NCBI taxonomy): Eukaryota > Metazoa > Chordata > Aves > Psittaciformes > Psittaculidae > Melopsittacus > Melopsittacus undulatus. The sequence continues at coordinate 14,766,067 of NC_047538.1, read as the reverse complement.
CATATTTCACAAACAAAAAGAGTAGGCTAGTACAGCTAGCACTGTGAGGTTTAGGCAGCCAGCATCCTTTGGCACCTTCAGAGCCTCAGCTGGAGGCAGAGAAAATCAGTTCATTGGATATATCAGTGTGTGTTTGAGCTCTGCATACCTGGAATGGCTGGTTTAGAGGTCTCACGATCACCAATTCATTCTATGCTAGTGAATGGCAATAAATGTTGCTTAATCTAGACAACATTATCGAGTCTTCCAACAGTGCCAGGGGGTTAAGTAGGTTTAACTAGGTGTGGAAATGAAGTGCATAAATAAAAATTAGTGCTCATGAAAATTAAAATGGCCCATGCATAGCCTCTCCACTGCTGAGTGCTTTACCCTTTTGTAAGTGGCAGCTGTCCCTTGAACATCCATTGCAGAGTACCCTGTATGCCCCATCCCATCTTTGAGAGGACAACTGCTGGATACATCAGTCTATGAAAGAACAGTAATTACTCTTGCAGCTTTTTATGGACATTTTTTAGGTAGTGTGGCAAGTTAATGCTGTTTCCAAATGGTGCTACGGGAAGAAAAGCAAGTGCTTGGGCAGCCAATGATGACTTGTCACCTTGGGGCTGTGGTGAAGGTGTATAATCTGCTGGGCTTCACCACAGCCTAAACAAGCATATATGGAGCGGTAGGGCATTGAAATCCCGGTATATGTAACGTAAATGCATCCAACTGAGATAAAGTTTGGAGGACACAGCACTCACTAGGAGAATGTCTGAATTTTAATAAGCAATACAACGTGTGGTAAAAGAGGCACACTAGTTGCCAAGTAAGTAGCAAAGGTATTCTAAGCCAATGTGATAGAGTTTTAACAAGTCTGATACACAATTGTCATGGTTTTGGGGGTGGTTTTTTTCATGTTTTCCCTCCCCCAGCCTTTCTGTCACTACTCAAGGAAGCAGAAGAAAGGTTAGCAGGTAAGTCCCAGTAAGAAACTTGGTATTGAGACTAGTCTTCTGAAGCCAAGGTGTCAGAAACCTGACATCATGACAGGCTTCTTAAAGCTTCACATACTCTGGTGTTAATATAATCCTTCATAGTAATTATACCAAAGCTTTTTCCCAAATTCAAAGAAAATATTGTTCTCCACAGCACATTTCAGTTATCAGTTACCCATAATGCAGGGATACAGGTGTGATTCATGGGGAAAATAAACAGGTTTTCACCTGAAATATTCCAGGTATTGTTTTCCACAGGGTATTCATGTTCCCAAGAGATGTCAGATTAGTTACATCTTCAGTGCATCACACTCTGCAATAGTAGCTTTTCTCAGAATAAATTTAAATGCCAAGTATTATAAACTGTAAGTAATGTTTCTGTGCTTCACACAGAATATGAATGCCCTAATAAAATGCATCTTTCATATGAGCACTAGAGATTGTCAAGGACATAGATTAAGGTTTTTTTCCACTATTGCATTAATAATATAAACCAGATGGGGATTTTTTTCCCTGACATTCCAGGTACCTGAGGTAATGGTAGATGTTGGAAAGCCACTCAGTGGCACATTATTTTTATTCTAAAGGTTTTAATAAGTAACTGTGGTGCAGAGCTATCTGCCGGTGGAGAAATAATGACGCAATGATGGTTCTTCAGCTCTGTTTTAAGTGGCAATGTTCCAGTTTGTCAATGAATAGATGATGAAGGTAACTTCATAGTTTATTGCTATGGGGAAAGTTTGGTGTATTGTCTTCTACAAGAAAGTTGCTGAAATCATCACTGTCAACAAATGACTGGATTGATTATGAGCCTTCTAATTTGGACAAGATAGTGTAATAATGTGATGATGTTTGCAGTAGAATGTAGGAGGTAAACAGCTTCTGCAGGTGAATAAACAAAGCAGAACTGAGAAATCTGATAATCACAGGAGCTCCTTTGTACAGAAAAAAACTCTATAAGTGGCAATGTAGATAAGTGCACAAGTTTTGGTGGTTGGGTTGCTGAGGCTTTTCCCTCAAATGCTGAAGCTGAGGCTACTGCTATCTTGGCTATTCTTCCTAATAAGAACAGGGCTTAAAGACATGGTTTGGGTGTAGAAGAGGGAAGGTTGGGATGAAAAAGAAAAAAAAAGAAAAGAAAATAAAATCTTGTCCCCCTGTGTTAAGGAGGGGACAGGAGGACGGTTTCTGTTGGCTTCAGCCTGTCAAAATACCTCAGTGCATCTGCTAGTAGATGCAAGTTTCCTTGGTCATGACTGGCTTAAAGTAGCTCACCTGTTTTTACCTCTTTGTTTTCTTAATTACAAGCTGGTTTTCTGGTTAGGAAACTGTGTTGGTTTGCATTCGACTACAGTATTTGCCCATAAGTGACTGGATGGCACCAGTCCTGGCAGTAGGATTTCACCTGGCTGCATATACCTTGAGCAAGTTGTTCTACTTTGTTTGTTTTTCTCTCTCACCTCTTGTATTTGCAGATCATGCACAAATGCCCACTGTTCCCTCATGTTCCATAGCCAAAAGGCATCACCATTATAGGCTTCACTTTCAAGCTGTAGCTTGCTGATGACATGCAATTTCTCCCAGTCGCCCTGATTTTGCTGTATGGCTCTTGCCCACATAATGACAGTAATGATGGGAAGCACCACACCCAGGATTGGTTATAGCCATTAGCTAATAATCTGTTACACAGTAAGGCCCAACTTACATGTGCCAGGCTGGTGACGTGAGTAAGAAATCCATCCCTTGCCAATATGCATACGCCAACAACAATCCTGCTGAAGCCACACTGCAGTAGCCTAACTGGGGAGCATACATACCAGCAAAAAGTACAGGTTTTGCAGTAGCAACTCCACAAAAAGGCCCCAATACAGCCTCCTACTGCTCATCAGTATTACAGTTCAAATGATCTCTAATGAATATATCCTTTTTAACCCTGTGCCAACTATGCATCATGGACTATCCTCTGAGGAGAAAAGCTGTTTAGCTCTAAAACATACGTGTCAATTCCTTCTCACTTCAGAAAAACAGCAAATACCACATAACTTATTAAAACATGCACTGAATTATACTAGGCTTTGGTACAAGATAGCTACAGATTCAGTCTGAAATAGATGGTGGCATTAAGATGTCATTTTCAGTTGTGCTTATAAATAACAGCACTTCAAGGTCCGTATGCTCCAAAGGCGTCTTCCACACTGGAACAAAAGCTGGACTATTTCAACACAGATGCACTCATGGGTGCATCACACTGGTGCCCACACTGCCTGTGCTTCAGCAGCAGACTGCTGACTAATACAAGTTACATGAGGTGATCACAGCAGAAGTGTATTACATTGAGCTTCAGGAGAAACTTATGTCAGTGAAGTGGAAACTTTTCTTTCGAAGGGCTAAGTCCTGTGCAACCCCTGTGGCTCCTGAAAGAAGCTAAAGGCCTTCCAATTTAATTGTGCCCCTCAGAAACTTGTGGCTCGGTAGTCCCCAACAGTAACAAAAGGCTTCCAAGATTGAAATCAATAACTTGGTCATAATCCCCTTCTTGGAATTTGGTGTAAATAGAAGTCTCTTGGGAGGGAGTACTAGAAATACAGATTTCCTGACACTGTAACCTAATTCCTGGAAGCATTCCTTTCTCAAGACTGTTGTAAATGCTACCACAGCTTACTGGTGTTTTTGTGAGGGGCCACAGTAGTAGAAACAAGTAGCAGGTAGTTTAACATCAGCTCAGCATGCGAAACACTACAAAGGCAGGGAAAATACCTGGCCGTAGCACTGAACATTGCAGCTCATGCAAGAGTAGCTTGAAAAGCAAAGGTATGTAGTCTGGTTTTCAAACCTTGACTCTAAGCTTCACCTGTGACAGAATATAAATACCTTCAAATGCAGTATAAACTAAAAATATACAGACGATGCTGTTATTTTTAGAGAATGTTGCTGGAGAGAGATAGGATCAAATTAAGATCTTTTCCATCTCTGCCTATAATTTTTCATCTGCCATGTGGTGAAAAGCTCCCTGCTACCTGTGTGATAGCAATGTATACTGCTGGTCACTCTACCTTCTAAAATCCCCCCAGGTTCCTTTTTCTTCTGTTTTCATAGAATCATAGAATACGTAGGGTTGGAAAGGACCTTAAGATCATCTAGTTCCAACCCCCCTGCCATGGGCAGGGACACCTCACACTAAACCATATCACCCAAGGCTTCAATTAGAGCTCATCTCTTAACTTTCTCACACAGGTTTACAAAACACACAACCTTGTCAACGCTGGTATATCTGATATCACCATCCGTCCAGACAAGAAGATTGTAGCAACAGCAGGGTGGGATCATCGCATCAGGATCTTTGGCTGGAAAAAACTGAAGCCCTTAGCAGTGCTGGACTATCACACAGCAACTGTCCATTGTGTGTCCTTCTCCAACCACAAAAACCCCAGGGAGAGACTACTGGCAGCTGGCTCGAAAGATCACCGCATCAGTATCTGGTCAATATATACTCAGACGTGACGTGTTCTGCAGTTTCAGGGACTAGGAAAACAAGATTGGTGAAGGATTCTTTACACTGTAATTCAAACCTGGATGTGGAGAACCGGTAAAATGTGTTTCCAGGCTGAAGTGAGAGTCCTGGGTTAATTCTTATGCTGCTTGTTCAAGCTGCAAGTTTAGTTTTCCAGAGAGAAAATGGATTTTTAAAATCTGTAACATGCAGAGCAAGGCCAATCACAAATGAAGACACAGAACAAGTCACTTTGAGTTCTGCTACAGGCTTTAAAATAGCTTGCCTTTAGCAGGTTACTGAAATAACTGGTGCCAATATCTTTGCAAAAAAGGACTGGAATCCCTCAGACTGCCATAGGGGCGTAATATAGAGCACAGGATCACAGAATGGTTGGGGTTGGAAGGGACCTTCAAACATCATCTAGTCCACAACCCCCATAGGCAGGGAAGTCTGTTTATAGGGCATTTATGTATCCAAAAATCTCTATCAGTGTAAAATGTCACTCGTTCTTGAAAATTTATACCCATTAAACCACCTCCAGTGGTTTCTCATTGTCAGTTACTTTTTGTTGCCCATAACTGAAAGGCTAGCAGAACCTTGATTTGTTCACGCTTCTGTCAGTTTCTAACTTAAACCAACAGCCAGGAATGTGACTAGGGACGGCCTTTGGCATTTATGAATTTCATTATGTCTCCTGTCACCTCGACCTTCATAATTAATCACAAGAAAGGGGTAAAAAAAAAAATCCTCCCCTGCACTGCACTGCAAAGCTATGTAAAGCCTTTCAGAGCCAGTGCTAAATCCTTTCCATAGACTGACTAGCTGAAGGGTTTAAACTCAGCAATCCAATTAGCGCCCTTCTCCTTGGAGAGTTAGGGGTAGGTCTCAGCATGGCAAGGCTGGGATTCAGCTACACAACTCCCATTAACATTTAGGGGAATTGCATGGATAAATCTTTATCCACACAGGGCAAATGGCTCCATTAACTTGCCAGCTCTATAATCATTGAAGTTGAAATTCATCCAATGAAGGGATTTGTTTGAATCACGAAGCAACATTTGTATTCTTTTAAACCGTACACCAAACTCTTAGCAATAGACATACATAAGTGATCATGGATATCTCACTGTTGTATTTGCTGACAAAGCTGCAGTTACAACTGCAATTACCAAGGGCTGGTTTGTTGAAAAGGAGATGGCCTGGAAACTAGAACTCGGCTTTACAGCCTGGAATGTTCTGTGTCCAGGCTGTGCACTGTTGATACTTTACCAGAAATACTTGTTTCTGCCTCTGTACAGAGCTGAACATGAAAAAAAAAGTCAACAGAATTGTAGTGAACAGCAACATCAAATGACTTTAGAAATTATTTCAGGGAAAACATAGAAGCAAATTAAGGTCGGGGTCTGCTACCCAGCTGTACTGTACAGGCAGAGAATACTGTTGGACTAAAAGTCTTAAGCATCCAGCCCATTGTTCTTTCCATTAGACACAGAAACAGGATACTATTCCCAGGCTTTCAGAAATAAAACTTGGCCTTACACATTTTGGAGTGTGATGGCACTTTAAATAATGCATTTCTTTGATTATTTCTTTACTGTTCAGTAGCTGCATGGAGGATCACATTGCAGTTGAAAGTTAAAGCCTGATTTTGAGTGATCCCGAGTCAAGGGGACGTGCTGGTGTTCATTACATCTACCAGACAGAGTTGCATAGATGGTAAGTGCGTGCTCCATCATCCACCCCCACCCAGGAGCCACCTACACTGGACACAAGGCTCCAGCCAGCAGCCTTATGGAGTGAGGCAGGGGCCTTATAGGCAACCTGCTCCTGGAAGAAACCTTTTCTTCTTTTTCCCATTTCCTAAAGTATGTCAGAACTGACGTAGAAAAATAAGCAAATAAATATGGAAAACATTGTTGTGTGTGGTCCAGGGACCAATCACAGAGAGTTTGCAAAGGGATTTCCTTTTGGCTGTCCTGTCTCATCCTACACCACACATGAAGCCTGTCAGGCAACCTTGAGATTGGTGTGCCCCTTCTGCGTGGGCCTCTTGAAACAGAACTGAGTGAAATTGTGCTGTATGAGAACAATCTCACAATCCATTAATTTTTAAAGGCCTCAACTCAGTGGACACATGCTGGGACTTTGGTCTCTTCTCCACTTAGATTATAGATAAATCAGTTAAATATTTAATTAACTAAGTCCCCATTTCTCAGGAGAATGCCCTGCCCTGTGCTTTAACCTGTGCAATCACTACACCTTCTGAATCAACAGCCTTGAAGTGAGAGCTGATGATGGCTTATGCCCTAAAACGCTTTGTCAAGCTGATGGTTGGGCACTGTCCTGGAAGGCTGGAAAAACCAAATCCAGGTCTGCATCTCCTCAAGCACAGACCTAGGTGTCCTTTATCTCCGGCTTCAGCTCTGAGGTACAGGGTTAGAGGCACAGCTGCTATTGGGATTTTGCATGGATCAAAGCCAAGAACACCTTGAGATTCTTGGTACAACAGACATGGGACTGCTCACAGCTGGAACCAAAGGTGCCTTTGGCCTATCTGAAAAATGTAGCTTCTGAGCACCACTTCAATTGCCACAGCTTAGCACAACAACAACAAACCAACCAACCAAAACACACACAAAACCAAGCCAGAAAAAAAAAACGCACAAAAAAAGACAAAAAAAACACCAAAAAAATCCCAACCAACAACCCCCCCCCAAAAGAAACCCCAACCACCAACACATGGTCAGTCCCTACATTGTGAACCCACACTCCGTTTCCTCTCTCAGCTGCGCATCCCAGCTATTAAAAGTTCCTTCTTCCCTCTTTTCCTAATGGACTGGGAGCTGCTGTGCAGTGGCCCTTGGTGTAGGTGGCTGTAGATCATGCCAGTATTCCAATTCTCCATGGCAGCAAATGGCAGCCTACACTATTGGGCAATTTCCACAGAAGAGAGCTGTAGGCTTAATGCTCCTCCAGCAGAAAAGCAAAGGGAACACAGAGCTCACCCATCTTGGGCAAATGGTTACTGTAGGAAATGAGAAGAGCCAAGCCTGGTCCCATCAGAGAAGTGATCACTCTTTCCTCTTATCCTTCTGACAGATAAAGGCAGCTGTGCCATCAGAGAATAGTGTAAGAGGTGAGAAGCCAGTTTTAAGACTGGAGTGAGGACTGAGGTGCAAACCTCTTCAGCATTTTGGAGCAGCTCCATGCTCAGCACACCCCTCGTTCTGAATGCCAGTTATGAGCACCTAACACCACAGGGACACAATGAAGCTCCAAGGCATTGATGCAGCCTGGCTTCTGCTCCTGGCACGCTGGCTGGGGGCTGGCTCACAGCCACCCCACACAGTTCTAGACCTTGCATCCCAAAGCAGTACACAAAATGCATCCAACTACCGCCCTTTGCTGGGGTTAAATATTTATATTTGTCTGACTAGGTAATTTAAACATAAACTTCGTCATGCAAGCATAAATTGAAAAGGAGGGCATGAACTGCAGCTGGAATCCTACTAGCAGGCAGGGACAGAGGGAAAGAGTTTCATCAGCTTCAAGAAGAAGGACCCATGTTGCAGAGCTGCTTCCTGTACTTAGGAATACTTCTTATATTTAGGAATTCCTACACTTACATGTGGCATCCTCTACTTCCCGTTACCAAAGCACTACCCATGTGAAACTTGCACATTGCAATAATCACTCCATTAACACTTTACATCACTACTGATTGAACTTAAACACTCCGTGATTTTTTTTTCACCTTATAGTCTCCTTGAAATTAGCAACGAGGCAGCATCAGTTTGATCTAGAGTTGAGCCTAAATGCTGTAGTTCAAATGTGAATTACAAAGTCTCCTAAAAGTTTATTTGCTTAAGGAACTGACCTGGACTTCCCCAAAGTAGAATGATTTCCAACAGGACAGTCAATACAGACTCTTGACATCTCTATAGACTGTAAAATAGAGGTGGTTTTGTCTGATTGCAACTGTGAAATCAACAATTCTTTTTTCTAGGGTAAAAAAAACCCAAGAAAAAAAAGCTCTTTGCAATTGTACCATGAGCATGGTTATCACTTGAGATTGCAGCTGAGTTGATAGCAGGAAGGTTGGGAGTGAAGAGCCACCTTAAGCTGCTGAAGTGAGCTCTGGAATCTCACCTGCCAGAAAGGAATAGGGCTAGCCTGTACCTGGCCTAAAGGAGTCAGGAGTGAAGGTGATGACAACTAAATTATTACAAAAGGCTTCCTCCGAGAATCACCATCTTTGGCACTGTGAGAGGGAGAAAAGCAACCTGCATTCATAAACTAACAGAAATAAATCCCAAACACTAGCATTTGTGCAGCAATTACATGGAATATTTATCACCACTGCAATGAATGGTGATCTCTGACCCTCCAACATGTTTTGCAAATGAATCCATTAGTTCCAACCCCTTTCTCTGATCAGTACATGAGCCATAACGCATTGCAGACCTGGGTGTAGATGAGCAAGGGGAGATTAATTGTGTTTGTAGTAATGAGTGAAAAAGGAAGTGAGCCAAGGGCCTGCAATGAGAGTTGTTTGATTTAGCCCTATACAATACAACTGCTTTAGTAAGCCAATAAATTACTCTGCAGCTTGACCTGGAATGTTGCAAAGGTTTGAGTTTTAAAGAGCAGATTTTATAGTTTAGTCAATACTGGCTTCTGGACTGCTTTGGGGTTTAGCACATTTAAGATGCATCTACAAAGCCAACTTACAAATTAATAAATCTTTCCCTTAATTCAGTCTGCCAAGAACAAAGATAGAGCACTGACTGCTACAGGAGCCATGTTAGTGATGTAAACCAAAGGACTGGGGATTAAACAAGGATTACTGAGCACTAAATCAATGTGTTTGGTTTTCTGGCTGTGTGCATGTGGTGTGAAAATGTGGATCATTACATCAAACATGGTACATGACTGCCTGGATTAATACTAGACAATGTTGCAGCAATGCAGAGACACAGAGTTCGATGCTTAAGCATGACCAGTGTGCTACCAAGAAGGCAATGGCGATGACTACAGAACAGTTTCTGTTGGCTGTAGTCTGAAATTCCGGCCTGGGTCTCCCTACCAGAGTAATTTTTCCAAATACACCTGGCTGTGTTTAATCCATGCCCTGCTCTCCTGGGGTATGCTGGAAGTTTCTTTTACAATGCGAAGAAAACGATCATGAATTAAGATCATATTGGGGGTTTTTTTGGCAATTCATTTAAGGATCTCAGCACAAAATTAAACTCAGAAAAGAAGTTAAAATTCTGCACTATCAGATACAGCAGATAAAAAGTTCCATTTCTACAACAGACTTAAATTGAAGCATACCAATTATGAAACTTGACAACAACAGCAAAGTAAGTGTGGGGCAAGTAGCCATATTTTAGATACCAAACTGTTTGCCCCCTGACCTCATCCCTTTTGGTCAAGACAAGACCAGCAGCCAGGGCCCAGGTTAGTCACAGCTGCCCTGGTCTCTGGTTGTATTTACCACCACCCCTTATCAAACACCGCAAAGTGAGACGTAGGTCTGGCTTGAGCCATCCTCTCCCCTCTGTATTTTAAAACTATCATCAGCTGCATTTATGCTGCCTATTAAGAATTTTGTTCCCGAGTAGTGATACACACCTCCAAATACACTCACTGCTCATGTCTGAAGGGGGAAATTCTGTTTTAGCTATTCGTGTTTATTCCCCTTCAATACAATCCATTGCAAAAACTTCAACACTGTAATGTACTGTTAAAATACATAGTTGGGACAGCAACGTAATCCCTCAGTTGTGAATGTTTTGCTCACCTGACTGATAGTATGAAATGTATCTGTATGTTCTAACAGCATTACTGTGTACTGCTTTATTCTGGCTTATCTCAGAGGAATTTGATTTGATAAAAGAGGATTAAAGGGGGCAAGGGGGGAATAAAAACAAAGAAGCAACTTGCCCCTGTAAGTTAGGTGATCTGAAGATTCTGGGAAGCACAAAGGTCCTTGAAGCAGAACACCTCCAGCAAGGCACCACATTTCTTATGGGACAAGGATGAGAGTGACAGGAAAAGTTCCTAGAATTAGCACAGAGTGAAAGGTTTCTTTCTAAACCTGTACACCAGCTCATTTCAGTTTCAGACGTATTTGCTGCTACCTCCCCAGCACCCTTTTTTAAAGGTGTTGGAACACTAGGAAATCCCATAAACTGCAGCCTAACGCTTCTAAATACACCTCTGTGCTCACCCAGAGGAGTGGGTGTTTATTTCTCTACTACGAACAGTCACAATGCCAGATGTTACAGTGCCGTGGGAGATAGCACTGGGAGGGACTGGGGTCTGGAAGCAGCCACATGTGTTGCATTAGAACCATCCCAGAACAATACTATCTCCTTACAGGACAGTGACACAGCAGTGAAACGATATTAATTTTATCAGTTATCTGTTACAATTTGAAGCTGTGATTTAGAAAAGGGAAAAATAAAAAGCTGCTGCATGAGGACTGCTGTTACAGCTGGGTGCCATTTCATCCTAGGTTTTACTCACAGTATATGTAAATTGGGACAGCAACAAATACAGAAATCCTTCAGCACTTTCTGGACAGCAACGATGTCTCCTTCCTACCAGCTGCAGGGTTGATTGATCCTGATTATGACCAGATCAGGGAGTCCAGGGAGGACGTTAAACTGCTGAGCCATCACTCTGCTCTATAGCTCTGGCACCTCATGCATGCAAAAGTACATTTTCCAGGCACCTATGGCACCACTTGCTATAAACATATTCTGACATAGGTGGAAGGAAGGTTGGTGCATTAGGCCCACACAGTAATTTTGAACATGGCAGAGAAGGTGGACATGGCATTTGTCTTGATGGTAATTAAAAAATTCCTGATAGAAAATCTCCGTGATTCATGGATACATTGTGCACAGAAAAGCATCTAGGCTGCTTATAACATCAGGCTTGTGGTAAGTATTGTGTTTTCAGATTTTTTGCCTCAAATATTTTGATGGCATGCAGACTTGGCATCACACTAAATAGAGACATTGAGTCTTTATAGCTTTATCTCTTGAGCCCATCTGGTTTGAAGCAGTTGACAACAGGCAGGAAAGGGAATAAAATGAAAGACTCACTTCATGTTTGCTGAAATAAAAGAAATGTGTAAGGCAGTGCTCAAATAAAATCAGCCTGGTTGGAGGGCTGCTGCAGTCCCCACTCAGCACCCCTCCTCTGCCCTGCTGATTGGAATGGAACAGCTTTGCCCACAACCCCTCCACTCAGTGTGAGCTCTCCCTGCCCACCTTTGGTGCTCAGCCCCCCAAAAAGGCAGCTGAAGCAGCCAGGCTGGAGCACCAAGGGGGAAGGGGAATGGTTTGCCCACAGAATGAGGGACAATGGGAGTGCTAAGCAAACAGAGTAAAAGAGCAAACACAAAGCCCTTGTCCATCAGTCAAGCTAAAACCACTGAGAAAACTAACAGCACAAACACCTCACATGAAGGAGCTTCTCTAAGTTTTATGTGCTGTTCATTCCATCTTTAACTTCCTTTTGCAATTCACATGTACAGCCCAAGAACTGCAGTCCGAGTACTTGGGCACTTGGGCAATTTCTCTATTGCAGGCAGGTACAGAACATAGCACTAGCACCAGAGGTGTCCTGCCCTACCCACTGAAGCTACCAGTGCTTAGTTACAGCACCAGCTACAGTGAGAGCACATGTGGATGTAGGAAAATACCCTTTCCTGCTCCATCAACCCATGACCACTGGGAGCTGTTCATACAGGAGTTACAGAACACTAACTGCAGCTCAGGCTAGCACAGATGTTCTGGGGCACTTGCTTTCTCAGTGAGGCACACCATACAAAATGTTTGTCCTCTCTCGGAGGTGGTGAGAGCCCATCCTTTATCAGCTGCAGAATCACTCCAGGAACACGAGACGGAAGTTGCTGTGTAAGCGTGCATGATTTTATACTATGTAGCAGGTTGCCTGGAAAATGTGTGTGCTCCATTCCCCTCTATACTGCACCATCTCTTTAAAGAATTAGGTTTTAAATGTGACTTCTTTGGCTTTTGTTCTTAATCACTTTGTTACTAGTTCAAATTTATAATTTAACTTAAATAAGAGTGATTTATTGTAATTATTTTGTATAGGCTGCTCTTCATAAACTTCTTTTTTTCTTTTTAATCTGGAAAAACATTTAATTTCCCATATGGAAAGAACACATTTATCATACTTTACTCGGATATACTTGGCCAAGTATTGCACATATATGCAAAACATATGTGACATATTCAAGGCTGAATTTCATAAAACAAAAATGCTATGAAATGTGATATAATAAATACATTACACAAACATATGCAGCCAATTTATAAAACTATGGTATCTTTGGTAAATTTATAATAGGTCATTTCTATTAATGGGGGGGAATAACGGCATTTTTTTGGCATATGCAACACATACAGTACTTTACATAGACTTCCTGAAGGGAAGTGGACCTTTGCAAAGCAGACTTGTGCATGTACATACACAGTGTATATGGGACAACTCCACACCTTTCAACCTTAATGTATATCTTCAAAACCAGTTCTTGCTTTTTGCATTGATCAAGTGTACAATGGGCAGGGGAAAAAAAAGAATGAAACAATGTTCTTGGAAATGAGAAAGCCTCTGATACACTAACTAGATTCCCACAGGTAATGGGGATGTTTTGCTTTAACTTAAGAACACTTGACAAGCACACACAGTGCTCATGATAATGGCCAGTAACAGAAATCTTTGGGTGCAGTCACTTTCATCTGGTTGTGTCAAACATTCCTGTAAATAAAATACCTGACTGATCAGGTCAATCAGAATAATTAAGTGAAGAAAAAAACTCATATATTTAGAAAAAAGTTAAATACCTACACATATACGTATACATGCCTCTGCACTAGTAGGCTGCACTTCCGTAACACCAGCTCACAGCAATAGCTGAATTACCACTGGCTAATTATCCGCAAATTCTAACTCACAGATTACTGCCTTTCCCTGTTTATGCCTGTGTGCTTCAAACATCAGACCTTTGCTTTCTAAAACAAATCTATATTTTTCTCTCAGACTGCGTATTTGCAAGCCCCGGCTACAGTTCTGTAAGGGTTCACTTTCCGTGTGTGCACGACCTAACCCGTGCGATGCGCAGCTCTTCCCTCTGGAGGGAGCCGGCTCTTCAGGCACGGCGACGGCGCAGCATCGCGTCCGCTGGAGCCGGAGCGCAGGGGTAGCCGCGTACCCCCAAAGACCAACCTCCCCCACACAGACACCCAGGGGTGACACGGCCTCTCCCGGCTGTGACGGGTCAGCCCATTGCACCCAGCGGCTCAGCGCTCTGCCAGCATAAATGGGTTTGTCTTCAACCCATCATGAAAATGAACAGAAGCAAAAGCAGCAAGAACCTGCATATGTATGTGCACACGCACACCCGTCCCGCACCCTCCACTTCAGCCATGCTCAACAGGCTCACAGCAACTTTTTGAACTCCTTGGACGAAGGTGCCACAACTTGCTTTGCAAGCACTGCTGTGCTGGCTCTCCCAGAGCTGCTCCAGGCAGCAGGGCTTAGCTTCTGCCCCCCAGACCTAACCTGTGGGCACCTAACTTGTTTCCAGCAGTTATAGGGATCCCTTTACATAGACAGAATGTCGCACATCATGAGTGAACCAGCTTGTTCCTTTCGGACCAAATCCCTTGGCCAGGGATCCAGGCATCACAAGCTGAAACCCTCTTGCTATAGAGGATTAAGTCTATTTGGCAAGGGGAGGACCCTGAGACAGCTGAGGTGGCTCTGGGCCATGCAGCATCACTAGCCACAGCTCCTTGCAGGGATGCACTAGGAAGCTTCTAGACCCTGGGAGACCCCAGTGGCCTGATGCCTGCACAATGCCTTTTTATGCTTACTGCTTACTTTGGGTCATTCTCCACTCTGCAAGTGCTAGTCTGTGTAACAGTAGCTAAGGAAGCCAGAGTACTTGTACACATATGCATGTTTGAGGTGGACTCAAGAGATGCCAATGCCCCAGGATGCATCTACTGAGGACCACCTTCACCATCCCACCCAAAGCAGTCCTAGTGCCTTCCCTGAAGAGAAGGAAAAATTATAAAGAACATCCATGAAGTGAGTAAATGGTGCACATGAACCTGCAAGCACACAGAAGTCTCACCCCCATAGCTCCTGTCCTGCGTGTGGAAGACACGTACTACATGTCCTGACCTAGTAGTCAGGTCCACTAGCAAGGATAAAATAGCAGCAAAAGAACATTCCTGAAAACCTGAGCTATCCCAGTGTTTAGGGTAAGTGATCAAGCAAAGACCTGCCTTGTTTCACCTGTGAGTGCCTAATCCTGTATTTATCCACTGAGGTAAGTGATGAGGTTTTCAGACCTCTGGAGCAATCAGTAAATTCAGCCTGTGCCTCTGGAAAATGGAACCACATGGCTAATTTATTCTCTAGCGCTGTTTGGAAGGGACAAAGGGTGCTTGTAACCTCTGTGCTCGGGCTTGTTTTACCAGCAGTTTTCAAATACACAATGTTACATGTGGCCTGAGGTGACCATAAGTGGAAGTATTGTCTGGAAATGCTGCAGCATTCTTTCCAAATGTTTGCCATGGACCTTGGTGACAGCATGTACTGAGAGACGCTTAAACATCCATGTAACTATACAAAGTAATTTTCCAAATAAAACTGCAATACATGGATAAGGTATGGCCTATACACGACATATCGTGACTATCTGGCTGAGAGGTAACATGAAATTAAAGTGTTACATATTTGCTGTGATTTTCAAAAGGCTTCTACTGGTCAATGCACAGTGATTGGGGCTGTTTGTTTGTTTAAACTGGATTTTTTTTTTGGGATACAAAAACAACCCTATTTGCTTTCCATCCAGCGAGACAGACATGGCCATACAAGGAGAAAACAGCAGTCAAAGCTCTGAGGAAGCTTGATTTGAGGACTAAAACGTGACATGAAATGGACTGCTACCATGCTTAATAACAAGCACCTTGCATGTTGGTGGCCTAAAAGCAAGGTTAGAAATACCATTTTCTTAGTCCAAACTCAAGCCTTGACACCACTGCATGGTGTCTTCTTCCCATTCAGACACAGGAGTTCTATAGTGATTCTTCTACAGCACAAAGAACAGAGTAGGACAGAACAACCAGAGGGCCCATAGCCATAGTGTGAAGTTCTGTGCATTCCTAACAGAGCTAAACTGAAAATCCTACCATCAAGGCAAGGGCCTTGAGCCACTTCCTGTAAGAGCACAGTTTAGTCCTGGTGTCCTGGGTCACGCAATCCTCTCATCTTTTGCGCAGTGAAGTACGTTTGGAAAGGTGTGTGGCCATTCTGCACTTCTTGCAGCACACTGTGTATGTTTAAAGAAAGCAAGTATTTACCAACACAAATGTATGGTATCTGTTCTGGGACCCCAACCCTGCCAAGTGGGGCACAATGACAGATCACAACCATGGGCAGCTCCAGCAACCAGGAAGAGGGAAGAGAGGGAGCAATCACCTACGGAAATTCACTCTTTGCTCGGACTTAACAACTCAGCTTAGTATTCCTCCTTATTTAAATGACATCATTTTGTAAGGAAGGTTTAGACTTCAGAGCTGCCAAACTGACAAATATACCAAAATAATCTAACAAGAAATGAAAGAAAGAAAGAAGAGGGAAAACATTTATAAATGTCACTGTCCAATGTCTTTTCAATTTAAATGAAATAAGATTATCTACATATATCTACAGATATCTACATGTATCTACAATGTTTGCAGATGTGATTCTTTGGTTGTTTTCACTTTTTTCCTACATTGCAGCTATCAAGAACAAAAAAAAAGAAGTGTTTGTATAATCTTTGAAAGAAATAATAAATATAACAACTTCATTAAACATTTGACCAAAGCTTTGGCACTAATCAGTTTACAGGTAACAAATCATACTGAAAACTCTGAAGTAACAGCGGCAAAGCAACAGAGCACATCCAAGAGCCATTTCCGACTGACTAATAATAAGCACAAGGCTATTTTACATCAACCTTTCTGAGAACATTAATTATGGTTTAGTCAGACACTAAGAATCTCACAATTCACTGCAAATATCGAATAAAATACATATTTTTTGCACAAGTCTTTTCATGGATCCAGATATATGAGGTTTTTACAACAGAAAAAAAATACATAAAATACTCATGTTAGCCTGTATCCCTTCTTAAACCCTTCCAAAATATTTTGGAAGCCCAAAGCCCACTGCCAGAAACTGAATAAACATTGCTATTAACACTGCCACCTGCTCAAGGGAAAGATTATGTTTTAAAAGGTTTGTAGTAGAAATGCACAAACATGGATGAGTAGAGAACGTTCAAAAAGACAAGCCCCTTCTTTTCATAGACTAGTGGAAGAATTAAAAATGTTCATAATACTGTATGCCAACACAGCTGAGGGGCTGCTCAACACCTTCTCTGAATATAAAGGGACTGCCACTTGGTGAGCATCTGACAAAAAACACAAACCAACTGTCCAAAGCACATCACCAGAGAAGCTGTGATGAACAGGCCAGGCCCATCCTTTCAACAATACGGAAAGACTACTACTGAAGGAAGATGTTAAAGGGAAAAAAGGAAAAAGTACTTACCAGCTTTAAGAGGGGAGATGCAGCAAGCAGGTAGGTGCAGAATAGGTGCTTTGGGACTACTGCAGTTTGGGTCAGCCAAATATAAAGGGTGAGGCATTTGGGGGGAAAAACCCTGAAGCTCCTCTAAAAGGCACTTCTCAATGGGAGTCAAGAGCTCGAGGAAGGATGTAGAAAGGCAGTACTGTGAGGCTGCCTGGGAAGCAGACAGTTTACAAACTATTGCTGGGAGTACACAGCCTAAACTGTTAGTATTCCCTCACCCCAGGCTGGTTTCTAAACCTTAGCATCCACTGTTGTGAAAACCAGAAGATATACACGGCATGCTCTTGGCCATGGGCTCTTCTCAACAGCTCCAGAAAATGCTGTTGTGGTTAAGCCGCCCCAATGAAGCCCAAAACTCAGGGGAAGGTCGGGACTGGAGGAGAAGTGGGCCATTAGTTCTGACAGTGAAGATTCAAAGTGTTCCCTTAAGCTAAACTGTGCCTCCTGTGACAGTCCTCACAGAACCACCTGAGCCACCTGCAAATGAGACCAAGCATCCCCCAGCAAAGACTGACACCGACCCGAGCAGAATTACACCCTACCCCGGGGCCCGGTACCGCCGGTGCTCACGACCATCCCCGCAGCTCTCCCTGCCCAGTGCTGACCGTACACACCCCGCTGGGCTGCGAAATACCCGTGACACCTGCAAAAACAAACCTCCATCGAAAGACCCGGTGGGTGAATGAGAAGGGTGCGCATCACCTCACCGCTGCTGCTCCCCGTCCTCCCACCGCTTCCAGCGGTCCTCAGTGCCCGGCGCGCTCGAGGGCACAGCTTAACGGAGGCGCGGGGGTAGGGTGAAGATACAGAACGACATATGGCTTCATTTATCAAAGTGCAGCTGCGGGTCACACCGCGGCGGACAACGCTCAACCCACCCCGACCCCTCACCACACACCGCCTCGCGGCCCGCCGACGGGTGGGGAGCGGGACGGGGGCTCCGGCTTCCTGCCATTGGTCTCGGCGGGTGTCGGTCAGGACAAGCTGGCCTATCAGCTCACTCGTGAGGCGGGGACAGAGGGAAAGGCGGGAAGGGGGAGAAAGGACGGTAACGGTCGCTGCACGCGCGGCCGCAGCCAGTCTCTCGCGCCGTCGGTGGCCCCGTTATCTGGGCCCGTAGTCGTAGCTGGCGGGAGCGCCGGACGACGAGTACATGTTGGCAGCCGCCGCCGCCGCGGCCGCCGCGTTCATGTGGTGGTGATGGTGGTGGTGGTGGTGGTGGTAGCTGTGCCCGCGGATGCTGGGGAGGGGGTAGGGCGCGGGCCGGCTCTTCGCCCCCAGGTAGTGGTCGTAGGCGGCAGCCGCCGCCGGCGGGTACTTGTAGGGGTGGTGGTGGAGCGGCTCCGAGGCGGCGGGCTCCAGGCGCAGTTCGTGGTGGGGAGGGCTGGGCCGGCCGCCGCCCGCACCGCCCAGGGGCACCAGGCCGCCGCCGCCGCCCGGCAGCGCGGGGCTGAGCACGCGGGACATGAGCTGCTGGTGCGCGGCCTCGGCGTGCAGCGCCGTCCCGCCGGCCGCCTCCCGCTCGAACTCCCGCCGGCTCTCGGCAGCATCTGCGGGAGCACACAGCGTCAGCCCCGCCGCGGCTCGCTTCAAGGCACGGAAAAGCGGTGCGCGACCGTAAAAGCGAGGCTTGCAACGAGCGGAGTGCGCAGCGGCATGCAGCAGGAACCGGGGCTTGTGGGACAGGACCTTCTGACTGAGATAAATGGAGCTGAATTGACTGACAAGCTGGTACACGCCTGAAATTTTTGTAATTGTGTAACACTAAACAAATACAGACTTCCCTTTATTTTGCAGGCCTGGAGTGTGTTGGAAGAAAGGCCCTTGGTTGTTTCTGCAGTTGTTTGCTCTGCGTAATGGAAAAGGAGTCAATGGGCAGAGGTGCTGCTTGACCTGACTGAAGCTCCTGAATGGGAGCGGGTCGGTCCTGAATGTGCTGCTGGGGCACATCAAAAGGGCATTGTGAGGAGAGCCAGTGGCCATCACTGCATCCCTGCCTGAAAAGCTGAACTTGCTGCCAAAAAGTCAAAAAAGAGACACTAAAGGAAGAGGGTGGTATATTTTAAAGCAGCAAAGTTGCTTAAGCACAACAGCTGTGAGTCTTTTAGACTTAGGGCAAATTAATTAGGCTATGAAGGTGGCTATTTTTGTTAAATAAAATAGGTGGTGCTGCAAAGCTCATTAACACCATAGCTGTGTCTGCTGCCGGTAGCAGTACACCAGCATGATAAGCAGGGCTGACCCCGAGCATGCACGCGCTGTGGTCCTGGGTGTCAGGCTGGCCAGGCCATTGCGGGCTCTCACCTTTCTCTGTCCCATTCTGGTGTGCCGGGGAAGAGACTGGATTCCGGGATCTGGCAAAAGCACTCATGAGAGGAAGGGCCCCTGGCCTGTGATTCCTGGGCCTGGAAGAATAAAGGGAGAAGTGATACCAGTGGTGCAACAGAATGAGCACTTGGAGTGCTGCTGCTGTGAGTTGCAGCTGGCAAATGGGGCACTGCATCCCCTGAACTTCCATGCAAGCCTTGTGCAGATGCGAGCTGGGCAGGTGCATGCAGAACTGGGGCTGAGTGTGGGGTGTAGTGACAGTCAATAAAGACAAAGCCTTACCAGTCCTCAGGGTCACAGTCTCTGAATCCCTTGGCGAAAGGGTTGCTGGCGATCTTCAGCTGTGTGATCTGTAGGGAGAAGCAGGGAAATGTCTCAAAGTGGCACACACAGGACCCCTGGTCAGACAGCAAGCATGCCCCTGAGCTGGGTTTGGAAGTTGGACATGCTCTGCCACAGCGCACAAACATGTGCTTTCCCTCTGTTAGAAAACGCTGGCTAGGACACTATCTAATAGGAGTTCAAGGTGAAGGGAGAGGCGACTGCATTGGCTGCAAGAGCTGTGTAAATGCACTTGTAAGAAAATGCCACATTATATGGGTCACCACTGGAGCAGCTAAGACAAATCACTGGATAAATCATACTTATGTATTTATTTAATTCGACTGGAGAAGGCAGGACATTTTCTATATTTAAGCAAATCCATGGATAAAGTAAGTGATTGTGAGTTTCCGGAATGGGTTGAAAAACAAACTCTAAGCCCCTCAGTGACAGTTCCAGCCTTAGAGGTCAAACTGATAGAAAGCAGGAGAGAAAGAGCAGCTGTCCGAAGCCATCAGCAAATGCCAGCCGGGAGGGACTCCGAAGCCCCTTAAAGGCACAGCCGTGCTCTGGCCCCGGCAGGGACCCCGGAGGATCCGGGGCCGATGCGCGGGAGCCGCTGCAGAGGGTGGCACCAGCTGCGGCCCCATAGAAGAGTGAGGCGGCTCTGAGCAGCACTGAAAAGCCCCTGCTTTGAATCCGTATTTGCTCTCTAGGCTGGGATTTCTGCTCTTTACGTTACACTAATGCGATTTAAAGAAGCAATTGGATTAACTGCTGCCCAGAAATCCGCACCAAATTAGGGGGGGTGGGTTATTTTGTTTCGTTTCGTTTTTTAAACATGCCATTGTATTCTAGGGAGGAGTTGACCGCTACGAGTTTAGAGAAGTAAAATCGCACATTTATCCTAACAAATTGAGAGTGACATTTCCCAGCGGGAAGCCTGTAGTTTTCCAACTAGTTCCAGCCTCGGGTAATGAGCTCCCCTCGGGAGCGGGGGAGCGGGCCGTGGGGCTGCAGCTCACATCGCTTCCTCGATGTGCAGCGACGCAGAGCTCAACTCAGCTCCTCGGCTATCGGAATAGGGTTTAGCAGACGGGGAGGAGGCGGCGGTAATCCCGCCCCGCCGTACTCCCACAGCCCGGAGCAGGGCGCGCCTGCACCAGCGGTATCTCCGCGGCGACCCCAACCCCTATTTTCGGTTGCCCCGGGCCCCGTCGCCTCCTCACTCGGTGGTTCTGGTAGGCGGTCACGGCTGTGAAGCGCGTCTCCTCGAAGACGAAGGTTTTGAAGTTCTCCTCCGCGTATTTCTCGCTGTCTTTCCGGGGGTCCACGTAGACCACGTGAAAACGCGGCTGGTATCTGTGCATGGAGTTCAAAATGATCTGAATGATAAAACGAGCAAGGAGACAATAACTGATTCAGGCGGAGCATGGAGAGAGGAGAGCGCAGCCCCCGGCCCTGCCGGCTACCCTACCGGGGGGGGGGGGGGAATGGGGTGCGGGCTGGGACACCCCAAGGGAACCACGGCACGGGGCGTCTGTGCAACCTCGCCCGACAACACTTACATGCCCGTTGTCATCCAGTAAATTGTTGGTCAGTTTGAGCTTATCGAACGAAACGATCTGCTTCATCCACTGCGCCCCTTTCGCCGGGGAGTCGGGGTGGTAGTGCACCCTCCCGGGGGTGGCGGGGTCGGCTTTGCCGGCCACCAGCCAGGAGGAGCTGTGGAAGGCGTACCTGCCGGGGGAGAGCGCACCCTCAGACGCGGTCCAGCGGCTCCCACCCAGCACGCCGCGGCCTCGCAGGATTCGGCCGGGGGTAGGGTCCCCCATCCCAGTCCCCCCTGTCCATTCGTGTCCTACGGCAGCGAGTGAGCTCTTTTCCACAGCCAGAGTCGTTGAGGGGAGAATTAATAGTTTAGCAGGTCGCTAATGGAACTGGCAGATGAAAAATCTGCAGGATGGGGGAAATTTATAGCTACCTGCACAGATTTGGAAGAGAAGCCACAAAAGCTCCCCCTTCCTCTAAAAAAAAAATGTAAAGGGTGAAAGGGAGCCCTCTATACAGTAATATTGTGGCTTTAAGTGAAGACTGGAAAGTTATATGTAGATTAATAGCAGGTCCAGAGTTTAGCAGCCTTGTTTCATTCTTTCAAAGTACATATTAAACAGTAACATTTAAAACAGAGAAACCAATCTTCTATACACGTGTTTACTTTAAAAGCCAGTGTTTGCACAGGGGGAATTAGACACCATTGGACTTGAGCAGAAACATTACTTTTTAAAGATATACTCAATTGGATGTTATATATCCCACTTCCCTTGACAAGCAAACATTTCTAAGACGCCCTGAGAATTTGGATATCTGTCTAAATATTTATATATTGGACCCTGCGATTCCTACACGGCTGCCTGCTCGGCGTCCTGATCTGAAGCTAAAAACATAATGCGCCTTTCTCTGTCTTCAAATTAAAGGGGTGCCAAACCAGACCCCATCACTGCCTTGCGAGTCGCCAGCTTCCAAGGCCTTCCCATGCTGACGCTGGAAACAAGGGCCAGGGTTTTGTGGCTCAGATGGCCCGTGCACTTTGCACAAACCCTACTCTCTTCACCCAAGCACCCGGTGAGCTCCCTGGCAGGCACGGTACAGCCCTGCCGAGCCACCAGCCACAGCCCAGAGGTTACAGCACTCGAGGACCACCAGGGAATATTCGTTAGGGAGCAAGGGGTTTTTGCCGGGTGGAGACTGGGCAGGGAGGGCTTTTCTGGGAAAGACAAGGCAGCTCCTGCCCGGTCCGGCCGCGGGCATTGTGAGAAAGCCGAGGAGGCCCCACGGGTCTGTGCCAGTGCAGCCGAGCCCCTCCAGGTCCCAAACTCGTAATGGTGTGAAACAGACCCTGGGGCAGCCACATCCAGCGTCTTCTCCCAGACACACCGGCATGTGTTCGGCCCAGAAGCGCACCCGCGAGCCCCGAGGGTACAGGAAGTGAGCAGCGACCCTCCAGCTCTCACAGTGCTGAGAGCCACGGATGGGCAGCGTGCTACTTACCGATATCTTTTGTCGTCCACAGGGACGAAATCCATGAGGAGCATGTAGTCTGCCATAGGGTCCATCCCGAATATCTTCACCTGGAAGGTGGGGAACATGCGCCTGGCACAGAAGGGAGAGAGAGCAGAACTGAGTTGAGGGGCAGTGGGATCCCTGAGGGGCTGACGCAGATACACCCTCCCTTACCGGGGGTGCTGTGAACGGGAGCCCCACAACCTTCCAAGTTCTCCCACCTCCTGCTGCCCTGATTCCTACCCAATTGCAATGTTCGACCCCCTCGCAGGAACCGCCGGCCAGAATGGCAGAAAAAGACAGATGCTGCCGGTCAGTGTGGAGAAAGAGGCTGCCGTGTCCCCTGGTCCTCTGCAGCATCCTGCAGGACGAGCTGGGCCCTGCCTCTCCTGCCGGTTCCAGGACCGTTTGTGTTGGACACCCAAAATGTCAAACCGGAGAAGGGGAAACAAGTACCACCGCAGCTTTTGTCATGGGGAGATACAAGTGAAAAGAATTTCCTCCCCTCAGCTTCCTCATCCTTTTTCCAGCTGACCTGATTTGAGGCAGATGCAAGGCATTACCCCATCTCTGGACACACCACGCTGAGCTGCTGGCAGAGCCCTGGGAAGCTTGGGCAGCCCGGAGGGCATGTTTAGAACCTCCTGCAGGCGATGTGAGGGTTCCCACTTCTGCAATTTTTCCCCCAAATCTGTGCCCGTTTTAAAGCAGCGGTTGTAGCACTGTGGTTTCTGGGGCTAACAGGAGACCTCCCGCAGCCCGGAGGGCAAACACACCCCGAGGCGGGCAGGGACTAGGGGGCAATGGGGATCCCTCAGCGAACCCGCTCTCGCCTCCGCTTCCTTATCAGAACCCGGCCGAGCTCCCTGTCCACGCACCTTTAACGGGTCAAAATGAGAGCGCGAACGTGCCCGAGGCTCCCGGGTAAGGCAGTTCGCCCCCCAGGGCTGTCCCCGCTGCTCTAGTCTGCGCAGGCCCCTGCAGACCCCAAGCTATAGCCGGGGGCGCGGGTCCCACGCTCAGGGAGGGCACGATCCCTTCGAGGGGGAAAATACGATCGGGGGCGGGCTAAGGGATGGGGTCGGGCAACCCCACCTCCCTCTGCACACTGCGGGGACAGGGCCTGGCCTGCGGCTCCCTGGCGGGATTCGCCCTCGCATATGGGCTCGTTACAGCTTCAGTTTTGTTTGCTACACTTCTTGTCCCGAGTAGGAAACGAAATGAGCAGCAGCGGTCCGCATTTCGGGAAGGTGATTTGCAGCCATTGAAAAACCAAACTCCCAACATCCCCAGTAAAAACAACCCGGATCAAACCCGGACACGGAGTCTCCCCCCGGCTCATTCTCGGGGTGCACGGCCGGACCCGCCGTGCCTCTTCCCGGAGCTTTTTTGGTTGTGTGCCGTTACTCTACGCTGAGGACAGGCTACCTGCCAGGGCGATGGGCAGCGGGCTCTGGCCCCGCAGCACCTTCAAGCCCAGGCCCGGCACTGCCGGGCAGCATTGGGATCGGGCGCTGCGCCTCCCTCTCTGCAACGCTTTTACAAACTGTGACAGACGTTCTCAATTGCTCCCTCTGTTATTATTATTTTTAAAGGTGTAAAAGCCCCCATTAGCTCCAGTTCCGGTGTTTCTTGTTTTAAAACTAAGTTTTAAAACAAACAACCCGAGATTATAAGACCCACCTAGACAAACAGCAAGGCCAGCCCAGAGGAGCTGGGAGAGAACAGGCTTTGAAGCGCTTTCGCTGAGCCCTTCTTTTCCTGCTGGTTTTACCCCAGTTTCTCCTGTTTTCACACCCCTGTCTGGATATCTGTCGGTGTCAGAAAACAAGCGAAAAGAAGCGGGAAAAGGCTCTAATTCAAATCGAGCTGGTTTATTTCCGAGCCCTTTTGGAGTGGGGTATTTGCAATGCTTTCGGGAGAGCCAAGAAAGCCAGATCGAAGAGCTTCTGTTTGCAGAGAGCCTCCGCCTGGAGCCTCAACGACCTTTTCCGCTACGGAAAGCAGCGCCGATCCCGGCGCCGGGCTCAGGGGCCGCAGCCGGAGACAGCGGGCTGCGCAGCCCGGCGCCGGGGCAGGCACCGGCTGAGGTAAATCACGCCCGGGGTCCCGCACGGCCGCGCCAGCCCCTCCGCCCGGTATCGCGGGGACTTTAGTAAACTGCTAATTAAAAACCAAACCAAACAACTCCCCCCACCCTGCGTATATACAGAAACATGTCTGTATATTCTAGACCCTCAAAACTGCTGGAGGGAAAGCGGGAGCGCACGGCGGCGGTTACCGCTTGTGCTGGGCCCTTTCGGAGCGGAGCCCAACCGGCAGCACTGCGCCCTTCTCCCCTGCGACGGAGCTGCAGCAGCACCCGGAGCTCGCACTGCTGCCCTGCGGCTCAGTGAGAGCCGGCACCGCTGGGTTTGATAGTTTGTTTTTCTTTTCTCCTCTCCGCCGAATCATTTTAAACCAAGGGAACAGACCCGAGCCCGAGCAATGCTCTTGCTCCCCCCTAAGGCAGCGTTTGCCCGGAGCCCGCGCGGGGAAAGCTCCGCAGCTTTGCCCAAGCAGGCGCGGCCACGGCGCTTCCCGGAGACTTCAGCTAAATGCAGTAATTAACAACCGTGATTGGGGCTTCTCTTCTCCCCCACAACTTTTGCTGGTTTCTAAAGCGATCGCATAGACCGTTTCCTTTGTTCCCTGGCAGGGAACGGGGTCCCGGCCAGCCGAGCGGAGCGTTCAGAGCAGGGCCGAGGAGAGCCGGGCACAGCCGGGCTCGTTACGGAAGAGCTGGGAAATACAACAGCCCTGGAAGACGTTTCAAGGTGCAGAATGAGGGTCTGTTTGCTTCCCCGCTGGCGGGGAAAGCTCTGCCCGTGATAAAGAAGTTAGTTACAGGTACCGCACGGGTTGGTTTGTTGACTTTTCCTCCCCGCCCCGTGCCGTCGCTTTCCGCCCCGGGAGCACAGTGTCCTCCGCAAACACGGATCTACGTCCCGTGTGGGGTAACCAAACCCGAAAGCTCCCGGAGGAGCAGGGAGCCCTTTCCAGCGGATGTGAAAGCCGGCGGCAGAGCGCACTGCGCGGCTCCCCGAACCGGGCCGCCTCACGCACACCTTCGCCTCCAGCCTGTGGGAGCCGCGCGTTCGTCCCCGCAACACCCAAGGCCTTCGGGCCGTAAGATCTCGCAGATTTCGCCCCGGTAGAAGCTGCCCCGCAGCTTGCCCTTGTCCAGCCTCGATTTTCCCCCGAACCGTGAATTCAACCGCCCAGGCGTGCCAGGGTGCCCGGGGCCGGAGGGAGCGGGTGAAGAACCGGGCTGCTTACAGGCTTCACACTGACCTGCCGGCCTTGGTGACGATCATCTCGGTGCCCAGCTGGTTGAACTCGTCCCACAGAGCCTTCATCTCCAACTGGACGCTCACGTTGGCCACCTTCGGGTTCTTCTTCACTGGCGCCTTAGCCGCGGTGGCCGACCCCGTGGAGCAGCCCGAGACGGCGGCCGGCCCCGCGGCGGCTCCCCCGGCGCCCTCGGGCGGCTCGGGGCCTGGGGGCGGCGGATTGGCCCCGGCTGCCGCCGCCGCCCCGCCGAAGGGGTAGCCGTGCTGGGGCTGTGGCTGCGGGTGCGGATGCTGCTGAGCCGTGCAAGGCTCGTAGTGTGGCGGTTCATGCTGTCCGTACGGGTCCCCCGGGGAAGGGGAGAGGTGGTACCCCCCGGAGGCGTTCAGGCTGCTCAGGCTGTTGGCCGTGAAAGCTGCAACATCGCAAAAATGGGACAGCTGGGTGAGCCAGGGGCTGGAGATAGCTGAAATCATTCCAAAAACAGGCGGTCAGGGCTCCGCTCCGGCTCCCGCTTCCCCCCCCCAGCTCCGCGCCGCTCCGTGCGGCCCCCGCCTCCGGCCGGCTCCGCGGGGTGCCCTCCGCCTCCTCTCCTGCCCCGCGCCCAGCCCAGTGGGGCGCCTCCCCCTTTCCGCTTTGCTTGGCCCCAGCCCCGCTCCCCCCGGGGCAGGCGGGGAGCTCGCTGCTCCCGCTGCCTGCCTCGGCTCCTTCTTTTTTTTTTTTCTTCCCTTTTTTTTTTGCTTCCTTTTTTTTTCTTTTTTTTTTTTTTTTCCCTTTGCAAACCCCAGAGATCTGCCAAGAGCCGCGGCGGTGCAGAGCCCGTGCGATCTCTGCAGAAGGCCTCCCTTGCTGCACACGATTTGGGACAAAGCAAACTTCCACAGACTGCTTCTCCCCTAACATCCCCCCCCCCAAAAAAAAAAAAAAGAAAACAAAAAAGAGGAGGAAGGGGAACTCAGAGACAGAAATTGGTTCTTATTTCCGTGTAGCTGCCGCGCTGCAGGTAACGTCCCTCGCTCTGGGGCCACGGCTGACAGGGGACAGGTAGACCTCGAGTGGCAATTCCCCCCCTTATTTTCATCCCCGGGCGAGAGAGGGCGAACAGTCGGGGACCAGACCAAAGCTCCGAATACGCGCCGAGGAGCGCCGGAACGGCCCCGGCCAAGCAGCCCTTGGGCGCCTGCTTGAGCGGGCCCTGCGGCGAATGACAGGCCGCCCCGGGGATCGGACGGTCCCTTCGGATCCCCTCCGATGCTCAAGGGCTCCTCGAGGTCCTGGGGGTCTCTCGAGTTATTTCCGCCGCAGTTCCCAGGCCGGACAGCAGCTACAGAGCCAGCGGGAGCCGAGCTCCGGCCCGCCGCTGCCCTGGGCACGGCCGGCACACTTGGGGGATGCTCCAGCACCTCCGAGGAGACGCGGATCCAAGCGGCAGAGCCGTCGGAAGCCGCCACTGGGGTACAGGCAGAGCCTCATTCTCCATAGGAAGGCTGAGGGGGCCCGGCAAAACCCCTCTGGCCGGCTCTGCGGGCAGGCCGCGCTCTGTGCATTCCCCTTGGCCCGGCCGCGGGGCCAGGACGCGTACAAACACCCCGGGAAGCAGTGGCCGGGATTCCGACCGGCGGCCATGGGGGGCCGAGCGCAGCGCTCACCTTCCATGTCCCTGGTGACGGTGCTGAAGTGCATCTTCTGCGAGCGGCAGCCGGGGCGGGCGGGCGCGCTGCGGCCGCCGCGCCGCTCCTCCAGCGCTCCCTTCCCTGCTTGCTCGGCGGCGGCGGCGACTGAAATCAGAGAGGCGATACTGAAAGCATTTGCCTTGGGAGACAGAGGGCTGTTTTCGTCCATAGGGGAGACACCAATGCAGGAGCAGCAGCCGCGACAGCCTCCCACCACCAGCCCCCCCTCCCACCACCTCACTCCCCTCCTTTCTACCACACCATCCAGGGAGGTGCGAGAGAGACCCCCCTCCTTCCAGACGGGGGGGGAGGGAACCTTAAAAAAAACCCAAAACAACCAAAAATCCACACCAGAAAACAACCTAAAGCCTCAGTGTCCCCCCGGGAAGGGCGTTGGGGAGCAAGAAACTTCCCCGGGCCCCTTCGCAGCCAGCACCGAGCACCGCGACGGCTGGATCGATCCCTGTCAGGGAGAGGGGACCGGATAGGGGGGGTGAATAAAGAAATATCCCCACAAATTTCTTCCCCAGCGTCCCTGTTTCTCTTCCCTCAACTTCGTTCCCTGCGATTTATTAATTTATTTTTCTGTTTTCCCTTCCTCCTAGCCACCACCTCCTGCTTCTGCCCCCCCGTCCCCTCATTTTCTCCTGCACGTAGGGAAAGTGTCTCCCTTATAGGCACTTTCCCCCATTCAGTGGCTCGGAGGCGTCACATGGAAGCCGGGGGTGTTTGCCTGCAGAAGCGGCTGCGGCAGCGGCGAAAGCGAAGTGAAACTCCTGCCGAGACGGTGTCAAAGGGCTGGGGAGGCCCTTCCCCGCCTCCCGGGCACGGCGAGCTGCCGGCGGGGAGGGATGGGATGTGCTTCGGGGCGGGCGGAGGGGTCGATGGTGTCAATCACGGCACCGGGAACCGGCCGACGGGAAAGGAAAAGCCGAGCCGAGCCCGGAGTCACGCTGCGGATGTCCGGCACCGAGAGGGAGGATTGCTCCCTTCCTCCAGCCCTTATCCACCACAGTGCCGCAGGCTGCCCCGGCTCGGCCCAGGGACTCGCAGTCCGAGCGGCCGCAGCGCCGGGCACGTCGGGCAGCGCTGCGGGCGCAGGTGCCGTCTCGCCGGGGCAGGATGTGACCCTCCACTCCCGAGCCACCAAAGCACCAAAGCACCCGCGGGCTTTTGAGCATTTCATTGGTCAAAAAAAGCGGAGAAAAAGGCAAACAACAACGGGGCGGCCGGCGAGGGTTTGCCCGGCCCGGCGTGAGAGCCCTCTCTGCCGGCAGCACCTGCACGGCTCACCTGGACCGGGGGCCGCTCTCCGCTGGCTACCGTGGACGGCTTTCCCGGTTCCCCGCCCTGTCCTGACGAGGGTGAGACGCTACTCACCGCCCGGCACCGACCCTTCGGAGCGCTGCGGCGTCCCCCGGGCCCTTCCTCCACATCGGCGCTGGGCGAGCCCTGCCGGGCCGGCCCGGCCCCGGTTCCAGTCCCGGCCTTGGTCCCAGTCCCGGCCCCGGTCCCAGTCCCGGTGCCGGTCCCTCCAGGCGGGTGGCTGCACCGAGGTCCCGGGGGATATGCCCCGACGGGGCGGGCGGAGCCGTGGGGCGCGCCGGTGGCTACCGCCGCGATGGGGGTTGCATAACCCAAGCGATGCGCGGAGAGCCGGAGTGAGCAAGCGGGTTATATATAGCTGCCCTGTCTGTAGCCTGCGGGGCTTGATTCTTCTGTTGAAATATTATCTTTGGATGTGGTAAAAATATTTGCAGAGAAAAATCTAGACTACTCTTACATATTTGAGCATATGTTCCTGCAGCTAACGGCATAAGGGCAGAGCGTGACACGATCGGTGTTTTGTTTCTCTGCTGTTGCTTGCAGCGGGATTCCCGACCGGGGCACTTTCTACCCTGAGCTCAGGAACACGCCAAACAGAAGAGTGTCCCAATGCTGACCCACGCCGCTTACCTGGCGGCAATACAGGGAGGAGGGAAAGGGATTTCGTTAGGAGACTTTGGGGCAATATCGGAGGAAAGCGAAGAACCGCTGGCGTGAGTTGCAAGCCGCCTCAGGGAGCTGAAGGGCTGATGTGAACAGGCACCAGCCTTTCCCAGAGGTGTGCCCGGTTCTGAGCAGCCTCTGCCCCAGAAGGAAACAAAATTTCCCCTTCCTTGAAAATTAAGAAAAAAACCCGAATCCAGCACCCCAGCAGAGTCGAGGTTGCTGCCCTTGACTTTATTGCCCGCATCGTTTCCTGGCTTTATCCCTTTCTCCTTCCCTGCTCCTTAGATAAAGCCGCTGGAAGCAGCGCTGGAAGCAGCGATACGTCGAGTTCAGCCTGGGCACGGACGAGCCCCTCGGCCTGCCCGGCGGGGTCGCGAATTAGCGGTCTCCGGGAATCGTTGCCAGCCTGCCCTGCGGCCCCATGACCCCTAAGACCCCGCTGGCCCGCTCCCGCACCCCCACGTGTAAGCAGCTCTGAACAGAACTGAGACGACGGGATAGCGAAACCAGCCCTGGCTCCCCCGCGACGGGGGAACCCGACAGCGGCAGAGCAAAGCCGAGGGAGCGGGTGGCACGGCGCAGTGCTGTAAACGGCGTTATCCCCTCTCCTGCACGCCAAAAGGGCCTCAAACCAGAGGCCGCCTTTGCCAGGCATCTCGTCCAGCGGGCACTGTCCCCTTCCCCAGTCCTTCAGCATCGCCGGAGCTCTGCAAAGAGCGTCCAGCCTCGATGAAGGGCTGCTAACCCCGCCGTTAGCAAGGATCTGTCCGGGGCTGTGCAGTCGTCCCTGGGCCCTGGAGAGAAACTGATAGAGCGCGGGAGCTGTCGGAAGGGCACCAGGGAGAGGGCGAGGGGGGCGTTCTGCTTCCCCGGGGTGCTCCTCACACCTCGGCCGAGCAGGTGAGAGGGAAGGTCGAGGTTGTCCCGCTGCTTCTCCGCTGGGAACGGCTCTGCTCTGCAGAAACTCCTAGAGCTCGACAGGGAATAAGGGCAGGACACCTCCTCCCCGCTCTGTGGACACACAACTGCTTCAGCCCGAAACACCCAGATGCCGGTGGTGCAAAAGCCTGTGGCAGCAGCAAAAAAAGCAAAGTGTTGCAATGCCCCCCACTCCCCGACGGCAGCCCCCAGCCCCTGGATCCCGAGCAACGCCTCTGCCCTGCCGCTCCACTACCTTCCCCGGCTCTGGCGAGGCTTCCCCAAGCAGCAGGTATCCGCTGCCGCCCTCTCCTCTGTTTGGGCTCCGCACCTTGCAATCCCTCAGACCTTTCTGGCGAGGCGGACCCCGTGGGCTGCTGCCTTCGTCCTCCCTCTCAGGTGTTTTCCCGCTGGCACCGCTCCCTACGGGCCGGTACAGGTGCCCTCAGGCACGGACGGCCGCGTTCCCACCGAGCCACGGCTTTTTGCTGCGGAGGTGCCCAGGTCCCACAGGCCCGGTTCCCCCGCGCACCCTGCGCTCAGGCTATGCTGCAGATGCGCCGCGGCCCCGACGGGCTGGCGCCGCGGCCCCGGGGACCGGCTGAAACACGGCCCCACCGCCCGCCGCCTTCTCCTTCTCAGCCCTCCACACTCACCCCTCCGCCCGCATCTCTCTATTTTCCTCCCGCGATCCCTCCTTTCTGCCCGCTCCACCGTCCCTCCCGCCCCCCAACCCCTGCGCCCCGACGGGCCCCCGGAGAGCCCGGCTTGCGGGGGGGGCAGGGAGGCGGGCGCGGACTCTGCAGGGGAAAGAGGGGCGGCCCCGCACGGCCTGGCTCGGGCTTGGCACGGCAACCCCAGCTCCCCGCTGAGCCGCGGGGGGACAGCGGCAGCGAGCCGGGGCCGGGGCCACGCAGGGTCGGGGCAGCGGCACCGCACGCGTTCGCACACTCTCATTTCTCCGCACCCCTCCCAGATGAGCAGCCTGCCGGCGGGGCGTCCCGCGTCTCCCGGCTTCCCTGGCCGCGGCGGCAGCAGCACCGGTGTGCTGCGAGCAATAGCAAAGAACGCTACGGGAAAGGCTGATGCTGCCGGTAGCGGTGCTGCAGGCTAAGCAGTAACAATTCGTAGAGGTTTCGCTAACGGGAGTCGCAGATATTTATGAATTCGTTGTAGGCGGGGAGATAAAGAGGAGACAGGAACATCTCGGCAGGTGAAAAAAAAAAAAAAAAGCATGTAATTCCCGCGGGTCCCGGGAAAAAACGGGGATTTTCTGGCGTTTAATTTGAAACCGTTATCAGTGACTACTGTTATTACAATTACGGTCATGATCGTTATTACCACGACTACAGCGACTTATTAGTATTATTTTCAACTGGGGTTTGAACTATAGGAACCGAAATTAACGAATCCATCTAACAAATCCTCAAGTCAAATGTGTTAACCAAGTATCACCCAGAAAGACGCACAGAAAGACAGAAAGCAAGGCAACATAGACAGAAAGATAGAAGAAACAAAGAAAGAAACAAAAATAAAGAAACAGAACGAAAGACAAGAAAAAAAGTAAGAAGGAAAGGAAAGAGAAAAAAGATTGGGAAAAAGGGAAATAAAAAGAAGGAAAATAATGGAAAGAGGAAGAAAGAAAAAAGACAAAGACATAAAGAGAAAGCAAAAAGAGAGTCGGGAAAAGGCATCGCAAAGACGGGCAGACCGATAAGGACAGACAAACGAAAAGCAGATCGAGGCGAGCGGCGCGGGGCACGGCGTTCGGCAAGAGTAGCTTTGCCTACCCGCATCCCCGCACCGGGAGCGGTCTGGCCGGGGGTGCTGTCACCACGGCTCGGTGCCAGCCGGCGGCCCTGCGCGGGGCCCCGTTGGTCCCACCGGCGCTCGCCGGGGCTCGCTCGCCCCTGCAGCTCGCTGGTTTCCTAGGGGCGCCCCAACTCCACTCGCCCCAGTTGCACATTCTCCAGAACCCCCGCGGCCGCCCCGAGCCGCTCCCCTCCGACCGCCGAGACCCCCGGGAGACGGCCGCGGGTGGCATTGCCCCGGCCCGGCCCAGCCGCCGCTGCTGCGCGGGATCTGAGCCGTCCCGTCCGGCGCCGGAGCGGCAGGTGCGCGGCCCCCGTGGCACGGCTCGTTCCCTGCGGCGGCGGCAGCGACACAGGGTGGGCAGGGACGTGGGACCCAAGGCCGCGCTGGGAGCGACTCAGGCCCGGGCCGCCGCTGACGAGGTCCGCGACACCGCAGGCAGCCGCTCTGTGCTCCGCCGGTGGGCGCGTTTGGGGTTCCCGGCAGGGAAAGGAGGGAATGTTAGGGGAGAGATAAAGAACAAGAAGAAGGAGAGGAAAGGAAAGGAAAGGGAAAGGAAAGGAAAGGAAAGGAAAGGAAAGGAAAGGAAAGGAAAGGAAAGGAAAGGAAAGGAAAGGAAAGGAAAGGAAAGGAAAGGAAAGGAAAGGAAAGGAAAGGAAAGGAAAGGAAAGGAAAGGAAAGGAAAGGAAAGGAAAGGAAAGGAAAGGAAAGGAAAGGAAAGGAAAGGAAAGGAAAGGAAAGGAAAGGAAAGGAAAGGAAAGGAAAGGAAAGGAAAGGAAAGGAAGACAGAGGGAAATAAATGCATAAATAAAGAGGAAGAGTGAAAGAGAGAGGGAACAAAAGAACAAATGAGAGAAAAAGAAAGAATGAATTAATGAATGAGAGATAGACACTCCGAGGAATGATAAGTAATTATTGCTCCAACCAGCACAACCCTCATGAACAACAACTGTTTCCTCGCTAATAGGCAGTGAGGCACCTGGGATGGGAATGCTGTAGCTTGTGGGGCTCTGTGGGCTGCATGACCCTGCAGAGGGGAGCCAGCGGCTGTACGTAGGACTCCACGGGGCCAGAGGAGCAGGACTGGGCTCCTGCACACCTCGCACCCCCACTGGCTCCCACTTACCAGCCTTGGCTCACGTTATTTGCCATGGGGATTTCAAGCTGGTTTTATGGGGTCACTTGCCTGCAGATCCCAATGTGGAGATCACGCACGGGGAAGTTCTCAGAAATAAAACTGTCAGCCATTCTCCCCCAGCACACAGCCGGTGGGGTTCTCTCTTTCTCCCTCTTTTTAACCTTTTTTCTCATTTTTTAACCTTTTTTTTTTTTTTTTTTTTTTCCCCCTTGGCAACTGCTCATGCTTCTACAGTGAGGAGTCTGTGCTCTCCTGCAGTGCAGCTGCCCTGTGTGGCCCACGGTCTGGAGCTGTGAAGTTTCTGGGACCCCCATCCAGCCCCAGAGCACAGAGCTCCCTTGGGAGCTCTGGTGTAGCCTGGGCAAAGGGACAGTTTGGGTCATTACCTGGGGCTCCCCTAGGAGCCCACTGGAGCTCATCTGGTTTTGAGTGCATCAGGAGCCGCTTCTAAAACCAGTCACTCTCTGTCACTCCGGTCCTCATTAATGTTCATTAATGCTGTCAAAAAGCTCTGTACAGGGGTGCTGCTGTGCTGCCTGGGGCTGACACACGCATTTGACACTTACTATGTGAGAGTGAATTTGTACCTGTCCCCTCTGGCCTGGCCCTTTCCTCATTTGCACCCCAGCTTCAACGAGGAAAGGGAAACTCTTGCTCGGCTGCCTGAGTGCACAATGAAATGGGGCTGCAGCTACGGGGGAATGAGGCACTTTTAGTTTGAAAGACGGATCCCCCCCACCCAGTGCTGAGGTGCCAAAACTGGCTCAGTTGAAGCGTGTTTCCTTATCGCAGCACAAGCCTGGGAAAGAGCAGTGAGGAGAGCTGCAGAGCACAAGAGGACACTGCTGCTGTGCTGCATTCGAGGGGAAAGCCTTGCTGCTTCTTGCTGGATCTTTTCTGTGGAGCGAGAGTCATTTTCAAGCCATCCACTTGCAACCGAGTCACTAGACGGAAGGGGAGGCATTTCTCTATGACTCCGTTGTGGTTGTTGCATTGAAGGTTTATATTCTCTTGGTCCCACAGCAGCATCCTGTGCAGACATTTATTTTGGCTACAGGCACCCTAGTTCTCGTTTGGATGCAGCCACTGAGGCCTGACCCATACGGGCACTGTGTGCTGGTGAAGCCACTGCAGCCATGCAGGTTGGCTCTGGGGGTTCACTTCCATATAGGGGAGCTCAGAGGGTGACACCCTGCAAGGGGCTGAGTTAGGTGAGCACAGTCCCTGCACGGAGGGGCATTATGGAGCTCAGTCACTGTCAGAAGATGAGATGTCCTCCAAAGCTCCCTGCCTGTGTTTGCTTTAGACTGGCCTGTATGGGTTTTTCCTTGAAAGGACTTTTTTCCTTTTCTGTTAGGCCAACAATATACCCCTGACATTCCTTGTTGTTCTGCCTTGTCCCCTCTCACAGCAAAGAAGAGATCACTTGTTCTGGAGCTCATATTTTTCATGGGATTTCAGTGTGGCAGGTAATGTTGTATATTAATCACCAACACCACACAGTATGTCAGCACAAACATATTAACACAAACAATAAACTACAGGGCTCAGCATGCTAATGAGAGGCTGCACAGTCTACAGGGCTCCTACTGGGATAAATCCTCTCCCTGGGTTGCTGACTATTTCATTGGACATATTGCAAACTTAACCCAAGCACCAAAAAGAACAGATGCTTTAGCTGATGTCAGCTGCTTCTTCAAAGCCAATCCAGCATAAAACCAGACTAACTCCATCCTGGAGACTTTTCTTATTGCGTCAGTACTGGAGCTCTACCCTCTGGAATGCATCCAGCTGAGAGGCAGCAGGCTCTGCACTGTCACCAAGGGCAGATAGCTCATGTTAACGTCATACGGGAGAGTGCAGTCTCTGACAGCAGAGACCAGATCTGAAGATTAGTCCTAGATCCTTCTTGAAGCCCATGCCTGCCTGCAGAAAAGCCGTGTTGATTCTGTTGGCCTGCTCTGCTCCTTCCTCTCCTTCTTCTTCTCCTTCTCCTTCCTCTTCTCTTTCTCCTTCTCCTTCTCTTTCTCACTATATCCATTTATGGATGTGCCTGTTCTCAAGGGATTTTGTGACCTATAGGTTGTTGTCAGCTCCATTTACTATTTCTTCT
Source organism: Melopsittacus undulatus (assembly GCF_012275295.1). Taxonomy (NCBI): domain Eukaryota; kingdom Metazoa; phylum Chordata; class Aves; order Psittaciformes; family Psittaculidae; genus Melopsittacus; species Melopsittacus undulatus. Next base: position 14,730,216 of record NC_047538.1, on the reverse strand, counting down.
CACCCTGGTAAACACCCTGCCTCTGTTTGTAGTGTTAGTTGCATCCCAGTATCTTTCTGTGGAAGCAACAGTGATGGTGTTTAGTCACCTTGGGAAAACTGTTTGGCATTGAAAAGGATCCAGGATAATCTTGTCTTAGGTTTTTGTATAATTCATTTATTTTATTTTTAGGTTTTGATGTATAAAATGACACTGCACCATTTCTAGCTCTTCTCTGATGACATCTTAGCTAGCTTTTGTACTTCCGACTCATTAATTAAATTTCCCTCTTTTTAGTTGAAATGTCAGGCTGGAACTGATCAGGAAACCAAATTCCCATGTTTTTTTTATGTTTCTTGTGATTCTAAAGAATAATGTTTAATGGAAAAGGGTGTTTGAATCTAACCTGTTGGTACATGTGGCTGATGGATGAGGAACATCCTCCTTGTTCTGGTCTCAGAGACAGGGTTTAGAAGAGATGTGAAGGCACGCAGTCAGGCTCCCCAGAGATGAGAAGAAGCACAGCTGTTTCCTTCCTCACAGCTTTTGCTGGAGAAAACTTGGCCCTGGTGAAGCCAGTAGCAGGACCTCTGTCATCTGGGGAAGGCACATATGTACACCCATAACACATGTGCGGCCTGAGCTGTGCTGGCCACTGGCTCTCTGGGGGCCCTGGCTGTCACTGGCCATGGAGGTGAGTGAGTGATCTCTGCCTCTGGCAAGCACAGCTCACTGCAGTTCATGGGTGCTTTACATGGGCCTTGGCCTGGGAAACACCACACCATCATCCCTGTAAATAGCATGAACCAACTGGCACTGAGGGGTGGTTCAGTTTCGGGAACTGCTGATGCTCATGCCTTCCTCTGCGGAATTAGCACAAGGACAGATTAAAGAAAGCCAATTTCCTTTCTCATCAAATCAACTCCTTCTGGACCAAACAAAGCCACGAGCACAGTGCTCTTGTCCTCCCATGATCTTGTGGTTTGCTCTGGCTGGAAGAGGCAGCTTTGGAAAACCCAAGCCCATTTCCTGCTCTGCATGTTGCAGTGTATATCCTCGCCTCAGTCCTGGAAATGCTTTGATGGATATTATTAGGCACGGAAAGCATTTGGAGCTCCTTTCTTCTGTACAAGCTGACCAAACTGTCATGGGATGAAAGAGGGGCAAACTGGAAGGGTCTGTGGATGTTGTGGGCAGGCTGCCTTGCTCATGGAGCCTAAGTTGCACTGCTGCCTTTGATAGGGACCACAGCAAAGCAGTGACAGGCCAGGGTCGCTGCTAGCCCCTCGGGACTGGGAACACCTCTTTCATACCCTCCTGCCAAGGGGCAGAGCTGTGATGGGGCTCCACCAAGACAATGCCAGTGAAGCCTGACTCCTGCCTGTATCTAGCCCCGTATAAGTCACCTTGGCCTCTTTTTATATGCATATACCAAGTCCAGCAGATCCCATCCCCTTCTCCAATCCACCCTCATCAAATCCTACAAGGGGAACCAGCCTTTTGCCCCTCTTGCAACAGCCATTGCCCACCTGGGTCTTTGTGCCACCATCCTTGCTCAAACCTCCAGCCATTGGGAGCAGGAGTCTCTCACTGCTTTAAGCAATAAAGTGGCTGAAAAGCAAAGCCAAGCAAAACCTTTGCTTTGTGAGGGACTGGAGCTCTGATTGCTGCTAACACAATCGAGAAATGACAGTGTGGAAATCTTGGGGAGTGAACAGCACTTGTGGTTATTGGTGAAATCCCATATTAGTAGAAAGGTCTGGTAAATGGAAGCAGGAGTCGCTCTGACTACAGCATCTGTTGGATGTGGAGAGTGGTTATGACTCTCTCCAAATACAATGCACATGTACTGGGGAAAATGACTGCTACAATAACAGGAATAAATCTTAATAGAGACTTGGGTGATAACAGACACCATAGGGGAGTTATCAAAATGAAAAACATATGGCAGCGTCTCTGCCAGACCTTTGTGGAAACCCTTTGGAAGGACTAGCAGACCTTGTACCTGAAAATGACTAAAGAGCAGGGGAGACAGTGACAGGGGAATGGGGCTGAGAGAACAAGATAAATGCCATCATCATGCCCTGCTGAGAAGCCAGAGCAACAGGGTTTGGTGTCAGCGTTCTGCTGCATGTCTCCCTTCTGCACAAATCTGGGTCTGAAAGCTGCCTGGTTTGACAGTCTTCCCCACTTCTCTCAGCTTTGGCAAGCCAAAGGGCTGCAAGTCAGGCTGGACAGGGGCCAATTTTGACTGTGTTCAAACAAGACCTTGACCTGGATTACTTACTAGGATGAGATCCCATTTTCTCTGCCTTTGAGTAGTAAGCAGGGGCAAGACTGGAAGAGGAGGAATAGTGGAGGAGGAAACTCAGGGCCAGGGAAGTTCAGGCACAGCTCTGGGCCTGAATGGATTCGTTTTCCTGCAGTTATAGGAGCCACAAACTGAGCCCAGACTTCACGGTATGGCAAAGAACAAGCAAACGGGAAGCTCGGCTGGAACTGACAGTTTCTTGGCAGGAAGCAGCAAGAGACAGGACAGAGCGACGTTGAATGAAATCGCACCTTCTCCCAAGCACTTAAATGTCTTCAGCAGAGGAAAAACCACAGATTAGCCAGAGTGCAGAAACCCAGCTTTGCTTTGCTCTTCTTGAGAGCAGCCTGGCAGGTGATGGATAAACACGAGTATAACAGATATAGAGCAGGTCTGTGTGAGATGAGGGTATTGTTTGTCCCTTGGGTTTGTAGGAGGGGAGCAGGAGGCATGAAGAGCGTCCCCAGGATCCCTGGGGCCAGAGGCGGTGTCCAGCCTCTGCTTGATCAGACCCCAAACTTTGGGAGTTACCAGGGAGGTTCTCCACCACCACGGGGATCAGCCATTCTTCCCTGATTCTGTTCAAAGGCTGGCCCCACACCAAAACCTGACTGCTGTACAGTACTGGGGCAGAGCCCAGGGCAGAAGGAGAATCTCAAGCAGGGACCATCACCTCCTCCTTCACTCTCAGAGGTGACTGTGCAGGCTACTATTATCCAATCCAGGGCCAACTCGACAACTGAGAATACTGGAAAATCCAAAAGACAGATGAGGAAGAGGCTTATATTAGTGAAGACACTCGGCATGCTAGCGTTAGATGACCAGGGACACCAGCAGTAAATAGAGATGTTGTTATGGTAATGAGGACAAGGCTGGAGGAAGGACCACAGAGAAGACTCTAAGTGCTTAGTGCCTCTAATCTGTCACAGACTTTGTCCCTGGCTGTCATTATTTTAACTGCATCCTCAGTCTGCAGCCTCTGGTTGTGGCAGGTGTCTGAGGACACAGGATGCATCAACTGTGGTGCCTGTCACAGCCGAAACTGTCCTGAAGAGAGTCGGATGTGATCTTGGCTACACCGATCATCGGCATTGATATAATCCAGGGCTAATAATCCAAACTCACTTGTTTGCTTACAGTCAAAACCAATCTCTGTCCAAGGGATCAGCAAAGAGGAGCCTGAAGCTTTGAGCTGGTCTATGCTAGAAGGAGAAAGGCAGATCCCTCCCTTGCTTCCCCAGGCTGGGACTCACTCACGCCCATGGCTGGGATAGTCACTGGGACGGGGCTGTCCCAGGTACAGGCAGGCACTGCCTGATCCCATTTGGGCTGTAGATTCCTGGTTTTGGCTCAAGCTAATGTACACCAGGCAAAAAAATTGGAGATCAAACAGCATCTTTACGCCAGACCTGACCAGAAGGTTTGCTTTATTGTGTGCTTAGTCACAATAAACTAGCCAATAAAGTAGTAATAAATGGTCACCAAAAATTATTTCAGAGTCAATAAAACAAAAAAAGAGTTTAACAAGATGAAATGAATTGTTAACACTCCTCCTCTTCCCTGTACTATAAAACATGTCAGGTTTTATAGGTGACGGGTGAATACAAAGCTCTCTTCGTCTTGCAGGATGGCAGCATGACCATTGCTGCCTTTTGCCATGAGTGAAGTGACAACCCCAATCTCTCATTGTCAACACAGCCCGAATTCCTGCTTCTGCTGCTGACTGGGGACCCCTCCATGAGGCTGTGGGCACTCCATGCTTGTGGGATGAGACCCATACCCCGTGTTTTGCCCTCATTGGTGATGGGAGCACTGCGGTGACAGCCTTTCCCTGCAGCAGTCACAGCGCTTTCAGGAGCCAGGCAGTAAAACTGCAGGGCACTGAGCTGAGCTCTCGCACTGAGAAAACAGCCTTTCTAAAGGTTTACAGGACCACCTTCATGCATAGAATGACCCCCCATGTTTAAACCAAACAATCTTGACCTCTCCATGAGTTTTAACCACATAAAAGCTCACCTCTTGGACTCTCCATTAGGTTTTATGATGTGCTTCCATATTTAAATGGACATGACTCACACCAGGGTTTCTGCCATGCATGTGAAGGAAAGAAAAGATGAATGCCAGATGTTTTGTATGCATTACTTCAGGAAGAAAAAAAGAGGGAGTAAAGGAAATTAAATGTTGGGCTGGGCTTTCACAGCTTCCCCTGCTCAGGTGAGCATCAGGCTGTATTTGAATTTGCTTTAAAAGTGCAGGCTCCTCACCCCGGCTGCACTCCTGGTTGTCCTGCAAACACACAGAGCTCCCTCCCTGCTTCCTGCAGCGGGGGCTTCAATTTGCTGTCAAAAGTCTCCTGGCCAAACCTGACATCTGTCACCACCTCCCTGTTTATTTGTGGAGCAGGAAGGGGCTAGAAGGGGTGGAGGGCAGCCCCACTTTGGGGTGACATGTTCCCTCACCCAGAAAACAGCAGGTACGGCAGGCGGGATGGCCATGTGATGCAGGTGAGCTGCATAGGCAGGGTTCAGGGTGCAGGCTCTAATCACTGCAACTGGAAAAACACCTGACAAGCTGCTAGCCATCCCCACTGGCTTACAGCTACTTTTATGTGGGCTCCAGTAGCAGGGGAGGTAGGAAGGGCTCTGCAGCAAAGCACTCTGCAGCCTTGCTTCTGCCTATCCTGTTAACTCTCCAAAAGGGCCATCCGTGCCTGCGCATAACCCCTAGATATCATTACCTCAACTGCTCCACTCCAGCCATGCCCACACTGAAGTTGTGGGCAATAGGTCCTGCTCTCAGAGCCAGCAAGAGAGCACAGGGTCTACAGAAACTCTCAGCACAACGCATGGTGAAAGAGGGATCACTCCTCCCATTGGATCTCTTCCAGCATGGGCAGATATAACCTTAAGAACCTGACCAGCTATTTGTGCGCAGCCCTTCCCAGGAGTCTCCTCCTGGGAGGGCCCGATACTCCACGTGGCCTCTTCCTCCCTGCAGCTGGCCAGGGGACTGACACGTCAACATGAAAGGGGTCCTGCTGCTCCCAGCCTGGGCAGGCTGTCCTGCTGCAGACAAATGAGGCTGAAACTCCACACTAAGCATATGTAAGGACATTAAGCTGTTGGAACTAAAGGATAATTTGAAAAGTATTTTTCTTAATACTGGCATTAGGTTTCCCCAGATTTGCAGTTGGTGAGGAGAAAAAGAATGTCCTTACTAAGGGAAAGCAAGTGAAAACTGAACTGGGGAGGAATTAGGGAATGGTGGATGCTCAGAGCTGGGTCCCCTTGTTTGGCTCAGGGCTCTGCTCACGCTTTGGGCAAGAAAAAGGCCTGTTCCCAGCACAGACCCTGCTGAAACACCCTAGAGGTCACTGGCTTTCTTTCACTGGCAAGCTGCAACATGGCAAGATAGAACCAATGTGGCCACACACAATCTCATGTGAGCAAGAGCATCCATGATGCACCCTGCTGGCACCGAGGGTAGGGCAGCACTCCCACTGAGGTCCTGGAAACATTCAGATTAGGCAAAACCTCTGTTTTTCCAGAACTGATGAAATGAAAGATTTTTCATCTTCATATCATACAGAAAGTCCCTTTGGGTATCTGCTGAACTTTGCAACTTCTTTATATGGCTGCTGAATGACCCGGTCATGAATAGAGAGCACAAAACACTGCAACTTTTACTTCCCTTCAGATTTTTAGACCTGTCTCCTTAGTTGGATAAATCAGTGCAGTCAGTGAGATCAGAGCTGGTGTTAATGCAGCTGCAAGCGGCCTCTGGTGAGTTATGTTAGTTCTCAGCACTATCCTGTTACCTCACCCCACAGGGATGGGAGCCTTTCCTGACGCATTGGGGCTGGCCAGTCATGTTCCTATGGTGCAGCCTCTCTGCTGCTTCTCTGTATTCCCACCTTTGCCCCTGCAAATGTCCCAGGAACACAAGCTTTGGTCTTGCCTTTGTTTCCACTCCCTGTCTCTGCAACCATGGGCCAGGGCAGTGGGTGGGATGCAGGGCCCAGCGCTGCACCCCAAGCTCCTGAGTGCAGGAAGCTGATAAGTTGGTGGCTCAGGGGGCATGGGGAGACATGGTGCTGGTGGCAAGGCATCAGAAGAACCTATGTCCTTCATAGAGGAATTCCTGTGCCCTTGCAAAATGCCTGTGTGAACGGAGGCAGGAAAATTAGCTGCAATATGGCTTTTTGTGATCGCAGAGAAATTGCGAAAGGAAGGAAAATAAAAAAAGGTTCAGTTTTCCTCTCGCTCCCCTTCCCCACAACGCTGGAAAGTCTCAGGAAGTACCCAGCCATCAGGAACAATGTGAAAAAAAACGGTACCATTTTCCCCTGGTGAACCTGGCAAAATCCCAAGCAGGGACCGTAAAACCCAGCAGAAGTGGGGCTCCCTCTTGCCCCTCATGGGAAAACAAGGGATGGGCTTCCTCCTATCATTTTCCTTCTCTCCCTTTGTTGAGCCCTGCTGTCATGTCCCCAGCACAAGAAGGATGTCTCACCTTGCCTGGGCACAATGGGGGCATGTACAGCAGCAAGGGCTGGTATGGAGTTTCCGATGAGCTCCCCATGTCTGGCCCAAGGGGGAAGCAGTGGCTTGCAGAAGGACACATGCGATGTCACTCCATCAACCTCTTGAACTTCCTATCTCACCCCCAAAATGTCTTTTGATTGAGCATTAAAGCTGCCCAAAAGCTGTCTCATCCTGCACTGCTCATGTCGATACAGACACTCTGGCTGTGACAATGGGGGGGACATGTGCCTGAATACATTCATCAAATCTTGCAAGAGCTGCAAACACAACAGTGTCTGGGCAGAACCAAATTTACCTCAAGCCACACTTCCCTGCCTGCCCTGCCTGTCTGGCACAGCTTGGTGAAGAAGAAAGGCAGGACCTGATTCCTTGTGTCACAGCCCTGGTGCACCCCTCACAGTGGGGTGAGGGGTGGTCTGCAGACAGGCTGGGCATGCTTCATCCCTATGTTGGATGTGGGGAGGACCCAGGATGGTGAGGAGCCTCCATGCTTCCAGGCAGCGTGCCACCAGGAACAAGCATCACAGCCCAGCCTCTTCCATGGACCTGTGCATCTCCATGGCTTGTGTGTAAATGTTATGCTTCCCCAAATAGATGTTTTTCTGGGAACGTCCCATGGCCCCACAGAGGTTTGGCTGGTTGGCATCGGATGACCAAAGCTGTTGCGTGCTCCCATTGTTCCCCAAGGTGGTTATTAATAGAGCACCGTAATAATAGGGGATATTTATAAAACACCTCCGTGCCTGGGAATCCAGAGCAATCCACAAACCTATGCAGGTCCATCTGTCAGCCTTGACCTGCTCTGGTGATTGACACAAAGGGAAAACGAACCCTATACCCCACTGAATGGTATGAGAAATGTGTGGGCTGGAGGGGCCGCTGCAAAGGTCTGGTGACGTGAGCACCAGCACTATGGTTCTGCAATGACACAGGGGCAGGAACACCCCAGCCCTGGTCACCTCCCTGCTAGCAGAATGAAACAGGGGAAGGTAACAAATGCTATTCCCCTGGTCCCAGCTTCAGCCTAGTGCTTGGGGGGAAGAGAGATGCCATTAAGAAATCAAAGCTGGCATGGTGCATGGAAGCCTGATCATGCCCAGGCTCCCCAGGACTATTTATGGAGTCAGGGCACAGCTGGTGAGGGAGGCTGCACTGTTACCATTGTCTTTGATGTAGGGTTTGGTTAGAAGGACCCATTTTCTGCCCTCCCATCACATCTGGACCATGGGATCCAGGACCAAGCTCTGGGACAGGCTGAGGATTTGCACAGGTAGCCTTGCTGTTGGGCTGTTCCACCAGGATCATAAAACCCAAACAAATCCAGCTCTTTCCCTCAGCCTCACTTGAGGAATTAGAGAAATGAGGCCATTTATGTCTTCACACGGGCGACTGAGCCTGGCAATGACCTTTGGTCACTTTGGAGCGGGGATGGATTTGAAATGTGAACCAGAGACCAGAAGGTGAAAACCTCCATATCCCATTACAAATCCCTGGGGATGCCCAAGGCTTGTCAAGTCACAGTGCTTTGCTGCTTATTTATTACTATTTGTCTATGACTGTAGCCACTGCCAGGGCTTGCATTACTGCTGGGGCAGTGGTCAGCTGCTGAGTGGCCTCCAGGGCCAGCTCGTGTCCCAGAAAGGCCAGAGGCTGAGACCCTGTGGTATTGCTTCTTGATGCTGGGAAAACACATTGGTCCATTCCTGGCAGCAAGCAGGAGCATCATGGTGGGTGACATGGTCCTGGACATACAGCCCTATACAGTAAGGGATCCAGCTAAAATATCTCTGAGCCACATTATAGTGAAAGGAATTCTACATAGTGTATATGCAATATTGTATACTGGCTTATTCACAACCAGACAGCACTTTCTGGTGGATTATTAATGCTTTAAGATAGAAAAATCCTCTGTCTGGCTTGAGACTGTCCTCTGAAATAGCTGCAGAATACCTGCATTTATTCAGCAAGTGGTTCACATGACTGTCCAAGGAAACTTCTAACCCATCAGGTAACAGTGGCTTCATGAGAACAGCAAGTTGGAGACAGTGTGGATTTCTTTTAAAAAAATACTGTATATATCTCTATAAACAGAAAATTCCCTTTCATCCCTTTTAAGCCTGTTTCACCCCAGTCCTTCCCACTAATCGTCTTATTTCTACTTTCCTGGGTGGCAGCCTCCTCAGAGGGGCTTTGCTGGGTTTGCCCTCTAGACAGAGCGACAGCTTCCCATAGCTGAACAATAGTGTTTGGAAGATGTCTTATAGAAGAAGTTTTAGCACCCCTGTGTGGCATCACTCTGCTATATGAGAGCTGAGCAGCGCATGGAAACTCTGCCTGAAGCTTTGGGGAGTCGGCAGCAGCCTGTGTCTGCTGATGGAAATGTGAGTCTGCCGGGAGGCCAAGCCCAGGAGGTTTCCCCATTAGCAGCTCAGCCCCTGCGGAAAGCCACAAACTAGCCTCAGGGCAGGGATGAACACCGCAGGGCTCTCTGAGCTGGGGTTTCTTGAGATACAGCAAGATCTCTTGAGACAGGAGAGAAAACTGCATGTAGAGAGCATGTGGTGATAAACTTACATAGATCGATATATCTGTGACATCAAATGCTTTACAGCACAAATGATGATAATTAATTTTCTTATGATGTGGGACAGCTGATGGAGGATGCTGAGCTATTAAGAGTCAGTGATTTCTATGTAGATGCATGGGCTCTGCTGTGTGTAGATGCATGAGCTCGGTAAAGTGGTGGGTTACTTCCCAAAAGGACTGTCTGTGGTGATTAAGGAGATAAAGTCCCATCTTCAAAGGTGAGAAAGTACTTAAGTGCATGTGTGCTGAGTATCCACAAGTTTGCCATCTGAAAGTATCCAGACACTGGTCAGTGATGAAAAGAGAGAACCAAGACCAGTGAAGATGAATAAAGCAGAGCAATACTGGTTCTGACCTCCTGACTGGTTTATTAGCTTCACTAGGCACTAGCTGCATTAAATAGGAACACTTATACACTTCTGCAGATGTGATGCAGCCTGTCAGAATCCTTGCAGTGTTTTGAATATACCATCCCAAGTCTCACTACCTCTCAGTGGGATTTATGCTGTTAAGCCAGTTCTGGAAACACCAGCCAAATAGTGTGCATTTCTTCAGGGTCCATTTAAAGTGCACCTGCAGGTGCTGGTAGAAGTGTGAAAAGCAGCTCCAGCAGTGAGCTAACCTGTGTGAGCAGCTCCTGGTGGAGCCAGATCTCATGTCTTTTCAGCTTTTTCTGACTGGGAAGCTCTTTTCCTTGCAAGGCTCCTGCTTCGTGCTGCAGCGTCTCCTTTTAACAGTCCCATTATTTCTGAGCAGCTTTCTAAGTCCCCCCCACCAGTAGAAGAAACCTATGGGAGGTGAAACAGTGCTGAGTGCCTGCTGCTCAACAGACCAAATATATTCTGACAGCTGTTCATCAAGAGTACAACTACAGAAAGTGAAGTATGGGACTGTAAGAAAGTGCAGCACAGGTCTAGTGCTGAATAATGGGGATTCCCAAGAATGGGGCTGTTAGTGGCTCTTCATTCACAAAGTTAATCCAATAAAGAGAGTTGTCTTGTGCAACCTTTCCAGTGCAGCAGCCGATATATGGAATAGGATTAACTTTGGGCTCAGAGTGAGTACACACAACCTTTGTATCCGATGCTGAATTATTCTGCCTCGGTGCACTGTTGGAGTCTGAATTTCTTATTTCCCATTTGCTTTCATTAGCAGAAACATAATTGTGGCCAACTTGAAATGACCACCTTGGTGAACACACAACAGAAACTTCTGGGTTTCACTGAAACACAAGTTAGTCAACTATAAATTATGATTATGTTGTTTAGGATCCTAAAACTTAGACTGAATTCTAGTTTAAATTATGTATCTGTTCCAAGTGTTTGTTTTTGTTACTTGTGTCAGGAGTAGAATCCAAAATACCCACGACTACATAACAGCTTTGGGAGTATCACATTTTCATCCTAGTGGCGGGGTTGTGCTGTATTGATTTTAGACTTCTTGAAAACATGGACAAAGAATAAACTGGCTCAACATAAAAAAAAAATCAAATGTAAAATCTCTTTGAAACAATGAAAGTATGCAGCTGTTGCACAATAAGCCACAGAAACTGCTTTTCTTGCTGTTGCTGTGCTGAGAGCTTCTGTTTCAATGCCAGCTTTTAGCAATTCCCACCTTATTTCATGCTCTAACAAACCTACAAGAGTTTTGTCTGGTCCAAGGTGCCAGAGGAGACAAGCAGCTCTCAGGATGAGTGGAGGCAGGAAAACACACTCAGCTTTCAGTGCAGCACTCGCTCTTGTTGCGCACAGAGGGAGACCTTGGCACAGGACAGCTTTTCTGTAGTTACTCCATGCCCAAAGGCTTGTACAAATCTCCCCTTTGGCCTGAGTCAGCTTTGGGCTCCTTTACTAAAAATCTGCCTCCTTGCAAAATCTTTTATCCAAGGCACATGTTCACCACCCCTAGTGCTGCCTCTGGGTCCCCATGTCAGCCTGGGCACCAGCCTGCCTTCTCCAAATTTGTGGAGCGAGTGAGGCTTTAGCAGATGTCCAAACTGATGCTATCAAGTCAAAGTGTCAAATTCCCAGGGGAACAGCCTGCCCTGGCAAGGGAGGCAGGTTGGGCTGGGTGCTGCTGGTGCCGAGAGAGGGTTTTTGGCTTAGCAAGTTCGGCAGGCATCTGGCAGGCATTCATAGGGTCAGTAGGGGGCTGATCAAGACAAATTTGACCTCCAGCATATAGAAAACATCAGGCAAGGGCCTTCTTTTTACTGCCATACCCAGTAAGAAAAGCTTAGCAGTTTTGGGGGGTAGACCCTGCCTTGCCCCCAGAGCAATGTGCTGTGCCCCTGCAAGCAGGGGTCTGGCAGGGAGGGCACAACAAAGAGCTGCTCAGCTGATCACAGCTTTACCTAGAGACCAAGATTAGAATAATCAAGGGAAATCCAGAGGACAAATGCCCAAGCAAAACCAGTGGTGGCTGTGACTGAAGAAAACAAGAGTTTGTGGGAGTTATTTGGGGCCCAAACTGAGGTGCCCCATGATGGTTTTGCAGGTCCTGCTACAGCCTCGATGGTGCTTTTCCCATGAGTCCCTCTCTGCAGAAGATAGGAGAATAGGTACAACCTGGGGCAATGACAGATTTTCAGTGTATTTCTGAAAGTCTTGATTTTACTTCTGTCTTATTATTAATATTATTATATTAATTTATCAATATTATTATCTTGAATTATTTTTGGATACAGGACTCTTCATCTCAAGTGCTTGCCCTTCCTCCAACAGGCAGGAGAGATGTCCTGGTGAAGGAGAGCTGATACAGAATGATGGGTGCTCACCACAAACAGATACATCAGATGTTATCTCAAGGCCGAATCTAAGTGTGGGTAATTACATTTCCCCATTTAAACTGCTGGCCAGTCTCAGCTGGATAAAATGTTCCCTTCCTAGCTTGAAGTGTTGCCATATCCTGGGAAACAGCTGCTGTGATGAAGTTAAGAGGGCAGTTCTGTCTGGAAAGGACTGGTGTACTTGTGGCACCCCGCTGCCCAAGTCCAGGTACCTGGTGGCAAGAGGCAGCTCCGCTGGGGGCTCACTCATATGCTGAGAGCCTCAAGAGACTTTCTGGGCTCTGGGATAGCCTGAACCAGTGCCTGGCTGGGGAGGGAGCACTGGGATAGAGAAGGGCTCAAAATAAGAAGAAGCCATTGTTGCCCAGAGCACTGCCTGCAGTGCAATGCTCGGTTTGGGACAGGGCCAGAGGCCTCTACCCAGCTGGGTGCCCATGCTCCTTGTAGACCATGCTGCCCCAACTACATGATTCTGGTGTGGCTAAGTTTGCAAATGAGATGAAGTCCAAAGACATCTGAGTCAAAAACAAGCTGAGCCAATGAGCCAGGTTAGTGAAAGCTGGTGAAATACAGACTCTGCCCTTTTCCTTCCTTGCAGCCCTGGTGAACTGCACAGTCTCTCAAGTAGGTCTTTATAAATGATCAAAGCGTCTCTGTGGCTTTTCAGGGGGTTGAGCTTCCACTCACAACCCAAGGTCCAGTTTAATAATGTAGTTTGTTAAATAAACAAGTGGCTATGCAGAGCCCCAGCACTGTGACGATGGAGAAGATCCGGTGTTCTCTTCCCACTCCAGCGCCAGCTGTTGATGGACATCTGTCTGTAAAACATTGGGCCTTTTATTGTTTTTAATGCAAGAAATGCCTTTTCCTGGAGACCACCACTGAATACTGCTTTGCTAGAAAGGCTCCTTCACAATCCAAACAGAGAGCAAGTGAGCATAGAGGATCCATTACCCAAAAACTCAACAAAATCTTCCTCACCCATGAAAAGTGTATGCACAGCGGAGGACGATCTTGGGGATGGGGCTTGGAGGAGGGGGGAGCTGTGCCTGGAGAGCGGTGTTCTGGGACCCACCAGAGGAAAATACTTCAATTTTTCTAACCGATAACTCTACCGCCTGGCTAACAAAAATAATCCCTTATTAAAGATAACAGGAATCTGGCTTGTATAATGCATTCATAGAGATTGATGTGCTTCCAGTTTTCAGAGTTTCTATACCCTCAGAGAGACTAAAAGCCACAATATTGATATGGTGAGGGGGACAAGCTCTCTCTCAGACACAGTTTAGGTTCATGTTTTTGCATGTGCATTTGAATTATGGGTTTAAATCTGATGTCATCCACCAAAATAGTTGTCAAGGTCTTAACCTGCCTGAAGAGGTGGCCCATTTAGCCTTGTACACCCTGGGGAGTCAAGGTGTGCGTGTATATAACAACCTCTTCTTACCGAAGTCATGAAGCCACACTATCTTAATTCTCATCCTTTTATTTGACTAGAGATTTGTTTTACTAAGAAAATATGGAAAATGCAAATGCCAGTAATATGTTCCTTTAACTGAGCCAAATTCCACATACTTCTATGCTCTCAGATACCTTCACCAGCAGCATTCTTTTATCTAGTGTGCAAAAAACACAGCAGGCTCTTAGAACAAGAAAGCTTGGCAGAACCACTGCTACCATCTCTGAGGTGGGCTGTGCCAGAGTCCCTTGCTGTGGCACAGAGGCAGCCAGAGGGCTACAAAAGCACTGCACTGCCACAGGTCATCTATAGTCACCTTAACACTGGCATACATGCCCCACATCTGTTTTGTGTGGGAAGAGGTGGTTTCAGCCTGACAGGTAAAATCAGTTCTTACAGATTGGTCCTGGAGGAGACATCAGTGGTAAGATAGATGCTAATTGCTAATGAGAAATGGTCCATCAGAACTGGCAATGGCCCCAGCTTTGAGGTGGTAAATAACCCCAGTGCTTTTTTGGCAGTAAAGCAAAAATCTGTTTCTGTGCAATGGTCAGCAGAGGAGAACTCAACCAGAGCAACCTGGGGTATGCAGGAGGGTCTCAGGCAGAGGGTTAATCCAGGGATTGTTTTACTGCCTCACAGGCTTCATGATCCATTTTCGTGCCCAGAAAAGGTTTACTTCAGTATAGGAAAGTTCTGCCCGTCTCAGAATAGCTTTGGTTTTCCGAAAACAGTTTGATGTCCTGCTTCTTAGCAGGTGAAACTGCAGCTGAGTGACATTCTCACATTATGCCGTGACAAGCATGGCCGAAAATCCTCTCATTGAGGAGCGCTAAGTTGTAGGGTCACCTTGTCACTGTGGCAAGGAGATCCCCATTCAGCTTCCACTGAAGGCAGGTTTGAGAGGTGGCTCAATCCATATGGCTCCTTCCTGGGACTCTGCTCTCCCACCTTGAGCTCCCTTATCAGTGGCATGACCATGAAAGTGCAGAGCCCGGATGTCCATCTCCCAGCAACTTTCATTCCTGTTTTTCACAGATGAAAAGCGTGATTTCCTCCTGGTAACACCCAGGAGCTGGCAAGTTTCAGCCTGGAGTGATTTCTATTATTTTTTTCTCTCTAAAGAGCTGTGATAAAAATAACCACCAGGAAAAAAGAAATCAGGCACTCAAAGGCTTGAAGGCCTGACACAACCTTCATTCACAGGAGCCCAAGGAGCGACAATACCATAATAAAGATCTGAGGTATCACCAAGAAAAATAGGAAGCAGCCAAAGAAATAAAAGGTCACCACAAGCTCGCTGTAAACACCCTTGCTTTGCACACATCCTAGTTCTGCTGGGTTGATTGCTAACAGGCTGGAGTGTGACGCTGCATTTTCGGTGCTACAGGTATTTATTTTACACTCTGGCTCTGAGTCTGAGCCTCCGAATGTAAAAACAATCAGAAGGCTGAAGTGTAAATTCTCCCTGCTGATTTATTTACTGTTGTGTTTTTATAGCACCACATGGCTCTAAGTTTGCACTGGGCCCATTCAACCAAAACCCATGTCATACACTTCCAGAGAAATGAATGACTTTATAAATTCTCTACAATAATAATCCCACATACAGGAATGCATGCAGAGAACACCCAGACGGGGCTGGAATGTTTTAAGAATATAATATTGTGCTTTTTTGGTCAGGGAAACACATTTCTCTCAGGGATATGTGGTGTGGCCCAGGCTCCAGCCCTGTCTGCCTACCACCTGTAATAAGCCCTTTGGGAGATTTTAGTTCAGGCCACCCAAACTGTGAGCTGGGCAAAGAGACATCAGCACTATGAAGTTAACAGCCTTAATGAAGCCCGGCCCAGAGGAGACTCAAAACATCCACAGTGGGGGAAAAAAAAGGGAAGAAAGAAAAGAAAAGGCTTTGATAGGAAAAACATCTGATCTGTGTTCTCTAATCTTTGCTTTGTTAGTTAAAGCATCTTTAAAGGGCTTAGTACCCCTGGAACAGGGACCTCTTTCTCTCCCTTCAGAAACACCAATTAGAAAAGCAGGAAACTGTTTCCAGAAAGGGAGACTCTTTAAAAGAAAATTTAGCTTTAGCTCAAGGGATCTGATTGCCTCTTTTTCACAAGCTATTATTTTTCCCCATTGTGTGGCTGAGCAACCATTTTCTCCAGGGTGAGAAAGCAGCTCCTTGTGCCGATCCTGCTGATGGAATGCCAACACAGTGGGGCAAGGAGAAGGGAGATTCATGCAATAAAGGGATGACCGTGGGCCATGCTTGCCCCTGTCCTGGCGAAGCAGAGATGCCACTGCAGGTTGCGGTGTCTAGGCCGAGTAACAATCATTTGGCCAGTGGTGGCTGCTGCTGGGAGTCCCTGCATCCTTTCTGATGGCCACCCTGCCTCGAGGCTGTCCTTCATCCCAGGCCATATCACAGCCCTGCTCCACTCACAGCTGTTATGGATGATAAACCCTCTCATCTCCACAGACCCTGTTAAACCCAGAGCCTAGAAGGGAAACATCTGAACAAATTCCTGGCTCTGTTCATGAAATTCCTGGACATAGTCCATGCTAAGATCTTTTTCTCTCTAGCAGAGTATTTTCCTTTGGACCTCAGGGATGTTACAACAGCTGTTTGTAAACAGTTTTCATCCAAAGTTAGCAGAGGGGTGAGCAGGGGAATCACATATCAACTTTGTCCTCTTGAACATCTAAACAATGTTGCAGCTACATTGGCACAGATTTAAGGAGTTATCTGAAAAGGCCAGTAGCCATCAGGCAGCTGCCCATGCCTGCCTCTGCCTGTGAACACACATCCAGGCTGGAGTGGGACTGGGGGATGCAGTGCTGCTGGAAGCATATTGTGCCTCTACTTGGGTTGAAATTCATGTCAGAGCCTGTGGCCAGGTAAAGACCAGGAAAAGGAGGCTTTCTGGGGAAGAAAAGAGGCAGAGGCTGGTATAAAGCTGTGTTTGAACCCAAGCCCTGACCCCCCTCATCCCAATCCAGAGCCCCTTGCAGTATCCAGCATTGAAAACCACATACATACCTTGGGTCCCTCGCCGTCCTCTCCATCACAAGTGCCTGCTCAGAGCCAGCTCAGCATAAACATCCTGCACCATAATGAAGGATAAAGTCTTGTCATTGCTGCATAAAGGATTTCTGGAATTTAGAAAGGTTTTGGTTCCCTATGCAGCCTGAAATGGTCTGGCCCCTGTGGGAGCTCAGTCCCATTGTGTGAAGCTGTTGCAACCGTAATACCTGGAGACACCTGAGCTGGTGCAAAAAGGGGGGAACTGCA
Source organism: Melopsittacus undulatus (assembly GCF_012275295.1). Lineage (NCBI taxonomy): Eukaryota > Metazoa > Chordata > Aves > Psittaciformes > Psittaculidae > Melopsittacus > Melopsittacus undulatus. Next base: position 14,713,254 of record NC_047538.1, on the reverse strand, counting down.
ACAATGTGTGGCCCTGACACAAGACCTCAAATGTAGGGCAGCAGGAGTTTGTCATCCCTCAGGAAGAGCCACAGGGGCCACAGCAGTGGGCAAAACAGGGCTGGGGGCATCTGCAGGCCCTATCTCTTTTTCTTTCCATGGTGTCCCTGAGATTGTGTTACCTGTTGTCACTTCTGCAAACAAGTGGATTTTAAGGTACCTTTAAAACTGTCCAGCAACAGCTCCCATCATGCATCACCCAGAGTGCATCTGAATAAATGAAAATGCAGCTTTTTTTCAGGGCAGTGTTTGCTCCCTTAGGCTCTTCTGTCTGGAGATACTTCAAGCTGCCTGATTTTTCCTGCTGTCACAGGTGGCACAATGCCTCCTCGCTCCTCCCTGCTGGCCCTGACTGACCAGCACTCTGTGCTGGCACAGCCCAGCCATACTGACAGTTCCTTGAATGTTTTTCTGAACATAATGGATTGGCACAGGCCATCAACAGAACCCAGAATTTTTCTTTCCATCCTTTTCTGTCAGTCTTTGAGCTGATGCTGGGAGAGCCTTATTTGCCTTCTTCTTCAACTAACACTTTCCCTTGGCATTAAAAATATCAGCAATGGTGCTGACACTGGCAACAAGTCTAGAATATTTTTTTCTGGCTCCAATGAAAAGGTGAGTTATGTCTCACAGTGCTCAGCCTGACACCAAATAATTCTGGGTGTAGATGTGTGTAAGGTGTGTAAGTGTTTTGGGTGCATCTGCTGAAGTTGCTGCTCGTTTTCTGATGCTACTCAAGGCCACCCAAACAGAAACACAAAAGGATGGAGTCCATGACCTCTGCAGATCTCTGGCAAACAATCATCAGCAGGAACTACCCGAGATGGGACAAGGAACTTTGTGGAATCCTGCTTTGGTGCCAGATTAGCACCAAGCATTGCCATGGAGGGTCACTGCAGTTTTCTCCAGAGTGCCAGTTGCCTAACCAAGGATTAAGCCACATGGTCTGAGGTACAGCCCTGGTACAGTCCTGGATGCTGAGGCCAAGTTAGGATGTAGGATGTTAGGACGTGCAGAGATGCTTATGAATGTTGCACCCCAAAGCAAACCGACCAAAATGTACATTGCAAACAATTGCTTAGTAAGAGAGGAGAAATAGAACATGGAACTGGCCCGTGGGCATTCCCATAGCATGAGGCAGAGGCAGGGAATTGTTTTTACTTGCTGCCAACCATGTCCACTTCCTGCTTTCTCCTCTTGCAGCCACAGACTTCGCTCGGTACCAGACACATTCCCTCCACTGCTTGCTGCCACTCAGATACTGCCTTACTTTTGCTGCCTGACCCATCACACTGAAACAATACAGGACATGTTTTACAAGGTACTTCTGTAGTGGTGAGGGAGAGTTTGTAATTTTATGGAGCTTGCAAATTGAACTTGTAAAGTCCTCTAAAGCCCATAGCTTGGGCATTTCAAACTACTGATGCTTAGGGATGAAGGCCAGAAAAGGCAGAGGTGAAAGGAGCCAAATTCATTGTTGATAGAACTGTAAGCACTGGAGCTTACACAAAGAATGAGTTTGAGTTTGTTCAACCATTAGCTTTACCGAATTAGCTTACCTGGTCTCCCTTGCAGCTTTCAAGAGTCTCCCAGAGCTAGTTATATCCTCGTGTGGATATGTGAGTGTGAAGGATTCAAGTCAGCACAACTGAGGCACTGAAAGGATCTTAATGAAACGCTTTTAGCTTGCACTTCACCAAATACAGCGGCATCCATGAGATAACTTACACCTCTGGCAACCTTTGTTTATATGCCTCAAAGGCTGGGGTGAGCACCCCTGGACTGTGACACCACAGGAATGTAAGGTACCTGCTGAAGCAGCCCCCACAAGGAATAAATAGCCATCTATTGTAAATCACCAACCATGAATGTAATTGAAGGCAAATGATAATAATGGTGAGTATTACAGCAGGACTTCTAATAAAGCCCACTCTGTGTCCTGAGCCAAGTGCTTTACCTGCCACTGTGGGCTCTGCAAGGTAATTATTCCACGGGCAGCCGGGATGATTGATGGAGATATTCATTAAACACAAACCTGACACTTTGCTCTCTAAGCCCAAATAATCCAACCAGGCTGTCTCTGAATAGGGTACCCTCCCCTCAGCACATTTTTAATGGGGGGTTTCAAACTAAAACCAGCAGTCAAGTACCAAAGCCCAGACCCAACGGGGGGATCCTGGCTCACTTCTGAGGGCTGAGGGCAGGTGCTCAGGCCAGAGCCAGCTGTGCACACACGGACCCTAAGCAGAGAGTATTAGGCTGTGACAGCTGCAGCTGGCTCTGAAATAAGCACCAAGTATGAAGAGATTATGATAGATTTTACTTGTATTATGAAACTGATTTTACACCATATACGAGGCAAAAAATGTCTGTCCCTCAAAGGGATGGAAATCCTTTTGCAGGGCCAGAGCCGCCAACAAAGCCAATCTCAGGCCTGCTGGCAGGGGTCAGGCTATTGGAGCATCTTCTCTGCACAGCGGCTGATCTGCAGCGTATGGCACAGAAAAAAATATCTGTATCCAATAGTCTGGTTTTGATTTGAGGGAGAAATGAACTGTCTTTGATTCTTTATCTTATCTTGTCTTAATAAAAACAGTTTTCAAATTTCTTTGCTGCTTTGGTCCAGCTGTTTTTGTCTGTAGTGTCAAAAATAGGGGACAAGGTAAGAAGGTCTCCTTTTCTCTTCATCATCACCAGCAAGGCGTATCATTCACATCAGGGATGTTCATGTTGTGTTGGCTGCACTTCTAGGATGGGGGTCTACTACAAGGTTCTGGGCTGCTGGCAGGACCTGTCTGTCTGTATTAAGGGTCTCTGCTTTAAGCAGGTTTGGAAAGAAATGGCCTCAGAGCAGAGGGGAGGCTGAAGTGGTGGGATCTCCAGCACAGCCCAGCCTAGGGCTCTTTCTGTCACTGCTCCATGAGCAGGGAGGTTTGGTCTGTAGTCAGCAGTGTGCCATACAGACACAAGTGTTAATTCATGAAGAGATCAATCTTACAGTGCTGAATAATAGTAATGGCATATCTAGTACCACCTCATTAGTCCCCTAGTACCTGCCCCTCAGGAGACCCTTGGCGTTTAAGAGAATAACAAAATCCAACTTATAAAAAATGCTCTCTTAACTTTTTTACTAGTATCTCTGCACCTATTAAAATGTCACAGTTGCTAGTAAAGAGCTTCTGTTACTGGTAAGATGCTGTCCAGCTGGTTGTGGATTTTTATGAGTATATTGAACTATGTGATTTGGGACCAAAAGGGACATGGACTCATTTCTGAAGCAGACCTTTTTTGTGTGACTGAAATAGTGCCTAATTCTCCTTTAGTTAATGTCACAAAACAATATCCATGTCAAAACTGAGGAAAAGCTTAATCATAAGATTAAAGAACCAAATTATAACTTCAGATGTTCTAAAACCTTGGCTGACAAGTCTTAATGAAAGGAAGTACTAATTTTGGACACCATAAAGTCCCTGCAAAAATGCTGTCAATGTTTGCTGCCATCACCTGAAATTAGATTTATTTTTTTAATAACTCTTCTGGGAAGTGGCAACAAGCATGCCTTGGGTAGTGAGCTGGTCCCAGGACAGCTCTCTAAGCAGGAAAAGGCTCTCCAGGAAAAAGGAAACTGTGGGGTCTCAGTGGAGCAAATAGCAGGTTTGTCTAAGGATGGAAGGTGCAAGTCACAGAATTGGAAAATGGGTTAGAAAATAATGACTTAAACATACGATCCAGAGGAACATGTCAAGTGGAGATGCCTTGATGGGCCATAAGAGGTTTGTCTGAATTCTTAGAAAGCTTTAAGGGGGTTTGTCTTTCCAGATGATCCATCAAGCAACCCTGCTGTGAGAGCAATGAGTCTGCCACAGGCAGCTGGTCCTAGTGCAGCCCTTAACTGCTCCACATTCTTGCCCTGCCTAGGGCTCATGCTGCCGTGATACAACTGAGTGTGGCTGAAGAGTACAGAGCTGCAATTCCTTGCTCTCAAAATACTGGAAAAACCAAAGAGGGTAATAAGACTGAGAAATAAGAGCTTGTAAATTCCCTGCTGGATATGGGTAGGTATTTTAAGCCTTGCCTGCTACCTGAGTGATGCCACTTGGACCAGCTCTGGCTAGGACTGTGGCAACAGTCTTGCTCCTAAAATAATGTGGATGTGAAGGACCAGCTTTCCTGGTAGCCATCTTCACTGTCCATAGTAAAAAATTCTTTCCCTTTGCCCATGATCAGCAAGTGGGGGTCCCTTCTGCAAGTCTTACACAGGGCACAGCACTCCCCAAAAGTCTAAGCAGCCCTTGAGATAATTCAAGTGGAAACCCCACAGTTTACACAAAGATAACCTCTGGGTCAGGAATTTAGAGTGATCTGAGCCACAAATTGCTGAGCAATAAGAGCGTTTCTTGTGCAAACTTGCCTTGCTCTTCCCCAGGCGTTGGCCACTGGTGGAGGCAAGAGATCGGCAAAGTGGATCTGTGGCTGGACCCAGTGCTGCCTCTTCCCAAGGCCCTGACTAGCAAAGGCAATGGTGGGAACAAGGGTGTCTGGGTCACTTTGCAGGGCAAACACTCCCAAAGCTGGATATTTTTACTTGCTCTTGACTCCCTTTCAAAGCCAGTGAAAGGCTTGTGGTTCTCAGGGCACATCCGACCCCTCTGGGATGGTCCCTCACTTCCTGCATTAACCAGGTGTTGGCTGCACTGCCTGGGGAAATCTGCCTGGGGAAGCAGGATGCATCATGGCTTCAGGCTCCCCTCACGGCACTATTTAGTCATTGGGGTTATGGGAAATAGCCTGAGCTATCCAGGAACTGACAGTGGGACCCCATCCTGTTATCATGCTCTATGATGGCCCATCAGGAAATGACATAAATACCCTCATTACTCTGTGCTTCATTTTTCATCATTGGGAAGCACCTTTTTGTTTTGTTTCTGCTGGTGGCAGGTGACCAATCACAGTGCTCTAGCTCCCCACATCCTGCTGGGCAAGGTCTGCCTCTGTCCCTCTGAGAATCAGGCAAAGGATGTGCCTGTTTGCCAGTGTTTTTTCTTGCTGCCCCAGTGATGTTGCCTGGGTCAGGAAATAAACCTATTTGGAACGTGGCAGGAAGGCAGGCTTTTATTAAGCTGTTTGTGTTGGATGTCTACATCAAGGTGGGTACTGCATCAGCGGGGACAAATGCTGTGAGAATCTGTGTTCACACAAATCTGGTTGTTTTGATGCAGAGTGACTCCAGGTCACTGACTCCAGCAACTGACCCCTTCCCTCTTGGAAACCTGCATCTGCCTGGAGTGACGTTCACCACAACATTTTTGATTGAACATTCACACTTTGTATCCTGCCTATCCTGAGGGAGAAGCTCCTTTTCTTTGGAAATACATTAAATAGTACTGCAAGTTAATTGCCTTCTGAGAGTTATACACAAAACTGCTAGGCAGGAGAAAAGTAGCCTGCACAGTGAATACAGGAAAGACATTTACCAGATGGATGCTGCTGTCTTTCCCTGCTGTGGTCACAAGCTCTTTGAGGACAGCAAGATGTATAACATGGGTCCAAGCAGCAGTGTGTACAAAGCAGGCGCCAGCCTGAGACCTAGAAGGAGAAGAGCCCTCTTGCTTTTCTCTGCTTGTCCTGATCCGAACAACCCAATGCATGAAGAGTCACAGAGAACTGTCAGAGGGTGATTTTCTGATTTACAGTGGGACTGTGGTAAAGTATTTCTTACTCAGTTAACAGCTGTTTTGTTAACTCCTAATTTCTCCCATAATCTGTATATTTTTTTCCCTACCCAGGGCATGATCTGTGATATATGATGGAGAGCTTTGCCATTTATCATGTGCAAGTGAAAGTATAAACTGGTTTTATTAGTTTTTGGAGTGCCAGGTCACATAAAGTAACTGGAGCATGTGTTTAATGTGTCCTGAGCAGTGTCTCCTACCTTTTCTGGTAAGACAACACGTCACACAGGAAACTTGCTTTATCTGGGTCAGCAGCAGGACTGCAGACTCTCTCATGCTACTGTTGGGGTGAGTTTTGCCTGCACTGTCACACTGGGGTTTGGCTGGGTAGTGAGATGGGCACCCTGAATGTGGAGATATTCAGGCACTGCGGGACAGGACCAAGGCATAGGGAAGGGACCGCTGAGTGACTATTCACAGTGGGACATGCACTGGTGGGGCCAGGCTGCCATCACTGCTGGGACACTGGAGCAATGTGTTTGAGGTCCATGGCAAGGAGCAGATGGCACAGAAAGACTTCAGATGCCTGGGTGGTTATTTGCGTACCACTTTAGCAAGTGATTGCAATGTCAGTGTTGAGAGCCAGGCCCTCTCTGCTGTAGGACTCCCCTTCCTCCTAGCTCTCGCCAGCCTCTGTGTGGATGAGCTGTCCTCACCATACAGCTGGCTTGGACATGACCTCACTCACCCAGGGCTGCAGGAACAAGAAGATGCTAGCAAAGCTCAATAGAAATAACATGCACAATATTGGGAGCAAGTTCTCTTAATGGGGACAATCTTACAAACCCCCGCCCTAATGGGAAGCCAGGAAACTGTTAAGTCTCAGCACCCTCTTCTTCTAAGCTGCAGACTGTGTGGTGGCACATGTGATGAGGTTGGCATGGGTAATATATCTTGATGCCATCCCAGGGCCACATGTAATTTTTAGCTATACTTTTCCTATACAAATAGAAGGAGAGGCAGATGTAAATGGTGTCCTGCACTTGTGTTTCTTAAGCACTGACTTTCCTAAAACTTCAAGAATCAAAAATTGTCTCCATTTTAGTTGCAACAGCATTACTGGGACTGTACTGGCACTACATGCTATACTGGCATTTAGGATGGTCTACCTACCCTTGGAAAAGGGTTTTTTTCTTTTACTAGAAATTATAGATAGGGGAAACTAAGTCAAAGCTTAGGAGTTGACAGAAGCCCAGCCTATATCTTTTGAGTGAGAGGTGAGGGATGTAACTGTGAGACCAGGGAACACTCATGAAATAATTTCACTGCAACCCAGCATGCTCCTGCATCTGAGACTCAGCTGTTTAGGGCAAAGCTGTGTTATGAAAGAAATAGTGACTCAGCCCTTTATGGGTTCCACTGCATTTACATTTCCTGTGTGTGAGCATCCTTAATTTTTTCTGGAAGGAAAGGGTGTAACCAATTCATTACTGACCCTGGCATCCCTGATCTGCATAGGATGCTTCTGCTCTGTAACTCTAGAATAACGGTGGTGATTATAAACACATGACAGAGATGGGTGAAGGTGGTGAAAACCATTGTAATCACACATGGGGCAATGTGCTGATGGATGGCCTGTGGTTGCATGATCCCAGGCTCTGGGTAGCCTGCTGGGCTCCCACATGCCGCAGGAAAGCCCCAAAGTGGCTCTGCAGCTTTCCCTGCAGGAATTAGCTGCCCCCACAAAGGTCCTCCCAACACTAAGCCGTTGCTATTGGGCAACAAAGAAAATATAATATCGCCTCTATGAAATGTTGTCATCCAACTCTCAGATCAGAGCCTGTGAGCCTGCACGTGCAGTCTAGACAGCCTGTGTCTCAGTCCTGCAGCTCTCAGCCTGTGGCTCGGGAAAGCCAGGGCAGCTGGAGCACAGAGTGACTGGATTGGTTTTGTTTAGTCCTGGCCCTCAAAGAATGGGCAAACACTGCTCAGGTTCTGGCACAGACTGGAGCCACCTTTGGGCTGATCTAACCTGTGCTAGCTGTCAAGCCTCTGAGCTTGATCTAGTATCATCTAGTATCATTAGTGGGCATCATCTAGTATCATTAGTGGGCCCATGTCCTCTCCTAACCTTAAATATCCTCTCTTGATTGTATTTGGATATCCAAGTTTTGCTCAAAACAACTTCCATTCTTCATAATGCCGTCAGAAGAACCTCAGCATGAGAACCAAATGTGGTTCTCCTGTCACCCATTCACTCTTACACAGACTATTAATCTGTGCAGGGGGGTGTGCATTATAAATGGTTTGATATGTATGTAAATCCCAGACCTAGTGTTGTTCTTGGCAGCCTCGTTCACAAGCTGATGTGTAAAACTCTTTTCTTTGAAATCTCCAAATAGTTTGCTGGATCTCAGCACCTTCTATATGAACTCATGGGGACTCAGTGTGAGAGAGATGGGCAACACCAGACTAACTTGCCCCTTGTTTTGGGGAAGTATCAGATCTTTCTCCCCCCTCATTCCAGGTTCATGCAGTTTTCTGGCTTGCCCCAGTAGCCCCAGTGTTTGCGAAACAGCTGCAGGTAAAACTCCAGTGACTTCATTGTCTTGCTCCTTTGAGGAGTTTTCACCATGATTTTTCTGTTAATCCCTCATTTTATTTTACATTTGTCTTCTGATTGCACTTGCTTAGACAAGCAAAGTGAGAGAAGGGATATAGAGCTTTGAGGGAAGAGAATTTGGTCTGAAGCCCTAGGCTCAGTACATTTGGCTTTTTCTCTGTTTTTTCCCTTTTAACTGAAAGCTTGCAAACACAGAAATAATTTACATTTGGATTATTAATGCCCAAAGCACTAGCAAGGAAAAAAATCCCCAAACCTGGATATTTCAGCCAAGCCAGCACTTAGACAGTATGAATTAGACCATTGTCTAATTGAGTATTTTACTTTTTATGCACACTAGGACCTGTACATTAAGGAAGAAGCAAAAATCCTTTTCTGGTGTTAAAAAAATAAAGAACTGAATCATTCATACTGAAAGGAAGATGTTTTTCCTAACACTGGCAATCATCAGTTAACTTCTGTGCTTTGATGCATAAGTGTTTCTAGCATACATTCATCTATTCTATTTATCCCTGCCCTAACTCAATAAATGTCACTATCCTTTTTATACATGAAAATGTTTGTGTTCTTGATATAAAATGGCCATTTATTATCCTATAGCCCTCTGGTCACCAGTGGATCTTTTGGGAATTATTTCCATGATCTAGTTGCCACAACAGAAAAAGATCTGTTCTTATCATGTCCTCCTTCCTTTTGCCAATGGAAATAACTGAACTCTCACATCCTTAAAAGGTCTCACATAGGCTCTTTGGTAACTTCCACTGGTTTGGGAATTATTCTTGCAATTTCCTAGCAAATGACTCAGAGCTGCTGAATATTTTTCTGTTGCAGAGAAGAGGAGGGGGAGTGTGTGCTCCTTACTGCAGGTAGAAAGGTCTGAAGAGCCTTTTGAAGTTACTTGATATTTGCTCCCGTTCTTAAACCACACTCTTGCTTCCAGCCTGGACTCTATTTTTCTTATAAAAACATTCCCTGATTTGTTACCCATCTGCATCTGCCTGGATTTTTGTTGGCTAAGTGTCCATGCCCTGAGGTAACACCATGGACTACGTGAGGATTTTCTCCTTACCTTGAAAAGACCTTTAACTTTCCAGAGCCAGAAACCCCATGAGCATGGGCTGCTGGTCAAGCCTGTTTTCATGTATAGAAAAGAAGATGCTGCAGATTGGCTATTGCTGGAGGCTTATGTTTGGCTGTGCTCTGGCAGGTGCCTGGGTTGAGATCATGCTGGGGAACTTCAATTGTGGCCAAGTTGATGTAAGAAAGGATAATCTAATTTGCCCTTTTTCCACCCAGCTGTTTTCTGGGATCTGTCAGGTGTGTGTTCTATCAGGCCTATCTCTCTCTGGCTCCCACATCAATGCTCTGAGCACCTCAGACACATCCCTGATACAACCATCCCATGTGGGAGGCTCATATTTTAATTTTCACAAAGTGATGTGTCTACTAGGACTTCATCTATGGGCTAAACTAGACTATCTTAAGGTCCTTTCCAATCCTAACTACTGTATGATTCTATGATTCTATGGTTTAAGCTAGAAAACACCTTAAGCCTCTCTCAGGACTTCATTTGTGTCTGTCCTGGTGTTAATGGTCTGGGCATGGGGTGACTGCTTTGCACTAGCTCTCCTAGTGATGGAGATGACAGTGATGGCTGCCACAGTACCAGTTTACCTCTGGAGGGTAGCTTGCATTTCTGTTTACTTCTCTTGTCCTTCCATACATCAGGCCAGCAGGTATAGTCAGCAAAGAACAGTCTGTCACTGTTTGCACCAGGCTTTACAGGAGCTACATAGCCAGTTGCAGGGAACCCACATGTGTCTATGTCAAAAAATTAGGGCTGAATCCTCCCTGTTCAGTATTGTGATGATGCACACAAATTCCCTACGAAGTCTAGACAAGAAACATAGATACATCATGTAAAACTGTTCCCAAACCTGGAAACCCAATGAAGGCATTGGCTCCCTCTAGGAAGGATGTTCATACATGAAAGTGTGACATCCAATGAAAAAGAGATTACCAGACAAAGAGCTCTGTTAGTTTCTTGCTTTTCAGTAGTTATGGATCATGTGTTTAACAGATTTCTACTCTATTGTCCTATAATTCCCCTCAGCAGAGAGACTTATTTTAACCAAATGGATCACATTTTTACTTGTTTTTCTAAGAGCAAACCATGTGTGCACCAGGGAAGTTTTTATGGGCAATGAAGGAGCACTTATAGGTGCAAAGTATCAACATTCCTGTAAAATTAAATTAATTACCTGTTGGGAACAAGGATTTCTTTTTTCCTTGTTTAACTCAAATTCCTAGCTCTGCCCTCCAGTTCCCTTCGAAACTGGGAACTCGATCAGATTAATCAAGGCGAAAGGCATTTCCGCTTGCTATTCAAAACATTGCAACTCCCCTTTGTCCTTATCATAGTGCTGTTCAATCACTCACTGCCATAGTGGAATGGGCTTGGCTGGGGGACAGGGACAATGCGTGTGCTTCCTTTGACTCAGATCTACTTTCCTTCTCTTTACAGTCACTGTAGCACCTTCCATTGCTCAGAGCCCAGAAGTAAAACCTCCTCCACAGGTTGGTCAGAGCTGGCAAATGGACTTATGAAGGAATCTACATTGTAATTTCACTCGGGCTCATCTGTCCTAAGAGGTCTTTTGCCTGCGGAAAGGACTCAGTCAGAGACTGACTGACTGACTGACTCTCTGCCTCATTTTTACCCTGCTTCTCTGAGAAAGATGCATGGTTTTGCTATCCTTCTTTTATATTTCAAGTGGCATCAGCTATAGAACATGGGCTGCCATCACATCCTTTCCTTTTATTTCAAAGGAGTCTTTAGCCTGTGCCAGCAGACAGCTCCACTTTGCCAGGAATATGCTCAGAATTCAGTGATGAAGCATAAAGTGTACTGGATATAATAATCTGGAAGGAAGGAAAGAAAGGATACAAGAGATGGAGCTCTACAGGAAAAAGCATAAATCCAAGAAGCTACTTCAGATTAGAGCTGGGGAAAACTCTCTTTACAAACATCAACCAGTTCCTCAGAACATGTATTTCCAGCTTCTCAGGACATTACTTTGTCACTTCTGATGGCAATACAGCCTCAAGAGCTGACTGCCCAGTTGTCATCTGTACTCCTGAAAGCTATTTGAAAATCAAGGGATTTCAGAAGTTCATCAGTCAATTAATTTAATCATTTAACTGTAAATATATAGAAAGCACAATCAAAACGGTGGAATCTCTAGCAAAAACCTTCCCGGTTGTTAAAACCTTTCAAGGATCTGGACAGCAAAACTTAGCCAAATACAGTTTATATGGCCCCCCAGGTAGCAGTCATCTGACCACAGCCTTCATAAACATCTCTAGAAAACGTGCATGTGAGAACATAAACTGCAAAGGTGGGCTGACCTCAGCTATGTACCATGTCCCCAGGATGACACACTCTTCTGTACTGCAGACTAAGTCACCCTCTGTGGTCTTCGCAGCAGTTGCAAGTTACAGCCATTAGAACCAGATGGAACCACCTAGAGCTAGAAGTTATTTTTTCTTACAGTTGGCTCTGGAGTCTTTATGTAGTTGATTCAGGAGATCACTTGTGTTAGAGATGGAGAAGACTCCATGTGTGTTCCCTCAAGCCCCCTAGAACAGAACCCTTCCTTACAGTCCTTTGTGCAGTTGGCACCTGCAGAGTTTTAAATATCCTGCATAAGGGGTTTCTCTCACTTCTCTTGAAAAATGACTAGAACTCATCAGCTGGATGTCCTTGTAGCTTGAGCATACTCATGGTGTTAGTACAAGTCTAGAGCCAGGTGTATACATGGATCTGAGCAGGCCCAGCAGGAATTACCTGCTGAGATGATCTGACTGGGGACTGGACAGTGCGTATTGGCGTGCAGGAACTTGGCACCTTTAAGACAATTCTGTGGTCCTGTTCCTGCAGGAGGAGGAGTTTCCCCCTTCCTTTTTGTCCATGTGACACACACTGAAGGATCCCTGAAATATTAAAATAAACAGAAAGCTTGACTTGCAGAACCTGTCTGCTAAGCCAGGAATCACATTTCTTGCTGCAGTTTCAAACTGTCATCCAGAGACTTGTAAAACATTGACAAAACCCCCTTTGCCCCCAGAGCTTTCAACAAAAACAACAACCCAGTACTTGCACCCATCCCTGAAAGAACAAATATATTAGTCTGTTCCTGCTTCACTCTCCTTGCTTTTACCCTTACAAAAGGAGGAGCTCTGAGCATATTCTCCTTTGTATTTCAATTCCTTTTCCATTCTTTCTGTTATAGCTGATTTAAGGATTAGAAGGCCCCAACATGCCAGATGTGGGGGAAGCAAGCTTAATGGATGTAGTAAAAGAAATGTAAGGAAACCCCTGATCTAAAGGCCCATTTCCTGCTAACTCTCATCACTGCCTGCTTTCAATGAGGAATGCATAATCTCTTGTTCAACAGAGCACTGCTAGCTTGTAAAGTGGGACTGTTCTGAGGCTAGCTTAGTAGTACAAGGTGTCGTAAAACACGGGATTCCTATGAGATAAAGACCTCTAACTAGATTATAGATGGATCTGAGCAAATATTACATATATGCAGGCTATGTAAGCTCCCTTCCTCAGTGACCTGCAATAGCCACCACATACACACACAAGGGTTGGGTGGGGTGTCTGTGGACCTGGGAGGTCTGTGGCACAGCCAAGAACTGAGTCCAGGTCTGAAGGATGACTGTTTCTGTTCTGCACAACAGACATGCCTGTTTCTTCACCTTCATTCAAATAAGATGCTTGCTCCATTTCTGTTGTGAAAAGACAGGGATTTCCCTAGATGACTTTATTTGAAAAAATCCAAGTGAACAGAAATGAAGAATATCCATGGCTGGGATGAGAGCTTCATAGTAACTGAAGCATTTTCTTATCCCCTAACCCTTCTTGGTACTAAACAGATATTAAGAAGGATGCTGGAAGTGTCTTGTTTGACTGAGACTCTTGTGAGTTTATGTAGGGTTTTTCAGGTGATGATGTTTGATGGAATATATCCCAGAGCCTTCTGTCGTCGTGTCTGAAAAGAAGGTTCAGCTTATCTGCCACCCACAGGAGCGATCAACTCTTAGGGTGAAAAAAGTTTGACTCATTTCCAAAGGAGCTTGGTGTTCTTTTTGCCCCTCAGCAATCTTAAGTAGTGGGATTTGAGAAGGTGTTTGATATGAAAGAGCAATTTAATTCTACATCCAAGCAAGCCAGTGGACACTATCCCATCCCTAGGACCAATAAATTTTACAGCAGCTGCTCACAGAGTATTGCAGGTTAGATGCCCAGTGCTTTCAGCAATTTACAGTCAACAGCTGTTTTTAAAACAGGGGTTTGTTTGGTGAAGAAATACTAATCATACACAGACAGATGGGTTCTTTCCTTTTCTGATTTTCTTAGGGAATGCTCTGTCAGCTCTTTGAACACACAGATCTTGCTCATCTCAGAGGAAGGTCAGAGGGGGTATAGAGCAACCTTCTCTTGCCTACCCAACTAGCAGGACCCAGATGAGGCTGTTGGACCTCTTTGGTGAACAGGAGCATTATAGGATCTCTCCGTATTGCCAGTCTAGAAGAACTTTGAGAGATGCATTGGAAAGCTGGATACACCCAGATGAGACCTGCGGTCCTTTTGGTTAGAGGAAAGACAGAAAGGTGTCAGACAAGAGATAAAGCCTTTCTAAAGCAGCAGAGAGAGGGGGCAGCTGGCTGGACTGTGGTGCCCTGGGTTGGGTGGTTGACACCTTCCTGGGGATTTGTTCTTTGGGATTTCTGCCTGCATCTGCAGAATACCATGCTGTGCACAGCAGATGCTGAGACCAAGCATAAGAGCTTTACTACCAAAGAGTCCAGTGGATGACTTCAGGAATTAACCTGGTTTTGGCAATAGTTATAAACCAAACACGGTCTAGGAACCATCTTAAAGTGAAGAGTGGGAACAACTGTTTTTGCCACTTTGGGGAGAAGTATTTACATAGGTCAAAATAGTCTAAACAGTCTTTACCTCAGTGATAGGACTAACAAAGATGAGAACTGGGCTGGATTTTAGCAGTAGAGCTGTCGTAATCTCCTGAATAGGAAACCTTCTGCCCTGGGGATGTTCAGTTCAGTTTAAGGGTGGACTGACCATACAAGCCCCAACTACGGAAGATGCCAGAAAAGCACAGACTTACAGAGGAGGTGATAGAGAGATGATGGGAGAGAGGAGGGCATAAAATTGTAGGCTTTTATTAGGTGTGGATGATAACAAATGTGTTAGGCAATTGCTGCGTGTTTGGCACCCCAAGAAAACTGACTACAGAGCCAGCATCCAGGGAAATGAGCTCTCCAAACTGTAGCTTTGCTAAGAATGTAAGTCAGCTCTTTATCAAATGATGCAGGAGATCAAGTGAGAGAATTTGTTTCAACTGAACCATCAAATCATTGCTAAGTCATTGCTTGGGCTCATCTATACACACAGCAAAAGCATCTGTCTGGCTCACTGGCCTCCCAAAGTGCTGGCTCAGTGGTTTGCAGCAATTCAGGCACAAGTGTTGGAAGCAAGGTGTGAGATGCTGCAATGAAATTGCCAACTGACAACTTCCAGGGGAGCTCGGGAAGCTCCGTGAAGCCTGTTCCCTCTCACACTCTTTGACTTTCATGACCTCTCCACAGATGTGTAAATGGCACCTGAGAGGCCTGTGTGCAGAGCTGGTAATTTCTCCTCACCCAGTCTATCCCCCACCGGTACGCAGAAACATGCTTGGTGTGAGAAATGTGTCCTTGGCACAAAGCCAGGGCCCAAACAGACAAAGAAATAATGTTTACCCCCAGGGCCTTTCTGACAAACAATAAAAAAGCAATAGAGTCAAGATAGATTACGCGTCAGCTAAAATACTACCTCTTCCTGCCAATTCTTATAAAAGGAGGCAAAGCTGCTCTTCATGCTGAACTAAAACTTCTGTTAAAATACTCAAGGAAAACAATCATTTAGACAGCATCTTTCTTTCTGGCCAATGACAATAGTATTCTTGTTAAACCTTTATTGCACCAGTTGGCTTTATAGGATGCAGCAGGCAGTTTGCTTGCTTTGAATACAGTTGCACAATGGAGTAGAGGACTTACAGCCCAAGATGAACAGTCTGGTGATAGCATCTTTACAAGCAGAGGAATGGATCAAATCCAGCTCTGGCAGGTACAGTAAGCAGCTTTAGGTTAGCTGTTGGCTTATTTCTGCCTGTGAATACCCATTGTCAAAGGTATCAAGGAAACCATTGCCACTTGGGCATCAGACGGTTTGATAAATGGGAACCCCAGGCTGCCTTCACCTGAGCCAGCAAACAGCATGCCAGCTACTAACTGGATGCCTGTGCTCACCTGAATGGGTCCTAACCACAAGGAGATGAATAGGCACCATGTGAATATTTTATTCAATAAACTTGGCTCTGCTGTTGTGTGAAGGGTGAGGCATGTGATTTATTACTTACAAGAATTTGGACAGCCCCTGGCTTAACCTGAAAACACTGGCAAGTGTCAGGAAAGTCACGAGCTTTACACATATGATTATCAATTACTTTTATTAGCAAACAATTCTGGATATCCTCCCTTTTGAAACAATGCCACTGGCCAAGTAGAGCAAAACACTTATATGGGCCTAAGGTTGCAAATCACACCCTACATTTGCAAATAATCCATAGTCACAGATTTGTCTGGGTAATATCAGTGAGTGACAATGGTTATGTTTAGGAACAGATTAAGAAAAGGGCTTGCACTTCTGCAAAGCCTGAGTAAGTTTTCAACAGGCACCACCTATAGCAGTGTTCACCACAAACAGAGTGACATCGAGCTGTAACTCACTCCACTTGTTTTGATGAGCATTGCTCAGAGTCTCTGCGCATGTCTATGTCATGGCATGATCTGACAGAGGAGAATCATGCCATTTTCAGTGAAGAATATGACCAGACAGATGAGATAAGCTTGAGGTAGCTTCCTTGGCTTGGCAAACCTGAAACTTCCTGTTACAGAAAACTACCCTCTGCACTCAACAGATCCTAATTTTAAATACTGAGCTTCTATGTTAGTTATCAGATGAAAATGAATGTTTTTGTGAGTCAGTCAGATCCTATTTACAGCCCTCCATACTTGTCTAAACCCACAGATCTGGCAGGAAGACAAAATATTTACTCACAAGCATCTGTACCTGAAATGAAGAGTTCAAAGTGGTAATATAAATTATGTATTTACTAGATTAAGTAGGATCTATTTCAACAAAGGCAACTGAAGCATGGAGTCCTGGCTTTCCCAAAGCCCAGGGATGAAGTTTGTACACTGGAGATCCAGTAATATGTCACACTGTGCACAGACACTGGATATTAAATTCTGCATAAAAGACTCACTCGTTCTGCATGAGAGTTCAACACTTAGTGGTGTCTTGCTTTAAGAGAATGTTCAGATCTTAATTAAGCACTTAAACATATATGTAATCAAAGCTGTTCAAGGCCAAACTGCAATGGAAACTAAGCCACTTCAGTTTAATGGAGCAGAAGAGTGCAGATACCTGGTAAGAGATAACCACTCTTACCCTGGGTGAGAGGGAAAATAGAAACTGCCTTTCAAAGTAAGAATAGCAATGGAAAACTAAGAAACATATCTAGAAGTAACAGACCCCATTATAGCCATATATGACCAGTTCCTTAGTTCAGGAAGCACTCATAAATACCTATTTCTGTTCAGAATTTTAAAAGAAAGAAAAGTGCTGTATTTGTATCTTTCAGTGATAATGACATCCTCTCTGGTCCATCAGGAACTGGGGAGAACTTTCAACAGGAAGCAGTCAAGTGCTTCCAAGCCAGCAGCAGGGGGAGCGGTATGGCCTGTTAGTGTTGGGTTTAAGGAAATTTTAACATGAGGGGAATTCCACAAGACTCAAAAGAATTGCAGCTTGTGCCAACATTTGAACAGGGGTAAATGGGAAAGCCCAGGCGGTATCAAGGCAGTTAATCTGATATTGATTCTGGGTTCTGTTGTGGCTGACATGGGATACAACCACTGAAGAACTGAAAGGCAGCATATTTCATGCCAGTCAACATAGTTCTGTGGAAAATAGGTTTTGTCAAACTAACATTATATTGGGTTTTCTTTTAATGGAATTACAAGCTTCATTAATAAAAGTGCTTGAGTTGATACAATATAAAGAGCTTTTTTAAAGCACAAGGTTTGTCTGCAAGATATACTGATAAATATAGTAAGCACTTTACAAAGCAGTGCAGCATTTCTTAAGTTGATTACAATTTGGGAACTAATAGAACACAAAATAGATGTAAATGAGGAATTGTGATGAAATGGGGCTGCTCCTGTTACTGTCCTAGTGGGCACTGCTCTAGACAAAATAGATTTTCTTAAGGATATTGAACCAAATGCAAATTTAAGTAGGGATAGCACCTAGAACTGGCTCAACAAGTGAATGTGGTCGTTGGCAACAAGGATGAAGAGCAGCTCTATAGACTGCTGTGGAGCTCTGGCTCATTTGAACAATACCCACTCGAATTTGAGCAAACGAATAAAACCAAACAGCCAACGTAAAAAATGGAGGTCCCATTTCTAAGATGTGAGACCCTAAAAGCATTAGAAGAGACCTGGGGAGCATAAGAACATCAGCACAAAACTACGGCTAAAAGCATTTGAACTCAAGAGGCTATCAGGGAGAGATGAAAATGATATTATTGTTGCCTGAGGAATTAGGGAGACCGCTGCAAGAATATTCTGTCCTATTCTTGCATCTACCCTTCAAAGGGATGGGTTAAAAATTGGGATGCACTCAAAAATGTATATCTAAATGAGACAAGGTTTGAAAACTCTGACAGTTAATGAAAGGCTTATGGAAATTAATCTGTGTAGTTCATTGAGGAGAAGCTGAGAACAGACTGTGAGGAAGCCTGCAACATTTTCTGTGCTCATTTGCACTTGGAGTGAAAACAAGTTTTAAAACCTGACATCCTTCATGAAATGGATCTCCTGCTCCCTGAGCTGTTCTCATCACAGTGATCCTAAACTCTAACGCATCCTATGCCAAGGGTAACACGGAGCTGAATTTTAACTGGAGATCGATTACATTTCTTTCTAGGTAAATCATTTGCTGGTGTGTGCAGCTACAGAATTACACACCCTGATGTCATGAACAATTTCTCCTTGCACCCAAAGAGGCCATGTGGCTGAGAAGCAGCTAGAGGAAGGCGAGGACTGAACTGTAAGCATCCTGGACTCTAATCCCACCTAAGCCCCTGCCCGATATTTTGAACCTGAGCAAGTCATTTAACCCCCTCAGCCCCCAGCCCAGCTGTAGCACTGTGCAATAGTCAAGATTGGGCTGAAAAACAGATGTTGCATCTCAGCTGAGCTTTACATTTCCAAAAAGTAACTAAATGGAAAGACCTGCTGGGGAATGCAGGCAAGCGGATGAATGGGGACTGTTGCAAATACTGTAAATTCACACTATTTACATGGATTCTTAGGGATAAAGGAGGAGAGGTTTTTCCCTGGTGATCAGTTTATCCCAATAGCATCCTCAGCATTAAATTCACAGTGATAGCACATCCAGTGCTGCCAGCAGCCAGATTGGAATGTTGTTCATTGACAGCCTGGGCAGTCCTGCTGCCTCAAGCAGGGGTGGATGGTGAGAGGTGCTTTCTTGCTACCAGCTGGTTTGGAACAGAGCAGCAAGCCTTGCCACAGGAGAGCCCTCTGTTTCAGTTCTTGCTTGCCTTGTATGTCAACATTTAGTCATTGCTGTGGAAACAGCAACACACATCCACAGGGAAAAGTAAAAAAGAAAAAAAAAAGATGGGGTAAAGAATAGAAAATGGTATTTTAAGGCACAACCAATTTGACTGGTTTTGCCCATTTGACTCAGGAATGTGAGTTTGTTTTGCCATATGCTTGCAAAGGGAAACAGGAATTGAGAAGGGAAGTGGTACCAAACTGTTTACTTGAAACTGTGGGCAAGACTGGGGGCCAGAACTTCTGGGAATCCCATCAGGCATCCTCTGTGTGCGCACAGCTCTCTGGAAGAACTGCCTGGGGATAATGCTGCAGCAGAGCTGCTGTGTTTTCAGCTACATTCCCTTCTCTCCAGGGCTTATGGGTAGCCTCACATCTTGGAGGAGTTCCCTTTATGATGAGAGTGCTTTGGGCAAGCCAGATCAGAGCTGAGGCTAGGCAACTACGACCAGAGACATATGCAGGAATCTGAAGCTCACTGGGTTGGATGTGGAAGAATACAGCACCTCCCACTCATAAATACAGCTCCTCTACTTTCAGGTGGATGATATCTGCAGGGTCAAACTGGTGTAATGCAAAGACTTCCAAGATTATATGTTGGAGGCCAATACAGAGGAGCTCTGACTATTAACATCAGTTTATGTGTTTGCCCTGCCCTGCTTCAATGTACATGAAGCTTGTAGGCTGCACATCTCCTGAGGGTTTTTCCAATCAAACCATGTAACTGAGTGTTGCTGCAGTGATGTCTCCATCCATCAACAACAAAGAAGCAACAGAGTTCTGGGGCTTCTGACCTTTCTGTTCATATGCAACTTGCACTGAGAAAGCAGTGATATCAAAAAGATAATACTCAAAAGACTTTTGTTTATGAGACCTATCTGGTTACAAGCAAAGTTTCAGTGAGCGATATACAAAAAATGCTCATATTTTTTAAACTTCATTTAAATTGCTGCTAATGATATGTACCTGCTGCATAATAAAACCTAAATGACATTGGGAAAATACTGGGGTTTAGTTAGGACATAGAAAACTGCATAAGTTTTACATTTGAGTTATATTCAATTTTGGAAAACAAAAAAAAAAAAAGTGGTGACTGTGATCTCCAATGTGTATTATTTGCTTCATATATACCAACAAATTAGGGGAAGATTCCTGTGTTTCTGTTTAAAGTAGAAGAGGGATATCTAGCTTTGATTTGGAGGAAGAGCCATCAAATACAGTGAAGAGTAGTTATTATCTGTTGCACTTGGCAATGGGTACATCCTGAATAAGGATACAGGGATGTGCATGCAGAGACCCGAGGAAAAGTCTAACCTGCAAGAAAGGTCATCTTGTGCTGCCAGTTAGGGCTGCAGGGTTTGTTCTTCTCAGGCTCTAGTCTTTCAGTATGACATTACCCTTTGTCAACAAATGCCGAGTCTTAGTGAAACCCTGGAGAAAGGGGAGACTGCAACACCCCCAAGGCCTTGGCAATAGATATAGAAAATCTGTGTGTGTGTGTTTAGATCCTTGATTGCAGAAGAAAAATGGCATTAAGTTGGCACAAGAAAGGAATTTTATACCTGTCAGTTTTTGCACAGGTCTGTAAATGGCAGAAACTTTCAACTTCTGCCAGAAAAGCATCAAGGTTCCCAGATACAAAGCCAGAGAAATTATATATCTAGACCAAATACAAGAATTTGGTTTTGATTTCAATACAGTCAGTCTGGATATAAGAGTTGAATAAGTCTGCAGAGACTTGATGTAATCTAAAATGGAAATAATTCTTGATATGAAGGGTCACATATTACATTTCTGCACGCAGATCGGCCTGTGGCTGATAAGCACCAACATAAGCCTCCTTAAGAGATATATCGAAAAGCTACACTGGGTTACAATAACTGATGTTTGAGAAAAGTCTAAGGAGCTAGGATGTTGGAACTGGAGACCAAGCATCATTGTGCACAAGACAAAGATGACCTAAGTTTTGTCCTCCCCATGCAAGTGCTTTCCAGGTTCATGTGATGGTATTTGTGCATTTTCTGCCTTCTCACATGGGTAGGGACTGTTCTCCCTGCTTAGGCAGGGTTGCAAACCCCAGTCATCACCAAACTGGTCTGTTGGTTCCAGCTCAGCACTGCACAGGGACTTTGAAGTAAGGTCCTGAAGTGACCTAACACCAAGGAGGAAGATACAAAATGGCCCTGCAGCAGATGTGTGGTGGGATGCCCTTTACATGGGTCTCATTGTGAATCTTGATTAACTCATAATCTTCAAGTCCTTCCACAATTCAACAATTAAAGACAATTAAAGATAATCTTTACACAGGTGTCAAGCCACTTGCAGGTCTTCCTAGGATTCAAACTAGTGCTGCTGGGTCCCAGGTGTAAGATGTGTGGGTCAGGCTCTAGGCAGGTATTTAGGGTTGCCAGTCACCTTGTCTGCCCTTCCCTGTGGCTCTCCAATTTCCATTAGGAAACAGTAAAAGGAGCTTTTTGGCTTCTGTGCCATGTGAAATCCTTTCTTTGAGAGGGTGTGTAACTTGTGCCAGGCCTGCACTGTGAATGCTGAGTACATGCAGTCCCTTTTGAATCACAGGAAGTATGTAAGCTTTGGAGATTATCAGCCCATTATTAACATTTCAGAAAAATATAAAGTGGTTTCCGCTTTATCTGTTTACTCTGTGGCTGATAAAATACTAACATTTTTCAGCCTCCACTGAATAATCCCTGGTCCCCATATTCCCAGACAATATGGTGTGTGGCTTAAACGGATCACCCCAAATGAAGCTGTTTCTCTTGGCCAGTGTCATACAGGAAGCTGGTGAGAAAAAGGTTGTTTGCACAGGATTTAAGCATTTAAAAAAAAATTATGAAAACGTGATGCTGAGGAAAACATCAGGCAAGTAGTAAAAGTGCTTTGCATGTGCGCAGCTGTTTCCTGGACATTTCTTTCTATTGCAGGGGCGCTTGGTTTACAGGAAATTCCAGTTCACACACAATGCCAGTCTCCCCAGAAAACGGGCTCTGGGCTCGGCTGTATTGATCTGCTTTGTGCAACTGGCGGTGCTGGTGATTTCACCACCTGCATGCCCACAGGCAGCATGGACTGTTTTGATTTGATCCTAACTGGTTTGTAGGAAATAGTAGTAAATTTGCTTCCATCTGTTTTATAGCTGGGCTGTTGTTTCTCATGGTTAGGTTTAGACCTGCCCAAATTAGATATCGACCCAGATATAACTTAGCACTTAAACTCTCAGGACAAGTGGCTGGCCCTGGGCTTGTGCTGCACATGATACAGACTTGTGCTTATTGTGGGAGTTCCACTGGAAGGAAGCAGACCAGCAAAGCACTGGCACAGGCTGAGGGTCTCACAGCAGCCTTCTCGGTACATCCAGAATTTATAGCAAGTTGAGGGGTCCTGAGAAATTAATTGTTTCTACCAGCTAAATTTTCCGTGCTATTTTTCCAGCTTTAGAATAGTGACAACAGGAGATGGGTACAGACACCAGCAAGCCTGGATAAACTACAGATTTCACATTTTCTGTTGGATAAAAACCCTAACACACTCCAAACACTGGTATGGCTCATCACATGGCAGACCCAGACACATTCAGTTCTCATCCGGAGATGCTGGGAGCAAGACAAGTGTGAGCAGGGTTAGCTGGAGTTCCCATTCTGCTGAGTTGGCAGAAAGCCTTGTAGCTGCAGATGCAGGGGGACTGGGATGATAAATGGACTTTGGAAAGCAACCCAAACATGTACATACAAATTAGTATTTAACATACAGTTGCTATTTGCAAATTATCCCCTTGTGATTTAGCTCTTGAATGAAAGCAACTGTGTTAGCTGAATAAACAGTAGCAGAGGGAGCTACAAGAATGCACCTATACTCCCACCCACAGCTGTACCCTGGAGAGTCCCTATGCCAACCCTGTACGCACGTTCATGAGGCACGCAGACCCCTTCCATGTGCCGCGAGAACCATCAGCCATGCTCTCTTCTCCCAGCCTACCACGCACTGTACACCACGTGGGCCACCCTTGTAAGCCACTAGCCCCTAAGTCAGCGGACTGTGAAGAAGGGGCTGATGGCAAGTTGTGCTGTCAGCACACAGGTTGCTGGTGAAAGGGAGACAGGCTGCCAGGTATTTTGGCAGATAGTTTGGTGGAAGACAAGCTGGGTCACTAGCTCAGGTTTTTAATGGGAAATGATGTCATGGCAACACATGAATCATAAATAATTTGACACCAAAAGGAACAAGCCACGGTGGCCCAATATCTGAGCACCTGCCTTGATATCCGGAGTGACGCAGTGCGCTTGACGCAGCAGACCAAGCACTGACGTGTGTTGTGAACCCTCCAAAACCCCAGAACTCCTCCAAATCTCAACAATCAAAATGAGACCTTCCAGCCTGGCCTGAGAATGCCTGTGCTGAGAGCTTGCACTGTCCTGGGCCTCTGGAAGGGAATAGGGCAGAGGTGAGGAAATCAAGGCTGGGCAGCATAGCAAGCATCCTCCATACATGCTGAAGCCAGCTAGTTAGCCTGCAAGGCGTTGGGAGAGCATATCCCAGCTAAGGAGCCTGCTTGCATTCAGCAGATGTGAAGAGCTGGTGAATAGCTGCCTCCTGCCATTGCTCTTGGCATGGCATGCTCAGGACCATGCAGGGCAGGCTGAGCACCCAGATGAGTTCTGCATGGACTGCGCTCCACAGGGACCTCCAAGGAGCAGCACAACTCACATCCTCTCCCTGACCGCATGGCAGGGCTGGAGGTCTGAGGTACCAGAAAGGTGGTTGTAGTCAGTGGCCTACATTTTGCAGGTCAGGCTTTTCACAGCCAAAAAAAGAGGAAAAGGATTATATTTCAAAATAGTTTCCTCTCTCTTTGGAGAGAGAATCAGAGGTAGAGCCAAGCAGCTGTTACTATGCATGATTTAAGGAGATAAGAAGCAGCAGCAAGAGGTAGAGATTGGGATTTATAGTATCAACCCTAAAAATAGCTGTGTAGAGAAAGCCTAAGCCTGGCAAAGTCTCACTGGGAGTTGCCTCATACACAATGGCTTAGCTCAGCAGATGGAGTCCAGGTGGGGAAGATTTAATTTTGAGGAGTTTGTCTCCACCATCCCCACTTTAACCTAAGGTACCACTTTACACCTGAAGTCAAAGCAGCTCAACCCTTTGTGTGGATGTCCCTGGGAGACAGGTCACACTGAAATACACTGAAACAGAGCTGTCAACACAGCAGCTTACACTAGTTTATAAAAAGAAAGTTCATCTGAAGCCAATACAACTTCCTCTTCAAGCATCTCTGAGCAGGGAAATGACTTGCCCAAGCAGGTTGGTGGCAGACACGAGCATGGAGAGGGGCTCTCCAGGCTGCGTTTACAGCCAAACCCGAATGACATGCCCAAGTTGGCAACCAGGCCTGGAAAGATCATCTGCATGTTGAGTCTAGTCCTCTGCAATCACAGACAACCATGTCATATAAAACCATTTAACTTTGCTAACTATGCCACTCATCCCTTCAAGCCTACCAGGAGTGTTTTTAGACCCTCTCTTGTCTGCTGGCGTCTTCTTTGCCTTCCTTGCCAAAATGCAAGTCCCTAGGGCAGTGGGACCAATAAATACACATTCCACATCCAAGCAGGAAAACCCATCTGCTCTGAGAAAAGAAACATAATGACAAACCCCAGTGAAAGTGAGATCAATACACATCAGTAAGCTGTCAGCTCTTCTGCTGAAGATGAGCTTTCTGCTTGCATTTGCACTGCATGTATCCCACACTGTTGCACTGTTGCTGTTGCACTGGTATGTGTTATGTGTTCTGTACTGTAAGGGAAAATGTGGCTTTATAAAGTATCTGGTTTAGAAGTTGGTTAGAAGTTGATTTGCTGCTCAAGAAAAAATACTTTCCTGTTCCCTTTAAAATCTTTTCTTGATTAGAAAAACCTCAACCCTGTTTCATTATAGTGATAGGAGAGGGGCAGATACATTCTAAGGGAATTTCTGATGGTAAAAAAAAAAAAGAAAGACAAAAAAAGATGTTGCTTCTGGGGATTTCCAGTAAAGGAACATGAAGGTAAACTGATCCATCCTGTGTTTGCTTGTCTCTCCCTCCCCATTCACTCATGATGTTGAGCATCATGCAATGCCAATCTGTGCCCTGAACTGGCTGGGTCTGAAGCTGTGTCCTGCCCAGCTCAGCCAGTGCCTGTGTGATGTGCCAGGCCTGGCTGCACACCTTGTCTTCCTGCTGGCAGTGGCAGAGGCGTGCGTGTGATGCTGGTTTTGCTCAGACTGTCCACATGCTGTTTCTAATAAAATCTGATCTCGTTCCTTTTGACGCAGACGACAGGAACTGGTCCTGGTTTAAGTCACCCTGCCGGAGAGTGCACACTGCAACCAGCCTATGATAACACTGTGGAACTGGAGAGAGGGACTCAGGAAGCAATAAATCAACTCTGCTGAGTTATGACATTGGTGACAAAGGAATGGTTTCTCCTCCATCAAGCCCTGCTGAAGGTACTTGGTCTTTGAAGGCAAGGCAGGGGCTGGGCTTGCAGGCCCTGGAGTGGAGTAAAAGGTGTTTATTTGTCCTATAGGTACTCTGGAAACAACCAGTGCTGCTGTGACTGGTTTACTTACAAGCCTAATAAATAACATCAATAACACTGAAAAACTCATTACTTTGGTAACACTTTGAGGCCCCACTGAAAATCTGTCTGTCACTAGACTGGGATTATACAGCCTCCTAATAGGAACTAGTTCACCCCTAAACAGGGAAGATGGATAAAGAGTAAGGGAGGTAGCCAGGGCAGAGAGCAGTGGAAAGATGTTCAAGGTCAAACACCAGCCTATTGCTTCAGCAGTCCTGGTTCTGTGTGTTACTCACTGCTCCCCACACTAACCCCTCTACCATTATTTACACTATGAAAGTACTTGGGTTTGAATCTTCTTACATATTATTTGACCATTAAATCCCATGATAGAGCAGAGACAGGAAGAGTGAGACACAGGGAATCCAGAACCTGTGTCCTGCAAAGTTATAGCTGTCAGAATCAGCCCCTCTTGCAGATGTATTCCCAAAGGAGCCACAAGGCTGGTGCTTGGCTGGTGCATCATCTGAGCTTTGAGTACACTTTGAGCAACCACATCTAACAAGCATAATTTTTAGCCTCACAGTACTTACAAGAAGGAAGCATTGTGACCACAGTAACTTGTCACCCATTGGCGAGCTAGGGAAACAAACTAGGAATCCAGGTTGCCAGGGTAACTTGTACCTAATAAATTACCGTTGCATTGCAAACAAATAACAAGATGCCCATGTAGTGCTATGTGGCATCAGACTCATTCCTAATGGGGTCTGTAATCAGAATAAGGAATCTGAGTGGAAAATCTGCAGCAGAGAGTGAAGGCAGACAGGCTTGTTTGCCTGCGTATTGAAATTGAGTTCTGTGGCTTTTAGCAACAAAGCTCAGGGTGATTTCCTCTGTGCTGCCCTTACTGAAAAGCTGAAGAGTCTAGACCATTGTAACACACGGGCTGAACCCGCACACCCCTGGATAGGCTGTACAGAGCATGGCTCCCTCCAGGGGCAAAGGCTAGGGTAATACACCATTTGTCTAGCTTATCTACAGACTCCAAAGCAAATAACTAAGCATGCATCTTGAACTCAGCTTGTAAAAATTTCATGTCCCCTTTTTACAAGAGTTTTTTTTTGTGATATTTGCTCAGACAGAAGGTAAAGTCACACCTGCAGAGCAAACAAGAAAAGAGAAGGAAGTCACACAAAGCAGTGAAGATTAAGGAGAATGGAGGCTGTCAGATGTCATCATGCCACCTCCCAGTACAAATCTATGCACAGTGCATCAGAGCTGGGACAGCCCTGTGTGCAGCAGGCTACTGAGCAGATCCCAAAGAGCTTGTTTTCCTTCTCCCAGAGCAAAAGGAAAGTCAGCAAATTGAATTCAGCATGAAAATGACACAGATGTATATAAAAGCTGGGCAAGGGACTTTCCTCATTTACACCTCTTTGAAGTTTGTGCAGCAGTGCCCATGTCACTGGGAGTGGGTACAAACTAAATATGAGTCTCAAATCTGATGCATTTGGGTCAGGCAATATCATCACAAGACACAGAGCAATGCCTACAGGCACAAAGTAGGCCCTGTGCAAGCACATCAAGTGCTGTGCTTTAACAGTCCTACTTTCCTCAGAGCACCAAATTCTGTTTAACTCAGCGATGTTCATGAGGTCTCAACTGCTCAAGCCTACAGCTCCCTTTGAAATGAACCTCACCTTCTATCTCCACCTACACATGTGACTGATCCTCTTAGGGTCTCAGTAGCCATTTGTAACATTATGTGCTACATAGAAAAAGTGGATCCATCAATTCAGGAACTTGTTTATAAATAATTCTAAAAGTAAGCACATGGGCAGTCAGAGAAGTAGAAGAAGCATCTATCCCTAGGGAGCTTCTGGCTGCTGTCCATGGGATTTTCACAGAGCACTTTTATCTCATTAACATTCTGTTTTTTCATGAGCCATGAAGTTATTTTCCATGCATGGAAAAGATTCACAGCGCTCTCAGCTCTGAGCAAAGCAAACCACTGAGTATGGCCCCAGACAGAAAAAAGGGAGCGAGAAGAAAGACACCAAATCTGTGGTACCCTCAAGCGTGATGCTAGAATCAGCCTCAACAGCAGGATTCAGGGCCACCAGGCAGGCATCACTTATGGCTCCCAGCTCTGTTTGACACCAAATCTGAGGAGCAGCAGCTTGTTTCCTACAAAGGGGAATCCCTTGCTTGCCTTGCACTTGATCAGCATTTTTGAGTGAGTTTCTTGAGGAGGGAGCACACCCAGCAACACCACTCAGCAGGGTGAGAACTTATTTCCCTCTTGGGGTCCACGAGCACCTGGCTTTGAGCCTTCTGTGTGTCCCCTTAGACTGCGGTCAGACAGCGCTGGACACAACCTAGGACAGAGGGAGCTGCCCCATACTCAAAGCTTCTCTCCATCCCTTCCATTGCAGAACCTCCTTTGCAGTACCCTGGAGCTGCAAAGCTCTCAGGGCAGAACTCTGGTCTGCTCTTCAGCTGCTGGGGCTCCAGAAGTCTTCTTTGGAGAAAAAGTCTAAATACTGCTTATTTGGAGAAGGTGGAGGCTGGGGGAGTGCCTCTTCCCTAACCCCTACTCAAAGTAGGACGCTGATGCTCGCTTGCCAGCCCCCTGCAGGCTGCAGGTCGCAGGACCTGTCAGTCCTCCTCCGGTCCCTTGTCAGCAAGTTGGTCCATCACTCAGTCCTCAGCGCCCTGCCACCTTCCTCAAGCTGTGTGTTTTCACACCCACAAAACTCCCAGCAAAATATTTGAACAGCTCCTTCTCAAAACACCAGGAGATTAATATGAGCCACGTGGAGACATCTCTCCTAGCACAAGATGAGGAAGGTGCAGTGAGTCACACTACTAGTAGGTGCCTCTTTATTCTGCCTGGCAGCTATGGCCAGAGCATCTCTGTGCTACCACTCAGCATATCTTAATATTGCAGCTGTACTGGACCTGTGCCTCAGCCTGGGATCTTGACACTCTGCCTTTATAGGTTCAGACAGGAGCAGTCCTCAGTAGGTGATGGCAGGACTCTTCTGCCCAGCTGGTCTGTGCTGCATGCACCCTTATCTGTGGCCGCTCTGTCACCCTTCCAGCTCTTTGCTCCTTCCTTCTGTCTTTTCCTTTCTGAGGGTGTTGATGTTGGATCAAGAATCACTTCTGATCAGCTTGTAATAAATGAAGCACAATATTTTAGCTCCAAGAAACTTCGGAGAGACTCACGCAAGGCTAGAATTTGGCTTTTATTCCGAAAGCCAGGCTGCAGAAAAACCCCCTCTGAGATCACTTTACTATTACCTAGGTTACTTCTTCCCACCCTTTGGCAGGAGGCTGCAGCGCCAGAAAGTGTCAATTTACTCTCGCTATTGGGCCAAGAATATCCCTGGTACAAATTTATTACTTTTAATAGGGTTGGGCCTTTAATTCCTAGTGCATACTTGTGAAGAATTTTGGCTTGTCACTGAGGAGTAGGAATTATTTTCCCCTCTACAGGTAGAGACAGGTCCTCCTTTGGCTGAGGGCTCTGCAGATCCCGAGAGCAGCATTAATGCAGTGCTCCCATAAAGGGGATTTGAAAAGCCCATGCGCACCTGCCTGTGCTGAAAGCCAGAAGCAGAATGGCTGTTTAGCACACAGGGGGTTTTTTCTTATTTCTTCCCCCCTTTTTATTGCTCTGCTACTAGTTGAAGTGCTACTGTGGGATCAAATCTGCCCCCCGTCCCTTGGGGAATTAGACAATGGAGTAAAGGGCTCCTATAATGAAGAGAGAACATTTGCCATCAAAGTCACAAACAGCTGAAGCTGGGACTAAGGTTTCACAGCAGATTTTATGACTTCTTCCCATTTGTGAAGGGATCTGGTTTAAGTGCTCATCAGGCTCAGATGGCTGGGGTTTCTGCCATGCTTCTATGCACACACTGCTGATGTTCTCACTGCTGTAAAAGCTGCTGCTGGTGGCTCACAGTCACTGATCAGGCAAGTGGCCACCAATAATGGCAGCCCATTAAATGTTATTCTGAGAGAGGCCTGCTGGCAACTGGAAGGAATCTGCCTCCTGCTCTCCAGCTATCTCAGTTTGTAGGACAAATCTGGGCTGAACACAGATCACAAAACCATCTGCTCCACGTGTAGCAAAACTACGTCTGAATGAAAGCAAAGAGCAGAGACGAGCAGGAGCCAAAAATCCACCACCCTGCTGATGTGTCACCTGCCACCCACTGCAGTGTTTCCAGCAGTGCAGCCTGCAAGAGGTGAAGACGCAGCTCTGACAAAAAAACCTTCTGCAGCCCTATGGGCACAGCCAGGCTGACAAGGTCAGCAGCTCTGCTCATGGCTCTAAGAAGCTCCAAAGGCTGAGTACAAACAACAGTACTGACTTTGCAAAGTCAGGAGAAAGAAGGAATTTTGTTCCAGTTTTTCACGTTACTGAAAAGTGAACAAGAGAAGCCATCGCTTTTCTTCTGCAAGGAAAAAAACCAGATTTGATCAAAAATGCTCTTTGAATTTTAGATAACAGGTGTCCCAGCCTCATCAGTTCTACAAAGGAGGATTTGTGACACTTAGAAAAGCCCAAGTAATAATATATGGAGAATGAAAAGTGACGAAAATTCAAATGTCTGCCTTTGCCTCCCTGTCAAACTCCTCTGGACTCAGTCATTATGGATCTTTTGTGGGTAAGTGTAATAGAAAGGGTCTCTATTCTTACAAAAGCACGTGATGCTTACAGAGTCCTGTCTTCCCAGACTGAGAGCTTGGCAGAACTGTTCAATTCTCTACAAAACCATTTCTGGTTTTTATGTCTTTGTGTGTCTCATGATGTTGTGTGCACATCTGAAAGTCTGCACAGACACTCAACAAACCATTCACTTGAGACCCTCATTTCATGGATACTACACGAACTGGTCTCCAGATGGATAAAGCTGCAAGGGTTAAATAGCTAGTTAGAGTACGTAAAGTCTACATCCACTGTGCCTACAGCAAGGTTTTCCTTTGGTTTAAGTGCCTTTTTTCTCTTTCTGAAGAAAGGAAAGATAACTGCATTCACATACCAGCTTTATGATACAATTCTAGTTTAATAGTAATAATATACAAAATCCTTTCTATTTTACAGATAACCACATGCACTTCACTGCTGTAGCAGTGAGAGGTGCTGCTCAGCACTCAAGGGAGATTCAGTGGCTGTGCCTGGACAACCTGTTTGGCCTAACACACTGC
This sequence comes from Melopsittacus undulatus, assembly GCF_012275295.1. Lineage (NCBI taxonomy): Eukaryota > Metazoa > Chordata > Aves > Psittaciformes > Psittaculidae > Melopsittacus > Melopsittacus undulatus. The sequence continues at coordinate 14,682,340 of NC_047538.1, read as the reverse complement.
CACTTGGACTTTGAATAGTTGATTAAAATAATTATCAGCTGCCATTAGAAAATTATTTTATTTTCTGGTTCATCAGATGCAAGATTTTAAAGCCACAGTGAGTGATGGTGATAACAGAGCTTCCATGACTTCTGCAAATGCAGGGATCTGGTGTAAGGGACTCAATCCCTGCCCCACAGGGGAAAGGCAGGCAGTACTTGGTTGTTGAATGTGCATGGCCTCCCTGGCTGACCCCAGCATGTGCTGCTGCCTGCCCCACTGAGGCTCATGGAGGACACAGGGAGAGTAGCTGTTATTACAGTGTATTACAGATGTGAAGCAAGATCAGAGAATAAAGCTCATAGAATAATTTGCTAGTGATTCTTTTTTTCTTTGTTATAGAATATGAGAACTAGACCACAATTTTCTACCCTATATTCTCTGAAAATTCCTCACTGCATTTTTTTTCATACTTTATCCCTAATGGAAAGAACTTCCAGAACTGTAACTTGGAAAAGCAGTGAACATCCCTTAGAAAGTGAACTGCCTTTCAAAACTCACCTTGTCTTTGTACATTTAGAATAATAACGTCTCTCTCTCAAAATCTAAGGTTGGGTGCCCCAGGCCTTCCTGTGGAAAGGTGCAGTGCTGTACAATGCAAGGCGCATTAGGTTCAGCTCTTGGGTTGGTACAAAGCTGGACAGACAAACAGAAATAGCACAAACAACTTTCATCCTAGAAAACTCCACTTCTTCTGTTGCTCTTAACAGAGTACTGAATATGCCACCGTGGTCTTCATTAGCCAAGGAAACACATAGATCTCCCCAGCACCCTTCAGCATTGAACTCCCTCTTCAAGCTACCAGCCTTCTTTGCTTTAAAGGGACTGAGCACAAGAGTCAATATATGGTGCCTTATCTACAGCCTCAATTAGGAAGAGGGGATAAAGATCAGCTCTGGGTTTAGATAAGGGTAATAAACCTGATAGCTGACAGCAAAGGGTAGCAGGGCTGCCATTCTAACTTCTGCAGTGTTAGCTCTCTAAAAGTTTCTAACATACTAATGATCACAGTCAAACCCACTCATGCCCTGAACACTCATCAACATGAACTAAACTCTGCTGTTAGCCCAGAAAAGGCCAGGCAGGTCTCTCTTTCCTCTTTTTATTTCTAAGCCAATGTCTGTTTTTCAACAGAACATGAACAAAAATGAACAGAGTAACACACTTCATCCTCAGGTATTTGTAGCTCAATCTGAAGCGAGGGGTAACAGAAACTTACCATCCTCCTGAGACTTATAACCCAGTCAGAGGACTCAGGAGACACAGAAAAAGGGGACAGGTCAGATAAGTTTAGCATTTATTACAGTTATTTCCAGCCTTTTGCTCTGCATCACAAATAATTTACTTCTATCCAAGTGATTACAGTTAAAGGATTTTAGCATTGTTATGTAAGCCAGCACTGCTTGTTTGCTAAAAATACAGAAGTTACTTTCTTTACTCGCTTTTCTTTAAGCAGTTCTGAGGCATTTAGACAAGGATCAAACTTTGGAAAAGGAGATAGATCATGTGAAATGTAGCATGTTGGAAAACCCATGGTAGTTAAGTGGTTGCCTTGGAGACACATGCTCAGAAGATAAAGGAGCTTAAAGCTAGAAAGTTCATGGAAGTTCTATAACGAATTGTTTTCATCTGAGTCTTTTGCCTCTGTGTGTATGTGCGTGCGTCCTTTTCTGCTGGAGCAGGAGGAACTGTTCCAAGATGTGACCTCCACTCTGACACCAGACAGATTTTTCATCGTTTTCAAAGAGCAAACAAAACAATTTTTCTTAAAAATGGACACCAGAACCTGTAGCAGCCCCAGGACAGACCAACCACCTCCCTGGGTCAGCTCACCGGGGAAAATGGCTTTGAATCTTTCCCACACAACAAACTACTGCTGGGACAATCCACAAGAGCTTTGGAGAATGAGAGACATAAACCTCTGCAAACCTCAGCTGGCCATGCCTGAAAGGTTGGGCCAGAAAACCCTTTGGAATTTCTGGAACTACCAGATTTTTGGAACTACCCAGCCCATCATGGTTGCTTCTGCAGACACTACTGGATGTGTCTTTGGCAAGGGAGAGTATTAGCAACATGAGTGATACTGTTATGTCCCTGTAGCTCAAGTGAAGAGGAAAAGCTCTGGCTTTACTAAAAAAAAATCATTATTTTAGAGTGTCTTCAAGGTACAGATGGTTCTTTATCGAAATACAAGGTCAGCTCCTTGTTCCAAAGCCACGGAGACATGTTATAAAGTCAGTAGATAACGACATGAACATGGGACAGACATTAAAAATTAGTGCATCCTTTAATTCCTGTGGCATCATACTGCATCATTTCTTTCTCCTCCCTTTTCACTGTGGAGGACTGATCAGTCAAGAACAGGAACAAAATTGCTCCTACCACACAAAAAGAGGAAGAAGCTGAAGGTCTGGGAGGCTTCACTCTGGGCTGGGCCTAGATGGCTCTGCCAGACATAAAGGGCAGCAGCAAGGAAAACACATTGAGACATCCCTATGGTATGCCTTCTTTTCACTGCCAGCTTTAAAAATGACACTGATGCAATGATGTGAGCAGTCATGGCAGGGGGTGTAAGGCTCAGATGATGTTGTGGGTTGAATTTCTTTGATGTAAACTGCTCTGATTATTATTATGGCTGGGAAAAGGGGTGTTTAAGAAATTAGGTCTGCAGGAGAAGCACATTTGTCCAGAAAGTGGGCTTTGAATCTTACAAAAAAGGTATGATGTGTGAAAGCTCATGGCCTAAGGCCAGTAGGTGCTTCTGAAAGGATCCAGAAAGCAAGAGGAATGAGAATGAGAAGTAGCAATCTTATATTTCAGGCTTCTAGAGAGATGAGCTAGATTAGATGCAATGGAGATCCAGAACCCGCCCCAAGACAGTGAGTTCTGCAAGTAATTACCTTTTTTTCATCAAATCTATATAGCAAGAATGTCCCTTTCTCCTGTGACCTAGCTTTCTAACAGATTTAATAGTGAATGTGTTCGGAAGCTTCCGCACTTGACACTTGGTTACCCATTTCATTTCATAAAGGGAAGAACAGTTCCAAAGGTAAAGAAAATACTATTGCCAAGCCCTGATGGAGCTACACAGTCACAGGCAGTTAGTGCCATCATTTCTTCCTGCACTATGGAAATGTTGTCTCTTTAGTGCCAGATGGGTACATCCCAGGAGGAACAATTCCTATAAGGGCTCACTAGTTTGGTGACTTATTCCTACCCATCACCTTGTCCTTATTTGCTCTAGTGTAGAAAGAGAGGAATTTTTAAATGACTCATGAAATAGCCAGATCTAATCTGAGGAGTAAGCTTGACTGAATCTGAACTGTCCTACTCACCATTTTCAGCCATCTCCTCCATGGAAACCTTTCTTCTTGATAATGTTGTGCCCTGCAACAGGCATAACTCAGAGCACTGGCCATGCTCTGGACCATGGCGTGCTCTTGTCTGTAAATAGATGTGAGGAAGCAAAGAATTGCAAGGCAGGAAATAGCCACTTGGCCCAATGAGCCTGGCCCTTTAAGTTTATCTCAAATGCACCTCCTTGCTTTGTCTTTGCATCTGCAAATCTCCTTCTCCTCATAAAAATGTCTAGCTGTCTCTTAAACCCATTCAAAGTATTTGCTTAAATGACCTAACTTGGCAGCAACTTGACAGTGTTTGGGCTGGCCTGAGTGACTTAATGCTACTAGAATCCCCTGTTTGTTTTTCATGTTGCCTGCAATCCTGCCATGCTGGGCTGGGCTGTAGCAGATAAACAAGTCCTGCTCAGCCCACAGGAACCATCCACAGAAAACCCAGGGCTGCCAGAAGTGGCAGTGCTGACTCAACACCCAAAACACTTCCCATGAAGTATCTCTGGACCCTACTCTCTGGAGCGGTAATGGTGCTTGTGAAAGAGCCATCTCTAAGTGTACTTCTGAATTAGCTTTAATGTGTTTTCAGGGTCAGATGGGGAGAGTTTCTGCCACCATCTTAACTTGTCTTTGCTAAGCACATTGAGGAATCTAGCTCTAATTTGGCTGGTAGCTGATTTTAAACAGAGTTACAGTTAAATAGTAAAGATTTTGTGATGATTAGCTGGCTTTTGTGTTTCTTATAACTTTGGTTAGGAGAGACATCCACCTGCTTGTTCTAACCTTAAACTAGCATTGCCATTTAGCTCATTTACCATGGTTCCTTCCTCCCTGGTGAAACATCAGCTTCACACATCTGCTCAGTCCTAATGTAATTCTGCCTCCCACTGGAGTTTACAGTGGATAATTCGTTTTCCTGTATCTGCTCTTGAATTGCTCTTATTGATGCTGCTGAACACACACTATGCCAAGAGGGCGGTAATCACATTTTCCTAGCTACCTTTCCTGCATCCTAGGGATAAAACTTCATCAGAGGACGTAGAGCCTCATCCCTGTGCACCTCTACCTGCGTACCAATGGTTATACACAATGTGTAAGGCTTTAAAGTCACTAAAATAAATACCTCAACACCAAGCCTTTTGTCTTTTGTTGCAATTCATATTCTTGAACACACTGTAAACAGTGTGTTCAAGAACACTATTCTCCTCTATTAGCTGCCTGAGTGTCAGCTGAACTGCAGCATTAGGGAGGTGGGAATTAAAACCTCCAACCATAACCTCTCCGCATACACTACATGCTTAGGTTACAAAATAATCCTGCATGATCTTATGAACGTGGCCTCGCTAAGGCAAAGTGATCACTGATAAAAAAATTTATCTGGAATATTAGGATCTCTTCAGTTCTAGTTATTTCAAGATCCCGTAAATGGCTGGCACATAGAAAAATCCTTTTGCTGCTGACATAAATCCCATTCTCATATAAACACTTGAAAATGCTATTATTCCAGTTTTGCAAATAAGAAGTCATTTAAAGCATGTAAAAAAAGAATCAGTTTTTTAATGGGTCTTTTGCCCCTCTCTAATTACTTTTTGCAGCATTTTAAATGACAGGGTTCCCAATGCAGGGTTCATCACTGAAAGACTATTGCTATTTGAGGTTTTTAGTTTCATATGTTTTGAGCATTGCTGATGTATTTTATGTCTACTATTGTTATCCATCTGCAAGCACGTGCCAATCTGTTTTTTCATCTTGTTCTTGGATGCACCTATACTTCATGAGAGACGGGATCAGCTCCTGTTCTCCCTGGAAAGCTTAGCTCTAGCTCATTTCATTTGATCTATAATAAGATTTGCTTTCAATTTTCCCATTTGACTCCTCTTATTGGGAAAGGTCCCTGTATGTACTAGGTTGTGCTGACTAAGCCTACTTCATCATCAGTCTGTGTACAGAACATTGTGTATTCAGAGAGATGCCTGCAATGCTGCAAAACACATTTTCCTGTTGAAGAGTAAACCCCAATCTGTGAAAGCCTGGATGAGTATTTGCCATAGCCTTAAGCCATTTCCCAGAAACCGCCTTTCATTTCATCCTGCATTTGGATTCCACATTCACTTCGCTCAGCCTCTTCCTCAGCCTGGCAAACAGCTAAAACTCCCTCAACAGGTTGATATCAACTAACGCTACATCAAAGAAAGTCTAAACCTCATTTAGCCATGCACAGGGGGATATGAAGGCTCTCAAGAAGACTAACAATACATAGCAGCTAGTCCTAAGAATCCCTGTTCACTGCCATGAGCTCGCACAGCCTCCTCACACATCTTTCCCACAGTTGGAGAGCTGCAGCTGGTGCCACCCTTCCTACATAGCCCAGTTATCCCAGGATGCGTCTGTGGTTGCTCCCTGGTGTGCAGCTGTAGCTGTTAAGCCAACGGGCACCCAACTGAGGCTCCTACACTCATTTAGCTCATTAGACTCAGACAGCTGTAGATTACACAGAGAACAACGGACAGACAAACCTAGTAGGGAAAACTGAAGAGAAGGCCCCAAGGATGGCTGTGTTGTAGTATTGCTTCTCCTGTTTCCACACCACCATTTTTGGCTTCCTCCTCTGTGTCCAAGTATTTCCAAGCAGAAATCCGATCTGCACATTTGGGTTCAAAACAGGCCAAGTTCCTGTTATAGCACTGCATGTGTTTGGCATCCAGATCTGCATGGGAAGGAAGCTGGCTTCCACAGCAGGGGATCTGAATACCTCTAGTGGATTTAAACATCTTGGCCTTCATCATGGAGACCTGACTGTGGCTTCACATCCTGCGCAACCCAACTGTAACAGGCTCCCAAAAGCAAGGAGGAGGCTGGGAGAAAGGAAAGAAGGGAATAGCCTTCATAGAAGAGCTGGAAAATAAGAAAGGCAGAGTATGCATGGTTGGTACATGGTTTTTTAAATTACTGTTCTCCCTCATGTCCCCATAGCAGGTGTGTACAAAGCAGCTGCTCTTTGGGCTCTGTTGCCCATTAATGGCACATGTATGTTCTACCTATACCCCTGTCACAGCTGTTATGAAATAAATCTCTTAACCCACTGGAAGGTGGATTCCCCCATCATGTCATGGGGAGAGGTATTTCATGGGAAGAGGAATGTGAGGATGGGAGGAAAAAGGGCTTTGCAGCAAGCAATGTGTAGAACAAGTCACAGTCTTGTCTCACCATCCAGATGTTTCTAGAGACACCAAACCAGTGCATACCAAGCTCAGGGCTTCTCATTCCCACCAGACCGGCACTGCATGAGGAAAGGATATGTTCAGTGTTTAACCTCATTTATTCCTTAGCAACCAAAAGCTCCCTGTATTTTCCCATCTTGGGGACTTATGTGCGATCCCCCTTCAGTGACATTCTCCTACCATGAATGATTAAGGAATCTGAATCTTTAAAAATTGCCAGATCCCATTTCTATTCCTAAATACAGCCCTAGAGAGAGAGGTAAGCCTGGGAGGCCAAGGGATTTTAGTTAATGATCCCTTTTTACGGGGCCAAGAAGCAGTGTTATGAAAAGGAGATCTAGGGCTATTTCTTCCCTCCATGCCTGTGCTTTGCAAGCATATATAAAACATTTTCCATGTTTTACCTGGCTGCCTGTGTTCACTAGGAAAGCCTGCTGGGCTTTTGCCCTGGGATGTATCACACAGCAGGATGTCAGGTCTTAGAAGATATGGCCAGTGCTGATGGGAAGAGAGGATTAACATCGTAATTGCTGGGTGTAGCTCTGCCAGCAGTGACATCCTAGCAAAGACAAGGGGCAACTACCTCAAGGTGGAATTAAATATAAGGCTAGTTTGAACAGGCTCCTCCTGAGAGACCTTCCTGTTTCACTGTCTTTCTATTTTGGGAATAAATGGGATTTTGCCTCTCATTCATTAGTAACATACTTTTATTCTAATGAGGGCAAAGTGTGGAGGGTTAACAGTTTAGCAAGATCAGTGCTGTGCAGGACTCTCCTTACCTGACAGAGCTCTCAAGAAAAGATTTGAGTGGATTACTTCATTTACCTGCCATATTTTCCTTCCTGCACAGCGCTGAATGTACCTATTTAGATTTATAACTCAGAGCCAACTCAGTGATCAGTCCACACAAATAATATAGATGAGAATAGATGAGATTCACTGTCTCATTATATGGGAGGACGAGGTGGTGTTACAAACCATGAGGCAGGAGAAAACAGCCATGGAACATGGAATGTCCTTACAAGTGCTGCTTGACCTTAAAGCCTGCAGGCTTAGGGAAAGGAGAGCGCAAGCAGCAGCTGGAATTCAACTGCCCCAGCAGGAACTGGAAACAAATGAACAGACTAACTGAAATATACCTTCCCTGATCTCTCTGAATCAATAGCATGCTGTTTACAGTAGTGTATAATAATATTGAATCAAGATTTGCATGGGACAATTTCTGTTCCGCAGCACAAGATAACTTTCCAATAACTTCTTTTTTTTAGAGATACAAAAACATTTACTTTAATGATAATGAAAATAAAGTCAGTAAAATCCCTTTGTCCTGTCGTTTCAATCAGATAAACTATATCTACCAACTGTTAGAAGGAGGATTAACTTGGGTTGACATTTTTTTTTAATGTACTATGAGAAAAGCCCTGGGGCCAAAACATTTACAGGCCAGGTTTTAGTGTATGTTGATCTAATAGTTTCTCTGAAGAAAATGTCTTTAGACCTGGCAGGTGTGTATTGGTTTTCATTACTTCAAGTGTCTACTAGCAAAGTTTTAATTAACGGCGTTGTACGCAAAATATTTCCAGTGTTGCAAGAGTGAGGAACGCAGGAGCAGGACTCCCGGGTTCTCTTGCCAGTTGCTGAACAGGTCATGGTAGATAGGACTGTGGTAGTCGTGCCTGACAAGCCCATGACACTTCAGTTGCTGGGACACAATCTCCTCTGATCCCCAAGTGTTCCTCTGATGTATTATTTGCAAGACCCCAGTCCTGTTCTGTCAGGTACTGCAGAAACTGTCCCTGCTATGAACTAAAGGGAAATACAGGTGCAAGGAGATGGACAGACTTGGCTGAAGTCACCTAGCAGGTCTGGGACAGACCCAGGGACAGGCTCTCAGGTGCCCTAACGATCCTGAGCTGGCTGTCCACCTCTCCCCATTCCTCTTGGGGAGATGCCCACTTTCGAAGTCTGTGGCAGAACAGGGAACAAGCTCAGCAAGCTGCTTGCCTACTGCAAACGTAACAGGAGAAAACACTGCTTTGAGTTTGCTTTGCCTTTATCAGAAACGTTAGACCACAAGAGATAAGGTTATTAGCAAAAACATAATGCTGGTGCTCCAGTCAGATAGTGGAAGAGATAGACTGCTTATCTTATCAGCTCTTTTATGAAGGCTACCTCACTGTTACTATAATTTTCTGATAATATTATATACAGAATTGATAGCATTTTATTTTTCCTGGGCAGGTTCTTTTCACTTGCCGTTTTCTAAACGTGTTGATGTTTTTTTCCTCTTTCAGTGAGCAAATTTTCCCTTTGAAGTCCTCAGTCTGGCTGCTCCATTTTCTCTTTTAGAACCACTTAATCCCAGTTTCAGGTTGTTATGACTGTATTTTTTACAGTCCTTCTGTTGTCTTTCTTTCAAAAGAGATGCTAGTCTAAGGAATAGGTTTTCAACTGTGACAGCAGCAAATGGGATAATTTGCACTTCATCCAAAACTCTATTCTTTATCTGATAAGCGTTTATTTAACATGGATCACATAGTCCTTTTGTGTACTTGCGAAAGACCTACTTTATGATTTAATTCCTGTGCATTTCCACCAGATGATTCCCTTGGGAGAGGAGGGTGTGCTCCTGCTCTGCAGGTACATGGCTAGATAGAGCTCCCCTTCCCTTGTCATTTCTGTGATGTCTCAGAGAGCTGGGTAAACTGGGCCTGGAGTCCCAGACTGTGCCAGCCCAGCTGCTAGGCAGCCAGTGATTTCCTCTGGGTTGAGAGATCCATATGCTTTGTGCATGTAGAATGGTACCCTCAGATTCCTTCTTTGTCATCAGTATCCCTGCTCTTGAATGTCCTCATGTTTTCTTCTGCAAATATTGCCATACCTAGCTCAGAGCTGCGCTGCTTGCTCCCTGTGACACTGGAATACAATTCCTCCATGCAAGGTGCCCTGTTTAAGCCAGAACCACATCACGCCATACTTTGTCTCTCTACAGGACTCTGAAGATTAACTAGAAGCTTGTTTTTATTAAATTGCATAAAATTAAAAGCATTAGTGAGCATCAAAAACCTCTCTGGTGACCTGCTTGCAAAGGCAAGCTCCTTGAAAAGTCCCTGCTATAGGGCTCTAGTTTTTTTTAATGACATTAGAGTTCATGACTTTGAGACTGTAAAAGCACCTTTATGCAAACAAAAATTAGGCTCTAAATTATGAAGTGCTGATCCTGTACCACTAAAATTAGTGAGAGATTAGTCACTAGTTTCAAAGGGCACAAGGTCAGGCTCTACCAGAAAAACACAGTCACCCTCGATTTATTGCACACATTTTCATGGGACAGCTTTGAGATGCAGTGAGGGTCTCAAAATGGCCAAATTAAATGGTATGTAGAACCCCTGCTTTAGACCATCTGTATTCTCCTTATCGTGCCATGCACGTCAAGCTCAAAATTTGGGTTGTTACCATGCAGATTATTACTAATTTCATACATATGATTTTGAAAGAGATCACTTTACAGGGCCTTTGCACAGGGATTACTCACAATCCTCCTTGAGGGGTGATCTCAAAAGTTTTTTCTCAGTATGATAGATTGATTTTTCTTTTGGCCATTCTGAATGATTAAAGCAGAGATCTTGACAGGTCCTCCTAGGAAGGGTCAAGTCCTGCTCCTGGAAAGACAGGAGTTGGCATCTGGTAGTCTGAAACTGGGAAAGGCATTTTCAAATCCAAACACTTGGCCATGGCATTAATTCAAACTGTCTGGATGGGACTGTGTTTGCCTGTGTGGTTCTTATGTGCACTATTTCCAGGAGTTGTCCTTCACAGAACAACATAAATCTCTGGGTGATGCTGTTTGGCTGCCCTCAGAGTACCTCAGCAGGAGTAGGACATGTTGCCTTAAATCATTTTTAATTCTTTCCCTTCCATGGTATATGATGCCTTGTGTACACTACTCTGGCAGTCTGACCTCTGGACTTACAACCTGGCAAGAGGCTGGGTTGTTGTGCTCAAGAGGTAACTAACAGCTTGGTACACTGCTGTATTTTCCTGAATTTTCATCAGTATATGCTTTCCTGATTTTTACCCTGTGATATCCAGATACATCAGAGAGCATGCACGAGTTCTGTACCTGTGGCAAACCAAACATTAACTGAAAAATGTAGAACAAACTATTTTTTCCTGAGCAACTGAGTTTCTCACTTACAAACCAAGAAAGGGGCAGGCCTTCCCCAGGAGCAGAGCTGGGCTATGAAGGTTCAAAGGCTGGCAGTGCCTGACCACTGTGCTGTGCTTCCTTCCTCAGTCCAGAGAAACCATGCAGTCCTCAAAAGCTTGACTTTGTCAGTGGATGCGGTTTCTCCATAAAGACTGGTTTGGTTTGTGACATTGTAGTACTGAATCAATTTGGTTGTGTTTCAAACGAATCTCCCACTTACAAATGACTTCTAAAGAGAGTGCAAATACTTAAACCCATGAATTTTATACATATAAATGAGATATATTATGAATGGTTATGACTAGATGAGATGAAGTTGTCACAGAGTGTTTTAGAGGACCTTTTTGACGCTATAGCAATCACTAACAATCAACTGCCCTATGTGTCCTTTAGTAACAACTTAAATTGAATGTGTAAGTGGAAAATACAATCACATTTTCTTTTTGGTGACTGTATTGCAGTTTGAGGAATTATCTATTCTAACTTGCTTGCCTCAAAGACCCCAAGACACACAGGTAGAAACAGTAGCTCTGACCCATTTCACTTTCACAGCCAAAATCACAACCATGAAGCAAATGAACTCTGACACAAGGAGCAGTCTGGGGGTCTTTTTCAGTCACTGCCAAAAGTTCAGGCAACCTGGAACACATAGTTCAAAATAGACTTGCTAACATTTACAGTCAGATCTGAGACACTCATTCATTTCCTGGTTTGAAGTGTAAGAAGACTGTGCAGGGGACATCTGAAGTGAAATGTGTGTCCTTCAGCTGTTAAGTAAGGTCAGAAGTATTTATTTACCCGATAGGGATGCAACATGCCAATTTCTTAATGTAAACTGAATTCCAAATCCCTTTTCACTGAACAAAATGGTGGGAGAGGGAAGCAGAGCAGCACTACTTGTGGAAGAAGAGCCCAGCAGTAATAGGTGCTCAGGTACACCAGCTGCCTGCCCTATGGGGCAAAGAAACTGTAAGTCATGATTTGAAAACACACCACACAAACCTTGTGGTCCAGTCTGTGGTATTTTGGTCTCCAGTGAAAGCAGAATCATTTTGACTCAGCTGCAGAAGCACTTAGGAGTTGTGTGGGAGTCCCCCAGAACACATAACAAATCATGGAGTAACAAAGGGAATTAAAAGGTGGTAATACGATACATGATTTAAGAACCTGGATTAAATATCAAATTAAGCCCTACTCCCCATTCAGCCTTCAGTCAGTCCCTTCTCTGCTATAATATGGCACCAGGGGCCAAATTCTGCTCCTGTATTAATGGGAATGAGGAGGAATTGTAACGCAGTTGTCAGAACAAGCCTGGGATGGTGAGAGGAGCCTGAAGCCAGGGCAGCAATGTGGTCAGGGCATGCCCAGGAGGGAATGGGGTGAGCAGCTCTCCTGACACAGTTGTCAGTGTAGGCAGACAGGCCCTAATTGGGCTGATCTGATTACTTTTTCCAAAAGCTTTGAACTTTGCACAGGATGCCTTGGGCCTGCAGGAGCCGCTGCTCTGGTGAGGAATTAGCACAATGGCTGAGCTGACCTCCCACCCCCCCCAGAACTGAATTTCATTATCTAACAGGCAATGGTGGTGATGAATGACTGACAGGTGTGATCAGCTGATGGGAATGGCTGGGGATGGTACACATACACTGCAATTTTGCCAGACCATAATGTATTCTGCAGTAGGCAAAGGATAAAGCTCGTAAAACATTTGTTTTAAGTCTTAAAATATCAGATTCCTCATAACTATGGGCTTCCTAAAACTGGCCCTGGTAATTACAAGTGTTGAGCCATGAATAATTTCATGCTAGGAGGTGCATTAATTTTAAACTCCTCCCGCCTCCCCCAGACATTGTGAAAGCACATTACCAGTGAGGACAAGTTTATGATCTTATCCAGGACAACTGGTGCAATAATACGAAATGAAAACCAAGACAAAAATGTCATTGTCTGCACACTCTGTACAAAGGGATCCTGCAGAAAGCTCCCTTTGCAGCCTGAGACCAGGAGGAGCGCTCCGAAGGTGCGAGCAAGATTTATGGAGCCTTTCCAAGCACATGGCTCAGACCCTGCCAGATCTGGCTGTCGGCAGTCTGGTGTCTAGGGACTGTTTCAAGGAACAGGGAGGAGTTTTGACATTGTTGTACCTATGATGGTTTGCATTTAACCATACTGTCACAAAAAATCCACTGAGACCTGGGACCAAGTTGATCCACACATTGCATGTTGAATTACACTGCAGCCTGGGGTACTCCAGTTTATAATCTCACTGTCATTAAGTTCAAGGCAGTGCCATGAGGATCTATTTGGCAAGTTCTCCCTGTTTAACATCTGCATGTCTCAGTCTGCTCACATTTACGGCAGCAACCCCATAGTTTCACAGCTCACTCAGAAGTTACACCTCAGTCAGAGAGGAAACAGGCAAGTCTGGCTGGAGGAAAGATCTGAGATTTCTATCTTGGGCAGGGCACCCCACAGAGTATTTACCATTCAGGCTGTGTCAGAGGCTGCACTGTCAACACCATTCTCAAGAACGATGTATAATACAGATGTTAAACACCAATTATCCCACTACAGATCAGGTACAGTTAAATAATGGCAAGGGTGTGATGCTTAACATTGAACAAATTAGGCATGATATTCTCTTGCTAACGTTCTCAGATGCCCCTGTGGTAGCTCTCCCTCACCTTGTACTACATCAGACTGTGTGTGCTGTTACAGCAATGCATGGTTGCGAAGTAAAAAATTGCCTTGACATAGCATTTGGAAGCTTTGGGGTTTGCTTCACAGCCTCGGTGCTAACATGCTGACAATGTCATTCTCAGTTGCTTCTCAGTCCCTTTGGACTGAGCTAAACACCTTGAGCTAAATATGTAGGCAGTCCTGGTTTATATCAAGACATAGCAATTCAGAAGTCATTAAAGTTGTTGGGCTGTACAAGGTAAAATTCAGTTTCCATGTCTTATCTATGACTCTGAAAAAGAAAAACTTTGGGCACATTTATGACTGTGCCTTATTTGTCCTTTATAACAGTATAACACCGAAGCCACCAGAAGTTATTTTATTGAGATTTTTCATGCTTCCTTTTTATGCTTTAAGAAAAAAGTATTAGTCTGCTACTATCACCAGGATGAAATTCTCCCCTGGAAATCAAAGCACAACGAAAACTCTTTATCAGTTTCCCCGTTCTCTTCAGAAAGCTGTGGTAGCAGATGCTTTAAACTCTCTCGTGGGTGAAGGGGAAAGGTTGGATTACTGAAAAAACAAGGCAGGCTTCAGAGTGTGGAGGAGGCATTAGGGACTGCTTAGGATCTCAAACCTGCAACACCTTGAACCCATCACCAGCGAGAACCGTGATGGATGGGAGAGGATAAAGGGCAGTCTAGCTGACCCATGATGCCTTCCAGTGCCCTCCAAGAAACAAGAAGAAAAGAGATTCTTATCACTCTGTGAAAGAACAGAGGGGAAAATTATCATTAAAATGCCTTCCTAATAAAACTAACAAACAGGGTTTTTTTTTCTTTCAAACTCCATTCTCTTATCCCTTCCCTACAAGCTTCAAGATGGCCATGACTTGAAGAATTTTAGTCTTTAGGTGAACCTTTCCTAAGCAGAGGTCACATCCTTTTGCCTAGACTTTAGTTTTGTTAGACAGTCTTCTTTGAAAACTTCAAGAAAATCAATGATTTGGGGTATATCTTTATAGTTATTAGTGCATAAAATCACTGTGTAGAATTATGCTAATACACAGAATTAATATATGCAATAAAATTTCTGTATTTGTGAATCTGAATTCACATCCCACATCACCTGATGGAGAATCGCTGATGAAACATAAATGAGTCACTTTATTTCTCTGTTTGCTTTAGGTCTGGGAATTTTGCTATCTCCTTGGTACAGTGCTCTAGGATGACGTCAAGTAGTGGAGAAGTTAGGTGTGTTATGGAAATCCAGGCAATTACAGACCTTGCAGCAAGGAATTTATTATAAAGCTGGCCACTGAAAGCCTGTTATTGTTTTTCCCATAGATATTTGCAGCCTGGCACTCACATCTCACTGAAACCTGCTCATTTTCCCTTCCAACTCTTCCGCACCCAGCTTTTCCTTTGCCTCTACTCAGCATCATCTTGCACTCCAGAAAGCCAACTGCCTCCTTGTGCTCCAAATGTCTCCCAGACTCTCTCCTGTTTGTAGGTCTCAGGGGAGAACAGAGTTCTCTCTCTCTCTTCTCTGTTCCCACAGCCCATCCTTCTTAACCTCTCCCTCTCTGCTCCCAGGGCACTGTCCCTCTCAATTTCCTTAGGCGGTCTTTGAACTGAGTACAAATAAGTTTAAAAGCCAAAGAGCAGGAATTTCTATGAACATGTGAGTGCATTATAAGCTGGTATCTCTGGTTCTCAAACATCTGGCACCCTGTAATCCAAAGTTTTATGAAGCATTCTGGCTCAAATTCCACCTGTGTAATAGGTTGCTCACTAGGCAGACACCATAACTCCATGAAAAACAAGCTCTAGGAACTGAACCCCAAACCCAAGAAATACACCAGCTAGCTGTCCTACTCTTTGGTCATATATTAAGCACTTTAAAACATTTGTGTTTTCGGTTCTTTGAAACCAACCCTTCACCTCAATATTGGCTTTAGGTTGTTACCATCACGCTAATCCCAATAAGCCTTTGAAATTTGTTCTGCGAGTCAGTGACTACGTCCAAGGTTTCTGGTGGGAAAAGCCAGGACAGAGAAATTAATTCACAACAAAGGAAATCTCCACTGTTCTGCAGCTGAGCTACCATTTGTGAAGGTGTCCTCAAACTCCTAATACAAGCAACAAAGCCTCTTCCTTAGCCACCCCCATCATCATGCTGCCCAGGCTCTCTCTTTTGTATTGCCTGGGCACTGTCCCTCTCAATTTTATTAGGCACTCTTTGAACTGAGTACAAGTATTGCCTGAAACGGATCTTATCCTGGTGGAAAATCAGAGCTCAACCTCCTAGAAATCTCACCTAATTCTACAGGAAAAAAGGAACAACCCTACCTTTGCTAAACACACTCATATCTAGGAACTACTTGGAACCTGCTCTCTGCTTCTGTCTCAGAACTGACATCCAACTCTGACCAAGCAATCTCTACTCTTTCAAATTGCAAAGCTCTTCCCCCTCATCCTGCTAATCCTCCTCCTTCCTTTTCACACTCTTCAAACCAAGGTTCAAGGGGTACTTTCAAAGAAAAAAGCCAGTCTTGCTACACAGCTGCTCTATGGGAGTACAGTCCTGTGCCCCAGGCAGCACTGCCACGCTTGTGCCTCTTCTCCCAGTCAGCCAAAGATATTTGCAGAGCTCATGGGAATCTTTAGGAGTCAGATCTACCCAGAGGTGTCATGATACTGCAAATGTGCTTTTACATAATGATGTTATGGTGGACTTGCCCATAGACTCTTTTTACATAATTGTCTTCCTGGTGGTCTCATGGGCTGTTAGGACAAGGCTGCAAAGCTGAGTGGATCTCAGATCACCCCATTCAATGTCCAGCTACAGGACACCTTACAGGTTTTGAAGTTCTGGATAACTGGAATGAAGAAGTAGCACATGGCAATCCGTCTGTTACAACCCAACAACCTACCCACATGCTCCACAACAGACAGCTGGGGGCTAAAATGCACCCAAGTCTCTTTCCCTGTTTCCTGAAAGCTGCATATATGATCTGGAGCAGCAGGGCTTTAAAACTCTTTTGTTTTCTTTTTTTTTTCAAGTTAATATATTTGGGTTAGGGGTATTTTGGGGAGTCAAATATATCTCTGATCCTCTTTGAATCCTTTGGCACCAGTACTGTCTCAAGGCTAGGAACTGCTGAACAGTCCATGATGAAACAGTGTCATGCAGTGGGGATGTTATCACAGACACTGTGACCTTTCTTTTAGCTATGGAGCTGGAAATGTTTCCCAAAAGCTGCTGTGATGTGGTGTCCCAGACTTTGCCTACCATGGGATATCACAACAGCACCAAGGAACTGGGTTTGGATGTGGGGAAAAAAAAAATCAGGTCTCACAAATGCTGACAAAAGACTTATTTTAAATGTAGCTAAGCCATCAGAAAAAGGCTCTTTTGCCCCTGTGTTGTCCATCATCCAGCACCTCAGCCCAGGCATGAAAGCCTCTCTACCTGGGAGGGCTGCTCCAGTGAGCCAGGGCAGAAAGGCTAACATCAGGTGTGATTTAATGAGGTCCACCACACTACTCAGGCTTTTAGAACAGCCTCACTGCTGAGTGCCCACATACTGAACTGCCCCAGATCACTTGTAAATCTTGGCTCTTCTCCTCCAGAGCCTGCCAAGTTCCCATGATCACCGAATTGGGGGTAGTTTGTAACCTTTCTCCATTAAGGGTTTATTCCTAATCCTGTTGGTTCCTATCTCACAATGACATAGCTTGGATCCCCCAAACATTCCAGTAATTCCTCCCTTTTGAGCCGGCAGACGTGTGCTTCCTTGGCAAGCAGGAGTCCTGCATTCCTGGACTTGCTTCCCAAGCTGTCTTGCCCACTCCTCAGGAATGGCTCCCTGCAGGGACTTATTTCCTTAAGGATGAGGTGTTTTCATACCCTGGCAAGTTTCCCAATTCCTATCATCGCATGTATCACATGCAAAGAGGGAGCAGAGAAGTGCAGGTTTCTTCTGAGTTGTTTTGAGTGCCCAGATAACTCAGGATGACAAGCATGTGTTTGCAGAAAGTGTGGTCCTTTTCCAAGCTGGGACACACCTGGAGGGTCACTCAGGGCCTTGGGACACACTCTGCCTGAGGCATGACAAGCTACATGTCATGGTGGGAGGTGAGAGCCTTTCAGAAGTGACATACTTAACTCGTGAAAGGTGCTCCCAGGTTACGGCAGAGACCAGATTCCCAGCAGTTATCAGCTGGGATAATAAATACTAATAAAGATGGTGCAGACTAAGGCAGCCTCACATGCATGAGTTCAGCTGCTACAGGAGGATATCACCATTTCTAAGCATCTTTCTAGATCAGCCTTAAGTGGGAGTGTCTGAGCATTAAGCTTTTCTCCAGAGCAGTTGCCAAGATGTATCAGGGCTGAATGCACAATTCTGTGTGTTGTCTTCTACCTTGGTATGTATTTGCACAGTCCAGAACAGCAGCACTTCACATCTCATCATCTCCCCTAGCCCTGCTGGGATCCCAGAGTGACAACCAGTGTGTAGCCTCCAATGCAGACTGACCATCTGTCCCCAGTTGCCCAGGATGCTGCTGCCATCTTCTCACTCATGAAGCCCCTCTTCTCTCCCTAGAGAGCTGAGACCTGTGAAATTCCCTCTTGCTGTGGCTCTGGCCTCCACTCTCTTATAAGCTAGAGACATTTCTACCAACACGAGATGCACAGAGGTGAATACAGGCTAAACACAGAATGCTGGGCTGGTTATTACAGGCCATCAATGGGCCTTGTGGTTTAATTTCTGTCTCCAAATACTGTTAGCTGCTTGTTTTCTTATTTGCTTTCCATCACTAGGCTCCCAGGCGTGCTACCAGCACTTATATTTCTGTATGAATTCCAGTTTATTTGTTAAAGAAAGAAACTCGCTTCCCATTGCTGAGAGGTCCAGGATGAAGCTGGAAGGTGGGCTCAAGCTTCACTCCTATTCTACCAACCTAAATCTACAGGAACTATTTCAGATGACACCGCCTTGTCCTACCCATTCCACACGAAGTCACTGTGTAGCCAGCAGCCTCCCGCACAGCTCCAGCTTTGTCCCCACCAGCCGCCCCTGCCATGGCTCTTGCGCAGCGCAAGGAGACATCTAGTGGGGACAGCGCGGGACGGCGCGGCACAGCACGGGCAAACGCGCAGCACAGCGCTTCCCCTTTCCCCCCGCCGTGCCCACGGCTCTCCCATGGGCACACGCTGCCCGGTTCACGGGACACACGGGCTCACCTCCTCCTCTGTCCTTTGGAGTGCCGGGAAGGTCGTTTGCGCAGAGCTGCTGTCAGTAGCGGGGGTTTTCCCACTCCTGCAGATCTGGTTTCAGGTCCCTTGCCATCTTGTACTGGTTCAAACACAACCTTTAATTACTTCTGTCAGAATTTTAAAGCAATTATAGAGGAAGATCATGTAAAAAGCATTACAATTTTCACAGTATCTCTGCTGAGGAAGAACTTGGCAGCTGTGACTACACAGTGTGCCAGATTCCCTTTCCCTGTCCAGCCCCACTGGTCCCAAGAGTCATTCTCCAGGCACAAAAGTAAGCAGTGCTGGACCCAGCATCTTAAAGTTCAAAAGGCCAAAGCTGTTAATCCTTGCAATGCAGTGGGTGAGTGTGTGCACTACCCGCAGGAGCACTCAAAGCCCAGCAGCAGCACAGCAAAGCTGGGCAGAAGGCCAAGGGCAGGAAGATGCTCAAGTCTGCTGGCCAAAGCAGATGCTGTAGAGCCAGTGTGTTCAAGAAGCTGTCAGTGCTGTAGAGCTCAGATGACCCTGGGACAGTCTTTTGCTCTACACAGGGGATGTACACCACACAATCATCATCTACTGGTGTCGCTTGGGAGAGAGGACATTTGCTGCCCATGCTGGCTGGATGTATACCTCAGCACCACAGATTGGTCTCAGGCACTTTGTTTTCCTTGACTTGAAAACAAGGTAATAATATATGACATGCAAGGGGTCATCTTTAAGATCCCTGTAAGAGAAGTGCTAGAGAAATGCAACCTATTAAAAATGCAATTTTCTCCTTGCCAATTCTATTCTGCTTCAAGGAAAGGGGCTTTTACAATGACAGCTGGGATGAGCTGGTTTTGACAAGTCAGATTATGCAGATTTTGATAGAAGATTTAAGTGAAACATGACTACATGAAGGACAGTGCTTTTGCCTTCCATGCCGAAATGCTTTCACCTTCCCTTGAAACAGCCAAGGCAGGGTGCACTGAATTGTCAGGGAACCCATGCTATGTTTCAGAAAGGCACCAGCAACTTGAGGAGAGAATGTGCAATATGTTTGCTCAGATAAATTCTCCAGCATATTCTCCCACTGGGCTTCTTGTTGGACCAGCCTGGAATTGAGCTGAGCCCAGGCTGATAATCTCAGCTCCTGTAACTTGCCATTGTTTCCTGGTAGTGGACTTCTTACATGGCAGATTCTCACACACTTGACTCTTTGGAGAATTAGGGTGGTTTTTCTTTCAGCTAAGAATTCTCTTGCTTTTGTTTTAATTTTACACTAAGGATAGGATTTTCCTCCAAGTTTGACTCCCGCACTCACACTTCTGCAGGAACTACACAAAGTCACCCAGGGCCAGCTGAAAGCCCATCCCTCCCTGCTCCACGTGTAGGTCTTGGTCACAGCCATGCCTGATTTACAATATAGCACTTCAAATAAAAAACTGTGCCCACTAATTCTGAAACTCAAAGCAAACCCAAGCTCTTGGGTGCATGCAGGTAAATAGCAAGAAATTGGCTCTGAAATGGACAAGGTTTTTGATTTTAAAATCTTTTTCTTGGAAGCTTATCTGACTCACCCATCCAGGGCCCAAAGTCTGCCCCTAAAGACAAGAACCAGCAATGCGGATGTGTGCTTCCCAAGTGCCCCAGCGGGCTGTGGACAAAGCTGTGTACACAGATTTTC
The DNA here is from genome assembly GCF_012275295.1 of Melopsittacus undulatus. Taxonomy (NCBI): domain Eukaryota; kingdom Metazoa; phylum Chordata; class Aves; order Psittaciformes; family Psittaculidae; genus Melopsittacus; species Melopsittacus undulatus. Next base: position 14,661,901 of record NC_047538.1, on the reverse strand, counting down.
CCTGCAGTGCCTTGGGGAACACTACCCAGGGTGGAGGCTTGGATGCGCTCTGCCTCATGGACCAGAGGAAAGGAGCTGGGAGGGTGCAGAGTGCACTGGTTCCGATGTGCTGTGAAAAGCTACACTGGATGCACCAGTGGGTCTCAGGGCTCCACTGACAACTGTGGGCATGCGTGTCAGCCTCCTTACACACAGGGGAAAACAATCAAAGGTTCTCCCGATTTCATAGCATTAGCTGACATCTGGGGACACAACCTGCTCCAGTGGAGTTATGGCAGAAGAGAAAGGAGATTTTGCCAATATGTTAACTTTTAATTAAACCTTAATGCCTTAATTAAAGCAAGGAGGGCTTCATTAAGGACTTAGCTAAAATTTAATACTTTAATGGGACTAAAGACTTTAATTTATCACTGAGCTGAAAAAGAAAAAACAGCATGAGGGCTCACTCTGAAACGCACATCCACACACCAGCTAATTATGAAGGAATCCAAGGGTGTCAGGTTCATCAGTCAGTGTGCTGCACACAGGGGGAATCTGTTCACATTTCCATGTCACCTGCCTAACGTGTAAGCATAGCTTGAGATCATCACATTAAAAGGTACGTGGTACCTTTGCTGCTTCCCAAAGGACATGTTCTGAGTTGATGAAGGCCTGTTTCTGGGCCAAGGGATGAGTCTGGAAGGGTCCTGGTCCACCTGCAGATGTCCCGGCTCTGAGACCGTGAGCTGCCATTTCGGGGCGGTGTGTGACTGAAGATGCCACATCACTAGCACATGGCCCACAGCTCCCAGAGGACCAGACAGCCCTGCTGAGCATCACTGCAACGACAGGAATGCTGTGAGGCATTTGGCTGGCTTTTAAAGGCCAAGTTTTCATGGGGCTCAGAGCTCAGCACCTCCCATCTTCCTCAGACGGGATGTTTATCTACTTCTTGGTATTTCTTGTGGCTGGGAAATATGAACCCAAGACACTGAATCTCACTTTCAGCTTTTCAAGTATGCTACAATTACATAGCAATGTTTGTGCCACAAATAATAGACCTTTAAGGCACTTCTGACTACAGCTTCTGAAGGAGTCCTCACATGCACTGATCTTTCAGAGGAATAATTTCCAATCATTTGACGTCTCAAAGCTCATAATCCAGTGCACCAGTTAATGTAGTTACCTAAAAAGGAGTCAGGACTATTGACAAGCACAAAAAAAATTACCCTTTTACAATGTGGTTTTGCCCTGTAGTATTTTCTGTAATAGATCTTGAAGATCTTCTGAAAGGTCAATAGGTATTATTGCAATTTTACCAGTGTAGAAATTGAGGTATGGATGGGGGCAGTAAATGACTAATCCAAGATCAGATAGTGACCTCACAGATATTTTGAAGATGCTTCCCCACCAGGCAGTGTGCAGCTGCACTCCTTTGAAGGGGACTGGAACTTAAAAAAGAGCCTTAGGTTCAGAAAACTCAGCCCTTCTCCTGGGTGTAATGTGATCCTAGATGGGGCTTGGCATTTCGGTTAGACTGTCATTTCTTCAAACAGAAATCTGCCCAGCCTATGGAGAAAGGACACAGATGTTTCCTATAACGAGACTGTATGTTATCTTTGTATACATAATAAAGACTATAATATCTGAGAAGATTCATTACTTCATATCCATTCATATCTGCAATTCTCTGTGGAGTCACACAGGCCTAATACGTTAACTACAACAGACACATGGAGGGACAAAGCTTCATCTCTGAAGAAGCACTGAGCACAGCAGAGCTCAGGACCAGCAAGTCAGGATGCCAAGACCAGTCTCTGTTTCTCTGCCCAGCTTCATCAGGAGCAGAGCTGTCCCCCAGCAACCTCAGCAATGCTTTAGGCAGATATTCACTGGCAGAGGTAAGAACGAGGCAGAGAGCAAGAGGGCAGGTAGCCCAAACACATCCACTTTGCTGGTTTGCTACAGGGACACCAAAACCCCAGGAACCTTCAGAAGCCCTGGGTTACTTTGCTACCCCCAGATGTGCATACCCATGTGCAAAGCAGAGACAGTGTTTGGGAGATGCAAACGTCAAATGTTTCCCAAAACCATGTTAGCAATTTCTCCCATAAATCAAGAAGCTGTGGTGGGTTCTGCCTGCCAGCACTCCTCTCCAGGATGTGTGGAGAACTGTTCTCCTAGCACACCTTGCTTGCTGAGTCTGCATGCTCAGCCTGTGGAGGCAGCGTGGGGGTGAGGGGCTGAGGACTTGCCCTGTGTGTTAGCAGCAATTATTCCAGTTTGATTCTTGCTCATCTCTGGCCCATGAAATCAAGGCCAAACTCTGGAGCATGGGGGGTGTGGGGTGTGGGATGTGGGGGGGTGTGAGGAGATGGAAGTTGGGCCCAAACCGCCTTAACTGGTTCCACAGAGTTGCTGCTTTATGCAGCGAGCAAGCCAGAACAATGTCATCTCAATACCCCGTGCTAATCTGGGGGAAACTGAGCGTGACCGACTTCACGCATGACAGCCTGGAAACCAAGCATAGGAGGTCAGCACCAGCCTCTCTCCAAGCTCCCTCACAGCCAGCTTGGAGAGATGAGGCACATGGACAGCCGTGTCCCACCCCAGTGCTCTGTCACTCTCAGCATCCACGGCCACTGTGCTTGTTCATCATGCTGAGACCCCAGTGCCCATGCTGACAGCCCAGCCAAACTTGCAGGGTTCCAGCTACCCACCAACAAAGCAGGCTGGTGCACATTTCAGGCATGCTGTCATTAACAAATGAGGCACAGCGCTTGATTAATTCCACAGGTTTCTTCCATTAGGAGCCACTACATCATTGCTACGCGAGAGCCTTCCTCCCCTCAATGCTGACCTTCCTCCCACAGCTCGCCCATTTCCCTCGGCTGTGGAAGTTATTACAGACTGGTTATTTGAAAGACCTGGAAACCAGGGCAGCCGCTGCTTCCTTTCATCTCCAGCTCTGCTGCTCCTCACTCCTTGGCAGTTTAGAAGGATGGTGGAAGTAATTAATGGCTGGGGAGGGGAGGAGGAGGTGCTCCTAAGAGGGGAGTCAAAAATTCCTCTTGACAATGACCACATGTCTGAGGCTCGGCTACTAGTTCACCTGACAGCAATAAGGGTCTAATAGTCATTAGTCACCACTGCAGACACGCTCTGTGCACTTCTCCATGCTCCCCTGATGAAGGCTGAAAATAAAACAGTGTCAGCCATCCTGGTGCTTTCAACTACCTTTTGTCCTCTTCCAGGGAAAACACTTAGGAACTGAAGGCACAGAGAGCTTTGTCAGCAATCTGACCAAAGGTGGGGAAGGATCTTCAAGCAGAGAAGTACAGCAGGTAAAAAAAAATCTTAAAACTCCAGTTAAGATCCACCAAGAAATGAGACACCTGGGAATGGATGGAGAATACCCATAAGAAATTCAGGCTGATCAATATGGAAATCTTGTGGGACCTGATCCCATGTGGCCTGCAGCTCCCAGTTTACTCATTCGGTGAGAGACCCTCTGTCTCTCTTCTTCAGCAGCCTCCCCTATGTTTAACTTCTCCCTGCACTCATATTGGGTTATTGAAGGGCTTACTTTCAAAGAACTCTCCTTCTGGGATGCAAGCTACGGCATAAAAATATAATGGTCATACCATGGCCCAAAACCAAGTGGAGAGCTTGGCTCTGCAGCATTGTTTTCAGGGCAGTGGGGAGCAAGGGTTAGACGCCAGCCCTGGGTGAGATGCTGAGGCCAGACAGCCTGCTTGCAGCTCTCCCTGCTGACTTTCCCACCCACTCACACATGATAATATCTGAGGTTTTGGCTAAGAGTCACCTGCAATTAGAACAAAACTGGCAACTTTATGAGGCTAAACTCCAGATAAAATTGGTTGTGAATGAAAAAAATTAAAGGGAATGAGTGCTATAAAGTGGAAATGATATATCTGCAAGCCGATCAGGATCTAGAAGAGCAGTGCAAGAATACTAATGCTCCTCCGTGGAGGATTTGGGTATTACGTTTTGGACTCAGTGCAAAACCAAAACATTTTGAAGCAGGCAGGAAGGGAGTGCAACTCTTAAACTTGGCAGCTAGTCTGCTTGCCAAAATGTCCTGCAGCCACAAGCCATGGAGAACCCCTGGAGCACTGTGCCTGTCCTACTCACTTCTGTGAGGCCAATGGCTAAGGCACAAACCTAGCATCTGAGCCTTTTCGCTTGGAATTGTCACCCAAGTGTGCTGGCAAGGAGCAAGTGGGCCCACTGGAAGGGCACAGTTGAGATCCCTACCTGTGACCTCCCAGTCTTCCTTGTCATGGGTCTAATTCCTTGTGTTAACTGGATTCTGGACACTCAAAAGCCTTCTGGAGCAGAGGCTGCAGCTTGGCTTTTCTAAGAACTCAGTTCTTCTGTCTTATAACCCAGCACCCTGCATCACCTATCCCCCCAGTACCCCTGCCAAACAAATTAATCCTGCTGTCCCTGTTTTTCAGCAGGAAAACAGGGGCATAACAAATCACAGCAGCCGGCCCAGGGCCAGACAGATTTGACCTATTGAATCCAGGTCATGCAGTTCCTCAACCAGGGTCTTAATTGCTGGATCATCCATTCCTCCATCCACAGCTGTCCAGGACAAGAGTTTTCTGCCCAGAAAAGAGGGTGAAAGACTCACTGGGCCCAGCTGCATTTCATAAGTGTCTTTGCCAAGCTTTTCTGCCCCATTTAAGAGGGCCCAGGCATGCTTTATAAAGTATCAGATGGAGAGCTCTGAGATAAAGCCATTTCGTGTTGTACTGCTCAGTACAGTACGTGATTTGGCTGCAGAGAAGAAGCATTGCTTATTTGTGAGAGTTCTCCTATCTGTCTGACCTAAACATCACTCATTATAAGTAATTGTTGTATTAGTGAGAGCAGAGTGGATCCTTTCACCAGTGGAGGAAAACTGCCCTCTCCAAGGAAAGCCATGACCAGCTTGATTGGTGCCTGGCTGCCATGAAGAAGTTAAACCAGATGAGCTGTGTCAGCCCAGTGGAAGGCATGGTAGCTGCTCCAAAAGCCTCTCTTCCCCTAGATTTGTCACTGACTGCATTGTTATCTGCAAGGGGGCAGAATGTAATCAGAAACACATTTTTGAGTGAAGGACTGACCTCTGCAGAATCACCAGGAATTTCTGAGGCTGTACAGCTGTGCATGTGCCTTCCCATCTCTGCAAGGCAGAGCTGTGCCCGCTTTCATTTCAATGCTCTGAGCTCTCATGTGGTGCTGAGCAGCATTTCTCTTCATTTTAAATCCATGCACTGTGTTTGAAACACAACTGTGGAGCACTGAGATGTGTCAGAATATGACAATTTTATATAGTTATAGAGAATCAGAGGCTCCAATCTGAGCCCTTCCTACCCTAGCATTTCACCTAGGGATTTCTACACAATGTTCAACACTGTGTGTTTGGCCACTCACTGCTTGTCTTCCAGAAAAGCCCCTCCTCTTGATTTGAAGAAACAAGAAACACACGAATGTACACATCACCTTGTTCTGATGATTAATTATTCTCACTGGTGAAAAGAAAAAATGTGCTTAATTTTATATTTACTTGGCTTCAGCTTTCAGCATTAATTCTTGTTCTGCCTTTTCACTCTAGATTAAACAGCTTTTAGTATCTGGTATTTTCCTTCTGAGAAGCTGCTCATTTACTGTAATGAAGTCACCTCTCAGTCTTCATTTTGGTGAGCCAGATATTTCACACTGTTCAGCTTGGAAAAATGTTTGTAATCTTCTTTGCACCCTGCCCTTCCCCACCTCCATTTTTGAAAGTGTGGAGCTAAACCCAAATATGGCTCAACCAGCAGGTCCTAGCATCAGTCCCACCAGTGTAACACAATGCCAGAACCTTCTCCTGACTGTTCCAGGCTAATCTCTTTTCATCGCCTGAGGGAAACCCTAAGGCCAGCCCAGGACACAGTTCCCCTCCAAATCTATTCCTGTCACAGCAAAAACTCACTTTGGGGTCAGGTATACAAGCTGTGGAGACTCCAGCCTTGCTCTCCAATGGGAGCAATAGAGGAAATTCTGCAGAAGCTACTAACAGCCTTGAAATGTAATTCATTTCCTGCAGAGTATTTTATTAATATCCCTTGAACAGCCACATTCACAGAAATGTGCAGTACCCCCAGTGCTCAGCACTGCAAACCTCTCAAAACCTGGTCCCAGGGCTCAGTCTGGAGGGTGCTGAGCATCTTCACATCTCATTGAGGCACCCAGCTCTGATGTGCTCAGCACCTCCAAGGCTGTGGGCCTTAGCTGTCAGTCAGAGAGAAAATCCCTCATGAAGCTAAACATGCAATGGGCTGTGCCTGGAGGCAACATTTGCGTGCAGAGGTGATGTGTTCAGCACGCCTGCTCCTGGCAACAAGCTGCTCCTGCTTCTAATGTTTCTGGGCAATGCAGACTCTCCAAGAAGCTCCTGTTGGCTCTTTGGGAGGGAAACATGTCTTGCAGCCTTTCTAAATGCACTAACATCAGGCTTGAGATGGAAACCCTGAGAAGGTTTTCCTGGCATCTGACGACAGGAACTTTACCACGGCAATTGCTGATAAAATTTCAGAAAAGACAAATTATGCTTTGTTGGCATATAGAATAAAGTGCAAAACTTCTTCATACTATAACTGTAAGGATAATAACATAGCCAGAAAGGGAATAAAAACACTTAGTCAGTGCTTTCTTTCCTTATTTTGTTCTAACTTACCTGATTTTTCCCTAAACCTACTCTCGCAAACTGATTTCACTTTATGAGAAAGGGTGGCTCCGTAGTTTTTATTAACATGTTCATTTTCCAGTGATATGAGGTCACTTAAGTATCAGTGAGCAGGTGAGCTGAACATATGGTTTCTCTTCTCATTTTGCAAGTGAGGGCAGGCCTCACAATTCTCTTGCATACATAAATCCCATAACTGCCTATGCACCTCGTACACAGGATTAAAACCTTCTCAAGGTGAGAAGTTGTAGCCACAATGCTGTGGTTGGAAAGCTGAGTCTTCACCTGGCATTGGGACAACTTATTCATGAGTTCCTGCTTTTGACAGCTGGCACTGCACTGCTAAAATGAAAGTGGACTATTTTCTAAAGCACTCCCAAAAGTGAAACCTGCCATTTTCCTATCCAAAATAAGAAACATTTCTCCCAAAACACTCGTCACCTCACAGTGCCCCTTTGAAAATCTCCAAAGTTCTGTGCTTTTTCCTTATAACATCTGGCAACTTTTTGTCATGCCCAACTGCTGGGGAACAATCACTGTGAGCTTTTAGCAGCTATCACAGTATTGTCTTGCTCCTCTCACAAGGCTCAGCTGCTGTGTTGCAGACCCTGAGCAGAACACCTTGCTGCTCTTCACGGTAACTGGGAAACACCTAAAAATGCAAAACAAACATACCCTAAAGGCTCAGATGCCAAAAGGGAGATTATATTTTTTAACTCTTGATTTTTTTGGCCTGCTGCATACACTTTCATTGCTGGGGGTTTTGCAATTATGCAAATGGATGAAGAGCCCTCTGAAGCTGTGACTGAGCTAAGCACAGACCGGTATCTGCAATAAAATCCAGTGATGACTTAGGAGTGCCACTCCAGGCAAATACCCCTTTCCAAGATAACGAGCAATACACTACAGGAATAAGCTGGGTTCTCATTCTTTCACCTTCCCGATGTCTGGCACAAGTCCAAATCCTCTCTGTTCTCCACCCACCCATCAGACATATTCTACTAAATATCCTGTCCTCTCGTCGTTTTGGCAAAAAATAAACTATGCACGAGAAAGAATTATGCCTGTGAGGCTCTCATAAAAAAATTCCTGTGAACGATAAATCAAAACAAAATAATAATTATCACCTCACCAGCCACAGGACCACATTTATGTTTCTCATATTTTCCTCTTACTTCTCGTAGATTATCAAGTCTACACAAGAGTGAGAACCAGATTTTCCTAAAGATATTGATACACTGGTAAACTCCAACTCTGAAACCGAAGCTTCCCTTGTCTATAAGGGACTTCTCTACACAATTTACACAGAGGGTTAACATTTTCTCTTAGAATTAGATATGGTACATTTCTGTTCTGGAAACAAGATGCCTTGTTTTTTCCTATGGTTTCATACATTTTCTACAGTCCCTGACCTGCCTTTAATAAATAATGAGTACTTATAAAGCAATTTTTCTTCGTAGACTCTCAAAGGTATTGACACATACACACATACTTTGTAGATGGGGAAACTGAGGCCAAAGGGACTTGTGCAAATTCCCAGCAGCCTCCCATAGGCCTGATCTCCCCCAGCAGCTGTACAGCCCTCCACTAAGCAGCTCTGGCACAGCAAATCCAAATTAGGCTATGGAACATTTTCCCCTGGGACCACTGAGCACAGGGAGCATCTACCCCTGAAGGAATAGGGTGGATGCCTGGAACAGAACTGTTCTTCAGCTATGCTGGGGCTGGGGAAATGTTGAAGGTATCAACATGGTTCAGTCCAGAAAAGCAGAGAAAAAGTTCTACTAAATACTCTACTGTTTTTCCTAGTTTTGCAAAGTACTAATGGCTTGCAGCATCTGAAGTAATTCAGAGCTGCAACAATTAGCACACAGAGCTAAGGCATAACTTCACCTTTCTTTCCTCAGCAGCCTCAGAACTTGAACAGAGCCAAATCCTCTAAAAACCCTGAGAGCAGCTGGAATGAATGCATGAAATCCCACCAAAATAAATGCATATGGGACTTTCCTTCACACCTCACAGGAGCTCAGCCAACCATCAGCCTTTGCACCCAGTCCAATGGCAGCAGGAGCCTTGGTGCTTACAACAGCAGTGAGGCTCACTAGAGAGCAATGAACACTTGGAATTACCAGCCAAGTTCAGAATATTTTGTAAAATTAGTTTGAAAATACATTCCCCCATAGGAAAAAAAAAAAACAACCTATAAATGATCCTACATTTGTGCTGGATTGCAGCATTTCTGGAATTTTAACTGCACCTTTTGCTATGTAAAAAAAGAAAAAAACTAAAAAAGAAAGAACCACTTGTAGTTGCTAACCAAATCCCCTGACAAGAGGTACTGAAATAATCATTTTTTATGAGCTCTTACTGTCAGGATTAAGTAGGAAATGATGGCAATGCTTTTATGTTAATACCTCAACTTTTGTGTCGATACATTAGCTATGCTAGTGTCAAACAAAATCCTGATTCCAAACTGATGTAACATGAACATGGTGCAAGCCCAGCCAAGATTCACCACAGTGTGAGCAGTTACCGCTGGTGAAGCATAAAGATGAACCTCACTCCCTACACAAGCCAAAGTAATTAATGTGTAGCAATACAGTTAACAAAAGGTAATTCAAAGCACTAGAGATTTACAGAGAGAAATAGCACACATCTAAACTGTGGCTAGGATCCTCTGGTGTGTTTGCCCTGTAAAATGGAGCATGGTACAGACACTGGAGACCACAGAGACACAAGCTGTAAGTTCAGGTTCAGCACAGACCAGCACCTCCAGTGCCATGAAACGCTATTTGCGTGAGCTAAGCACTGCATATAAGCTAATAAACCCTGAGATTTATCAGGCTTATGCAACCAGACTGCATCCAAATCCAAGCTGGTTTACAACTAACCACTTTCAGTATCCCCACAGTGTGCTCTCCGCTCTCCTATTCATCTGGTCTGCAGCTATCACAGTTTTGTTCCTAAAATCTTACTTATGCTCAGTGTCTATTGACAAAAAGCACTGAGGAGAAAACCAAGACCTGTGAAAGCATTATGGAGAATGGCTAATTATGTAGCAGGGTGACTTGTTACAAGAGAAGGAGCTGAAGGAGGTAATGTGTTACTCAGATCTTTGATGCCCCAAAGGTTTTAGCATTTACGAGGGTTTTGATGGTGTGATGTTTGGGAGAAAGGGAGCAAAGGGATGACATGTTAGCAAGAGACTTCCTATCCATGAATAGCTTCCTCTTACAGAAGTCTATTCTCAGTAAGCCCAGTATATTCATGCCCTGTCACCTCCTGGCTACGTACCTGGCTTTGCAAAGGTTTCTGGAGAGCTTGTTCTCTGCCTTGCTGCTCTTTCTGCTAGCAATAGCCCATCCCCAATCAGCTGATGCAGAAGAAACTTCATAACTGAAATTTCAATATGCTCTGATGCCATAAGTTTTCTGTACAAGTTGTGGCTAAATACTGATTGTATGAGTTGACCCAAGCACTTCAAAGAGGAAAAACAAACACTAAGGTGGAATAAACTTCCCCGGCTGCTCACAGACTTAGAAACAAATGAACTGCCGATTTGGAAGTCTCTTATCTGTTAATAGCTTTGTAGACCAGTATGGTGTCTGCACAAATGTACAATGCTAATGCTAACATTTGACCATGGATGGTCCATAGAACTGTTTTATGGACTATCCTAAACTACTTCTTCCCCATTAAGGTTTTTGTAATTAAAAAGGAAAGATGGTGCTGCTGTAACAAGCAGGGCTGTAGAGAAAAACAGTAAAAACAAAAACAAGCCATAATACTCTTCCCTCTAAAAATACCTGGAATAGAGTGCAACAGAGGACAAACCCAGGAATAATGACTAGTGTAAGCTGTACAAATGAATATGCTGCGACTTGTAGAGAACTCTGCAGCAGAAAAGGCAGTGGATCACTGAACTGGGATCCAAATGTTATCACTGGAGATAACATGATACTGCTTGGCAGCACAGGGTATTTCTGCAGGACAGAGCGAGCAGGGTCAAAATACATTTGAGGGTCACAGACTTTAAGGCCAGGGTGACATCTTATTTTGCTTGGGCCAAAGAGCTCATCCTGTTATCCATGGCAGGGTGTTGGGGGAAGACTGTGAAACACTTGTACATGGTAAGCCTATTAGTTTTATTTTCATAACTACAGTCTCCCAAATATAAAAGCCAAACAAGCACATCACAGGCCTGGCAACATGAGCCACAATCTTGGAATGTGACTGCATGTAATGTCGAGGGCAAGTTTCTAAACACTCCCCACCCTTCCCTGAGAAATGCAAAGACACAGGCTATTAAATAATCTCTTCATTTTAGTAATTTCGTTGCTGTTTGTACAGTGCTTTGAACGTGCACAGTGCCACAGCACAGAAATGCTAAGTACTGGGTTATTTAGCTGCAAAGCCTGTGATAATCCCTCATTATGAAATAATAATTAATCATCATCGTTTTATTCAAGAGCTCCTCACCCCCACCCCCACCCAACCCCTACAGGCACTGACCAAACTCTCTCCTGGAGCATGTCTGGACAGGACAAGTTGGCTATGGATGCAAAGTTCAGGTATGAACTTTCCCAAAGTTCAGGGCTGTGCCTACCTATGTGTCTTACCCAGCCTGGCAGAGGTACAACGCTTCCTAATCTCCAGCGGAGGATCAAAGCTTCAGATCCACCCAGCCCAACCATTCCCATCATTCTGACTAGTCCACAGAGGGAAATTGAGACATTCAAAGGCTAACTGAGGGCTTCAAGAGGTTACACCTAAAGGAAATCGCTTTTTCCATGAGGGACAGAGTTCCTGACTCAGCCATCTCTATTGTATGTTTAAAGATGGGGCAGATCTTTTGGGCCTACTTCCCTGGGGAAAAGTCGTGTTCTTAATGACTGCCCAGACCAAGGTGAAGAGCACTGGGAGGCTGTTTGGTTTCAGACCTATCTTCACTGAAAGTAATTTTACATTTAGAATACCACAAAATATCACAAAAATATAGTCATGACTGTTACAGGCAGAAGAGAGAACAGAGCCTACACATGTGAGAAGCCAGAGAGGACATGCTTCAGCAATTCTGGGACATTGAACTGGTGCCCAGCCATTTTCACCAGCTGTAAAGCCTCAGTGAACTTAGACTGTGTGACCACCTATGAAATGAAGAGGCAACAGACAGGTCTTAGTCATCAAAGAGAAAGATGAAGGTCTCTCCTCCTGACTGAGACCCTAAGCTCTCCCCAGCAGTTAGCAGTGCAGATGGTAAATGCCTATCATGAGTGTGAGACATCTTTCCCTCTTCATGCCACCTCTTCAAAGACCCGTGATTGTTGCCAGACATGAGGAACTTCTGTGGGAGCTGCTCTGCTTTGGACATTATGTTGTTTCACAGCAGATGTAGATGTCCATGTACCAGCATTCCAACATGCGTTTGGAGATTTGGGCCTAAGTGTCCCGCATTACTTCTAACTTGCACAACACAATGCCCACAGCAACTCAGGCATCCTTACAGCCAGCAGGTCTCCCACCAGCCCTGGTCATCCTGGAAAACCTGCTCTCAGCCTTCTTCCAAAGCTTTAGCAAAGAGCTGTCTACAGCTGCTCTTATCTACTTTAAAGCACTTTAATAAAACTAAAGTGAAAAATATTGTGAGCTGGTTCATATACCATCTTGCTATCTGGGGTGAGCACAGAATTAATCTCCTAGATACCAAACAAGGACAAGCTTAAGGTGAGCAAAGCTATTTCTGAATGCCAAACAAATGTAGCACTCACAAAAGCTGCTAGTTTAGCAATCTGTCATTAAACTGATCAGTAAAAAGGAATGGCTGTGAGTAGGGACAGCTACTATGAAGGGTCATTTAGACACAACACTCCTTTTAATCCTTTGGTATGAGAAGAGCATGGGAGAATTCAAAACCTTGATCTGCTCTAAGGTACAGTGCCCCGGAGGTGGAGCTCTCTCTGCTGATTTTGGCTCTTCACCTGTGACAGGTACACTAAGTCACAGGTACACTGTGCTACTGCTGAGGTGCAGGTATGTTTTAAGAATTCATTTTCTTAGTTAAGCTTTTCTTTTGTAACTGTGCTTCCAACTTTGTAATCAAGCAGCTGAACTCTTTTATGTAATTAACTATATTTTAATTTTAGGTAAACTCAATATTTAATGTGGAACCACTCCACTTTCTCGGAGGTAGCAAACCTAAATAAATCAGAACTGCTGACATGCCCCTTTCAGCTTCTGCAGCCATGCTAGGAATAGTGTGAGCACTGGTATCAGGCAGCGCCAGGTAAAAGGAGACCCCCTAGCAGATGTCACATAACACTTTCTAGCATGAAGGAAACAACAGGAGGGAAACAGATATTATCGGCACCTCTGCTTCTATGTAGCATTACAGTGAGCTCTTCATGATATTGTGAGCAAAAATAAAGCTAAAAAAAATCTGTTCAGGATACATTCTATAGGCTGAAACCACTTGAAAAACAGAATATAAGAAGAATTTTTAAGAGGAAGGGATCTGGGGAGATTTTGAACATATCCCAGAGAGATCTATTCTTGTGCTTTTGGTTCAAGAAGCTTTTCAATATTCTTTTCCAATAGCCTGGAAGAAAATGTAATACCGGTATTGAAGAAAACCCAGAAAACACTGGTAACGAGTTGGATCAGCTTTTCACTCTTGCAGGAGAAAGCTTCCCAAAATTCAGAATAGTTGAGCTCCAAGTAGATGAATTAATGTGAGAAATAAGACATTCATTTCTAGTTGTGAGTGGTATTCAAAACTGGAACAGAGGTGGCTTCTCCATCACTCACACTGTTAAAATGTAGAAGAGGAAACCTTTCTGCACTAGAGCAGGGGAGCTGTTACATGTCCATAGATATTGCTGGATTTCTTGCCAAAGCTGAAGGCCTTTGCTCTGCAGTTACAAAGCAGGTCTCTTCTTGCCCCTATATCTAATTAAATTAGACCAGGGCCAGATCTTCTTCAGTTACAGTGGATTAAATCCAGAGTAAATCCATGAATCTGTTCAATATACCCTAGGTTTACACCAGCATTAGGAAAAAATATACTTTTGAGCCTTCATATTTAGATTTTGACTCTCTCATAGGAAAAAGGACACCACAAAACCAGTCAGACAGCTTTCTTTTAAGGAGCTGATGACTATTAGTGAGATACTTTCCAGGTTATCTCTGCTATGCAACCAGCTCACAAACTGGGATTCTTGCTCTTTCTCTTTGCTCTTTTGCAGGTTTCCATTCAAACAGGTTGTTTGCCTCTTGGCCATAGATATTTTTGCGAAGAACAACTTTCAGATGGGCTGACATTTCCAAAGTGCTTGGAGGGACAAGTCTGACCAAGCTGTTTTGTAGCCATGACACAGTATCAGATACTGACCCAGAGGGAAGGTTTTTCTGCTGAAAAAGGAGTTAGATTTTTTCAATTATGTCACAGCTTCTTGACAGTAAAAGATGAAGAAGTGGGATATAGAGGAACACTGGGGAAGAATGGTTTCACTGCAGAGTGTTCAATAAGGAAAAGCAAACAGTTTCCAAAGCACAAAGCCCTGGTTTTGTCCTGCAATGGCAGCAAAACTGGCTCTAGCTGGGAATATGGTAGGAGAATGGTGATCTGGATTGTGCCTCCGACTGAGTAGTTGTGTGATCCCAGACAGGTCATGACAAACATCTCAGCCTCATTATCCTCATCTAAGAAAAAGGTGTAATGATAGTTTGGCATGTCTCTTAAGATAGATTTGCAATGGACAGATTCGTAATAATATTAAAAGTATAAAGTATGATCAGAGAGAGATGAGGTGTGCCATCCCCTCTTCTTACACCAGCCAGGTTTGACAACGAAGAGGGCAAGAGACAGGATGGCACAAACCAACCAGAGAAGCTGAATCAAGACTCACCCACTGGGACTTGATTTTGCTCTTGCTATATGGATACAAAACCCACGTGGCAACGGAATCACAACATTTTAAGGCACAAGTAGAGCACAGTTTTCATTTTTTGAAAGCTTATTTGTACTTAGAAGTATTTTAGAGATTTCCCTCTTTGTTACAGTATTTTGTTTTGAAAGATTATGGTCCTGTTATGCTGAGATCATTAAAGAACTTCAGGGCTTCATATGGCATAATGAAATCCTAATCATAGCTTTTTGCCCTTGCAAACCCACTGACTGAAGAACCACTCTCCAAAGCTCTCTGGTGATTACACCATTTCATTGGCATCCAGCCTTTTAAAAACACTTGAGAAAATAAAATAGAAATTGTGCTGTAAGCTTCTTCCCATCAAACCATGGGGATCTTAAGCTGCAGGAAGAAAAAAAGCCTTCCCTAGTGCCTGACAGCAAGTTGCATTCTTTGCCGAATGGGAGGTCAAGAGGTGACCTTACCCCTGCCCAGCTTCCTGATCCTCCCCGGCTGCCAGCGCTGGGCAGGGACGCCCTGCACTGCTCCGGGCTTCCTCACAGTGCAACTGCTCAGCACGGCCGGCACCAAAATGGCCTGACAAGGCCGGAGGGAAAAGGAAGCCGCTCCTATTCCCACAGCCTGCTGTTTGTTTTTAATGGTAAATGGCAACTCCATCACTGCATCCCACAGGTCCCAGAGAGCAGAGGCTGTGCAGGGACTGCAGGCTGATGAGCTGCGCGGGTGCCACCACAGCTGCGGTTCTGCAGGGCCTCACACAGCACTGCAATGGGATAGATGGGGCATCAGTCATCTGCTCTTACCCCAAGACTGTTTTGCTGGGTACCTGACTTTTTAATTTCTTTTCTTTTACTTCCTAGCCTCTTAAAAAAGAGGTGACATGTGGTATCAGATACATCAGAGCTCATTTTTGGCTTAGTAAATAATTAAGTGAAGGTTCCTGGAGATAAAAGGTGTAAAGCACAATCATTACAGAAAGAAAAAATTGAGTAGGTGATAACAGATAAATCTATGTGAACAGATAGGTCTATGCGTATAATTTGACAATTGAAAGACTCATCAAAGCAGATGTGCGATAATCTGAACGAGAAAATCATTGAAAAGGCCACAGAAAAGTCCAATTTAATGCCCACTTGAGGAAAGTATCCTTACCCAGCAAAGTAGCCTAAATGTTTGTATCAGGAAGTTACACAAAAATTATATTTCATTCACAGGAAAAAGTATTTTCAGTTACATTTTACTGCAGGGCCAGAGACAGACAGCACCTTCATGCTTAGGACTGTAGCTGTTTCGGGGTTTTGTGTGGGCCGGAACTGAGAACTCCTGCCAGGTGGGATACTGCAAAGTCTTCACTAATGGGAGCTCTATGGAAGAAGGTACAGTGCCAAAGCACATCACGGGCATGATGCACAAATCCAAGCTCTTTTTTCTAGTTGCAACACACCACAGAGTGGAGGCAGCGGCTGATCAATGCACTGTACTGTATTACAGCGGCCCTCATGGACATCTTGTTCCTTCAAGCCATAGCAACACAGGAAGAGTCAACCGCCCATCACAGTTTTTGTCTGAGCCACCAGGAGCACAGACAGCTCCTTTTGCTTCCAAGGAAAGTCTGTGAGGACATGCAAGGGAGATATGCAGGAAGCTCAGCGCCAGATCCAACTTGTCTTTCTCATGTTAATCACTTGTCTGTCATAACACAACAGATAAATCTCATTGTACAAGCAGGCACTCAGAAGACAAAGGCAGCCAGCTGTATGTGAGGCTTAAAATGACTGGCAAGTGCAGAAAACCATCCTACCTGAGACAATTACATGCTAGTCTGTGAGTTAGCTTGAGGTTCCCCTTCTGAGAACCTGGCCTTCAGAAACATTGCAGACATGCAGTGTTTCTTTTGAAAAAGCAAATGTATTTTGCTAAACAAACTTGTGCTGGCCTAGCTGTACCATCAGTTCCTGGAGCTTAAAATTCTTTAATACTCTTTGGTTTTAGAGGAGCTAGTGTTTTTTGCACAGGGCTGGAGTATTACTGCTGTCTCATCTAACACACAGCTTCTTGGGAGAACAAACATGCTCTTCCCAGGTGACTTCTGAAAATGAAACTTGGATGAGTTTGGCACCAGAGGTTTCCAGCACACGCAACAGTAGGGAGGCTACAGCTTTCTCAGTTTATCAAAATCATCACGTGCTTTCAGAAGAAAGGAAGAAGCTGTGAGTACCATAACTAACACTCCCAAGCTTCTTGCAAGGCTGCCTGCCTCTGTGCTTCTCTGCAAAGCTTCATTTGCCCCAGGTCTGTCAAAGCTTTAGCTAATGCCACACAGTAACAAGACACGAACATAGGCACTCACAAGAAAAGTCTATTTTATGGCCGCAAACCACACTGGCACCAATCGCACTTGATGGGTTATACCCACATCCCATGGCAAAAGTTATTATACACCCCCTCATGGCTATTGCTGTGTGATTCTGCTCTATATAGCTATTGTACCCTTAGGATTTAAATTGTCAAGCAAAGAGCCTGCTCTCTATTTTCTTTGCTCTTGTTCTGTGTCTGCTATACACACTGATGGAGGATTACCCTGGTCTTATGTGCTTGTCAGGCAGCTATTCCACTAAGTACTAACTGTATTGTTCTAAATCTCTCACATTTCTTGACTAAAATTCAATTTACTTTTTTGTCACAAGAACCACATGTCTGATTGTCCTGAGCTCATTCTCTTTCTCTGGTTTTCCTTGTCTTTTCAAAATGAAAAGCTTGCAGAAAAGCTTTAACTGAGCTAATGGAAGGGGAGATTGTTGTTTTTAAGGCAGATGTGTGTCTAAGAGCATTTTGGCACAGCAGAAGGAAAAAAAATATAGCTGAAGCGAAGGCTTCAAAGAAAAGTGAGACTCTGCTGTCTTTATTCTGCATGCTAGACAGCAGCTGGTGTTTCACAATGGCTGTGGAGCACAGTGACTACGTATAATCTTTCTCTGTGCACCTACTAACACACACACACCTCACACTCAATAGCTCTTTATGTCCCCTTTACCAATATACCACCTCTTCTGTTGCAAAGTAGTCCCTAGGCACCCCAGCTCTTGGTGAATGTGGATGGGAAGAGACTCAAAGAGCACTCAAGACAATTCTGGATCATGTGCCATACAAAAGGAATGGCTTGTTAACGGGGAATGATGGCAAGGAGAGAGGAAATCTGGGGCAAACTTCTTAGCCAGGGTTGAAGCAGCAGTAGGTGGGCTGCAAAGCAGCAAGGTGACATGGAGAGGAAGGGTGCCTAGCCAGGGCTCAGTAACATAAGGGGCTGGAGAGGGGCATTCAACCAGCCTGCTCCTGTGCTTTGCAGCTGCCACTGCCAGCTTAGGGTTGCTGTGCTATAAAGCACTCAGCCTTGGGGGAAGGGGAAAGGGTGGTGTGGAGGCAACTGCCAGGGCAAAAGGGAGACGAATATTTAATTTGTTCCGGGGCCTGAAATAGCTCTTAGCAGCCTCGAGTGCAAGAGTCACGTTGCAGGACGGGGGGAGAAGGTGGGTGCCAATTTGTCAGCAAAGCCGCTTCAGAGTTATACCAAAGATTTATGAGTGTCTGGATGGTCCTTCCAGCAACCAAATGCTGCTCAGGGTAGGTGAACCTCAAGCTCTGGAAGAATAACTGAGTTCAGACACATTCACTCAGTTTGGCCTGGCTGGCACAGTTATCTACACACTTTCAAGGTGAAGCAGCTGGAGTTGAAGGCTGCCCCGGGGAGTCACTGCTCCTGGGATGCTTAGTTGCAGTTGGTCGTTATGAAATGTCAGCCAGAGAGTTAAGGGACAGACCATAATGTAATAACAGACCTAGGGCAGAGCCAAGGCAAGAATGTGACTGGTAGACTTTACATACACAACACACTGGGCTCACACAAAGATACAGCTGTGAGAGGCTATCCTCTACATTTCTGATTCACACTGGTGGTTCAGTATAAAACATAACCTTCGTTTAATCAGTTTTCATGTGTGTGCTAATGGAAGGAACAAAGCACCAACCCACAAGATAGAAGTCCTAGAATTTGGTCCTGAAGCCCTCTTGTTTCCAGGTCAGAAAGACAAAACTGAAACAAACAAACCAACACTCTTATTTGACCTCCCTATAAATCCTGACAGCTACCAAAGCCCCAGCCCAACCTCCATAGGCACTCACTTGCCTCCCCTGTCCCACCCAGCATACACAGCTGCTCGGTGTTCCTGATGGAGCTCAGCCCTGACAGTGTACCTGGAGCTTTGGACAACAGCATAAGAGTTTGCTTGTCCTCCTGTACAGGCTGGTACCAACCCAGATTACACAAGCAGTTCTGAAATCTGCATATGTGAGATGCTTTATCACCCAGGGAGACACTGTACACGCTCACTTCAACTCTGCAGAACTCAGAACAAGTCTGCTGTGCTGCAGATGGAGTTCACTGAGTACATTTAATAAGCTTAGCGAAAACCAGATTGGTTTTAAGACATTTTAAACTGATTAAACTTAGCCATGTGACACAGTTATGCCTTCAGGTTATGCCTTAAATGATTATTTTGCCTCTTAACTCAGAGCCCCTCAGGAGGGAAAAGCTAAATTCCCAAGCTGTGGTGGCCAAACTCCTCCAAGAACCTAGAAAGCACTGATGTGAAAACACTTTACCCACTACTCAGGGCCAAAGCAGTATGCTGAACACTTTGGTTCAGGCTGCACTCCAGGCCTAGATACACTGTCTGGGGCACCCCAGGGCAGACAACAGGCAGGAGGCTGATCCCCCAGAGAAGGGTTTTGCTTCCCAAGCCAGGCAGCTCCCTTCAGAGAGCAAGGATGTGGAGGGGTAGCAATGCAGAACCTGACACTGGGATGCCTGGTGGCACCATTGCTTTTCAAGCAACTGTATGGTGCTCTGGGAAACTACAGGCTCTGATGCCAGGTTTTTGGGATGTCAGGGAAGTCAGTATCAGGCAGTCCATCAGCAGAATAAACTCAAGCACCTGACCCTCAGCAGCCCTAATGCACAGAAGCAAGCACATGCTATGGGCTGATTCTATGGTATTCTTTGGTTCACTGTAGGAACTGTGTGTGTGCTTATACATGTGTGCAGCTTATAAACATATAGCTTTCTCAGTTAATGCAAAGTGAGGAATAAGACTGCAGTGGGAGCCTGAAGAGTTTTAATGATATGTGGGCCTATGCAATAGACTAAAAGGCTGAAACTTCCTGGCTTGATAAACCCTGGCTGGCACCACAACATAACCTTGTGGTGTGCTTAACCATTTTCTGAGTTCTCTGCCACCAGTCTCTATTGTTATAATCCCAGCAACGACCACCACAAGGTGTAGGTGACAAATTGCAGCCATGGGAACACAAAGCTTGTGGCTGAAGGGTCATTCTTCTGCATCACTGAAAGGTCTTTTAGCAGGTGTTGTGTTAGGCCATTCTATCTCTATATCTCTACAGTGCTAGCAGTCTTATAGCAACATTTCCAATCCATCTCATTTTGTGTTATATCTTGTAGAAGTGAGCAGGGGAAAGGGAACTCAAGCTGATAAAGACGTAAAATATCATGCTCCGTGGGGCAACTATGCAATAAAAATTAAACTTCATCTGCGAGTCAGGTCCCTGCATTCTTTTGTCTTTAGCAATGCATCTTGATGGGAAAGCACTAAGCATGAAACTGAGTAATGTGTAAGCTAAGGCTCTACAGCTTTCAGCTTAGTTTTAATAAAATATTTATTGCATATTAAAAAAATGGACAAATTGATTGTTAAAAACACATTTCCAGCTTTACTGGCTGGGCCATGGATAAGTGCAGATGTATGAGTGTTACAAATAATTGCCATAATCATCCAAATCTTTTAATCTAAACACTGCTTAAATAGTCTCATGGAATGTATTTCATTTTCTTGTTATTAAATACAAATCAGAGACATGCCTGTGAATCTTAATACCAATGGTTCCCTAAAGCTCAGGTTGGAGCAGGAGCTCCTCTGTATGGGGGGAGGGTGTGGGTGACTCTTTGCAGACTAACGCCAGGCAGCTATCTTTACTGGAAGCTCTACTGCGAACCTGGGCATCCTTCTGATTGAGGGAAAAAAGTAGATAGAAAAGAATCTCATCTTCATTTAAAATTCCTGACCAAATCTACCAGGAACCAAAACTTCCAGATCCTACTCCTGCTGCTAAATCAATTATCACTGGAATAAGTCTGAAATATGCTTTGAAAACAACTTATTTTAAGAGAAATACTCCTTCTGGAGCTCAGATTCAAGGTGGCATTCTGGGTGCAGGCTGGATTTCCCAGTTACAGCTTGAGCTATGTGGGATTAATTTAGTTGAAGTCAGCTGGAGGAAAGGCAAGAAACACTGCCTGGGTGCAGGGCAACCCTCCACTTCAGGGAGAGTGGCACAGGCAAGGGCCCTCTCAGGAATATTTCACGAATGAGAAGCAGACACAAATATTTTTATGACATAAAAATCCTGCTCCCTCCTGTAAAGCAACAGACTTTGAAACACTGAAACTTTTTCTTAGCTTGGTCATAGCAGTTAGAAGAGGAAAGAGGGAAAGGAGGTGTCCTTGGATGTGTTTCAGTGTATCATTGGAGTGAAGGTGAAGAGCACTGCAGCCGGGCCTCTGCTCTGGGATGCCTTGTTCTCAGGATTTTCCCCTTCCCCAGGCTGGATGTTAACCTGGGAGAGAGTATCTTTCCCCTGACAGCACCTTTCTCTACACCACCTGGTGTTGAAGCAGAGGGTCAAAACATGCTCATCCAGCAAAATAAACTGACACAAACAGCACCACCCCATGCTGAAACCCCAAAATCATTATCTTTTATGAACAGCCAGCCCTGAGGCTGCAAAGAGGAGGGGGTGAGGGACCCACAACCCTGCACAGTTCTCACTGCAAATTTACTGGCCTCCTGTCTCGTTTTAACAGAGTGAGGTTGGGGGAGAGAAATACCACACATAAATTCGCACCATCAGTCATACAGGGGGAGAGAAAAAAACCACAGTCGTCTCCAAGATTTACGAGCCCCCCTGAGCTACAGCACAGAAAAAACAAAGACACACACACATACACACAAGGAGTGAAGGGAAACGTGATCCCACTTGCAGCTTTATTCCTTTATCATATTCTCTGACAGCAACCTGGACCTGGGCTGTACAAATAGGAAGCACACAGAAGGTGTGGCTGCAAACAGCAGAGCAACAGCCCCCAATTAGTAATGTTACAGTTGCTTGGCACTTTTGCTTCTGGATGATTGCAAAGCTCCACAGAAATCCTCCAGCCCCCCTCTGACCTCAGCTGAAGTGGAATAAACTTGAGTCCTGCCATCCCAGTCAACAGAGTTCCTGCAAACTCACCCGGCATAAGCTGGGACTGTGGTGCATCCCATCATTACTTATATATTCCCTATTCCCTAGGATGTGCACATACGGACACATTTGTCTGTGCTTCTTATTTTACTTGGCAGTTCTTCCACAGTTTTTAGAAAAGCTGTGCTTTAACAGGAAGGAGATCTGTGGACCCACATAAGTCTTCCTATTTTGGACAACTTGGCACCTGTAGACATATCCCTTTTAACTTTCTCAGTTTGACCATTCAAAAATGAAGGCACTAAACAACATCATCTTTTAAAACAACTCAACTTGCTTGTGGAATCTCCTGTCTCTCTCTCTCACAGAGACAGTAAATGGTACAGTGGTAAATGATACACTTAAAACAGTCTAAATCAAGTGAACATGACAAGAGCTTATCATCAATGATCAATCACACTGCTTGTTGCTACATTCCACCCAGCTCCCTACAATATTATATCATCCATGTAGACTGCACGGTGACAGGAACATTCCCTTCTTACATGCATGTACAACACCTAACACACACCTCCAGAGCCCGTCCTGTGGTCTGACCACTGGGGATTGCTGCCTCTGCTCAGCTGCTTGTAGGAGTTCAGGAAAGGAATCTATTCATGCAAATTAACAAATTCAATTAGGATTTCCAGGGACTCATCCTTGTCCCCAGGGTCTGCAAAGATTTAGTGAACACTATGTCCCTGAAGTTAGGGAGACTTTGTCTTTAGCAAAAGGCAAAGGAAAGAAGAGTGGCAAAACCCCTCATAAGGTTTGTAGCAAAATAGCAGAACCTGCATCTCCCCAGTGTCAGCTGAAGGACCTGACAAATGTCCGTTTACAGTGTTAATTTACTAAATGGCAATTAAAATGTTAACCAATGTCCTTCCACCACTTTTGCACCTCTTTCCTGCTGCTTTCTGACCAGGTTCAAAATCATAAATTTCAATCTTCTAAATATCAGGAATGCTCAAAATAAACTCAGGATCAGATCACAGTAGCCTGTTTTAAAATCTTCCTATTGTAAGTTTACCTTTAACAAACTCCAGCTGATGGACAGTTGGATAAAATTCACCTAAGCATATAAGCAAAGGTATGGTGCAAAGAAGCAGCACAAAACCCCTGCAAGTTTTTCCACCACTGATCCTGACTCCAGCTCAGAAATAACTGGTTTACACCTATTTTCCCATTCATGTGTATGAGCAGTTTAATCTGCAACCTGCCCTACTGTGAAGTCTTCACAGCCAGTAATCCCTTCTCTTTTCAATCTCATAACCATGTCCAGCAAATACGTTTGAGGAGCTCTCCCCCTCTCACAGGGTATTTGAGGGGTTATTTGGGTATGTTCCAGTACAGGTGCTTTTTCTGTAGTCACTCTATGAGTTTTTCTTTAGTAGCTCTGCTGCTGACTTGGGGTCATAAGCTGTAAAAGTCTTTGTAAAAGTCACTAATGAATTTTGGACTCTCAGACCCAATGACTTTCCCTAAAACCTTGGCCCCTGAGAGCTGAACTATGGCAAATGGGTGCAGACTGACCCCAGGAGCATGAAGCTTCAATCAACCTGGTTCCATCTGGAGGCAGGAGCTGGGTTTTCAATCAAATTGGTCCTTAATGACCAATGCTAAAGCCTAGTAATTAAAATGATCCTTTTTCTGTACTGCCAAATATATGCTAAATTTATGTTCCATCTTTATGATATAAACCCTGTGGTGCATGAGGCATTTGGGATTCATTCATTGCAGCACAGGTGAGGCTAAGGGGAAGGAAGCAATGTTTTGACACAGCCAGAGACAGCTCAGCTTCCTTTGAGAAACGGATCTGTGTGCAAGTATGAGGAGAGGTGCACCAGCCTGTGGGATGGTTTTGCTTGCTCTGTAACAGATATTGCCTCAAACAGGATTTCTTCAGTGGGATGAAGCAGGCTGGAAGAGGACTAACACAGTGCTACAGCGGCTGTGGGATGATGTATTTGTGCCTTACCATCACACCTGTTATGGAGCTCAAATGCACTTTGGCAAAAGAAGCCCAAACTTCACTCCAACTAGATCTCATGCATTCCAAATCCTCTACTCTCCTACCTCCCAGAGCTTTTGTGCTGCACTTTCAGTGCAATTACATGCTAAATATCTGTCTGTCAATATGCTGGATCCCCTCAATTTGTATGACACGCTTTAACGCAGGCCTAGCCAAGCCTAATGGAATGACAGCTATGCCCTCCAACCATAGACTAAGTGCTGCTGGGAGAGTTTGCCCAGCTCTGCTAGGAGCAAGGGAGGGGGAGGACAGAAGAAAACCAAATGCCATTAATAACCTGCCACACCGGACCCCCTACCTCAAAGAAGAGACTGCCATCGTCTTGCGGGTTGACTCTGGATGAAAAATCAGAGAGGGAATACCACTTTGTGCACATTACCTTGCCCAGACAGGCACACAGCCTCTACTGTGGGTGGTGTGTCAGCAGGTGTAAGCCTGGCTAGTTTGTACTGAACTTCACTGGGCAATGCTGGTTTACAGCAGCCAAGAATTAGATCCCTCAGTCTTTGCACTGATTCCATATCATGGGTGTTTTAGTCATGCACACCAGGAAAGAGTCAAACTAGAAAAAAAAAGTGTTTTCTTTTTGAAAGAAATCCTTAAACCCCCAGTCTAATCTTCCATAATATCAATGAATCTCTCCAAGCTTGTTTTTGTCTTCATGTCCAAAACAGCTGGGAAGTTCCTTAGAAATTACCAAATCCATCATCCTCTGGTAGGAAATGACAAAAAAGGGCCAGAGAAAACTGCTTAACAACCAGAGAGAATTCTATTTGTTCAAAACCTGGTACAAGGGGAGGGGGAAGATAAAATGTATCCCAACTGCACGTTGTCAGGAGAACGAAAACCTACTAGAGGGACAAGGCACTAAAAATAATGATTTTTCAGCCAGCAGCCAGACAGCCGTCTAATCCCGCATGAATAGAGACATCACTTGAATAGCACCCATCAACGTGACTGCTGATGCTGATTCCAGCTGGTTTCACACAGCCCAATAAGCATACTGCAATCCTATGCTTCACTTAAACCTTTTTTTTTCTTTTTAACTGCTTTCTTTCCTCCACTATTATTGTCTCTACTGTTATCTAGTTTTGCTTTCTTTAGTTATAATAAAAAGTTAAATGAAATTATTAACCTTGGCATTCCAAAGGACTGAACTGGCATTTGTTTGCAAAGGTGTTTTTGTAGCTGGGCTGTGGGACTGCTCCTTTATGTAATGTTTTACAACTTCCATGGTACAACATCACTTTTTTACAGATTGTTGGTAATTTCCTTCTTACCATCAGAAGTGTTTAATAAACACCTCCGTAAACCAAATACCTATTCCTTCACCTAGAATAACAGCTCTGGGCACAGATTTAGCCAGTCTGAATTTCCCACTCAAGAGGGAAAGTTTGTTTTAAATCACTGCAAGAATTTTTTAACTTACGTTTATGGAAGAAAAGACAATAAATCAAATGGATACAAGCCAATTCCTGCCTCCTGGTAGAAGCTGTCAACTGAAGCTCCCAGCCTTTCCGTTAGTTCTTCCTCTCCTTGCAGGATCCATTGGGCCTTGTGAACCACAAGCTACTGAATGGCTGCAGCCCAGATATGTTACAGATACAAAAGCTCTGGGGTTCCTGTTCTGCAATGGCTCTACAAGCAACACAAACACTGGGCTGGTGGTGCTAAAGCAAGATCGTGTGGGCAGCAACAAGCAACATACAGCTGGACTTGCACTTACTCCTCTGTATATGCCAGGCCTGGCCAGTCTTGTAAGGGCTGCTCCTCATTCAAGACTCTCTTCATTCAGGCCTAATGTCCTGTGAAGTAGCTGAAAAGCTTTGGTGCATATTTTAGCAATAACTGAAACTACAATTCACCTGAGAGAATGAAGGTTATGGATACAGATCTCACATTCAACACATTTTGATACTTGGGCAATTTTTGACGTAATCTCTAAGGGTAGGAAACAAAGAAAATCCAGACTAAACTGTCTCCAAATTAAACCACAAAAATCAACTTCAAACATAGTTCAAAATTGCTGAGAAGCCTGCTTTTTAGAGGACAGAAATTAAATTCTAGGTTTAGGTTGTCCCTGCATTTGTCCCCCCTAAATTTGGATCCACGGCACCACTCGGTATTTTAAGCACATCTATTGAAATGTAGAAAACACCTTTGCTCTTTATGAGTTCAAACATACTAAATGATTCTGAATTAATACCTGAAGTAATGTCAGCAGAGCCAGACATTCAGCATTTGTAAAAGTTAGTATAAAACAACCCAGTCCAGACTTTCCAAATGTTCAGAAGCAAAACATCCCAAACTATTTTCAAACATATTGAAGTCAGAACTCCTTGGTGAGGTCTGCAAAAAGATTTTTGTTTTAAAGTCAGCTTTATGTTTTGGGTTTGTTTTTTTTCAGGCCTGAATAATGATGCAAATCTGATGAGAATTCAGACAGTAAAAGAGCCTACAAAATCCTTTGGCTACACAGCAACAGAAAGGGGGTCTCCAGAGAAGGAAATTTCATCCGGCTGCTTTGCTGACAGGAGAAGGCTCAGCATGATAAAAGAGATCCTGTCACTTGCCCTGAGAAACCCCAGCAAAACTCAGCACTGATACATCTCTGCTGACACCTGCTCCAGCTGGTCCTTTGCAATTTGACAGGGCTGGAGGGTGGATGGCCGAAGAGGAGGTGGCCAGGTCCTGAGAACAAGCATAACATTTCATGTGTCTGATGTAGCTCTTTGCTCTTGCAAAGGCTGAAATTAAAAATCCCCAGATCTTGGGTGACCATTCTCCCCTGCTGCCAAGGTAGAGCATGCCTCTCTAGCATATCACTCAAGCTAGTTTTTGCTTTCCCCATTTCCACTCTCATGTACCTTGCTTTATGGAACGTGTCCTGCTATGCAAGCTAAAACTTCCTTACGAGAATTTCCCCCATGTATCCTCCTGTGTTATGCTATGCAACCTATTCTCCCCTAATGCTTCTCTCCTACTCTAAGTTCATTTCTCAATAAGCATTTCTCAAAATTTTATTTTGCTTTTTTAACTTTTAATCTTACAAATGAATCCTTTCAGCTCCTTATTCCTTATGCTCCTTGAACTTGTATTTGCAATGTTTATCCCTCTCTAGTCCCCTGGGGACTTTGCTGATAATCTTTGCCTTGAGACTATCAACATATTAACTGTCACTGGCTGCAGTGCACAGCCAAAAAGCCTTGGAGGATGCAGAGACCCAATGCAGCGTTCCGGATGTGTAACACATCTTTCTCAATTTACATGAAACATTCACTTGCAAATATTGACAACCCATAAACTGCTGATAAACTACATGCCACACATTACAGAACATATACACATGTCATAGCATGACAACATCAGCTAATGGATCTATTAGGAAGTCTCAGAGAAGGGTTTTCTGTCACAGCGCTGGCTTTGTAGCTGTCTGTCTCCAGGGCTTTTCTGTGAAATTATTGTTTGAGACTATTATGTATCTCAGTTATTGACTGGGAGGAGAACATTATAACCATCTTAACCTCATTGGAAGGCTAATTTCTCAATCACACATACTGGCACTGTTTTCTTTCTGGAGTGAAGGAGTATTTAGTCTATTTAGCCTTTGTAATTCATGAAACAGGCATTGACTGTGATGTTCTTTCTTCCCCTTATAAATACATCACCCTGATACATGTTACCTGCTGGAAACACCCAACCAATTTGCTCTTTCCTTTAAAGATAAGATGAAGCATCTTTTTTTTTCGTGCAGACGAATAACCGAGTGGGACACCTTTACCTGGAGTCAGGTGCAGGTGCCTACCTGGCTGCTTCCCCTGCTGCTGTGGGCAGCCTTTCTGCTGAGCTGCTCCAGCTACTTCAAAGCAAGCTGTGGGGTGTGGCTCAACGCAGTGTTTCCACTCACTGAAAGCATAAACCTTGCACAGCAGTGGTTCCTTTGTGCCCCTTTTCCTGAAGGATGAGTCTGTGGTTGGCCTTAAAACTGATGCATAAGCACAGTTTTATTCCCCAGTAGTGGTGTGGTATTTCCCCATATTATAACCCAGTTTCCATAAAGTGGTGCTCTTGCAGCAACAGAATATGTTGCCTTCATTTCATTCCCCTTCGGTCCATCATTGTTTACAGTGCATCCTGTAACCACAGAGCTAAAGTTTCCTCTGGTAAAAAAGCGGTAAGAACAAAAATAAGGGAGGATTACACATCAGCTGAAAACTAGTTTAAAAGCCCACTCTGATGGTATTTCCTAAACACTGTGCCAGATGGAAGACTTTCAACTGAGAGAAACTTGGAAAAGTCCCATCTCTTTTGGCCAAATGACTCTAAGTTCCATCTCACTGACACAAAAGGCAGTAAGAGACAGTTCATAAATTACACTCTGCTGCCATCAGGCATGAGTTACCACCTTGTGATTTTGTAGAGATTACTCCAAAGCTATGGACAGTATATCAGTTTGTCCTCAGCTCTTGAAAATGACCAAAGCTTTTTATTTACCTGAGCTTTCTTCTCTCCTCCTCAGCTGGCAGCAGGCTTTTCTTGTGCTTTAGATCACACTAACAACACACAGTACATTTTTCTGAATGCCCTCTGCACTGAGCTAGGACAGCATCGTTCCGAGTGGCACAAGTAAGCTATCATGCACATCCTAGAGTCCAGACAGCAGTGGTGTTGGGGGAAGATAGCATCAGCAAACATGCAACTGCTCCCTGGATTTCATGGGGATCTTAGGGAAACTGCAAATCCTATGGTTGTACGAATCACAGCCTGTCCATCCTCGCTCTTTAGGTGGTATAGAGCACTCCTGCACTGAATTCTCTTCCTGAAGGAGGGAGAGAGCTGGTATCAGGTGAGGATTTCAGGGTCTGGCTCATCAAATTCCAGCAAAATGACCACCCTCGTAACCCAAAACAGCTGCTGTGTTTATAGTAAACACAAATGATAACTGGGTGGCCTTTGAAGCCACCATGTCCATTGCTGGTAATTATGGACAAGTGGATACAGCAGTGATGATCCAGAGCATTCATTTAATGTTCAGACATAATTATGGCCATTATCAAATTTCTGTCCCTTCAGCAAAAAGGGGAAAAGGGGTCACTTATCCAATATCACAGACAGAAAGGGCAAAGGAGGGGGTTCTTCTGTGAGTAACTCACACTGGATAAAATTCCTGTGTGCCACCTGGTGCAGTGGACGCTTTCACTCCAATGGAGGCAGGTGATGATGGAAGGGCCCTTGGGCACATCAGCCAAATAGATTCAATACCAGGGCCTCCCACAGAGCTGTCCTAGCCCCTGTCCCTTGGGTCTGGGAGACAGGGTAGTTCAAACGCTAAATACATGCCTTGGAATGTCACTTGGAGTGAGGGGAGAAGGCAGTGATGGCATTACTAATTGCAAGGAGGTATTGCTTGTGTGCATTGGTAAGCCTTACCCCCCACAGAGATACCTTCATTCCCAACCCATGCTCACTAGTTTGTGAAGGATACACTCTTCTCTTCTTCAAACACTCTAGCTTTATAGCAGAGGGAAATGCCTAGTTTGCACAGGGTTATTCCAAACACGAGAGCTGATGACAAGGTAACTACACAAGGCCTTTATGGTGGGAAACTGAAATGAACCATAGTGAGAATTATCAAACAAAGTCCAACCAAGTATGTTAGTGAGAAAGGCTGGAAGGATAGCAGGATGAATTTTACCATTTCAAAGTTGGCAACCTAATGTTATGATCCATGGAGCATGTTTATTCCCTAAATAGAATCACTTGATTACAACGTATCTAAAATTCTCTAGAAGCTGACAGAAGCTGCAAATGCACAAACTCTGTCAGAACCACACCATAGCTACATGGTTGTCTTACTCCACATACTAGTATGAAAACATCATCTATTCTGCACTTCAGTGAGGTGGAAAGCACCATCCACAGACATCTGGGCATCACAAAGACCTTTTCTATTGTACTCCCACAGAATTGACTTTTTTCTGCTCTTCAGAGGGAGAGAGGATAGGAAAGAAAAAGGTGGAGTGAGACCTCTAAGTGTGTTGCCCAGCCGGGAAAACTTGAAGCAACATCCCTATGTAGCCGCCCTCCACAGCCACAGCCTCACCATGGCTGTGAGACCATGCAACACAATGCAGAGTTACAGGGTAGATCATCATCCATTTCCTCATTTGCAGGAGTCCCTGGCACACTCAAAATCCAAGCAGCACTCCTTGCTCCATCCAAGGGGATGCAGCTCCAGTGGGATGGAAGGGCTGGAGGGATGTGGTAGCTGCTCTCTTGGGAGCCAGTCCCTAAGGTCAGGTCTGGGGCACAGTGCTGGAGGAACACCGGGAATGCTTACAGCTCTCTGTTCAGAGGATAAACAAAGGGCTGAAATCTCTGGGGTTGTTAATCTGTCACCTTTCCCCAGCACTGAATTAATTTTTTAGTGTGTTTTTAAAAGGAAAATAAATAAAAAGAAAAAATAGAAGAGATGATAAATGAGTCCCCTCCTATTCCCATCATCATTGGGCAATACCACCCAGGTATCCAGTGCAGATGAAATAGAAAAAGGTTTCCCTGCCTTGTCAGCCCCAAGCTCCATTTGGATTGACAGAAGCCCTAAAAATCTGTGTATTCTAGATTCACTCTACTCTTCCTGGAGCTGTGGGCCTGCAATGAAGTGGCCCTGATGGGCTTTCATGAAATTCTAGATTGCGTGAACAGTGCTGCTCCAGTAGAAAGTTGGTTTAACACCATGCTAAGCTATTCCAAAAAAAATCCTGAGTTTCCATTGTGCTACATTGATTTTCCTACTAAGAAGCTGGAATAAAGCGTCACATAACCTGAATCTATTCTGCGCAGTTTGCAGCTGTTAAAACAGCAAACTGTTTCCCAGAGGGTGCCTGTACTTGATGTAGAACAGAGTGTGTGAGACAGGGCAGCAGCATCTGTGCTGGGCAGCAGCAGCATCTGCGCTGGGCCTGCTGCACTGGCCTGGGACCTGTGAGATGCAAAGGCTGGCCCGACTCTGACCTGCTGCATGACCTTGACCACATTCCTTCACCTCTTTGTGCCTTTGCTCCCTTCACACTACTTTACCTGGCCTCCCTGTTTACCCTGTCTGCTCTTTTTGCTGGATATATTTGCTAGAGCCTAATACAGATGACACAGGCAGAGGCTGATACCTCTCGTCATAATACTATCATTTGCTAAACAGTTTTTGCACAACTCTTCACAATGAAGTGAGGATTGTCTTTCCACAGTAGACAGTGAAACCTAGTAAGAGCAAGTACAGACTGCCATCACCCATGAACACAGACCACACAACACACAAATCCTGCCAATTGTTGCCATCTTATCTCTAGGAATCACAGCTTCCACCTCAGGGAAGGCCTTCTTCTACAGCCCAGTGCCTCTGCAGCCAGCTATTGTTGGCCTCTTAGACGAGAAATGCTTTAGGAAGCACACACAGTGAAAACTTCCAGAGTTTCCCTCATTCTATTTCTCTTTCCAGAAATTGTAAGTAAAGTAAAGCAAGCAAGTGGCAGCAAGTGGCAGGAGAGGAATATGTTCTGGAGCATACAGGAGTGCACAGAGTCCTGGTGACACCACTAGTCTTTGGAGTACAGGCCAACTCAGCTGGATCATCTGCTCGCTTCCTAACACAGCTGCCTTTAACCAGGCTGGAGTAAAAGATAAACAGCACTTCAACCCCTGCAAAGAGTACCTCCATATGTGCACCATCTCTCCAATTAACAGAGCCCAATGTTTACTCAAGGCTTGAGCCAATTACTGCTGAAGACACACCACTAAGAGCTGGTTCAGCAGGAGACATGCAAATGCATGCTGGAGTATGGGGTTCACATGATGCCAAGCTGCCACCCTTTCGGGCTCCTCTGAACACAGCTGTAATTGTCTCTAGCCTAATATTTACCTTCCTGAAGAGAGCAGCCACCCAGAAGCACCTGGCTGCTGTACAAAGCCCCAGCAGAGCTGCTTCCTCTATGGTTTGTTGTGAAAGAGGAAGGGGGACAACTAATCATTCTTCCTCTCTATCTGTATCACATAAGTAATCAAACAATTGTTGAAAGTTGGGAAGGTGTTAGGGCAGGAGGGGAGAAAAGGACCTTGTGTTAACCTATATGATAAGCTTTGCCCAGTCACAGCTCAGCCTGCCTCGCAGGTGGGGTGATGGGCAGGAGGGGTTTGTTCCTAGCAGTTCACCTGCTGCTGGCTTTCAGCACTTTTTATTCAGTTATTTTGTTTATCTTGGAGGCCTATTGTCATCACCTCCCTGCACCGGAGCAGGCTTCAGGTGTGGAGCAGTGCACAGGGGCTGGAGGTGCAGCCACGCTGGGCAGGAGCTCCCTGCTCCTGCTGTTTATGAAAATTGCTTCCTTTGCTGATAGTGATAAAACCAGGCAAACAAACACTGCTCAGGCTATTGAGCTTGTCTTTCTCTTCGGGACTTGAATTGTGTGGAGCTTTCAAAGCAGTATAAATAGACCTCATTTCCAGTAATGAAGCTGCAGTAGACACGAGCAGGTTTGAGTACCGCTTGATGACAGGTCCTGTTGTGGGATTACTGGATGAATGGAGGTGCTAAGCACAGGCATTGTTTGCAAGTAAGTTTCAAAGAGACTGCTTCCCATCCTTTGAACTCCCATTTTCAGATGTAAAAATCCTGCCCAATTAAGACCTATGCATCTTCATAGGATTTTGGACCACTGTCCCATTAGGTACAAAACACAGAGGCTCAATGCACAGGGGAAGGCATCCTCCATAACTCTGTTTTGTAAATTTTCTGCAGAATGGGGGGAGAGGGAGGGAGTAACTGAGCAGAACCTGTGAATGTGCCACATTTTTACAGAAGTGCCCAAGAAGGTGAAAACAAAACATACAAGGGATTGTCTGTCACTCACTTGTGTGTCTTTAAGGCTTTCATACTACAAAGCAGTCTTTTAGTGTGAATACATCACCTGCTTCCCTGGTACTTACTCCCAGTGTACTAGCAGAGCACAGCCACAGCCCCCTCTTTTATTCTGCTGCTTGAACTAAGCCAAATTTTGTATATAAACCAGAATATTTTCCTGATCATTTCAGAGAGCCTTTTCTGTACCTCCTCCAGTCTGAATCTATCTCTTGTGGGTATGGGAATAAAAGTTCCCCATCTCACTGGTTTTTCACACCATGGATGACTCACATTCTTCCTGGATTGTGACCACTGCAGCAGCTCAGATCAAGAGACCATTGCATGGGCAGGGTAGGTCATACCAGGAGAGGTCATCTCATAATCGGCAGAGAAGCGGTTGCACAACCAAGTACAGGTTTTCAGCAATCCAGCCCTAACCAGTAGCCCTAATGGTATCTCCATCACCATTTCAGCTGTTCTCACCTTTGCCTGAAGCACTTTGCTCTCTCTGCTCTTGAATGCAGCTCTTGAATGCTCTTGAATACAGTCCTGCAGCCAGCCTCAACCACAGCTGCTCAGCCATCATTCAGGGAGGGCAGTGTGCAGCTGCCAAGCCTCAGAGCCAGCCTCTGAGAGCCCTGCCATGGATTTCAGTGGGATTTACTGCACTGAAATGCAGAAAATTTTGTTTCCTTTAGGATTAGTCCCAGGGAGGTAGTGAATGCTCCATCCCTGGCAGCGTTCAAGACCAGGTTGGATGAAGCCTTGGGTGATATGGTTTAGTGTGAGGTGTCCCTGCCCATGGCAGGGGTGTTAGAACTAGATGATCTTGAGGTCCTTTCCAATCCTAACTATTCTATGATTCTATGATTTGCACATCCAGTAGTGCATGCTGCCTGGGTCTGCTTCCCTGCACAGGGTGCACAGTCCTTCAGCTACCTTCACCATTGCTTCTTGCCTCATGGACACCCACAATTTGAATTCCTTTTATCAGCTAAGCCATTTCCAATGCTACCAGAGTAAAGACCATCAGCAATTTTATCACAGTCAGCCTAACTTGGGTTAATCTGTACTAAGTATGAATGATCCCAGGTCTTCCAATACAGACTAGTGCTGCTGCAGTACAGGATTTTTATAGTGCTCTTTGAAATAAAAAGTCACTATTTCACTATAGATGTTCTAAGTTTCCATTATAAATGGTAAATAACAAGACTGAAACAAGGCATTGCTGAGGAAAGGCTGCCTGGGCAGGAGCAATGCAGCCACCAGAGCCTCCTCAGGGAGCACAGCTGTAGTTCAGGCTCGCATCCCACAAGAATAACAGATAAACAGGAGCGCTTCACAAGCCACTGGGCACTATATTTCTTCTGATGAGAACCATCCATTATTCTTCCATCCTCCTCCGTGTCACATTAGCGAGAGGTTTTACAAAGCAAGTCAGGGGACAGGTTTATTTACTCCCAACTGCACTGCATGGCATACAAGTCCATTGGTATTGGTTACAAATGACCCCAGGTCTTCCATTATGGGCTAATGTCTGAAGCCCTCTGACCTCCGGAAGTGCTTAAGGAAGAGCTGCAGTAAATCAGAGCAGCACTTAGTTGCGGAGGAAGAAAGTCCCCCCTTATCAATCTGCCAGCAGGAGAGGAAGGACTCTGGCTGGGCTGCTGGGGGGTAATTTGCTCTCAGCTGCTCGGAAAACTCTACAGACAGCAGCGGCCTTTCTATCTGTACTTTGCCACTAAGGGCTGTTAGAGCTGAAGCCAGGAGGAGGTATGTCTAGTTGCATTTCTCTTTCAGCCTAGGCTGGTAGGGGAAATCACAACCACTCACTTCATAAGGTGAGTCCTGTGTGCACAGATCAGATTCTGTAGTCAACCAGTGCAAACATGGGCTACATTAAATACAGCTCAGCTAGAACCAGCATATGTTCCTCTGCTTTTGATTTAAATTTCGCTAGTGCTAGCTCCACTGCACTGGCCTGAAGAGAGCTGCAGAAGCTCCTGGGTTTGTAGTATGGATGACAAGGTTTAAGGGCTTGCTCAAGCTGCTGTTAGAAGTGGTTTTCAGGATTTCACCAGAGGATCAGTCTTCATTGTGGTGAGAATGGCCAATGTGGTGACTATCCTAGATAGAAGTTCCCTTTGGAGAGTCAAGGAGTGGAGAACTGAGAATCTGCACTTCTAAACCAGGTTAGGTCAGCTGTTAGCCCACTCAGGAGATATCTATGTAAGCCACTACTTGGCACAGATACTCTTCTACTGCTTTCACCTGAGGGATGTCTGGTCTCACACTGACTCTACTGCAAAGTGAGCCTGCAGTAAGGGCTATAATCTATCTCTACAACTCAGCTTCTTACCTGAGGATATGAGAAGTCTGTGCAGTCTGAATAAATCTGTCATTGTGGAGGCAACCTGAGGATGCTATTAAATACCCTGTGTGCCAGAGCATGTGGAATTACAGGAGGAAGCAATAATATAACCACAAACCACCACACTTGCAAATCATCTTAACTACAAGCAGTTCTTCCCATGAGGGTGGAAACAAGCAAATTTGCTACATCCTCTGTACTAACAAGTGGAGCCCATCAAGAGGGCAAAGAGTGGGAAGAGTGCTACTGAGCAATGCTCCTACCTCTGCAGTCAGCAGGGGATTTCCAAACTAGTAACAAGCAGCTCTTAAGAGAGGGCCAAAGATGACTGGGATAGGCCCAGGTGCTTCCCTGCTCTGGACAGGCAAAGAGGAGAGGATTAAATACAATAAATAATAAAAAGTAATAATAATAAAAAACTGCTGTTCTAGAAACAAATGAAAACACAGCCGATCAGCTTGCTCAGCTCTGGGGAAGGCCTGAAGGTCCAACATCCTATCTACATTCTTCATCACAGAGCAAGAACACCACCCAACATGAAAAGCAAGGGAAGAAAAGGGAACACAAGGATCTTTAATGTAATCAAATGTGTCATGTGCCTAAAAAGTATTCTGCTTTATCATATACATGTATACATAGATTGCTTTATAAGTGTTTTTTACTTCTGCCAGTCTCCAGAACAAACACTGAAATTTTACTCTCCCATAACTTTCTTGGCTCCTTCTACACATTCCAGTACAGCAGCATCACAGATTCACTACAGAAAGGACTTACTTGATCAGCTGATCTAGTTTACTGCCAAACTAGCATTGTTCTCTATTGTACGAGGGCTAACTCTTCGGGAAAGATGGGATATAACATCCAGCAAAAGGAGATGCTCTGTCCTTCAAGATACAGGAAATACTACCAGAAGTAATACTTTTTTTTCTGGCAGAGCTTAAGTCCAAGCCATACAAGAACCAGGGCCAAAGGTGCAGAATCAACTCCTCATGACAATTTGCTAGGTCACCCAGAGAGGCTTTTTGTGGCTTAAGTGCTTTGGGGGTTTCATATTCTATTGTGAAAGGAAGTTTAAAGTGAGGAGGTTTTTGTTCAGCTACAGTTAGAGACAGGCCAAGACCAAAACCTTGTAATTTCAGAATCCCAAATCTTGGAAATGTCCACAGAAGTATTCACCCTTCACAGTTCAGACCCAATTTTCCACTACATAAGGAACAGTAATTGTTTTTTTAACATGCAAATATTAAGCTCAACCAAACAAACAAACAGTGACTGCTGAAAGTGGTGTGTTTCTATATGTGCAATGCACACAAATGTTTTTTAAGTCAGCAGCATCCACCAGGAGCCTGGATTCCAAAGTCAGCCTGAAGACAGCAAATGTGACACTCCATTTCTCCACATCTCAAAGTGCTTGTTTGCTGTTTACTTTGTGTTAAAGAAGTACCAAGCCACAAGATCCAGTCCTGCCAATTCTGCCACTTTTGACATGACAACTGTCCCTCTTCCACATAGTGATAACAACTTTGAAATTCATTTGGCATTTCAGTTTCCTTCCTGCTTCTTTCAACAGCTACACAAATGATGTCAACACATACAGAACAATAGTGTATCATGAGCTGATAAGCACAGAGTGAACAGGAGCCTGTTCCACAGGGTGATTCCCAAAAAGAGACTTGCATACATTTAAGTTATAGAATCAATAATCCTCATGGAAACAAGGGGGCCAGAATTTATTACTCTGTTCTTTTGTGTTGTAGGTCCCAGATGCTGGGATCACTGGTTAGTAAATTCAGACAGATCTTGCAAAGCAGAAAGCTAAATTTGGCAGACCTGAGCTTTCTAAGAGGGAAAACTGAGCTGTTCCACAGCTGTGTCTCAGTCCTCACAGTCACCAGGGATTTTACATTCTGCTATGCCCGAAGAAGGTGCAGGACCACAGCCCAGCTCACCACACTGAATACACATACATGTTGTATGACATTTACACTTCAAGCCAGAGGAATTTCCATACAAATCCATGGTAGGATAAATCACAGCAAAATATCATGTTCTGAAGAGGTTTCTAGGTTTATCTTCCTCAGTGCAAAAGTGGATTCAAACATTTCTCTAACAACGACAACAACAACAAAAAAAAAAGAATAGCAACATAAAGCACAAATACAAGCTCAATATTAGTTTTTGTAGTGGAGACATTTAACACCAGTTCCGTATTCTGGCAGCTCAAAATCCTAGGACTGTCCATTAAGAAACTCTCTAAAATGAAATAAAAATTGCAACAACTCTGTATCCAAAGAAAAGTATCAACGAGGCAATGAACTCATGGCACATGGTCTCTGGCAGCAGAGATATCTTTGCCTTTCACTGCTCCATTCTGTTGCCAGAGCACTATTGTAAGAGTGTTGGTTTAAATCAGGATCATTCAGTGACAAGATTTCTAACAAAAGCAGTTTGGGAGAGGAGCGGGGGGAAATTCGTGCACTGCTAACACTGAGCCACCACGCTCGTGCCCAGCAAAGAAACCCAGCCAACAGTACTCTGGGGAGACCCTTTCAAATACAGCATGTGGAAGAACGATGCCAAGGGGCTCTTCAGTCCCTCTCTATAAGCACTACTTTAAGCCTTCTCCCCCTTCTTTTCTTGAACAAGCCGTTTGCTTTCATGAGCACACCCACCCATCAGCTGTTTAACAGCAAAATGTGGACAGTTTTAACATGGGCACTTCAAACACCAGGAGCATGTCAGCTCATGATAGGATTTTAAGTCTCTAAAACAGGAGTGAATAAAATTTAAGTGTGCAAAGTAACTTTTCTATAAATATGAATAGGTTGAATTTGAGAGCTCTGAAAATTTGATACCGCCAGTGAAATCCTGCTACTATGAAGACACCCAGTCTTTGCTCCCTCCCATATGAAATCATTTTAAAACCTGTTTGCTGACTGGTTTTACAGTTACTGTAAAGCGAGAAAACTTCCAAATTCACACTTCCCCTCATACTTTTGCCACAAAGAATCTTATTGCAATTAGTCTGGTTTGTAATGGAAAACAGATGAAAGTAGAAATTAAATCAAAATCTTGCCACATATCTAAGGTGTTTTCATGCCATGCATCCCAAGAAGTTTTCCCAAAACCAACAACATTAAATTAAAAAGCTCAAATATTTCTACCAGACCCAACAAATGCAGATTAAGCTTAAATTTAAACAGGAAGTGAAAAGATTTTTCCTTCTCCTCACCTGCCAAGTCTTCAAAGTTCAGGGTTCTGTGTTTCTCTTTCAACACTTAGCAGCAGAAACACCTAGGGTTGAGTGGAGAGATTTCCTCCTCACACTGGCATTATTCATTATTTCTGAAGTGTCGACAAATGTCTTCAACACTATACAACACACACAAACAGAGAGTCCCTGCCCCAACGAATTTACAGTCTGAGGCTGTTATCTTTGTTCTGCTTTGGTATATCACCACAGATTTCAACAGGGCACCAGATGAGCCCAATACAGCTTCTACCAGCAGTTTTCCACTGTTCTTAATAGGAGCTGGACCAGCCTCAGTCAGACCTAGCTACAGAATTAGCTATTGCAGGAGAAAGTGGAGTTCTTGGCAATGCCTGCCAACAGCAAAAAAAACCCTGATTCTCAACAGTTTTGGTTTAAATTAAGTGTATATTTGAGTATTTTCACACATAATACATTTTGAGAGCTTAAAGAGCTCCCTTTCACTGTATCTTTCAACCACAGCAGTGCTACAGATCAACCAGCAGTAGGCAATTTCTGAACCAAGGCAGACTGGCAGCTACACTAACAGCTCCAGCTGGTGGAAGTTGGTGAAAGTATTGTTTTCTGGAATTTTGTGCTAAGCTTTCTGCCAGGACATTTCACACACTGGAAGTGTGTATTTTCTCTGACATTTTGAGAGCCTCCAAGTGTTCCTGCAAATAGCTTAAGAAATTTATTCCAAATTCAATTGCCACAATTTCTGCACATCCAAAACTCTGCACTGAGTTGCAAACCACGATTTTTTCCCCAGCTGTATCTTGTGGAAGAGAGAACACAGCCACAGACCTTTGCATTAACACATGCAGAAGGTCATACGAGGATAGTACCAACTGGAGACATTACCTTTCTGTCTTATGATCTAGCATGGGTTTTTGTCAACATTCATATGGAAGCCAGACTTGATTTTAAACCTGCTAATAATCACTTATTGCAGTTCAAGTAGCATTCAGTAGCAGAATGGACTTTACTGCTATGACCAGGGAAAGAAGCATCTTAAAGCTACAACTTGTCCTAATTCCTGCTGATTCATATCATGCCAAAGCCCAGCATCAGTACATCCAAATGCCACAGCTTACAACAGACTGAACTCATCACTCCATAAATCAGATTAAGTTCAGACAAAGACCATGTGAAATGACCGAGAAAACTCTCCAGTTCACAGAGCATCTTCAAAGTCACAAGCCAGTGGTGTCCCCACCCAAAGCCTTCTCCAGCCTACCTGGTGCCGTCTTCAGGTAGTGATGGATCCATAAAGGCTTTCTTGCTTATTGCAATTTGCTGATCTGCTCTCTCTTCCAGATAAGACATGGCCATTAACTGCTGCTAACATCCAGGCAAGATGCTAGGTGTTCCTCTTCTCTGTCCTCCAGCTTAGAACTGCTTGTTACAGTTATCTGCAGTTACAAGTAGTATTTTCCTGAATTGCTCAGAGATGTCCTCCCCTTGGAGAGATAAGAAGTCCAAGTGGCTTCCATTCTCTTCCTCAAGCACTTGGCTCAGTCACTCAACCACTCTGGAAAGCAAAAATCAAGATCATGAGACTCCTGTGCAACAGAACAGCCAATCAGTTTACCATAAAATGTGAAAGTACACTGCGAAAGTTTGTTATGGCAATTTTTATGTTCAACACAAGTAGATTGCTGCCTGATCCTTTTCAATTGCTTTTTTCCCCATTTCATTGATATTTTCAAAAGTTCCAAAACAAACCGAGGCAACAGCTTTCATTAGAAAGCATCCAGTCTGGAAACACTGCTTGGGGATTTAATAGGGTAACTACTTGTCTACAGTGTATCAAAATACTTCACTGGTTTCCTGAATGAAGTTTTAGCTTGCACTTAACTCCGGTGTTTTTGAAAAGCAGAACCTCAGATGCTCTCTCTCCTATAGCATCATCCCACTGATTCCACACTCCATGCAGAGCTGAAAGGACCAGACACAATGTTCAGCTGTGTGCAGTGTATAATTCAAGATAATATTTTTTCCATCCTGAAATGCTCTGTTTATTGTGGAACCGCTCTGGGATACAAGCCTAGTATTGGATTGGTTATCTGGATAAGACGGGGGGGGGGGTTTGCCACATTTTTCAGAAGGGAATGGAGTGTTCCAAGATACATTAGATTTAGGTTACTGTGAAAATGGGACACACTATGAAGGTCATAGGCAAGCTTAGTTTCTGGGTACTTATAAAATTTTGGATACCCAGGCTCAGAGGAAGGGTCCAAGTTCTATATAGAAGCTGCCTTCAGCTTGAAGGAAATAAGCACTCCTGGAGAACCAAAGACTAGCTGATTTTCTTTATAAACCCTTTGGGGAAGATAGACTTACATGGTCTACACTTTCACCATCTAGAAATAACCTCCTCTCATCTCTGCTTCCATTTTCACTGTCTCATACCTCCCACTCACCCATTTCCCATAAAAGATATTTCCAGACACAACTGATTTGAAAACTCAAGATTATTCTGTTAAAATTGCTGACTTTGGACTTGGGACCCCTAGCCAGATTGGGACAATCCCCTCAGGTCCTTTCTTCTGCTAATTTATAGCAATTTTTGTTGAGACAAGGAGTTATGGTCTGTAAAAGGCTTGCTGTCGGCCTCTCATAAAACCCCAGCACCCTGTCAGAGGAGGGATGGAGCCTGGGAAGAAAGTCTGAGCAGTGATCAGCTGGTTTCCAGATGGGTGGCCTTCTACACACTGTCCAATCCCATGGGTCCAATAAACCAGCCCTGATTTTGCACTTTAAAAAAACAAAGACACAAACCCTCCTCTACTCTCAGTCAGGGTTTTGTAAACATGCTCCCAGTCTCTGTGTCAAATTTATTAAGAAGAAATTCATTCTGCCGTCTCTCCCTTTCTCTTAGCATGCATGTGGCAGCCCTTTTTGCTCCAGTTTCTTACTTTACATGGGGTGGAGAGCCTTGCATCATGATTTACATCCTTCTGGGTTGTTTTCCCATCAGAAATAAAGAAAGGGGCAAACAAGTCAGAAAGTTGAGGGATTGGCCTCCAAGGTATGAAACCACCCACATGAGGCAATGTTTGTTCTCAGTCTGGCATAAATTCTCTTCTTGTTCTGTCCTCTCTATCTTAACAAACCAAAAGACCACGATTAAAAATGTAAAAGGTTGGTCAGCTACACTGGTTGTCAGAAAATGACATAATTCTGAGTAAGTGAGGCTGCTGCCTCTGGAACAGCACTGCCACAGAATCAACTTGCTGCTGCTCAGAGGACACTGCTCTGCCTCACAGCAGAATGCAAACTTACCTACATACCTTGACTTCAGGTCTTTTCTAAATAGGGAAATCTCTATCAGCCTCTAGACAACTATTCATTCAGCTAATACATCTATCCATCTATACTGTGACATACATAACTTTCCCTTTATTTAGCCCAAATATCCCTTTTACTTTCAGCTCATTACTCTTGCCGATACTGCCTTCAGCACTGCAAGGATCTCACACCCGGCATTATCCTGAGGGGAACCAGAGATGGCTGTTGTGGCTTCTGTGCCTGGCAGATGTCTCAGAGTGAATATTCAAGCTTTGCACTTCCCTTATAAAGCTGCAACTTTGAAGCCAATTTTGTTCTTCTCTAAACTCAGTCTATAAGCATTACTACTTCTACATAGGAATTATTAGGACTGGTCTGTCAACTGTCCCATTAAGATGATGACCCTGATTATAACTATTC
The DNA here is from genome assembly GCF_012275295.1 of Melopsittacus undulatus. NCBI lineage: Eukaryota > Metazoa > Chordata > Aves > Psittaciformes > Psittaculidae > Melopsittacus > Melopsittacus undulatus. Next base: position 14,619,645 of record NC_047538.1, on the reverse strand, counting down.
AAAAAGTGCAAAAATAGAAAGCAAAATTGCAGGGGGAGACCAATTTTCTGCACAAAAAGTGGGAAGATGTCAGATTTCATTAAGATCTAGAACTAAATTCGTGGGCATCAAAGAATCACAGAATAGTTAGGGCTGGAAAAGACCTTAAGATCATCTAGTTCCAAACCCCCTGCCATGGGCAGGGACATCTCACACTAAACCATATCACTAAACCATATCATAAACATCTGTTCACTAAAAGACATAGCTATGGGTGATCCTGGAACTTGAGTACTTCTGCTTTTTACTGAGGAAATCAGAGGAAAATATGCTAAGGAACAGACTTATTGCATGGATAAATATGGGGTGATGGTACCACTGATCCCTTAGAGCTCTCTGAAGGATTTGCTGTGTATATGAGTAAGGATGATCTAGCTGATATTGTTTAAATGTTTGGGGCTTTTTCAAAGAAACATTTCAAGAAGGTCCCTTACCAAAGGTTCCTGATGAGTCATGGTGGGAGAAGGAACGATCTCTTGTAGATTCTGTTAAAAGAAAGGAAATTCATTTATTATGGCAGAACAGAATTGCTAAGCCGGTTCCAAAGGCCTGTCCTGGCATCTCTCCTGTGCAGCTCATCCATAACAGTGTGGGAAAGGGGTGATTAAGAAAATGACATTTGCAATTGATTCCAAATCACTCAAGATTGTAACATCTGAAACTGAGGGTGATGCAGTATAGGGAGATCACAAACATCTAAGCATGGAAGTGCCAGATTGAATTACATTTCAATAACTACAAAGTAACGTACATGTGGAGGAACCCAAACTCCATAAACCCTTTGATATGTCTGGTTTAGGTATTACCAATGACTTTTAACAAGAGATTTAGAAATCCCTGGGGATAGTGCACTAAAGACATCAACTCAGTACTTGGCCTTGGTAAAAAAACAGCAAACCAATAATGTTAAAAATTGTTAGGAAATGAACAGAGAACAGAATAGACGTGAGCCTTGACCACTGCCCCTGTGCTGTTCATTCCTTCTAAAGGGATACAAGAGACCCAGGAAACATACAGCAAATGACAATAAGGATGAACAGAAAATAGCTTCCACATAAGGCAAGACTAAAGAGAGAGGACTTTTCACCTGGAAAGCAGACAAGGACAGGGGGATACAGTAGAGGTCTGTAACAAACTGGCAAATGTGACTTCCCAGTTGACCAGGCAAAGCTGGGGGACCATTCTTGAGCTTAAATTAAACATGTGCTTAAGTATGTGGCTCAGGCAAGGCTCAAGATCTGCCTGTTGTACCTCAATCTTCCTTTCCCACCTTCATATTTTGGGTTTTACTCAGCTCAGAAAACGGTAACTCAGGAATCTCCTTGCATGCAGTGGTTCTTGTGTGGTAGCATAATGCAGAAATTAATCTGTGAGTAACACTGCCTGGGAGCAGTCCTATGCACATTAATATAGTTCATTGAAAATTTGTGTATACAAAGGCAGAGATGCCAATACGCTGCTAGATCCCTTGTGGTACTGACTGGTGGCCTAAAATACTTGAAAAGCTGCTTTCAAATTCCAAATCCATAGGCTCGAAAGAAAAAAAATATTTCCCTATTTTCCCCTCTATATAACGCTCTATGGCAAAGCAATTTACAAACCAGGGGCACATTTTTGCAAACAATCCCACGTGTAACATTTTCTCATGGGAATAAATCTGCAGATTTTGATGCATTTTGCTAGTGGTAATTGTTTGCAGCATTCAGAGTGTCTCAAAACTGCAACTTTTATGCAAGTTTAAAAAAACCCTTTGCAAAACAGTGAGACCTCTGCCCATGTGAAGACAGAATAAGGTCTTTGGGAGGAACCCTGAAAAGCAGTCACTCCTGGGAGACAGATTACAACCAACTGACAATGATCAAGACCAAATCACCCAATAAACAAACTTGAGGTCTCCGTAACGCAAGGCTTCTCTGCAGAAGCCACATCACATCTTCTGCGGGAGACAATTCACAACTTCCCATTATTTCTCTGATATATACATTAGAAAAATCCAGATTTGCTTGCCATGACTTGCAGCCCCCTTAAAGAATGCCCAGGATTTCACTGTCAGCTATAACCAAGCCTTTAAATAAAAACATGTTCCACAAATAATTACAGCATTTTCCATCAACACAAAATTCATCAACCTCAGCAACACTGACAACCTTTATTAGAACAATGAATTTTCAGTGGAAGCCTATAGGAACCTCAGGGTGCAGGACTAGGGTTAGTACTATCTTTTTGGATGTGTAAAATACCCTCACTTAGGTGCACTGAAAACTAGAGCTCCTTCACAAAGGTTTAACGCTTCATATCAGCTATTAATAATCTTTCACTTCTGAGGTTCAGGATAGCCACAAAATGCTCTTATCAACCCTTCCTGTGCAGATCTCCCCATCTGCAGTATTTGCACGGATTTTTAAGTACAGTAGACTCAAGTTTTCCAGGGAGCAGCCATCACTCCTATGCTCCCTCTGGAGTGACTACTGGAAGCCAAAAGCATTTAAGCAAAGCTAGATAAAATCAGCAGCGCCCAATGTGGGTTCTTTCTGGTTTCCTGCAAGTAAACAGACATGTTTACAAGGGGCTGTACATTCACATCAATCATAAGGTGACTTTGTTTACAGTACAGGAATTTCCTGCAGGCTTTTGCTGTCCTGGTTTCTTTCTCTTTGTATTTACTTTTGTTCAAATGCAATTTAAAAAAAAGCCATAGGTACTCCAGCTCAATTCAAACTGTGACACGCTGAAATCTGAGGCAGGCTATAATTCATGCCCAGATTTAGTTGTTCTTTTTCTTGTTTGTTTGTTTAAGCTAACACACACCTCTACATTAAAAAGCCACTTTTCTCTACCCATCCAATTCATCCACACCTGGCAAGAAAGAAGCTTTGATTTGTTTCCCCATAAAGAACTGCTTTTCTCAGCAAGTCCACAAAACAGGAGAAGCCCACCTAACACAGGGATTGGACTTTTACTTCAGGCATCTGAGAGACAGATACCTCAAAGGAATTAAAGTCAAAATGTTAGTGAATGCACTGAAAGACTGCCATTAATATCAGCTGAGCAGCTGGGATTAAGATGTTCTGCTGCCATGAATCAGAGTAAAGTATTTCTCCACCCCTGGACTGGGTAAAAATTTACTACAGTAGGGATTTAATTTGAAGAATCACTACAGAATGTGGTTGCAAAATTCAGAATTTGGACAGGGAATTGTGTCCCAATATCAAGTTCCCTATTTTCTATGAAAGAAGTCCCAGAGACCAAACATCTCTACTGGAGCTTTTTATCTGTATTCACCCAGAAATTAACATAGCCAAAATCTGAATTGAAGTAGCTGCATGGACACTTCTGCATAGCAGAGCTAATGTGCTGCAGTGAGCCATGGGACAGGAGGGAAGTTGCAATCCTCTTGTCTTCATTTTTCCTCTCTGATTTCTACCTAAAACCCCAGCTGTGCCCAGAGGAGCAGACTTGCTATGCCTGATGCACGGACATGAGTGAGGCATACAGCAACAAGAAGCTATATGGTTCCTGTCTGCAGTGAGCTTAGGCTTTAGGAATTTCTTTCCAGCAGTTTCCAATGCACAAGCCATGATTCGTATAAAAATCAGCCTAGTACAGGCTGTCTTTGTTAGCATCTGTTAGCAAGAATGTCAGCTAATCAATAAATTTTTATTGCCAGATACCTACAGGGCTGGAATAGACACTATTGCTGACACTATTTTCAGTGTTTTCCTTACAACTCCTTCCTGGAAGCAGTTTTCCTTCATCTTGTGTGGCATCGTTACTCATCTTCACCGATGCTTATCTAGCTCCATAAATCTGCAAATGCCCTTCCAGAGATCAGCATCCTTCTGGACAGACTACGGAGCTCATAGACCTATCTCTCTCCATCCCATCACCTCATCCTGCCAGGCTGTCACCCACAGGTTGGTCAGGATTCAGCACTTCATCGTGGTGAGGACCCCCATAGTTGACTCCACTGTCCCCACAGTTTCCCTGCTGTAGGCAATGAGAAGGAACAGCCAGGACTTGGCAATGCACAACAAACAAATCTTCCCAATCCTGTAATCCAATTTACAAAATAGCACCTCGTACCACATTTGTGCATCACAGGTAACAGAGCCATAAGCCACATCTGTTAGCAACCATAGACCTCTGCAGAGCTATTTGGCACATTGGAGAATACTTGTTAGCAAGCCTGGAACTGCCTCCTGGAAACTTCCCAGGCTTTTTGCTACTCCAGACACCTCTTCTCCCTTCCCAGGTGTCCGTGTGCTTTTCCCTCCCATACACTGGGGAGGATATACTCCCATACACCTCAGTGCTCTGTGCTTTTGAGGAATCCCAGCTGCACACACACAGGGCAGAGATTAACTGGCAAGTGGTGCTAAACCCCAGGTGATTTTTGTACCACAAATGCTGCTTCCAATGAGGATATGTAAAATGGAGCATCAGGCACTCTCAACCAATCAGGGAGACTTGTAGTCTCCCCCTGCCCCTGACCTCTTGGCTTTAGCAAGTCATTCATCTCTCAGGATCCTGTCCTGCACCTCAGCTACTGACCTGCTGAAACAGCATGGTTAAGGCACAAGCTCCAAGCTTATGTCTCAGCTCTGCTTTTCAGATTTCCTTTGAGATTATAACCAAATCAGTCTTTCTGAAGCTGTGTCCCAACCTGGACATGGCAATTCCACCTTCTGCATGGAAAAGCATGTGGTGTTGTGACACCAGATTGGGAGCAGGAGGAGGCAGCCCCAGAATGTTTTCAAAGATGCCCATCTCCAGTCATAAGCTACAAGGTCTATCTCCTTCCACACGCTGGTAAAACCAAGGACCCACTGTGACATGTCACTTTGCATTAATGCTCTGCACTCCAAAAATAATAACTTATTGGTATATGCGGCAGGGTAAATCCAAACTTGCAAAACATACTCAGCAGAATAAGTACCGATTTTATAGGATATACTATCTCTGAAGGGAATAAAATTAAGATAAAATGTATCTCCTCACACTTCCAATCAACTGAATAAGGCAATATCATTTGAAGAAGGGGACACACAGTACCATGCAGGCTTTGGGAAACACATCAATATCAACAGTATCTTGGAATAACATATTTAAGAGAATTAATTTAATTCTGAATACTGTCTTGCCTCAGGACCAGTTTCTATTTGTCCCAAGACATGTTGAAACAATAAAGAACATTTTCTTACCAAGCCCCTGCAAAAAAATTTCTCTTAAGGCTTTAAAAAATTGGCAAAAAGCCTTCTGCAACAAAACTGGAAATCCTCCTTGTCGCATAATCATCCCACTGCCTCAGAAATCCAAATGGGATTTGGCAACTTAGAAAAACTTACATGTTTGAAATTAGGTCCTTTTCTTGTAAAGACAACTGACCACTCTCCCTCTAACTGAATGACAGTGCTGAGCAAATCTTCTGAGAGTATCTTCTCAAGAGTAATAAGCAAACAGATGACTTCTGTAAGCACTTGGACACTATACACTGATGAAGCATGTGCTGTACTTGACAGGTAGGTTGTGCTACATTTGTTTAGCTGCAGGGCAACTAGATTCTGGGGCTCCAAGGTGCTAACACAACCCATGGGATCATCAGGTATTTTGAAGGTTCAGAAATAACCAGGACATCACCAAGTGTTTGGCATTTCCTTATAGTAACCAGCCCAAAAGATCATCTAAATATACCTGAATGTGCATAAAACTCTGGTGATCTGATCAAAATGGAGAGGCTGGTCAAAATGAAGAGTTACTGAATCACGTCTGGCTGCAGCTCTGAATTCTTTGAAGGAAAGTGGCAGAGGTATAAGAGGCCTGCTTCTTTTGTGAACCTCTTTAGAGCAGTATCTGCCACACAGAGATACTGAGGGAAAAAGGAACACATCCTTGGCACTCCATGTGCCCTGATATTCTGGATGGAAACACTAGGTGGTAGCCCGACATTCATCAGACTGCAGAAGGAAAAACTTAAGTTCCAGGAAGTTCTTTTTAAAATTACTGGTTTGCTGCAAAGACCATAATGAGTATTTAGCAAGATGCAGGGACATTATGGAATAGCATAGGATAAAATGACTTTTGATAGATCTCTTTGGTAGTGTCTGCACAGCTAGCTAAGAGGCAACCAGCAGCAGGAAGAAGAATAAAGTGAATTTCAGTGCACTGGAATTATTGCCATAGGCATCATGGATACAGAGTAGACTCACTGAAGGAAAAGAAAATGTGCAATGACTCTTCTCATACATGTACTCAAGACCTTTACAGAAAACACATCAAAAGCACCTGCATGGTTTGCAGCCTCCTGGAGTCACACTGCGTGCAAAGAGGAGGTAGTTAATTTATCCTGTAGACATATACAATGTGCACTAGGGATCAGGGTAATAGAGAAGAAAAATTATTGAACCCAAAGCAATGCTGTCGCTGGGGAATGTCTTCCTCATCTTTGTTCCTCCCTTTACTTGTAAGTAATCTAGTAAACTTCAGTTACTTATTTCATCAGAGAAGGCACAACATGGGCCAGGAAGATAAATGAGCTAAGGCTGGTTTGCATGTTTAAAGCACAGTGGGCAGCAGTAGACAACTAAGCACTTTGGTCTTTCTCATCCATGTAAGAAAAGGGTTTTTATAACTTTTTAAGAGATGCAGAAAGATCCTCAGTGTTCCAGTCTCCTGACATTGTTCACAGTGAATATTTACATAGTAAATCCTGCATATCTGAAATTTCCTTACCCAGACTATGTGCATACTCACACCTGACAGCAGTTCTGCTGTATTTGCTGCCATAGAGATTGAATGGCAAACACTGGAGATACAGCAGCAAATTTGACTATCATTTTGTTAGGAATCTAATCAATTCACACGTTTTTATCTAAGCTAATGTAAAAAACATTCAAGTGTTCTTAGTTTCCCCACCCTGTTACTGATTAAAGTTTATGACAAGCTTCACAGACTTCCCATCCCTGCCCATCTACTAAAACCATTTTTCTAATGCACTGGTGCATGTGGTACAACCATTTGTGCCATCCTTTGGCATCAGTTCAGAAAAGTGTTTCAGGACATGATATCCCTCTGAGCACAATGCCAAAGCTAAGCTCATGCCCAAACACACTGCTGTGCTGTACCAGTGAATTAAGTTTTTTAGCTATCAGGGTTGAATGATGATCTTGAGCCCCTGTACCAATTGGCAGTCTTCTGCCTTGGAGTTTGGTGACTGTTACAGCTTTAGTCTACTGGTAATTCAGGGCTGTTGCAAGACTGGAAGAGGAGCAGGGTACAACTGGTCCAGGGCTCTTCTACCCCTTATGTTGGGGTTGTCAGCTGCTACATAGGCAAGCTGATGCAGTAGAGGCAGTGTTGGACTCCTTTGGGGCATTGGTTACCACAGCAGAGAAGAGGGTCACTCATGCACTGTGCTGTCTGCCAGTTCTGGGATCCCCCCTCCCCAAGCTCTGCATGTCTTGTCAGACTAAGCAACTGTAGCATTTGAATGGTGTGTCTGGTCATTACACACAGTTCTCATTGTGTCTCCTGGCATGCCCTAGGGAGAGCACATGCCTGCAAATACGCTACCCCAGGTGGCAAACAGGAAAGTGGATCTCCAGTACAAAAGTGAAAAACCTCCTGATGTCATAGCCAACTGCCCTCCAAAACCAACCCAACTGCCCTTCATTTTGATCTTTACCAGGAATTGTTAGTATCCCTCCAGGAGAAAATCCACCTCCTGTATTCTGTTTCCAGCTGGCTCAAATTCACTCGTGTTCTGAATATCCCACAGGATTCTTCTAACATTTTATAAGGTGGCAGTTTAAATTCCTATAATCCATGACCCCAACTATGGCTATTAGCATACAATATGAAAAACAATATTTGGGAACAAGGGAGCCAAACTATGAAAGAAGCAGCCTCTAAATGTCACTGCAGCTTCACAAATGAGAGTTTGCAAATGTCCAGAGATCTGGCTGCTCTCATGTAAAAGCTCCTGGATCTGAGCTTTTCAAGCTTCACATCTGTTGAAGCTTGAAAGAGGTAGGGAGAAGGGGAACATGTACAGCTATGCAAAGCCTCCCTTTGCAACACTGCCAGCGTACATTTACCTCCTTGGATATATCTCAATCAGGAGAAAAGTCTAATGGAATGCTCTATGTCTGCTCTGCTCAGGAAACTGTGAAAAGCACCACAATTTCTCTCTAAAATCCAGACTAATGAGATGGGGGTTTTTCCCCAAGAAAATGAAGGTTCCCTGCTCTGCAAATGCTGGTTTCTAAAAGTAATTGGTCAGCTAAAAGATGGGGGCTAATGTAAGAATCAGTCCTTCTTTATACTGGGGCAGCTAAGCTGGGCAGCCAGCTGATGACTTACGTCTCTCCTCCGTAAGCATCATCACTTGTTAGCAAGCCTGGAACATTGAACAGCTCTAGGTTAACCAATTAACAAACATCATCTTAATTCATTATCTCTCCTAATTGGTGAAAACTTTCCTTCAAAGTCTGGATGAAGATCCAAGTACTATTTACTGTGTATAATACAACAGAACTGAGTGAAGAACTAGATAAAGTTAATAATTAAGTAATAATTAGTAACAAATCTGTCATACCCTTGGCAACAACATATCATCTGCCAGCAACATGTTTTAAATGCCATAGATAAAAACCTCTTCAGTGTGTTAGATTTCGATTTCTTCACTATTCAAACACAGTTGTCCCAGACAAAACCGCAATTTTAAAGTGCAAGTCATGAATATCCTCATGGATATAATGATTCTCAGCAGCATTTGGCATTACAGCCAAGGTCATTTTTTCACTAGCTAGTAGGGGATCCTGAGTGACCTGTAAGTACAAGTCTATTACAAACCTGTAGGTCTTAAATGAGCTAACAGCACATACCGTCTCCAACCTTTTAGGGTGAGTGTAAAGATGCCTCTTAGATCAGATCCTCAAGATAGCCTCGGGATACTGATGCATTCAACTCTGGAATTCATGCCAAAACAATCCCAAATAAGAATGTTGTGGGGGAAAAAAAAAAAAACAAACCAAAACAACAACAACAAAAAAGACAGTCTCCAAGTGCCTGGTTGGGAATGAGAGTGCCAGAATCACTGCAGTAATTTTGCTGGGAACACAGCTTTTAGAAATTACAGGCTCATTTAAGGGGTGCATGAGGGTCTCAATAGAAATACTCTTAATTATCAAAGAGCTGAGAGCTGACAAATGCTTCATGTAAGATGAACTGACACCAAATCTCCAATTTTATATTTTTGTTGTTGGGAGTAACATGATACAGTGATCTTAAAGGACACATTTCCCATAAGTATCCTGGGTTGTACCTTCATAAACTAGTGCATGGTTATTGCATAAGTGGTATTGTATGTGCAGCTCTACCATCTAGGTGCAAAATCTGCACTTGCTATATTTGGAGGCAGAGTAGAAAGCCAGTTGGTATCTCCCCTCCTTCCCCCCTCAAGATGCCCCTTTATAGCCCAGCAATCACCAAGTACTAGATCATACCTTTAATCAGTCACTCATCTTGACTCAAGTGTTTGTAACGGTTCCCATTAGTCCATTTTCCTGTGTTTCACACTGCCAGTATTTGAGCTCTCATTAAACTGAACCAAGGAGACATTCAAACATTACAGATCATGTCAGGATACTTTATATTTAGAAATCAGCCTCAGGCTACAACAGTGCCTGAGATGCCTAGCTCCCTTCAGACCAAAGTATATAATGTATCCCCCACAAATCACTTGAATTACAAATTAATATTGCATAGTCCTCAAAAGCTACACAGAAGAATGAGGCTTCCAATGAGCCAAAAAGAAAAGGTCAGGAAACAGAAGACATGGGCCTAATCACATGTAAAATCGAATCAAAGAGTTGTTCTGGTCATTGGAAAGCTGGTTTTACAAATTATTAGATCACTTTCCTTTACACTTTATAATTAGTTGCTTGCCTTTACTTCACGAAATACTTTTCTCATGCTCTGGCTTAAAGGTTACCCTGAGCTGATAAAAGATAAACCTGATCTGCCTACAAGATAAATCTAGAGAGGAACACAGTCCATAGTAAAATCCTCCATTGCATCTGTTCACTTAATGTGAACAACTGCTGCAGCCTGGTATTTCTGTTCCAACATATTTATGTGTTTCATATGCCAGTGGTTAGTGATTAGGCAAAGCAGGCTCTGCAAAGAGCTCACCAGCTGAACTGTGTGTGTGTGGGACGATCAGCTGCCAGCCTGAATCCGCATGGATTTTGTTACCTGTTGCCCCTGTGCAACACAGTAATCAATATCAAGGGATTACACTCTAAGAACATGAGTGGGGTTCAGTTTTCTCTAAGTGACCCTAGCACATGCTGAACGTGTTTGCATGAGGAGATCAAGTGAAAAATCCATTAGACAATAAAGCAGCACAAGCCCACGTTCCTGTGGGCTGAAATCAAGGGCACATTTTCAAGCTCTGAGGAGGCTAAAGAAACCTGATGCCATCTGAAACAGTCCTCAGTCAGTGTGTGCTGGCTGGACAGAAACTTATCATTATCTTCTTATCCTGCTTTATACCTTGGTGGGTTTTTGCAGTGTCGCAATAATAAAACAGCTCAGTAGCATCCCACAAAGAGAAACTGAAGTGCCACACAATGTTTTCTTTATGAAGTGCTTTGTGTATTTGCTTCCAACAGCTTTTTCACAGAAGCTAAGGATATTTATGGGGAGAAGCACAGCAAAATCAATCTGTCTGGAAAAGCTGATATGCTCCCTACTTGTTGTAACCTGAAGCCATTGCCTTCTTTTCTCCCTTTTTACTTTTTTTTTTTTTAATTACTGATACATATTTGAGACCTGAGCCAAAATGATATTAGAAGGAATCCTGCTGTGTCTTTGCTGCTTCTTTGAGCGGGTCCTTCGACAACAATGAGCACCCATGCTGACAGCAGAGTATAAGGCAATTTCAAATCAGGCTGTAAAGCAGCAAAAACAGGTGAGTGCTGAAAAAAAAATACCTAAGTGCAAGTGGTGATCTACTGCTACAGTGTAACACCAGGTGCTCTGATAACTCCTCCTGGTCAAGGAGGTTAGAGTGCTTTAAAAGCACTCTTGAGCTAAACACTACAGCACCCCATGGAAGCATGGAGATATCCTTCACACCAGTCTGGAAGAGAGCTGATGCCTGTTCCCACCCCTGTGGGGTTGGAGACTCTGATCCCAGCAGGACCACAGGATACTTATTCAGGAAGCCATTGACAGCACTGGGACTAAACCTGTAACTCCCAGCCTTTTCCCTATGCAGGAACACAGTCCTTCCTCCAAAATGAAGGAAGAAAACAGCCAAAGCTATGTTGATAAGCTAATCTGAGGATAAATGCTGTGTTACGCTTCCACATTAGACAGCTCCATTATTAGACTTAATTTCTATATTGAATGCACAAGAAGGTTAATACAGCATTTTCTTTTAATAAATACTTAAAGCACCGCCACATAGTGTCAAACCCAAGTACTCAATGTGATGAGTTAGTCCCCCAAACCATGAAATTAGTATGGCTATAGCAAAGCCTTGTAGGTTGTTGTTTTTTTTTAATTTGCCTTTAATTTCTGAGCCTTCAGTCCTGCTTTCCAGATTTTTTTTTCTATGACAAGGAGGGTTAGAAGCTGCCTTGGTTTCTGAAAGCTGAGATTCTCCCTTAATTACATACATGGCTGTAGGAAATACACCAAATATCACATAACTTGGCATTCTGAATGTGTTTCATGTTCAAAGTACTTTGCAAACCTCAGTTAATGAATCCTGCTAGTACTGCTGTACTTGGAGGCAGGCAAAATGATTGTTCTGAGCAGGACCTGGGACCCTAACATGGCTCGCTGGAGGATCAGGCCCTTAGCAAGCTGTCTCAGAGTTGTTGAAGGACTCATAACTGGGATTACAGTTTTGGATTCCTCCTGTGCTGAAAACACACTTATATTAAAGTCACTAACACTCAAACAGAGCCTCATCCACTCTGCAGCATCTATTTACACAGTCCAGGTAATTTTTACTTACTTATGTTACTGAGCTGCCCTTCTAGCCAATTCTCTAACAGTAAAGCAGCATTCAACATCAATAAAAACAATGCACAATACAGGTTTTTAAACTGAAATAACACAAACCTGTAAGACCTGGGAAACATCAAAGCACAAAATGGTAGTTCATATTTCCACACCTGCTTTTCTTCCTCATCAACCCACCCAAAATTTTAACAGGAGTGTTTATTTGGAGAAAGAAAAAATTAAAAGCTAATAGATAAGAGATGCACACTGGGGATTCAGAGGGCTCTGGTCAAGGGACAGGGAAGGTCTCATTACACCTAGAGAGCCCTTTTTCCTTTCACTGCTAAATCCCACTCTTGGGCATCCCTTCTGGAAGGCTTTCTGAGGTTGGCAGTATTTGCACTGCTTTGAAATGCAAGTCTCCCCCGCTTTGTTTGTTTTTGAAATGGTTTGAAAGGGAGGAGCAGACGTCCTTGGCTACTAAAGCTGAGCTTTCCCAAAACACAAGCTGCTGCTCTTTGTTTGCTTCTCGTTAATTAGCTGTGTGTCTAATTAGTGACAGGTTCCCTTTGGCTTTCCTGAAACCAAAGCCACTCCATGTCAGTAGAGGTCCATCAGGGGACTTGTCAGTGCCTGGAATGGTTTCCAGCTGCTCTGTGGCCCTCCACACAAGCACACGTGCATGCACACTGACACTTACCCACTTCAACCCTGTTAATGGAGATACAAGTCACTTTATCTGCACTGAACCCCTGATTTCAGCCAGGTCCAATCTGCAATATCTTAATTCACATCCCATCTTAATTCACTGTAGAGACAGATTCACAGCAAGATAAAAAACAGGGCCGCAGATGCTAACCCTCTGCTCTAGTTCACTTTCTCTTCCCAGTGTTTTGCTCTGACACTCTGGTCCAGATTCATCTCTCAGTTACTGTAGTCCAATAACACTAATTTCACCCAAGGGTGAAAAATATTTTTCAGCAATTCAGAGCATCACTCAGCTCTCAGGGCATACACCGTAGGATAGTTATTGCAGTTTGTTTATTTAAACTGAGGTGAGCTTGGCCTGTTACCAGCTTTAAATTCACCTTTTGGGGGACTCATTGAAAAATCCCTTCAGCTGTACATGCTGCTGTGAGAAAGAGGAAGGACATAGACTTGCACCATCCCAGGGGACAACTGAGACTGTTCCTCCCCCACGCACACACTTCCTGCTCTTCTCTGCTCACTTCCCCCCTACGGGTTTCCATCAGCAGGTCCCTAAAGAGAGAGGAGTTTATTTAATTCCCTACTGATGTCAGATCCTGTTGGTGCCAGAATGACTGATGGGCAAGCCCCATGACTGACGGGAAGATGCACTTTCAATTAACTGTGTGGGCTGTTTCCCTCTCTCTGCCCTCGCTCCCCACAGTCCGTTGGGGCAATGCCCTCATTCCAGGGTTTCTCTTTGTACCAGCATTCTGTATCCTCTACCCCCTCTTGTATCAGCACGTCTACTCTAAATAAATGTGGCTTATTTTAAACTGGACAAAGCTGAACATGGAATTGTGTTGGGCATAAACCAAGCCCAACCCCAATCAACCCTGGGTCACCAGAGAAGACATTTCTCCCAAGAAAGCCACAAGCTTCACACCATGTGATTAAAACCTCTCTGAACCCCAGGGTACATGGTACCTGGCAGATCACAGCTAAGAGGAGTCATTGGACCCAGAGAAAAAGCATAATCCTTCTCCATGGTTTTGACTACTATCTTGCAATAACCACACTAAGACTGAACCACACACACAAACTGGGATTATTCCAAATAAACAATTAGGGGTGTGAAGAAGATGAGAATTCATCCTTTCGGGTTTCTTGTTTCATGCAAAACATGTAATATCTTAGCTCTTGCTCTCATTGCTGTGTAAGAAATCCAACCTCTGGCACAGACAGTTGTGCAAACAGGATGGCACGAGAACATCAACAGAGAGTTTTCACTACCTCTTCTTGGCATTAACTTGAGCCCACCAAATTAAAACACCCAAACCAAAAAGCTTTTGCAACTGTAATGAAATCAAGACAACCCCTGGAATTTAAAATTATGATGATTAAAAAAAGCATCCTTTGACTTTTCTATATGGTCTTGCATTAAATTGCAGTAAAAGCTCACTCACAGGATCCTGTAGAGCATTAAACCATGTATTAGTGAATTCAAGTCTCTTCCATAGCAAGTGTCCAAAGGACAATCTGCTTTAACATCATTATGTCCTGGGAAGTATTTACCTTGTAATAAGATTTCTATAGCAGAATCCAACTCCCACTTAGGAGAGAAACACAACTTTCACAAAGGTAATATATTAGTGTTTCTTTCCAGGTTGCACTAGAAGTAACACAGTTTCCTCGGAAATATTTTCCTGCCCCAACATTTTCCATGAAGAAAAAACAGTACAATCTAAACATTGACTCCAGCCCAGAAGACTGAAACCACTTTCCTGTGTCAGAGTCCTAGCAATAGCCAGATGTGGATGAACAGCAGGTGCCAACAGAAAACATCAGCTCTGAGCTCACATGCTCTTCACCGGCCAAATCCAAAGCATGAAGCAAGGTTATTATTTAACTTTCCACAGTACAGGCAATCTAGTCAGTGACAACTGCATGGAGATGAAAGAAATCAGGGCAGTAATGAAGAACTGCACTGTTCTGGGACAACAGACTGCAGGAACATAACCAGCAAGCTAAGAATTGAGGAGACATATAGACAGACTTTGCTGATGCCGTACTGAAGATATGAATATTTAAGACCTGCTCTTCTGATCAAAGCAAGATGTTTTGAGGGACTTATATGAAATTCAATCATGGCAAGAGAAACTTACCTTAACCTAAATCACCTGTGATTGGTTCTCTGTGCCGCATCCCTCCAGCTGCAAACACATTTCTGGCTTGATTCACATCCAGTAGATCTATACAGACCATATTTCAAAGCTCACTGCTCCAGCCCACCAGCTCTATATATTTCCAGAAGCACTATTGTCTTCTGGAGTTTACAGAAATATCTCTAATGTAATTCTGGAAAAGTACTTTTATAGATGCCCAGCATTTATATGTAGTCAATGAATTTGAGATAAACATTTCTGTACTGACTGGTAGAAAGATTCCTTGCTTACATAAAATAAATAGCGTGCCAATATCAATAGTGATTAAATACAGTTACAAATTCATCTGTCATTTTGGACACTGAGCCAAATCTTCCTTGTTTTTGTCAGACGGCATAACTCAATGTCAGTTACATTATGCTTGTACTGCTTGAGGAAGAACACTTCAGAAGACTAGAAAGGAAAAGGCTCTAATAGAACGCCTTTCCCACATTTCCATATGGAAAAAGAAACCTCTGAGAAATGGCTTTATTGTAGCCTTCCAGCCTCTATTGTTTTTCTAGTTCAAGATGCTGGCCGAGGTTAAACCATGATACACAGTAAATAGAAATTAACAAAAATAAATCAAGAACCTGACAGATCTGGTTTGGGATTTAGGTGACACATATGAGAAGGTGTGTGAGACTTTCCTGTATGACTCATCGCTCATCCTTGATCAACTACATTTAGGAAAGCAACAGGTGGAATTAAAATGGGACAGAAAACCATGGAGGAATAAAAGCTGAGACATCAGTCAGCCTGACCCCAACCTCAGTTACAGAATGTAAACCTCGAATAAGTCTGCTAAAATTGCTGCCATTCTTCCAGACTAACATACATGAAACAGAGTTTAGAAGGTAGCTGTGACAATAACTTAGAAAGTGTAAAATATCATCACTATTTCCAGTGCAGCTGGTGTACTGAAACATGCCTCTCTGACAGGGACATGCTGGAAACAACCGAAACCTGACAAAACTGGTTTGGACACTTAATGTTGGACTGTTTCACTTGGATCACACTGAAGGATGGCAAGGTTGTCTACAAACCACTTGCCAAGCAGTCTGAAGTGAGAAGGGAATCTGGCTTCACTCTCCACTGTTCTGCTGTTGGGAAAATAGTTTACATTAAAAAAGAGAAAACTTACTTCTTTTTAGCTTTTTATCAACATCCCCTTCAATTACATGGTTTAGATCTAGTGAAAAGGAGGAACCAGAGAAAAGGGAAATAGGTTTGTCTTTGCAGCAGCTCAATTACATGTAATGTGGAGTCAGATCCTGCATTAAAAAGGCCATACAACAAGATGTTCAGCAGGTCATGAAGGAAGTAAGAGTCTGAGATGTAACAAAAAAAAGACAAAAGGAATGTTTTCTCAGATACCACATGCTTTTAAAACCAGGGCAAGAAGGCTATAAGGAATGTCATTAGTGCCAGTCAGTGCAGCATGTCTGGCCTCAAAGCTGCCCTTACAGCACTGTGTTTTTTCATCTGTGTCTGCAGAAAACAGTAAACAGTTCTAGCAGAGCCGTGATGGTCAGATTTGGGATGGGGTCTGAAAAAGCCAACCAAAGGTTAAGTAGGAAGTGCTCATACAGCCAGTGCTAACTCTTAAATTGCCTATTCAGATCTAAAGGAAGTTCACACAGGGAAATGCAGAAGAGTTGCACTCTGATCCAGGAATGAGCTCCCTGAAAAACATCTCCAGACTACGTGAAGCATGAAGTACAGTAAAGGCAGAAGGATCCAATCCAGCCACTGACCCTGTCAACATTTGCTTCCAACACCAGCAGCAAAGATGAGCAGGGCACAGTCTACATGCACAAGCCCCAGTGGGCAGGCAATGGGATTTAGAGAATCCTTTTTGTGGGAACAGCTCCTGGAGCCATTCCCCCAGACTAGCTGACTGGAGTAAGCAACTGGAGGGAAGATCCAGCTGGGAGACGTTTCTATCGAAATGTCAGTGAAATCTGCGCCAGAGTAGGACGTCCCTTTTCCTCTGCTCGGCCCTGGAAGCGGCAGAGCAAGTGTATCTCAACGATTCTATCCAAGTTATTGGTGCCCTCTGCCGACCAGCGGGAGGAGAATTAGCTTGATCGGAGCAGAGAGGTGAAGACTCCAAACTTCTGCTTAACCTATGTCAGAAGACTTCAAACGCAATGCACAGACCATCCCCTGGCGTACGAAACGCCTTTCCTTTCTTTTCCCAGCCTGATCGGGTACCCTACACAGCCACACATTTGCAAAGGGATGACATGGTCACCGTAAAATCATGCACATAGAATGGCTGTGAGTGCTGTTCTGAACCTCAGCATCCCTGTCACTCCCAGCCCCTCTCCAGCCAGCAAAAGGAAAGCTGAGCAGAGGTATGTAAAAAATCACCAGCATCTGTGGGTTTGTCTTCAATGAACAGACCCCTCAGCACATACTGAAGTGTATCACCTCTGTATTGCTGCATTACAATAGGGCAGGGGAAGAGCAGTGCAGCCCAGGAGCACTCTGTTTGTTCAGAGTGAAAGAGGGGATTATCTGACTGGGGCTAAACAAGGGCCCTGAAAGTTCAAGCAATGTCCAGAGACAGATGGAAACAAGCTATACTGTGGCCACTCTGATGACATTAGATAAAGGGGCTGATGGCTTGAAGAAAAGGGCTCATTGCACAGGAGAAATGAAAGGTAAATTGTTCTTTTTATTTCCTGCTCATGTCAGCTGGTGATAAATTAGGAACATGGATCCCTGCTGAAGAATTCCAATGGGTTGACCAGCAGGCTGAGAATTTGGGATGTTCAGCTCCACCAGGGCCGATGGGGTTGCCTTGTCCAGCAGCACGCTGCTGCAGCCTTCTTCAGGCTGAGGTTTTCACTGCAGGTTGGGTGGAGAAGCAGGGGCTGCCTGGGGACTGCTGCTATGGCTGGGCAGCTTCTCCCATGAGGCTGATGAAGGGGATGAGGAGAGAGGAAGAGGGCTCTGTGCTAATGGTGTGACAGCCTTTGAACTCTAGACCTTGCTATGGAGCAGGGAAAGGGCCAGTGCAGTAATATGCCAAGATCAACATGCTTTGTTCACTCTGTCCTGGCTGATCTCAACATTTCTTTTCACCATTCAAACAAAATTTAAGTTATTAAATTGATTCTTATTTACAGCTAGGCCTCTTTCTAAAGGGGTTCCTCCAAAAAGTAGTGCAAAGTAGTTGAAAGCAAACAAACAAGGCACAACTTTATCACAGAGCAAATACAGCTAGGTCTCAAAGAACAAGAGGCACTTGCAAGATGTGCCTTCTTGCAAAGGGATTTGATCTACAGTGCTTAGTACCAAGCTTATGCAAGACAAAGAAAGTAATCACCAAACTATAACTCTGAGGCCCAGAAATGAGATCATATATCCTACAGATGGAAAAGCTTATTGAGATTGTACTCAGATTTTAAGAAGAGTTCATGCATCTGCAGCTTTTCTGCTTTTCCTGGCTGTATCAGTTTATCTGAAAAAGGATATTGCCTCTCCCTAGAAACCCAGCCTTCCTCTTACCAAACTTTACCATAGCATTATGTGGAAGGAGAGACATGGAGTATGTGATCCCTTTTAGTAACATAAACTAAGGACTTTGGGATATTAATCATTCAACGAGTTCAGCTCCTTTTGATTCCATACCTGCATCATATAGCTGCTCCATCCCATTCAGTTGGAATTTACTGAACCAGCCATCCAAGGAGGGTCTGGGCACTAGAAATGAAGACATGCTCCATGCCAGCCTAGGAAGGGAAGGAAGCCTCACAGTTCATCTGACAGCATCTTACTCCCTTTGCCCTCCCTGGCACAAACCAGGCTAAAAAGGCTTTCCCAGGGAAAGGAAGGGTCTCCCTGTGAAGAACATACTGGCTGCATAGTACTATTTACGATACACACACACTATAAATAGCTGAAAGGAAAAAGAGTAGCATATGTGTTTGTGGCAGAGTCAGCCTGGCAAGAAGGTGCTGCCACTAAGCCCCTGGCCTATCAGGGATGTTACAGGATAGAAACACTGCTCTCTTAGCACAGCTGCTAGGGGGACAGCACATGGTGTTCATAACCCACTAGGTCAGAAGAACAAGCACAGATGTTGACAACCCTTCCAATCCAGCCTGTTCCATACCTAACTGCTCAGGAGCTATCAGAGCACCTGCACTACAGGGCTGTGCAAACCCCAGAGCCAGAACACTGTTTCCCATACAGAAAAGGGTGAACCAGCCCCTCCAGATCAATATGTCACCCTCCAGCTTACAACAGGCTTAGCCCTTGGCCACCCACAACACTATTATTTTCTCTTTCTTTGTAGGAGTGGCACTGGGCTGAAGAAGCCCTTTCCCGGACCTGTTTGGAGCTAGCTGATCTGGATAAGAGCTCTGCTCCTTGGCATCTGCTCTGCAGGCCCAGGAAGTGTGCACTGAAAGGTAACTGCTTTCAGGCTATGGGAACTTCCCTATGAGTTCTCCATTAGAGAAGGCGATGACAGTCGCACTTATACAGGTGACTAGGTTTCACCCGTAAAAGACAGGCAGGAGGATGCTTTAATGAAGGCCACACCAAGAAGCAGCACCTTCTCTTGGTTAACCTCTGCCCCTTGGTCCTTGCCACCCACAGTGAGCTAAGGGTGTTCCTTGAGGCAGAACAACCTGTTCTGGTGGCAAGAGCTTGACTTGCTGTCATAGAGCAACAAATTGTGCTTTATAAAAGTACTTTCCTGGGTGTTTTCCCTCTGGTGGCACTGCAGCACCTCCCCTTCCCAGGTGCCCTTTCCTGGACTAGACCTCAATTAACTCACAGCCTCAGGCTATAAATCAAGCCAATAAAAGGGGCAGTAAAATAAACATGAACAGGTCTTCCCCTTTCCATTCAAATGTACTGAAGTGGCAAAGACTTTTTCCAAGCAGAGCTTAGACACCCTGCGTTCCACTGGCCTCACAAGAGGGAATCACAATGTGCTCAGATATTAATACAGGTGACCTGGTCACTGGGATGCACATAGCATTAAGAAGTGCCCCCATGGCTTAGAGGTCAGCCTCAGGTCACTTCTGCAGAGTTTCTGAGGGATGGACAGGTCTAATTTACAGCTCACAAGAGCTGGAAAAGAAGATTTTAGAGATGGAGGTTAAATAAGCAATGTTGGTTTTTGTCAAGGCCTAGCCTTCCAGAACATAAGGGCATACATTTCATCCAGCAGACATACCTGACACCTCAAATAAGGAAGAATAGTATAGATCTCTTCATGCTCTGAGCCAAAATTTGCTCCTAGGTCAATAATACCGAAGTATCAGTAACTCCCCAAAACTTTGCACTACCACACCCTTTGGAAATCTTCCATCTCCCTTGCAGCTCATAATCCAGCCCCAGGGATTGTCTAACTCATTAGCAGGCTGTTTGCTAGGAGCTAAATCCTCAGCATATTATCATGAAGGAATGGATGAGGCAACTGCAGCCTATTTTCATTAGCAGAGGGTCCAAAGCCTGTTCAGAACTGAGCTGCTCCTTACAAGAGGGAAGGAGTGAGCACACCTGCACACATCTGTAGAGGAACAAGAAGGGTTAAAATCCTTGAGTCTGTTCTTTTGTGGCCACTGTTTCTGTGCTGATTGTAGGTTTGCAAATAAGTGCTCATTCAGAGAAGCAGGTGAGACATCTTTAGAGTCATGAGATGGAGCAGAAGATACAGGAAAAAAAAGGGTTCAGGAGAGGAGGAAAAAAGCTGAAAGGGACTGAACTCTTCCTTCGAGTCTTTGTCCCTCCTCTGTAAATGGGGAGCCATGACAATGCTCCTGTAGTTTGTCCAGTTAATTATAGAACAATACGAGGAGGAGGGCTGTGATGGATTGGTGATTTACAAGATAGGGATGTGAGAGCTGGAGAATGGTAATTACACGAGCGCTTCCACATGCCCATACAACTGACTGTTTGACTAACAAAAAGAATCCCTCATATCTGCCTTCCCCTTGCAGATAAAAGCCAAATGCCACACAGGCCTGGGTAAACAGCACAGTTTGGTTCCACTCAATCTCGAGGGGATGCCTGTTGTCTTTCCCTCCACCCCACTCCTGGAGAAGCACCCAAGGAGAAGGCGCAGCACTGGCAACTGCTCACCTTCACTACAGGGAGTGGATGCCCAGGGTAGAGATAAGAATCACTGAAGCAAGGCCACAGGCGAGGGGACAATGATGAGGCTTGGGCCACAAAGCCATCCATCACATGTGAAACAAAGCTGTTGTCAGCAGGGATGGCTGCATCCTCCAGGCATGTCAGTTGTCAGTGAGCTGGATGACAGGTCGTCAAGGACTGACGAGGCCTCCAGGGAGATGCCAAGAGTAGAAGAAAGGGCATACAGTGATTGTCCTTATCCCACATGGTGCCAAGTGAAGAAAGACTAAATCTCTTGATACCAAGGTTGATTCTGCTTAATGGAAAGATTTCTGTAGTAGCTGAGGATGCAGGGCTTTGCTTGGCATAAAGAAGTATTGCACCTGCACAAATTAAAGCCCTTTACACATTCTGACCAAAAAACCACAGGCTTAAAATATTCAGGTAATACTCCCCACACACACCTTTCCTCAATAGTGTGAGCTTCCCCCAGTTTGAGTGTTGTGACACTGGGGGACACATACAAGAAATCCCACATAACTTCCAGCTCAGCTTGCATCTTCCAGCTCTGTGATCAGCAACTAAGTGATGCAAGCTCTGCTTCAGTTACTCCATTACAAAATGGACAAACATAGCAGGGCATAACATTTCCACAGAAGGGTTGCAAGGGAAGGGAGCTGTAAGATGGCACACATGTCACCCTTCACTCTTCTTCACACTTTTTGGGCATCCCGCACCATTAGTTGAGGCTTGGCTCAGGAATAGCTTTTTTGATGAGCCCTTCAGTGGACTCTTGTTTCAGACTAACATAGTAGCTCAGTTTAACTTCCTGACTCACTCTAGCCTAATTACCTCATGTAGACAAGCCCCTGCATGAGTGGCTTCTTATATACATAGTTCTACAAAATCATTCACCTTGAGGAATCAAGCAAATTTCCAAAGGTCTGGCTTCCACATGAAAGTAATACAAGAACAGCCTTTCTGAATTCAGTACTGGCCAGAAAACAGGAATGAAACACATGTTTCTGATAATTTCAGAAGCTCCAAAAGAAGTTTGATTCAGAGAATGGGCAAGAGTTTGAAGGGGAAGAGGGGAAACACGTGTCCTGTTTGAAGTGTAAGGTCTCTTTTATTAAGCCATCTTAATCGCTTTTAACACATGCACATGAAGTGTCAACCCAGGGCAATGTGCAAAGTAGCTCATGATGCAGGTATTAGAAGTTAAGACAACCCAGAGCCTGGAAACTGCTGAATCCAGCAACATGGCCTGAGCTTACTATAAAGAAAGATTAAAATGGAGATGAGGGTCTGAACTCAGACTCACAAATACCAAGGCTTAAAGTGGGGTACATCTTGAATTATAAGCTATTCTCTCTCCTTTCTTTCTTCTTATTACAGCTCCCGGGACTTTCCTTCTCTGTGTCATGTTTGGTGACTTTTTGCTTATTTTTCTGCAGTCGGGAGAGATGCCACAAACCTGGAGCTGGGCCCTTCCACCCATTAATCAAAAGCTACAAGTGCTCTGCAGGGAGACAAAACCTCTGTGTGTTTTCTCTGATATTTCTGGAGCACAGCATAGAGGGCAGGGGGCTGGGCCAAAGACCCCTATTTAGATTAACATTTTATTCAGAGACCTATTAATCAAAGTCAGAAGTGGCGTGAAGCGGCACCAAGGGAGAAAAATAGCTGGACAATCAAGACCCTTTAAAAAACAACCAACCCACACACAAAAAACCCCTCTCAGCTTCCCCTGATTTACTGCAACTCATTCACAGTACTAGATGGGAAAGGGGGGATTTGTAGCCTCTATCCAAATAGGAGCAGACCATGCAGGTAAATTCTGGCTTTTTTCACATTAAGCAAACAACTTTCTGTATCCTGCCCCAGCACCACTCAAAAAGGTCCCTATCTTTTTTTCTCCAGAGCATAACGTGCTTTCATGCAAGCTTATACTTTTTAATTATTATTTTTGGAAGACAGCACTATTAGACTTCTTTTTCTTACAAGGAAAGACAGGCTCAGTTAACGGGAACAGGTCTGGCCAGCATTCTGCTTGACTAGGGTGTTTTGGAAGGGAGCATTTTGCCCCACAGAGGAGGAGATAAATGGCCTTATACAGCATGATACCAGAGGGAGTCAGGCATGTGTATGTTGGGAGACCAAACAACCCAGTGTTTGTTCCCTCTGGCACCAGCACTATCCCATACTGAGATGAAGCACAGTGACACAGGTGGTACTAGCCTGAAAACACACAGATGCACTGGGGATAGTGCAAAAGGGGTGTTTTGTTTTAAGATAAAGATCAACCAGGGAAGAATTCAACACTCATCTCTATAGTTTTCCCCAATAACTCAACCACTGGATCCCAGAATATTTCAGTGAGAGTCCAGTCAATCCCTGACTTCTATCTCCACAGGCTCTTTGGAGAACAGTATCTCAAGGACATCAAGGCACAGAAGGGAATTGGGCCCCATGGCTCAAAAGGGTAACAGAATTAAGAACATAATTCTGTAGGGATTTGACCAGTAGTACCACACGAATTAAACAGAGCCCAGAGGAGAATCTTGTATTTTCCTCTGAAAGTGGAGCAGGCCTGCTAGAAGAGAGAGGACAAGGGCTAAACTGGAGAGCAACATTATGACCAGTCTTACCAAGCAGTTTCTAGGAAATTGTAGCAGCTGCCTTATACAAAAACAGCTCAAATGAAGGAGAGACTTTACTCTTTCTCAGAGATGAGGAAAACTTCATGTGTGCACCCTCTGCCCAGGAAGACCAAGGCATCTCCAGCAGCTTTAGGATGGTTTTTTCCCATGGCAAATTCCCGGCAGCTACTGACAGCGGGAAGACTTGGGGAACTCAATCCCTTCTCTCTTCACAAAACTTATGCTCCTCCAATCCTAAAATATAAGTATATGGAGGAAGAAGTGGATTTTTCCTGTAAAGATACACAAGACGCCAGGCAAAGAGAAGCTTGTGGAATGCACAGCCCAATGGATATAGTTTCCCAGAAAGACTGGCCTGGCCTTAGCAGTAGGTTAATTAACTCTGGCAGCTCAGGGCTGGAAAATGTCCACTTCATGCACTGGAGTGCCTGTCCACGGGTGAAGAGGGGGACAGGCAAACCATAGGGGCAAAGGTCCATCTGCAGACATCTATGAAAAGCTTGGCTGGGCTTGTGCCTGGGTCCTGCGGGAGGAACACAGGAAAAATTTAGCCAATTGCTATAGCCAGACCAGGGTCTTGTGGGTGCAAGGGGAGAACAACAAAACCACAAAAGAGCTAGAAAAACACAGTCATGCCAGGCGTAGGTGGAGATACATTATCTTATGGGGCAGGCATGCACTCTTCCCTCCCTTCTCTGAGCATCACAAGTGCCTTTGAGTAGCAGCCTCCAGGAAAAATGGCTGAGGGCTTGAAGACACATCCTTCAGTGGGTGTTATTCACAAGTAGGGGAGCTGAGTGCACCCCTGCAGCAGAGCAGAAAGAAATGAAGTTACTCCAAGTACAAAGACCTGATAAAAGCAAAATCTGGCTTCCCTTGCACACTGAAAGGGGACACTGTTCCACATCTCTGTGCACACTTGAGGGAAGTGTGTTTGGGACTGGACACTTCTGTTCCCACTGCTAATTCTGCACCTTGCCAGACTTCAGGATACACACATTTCATGCTCAACAAGACCAAAGTTAGAGATCACTTCCCAGTATACCAGTTCCCAACTGCACCACACATCAAAAAGTGCCCTTGTTACCTCTCATTCCTGTAATACCCAGGAGTTGGATATTTTAAGATTCACAGCAGCATTTTATAAGCAACTTCTGTGAGATGGCAGCAGCTGCCCATAGAAGTACAGGGCCTGGAAACAGACACTGTCCTCAAGATTCTGGTATCAGCAGTAATACCAACTCTTCCAGGCTCCGACCTACTGAAATCTAGAAAGAACTTGCTGATTAACTGAACCATGAGGAACATGGAACATGGTCCCTCTTCTGCAGGGTGATAATTAATTGAGAAGAAAGTGAGGAAGAGTTGCATGCAAGATAGCCACCTTGAGGTACCTTCCTTCCTGCTTCCCAGGAAGCTGGTGTGAGATGCAGGTGTGTTCAATCCCAGATTTGCTGCTAACATGCTCTGTGAGAGCAGGCACACCCCAGAACTCTCACTGTTTCAGTTTCTCCATCTTTGCAGTAGATGCAGCAACTGGTATCCAGCTTGGCAAAGCCCTCTGAGGTCTGATAATGAGAAGTCTCCAAAATAGATATTTTAATTTTTACTAAGTATGTTTTCTACACTTCCTAAGCCAGCAGGTTCATCACAAGATAGGTGAAAGGATGAAGTGTGTGGTGCTATTTTAAGATGTCTCTCCATCCAAGAAGTAAAAGACCAAATCCTCTATGCTGTGTTAGGATGGAATGAGCAGCAGCTGGGGAGCTACAGATCTGCTCCAGGAAGCCTGTGTATCCAAAGGAGAGTGAGACATTAACACAGAATTTCTGTGATTCCTTGGCTTGCTACTCAAGATAAGTATCATAGCCTTAAATACTTGAGGGAAATGCTAAACCTAAACAAAGTAAAGTAAGGTTCAAACTGAATTGCTTGTGAAGAACAGGGAAGAAAAGAGAAGAAATAGAGTCCGTAAGGCACTGGATAAGCCAAGGAAAACATTTTGAGAACACCATACCACTTAGTGCAGTCAAATGTATTTCAAAAGCAAAGAAATAGTTTTCCAGAAGTTTTTGCATAGCCAAGCTATAGGCAGGAGGTATACCCTTGCCCCTGCTTTGAACCACAGATACATCCTCTCCTCTTGCCTAGAATTTTTCACTCACAAATCTCAAAACACTTACAGATGTTCAAACTTAGCATACTTCCGAGATTAACTTTCTAGATTCAGTTCCTTGATAACCCTACTCAATAAAATAGACTGCAGCTTTCACATTCTGCTCAAAGTCCCCACAAAAGCTGCTTTGCTGAGAAGCTACAGGGTGTCTTATGGCAGCCCACAAATTCTGCTGCTTTTCTCTCCATTGCAAGCTGAAGTGCAGCAGCTCCAATATATTTTATGTTTTATTTTATACACAGCTTGGCATACACTGACTTGGTTGCAGCAACTCCAACAGGAGAGCCTCCCTTTCCTGCAGTGCTGGACTCTGAACCAAGGCTGGATTAGCCAGAAAGGTAGGAGGGCAGGGCAGGAGGAGCAGAAAGCCACTGCCAACACAGGCAAGGAAATCCTGGCATTCCTCTCCAAGCATGTAACTGGATCCTCCCTCCTCTATTATTCTTGCCGCTCATCCCCCATCTGTAGGAATTGCTGAAGATACAACTAGGCCAAGACAGTAGGCAGTAACTTTTTCAGCATTTGTAAATACTCAGTAATCAGCCCAGATCATGCTCCTTTTGCCAGGAGCTGCCCATCAGGTCTAGCCCTTTTTTCTGCTCGCTTCTGGTCATATGCATAGGCTTAATCTTGTGTGATGTTTGCTGTCAGCTTGCTTTGACCATTGGTAGCATTGATGTTATATAAATTCTGCAGTGAGGTTCTTCCTCCCTAGCTGAGCAAGCAAACTTTTCCAGGCAGTTCACAACAGCAAATATAGAGTTAGCAATGAATGCTCTCACACACACACCAGGGAGCAATTCATCTTTGTAGCATTCAGCTCAGACCTTCCTTGCTCTGGGAAGATGAGAGGATGGGTTAGTGTTGGCCACCCTGGGCAGATAATGAGGACAGCCCAGCCACAGTGCCCTCCAGCACCCCTGATTAACTCTTTGTGGCATCAGTTCAATCATGCAACTGCCAGGTGAACAGCCTGTCTCATTCAGTATGGGGAACACTGGTGAATCCACTCATGGCCTAAGCATTCAGGAGAAGTCCTCCAGAGAAGGATACAAAATAGCACCCCATACTGTAGTAAGTTATCTCTCCTAATCAGCAGTCGTTGAAGCCATGGCACAAATTACACAAGGCTCCTGCTTACTCTAACAACAGGAAGGAGAGCAGTTACACATGACCTCTCAGCTTTACACACTTGTCCTGGGCAAGTATGTCCAGCTCCATACCAGCCTACTTCAGTACTGAGTTACCTTACACCTTGCTGGTGCCAAGGAAGGCAGGGAACTGGCAGGGTCCAGCTAAGTGTGCAGCACCAGAGATCAGCATCGCATCCCACCTGCTTCTTCCACCAGCCACCACAGCACAGACCAAGGAGATGTCACCCCAGCACCTCTGGGCTGCAGCCTGCCTGCAGTGGGCTTAAAGCCAATGGCTCTTGACTGCACCAATGCCAGGCCATCTCTGTGCTGCATCAGCCATCAGGATCACTGCCTGCTTCCTTCCATCCAAGAAACTGCCTCCTTCCCTGCCCTCCTACCCCAGCAAAAGGTCCTGTTTGATATGCACTCCAGCTGCTTCCCAACTGAGATGTTCCCTGTCTGATTGACATTTCCTTTGAAATAAGAGAAACACAGCAGCCGCTGGACTCCCAGTATGTCAACACATGCAGCTCAGCACCTCCAGGGGTCCTGGGAGTCCTTCCAAGACCTGCTGGATGGTTGTGGTTAATAAACTCTCAGCCTCTGAGTAACAAAAGTCTTCTGCTGGAGAAACCCCAAATGTTGTCATGTCCTGCACAGCTTCCATCAGGTGGATCCACTTCCACAGCAAAGCAAAAATAAAGCTCTATCTTAGGCAGGACCCAGCTTCTTTCAGGAAGATTGATACCACAGAAGCTTGGCTCCAGACAGGACCATAAGCCACTTCTCAACAGCAGCAGCGCACTAGGCCATGAGGTCATTGGTAGTCCTGCAATCATAGGTCATTTACCCTATCCTCCTCTTTCTGTTCCTCTGTTGTCTCACTACATGCAATGAAAGACACTTCAGAAGACAGACCCTCTTCACTGTGCAAGATACAAAGCTGCTAGAAAACACTCAGCAAGTTATTATTTTAATATGAAACCCCCAACTTGGCAAGACCAAATAACAGTTGGTATAAGCGTCTGTCTTTAAAACATGGATTTAAAAAATGTATCTATAAATCAGTGGACTTGTTTAGATGCCTGCTTTCAGCCTCACAAATACTGAAACTCCAATTTTCAATTAGAGTAATTTTTCATTTAGAAAGTCAAGTGGGTTGCTGGTAGGCAGGAGAGTGAGCATGAAGATGAATGCACCAGCTGTATGCCCTGGGTTTCAACTGAATTGTTTCCAAGATAGACTTTTTTTCCCCTAAGATTGGAAACATCTGAGATAATTTCCCATCCCACATGGATTTCACAATTTCCCACCCCTGGGAATGTAGAGTGCCTAGCACATGGGGCCCCACAGACATCTACAGATAAAGGCAAAGCAAGGTAGGAATGTTGGAAACTCAGAGACAAACAGGGATTGAAATTACATGCTACTTTTTTTCACAGCTAATTAACCATTGGAACAAGTTTAGGGGATACAGTGGACAACTTTCATCTCAATTTCCTCTCATTTTCCTCAGGTCAAGAATCAGCAATGGACAGATATAAAACACTCAACCTGAAGCACTGTAGGAAACTGCAGGGGAATTTGTACACTGAAATTCAGTCACAGCACTCTGAGGTAGCTCCCTTTATTTAGGGGTAGGCAGCACCACAGAAATGACAACACTGCTTCTTGAACTCTTGAAAGTCTCAGGAAAAGAGGAAAGGCAGCTAAGGGATCATTAAAATGCCGTTCTTGATGAATAGTGGCAGGGGGGATAAGAGGAGAGGAAGTGATCAAGAACACCAGTGTCTCACTTTCAAAGCCTTCTGTACTGGACCATCAAATTAATCAGTTTGGTGGTTATGGTGCAGCTTGGCCGGCAAAGGACCAAACATGGAAAAGTGGCAAGGTATGTTTTATGTACAACTTGAGAAATGCTGACAGCACTCTGAGGGGTGGGGAAGAACAGGTACCAACAGAATAGGCAGCAGCTCACAGCAGAGCTGAGAATGAGACAGGAAAGATGACACCAGATTTGGTCTGAAGTGAACAGCCAGCTCAGGGCAGAGTCTTTGGACTGGACTCGAAGTGCTACAAGACAGAAAAACATGTACAGCTGCACAGGGAAACTTCCCTCTGCTTTCATAGGCTTTAACGTGGACAATCTCACTGCAGCACATGAGGATATATGGAAACTAGATATGAAGCCCAAGTCCCACTGACTGTTGTATTGTCTCATGTCCCCATGGAACAA
Source organism: Melopsittacus undulatus (assembly GCF_012275295.1). NCBI lineage: Eukaryota > Metazoa > Chordata > Aves > Psittaciformes > Psittaculidae > Melopsittacus > Melopsittacus undulatus. The sequence goes on along the minus strand of NC_047538.1, from coordinate 14,590,387 downwards.
AGATTTTATGCCTTACTTCCCTTCTCTCTCCCTGCAGGAATCCAGGCAGCTGATCTAACAAGAAGATTCACCTGAGAAAGGTACAAAACAGCCTGGGGAAAAGCCTTCATTTTACCAGCAGGTTCATTCACAGAGATCATGACACAGCACATAAGGGGAGCATTGTTTCTGGAATAAAATCTGCATTTGAGCTCTCTTCTTTGGCCATGATCAATGGGAGGGAATTAAAGCCTCATCCTGGGAAAAAAATTAGCTTGCTAAAACTGTGTTGAAAGATCAGGTAATGGAGATGCAGAGCAAGCATGGGCACCCACATCATCTCTTGATGAGCTTAAGAATGCTGGAGGTAAAAGCCCCTGCTGCAAAAAGCTCCCCAAACACAGGCACAGATATACTGTATCCCACAAGAGACAACCAAGTTAAGGGCTATGATTTGTAACAGGAGATGTCAGTGTTCCACAGTATTTCAATCCAGACTTCAGTTCCCCACAGCTCTTACCAGTGCAGGGCATTTATATTCCGTGGCTGCTTCCATGTTTGCCTGTTTAGCCTCTGCATTTTCTGTTCCATGAACACACAGAACCACCCCCAATAACTTTGAGTTGTTCTTGCATCTCTGCCTTACCTAGCCCTGGTGTATTCTCAGAACACATGCCTTCTACCCATCCTCCAGACACTTTCCCATCTCCAGCAGGCATGCCAGCAGAAACCCACTGCTCTCGCCACTTGGTAATGATGGGCAAGGTTTTTCCCACCCCACCCACCAAGGGCTAGGTTTCATCCCTCCAAAGCTCATCAGACTAAACACCCCACAGAGAACCAACACTGTTTCCATTATGGACATAGCAAGACAATGTCCACCTCCCTTCCCTTTCTGTTTCAGTCTGATGTTTTGGAATGCCAGTGTGAAATTAACTGTGTAAACTAGTAATTACAGGTTAAAATAGCTATGTCTGCTGGTTGGGCAACTAAGTTCAGAGATTCATTTAGTTTCCTTGGGCAGACACACGTCACATTTGCCTTTATTCTCTCCCAGGCCCGCATCTCACGTTGATTTTACCAGTAAAAGCAAACAGGAGATTAAAAGCTACTTGCTGCCCTCTTCCGAGCAAACCCAAAATACATGTCAATATGGGTAACGGCTCCCGAGACTGTCTTTAATCCAATGAGCTGTTTTCATGCAAAATGAATGACACTGATACGGCATCAAAGCATTGAGCTAGAAGTGATTATCAGCTCTTACAGAGGAGCACCATAAATCAATGATACAGCCTAAACTATTAGGTATCCATAGTTTAGGTATCCAGAAACTATTAGGTATCCATATCCATATAGGGCATTCTTTACAGTTTGGTTTCATAACTCTCAGGTTAATCCTCCCCTGTGAAAACATAAAACAACACTCCCAGCATATTCTGTTCTCAATAGTCACAAACACTTCAGAGCAGAAGAAGATCATGAAACATATAAAGAAATAGGAAAAAAATTACTTGTAGATTTAGATTTTATGTCCTCCAGCAGTGCTCTAACCTGTCTTTCCAAGGAACATATGGAACATATACCTTTATCCAGACGTACAGTATCGTCCGAACAAACTGCATGTACTATCTTCAGAATAAACCTTAACACTGTAACCTGCTGCTTTCAAGACATTTATCCAATATAATTAATCATTTGTGGAAATCTGTTAAGTTAGACTGTGTGCTCTCCATTTAAAGCCCTCGGAAATCAGGCTTAGGACCCTGAGGAAGCCTCAGTTTTCATATGCAAATATATATTAAAAAAAAGTAAATCCTACTTATAAATATTTGTCAAATAGTTCTTCTCTCATGTACCCTAGGACAGACAAGATGCCCCATGATGTGGCATTAGCACCGTTTTTCTTGTCATTCTCTCTGGAGTGTCCTGTATGCTTCAATCCTGAACTGTATACTTCAATCCTGAAGGGAAATTAGGGGCTTGAAGATGGCCAGGTAGCCTCATATAAATGACCACAAAAAATGTCTTTTTTAATTTGTAAGCAATGCAACAAATCCCACATCAGGCTGCCACCAGGGCATCCACTGAACATTCCCACTTGGGCACATGCACAGCATACAGCTGTGACTGTGTGTGACAGGGAAATGCCATGCTTGTCCAGCACTTTCCTCCACATGATCTCTAAGCAGTGCTTAATCTCCAACTGTTGCATAGAATGGGCCTGTCTCAGTGACCAAGCCCTACAGTGGATAAGTTGTTCTGTACATGTAAAAATGTGATCTTTTCATCCTACATATGAGGGATCAGAAACTAAGAAAGTCTATTTAAAATAACAGGAGTAGGTTCCCAGGTGTCAATAATACATAACCTAAACAAGCACCTGCAGCAAACATGAAGCAAAACATAACCATTATCACCATGAGGTACAGAGACTGAAAAACTGGTTCTCTGCGGGATTCTAGGCTAAAATTTTCAAAGCTCCAAAATCAGCTTGCTTTGCTTTCAAGACTTCTTTTACTGTGCAAAGCATGTAAGCATCACCATGTGGTGAAAAACACAGCATTTAAAAGAAGGAAGAACCAGTGTGCCTTCCACAGTGTCATGTACCAACCATTTCATCCTTCACTTAAAAAGTGCTGACCTGCTTTTCAGACACCTCAGGTTTGGAGCTCTGCATCAGTGGAGGCTGCAAACACACTTTGGTTTAGTTTGTTTTCCCGTGTCTTTCAGAGACAGGAGCTGCTTGGAAGCACTGTGAACTTTTGGCAGTGCAGCAGCCTGTCTGGCAGGCCTGGCAGCCCAAATTCTGCATGCCCAGGTGTTGGATTGGCCTTGATACTATTAAATTATTTCTACAACATCTTAATGGTTGGCATTTATCTTTGCCATATTTCATCACTGCTTCCCTTCTGAAGCCACTGTGAAGCCTTGGACAGTCCCTCGCTTGAGAAAGGAAGCCAGTTCTCCCTTCAGCAGTACAGCAGATCCTCCACAGGCCAGTGGAGCAAGAAAGCATCTGTGACATGCAGCTTTCCGAGCCAGGAAAAGCCAAGACATGCAGGCTCTAGATTTATGGATTAGACATGCTGCCATGGCATACAAATCACTCTGCACTCAGTGCAATTCATTATCACATTGCTATGGCTAGTCATATTCTTCATAGGTGCAAATGATGCCAAAAAGGCTTTTTAGCTTTCATGTGCCAAGACTAAACCATGCAGAGTCAGGACCCCTCCTGCCTCCCCAGGGAAATGAAACCAAGGTCAGCAGTCATCCTGCTGTGGGCACACCAAGTACTGAAGGTTCCCCAGCACCCCACAGGAGCCGTGACAGGCAGGAAGCTCAGCAGCCACAGGGCTGGGATTGTGCCAAGTCCAGCCTCTCCCAGTACCTGATCCTGTGCCTGCAGCACTGTCAGTACCTGCCCATGTGCACCGCAACATCCTCCAACCCAGTAAATTCAGCTAAAAACCTGCAGAAAACTCCGGGATTCATTCACACATCAGCACACCCTGGGAAGTCAAATGGCCTTTTACATTCTTTGCATGTATCAGTAAAGGAAAGGGACTTACCAACAGGCACAAGCCAGCTACAATAACGATATATAATTGACCTAATGAAACTAGAAAGAAGGGGTGAAAGGGAGACAGCGCTACTTCCTTACACATCTGCATCTGGATTCTGGGAAAAGGATACTGAGGAAAAACAAGCTAAAAAACAGGCTTTCTACTCCTGAAGAAAAGCTGTTCCTTGGAGGTGTGGAGGGAATAGCAATACAACAGCAGTAATACCACAGTACCTGAAAGTCAAGAGATTTGAGTGTTGGGTGCCTCATGAAGCATCACTTTGGGCATCTCCACAGAGTAGGCTCCTCAATGGAACTGTGGCCCCTTTTGAAGGCCATGGTTACTGCTGATACTGCAGAAGACATTGCAGCCCCAAACAAGAGGTGCACTGACCACAACATCGATCAAGGTTCAATCCCCAGCAGAACAAACCAATCAACCAAATCTGAGCTGGAACTCCATTTCCTTGGTTGCTACACTGCAACACCCAGTCAGGCAAATACCACAGCGAACCAGTGCTGGAGGGACATGGGGCAGAGAGAGAAAAAGGAGGAAAGACCCCACCGAGCAGAACCGTGTATCACTCACCTCAGCCAGGGTGGCCCAGGCGCACACAACATGGAGAACGGCCCTCACAGCCTTTGACGCCAGCCCGCCCTCGGCAGGGCGAGGCGGCCTCATGCTGCACACAGGACTCCATCTTCGCACCTCAGCGTCCATCTCACAGCCCCCAAGCCAGCACCAGGACACAGACCCCTCTTTATCCCCTCCGGCAGCGCCCGAAGCCTCTCCCGGTTCGCAGGGGCTCCCCTCAGCAGCAGGTGAGGGCGGTCAGCGCCGGTCGGCACCACCAGGTGGCGGTTAATGACCGTTAACAGCAGCCGGCGACCGTTACACTGAGGGCTCGGGGCCGTGCCTCACCCACAGGCTTGCACCAAGCATCGCCCCCTCTTACAGACCCACCAGTACCACAGCGAACAGCAGCTTAGGAGCTATAGCAGAAACACCGCAGCACCTGCCCGGTGTGAAAGGCAGAAGCTATCAAGGTTAACCCTGTGGTGCACTTCTGGTAACATCTCCACCTGCCTTCGTTACATGCTCTGCCTGGCACAGATGGGTGTATGGGAGCCTAAGAAACTGCCAGGGTGCAACAGAGTGCAAGATTCCCAGTGTAGAATGCAAAAAAAGAAGCCATTTACATCAACATGCATCATTATTTTATTTCAATTTTGATTCATTCCAGAAACAGAGGGACAACATAACCAGCAGTGGGCACGTTAGTGGGTTGTGCAGTTTGAGTCTCTAACAAGACCAGATCTCCTGTGCCAGGTGCCATATAAACACAATCAGAAGGAGGAGCCTTCAGGTTCAACACCACTTGGTTCCAGGTGAATGTCTCACAAACACTCAGAGCCCCAGTCTGACACAGAGCCCCAGTCTGTCTGTTGGAATAAGTATAGAAACCATACATAGATTAAAAGGAATTAAGATAGGGGGAAAGGGGAAGGCTTCTGAACAATCCCTCCCTCCTCCAGAAGAACACTGGGAAAGATGCATTAAGCAAGAAGCAGCGTCCTTTCCCTTTTACTGACGGGAAACTGAGGCAGGAGAAGACTCGGTCACTTTGTCAAAGTTTACTAAGGCAGTCTGTGGTAGCACCAAGGAAACTGTATTTCTCCATTGTCCTAGTCCAGTACCTCAACTGTTCACTGTCCACCTCTATTCTCACCTGACCAAATGCAACCAGGAGCATTGTGAAAATATGGCTGAAATACTCTAGCACAGGAAAGATCAAGCACTACAGGCCCCACAGTTAGGAGCAGTTTGAGTCAGTTCTGGTTGCTGTAGTTGATGATTTCCTTAGTCTATCAAACCAGAACCACCCCCAGCTCAAAGCAATAAAGATCATGCTAAAGAATTTAAAGCAGTAAAAAACCCACAAGATCAGGTCTTTGGAAATACAGCAAGTGTCTGATCAGTTCCAGTCCTGTTTTGGATGGCAGTCAGGGTCAGATGCTGCACCAAAGTGCTCCCTCTGGATATCACAAACCATATGACTTTAGCACAGCATCACCCAAGGGGGAGGAGGGTCTTCAGTCTTGTGATGTTAATCACCATTGTAAGGGCTTCTTGAAGATGCCCATGTGTCTACATGCTGGTGTAGATCTTGGGTGGTGCTCTGAGCTTCAGCAGTCATTCTCCGAAATTTTTGAAGGTAGACAATGATGAAGATAATAAAGATACCCTGGAGGAAAAGGAGGATGAAAAGACAGAACTGAGAGAGGAGAGCCAGGATGCAGTACCAGTACTGGCATGTGGCAATGATCTCATCTTCTGTCAGATAGGCAATGATCCGGCCCTGCAGGTGAGCTGGGGAGCTGCATCTCACATCCCTGTATAAAGTCCGGTTCTGCTGCCACTGGAGCCAGGAGCGCAAGTAGAGGATGTCACAGTTGCATTCCCAAGGGTTGCCCTGCAAGTAGACAACCTGAAGGCTCTTCAGGTTGTCAAAGAGCCCATTGGGAATAGAGGTGAGCTTGTTGTAACCAAGGTGGATAATTTCAGCTGAAGGGCGGAAAGCAAGCGGTAGTTTTGCTACAGTTAGGCCTTTTGAAGTGCAGTCGATAATGGTGGTGGTACACTTGCATGGCACAGGGCATGTAGGTATCACAAGTGGGAGAAACCCAAGGAGAGGCAACAAGAGAATTCCACTGTTCATCTTCACCTGCAAACACTCCCCTGGCGAGACTGGATGAGGAGAAGATCAGGCAAGTAGACACCACACACTCTAGGACAACAGCAGGTCTTTTGTTGGTTTGTTCTGAGAACGAGTTTCTAAGGTTGGATGAATTTGCTGTCCTTCACAGGAGATACGAGAGCTCTGAAAAGAACAGAGTTAAAACAGGCATGCAAATTCTTGGTCTCTTATTACAGAAGGAATGTTCCTGGTCTTCCAACCCTGGATTTGAGGACGGATATGAACAGATGGCTACTGGGAGGCTTAGCTGCAGCCATCAAATTTATTTTAACTAGTCCTCAGAAGTGTACAAGAGCTGCTTGTATTTTCAGCATTACTGGAGGCGCATTACTAGGGCAGTGAAGAAAAATCTATGTGATGGAATCAAAAATTAGAATATGAAACTGCTCATGCCTTATCACAGCACTGAATCACAAGTGTAAGCAAAGTTTTGTTCATGCAAACTACAAGAGGAGATTCAGAAATAAATGTAGTGTTACCACAAGTAAAAAATATCCTTTCCAGTTTTGAAGTGAAGTGATAAAGAGTCCTTGGCCAGCAGAGAGGCTACTGACCATGAAAGGTGGAGGCCAGGGGAGTTTTACATGCTAGATATTGCTCCAGCAGGTGAATAATCTCCTACTGGAGCTGTGGCCATGCTGGGAGACACAGGTCAATCAGCTGTCTTTGTGTTGCAGTCATGCACCACTGAACACATGAGCTGCTGTAACTTCTTTAGGAAAAAAACTACACATACCTACAAGGCAATGCTTTTCTGTGCAAATAAAACATAAAATAAAATAAACAATTAAAGTTACCAGAGGTAACTGTTGACTTACCAGAGCAGATCAATCTTTGCTTTCTTGCTGGCTTTACAAGACAAGGGGAAGGTTGTAAGGCAGTCCAGCCAGCACAAGAGTATTTGCAGCTGCATAGCTGAGCTCACGGATAATCCCCTTGCAGCTGGCTGGCAAGATAAGGGTCAGGCTCATCCCAAGGACACCTCCCACATGAGGCCTTCCTGCAAGTTTGCTGCATGTCACCGGAAGCTGAGGCTTCATTGAGCAAGTATTCCAAGAAATGGGAACTGACATGGCTCACAAGAACATGTTTGCCAGGAGAGATTCTGAGCCCACAGGCTTGGTCCAACAGAAACATCACAAAGGCTCAATTGCAAAGTAGTAACTCACAATGCACTTCAATCTGGAAGGTGACGTTACTGATCTGTACCAAACTCCCCGAGCACTGTAGCCTTTGGTTTCTCCATCTCATCAGGAAGACTATATTTGGCAGAGTGGGGAGACGTAGCACTTTGCAGTGTGCTGACCCTGAGGTTTCCCTTGAAGCAGTGATACAAATCTATTCCTAATTAGCAGTGGAAGAAAATGGACTTCCAGTGACCACAGTAGTGTCAATAGTTGAGCCAAGGAGAAAGATCAGCCAGGCACCTGCATCCTCTCATGATAGTTACACGGCTAAAATATAACTCTCGGCATTTCACTGTCTATATCAAAACAAACCTGTTAGAGTCACAGGAAAGATAACAGACTGGGAAAAATAGTGCTCTGAGGACTGCTCTTGGAGTTACTGATAAAAGACTGACCACATCCTTTATTCAGAAGTTGCATTATACAGATACACTAGAATAGGTAAGGCCAAGTGTCAAAACTATATTTAGGTAGAATCTTGTCTTCCCAAGGCCACCACACCTTCACAGATATTTTTCTGCCATCAAAGCATTGGCTATACTCCTTAGGATACAGCCACCAGAATTACACTGTGAAACTATTGCTGCATTGGGCACAACTCTCCATTACCTTGTACTGTGCACATCATACAGAGCAGAAACGATGAACATCCTGAATGTGCTGATAAAAGAATTTAGGGTGTAAGCAGCAGCAGAATTTGGCACTAAGCAAGGAAAAATCTGACACCCTGAACAAAACAAACTTTAAATTTCTAGAAAGTTGGAGCAGGTCACTCCAGTTGTTTCACTGACAGGCAGAGCAGGAAAGAGGTTAACAAATGAACCCAGTTTGTCCCACAGGGCCTGGTTTCCACTTGGGAGCAGCTTGACTATTTCCTACTACTAAGCTACTACTACTAAGTTTGCTCAGCAAACTTACATTGTCTCATGTATTTGGTGCTACATTTACTCACGGTCAGATGAATGGCAGAGAGCTGATCCACAGACAGATCCACTGTGGCTCTGCATGCAGCAGAGACTTAGCAGTGCTCCTCTGGGCTCCTTAAAACTGGATTTCCCAGGACTGGATCCTGCCCAGCTGCCCATTGCTGGTTTAGACACTGCTCCTAGGGGAAGCTTAAAGATAGAAGATCTTCAAGTTTAGCTTGTCTAGCTTCTGACATCAACAGGCCAGGAATCACATCGAGAAGCCCTGCCTGAAGCCTTCTCTCTGACAGAATCACACAAAAGGAGAACCAGTGTCAGTTTTGCTCTCTCTTACCCATAATGTATCACCAATACTGCTCAAGGGAACTGAAAATCAAACACAAAGAGGTTGTTGTTTTTGAATGTATTTATTTCACTGATCAATTCAGGTAGTAAACATTAATAATAATAATCATCATCATTTAATAAAATGGATATGGTTTAAAAGGTTTTGTTTTTCTTTTTTCACAATGACAAAATGTTCAAACAGAAATTTACAAAAAAATATATATTATAATAACCCAACAGATGAACAGGAAACAAAGAGCCTAGGAGTGGAGCAAGGGGTGGGGAAAATGCGTGGCAGGAGCAAGCCAGAGTTAAAACACAGCAAGAGTTTGTGAGGAGGAGCAGGGAACGCCTGCGAAAGCACGAGCAAAGCACATAGAGTGGGGATCCCCTCCTTCGCTGGGGGGAGGCATGCAGGAAGGCAGCAAGGACTGCACAGGCAGGACACAGGCAGCGGCACACAAGGAGTTCGTGCCATGGCTCCATTCCCAGCCAGGCACAAGGTCTGAGATGTTGTACAGCCCCAGCTGCAGCCTGGGATAGCTCTGCAGAGCAGGACACCAGCCCTGCAGCGACTCACTCAGCAGGGCAAAGCTTGGCAGAGACATGGGAATGTGCCTGAAGGTACAGGGGTTGCATATGAGGCTGTGGAGGGTTGTGTGAGGGGAGGTGTTAAATTGCTTTGCTATCCACACTTCTCACTGCCAGAGCCAAATGGCCAAGCTACATTTGCTCAGGAGTCTCTTCTCCACTTACTGTGCAGCTCAATGCTGTAGTACAAAACATTCCTCCTTTAATAAAGAGATGCCACCTTTTAGGTCAGAGTTGGAAGCCCTGGTACCCCAAAGTCAGTCTCTAATCCTGTTCCAGGCAGCCCCAAACTGGTACTCTGTGCAGGGAACCTCCTGCATGGAGACATGATTTCACCAGTACCATTGCCCCTCTGCAGAAGCCATCTCTAGTGCCTTTCCACATTTTGTGGACAAGTTGAACAACCTTTATCAGCTGGTAGCCAAAGGCTTCAGCTCACTGTAGGGGACTGACTTGTGTCTATTAACTTGACATAGGAGCCATGTGCACTGAGCTGATGGAGACTTCCTCACCCAGAGGAACAGATCCTCAGCAATCCTGCTTGTCTGTGATCAGTGTACCCAGTGCTCTCACCAGCATACAGCACTTCTGCACACAGCCCAGAATAAAAGCTGTCAGCTCCTCTATGTCTATACTTTAGAAGGTAAAGGTCTCCTTTGTTCTCCAGGAATTAATCTGTTTGAAAGAGGAACATGGAGACAGCTCCTCTTTCAGGCTGCTCCCCTGCTCAAGTAAGCACATTGTACAAAGAAAGGGTGTATTTCCTCCTTAAGCACCTTGGTCTTGCATATTATTGAAGACAAGCTGAGCCCTTCCCCTCTCCTAGGCTGGCACTGCCACTGTTGCTTATGAGCCAAATATAGGGGAAAATGAAAGAAAAAAACTATAATTGTTGGACACTGCTCTTGCCCAGCTTGTACATTTCTGCTAAGGGGCTTCCACCCTTGCTTCGTCCTTCCACCCTGTTCCAGGGCCTCCACCCTGCCCCTACAGCCCATGTTCAGGGTAAGCAGGGGCTCTGTACAGTGAATAACTGGAACCAGCCAACCTACTCGCCACCTGGACAAGCCCTGCAATGCCTAATAACATAATTCAGGGTCTAGCCATTCCTGGCCAACACTGTGCTTCCTACCCAGGTAGATCTACTGGGGAGTCAGCGATGGAGGAACAAATAGAAAAGGGGAAAGGAGACAGAGGAATCCGGCTGGGAGCCAGAGGAGCTGAAGGGTCCAGCCCACGGTAGCACTCCCTGGAGTCAGAGACAAGAGCCAAGTGTGTTTCTCTTCCTGATGCCCTACAAGCACAGCAGTGTGAGACCTGCCCTGTCAGCTCCATCACACCCCAGGGCTCTGCTCTGGTTGGACTAAAGTTAAAAATACTGCAGGAAGCAAGAACAGGACAGAAGCTGCTGGCCAACAAGTACTCTTATCTCTGCCCAGCAGATCCACCAGCCTTCCCAGCACTGAGACAGGAAAAGCCTCGGACCAGGGAGGGGGAGAAAGGCTGAAACCCAGGGGAAGGGCATGGGAGCAAGTGCCAAGTCTGCTGGGCTGTGCTCAGCCCCATGCAGTGACACTCCTGCACATGCTGATCCCACACCTGCCTGGGCAGGCAGCTTGCAGATCTCTGGAACAAGTCTACAAAAACTGGTCCTTTTCTCAGCAGCAGCTAAGGACTGCACCTGTAGGACCTCAAAGCCTGTAGCTAGGGCCCAGCTCTGCATTCAGGGATGGATTTCAGCCATAGGGTTTCTATCCCTTCCTAAGCAGTCCCAACCAAGTGTTCTGGCTGCCACAGTGCTTTTCAGAACAGATACTCCAGACACACTGCAGCTGGATAACCTGAGCTAAACCTCACCCAGCTAGCAACTGCAGGACTCTGGGATTCCTCTACTAACACCTCCAGCCTGCCATGAGAGGAAACCATGGCTGGGAAAATGCTCATTCACATCATCTCCTCCTTGCAGGCAGCAGTCAACAACTCGTCCTCTTTGCCAGAAAAGACAAAACTGAGAGCAATAGAAGATGTTTTCTTCTAACTGACCTCAAGAGACTCAGTCCCTCACCACTCAGTGCAAAGGTCCCAGAGTTTTTTGACAGGAAAACTAAACCCAACCAACTAAACAAAAAACCCAGGCAGGAAACCAGGCAACCATCAGGACCCTTGAGCAGGTCAGTGCACAGAGAAACCCCCAGACCCAGCTCTCTGGGCCACAGCTGGCCTCAGGCTGAGGAGCCCAATCAGCACAGGTCAAACTCACAGGAGGGTACAGCTGCCTTTACAATGCTTGTGCTGGCCCCAGACAAGGGGAATGGGGAAGGGGGCACCGCACCTCAGTTGGGAGTAAACATTTACGTGCATTGACACAGATAGTCAAGTTCGTACACCAGAGAAACCAGGACTTTAAATACCAGAGCATTCCCAAACAAGAGATTAGTACATGGGAAATGGGCATCTTTTTCTTTTCTTTTTTAATTTTTTGGGGATGTCTTAGAGACTTCCCAGGCTATTTTCTTTAAAAATAAAAAAAAAGAAAGAATAATTATTAAAAAAGAAATACGCATCAGTAAACTGTTAAGTGAACAGCCTCCTCCACAATCCAGCTGACCACAAAGCCAGCACTGCTGCTAATAAATTAGAGGGTGCGGGTGCAGCTCTTGCCCACAAGTCTCTATACAACAGGAAACCTTTTCTAAACGTCCACAGCTCTTGCCAGGCCTCAGATGGTCACTGGGGAATTCCCTCTGCCCTCCGAGTGCCTGCCTCTCATTGATCCTGCATCTGCTGCTGCATCTTCTGCAGCATCTCTTGCATCCGCCGTAACTGCATGAGACACAAAAGAGATAGTCAAAAAGAGATCTGCTGTGGCCTGAAGACAGTCACCTGCACTGGGCACAGTCCCTTGGAGCTGAAAAAGGGATCCCTCAGGTAGTATTAACCCCTGCCTGAGCATAGAGGCATCTGTATCTGGGGTGGAATGGAGCCATCTTTCCCTGACAGAGGAAGCTGCAGCTTTCACACCCTGTCCTCCACATCAGGAGCCCATAATGCTGGGAGGCAGGAGTGAGAAGCCCCAGGACAGCCTCAATGCAGAAATCCTGGAGAAAGTCCTCATATTCCAACTCCAACACCGAAGAGACCAAGGCAGAAATGGCTCTCACCTCCTCATCCTTCATTTTGATCAGCTTCTCTGTCTCAGTGTCTGGTGTTGGGAGAGGCAGGATAGGAATCGGGCTTTCTATCCTGTTGTCCTGAGTCAGCTTGCTATAGAGATGGAGAGAAGGGAGAAATGCAGTCAGTTATGGTTCAGGCTGGCTGGCTTTGGTGTTCCCACATGATGGCTGTCACTCACAACAGCAGACCTGCCAGCAACGCAGCAGCATGCACCCAGCCAAGTGGAGAGCCTGTGGGGCAATCTAGCCCAGAGGTGTGGGATGCACTCAGATGCACAACAAGACCAAAGCCAATTAAAGTTTTCAAGATGAAGCTTGTGGGTAGCTAACAGGGAAAATCCAAACCAGGCTCACGCTGAGAGCAAACACAGAAAGGGCTGATGTTTCTGACCACCTTTCATAGCACTGGCGAGCTTAGCAGAGACTTCTACAGACAATTTAACTGGTCTCTTTTGGCTCATATGGGCATGTGCCTATGCAGCATTGATACATACTACGAGCATCCCTAAGGCACCACATGCTCACCATGGTTCTTTACTTTCCAGGGAAATAAAACCAGAGGAGCAGTTTAATTGCTGCAAGTCTTGATAACAAAGCCCGCCTTCACATTCAGGAGGTGGTAGACATGAGACACGACAGGCATGGCACAGCAGCACTGTGATGGGGGCTGGGGTGCCCATCAGTGCAGGCTGGGAACAGAGGAAGGAGGCGACTTGCTTACAAAAGTCAGAGGACAGGGTGGTAATGACCGAAGATGCCTGTGCTAAAACTGGAAATTCAAAATGCCACTTGCAGGCGTTCACCACTTGGAGTCACCATTGGCTCATTAGTGAGTCAATTCCAGTCCTAGAGCTCGGGATCTCTTCCCAGAACATCTCTCTAGAGGACCCTTATCCTACTGCTAGAAGCAGCCACGGTCTGATTTTATGAGACCTGTTCACTGGCAAGGAACTAGCCATGCAGTGAGAAATGTCACCAAACAACCTTTTCTTAAGCTGATAACTGCTTTTTCATCATGCTCTTCTTTTAATAGATACACAGCCTACCTAAACAGCAGCTGTGACACTCCTCTCAGATCTCTAGCATTTAACACAGTTATTTTTGGACTCCCTATTCTCAACGTCGAAAAAGACAGGCTCCTCTGCTATGCAATAGTGCTGAGATACACTGTGTGTGAACAGAATGCGCCAACCTACGTTTGCACACATGCAGGACTGCTCCTTGGTGAAGTGCAGCCATGTCTGCAACGTGGCAGCACAGAGCTACCCAGCCAGTTCAGGCAGGAAGTGAAGGGGATGGTTTACAACAAATGAGCCAAGACCTACTAAACCTAAAATGTGTCACCAGTATTGCAGTCATGGAGGGAAGAAGGAAAAAGAATTAAGATGTTTCAAATTAGAAGCCTGTGAGCGTTCTCTATTTTCTGATTATTGTGACTGAAACCACAGAGGATCAAATGCAATGGGAAGACAACACAGAGACATCTTTGGAGGTGTGTTAAGAGTCTTGCTAATTGCCTGGACTCTGTTGTGTTAGAAACAACAGCATCCCAAGGGTCATGCTGTGATTTGGACACAACCACACACTGCAGAATGCCTTCCTCTCTGGCAATGCATGCAGCCATCACCCACCAGAGAAACGATTTATCCCCTCTTTCATTAGGCTGGGTTTATTTCACCCAGAGCTAGGAACAGCTCTTAAAAATAATCTCCAGGCCTGTTTCTCAGATCTACATGAGGAACCCTCAGACAGGAACATGGATTCTCAGAGCATCCCCACCATGGGTTCAGGCTGGGACAGACATGCTTGGATTTGCTCTTTTAGCCCTTAGTGCCAATCCCCAGACTGCAGCCCAGCATGTCCCCAGCAGATGCTGAGCCTCCAGATGAACAGGCTGTGGTGAGAGCAACCTCAGCTCTGCAGTGAGACACCCCTGCCACCTCTGGATGAAGCTATGGGGACCCACCTGGTCATTTGCTGGATGCACTGAGCTCGATAGTTCTCATAGTGGACATCGCAAGTGACGTCCTTCAAGTCATGCATATGTGTCCGGATCAGCATGTTCCGCAGCTTCACAAAGTCGCAGTGTGCCTGGTTTTCCACTGTGGAAGCAACAATGGGAGAGTGCTTGAATGTCACACCTCAGCAGCCCTTTCCAGGGAGACCCTTCTCACCTCCTAGCACCCAGGCTGGACTAAAATCCCCCCCCAGGGCTCATTTCTTATCCTCTGCCACTGCCTGGGGGCTCTCCCCCTGGCCCTGCATCTGGCCTTGATGATGCTCTGAGCTTCTCAATGCTGAGGCCAGGCTGCTCGAGTCACTGTGCTCCCAGGACTTTTTCTGGGTAAGAGTATTAAGCACATGCAGAAAGCCCTGGAGGATGCTGCTCCCAGGTACATGGGATGTCACTGTTATAACCACAATGAGCACAGCCATTGGTGTGGTGGCAAACTGCTCATCTCAGACTTTCAGACTGACATAAAGGCCCCTGTAGGCTCCAGGCAGCACTGCAGGACTCCGCAGGGCAGTGCTGTGTTCAGTAGCTGTGTGCCTGCTGTGGTGATGTCCATTTGCCTCTCTGCAGGGACTGGAGGAAGCCGCTGTGTCAGGCCCAGGTTCTCACAAAGTTGATCTCCCTGACAAATGTCGGCACTCCTACAGGCACAGCTCCCCCTGGAGCCAGTGAGAGAACAGAGCCAGCGGCTGGGCAGCTCAAGCAGTGAGCATCAGCCCACAAGTGCACACACAAGCTTTTGGGATCTAAGGCTGCAGGAGCTTAAAGCAATGCACCAGCATGGGGGAGTCAGCAACAGCAGCAAACGACATTCCAGGGTTATTCTGCCTATGGGCCTCATGAAATCCCTTTAGAAAGGAAGAAAGTTAGAGACAAACACACTGTGCACAAGCACAGCCTCCAGCCCAGCAATTCCAGCACATACAGGACCAGCAGCAAAGCATGGACTGCAGGAAGGTTTCTGATTCAGTTTGACTGAGGGCAGTGGCTTCACCCCAGAAACTACACTGGCAATGCCCAGTCACCCCCCCTTGATAAAAAGCCCTAACCTACTGCATTAAAGGCCAAGCATTCTCCCATTCACACTGGAGCCTCTCTTCTTCAGTCTGTCATGGCTTCAGAGGCAGGGCATCTGCTGCACCCCCAGTAACAGACCTCCTGAGCCAGTCCCAGTGCCTCTGTCTCTACCATGCCTTGTTCCCTGCCATGTGCCAAAGGTGTCACAGTCAGTCACGGCCGTGTAAAGCTCTCCCATGCCATCCATTGTAAGTGCCTGCCTGTCCTTCCCCTACCCCTACCTGCCCCCTCCCAGGTTCCACATGCTTACCTTCCACAATACCCCAAGGGTACAGCCGTCCACGGACCCGCTGGCCTTTCGCCTCCACCACGGTGTTACTGCCGATGACAGCAAAGGGAGCGCTCTCCTGGAATGAGAGGCACTGCTGAGCCCAGCTCAGCCCAGGGCTGCCTGCAGATCCCTCTCCAAGGGTTTAAACTCAGGAGTAAGGAGGCAGGTGCTGGAAAGGCCTAACCCTACAGGGACATCCACACGTGCCACAGTACAGGGCACCACAATCCAGTTGCAGAGAAAAGCCTACAGCACTGGGATCTCCCAGCCCAACCTCTTCTCAGCTGTCCTGAGGGAAGCTGTGTCTCTGCTGGTGCCTGCATCCCTTTTCCTCTACAAGGAAGCCAGAGTAGAGAGGCTGGGACACCAAGCAAATGGGACAATGTAGGCCAAGAGCTTGTCCAGGCAGGGATGTACAGGCTTGCTCCTCTCTGCTCAGAAGAAAGCCAAAGCCCATTGCACCTCTCTGACAGGAGAAGCAAGGCCATAATGAATGCACACACAGGGCTGGCTCAGCCTGGGAGAGGCTCAGGCCTGGGCTGCTGGCACCTCCAGACAGGTCTATATGATCATGTTGTCTCCCCCCATGTAACCAATGTGTCACAGTGGTGTCTCATCACTCAAAAATCACCCCTCCTTTCTCAAGGAATCACTCAGAAATAGGTGTTTGCAAATACTGCACAATACAGCCTTCATCTTAAACACAAGCTGAGGTAGACTGGGGAAAGAATAACACTGTTTGGTGGGAGAGCAGAACTGCCAGGTCTTTATGACACTCTTGACTTCACAGCAAGGACATCAGCACCTCCTTCATGCTATCTACCATGTGAGCCAACGTAGGCTGTCTTTTGGGTATTGGTAGCACAGGGCTTTGGCACACATGAGGCAGCTCTGGCTCCTTCTGGAGCAACCTACATACCCATGAGCCTGACTTCCCAGACCCTGCTGAGCAGGTTCCTTACCTTCAGCTCTTTGTCTTGCTGTTTGAACTCTTCATCTTCATCAGAGTCACACTCAGGAAACTGGTACACTTTAATGCCAAATTTGTCAATCTCTTCCCGGATCTGTGTCCATGCAAGACAAAGCCAAAAGGACACAACACTGAGCAATACAGAAATGCTGGGTTTATTCCCTGCTTGTGCTACCATGGTTTTGCTATAGCCTACAGACGGTGACAGGATTTGAAGTTTCTACAGAGCTGGTCTCTCTGAAGACACCAGTTCCCTTCTCACAGCAGAGCACTCCTGCAATCAGATTTACAGGTACTGTGCATGTATACACATATGCACACACACACACACTATACATATACATACATACATATATATATGTATGTCCCCACCCCCTCAGGTATAATCCTGTAGAGAAAGAGCATCTCACCCTCTCTTTTAGCTTCCGGATCTCAGAGGGGATCAGGCAGTCAGCTTTGGCAATCAGGGGCACAATGTTGACCTTCTCATGCAGAGCCTTCATGAACTCAACATCCACAGGCCTCAGTCTGCAGCAGAGTTGAGGCAGGACACTATTAGCAAGGACACACTGAGCAGCTTCTTTTCCAGCCTCTCCCACCCATCCAGCATGAAGGGAAAAGGACAGCGCTGCCACAAGAGCCTGCAGCAGCACAGGGACAGCCCTCAGCAGAGCTGTATCCTCAGGAAAGCTGTCTCGGATTTTAGCTACTGAATGTCTCAGACACAGGCCAGGTATTTGCTCTGTTCCAAGCTAAATACTGCTCAGACCACAGTCTAGAGACTTCTTCCTGCTGCCCTGTGCTGCAAGATGGCCCCTCCAGCCGCTCCAGGCTGGCACAGGAGCCAGCAAGGGGAAGGAACTGAAGGCAGCTTAAAATTCCCTTTCTGACCCATCAGTCAGGCTTAGCTAGATAGGAAGATACATCTGTGTGCTGTTATTTCTCCTGATTTCCAAAACAGGCTGTAAAGCCTGGGGGAGATCCGCTCTGCCTGATCACAGGCAGTCAGTCATGCCAGTAACAGGGAGGGAGGTGGTGTTATGCTCAGCTAAGGGAGAGCATCCAAACAGCTGCTCTGTACCAACAGCCCTACCAACATACAAGCTGCTATAGGGCAATCCTAGGCACAAGGGTCTTCCCTCTGGGTTGAGTTATACCCTGGCCCTGGAGTGGAGGCTCTCACCCGTGCCCGAAGGGCGAGATGAAGTAAAGGCAGCAATGCACTCGGTTGTCCTGGATGTTCTTGCGGTTCAGGCCACTCTCATCACGGAAATACTGCTCAAACTGCTGGTCAATGTAGTCGGTGATGGGCTTCCAGCTGGGATGGGCAATTCAATAAAAAAAAATCATGTGTTTAACAGGACAGTGTCTCCTAGGTGCTATAAGGCAGCATCATCCTCTTTCTGCTTCCAGACCCCCCTTCCTGTGAAGCACCCACAGAAAACAGATGTGACCAAGGACTAGGAGGAAGGCAACAGTGGCCTGCTCACCACTCAGTGTTGTTAACAGCATCTCCAAAGCCTGGTGTGTCCACTATGGTCAGCTTCAGCTTGACACCCTTCTCCTCAATGTCCACCGTGTGCTTGACGATCTCCACTGTCTGGTTGATTCTCTCTTTGAACAGGAATATACGAGTTAAAGCCAGGCAGTAATGGTGAGGATCCCCACTCATACCCACAACAATCCAGCTCCTTCCTTATCACTGAGCACAGAGTAACATGGGTTTCACCCTGATCATCCTCTAAGGAGCCTCAAGGGAGTGGTACTATGGGAGGCCAGCAGCAGGCAGACAGACTGCGAAGATACAGCTCTGAAGAGCTTGTAGCCCAGCTGTTCTGAACATCTTGTCCAGTCATTTGGGAAGGGGAATCCCTACCACACTCCAGCACCCAAGATCAGAAGACAAATATCAACATCTCAACCCAAAGGACTAAGGCTGCTCTGCAGCCTCATCTTCCACATGTAGGACAGAAGGGCCCTACAGCCAAATCCCTTTTGCTCAAACGCTAGTGTCCCTGTAGCCAGTAAAGGAGAGCAAGGCAGCAACAAACCACAGGGCTGGAATCCAGCCAAGCCTGTAGCTGCTACAGGAACCAAAGCCCTATTCCTTAAGACAGTCCAGATCTCTAGGCACAAGAACATTCACCCCATTTGTCCCCAGCTTACCTTCTGCATTGAGGAGCTTTCTGTCTTTGTAGAGGTCTGTCAGGAACAGGCTATTCACCAGAGTGGATTTGCCCAGACCCGACTCTCCTAATTGACAGAGTGCAAAGGGGAGGAGGGAGAAGCAAGCAACATGACCCACTAATTGACTTACAAATCAAACTCTGAACAAGGCTTTGAATCCTGAGCCAGAGGAAGTGAGAGATGAGCTGTCACAAGCTGTTTATCAGCATTAAATTTTTCAAGCAGTGGGAGGCCTTTTGCTGCAAGATGTCTCAATCCTTGTACAAACGTCATCTCCCAACTCCTCCATCCTCCCCACCTCCCTTCCTTTCCCTTGGACCCTGGCTGACTCTGCCTTCGCCACCCAGATCAGCCACTCTGTTAGAGAAGCTTGCTCGAGTGGGTCAGGAGGGGCCCATTCCTCCTGGGGGAACTGCTACAAAGGCTGGGGATCAAAGCAAGGTCTGAGACAAGGACCAGAACAGAAGCAGGAGAGGATTCAGGTGCTAAGGGAGTACCTAAGGGAAGTGAGGAGAGCTGGTCTCACCTCCATGCATCCATCACATGGATCAGCCACATTGACACACAGCCTTACCTGCAACCATCAGGGTGAAGTCGAAACCTTTCTTCACAGATTTCCGGTGGACCTGGTTTGGCAGGGTGGCAAAGCCCACATATTGCTTCTCATGGTCCTGCAGGGCAGAGGTGGATGGGAACAGGTCAGGGTGTGCCACTCCCCCTGCTCGAGCCTCACACAGCAACAGGGAGCTGGACTCAAAAAGCTCCTGAGGCAGAGCCAAGGGCTGGAGGAGAGGTTGGTCCCTGTCCTGGCAGCGGTGCAGGGCAGGGCACACATCTCCTCTATGCTCAGGGACTTCTGCCCTTCCTACAGATAGACATGGAGGGCCATCTCCTCCCAGCCACAGTCCTTGCTTGACTGCTCTCACCTCCAACACAGCAGTTCACAGCAGCCTCCCAGCACAGAGAGCACAAGACAAAAGGCACATTCTCACCATTCATAGAATCATAGAATAGTTAGGGTTGGAAAGGACCTTAAGATCGTCCAGTTCCAACCCCACTGCCATGGGCAGGGACACCTCACACTAAACCATGTCACTCGAGTCTCTGTCCAATCTGGCCTTGAACACTGCCAGGGATGGAGCATTCACAACCTCCCTGAGAGCATTCACAACCTTCCAACCAGAGAGCACATCTGGGGCTGCTACTGACACACAGCCTTCCTAACTCTCTGCTCCTCCTGCACAGTCACAGGCTCCCTTCGCAGCAGGGTCACCAAGTGTCACTTCTCCCCAGGTCTTTCAGAGTCATTTTTGTACCTCTCCCTCCAGAGGTGTGTGCAGGACACGATGGAGAGCTCTCTGTAATTAGCACTCCAGGGCTTGTGGTGTCCTGAGCCGTGTCTGGAGGCACTGTGGCTTGGCTTTGGCTTGACCTGAAAGAGGATTATTTCTTGCTGTGTCACAGCCACTCCTGGCTGAGTAAGAGGAAATCCTGAATAATCTCTAGTGTTATTTCTGAAGAGAAGGAGCATGGGAAGTGGGAATATGAAGAAGTATTGATAACACAGGTGAGATGCTTTTGTTGAGGGTATTACATACAGTATTACTGGAGCATTGCCTACTGTATAATCAACCCCCAAAACACAACCTCCTGTCACTGAGCACTCTTGCACCATAACAGCCACAGCCACCCCACAAGCGTGGCACACATTGTGTACAAGCACGCTAAGTGCACACAAGGAGTGACATGACCAAAGATGTTTTACAAGCACATGGCATGCATCCCACAGCCAGGAGCACACACAGCCTGGGCTATGCCCTAGGGTACATATGTCCTAGGCTTGTGCAGGGTACATCCTGAAAGGTGAACACAGCTCATCTGTGGATTCACAGATCTGCTCCAGGTACTGCCCTCAGCCTGGGCTCAGCACACAGCCTGCTGCTCACAGCTCAGGTGGATGTGGGTAACGATGGACTCATCCATCCACCTGAGCACCCCTGGTCCCGGTCTTTCACAGCCCACACCCCCACTGCAGTGCATTCCCTCCCCAGGCCCTATTGCTGAGGGAGGTGCACACCTACCCTGGCAAACACTTCCCTTCTCATATACTTTCCAAACTAGACCCAAGGGGAAGCAGCCATTCACAAATGCCTGAGCTTTGGACATCACAGACTGCTTTTCAGCATCACTGAAAATGAACATACCCCTGGGGTTCACCCTACAGGCAAATCCACAGAGCCAGGAGTTCCTCAAAATCAGCCTCAGCCACCACCTGGCCATGGATACCTTCAAGCACACGGCTCTCCTCACCCTACAGCTGACACTGGCTCTCCAGGCACAGTAGGGAAGACCTCTGTTTCTCTGTTTATCTCCATTCCTGGGGCACACACTCAAAGAAATGCAAATCACAATCCAGCATGTCATGTTTGAGGCACCTATTTCCATACTGCATGTGAACAGCGCAGCACCTGAGCAGCCCTTTACAGCCTCTGGCTGCATGTCCACACGTGTGAGCATCCTTGGGCATCCTCAGCCCTGCAAACAGCAAAGTCCCAGTGGGGACATTGAGCAGGGAGGACACAGTCTCCTCCTTCCAATTTATGGCTGCTCTGGATCTGCCCACTCAGACAGGACAGACATGGCTGATGGTCATCATGGCCCAAAGATGCTGGCAACCTAAAGCAGTGGTGCAGTGAGCAGCAGTGAGACCCAAGGTGAAAGCAATGGCAGCTCTGAGAAGCTGCATGCAGCAAAGCAATGCCTGCCTGAGGGACACTGAACTGCCACCCAAAAGGCTCAGTAAAGGGTAAACATGAGGTGAGAACTGTGATAATGGCAGGATCAAGAAGACAAGAGAAAAAGATTATTTCCAGCCCAACATGTACATGTAACAAGCCTGTGCCTCACACTGCAAGGACCAGTGCTGCCCAGCAGGTGACACAAATATACAACATCCTTCCCCTTGCACTTCTCATAGCACCAAGCTTTAGGCAGAGCAGGAAGTGACCTCCCACATACTATAGCAGGCACTGGAAAGGCAATGATCACCTGCTCTATCCAGTGACTTGACACAGGGAATAGTACTAGTGAACTGCAGCTGGAGCTTGGGGTGTGTTTCTCATACTTTCTTTGTTTTCTAACCTGGATGACTAAGGGCTGACAATGGAGATACCGGGGAACCAAGCTCTGGTGCAACCCCACTTGCTCCAGCCAAGTGTAACTGGCTGAACCTGATCTCTCATTTCTGTTCAGACCAACCAAGAAAGCATGGATTTACTGTACCTCTGGGTACCTCCCCATAGCTTGGTGGAATCACATCTGAAATGAGCAAATCCCGGGTGGTGCAGGACCCTGCTCTCTACCCATGACTCATGCGGTCATTTCCCTTCCCAGTGAGGCAGGTCAGTGCTGGGCTCAAGAGCTTCCCTCACAGTGGGAGGTACCAGAGCCACTGGTAAAGCCCTGTCCCCAGCCATGAACCTGCTGCAGAGCCCTGCTGTGAGGGTTGCTGAAGGCGGCAGGAAGATTTCTGGGTTGTGAAAGCTAAAGTACATTAAAATACATTAACTACATGATGAGAGACTTGTACTGAGGGAGTTCCTGGAGACACCACAGCGCCCTCCTCATGCTCCTGACCCTAATGAGCCAGCTCCATCAAGCTGACACAGGCTTGGACAGCCGGTCTCTGCACTGTGCTTCCCTTGCCAGCCCCAGCTGTCAGCCAAGCCAGCAGCTCTGGCACAAGGAGCCCCTCTCCCCACTGCCTCCTCCACGTGCTGTCTTTGTTCCCACTGGTGTGCTGCTCCCGCTCCCCTGGGAACATGCCCCATGCACCACAGGGGTGGCTAGCAAGAGATGTGGCTGACCTTTGGGGCCCTGTCACAAACCAAAGCACCTCAGGACAAGCAAAACACATCTGTACCCTCCCGTGGCACGTGCTTGTTGGTCCACTGGACACCACAGCAACACACCATGTCCTCGCATCCTTTGCTACCTAGCTGAAGTGGACAAGGCTCCCTGACAGGCAGTGCTCTTTCTGGAAGTTCAAGCTAAGGAACAAAGCACTAGTGGGTTCACGTCCTTTTCCTGTTGAGGGTAAAAATATTTGGGATCTCTTGAACAAAGAAGAAGCCATCCCTGGTACTGAGGTATCTACAGGGCTGTCTGTATCTCCAAGGCAGGGTACACAGCACAGCCTCCATCACTCCTGTCTTTCCCAATTCCCTCCTCAGCTCTCTCGTGAATGTGCTGTTTAAACCCATCCAGATCTTGTGTGACTTCATCATTCAGCCTGCGGATAAATGGGGCCTTGCTGGGTATATTCAAAAGGGCTAAAATTAAACACCATGGGACCACAGAAAATCTGAAGAACAGGCCCTTCCCCAGGTCTGCAGCAAACCCCAGAAATGATGGACCTTGTGCTGGGATCCTTCGGGGGGAAGCCCTCTCAAATGTCACAGCCTCCAGCACAAGCTGTCCACCTCCCTCCCAGCCGGCCCTTCCTCCAGCTGTTTGTTCCTCTCTGGCCAGGCACAGCCGCCACATCCGCATCTGCACGAACCAGCACAGCCCAGCCCCAGAGAACAGGCAGACCCTTCACTTCCTCTCATTGCCAGAAAGCTGCTTAAATTCACAACACAAGCAGGCCATGGGGCATGTCTGGCGTCCATCTGCTACCTCGGGCCTGGGCTCAGCGCAAGAGTATCAGCAAAGCCACTCGCCCACCAGCATAGGAAACCAGCTAGCAAAGCACAACACGATAATGCAAACCAGCCCGCGTTTGGGCACACACGCAGCACTAACTCCTGCCTTGACCCCCCCGGACGCCAGCACACAGACAAGGAATCACGGTGTCAGATAATATGACACACAGAACTATGTCGCACATCTCCCAGCTGTCCAACACCCCTTCTGCCCTGCTCCCGCAGGAGCTGCTCCCCTCCTTTCTGTCCCCACCACCTCTCCCTTACCAGCGTTTTTCTGCTCCTCTGCTCCTCAGAGGTCTCATCTTGTGCTGCACACATCTTTTCGGGCACCATCCCCGTCCCCCCCCCCCGGTCCCCCCCCGTCCCTGCTGCTCCCTGGCTCGCACAGTGCTATAAATACATCCCTGTACCTTCAGCTTGGCTGGGTGGCTTCGCTGTGCCTGCGTCCGGGGAGAAAGCAGCCGCTCCACTAAGCGCTCCTGAATAATGATCGAATCCATCCCCGCGGCCGGCAGGACGGACAGCCACCGGCAGCCAAGGGAAAAAAACCCAACCCATGTGTTCCCTCCCAGCCTTCCCTATATCCATGCGGCAGCCCCCCCGCCTGCGCCTGCACACACACGCCGGGCTGGCTCAGCTCGCCTCGGCGCGGCGGCCCAGCGAGGCCAGGAGCAGAGGAGAGCCGAGGCGAAGCCCGGAGAGGAGAGCGGACTCCCACGGCAGCTGCCCGGGATTTCCTGCCTCCGCCTGTGCTGCGGGAGGAGCCTGCCAGCAAGGACAGGACAAAAGCCACCGGCCGCAGGCCAGAGCCAATGCCTCTCGCTCTGACAGTGTGCCGCGGACGGGTTCTGCATGCACCGGATGCTGCCGCAGCCATCAGCCTGACTCCTTTTGTCAGATGGGCCGATGCAGCTGGAGGAGGTCTCGGATATCCTGATACAGGACAAAGGTTTGCTGCAAAGAAACCTGCTCTCAACACAAACGTGCTGCTTCCAGCTCCGTGGAAGGGTCTGAAGGGTCCAGAAAGCTCCCAAAAAGCAGGGTCCATATTGAGTCCCCAGATCCCAGCCCTTCTTGACATGGATCTGCCTCCACATGGCACTGGGCCATCTGTTGTCTAGTCCAGGCTCTATTACAGCCTCATCTCTAAATCCAATTGGAGTAGCAGGAGATGTGTTCTGAACCTTAGAGCAACCATTTAAGCTTTGAAGACATTTCAAAATAACTATCTGTGTATTTGTTAAGCATAAGAACACAGCCCAGCAGCAACCCAGCATGCACAGAAAAGTCATTCAAATCACAAGTCTGGGTTCTGAACCTACATGCAAGACCTGCTTTCCAGCTTTTCTATGCAGCCACAGAGACTGAACAGGAATTTATATGGAACAGACAACAGCTGCTTACTTCATATTATCATATGATTCCAGGAACTGGGGGGTTACTATCACAACACCTATAATAAAGCCACGTAAGATGACAACACTGGTGGTGCTGGAGGAACCTGACACTTGCCACACGGGTTCCTGAGCAG
Organism: Melopsittacus undulatus; assembly: GCF_012275295.1. NCBI lineage: Eukaryota > Metazoa > Chordata > Aves > Psittaciformes > Psittaculidae > Melopsittacus > Melopsittacus undulatus. The sequence goes on along the minus strand of NC_047538.1, from coordinate 14,565,124 downwards.
CTTTCTGCTCATAGATGAGGAAGGATGCACACTGCAGCCACGCTCCTCCCTCACTTCCCAGAGCTCCCGCTGCTTCCCTAGGAAGCACAGGTCTCCAGCAACGGCTCCACAGAGCAGCTGACCAGCAGGGCCTGTGCTGGTCACTGTTGGGCCACAACCAAGCACCCCAAGCATGCCTTACACCAGGTTCTGCTATAAGGTACCAAGTTACAGCAAGGTCTCCAATGGCCTGAAGTGTGAGAGCAAAAAAGGTTTAGAAACACACCACATGCTGAAAAAAAAAACCAACAAAGAAAAGCAAACAAAAAAGAACAGTGTTTTACCAATGCTGCAAGTTGAGGGAAGGAGACCTCAGAAGTTGCAGGCATAAGGTCCTAAAGACTGAGAAAAGTAAATGTAGGAGAACTGGAACACACTCCCAGAGCAGGAAACCTCCTACCATACAGCAGCTGTCACATCGCATGCAAGCAGCCTTTTTCCAAACCACCCTGCTCTGCCAGCAGCATCCTTTAAATTACACCCATTGGGTTTTGTTCCCAACTGTTTCTGCATGTGACAGCCAAACAGAAGGCCTGGGCTGACAGCCAGGTGGCAGGAATTGCCACCTCTCAGAACATGTCCATGTTTGTCAGCTCTGCCCCTGCTTTGCAGCATTGCTCCATTCCTTAGGGAGCCAATAACCCTGCATCAGCCTCCCAGCCCAGCGGCAGGTCACACCATGCTCATTACACTGTTTTTCTTCTTCCTAGGTGCAAAATACCTAATCCTTGCTTTCCTGACTAGAAGACTCCACTGCTGGGGTCTGCAGCTTATGCATGACTGCAGTGGGCAGTAAGAGCACTTTGTGGCACACCAAAGATGCATCCAAACTTACTTGAAGTAACACAGAGGTTTCACCAGACCTTCCATGCCACAAACCACAATGGCTGCAAGCAAACTGCCCTCTCCAATCCCCACGAATCCACATGGCTTGGTAAACCCTTGTCTTAGGACCACAGGCCACATTGCCACCAACCACAAGCATCTTCCAAGGGCACATGGAGACATGTTGTGACCCCACGAGCCCACTGCACAAAATGAGAGCATTCTTCTGAGCTGGGATCACAGATGAAGTCAACAGCAATTTGGTTGTGACAAAACCACAGTGTTGTTTATGGCCACAGGAGCCATGCTGACAGTGCAGAGAGAACAGGGAGCTACTCTTAGAATCAGCCTCCTCTGCCTCTCACAACAATGCTCATCTTGGCTCTCCTCCTACCTAGAGTCACCCAACCAGAAATGATGGGAAAGGAGGGGACAGATGTGTCCCTCAGATGTACTGCATGGCACTCCCAGAGCTGTTGGCTCAGGCTGGTCTGTGTGTGAACTTCCAAAAGACAACCAAGCCAATCTTATTTTGGTCCTATCCTTTCTAATTGCCTGCTTCACAGTTTCCATACAGCCCCTGGAAAAGCCCAGTGTAAACCCTCCAACAAGAGATCTGATGTATGATATGCTTCCAAAAGGAAAAGTAGCACACAGGATACCTCGTGTTGTGCAGCACAGCTCAGCAGGGAAATACATGTCTTTACCCTTTCAGGATCTAGGGCAAATCTTCCTTGAGCCAGTGGGCCACGGGCACCTCCAACCTCATCTCTAGGCAGGTGCCAGCAGCAGCAGCTCAGGGGTTAAGCTGGCAGCAGAATCCAAATTTCTAATTGTCAGAGCCTGGCCCCAACCTGCCCAGCACTCAGCAAGGGAAATGCAGGCGTTTGGGTGCACCAAACCCATCCCCACCTCATGGACCAGCTCTTCTTTGTCAAACTGTGACAGTAGAAGAGAAAGACAAAAAAAATAATCAACAAGCACTGTCTGGGTCCTGCATGGTGCTGCCACGTTGAGCACTTGCTCATTAACAACAAGGCCAGGGCAGAGCTAAGCCATGCACCCACCCTTCTGCAGCATCTCTCTTCTTTAGCTCCTTGAAGCCATCTGGGACAAGCACAGCCACAGGGCTGCTCAGGGCAGGGGCTGTAGCACGTGTAGGTAGAGCTGTGGCTGTGCACTAGCAGCAACAGAGCAATGTCCTACTTTTCCCTTTATTAGAGCGGATTTCTAGCCTGCAGTATTGAAGATGGTTCTAAGAAGACGAGAGAAAACACATTAATTGTGGGTTTAGATGTAAACCCACAGAAGGCAAAATTCACTCCTGGGCAGCTGGCTGGAGTGTCAAAATGCTTCCAGAGAGCAGCACATCAGCCTTGTGAGGGCAGGGGGGACAAACACCCATGCTCACTCCACACACCAGCCCAGGGAACAAAGAACAAGGAGCTGTGCTTCAGCAGCAGCGCTAACTGAAGGCAGACACAGGGCTGTGCTATTGCACAGTCATTGGAGCTGGAAGCAATACACCCAGTTAAGAAAAACACCCAGTGCTTAGGACCTGGCAGCAGGGATGGGCAGAGATCAGCCACAGGGAGCTCAGTATGGTGGGGAGAGGTGGCTGCTAACTTGACATGCCAGGAGCAAAACCAACACAAGGATGAGCACAGAGACATCAGCACAGATCAGAGATGGGGGCAGGGAGAGGAAATTCTGGCCTTGGCTAAAATAACAGCATCCTGGCCAGGCTCCAGCCACAACAACCACAGCCCTGCACACCTTCCTCCCCACAGCCCTCTGCTCCCATCAAAGGCGCTTTCATCTCAGCAGCTTCCACACTCACCCTTTGGCATGCCCTTAGCCAAGATGCTCAGCCTCCTGGGATGCCCAGAGGGATACAGACTGAGGCATCCATCAGACAGGGGCACAGACACATCTTATGCCCTCTAAAATACACTGCCAATACTGATGGTATGTGAGCTCACTGTAAGCTCAAGCCACTTGGCTCTTCCACTCTATTGCTATAAGCAGCAATACGAATGGAAACTACATCCAGCTCCAGGTGTGAAAAGTTCTCCCCTCACATCAACCAGAGAGCATCCAGGGGAAGGGGAGTGAGGGGAAACAGCACCGTGGAGGGAGACAGAGCCCCAGCCAGCTCAGATGAGAGGTCACTCACCCTCAGGGGGGCCGTTTTCTCACAGAGATGCTATGTTCTAAAGACTGCAGTGCACAGGCTCCATCCTTGGTGAACAACCAGAAGTGTGTCATGGAAGGAAAGTCTTTGGCTTGATCCATGCAGTGTTGAGCAGCACAGAGTCAGGAAACAGGGTCCCATGAGGGATGCACCTAACCAGCCTGTCCTGCACAGACAACTGGTGAAGCTCTGTACATCCATGGCTCAGCAGGATCAGCATCATCACACCACAACAGCATTTATGGTCTTTTCCTCTGAAGCATACAAAGCTATTTTCAGAGTTCCCTATTGAAGGGATATTTGGTTCCTGTCTGTTTTCTACCAGGATGAGAAAGGCAGTTCAGTTGCTCAAGTCAGATGGGAGCAGCAGTACAGTAAATACATCCCCAGCTTGGACCATGGCAATGGAGGCTGAGAAGCTGCAGGTGTCTTCTTTGTGGGTCCACAGCCAGGACCTTTCATGGCTCAGTTCCCACCTCCTCTTCCTGCCACTTCCTCTCCCACTCCATGGAAAACCAGTGCTGACTGAGGGATCTTACAGGTATCACAAGGTTTTGACTTTGCTGCTTCATCACCAGTAAAGCTGCACACTCACCCTGAGGCTCCTGCGGAGCTGACCCAAGGGAAAATGCCTTGCTGGTCTGAACTCTGATGATTTATTTAACCTTGAACTTACAAGCAAGGCTCTCTGTAAGTGGTTATGGGGAGCATCAAACCCTAACACTTAAGCCAGGCTTCATCCTTTGATGCTCAGATAAAAGCAAGATACCAGAGCACAAACACAGAAAACCCAAAGCACTGCACTAATCTCCTGTACGTACAGTGCCACAAAGCGCAATCAGCAACCAGATCTCCTGGTTTTGCTTTTACCTACGCCACAGGTCAAGCTTTAATTTCCGCTCTAAGGTCACTGCTGCTTTGTCACATAATCCCTCCAGAAACCCAGCAAATTCCATCTTAGAGGTATTTGTGCTCCCTGCTTCCACTTGAAGTACCTCATGCTTCCCTCAAGCACTGAGCAACCCACGTGATGCCTCCACTTCCAGCTCTGAAAAAGGACCAACGACCATAAATTGCCTCTTGCTCTTTTAAACTCCCTCTGGAGGAAGTCCACAGCTCTTGTCACACCCAGCTCCACTGCAAATTGTATCCAAGAGGGCAGACATGGGGCTGCCTGGAGCTCTTCCACAAAGCGCCTGCTTGCTCCCCTCTCCAGAGCAGCGCAGGAGCCGCTTCCAGCCAGCCCTTCCCTGGTGCGGTACCGGCTCGTTCCACGCGAGGGAGAAGCTGTCCGCAGAACAGCAGGAACAGGGACCCGCAGCTCCCACGGCGGCTTCCCTTGAGCAGGGCCAGAGAGGGATCAATTCGCAGATCAAACCTGCAACCCTTGGTGCTGCTGCCTCACCCAGGGTCACAGGCACTGGCACTCCAACGGCAAACGCTTTCGAAACCTTAGCAAAGGACAGAGGTTTCCAAATTTAGCCTCTTCAGACAGGAGGAGAAGCCAGGCGGTGCAGGAAGGTCTGCACTGCTCATCATTCCTCCTGCTTCACCTCCTGCTTTGCAGCACAAATCAGGCTTAAACAGATTTGCTGCCTCTCATCTCAAAGCCACAGCTGGGAAAACCAGAGAGGCAAGGCAGAGCCCTGCCAGTCTCGAGAAGCCAGGAACAGGAATGATTGGGACACAAACAGGCACATACGGCTCCATGGCACAGAAGCTGGCTGGACTGGGAGCAATTTGGTGGGACAGGATGGAAAATAATGATGAAATGGAAGAGCACTGCTTCTCCAGCTCTCAGGTTCTCCATCCAAATGACAAGAGCATCAGCAGTTTTGGAAGCTCCTGATACACATTAACATACATGAACAAAAAGAGGTTTGGGGACAGGATCCTACAGAAGGTCCACTTTAAAGTTATAGGTAGTGGTCCCAGTCCTGCCATCCTTACTCACCGAGTAGTCCCTTTGAAATAGAGACGACTGCTCATGTGAGTAAGGGATGCAGGATCAGGCCTGTCTACCATAGAGGATGAATCCTGAACTGGAGAGGACATCATGGCCTCTGAGCATTGTGAGACACGCCTGGTCCAAGGGTTTTGCTGGGAGATAGTCCAGGCTGGGGCACCACATCTGCAAACAGCAAGGCAGTGGACAAATAAGGCTGGACAAGGGATGCTCCACCCAAACAGGGATACTCTTGGTTCATCCTCAGCATGCCATCTCACAGATAATCCCAGCTCTGTGAGGAGGTTTTTCTTAATCCTGCTGTGCTCCCAGGAGGCTCCTGAAAACAATGTTGGGAGAAGGAAAGCCAACAGTCTTGGGCCAGCTCCCCACCTCCCAGCTACAATTAACATAACTTTAGGAGCAGCTGATGCCCACAAGAGAAGAGAATAAGCCCACTCTTAGCTCACCAGCTCATTTTTAATTCCACTACTTAAGGGGAAAAATGCAGCTCTCTAAAGCAGCCTCCAGTCCTGGGAGGCACCCAAGGAGTGGAAAGCTAGTCTGTATAAGGAATAAGCTCTGAAGACTGCACCCTTCAAGGCCAGACAGATTGCTGCTTTCCATGACAAGGAGGTAGAAGCACCTCCTTCCTAAGGGATGTCCTGCAGGTCTCCATCCAGTGCTCAGATCCCCCAGCTCCAGTTTGTTACCCTCCCTCCCTGTTCTCAGCTGCCCCAGCACTGACACTGCAGTACCACAAAGCACAGTGGTACCAGCTAAGTATGACACATGTGCACAGGGGCTTCCACCTTCCTTCCTTTGCCCTTGGGCTTGCACCACCATCCCACCTGACTAAGAGGAGCATGCTGAGGGTGCCAAGAAATTACCCTCCTCCATTTGCACCTGCACAGCTCTGCCCATTCTTCACCAAGACAGGACACAGCCATACCCAGCTGCAAAGTGCTGCCCCTTGGAGCCCAGCACAAGGCAGAGTCCCTGGTAAACACAGCTATGTAGCCTCCAAGCCTCACCTGGCTCCCCATGATGAGCACTCAACCATCTGCTATCCCAAAGGGGACCCCTGGGAGCCTGTTTTCCAACTTTGCCATACAACCAGGTCTGTGTAAACCTCCCTGCCCACGTCAGTCTGCCCAGGGCTGGGCTCTGCGTCAGGACTAGTGTCTGTCTTTGCAGATGGATAATTAAATTCCCTTTCCATTTCCTTTCTCCTCCTGATGGTTTCTCTGGCTGGCAGCTCCCCCGCAGCCCTGCACAATCCAGCAACATTAGTCAGGGAAATTCTGCTCCCTTCCTCCCCTGGATGTTGCTCTTGGTTCAATATAAACAGCAGAGGGAACTGCGCAACAGCTGGAGCTGCAGAAGCATTTGCCCTTTTCAGGCTGGCAAACACACTTGCATCCTGCACCCTCTCCCCAAGTAACACAGCTGATGTGTGTGATTAAAATGAGTGCTATGTTCCTGGCAATTGGAAGCAATTAACTAATGATCAGGAATATGTAATCAGCTGGATTGGGGTTGCAGCACACCTCAATTTATGAGCCATGGTGCAAAGCACTCCTTGAGGGTAGGGGCTAAAAAAGCCTATCAGCAATGGTGTGAGATGCTCTCAGAAACAGACCATGGTGCTCTCCTGCAGGACACCTGAGGAAGAGATGGGGCAACGATGAAATTGAGGTAAATCAAAGAGCTGTCTCTCAGAGCTCCCACAGAAGGGAAGGAGTGTGTGCCCAGATGAAGTATACACACAGATCCCCACTGAGCATACAAGATGTCTGTCCTTCTCCCTGCCACTAAGCAGTGGCTTTCTTGGAAGCAGTACTGGTACCTGAAGCCTTTGATGGTGGCGAAAGCATCCCCTGGACCTGCAGAGACACACACACACCATCTCCACCTGACAGAGGACAGCAGAGCAGGAGTTATCCTGCTGGGATTTACAGCTCCCCTGCAGATACCCCTCACAAATGTTCAGACTGAGGTTTTCAGAGTTGATCTGTCAATTCGGACCTCTTGTACCCTGTAACACTCTGTGCTCTCCACAGGCAATGTCCTGAGCCCAGGCAGAGCACTGCAGGTCTCACATCCCTCCACCAAGACCTCCAGCAGCTCCACATCCCAGCCTGGGCTGTGTAGTTTGACTCTCCACATGGCTGTAAAACCCAGACTGCCACCTACCCCAAATGAATGGGACTTTGAAGACTTCTGGATTTCATGAGCTTGCTACTGGCTCTCTGTGCTCCCAGATCCATGTCAGCCCACTGCTGGCTGCCCACCAAGCACTGGATGGAGCATTCATACTGGCTTCTTGTACCCTGCCAGTGCAGACACCAACGCCGTGGCTGGGGAGGATGTCATCAGAATGATCAAAAAGGGAAACAAGAGATGCTCTCCAATGCCCTTCTCCCCCATCTTCCCTCATCTACTTGCTCCAGCAAACACCAAGTCTGGTTACACCTCTGCTGCACAGCTCACCACTTCTCTATGCCCTGCAGCATGACTGGAGATTCGCATTTTGTTAAATGCTGTGATGATGGAAGAAAACTTGAAGTCACAGAATATCTAAATCAAAAGGTGCTGTCAAAAGGAATTTAAATAACATTTCTTCCAAGCTGAAGAGTAATAGTCAGAAACTACTGAATGGTGCTTCTCCTTATCAGAGATGCTGACCTGTAGGGAAAAACCTAGAATAGTCAGTCTGAATTTACAGTGAAACACACCAAAAGATCTTCTTGGATCGAGAAATATCTGTCTCAGTCTTAACAGAGATTGTGCTGGATACCAGAGAGCTACCCATGCCCTTCCACAATGCAGGTGTGAAATGCAAGGTCTGGAACACAAAGCAAGGAGTGATTATAAATACAGGCTATTTACCAAGATAGGTGGACACTGACAGGTCCTAATGGTCCTCTGGTACCCAGATGAACACCCTGCCTGAGGCTGCTACAGGTAACACCACAGCTTGCTGGCCTGCGAGATTGGCTCTGCAATTGCAGTGCTCTTGCAACAGAGAGGCAGTAAGAGGCAGCCCAGCATAGAGCCAGCACACCCTGCCAGTGCCACAGCCTTGGGCTGCTTCAGTCCAGTCCCAAACTTCATTAGCAGTTTTGCAGCAGTGAGAGATTCCTGCTAACCACTGAGATGATGCCATCTGTTTCCACTTAAGTGCTGGCTTACAGGAGCAGCTACAGAGCAAAGGACTCCAGAGAGACTTTGCTCTCCTGAGCACACAGAGACTGAACAGCAGCTGCTGGGACAGACACAGCCTGAATTCACCTCTCCAAAGCAGCCTAGTACTTCCCTTCTGTGCAAAGTACACACCTGGGAGGCACAGCAGCCCTCCCACTTTGGTTTTGCTATCAAGCTCCATCACAGGCCACTTCCCTACAGGCACAGAGAACTTGCTCCCAACAGACATCACAAGTTCACTGACTTAACTGCTCTGCATGGCAGCACAGCAAAGGAGGGGTTGACTAAGCTGTTCCCACATCTCTTGGTCTGTCCTCTACAAAGCCAAAAGGAATTTGCCAGTGATAAGCCAGGACCCCAAAATTAACATCTACCAGGCTTTGTTTCCTTCCTTTTTATTTTCTTTCTTTCTAGATCAGGGTCCTGTAGAGATCACACTGTGCAGAGAAATCCTTACCTAGACACCTTTTTCATGTATTCATTTTTATGTACACAGTGCTTGGGGCAACCATGTACCCACCTGCCCCAAAAAGGGGCATGATGTATCAGCAGTGTCTGCACAGTCCTAGCCTGCACAAGAGTACGGAGCAGACACTGAACATCAAAACAGCAGCATGGGAGTGTCCAGGTGGCTTCTGAAAACAGTAGCAGGAGGAAAGGGATAAAGAACAGGGAACACCTTGTGTGGGGAGGGCTAAGGAAGCATTGGCCCTGCCTGGCAGCTGAGCTGCAGGACTCTACCACCTTGTTTTACAGGTCATACCTGCCTTGGGAGGGAGAGCAGTCCTCTTGCTCAACAGAAGGTTTCATTGCTTGAAACAGATTGCTTAATCTTTGGCAGTTTGAGTTCAGCAACTACCGTTTTCCTGTGGCTGCTGCTTCCTCTCTGAGCACACACTTTTTCAGAGGCAGAAGAGACATTATGCTCCCCCCAGCCTGCTCCCTGGGCCCTGCAGTTCCCCTCAACAACTCCCTTTGTAAGAGCTGGTGCCTATAGTGGATTCACAACCACGGCAGAGCAACAGAAGATGCAATAGTTTCTCCTTTCCTTCCCAACAAAATAGTCTTGCTTGGAGGGAGCTGAACTACGTTTTCCTATAGAACTCTCGGTGCTCTTTGGTGAGAAAGTATGAAATATCAGGACATACCATGAACAAAATGCAACAGCACACTATGATACTGCAGTAGTAACAACCAGCTGGACAGAACTGACACAAAAGCAAAAGCCTACAGCATCCTACACAGCTTCACAGAGGGGATTCCCAACATGATCCTATCCTACTGCCTCAATCCCATTACCAGCTCCTCAGCCTGTCTGTGGTTTTGCTTACCCCACCACCAGCCACAATGCCTGGAGATGGCAGCTCTGAATCACCCATCAGGCACCTCCTGAAGCACGGCCACGCTCGATTCTACACCACCATGGCACGGATGCTGCAACCAGAGATGGGCGAGTGGCCAGACCTCAAGTCCATTCTCAAACACCAGAAAAGAGAGCTTTCTCTACAGCATACCACCCTGTAACAAGCACATCTAGTGTAACAGTGCAAGCATAGGATCTGCCCTCACTTCTCCAGTTTGCCTTTGCCTTGCTGTTATATATTGACAAGCAGTCCTACTCAGCTCTGAACTTCTCCAGGAGACACTTCCCTTCAGAGCCCCAGTTATAGCGACATTGCTATCCTGGTCCATTACAGCCCTGTCCCAGGCACCCTGAGGCAATCCTGGGGACTCACACACATTGCAGGGCATACACACAGCCTGTACACACACAGCTTCAGGCCACACACACTGCACAGAACAGCCTGGCTGCTGAATACTGGGACTTGAGGGGCCAGGAGAGTCCTGCAGCCCATTGGGCACAGCCATGCTCAGGCAAGCAGGACCTGCTGCAAAGACCTCTCACAAACAAGGAAGAACCAGCACCTCTGCCACCAGCCTGCTGGTTAGCTCTGAACTGGGGGGAGTCCCTGAGCAGTGCAGTGGAGCTGGGCACAGCACCCCACATTAGCATCCCAGCTCCAGAGCTGACAAACCTCCCACCAAAGGCAGCGCCTGGCGCAAAGGCTCCTTTGTTTCCGACACACAAGCCCTTTCCAGGCTGCTGCCTGGACACATCATCTTTATTGTGCCCTCCTGACTTGAACAACAGGCAGGGCTCAATAGCCCCTTTCTGGGATGAGGCTGGAGCTCACACACAGGAGGCTGCAAATGGCAGGGGACTGCCAAGGTCTTGAGCCCTGCCAAGCAGTGAGCACTGGCACTGTGTGTTTTTCACTACTGACAGCAACATAAGCCTCTCTTGGGGCTTCGATGACCTAAACCCCTTCTCACAGACATGGCAGAGCTCCTGCATCACCCAGGCAGCCACAGTCACCTGCCACTGACTCCTCTGTTGTGGGCAAAGCTGTGGGATGCTGAGCAGAAAGGACAGAAAACACGTTTCTGTGCAAAATCCCTCCTTGTCCATGCACTTTCAGATTGTTCCATTATGTACCACTATGGAGACAACTCTGAAGCAGGAAGGAGGAAAATGGGAGTGTAAACTCTTGTCCTTATTGTGACACAGACATGGTGGGATCTGTTTGCAGTCCCTGCTCTCAGTCGAACCAGGAAGAGGGGTAGGAGGGCTGGAGGAACTCCTGCTAGATCCCATGAATGGTTAAACTCTCCTTATTTAGCAGTGGTTGGAGGGAATTTATCTTCAAGCAAGAGTCTTGATACCACCTGTGATGAGGCCAAGGGACAAGCAAATTCCTCCAGTGAACTTATCCCCTCCTATACTGCCTACCACCTACTGGGAGTCTCCTCCACAGCCACAGGGCCATGAGAAAACACTGCTTTTATTTTCCCACCCATAGCTTGCCACAACCCAGCATCTCTTCAGCTTGAGCTGAAGCCAGAAGACAACTAGGTTTAAGGCGAAGTGGCTGGACTTCCCAATAAGGGTTGTGAGACAGCACTTGGAAACTGTCCTTACAAGAGCACACAGGCATTTACTGAAGTCCAGAGCTGCGTCTGGCAAAGCAGCTCCAGCAGCCAGGGAGACCAGCAGAGTCCAAGGACTCCAGGCTCCAATGGTGCCAGAGAAAATCTTGGTCACCTCAGCAGCAGATATCAAGGCAGGAGGGAGAAGGGCCCTCTGCCACGTCAGGAAGGAGAATTCTTTGGCAGTTTCAGGTTTTCCAACCTCCTTGCCACTGCCTGGGACCTGGAGCTGACTCCCCAGCTGGCTCCCACCCCATGCTCCCAATCCTCAGTGCTCCTACTGACATCTCTGCTCCTAGAAAGCAAAGCCTCCAGAAGGGCCCTGATCCCCTTTTCCATCAATCCACAGGTCCCTCAGATACAAAGACCCCCGTGGGGACTCTTTACATCCGTTCACATTCCTTCAGCACCTTCCTGCACCCACACATGATTGCACTGAGCACATCTTCCAGCCGGCCCAGGCTCAGCACCCTGCAGGAGAGGCCAGAAGTTTTCATCAGGAAACTGCTCCAAAAAGTACCATTTCTAGGCCTTTTATCCAGCTGTGTTTTTTGGACTCTGTTCTGTCTTCTTCCTATTCCCCACCCTACTCTGTGTGAGCATGTAGAAGGATGAGAACAGAAAGCTAAAAACCCCCACAGCCATCCCCACTTGCACAGCCACACCACCTGGCAGCAGGGTGCTGCCCCTCAGTTGTGGGGCTAGGGAGCACCATACTATACAGCCCAGCACCCCAGAACACCCACTTCCTTAAGCAGACACATGGAGCTGGTTCCCAGCAGTGATGCTGCTTCTCTATAGAGCTGTTCCCTCCACCAAAAGGGGACACATCACACCCCTGATCCCACCCTGCAAAGGTCACAACCATTGGAGAGAGCAGCACAAGCAGCCTTGAAGTCCTGGTAACTAGAGCAAGATGCCAGGAGCTCTCAGCTGGAGCTGTGCCTTACCGGTCCTCACACTCAAGGGGCTGGCAAGCTGCAGGAGGCCCTGGGGTGAGATTCTGCCCCATATACACCAAGAGCCCTCTGCTGAGCAGGAAGCACAGGGGCCTCCCAGGAGCCTCATGCCTTGCCTCTGCCATTCAGTGTGGCTTAAGCTGTGGCCATGGCTTCAAACACTGCTCCACCTCAGAGCTGGAGACGGATGAGGTCATCTCCAGTCTGAAATCACTTCCGTTCTCAAGCTGCTCTCAAGACTGTGCCACAGATTAAAGAGTGGGATGGGTGGGGAGGGAAACCCAAATCAGTGGAGCATGTTCCCCATTAAGAGCTCAACACTTCATTAATCTCTGCCTCCCAATAAACTGCCATCCGAAACCCCCACCCTCCCTTCTTCCCCTGCAAGAACAAACCTGGCAGGGACTGATTGGAGTTAATAGCAGGGTATGGCACAAGCTGCATAGGATTACACTCAACCCCCGGCTCCCCAAAGCCAACCCAAGCAGAGCAGTGGGGAGAAATCACAGCTGGGTGCTGCCAGACTAGCTCAGCCACACCACTCCACCTTGTGCCCAGCTCCAACTGCTGGTCTCCAAATGCCTGCACTGCAGCAGCCCAGCTTTCTCCACACACACACATAGTGTTGGAAATGGTTTCTAGTGGGCAGCTGAGCCTGTCCATGAAGCACTGAGAACCAATACCACAAGCCTGTGGCCTCTACAACAGCCCCATTCTCCACTGTCCAAGTGGCCACACTGGCCAAGGCAGCAGCAGGATTTTCCTACTTGGATCAGGCAGTATTTAACCCAATGCCTGAAGAACCAGGCTGAGCAAGAAGGATGGAAATTCAGGTCACCAGCACAGGGGAGTCCTAAGGGAAAGAGCCTTGCAGTGGTCATGTTTGGCCAGAAGAAACCAGACTGCCAGTTCAGTAGCATAATTTAAAAAACACATTGACCACAGCTGAATCAGTGTCTCATTCTTGGAAGCACTAAACCAACCACAGTATCCAACAGTGCCTCAAGCAGTAACGGCCAAGACACATCAATGTCACACAGCACCCTCCTACATGGTCGTGGGGTTTTTCCCCTCACCACAGATTCTGCCCTACACAGGAAGGCACTGAGCTTTTGTGGGTCTCTTCCAGAATTCCCAGTCTCACTGCAATGGCAGCCATTGGATGGGGCCATTGTGTCAGCAGTTACAGCTGCTGTGATCCATACGCTGCTTGGACGAAGTCCAACTGCAGCCCAATGCACATGGCCTTGGCCTCACTTGTGCCACAGCAGCAACTGGCCAAAGCAATACTGGGCATGGTACCTTCTCAGTACCATGGGGTAATGGGAGCTATTGCAAAAGCAACAGACAGAGAAGAAAGGGACAGAGTATTCTCAAGGGACAGAGCATGCTCAAGTGTGCAGCTATGGATCACATGCTGCATACTTTTAGGACTTCCTCAACCACATGGTTGACTGGAACTCAGGACTATGTGCACTGCCAATCCTGTGCTAGGTTCTCTGGATCACATGCCACCCCTGAGGCTGAACAGCAGCAGTACAGCATGACTGCTTCTCCCAGAGAGCACTTTGCTCCCAAGCCTCTTTCCAGAGGCCAGTCCTGGATACCAAACAGCAAAACTCAATAAAAGCAAAAGCTTCAGCCCTTCTAGAAGCAGTGAGCTCCAGGGGAAGGAACTTCTCAGATCCAGGCATCAGGTGCAGACCTGGGCTGTACAGGTGGTTCCTCTTCAGCACAGACTAGGAATAAACAGGTGTAGGACAGACAATTTTCAGTAGGGGAAGCAGCAGGCTGTTCCAACCTGGCTGCATTCTGCCCATTCTGGCTTCCCACCTGTAAGTTGGTAAGATGCCAGCAGAAGTCAATAACAAAGTGAGGACTCGGTGAGAAAGCAAATGTCCAACAAGCAGGTTACCTTGTCAGAGAGATGAGGAGACACAGACCTACAGGCAAGCTGCTGCTAGCTCCCAACGGAAGAGCTCCAACAGCAATGAGCTGAGCAGGGTGTGCTGCACACCCCATTGCCCTGAGAAACACCAACCACTACATGGAAGGAACAGGTCTGAAGCTGAACATTTGGGCTAAGGGGATTCCTGAGGCTCAAATGCTTCTGGGAAGCTTCACTTGTGGCATGACTGACTCACAGAGGAGTGGAGCCACTCCTTCATCAAAGTAGCTGCTATGTATCCCTAAAAATCACGGCTTCCAGACAGAAATGCATCTATGCAGAGGTGTTATGTCCTGGGCTTCAGTTTTAAAACAGCAATGAGAAGAACTAAACACCTGTAAAACAGCAGTGAGGAGAACTTCACTATGAGCATCCACACCTGGCCTGGCTGGGCTAGAAGGCACTGAGAAAGGGTTGTGCTCTTCACCCTGCACCCAGACACCCTGGAGAGCTCTGAGCCACACTCTTTGTCTCAAAAAAATCGCCTATCAACACTGTTTGTAGGAGACTCTTGTTCGCAAACAGCTTCATGCTTTTCCAGTACTCAGCTGCTCCTTGTGTGCAGGAAAGGACAGCTATTTTATCTGCAAACCACTGGACATGAATAATCCTGCAAGTGAGAGCAGGCATGCACTAACACTCCCAGTTTTCCTAAATGTTGTTGTTGACATGCTTGGGTTTGGTTTTTGTTTTAATTGCTAAATTTACTAGAAAAAGCCATTCAGACTGAAGGCAAAGGCTTCTGTCAGGGCAGCTTAATAAGAATCAGACTGTCCTGCATTTGGGGAACACAGATATGATAAACACACAAAACCACACCCTATGTTTTCCAAAACACAGATCCACTGAAGGATTGTTGAACATTCTGAACTGCAAGCTCAGAGGATACAGAAGAGATGCTATGAAATCATTAATGTATTAAGAGCAACAGAAAGAAACTCAATTCAAAAATCCCCTCTCTTCCCAGGCAAACCAAGCCTCCTCTATGCAAAGGAATTCCACAGATGCAAGGACATTAGTGCCCTGGCAGAGTTAGAGATGACGAAGGTTGTATTTTCCTTTTCCAGTAATACTTGGATTTAACTATATAAACTGTTCCCCTGGGAGCAGATTTTATTTCACTGTTTATGCAAGAGCCTCAGAATTTTAAAGGTGAAAGTACCCACTCCCAGACTGCAGGAGCGCAGTCAATACATGTTCATCTTACTATAGCAAACAGCTTCTTCATTGCACTTCTCAAATTCTTTGCCGTATCACCCACTGCCACATCCACAAAAAGCAGAGCACAGGAGTTTACCCAGGTGAGGACTGATTATCAACACTGCAAAAAATAAGAAGGGATGTGCAGTTGCAAAGCCTGCATGAGCTTTTCATGCTGTGACAAGTCTAGGTGAAGCACAGAGGCACATGGGATGCAGAAGCATCCAGCCTCAGGGTAAAGCACTGCCTAGCTCTCCAGCCCTGGATTTGTCATTCAGGGCATGGATTGCAACCAGCTCCCTGAGAACACATCCCCATGTGCAGGGTGCAGAAGTGGAGCACAAAAGCAATCCCACCCTAGAAGAAGACTAACAGGGAATATAGATCAGTCAGAAAGCAGCACAGCTAGTGTGATGAACAGTGACTGCCCACTAGCTAGCTGCTGCCAAGTACACACACAGGAGGAGTTTATCCACCTCCAAAGAGGACAGTTCTCAAAAGCAGCAAGGTGGGATGAGATGTTAGGAACACCAATCCACAATGGAGCATCTCTGCCAAGTAGAGTCCCTAAAAAAGAAGCAGCATTGTAGAAATTTCAGTTCCAGTAAAGAAACCAAAATGTTGGATGGGTCTATCGCTCCTGAGCATGGCCATGAGCCTCTCAAAGCTGTTTCCACAGAGCTACAGTTCTCACTGATTTTTTTGAGACAAAGATGAAAGGGCCATTCAGAGCAGCCTGGAACCTACCTCCTACAGTATCTTCCCAGTTATTTTTCTTTGCCAATCCCTTTCCTGGACCTAATCCATGGACCACAGCACATGAAAGGCAACTGTAAGCCTGGCACCAGGTGTGTAAATTCCTCTGCAGAGCCTGCTCATGGGAGATGGCAAGAGCTTGTGCTACACAGCAATTTATATCAGACAGAGTGATGGCAGGGGGAGAACAGTGGCAAGGCTGCTCACCAGAGCTAAATTTATAAAAACACAGGATGTGCTCAGCTCCTCTCAGTTTCAAAGCACTTGGGCACTTTCATCTGTATTTAAAGAAAGCTGGGCCTTGGTTTATATTATTGCAAACTGCCTAAAAAATTTGCCTTTAAAATAACCCTATTGTACAATGGCCTTTGTGGAAAAGCTAATGTTTCATCCTATTGCCTTTCATCTCCACACCACTAACCCAGACCAGAGGAATGTGTCAGCTCCTTGGTTAATCCAGAATATGCCAACAAACTCAGAGGCACTGTAAGCAGGATCCATTCATTTGGGGAAGGAACAGCCTACAGTTCTGAGCTGGCACAAGGTGAAACTGCAGGTCTGTGGCTCAGGGAGGGCTTCACAGACACCGTCATCATGCAGACACTCAATAACCCTGCCACTGTGCCATGAGGCCCCAGTGAGCTTTGCACTAGGAACAAGAACATCAGAGCTGCTGTTCGGATCTTTCCATAAAGGCACAGGGTTTACAGCCCAACTCTGCCATTTTGGCAAATTTCATCAGTGATAATTCAGTATAAAATACTGCAGCCAGATCAAGCAACCCACTGTGACCAGGACAGACCTGCAGTACTAATATTGTCCTGAGAAAGTCTCAGAGATGGTGTTTTCTACCAGATTCAAGAGTGCCATTTTTCCTCTCTCCTCATCAAAAATCACAGCCTTAGAAACAAACCTTAGCATCCAACTGCACTGCTGAAAACAGAGCCCAAAGCCCTAAACATTGCAGAGGGTCATTAAAGGACACACATTCTAAATCACATTGCCCACTCCTCCCCAAGTCCTTTCCACCTTAAGACAATTTTTCCCCTGAAAAATTGAGTGAGAAAGCAACCACAAAAGATTAGTGCCCCAAGCTGAATAACTGATGCCACTGCATCAGGGACACAGCTCTGCCATACTGAACAAATTGGGTTCAATAATTCAGTT
This sequence comes from Melopsittacus undulatus, assembly GCF_012275295.1. Taxonomy (NCBI): domain Eukaryota; kingdom Metazoa; phylum Chordata; class Aves; order Psittaciformes; family Psittaculidae; genus Melopsittacus; species Melopsittacus undulatus. Next base: position 14,547,896 of record NC_047538.1, on the reverse strand, counting down.
GAACAACAATATCAATTCAACAATAACTCCTGTTCTTTGCAGGTAACATTGCTGTGACACTGGTTTTGCTGCCACTTCAGCATGGATTTCCACTATAAAGTTTATCAAATCAGAGTCATCAATATAATCTCTAGTTGCCCTGTAGCAAAACTGTTAACAGCAACTCATAGCCCCGTGTGCCCTCAGACCACATGAGGTCAAGTTCTTTTCCTTCTTATCTCCAGCCTCAAGAGGGTTGTATGGATTTCTAACCCCCAGTGCCAGGATGGCAGAGGTCTGGTTTTATGTGCACAAAAGGAACATGCTCCCTCGGCTGCACACCTCTGGAACACACTATTTCCACTGTACATGATCCAATCAGTAATGTCAGGCCAAATTCATGGCCCAGCCTTAAGAAATTTTGATGGGACTCTTTCCTGATGTAATGTTGGCATAAGTGGGAAAATCAGCTTTTCTTTTCAGGCTCATTTCTAAACCACTGCCTTACAAATATGAAGCAGAATATGCTTTTTGCTGGAGAAAACACATGCTGGCCTATTACAGCAGGATGCCTGCCAAGAGGTGGGTGGATGCCCTAATCATTTAATTTTTTGAACGATAAGAAAGATAGTTATTTGTCATGAATGAAAAGCCTTAAACCCCCAAGGGACAAGCTCTAGGTGCCTAGGAATACACATGGATTCACTGGAGCAACAAATTAGCTTATCCTTTGGGCATACATAGGGTGTCTGAGGAAGCAAAAGAAGTGGTTTCATCCCCCCCCAACATTTCTTGTTCACTGTCACTAATGCTATGATAGGCAGAATCAAAGTTCTCCAAAATGCCCACGTCTGTGCCATGAGCTCTACCTCACAGAGATACTCTTTAGTACCACATACACCTGAGTGCAAGACACAGCATAGGAACAGAACATGTGAAGAAGCCTCTACACACTTCGCAAAGAAACAAAAGATGGTTCATTAAGCTTTCAGAGTAATAAGCCCCATTATATCCCTTGTTAGCAACCCCATGCACTCAGTGCATTGCTGCTATATGAAGAACAGCTCCAACACCATCACTTGTTTACCAGAAGAACAACAAATCTGCTATTGACCAACACCTGCCCATGACAGTGTGACCACAGGAGGAGCAGGGAGATGTTCAGATGACACTGGCCATTCAAACTAGGCAGCAAAGCTCCTGGCACTGGCCGGAACCTCTGAGCAGCTGCTGAGGACCAGCCCTATCACCTCAAACAGAAAGGCTTTCACTGACATTAATGAGAGCTGCTGAAAATAATGCCATCACACAGCTATGAGATGGCATGAAGCCTTTCTGTTTGAGGACCAGCAGGCTGAACAGAGCAGCCACTGAGGAAGAACGCTGGGCTCCATCCAGTCGCTTCTGGTTTATTTAAATTGCTGTGAAGTTAAATGCTGTGAACATAGTGTGAGCTGAGTGTGGTGGGGCAGGGCAGGAGAGGCTTATCCAAGCGACAAGAGGACACACTCCTGCTGCAGGGTGATGGTCAATCTAACAGTACTGGGGTGTACCCAGAAAACATGCCTCTAACTTTCTCACCTCTGCACGCCTAGTCTGAGCTTCTGAAGTGTCAGCCCCAAGGCTGCCCGCAAACTAGAGCGGATCCAGAGTGTTCGGCTACTCAGTGGACCTGGAGTCCTTCCCAAGCATGTGCCTGGATTAACTTCCCAGTAAAAGCCCCAGGTCCCGTTAAATAACTGTCCTCCCTGATATCCACTTCCTTCATAAATACACCCTCTGCCAAGGGCTCCTTTCAAGGGGAGGAGAGCTCTTGAAAGTAAGCAAACAGCAAAGGCATTAATCTCAGGGGTAAGACACGAGCGGCTTCCCTTCTGCATGCTCCAGTGAAGGGCTTCAGGGTGCTGCTCCACAGAAACCATCTACAGAGTCAGGACTGTGAGCACAACTGCTGAGAGATGAGAGATCACCTCAGACAGCAGCTCCCCTGCTGTCCTCATGACATACTCTCGCTCATCTCAGCACAGTGCAATCACAGCAGCAAGGCTTTGCTGCAAGCCAACTGCATCACTTGAAGTTTAACCCCTGCTGCCTTGATTCAGCCCACTGCAAATACCAGCTCCTGAAGGCTGTGATGCTTCTTCCATTACTGTTTGATCCCAGCTGGTACCAACTCCTCTGAGCAGCAGGAACCTCTGGAAATCTATAGGATCCTAAAAGCCATAAAGCTTCTAGACATTTTTTACGGCTGCTCTTGGGCAGAGGAAAATTATTATTGGTCCAGATGGGCATTTCCAATACTGCCTCTACATTTCCAGGACTTCACATCACTTAATATCCAATACTGAGACTCAGGGGAGCTTTAAACTATAAAGAAAGCACAGCCAAAGGGGCCATGTATGTAGGGCAGGCAGATAGCAGATGCCTTTGTGACTCATATTTCACCTGAATATATAATTAATGTAGTATATAATTTATTAAAAAAACATAAGTGGATGTAAGACTGCAGATCTAAAGAGACTTCATGTGTGTACATATCACAGCAAGAATGAGCTCAGTGCAGCAAGCAGGATTAGAACAGTTCCCACACTGAGGAAACATCCAGGAGAGATTACAAAGGCCAAAAGCAAAGTGACTTGCCTGGGAGGTGATCTTAAAATTAACTGCAATACAAACTAAAGCAGTAGAAGGCCTGGCCTGCACTCTCATGTGTGATCACACAGCTCCCAGCACCAGGGGTCTGCAAGGGAAAATCAGTCACTGGAGCCCTGACCACATCTGTACCTCCATAGGCTTTGCCCTGCAGACAGCAGAAGGCAGATGTTAAGCCATTGGAGCCTTTTTTCCCACAAGCTGAGTGGATCTTTCTTTTCCCCCCTCCCTTACTTCTGCACTGAGAATGTCCAGAGGTCAGTGGGACAGGCTCCCTCCCCATGGCCAGCCTCCAGCAGCTAACGCTCATGATGCTGTGGTTTATTTGCTCAGCCCGCGCTCCAGCTCCCTGTTGCCTGCCAGGAGTCATTCTGGGCGAACAGTACCGGCTGCCCCGGGTGGGGTCAGGCAGAGACCATCCCAGCTCCATACACACACCCTGGACACACTTGATAACAACCTTCAAAACAAACAGGGCACTCCCAAAGTTCCCAGGAAGAGCAAAGAGCTGAGCTGAACAAAGCTGGCAAATGCAGGACCTCAGCTCTCCTGCTCCTTGACTTCGTGCAGTCCAGCCACCAGTAGCACACAGGGACAGATAGGCCACCGTGCTGCTCCTCTCCCTCCATCAGATAACTTCAGGATGAGCACTCCAGTTCTGGAAATCGCTGTTCCTTCTGTCAGCTAGTACCACTGTGCAGAAAATAGCCAAAATTTAAGAGGTGAGTGGAAAATTGGAGCTAATTCCATTAACTTAGAGGGCTTCACACCTCTGACTGACTTTACAACTGCACTGGCTCACCTCCCACACCATCCTGAGCTAGTATGAACCACACAGCCTGAGATCCTCCTGCACACTGCACTTCTAAGCTTCCCTCAAGCCCCACTGCCACGGCATGGCACCAGGCTGGTGCAATTTGAAGGCTGAGCTGCTGTATTCAGAGAGGTTTCTGCCATCTTGAGCATCCCTGCACATCATAGCTACATCCATCTTCTGGAGCTGAACTTCAGCCTCAGATTCTCTCTGTTATTTCTTTTTCTTTTGACTTCAGGAGTGAACAGTTGTACCCAAGCCAGAAACTAAACAATTCTCCTCCCCCTCTTGGCATTACATCCTCCCAGATGCTTGTGCAGGGTTTCACTTCCTCTTCAGCTCCTGGTCAACACTTAGCCAGGCTTTTCTTATTAGCAAGCCTGTCCCTGCAGCCATCCAGTATGCTCTTCTCACAGCTATATGAAGGTGATGCCACATGGGATGGGGCTTGGACTGACAGACCAAGGGAAGGCACAGCAGTCTAGAGTGGAATGTTAGCAGGCTGCAATACATTAATTTCAATTAATGCACAGGAAGTACACTCACACAGGAGAGAAGGAATTGAAAGTATTAACCCATTCAGCATGCAAAACGCAAAGGACTCGTACATCAATTGGGAGCAACTGATCTCTTCCACTTTCTGCAGCCCAGTCCCTATGGGTAGCATTGCACATACAAACCCTTTTTTTTCAGTACACTTAGTGCCACCTTCCCCTATTCACTTTAAACAGTATTTCCGGGATTCCAAGTGGTGGGGGAGCAGCAGCACACATACTGACAAAGAACATGCATTCTGGGATCTGATCCCGGCTTTTCTGATGCTTCACACACAAATCCAGCTCCTGAACACTCTTGTGGGAACAAGATGACTGCAAACCTCTTCACAGCTCCAGGGACAATTCTCTGGGAGAAAAGGAATGTGTAATAGCAGACAAACATTTTTCCTTGTGCTTCGTGGCTAACCACACTGTAGACATACACGCGCACACACACACAGACCAAATCCAGCCTGTATGGAGTTACTCCAGAATGCTATGAAACAACTTGAAAATGCTTCACAAAAATCAGAAGTCACACAATGTATTAGAAATGCCACATGTTTCTTTCACAAATATTAGAGGATTTTCTATGTGGTTTCAATCTCCCAGGGAAATCTCTGCCTTGAGGGGACAAAGTCTTAGTATTGGTGAGGCAGAAAGCTCTGCAGGTAAGCAAAGAAGGTACCTTCCAGTTCATTGTCTGCTCTCCAGGAAAAAAGTAACATAGAAGCCACTAACTTGAAGAGAAACAACGTGAGAGGAACCTTCTTGGCTTATCTAAAAGATATCTCAGCAAGAAGTGCCTGAAGTATTGAAGATGGAGCAGAGCTCTCCAGACCTAGCTTGTGCATGTATGAACAGTAGCTGCAGCACTGTTATAGGAAACATTGCTGTGGGCAGTGGGGTGTCCCAAAACTGCTGGGGAAACCCCTTGGACTGAACATTTAAAACTAACTTGGCAAAGCTCTAAAGATACACAGGAGAGACCCAAGCCGGTATGGCACAGGAAGCAACCAGCTGGCTGAAGGTGGACTGTCCCCTGGATTTCCAAGATGTCCATTTAATGGGTATTTAATGAATAGCAACTTAGATTGAAACTGAGGGTAGGCAATATGGGCTCTGGAAGGCACTGAACCTCAACAGCTGTTTCTCTCTCTAGACTTGACTTTCTTCAGGTTTTGCAGGGACCTGTCATACCCCTTAGTTTATTGCTAAAACAGTCAACTGAAGAATAGCATCATTATGAAGTCAGTATCATTTCTGAGAGTGTTAAGCAGTTGTAAGAGACTCCTTGACTTTGAAGACCAAAAACATTCAGTGACTGGGTTTCTCCTTCATTCAGATGACAGCAACACTGCCACCTCTGCAACCGTGAGCTGCCTTTTGTAATGCCCCAGCTGCTGCAACCCAGCAGCTGAGCAAGTGTCACAAGCATCTCTTGGCATTAAATAAAACTTGCTCCTACTTCATTAGCATTAGCAAGGATCAGGCCGCATGTCACACTCATGCACTTGGCCAATGTACCCAAAACAGCTCTGTACCATTCCTGCAAGAGCAGTGGAATTTTGGACTCATGCACAAGTAGCTAAGCAATTCATGGAAATTCAAGGGACAGAAATCCCTGTGCAGGAAACATTTACTTCCCCCTTTTCATAAACTGCAGATTTCTACTTGCACTGAGAGGGCTGAACCCCTGCCCTGCGCTAATAACCATTTATCCATTTGGAGCATAAATAATTGAAGAGAGACAGCAGCAGCAGCAGGAGGCAAATTCTGAGCCCAGCTCTCCAGCAGTTCTGTTTCACCATGCAGTTCATGTGCTAACCTCTTTCTACAGTCCTTTTCCAAGAAGCCAACCAGACAAAGAAGGAGGGGGGGGGGGGGGGGGACGAAGTCAAAGTGCCCAGAATGGGCTTCCCCCCCAGCCCAGAACAGCCCATCTGTGGGACACAAGGGCCTCCTGCAGCAGGACTGTTTAGACAGATGCATAGCAGGACAGGCAAGACTGAACCTCCTGACCGGCTCCAGTCCCACCCAGCTCCTGACACACTGTTCTTAGCACTGAGCCTTTGCCCAGTGTGGAGGGTTAAAGACCAACGTTTGTCTTTTGAAACAGGCCAAAAAAAATTAATGAACCACACAAGGCTTTTTACAGAGAAGTAAAAGCTTCCACTCCTGTGCTGCATCTGGCCAAGATACACTGGGACATCAGAAAGACAAACAGAGATGTGCTGCTGTAAGAGTGTTTCCAGTATTTACCTCCAGAGTCTGTGACTAATTTGCTACTCCCTTTCTGGCAGGAGCATCTTGGTAGTCAGGATGTTAAGACCAGGGTTGGAAAACAGAGGTTGGAAGAGACATTAACATGGGGAGTCAAAGAGAAACAGCCTTGCCAGGGCGATCTATGACACAGTGAGAGACTATCCAGCTGTGGTGAAATATCCCACTCGCCAGCTGCAAACATCATTTTGTTTTCTCTGAGCAAAAACCACCCTGTCTGCACTGATACAGAGCATGGCAGACAGCACAGGAACATTGTTCCACATTGCCACTCCCAGTGATTCAAAGAATCACAGCTATAAAATAAGTGGCTTAACTCTGAGAGAATGAAGAGTCAGTGGTACTCTGCTCACCTGTCAGGTTCCATGCTTTTCTTCTTCCTTGTGCAGAACTTTCCTCTAATCACAAGATTACAAGAGCTGCTATTGTAAAGAACATACTTAGGTGAAAGACGGCAATGACACAAACATGCAGTGGAAGCACAGATTATCCAAGATGCTCCAGCACAGGCTGTGAGGGGATTCTGTAAGGCCATGCTCTGCTTCTGGTCTTTGTTGTACAATTGCTGTACAAGGGAACATCAAATTCACAAGATGCTTCTCATCACGTTTCACAAAACTAAGCTAACCAATTTTCACCACATAGGTATCTACACAGAAATCAAAGGTGATGTTAAGGTCATCCTCAACCAGCTCAAGACACAGGAATCACCACCCCTCCCTCCTCTTAATCTGCTCATTGTCATCAGCAACTACCTGCATTGGAGCTGTCCTCAGTGTGTCAAGGGTGGTACCTCTGCACTAGGCAAAGCATAGCTTTTTCAGGGGCCACACTTTCTGCCATCTGGGCTCATCTCTCCATAAGCACAGTACAGAAAAGGAGAAGGTGGTTCAGCACACATTGACAGGGAACTGGGGGATTTCCATCGGTCAATGTCCTCTGCAAGGCAAGGCTGTGGTTGAAGGTTGACCTTAAAATGATGCACTATGTTGTTATTGTTGCTGTTTTAGATGGAAGACATCTCTGCTGTTGTGATATCTACTCTTCCAGGACCAATGGAAATCTCTGCTTCTCTCTTTTTTTTCTAAGAAAAAAGCAACAGAGTGTGAGTATAATTTTTAGGATATAAACCCCAGATTCTCAAAACCTGAAACACAAAAGCAGTGAATTCAGGAATTCTTAGTGCCTCCCAATGACTCACACTAAAACCATTCCTCCAGTCAAATTACCTTCTGCACAGCATCTTCTCTATATGCAGTACCCCCATATATATTTTTAATGGCAAGCAGACCACTTCAAAATACTCTTAAGTGGAAAAAAGGACCAAGCTAAATGCAAAAGGCACAGCCCTGTAATTTCAGATCCACTGAAAGAACTGGATTCACCAGATAGTCTCTGCTCCCACACCCAAACAACTTTGCAAGTTGATGGGGTGGGGAGAGATCAACTTGGGAAGGAGAGGTTCCCATCCTCTTGATTTAAAAAGAAACAATGACTTCAAAGCACATTAGAGACACAGGCCTGAATGAGCAGGAGGGAGCTTCAGAGAAGCAGCAAGGTAACGCCCCAAACACACGCCAACAACAGGAGCTAGGAGGCATGTTCTGCAGAAGTGTGCCAGGAGACTCCAGTTTAACTGGGTATTTGGAAGGTTTCACCTGTACTCCTCCCACAGCAACACCTTGGGCTTTGGTAGAGCATCCATCTGCTGCACTTGCCCTGTTTGGTTCTCAAGTCAATGCTCTTTTGACAAATTGCATACATGGGGCCTGCTTTTCTGCACATGGAACATTAGTCGCTGCTTCATTTGCCTACTCAGTTTCACCACGAGAATCCCCCTCAGCACTCCAGCGGTATATAAATTGCCAGGAGAGAAACCATCCCTCTGAGAGGTGCTGAACCAAAGTATGAGACTGAGGAGCTTGGTCTTAGCAGGCAACCTGCTGTAGAGCTACAGACCAAACTGGTTTTCCCAAGTCCAGGGTCTTAAACCACAACCCTTCCTCCTGGAAAGCTTGATTCTGTGTGCACAGAGACCAGCATCAAGCCTCCACTGACATCAACGGCACGACTTCAGTACCAGTTAAGAGGCCATTCCTTGGAAACCAGAGAGGGGGAGAATCTACCATTATTTTTTCTTCAATAAATCGTAACAATTACAAATCCAACCTGCAAGGCAGAGTCCTCTGGAACTAGACAAATGCATCAGCTCTGACTATACTACGGGGGAAGTCAAAGACACATTCTTAGACACCACATTGTTCTATTTTTTGACTCAGTAAATCCAAATTAAGATTTTACTGAAGGCTGCTCTACTCACATGCACTCTATTGTACTGGCCTCTCAGCAGCTCACTCCATTTCCCAGCTGCTTATAAAAACCAGCTTTTATAATAAATTCTGAAAAAGCAATTTAGCAAGTATCACAGCTTTAGCAAGCCTCTTGGACTGCTACCTGCTGCCAAACGTGAGGGAACGGGAACAAGGCAGCACAGGAAGAAAAGTCCTGCTCTCAAAGGATGCTAAAGAAAAATCATTTGTGGTTTTGTGTGTTCACTTTAATTTTAACAGACTGCTTTGTATTCACAGCTTGGTTTCCCTCCACCGTCCATGGCTGGCACAAATTCATAATGCACCGTGCTCTGCCATGCAAGACCCATTCTGCGCTCTAGGTGTAAGGCACATGCACACAACTGCATGTTTGAGGAGAGACCTCCTCTGCCCCAGGAGAACCTTCTCCTGCAGACACAAACTCTTTGGGGTACCGACTCCAGCCCACTCTTGCCTATGCAGTGTGACAAAGGCCCTCAGGATTTATGATAATATCTACAACAGACTACTCTGATCTCTGCCTCACTTCTTCCCCTGGGGAATGAGCAGAAAGGAGCCTTATACATAGCCTGCTCCCCTCTTTATTTAAAAACAAATTAACTAAAGAACAGCATGTGGTTTTGTTGGGTTTTTTTGGGGGGTGAGAGGGTCACAAAGCTCCCCTCCAGTTCACAGCTTACATTGAATTTACTACAATTTCAAGAAGACATTCTGGATTGTTTTCCTCCAGAAATAACAAGAATTAACAGCAACACTTACAGATAACTACTAAATACAAATAACAACAAAATACTACCGAAAATTTAAGTAGCTTGGGAGAAATGCACCCAGTGACCCAATTATCCTGTTACCCCTGAATTTACTTTGTTCATCTCACCACTGCAATCAGCAGCTCACAAAATACCCCAATGTCTTTTCTCAGTGCCCAAGTCTGCATTATATAGGGAAACACCATTTCCTGCAGTAACCAGGTGAATGTCCAAGCTGCTACACCACCAGTTTGCCTTTCTATAGTCCAGAATGGCTGTGCAATACCACTGTTTTGGTAGGTGTCTGCTGTACATGGAATTAGAGCCTCAGAGAAAGACTGGACTCAAAGACAAGTCAAAGCTAGGCTGGGAATGGATGGGTGGACTTCTTCCTGCTGCAGGGACTTGATGCATTACCCTGCTGTGTTAACCACCATATCCATCCCCACCTTTGTGAGGCAGAAAAGCTCTTCCACACATGGCAGACATCGCCTACATCATGGTAATGGTGCTAAGGAACACATGGGACTCTGCTAGTAACCCCTTACCTAGGCATTCAAGCTCAGGAAGAGAAGGATTCCTCTTCCTCTCAAACACTCTAAAATCCTCCAAATACCAAATAAAGGACATAAAAAAGCCCTTGTCGATGTCATCTGATTGCATCACTCCTCCTCTCTCTCCAGGACTCAAAGGCAAAACGCTATTTGCTTTGCAAAGCAAAACAGATGTGCCCTAACGCCCAAATCCCGGCTGCCTGAGAGGTGATGATCTGCTACACCACCCAGGAGTGGCGAGCAGCAGAATCGGGTCTGTGTCTGCGCATCTGTGCTGCGGAGGGAAGAGGTTGTGATGGGGCGACGTGCTCCTAATGCTGAAATGCCTCTGCCAGCCCCTGCGCTGCCTTTCTCCATCGGAACCTACTCGACACACCCAAAGGCACCACAAAAAAAGAAACCCGACCCAAAACGCAGGGGAATCCATTTCCCGGACGAACCCAGCTAAAACAGGGCCACCATGCCCAGCGCCAGGGGGGAACGGTGCTGTGCCCAGGTAGCAGGACACCACCCGCTGCTGCAGCAAGGCGGGCGAGCTCAGCCCCTGCTGCACCGCGCCGCGAACCCACCACCTACCTGCTTCTCCTCTGCGGGGCACAGCGAGGAGGGCGGGATGCCCGCGGCAGGAGCCGGCACCGGGGAAAGAAAAGAAGAAAGAGTGAGGCGTGAGGGATGCGACGGACCGCGGGGCGGAGCGGCCGCGCGTCCCCAGCGCCTCACCTGGGTTCACCAGCTTGCTCTTGTACCGCATGCCGGTGCTCATGGTGCCGCCGGCGGCCCTGCCTGCCCCTGCCCCAGCCCGCAGCAGCTCCCGGCTTGCCCGCGAGTGTGTGCGCGGCCGGGGCCGCCCCAGCGCCGCCGCGGAGGGGCCGGGGCCGGGCCGGGGCTGCCAATCCCGGGAGCCCGCCCCACCCCGCGCCCGCCCCGGCCCCGCCTCCTCCCGGCCGGAGCATCACCGCTGACAGGCTCCTGGGCAGCGCCTCCCGGCCCCCGACACGTCCAGGGCCGGCAGTACTACCGGAGAAACCCCCCGAGCGGTGCCAGCTACCACCGGTCTGGAGGCTGAAACACGACAGAAGGAAGCACAGCCTACTCTCGAGCAGAAACACAGCATCCAGAAGGAATACACCCATTGAAAAACCCAAAACACAAACCCCGAACGCAAATAGAATAAATAGGAAATGTGTTTCCAGATTTAGCATCTCGAAATACAGTGGGAAGTCCTGATTCACAGTACAGCCGTACTGTGCAAAGTAGGAATGCATGCTTTGCTTCCATTAAAACATTTTAAAGAGGTGATATGGAAAGTTATTTTAGGTAAAGGCTGTCAGCATAACTTTGTAAGAAAAGGCAGGAGAGAACTCAAATGAGTTTTAAACACTCCAGAGGCAGTAGTGGCACGTGATTTAAGAACAGCTCATAGGAACCTCAACTCAACTCTAAAGGAGCAAGGAGAGTGTGATGTAAAGGCTGAGGACACGCAGATCCTTCCCTCAACTTCCACAGCTGAAGGGAAAGGTCACATCTTCCACATTTCAAAGACAAGTAAATAGTCAGACTTGAAAGTCTTCTGAATACAGGACAGGATGTGCTTGGCATGGTGATGACAGCACAAGTGCATGGACCCTCTCCTGCCCTGTAAACAAAGCTGACACTGATGCCACAGTACTAAGTTTTCAAATCCTTGTAGTCATCACAGCCTTTATCTTCCACCTTCTCATTCAGAACATCCTTCATATCAAAACAAAGGAGACAGTTTTAAGACCAGAGATTGGCAATCCCAGGCATATACATTTTGGAATCGTATTAGCTCATCCCAAGTTCACTTTCAGCCTTTGATTCAAAGCATTGGAAAAAATTAAATCAGGTAATTCTCAGCATATCTGCTTGTTTGTAAATGTCAGAGCGCCACAGACCATTAGAGACTCTACATTGCAATTAAAGAACCAGCAAGCCCATCAACCTCTCAGGAGTTGTTTCATAGTCTGCCACAGTGGTTTAAATCTAACAAAGACTGAAAGGACTGCAATCCTGTGCTCCTTGATCCTGCTGAACATCATTAAAGTAGTTGTATGTGGGCACTTTGTCACAGAGCTGGGAAGTGTCAGCCTGGAGAAGGAGAGGCTGGAATTCAGGGAAAGGTTTCTGTGTCCTCCATGGCCCTGGCACTGCCCAGACCAATGGGAGTAGAAATGCAAGGCCAGAAATCAGGCTCTAGCCAGAGATCTTCCCAGTAACAAAGACTTGGCTTAACAACTGTATTACCCCATCATAGTGTGAAGTATTTAACAAAACTGAGTTCAAATGTAACTGAAGATTAACATCAGGCAACATCAAAAGGCACAAAAATAAAGCCTATGTTGAAAGAAAACTACTTGTGTATGGTACCAGCAGTACTGCAAGCTCTTTTTGGACAATTCTTAAAATAAATCTCAGGTTTTGAGCCAAAATGTTCCAGCTGGAATCCAGAGGCCTGAAGAAGGCAGAGACTATCAACTGATAATCAGTATCCTCTTGTAAAAATCTGCTCACTGAAGCTTCCCACACAAGAATTATGACAGTGAGTTTGCCTTGATTTCAAAAGAGGGAGGGAAAATGCTCTGGTTTAAATAAAAGTCTAGATGCTTTTTAAAGTCTGCTTCCCTATTGTCCTGGTTTGCTTTGAAAGAACAACCTTTCATGTTACCTTTGTTCAGAGACCTAATCCAGTGCACAACTAATGTATGTAACTAAAGTCTTGGCTTCTCAGGAGAGGTGTGTCTGTCCTGACTTTCACAAGCACAAATGGACAGCACATCATCTTAAGAGGGTTGCAAAATACGATGCAAAATTCTGCAAGAAAAACAAGAGCAGTGCATATAATGGCACATAACTCAGAAGAAAATGCTTGTGTTAAATCTCTCACCTTGGCCCTCTCCAACAGACACCCAATTCAAATCTTCATAAAACCTGAAGACGCTTTGTATGAACACAAATCCATCACTGCATTTCTTCTTTCAACTTCATTATAGCAGCCGACATAACAATGCAGCATCCATTTTATGCAGTTCAAGCACAAGCCAAATACGCACCCCTGTGATACAAATCGTTTGTTAATCCTATCCTGAGTAAATACTCATTGCTAGACAGTAAAATTAGAGCTAATTACATGAAAGACTCTCCAATTAATACTGAAGACAGTGTCTCAATCCCATACTTGCAAAATAATTTATGCTTATGCATATGTAATACACACAAGACTACAAAGGATGCAGGAGAGAGCAGCAACAAAGAAACCAGCAACATTCTTATGAAGTAAGGCGTGCAATCGGATTTTCTAAGGTATTTACCTACCTTAAAGGTGTTAGCAGGTGCTTACTGAATTATGGGGAAAAAAGTGGATGCAAAGTCTTGCTACCTAACTACCAGTTAAAACACTTTCAAAGTTGTTCTGAAATGAAATCAAAGCAGTTTTTATGCAAACTCTAGAAAGTGCATTCATTCCCCAGGGAAATACCACAATCCCTTTGAATACACACTATGCACAACACCACTACAGCATTTCGTAATTCACTTGAAAAAGCCAAAATAATAATAATAATAAAACCAACAACAAAAATCACCCCAAAATTCATCATTTTCCACATTCATACAATTTATTACAAAACTTCAATGAAAATTAGTGTTATGGTATATAAAAAAAAATTCAGAACATGCCCTCACTCAGCTGACAGATAAAAATGCCTGTGACAGAAATTCTTGCAATCAAGACTTGAGACCCGAAGGCCAATCTTCAGAGGCATCCCCAGAAGTTGTTGGCATGTGTAGTGTTTACGATACATTAAGGCACGATGATTTAGAAAAGTCAGCTTCTTTGCATCACTGGTGAATCATCAGTGGTCTGTACATTTTCTCATAGATCACACAAATATAAATCACCAGAGATGAAGCTTCAAAAGTAACCAAAGCACAGAGAAAGTTATGAAAAACTGATAGGATACACAATGATTTAAAATGGCAAGTGAGTTATGATACTGTGCAAGCACACATGCATTTACTGTAAACAGGCCACAAAGTCTTTCAGTATTAACCACAAAACTGTTCAGAATAACCTAGCAGATACACGACTAACTCCTTAAAGCCACCACAATGACTAGTCCAAACAACATAGTCTGTCAGTTTCTGTATAAAAAGGTATAGGAAGGATAATAAAACCACATAAGTATGAAGACAGTTATCAAAAGAATCAAAAAAAGATACACTATAATTTGATTAACATTGAATATATAAAAGAAGCCGGTTTACAACATGGTCTTCAGACTTTGTTTTAACGCAGGTCTTGATCTGCGGCATCCAGCTTTTGCATTTGAACGTTACCATTCGGGCAAAGAAAACAGAGCACCCATCCACTTAGAGAACTGAATACTGCTGCAAACAGAAGTGGAAAACAAAGAGCATTAGAAAGGACAAACTCTCAGCACTGTCAGAGCATTTGGGGCAGCCTGAGCACCTCTGAGCAAAGCAGCATAAATCAAGACCAGGACATTCCAGTTACTGCATCACAGGGACCTGCATTAGAACTACACTGGCTGAGGCAGATGCAGTTTGGCCCCAAATATTTACCACAAATGTCTAATAAGAGCATATGAATGAGATTTTATTTGTAGTTACATACCTTCTTAAGCACCCACACCCCCTCCATCTGCAAGAACTGCATAACAGCTCATCTCACCAGTAACACACACAAGACACCAACCTCAGCCTGCTATGTCAAGTATTACTTCTGCTGGAGAAGACAAAACCTACTTATCTGAACAGGGCTAAAAGTAAGCAGCAAACTGCTTACTTTTACTTGATGTCATGCACAAACACTCTTATGACACTGCTTAAGTGAAACAGCAAAGCAAATAGATTTTTTCAAGCATTTGTAGAGCAGTATTCATACAGCTGAAAGAAGGCTACTACAAAGAAAGCACAATTCCAGCTTTCCCTGCTTAAGAGAAGCTGTGTCAGATTTGGGATTCAGGTGACACCTCAGATTCTCCAGTCACAAAAGTACTCATTTCAAACAGGAAAAAAATATCCTTAAATATTTATCTGGATGGAAGAAAGACATATCCTAGAAAACACTGTTCTGTCAACTCACTTGTAAAGTACAGTGCAACACTCATTGAGACAACAGTAGGTGCCTACAGGTTGCGATATGAAGCAAGAAAAGCTGGTATCAGGGTCTTTTGCTCTTTGCCATTTTCAAAGTGGGAATTCTGGTCAATACACAGTTACTTAACATTTTAAAGAGGCCATCACTTCCCATAGAAACCAGAACAGGCAAGCCAGCACTAGGGCTTTAAAGTCAGTGTCCATACATCGCTAACTAAATTCAGTGTTCAAATTCAAAATTAATCTGTTGTGCTACACTGTAGGAAAAAGAAACTACATTTCTGTCACTGCCTAACTCTAATGTATTACAGAAACACCTCAAGAGGAAACCGTAACTGATGTTTCAGACTCACAAAAAGACTGGAATTTCCAATAAACATAAAGGTTCAGTTTATAAGCACAGCTGTGCACTGATGTTACCACCATTAGCAACATGATATTCACATTTTATTCGGTTGTAGAACATACTTGGGCAAAGTCACATTTGTGTATTTTCACTGTGGATTCATTTCACTGCTCTTTCTTCCTAATCTCCTTGCAAGACAATATTTTATGATACATTAGCTTGATACTGTCCTTCACAAATTTGATTTCCAGTTTTATTACACTAACCATACAGGCCCCCATATTCCTTTCACCAATACATAGCTTTACTAAACGCCTGTAACATGAACTCATATCATTATTTAAGAAAGATGGTATGTTTCTCCAGGATACCATTAAACCAAAACTTTTGGGTAGCATAACTACCACTACATACACCTGCACCCTGATACACATGGGCAGACAGCTCGGAATCCTACATCTGTAAAAGTTTTGAACGCCTTGGGAAGGAATGAGTTTGCCTCTCAGCTGCTTCCAGGGCAACTTGACACTCTCCATGTACACTTCTGAATTCTCAATGAGAGAAATCTGCTTTATAAGCAGTTACATTTTCTCTCTGACCTATTTTTTTTTTCAAATAGCACCCATTTTATGTTGTAGCTTTGAGTGGACAATCACTAGCAACAATTTTGAGAAATGGCATCTTCCCAAAGGAAGAAGAGTATTGGATGACACCAATGTCCTGTTGTTAGTTTTGACTCATTCTGTCACTCACACCCGTAATATTTTGGGTTCCTGATATTTCAGTCATCCTTTGATGACTTTGGTACTTCAGGGTTGCTCCTTTTCCTTTTGCTAGTCTGTAGCAACACCTTATACTTCTCTATAGCAAAAGTCATCAGCCAAGACAGATAAATATCCAAGCAAGATTCTTTAAGAGACAGAAAATAGAGAATACTTAGGTACAGTAGGTTTACAAACCTGACTAATACTTCAGATTTACGTATCATATTAATGCTACATATTTTTCTTCACAATATTAACAAAGTGCTATCTTTTTTCCTACTGGGAAGGGTCACACAACTCATTTTCTGTCAAAGGCCAGAGAGAGATGCTGTGGAAATGCCAGGGTCACGATCCAAGTACAACATATCTTTTATTATGTTTTACTTACAGTTCAGGAACATGACTGCCTCACCAACTGGGAGCAGTATGGACTAATAGGGAGGTGCAAGGTATTATTTTTACATTAATGAACTCAAATTAAAGCATTATTGGTCTCTACATCAAGGATTAAAAGCCACAACACTACTCTCATCTGAAGCCTGCCTAGCTCTCTGCACACTATACGCAAGGGCAGGTGGGCATCAGATACAAGGTAGTTGGCTCTTGAAGGACCCTGCTAAGATCTTTCTATACAGGTTAACATCAAGGACTTATGGAGCCACACAGGTTCAGTACTTCAGTTGTACAGCAGCAGAGGAAAAATGACAATTTCTATCAGAAATCTACTCTCAAAAGGGAACAAAAACTTGTGCCAGGCCATCAGTGAAGGGTTTGCTGCTGAACAGCTCCATAGTTAGAAGAGCTGAAAAGAGCTGGAGAGCAATGGCACTCTTCTAATCTAGTTTCTAGCCAGAGAACATCCACTGGCAGTGCTAGGCAGTTGTTCCAAATACTACAAATTTGCCCAAGCTTCCCATTCTCCAGGCTCTCAATTTCAGCTGCCAAAAGCTACAACACAATCTTTGCTTCCTCAAATGACATTTCTCATCGGATCAATTCAGCATTCAGCAGCATCGTTTTAGAAGGCTGGTTGCTATGACAATGCTTTGTGTTGTTCTGTTAAATGATGTCAATTCATTGGTAGAAAGAACTAGCTGTTTGATGCCTTTAGTACTGCTCTTATCAAGAATCAGAACAGTGTTGGTGAGCTCAGGAGGCTTTAATGTACTTGTGGAAATCATGAGCTATACTAAAGGAATTTTCAACATCCTACAGATATTTTAAGTGCAAGATGCTTGCTTTGGTTTGTTTTTTTTTTTCTGAACACATTTCCCTAACCATAAATACATTTCCAGCTGGCTATATTTGTTTTTCAGAGCCTGGCTTCTGTTACTGATTTGTCCCAGTATGATCTTGAAGCTGAGTAGAAGACAGACAATTCAGACTTGTAAAAATAACAAGACAAAAACAGACTGCAAAGAGATAGGTTTTCAGAAACAGAGAAGGAAAGGGAAGAAACACCCATCAATAACCATTTCATTTGAAAACATAATTCCAGCTTTTCATCATAATGGCTCATTTAAGATGGACAAGTCCAGAAACTAGTAAATATGCTGCTGGAATTGCTGCAGACTAATTTCAAAAGCATTTCATATTAGAGTATCCAAATAAAACTAAATCTGTTTTAGTTTTTGGTAACTTACTCCACCCCTCTATCTCCTTCCTCTCCAATCCTTCATTTGAACTGTCAAATGTAAGAAGCCATAAGCTCCTACACTCTTGCAGCAGTGTCTTGCATTTTAAAGGCAAAAAGTCTGAAAAATCAAGCTTGCCTTGAAGTCTTTACCATGCCTCACATGGACTTGTAAGATTAGTATATCAAAAGGTAGGGTAAAGAATTGCTCCTGTTTATTGTAAGAGTATTCTGGTATCTATCTGTGCTCTCACCCCCTGCTACAAACACCCCCACATGTTTGTGTACATGCTTGTACACAGAAACTATGAAATATAGAGGAAATGGACAAAAATGTAGATGAACACACCTTGGTTAGGGCTGCTCTCAATCACCACCATCTTGGAGAGTAAGTCTGTACTTACAGGCTTTTGTCAAAACCTGCAGTTGGCACACTGGTCACTGCTGTTTCCAAAATCGTCTTCCTTTTCTACCCCTGTCCTAGTTTCCACCACTGCTGCCTTTCATTCACTTTCAGATTTCTACTTGTCTGCAGCAACAAATCTGTTCATTCTCTTTGGAAGCTTTGAACATATTCCCCTCATAGAATCTTTGCCTTTGTCACTCGCCTTATGCTTCTCTTACTCTAGTCTTGAAAGTAAAGGAAACTGCTTGAAGTAAATTCTCTCTTTGCTCTTTCCATAACACCTTTCAAGATGCCCCTATTCAAAAGGGATCAGGCAAACCAGACCTTCCAGTCATCCCATCTGTGTAGCACCTTATGATAATACTGACTCCTCAGTCTTTTTGGCAAGGATTTGAGTTTAGCACTTCTTAATCATTATGCAATGCCAGACTCCTTCCAGAAAACCCCAAAGCATTCAGCAATCTTCTCCCCGCCCCGAAATATATCTGAAACCAGAAGTGGGTATTTCACATATTTGGATATTACCACATTTCATTATCTTACTGTTTACTCTCCAGCTCTTATCTATGGAGGTATTTACACCATACCTCTCTTTTAAAAAAATATCTTTGCTTTAAGAAGATACTTTTGAATATTTATCTAAATTAAGAGAAGTGAACATGTTAATTTTTACATGAATTATCTATAAAGTTACATGGCTTCCTCAGCACAAAGATTAGGAAGTGCAAAAGAGCAATTGGAGGAGAGAATGATTTCAGAAGCAGAGCTGACTCTTTAAAGTTCTTGTAAAACTAGAACCTGAGAGATGCAGAAGGATAAACTGTGATAGAACAAAAAGATTGATATCAAGTATATTTAAATTTGCTGGTAGTTTATTTCTGGTAACTACTGTTTTAATTACAAGTTTCCTGGTTTCTCTGGACATAATGAGTTCAATAAAACACAGCAAATAAATTTGATGGGAATGCTGGAGGTTGAAATCATCCTTCCTCCTAAACTGCAAAGCCATTTAACATGCATGAGAGAAACTTCCCTAAGGCTAAGTGCTAGGTGAGGATTCACATCAGCATGCTAACAGGATCATACAGCAACACTCTGATTTAGCAGGACTGCGATTGCAGTTGTGACTGTACATATTAGCCAACAAATTAGGCTAGAAGTCAGTCTATCTATCTATCTATCTATCTATCTACCAGTAACTGAAAGGTAACAAAAAAAGAAGTTCAAAAGTCTTTCCTACAGGTAAACTGTCAAACAAAATTATTTCCATAGCAGTTGTGGAAATGTAGTTTAAGAGATTGTAAATAAACAGCAGGGCCTCTGCATAGGAAGGCCTCATTCAAATCCTTCTCAAATTTGCTCACATTCAGTATTTCAGATCAAATAATTTTCTAAAGATTTAGTTCAAACTAAATCACAACAGGATCATGAGGACACTTAGTTAAATCTGCAAAGCTCTCCTACTTAACACATGCAGTGGTCCAAGATGTGTTCCAGATTAGCAATGTAAAGTATCCACAAAATAACATTTCACATGGACGTGGATGACATGCTCAGAGCTCTGTTTACTTATGTAGCCGTGGCTGCAAATTCAGCCTGGGACAAACCATGCTCCAATTCATTTTTATAAACATCATATCCAGTATTGCCAGAAGCTGTGAAACGCAGGGAATCTGGTGCCATTTCTGGCTAACTATTAGTGGGAAATACTACATCCTACTAACCCTCAGATGGCAATTTCACAGCAAATCCAGTATTTAGGAATGGAAGAAAGAGCTCCAAGTACATCTGCACCATTTACCACCCTGTACTCTGTAAGAGTACTCTTACGTTTAGAGCACAGTTTTTTCTTGCCAAGTAGCAGTTTAAAGAATGCCATGCAATTAGGATTTGTAAGTTGCACAAAGAACTGAGCTCCTTTGTAAGAAACAGTAATAATCATTTACACTGCATAAGGTTTCCTACATCAAGCAGCCATTTTCACAGTGGTCAGAGTTTGGCCATATGATAACAAACTCATCATGAGAACTTGGGACCTTCAGTTCAGACTAAAATATTTAACAGGCTGCTTAATTACCAGCTCCTGTCTGAGGAAGCAAGAGCTTTGTGTCAGACACTGCTATCGCATACACTGCATGGTCAGCCACAAAGTTATCCTCAGTATTTAGATTTCCAACTCTGGGAAAATACATCTTAGTATTGAAGTTAGAAGCCATGATGTGAAGACTTCTCTATCTGCAAGATTCGGAATTGTGACAGTAAGAAACCTGAGTCTGAATTTACTTTTTTACCCTTAACTACTTCAACTCAAAGATAACAGTGCACATACCAGTAAAACCATCAACTTCTGCTTAAATAAGAATCCAGTGAATAAGTTTATTCCTTAGGAGACTTTTTTCTTTTTTTTTTTTTTTTTTTAATATAAACAGGAAGACCAAAGGTTCAAATAAAGGCAACAAAAAAATCTCCTTATTTTAGGCTTGGAATGTTGGCAGCTGCCACAGGGTCATAAGGGATAATATAATCCATTTTATTCAAGCTTTACATTCCAGAAGACCAGCAATCACAACTGGAGTATTAAACTGAAGTATTAAGCAATAGGACTCCTCATATCCTTCTATTTTTTTTTCTTCTTACATTTAAAAGAAGAATTATACCAGAAGAGCTGCATTCTGAAGAAAGCATGAATATTTGCTACACGGATTTTTTCCCTTACTCACTCTGATCCCACTAATAGATATATATAACATGAAGGGAGTCTGTATTCAGTACAGGTAACCAGTCTGTCTAAACTTTTGTTTGGCTCTTTGGAAAAAATGATATAAATTCAGAGCTTACATACCCCAAAACACCCTCACTTTTGTTTGGATGTAGTCAAACTAATTTTCTGAGCAGACGGTGCTATCAAACAAAACCAGATGATTCAAAAATAAGGCACTGAAGGTAAACTTTTATAGAACTTAAAAACAGCTGGAAGGGTAACATTTGCATGGGTATTTTTTTCTAGTCTGTCCAGGACATCACTCATTTTTTTCCTAAGTAGTGTAGAAGCAAATCCAAAGTGCCAAAATTAACACTAATCATTGGGAAAATCTTCTGAAAGAGAAGGAAAAAAAGTCATAAATGTAATACCTGATGCATCCAGATGTCAAGCATCTTAATCATCACCAGGCTTCATCCTCATTTGGGCTTGCATCTGTGCAATCATCTCCTGCATGCGGCGCAGCTGTAAGAGAAAAACACCCACATGTTTAAAACAATTTCATGAGGAGGCCAAAATCCAGGAAATTTCTCTTTTTTTTTCTATAGTAGAACACAAGTCCCATTGGAAAAGTTCACTTAATATACATAATTTAATACTTTGGTTTTCCCATCCCCAATTCCTTAGTGCATTAGCTCCAACATTCACAAAAGATTTACAGATTTGTAAGGGTACTTAAAATGAAAATTGAGCAATAAAATCCAAATCGTTTGAAGCCAGCTATGCTTGCAGACCTGGGAATCTACAATGAAGAAAACATGCCCTTTAGGTGTGTACAGAGTTACACTGTTGGGGTAAGCTTGATACAAGTGCTCTTTTGTTCCAATACAAGTGCTCAAAGCATGTCATGCGTGAATACTCGTCTTGTGGCTAACCAGAGAGCTCTGCAAATTTGTAACAGTAACAACCGAACATGTAGACAGAATTTAAAAACTACTTCTAAAAAGAAATAGAAAGATGTTTAAAAAATTTGGAAAGACAGACTAAACACACTAAGCACCAATATTTCTACATCTAAACAAAGACTTTTCCTGGAAGCAACTGTTTTCTTAAAGCATTTTCTTATTACACTTGTTAATTTCTATCTCATAAAAGGCCAGTTATTATATAATGTTTTTTTTTCCCCAAAACACCCCCCATTAATTTAAACAAAGTTTCCAAAGTATGAGAAGCACTAATACGGATATTCAAAATGCATATGAAAGTACATCTAATTTGATTTACAAATTAGTATTTCCTTCCAGATGCAGGTGGGGAAGCTGCACAGACACAATTGCAAGTGCCCTGTCTTACAGACTGGAGAAGAAAAAGGCTGTGATTTCCATGCACATTGTATAGAGCATGAGTCCATCTCAAACTGGAGATCATGAAATTACCTGAGGCTTGTATGGCAAATTTTCATTATTCTAAGCATGATTGGGTAGATTTTAATATATCCGGCTTTTCTTCATTTATTTTTGGATGGTAGGGGGAAACTCTTCAACTCTAAAAGCACTATGTTAAGCAACTATACTGTATTTTCATCCAGCCAATGACATTAACTTTACGATACTAGTTACTCCATCAGTTTCAATACAAACATATCTACAATAAACACTTGGCTACATGTATGTGGTGCCCAGCTGTTCTTCATTAAACAGAAATAAAGATCACAGAACAAGGAAGAAATAATTGCAAATGCCAATGTCAGTTTTTCTTGCCTGGTCTCAGATACGGATTTGTGAAAGACTAAGAAACTGAAGAGTAACTAAGCAGTTAAAAACTGCACCATAACCAGAGATAACAGAGCTTGCCTAAAACTAGCTGGCTTATATATTGGTACTCATCCTCTTGCTGCAGCAGCACAGGGTTCAGTAGAGGCTAATTGAGTTTCCTGTGACTGCAGCATGGATGCACTCTGACAAAAGGAGGTTAACATAGGGAAAGCATGAGATACAGCTAAGTCTGTAACAATTATTATAGACCCATCTACATCTTTCTGCTAACCGCTTAAAACAAAAGGCTTCTGATCAAAAAGATGTCATAATGCTGCAGGAAGGAGGGGGGAAAAAGCAGAAATTCTCAGAAACGAGAGTTGCTTTGACTCCACAGTCCAAAAAAGGAGAAAAGTTTCAAGGATCAGCTTGTAAAAATGCAAGACACCTGGTCTTTTGAACTGCCTCTCTGCAGATTTACCATCAGAATAAAACTAGCTTTTTGGAAGCTCGCCTACTTGAGTTTTCTCAAGAGCACTCCAAGCTGAGCCATGAAGCATTCCCAAAATAGAAACCATTCAGCAATCACAGGGGAAGATGCTGCTGCACATGTATTATGGTGATTGCTCAAATGCAGAATTTTGCTAATAGCCAACATCATATTTTAAGACTTCAATACAGCATTGAGTATTGCATTTTCTTAACCTTAACTGATAAAAATATGCCCACACCATGAAAGAAATCAGATGGTGCATACAACTGAAACATAAGGCAGGACAAAAGCACAAAGAGACCTCGTCCACTTTTAACATTGAGATAGTAGGAAGATTTTCCATTTTCACATAGTGTTTTTGAGAGCTATTGATGAAGCGTTAGTCTTATCCATTAGCTAAATAACGTCAAGTTTCTGAAGCTATTTTAGCTAATTTGGTAGAAAAACTTACAAGTACAAAGCCTGCTAAAGAACCTGAGCACATTGATGTCTCCTATGGCCATCAGTAATCAAGAAGTCACTGAAGTTTCCTTTTCATAAGGAAAGTCGGCAAAAAAATAAAATGAGAGGTTTTCAAGCACACTTATCTTTCACTGCATCCTGGGCTGCATCAGCATTTTGTTGTAGTATTTGTTGAACATTTGATACGTTCAGACAAACAATCCAGAATGGTTATTTTCTGCTGTAACACTGGCTTCTCAAGAGCTCTAATCAAACTCACAACTAACAGTTTCATAACAGTAGCAGATAACCTATGACTAATGATAGAAACCACACACTAAAACCTGGCCACATAACCACAGGGCTAAAGTCAGAGGTAACAACTTAGAGAGAATGCTCACAAATATCCTGGAGAGGAAATGGTTTGCACAGCAGGAATCCTGACAGCTCTAGTATTAAATTAAAATTAAAAAACCCCAAGACTTATGCTGTATTGTCCTCAAAGTGGTCACCACATCAGTCTCTTCCATAATTCCTCTTTAAGCGGAGGACTGGACAGAAGAACCATTCTGACATGTTACAATACAGACTAAAACCAACACATCCTCACCTTACTAGACCTACTGCATAGACAGATCTTTACTCTTAATAAAGGTGAATGTAAAAGATCACGCAGAAGACTGAAACTGATGTCATATCAACATCTGTGTTCACTGTTGGTGACTGCAAGCATCAAAGGCATAAAACAACTTTGATCTTTCTCAGCAGCAAACCCTCTCCCCTGTAAGAACAGCATTAGTATACTCTGCAGGAACTTGCATGCATCCTCTAAAGAATGGATACCACAACATGACAGCATATGGCTGATGCATATGATGACAGGAAGTTAGGAAACAATGTTTGGAAATCTGTTAAAACAAGTAATTCCTGTGACTTCCCAGATAACAGAAGTCACAGGGTAAATCTAACCTTGGTATAAAACTCCACTTAGTTTACTTATGTCAGGACCAAAATATAGTTCGTGTAACTACTGGCTAGTGCAACACCTAACTACTGTAGCAACACGGAAAGGAAACAAACACTTAAAATGAGATTTAAGGACAGTGTTAAAAGTGAGCTATAGGACTTCTTAACGGCGTTTGGACACACAGCTCTGCTTTTTACCTGTAGCATATTTTGCCTAGAATACCAACAAGTACTACTCCTGTCTGAACAAGGTGAGTGGCTTTTCCATGACAACTCAACAGATTCCACAATAAAATAAATGTTAAAAACTAAAACAATATCTACTTCCCACTGAGATACTTCCCCCCCCCCCCTCCATACCAAGTATGATTATTTCTGCCCATGCCTTTATATAAGAAATTTCATAACGGAAGAAGCTGCAAGAATAGGGCAAGATGGAAAACTGCAGTGGATTTTCTAGTAAATCAGGAAGTTCCCATCATAACTGCTGTTGGTTAAAAATACTTCCAATACCAGAGAGTACAACTAATCTTGTTAACTTCAGACAGGAGCAATACTCCTAACAAATTTACTGTATGGGAAAAGGGGCAACCATTGAGACAAATGTTTTTCATAGGACATATTGACATTGTAAATAGCACAAGTCACTATGGCCACAGCCATCACACTGCATAGGCAGCAAGCATTACTCCTTCCAAGGACAACTCAAAAACACAAAATAAAAGCCATTATCCCCCTAGAAAAAACAACCAAAGAAAACCCCACCACATAAAGGAACATTGTTCTTCATTGCAGCCCCTCTAAGTGATTCCCATTCACAATCAACTACTAATTTCTTCTCATGTTCTCCCAGGACTAACACTAGATCACTTTCTGGAGGAAAGCTGAAGCATTCTGCCTCTCTACATTGGGCAGTAGCAGCCCACAAACACATATTTTCAGAATAGGAATAGGCCCAACACTACAAACTTTAAGGTTGTGCCCATTTATGCTACATCAAAATAATCTCACCTACAGTATATGCACAGCCAGGAACATGCATCCCTTTATTCTTATTTTTACTTCCCAGCTCAGGAAAACAGGTTATCACTTGCAAATGAGCAAGAAGCACAACCAGACTGAGCAGTAAATCCAAAATGACAGATTAGCAATTCCAAGTTGCTGAACTGGGGACCACATCCTTTGGCATAATAAAAGATCATTTAGCCAAAGTGATGTCTTGATAAAGATGATCCTGGCACTAGCCCAAGCATTCATTCCTTCCAAGGTTATATAAACCTCACAAAACTGTAAATAGAACTTCAAGCACCGTTGCTGATGGGAATGCAAAACAGGAGGGGAAATGGATATTTGTTTTCTCTGAAAAGGCCATGGAATGCAAGCCTATTTCCTCTGTGCCTCTTTCCTCCCCAGATCTTTCCCAGTCTGAACCTTAGGGGTGATACGGAGATGAAGGGACTTCATAGTGGCTTATCTACAGAAGATTCAGCAAAGCCTCTTGATCTCTTTGGAACAACAGAATGAAAAAGTTAAAAATCTATTTGTTTTCTTTTTTTTCCAAGTTCTAACCTAATCCTCTGCAACTTCAGCAGCAGCTATTCAGAGGTGATTCATCCCAGATGAAACTTCCAGAGACTGTCTCCTCCAAGAAATTAAAGAGGCCCTTTAAGCCATGTTGTATAAAATGCATTACATACATGTAGTTTAAATACTGTATATATACTTTCCCAGAGTGCCCAGAATATAACAATGTGCCTGACAAGGGAACATTTCCCCCAGTTTCCAGGGGAAATGGTTATAGGAGACTTTTTAAGATGCAAGACTGAAGACAAACTGTCCTATAAGGATACCCAAGTTTCTACTTAACTACTTGACATATGCAATCTGCATAGTTCAAATAACACAAGAAACAGCTATGACTTAAATTCTCAAAGTCTACTGCCTGAATCTTGGAACCATTAAGAAAGAAAAGGAAAAAAAAAAACAAAAACCAAACATAAAACATTCTTTAAAAATGCTCTTGACATTTCCAAAGCATCTGGTATTGCTGGTGCCAGCTGATGGTGTGCTGTGGATTTGCACTCACATCAATAAATGGGAGGCAGTTAGTTTGTGTACAGAACACTTGCAAAGTTCCACTTTCTTAAGTGCATGACCAACAAGTGTGCTCATGCTCCTGAAATAAAGTAATACAGTGATAAAGATGCAGCCCATTTAGCCACCAGCAATTCCTATTAGTAACTACTAGTTATGGCGATAATCTGCTGCTTATGCATTTTGTTTTAGGAAAATTTTTTGCTATATAAGTCAACATGCCAGGGTTAGCCAGTAGCTAACCAGGGTTGGCTATTTTTAAATGTGGATGTTATAAAGGAAAAAGGAAAAGCACAGACTGAAGTAACTATACTTCAAAAATTTCCATGTATGGGAGTCAATCTTTCACCTCAGAAACACACAAAAATGCTTGTAGTTTATTTCTTACTCCAAATCACTGCATATATGCATTGATCTTTTAAGTCATGCCTTCTTGAATTTATGGACTTGGATCCAAGCTGAACTGGATAAAAGCATGAACAGAAAAAACACTCTTCCAACTGGCAGCAAGTCTTATGTTTTCACAATGCAAGCAGTCATAAGCATTGGCAGTGTACTACTTGAATTTAAATGCTAGGCTAAAAATTAGCAGTCTTTAGAACTTTAGCATTAAAATGTTACATTAAAAGGCCCAGTAGTAGTTTGAAATCAGCATAAGAAATAAAAGATTGAAAACACTAAATCCATAAGTTTACTGGTACAACAGAAACACTACGAATTTTGCCGCAATTCAAAATTAAGGTTAAAAATCCCATGATATAATTAATGTGTGTGTTTTTTCACACTCAACAACCTTTTTCTACTCCATAGCCACAAGATAAAAGAAATTTACCAGTAATATGCTGATAGTAAGCCATACACATCTGAAATGACATTAGAATATCAGCCTACCCCAACACACTGTTCAAAGCAGCATATGTAGCTGATAAACATAAACTGATTTCAATATTTAAAAAATAGCAACTATCCTTCTGGAAAATTAGCATACAAACTGGAAGTGATAAATACCCTGCCCACAATCAAGAGACCACATTCTACCTACCATCCACACTATGCAAGCAACTATAAACAAAACACTTTTTATGGGCAACTTGTATGTTCAGATTAGGTCTGCCATTCTTCACAGCTCCAATCTTGTGCTCTGTAGGCAGTAGCTGACGTAAATACTGAAGTTGGAACATAGCATGCTGCATTAAAGAACAACAGTTCCAGAAGCTCCCTCTTACCTCAGCCTCTTTCTGCTGGAGGATTCTATCCTTGTCTACCACTTCTTCTTCAACAGGCCTGTTGAACAAAAGAGCACATTGATGGTATAAGATACAGAAGTAAAAATCTTAAAGAACAGATTCAAGGCTCATATTTCAGCTAATGTAACAACAACAAAAAGGTCTACATGCTTCCAGATTGAGGAAATTTAGACATTCTTAAACACTCTTAAACCTGTGCATCCTTTTAGTAATAAGCTGTCTTTATTTCATGCTCTTGTTATTCATTCTCCATTTCTAAAAACTGGATTTCTTCACTGCTACGGGGATTGTTTTGCTGCTTATTCTAATCAAGAGATTTCCTCCATTATCCATGGTACAAAAATCAATCATTAAAAGAGCTGTGTAGGCTATTTCCTTCCTTCTTTATGAACAAAATGGTTGGCCAAATACTTGCAAAGTATTTTTGAGTGCAAGAATAAGTCACTATCAAAAAAGATGCAGCACAGATAGATGAGAAATGACTATTTACAGGTGGAATTAGTTAGGAGGAAGAGCAAGGCCAATGTCACAGTGGCAAAAAAAGAGACTGCAACCAGAAGCACACACATACTTACTTGCCAGTTCGTTTTAGTCTCTCCGAACGGAAGTTTTCATAGTGCAAGTCTTGGGTCACCTCCTGCAGGTCCTGCATGTGTGTTCTGGAAGATGCAAAGGGCCATTGAACACTTTGTCCTTCTTGCCAAAAGGAAGAAAAACACCCTTTCATCTTCTGTTTTTGTTTTATATACTGGATGTATCTACTGGGAAAATAATCCTTACAGACCATGCCTGCCATAAATCTAGCCAGGGTTCTGCTTTCATGTTATTGGTTTTTAAATTGTACTTCAGTGCCTCACACCAGTATTCTTCAAAGACTCAAAGTATGTTGTCCCCCTCTTGCTCACCAGTTACTTTATAGGAGTTATTTATACCAGTCTCTGCAGCATTAGAAGACTTGGGGAAAGTTATTCAGAAAGATTCATTAATTCCTGAAGTATTTCTTGAATTTTAAGTATTCTTAAGTATAACTTGTAACTGAGAACTAGGTGGAGCTCCTCGACTCACGTAACATTTGACATTGCCTAACGATTTCCAATTGTCAAATGAGGAAAAAAATGCTTGTTGCCAATGACCAGCAGAGGGCAATCCCTGCCCAAGAGAGACTGAAATCAAATCCACAACAGAATTCAATTTCCAACAATAGAGAGACATCATTAAAACAAAGAAAAAATATCACTTATAACCATCTACACAGACAGAATATCTGTATCAGCTAAAATCATAAAGGGGCAGGGTATCATATTCAATAGATTTCCTATATTGCCAAGAAAAATTAGCTTTGCATTTAGAATACTCGTCACAGTTCAATCGCTTTGAGTAGTATTTTAAAAGCCTCTCTGCCCCATCCAATGCACTGTAAGAAAACGTCAACTTATACATAAACCCATCAAAGCAGTTCCCATAAGGCTTAAAAACTGTCATATATATCTAAGCAGTGTAAAACACAGAAAGCTATTTTCCCAAGTCAGAGAATTACAGCAGCAAAACAAGCTGCAGGGGGCTCAAACGTCGCTTACAGAGCCACCAGAGCTCGTTCGGATTTAAGGAGTTCATGTTTTTATAGATCTCCAGTCATTGTGACAGTTACATCACCACAGGAGATGGGATAATTTCACCATTACTCACACCAGCATTGTGCGCAGTTTAAGGAAATCATTGTGCTCTGGATTTTCAACTTCAACAACTCCCCAGGGATACAGACGGCCTCTGATTTTCTTCCCTTTCACCTCAATAAGTTGATTGGAACCAATAACAGCAAAGGGAATGCTCGCCTAGTTGAGACAGAGCAAAACAAGTTACTATTTTTATTTTTGACTGATTACTTTGTTTTGTGATTTGTTTTCTTTTAAAGAAAGCACAAAGAGTTTTAAGTAACAGAGAGGAGAGGGGGAAAGAAATGCTGACAAAGGCACTCTACTAAAATCCTTCCACATCCAACAAATCCTATTCTAGGCAATGCAAACCCTCATTCTTAACACCTGTAGTTCTGTTAGGATCAGTTTGTCTTAGCAGAGGCACGAAAGGAAATGACGCTTTGCTTTAGGAACACTTGACTGTTGTTGAAGTACAGTTTGGGCATAATGTGTCATCTGACATAACATCATGAATGGAAATGAGCCAACAGAAACATACTTCAGATACAGATTAAAGTAGCTGGAGAGAGAGTTTCAGATACATTCTTCAAGCACCTTTGCCAGTATCACAGCACAAAGAGGAAATTACTTCAGTAAAACCTTTATTATCTGCTCTAACAAGAGGAAAGTTGTTAATTAGTATAGTAACCATAACACACAGACATTTGCTTGCTTGTTAAAAGGTTTGAGACAGAAAACAGACTGCAAATCACAGTTCTTGGTGAAGAGTTGCTTACACTTAAAAGAAGAAAAGAAATTAAAAATGCGACACGCTGCATTTGGAATTGTGAAGACGCAGAGACTGGAATCAAAAGGATTATAATTCAGTCAACATCCAAAGAAAACTTCAATTTTCAACACAGTTTCAAGGAATAAAGTATATTTAAGCATACTGTAGGCTTGAAGAACTACTACAGCAAACCAGTAAGTTAGGAGAAAAACCTGCCTTTAGAACTCTGGTTTGTTCTTTAAACTCCTCATCTTCATCAGAATCTGCATCAGGGAGCTGATAAATCCTAATGCCATGCTCAGAAATCTCATCCAGAACCTGAAATTTACAAAAAAAGGAAGCAAAATAAATTCTTATTTCATCACAGATGTGTTAAGTTAAAAACACATACATTCGATTTACTAGTTTGTCACACCTAGAAAACTCAGGATGCTTTTCTGCTTAGAAATAATCATGAGCAGCAATGCAGTTTTAGAAAACATAGCAAGTAAACCATAAAAAAAACCAACAAAATGGGCTTACATGGAGCATAACACAGAAGCAGAAAAAAACAATGTGAAGTTAATACGAAATAATAAGTAAAAACAATGAATTTGAAGGTGTCAGTTAGTTGTAGCATCAAAACCATACAGCCCATATCAAAGTATATTTTTGTGTATTTCTTAGGCACAAAAATATAGAAGACAGTGCCTCTTGAAGCAAAAAACACAAAAGCTTGAACCAGAGAAAGTTATTCAAAATCCACTGAGACAAAAACCATCCAAACTCAGTGTTCTTTATTGCCACTAATGTCCAAGATTAACATAAAAAAATGCACTATTCTGTATTCCTGTATACATTCTTTTCCTAATGAAATCACTGCAGGGGTAAGCAGCTAGCATAATGCCAGGCCTCTGGCAGTTTCCAAAGGTGGTACGAGTCAATCCTTTCCTCAAAACTGAAGAGAATGCTTCTGGTGCTGTACTATTCAAAATATTTAAGTCAGAAATCCCATCAAATGCACTGACAAGATTTTCTTTCTCTACAGAAAGCATGGTGGTATGAGGACAGCCATGAAGAACGCCGAGATTCCACAATAACTCTCTTCAAAGGGAACTTGTCTACCTCAGCAGAAAGTTAACTCTGCAGACTTCCTAGATTAGTATTCCCTAATGAGTTGCAACTGTAACCCCACAGCCAGCATTGAACCAAGCAGCAGCACTACTGCAGCAATGAACTCTTACAGTAAAGTCTGAGCAAAATCAGGATAGACGCTGAGGTAATCAAAACAGCTGTTTACAATAAAACAATCCTTCAGACCACTGGAAGAGGAATGACCATGTATGAACCACAGCTATTCCCATGACAATATTTTCCTGCCAGGTATATAAACATCCCACGCACTCACACACGCGCACACACAGAATAAAGTGTTTGAGCCCCCACCTACACAGAGAGCAATACTTTTAAAAGAAGGAAGAAATTTGGGGATAAGCATTGCCAAGAAACTATCAACAGTTACGTTCACCCAATTACATCTAAATCAGTGCAGGTTGTTCTGTTTGACAAAATGGAAGACAGTTGAATTGTCACCAAATGATAACTGAAGATGCACAGCTGGGATAGGTGGGGCAGCGCTGCAGTGCGATGCCTTTAAGCAGCTGCAGAAAGCAAGAAAGCACATTTAACCTGGCTTAGATCTTACAGATAAAATTCAAGTGAAACAATAACGGGAAAGCCAACAGCAAGGGGTGCTAGAATAATATATTGCAGCTGTTAAACCTAGTGCTTTCCTGAAAGGAAAAAGAATTGCAATAAAAACAAACTGTATTTTATGCTCCTAACAATGTAGCAGCATTTTGCTTCTTCAAATCTGAATTTTATTGGCCTCAGACGGTTCTGTGTTCCTAAAGATTAGCCTTCCCATGGGAAATGAAAAAAAGAGTCAAAATATTAGTTCCCCTCTCATGAAGTCATTCTTTTGAGCAGGTTTCCTTAGCAGCCGTGCATGGCACAGCCTGTGAAACTGCCTTGCATTTCTTCCCACTCAAGAGTTTTAAAAAAATAACTTTGAATTCCAGAAAGACCAAACAGGAATTACTCCAAGCTGGGTTTCCTTTGCAAGCACCACAAACTGATCTTGCTGCAAGCGGCAAAACAAAAACATTTTACTTTAGATTGATGGCCAAATGGCTGAAACATCTGAAAAAAGTAAGACTTCAAGCTGCGTCAGCAGAGCAGGATTTTGATTCTTACTCTTGATTAGAGATTCTGTCAGCCAAGATGCCAAGAGTTAGAACAATATACAGTAGCTAGACTTTCAAAGCTTTGGAACCACATTATACATTTGACTTAATATAAACTCACAGTTTGTAGAGTGACCTCTGCCAGAAGCACAAAAATAACGAAGACGTGTTTACCTGTTTCCTAACCACTCCGTCAGAAGTGCCATTCATCTCACTGTCCATCTATGTATGTCCAGACTGTTCTGAAAATTGTCAGTTAAAAGTATTTTTGCTTGAACTAGGAAGAACTAGACACAGAATATGTCAACTAGGATTCATCTCCATCTTCCATAATAAAACCTACATCATAAACCCTCAATCTAACATCATTCACAGAATTGTACTGAAAACCAAGCAATTCCAAATTCACACTGGGAAACACGTTCACTTGCACTACTGCCATGTTTCAGGTTAAAATTCAGCAATAACACCACACAGAAGTAAATGTCAAAAGCAGGTGTACTATGCTATGCTTGACCCTAAGACCCCAACATCAAACAGCAGAAAAAAGCACAAAACAATTACAGCAAGTATTGAAACCTGGTAAGAGTATGTTGTTCTTCATTTCACCTAGGAATTGATTCTGTGAAAGATGACTGTAGCTAGAAGCTATTTCTATCAGTTTATTTCATGTATTCAAAATGACAGAGCAGAACATTCAGATTCCCAGAGAATTATATTGTAAAATAATGAACATGAAGCAGGCATTAAACATAAAATCTGTCAACATCATTCTGCTATCAAATGCTGAACAAAAAAATAAGTACCTATGAAAACTGAGCCTGATGTACACTGCTGAAAGATCAAATAGAGTTTCTTTATAAAAAGTAGCAGCTCCACAAACAATATTACCATTAGATAAAAATCTTTCACCAAGTCAGTACAGCCACTGAAAAAGAGAAGCAATAAAACCAGCAGAAGCAGCCACATCTCTGGTTTCTTGTTTCCCTGAGTTCTTTCAATTTGCTCACAGCACCTGTCATCTCCTCAGTATTTGTGGAACAACAAAATAAAAGCTACAAAGCCTGAACAGAATTATTCCCTGGAAGATCTAGAGGTCCTTTTTAAACCAGTGAATGACCTTTTTTCTGTCCTCTTTTCACCTAGCTCATCATAGAGCTGGTCACTTTTGTATAAACAGCTCTTGCCACCTTCAGTGAATGTTTGTCTACACTGCAGACAAGGTTCATCCAGTCACAACTGCCCTCACTTTAAACTTCCTCAGCTACAGAGGATTTATTCCATTCCTCAGGCAAGTTTTCTTTACATCACTGAGCTTTATATAAACACAACAGCAATACCAGCAGTACCTCACCTTGGCAAATTGCAGTTGTTTACATGCCTGCACAAACCACAGTTACACCTTTTGTGACACTGGTCCACCCAAAAAAAACCCCAAACAAATCTTCTGAATTTAGGTTGAGATCAACTAAATGCTGGTTTGTAAGTCTGATTTTAACTATACTATTTTCCCAGTTAAATAAAGCTGTACTCCCTCAAACAAAACAAAAACACACCCTCACATAAAAGCCCTTGGAATAAAGATCCAATACCCATTCTAAAGGACTACTGAAAGCCAGAGGGTCATAATCAGAACATTTGTCATGCCCTCAGTGACAAATCAAAAAGTGGTAGTATAAAATGTTATGAAGATATAACATAAAAGCTATCATTTTACCATGAAAAAAATTATTTGCAGAGTCTGGTGCAAAGTGTAGGCTGCATTTTAGAAGTACTAATTATACTGCTCAAGGCATAAGTTATTAAACTTGTAAAAATTCACAGGCATTGTAGGGTTCAAATCTGTTAGACTTTACAAGTGAATGTACTGGGCTGGAGGCAACAGAACCTTACTTGTGGTCTCAAATTTTACTAAGACACCTCTCAGCATAATAGAGTCTCACCATTCCTTTGTTTAACAAGGTACATGAAGTCAGTCTGAATCAAAGAGGATAAACAAGGGAAGATTAAATATTTACATTCCTTAGATAAATTATTCTATAATGAGATTAAACAGGAATTAGATTTAAGGTAAAAAACTTGTACAGCCACAGATTTGTAATTTATTTCTGGAGAATTCACTGCAGTGTCTTATTTGGCAGAGGCTGGGCTGCCTTGGAAAGGTTTGACAAAAAAAGCCCTTCAAGACAGCAAGTAAACCTTCCAGTGCAAAAAGATTAATTTTAGTACCACTGTCTGGAAAGACTTTCTCCAATGCAATCCAGAGTACATCCTTGTCTTTCACATGAACAGACAACTTAGTAGGAAAAACAGATACAAGACATAAATTTTTCCATAACAACGGAGCTACAAAAAGCATCCTGCTAATATATTAGCCCAACTGTCCTGCCTCTACATTAGGGTTTTAGTTTGTGTCATGGGTGCACTTACGAAGCAAGTTACCAGTCACCTCGACTAAACCATATTTTCCTACAAACCACATAGCACAGATAAAGCACACAAACCAAGTTTCTTTTGAATGAAACTAATGATATTATCTCAGAACATATCTAATGCACTTCCATGAGTAATGGGTATTCAGTGGACTGGACTAAACAAGAGCTAGTCTGAAACATCTCCATTACATGCACTTCAGGATGACCTGAACCCTCACTAAACAGTTTTGCTCAAAACCTGCTCAAAAACTGCTTGCTAAGACAGATGAAGCCAAGAAAGGTCAGGTTCTCAGCCAGTGCCACTGGTAAAGCACATCACTCTGCAGTGAAGATTTCCCACCTCACACTTCCTGAACATTAGGTGTTTGGCCAATACCACTCACCCCTCTTCAGTTTGAATTTATTTTATATTTGGCTTTAACATTTTATGTGTTGCATTGCACCCATGATCAAGTATTAGACCTACTCTTCTCTTCAGCCTTTCTCTCTCCTTCAGAGTCAGTGTGTCAGCCTTGGCAATCACAGGGACAATGTTGACTTTTCCGTGAAGAGCCTTCATGAATTCTACATCTAGTGGTTTCAGCCTGGATAAAAGAGGGGTAGGGGGTTTGTGGGTTTTTGTTTGCATTTATTTTATTTTTTTAACAAACAAAATGTATTAAAAATTATTTCAGTATCTACAGAAATAGTTTTTCCAGAATAAATTAAGTAAGAGCACTTGCTTATCAGCTTGGTTTTGTACAGGCTGAATTGAAATTAAAATTATTCCTATATGATAAATAGGATATTGCATTATTTCTGAGTGATAAACAATGTTAATACTGAGTGCTACAAAACAACATTGAATGCCAAAAAGGGGACAAAGCAGAGGAGAGCGTTAATCCCCAGAGACCATTTTAATTGCATTGGCTAACTGATAGTGTGTGAAGTAACTCAACATTAAAGTTACATTTCCAGTTCAAGTAAAGAATGAATTTATGAACAAGATATAATGCCCTAAACTACAAGAGCTCAGGAGTTTTTACTTACCCATGCCCAAAGGGAGAGATGAAGTAAAAACAGCAATGGACTCTGTTGTCTATAATGTGGCGCCTGTTTAGACCGCTCTCATCATGAAGGTATCTTTCAAACTGGTTGTCAATGTACTGGATAATTGTTTTGAAGCTGTGATATGGAGGAAGGGGGAAGAGAAAGAGAAGCATCATAGATCAGCTTTAAAATAATAAATAATTATGAAAAGTTAAGAACAGGAGGAGAATCATACTTTTATTAAGAACAGTTGTTACAAAAAGTCAACTTCTAGCATTGTGTCTAGTATTGAAAGTATCTTGATAATGCAAAAAGATACTCTGACAGTAACTACTGAGTGTTTATTCATGCCTAGAGCTACTATAAAGTGTTACTATGTCCATTGGATAAAAAAGTTCAAGGGCAAGCTCAGAAAAAAAAAAAACACTCAGAGATGAGACAACACAGGCAGGAACAGATGATTGATATTTTTTCTGCTTTTTGGGGGTAGGGGATGAGGAATTGTTTTTAAACCAACTGATAAATGACATATCCAGGATATCCTCTTGATTTACAGCCCTGACCTAGAGCTAAGTTTCTATAGTTACCTATGAAAATTCTAGTATTCCAGTCTGCTTGAATTACACACAAATACATTTGGAAGTCATGCACATGAGCATCACATGATTTATTAAGCTATTTTTGTTACCTTAAAGACTCCTACTCTGTTGGCAAAGAAAAATAATTCCTGCTTAGTTCAAGGCAATTTGAAATATGCCCTACAAAGATGTAAAGGAATCCAAAATTTGAACACATAGATGAATCAAATACAAAAAGCTGTGACTAGAAAAAGAAAACACAATGCATTACTAAGAAGATTGGGTTAAGATATTCCAGAGCATGGAGACACCTGCAAACAACATTAATATAAAAGGACACTTTATATTAAGTGCTGCTGGAAAAGGGAAATGAACACACTGATGAAGATAAGATTAGGCAGATAATTGTGTGTCATGGACATATCTTAAACTACTTGAGGAAAAACTGAGCAGAAAACCTAGCTTGAAAAATAACATTTCTATTGTTGAGAAAGCGCAAATCTGACCAGTGAAATTTAGGGAGGAAACATACAAGAGAACACAACACAAATACTCGAATTAGTAATCTGGAGAATGAACACATAGAATGATGGCAAACACTGAGACAGCAGAGTTCACCCTTACGCTGCTTGGCTATAATGAGGATAATGAAAGGACGCAACATGAATGATGGAAGAGATCTTGGAGGGAAATTGATTTTCCAAAGTTGAGCAAGCTTTTGAATCTAGGAGGAATAAATACATACACACAAAATTATATTTGCAAGATTTCTAGGTCATACCACAGAAGACAATGCAGCAAAACATGTATTAATACTGAGTTTTGACCTTAGTGCTGCTCAAGTCTTTAAGAGCCAGCATCTAAATAGATAAATATGTTGAGAAAGGACAACAGGGTTTACGCTCCTGTTGACCTTTGCTACTCTCCTCTCAGCTGGTGAAAGGTAATAAGACTGAAGACGTATAGATATTAGGACAGAAACCAAGAATGAACAATGGGAAAGCAACTATCACACATTTCTCTGGCAATGTAATCAGTTTACGTGCAGTTTTCTAGCTCTAACAGCTATAATTTTCCCTATTAATATGGCCTTAGTGTCCTGTACCTCCTGACTTCCGGGAAACACCTGGCTTATACCACTGTGCTACCATTATTTAGGAGATAGCACAT
This sequence comes from Melopsittacus undulatus, assembly GCF_012275295.1. Taxonomy (NCBI): domain Eukaryota; kingdom Metazoa; phylum Chordata; class Aves; order Psittaciformes; family Psittaculidae; genus Melopsittacus; species Melopsittacus undulatus. Next base: position 14,510,154 of record NC_047538.1, on the reverse strand, counting down.
CCTGTATTGTAACAGCAAACAACACAACCATTGCACTTAAGCCCACTGGGAGAAAATGAGCATTACCAAGCTGCCAAAACCCACAAAATCAAATTAAAATAAGCCAGTAAAAAATAAAGAAAGCTTGCAGCAGCCATAAAGGAGTTAAAGAATGACCTGTGACACTGTGACCAAGAAGAAATGAGGCCTGTGATCTGCAATATCTAACAAGTGAATATGTAGACTGGTTTTGTCACTCATCCTTTTGAGGCCAGATTTGATTCAAATCTGTGCATAAAGCAATCTTTTTTTCTCCCCCTCCTCTCCTTAGATCCTTTCTTATCTGTCTTATGAAAGATACTGCTTTAAGGACACACTTCCCTCACAATCCAATTGTCCACATGCATGGACCAGCCATCCTATGCTTCAAACCTCTTATCACAACAAATTTTGCTATTCTACGAACACATGCCTAAACAGATAAAAAGAGCATTCCCAAGTATAATTTGAGTCTAGATTACAGAACTCAAGCTAGCATGAAAGCTTCACACAGAATCTAAAATATTACCACTATATTTAACTGCAGTTAACATTCACCTTTCCTTAGGGGCTGTTTTAAGTTCAATAGCATTCAGAAAACAAAAAATAATCTACTTTAGAGAATTCATTGTACTAAGTCTAGAAATAATTTCCCAATCCAACACTGTTATTCTTCTAATCCAGGAGGCCTCCTGGACAAACTCCTGACAACATATAATCCTTGCTACTACTTCTGGGATGGAAAGTACATTAAAAAATTGACCCCAGCTCCCATCCTTGAAAGTCAAACTCTAAAATTAAACTCTTTCACCGATGCAAAGCCAGAAACCAAAAGCCATAAAACACCTATGCAGAAGAAAGATATTTGAAACAGTCTCAGCAATTGCTGCCTCCTAACAGACATTGTACCAGTTTGATTTACCCCTGTTCAAAAATAACCTTAGTAGAATTCATCACGCTGAAGAACAGTCCCTCTGCACAAATTACAGCTGTCCCAAAGAAGTGCTTTATAAAACTTGGATTGAGATCAGCACCATCTACTGGTTAACCTCAACTGCAGCGAACACAAACATGGATTCAAAACCACAAATTTGCTGCTTCCTCTGAACTAACAAGGAAGGAAGGTAGCTGCACTGGGTCAGTCTTGACTACAGTTTGAAACAAAGAGTCTATCCATCCAAGTCTCTACGATATCCTGTGAAGACTTCATCAAAATGACATTCATCAAGGCACGGACAAGGTCTTTTCATGCAATATAAAAACAGGACTAGAAAGACATAACTAAAACAAACTGTGTCTTTTTATTCTTTAGTATATAGGTACTATCTGTTCCCATAATATATTTTCATGTTTAAGATTTGTCATAGAAAACTACGTATAAACCAGTAAATTGTTCTACTGGGTCTGAATCATCATGGAATAACTCTGTTTAGTAAGCCTCCAAAAAAGAAAGGGGAAAAATCTGAACACGTACGTCTCTCTGAAACATCTTAACAGAATAAACAAAGGGCATTAAAACACAATCAACAGGAAGAGCTCTATGTAACACAATACATGGGCTGCAGAGCTCTTAGCTCCAGCGGAAGGAAGCTCTAGTCAACAGTGCACAAAATAAGCAAGGCCATGCCGCAGTCCAGAAAGATGCCTTCATGTTACTCTGAAGGATCCCTTTTTTTTAACTTAATGAAGTAGGAAAAGTGGGAGGAAAATAAAAGTCCCACTGCAACTTCACTTCCAAATTTTCATTTAGTGTATTATATAACTTCATTGCCCTCACTTCTGCTGTTTCTACAGTATGCCACTGGAAGAAAAGAAAAACCATGTCTGATAAGAACATTTTTCAGAGTGCTCCAGATAACACAGCATTCGGTCAAGAAAAGAACACAAAACTTTCTATTGGCATTATAGATGTTTATTTTATCAGCTGTTTGCCTCCTGCCTACTCATTGCCTTATAGAACGCAAATCAAACAGTATTAGCTTTATGCTCCCTTTCTCTGCACAGTGACACTTTGTTTTTCTTAGGACTACCCCACACACATCACAAAAAATTGCCAACAAAAACTAAAGGCTAAGCAAAATAAATATTGTTAGCACTTCTTAAAAGACAGGTACATAAAAAAAATAATCAAAGTTTAGCTCCTAGCTGTACTGGAATAATTCAGGCATCCTAGAAGCACATTAACATATCTCATCTTTATTTGGAAAAAAGCTACCTCAAGATCAGTTCTCCACAATTAAAGGGAAGTGCATCATGATGATGATTTGGAAATTACATTTATGAACAATCTTCCTACCTATTTTACCATTTTCTTTCTTCTTGATCTTTATTCTAAACTGATTGTCCATGTTGTGTGTACCTGCAGATAATTACTTCAGCTGTTAAAGACTAACAGCAATATTTAGACCAGAGACAGCTAAAGCAGTAACTACATCATTAAAAAATCAATTCTACTGGAATTGTTAGTAGTACACATAAAGCACAGGGAATTAAAGGTACCATATTAAAAACCATGGAAACTGGGTGGGCCAGAGATACAGAAAGTAAAAGACAAACGAAAAAAATCCCTTCTGTCAGAGGCAGCTACAGAGACAAAATGTTGACTGCAGCTGTCACAGAGAACCTTACCGGAGAGAAAGCCATTCATTTTGAGGGAGAATCATAGACAGCCTAGAGAACACTAACCAAACCCTTTAAAAGGTTTGAAAATTGTTAGAAAACATTAAGTTGTACAAAGTAGCACAGTTTTACTCGGGATATGTATTTTGGGTAACAAAAAATGTATGAGAAGCTTGATTTGAAAGCCCACACAAATGAAATGTCATGTCACTGACGATATGAAGATGAGCACCCAGAATGCAGAAGTGCTCAGAAAACCCTGCTTAACTGCAAAGACTCAGAAAAGACCCTCTACTATGAATTCAAGATAACATCCCATTAATGTTAAGAATAATTAACCTATTGCTTCCTTTTAGCACATCAAAGTTATCCAAAGACCACCAGCCAGATTACTGAAGTTCAGAGAGACAGACACATCAGTGTTTTGTAACATACAAACTATCAAGCAAAGCAGTATTTACACACATACCAGTCCTGGCTGTTAATGGCATCTCCGTATCCTGGTGTGTCAACTACTGTTAAACGCAGTTTCACCCCTCGCTCCTCTATCTCTACTGTAGAAGCTTCAATTTGAACCGTTCTCTCTATTTTCTCTAAAATAAAGGAACATTTTGATTGTTATTGTGCCTATCAATTGCTGCAGAAATCCCTGCAGGAGAGAGCAACAGAGGAGGAAATTAATCTCAAGTGTATTGTAGCCAATGTGACATAAAATATTTTAAAGGAGAAAACACGTTAGCTAGTCAAACTTTAACACTACATTTTTGTAAATAAACTAGAAGCAATGAACTAAAAAGGGGAATTTACTCATGACTGCATGAAAAAAAAAATTAAAATGCTCAGAAGCATGTTGAATTCTTTGCCAAAATCTATTTACACCTCTTAGCAGGATTTATGGCTTTACAGGCCAAAAGCATTAGAGGAAACAGGGATTAGAACAAAACCATACTTAGGTATATTGTCAGTTTGGGAGTCTGGGAGGGGCAAGGGAAGTGTTGGTTATTTTAATAGCAATTGATAAACAGCAAAAGATAAGTCTTTGAAAATAAAATTAAAAAATTATAGCTCAAAAACACAATGTAGAGGATTAAAATACATCTAGAAAGGGTCTCATGGGTGAGCATGAAGCAATGATAATGTAATATTTCATAGGATATATGCTAAAGGAACTGCAAAACCATGTTTACCTGCAGCTCCAGGAATGTAACGTTCTGGATAAAGATCAGTCAGGAACAGACTGTTAATTAAAGTGGATTTTCCCAAGCCAGACTCACCTACAAACAAAATAATTCAGGTTATTAAGCACATACACCTCTTATTCCAAAGCACCTCCGCTTTCGCCAAGCCCGCATTACAGAGGAAAAGTAATCTGTTCATCAGGATCCACCCTAGCTTTTGACAGAAAAACATCAAAGGTTCAGCAAAGTACTTTTAAAACCACAGGAAAAACAAGCCTATAGTGTTTTTATAAACATTACATGAAAATGATAAGTTTACTGTACTAGGTTTTCATAGTAAAAGCTGAAAGGTCATAGATCTAGAGATAGTTTGGTTACTTCAAGGAAAGAAAAGCTTGCTTTTTTTCATTTAAACTGATAAAATCAGGAGCTGTAACTCTCCCACTGAAAATTTCTGAGAGCTTTAAGGTTTCCTAAGCTAGGAATTGAATCTAGAACACTATTAAGAGGGAGAATGAATAAAGCAATTCCAAACTGAGGATGAAGCTTTGCACCCTCATAGTCAGGCTACATATGTCCTATGAAAAATTAAGCAGAAAATCGTAAGAAAATTATTCAAAATTCACCTAAGTTCCAGTTGCAGTCATATAAATTTGGTCCTACAAAGTAATGAAGTTAAACCTGTACAAGCAGTTACTAAATGTGAATTTCAAAAAGTTCCTTTTTTCCTACCCCAACAAATCAAAGGAGTCAGCATTTAGAACAACTGGCCATGTTATTTTAGAGGCTATTAACACTTAATCTTAGAGATGGAAAAGTTATCTATATTTATCATCCCAAACTACACAAAATCAAAATCTCTACACTTATCACAAAGTACATGGTTATTTCACAGACATTGCTGAACGTTCTGTCATCAAATAATCCCAAAAGGCATTAGAGAGCAAAGAATTATAATGCTCCTCATTTTCATTTTTCAATAACATGTCATTCCAAAGTAACTGCTACAAAAAGGCGATAGTACTGCGGACTCCCTTTGCACTTGTATAACATTAAGCTGATTCAATGCAAGTATAATTCAACACATCACTTAAAACAGCTTTGAGCCTGAGGGACTTTCCGGCAGACTCCTACAGGTGCTCATTCACAGAACAGGCAAATTACAAGTTTGGTGATAATATCAGCATGAGTCAGTATGGAACAACAGAAAACACAATAGCAGCATCACCATTCCAACAGCAAGATATCCACCATGTGCATTCATGCCTTCTGATGGGGAAACAGGAGTTTCCCCATCAACTATCCCTACCATCTGATGATGAGTCAGGATTACAAGAATGTCCTGTTGGCTCAAAGTCATCATCTTTAATCACTGCAAATACTCATTCCTACCAAACATGACAACATATGAAGAGCTCTAATTAGAAAGTGCATAATGTCCAAAACTTCTTCTTCTGTATAAAAGCCAACTGCTAGGTAGGAAGACACACGTCTTTGTGAAAGAAATTTTGTTGTTGTTGTATAACAGTCACAAAGACTTAAACAAGGCACTTACCAACCACCATCAGTGTGAATTCAAAGCCCTTCTTCACGGATTTCCTGTGAACCTGGTTGGGCAGATTTGCAAATCCCACATAACCTGCTGAGTCGGAAAACTGACAAGAGAACAAAAGTTGAGTATAAATTAGATCCTTTTCCTCCTAAAAAGTTGAAAAGAGTTCAGTTGATTCTATACAATAAAGTGCAGAGGTACATAAAATACATTGAAAAACAGAGAATTCAATCATTTTTTTCCTGCTATAGCAAGACAGACCTTGAAGCAGGCCCATTTACCAAGCAGCTTGATATAAATGGGAATCTGGTAAGTACCTTGGGTAACACATAAACAAAAGTGTCTCCTCAAACAAAGAATCTGCAAGCTTGCAAGAACACCCTATTATTAATCTTAAACTGTACACATGGCTAAAAATGCCCCAGATTTTAAGCTACAGAACAAAAATATCTGTTCAAATTCAGTATCTGCTGCTACTACCTTTTATAAAAATACATAATGCAAACACTCATAAGTAGAAAAACAAGAAGACTGTATAGTAATGCAGAGATTACCAACATATAACCACACAGAGATGTATCTTCTGCTTGTTAAGCTGTCCACTTATCTTCACAATGGTTAACTTCTAACACAAAAGCAGGAAAAAGCAACATGTCTGAAAAACTTATCAAAGAGATTTGGGCTATAAAAAGGGCAGTGTGCTTCACTACCTATTATCAATTGACTGAAAAACTAATAAGAGACTAAACAAGGAGTGCAGCATCTTGATTTAGGGACCTATGAGTTAGCTGGAACCAAATTATCTTTACAGATGAGTTTATGATGAGAACAGTTTTTATGCCATGCTATACTTCCAGTGGTGCTGGGGAGATACAGGAGAAATCACTTAAAAGGCAACAGTTATAAGCTAACAATCCTTTTAAAACCCACTCAGATGGGGTAATACATGAGAAATGAAGGTTTGTCAAATTAGAATTTCCTTATATAAAGGCACCATTCTAAATATTTAAGCAAACACTGAATGTCTGGCAATCACCCGAAAGCCTATTTCTAGAAACACATGCAAGCTCTGTTTCTACTAAGCAGACCCTTTTGAGAAACACATATGAAGCAATAAGGTATCATTTATTCACTGTTTTACCACTTCAATAAAATCATAAGTATTTTCAGAAGTTCAATAGATTCTAAACAAAGTTTTGGCCATGCAGCCATCTCTTTACCTTTACTTTTTCACCTGACTGAGACATGTTTCGGCACTCCAAGGTTCAGACACTGGAAAATAAAATCATAGTGCAACTTAGTTGACTTGAGGGTCACGTGAATTTTAAGTTTTAATTGATCAACTGCATATAAACATTTTATTCTAGCAGAACAAAATATCACATACTCAAAGATTACCAGAAAAACACCAAGCCATAATTAATATAGTGGTTTACATGAAGCTATTCAGAGGAAAGAAATTACACAGGATTGTCAAGCCCAGAATACTTCACTGAAATACTTAAAAGTTCTGAAACAGATTACTTTAAAACTGAAAGTATTAAAATTCAATATCCTTAAAGATTTTTCATCCTTCCTGTCTTTAAAGAAGGAAAAATATCTACCAGAAACTAATGCTGAGTATTCATGGTACTCCTGATACACTTTTTTTAAAAGTTCTCATTCTGTAGTTAGCTAATAAACCCCCAAGTTCAAATATTCTGTTCCCAACCCCCTGTACAGAACAGCATAAGGAAATCCTTTTTCCTTCCATTCTACTTTGGAATTATATTTTTCTTAAAGATGGTTTGACACAGATAAATGTAGCGTAAGTGTTGTCCAAAACATGATGTTTGAGAATCATTACTATATAAAACAATTATCCTGAGAACAAGATATATCTGGGATTTCCAGATAAAGGTTATAGCATTATTTTCAGTCACTTCAAAGTACTATCACTGAATATGAACACTACAGCAAACACTGGTTGTTGGCTAACCCACACTGGATATGAAAATTCACCCTGATCTGAAGGACTATCAGAAAGATGTGTTCCTTAGTTTCAGGCACAGAACAGCTGGGGTTTGGCAAGCCCTTATCTTTTTGCTCAAGGATGTTAGTTGTGCTATAGATTAGCTATCACAGCAATAGCAAGGCCCTTTTATTTAGAGCGGCCACAGCACTGACAGGAAACACGGAAGTGGCAGAAGCACTTCACAGCTTGGTTTGTTGACAACTCAGCTCTTTGCCTGGGGAAGTGGGGAAGTGACCTATGCAGGCACCTGCGTGTTCAGACAGAAATGCTTTCCTGTTGGTTAGCTGTAGTCATTCTAGCAGGATACCGTCCAGTTTCTGACACTGGCAGTCTGACAGTCAAATCCTAGCAGAGACACACTAAGCTTTGGACTGAAAAAAAAAGCTGAAGTTAATTGCAACTTGGAGTTTTAAGGAAAACATGTCTTCAGCTCACATGGCATTTCATTTGCCCTGAAGCAGGCATTTTAAATCCCAGCAGCTGTGCAGACATCAGCCACCCTGTAAGCAAGGAAAATTGTTTGGCTTTGTTTATTCCTTCAACTTCCCCCATGTGCTTGCTAATGAAAGCCTAATACATCCATTGCCTATAAAATGAGGAGGTCCTGATCCTAATCATCTTCTGATTGCCTTCAGTTGGGCATTCCTCAAAACAGCCTGGGAAATATCCATTCAGAATGGTTTTGAAAAAGCCAGTCACAGCCTCACTGAGGGATGTAGCTCATTGTTTTGTCCACATCTTGTTTCTACATTTAGAAACCTATGTTACTATGTCACAAGTAACGGAATTCAAGAGTTTAGCAAAGTTCCTAAGTAGTCACTGAGTGTTAATGTAGCTTCACCTTCTTGGCCAATTTCCCACAGTAAGGCCAGATGAGAAGCCACCTAGAGCAGCTGCTATCGTTAAACCTGAGAAGGGGGAGCAATTCAGATTCAAATATGCATGGTAAATTCTCAGATGACTTCTGCTTTAAACTGACAGTATAGTCACATCCATTGTAGCATTACCCAAACTACTGGATTAAAAAGCAGAAGTGTCACAATTCTTGTCAACTGAGTATGACTCATCTGGCTTCAAAATTAGCCTGTCATCTCATAAAAAGCTAAATTTACATCAAGTCGTACCACAAATAGAACTTACAAAGCCTGTTTCCTATTAGGCAAAACACATTCACCTTGTGTCTTACCTTGACCAAAAAGTCGCTGTAGCCAAAGCTGCAGACAGCTTCTCTGACCACATCGTGACTGCAGCACATGCTTAAATGTATGTGTACAAGCATCTGGTTAGTTATTTCCCATTCTGTTTTGTTAAACTAGAAATACTCTTAACTAAAAGTTGGCTAAACAACAACAAAAAAACCCACCACCCAAATGAATGAACCCACTGTTCCATAGCACCTAAACAAGGCACTGAGGTTCAAAATGAAGCCTGTTATCCAGCCTCAACACATTTTGCAATTCATAATACTGCCCTCATGAGGTTTCCTAGAAAATTATTCCACCAACCGTCTTCCCCAGATGACCTGGGCCATCTTCCTAAAGCTTTACCATACCATTACAAAACATAACCTTAGAATTAGCAAAATACTGGATGTTACACTGTCACATCTTTTTACAGCACCAAATAACCATTGTGCTTACAGCACTGCTTACAAGTGACAATGTGTCAATGGACCAGACTACCCAGAGCATCAATGACTGCCGAACTCCTGAATGTGTCCACATGCAACTGAGTCAAATGTTAAAATACTGTGAAGTTGAGTATCTGACAACACTGTACAGTCCCGCATCTGGAAACTGTAGTTTCATTATTATGGAAAATTCATTAAAAATTAAAAATAAACAACAAAGGCAAAGCAGAGCAAGCCATCACTGTTCTGTTTGCCTTAGATTTTCAATGAACTACTTCAATCATTGTGGAATAAGCAAAGCAGCACATGCAAAATATTTCAAAGATAAAGGAATAGATAAGGTACACTTGGATTAACTTGCAAAAAAGCAGTGAAACTACTTGTAACTGTGGGCCACATTTAGCAGGTCTAGCAGAAAAAAAGGGACACTATGCTACAGCATAGGAATGTCCAAATCAGGTTTTGAACAGTGGATAATGTATCAAAGTTTCATTTTGGATCCCAACAAATTCCTATCCTAAACAATTTGCTGTTCAGTAATTGAAGGGATCAGATTACTACAAAATTCAGTTACAATTGCCTCCTGTACAAAGGCCTGGAACGTGCCATCCTACCATCTTCTGCTAAGAACAGTGTTCCAGTGGAAGAGAAAGAGAGGGGAAGGAAAATGGGTCATTTCCTTTGTTCCCGTCAGGATGCAAGAAGTAAACTGCTAGGAACAGGCAGACTGGGAGCTTCTTAATAGGAACTAGCACAAAGAAAACTCTATGAAAAATGTACAAAGAGTGTTTCCATATAAGGGTATTAAACAACACTTTAAAAGAATGACTTCAGAGGGACTTCAACGACCATCTCCACAAGCAGAGCAGAGCAGCCCCTGAGCTATCACATGGGACCTCATCTGAGAGTAGGTGACTCTGATACTTTTAAAGAAGTATTTAAGACCCTAATAAGGAACCACAGAAGAATAATAAAGGCTTATGTAGGTTTCCAAGTGCTGGAAATAGTCTCAACAACATTAGCATTCTCAAGCCACATTTTCAGACTTTAAGCAGACAGTGAAAAACACCAGGAAAGTGTCAGCAAAATACCAGTATTTGTGGTTTCTCACAAAAAGGACTACAAAACCCCACAAAGAAATGGCAATCAAGTGCTGAGGCACACAAATAATTTTAAAAAATAGTTATAATTTCCCCAAGTATCTTACATACAGAGAATCAAAGGAATCATGTGAAATGAAAGATTTTCTCACTATATTCCAAACTGCATAGAGAGGCAGTCAAATACCAAGGAGTTCACTTTTTTTTCTGCTAGTTTATGCTATCGAAGTTGGATGACTCATCCCATCCTGTCAAACAACAGCAGAGCTGTTCTCTGTGTCAGGCTTTGTTCCCATTACCAGCTCATCTCTGCACCTGAAAAACCCCTCCCAGAACTCCCAAGCAGTGTCCCTCCAGATGATTCAACTTTCCCCATTAGAACCAATGTTACCAACTGAAGATAACCTCTGTTACACATGAACAACTGAATACATTTCTGTATCACATTGGGAAAGTAACTGTATACCACTTCCAGGACATACAAAATGTAACAGCAAATGCAACAACCCAGGACTAGCACTTGCAGGTAGACCATGCTGAGTGTATGCCACTGCTCTGTATATGGATTAGTATTCAGAAGTTTTACAGACTTCATTCTGATAATGCATTTGAACATACCTTATAGATTATGACTGGGAATGTACTGCTGTTCATCAAAACTTGTAACATTTGTGTGACTTAACAGCACATGTATGCACAGCAAAGGGAGGAGAGGACCAAGCTCTGAGAGAACCATGTGTGAATGCTGCTCTTAAAAGGAAAAGGTCTAGAAAAAAAAAGCTATGCATAAATCCAGAGCTCTAATCTTAAATATTGTATTTAAAGGTCCATTTCAATGTTAACATACTGCTCCAGACAACTTCCTTTCCTAGTTATTTCAATGAATACAGTCACTTAAAAAGCACAAAGGTGGCAACGATACAGTCAACACTAACAATCAGTGTTAGTGATTATGTGCTTCCTATGCAAGCAACTTTTGACACGATTTTCTCAGAGTTACTCTATCAGAGGAAAACACTGTGATACAAGTCTGCAGGAGCTTTTCTTAAAAAGCTAAACATATTAGCCACAATCACTTATCAGAATACAGGCAGCTCTGCCTCATACCCACAAAGCTTGAGTGTAACTGTGTGCATACTGGCAAAGCACAGCAAAACACGATAAGTTAGCATTTTAAGTTGCTTTCAAATCATGCCAGAGTCCCATGATACCACGCAACCAATACTGCGTGCAACCAATTTAAGACCTTAAAAAAAGAACACAAAAAAAGGTAAAGCACTCTGTTGCCAACCCTGGACAGCGTTGCTCTGTGGACTGGTGGGTTACACTGCTCCTGCAGCATCCCCCTGTCCCTGGTACTCGGCCACGCTTAATGTTGCCATTTTTAAAACATCCGAGGAATGCCAATGGAGACAGAACTTCCGGCTCCGTCCTCGCCCCGCATCCCCAGCTACATCCTGCCGGGCAGAGCCCAGCACCACAGGGGCCTCTCCACATCCCCAAAGTAACGCACGCCCTTCTCTAAGACAAGTTAAAGGGAGCCTAACCCAGTACAAGACCCCGATACGCTCTTCCCCTCATTATCCACTAACTCCAAAAGCCTCGTCCCGGGCAGAGGGAGGCGGAAGCCAGGCAGCTGGGCCGCACACGGAGCACTCACCACCGCGGGCAAGCTCCGGGCACCGGGCCGGGGCAGAGGCCCTACCGCTGGCCGCTCGGCAGAGCCGGGCCGGGTTGAGCGGTGTACAGGGAGCGGGCACGGGACAGAAGGAGCGGAGCTGTGTGCGGGACACGATTACCCACCCATCGGCTGGAGGGCGCGACCTGGCCCCTGCCGCTTACCTGAGCCCTCAGCCGCTTCCGCCAGTGCCTGTCCTCCAGGCCGCGAACAGGATACCTCCCCCGCGCAGTCCTCCGGCATCCCACATGCCACCGCGGCAGAGCGCCTGCCTACTTTCCGCATAGCTCTATGGTCGGGGCTGCTTCCCAGCGTAACAGCAAAGCGCGGCTCCGGAATGAGCGAGAGGACGGATAGAGTGTCTCTTCGCACTGACTGCTTGCCTGGGTGGCAGCGAGGGGCCGGTCCACGTTGCCGTGGTGACCTCCTCGCTCAGGCCAGGCCGGCCTCCATGGGGGGCGCGGTGTGGAAGCCGGGGCACAACGAGGGTCCGGCTGCGGGAGCGGCTCAGCGGCGGGTGCTTTTCTCCCTGGACACCCCGTAGCTAATGTTATAAATTGAGACAACAACGGATCATAATCCAATTAGAATTTTATTAATTATAGCAAGTAGAATATGAGCAAAGACAGCGCTGGACGACAGGGGAGTCTGTGCTCCGCCAACTGGCGTACTGAGCAGTTCAAAAAGCCCTCCCTTATACATCTTTTACTTCCGTGTTCATGACGTAGTTGAGGTACTCTGCGCATGCTTCAGCTGTTGCTAGGGGGTCGACCTCTGCCTCCCGGTGGTCGGTGAGGCCGAAGTAAGAAGTCTTCCTCCTTTGTTCCATAGTTGACCCTTCATTTATGTCCTTATATGGAGTGGTTTGTCTTATTTCTGCCAGTTCCTGGAACATCTTGCAAGCCAGTTTCTGTAACACCTTGTGGTCATCTTATGTTTGCATAAACGGTTTCTGGTTTAATTGGTGTAAGCGATTGCGGTTATCTTATCTTGCATAAACTGTGTCCGTTAACTGTGTGCATAAGCAATTTCATATCTTTTGTTGTCTAACCTTTATATTGGGCGTAACATATATATACCTAACATATATCTTAATAAACAATACCTTATTCTTTAGTTTTTCACACTAACGTGGTCCCGGTGGGATGGGTGAGCGGCTGCTCTCCCGGGGGACCACGGCTACCCAGTTGCCGCTCCCCTCTTCTCTACAGCGCTTCACGGGGGAGCGGTGCTGCTGCACCGCAGGCTGCTGATGTCCATGGGGATCCTGCAGCGAAGCAGGTCTGTTCCTGCTATGGCCCTGAGTGCCCTGATCCAAAATACTGAGCGTCTCCTGGTGCTGCTGGCTTCACAAAGTAAAAAACATGGGAGAAAGGCCCATCCGACAGAGCCACCCCTCAAGGAGGTTACTGCACCCCTACTATACCACATGGCAGCCAGTGCTACGGTGGTAACAGCTGTGAAATCATATGAGTCTTGTCTTCCTACCCCAATTTCACATCCTGCCAGCAGCACACTTGGACTTCTGTCCGTCTTGTGCAAACAGCCTGGGTCTAGAACTACATACACGAGTTAACGTTCAAGAATGAAACACAGTCAGACCCCATTCTGCTTAAAATGCCTCTGTTTCTAATCGTTTGATTCCTATTTCCTACTCAAGTACCTCTGAGGTTTTAGTGATACTCCTCACAGTGGAAAACCTTTTGGTACAGTAGGTGTGATAGCCAGGGAGAGCTCTACCTTAAGCTCTGTGCTGTTTGACTGTAATGCAGTATGTAATACAAGCCTATTTGGGTTTCAACTGCTAGTCCACATGTGAAACAAATTTCTCTCCCAAACATCATGCAAAAACCCCAATGTACTCATTTTACTTATACCACTGCCATCTTCTCTTTCATCACAGCAGTCTGGTCAAGTGAGAGCCACCCTGGTAGGTATCATTGTTGAAAGGGTGGGTGGAATTCTCACCAGCAAGGTCTCTGAGACTCCAGCAGACATAAACCTGCAGTGTAAAGGACAGCTGCAATCAGATTACAGAACCTGATCACTTTCCCCTGGTGAAACAGTGTTACATAGCTCAAACACTCAATACAAAGTTGCCAAGGTATCAACAATTCAAGGAAGAATTTTTCCAGCCATTCAATCTGCAAGAACTGTGCTGAGGAGAGCTCCTAGCAAACCATCTGAACATTTTGCAAAGGCCGGTTTGTACGTGCGAGCTCACAGCAAATCTTTTAACTTACAGTTTTGAATACAAAGAAGAATATTTATGTTTTTTCTGTATCTCCATCCATTAAAAAAATAGGGTTGCAGCTCCCAACAGGAAATGTGGAAGTGAAACAAATGTGACTGAAGGCAGACTGGCATTATTTGTTAATTCACATTGTGCTCATATTATCAGCTGAGCATTGATGTGATCTGAATAAGAATAATATAAAAGCCAATGAAAGGACAACCGAGTTTCATTTCCTAGGACAAAGTGTAATGTTATAACACAAAGTAGTGTTACACCTTACCTGCTTTGAGGAGCTAATAGGTGGCATTTAAAATTCCTTTAGAAATTAAGGTCTTATTTTAAATTATTCCCTGGACACCCATATAGGTGTTTTGTACCATCACCAAAGGAACAGCAGTGGCAATTTTTCTTTCACTAAATTAGAATATGGTGATGCAGACAGTATTTCACACACATAAACTGCTATTGCACATAATTATTTGTACTTGAAATTACAAGAGATCAGTGTGGACAGTGCCATACTACAAACTGGCATCCACACAGAGCCTACTGAAAGTTCCTGTTTTCCCACGATTGTCACTCCTTTCCTTTGGCAGGATTTAGTGCAATGAGTGAAACATTCTCCAAAAATGTCAAACACCGCATTATTGCGGCTTACCAATGATTTTCCCAAGTCATGGCTCAATCAGATGGATGACCAAATGTCACACAAAAGCTTCAGACAAGTCACAATCATCCCAAACAGTCCCATTGTGCCAGAAAGTAACACAAGGAAGGGCACTTCGGGTAAGAGCAAAGGTCAAGTCTCACCAGTGCCCTACCCCTGCAGTGCCCAGTAGCAGATGCTTAGGAAAAGATAAAAGAGTGTCGTGTCTGTGTATCCTCCCAGCTTCCGCCAATCTGGAGCTCAGCAGCTTCCTGAGCCAGAAGTTTTATCTTGATAGTCTTCTCTTCCATGAATTTTTCTTGTTGCTTTTTGAACCCATCTCAACTTTTGACATTAAAGAGCATCCTGTGACAAGGAGTTTTACAGTGCGCTATGAACATGTACTTTTGTTACTTTTGAAAGCAGTTATGAGACTTGTTATGAAACCACAGCATGCAGGATCACCAAGCAGCAGAACTGAAAACATTTGCTACATATAACTAAGAAATACTGCACCGCAGAAGCCTAGAGAGAATGCGTACCCACAAAAGATGTACAGCATATTTGTTATTTCTCACACTTCTATTAGAAATGGTGCAAATAGAAGAAATTGTTGTATTGGAGAATACTGCTCCTTCTAAATGCCTAAATAACCTAGAGATGTTAACGCAGTGAACAGCTGTCTGGCTCTGAATCCCCCATTCCCATAATTACTATTTCTGAAAGAATTTTGTTTTATTCTTCCCTTGGAAACTCAAAAGCCTTTTATAAAAGTTCCTGGTACATCTCAGTTTACATTATCACAAGTACAATTAGAGTCCTTCCTTGAATTCAAATCTTAACTTTGTGTGGAGTCACGTCTTAGCAAGTTAGAAATACCTCATACATTCAGCAAAAATACTCTATCTCTTTTGTTCTGCTCCTTAACAGAGAAAATGGTGTGATGCTGATTATAGTAAAATAAATACCACCATGTAACTGAAAATTGAGTTTTGATAATACAATCTCATGTCCCCTGGCATTATTTTGAGTAAATTTAAATTTATAAGAAGATATGTTGCTAAGACAAAATAAAACTGCCTCTTTTCAGCTATAAAATCCTTTTAACTCGATTTTCTTTTAGTTGAGCCTGTTCCTCACGTAGCTGAATATGTGGAACTTGAGCCTAAAATTGTGTGTGATTGCGTAATGGCTGCACTGTAAGAGCAATTAATGGAGATACTGGCCCATTACTGTAAGACACGGAGCACCTTGATCTCTCTCCATTTTTCTTCTAGATAAAGGTACTCAAGTCCTGATTAAACAACAAATTCTTAAGCATATGCATAAACCCTTTTAATTTCATAAGATTTGGGTTTGTGTTTGATTCAGAATATTTGTGTATGCTTTGCTAAATTACAGTACATGGCTCCAGGACCAAGCCTGTGAGAAATACATAGTTAAGAGCTCACTGTGGGTGACATCCCGTTTTAAAGGATTACCAGAGAAAAAAGCACTTTGAACATAACTTGTGTGAATGTTGGATACTGTAATTTAAATATTCCCAGGCTACTTTTCAGTATTTGAGTGTGCTGATAGCCAGGAATTTAAGGGCAAATTTCCCATTCTCTGTTAGCATTTGGTAAACTGGTGATTTGAAAAAAATACTCTACTGTGTAGTGCTTTATCTAAGGAATCACTAATGGGTGAACCATATTAACATCTCCAATTTTCTGTATCATTGCAGCCATGGTGCACTGGGAATCAGAAAGTCATGCCCCCTGAAAGCTGGTCTCACTGCTAAGCCCTTCTGAAGCATGCAGGTCTGGGACTCTGCTTATGTACAAACAGGAAGCCAGTATCTGTGGATGCACCAGGATTTATTAACACAAGCTACTTTACAAGTTATTTAGTAATCCATAAGAAAATCTGCAACAGATAAGTGTTTCCCCTTGTTGAAAAAAAAAAAAACCCAAAAAGCGAAAAAACAAATGCATTTTTAGTAACGCACCACAGGAAATGAAGATTACATTTGAATTATAGCAGTCTCAGAGGAATAGAAGTGGGGTTTTGCATTTACAAGCACGCACAAGCCTAGCTTTTCAATTATGGCAACCAAGAAGCAATAAGAATCTACAACTTTTCTCTGGAATAAGAGGCATTTTGCATTTTTCACCGATAACAACCATCCTTTCTTCTCACTGAAGTCAGCTTTACTTTTAAGAAGGGAATCAGGATTGACAAAACAGATGCATGCTATTCTCAAAGAAGGGGCTTGTCTCAGACTTGTCTCAGAGCACAGACAACACTGCTGAGAGTTAATCACTCTCAGAATCAGAGGAGGTGTCCCAGACCTCTCACGTATTCTCAGGAACACAGATTTCCTGGGACACTAGATAAATGTGCTATGTTTCCCATCGCTGGTCCTGAACAGTTTTCAGTAATTTCATGGTCATATCTTTACTAATTACTTTCAACATCTGCAATGTATATTTAAAACAATGGCATTTGTCCCTGCTGACGCTGTTCTTTACAAAATGACATCTGATGTGATTTCCCAACAATTAACATGGGAAAAAGATCTACCAGGATCCTGGTACACCACAATCCGTGGAAGGAGGTTAACTTTGGAAGAGGACAAAATTAAATTACAGTTCTCCTGGTAGGAAACATGACATAAAATAGACCCATAGGCATGAAACAATGTATATTTCCTATAGCTACTTCCCTTCTCTCCAGCCAAGCTTCAATACATTCTCAAGAGCTCTCCATAGCATTAAGGAGTATTTGAAGTGACATGGCCTATCCATATATTCAGTGTGATCTCTTGGCTAATGGGATTAGCAGGCTGTTTACATGCTCATCTACAGATGGGACATTCTAAGCTTTGGGACAGGGCCATCATTCACCATATCAGCTGCCCTGAAACACTGTTAACACAAGGCTGTGGCTGCCCAGTGACACTGCAGCATCCTCTCAAAAGCCAAATTCAGAAAACAAGGTGCTAAGGAGTTAGGTGCACAGCAGCTCACCAGTGCAGCCCAGCATGTCCAGGCAGTGGTGACTGAAAATGTTCCTGTCAGGGAGATGCTTTAGTAAGACATGAAGAACCGTTTCAACCAAGGGGAAGATTCAGATGCTGATCCAGAAGTTTGCATGTAGAGGAATTTAAGTAGAGAGAAACTCAGTTCTAATAATGGTTTAGCACAGTTGATTTTCTCATTATGTGAGGAAAGAGCTCTGAACACTGTCTCAGTATTCTCACCATGTGTAGCCCAGCCAGAAGCCCCTGCTTCTGGCTCCTTGGCAGAGCTAGTGGGAGTTCAGTAAGAAACCCCAGGCAGAGGGTGTATGTTAAGTGCAGAGACTGACACAGCACTAGGGCAATCTGTTTGGAAGACATGCAGCAGCAAATATATAAAGGCTGGAAGCAGATTTGTAACCTCTTTCACTTTTTTCCAACTATGTATACCTGCTTCTTTCCTTTCTTTTACGTGAGTTGTGTCACATCACCACTGAGGAGAAAGAGTAGCATGGGCTTCCATTTCTCAATTCTAAAGGGCAGCAGCAGCACTTGTACTAAAAAAGGTGGTGGATCCTACATCATTAGTGCCAGTCATAGAGTGTTACTGGTCACTTTTGCAACATTCTGGAGTGGTTATTAAACCATTGCTTCTCTTTGTTCAAAAGATTAACTAAGAGAGGAAGTGACAATTTCACGTTAACCACTTCAGCTTATTTTCAAAATAAATGATCTTAGGATAAATCACATGGTGAAATTTTGCACATTGATTTTGAAATAAGCTGTTCATTTGACAAGGACTCATTCCTATGTGTCAGTCTTCTGATATGTCACACTGGTCTGAAGACACATTGTCACTGCCAATATGTAGGAAATCCAAAGAAGCCTGTCTTACTGTGGAAGATGGTATGTGCACTCCAACTCCAACTAAGCCTCTTTTATTGGGAAAAAAAAGCTGCATTTTAAAGGATAATTCAGAAAGGAGTACCCTTCACTGAGAAAACCCAAGTTTTCTAAATAACAGTCCCTGCCTAAAACTCTATTTATAAATCTCCTTGCCTTCATTTCAGCAATAATTAGAAGACAAAATCTGACACAAAATCTATGTCTAATAGGATTCCTGATTCTTAATCTCTGCTGATTCAAAAGTTATGGTAAGCTGTCTTGACATCACTGGACTTTTAATTCATCTTTTGGCTCATACTCTGTTTTATTCCTACAAACAATACCAGGTTTGTGCATAAGCTTGATACCAAATGCCATTTGCTTCTCTGTCTTCCAGATGTTTAACATTTTAGGGATGAGAAGCAGCAGAAGTGTGTAGCTAAGGGACATTATGCAAGTTATAAACCGAGCATGCTCTGCAGATTACATTTCAGGTTCCCAAAGGCAAGTCTATCTAAACATTGCTCCTGGGATGCTTTGGGGCTGAGCAAAACCCTAGCAAGACTGGAGGATTGGGCACAGCAGTTCTGTGCTGTCGTATGGGGCTCATACGCTGGGACAAGCAATGCTTGGAAGAGCCTGGACCCCACTTAGCAGCCCTCCCAGTAACTCTGTGCCTGGTATTTGTCTTGATTATGTCAGGAAAAGAGTGAAAACACAATCACCTCTAATCCCAAAGCCCCTCTTGCTATAGTATGGTTTCTGTGCAATTGTTCTCAGCTTGAATACCACTTCCTCCCATTTGCTCAGGCTGCAAAGCCCCCCATATATTCCCCCCCCCGAATAATTTAATAAATACATAGCTGGAGCAGTAATAGATATAATGACGTTAAAGGTCATTTGCTAATGAGTTAGTTTGATGCAAGGACATCATGTCTTTGAACTTAAAGGAATCTAGAGTTTACCAGCAATGATTTAACTTAAAAGTATAAATTTCTTTACTTAACATCCCAAGCAAAACATCATGCTGATTTGTGTTTCCTTTTAAGAAATTAGAACTTTTTAATTTCTGGGAGTTTAAATTAACTCCTGGTGTTGTAACATTAACACCATCAGAGGCCACATTGTGCTGAAGGTGGTGGGGTCCACAGGCCCCCCAGCAGCTGTGTCTGTCAAGTTACCAGTAAGTTACCAGTGCAGACCAGTGTTTACCTTGCAGCAATGGGCTCAGTAAGGGTAGTTTGTGCAACAGGCTCACTTTCAGGATCAGGGAATAGACTAATTAAAAATGGAGGCTGTTGCCAATAGCCAGGGTAAAAGTTAATATCTGGGGTAAGGAAAAGAAACAAACAGACAAAGGTGAAATACCAGGCATGGAAATGCCTCTTAAGCAGAAAGGTTCATTTACCCTGTGATTATTAAGCATGTATTTCCCCAGAGAAATAATTGCCTTGGATTAAGTGATTTGTAGGAATCAGTTGCTCGGTAACAGGTAGCAAGGGAAGGTGGAGTGAGGGCTGCAGAGGTAAAACAAGCCATGTGCTGGTCTCCCTTCTCAGCCCAAAGAGTCTGGCAGCTGCAAAGGCCCCATGAGTGCCTCCCGTCTGGCACAGGAGCACACACAGGCAATTTATCAGAGGAAACTTGGAGTTCTGTGCTCCCAGGCAAGTGGCAAGGGTGGGGCTTTCCTGTGCTTACAGGCTAAGATAACTGGCATTTCTTCCCCCCCACTTTTTAATTGTTCTTCTGTGCTGTTTTCTATATAATCATTATTATCATCATAAATACAGATGTTATCCAGCTTCAGCTTGTGTTCTGGGTTTCTTCCTGTTCACCTCTGAGATATCTCTGTCTCTCTGGCTGGTTCTTTTGCACATTCTCCTCTCCCTGACACCAGGGACTTTTCTGAGTGATTGTAAGCAGCCTCAGTTTGACAGACTGCACAGCCCCAGTCACACATTCCTCCTGGACTTGCACAATGGAATTTACAGTTTTAAATAATTGAAGTAAACTGTATGTATTTCATATACAGCTGGAAGAGGAGATAACTCCTTCTAACTCCATTCACCAGGGTGCCTCTGTTAGGAAGGTATTTTCCATGTTAAAAATGTTTATAGCTTCTCAGGCAGAGTTAATCAATGGGAATCTGCAGTCATCATGTCTCAGCATGTCCACACCATGACGGTCCACAAGCTGCTGATGTTCTCCTGTTTCTTATTTTGGGTGTCTTGTGGCTAAATTTTGTCTTCTGGTTGGAAAAACAAAAGAAGTGAAAGGCCACATCCAGCGTGCTGTGATCTTCCTGTTGCCAGCACTGGGGTCTTCTGCAGAAGAGTCATCCGTCAGGATGTAAGTAGGGCATTTCTCAGTGTTAACCGTTACCTCAGTCACGTCCTCAGCTGTCAGAGCATGTGGTTCCTTTAACTTTTGCTTACCATTTCTTGTGCTGCCTCTTCTGCTTCACAGACTTTTCCATTCATGCTGCATTCATATCAGTCTTGATATTTCCATCACAACTCTATGTATGCCATAATACATACTGTAAACTTCTATACAACAGAGAAAACTGCTTACACAAGGATGGGAAAGGTGTTGTTTTCAACTTTGTGATCTCTACACTAGGATACTTTGGATAACTGAATAACTAGTATATCACTAGGACATCTGAAACCAAATCTGGTCAAGGCAGTTCAAAAGTCAGTATGAACATAACATTCAATTTGGTATAAAACATTTGAACTTATTTTATGATAAACCAAAGCAAAACCCAGTTTAAATCTAAACAAACTTTTCTCAGGGCATCCAGTACAAAGCCACTGGATCGCAGCTCCTTGTGAGTGCTGTGAGGTCTGTTCTACTGCAGCTGTAACAGCAACATTTGTACCACAAACTGTGTCTGCCAGGCTGGGGGACTGTAAGCTGCTGTTGGCTTGCAGAGATTGAACCAAGGTTTTTGCAAGAACAATCCAGGACGCCAGTGGTCCACATGGAAAGATTGTAGAAATTTCAATGTCTGCACGGCCTGTTCACAAAACCTCTTGCAAATACACTTAACTCATCGACACACCATCAAGATTTTAAACGCATTTGAGCAATTTATACAGTAAAGTGAAGTTTGAAATCTTTGTGGCAATATATTAAAATAGAGTGCCTCTCTCTTGGCTCCAATAGCAAACCAGAGTTTCATGCCTGATGTAAACTGGGAGCGCTTATTCTTGCTGGACTGAATTAAGAATGTCTACTGGTGCAAATCCCATATTCAAAGATCTTCCGGTGGTTACTAATGTGTTTGGTGGTGCTTGCTTACACTTCTGCCTGTCAGTGTGCAAGAGGTAGAGATGCAAGTCAGTCAGTATGCTTAGTCTTTCGGAAAATGATCTATTAGGCTCTGATAATCAGGACACCCGTTCTGCTGGGTGTCTGCATTGGCAAGACCTCTTTGAACGTCTGACCACGGACTTCATCAGTAAGCAGGGAATACCCACACGTCGGCTCTGAAAGGAAGAAGCCTGAGCGACCGAAATCCAGGGCGAGATTGCTGCAGCCCCGCGCTTAACTGGGAGCGGGCAGCGTCCCTGCCAGCTGCCCCTGGGGTCGGGCAGGGGGCGAGCAGGAGGACATCTCCCCAGCTCCGGCGGGAGCCCCTTAGCCCCGCGGTTTACGGGCGTGGGCGATGCTGCCGCCCACCGTGCGAGTCCCCCCTGCTGGAAGGGCCGGGCCGGGCCGGGCCGGGCGGGCGGTGGGCGGGCGCCCCGCGGCTCCTCATAAAGCGCTGCCCGGCGGCGGCGGCGAGTAGAGCTAGTTCAGCTGCCGTCTGGAGCCAGTGGTACAGATCCGTGCTTTCACCGGAGGCTTCGGTGCCGCACCAACATGACTTCGGCTGCGCTGGAGATTTTGGGGCTGGGGCTGGGCATCCTGGGCTGGGTCGGGGTGATCCTCGCCTGCGGATTGCCCATGTGGCAGGTATCTGCCTTCATCGACGTGAACATCGTGGTGGCACAGACCATCTGGGAAGGGCTGTGGATGACCTGCGTGGTGCAGAGCACGGGGCAGATGCAATGCAAGGTGTACGACTCTATCCTGGCGCTGCGGCCCGAGCTGCAGGCGGGACGGGCGCTCACCGTCATCGTGGGGCTGCTGGGGCTGGTGGCGCTGATGGTAACCGTGGTGGGTGCGCAGTGCACCAACTGCATTCGACCCGGCAAGATGAAGTCCCGCGTCGTGGTTGCCGGCGGGGCCATCTATATCCTCTGCGGGGTCCTGGTCCTCGTCCCGCTCTGCTGGTTCGCCAACATCGTTATCAGCGACTTCTATGACCCCACCGTGCCATCGTCCCAGAAGCGGGAGATGGGGGCCGCGCTCTACATCGGCTGGGCGGCCACGGCTCTGCTGCTCTTCGGGGGCTGCCTCATCTGCTGCTGCTCCTGCTCCCAGCGCGATGAGACCTCCTTCCCCGTCAAGTACTCGGCGCCGCGGCGGCCCACCTCCAACGGCGAGTACGACAAGAAGAACTACGTCTGAGCGGGGCTGTCCCGCTCGCCGCCCCGGCCCTGCGGGGACACGGACAGACTGCTGCGAGCCGTCCGGTGAGCTCTGGCGCTACCCTGCCTGGCGGCGCTTCTTATCGGGGACCCCCGTAAAGCGGCAGCCCTAGGCAGGGCGGCGCCTTGCTGCCCGCCGGCCCGGCGGGTCCGGCAGATCCGCAGCTGGCAGCTCCGAGCCCGGTACTGACCGCCCGCGGTGCCGGGGTGAGCCAAGCCCTCCCCGGCCGCACAGCGGTACCGGCGGCTTCCAGACTTCGGGAGGCGTTGGGGACCCAGGAGCCCGGCCGAACCGAGGCGAAGTGTGCCGGGATGCCCCGTCCTGGGTCCCGCCTCCGCACCCGGCCCTTCCTTGGCATTACCGTGGGGGACTCGTGAGTAGTTCACCGCCCGCTCCCGCTGCTGGTGTTTCTCGGCCGCCGCCAGGCCGGTGGGATCGTGCCGCCGGGAGTGCCCTGCTGCAGAAACTTCCCGTCTTCTCTGCTGAAAACCTGCCTCTGGCTGTTCCCGCTGGGACTTTCACTGGTTAGAGGGGGATTGTTCTTGTATTTAGATAACTAAACTACGGATCCTGTCTAAAGCATGAGACTAAATTCAGTCTTTAATCCCGCAGGCAAGTAATTGTTTTGAGAAAGGCATTTGGTTTTCTTCAAGTTGTTTCAGTGCATTGTGTCTTTGAAACCTTTGAAAGAGGTTTTAGGTAATTGTCGTTTAGTGGAGCACAAACCAGATTACACTAGGTTCTTTGTCCCTCGAGGTTCTTCATCTCTTCTCCCTCAACCTCTGTTCTGTTTTTACTTGAATATGAACTCATTGCCAGAATGATTGGAGGACTAGATTTAGAGACCTAGGAGATCTTTGCATGTTCTGGCTCCAGCGGGGAATCACTCTGCCGCCTCTCATCTGCACTACGGGAGACTGGAAACAAAAATCACCCCAGATGTTGATGGCTGGGGGCGTGAACAGCTCTCATGGCCTTCTCACCAAGCCCCACTTGCTGCCGCTGTTGAACTGCGTGTTCAGTTGGACCTGCACTTGCTTGGCTCCATGCTGTAACTTTGTTAACATATGCTTTCCCTCATTTACCAAATGAGGCAAAGAAATTGCTAGAGAAATTTTATCAAACATCTTGATGGAGACTTTATGCAGGCTGACTGGGAGATGTGACGTCCAGGCTCTCGCAGCTCTCAGCTCCTCCATATGGCCCTCAGAACACCATGCAGGCTTGAAGGAAGATGCTCTGGGCAGCATAATGTTTATTTTCTGAGCTCAACACCTGCTAGATTTCAGCACAGCCTGGAACATTAGTACACACCTTTGCATTTTACACTGCAGAGACAGGTTTTTCTGAAGGAGGAGTTAACGGGTGGTGTAATGCTCTTTCATGCAGATTATTTGTATTTTTAAACCAACTTTTAGACCAACATAGAATTCTGCTACAGATCGTGGCAGCATCTGTATCACCATGAGAAGATTTCTGCCAAGAGTTAGCAAAGAAAAGTGGTGTTCCTGTTCCTCAGAGCACAGCACTACAAGAGCACTACTCTTGGGTCTCTCACAGCCATGTAGCAATCAGTGCACCTCTAACCTAAGAGTCAACTCTTACAACTTCCTGATAACATCAAGACTTACGACTAACTGTAACTGTGTGTTTGTGACAGATCTACATCAGCTGTGTTGTTGCTTTGAGTAGCAACCAAACCCCTGTGGTATCAATATGAACACAGACCTGAACAAGAAACTGCAGCCCTGCCCCTGCAGATTTTGATGTTGAATATGAAGGACATGATTCACCCCTTTAAATATCACTGCTTTCATTTTTAAACACATAAGCAGCAGGGTCTGAGCCCATCAGAAAACAATATGCCTACAACTAGTTTTGTTCTATAAAGAGGTGCAGCTCTTATACTGTCTGCATTTAAATAAAAGCTGTAATATTGTTACAATGTGATATGTAGTTTTGGTACAAGAATTAAATATTCTGTATTTCATCATTGCAACTTTTCTCTTTTTTTAAACAGTGTAACCCTGTAAACCATAAATGTATTTAAATTCATTTATTTTGCAAGAAAGCTACCAAAGTTGGATTGTTAAATGGTTTGGTGCCTTTATTTGTTTCATGGTTGCTTTACTTTTTATTTTAAATGGTAATGTCTAACTGTATTTGTCACCTAGCCCATAGACTCCTTTGCTCAACTCTCTCGTGTCTAGCAAATGATTCAACAGGTATTAGCCCAAATCCCAGACCTCACTCTCTTTGGTCTTAAGTTAAAGCCTGAAAAAGTAATCCCCACCAACTGACACACCTGCATGTATCTGTACAGCAGAGCTTTCAGAAGTGCTACAGGGCTCGGGCTCTGACCAAAGGTGAAAACACATCACTGGCATCTAAAATCACACCAAAACTGGTGTTCTGGGGAGGAGGGAAACCCACACCTTAGAAGGGAATTTGTTTTTAAGAAGCCAAATTTCAGGAGATGGAGCTTTGGGTCTCAGCAGGGCTGAATCCTCTTAGAACCAAAATCTGAAATAACTACACCACAAGACCTCTTGGAAGAAGCCGGTGCTAACTGTGGATGTACTGATAAACACAGCATCATCTTACTAAACTCAAACCTCACTGCTGATGTGACAAGGTTTATGCTGAGGTCAGTGGGGCAGCTCACAACAACACCAGCAGGAAGTAGGGCCCATTTTAAAAAATGCTTCTATATTTAATCTCATCCTTCAGTTGTTGCTTTGCTTTAAAAATGAACTGGAGAGAACAGTTACTGATGTCACTGACATCAGGGTAAAAGTCCAAGCTGGTTTTTGCCGTTTTATTTTCTAAGAACAAAGACCTAGTCCGGAACTTTCAATACGTGGAAGTGCTCAGGATCAGGCCTGAACCTCATCCTGATGAAAAGAGAAATCTATAGCACTTGTTTACTGTTTTTATTTTGTATTTATGATTTCACATAAAAATAAAACCATCTAAACCAATCCCTGAACAGGGTTACTGTTTTTTTGTGAAAAGCATTGGACTGTTTGGGCTCAGGGAGATGGGGTGTGACATGGGTGCCCAAAGGGCTACCTTTACCTGGGCTACCTCTGGCTGGGTCCCCTCTGAAGCAGAGGGAAGGACTGCTCCCTCACAGAGCAGCAAATCTCAGCTCCCTACTGAAACCTCAGACAAAAGAGCAAACAGCAGCGGTTAGTCTTGTGATGTGAGCACATTAGGAAGTGGAGTGTGAGTCCCAACTATTTTGAGAACAGCTCTAAGCACGAAGCTTTTTAAGCTTTCAATTCCTACACGTTTAAAAGGAAACAATCTGGCTGTAGCTTGGATCAGCCCCAACCTGACCTGATACCCTCATCCTTTCTGCCACTTTTTTTTATTTTTAAGTGCCTTGAAGTTGGGGAAAAGCATTTCTGATGGCTCAGAACAGAACCTGTGGAAAAATGACTGTTAAAGAAAACTGCAGAAGCTAATTGCTAGTGAGGAAACTTGCCCAACTTCCATGACTGCCAGGGAGGGCTTTCAAGTTTTGCACATTTTTTTCTTTTTTGCAAGATTTTCAAGCCCTTCTAACAAACTGTTGCTTTAAAAATGAAGAAAAAAAACATCTTCAAAGACTTAATTTTGCAGCATTCTTGCCAGCTCGGTTGAGATTAACAAAAGCTCCTTGCCACCCTCCCATTGCTATGCACATGCTGAGCTGGAAAAAGGGTGTCTGCTGGCTTGGCCTTTGTCCTGCTAAGCGAACCATTTCATAGTTATGAATTTGAAAGTAACCTGCAGTTCATACCCTGCAAATCTGTTTAGATCCTGTCTGTGCAAAGAAGGGAAATGCACCAGGCAGAGGGAAAAGGAAGCTCAATCAGTCACGTTTGCTGCAGGATGTTTAAGGGAATATTTCCTTTTCCTGCACAAAGATGCTTGTTGGGCATCTGCTCTTTGGAACGTACTGAAACACTTTACTCTTGAAATCAGAAACCAGTGTAAATCCCAATTATTATTTATAAATCTATTCCCTGATTAAATATTATGCAAGGAATTTGATCTTTTTCCTTGTCCCTCTCTCAAACTAGGAATGTGGGTAGTCACTTAAACCTGCTTCCTCAAACTGTGGCTGATCCATACATCTATAATGTCAAATGAGAACCCTTCCTGTCAAAAGCCATTCACCATATGTAAGTGCCATATTCATGCATTTATTCAGCTATAAATACATCATTCAGCATCAGATGATACCCACAATGCATCCTTTTTTTTGCTTTGTATACTAAAACAAATCATTAGTTAAGTACACATTAGAGGGCTTGCTTTTGTAAGTCTGCTTAGTAAGACAGCAAATATTTCTACTGTATCAGATTAATCAGGAGATAGCAGGTGAATTCCCTTTTCAGGTCAAACACTGCATTTATTTTACCTGAAGAGTGACTGTGATAGGGTCTTTCCAAAAGCAGGTCTTCAAAGCACCTCACATTTATAGTTTAGAAGTCCTATCATTCTTATTTTGATTAGACCTTTGTGCATGTCTTTGTGCATACACACGACTGCTCCAGACTGTTCCTTGCTGATTCTCTGCAGGATCAGGCTGTCTAGGAAAAACCCTTCTTCCTAACACAACCTTCTGTTACAAGAAAAGGACCATTTCAACCACTGCACCACTGATAAAACCTCCCATGGAAACAGTGAAGGCTTTACAGTTGCTCGGATACACAAGCCTTGCTTCACCTTTTCTTTTTCTTAAACCCAGATTGAGACATTCTACCATGAATCACTTTAACAGTGTCCTTTGTCTATGGCATTTTGGGATTTTGTTTACAACACTGAGCTTCTCTTTCCTTCCACAGCTTACCACGTAGCTTCAAACCAAAGTCTGGCAAGGAAAGTTAGCAAGGATTTATCATAGAAGCACATGTGTCAAGTCTAAAGCATCTGCCCAGGACTCGTGCCAATCTTCTCTTCATGCTTCATTGCATCTTCATCCTGGCCACTTTGCATTCCCTGAGGCACAGCTTTGCCTCATTGTAACTGGCACCTAGGGTCTGAGTTGCTGATTACCCCAAGATACGTGGGACATGGAGGGTGTGCCCAGAAACTGCAAAGGAATTGTCACAACTGATTATACATGTTATACCCTTGATGACTTCAATGCACTGTCACAAATACCCTCTCTGCCTCTTATTCATACATGCACACACAGGGGGATTCATGTAGTACTTTACAAGTTCATGTAATAAATGCAGTATTGCATATCCATATTTTGATGGATGCTTGAACTAAGTAGATACTACAGTCACTCTCGCCAGTACGACTTAGATAAGCTCAGGATAATGAGGGAGCCTACCACACAAACCATACCACTTATAATGAGAAAATACTCATTAGTAAGAGTCTGGTTTAGGAGCTACTTAGGAAAATTAAAGTATCAATAAACTTGGAAGTTAAGCAGCCTAAATATACTTAACTGATGCATTTATTGAATTACTGGCTTTAGCTTTTTGTTTAGAGAGCAATAGGGTCATGCAGCAGCTGGCTGGCAGAGTACTCATAGCAGGTACAAGATTTTTCTTGAAACCCAGCTGAGATGTCATTCATGCAAGTTATTATTGCTTTTGGGGAAAATATGCTTAGTTTAGACAGGCTGAAGTGCCTCAGTGTTATCGTGTAAAGCAACAGCAGTGGATCCATTCCTTATTACACGTCAGCTCCAAGTCCAGGGAGGTTCCCTTCTGGTGAATTCTCCAGGCTGCACCAGCCAGACTGAGAGTTTGCATGACACAGGGAGGTGCTCTGGTGTACACAAACATAACAGATGAGATGGAGCCCGATTATGTTTATTTACAGAGAAGAACAAAAGTAAATGTTTAAAATAGCTGCTTTTTTTTTCCAGGCAAACTAAAGATAACCCTTCCAAAAGTGACTCTGATCCAATGAGCAGACTGTGAACTCTGTGCCAGCTTTAACATCACTATGCATTGCTCATTGTTGGCAAAGTCCTGCAAGGAGTTACATGTGTGCAAATTTTAGGTCTTATCACCTGATAGCACCAGCTATCAGGTTTGTTTTATTTATTAGATGATCAGAAGATTTTAATGCATTAAAAAAGTGCACTAAATACTAGGAGGTGCACAAAAGAAGAACATACCACAACATTTTCAATCTAGTAGCAAAAATAGTTTGCAATGTTAAATGCATTTTGTATTTCAGCTGTGTATGTTCCTGAAGTTTCAACCAACCAGGTTAGCTGCCAGAGCTCTGAGTAACATTCATCCTGATCTCATACCAGCTACTATAACAATTTATCCAACTATATGTGGGCTCTGTTCCCACTCTCAAACACATTATGACCTGAATCAATTCCCCTCTGTTATACTTACATATAACTCACCATCATGAGCAGTATTTGTAATCAGAACACTTCCACGGAAGGTTATATCTTAAGAGAATTTAGGCTTGGGCACAAAAAAAGATCACTCAGGAAAGAAAAATAGGTACTGCTGTACAAGAGCATATGTAAAACCTCAAAATTATATGATTCAGTTTCAATATAGCTTCACATATTTGAAGGATCAGGGAAAAACACAACAATCCCAATTCTTATCAGCTCTAACAAGTGCCTAGCACGGCAGAATTCTTGTGCTATGCATATTTTTAGATTACTCTTCTAGTTATAACGTTCTGTCCTTACTGTATATCTTTTGTCAGAATTAGGATATCTGCGGCAGCAGCCTGGATAACCTTTAGCTTCAGCTACAAAACCTTAACAGTTTCCAATTATAACAGCAATCTTTCATTCTATAATACAAATAAACCCAAGTGTTATCTCAGCACAGAAGACTCCCATGAATACCCAATGACTGCAGAATGATTTCACCAATCTTTTTTCTCTATGATTTCCTGCTATTATTTAATTGGTGGTGACTGCCAAGATCCAAGCAAAAGAATACATTTCACTGTTTACATCTACTTTATTTTTGTTATACTGTTGACATTTCAAAATGTTGACATGGAAGACTGAAGCTTTAGAAATTGAACATCTACTCTGAATTCCATTGTGTTCTTCGACCTCCAAATTATTTTTGAACTCTTTTATTTTCTCCTGATTTTATTGTCTTACCCAGTTCACAATTTCTACATGCCACACTACCTGCCAGTTTTAGAAAAGTCTTAACTCCCAGAGCCTGAGCCATGGAAGAGAAGTTTCTATTATCCAAAAACGTATAAGACACATTAATAAGAATACCTTTCCAGATATATGGAAATAATTTCCCCATAAATACAGTCTTCATCTACTGTAACAGTGTGGATAAAGCATAATTTTAGAGAAAGAATTATTTGCATTGGGTGGGATAGCAAGAAGCTAAAATAAACGCATCGTTAAAATAGCTGTTAGCAACAACAGATATTAGATTTCCCAAGATGCAAATATCATATTAACTGTTTAGGGGTAAAATGCCATTGTTTGGATAATATGAAAAGACACCCCTTGTCTACCTGAGGTTATTAATGACTGCAGCTATTCAAGACATCCATATCATCACTATAGTGTCCCTCCTAAAAGGAAAGCTATTATCCATGGCATCCTGCCCAGATTCCTCCAAAGCTGATTACATTCTTCATTACCTGCCCTTTCTGTTCAGCACAGCAGTCTTGACTTCATACCTGGATGGCTCTGTGTTTCTGCCATCTGTCCTAAAGGCTGATCATCAGCAGTGAGAAGAACAATCCCTTTGTCTCCTGCCTCTCTCACAAGATTACAGATTTGACTTGCTTGCTGACTGCAAAAGGTATTCACAACCTTGCAGGAATGGTGCTTTGGTAGATTGCAATGCTAGTGTTGAGCTCCACTGGTATATAGTAAACAAGTCTGTGTCAAAGATAAGGTGGGAACGGGCAGTAAATTATACTACAAAGTTTTTTCTCTTTAATAGAGTTACTGAATTCTGAACCATGTCATGATAGGGATTTGAGAATTTCAGTTTTAGTATCTGTTGCTACATGGGAATCTGTATTATGAAGAAAAAGGCAATCTGTAATCCTTCTCCTGAACCAAAATGTCTTGGCTCTGTCCTGACTAGATGCTGCATTCTGTCCCTTCTACAAGGAAAGAATGAAGCTGGGCACATCAGACTATGTGCAGACCAGGCACCTCAACAACCCTGGAAAATCTAGAACCACGAGAATGAACAAAGCTACAGAGAAGACACCTCAAAAAAGGCATAACGGCAAGCAAAGTACAGCAAAGGAGTAAGCAAAGCAAAGGACGAAAGTAAAGCAAAGGATGCAATCCAGTGGAATGGGTATTTTGGAGATCAGTCATGGATAAGCCATATTAAGTAACTTAAAATGTAAACACAGGACTAGAACTAATCTGTTACAGAAAGCTTAGAATTGCTCAAGTTGAAGGTAAATAGGAAGGTGGGTTTTTTAATAACTAGATTAATAAACAATATACATAACACCTGTATACACAAGGTAGTGAGTGTTCTGGACAGCTGAAGGGCTCTAAGACTGATCTAAGCAATGTACAAGTTTTTTGTTCTAAAAACAAAAGGATAGAACTAATATAAATGATTGGACACTGGATAAAATCCAGCACAAGTTGCTAAATACAGACTGCATCCCGTGAGACTTGATATTAATAATGCAATAACTAATCTCATCTGTCACAGTAATGTCCTTTTGGGTCTCCCTGCCCATTTGTCTCAAAGGCAGTCTTCCTAACATCCACCCTGCTAAAGGGAGAAGGTGAGGCTAGGAGGAAATAAAAACAGTTTGAGGTTTAATGAAATAAAAGACCACAAAAAATGTGCTGAATAACAAAAAAATGAGGGTTCATCACATTTTTTTCCTTAGGGCTGTAATCAGGGAGGAGGAGGAGTAGTGATTCTTAAGTAGTTTCTGCCAAGTCAATGCAGTACTTTTGGTGCCATGTACAGTATGGTTATCTTTGAAAGGTTGAGACAGGATACCCTTTGTAAAATGGAAACATCTATTGGTTATTTGGAGATGGTGGAACAGATGAGTAAGCAGATACATACATACATACATGGAGACTAGTCAGAATGGGACATTTGCCAAATCCATAAACAGTATCTGTGTTTACTGGTGAAACATCTTCATGAAGCAGCATAGAGTTTAGATAATACAAGGAAAAGAAAAAAAACCCCACAAGTTTGTTGAAAACAAACAAAACTGGCATCAGCTTCTAACCCCTCCAAAAGGAAACATCTCTCAAAGAGATCTTTTTGGCTCCTATTATCCATTTGTGCAGAGCAATGAGGATTCTCAGACTGGGTGGATGGCTGCTGTGCAGCTGTGCTACATTTCATTCCCCCTTTTGTTGCACGGTCAGTTTAGTGGGACACAGTCCCATATCCTATTCCCTTTCCTCTGTTATTCACAGCAGAACCTTTCACTTAGCGTTTCTAATAGCACCATGAAGTGCTGTCGTTTCAGGAAATGCCTGGCTGTATTCTCTGCTAAATCAAGCAGGAGTCGTGCTGGCAATTCAAGGAACACCTCATCAGAGGAAAAGCAGCAATTGCTGCTGAGCTATTGTTTTCCATTTCATTTCACACACTCAAAAGAGCTCTGGTGACCACCCAGTGGGTGCCCTGAAATACAGATTCCAAGACACCTTCCTGAACTCAAAAGGCAAACTGGATTTACTGCTTACCCTCTATTGTTGCCCAGTCTCTCTCTTTTCGTGTTAGTTCTTTCTTTTCTATTTTTGTACTTCACCCAGTCATTTTCAGTCCTTTCCAGGATTCCCTCTTACTTTTGTATGCAACAGTTGGAAAGCTTCCCTTCAACAGAGTGTGCTATGCTCAGAGAGTTTGCTGAGGGGATATTCTACCAGAGCAGCCAGCAAAACTGAGTCAGAATTCAGTAGCTTTAGAAAGGAAAAAGTCTCATGTAAAGGATATGTTCATTAAGTTATTGTTCTAACTATGCTGTCCTTAACACTCATATCAGCCAATCTACTTACACAGCTACATTGCAAGCGGAACCAGCTGAAACAACAATACTCTTCCCTTTCTTCATGTTCATGAAGCAGCACACACTGGATTTGCAAAGTAGGTAACCATATACCAACAGCCCATGCATGAGCAAATGCTGTTTTTGTGGGTATGAACAATCTACAGCCAAAAAACAGGATAAAGAAACCTAAACACTGTAGGGAGGCTCAGACCTCTATCTAGCAGGAAGACTGGAAGGCAGTTTAGCTTAACATCAGAGACAGAAATGTGTAGGTAGAAAAATCCCACAAAGAGAAAGAACAGATAGGCAGAGAGAAAAACTGCAGGATGGTTTGGCTTTTCTCTTCCTCAGACTGCTTTAGGGGGATAATATTTCCCTCCCTAGAGCAGACATGTCTGGGAAATTCCACCAGTGCTTTACAATATGTGCATACAGGTCTTTAAATGATAAATTTTTCAAAGTGTAACTTTTACACAGTCCAGAAACAGTGCTCTTCTGATAGCAAATACTCGCAGAGTACCATTAAGGGTACAGGGTAATGGATTTTACTGACAACAAGTATAAATACAGAAAAACCTACTGCATCGTATTTTTAAAAGTAGAAAATGTTTTGACCCATGAGGATCTTGGCAAGTGAAATGACAGATATCATCTTAAAAGTCTTAAACTTCCTAAGGAATATTCCACTATCAATATTAAGTGCTGAACTGGTCTAGTACTAGACAGTTACCTGTATTCCCAATTATAGATAAAATTAAACCTGGGTATTGATTTAGCTTAGTAAAGCAATAAACATATAACTGAAGCAGTCAAATATGGGCAATGTAAATGTACTGAAAAACCTCCAGATCTGTTTAGGAGGCAATTATTTGAGACAGTGGAGTATGGCACATAGCAAACTGCACGCTGTAAAACACCACAGTTCTCACCTAAAGTATCAAGTTGCAGAATTATATTACAGCACAAGTTAAGGTTGAGATCTTGTTTCCTTTAATTTATGAACTTTCCTAAGATTTGCAGGACACCTGAGTAGCCTGAAGAGCAGCTTTGCAGCCAGAGACCATAGGGCAGCAGCTTTTCAAATTTGAGAGCATATAAACAAAAGCTCCCAAGAGGTAGCCTGCTCTACAAAGAGTCATCAGCTACAAGTAGTCAAATGCGCTTTTGAGTTTCTTCAACTGGACAGTTACCACTGGAAAAGCACAGAAGAAAACTGTGTAGAAAGCATCCTTTAAGGTCACTTCCAGCTAATACAGACTTCCCTGAAGGAAATACAGCAGCCTCAGGTAAAAAAAAAAAAAGTTCTTTTTTCCTTTTTTAATAAATAAATACATCTGTAACCCTGTACAATAAGGGGAGGAAATTTTGATCAGTGCGTATGTCCGAGAAGTGGAATGTAGCAAGAGTCCAAGGCCGTCATCTCAGATCTCAGAGCATACTCGATGCCAGTGCAGGTTGCTTTTTAGAGAAAGATTCTTCACCATCTCTTTAGAGCCTTGCTCTGCAAGCTACTCTAGCTCTAATTCTGTGAGATCTTTGCAGGTAACCTAGTTCTGATAACTGTAACAGCAGATTAAAAATACCCAGTATCTTAAAAGCACTGATGGTTTCTCACCACCATCCTTTGAAG
This sequence comes from Melopsittacus undulatus, assembly GCF_012275295.1. NCBI lineage: Eukaryota > Metazoa > Chordata > Aves > Psittaciformes > Psittaculidae > Melopsittacus > Melopsittacus undulatus. Next base: position 14,475,450 of record NC_047538.1, on the reverse strand, counting down.
CAGAATAATTGAAAATATCCATAAAGTAGGAAAACATTAAAAGACAAATAACTAGCTCCCAATATTAAAAATACCTAGTGTTTAGGCAGTGTTCCAAAAACAGGGACATGGTCTCAGAGGAATGATGAGAGCAATCTTTGCTTCTGCTCCTTTAAAATCTTGTTTATTCCCTACTCTCCTGGAATGCTTTATTGTAACAGCTTCATTCACCTAAAGATTATCCCAAGCCACAGAAGGGAGTCATGCCCCTTTCTCTACCTCCGTTTATTCTGTTCTTTATCAATTGAAAATGAGCCAAAAGTAACTTTTCCTTCCAGTTCTGCAGTGCCATGTGGAACACAATACACTAATATTTAGGAACAAAACAATCCCTTTAAAGATCTAAAACTTCAAATATTCAGACAGGTTGCTAACAGCAGTTACCGTAAGACAGCATGAGAACATGACATGTATTCGACAGTCCTGTTATTTGAGTCCTGAATTACTACTCTGACCACAATAGTGTTTAAAGAAAGTACCATTTACATGCCCATTCCTGCTACTTTCAGATCAGACAAGAGACAATTATTAATGCCACACTTATTTTGGAAGCCCCTTGGTGACTTATTTCAGCAAATAAAAACAGAGCAAGAGCTGAATGTCTCTGTGAATTCTTTCCAATTCAGTGGCAGGTGCCTCTGATTTTCCACTGACATGCTGCAAATGAATGATTAAATGAAAGTAAATTCCAGTGAGCTAAACAGTGGAAAAGAGACACCAACACCACAGGGACTGAAAAAGCAGGCAAGCTGTAACAGTGAGAAGATGTGAATCCAAGTGCTTCATCCAGTTAAAAAGACAGCTCATCTTTTTGTAAGTGAACATTAGCTTTTTGCAGGGGCCAGGAAGGTCAACTAAATAAAGGAAGGACCAGCTCAACTAAAACTGGTTTTGAAAATAAAAAGTACTCGGAATATCACAAGACTTGTCTAATGCAGGTAGCCTAAGTAACATCAGGGAGAACCCAAAGAAGTCATCTAAAGTTCTTAAACAAGTTGACTTTCGGAAGGAATGTTCTTGACCTGAGGAATAAAACCCCCCCAGACCATTAAATAAAATAAACCCAGTACTGGAAGGAACTCTGTTGCAATCTGGCTTATATATACATTTATCTTGGTTTAATTCATGAGGCATGATTAGGCTTGCCCACAGATTCCTAATGGAGGTTCTCTAAAGAAAGCTTGTTTGCAATTCTGATTTCAAGGATGTCTTCTGAGCCTTCAACCCATTGAGAATATCATGCAGTGACTGCTAAATGCTTTTTGTGATAACAAATTGCTAGCCAACTCTTTATCTCTTATTATTTAGATCTTGCATATTGCCCAGATACATGACTCAGTACAGGTAGCAAGTCAAAGGAACAAGTGTCAGGGTAGCTACCCAGCAGTCACAACTACCTTGAGAGGGCAGAAGAAATAAATATGATTTTATCACACAGCAGCAGTGACTGGGAAACCCACATTCTCTGCTCTCTGCGAGACCCAGGACTGTAATGAAATTGTGAACACTTGAGCAAAATATCTCTTGTCTGCTTTGGATGTGTTTGATCGTTGTTGTATTTCTCTAGTTCTGCCACCTTCTGAACGGCAAAAAACAAAACTCAGATGCTTGAAGAGAACGGGACTCCAGTCTGAAATAAAAAGCTCACATCATTTGCTTTCCCTAGTGTTTGTAGTATTTCCTGCTAAGAAAGTGTTTATTACACAAATACTTGTGCATAAAGGTGGCACTGGACTTCAGAGCTCCACCCTGGGCAACATGTTTTCCACAGTTCTTGGTCTGGATCCAAAGGGAACTTTCAGTACCAGCTTGAAGCCAACAATGGTACACAAGTGCCAAAAGGGACTTCAATCTTTCCATTTAAAAGAAACAAACATTTCACTGCTTGCTTTCCTTCCGATAAATCAGATTTACAAAGTAACTTCTAGAGGAATATTTTCAAGAATATTCGTTCGGAGGCAATCAAAACCATCAGTACTGACAGACATACATGCAAAATCAACAATCATATGATGTTCTTGTTTACTGTCATGAAACCAGTCCTGAGTGTTTTGTTTTGTGGTTCCCTCAGGTGTGATACTCTATTGATTACTCCACTTCTTTTAATAAATATTGTTCTGTACTACTCCCATCTTTGCAAGTTAGCATACCCTGAGTGGGCAATTCAACCCAACAAAGCCATCTTCAAAGAACTCCTGTACAAAAGAGTGATTTTAAAACTTCCTGGTTTTCAGACCTTAAAACTGGAGTATTGCAGACTAGAATGATCCCTCCTAAAAAGAACAAGCATTTTATTTCTCTTGTATTTATGGAAAACTGAGAACTGGAAATGCTGTCCTGGAAATGGGAGTGGAAGAAGTAAAACTGAAGCATGAAAGGTACCTTGAAACATCGCAGAATCAGTTTTCCCTGTGCAGTCTAAGACATTGAGTCTAAGATAGATTTGAAAGATGACAATTCTAAGGTATTTTTCTCCCCACTCCCATTTAATTACTTTTTTTCCACAGGAAACTTCATGGCTGTAGAAGGAGGAAGTGTATACCTTTGAAATAACATATTTGATGGAAAAAAAAATTAGAAAACAAGAAAGATTAAATATCTTGCTGTATATTTCTACCTTTCACTTTCAAAACAAAGGACAATGCAATGTACAAGCTCCAGCTTTCCAGCAGTTATGCTATGCTTCCCAAGATTTCTCTTCCTATGGTTCTGGTCCCATTACATTCCACTTGGCAGAAAGGCAATTGCCTACACTTTCTCCAGAGTACATTGGATCTTACTAAACAAATTACAGCTCTCCTGCAAGCCATTCAGGATTTGAAGACTGCAATGGTTCTCCCACATCCTATCAGATTTAAAACTGACGATTTACTAACAAACTCCAATGGATGATAGGGCAGATAAAAACATCAGACTGAAATATCTGATGTACTGCTTCTGCCATTAAAGCAGTAGGTTCTAGAAGAGTAGTGGGATGAAATAACAAATACTGCAACTAAATTTGATATGGCTCATGAGCTAGAGCCAATATCATTGTAGTATCAACCAGATTTTCATCTGAAGTACCGAAATGTAAAGGACAGTCTGTGGATGTCCTGAGGCAATACACATTCATCTAGGTCAAGGCAACCACCACATTTACCTTTAAACTTTCAACCCAGGATTAGTTTCTATCCTTTATACAGGTTTTATGATGACAAGTAATAAATATTTGCAAAAGAATTTGCTTAGAAATCACTGCAGAGACTTTAACACCTATTAACAAAACCAGAGAAAATATAACAATCATCTCCTAAAAATTCAGTTCTAAACTTGTGAACAGTCTGTTTTACCATTAAGCTCTTCCACAGTTTTTGCCATCTCTTGTCACCAAATGATCAGAATTGACTCTTTCCATCAACTTATGCCCCATTCAGTGATGGATAGTGTAGGCTTTTTTTTTCTTATATCTTTCCTTACTAGTGTTTTTTCAGTGCAGCAGACTAATGGTGCTCTTGCTTTGAACTGGAAAAATAATCACCAGTAAACAGATTACTTTCTGCACTGATGACTGTAAAGTGATGCATATGAAAGAAAAAAACAACCAAAACCCAGCAACAATTTGGACCATTAATGGTAATGAGTGAGATACTGGTGTTATAGCAGCTAGATCCATTAAATCACCAGGTCAGTGCATGGTAGATGTCAAAAGGGCAAAGTGAGTGTTAAGATTTAGTAAACAGAGGGACAGAGAACAGTCAACACTATAACACTGTTCTAAGGACTTGTGCACCCAACACCTTTTGTTCTCCCCTGTCTGAAAAATAATTGAAAGAAGAGCAAAGGTAATCAAGATACAAAACCTGTAAAAGGACAAGTCAGGCTGTGATTCTTCAGACTGGCAAGAGATGACTCTGGGGAATATAACAGTTTTCAAAAAAATGAGTCCATAAAATGGTAGATATTACAGAGCATCAAATAAACTAGCCACTGGCAAGTTGAAGTAAATACAAAGTTGTATTTTTTATGCAATATCCAGCTAGGTTGCAGATCTACTCACAACAGAGAATTGCACAGGCTAGAATCTGCTAAGGATTCAGGAGGAAGTTATCCATGTTCACAGATAACTACTGACAGTTACCACATACAGAGAAACACCTGGTTCAGGATGTCCTTGAGTATGAGGACTGGGAGAGTACTTGTGTCTCTATCCGGAAGGAAGCATAAGATGCAATTGCTTTGTTTCTGTACTCTTTCCTAGCACCTGCTTTTGACATTATAGAGATCAAAATGCTGATTAAACAGCCTGTTTATTACTGAGTTTAAAGTGTTGTAGATCTAAGAGCTCACTCGTACGAGAAAGTTGTAATACTTTTTCATTTTCACTTATCTTAAAAGAAATGGTAAAGCAAGAACTAATTCTTACCTACTACACAACCTTGATGGTGGGAAGTACAAGTCTATTAAGTCACTACAATTCTTCAGGGGAAAGGGATTCACTTTAATCCCCATCAAATGAGGTCCTTACTGTGCAATTTCAATTATGTCTAAATTTATTACCCCAGAAAGAAAACTGCCATGAATCACTGTGCAGGAATGGTGCAATTTAGGCAGCTTGTGAAGCTGCTTCAGTACTTTGGTATTTAAGGATTTTTTATTATTTTATTCCTTAAAAAACCCAACTAAAATATTTTAAAGGATTTGTTTCATACTTGTATTGCTCTCTAAAACAGATTAGCAGCAGCAGAAATAATTTAAAGAGCTGATTATGAGGCTACTCTTGCAGCAAGCAAACACAGTGGGAGAAGAAGTTACTGCAGTTCAAACATAATCCTTAGGGAATGTTTCTATTACTGTTCAGACATGGCTAGGTAGAATATCACCATACATCTAAGAGTGTTAGCAGATTTCTTAGTGCCTTAACTACTTGCTTTAAAATGACTCACTAGAGTCACATTTTCTGTTTGGGCAAATAAATCAAAAGCATAATAATAAATCAAAAGCATAATAATGTATCAAAATGAAAAAGCTTACTAATTTATTAATAATAAATCTCTTAATGAAGAGATGTTGACTTCTTGGTATGCAGCCTCTGTCCTACACTTACCATTAAGAAAGAATCGACCATTTTAACTAACCTACACAACAGTTTCAATGAGTCATTCAAACCAGCAAATTACCACTGCTGAATTGCTTTTCTGTCTACACACTGGGGACTTCACAATTTTGGATCTTACTGTACAATGATTCTTTAAGTAATATTAACATTTTAATCCACAAACTCTATAAACTACATAAGGCAAGTCTGATACAATTTTACATATTGTAAAACTTTTGGTTGACTTTTGGTTGACAACATTTTATCTATGGACAGAGACTTGAGGTTTCCACGCAGACTGAACCTTGGGTTTATACAACATTTACAATTTCTGACTGATTTGCGGCACATTTAGATGACCTTGGGATCAGATCAACAGCTGTTGGTAAATTCTGACAATTTCTAAAAGCATTCTTGGCACCTCCAGTAGATCTTGGGAAAACTAAGGGGAGATAAAGGCAAACAATAGAAGCTCCTTGTAACAGATGCACAGCTTCAAGCTTGCATATCTGTTTGGAGGCTGAAGAACCTGCCAGCAAAGCAATTGCCAACACATCCCAGCATAAAAACTAGCTCCCGCTTCTCACTTGGTACAACACAAGATGATGAAGCTGAAGGGTGCACATGCTTGAAAATCTGTCCGTTTTTGAAGACATGACAATCACTTACTAAAACACAGGAACACTCTCTCCTTCCAAAGTACACTGGTAAGAGGGTATACTTGTTACTGATACTACCTAGTCAACATGCAAAACCTAAAGGTGGCATTACATTTTATCTTGGGAAGCATAAGTTTTTGGCCATCACAGCTTGGCACAGGGATTTTACTCAGACAAGGTGGCAACATTAAAAACAAATAAAAAATTGTGTTTGTTTGAATAGAAATATATAGTTTAATCAGCTTTCTGTTGGCTACATTTAATATTAAGTTAACCAGTATTAAACATTTGTACAAAGTATGAAGTAATGATACATACCTTTTACATATTCATTATAATACATGAAAACATTGAAGTCACACAGAATTCAAGCAACCATTACAAGAAAATTACAAACATATACATACCCTCCCAATGCAGAGCAGGTTAAGTCTAACAAGCTATACCAATTCATATGACCAAAGTGACATTAAATTGCTGTTATGCAACAGGATTGGGCTAGTCTGTCAATATTTATAATGCTACAGCCTCTACACAATTATCATGGTATTTTAGATTATTTCCTGGAAAATTATTCCCAAAGCCAGCCTACAAGTGACAATATAATATCACAATGCATGACTACAAATGCTTTATAGACACTGGAATTCCCTAGATTTTTCATTCAGTATTTGGCAGTTGCTCAGTACTTGGATTTTAAAAGCACTAAAATCTTAAAGGCATTCAAGACAATTAAAAAAAAACATTTTTAAATGATAATAAAATGGTAATATAAATATGGAACTCTTAAAAACCTTTTTTGTTATTAACCAACAATTAAACATCACAGGAATATGTCTACTAATAAAAGCAGATTCAACAAATAGAAGTCCATTTCCCAATGCTTTTTGTGACACCTTTTACTGTTACAAGGATTGGATGTTTACAAAGAAGCCATGTTCAATATCTGCATGCTAAGGTTAAAATCATTTTGACCTCCCTTGAGGCATAAAAACAGTCCAGGCCTGTACCAGTACATTTAAGACAAAGCAAGAAGACACATCACAACTGCAGCACCATGAACTTTGGAACATCCAAAATAATTTCAGATGCATCTGATCCTCAGCTTCCAGCACAAAGCACCAAAATGCACCACTGTGTAACAAAGGCAGAAAACAAACCAAAACAATCAATAGTCAGAGTATAAAAAAAGAAACAAACAGATGTGGAAATCTTGGAAGCCAGGGACAACTATGCTGTCTAACAAACAATTGCAGCTATCGAGCCACTGTTTTAAACTTCCGACTGAAGAGAAGAAACTGTAGCTTTGATGCACATTTTAAACAGGCCACATTGTCATTTGGCTAGGGCTACAACATTCACAGGCTGTTGTCAAAGTCTTGATCTTACTCCTTTGCTTTCATACACATACCATAATCTTGTGAGATTACTTCACATATTAATACTAATGACCAAGTCTTTATCTAAGCATAAGAAAGCTATGAGATTCTTAATATACTTTCTTAGAAGTTGTCTGAACAGACTTTACAAAACTACTTTGAGTTGAGAGTTTGGCTTCTCTGGGACAAAGCAAGCTATTGCCACCCATCATTGCAGAATAAACACACACACAAACCAATAAAATAGTTCAGCATTGAAAAGCAGGGAATATTCAGAGACAACTGCAACAATTTGACAGTCTCATCAGAGCTACAATAAAATCTGTCTTGTCTTAAAATAGCTTTAAAACAGACTTTGAACTGGTGTGAAGCTAATAGTCACAATTACAGATAAAGTTATATATTCCCATCTTTATTCCAGATAAAAACTACACACTGATATAGGCTACATTAACACTGTGAAAGACAGATGGAATTCTACATTAACATCAAAGCCAAGAATGGCACTGCTATGGCCAAAATTCCATCCTGAGCTCAAGCAAGCTATCAGAATTAAGTAGCAGAACACCAACTACAACTAGCTAATATCTCAATTTCTCTCACAGAACAAAACAGCTACTCTTTTCCCAGTTGAAGTTAAAAAGCCATAAAAAGTTTAGAACAATGGAAGAGAAGTTTCTGGATGATGAAACTTAAATCTCGGGGGGGGAGTGGGTAGAAAAATTTACTTGTACATTGTCTGCCTCCTCCCAAAAAGAAAAACAATCGTCTTTTGTAAGAAACTCTTATCTTCAATTTATATTTTTACTAGAAGTTGCCACATTTTCTTTGGACATTTTATAGATGTTAACAGGTTACTCGATTTATAATTAATTTGTAATTGTAAATAATTTGTAATTAAATTTTTAATTAAACTTCCTTACCACTAGGACAAGAGGGAAATGAGGGCATCCAGAAATTTGCTCCGGTCTTCTGTTTTCAATTCAATTACTAAAATATGAAATATTAAAAGATGCAAATTACTGAAAGACATACCAGATGTCACACTTGAACAATAATAATTCCAAGTATACTTATATTCTTAACCAGCTTTAAGGATGAAAAAGAGAATCTATTTGCACAAAATGCACATTCTTTATTTTGCTCTTACATTTCAGCAAGCTCCAGTTTCTAAGTGCTCACTACAAGCTACAGCAGCCACTTCTTAAATCTAGGAAGGTTTCTTTGTATGTTCAAAGATTCATCAGTATGTATTGTTAAAAACAGCCTCATTCATAAGCACATAAAAAGGTAGGCAAATTTCCTCATGCAAGTATCTAATTTTTCAAACAGACAATAAAGTATGTTATAACATCACTATCCTACTTTGGCTGTTAAATATAAAACCAGATAAAACTCAGATTTTAAACTGAAGTGTGTATATGAAAATCATTATTCAGTGCAAAATGTAGATTGCCTAGAAGATACACAAGCCTCTACTTAGTAGTTTATAATTTCTGTACAAGATGCCACTTAGAAAAAAGACTGACAAATAACACAGCTTGTGTGTTTATACCAGACTCAGGAACAGAGTATGGCATACACACTCTTGACCTTTGCATCCAAGTCATAGCACAGAGATGTTTTATGGAGGCTGGGTAAACACTGACCTCTAAAGGACTATTTAGTGAATGAAGTAAGTTATAGGCAATGCTACTCACTTGACATATCAAAATGGTTGTGTAAAGTCCTAGAATTGGTGCTGTCTGCAGCTTTCTCAAATGCTCTTCCAAAAAAGCTAGAAGATGAACAAAAAAAAAAACCCAAAATGAGTATTACAGAAAAGGATATACATACTAAGGCAGAAGAACAGAACTTCTTGCAGAGAGCTGAAAGTGCCTTCCAGATGTTTTTCATATACATAGGTATTCAACATACACCTCACTTATTCAAGGGCAAAAACCTTAACATTACAGGCTTTAAGAAATGAAGTCATGGGCCATATTGTGAACTATTTCACTCTTAAGATAAAGAAATAGTTAAGAGGGAGGAGAAAAAAATCCCCAAATAACTTTGAAACACCTGTATCCTCTCTCAAAAAGTATATCACATACACTATTAAAGATGGATATAATTCAAGTCAGCATATTCAGTGCTAAATAGATACAGGCAAGCAACACTTGCTTCAGAGACAGGATAATTCTACAGATAACTGTCAGTAGGAACTTTTAAATAACATGCTTACTTCTTTTTGTCAGAGCTTTCTGTCTCTGGAGGAATCCCCACCATGATCACAGTTCCCTGTTCAACATCCATTGGTGCAGCCATTACCAGCGGCAGCAATTTACAACGCTTGTTTTTTGTCTAGAAGTCAGAAAGACAAAACTTTGTTAGACAAAACTCAGGAAACAATTTAGTTTCAGCACACCATGTGACCTAAGGGCACAGCTATAACAGAGTTCAGCAGAAGGCATTTTATTCACACAATCTCTTGATCTCCTTTTTTATTACAGTAAAAGTGATATTAAGGACAAGCAGAATTTTCAGTTCTTCTCCAACCTTGCATTGCAACACAGAAATTATACAGACAAAATATGATGTACAGTAAAGAAAAAAGCTCTTAAAAATTGCAGGTATGGGACCTAAATCTTGGAGTAGTATTTATTTTTGCAATAATTATTTTACATTGAAATACAACAGCTATCACACTGACAAATACAGTCTTCACTAGAAATTATTTTTCTCTGTCATACTCTTTTAATTAAAGTACAGCTTACTGCTGTGGATAAAAAAAATAATTGCAATTATTTTAACATTTTTAGATACATAGATGAAACAGAAGTTTGTTTAAAGTGTTCCTAAGATAAGTGTTCTGCAGTGAGGTTTTAAAGTGCTGTCTTGCTTCTAGTGGTAGACTAGTTACTGACCAAGTTTAACGTTTAAAATGAGGATACACAGATGCAATCAGGCAAGGACGAACCACCATAAGTTTAATTTACAAATTAAGAAGTGCTCACTGTGAAAACAGTTTTCAAACTTAAAACCACATTTTTAACTGAATTGTGTAAATAGGGCTCAAAAGGTAAATGCAAATTAACTTCAGTTACATTAATTGCAAAGATAAGAGGATTTTATTTAAACAGACACAGAAATCTTTAGGTAACAATAACCAGTCCTGCAATATTGCTTCTTTCCATGTTGGGTTAACTTTTCAAAGTACATACTATTAAGTATTTTGATCTGCTCCCTCAAAACTTACAAAATTAGGTAAAGATTTTAGATTGTGTCTTGACAATGAAAACTCTTTCAAATGTTATGAATTCTCCCAGGCAGATACCTTTCCTAAAAGAATATTCACAGATGTGCCAAAAATTATCCAACCATTTAGCAGAAACATTATTAACATTTTCGTATGTTCTTAGTAAATCAACTACACATATCCAAGAGAAGAATAACTACTACATAGGCAAGATAGTCAAAAGCTTTTGATTTACTTACAGAGCAAACAAATGATTTGAGCAAGTATTTACTAAGCAGGGATAGCGACACTGGTTTGGAAAAAAGTTTTACATCTGGTGTGCCCTAGGAAAAGAAGAAACGTTTTGATTACAATCCAAGATGATTCCTCCACTTCTTTAAGTATCTATTGATGAGTCTAAAAGTTTTATATAACTGAAAGACCACCAAACATTACAATATAGGAATCTGAACTGACCCACTAGGACTTTGAGATTAAGACCTCCCTGCTTCAAGAGGACCAATTCTTCCTTTGGGAAGCTCAGAGTAGATGTCAATATTGACACATCAGAGCACAGCACAGTACAAATAAACAAGTCCTTTCTGATTAAGTCATTCTTATTGAATCAATCAGTTCAGAAAACAGTGATATTCAAGTATGATATAGCCAAATGTGACAGTCAAATGAGAGCCAAAAAACTAGAATCCTGACCTCCATGAGAGAACAATAGAGAAAAGGCCCCTGAGAAATGACAAGGTTGGTGCAAATACAGCTGGCTATGGTCTGCTGAATGGCACGTAACTGCTTTTTGGCTAAGTCCAGTCCTTGGTGCAGTTTGTCCAGGTTACCCCTGCAACAGGAAAAATAAAAACAGACACTTTCATATAAGCTTTTCACACAAAAGCGAGTTCTAAACGCTGTTAACAGGGATATTTTGATTTTTTTCTTCAATGGCTTATGAAACATGAATGCATCTTTTAGGTATGTAACCCATGTTCCCTAAATAAAACTGTAAAAGAATAAAGAGACATTTTCAGTACCTGGAGAGACTGTCCAAAGCTTTAATGAAATTGGTTGTTTCAGGCCCTTCTTTTTCTGCATTCTCCATGAGAGAAACTGTTGCATAAACTATGTCACTTGCTAAAAATTTGTTCTTAAAGCCAAAGTGAATGCTGAAGGTCTGAATTCTTAAATCTTTCATTCTGCAAAATTAAATAAGCTCATTAAAGATTAGCATTACCGACATTATCAACACCAACCAGCCATCTCCTCCGTACCTTAATATTAAGAACACAAAGACAAATCATACCGTAGAATTTACAACAAGCCTAGTATTTGTCAGTCCAAAACCGATATTTTTCAAAACAAGATATTACACCCTCTTCATAAGAAAATATTTAAACTTAACAGAAAAGCATTTTCAAAATAAGCAGTGATATTTAACAGTTTACCCAAATTTGGTTGCAGATTCTTCAATCATTTCCCGAAGATTTTCTTTCAAAGACATGTCCATGGAATTAAATTTCTGTTTCACTTGCTTCAAAGGCAAACTAAAAACAGAAGGAAAAAAAATATATTGATAGGTATGCTAGAAGAAAAAAATATTTTGCCTTCCTTACATAAGACTTTCTTAATATTAGATAATTTAGCAAGTTAAGTCTGACTAAGCTTGGTTACATCCTTTTTACTTTAGTCATTGAAGAGCAGATGTGAGAAAGCATAGGTTACTTACTAGGATCTACTACTCCATAAAGCCATACAGCCACATTCCTTTGGTACCAAGACACAAGTTGCATAACTCAGACACTGCACTAGTCAGAGCCCCATAATCACATTTAAAAACTAACAAGTACTCACAAGATATAATCTCAATATTTTCCCATAATTAATTGAAAAAAATGATCCTTTTGTTAAGACCCAGTTTTTTATAACTCACCCCATGTCAGCCAAAAATTCTTGGAGCCTCTTCTGCCCTTGTACAGACCAGAGCTTAAGGCTAGCAGAAGTATACGAAGTGTTGCAGAGACTTTCATATAGAGACCAGTGCTGGTATAGTGCCAGGCGCAAACTGAACAGGGATTAAGGCAAGTAACTATAAACACTTTAAATCATAAAAGTTACAAGTAGTAACAAAACTCCACAACTACTACCTCTTCAGTTGCCCTTCTACACTGCACCTCTGTAGTACATAAGATACAGTTAGGAGGTGCAGGTGCAGGTAACACAAGACGAGCAACATTAACTTGTAACTAACTATGAAAGGTTAAGCTGAACTGAAGCTATACCAGCTATTGGAAGAGATTCATGTTCAACAAAACATTCCAAAGTCCATTTCTTTTGATTCCATTCTCAGCAGCAGAGATGGTGCTGGGATTTTTTTTTCAAGTTGATAAAAAAATCAACTGGGGTTCACCAAGTGGGTTAAGTTCATTTTCCCCATATCTTATGCAAGGATACTCGTACTCAAATGCTATTCGCATGCAGTCAATTGACAGAGAATTTTCCTCATCTTCATTGCGGTGGTTATGGCGAGACACATGACGCTGCAGGATCCCAATATCAGTCACATACTTCATTCTTAAACAGAAACAAATTTGACACTTCACTTTCTTGCTGTGTGTTTTTGTTCTTGATCATGAGAACGCAAACATGCTTCCTAAAGTTTACACATTGGCCAGTCAGCAGCATGAGAACTAGAGATACATCTTTAAAAGAATCCCAACTTGTTAAATACTGTTCTGTCAATAGTCAGCCATGTACCCAAGCAATTAAAGCTAAATAAAAACCACAACAAAACCCCAAACAATATAGACTGACCAATGAAATTAGTTACTTATTACATTTATCTCCTTAAATAACATCAGTGTATTATAAAAGAATATGAGAATTAAAGTCTACACATGTACAACTAGAATCCTGATTGCATCTAGTAGGAAATAAGAAGGAAGAAAAAAAGATAAAATATGAAATTCTTCAACTAAAACTGTAAATGAAACTGGAAGACAAAACTTTTTTTCCTTTAATAAAGCAGCATCAAAATCAGATTTACATGGATTACTATTAAACACCATTATTTAGATCAGAAGTGACTGTTTTATAATTCTGTGAAAAATAAAGTTTAAAAATTCTCAACAGTACAAAAGAAAGATATTTTTTTTTCCTGAGATATCTTTTCCACTTTTGGAAGGCATCGGATCACATTCAGTCATTAAGATATTTAGCTGCAAAGTTTATTAACAGGCTTGTGCTAGATTAATTTCCATATGTTTCCTGATTATGACTTCTTAAAAAAAAGACAAACAAATAATAATGAAGATAAATAATAAAATATATCTTTCTTACTGAGTGATTTTATCTTGGACCCATTGATCTGTTAGCCCAACAATAGCCCACCTAAAATTGAAGGGGGTGGGGGGAAAAGAGAGAGAAAAAAAAAAAGTTACACCAAAAAATATTCTAGTATAGTATATTATATTTAACCCTCTAGTACCACAAGAAGTCAGAAACATTGCTTACCAACTGTACGTACAAGTTAACAAAAAAGCTATATGCTATTATTCCCTTTAGCAGACATACACACGTAGTACCATCCTCTTTTTTCCATGTAAAAATCTATTGGTTGCTTATAATTTACACAGATGTGCCCCCAGTCTGGGAGACAAACTCAGTTCCACTTTCAAAATAAACTAGAACCTCATAGTGAAATTAAACGGTCTTGGGAAATTTTGCCTATCTATTATGGGTCTAAGCTTCTACCCTCTATAAAAAAAATAACAGAAACATACCACAACATGTCATTCAAGTCTTTAGACATTATCCATGCCAGGTCAAACATCACCATTGCAGACTACATGAGAGAAAAGGAAAAAGATGGGATAAATGAGCACAAAATCCTCACTTCATTAAACAAATAGAACACAGTTAAATTTGCCAAATACTAGTGTGTTACTAGAGGTCTATACATCACACTTGAGTCAGAAAGTAGGACAGTGGCAGATTGTCAAGGACACTAAGTAGAAAGGAACATCTTAACAAAACATAATCAGATAAGAGGCCAAATGCCAGAAGGAACAATTTGATGTCCTAAGTGTTATGTTTAAAATATCCTGATGCTTTGAAACCTCTGGAAAGCAAACAATCTCCATACATGCTAAAGTCTTTTGTAAGAGTATTGTGTACATAGATAATTTTTTCAAGACCTGAAAAATTTACACCATCATTTGTTTTTATACCAGCATTAAAGATAACAAACAACAAAAATGTTACTAGTTCTAGTTTATCATTTTCCCCCACTATTAACATTACATTGGTGACTGTGACTCAGTTGGCTGGTGTCTGCCATTCTACCAAAATTGCTTATATCTAATTCATCAACAGTAATAACAAGCTTCCAAGTCAAACTACTTTTTACATATATGATGTATCTTCTGTATAACAGTAAAATAAAAAAACAGCATAATAATAAGATAATGTATGATATTGTTAAATAATTCTAATGTTATAGCAGATAATTATAACATTGGATATTGTCCAATTACCTTTACATTAGTATCTTGTGATTTTATGGCAAACAAGAGTTTGTACTTACTGAGGTCCCATGGTATTCATATTGCTCATAGTCAAAAAGAATTTCTCGCCTAAAAAGGAAAAAAAAAACCCACATTTGGTTAAATGGTGAACTACACATTGCATCAAATTAAGAATCTAAGGCAGGTTTCATGAAGTGCTTATTTAGCAATTAAAGCCAAATTAAAAAAAAATAACACAAACACCACTACTATACAGACAAAAAACCCCAAGCAAAGACACACAAAAAAAAATCCTTTGGTCTAGAAAACGTTTTCCTGCAAGCCAACTGGATTTTTGTAGTAACATGGAAGCCACACTGAAATGTACTCAAAGTAAAACAGCAAATTATTAAACCATTATTCCTCAGATCCCATTTTCTTATCTGATTTGCTCCTGCTTATTCCTATTGACAATGGTAGGATTGTAAAGGAAGAAAACAGAAGCACAAATTTCACCCCACGATAGACAAAACCAGAATACTACAGCCGCTTAGAAGTGGAATAATGTACCTATTGCTACCCAGATTTAATGATTACTATTTACAACTATCCTCCATTTAAACATTTTATCTTTATATAGTAAATCTCTCAATTTTCTGAATAAAGTTAGAACTAAAGAATCCTGCAAATTAAGCAGCACAGTATCATGCTTTTATATGTTTGATTTTAATCCAACAGTAAGAAAAAGACAAAAGCAACATAATAAAAACCCAGTTAAACACACCTGCGTGCCTCCCATTCCCGCCTCTGCCGCCTCTTCATTGTTCTCTCTATTACATCCTGTAAATTAATATGTTAAAAAGCTGGAAAAAATACTCTAGTAGATTAGCACCTGTCCAGACACTTGACTAAGTCTTTATTAAAAAGAACACTTATTCCTATTGATCTAATGAGAAAAATATTATCATTAATTATTTTTCCAAGGAACACACTTGTATAAAATCAGGGCACCTTTGTCTGCTAGCAGTTATCTAGCTCTCCGTCACAGGTAAGAAGCCCAGTACACAGAGTTCTCAACACCAGCAACATTGCCTCCTACCATTTCGTAACATAAAAATAAGACTGATGAAAAACAGATAGTAAATGAAGTTCAGAAAATTAAGCACTTGGTGTATTTTTAAGTTCCATAAATTGCATCAACAGCTTGAAAACTCAAAGAAATCAGTAAGATCTTTGTGGAGTATTTAATGGATTTGAGAATAGTTTTAATGTGCACTATTTATAGATTTTCCTTTCAATTTCTGATGTCTGCTTTTGCTGATTTAGCACCCTTCATAGATTAGTAGGAAAAATGTATACTGTGAATAGAAAAATAAAATAGATATTAAATCTGAGAATGTCTTTATACTCATCTCTTAATATTGTGAGCCTTAAGCGTTTGTTTCTTTGTATGTTATTAGTAGAAAATATGCTACAATTAACATACAACACATTTAATTTTTTGTGTCTAACTTAATATATTTTTGTTAATTTACTGGTGCAAGGACAGAAAATGTATTCTTAATTATTTGTGGGCTTCTATCTTCTCAAATGATCATTTAAAAGAAGAAAGTTTCGATCTAAACAAAAAAATCTTCAGTGTAGACTGAAAAGACAGAGCCTGTCATCAGAGAGAGCTCTTCAGTTCACTGGTTACACAAAGACAGCCTAATCAAGTTCAAAACATATATTTTTTTAATAAAGAGGAAATATTTCTGTGCAGCTCAGATAAACATTCTGTGTATTTGGAACTCTACTGGGAGTAGTAAATTATTTTTAAACATTAACTTTCCATTTGTGATCTAGCAGAGCATTATTTTTAAACTCAAATGTAATTATTATAATTATATAAAGCATAAGCACTATTTTATTTTCCTTCTTTTCTCAACAAAGTAGCAGAAAAGCACCTCTTCAAAACGTCTACGTTTCTCTGAAGGCTCTGACCCATCACTTTCATTCTCAGAGTCCTCTTCTTCATCCTCTTCATCTCTGAAGATATCATCATAAGCAGGAACATCAAGATCATCGTCTTGTTTAACTAACAACTTAATCTAGCAAGAAAGAAAAAAAGCATTTTAAATAAATAAAGTATCTTATTTAATGATTTAAACACATTTCAAATGACAAATGAGAATACTTCAGATACTTCAGAAGAGAAACTAAAAATTTGTTTTGGCTGTGATTGATTCATGGCATAACAGAAATACTACTTTTTAATACAAAGGCCACTCTTATACAAAATAAGAGTGGAAAAATATATCCCTTTGCTACAGCATTACTACAAGAATTCTTATTTTTTATGTTTGTTAAGGACATGTTGCCAAACCATTTGTGCTTAATAATCAAATTCTAGGTGCTGCTAATGCTGAGAGATAACACGTTACATTCTGGAGGATGATAATCCTCTGATTTGTAGCAGTTTGATTAACAGCAATGGGATTAACAGGTGTTTACTACTGACAACTCTCAAACTGCTATCAGTATATATTTTACTACCAAAACCAGATTTTTTTCTGATCATTAATGTTATTACTGCAATTATCCATTAATATTGCTTCCTGCCCTACTAACTAGCAGTAGCAGTTTTATAAAACACAGGAAAGCACCACCCCAGTCCCCACCACACCAGGGGAAGATTTTTGTTATGAAAGAAAAGTGGTTACCTGTGTGTCATTGTAAACATTCACTACATTGATGGGTCTGTGGCTGTCACATACAAAAAAGACAGTGTCTTCTTCAGGCTGCAAGATCTCCAGAAGGTCAACATTGGCACCACAATTAATAAAAACAAAGTATTTGAACTGCAAACAAAAGGGAAAAAAATAAAAAAGCTTTTGACTTAAATAAGCAGAAAACACAGAAGACATGAAAACACCTTTACAAAACATCCCAGGCACCCACCGTTACCAAAAACTCCATTAACTTTTTGATAATTGATGTCTCTGAGCAGGAAAAAAAATTTGTGAGGCAAAGCACCAAACTTGGAGATGATGTATATCCAATACCACCACCTTTTACGTCTCAAAATGTGTGTGAACTTAATTTGACTCTATCCAAATTGTAGCATATTAGTTTGAAGAGATGTAAAAAAAAAGTTTGTTACTGGTATGTTAAAGCTTAACCACTGGTTTTTGTAACCAATAATAATAATTAGTTTAAGAACTGACATTTTAAGTTGGGAAAGAAATGCACGCCTCTCTAAGATAAGCTGCAAGCTAAACTGTTTCCAGTGTTTTTTCACCTGATCTTTATGTTCAAGAAAGGCAGTTTCAAGTTCTTGCCATCCAGATACTGGGACCAGTGTATACGGGACATGATCACACTGAAATAAAGCCTGAAACAAAGCAAACAGCTGTTAGCAAAGGCAAGGGGAAACAATCCCTTCTACAACGCCATACCATGCTATAATTCTACTTCATACAAATCTTTATCATAAAGGCATCACAAAATACATGTAGGTTTATAATCTGGGAGTGTGACTAACTGGCTTAAGTGTCATAAGTCATGGAAAAACTAAGATACAAAAGCAGGTTAAACTTCTACCCTTTCCTCAGTTTAAAATTATTAAATGGATTCCTTAGTGTTTTTCTTTTCCTGTTTATCTACAGTGACAGTGAACAAAGACTTACTTGGAGTATTTTACAAGCACATAATGCATCAACATCCGAAGCCACAAGAAGAAGGACACGCTGCAAAAACAACAGAATAACAGTATTAATTTAGGCACCAAATCTAATGTGCCAATGCATGAAATGCATACATCGCTATGAAATCAGAAAGTAAATATAGGTAGACAGCGTCATAGGCATAAAATAGGATCTCTTCTGAATGGACACCGCAACCAAAATTAACCAGTTTGGATCTCTGTAAATATGAGCAGTAAACAACCTCACACCCCCAAAATATGGCATCTGCTTTGCGGAAATGTAGTTATTCAGACTCCTATGAAGCACAAATAGTTTTGAAGGCTCAGCCATACAACTGTTTTGTCATGTCTACAAAGACCTAAAGAGCCTTTCAGCATGAGACCTGAAACAGCTTTGACTTAAGAAAATCGGTAGCAAAAATAGGAGCAAGGAAACTCTTGAAATAAGCTTGATTTAGGTAAAATGGTTTGTCTGGTGGTTCTTGGTTAGAGATTTTGTTCATAGGTGGAGAAGCTTAAGGAAATACATTCATTTGCACAATCCATAACACAGTTGCGTAGGTAAAAATAGTAGAAGACTGTCCAATGAAAACTTCACCACTCCAGTGTATATACCCACTCTGAACAAAGTAAAGCAAACTGTGAGGTAAAAACGAAAGCGGCCAACCTGACGCGTTACAAGAAAAGTAAGAGAAACCGCAAAGAAGACAGAACACAAGATCAAGCGTGCTGGGGGGGTGGGTGGGCGCGGGGAATCTAAAACGTAAAAATAATAAAAAAAAACATAAAGAAAAACCCCAAACCAAACAGCAAATAGATCTAGAGACGTCCTGGTTAAACAAAAGACCCACAGCGCTGCTCACAGCGCTCGCGGTGGCTCCGGCTCGGGTTTCCCAGCCCGCGGACACGTCCCGGGAAGATGTTTTTACAGCCCGGGCTGACTGCAGGGGCCGCCTCCCACAGCGCTACCCGCGGCCTCACGTCCGCCTGACAGCGGCTCTCCCGCCACCCTGACAAGGCGGGAACCACCCGCGGCCACAGCCCCGTGAGGGCCGCAGCACCTCAGCCGCCGCCGCCAGAGCCAAGGACGCCCCGGCACCAGCCCCGCTCTGTGAGGCGGCGGGAAGCGCCTCAGCCCTGCAGGGAGCGGCCTGAGGAGAGGCAGCCCCGGCCGCGGACGGGACGCGCAGGGGACAACAGGTCCCGGCCGCGGCCCGCACCTGGTTGACGATCACGTCGTAGAACTCCCGGCGGCAGTCAGAGACGAACATGGCGGCAGTGAGGGCGGCGGGGATGCGGCGGAGAAACGGCAGCAGCCACGGGCCGCCCCGACTCAAACTGGGCGCCAAATCAGCACCGTTTGTTATTGGTCTTCTCCTCACGGCGCTCTGGCCAATGGAAAAGCAGCCAGCCCTTCTTCGCAGAGTGGATTGGTCAAGCTGCCCAACCCATTCCGGGTCTTCGCCAATGACATTGGAGTAAAGGAGGTGCGACACGTGCGGCTGGCCAATCCCTGGAGTATCAGAGCCGGAAGCACCGTGCTGGCTCTTGTTACCGTGGCTGCCATGTTTGCTACGGGCAAGCTGATTGCTCTGCCATTTAACGGGGCCGGTTGATGAGGCAGGCGAGATCCCGTCAACTGTCGGTGGCTGAGGAAGGGTCGCGTCCCCACAAGCCTTCCACAATGGCTCTACTGAAGGGAGCGAGATCCCTTTTTCCGCCCTCACACGGAATGGCCGCCCGAGGGGGCGGGTGCCGCGCGGCACGCTGGGAGGGGCAGCGCGGCGGGGCAGGGCCGTGGGGTGGGGCCCGCGGTGGCGGCCGGAGCCCCGTCAGGATAGGGGCGAGCCTGCGTTCGGCCTGCGTCTTGTCTTCCGGTGCTTGCGGGGAGCTCGGGCGTTGCCGCTCCGCGCCTCAGGGCCGCCACCATGGTGAGGCTCGGGGAGCGGCTGCGGGAAATGTCGAGTCACGGCGGGCGGGCGCTTGGGCCCCGCGTTCCTTCGCTGGCTGCCCACTCTCGGAGGCCGTTTTCGAAGCCAGAGAGCGCCAGGCTGAGGGCGGGCGAGTGTCGGTGTCTGTGCCGCAGATCGCCGCCCGTGTGCGGGGTGTGCTGGGCAGCCCGGCCAGGCCGAGTGCGCTGCGTCCATTTTGTGTCCCGGCGCAGCGCTGGGCGTGCAGCCCTTCCGTGAGCTCTGTGACGGGAGAGGCACCGCACGGCTCTTGACGTAGTTCTAGCTAAACTTGAGGACACGGCAGTGAGCGCTGTCACACTTCAGTGCGCTGTTGATATCTGTTAATACTGCCTTCTCTTTCTGTGTTTTTTCCTCCAGTTTTCCTTTAATATGTTCGATCACCCCATCCCTCGGGTTTTCCAGAACCGCTTTTCAACCCAATACCGCTGCTTCTCAGTATCCATGCTTGCTGGACCTAATGACAGGTCAGATGTGGAGAAAGGCGGGAAGAGTATGTGCATGTTTTATTTTGACTAATAACCTGTTGGAAGAGTGTTTGTGAATAATGTCAAGTAATACAGATTTGGCCAAAACTGCAGGAACATTGTTGAGCGCACGGAGATGTGCTGTTGGCACTGTGGCTGGCGCTAGGAGAGCGCCCTGGGTGGGGAACAGGAAGAAGAGGGAGGGTTCATCTTTTTTCTCATTACTCTGTAATTAACGAAACTTACCAAGTGAGTCTGGGTTTATGAACATTAGAGGAAGACATTCTTCTCTTTTAAAGCTTCTCTTTAAAATCTTGGATCCATTATAAGCCATAGAAATTTCTCATCAAAGACTTTCCCCTAAGTTGTACTTAGCTGGAACAAAAATAATAGATTGGCCAAGTTAATTTTCAAGCTGTCAGACTAATCCTGTGTTGTTTTGACTTGGCATCGATTTAAGAGAACCTGTAAGCCCAAGTAAATAAAATTACATTTAGGAAATGTTTTCTTTAGTACTGGGTATTGTAAAAACTTGTCTTCTCTTTCTCTTTTATTTATTAAATTATAAACTCTTCATGCTAGCAGATGTATTTGTCATGACTGATTCTACTGAAATCTTTGGTTCAGAAATTAATTTGCAGGAGATTTTTGAATCTCCTTTTCTTAGGATATTTTAGAGAAAGCATTGGTAAAATTGTATATTATATATTCTTTTTAAAGACCTACTTTTCCTAATCTTACATTCTTATTCATTTTTGCAGTAATTATGCCACCATCGGCTTTGGATCAACTCAGTAAGTGAATATTTTATTCTGGAATAACAACATTAGAAACATGACCAAATGTGTAAGAAAATAACACAGTGTTTTAATTAAGTCTGACTTAGGTAGAGAATATGAGAGTAATTGGTTCAAAATAGGTATTTTGGAAGTATTTTGTGTGTCAGAATTAATGGGGCTTGTCTGTCTTCAAGTACAGACATCTAAAGTGTTGGACTACCTGAGGCATGAATCAGTATTTAACAATAGCATACTCAGTATAATGGTTACAGTTAATCTAGTAAATTCTTGATCTCAGCCTGCTTGTTCTGGATGCTATTGTCTGGAGCAAACAAAATTAAAGGCAAAATAAGTTACAGTTAATTTTTAAATGGGGGAAAAAAAGATAACTGAATCAGTGATATAAATGGTCTTTATTTGCCCTTTTAACTAAGGTTCCCCCACCCCAAATTTTAGTCTTAATAGAATTTGTTTGAGAAATTAGCTTACTGAGTTTTTAATTTTAAAATAGACAGGGCCTCTTAAAACTCATTAGGTAGTAGCTACCTCATAATAGTACAAGGACATAATAGTAACAGATCCCTCTGCTGTCTGATCATCTCTGAGCTTGGGGAAATGTGGAGAGGCATTTAAAGCTCTAAGTGTGATGGTGATACAGTATTTGTGTATCTCCATCCTCTCCTGGATTTACAGTGAGCAACTGGGATAATGGCATGAGAGGAATACTCTCCTGTAGTCTGACCCATTCTCTTGCCAATATTCAGTCTCTGAAAGCTTCAGAATGAGCTTCAGTGGCTTTTAGCAAATAAAATTGTTTTCTTCTTTCTCACCAGGCCGACTTAATATCACTTACCCAATGCTGTTCAAGCTGACCAATAAAAACTCAGACCGCATGACACACTGTGGAGTGCTTGAATTTGTGGCTGATGAGGGCATATGTTACCTTCCACACTGGGTGAGTTGTCTCAGGCTGAACTGTCAAAACCTGAAGAGTAGGATTAGTGACTGCCAGTTTAATATTAAAGAGGCAGAATGTTTCCTGAAACTGTCTTTGCCAGTCATGTTCCTGCAACTGCTTTCAATCACAGCTCCTGTTTCCCTCCATGAGAGTTTAACTAAACCAGCAAAGCAAACAGCTTTTTAAGATGCACCTGTCTGTTCTTGAAATTAAACTGTGGTAAGTTGGTGCCTTTCCAGGAAGATGGTAGCCCCAGCAAAAAAATGGGTATATGCAAGGAAAGAGCATTAAAAAGATCAGTCATGTTAATAGTGGTTTGTGTCTTTGTTTTCACACTTGCAGATGATGCAAAACTTGCTTCTGGAAGAGGGAGGCCTCGTGCAAGTGGAGAGCGTTAATCTTCAAGTTGCTACTTACTCAAAATTTCAGCCACAGAGTCCAGATTTTCTTGACATCACCAATCCCAAAGCTGTGTATCCTTCTATTCAGTTATGGAGCAGGGGACAAAAATTTTTTCCCAAATTTGAATGATGAAGCAGAGCTAGCTTTTCAGGTGTGGCTTGTACTCTTCTAGTAGTAGGTAACTACTACAGCTGCTTCTGAAAACAAAAAAGAATGGATAGTTTATGTAAAGAAATGCTGCCAACTGCTGCCACAAAGTGTACCTGGACTGAAGAAGCATGAATCTTGGCTTGAAGTCCAGTGAGTCTGCATGTCCCTTCAGAAGAACTCATGCAGCCTAATGTTTACTAAAAGGCTGTCTACAGTACTGATGACTTTTAAATGACATTTGAGAGATAAAGGATCAGAGTTGTATAGATTGAGGGTTTGATGTTGCATTGAAAACATATGTTTCATCTTAACATACTTCAAAGATTAGAAAATGCATTGAGGAACTTCGCTTGTCTGACTACTGGAGATGTTATTGCCATCAACTACAATGAAAAGGTACAGTATACAACACCAATCCATGCAGGTTTTGTTTGGATGCATCAGTTTGAGGAAACAAGCTCTGTTCCATATAAAAAAACACACTGTATTTCAGTAGACTGTGACCACATGAGTACACCTTGTGAATGGATTTTATAAATGAGTATTTTTGGCAGCACATGTGATCACTTGGGATTGTAGTCTAAGCTCTGTTGTTGCATGGTGGTGCTAAAACAATCAACAGAGCTGTGCAGTGTTTGTGAGAAGCAATCCCAGATGGTAGATTTTACAGTCGGTTTTCTGTTGGAGGAGAAAGGGTCAGTGAACTCTTCTCCTGAGCTGTAGACTGGTTTTTGATTCAAAAGAAAACAAATATTTGTGCTGTTGATAATTTTGAAGTCTGTCCCTTTCACGTATTGTAAATTCTTAATTTCCTTCTAGGAATGCAGATTAAGATACAGTAAGAGTGTAGTAAGTTACAACAAAAAGTAGCTTCTTTAGCTCCAGCATATAGCAGTCTTCTAAGCTAAAAAAATCTTTGCTTTCAAGTTCTGTAGAGACAGTCCTCAACCTAAAGAGCACTCGCTTCCATTTTATGGCAGCTCTCTGAAGAGAAAGGTTTAGATAGGGTTTTCTTGTGTGTAAGTTGAGCTGTTTCACGTGCAATCTTAAAATACTCATAACTGTTTCAGATCTATGAGCTTCGGGTGATGGAGACCAAACCGGATAAAGCTGTGTCCATCATAGAATGTGATATGAATGTAAGTTAAAGCTGATGTGGAAAGTTTGCTTTTACTATGTCCTCCCAGAAGGAGAGGGCATCTCGTTCAATGAAAGCACTGTACACTGAGCACCTCTGATGCTGCAGGAAAGATAAACTCAGATGGGACAGGGAGGATGACTCATTTGACAGTACCCCATATATCTTTGTAACCACAGCTGTGGTCTGGAGCTGCACTTCGTGTACTATCAGGTGACTGTAGTGCCTAGAATGTAATGTTTAGCTTCAGCATATTTTATAATCCAAGTTTTATTTAATAGGCTTGTCTTGATTCAAACTCTGATGATGTTGTGTGGTGCTGTGTTACTGCACTGTTTCAACTACGTGCTAAGACCCATTCCTAAGAGGCTTAGTCTTTTTAGTTCTGAGTTAGAATGCTGGGCAAACAAACCTCAGGTCTTTCTAGATCAAATTGAGTGATAGTTTGTGAAATTTTGAGGGAGAGCAGTATGAAGATTATGCTTAAAAGAAAAATACCTGTCATGCTTATTTTCATGCTTCTTGTGTAAATAGGTGGATTTTGATGCTCCTTTGGGGTACAAAGAACCAGAAAGAACTGCACAGCATGAAGAGACCACAGTAGGTTAAGCTTCTGTTCTTCAAAAATGTATTCTCTAGAAGTCAACCTTGCTTGTGGTGGGGCAGTGCGCAACAACATATTTTTTTCTTCCTGAAAAAATGAAGACCAAGCTTTACTTACCAGATGCTTTTGCTTGTGTTACTTAGGAGATGGTTGTCTACTAAGTGTTGTTTTGGAGAGGGAGTGTTGTGAAGTTTTATTTGGTCAGAAATACGTGGAACTGTTTTTGCATATTCTGCATATCACAACATGAACAATGAACTAACTTGCTTTTCCCTTGCAGGATGTCGAAGCAGACCACAGTGGATACATGAGTGACGTAGGATTTCGTGTAAGTCCCTATTTCTCCTAGTTTATGAATGTTGTAGAATTGTGAGGGAAGGTTGTTCCAAACAACTGCAAAACAGTAGTATCTGTTCTTAGAGGTGCTTATCATTTAATTGGCAACTATCTGCAGGTGTTACAGCCAGTAACAGTATGACTTCCCGTACTTAAATGGCAGTTTTTGAATGGGAGACTGAAACATACTCCTCCACTCACAGTCCATTAGCTTATATGTACCAAGAAGAAACATGCTGAAACAAGTAATTCAGTAAAAGTTATAGTAAGATTTTGCCGAATGCAGTATCCTTGTGCAATGTTCAAATACAAGATATGATTAAATTAAAACTCATTCTGTATATGCAGGCATTTTCTGGTTCTGGGAACAGGCTGGACGGCAAGAAGAAAGGAGTTGAGCCCAGTCCATCACCGATTAAACCAGGAGACATTCGAAGGTATGTCTGGGATCACTGTTTGAGTGGAGTTTATTTTATTTCCTGCTCCTGCAATGTAAACAAGCTATTTTTATCCTGAGTTTGCAGTTAGAAAATAATCTAATATTTTAGTCTGACTGTGAGGTCCCTGACCACTTAAGATGCAGATTCTAAATTAATGTTGCTAAACCTCAGGTTATATGGAAGACAAATAGGGAGAGGCAGCAGGTCTGGACTGGGCTAGATCAAGTGATGCACAGAACCCTACTGATATACTCGAGTGAAATGTGGCAGAGTGGAATTTTCTTTGAATTGGGTAGATAACCAAAGCCAAGCCATGTGTGCATTTGTTGTGGGGCAGGTTTTTGTGTGTGTTTTATTTTCTACAAGGACATTTAGGAATTCAGACTTAGTGAAAGTGTGCAGGTACGTGGTTTCTGTAGTGTTCTGTCACTTACACTTGTCACAATGAAACTTGAACCCTTGTGGAAAACATGTCTGTGGCCCTTTGGAAACCACAGCCACATGGAAACATGCCCAGAGCCAAGCTGCTACAGCAGCTCCAGTATCTGATCATTTATTTCATGCAACATGTCCCTACCTTCAGAAAGCAATTCAGTGGTTCAACTCTAGGATTATTTGATAATGAAAATTTGCAGCAGTGTTGGTACAATGTTGAAAGATATAGGTCTCACTGAGTTCAGTTGGATGGAAGGTAAAAAAGTTCTTCCATAACATTTTTATGCTTCTTTTCCAGAGGAATTCCCAACTACGACTTCAGGATTGGTAGAATCACATTCATTAGAAACTCACGTCCGCTAGTTAAGAAAGTCGAAGAGGTAAATCAAGTTGTATCTGTCCCAGTTTGCACAGAATTAGAACACCAGAACTGCTGCCCAAGTTTGTGGTTCCTCTCTCCATACCTGATTCTTCATTGGATGTTCCTTTTAAAAAGTGGTTTGAGTTAGGTGAAAGCAGCCTCCAATATCCTTGCTTACTGATGTAAATAGATTCACCTGATACAAGTTTAATAAGCCAGGCCAGTTTCAGTTGGCTGAAATGTCCCTGAAATTGTTGTATTTTGAGGGAGAAAGGGGTCATTAAGTAGAATAAGGATGTGAAACGTCCACAGTCAATTGCTGCTCTGAGGGAATGATCTTTCTATTGATTGTTCAGTTTATATCATGCACAAGCAGTGACCAAAGAGAGTAATAACCTTTTCCCCTCCTTTTTCCAGGATGAATCTGGAAGCCGGTTTGTCGCCTTTTCAGGAGAAGGCCAGTCCCTGCGCAAAAAGGGAAGAAAACCCTAAATTGTGGTACCTTCAGTCAGTTAGGAGGAAAATAAAATAATTGCAGCATATTGGATCTTAGTTACTGCAGTTGAGAGGAGAGGTCATTTTGCACACAGGAGCACTTTTACTGGTGTGGTTTCATGTTTAAAACTGGAGTTGTTGGACTGTCTTAATTTTCAGTTGGAAATTAAGTTGAAAGTAAGTTCTAAGAATTCTGAAGGAATGTTTTGTATGTGTTGTAAGGAGGGAGAAGTTGACCTCGGATAAACCTGAGAGGTAAAACCAAACTGTACCTTACTAGAAGGCCTGTTCTTAGACTGTATCCTCCCCATTTACATCCTGAGCAATGATGGTCTCACGTTGCTCTGTGCTTGGTATTTTCCTCCCTCTGTATGTATTTTGCCACAATTTCAGGTAAGCTTTTTGGTGTGTAAACCAAAGTGGATACTTTGGTGTTTAGGACTTTTGTGCAGGGACTCTGATCTTAGCTTCAGGTGTTGGGTTATAAATCATTCTAAGCAATCTCCCTGTAACTGCTTTTTATATTTATAAGTAATAACATGCCTTTTTGATAGTTCAGATAAATAACATACTGTAGCAATCTCGTGGCATATGTAGTGAGCAGCGAGACCCAGCTTTGCTGGCTGGTGCTGGGCAATGCCGTTATGCCCCGGGCAGCCTCTCGACAGCTGCGTGTCGCTCCTGAGCCGGGTGCAGGCCGTGCGCTCCGTCCCGAGGGACGAGTAAAGGTTCTCCGGTGATCACCGTGCGTCCCGTGTGCTGATTCCCGGGACAGCGAGCAGGCTGTGCGGACCGGGGGGGGGGGAGTGGGGGTCACGTGGCGTGCCGGGAGCCCTGCCCAGCGGCCAGCCATTGGCTCGCAGGCCCTTGGGGCGGGAGAAGGGGGGGTTGCCGGGTTGTGTCGCCAGTTGCCATTGGCCAGACTCGAGGATCTCCCTGCAAAGCGCGGCAGGGATTGGTCGCGGGGCGGCGGCCTGCAGGTGCGGCAGTATGGCGGACGGCGGGACCTGGAGGGTGAGCAGGGTGGCGGGGGCTGAGGGCGGCGGGGCGGGCCGGGCCGGCAGCGCGGCTTATCCCGGTCTCTTGTCCTCCCGCAGCCGCCGCGGTCGTGCGAGGACTACTGGTGGGAGTGGAAGCACTGCCGCGGGCTGCGGCACGCCTTCCACCATTACTACGCGCACGGAGAGCTCCCGACCTGCGACCGCTGGCGGGAGGACTACGAGGCCTGCCGCGCCTGGGAGAAGGGCCGCGCCGCCGCCGCGCAGGTACGGCCCGCAGCGAGCGGCAGCCGGTAGCGGCGGTCGCTGTCTCGCCCGGGCACCCTACGGGCACCGCGTCCGGGCGCTGCAGGCAGGTGCCGGTGAAAAGCAACTCCGCAGCCGCCTGTGGCGAGGGGTGCCGGCGGTCAGAGAACGGGGAGGGACTGGGAAGGCGGGTGTCCGGTTGGGGTGGAGGCGGGTAAAATGGTCTAACATCCAGCGGGAGCGCTGTCAGAGCTCTGTAGGAGCTCTCGATTTCAGTTACTCCAACGTTCCCTTCCTAATAACGGAAATTGCCTTGTTATGGGCAGAAAGTAAAGCCAGAAATGCGCCTTGCTATGGCCCCATGAACACTGGGGACGGGAGCCTTTCAGCACAGCCTGCAGCATAACTCAGCTTTTCAGCTCCATCGAACAGCATCTGGCAGAGATGGTAGCACATAACTGGTGGTTTTCTTTGTAATGGAGGCGTCAGAGGCAAAAATGGAAATGTGACGTAGTTAAAAGCTTATATCCTGGCCTGCTTAGTTATTTGGCACCTCTGTTTAAGTATGATAAATTTCAGGTCCTCGTTTTATCTCAGATAGTCACAGCAAGAAATAAGCTGTGTGATACCAGAACATCCACCACTGCAGTGGCAATGTTTTTGTCTTCTGTTTCAGGAAGCTTTGTGCAAGAGTGAAAGAGCTCGAGTCATGGAAAACAAGAAGTATGCTCCAGTGTGGAGACTCAGGAAGAGCCCACCCCCTGACTGGTACCTTCCACTTGACCAAGACAAACCAAACTAGGGAGACTGCTTTGCTGTGTTTGGTCAGTAATGCAATACACAATGCACAACTATGCTGGGTATTTTCCTTTTCTTCCATGTCATGTTGAAACGATGCAACTGTAGCTCTGCCCTGGAGATACTTCAGTGCTAATTCAAAAACAAGAGTTCACTTAAACACACTCTACTATTTAAGGGGAGAACTGAGGTGCTTAATTTCATAGTGGTCTCTTACCGCTGTCTCATGCTTTAGGTTTTCATCTCAGCACCCTGGCAGGCAACTGCTATGTCAGTGCATAGATGATCTAGCTCCTCTTGCTAGGCCAGCACCTCTTCCCCTCGCTGCCATTGTTGTGCACTTGTGGAACAAGGTGCCAGATGGGTAAATAAAACCAAGCAGAAGCTCCTCCCTGCCAGTTCAGGACAAACACAGCCACTGGCATCTGAAAGACCCTTCCTGGTTTTGTGACTGTTATGGGTTGAGAGTTTCTTACCCAGTGGGATGAAACTGTGACCCTGCCCCTTTGTGGAATTGCTCTCTAATGGGTGTGTGTTAACTGCAGTACTCAAGCTTACTACAAAAATGAAGGTTTAAATGGAGGGAGAGAAATCTGTTTTGGTTTAGGGCAAGCCTAAATTAAGGCAAGAAAATTAATTGTTATACAGCAATATTAAAGAGAAAAAAAACAACTCACTTTTGACTTTGTCACCATGCTTTCCCTCTTAGATGCAAAAGCATTTCACTGAGGTCTGAAAAGAAAGTACAGATCCTAATATGATGACCATGACATTCTTTACTCCTAGCATGGGAATCTTCCAAGTAATGCTTTATGCAGAACAAATAAATGCTGCATGGAGGGAAGAGAGAAGCCCATAAGGATAAAATGCTTTGTGAAATACCATTTGTCTTGTCGCAGCATGGCACAGGCATAGGGCAATGTAGCTCTGCTGGGCATCTTCCTAACGAGATCTCTGTTTAAGAAAAACCCAACCAAATGGATACTTCATTAATACGTATTTTTTGCAGTCTCACACCTACAGTATTTTAACCCACAGGAGTAGTTCATCCTTACTCCATTCTTTCCTCCTTCATCAGCCAAGTAGTTCATGCCAGATGAGCTACAGACTCCTCCATCACTGCGTATACACTTTGGTGATATCGACGCATTTTCCTTCAGGAGGATCGTAGCCAGGGAGGGGTGGGGTGTAACAGGGTCCATCTCTCTCAAAAGGGAAAAGCCCCTCATCTCGCCTGATTGCTGCTTGATACAACTCCTCTGACTCAAGGCGCAGTTCCTTTAGTGCCTCTTGCTGAGCATCTACCATGCTCTGAATTGCCTTCTTTTCTGCAATATCTTGTTTCTGCTTAAACAAACACCACTTTTTCAGAAGTAGGACTCTTCTTTCAGTCTCTTCAGGTGACAGATCAGGAAGACTTCGCACCCTGATGCAAAGTAAAACAACATTGTCATAAAAGTAACCTGCACCCCAAAGAGCAAACCAGAGCAAACAACAAACCTACAAAAAACCCCACCACCACCATAAAGCCCCACCAAAGCCAGAGAGCACATTTCCTTCATACAGCATCTGTGAGGTTTTCCAGTTGGTCTAACAGGCAATTCCCGTTACTGGTTTATTTCCACTACTTCCAGCAGTGGAAGCAAATAAAATTTATTTTCCATGTTTTTGTCTTGGTGGAAGCAGACAAGGTTTTGTCCCAAGGCTGGCGCTATGTTCCTGTTTTGCAGAGAGAGAAATAAACGTTTCTACCATGCATGCAAGCACACAGTGAAAGACTGACCTGTTGCTATCTGAGTACTTCACTGCTGTTACAAAATCCTCAATTGGAATAAATTCTGGGGCAGCTTTTTCCAACTTTTTAATCTTCTTTTTCATACGATCCTTCTGTGCTTGCTCTCTCTTCACATCCACCTTCTTCTTCTTCTTTGGTTGTGCTCTACAAGGGAAATAATAGGTGTCAATGAAAGCAGGTGTTTTGTCATTTAATTACGCACCAGCAGCTTTCACCTCCACTTTGCTTTTCTAAGTACTGTTCCTTCCTATTGCTTAGTTTGGTCTCCAATGAGATTCCTGCCATGAGCTTTATTCAAGTAATGCAGTTTTCTGGGCAACAGTAGCATGTCCTGTGAGATTTGCTGCAGGGAGCACCATGCCTGCTTTAGAAAAGCAACCTCCAACTTTGTGCTTAACATCAGAATGACGCGAGGAAGTGCCACAATAATTGAACTGGAATTGTTAAGGTGCAGCAGAGCAGGTAACAGGTTTATCTTCAAGTATTCCTGTCATCCCATATGAAAGAGGAGGGTGAGTGGTTTCACACATCCTTCTAAAATTTCCACACTTGGAACCAAATTCAGGCTTCAGATGTTACTCTGCTGTTGTACTTCCTCATGGAGATCCAGCATTCCCAAGGTAACATACAGCACATTCCCCAAACACAGACTAAACCCTCACAGTGAGCGTGTGGTGGGGTATCATAGAGTCATAGAATAGTTCAGGTTGGAAAGGACCTTAAGGTCATCCAGTTCCAACCCTCCTGCCATGGGCAGGGACACCTCACACTAAACCATATCACCCAAGGCTTCATCCAACCTGGTCTTGAACACTGCCAGGGATGGAGCATTCACAACCTCCCTGGGGAGCACATTCCAGTACCTCACCACCCTAACAGTAAAGAACTTCTTCCTTATATCCAATCTAAACTTCCCGTGTTTAAGTTTTAACCCATTACCCCTTGTCTTGTCACTCCAGTCTCTAATGAAGAGTCCCTCCCCACTATCCCTGTAGATACTGGGATCCCTTCAGATACTGGAAGGCTACTATGAGGTCTCTACACAGCCTTTTCTTCTCCAGGCTGAACAGCTCCAACTTTCTCAGCCTGTCTTTGTATGGGAGGTGCTCCAACCCCTTATCATCCTCGTGGCCTCCTCTGGACTTGTTCATTCCTGCCTTGCAGACTGAACAAACAGCTGCTGTGGTGTGAAACAGCCTCTCTGATAGTACCAAACAACAACATGAGTATTTTAAGTCTAGCTGCATCAAAATAAAACAGATACCAAAATGTAGTCTGTACACAAATGCAGGTGGTCCAGTGTAACACTTTATAGCACAGTGTTTACTGTTTAAGGCTTTCAATTGCACTGGTGCTTAGAGGAGCACAGCATAAATCTGAGTATCTCAAATCATGTTCCATGGCTGAGGAAGCAAATACATGCATCAAGTGGTAGTTTCACAGGTTACCATTAAATTCTCAGGAGGCCCACAGTCCTCAACAACTGTTACACACAGTGACTGAAAAGTGGACACCTACAGTTAAAAGTTAATTTGGACTTCCATAAATCTGCATTTCCCTATGGATGAAAACATCTCCATATAACTCCATGGAAGCTGCACTCACCTCATGGGGAGAGACGCCCTGAATGCCAGCATGGAACTCTGCCAGTGACTCCTTCGGGACGGAACAGCCTGGGGCAGCCAGGAACTGAGGAAGGAAATGGAACATAAAGCGTGAAGAGAAGCTGACTGTGATGCCATTGATTATGGACAAGTGCTATTCATTAGTTATAATAAATATATTAGTTATATATAGTTAATATTAGTTGTATAGCTTTATATATCTATATAAATCACAACACTGGGTTTTGAATCATCTTGGCTACTTAACTCATGACAGTATACGGTGGGTGCCAGGAGATGATAACCTCACACTCTTTAGTGGGTAAACTACACCCAGAATGTGGGCTGTCAACGGGGCAACCCGCGGGGCACCGGCGGTGAACCAGGTACAGTTTTAATGATCAGAGCAATCCTGTTTTTAAGCCCAAGTATCGGCCTCTGAGGCGCGATTGTGGAGGCAGAGCCCCCACCGTTCACATCAGGAGGACCGATGCTGTTCCTCACGCCTCGGCGGACCGCACCAGAACAAGAACCGGCCCCGGTGCCCGCGCACCGGCCTCAGTCCGGAACCAGGCCCGCGGGCACGAGGAGCCCCGGGAGAGCGAGGCCGCAGGTGCGCAGGGCTGGCCAGGGGAGGGCAGTGCATGACCCACGCAAGGGCCGCTCCGCCAGGCCTCCCCCGGGCACCGTGACCGCCCCAGCCCTACCTGAGGCGAGCCCCGCAGAGCCCGCGGGCTGCCGCCGCCAACATGGCTCCAGCGCAGTGACCGGCGGTGCGCCCGCATAACCCCACCGGCCGCGCTCCGACTGCCGCGGCCCCGGTTCCGTCTCACAAACGTTCCGGGCATGGAGCGCTGGGTTCGGGGCAGGCCGGGCCCCGCCCCTCCCGGCCCCGCCCCGCCGCTATCTCTGCGCTCCGGCCAGCAGGGGGCGCCGGCTCATCCGGCCGCTCCCGCCCGCCCTGGAGGCGGGGCGGCGGTGCCTCGCGGGATCTCGCCCCCCGCCGGCCGAGGCGGGGGAACGCCGGTGCTCGGGGGCGGCTGTTTCCCGCCGGGCCGGTTTGGCGGTTGCCAGGCGCCGAGTTCCGGCGTTGCCGGGAGCCGCCGGGAGCGGAGCGGGGGATGCGGCCGGGCGGCGGCGGCTGCGGCACGAGCGGCGCCGGGGCATGGAGCAGCGCTGAGGCGGCTCCGGGCGGCCGAGGGGGCGGGCAGAGCGGCGCGCGGCGGGGGCCCATGGTGGCCGGCGGCCGCTGAGCTCCGCCGCTCGCTCGGCCGCGGAGGCAGCCCGGGTGGAGCCGCCCTGGGGTCCCGAGGGCGGAGGCCGGCGGGGGCCCCGGGCGGGGAACAATGAAGCTCCTGAAGCCGACCTGGGTCAACCACAATGGTGAGTGCGGGCCGGGCGCGCCGCCGGGCAGCAGGTGCCGCGGGGCTGGCGGGCAGGTGCGGCAGGGTACCGAGCGGGGGCAGTGGGGCCGCGGAGGGCGGGTGTCGGCGACCCGGGGCGGTGGGTGAGGAGGGGCGCGGCGCGGCACACTTGTGGGGTGAGTTTGAACGCGGGTGAACGGTGGCCGGGCTGGGACAGCGGGGCCGTTCGGAGCTGCCACCCCGCAGGCTGCGGGCGGCCGCGGCGTGCTCGGGGCCCCGTCGCTTCGGCGGGCGGTGCGGGCAGGTGCCGCGGGGCGGGCGGGAGCTGGGAGCAACAAGTCCTCGGTCCCGGGCGGCCGGGTTGCGCGGGGACAGCAGGCGAGGTGCGAGAGCGACCCGGGATGCAGTGGAGTGGGGTTCGCAGGGTGCGGAGCTCGGCCGAGCCCGTCCTCCGGAAGATGGCTGAAGGTGCCGCGCCGGCGGCCGTTGGAGCGGCGCTGGCGGCGGCCGCGGGGACAGGTCAGCTCTGGGGAGGGAGCAGGGCGCAGCCAGCCCCGGCCGCTGCCGGGACCTGCCGGCAGCGTTGGCCAGCTCCGTCGTCGTGGGAGCACAGAGGGGTGGTTTGGGTCAAGCGTGGTCTGTGAGAGAGAGGAGGCTGTCGGGCAGCTACCGAGGTGCCCCGTGGGATGGTGGATGGACGGATGTCCCGTGCCAATGCGCAGCACTGGCCATGGTGGTCCCGCGTTGCTGAGTCAAGTTCAGTGTTGGAGGCCCCCCATGCAATAGGCTGCAGCGCTGTTCGCCATGGACAGAAAAGAGTCTGCTGATGCTGCTTGTGAAACAGCTCCCTGAATTTATGTAGTATGTGGTGGTTCTGAACAGCTTTGTGAGCTGAAACACTCAGAATGAAGTGTCGCTGCTGACAGAAAGCTCTGAGCATTCCTGGTGTGGTGAGTACAGGACGGCATCAGTGTTATGTATTTACACTGCTTATGATAATTTTCCAGTGTAAAATTGTCCTGTTCCTGGCAAAGCAGTGAGAATAAATCTAACATGAAAAACTGCCTTGTGTTGATGCAAGTTTTGTCCATGGGTTCATGGGTACAGCAAATCTTAACACCCTGGTATAAATGTCAACAGTTGAATTCCTCTACAGTAAAACCAAACCAGAGACCAGCTTATACAAGTGTGTGCTTTGAGTTAAAAACTGCAGATACAACTTTGCAGCTGCCTTTCTGCACGCGTTGATGTCTTTGTAATCGTGCTGCAGGTTTTAAGAGCAGTAATTTAAGCCTTGGGATGCATTTCACATGCATCTCTACTAGAACTACTCCGCAGGGACCATACAGCCAGGAGATGGACCCAGCCTCTTGACACAAGGTTTTAGTCAGCTTGAGAAAAGGTGGAAGTGCTTTATGTGAGGTGTTTTCTACCTTTCTGCTTGGCTGATCTAAACAAATGTCGCATTTCCATTTTAACCTCCACCTGCCTGTGGGCGGATGATCCTGTGCCTCTCTGGAGCTCCAGTGGGAGCATGCTTTTGACCTGAACCTTTGCAGGTCACAAGGATTAGATCTGTACCTTCTTTCTGTATTTCTTTAGCGGGCGCACCTTGTGGTGCGGATACATGTTTGAAATCTGTAGCAACTTAAACTGCATCTCACCACTGCAGAAGACGGCCTTCAGCCAAGCAGTTCACAGCAGAGCTCCGTTTACGAAGCCCTGTGATACTTTGCTTAGTAGATAATGAGCGAGCCAGGGCTTTGATAGTCCCAGATCTTATTCCCATGTCTGCTGCTGTCCTGCTGGGATGAGTTTGGGCAAGTCACTTTGCCCAAGTGGTGTTTTCACCACCTGCAAAACAGACGTTCATCACTAACTTCATTTATAAAATGCTGTAAGGTCTGCAAATGTACACAGGACTGCAGAACATTCATGTGTGCTTGTCCCTGGGGCAGGGTGTGCAGGATAAAAACTGGGGAGTTCAGTCAGCCGCTTTTAATGTGCCTGGGTTCCAGATCCTCCAGGCATGGCTGCAGGCAAGTAGTCTCCATCGCTCTTAATAGGTCTACCTACTTGCTGTGAAACCTCTCCAGAAACAGGGTAAACATAACTTATATTCACTCTGTGTCCTGGAGACTTGCTGTGATTCTGTGTAAAAGGAGTTTTTAAACTCCTTTTATTTTCTCTGTGGACACAAGAGGCAGCTTCACTGCTGTTGGTTTGTGAGCGACAGTCCTCACAGTTTCTTCCATGCACCAGGTCAAGGCACTGTCCTTCCCTTCTCCCTATTCAGTTCTGTGTTTTTTACCTTACTGAATGGGCTAGAATGGGTTTAGTGATGCTTACAGGCATACAGCTCCATGAGATAATAGATGCTGGAAGTTAATGTAGCTGGGAAATCCAGTACCCCTGCGAACCATGCCCTGCTCACCCAAGATGCTGTTTGCAGTAAAAGCACTTTAGCACGTTTTGGCCCTGCAGGTTTTTATCTTGGAGTTAACTTTTTCTGAGTACTTATTGGAAATGTTTCTTCTTCAGATGCATTTTCCATAAGCTTTTCACACTCTTAATGTGGGTTTATTAGGTTTTGCATGAAACTCTCATTATAGCTGTGCTCTTCTCTTCCATGTTTCATTGACTTAGAGCAAAGAACATTGAAAAATGCAATCTAATAGTGGGGGCAGGAACAGATGACTAAGATACAGATGGTGCCATTGCTTCTCTTTCCCAGTTTTCCATCAGCACCTCTATAAAGATGCATCACATATCCAACAGATATATGTATGTATTTGGCACACAGGGTTTTGCAAGCCCTGGTCATTAAAGCTGGCAAATGCAGGCACATGCTGAGCCCTGCAGGAAAGGAGGTCTCTTGACATTCCCAGAAACCCGGGCAAATCCCGAGGTGCTGTTCATGTATAACAACTTGTAGAAATCAGAGCCTGCTTTTGTTTAAATATGAGCACAGAGTTTATTATCTCTCCAAGCTGTAATGGTGGAATGTAAATATTTGAATTGATTTGTGAGTCATGTTGGATGTTATATATCAGATGGCTGGAAGTAAAATGAATAGGAACTTGTTCATCCTTTGGTAGGAATGAACATGAAATTATCTTTATATTCTGTTGACTATTGCCTAAAGGTAAATAACAAGCAAAAAAGATGCAATATTGAAAATAGCCGATGGGACCTTCTTGGGTTTGGATTGCCTCACTTGGAACTTCTCCTTCCAGGCTTCTTTTGTTATTGATAGTTCTTTAAGTACATAATATATATTTGGCTTCTTTAAACAAATAATCCAACAGGACATCTGGTCTTTCATAAAGTGTTCTGGTTTTAATGACCCCGGTTTGCTTCCTCATGCAGTGTGATGCTGGGAGCTTCCATAGTTTAAACTTTCTTTTGTTTCTTTAGGTATTATTACAAGAGAACAAAATGCCATTTTTATGTTCCCGCTAAAGTATCACATTTTGGTTTCATACACGGTTACTGTTAGGAAATTCAACACAGCTTTAATTTGAAGCATTGGAAAACATTCAACTTCTTTGAAACAGAGACCTTGTGCCTTTTGGCTTGTTTTGACAGGATCTAACAATGAAGTCAGATAAAGACTTAGACTGAGGAGGGAGGCAGTTGCTATCAAAGGACAGCTCCTTCTCCATTGCTTTGAGAAAATGGTGGAAGTGAGGAAAAACACAGTGTCTGTGATCAGTTTATGAACCACAAGTAGTATGGAACAAGTCTTGCAGTTTTAACCTGTGACAGTTATCCTCTACTGTAAATGGTATTGCCTTGATAATGGTACCCTGGAGGAAAGAGCACCCTGGGAATAACCTTGTCTTGCTAAATTTCTGTCCTGTGATCACTTAATCTGTTCTTTTTTTGTAATCATTTGACATCCCTGGATGGAGAAAACTGCAAACAATAAGTCTTGGTTTACTTGGGCAAGCAATCTCATAATTACTGAACTTGTTCTGGGTTTTAAGGAACAGACATAAAAGTGTGTAGAGCAAACTTATTAAAAACATACTTTCCTTCTAGGTTGTGAAAGCGTTGATAGCTGTTCACAAGCAGTTGCTGTACTAGTGATCCTTTTTACTAATCTAATTTAATCATAACAAGCTCCCTGTTTCTCAATAGCCAAGAGAAACACATGCAGCTCTGGAGCAGGACACTGGGAAGATTCCCCTTTCCAAGCTGGTGCATTGGCCTTCAAATGCCTCTTGTAGCTGATTGTTGAGACTTTGAACCTCTGCTGTGAACACCTGGTGTTTCACCTATATGTGTACTTGTGAATATGAGTATGTGACAGAACTGACTTGAAACTTCATGTAGTGTTTGTGCTAGACAGGAACTGAGTTCTCTGTGACATTGATATGCTGCTTTCTAGTAAATAGAAAAGCTACAACTACTTTCTGAGCCAAAGGGTCCAAATCAGATGCACTCTAGCCTGGATTACATCACTGTGAGTCTCTAAGCTCCCTGGTGCTGAAACACACAGTAACTACTGCTGCCTGAAAAACGGACACAAGTGGTCATGTTAGCTGAAGAGGCAGAAGCTCAGGTTCTGACATCCAGTAGTTACTGCTTCCTGCAGGCATCCAGACAGGGCTGCTGCTACGCTTGGCTTCACCAAAA
The DNA here is from genome assembly GCF_012275295.1 of Melopsittacus undulatus. NCBI lineage: Eukaryota > Metazoa > Chordata > Aves > Psittaciformes > Psittaculidae > Melopsittacus > Melopsittacus undulatus. The sequence continues at coordinate 14,436,905 of NC_047538.1, read as the reverse complement.
GGTCACTGCAGCCAGAGCCAGGAATGAAATCCTGGTGCCCTGTGGTCCTGAGCAAGATCATTAAGTAGTTGTAGTCTTTGGTTTCCTATTGTCAGTTTAAGTTCATGGGTTCTTCCACGAATAAATAGAACATGGCATTTTGCAGTTTGCATTTGGATTAATGCCGATGTTTATTACAAAGAGGGTGTGACAGGTTGAGGCTGGGTGTAGTTTGACAGATTTCCTGTATATGAAAACTGGAAGACTCTTATCTGTACAAACTCCTAGAAGTCTGGAACTTGATTTACTAAACTAATGTTTCTAGGGAGAAAAAGCAGGTCTCTAAAGGTTAACCACTGGATGCATCTGGACATTGCAGGTGAGACTGTGATGTATGAAACCAGTCCAGTTTATTAGGAAGTATCCCTCAGATGGAAACAATATTTACCTGGCCCTTCCAGGAGATGAATTTGACAGGCCTCATGTTCACAAGTCATTGGATGTTAAGCTTATTGGCGAATTCTGTGGAAAAGCCCAAGTTTCCTGGTAGGTCATTGTTCATGATTAGTTACGTGTGGAATAGGATCCCTTCCTAGTTGAGCCATGCAGGGAACTTGATTTGTTGTTGAGGGCTTCATTTATTACTGCCAGTTTACCCAAGTGCAAAGTCCATACCCTTTTTACACCATCTATAAAATAATGTCCTGTGACCTGACAACTTCCTCTGAGGTCTGAGGTTTTAGGTTTACAATCATTTAAGGAAATATCTGCTCAGTGTTTGTTAGATAAAAAACCAAATTTCTGCTAGGAAGATAACTAAAAACTTTCTCCTACTACAGAAATACATGGATGACTGTGTTTGAGCACTGTCTTCAATGACAGCTCCCCTCCATCTCATAAAATACAGGAGAGTTGACGAAGGCTTATGGTGGAGTGACCAGAATGATCAAAAGTGAGAGACAGCTTTTGTACAAGGCATGGTTGAGTGGGAGTCTTTGGGCCAGGAGTGGGAAAATGGATCTGGAGACATGATGAATGTGTGTAGAGCTGGGAGCAGCAGAAAAGGGGTGAATGATTGAATTTATAGGGGAAAAGCCTGTTGAGGGCCTCTGATTAAACAAGTCAGAGTTGTAAATCTTTTGGAGATGGGCAGTTATCCTAGGAAGAAACATTGTATCATTGTCATGCTTAGGGAGATACCTAGTACTGGTTTCTGCACAAGGAACACTGGGCTAGGTGGACATTTTCCCTGGTGTGGTGTGTCTAATTTTGAGCATTTATAGTGAATTTGTAGCTAAGTTACATCTGGCTCCATAAATAAAATAACCTGCTAAAATTTCATCAACCCTGTTTGTGGCTCTGTGCAAACACTTTGCTTGGGAGGAGAGAGATTAGGGTTATTAGATTAGGACTGCTCTTCTAGTGTTGTGCTCTTAAGATAAGGGAGAAACTGGGGAGGCTATGGTAGTTTAAAGCTCCTGGGAATGGCAAGATAGTTGTTTGTTTCTTGCCTCTGCTTCTCTAAATATTCAGCTTAGCTCTGTCTTAAGTTGCATTCAAATTAATACAGTACAAAAGATAGAATTGGCACGACAAGCTGAAGAAAAGCCACAGCTATGTCTCAGGTTGTGTTTTATGTGGCCTAAAGGACTTGGAAGGAATGTAAGTTGAGTGCCATCTTACTGTGCTTAAGGTCTTTGCTTGGCTGCCTGTAGAAATTTTAAGGGGAATCACATGTCAGTTTTAGGATAAATCCAAGTAAAATAAACCTTAGAGCAAGTCACCATAAAGAAAATCAAAGTTGCCATGAAGCAAAATGCATACCCCACAAAAAGTAAGAAATACTGGATATTTGGATAGGGGTCTTGTTAGCAGTTTAGTGTCAATGAATTTGGATGCTGAAACCTATCAGTGGATAAATTCTCCAAGTTTTATCTTTTTATGTCTTAACATATTGTGAAGATGCACTGAAGAGTTGAGATAGGGGGAAATTTATTGAGTAACCCTGGTATATGGGTACCAGTTCTTTTGGCTCTTTGATAAACTGCCTTATTTTCTACTGGCATGTGTGTGATGTTGCTTGCAGAAGCATTCCAGTTTGAAAGGGTTGGGACTGCTGCCAAAAATTATCTGAATGTGGAAATCACGTGTTTTCCTTCAAATAATCCTTAGTGGTAGCTCTTTGAGCATCACTGAAAGGGCACTAAGCTTACTTCTTCCCTTTTCCTTCTCCTTCTGCAAAGGTTAAAAGAACTCTGAACATGTAGGAAAGGGTGTGTGATCCAGTGGTTGGAGAAGAATAGGCTGAGAGAGGGGTTTTTCTGGTTTCCAAAGCTGTTCCCCAACTATATTACTTATTTGCTAGAGTTTATGCTTTTGTAATATTACTAGTTTTCTTCTGAAAGATGTGGCATGTGGAGAACTGAGGGATTTAAGAATTAGTACTAGAGTTGGTTAGTCTTTCTCTGTCTATGTGGAAGCTATAAAAATAGAAGCTAGTGTTTGGGTAGAAGAGTTTCATAACAACAGAATCCGAGACAGGTAATTGTGTGACCAAGAGATGCAGTCTGAGATTGGGGAGGACTGAAAAACACAAAATGAGAAACCAAAACAAAACTTGCTTCAGATCATCAGCTAATGAACTGTAGCAACCTGGAAGGAATTCCCCACTCAAATCAGTTTTGCCTCGTTGGCATTTGCTGTGTGATATTACTTAGCTTTGAGCATTTGGCATATCCTGCTGGATTAAGTGTCCTTGGTATCACTGGTTTGTTATGGCTTGATAACTCCCATATACACTTTTAATAGGCTGGCATTTCTGTAATTAAGTTGCTTTCAACTCATAGTCAGCTGTATATCTTAACAACTGTAGTTTTTAGAAGGAAGTTATTTGCCGTCTAGAAGAGTTATGGTTCTTTTGGCATTATTGCATTCTCTTGGCGGTAAAACAATTCACGGTGTTGCTGCTTGTTCTCTAATTCCAGGAAAGCCAATATTTTCAGTGGACATTCATCCAGATGGGACCAAGTTTGCAACAGGAGGACAAGGTGGGTTTGCATACTGACAGAAGTTCGAATTTTGGGCTACAATAATAATCTTGTGCCTTCACAACACTTGAATCGGTTTGACCCTTTTGAAAACACATCATTTATCTCTGAGAAACAGATCACTGCGTAAGTCATTAAAATGTATCGGCAAGTGCTGCTGTTACTGCAGAAGGCAGGGTTATGTTTTCTGATGTACTCATCCTTGTGGACATCATTGAGATAGACAGAAGCTGCAGTAATTACTTGTGGCCATACTGGCCAAATTTCTTCTTTGAAAAGAAACTGAATGTGAAGTTGGGCTTTTTGACCTGCTAAACATTAGAGCTATTGGGACAAAAAAATCCAATTATATAAATGGAATAGCTTAAGAAATAGATGCAAAAATATTATGTGGATCACAATAGTGAATAATTTTATGTTGGCTACAATAATTGCAATGTCAGATTTGAATCTATCTTTTCTCTTTTAAAATACAATCTTATTGTAAGTAGTTCATCCCTACAGTTGCCATCAGTTGTGCACAGTATCATTTTTGAACAAAGCTGTATAACTTTATTTTTAAAGAGCTTCAAGACAAATAAACCACTTCTGGCTTGGTGTAATTATATCCGAATGGCATCTGTATTCAGATGCTTCCGGTAATGCCTCAATTTTATCTCTGTACCAGAAAAGATGCTTAGGTTGAGAAGCCTTTTAAGTACATATTTAAAAGGGGTGGGTGGGCTTCTTGTTCTCTTACAGGTCAGGATTCTGGGAAAGTTGTAATCTGGAATATGGCTCCTGTCCTGAAAGAGGAAGATGAAAAGAATGAAAATATTCCCAAGATGCTTTGTCAGATGGACAATCACTTAGGTAACAAAGATTATTCTTTTTTTGTTTTCCCTTTTTTTAAGCATTTCACGTTTTACAAAAGTCCTGCCCTTTTCAGTGGTGATGAATCCATACCATACAGCAGAGTGGTCTCATACTTTGCTTGTATACTGGTTTAGATGTGCAGCAGGAAATGTTGAGAAAATGTAGGAAACTGTACAGAGAAATAGTTACCTTTGGAAGTCTCCCTGTGAGCTTTTTCCAGCTGTGGCCATCAAGTAATCGATAATGCACATTCTGAGGAACTGGGAAGCTCTGAAGGAAAGGGAAAGAGAAGAAATAAGTATAAAAGAAATGTCATATGAAGTATCCTGCTGTAGTTCTAAATTATTCTGGATTTATTGCACATTACATTTGAAAGAAGTATGGTTACCTGAAAAGCTGTCCCTTCTTCAAGATGCATCATCTTCAAGATACATCGTCTCTTTTGTGGCCTCTTAATCCTATCTCATTTACCACAAGCAGTTTTCTTTGTCAGATGAATATTAATCTTTCTTCTTTTGAGCTACTTCTGGTGAAGCTTTTTTAAATAAGGAGTAGGCTTTTAAAATAAGAAGTTCCTCAACTGCTGCTGAAAGATAAGTACTAATTCATTTATCTAAAGTAGGCAGAGTGACTGCTACAAGTGGAAAAAGCACGCTTAAATCCTAACTGTTTCCTGTCAATTTTTGGTTATTACAAACTCTGCCCCAGTCCTGAACTGCTTATTCTCATATTTCATCTTACAAACTCTTTTTCCTACATTTCAGCATGTGTGAACTGTGTGCGATGGTCAAACAATGGAGTTTACTTGGCTTCGGGGGGAGATGACAAGTTGATCATGGTGTGGAAACGAGCTGCGTAAGCATATTTCTTCCTTCCTGATTTTATGTTGTATTTTAAATAGGTTACTCTGTCACATCTCTTAATGTTTCTTCCCTGTGCTGGTGTTTTGTAAGCTCACTGCTTCTCGTGGTGCATAAGGAGCTAAAACCTGGTATGGGAGATTTGACGTCCTGTCTCTTGGGCTGGAGTCTGTCTGCCTGGGCAGTCTCTGTCCTACCAAGGAGCTGAGGCATTTTCTTCTCTACTTGAAGAAAGCTTCCTGATGAGATTTGAAGAGTTATCTTAAATGTTTTGTTGTTTTTTTTTTATTATCTGTAGAAATTGTACCTTTTACTGAAGCTAATTTTTAATAACTGTAATTATTTTCTGTTAAAAAAGAAAGTGTTTTTTCCCTTCAGTTTTCATTGCAGGAATAATTACCTGTAAAAAAGAAGTGTACTGTGCATCTGATTTTCTTTAGCAAGAAAGTTTGAAGAACTTGAGGTTGTTCTGTTGATAACTTTCTCTTTTTTAATTAGGTACATTGGACCTAGCACTGTGTTTGGTTCTAGTAGCAAACTTACTAATGTTGAGCAGTGGAGGTGTGTATCGATTCTCAGAAGCCATTCAGGGGGTAAGTTAGAAGGTGCTGAATGAACATGGTTTGCATGTATTTGGGGGAAAAAACCCAATCTAACAGTCTTTTCAGTTTTTCCTCCAAAAGTACATATTGGTGGCAAGTCAGTCATTTCTAAGAGTATCAATGATAATCTAAAAGAAAATGTCATTTTTAATCAAATGCTGATTTTCATACAAGTCACTTCAGGCAAAGTAGCAGAAACTTCCAGCAACTACTGTAGTAGAAAAATTAGCAGCTAAGGAACTTCTGTTTTGCCGTTTGGTAGCTTAAAAATAAATCTGCATAACAGAAGCTAAGCTGCGTTTTTATTTCAGTAAATGTTCACACGTGCAGTGAGTAACCTCCTGGTTAGCAAAATACAAACTTTTGTAACCCAAAGAATATTAATATTTATTTAAGAAAAAGTAAAACTGAAGAAGAGCACTGCAAAAGATGAATAAACTAGATTTCAAATGTGTTTTGCACCTGCTGATGTGAGCTGCGATTAAAATAAAGATTAAAATCACTTTCATCACTCCACGTGTGTTGGAATAAAGTGAGTGCATTGCAACAGCTGCTGTTGCTTTTTCATTCAAAACAAGACAAAGTACTTTATACAGGCATTAGTACTTCCTGTCATTGCTAAACATTGCATTCTTTGCCCTGGATTTTGTTGTTGTTGCTCCCCATTGGGCACTGTTAAAAAGAGCTCCCTCCCAGCGAGTGCTGCTGTGTGCTTTCTTACCTTCCACTCTAGTGGAATCATAAGTTCTCAGTGATTGAAAAGAAGTTGCCACACCAGTTCTTTTAAAAGAGATTTTTGGGATTCTCTGGTTACCATCATGTCCTAACTGAAAACTTTTTGTAACCAGATGTCATGGATGTCGCGTGGTCTCCGCATGATGCCTGGCTGGCATCCTGCAGTGTGGATAACACTGTTGTCATCTGGAATGCTGTCAAATTCCCAGGTGAGAATTTTTACGTTTCAAATGTGTAATATGTAAAGCTTTGTGGTAAACTCTTTGCCCCATGGGTGCTTTTCACTGAATGTGAAAATCAGCAGGTGGGAATGGGTTGTCTGTCTTTTGAGATGACATTCTTACAATCTGGTGACACAGTCCTCCTTCCAAGTTTGGATGGCAGCGAGCAGTGGATGCCACTCTGCTGCAGACAGCAGCTACATTCAGGTTGCTAATTTTACATGAAGGTTGTCATATGTATTTTCTCTTGTAGCTTTTCCCCCCAAAATCCGAAATAGAATTTGAGCTTGATAATACATCTATATATGCATATATGTATTTTTTTTCTTGTTACCTTTGTACCCACAAGATTTTACATTCATTCACCTTTGGGGTGGCATTATTTTATTTACCCCATTTTAAATGCCGCTGCTTAATAAGCAGTGGGACATTACAGGGTGAAGGGAATGACTAGCGGAGCCTCACAGTAGCAGAAACTCTCAAGTCTTATATTTGATGGCCGTTTTCCTTCTTCCATTGCTGTAGTGTTGGCAGGTCACACAGTCCCAAAGTCTGTTTCTCAGGGATAAACAGTGGCACACTGAACAGCTTTAGCTGACCTGTGAGGGTCTGTGGCAGTTAGGAAGCATGTGCTTTTATTTGGCTGCTTCTCACCATGTAACTTGATGCAGGCTAAAACTCCCATTCTGTGGTGCCTAGTCACTGTGTTATGTTTTAGTGTTGCTTCCAATCCAGATACCAGAGTTTTTAGACATTCACACTAGCTGTGTAGCTTGTGCAGTACTCTCAGCCTCTTCTCTCATAGTCCAATAAGGAAAAGATTGACTGAAAGTAGGTTACCAGGTCTGCCAGGTTTGTATGTCTGTTCAGCTGCGTCTCTGGCTTAGATCACATTTGCTGCACAAAGCTGAGTTTGTGATAATCTTTGGGTGCTGGGGAGAGGATGAATGTTTAACTGAAGTTCCAGTTAAGCTGCTGCTTTCCATAGCTTGCAAGTGCTATTCTGAACACCTGGGGTTCTGCTGGTGTTTCTGCTCTGATCTGTTTCTTGTAAAGAACTTTGCACTCTTTATGTTGTTTGTACATTAAAGGAAGTTATATTTGATAATGCCCTTTCCAGAAGATCTTGTAGGTCTCCTCAGCAGTCTGTCATAAAGGAAATATCAGTAACTGTTCCCTGTTCTCAATGTTTGTGTGCACAGAAATTCTTGCCACTTTGAAGGGGCATTCTGGCTTGGTGAAAGGGCTGACCTGGGATCCTGTTGGGAAATACATTGCTTCTCAGGCTGATGATCGAAGTTTGAAGGTGTGGCGGACCATGGACTGGCAGTTGGAAACCAGCATCACAAAACCCTTTGATGAGGTACTCCAGAATGTGTGACTATTCAAAGTGAATTCCTACAGAATGAACAAAAATGATAATATCTCCGATTCTGCACAAACATTAATTGATTTAATAGTGCTGAATTGAATGAAACTATCAGATGACAGGCTCTAAAGGGGAGAAAAAGAGCTGCCTTCTCACACAACGTGATTAAAGTGAGGCTCTCACTGCCATTGGATGTTGTGGATATCAAAGGTTTATTTGGGTTATGTAAACAACTAGGTAAATTCCTGGAAACAGAAAGGTTATTCCAAGGAAATACTGGCACACTAAGTACACTGTTCTTACCTTCTTCCTTTTGCATCCTCTCCTGCCCATTATCAGAAACAAGATAAGTATTTAGGAGGGATCTTTGGTCTGGCATCATAGGGCTGTTATGTGATGACTTTGATCAAGAGATCAAATTTCTGGGGACAGAAGTTGGTGCTTAGTGAGTGGAGTGTTTTGCAGGGATCTTATGGTATTGTGATTAGTGCAGTTATTCTTCATACAGAGTGTAAATGCCTAAATTCATGTGTGAGCTGGTGTTGCAAGTTGAAGTCTCACTGTTAGCAGTCGGTGTGCTGCAGCCTTGTCACTAATTAAGACTCTGAGTGTACAGTATCCAAAAAGACTTATGTTTTGTTTCCTTTAAAAAAGTTCTCTGGGTTCCTTTTTCCCCCTTTTGGTAGGGTTTCATAAGTCACACTAGATCACCTGTATAAAATACAGCTGAAGTACTGAGAATTGCATGTAATGACATGCTTTTATAGTCACAAAAGACTGACTTTGTAATCATATTCCCTAAATCTAAAACTTGAATAGCTTGTATTAAACATCCGTTGTTTGCCACTTTTAAAGCTCTAATTCTTGTTTGGTTTGGGCTTTTTTTTTTTTGTCAGTGTGGAGGGACAACTCATGTGTTGCGACTTAGCTGGTCACCTGATGGTCACTATCTTGTTTCTGCTCATGCCATGAATAATTCTGGACCTACTGCTCAGATCATTGAGAGAGATGGATGGAAAACCAACATGGATTTTGTAGGGCATCGGAAGGCAGTTACAGTAGTGGTGAGTGATAGTAATTTATCCCTGAAGTAAAACTTTTGATAATTTTATGCATAAAGGGGACAAGAGGTGAAGATAGGTGTCAAGATTAGTAAAGCAAACCCATGGTAGTGATGAAAAAGTGTCAACTTTACATGTTGGAAGCAATCAGTTTGCTCTTGTGATAAGAGAACTGGACGTAGATGAACAAAGTAAGAGGGTGAGGGTGCAGGAGCATGTTAGTAGCTAACCACACTAGCTTGGTTAGCTGTTCAGTGACATGATTAAAGTGACTTAGGTTTCTAGTGGCTTCCTATTGCTAGTAAAATTATTATTACTTACCATGCCTGTCAAGGCATTCAGAAAGCCTCTTCAGAAAGCAGGTGTGCTTTTGTCAGTGCTCTCATAGTCTGGTTGAGGACTTTGCTTCTATGAAAAGTGTTGTTTTTTTTCACTCCTAAGTGGGAAACTTGCTCTTAAAGCAGATCTACTAAAACGTAACTACTGTAATAATATTTGGGCATCTCATTGGTGCAGAAATTCAATCCGAAAATCTTCAAGAAGAAACAAAAGAATGGGAGCTCCACCAAGTCAAGTTGTCCTTACTGCTGTTGTGCTGTTGGTAGTAAGGATCGATCTCTTTCTGTCTGGGTAAGTGGGTTTTTTGCCACCCTGGAACTAATGTGGTTATTTGGATAACTTTGGGGTTTAGCACAAAGGTCACATGTACAGCATTAGGTCTTATATCTAGGTTAATGTTTAGGGTTTTTTCTGTCTGTTGTTACAGTATTATCTGGGGGGAAGGTAGTGTATTGGTGTTAGTTCATTTCTCTAAAGCCAAGAGCAGTGGCAGAATATGTTGTTGGGGGGAACTGTTAAGAGAAATCATATGTTACCTCAGTAATAAATATAATTCAACCCTATTTTCTTCCTATGTGTTTTACTCATTCTCTGTATGAGTCTTTTAAGACTACTGCTTCACCATGTTTAGCCCACCTATTAATTAATCACTCTTAGAGTCTACCTTTGTTAGTCTTGCTTTTATGGGTATGAGGAGAATATAGCAAGCACAGGATAGCTGCTTCTGAGCAGCTTATCTTTCTGCTTTGTTCTGACTTCATTTCCTGGCTTCTCTTTCTGCTGTTGAAAGAGGAATGTGAAAGTGAATGAGCTTTTTAAGTATATTTCTGAGTTCTCAATATCTAGTTTGGGCTGTACTGTAAAATTTACACTAAAATTGTTATTCTGGCTAGGAGAAGAGTAGCTATTCCAACACTCAGAAATGCAAGACGGTTGTTTGGCAACTGGAAAGGACAAGGAATAAATTTAACTGATTTGTAGAGCTTTGTGATGAGAATGTGCCAGAACACACCAATTGCTAACTGCTAACTGCAGTCTACTATTTATAGATTCCAGTGTGATATTTATCCATTAATCGTTAAATGTACAACACTAAATCTGTTTCTGGCAATGCTACCAGTGCATACCCTTATCAAAGTATCACTCTCAGTATTTTTTACTTTCTATTTATACTATGGTTTCATTTAGGGTGACTGTTGCAGTTATCCTAGGTATTATAGAGATGCAAAGTTGCAGGCAGTCTTTGCCCTGAAGACCTTAATTGTTACACATATAACATAGACTATGGAAGCGTAAAAGAAATAACTACTGAAGGTGACTGCTACACTACATCTGTGAACCTTTGAGCATGAAACATCCTATACCACATTGTCTTCTGCTTTATTTCAGTTGTACTATATACCATAGATATCAAGACCTTTGGTTTAAGATTAAAGAGCTTAGAATGATTTAGAGCAGGTTACTGGGGATTTTCATATTCAGTTCTTTCTAAGCTGATTTATAAGTATAGAGGAATCCTCTTTAAGAATAATGGTGAGTCAAATTCCCTTTGCTCTTGATAGGCTTCACTTATTTAGACAAGTGAATCTGAGTGAGGACATGGAAACCTAATCTGTTTTCTGTCTTCCTCTTGTGCTGGCAGTTTACAACATTCTTACCTCATTAGAGCTTAGAATAGAAGCTGTCTTTAGCATCTGTGAAATTACTTTTTAAGTGGTAGAGAGTGTTCTATTACTCCGATGTAAAGGCAAAGTTGGTTAAGAAATTCAGTTGGTGTTCCAGAAAGGAGGTGAGGGTTGAGTGTCAGCTGCTATTCTCCAAAGCTTTTACTGTGCCAGTAATGGAATGGGTAACTAAGTGCTTCAGATATACCACAAGGCATACAGCTGTCTTCCGGCCAGGTCTTGTTTGAATGTTGTTACACTCTAAGAGAGTGTTAATGTGGTAATATCTGTAGCATAGAACTTAAATTTCTGAGTGTTGTTTTTTCTATTTTAAGCTAACGTGTCTGAAACGCCCTTTAGTTGTCATCCATGAGCTGTTTGACAAGTCTATCATGGACATCTCCTGGTAAGTTGATTTCTGCTGTTGGTTACAGAAGCCAGTGTGTTGCTATCATCTTTAGGTATATGTATTGACTGGAAATTCCTTAAAACAGTATAGATAGCAGCTTTAGCTAATGATTTGGGTTGGGCTGGACAGCCCGCTTTCCCAGCAGTCTCCTGTCACATATCTTGTTTTCCTCTTTCTGCTGTTAATGGTACTCCCTCCTGCTTTCTTCTAAGGCCTCATCATAAAAAGGCAGAAGTCCCTAGTTATAGACTGCATATTCACTGCAAGTGAATAGTAAGGGAGAAATAACTATGAGACCAGTCAGTGAGTGGCATTAAAAAACCACTCTGCACCTATACATCAGGTGATTTACACAGTAAAGGATTCTGTACAAGAAAAAAATAGTATTTTTTTCATGACAGACATGCAGCTGATGACATGGGTTGTCTTAATAGCTAGAACAATTTTGGTGGGTTTATGCTGTAAATGTTAAAGCTTACAATTGTATAACAACTTGTTTTCTGTGTGTGCTGTGGAGTTTGCCATGAAGTTTAGTGAAGCATGATAAAAATTTTTCAAAAGCAAAATATTTTTCTTTCTTTAATAGATGAAGGCTAGAAAGCCAGAAAATGGAATATTTCAGGAGAAGCGCTGCTATTGTTGTAGTACAATAGCTTTGAATAGCTTTGCTTTTCTGTAATGTGTTTTATTTTATTTCTCCATCTGCAGTTTGCACATTTTCTCGTGGTGTAAAGCCATTGGCAGTAATAACTGGTTAACATTTTGCAATTTCTGAGGAAATGGTTTTGTGGGATATTTGAGAGACAAAGGATCATCAGGAAACTTATTTTATATCCTGTTTACAAATTGAAATGGATGGCTAAAATGTCAGTAATATGGAATGTTCCCAGAACCATGCTCCATTCTGAAAACAGACTGAGTAAATTCAGAGAAATCTGATACTATTGTTATAGCTGTCTCATTTCTATTTTAGAGTTTCAGACTTGGATGCATCATCATAATATCTGAACATGATTATATTTTCATGGAACAATTGCTTGGAGCCAGAGGTCAATAGGAGCTCAGCAATTTTGTCTGCAAACCAATCAGAGAACTCTCAACAAGATTTTACCATTTTCTGACTTGGACCAGTATTGGTTAACCTGTCACACAGTGCTGAGGCCAACTTCTCTGGATGTGGTGCCATCAGCCAGCACAAAAAAAAAAAGGTGTTTTCAAACACCTATAGTCATGATTCATGGAATATATTTTTAAGCCTTGCTGGACTAGTTTGTATAGGACTTAAGAGTTGTGCTTGCTTCCCTTCCTCTTCCATTCTCTTTAACAAGTCATCTGTATACCATTGTGTTGCCACCTCTTGAGCTTCGTAATTGGAAGTTATGGGGTTATTGGTCAAAACTCAGCAAGTACTGGGTTGGGTTTTTTTCAAACATGCAGTGGTAGGTTTCAACAGAAGATTATAATTTCTTTAAGACTAGAATGTATAGTTTCTCCTCTCTCTTTTCCATCAGGAAAACATTTTGAGACTTCCAGAAGCAGGTTATAATATATCTCCACATACAAGGATGTGCAGTTTGCTTAAAAATGCAAATAATGAACAATAACAAAATCAAACATATGTTCTTGCCCGATAGAGTTGCTTGGACTGCTCTTACACACAGCTTGCTTTCTTATTGCTGTCACTTCAGATAATGATGATGAAGAGGCATTTACCCAACTTGTAGAGCTGCTGCTTCTTCAGCCTCATCTCTTCTCCTTTCTATCTTGTTTATTTAGACTGTAAACTCTTTATAGTGGACTGTCTGTAACTTGTTGCTTATGTGTGATGAAGCTTCATCTTCATGGGCCCCAAACATCAGTTTATGGGCCTTAAAAGAAGTATATTGATTGCTTATCTGCTGAAGGCCTCTTTCTTCACCCAGTTCCATTAACACAAAGTTATTCTACATTTTTTGAAGCAAATACATTTATAATTTTCTCTCACTGTTCCCTGTGACACTGTTCTGGTTTACCCCTACAGACAGGTTTTCATAGTGCTAGTCATGCCATGGATAGCTGTATGGTTCTACTTCTACCCTTTTGTATGTGGCCTCCAAAGGAATACTGGTACATGGACTCCTGCTGTCCATTACTCTGTCTCTTTACTGCCCCACTTGTTTGGTTTTATCAGTAGTTGCTGTGATGATAAATCTTATACTAAGAATTTTGTTGAACAATTTATTGTATTGCCCCTTTGCATCAATGAAAGAGATTGAAAACAAAAATGAACCTATATTTCCTTCAGGACCCTTAATGGACTTGGTATCCTGGTATGTTCCATGGATGGATCAGTGGCATTTTTGGACTTTTCCCAGGATGAACTTGGAGATCCACTCAGTGAGGAGGAAAAGGTACAGTAAGCACTCAGAGATTCTATGATCATATTTAAGGGATGTATTGATGCCATTAAGATACTGAACTATTTATAGAAGTATGTAGTGACTGATTTCCATATTACAGAAAAATGTGTTCTTGTCTACTTTACAAATCATTAATAAAGAGTAGTCAAGAAATGAATTTGTGGTATTAGTTTCTATTCTGGAAAGAAAGTCTATTTGGAAAACATCACCTGCTTACATATCATTATACAGTTGAAGTAATTATTTGGTGAAGGAAACAAGGAGTGGGTGCTTCAAAACACTTCAAAATTACTCTTTGACTTGCATATATTCAAGTCTTTTTAAACTGATTGCTGTTGGCTGTTTTTTCCTCTCGTTGCTATTGAGCAACTAAAGTTTTGAATTCCAATTATTTTGTGTATTGATTTAGTGTTAGCTGAAATTATAAAGTAGTGTTTAAAATATAAATGTATAAATGATAAAGAGGGCATTTGCATTTTATGGGTTCCATTGCAGTATTCTATCCTACACAACCAGCGACGTCATGCTAGCAGTCTGTTGTGGTTACAGCACTGAACCCGGGACACAGTCGTAGTCACTCTTTTTGTGTGATCCGTTTGCCCACAGAGCAACATTCATCAGTCCACCTATGGCAAAAGCCTAGCTATAATGACTGAAGCTCAGTTGTCTACCACCATTATTGAGAATCCAGAGATGCTCAAGTACCAACAGAGGCAGCAACAGCAGCAGGTGGAGCAGAAGAACGCGTCAATTAGGGAAGCATCTGGGACTGGGACAGCGGCTCCCAAAGTGGCAAGCATGGTTAATGGGGAGAGTTTGGAGGACATTAGGAAGGTAGGTGTTCTTTATAGGGTCAGGTACCAAGCAGTTTGATTTTTATTATAATCAAACTGCTTATGATAAAATCAGCTTCTGCTTCCTTATATGTGTTGAATGGAACCTTTCAACCCATGAATGGTCCAGTTCATATTACTGGGACTTGTTGAAAAGTTAAAAAGCTTTTAAGCAAAAGTAAGACTATGTGGAAAAAGGCTTGTGGGTAATTCTGTCATGGGTGCTAAAAACGGGTGTGCAGAAAGGAAACCAAAGGTAGGTAGTAACAGTCAAACTGTAGAACTGTGCTTCAGTTTCTCAATGAAGGAGGTTGAAAGCATTATTTAATTCTCTCCTAAACACAGAACACAAGTTCTACTGAAGGATTCAATGCACACAGATGAGAATATTTTGAACTTGACTCTCTTAATGTGGAAAGCAGATTATATTCTCCACAAATGCTTTTTCTACAGATGGATAGATCTAGGATTGGAAATGTGTTTAAATTAAAAACAATGTATATTATGGTACAGCCAGAGAGCAGTAAATGGAATTCTGTTGTACTCTGTACTCTATGAACTTCTACTTAAAAAACACCTGTTACTGGTAGAAAAAAAAGTTGTGGTATTAAAATACACTTATATTTATACAAATGCAAATTGATTCTATTTATGCAATAATAGTATGTTTGGAAGACAATATGGAAAATAATCTCTATTAATATATTCTTAGTTGAGGAACATCTTTCATCCTAATACACCTGTTCATGTCAGTTGGAAAAAACAAAAAGAAAAAAGTATTTCCTATTTATCAGAAATTACAATGAAATGTATTTCCTAACAGAATCTCTTAAAAAAACAAGTTGAAACACGGACAGCAGATGGTCGGAGAAGGATCACACCTCTCTGCATAGCTCAGCTGGACACTGGGTATGTTTAGAAGTCATCTTTTAAATCCTTCTTCACCTTTTTATCTTCGTTCTCTTTGTTCTGATGCAAAGTCACAATTGTGACTTACTTCAGTCTTAGGGCATCTTAAAGCACTTGCTGGAAATACCTTCTCTATATTTACAGAATATAGTTTTGACCTGTGTTCTCTTACCTATTAGAACTGAGATCTTATAGCTAAGGCTAGTTCTCCTTATCTGCCCTTATAGGTGAGTGAACAATAATGTATTGCACCCTCCTATTTGCATTATTAGTGGCTTTAGTGTCATCTGTATGTGAGAAACAACTCTGGAAAGTTAGGGGTTGGTGGTTTATTTATGTTGTATATGAGTATCCACATGTGGAAAACAGAAGAATGGAATAAATAGTTAAAACTATCATTTTTCGATTATTTTAAAAGCGTTTTAGAGAAATACATTTGTTGTCTTTTTGTTTAGGGATTTTTCTACAGCATTTTTCAATAGCATCCCAATATCTGGATCTCTGTGTGGCTCGATGATGTCTTCTCAAAGTAACCAGCAGCTCATGTCATTAGATTCTAATGCAGCAAATTCCCTTAATACTTCAAAGCCTTCTGTAGAGCCAACAGCAGCAAGTATAAAACCAACAGATGATGCAGCCAATAAAGATGGGTCAGTATCTGCAGTTTTGTTTTTCACTTACATGACTCTGTTTAGTTTAAATTTTGTTTACAGTTCTGTAAACAAGCAATCATTAAAGGCGCTTCCTTACTTGTAAAACTTAAGGAATCTGACATTCCTGAAAACATCCAGGTATTACTAGTATCTGGTTACTTCAAATCATGATAAATCAGTAATGAATAAATCAATATGCGTAGTCCTGGAAATGATCTTCAGTGCAATGAGGTATGCAGTTGATTGCTAATGCTCTAACAAAGGGACTCGCTTATAGATTACTGGGTGGCTAGTCATAAATAATAGAAGGTTTTCAAGCAGGGGAACTAAGGAAGTCTGCTTTCTGTCAAATGCTGGCTTGTAGATCTCTTTTCAAACCTGGTAGTGCTTCTTTCCTGTATAACAACCCCATCAGAGTACAGTGATGTTGACTTGTCAGTGTGCATAAGCTGATTGGCCAGTGTGCCTGTCTAATTAATTAATTTTATTTGCTTTTCCTTTAGTGGTAACACTGACTTGGTCTCTCCTCCGCAATGTATTTTTATAGCATTTTGAAGAGCGCAATGTCATTGGAACCTCTACCACTTCATCACATTTAGTTGAAATTGGCCACAGATTAAAGAATGAGTGGGTAGACTGTGAGAAATGATTGACAGATTAAACTATTAGGTCTCCTTTTCTTTGGAAATTGGAATTCTAACAGCTTTTTAGTACAACCATCAGTTATCTTAGAGACATTCTTTCTTGCAATTCATCCTGAATGAATTGAAAACTCTCTAAAGTAAACAGTTATTCAAATTACAGATCCCTGGAATGCTTTAATGTGGGGAAGACACATTCCTTTGCCTTAGAGTTATGCTTGGAAATGCCTAATAATTATTTTGGATTCTTCATTAACAAAATCAAAACCTGGCATGAATTGTTCCAGCCCAAACTGATTGATAAACAGTAGAATATAATCTTGTGATGGAAAGTATTTGGTAACCTGAACAAAGGGTAAAACCCCAGACATCATGTAAAATAGCAATCCTTTCCCTTTGGGTATATAAGTAGCAGCTCAAAATATAATTTAATTCCTGAATTAAAAATACATAATGAATGAAGTAGGGTCTTTTAATCTAGATATATCTACGTGGCCACATGAAGCTCTTAGGTCTGAGATGTACATAAACAGCTTTTGAGAGCAGACAAAGCTTGTGAGATACTGATGCATGAAAGGGGAAAAATCTCACAATAATTCATGTGTGTACTTGAATTGAAAGATTTTCAATATGGTTTCTAGCCAGTGTAATGAATGGTAGCTAGTTATGAGCAGTGCAGTTTACCAATACTAGATTTCTTACAAACTTTGTTTTCCTGTCACTTTTATTGACAGTGTAAATGCTACCTCTGCCTCAGCTGCTCCTTCTGCATCATCTTCCTCTGTCTTGACAACTCCATCCAAGATTGAACCTATGAAAGCATTTGATTCTAGATTTACAGAACGATCCAAAGCCACCTCAGGGACTGCTATTGTAACAAATACAAATCAGACTGTTGTGGACAGGTAAGACCTACCTGAGGGGGCTAGTGGGGGATAGTAATGCAGAGAGTTAAAACGCTGATTCTCTGTGGTGTAGATGTCATGGTACTGGCACTCTAGAAATTGTCTTGGGTCTCTTCCACAATTGGAAGGAAGAGAACAGCTGCAAATAGGTAAATGCTTTGCTGGCATTATCCCTTTGTACATATGTCTCTGACATTTGGGATCAAGCAGACTATTCAAATAATTCCAAGTTAAAATGTTTGTTAGAAGAGGCTGTGTGTGTGTGCACGCCTCTGTGTGGCTGCATGCATCTGTGCTCTTTAGAAGACAAAAATAGCCAGCCTGCATCTCTGTACAAGAGTGAGATTTACTTCAAGGTAAATTACCGTTATATATCTGCAGACAGCTTAGAATCATCATTGCTGCAGTTGTATTTCAGTTTTATGCCTTGAAGGCATGCAGAGAAGTCACTTTGATTTTAACGGGGTTTGGCTATAGATCCACATGATTTAAAAAACAAAAGGCAGCCTTTGTTTGGTGACACAGTGTGTTATGGCATAAGTATTCCTGCTGCACCAGAACAAACGATAATAACAGTAGCAGTCTTGAGAAAGTAGTATGTGATTCCCCAACTTGTTACCAATAAAAGATGTTTTTACTAAACACCTAGATACTTTTATGTCACAGGGTTTAGCCATATGATGCAAAAGAAATGCTGTGTTAAATTACTCTCATAATTGCTTCTAGTGTGTCAGTGAAGTATGGATAGATGTGTATTGTTTGGCATAATTCAGATACCAAAGAGAAAAAGTTTGGATTGTGTAAGGTGTTTTTAGGAAGCTGAGTGTTTATGGAATAAATGTGGCAAAACATTGTAGTGAGTTAATAACCAGTTATTGGGGAGGGAATGGGGAGAGTGTGGTGTATTTTAGGGTGCAGTGGTTAACAAAAGAGTTCACAGGGATTTGTACTTTGCTTTCTTTAGTTATATTGTATTCCTGAAATTGAAAATGGAGCAGTGAAGTCATTTACATGGTTCACAGATATGATCTTACAGTAGTCAGAACTGAATAGGACAACTGATCTTAAGGTCCTTTCCAACCCTAATGATTTTATGATTCTGACTTTTGCAGATAGACAGCAGAATGACAAATGAAGTTCTGCATGAGTAAGCAGGAAGTGCAATGTCCACTGGAGAGAAAAAGATAAACTATTCTTGCATCTTACAGAGAGCTGATTTATTTGTATCAACCCAGGGGAAGAGATATGATTGTAATTGGAACTGAATGCTAAAATAAAGTTACTTGCAACTTAATCCAGTAGCTAACTGCTATTTTTTGGGTTTTTTTTTAAAGGAGAGAATATGCCTGATCAGCTTACATATATATTGCACTCTGTGCTTTGGCAGGGGACTTGCCAAGCCTCTTTGGCTTCCTTCTCTTGCCTTTGTGCATTTTGCAGTACATTCAAAGCAAGCTAAAATTTATCTGCTTATCTGCAAGAATACATACATAGGGTACGTGCAGCGTTTGGAATCAGCTTATATAAAACATGAAATATATTTTTTTACTTTTTCAGACTGAAGGATCAGAATTTAATTAAAGACAGTAAGCCCAAGGACATCTTGGAGAGCAGCAGTGACAGCGAAGAGAAGATTCCAGCTGCTAAACCACTCAGTGCACCCAAACGGAAACTGGAACTTGAGGGAGAAACAGTAGAAAAGAAGAAAAAAGGAAGGCCTCGGAAAGACTCTAGACTTGTACCAGTAACTTTAACTGTTCAGGTGAAATAAATAATATTAATTGTGGCTTTCAATGTTCATTTGATAAAGTCGGTACCACATTGACTTGTTCCATCAAGTCAGAGAAACTTAAGTTGTATCAGTCCCTCAGAATTTTTAGCCATCCCTCTTCTTTGCCTTTAAACTTAACTCTTATTAAAATTTAAGATTTAAAAAAGCAGATGCACATGGAGGGCAAATGTGTCCATCCTTTATATAAATATGCAGCTACTTAGGAAGTGGTACCAGCATGCTAAGTAGTGGTAGCCTGCCAAATGACTGTATACAATAAAACGCAATGCTGTCAGGTTTTGATGTTCATTGATGGAGAGTGGCCCAAGCACAAGAGTGTGACTTGGATATGATGACTTAAATGGTTATGCATTTCCTGCATATTGTGAACTGTGCATTACTAAGTTCCATTAGATTTTCCACCATTTTAGGCCATACAGATCCCTCTGTTTTCAGTATTTGGAGCTTAGCTTTTCCATGCAGTATAGCAGAATTCCCATGAATTAACTGCAGCTGAAAAGGGGATGGGGGATGTAAAAAAACCCCACCACATCTGGTTTTGTTCTGTTGTTTTGGTTTTTTTTTTAATTCTTAGAAGGTATATTAAAAAACTTATATTTATACAAATAGTTGGGAAAATATTAATATTTGCAATTGGCATTATTTGGAATTTAAAAAAAAAAGCTTTCAAAACAATCTAGAATATAAACTATCTTTGGTTTAACCTTTTTTAATGGAAAAAATCACTTTTGCAATTTCTTTTTCCAGTCCCCAGCTACACTGGCCTCTGAGAAGGATGCTGCTTGCATCGCTGCACCAGCATTAGCACTTAAACTGCCAACCCCAATCCCACAGAAATCGTTTACTTTGCAAGTAAGTGGACTATAAGGGGAAAAAGCTTAATACTTAAAATAACCTGTTTTGAGAAATATCATTAATTATTCAGACCCTTTGTTAAATTAACATTTGAATATGTATATTTGTTCAAGCAAGATGATCTACTTCAGCTTCTAAGGATATGTCTGTATGAGAAAAGTTAATGGCAAATCAGCTAAAAATAAGACACTTCTGAACTAGCAAAACTTCAAAGAGGAATACTACTGGTTCATCATTCCCTCCTCCTGGTTAAGCAAAGTGTGTCGTAAAGATCAGAGTCTCCAATGGGAGTAACTGCTGTACTGTTACAGTTGTGTTGGTACTACACTGCTGAGGAGGAAGAATGAGAGGCAGCTCTCTGGAGGGGCTCTACACTGGCAAATAGGATTACTTTTGGCATTTCTGAAATAATTATTCTGCCTGTTTAGGTTGTGCTAGTGTAGTTCTAATTGCAAGATTGCAGGGAGACTGGGCACATCTAGACTTGATCTGGTGCCCTTAATTAGGAAGCACAGACTAGCACAACCTTTCTTTATCCTTATGCCCTGAATACAAAGAATTATTTGTGTTCTAGCCAAGACTGATATTTAGAGTTTTGCTTCTTTTGAAGTACCACAGTACCTTTTGAAGGCACTTTAAACAGAGAATGCCATACTTAAATCTGTACTTAATGACAGAATTAGACTTCCGGAGGGCTGACTTTGACCTGTTCAGGACACTGGTTGGGAGAATCCCTTGGGAAACAGTACTGAAGGACAGAGAGGCCAAGGAAGGCTGGACACTCTTCAAGAATGGCATCTTCAAGGCACAGGAGCAGGCAGTCTCTGTATGCCAAAAACAGAACCAGTGGGGAAGAGACCAGCCTGGCTGAACAGGGAGATAGTGCTGGAACTCAGGGGAAAAAAAGAAAGAGAACCTGTGGAAGATGGAACTGTTGACCCATGAGGAGTGCAAGGATGTTGCTAGGTTAGCAGGGAGAAAATTAGGAAGGCAAAGACACAGCTGGAACTTAATCTGGCCACTGTTATAAAAGATAATAAATATTTTTACAAATATATTAGCAATAAAAGGAGGGACAAGGAGAACCTCCATCCTTTTACTGAATACTAGGGGAAACCTATAGACTAAGGATGAGGAAAAGGCCGTGAGGTACTTAATGCTGCCTTTCCCTCAGTCTTTAATAGTCAGACCAGCCCTTCAGTCCCAGAGGAGGGCAATGAAGTTGGTGAAGAGTCTAGAGAACAAGTCCTGTGAGGAGCAGTTGAGGGAACTGAGGTTATTTAGTCTGGAGAAGAGAAGGCTCAGGGGAGACCTTAATGCTCCTGAAAGGAGGATGGAGGGAGGAGGTGGTTGGTCTCTCTTCCCAAGTACCAAGTGATAGAACAAGAGGTGACAGCCTCAACCTGTGCCAAGGAAGGTTTAGATTGGCTATTAGGAAAAATTTCTGCACCAGGAGGGTGATCAGGCATTGGAACAGGCTGCCCAGGGCAGTGTGGAATCACCGTCTGTGGAAGTGTTCAAAAATCGTGTAGATGAGACCCTTGGCAACATGGGTTAGTAGTGGACTTGGCAGTGCTGGGGTAAAGGTTGGACTTGTTTATCTTAAAGGTCTTTTCCAACCTCATTGATTCCATAATTCTATGATTGTTTTGGATCTAATGGTAGTATTTTGTAGCTCTTTTCGTATTCCGAAAGGTATTTTGATTTTTGTATTTCAGGTATGTTCAGATCCATCAATGTACCTTGAAGTGGAGAATGAAATAACCACTGTGGGAGGTTCAAAGTTGAGCAGGTTAAAGTGTAATCGAGAAGGAAAGGAATGGGAGACCGTCCTCACCAGTCGAATTCTCACTGTAGCAGGAAGCTGGTAAGAGTATGTTGTGGAAGCAGATGGTTCTGAAGGGCAGAAAATGTTTCTAGGGGTATAAAAGTATACTTTACAGAAGGTTATGCCTAAACCCATATATTTGCAAATAAGTACAGGCTTTAAAGATATTCTCATCTACTTATTTAGAATAGTTGATTAACTGGATCACTTCTTTTAGGGATTTTTGTGATTCTTTATTCTTGGCTCAAAATACCGTATTTCTCTTCCAGCTAACCTGGTCTAATACATTGATGCTCTTAAACTTACACCCTGGGGAGATTTTTGTAGGGATTCTGACTTATTTCTGTTGACTGTTGCTATTTGCTGGTTTTATCACTCCCCACTGTGAATCTTACACAATCTTTCATAATAAATGTGTTGTGGATAAAAATATATACTGTGTTTAGTCTTTAGATCAGTTTCACTCCTAAGTATTAGTTCCGTCTTAAAAGCATTCAGAATTCTCATTAGCCAGTTACAACTATTTTCCTGTATTATTTACATTTCTCCTTTATATTTCTTCATTAAAGTTGATTAATTTAGCTACTAAAAATGAAAAATCTGAAATGGGATATTCTGTAACATAAAAGTATTTTCCTGAGTCTTTTGCTATTTTTTCCCCTTCCTGTTTTCAACTTTGCTTAGTTCAACCTCAGAGTTTAAGCCAGGGCCATGTCCAAGTCTGAAAAAGATGATTTTAAAGCTAAATACAAGTACAGGCTTGAAGAAGAGCTTGTGTATACCCAGAATCTTTAACTATGTCCGTTGGCCTAATAAAAGATACTGTCTCTACATGCAGACCTTCTCTTATCCATCTCCTTAGATGATCAACATTATAATCAGTTTAACAGCTGTAATAGTTACCTTTCAAGGAATTAGCCCAAGTTGTATGATAACTTAAGAAATCAGTGTGGTTTCATGCTACTTGCATTTGACAAAATGTGATGGTTTTATTCTTTCTTTCTTTCAGTGAGATTGTAAGCGTAGCCTGTGAGAAACGAACATTGTCAGTATTTTCAGCTTGTGGTCGTCGCCTTCTTCCTCCTATTATATTGAATACACCCATTTCCACCCTACATTGCACAGGTTCTTACGTCATGGCTCTCACCACTGCTGCTACTCTCTCTGTTTGGTAAGTACCATGTTAGGCTGCAGCAGCTGGCTGGGCTGATTTCTGTAGTAACTAAACAGTTGTGTCCATGCATTGCTGTTGAAACTGAGGCTTAAACAACATCAGGTCTGAACACAAGTCTGCTTTTGGATATAACAGCTAACAGGGTAGGACTTGAATCTTGCTTCTTCTCTGTTCTAGGACAGTCCATGATTTTGATGTTAGAAGGAAGATAAAGGATCAGCTTGAAGTTACTAGTGTAAACAGACTCCCTAGGACAGACTTGTCATGCACATGGACTAGATTAAGGAGGAGGGAAAGGAGAAATATGGATACTTCCAAACCCAATCACATTTAGCCAATAAAGTATATGAGTTCCAGAGTTAGAAGTACTCTAGCCATCTTCAAGATACCAATATAAAAACCACAGTAACTTGTTTACAGTTGTTGAATTTAATCTAATGTACACAAGTCAGAGCTCCTAAAGGAGTTATTTGGATCTTTAGTGTTTGCTTAGCTGTAATAAGGTTTCCTGATAAAGAGCTATAAAAGTTATTCTCTACTATTGTCTTCTGTCTTGCCTTAAGTAGTTTGAGTTTGCCAAACTAATTTTGTTGAAGCAACTAAGGTATGTCAAAACAAAAAAAGCCCAAGCAAACTCCCCGCAAAACCCCACTTTGTCATGAATGCTGAAGAAGTGTGTGTGTGTATTTTAAATGATTTTGGAGCTTTCAGTTGTTTGTAAACTGCAAACTTGTCCTTTTGTCTTTTCCAGGGATGTTCACAAGCAGACAGTCATTGTTAGAGATGAGTCTTTGCAAACAATATTTTCAGGTAATAAAGAGGGTCATTTAGTTACCAACCTTTGAGCCCACCTGTACTATTTAGTGCCATTTATGAATCTGCTGGAATCTTATGAAACCTGAAAAGCCTAAACAAATGATTTTCCTTCATTACTGTGTAATGAAGGGAAGTCATTGGCAATGTTGAAATATTACAGAAATAACTGAGATGAGAGTATTAGTGGGTAACAGTCTTCTACAAGATTCTGTATTATATTCTGAATTGCTTTTGAATATGAAAATTCAGTGTTGTGAAGATCACAAAATATTTAGTGTAAATCTGCTATTACAACAATTTCTCTGAGTGTACTTTGCATGTTTATTACTTTAACAATTAACTGCAATTGATTATCTTCTGATTCATTATCTCAAAATCTTCAGTTCCAATCATTGCCAGTATCTAGCACAACACAAATTGTCAAAAAAAGCAGTATCTCGGAGCATAGTGGTTTCTATTTTAGCTTTCATTCATAAAGCACTAATTCAGACTACTTAGAGTAGTAGTTGTACTAGCAGTTTGCAAAGGTATTTGTTAAAGTTACATGCACAAACCTTGGGCCTGGAATATGCTGGGAAATGCAAGTATCCAGTGATCCTACTTATGCTTAGAGAGTATGCTTTTCTAAGTATGCTGGCGTTTGGAATTTTTACATAATGGGAAAAAGAAAGGTAAAGGCTTCTTGGGTTACAGAAGACCTGGAAGACTTACTGAATATTGCCCCTGGATGTGAAGAACATCTCTGATAATGCCCATGTTCTGCATAAATTGCAGCATCAAGATTGATAATGTATTTTGCAAAAGTGTGATTTTAATGCTATTGAGGCTGGTGCTTACCATCATGATCTTATGTCTCAACCTTGCTGTCAGTGCTTGAGAATAACATTGAACCTTTTTCTGTTGGTTGCTATGACTGATAATTAATGGTGGATAGTGTTTTTTACTGTTGTGAATATTATGCAAGACTCCAAAAGAAGTACTTTGGTCTCATTTGACTTGTAGGAAGTGATGCAACTGTCTCTCAGATCTTGCTGACTCAGCATGGTATACCTGTAATGAGCATGTCTGATGGAAAGGCATATTGTTTTAATCCTTCTCTTTCTACGTGGTAAGTTATGTATTACTTCCTGCTTTTAAAAGTTAGCCGAACAGATGTGTATTCTGTTTCACTCCATATTTTGAAGGTTTAGCCTGAGTAGGGTCACACACCAGGCTTAGTTTTGTGTTGGTTCACTACTGCATGTCTAGACTTTTTATATTTCTAAGATTTGGTATGGTTAAAGTAACATTAAAAAAACTTAAAAGCTACTCTACAGCTTTATCACTCTTTCCTACGTGGTACATACTCTTAGTTATCAACGTATACCTATATATACTTTTGCTGATATACATCAGTTAAATCTGTTGAGCAGTTGGCAATAATTTCATCTGTCCCCATCACTCCTTGAATTCTTTGTATTATATCTTATGACAAGCCAAGTTTGAAGAGAGCTCTGTCTTCAACATCAAAAAGTTTTATGAAAATAGTAAATCAAGTCGGGGAGGAGGAAAGAAATCATTATAGCTTAGAGAATCCCCATGAAGAGTCATTACTGGTGTCCTAAACACAAGGAAAGGCTATGTAAGAATCTGTACCTTACTGGGTATCAGATGGGCTATCTCCATGGATTCTCTTACTTCTGTCAAGGCATAAGGTCCCATTCAAAATTTTGCCATGGTTAAATGATTTACAGTGTCTTTCCAAAACAGATTATTTGTTGTCTTTCCAGGAATGGAAAAAAAACCCATACTTCAGTCTTAATGTAATAGGTGCACTTAATGTAATGAGCATGCTTTATGAAAGGGCTTATTGTTTCAACTTCTCCTTAGAATAATTGAAATTAGTCACTACTTGATGTGAACACTCTGGAAAAGAAAAAAAAAACACCTTATTTGTTCTTTAGATAAACTAAGAAATTATGTAGAAATTCTCCCCATCAATAAGGAGCAGAGGACAGGCTCTTGGCCATAACTCTGAATTTGCTATAATTTCTTTGCACCACAGCTTTAGAGATATATAAAAGAGCAATCCCCTTTAGTCATACAAATTTAAATGTGATAAAGCAGTAAAAGGTATTTTAAATATTTGTGCCATTTTACCTCTGAGCAGCCTGGAGATCTAAACTTAGCATTGGTTTGAGCCACTGATTCTCTTGGCATCTCAAACCAGTGCAAATGATACCCTCGATTAGGTGTGGGAATGCCAGCTGCAACTGTCAACTCCCTATTCCCTCCATAGGAAGAAATAGCTGTAATGTATGGGAAAGATTGTCAATGCCTGTGATCTGTGCTGACTTATCTGGTGGGTGTGGGGACCTGACATGAAGCAAAATCAAGTTGTTAAAGTCATTACCTGTGTTTACTCCAGTCTTTGTTCTGGGGTATGACTTCTTAATAGATGTAGAATGACAAATACAAAGTTCATTTCTCTCAAAACTAGTGCTAAATTGTATTACACAATTAATGTTGTAGGTAGGAGGGACATTTCCATGACAGCACAAGCAGCACTTGGACATGGAGTGGGAACAGTTGGGCACCTCAGTGATATTTTTTTGGTTATCTGTGAAAATACAAATTGGGCTTTGAGTCAGAATAGAGCTGGATCCTCTGATACCATTGCCTGCTCAACCTAACTTCTCAGCTCAAGTCCAAAGCAAAGAAAGGAAGGAAGGCAAGAAAGAAATAAAAACCAAAACCAAATGAAAACTAAAACAAAAAGCAGCAGCTGGGAGGCAGCCTTGTTAGGACAACTTGGCAAAATGAAGCCTTGGGTGATATGGTTTAGTGTGAGGTGTCCCTGCCCATGGCAGGGGGGTTAGAACTAGATGATCTTGAGATCCTTTCCAATCCTAACTATTCTATGATTCTATGATCTCCTCAAACTTGCATTTTGTTTGCTTCTTTTATTTTTTTTTTCAGGAATCTTGTTTCTGACAAACAGGACTCTCTGGCACAATGTGCAGACTTCAGGAATAGTTTACCATCTCAAGAAGCCATGCTGTGTTCTGGGCCTTTAGCTGTAATACAGGGACGAACGTCAAAGTACGCACTTACTTGCTTCATTTGATCAGCATGTTTCTCTCTCTTTTCCTATTATTTATTCATGTAGTTGAATTAGTGAGTTAATTTTTAAGATGCTAATGGCTGTGAAATTATCAGGAGCTCATACAGTGTTGGGGTTTTTTTCACAACTTTTGCACATTTATAGTCTGTATCTTAATGTTATTTTGAGATGGCTTGGGGTGCAGGAAAGCATCCTCTAAACCTCATCATTTTAAGGTTCCTCTTTATTGGATGGTAAAGTATTTGACGATGCAATATTCTGATTAGCCAAACTGGCTTTGTTTTACATTTTAATTTTTAGTTTACCAGCTTTCTGGAATAGGCCTACAGATTTTGAGTAGTTAGTTGTCAAGGGATCTCTTTAGTGAAGTCAGAAAGTTGTGTGATTAGTCATCTAATGCATATTTTTAACATCTGAAAATACCACTAGGGAATTGTGTGAGCCAGTGCAGTCTCCTGTAGGTAATGTAATAGCCTGTCCTCACCTGGATTTGAATTTGATTTCCCAGGCAGATTTCTGTGCTCTTTCTGTCCTTCACATCAGAGGTTATTTTTTCTAGTGAGAGAAACTGTGGAGAATTGTGTAATTTGATTGTTGTTCTCTTGGAGGGGGAGGGGAATTAACTGTGAGAAATATTTGAAATCCAAACAAAGAGCATTCTTTTTTTCAGAAAGAGAAAATATCAGACTGAAAAATTAGCTGTTTTTTTGTTTTCAAAAATTAAATAATGGGTTAATTTTTTTTTTCAAATTAGCCTTCTTATGGCAATACTTAGTCGCTGATAACCATGTGTTTTTAAAGAGAAGACAAATACAAGGAAGAGGAAAAGAACAGGAGGCAGAAAACCCTTTGTGGACCTTGATACTTGTAAATGGTCCACTTGGGGGTAAAGGCAGTTTGCTATGAAGTGCTGCCTTTGTCATTAAAAGCTTGAATCCTGGAAGCACGAGATGTGTGGAATAGCTTGGGCAAAAATATCTATTCCTTAAACTGAATTTAAGTATTTAAGTGAATTTAATAGTATCTGATTTTATGGTTGGCATGTTAATTTTTTTGTTTTGTAGTTCAGGAAGGCAAGCTGCAAGATTGTTCTCCATGCCTCATTTAGTGCAACAAGAAACAACACTTGCATACCTGGAGAACCAGATCGCAGCAGCACTTATCTTACAATCCAGTCACGAATATCGCCACTGGCTCCTTATCTATGCACGATACCTAGTTAATGAAGGTGAGATCTGCCATGCTGTATTACTTCTTTACAGCTTTGGTAGACTTAAGAAATGCTTTATTCATGTCATGTATATGTATGATTGCACTTAATGTTCTCTTTTCAGCCCTTGGCTTCTGGACTCAGTGTTTCCTTAAAACCAAAACAAGCTGCTGAAGTGCATTTACTTCCTGCAGTGCTCTATTACTCAGGAATCCTATTTTGACACAATGTTAACAGATCATGGTCTGGGGAAACAGTGCCATCTGTGGACTTCAGCAGTAGGAACTGCATTGTAAGAAAAGTCCAGGTGTCTGTCAGACATCATACCTATTATCTGGCAGCAACTATAGATGTTTCAAGGAACCAGCAGCACCTTGTAAAATATGTAACATTCCTCAGGCAACTGATGATCCCTGCCTGATGTGAAACAGAAGAGTTGCTTGATCTCTGACACTTTGTAGCAGAGTACATAAAACTGCAGAGAATTTGCTTGTGTTACTTGAATTTTATAGTGGTTTCTTACATTCTAAAATTTGAACAGCCTGTACTTGTGAGCTACACAGGTTAAATTCTGTGAGGAGAGAAACCTGCAAGGAAAGTACTTGTGTCTGTTTTATATTTGAATGCACTATATCTCTATGCTATTATATTAAATAAGGTTAACCAACTGACTTTATGCTTCATGGATTCTAAAGATCTCTGAGCCTCCACTTGCCAGCATTCAAAATTTTGTAGTTCCCATTGTATTAATACAGCCTTATTCCTCATCATGTGTAATCATTTTACATAGAGGGGAGCTAAGTGGTTCATGTTAGGCCACCTAATAGGTGTTGGTGGAATTAAAATTCAGGTCATTAATTCTTGCCTTTTGACCCCTTATTTAACAAAAGAGCTTGATAAACTGCATGTGATTCTCCAGTTGAAATTAAAATGTTCTTCTTGGGTCATACATATATTGAAGAGACAGTTACACTTTTTAAAGTCTTCACTAATTAGGAATCTCTATTGTGTGTGCAGGGTTCATCTTGCACTGCACCAATGTCACAGCCTTGCATGCGTGTGTACACTGGATGTCACTGCACATTCTGCTTTGCCACATGTGGCTATCCTAGGTCTGCTAAATTTGAAAATTGCATA
Source organism: Melopsittacus undulatus (assembly GCF_012275295.1). Lineage (NCBI taxonomy): Eukaryota > Metazoa > Chordata > Aves > Psittaciformes > Psittaculidae > Melopsittacus > Melopsittacus undulatus. The sequence continues at coordinate 14,407,509 of NC_047538.1, read as the reverse complement.
TCCTATTATTGACCCTCTATTTCAACATTTAGTGAATTCTAATCCCTGAAAATATTCAATCTGCTATACCCTGATTGCAAGTTACTGCTGAACTGATGACTTAGTTACTTGCAAGGGAATTCTCCCCTCTGATTTTTGGGTGAATAAAGCTGGCCTGGAAACTGTGTGGTTTTATTAAAGGTTTTCTCTTTACCTTTTTTTTTTTAACTCATGCATATTAATTTAGTGTATTTTATTTTAGGTGTAAGCTGGTTTGCTAAAGGTTGAGATTTCTCTTCTAGTTTCGTAATATTTTAATGTATCAGAAAGATTTTTTTATTTTCTTCACTATGGACTCCTTTTTTCCAAATTCATGTACTACCATGAAATACAACCTAACAACTTTCCTCCTTCACTGGTTTTCATCTTATGGTTTTCCAGCTCATGTGATATCTCTTTTGTATTAGTTCTCTGGCTGTTGACATTTTCTAATGTTCTTTGTTTTGCTCTTTTAAAAGCTGGTATCTTTATGTGGGAAGAGGGAGTGAGATTGAGACCTACTTCAGTTTTTCTCTGTATTGTAGATTATCTTTAGTAGTGGCTTTGGTTTTGAGAACCTAAAATAAAGCCCTTTGTAATTCTAAAATAAATCCTTTATGAATCATCCTATCTTTCCAAAGATTTGCTGTTAGAAGAACTACATTCTTTCAGAAATCAATATTTTTGGCTTTATTCTAGATACTGAAACTCTTTCCTGAATGTTATCAATTGCATTGTGGAGTGGTTGTATATAGAGAAATGCTTCTGAATGTGATTTTATTTCTGATAATACTCAGGGTTTGAATATCGTTTGCGAGAATTATGCAAGGATTTACTGGGTCCAGTCCATTACTCAGCTGGAAGTCAGTGGGAATCAACAGTTATGGTAAGTCCTGATAACAGTTAAACAAAACAATGAGAAAATTACAGGACATGGATAGACAATAGAACTGAAAATATTATATTATTAAATTTAGTGGTAAAATAGCAATCACATTATTTTTGCTGTCCTTGGAACCCTTTCCTTACTCTGCGCTCATCTTGTATGCAGGGCTCCTCTCACTGCACTTGTATTTATTTCGTGTGAAACCATAGAAAAATGTTTATTGACACAATTTCAGATCTGATGCTGTCTTGAGTTTCAGGCAGATGGAGCAGAGCTACATGTTCAGGTCTTTGTGTTCTTCACACAGCAACTTTGAAATAGTGACAGGCCAGTAAAATGTCTTCCCTTCTCAGTAGGGAAGTCTGCAACTTCAGAGGCTGCACCAGCTTCATGAGTGTATAAATGTAAAGACAGGTTTTATTTTAGGATTCATGTAAGCAGGGTAAGAACATAAAATACAGAGCTCTCTCCAGGCAGGAAAAAGGGCATGAATCTTAAACAGCTCTATGCAATATGTTCATGTTATCAAGTAATACATTCTGAGGATGCTTTTGTGGTTTTTGTGCAGGGTTTACGAAAGAGGGAACTATTGAAAGAGCTTCTTCCTGTAATTGGACAGAACCTCCGCTTCCAGAGGCTTTTCACAGAATATCAAGAGCAGCTAGACATCTTGAGAGACAAGTAGCATTTACCCAGATTTTCCCTGCGGCGCCTGGTCCGCGAGAAACTGCTGAACAGCATTAACCAGAGACAGAAGAGGAGCAAGAGCCCAGTCAGTAGGGACACTCCTGAAGAGGGCAGTGCCGTAAGGGTCCCAGGAGTGACCTGCTTTAGTTTTTAAAGAAGCTCACAAGTGGATTTGTGAAAATGAGTGGATGAGCTAGATCATTTCCCAAGTGAAACCATCGAAGCTGTGGCCTCTGTTTCTATGGAAAGTCGTGGATGTGTACTTCAGGGGGGTCCTTTTGGATCTGGTTCTCATTTTAATATCAAAACTAGCTGAGAACTGTGTGTGGGGTTTCTTGGATGTCCTGTGAAAAGCACAGTACTTCAGAGTACACTGAACAGCATATTTAACCCTGTTTAGGGTTTTTGTCTGAGGATTTATTGAGGCTCAACACTATATTAAATTAGATGAATGAGCCACGTAAAAAGAAATTTCATAAATATTAAGGTATTATGCAGCCAATAGACTCTTTCCTGTGAATATAATAATAATAATAAGAGGCTGTTCTAACACATGGACTATTTTTGTACTAGAATTTGCTAACTTGTAATATGGAATTTTATTTGGCCGATAATCAGGCTGTCTCTACAAAGTCATCTTGTAGGAAATTTAACTCTAATTACAAAAGCTATGTTTCAAAATAATTCTACCAAATTAACATGTCATCATCTGGTTTTTAATTTTTAAATGTTTGTAAAAGGCATTTTAGGGGGGAGGGAAAGGGATACAGTGGGATGACTTTTTGTAAGTACAGAAATAAATGAACATTGCATTGGTTTAAAAAACAAACAGAACAAATGTAAGTCTTGAATTATTACAAAGGGCACAAGTATCTCCAGAAATGTCAATGCAGGCTGAATCATGTTAATGTGTCTAGAAATAAATAATACTGTCTGGGTGATCTTTCCTCTGGGAGCGTGATCAGACAAGTACTTGTGATCTCCCTGGACAGCTACATTTTCTCTTGGAGCCACATCTCAGCTGGAAGAACAGGAGCTGTGTGGGAGTGCTCATTATCTCAGGCAACATAAAGCAAAATGGGCTTCCCTGACCACTGCTGAAGTGGTCAGCGCAGCAACAAGAAGTGAACTTTGTGCAGTTACAACCATATTCCTTGTGCGGCATTTTGTGACAACACAACAGTACTGGTGGCCTGCCAGCAGTTCATTTGTGGAGTGGTTTTGGAATTCCACTGAAACCAAATTAATTAACTTGTTTTCTTTCCCAAAGTACACATGGTGCTGGGAAAGAAGCAAGTGTGTATGTTGGTTCTTTCTAAGACCTAATTATTCAGGTATGCCTCAATTTATTGCCTTACTTTGAGATGGTTTTGAGTAAGAAAATGAGTAAGTGTATTTAAACCCTTGTGAAAGGGCAATTTCTCCCCTACACTTCTAGCAGAAACACGCTATCCTTCACCCTCAGCCAGGACAAGCACTAGCTGTGCTGCTGTGGTCTTTGGCTGAAGGGGACTGAGCTCAGAGAGGCAGTTCTGCAGTTATGGTTGTCTGGATCCTAATGGGAGAGATGTGTTCTTTAAGGCAACAAAACCCTCCAAATGTGGGGTTTTGTTGCCTTTGTATTCAACTGCCAGATCTATGGCCACCTGACTACTTTGTACAGCAATGTGATGTGCACATCAACTGAAGTGTCTTGAAGAGCAATAAAAACAACTGACTTAGCTATTCTTCAGTATGGCATCAGTGACTTTTCAACAAGCAGTGGGAGATGTAGCAAAAAATCTGATAGTACTGTGGCAACCAGTTGTGGTAGTGCTGTGATTCATATTCTATTGCCAACTAGCCTACAGTCACAGCAGTAGGCATTGTGTTCCTCACAGAGTGGAACGGAACCCACTGAAGTGATCAAAACAAGAGATACATACCACATTCTGGGGAAAGGGTGGGTCTGGTCCAAAGCTTGGTACTGTTGGCAGGAGCCTGGCTATTGGCTTCCATGGATTTTGACTCTCGATGTTTGACAGAATGTGCAGGCAGCTGCCAGCGGATGCTTTAATAAGGAAAGAATAAATGAACATGTATTGTTTTGGAGGTGTTTGATAACTGAAAGCTACAAGCAAGGTGCCTGTTTCCCCCTTGCAGAAGGCAAGATGCTTGGATTCTAGCTATCCTTTATTCAGCCTCGTGCTGGTCATGCCAGTCTTGGAATGAATGCTTTTTAATGGGATTTAAACGTGATTAGCTAAGGGAAAGAATTTTCTTTGTCATTAAGTCTTCCAAGAGGTGCTGGAATACTTCATGAAGGATTGTCTGGAAGGTTTTCTACCTGTTTTCTCTTGAGAGGCTCTGTCATCACTGCCTGACAGACCAGGAATATTATAATTTTAAGTTCCATGCAACAAAATGTATTTAAATTAGGTTGCACATTTTTTTTAAATTTGGTATTTTAGCATTTTCTGCTTACATTCAGCACCTGCTTTTTTTCAGATGAGGTCTATGAACACTGTTACATTATCAAAGGAAGCCTGAAGCAAAATCAACGAGGAGCACTTTCAGTATGGGAGTAGGGGCAGGTTTATTCTATGAATTAACGGTGTGGATGGGGAAGGTCACGGGGGGGGATCAGTCATTCTCACTACTCTCACCCGCCAACACTCCCTCAGGGCTTCCCCGGCGTCCCTACCTAGCACCGGTGAGGGGGAACCCAACCGGAGCTTCCTGTCCTGGGGCACCGGCTCGCCTTCAGGCCGCCGAACGGCCGCACACACATTTATGGGTGCTGCAACCTGCTGCCTGGGCGCCCCATTCCCTCAGCGCTCCCCGCACCCCCGGTCGTCCCGGCCCGGAACGTCACTCGCCGTCCGTGTTTCCGCGCGGGCACTTTCGCCGCCGCACCGGCACCGGAAGGGCGCAGCATCCGCACCCGTCCGGGCGCAGGGGGGTCTCTGTGGCGAGCGGGCAGTTGTGTCCGCAGGGTCCGTGGGCTGAGGCCCCGCGCTGAGCCGCCGCCATGGGGAAGCGGCAGCACCAGAAGGATAAGATGTGAGTGGGGATGGCCCCGGCAGGGCGGGGGGAAGTCTTGGGGCCTCCGGCGTGGTGCGGGTGTCCGTGACTGACCGTGCTGTCTCGGCAGGTACATCACGTGCGCGGAGTACACGCAGTTCTACGGGGGCAAGAAAGCAGGTAAAGGCGGGGAGGGGGCCGCCGTCCGAACGGGAGGTGTGGGGGGGCTGAGCAGAGCATAGCGTCCCGCGCTACGGCGGGACTGCCCCGGCCCGGCCTGGCCTTTGCGGCCCGGGCACCTGAATTTGTGGTGCTCGTCAGCGTGAAAACGGGCAGAAATCGGCGTTAACGCCCGGATGAGCTGTCCCGGCCTTCACCGAGTTCTGTGCTCGCTGGTAGAGCAGAGCTTGATTGTTAGCTATCAAACGCAAGCTGGGTGCTGCCGTCTGACAGAGCTCTGGTTTGATGTGTTTCTATTTGTGTAACTTTACTTGAGGAGTGTCCTTGCGCTCTGCAGGAGAAATCCGATTTTAGATGTGGGTTTGCAAGGTTCGTAGATTCACAGAGTGGTTTGGGTTAGAAGGGGCCTTAAAGTTCACCCAGTTCCAACCCCCTTCCACAGGCAGGGACACCTTCCACTAGACCAAGTTGCTCAAAGCTCTGTCCAAATATTATTAATAATGTAAATTTAGTGTATTTATCCTTGTCATCAGCTAGTTGCTACCATATGTGTAGCAAAATGTAAATTTCAAGTGTTTATTTTTTACTTTAGAATCATAGGATCAGAATGGTTTGGATTGGAAAGGACCTTAAGATCATCTAGTTCCAGCCGCCTGCCATGGGCAGGGACACTTCACACTAGACCATGTTGCCCAACGCTCTGTTCAGCCTGGCCTTGAACACTGCCAGGGATGGAGCATTTACTATGTATTTATTACTATTCTGTTGTTTTGGTTTTGTTTTTCTTTTCGTCAACAGACCTTCCACGAACTAATTTTAGGCGTTTGTCATTTGATCACTGCAGGTAAGACAGCAAATATACATTATCATTATTAAATGACACATTGTGACACTGAGCTATCACTGAAGACATGTCCTTCTGAGGTAGTTACTTTCACTGGCTTGTGCCTGCTATGATAGTAATACAGCAAGAAAAAATTTAGTAAGAGCTAAACCAGTGTCTACACTTTCTGTGATTAGTGTCTGCAGAGATTTGAGCTGATGGCTAAAGAATACACAAGTGATAAAATAATTCAGAACAATTATTAGGTACATTTCAGTCTTTCAAATTTGTGTAACTGTAGCTTGAGTCTCCCTTTAATTGCTCAGAATATGCTTTGTCAAGTCACTTATCTTTCTGAAGCAGTGATTTGGTAGATTGAAGCAATATATGTTAATCTTTTTGTGTTTAGAGTTTACTGCTTGAAGTGCTGGAGTGAAAGAGGAAAGTTAGTAGAGGTGGGTTGGAAATCCTCTTGTAAATTGAATAGTTCATCTACAAACTACTGCTGCTTGGCTAAAAGCTGGATGCCTTATGGAAGCATCCTTAACAGAGAGTGCTGCATATGAATGCCAGTTAGTCCCTGGTCCTTTTCAGTGCAAAGACAGCGAGTGTTTCTGTTTGAACCATCTATTTTTGCTGGTGGGGCACAACACATCAGCTGGGGAGTATTGCAGCATCCCATGGCTCTATGGCTGTGAGTGCTGGCTGCTACACATTACTAAACTGCACCAGTTCCCTTCATGGGTTTATTGTTAACATGATTTATGTAGAATCAGGTAGTGGGTATTGGCAGTCACTCAGTACTTTTATTGTGGTAGGCCTTGCTTTAATGTGGAAGTGAATCAGCAAAATGTAATTTGCTTCTGTCATCATTTCCAGCTGATTTTGCTAAAAAGAATGTGTACTTCTTTTTCCTAGTTTGTCTCTGCAGCCATTTGAATACCCAGTTTGCACACCAGATGGGACAGTCTTTGACATACTGTAAGTTACTGTCTGTACTTAGCTTTATTTTTATGTTGCTGAACTGGTTACAGCTGTGTGTTCATCATTTGGTCTTAGCAAGTTGACAAAAGTAACCATGCCTGTCAACAGAGTTTTCTGATTTTGCTTGTCAGTTATTATTTTATCCCTTCTCTTTCCAGGAGCATTGTTCCTTGGATAAAGAAATACGGAACCAATCCAATCACAGGAGAAGTAAGTAACAATGGATGTATTCACATGAGGTCTTTGCTTTCCTTGTGCTCTGTTTCCTGTTTAACATGTCACTTATGCTCTGTTTCCTATTTAACGTGTGAAAGAAACAAAATGCCTTAATGAAAGCAAAAGAAGTTGAACAGGAGTGCTATTTTGAATTGTGGTATCTGTGAGATGGAATTTGCAGAAATTAATGTAGAGATTTACTGGGGATCTCTTTTTAGCTGGGGAAAAAAAGGGCTTCTGGATTTGTGACCTGATAGCCTCTCCCTGTCATCCTGCTAATGGTCTTTGTAGTAGAAAATAATCAGTCTCAGATCACGTGTGTGGAAGAAGGAGGATTGTAAATAGTATACTATGTGCAGTTCATTTGTATAAATTCGCAGGGTATCTTTCCTGTTTTATGGCTGTGGCACAGTTAAAGTCTGTGTAGACGGAAATAGGAGCTTTCATGTTACCGCTGCTGATGCCCAGTCAGCCCAGCTGGTCATTGATGGAAAAGACTTTGTCCTGCTGCCTCATATAAGCACTATTCTAGTCTGTACAGGGCAGGGGGCTGACAAGCTCACTCCTCCATCCGGGAGTAAACTTCAGTGATGTTTTCTAAACAAAAGGATATTTGACTTCATGCAGATTAAGGAGATAAATGGATGATACAAAATCTTTTGAATTATGTTGACAATATGTTTCAGAAAGCCTCTGACCTGCCTCTGTTGTCATAGTTCACTGTGAGACTGGGATTTCATGATATGGTTAGCACCCTAGTGGTTTTTCTCCCTTTTTTTCTGCATAAATGGTAATTTTGAAGGGGTTATTTTCTGTAGTACTGTGAAACTGTAAAACACCAGATAAATATGAAGTATTGGAAGTATTTCCTTGTTGGAATTAATTTTTTTCCTGCTGTGTTAAAAGATTGAATGCATTGTTTGTGAGGGCACAGAGGGAAATCTTAAACAGAAATTATTGCTTGAGCTACTGAAACTTGCATTTTCCTTTAGCAGGTGCAGTTGCTTTCCCGAGCAGTAGGTGGCAGCCATTGCACAGGGTTGTGGGTTTGTTTGCAGACAGCTTTGTGGAATGAGATTACCTCTGAAACATCTTGTGTTTGATTAAAGATTTTCCCAGCAGACAGATTCGAGGAGAAGCTAAATACAGATGCAGCGTTCCAAACTCTAAACATGAACAGGCTGTCTGAGACTCAATCTCTTCAGTTATAGCAAACTGCAGGTGTGTTTGTGTGATAGAGAGATGATTGAAGGTCTTTCTTCACACATGAGGAGGCCAGTGTGTTGTTGAGAAGGAATGGAATTACAGCTATTTATTTGTTTTCACTAGCTTCTAACCACCTAGCTGCTTCATGCATTGGTTGGGAGTTTTGGGGTTTTGCCAGATCCATTTTTTTCACTCAGAGCAACTCCATGACACCTGTTCTCATTTAGGAATGTGAACCGTGATGTGGTTTAAAATTACTTCAGGTAAATGCTAGGCAAGTGTAATGTGCCTAGTGGTCTTGTGTAATTAGAGAAAGGGAGGTTGTGCATAATATAGTTGGTGAACCAAAAGCACTCAAATGAAGTTGGACTTTGGAATGTTGGTTTACCCAGACTTGTGCTTGTGTAGCTGATCTGCAGTGTGTCTCCAGCTCACCTCAACATGAGCCCCCTTTCCTCTGTATCGCTCTGTTTTGGGAGCCCTTTCTTCTTCTCTTTTATTCAGTGGTGGACTTGTACATTACAGCTCTCTCCTCCACAGGACAAAGGTGTTCCAGACCGCTTGGAAGAAAAACTATATTCTTGCTCTCCAGAGCAGCAAACAGCCCTATTGAATCCAGCCCTGTGGAGTTATAAATTGAAGAGTGGGTTTGAATTAAGTGTTGTAATTTAGTCTTTTATTTCCCAGAGGGCTAGCTCTGGTTTTTGGAAGGGGAGGATAGTGTTGGGCAAGAAGGGGATGGAAGTGCTGGGATCAGCCAGGATAGGTAGCAGACGAAGTTGGAGAGCAGCTTGTGCATTTCTAGGCTGTACTGCCCTCTATTTCATGTGTCACTGTGTGTGCACCTACTGTTACTTGTACAGCTTATTCATTTTGGAAACCAGGAAATATTTTCTATAATGAGTTGGTGACATGCAGAAACTCTGGATTTGTTTTAGAAGCAATTGAGCCAGATTAGCTGCAGTGCCATGTTTTGTATGGTGATTTATGAAGTTACTTTGCACAGATTGATCATTTGTCATTGGTGATGAGGGTTTGCAGAAATTCTTCCATATTTTTGCTCTGAAGTTAAGAATTAAATCCTCTGTGGCTTGTGCTTTTGTTGCTACAGTTTGCTACAGGCCAAATGTTTCTGAGAAGTCAATAGGCTATTTGGAAAGTGTTGTTAATGGTGCACTCTTGGTACTCACTAATCCTACCTAGCTGTCTTATTTCTGAAGTGGACCCCTCAGTGGAGAGTTGGAGAGCCTTGCAATCATTCATATATTTACCTTCACAGTGCTCCGAGGGGGTAGGATTGTGCTAATCTTTTATTAATTGTATGTTTGTGAACTGATCTACATGTGACTTCTGTGATTCTTCTGAATCCTGACCTCTTGGACCAGTCTTCCTTTTTAAAGACATTTAACAATGCCAAGATTAGTTATTCTTTGATACATTTAAAATATTTTTTTTCCCTTTGCTTTGCTTCCCTATATTTCCTCATGGTTCATGGTTTATTTTTTCTTGCTTTTCTGAGCATTCTCCTGAGGTGAAGTATGGACACCACTATCCATATCCATTTAGAAACAAATCATCATTGACCTTTGTCTGGTGTTTTTCCATGAGCTATTCCAGAAAACAACTTTAAATTAATTACCTTCCCCTCCCCATCATTTTTAAGAGTGCTTTGGGGTGAAAAATACTTACGTTACTAGGCCAGAAATTTTGGAAGAAACACACATCTCTCGCAGCTAAACTACAGCCTGTCAGATGGCATTGGTTCACTTACTTTTATTGTCAGCTTTGTCAGGATGCTGCCCTAGCTTATGTTTATACTAAAATTGCATAAAATAAAGAAGAAAATCAGTTGGCTCATTCCCTTTTACTAAGAACAGCACTTTGGCTTCTCGGGCTTGCAGATAATTGTAAGCTTGCCAGAATATTTCGTGTAGCAGTGATATGACAGCCCTGACCAGCATGCCCACACAAGTCAGCCAGCTGGGCTCTGAAGTACCTGTTTCCAAGAAGTGGGATTGGTCAGAGTGTGTCTGGTTTGTTGAAATCTCAAATATGAGCAGATGATAGATCAGCATGCCTTTTGACAGGAATTTCAAGGAAATTGTGCTTTGTTGCATGGATATGTTGTATGTGGGCTGAGCTATTTTTGCACTGTAATGTGTCTGATGTAAATACCTATTTTTCCACTCTGGTTCAGTGACATTCTACTGCATGTGGGCAGGCCAGATTATTGTGGTTGTACTTCAGCCCCATTCAAGGCTCTTGGCCAAATATCTCTCTTCCCCTGTCTCAGAAGTAGCTGTGGTCTTTGTCCCCAGTTCCCCCTTTTCTGTGGGAATTTAATTCTTTCAGACAGTTGAAACTCAGTTCATCTCTGGTGTTTCCTTCTAAGGCTTTGGTCCAAAGTCAATTTAGTGACTGTTTCAAGTGCATCTTCTTTGAAATTCTCATAGCAAGGTCACCTATGTGAATTCTTTCCGCACTGCTGACAGCAAAATAAAATCCATGTGTCTGCTGATCCTGCATAACACAGAGAGGCAATCCCCCTGTTAAGGGCCACGTGCAGCTGAGCAGTAGTTGCATATGTATAGCTTGAAGGGCAAACAGGATTCAGTTGAGTTAATTTAATTTGGGCTTAATGTATGCCTAAGAGTCAGATTAGGAGACCTGAAGATGCGATGTGGTGGATGTATGAGACTAGGAGTCACGTTTCTGGACTGAAAGAGGCAGAGCACAATTTGTGTCATGCCCTGTCTCATGCAAGGTTAAGATCCAGAGCTACAGGCCAGAGAGAGTTTCTTCTTAAGTGTCATAAGGCACTGACATGGAAAATGAGGACTGACTTTGGAGTCAGAAGAATGAAAATTTCTGACTTCTCCCAGCAGAACATCTGCCTTCTTAGAAGAGACAGCTGTAGCCAAAGTCTTGCGTTGTAACAAGACAAATATTTGCTATTGTTCTCCCACACTCTTAATCCTGTGTTTACCAAATAAAAATGACTTGGGATGAGATTATGACTAATATTATCAACTAATTGTGGCAGTACAGGTGCCTCATGCAGTAAGCCTTTCTGAGCCATGCTTTGGAAGCACCCAGAGATGCACATCTTGTACCTGCAATGCCTGACAGCAGTGACAGAGCCTTCGTGGACACATCCTTCCTCCAGCATTGCTCACATAGCAATGTGGGCAGTGCCCTTTTATTTTAATCATTTGTTTGAAATCAGATTGGTAGGGTGATTCTTGCCTGAATATTTACAGGCACTTTCAGAACCAATAATTTCTTGCCCTCAAAAGGGCAATCAAGTCTTGTTATTTCAAAACTTTGGAAAGTAATTCTCAGATACATTCCTTAACTATATTAGCTACTTCCAATTCCAAATGCTAGTGGCTGTTATTCCTTCATTTCATTGTGAAATCATGGTTTCTTTTCAGTTTGATTAACTGATTTTTAGCCAGTCACATAGAACAGTTGCTGGTCTTGTGGTAAGAGAACCTTGCTGGCCAGGTTAATGGAGAGGATATGGAGAAGGTTACTTTTTTACCACAGGATTTATTAATCCCACTTTAAAAATGAGCAAACAACCTTACAACATTTATGTTTACATGCACTAAAAAAGCCTTTGGCTGTCTAAATAAGGGAAATCCTGCCTGAAAAGGATGCAGAAATTGGAGCAAAGGTGAAACTTCCTTAAACATAATAGTGTTTTTACTGTGTATGTATTTTGAAAGCACAGATACAGAAACAGAAAGCACTGACAAATGGTTCTTCACCCATAAAAGTGAACATAATGGGAAAGAGGGCTCAGGTATTTTTTTCTTCTTTTGCAATATTCCGAATAAAGAAACTGCAACATGTCAAAAGTATGGAAAATACTCATCAGTACTGTAGGAACAGGTGTTAAAGTACAGGTTAGGTTCCAGCCAAGGATTTATAGCTCACTACAAATTGCTCTCCACCTCTATCAAATAATCATTCTAAGGCCTATGAGTTTCATGAGTGGATTCCTGTAAGTGGGTTGCATGAGCTTCACACGCTGCTGAGTCAGAGGTGCCAAGATGAAGATCACAAACAAAACTCATCCAGTGCTGACTGGAGTGGAACAGGTCTCTGGCCTGAACAGGGGACAGAACAGGTTCAAGTTTCATGTGGCCAGTATTAGCTAAATCAAAAGTAACTACAGGTTTTAACTGCGTTCATATGGTCTGTGAGGTAATTTACTGCAGATTGCTCCCTTAATTGTGTTATTCCAGGTGTGTTTCTAGATACTGAGCAACAAATAATGGATGTCATCAGACAAGGATCTGTGGTTTGAAGGTGACTTATTTCATGCCAGCGTAGCAGTAGCTGCTGTTGGAATACATTGTCAGGAAAAAGTAATAGCTGTAGATAATGTTCAGTGTGATGCATTTTCAGAGTGCTTGTCTGGACCTTTCTGCAAAATGGCAGTAATGTTACCTTAAGATTTTGATGGTCTTCTAAAGATGGCACGCCTGCAGCAGGAGTCAGGTTTTCCTTGTAACTTGAGTTTTCTTCACTCTTGATGTTTCCAAAGAGATTGTGCTGACTGAGCATTTTCATTCTTTGTCTAGATACGCAATGCCTTATGTTATGTGCGTTGAGAGGAAAATGCTGTGCTAGGCTATCTCCACATTAGTTTTCCACACATAGATTGATGGGACTATCTAATTAAGAGCAAAATAGTTTGACCAACTGAGATATGTAGGAAAATTCAGGAGTGAGCCATATATCCCTCTTTTGTTTTTTTTTTCCTCAACATCAGAGTACAGCACCTGAAATCCAGGCAGTGTGCTACACTGTCAGCTGGGGAAGTGAATGATCATTTAGATGGATCTGTAACTTCAGGTCTCATTTGATTGTAGCATAACTGATGTATAAATGAGAATTTTAATTCTTCTCTAGAGAAGACTTTTCACATGCGTGTCAGAAGTTGGCACATCTTCAGCTTTGAAACTCAAAGTATATTTCCTAATTTGTCTGATGCAACACAAGTCAACCCTTCGGGTATTGCATAGTTTTAAATGTCAATTGCTCCCCTTTTTTTCCTTTTATTAAACTTACCATATTTTTTTTCTTGTGCATTTGAAGTGAAGGGAGGTTATTTCTTGTTTATTTGTAAGAGAAGTTTAAGTGGGGGGTGGAAATACAGTTTTGTGCTGGGTGAGTAATAGCTTATTACAGAGCAGAGAACAAAGCTTACAGAAATAAAACCAAGGGAAGCTTTGTTGTTGAAAAATGATTCAGACAAATCCAGCTTAGTTGGTTTTCATGTGTTGCAAAAAGCAGGATGCAATGATCAGGAACAGAAAGCTGAAAGACTCACTGAGGTGTTCAGCTGTCTCACAGTCTGCTTTGCACACTACATGCTCTGTCTTGAACTAGTGTTTGCTTCCTTCCTGCTATGACTGCCGAGAGGTTCTTCTGATGGTTTTAATCTGATAGATATCTTCTGTAAATTTTTGGTTTGACCAGCTTAGTCTCATTTGTGTTTGTGCCAGAATTGTGCTTATATCTGCTAGTGTTTACAGCTGTGTGTTTGGTACAGAGGAATGTAATGCTTTCTTGACGTTTTCTTGCTGAGACTTGTATTTTCCTGTCAGATGTTCTTCTTGCCTTTAAGTTCTTTATGCCCTAAATGGTCACAGTTGTCCCTCTCCACATCTGTTTAATTTTAACTTGTCTTCTTTGAACAGACTCAATCATACATAGTAAATACTGGTTGAGTTCCTGGTACAGTGATGGGAATATTTTCTAATCTCTTCCTGAAATACTTTGGTATTACTTTAATATGCTACATATGCTAATGTAAGACAGAAAACAGTTTCAGTGTCTGTGTTGATACATGAAGGCTGCTTTCAGAATATAGTAATTTGTTGCATTTTCTCTTAATAGCTTGGGTCTTTTCAGAACTAGGTACTTATAAAGAAGAATTAGCCAGGATGAACAGTGGTTCTTCCTTTTCTCTTTTTCTTTGTTGCCAAAGGTTGCTGCCTGTGTTCCTGTGGCCTGTAGCAGTCTTTCAGGCACGGGTGGTTACAGCCATCATTATTAAGCATCTCTCTCCAGGTGCATTTTTGTTTGGGGGCAGCTGCTGAAATGTCTAGAATCCACTTTGAACGAGATGAACTTTTCAATATGCAGCAACTGAACCATGTTATCTTACCTCATTTGCCTCAGAAATTACTAGCTTTTAGTCAACAATCTAAATGAGTTAATATTTGACTAGTGACCATAAATTTTCAAGGTTCCTGGGTAGAAATATGTGAGGACATGATTCATGCCCAAAGGAATGACCAGAAAGTTATGTGTCATAACTGGAAAGGGTCATAAAACCTAAGGGGGGGTCATGGGGATGGAGGTCCTGGTGAGGCTGATGACTTGGAAGATGACTCCTTTTTCTGTTGGGTTTTCTGAAACTTTCCCACTCTCCTTTGTTACTGACAAACAGATGGATAGACCCCAAAATTGTACCTGTATGTTTTACAGTAGTACACTCAGGACCACTAGGAGTTAGCCTTTATCTGAGCTAGAAGGGGAATTTGTTTTTCAGTTCCCTCTATTTTTGGGAAGCAGAGTGAAGAAGATATTTGCTTCTACTTACTGTTCAGGTGCTTTATCAAAAGGAGATGTCATGACTCACTGGCCAAGCTGCTGTGCCTCCTTTACACCTTGATGGTAGGGATTGTCTTGGTGATGGGCAATGTTTTATCCAGTAAGCCAGCTCTGGATGCAGGCAGATAAATATGTCTAGCATTATTCCTAATGCATTATTTCTCTTACAGCAAGAAAGTATTTACATGTAGGTTTTACAGACCAAACAGATGGTCTCTTTTTTTTCCTTTTCTGTGTGGAAGTGTGCATGTTGGATGAGGTTTTGTGATTGTGACACTTAAAAAACTAGCAGCTGTGAAACGTTCTAACCCTAAATAAGATCCAGCATGAGGTTTCCCACTGATTCTTACTTGCCTGTTTTTCACTAGAATTGGAGACCAGCTTTTGATGCTTCTACAAAGCTTTATTTTCCATGAATAATGTTGTATTTGGCTGTGGGTCTCTGGATTGATAGACTTCTGACTGCATTAAGGGTGGAGGTTTAATCTTGCACATGAAACTACACATCTTTTTCTCATGGTAATTTGTTAATTTGCTCTTTGGTAGAGCAACATTATTGCTAGTATCTGTGAGCCATGTGTGTTATCAAGCATATCTTTATGATTCTCTGGACAAGGCTTTGGTGACCATATGGTGTCAGTTTAATTAAAATTTAAATATGGAAATACAGTGGTCTGGAAGTGGGTAATGAAGGATCTTTTGTGTCCATTTCCATACCAGTTCAGTAATAGATGAAAGCTGCAGCTGAACAGCAGCTTCATCCAAGAATGTGAATTGAGGACATCGTTTTAGCATTTGGTAGGCAGTTGTCCACTTGAGAAATATCTGGCATTTTTTGCTGTTGAACTGAATGTAGAAATGATACCTTGAATCGTGAGGCTATTTTGGCCTCGTGGATGCTGACCTCAAATTTTTCATCAAGTATTAAACTGTATGAAGCTGGCTTATCTTGTTAAAACCCCACTGCTGTTTCCAGTCCCATTGCCATAATGTGTAGGCTTGCTGAGGATTTCCAGTGCCTTTTATCATCATTAAATCCATTTACAAAATCTGGAATAGGTAACATTATACATGGAGTTATTCTAATACCATTCATTCAGCTCTTATCCCCATACCATATTTCTTGAAGGTTTTATAGCAGAGAAAATTGTCAGAGGGCTTCTTAAAACGTTAAGTTGTGCAAGGAGTAACAGGTTTAACTTTTAAAGGAGCCAAAGAATTTAATACAAAATTAGTTTGCTGCTCTTAAGTTAAATTTAGTACTTGGTAAGCAACATTGTGTTTTAATATTAATATTTGGTTTGGCTTTCCCTACTATTTGAGGTAACTGTTTTGCTTGTTTTGGTGAGTGAGAACCTACCAAATGGCCAAGCCAGCACTGGATGATTTGGTCCTCGTGTTGTCAACCATTTCAGACATGACATGACACATTATTTTTCCCTCATGATAGCTTCAGTGGGTTATTGTGTGTTTCTGCCAGAGGCCATTCAGGAGGGTGTCTGATCCCCAAGTGTTGAACATGTTAACACTGACTCAGTTACAGTTGATAGAGTGTGAAAGTCTGCATTTACTAAATACAGCTCTTGCTGCACGTTACCAGCTCTACCCATGTGCAGACAGAGAATCAAATGAGCCCATTTTGATTGCTTTTCAGGCTGGTGCATATCCAACAGGGTCAGAGCCTCATTAACAAGAAGAACGTGCAGCCACAGACCAAAGAAATTCAAAGAGTGTAACTAATTGATGTGCGGGGATTGTAGGTCATATCGTCATGAGACACACAGTGATGATGCAGAATGATTTAATTCGGAACAATCGGCATGCTTCACCCACAAGCTGCCACAGTGCCCCACTAACCTACACGCTGCAGTAACCTCTACTTTGGGTATCAATACAGGACGCTGCCCTTTGGGATCCCGCAGGAGCGAGTGCTGTCAGCTGACAGATGAGAGCACAAGGCTGTGGGGCTTCGCGCTGCTGCGAGAAAGTAGGTCATGGCCAAAAGTAGCCTTGGCTGCCTTTGTGGAAGTGTGCCTGTGAGAGAGGAGTCAGCTGAGAAAAGAGCTTGCATGGGTTTTGCGTTTGTTTTTTTAGCCTTTCCTTGCTGTGGAGCAGCTGGCACTACGTGCTGTGAGATGCACGTAGTATTCTTTCCAGTATTCTTGCATAAAATATTTTTAGAAGTGAATATGCAGCTCTTATTTCTGCTTAAGGGAAGTGGCAGATGCTTGTGGCCTTTCGATTTCGTTAAGAATTTAGAATTTTAATTAGATCAAGTGTTTTTAATTAACATTTTTTTTGCCCTTGCTTTCTTCACAGAAGATTGCCTTAAACTGGATGGTAGGTGTATGTTGGGGAAACACAGGTTGGAAATGATTTTTGAACTTGAGCTGTGTATGCAGTATTTGAGCTCTCATGCTTTATTAATAATAGGACAGACATGAAAACAACTGCTTTAACTCATCTTAGGACTCATTTGCTCCTGCTGTCTCCTCCTGTGAAGACCAGTGCCTGTTTGTGGCATAATGGTCATTTCCATGGCAACAAACTGTGTGATGGTGCTGGAAAGCTTTGACTTTTAATGGAAAAAAAAATAAAAGCAGATTCACCCACACACAAAATATCCCTATTTTCATGTGAAATTCATAATTTGAGAGGAAAAAGAAAAAGAGAGAGGTTTTCTACATCGTATTCTTTCATAGTTTCCTGTGTAATCTGTATGTCGCAGCATGCAGGTTGGACTTCCTTCTTTGTCACTGTTCTATGTGCAGTTGCCTGACCGTGCATCCTGGTCTTGGGCACAGCTGCCTTTGTAGGCCATAGCAATCATCTGTAGCAGATCATCACCTAGTTTTGCTGTTCTGGTTCTCCAAAGATTTCCTTTGACAAAACACTAAGTCCCCCTTTTGTCTTGCCATGCATCAAGACTTGTCAATCAATTTCTCAAAATACTCTTGAGGTGTTGCCCTAATTACGTTTCCCCCAATATTTTCTTATATACAACTTGCTCTGTTTCCATCTCTTTTCATAAATACATTGCACAAACAACTTCCTTTATCAGTAGCTGTAAATTCCGTCATGATTTGGTACAGGAGTGCTTGGGCACGAAGCTGTTGCCAGCTGCGCCAAAATGCAGAGCTGCTCCAAAGGGCATGAACTGACACACCAAAGTCACTTCTTGTATACAAACTTGATAGGAGGCCAGTCTGTGGCAATGAAAGTTTATAATGCTCATATACAGCACTTCTTTAAGGATGAAAACTCTACTGAAGACTCCAAGCTTTGTGTGTATTTCAACTCCTATATGAAAATCACTATTTCTTCGTTTTACTATTGATACATATGACTGTATAAATGCTGGTCTCATTTTGGAGCAGATGCCAGCACAAGCAGCTGATTCACCATGAGTAACTGGTGCTGAAAACTAACCTTTTTCCATATTATGGATAGATGTGACCTGAAATACCATACTATTTCCCTGGGTACAGAGTGCGAGTCTGAGGACTTGGCAGCACTTCTAACAGTACATCTTATGTTGACAGATGAAAGAATGTACTACAGCTTTTGCTGCCTTTAAAGTCTGTACAGCAGTTTAGTCTGTCTTTTCCACTAAATTTCTGTCAAGGTATAAATGTGAATCTTCGATCGTGCTAAACCATTTCTTAGGGAATTGTTTCCATTTTTGTTTAAAGATGATTGCTTACATGTTTTGGGGATAAGTCTGCCAGGAGGATAATTTAAAGGCCTTCCCTCAAATTATCAATGTTGCCAGTGGTTTTATTTCTAAAGAAGCTTTTTCTGGAACGTAATTTTTCGGCTGTTGCACAACATGTGCCCAGATGGATGCTGCTTTGTATTAATAGTTGTTTAGGTTGAATAGATCTGTCCAGAATCATATGTTCATTTTGGCAACTCTGCTGTTTCTCTACTACTACTATGATAATTTTGTTCCTTTAGGAAGATAAATAAATGAATAAAGCTCTGCATTCATGTAAGTCGTTGCAGAAGCTGCTGTTGCATTTGCTGTCTTTGTACCCCAGCAGTGTGCAGATGTTGGGGTTTGGGGATTGTTTTTTGAGAATCCATGTAAGGAAAAACAGCAGCCTTGATCTTCCATTGCCTTATTAAATATAACCTAAACTGGCTTCTTTTTTTCCCTTCCCATCTTATTCCTATTAGCCCTCATTGCTGCTCTTGCTAATATATTAGAGAGAGCGTTACCTTTGTGGCCACGAATTAGCCTGCCAGTTGGCTGAAAGCAGTTTGATAACTGTCTTCCTATGAATGACTGTGTCCAGCTGTCATTATGTGTACTCTCTAAACGAAGAACATGAATTTTGATTAGGCAGAAAGAGCCCACTGACTTAGTTTCATATGATTTTGTTATCACTTTTTGCCATAATAATTGAACTGGCAGTGTTGGCACCATGGCTGCCAGATCTTCACTCGTAGCTGTTTATAAAGAGCTGTCTGGGTTATAAAAACCTCCTTGATCTGTTAGGTGAATGTTTTGAGAACAGAACCAGTTGTTTCTTTTAAAAGGCCTGTGCTGTGTGTGCTTTTAACAATCAATTTGGCAGTGAAACTGTTGCTGACAGCTGATACAATCAAAGCATTTGTTGGGGTTTCTTTATATATCTGAGATCCTGACTCAGCCTTGCAGCTTACTGGGCTGGACTTTGTCTCTGGGTGCCCCAGTCAAGTGCTGCCTGACCATCCTGGTGGGCTGTGCTGGTGGAGTGACCCCAGTCATGGTATACCCCTTCATACCAGCGAGGTGCCAAAATCCCACACCAACCCTATGAAAGCACTGGCATACGTGGGCTTGCCTGTCGTGTTACTGAAGGCTCACCATTGGTTTGGGTGTGCTTGCAGCTTTAATGTCTTGGGGAAGGCTGTGGGGAGGGAACTTGATCATCCAAAATTGTTTGCCAGCCTGATAGCTCTTCCCTTCCTATGTCAGCACTTCCAGAGAGAGGGCACCAGGAAGATGCCATAGACGTTCTGAGGAAGCCTGAGAGAGCAGGAGCCAATTTAGTTTGCAGCATTCTCTCTGGAGTTGGAGAATATTACCCCAACCTCAGTTGCCATCTCAGTTCCCCCTTCTGTGGAATTGCTACCTGGGGATTAAGTGGTCAAAGACCCCTCCTGAGACTCCCTTCATGATCCCAAGCACCTTTCGAGAGAATATGTGCCTCCGTTTCTTTTCATTATTGCTGTTTATTCCATGGGCTCTGCTACACTTTTACAGAAGTAAAAGAAAAATTACAGTCATTTCAGAAAAGATAGTGAGATTGATTACCAAAATGGTTTGCTGGTTTTATGACTCTTATCAGAGGTCCCTTCTGAATTGTCACTTCTCAGCAGCAGCAGTGATCTTTCCCTGTTAGCTTTTCATGTGAACTCTCCTTTCAGTTTGTGCTAAGACAGCTCTGCGACATCTTGAGCTGGTTCACTCTGTTGGCAATGTACTGTGTCAAACTACAATGCTGTAAATAAATGTATCCCAGCTCTCAGGCTCTGTGAGCCTTGTTTTTGTGGACTGCCTGTGCCTTAAACTCCCAGGTTTCTGATGCTTCTGATAACTTGCAATATCTTATTAATAAAGTATGTATCAATAAAACCCTAACACTGGTGTTGTAGTTTCCTGATTTCCATGGCTAGATTTGGTTGTGATTTTTTTTTTAATGCTGCCTTTTTTTTTTCTTTTCTTTTTAGAAACTAGATGCCAAATCACTGATAAAGCTGAATTTTGCTAAAAACAGTGAAGGTAAGTGCAGTCGTTCTCTGTGGGGTTTTCTTTTTGTTTGCTTGTTTGTTTTTCTCTTCTTAATGAGCACTTCAGTAAATCCTGGACTGTCTTACTCATGGTAAAGTTACCTCTTTGTGTTCTCTGTCAAGTTCTTATCTGATTTTTTTTTTAAATGACTGATTCTTGTGAGTGATATATTTACCTTGAAAGTTCCATTTCTGTTTTTCCTTGCATTGGGGAGCTGTAAAGTGTTCATCATTTTCACTTTGCTATAGCTGCTACTGCAGTAAAGTACTGTTCACTTTAAGGAAAAGTTTCAGAAAAGTCTAGATTTCTATAATACGGTACCATTTTTTTTCTACCTTACCTATGGCAATATTTGCTGTTCGCTTGCTTTTGAGCAACTTTTTGCTTATAAAAAGAATTAGACTTAAATGAACACGTGGGTTTTTAGGAATTGTAGCACAAAAGACAGCAACCTCGAGTTTTATTTCTGCATGGTTAAAGATACAGAATCTGCCATCTGAGAGAGGATGCTAGGAATAAAAAAGAGTGGAGGTGAGTTAATCTTTTACAAGGCAGATAATGGTTTCTTTGAAATGAGAGTTGCAATGTCTTGGTGAGCATAAAAATCTGGAGTGTCTGTCTTCTTATCATGCCAAAGGACTACAAGGTCTTTCCTCTAGCTGATGGTTTTCTTCTGTGTTTTGTATTCCATCTGTCTCAAGAAAATTATTGATAGTCACTGTGGCCAGAGTCTTTGAAGATATTGTGATACTGTGCTTTCCTTAAAGAAGTCCAGTTCCTATGGAGTGGAATGATGCTGGCCACACAGTTTCAGGAGCTTTTTCCTTAAAACGGTTCATGCTGTGTCATTAATTGATCAAGGGAAGATTCAACAAAACAGGAAGAGTAAAATGTTGCATTTCCATCCACTGTTAATTTTTTCTTTAAATCTTAACATGCAGAATGGTTACTACATATGTAGGATCATCTCTGCTCACACCTGTATGATAAAAAAGGTCTTCAGATATTGTAGTTTCTTCCATTTAATGAGCCCCTCCTTAGCTGAGCGTCTTCTATCCAGAACAAGTGTGTGCCTTCAGCAGCCCTGCTTTTGCTAGAACTGAAAGCATGGTGATTTGCTCTCTTTCATGCAGCTGGGGTGAGGCCTTGCATTTTACCAGCATGTTTCTGTACCACCAGTTGGGCCATATGCCAGTGCCACTTCCAAAAATGCCTTCCTTAACTTCCTCTTGAATTTAAGTCCCTTGTGTCAATGGTTTTCCTTCAGCTCTGATGACACTAACAGAAAGTCTTCAACTTTTACTTGCATCCGTGTGCTGGAGGTCAGAGTGCCTCCTCTTGCTGATCAGTTAATGGTAAATACTCTGTAGGTGCTTGCCCCTCCTGCCTGCAGGTGTTCTGAGCAGCCTCTGTTCTGGTCTCCCTGCTGGTTTTGATTTTCAGATGGTAATTAAGAAAAAAGAACCAAATAGACCCAGCATATTGCAAAAGTCTCACCCAAACCCCTGGGTCTAGCAAACTGATCAAGTATTAATAACCTTCTTCTAATTGCTTTCTGCTGAGATGATCCAGACATTTTTCTTTCTCCTCGTACATTGCCTTCCATCAGTTTGCTTGTTGTTGACATGCTTAATATTTATGCTGACCCTCCTGGGAAAATTCACAGCTTGATTAGAGCAGAAGCTGGGTTCCTTATTGAATAACGTGTTCAGATTTAATGGCATTCTGCTTGCCACATTTGAATACAAAATACTCTCCTCTCCTAAAAGCACAACAGCTGCTGCGAACTTTTTTGTAGGATATAAGCTAAACTTTTATTCCTGGAAACAACACTGAAAAGAGAGCGCTGGGCACATTACAAGATACCGGCTATCAACAGAGCTTTGATTACAACAATAGCTATTATACTGTGGTACTTCATAGATATCAAGCCAGTTGGACAAAGTTCTGTACTGGGAGAATTGAAGGCAGTAGAGTTCAAAACTGCATTTTTATTCCTTGCTTTGTAATTCCCTTAATGTTACTTTTTCTATTTAGCATCGAAAAATCAAAGCGTGGTTAAAACACCATTGAATGCATACTGAGTTACACTTTTATTAAAACTGAATGTAAATACCCTTCACAGAGATAACAGAAATTGACTATTTCAAAACAGCTGCAGGGACTTCGTGTAAAATTTAGACTTTTTTCCCCTCCTTCAGGTAAATATCACTGTCCAGTGCTGTTTACTGTATTCACCAATAACTCTCATATTGTGGCCATCAAGACAACTGGAAATGTGTTTGCCTATGAGGTAGGTTCTCTAGTGCATTTCATTATTAACATTTTAGACTTGATGCATTTCATTCAAGATTACAAAACGCTTTAAAAAGATGGGTAAGTTTCTTTTACAGCTAGGAAGGTTAAAGTACAAGGAGGTGAACTGACTTCACAAATTCTTGTCCAGCTTCAGTATATGAAGAAGCCTACAGTATGATTTGACATTTTTAAACCCTTTTCCTAAGTTAATCTGCATGCATGGAATCCTTAAACCAAAATGAGTGCTTTTATATGCTCCTCAGTTGAATTAATAGACAGATTTTCTGCTGTCTTCTTTCTGGTACAGCATCATCACCAAAAAAATTGCTTCATTTCTGTCCGTATCAATGAATAAAAAATAATATTTTAACTGGAGCTGGGGAAAGTGCAGAGAGAATGCCTTAATGGACAGTTTAACTGCATTTTTATTTGTGTTTTGTGAACACTTGTGCAAACCCAAGTAGAATTCTAGTTGTGACTTATTTGCATAAGCCTTACTGTAAAAGCAAGGTTTAGTTCTTTTCAGCAGCAAATAAGTGCTTCAGTTAATGGATACATATCCAGTGCTGTAAGACATCTGAACACTGAAATATCTGCTTTTTGAAATCTGTTGAGAAATTCCAGTAGGACTTGCAGGTACTGAGAGAGGAGCAAGCTGAAACCATTGCAATCAAGGAAAATACTGGATTCATCATGGTTTTGAAAATGTGCTCTGCTTGTAGTTGAACTGTCTTTATTCCAGCTGTGAGAGCAGTCAAGATTAGGTTAAAATAGAAAGTAATTTCTGTTCCTTCTGGGAGCATGATGCTTTGATTGCTGTGGTTAAAAGGCAAAAATGAATTTAAGAGAAATCTTTGTTAAATCCTTGTTGATATTGTAAAATTATTGTTCAGTTTGGTATGATTTATAATACCAGGATTCCCAAACAAGCTGTGCCAAGAGGTCTGTTTCTCATGTAGTGTAACATTTATTGGTTTGTTATAAGCATAAAATTAGTTTATGGACTTTTGGAGAAACTAGAAAAATATTATCACTTTCATGTGAGGAGAATAGAGGACATTCGGGTGAATAACATTCAGGCTTTTTGCAGGCAGACAGTCATAGTCCTCTCAGTGTAAGATGCATTTGTTCATAACAAAAAAGCATTTGTTCCAGTTGGTTTGTCACTATGAAATAACATGCCTCTGCTTTGTTGAGCATCATTTAATTTTCTCAGGTGAACAGAAGCATTGCTGCAGGCTGGATGCAGCAGTAAGGGTGGATAGAGTGTGAGGGACTAATTCTGGCCTGGCATATGCATGTCTCCCCAAGGGGGGCTGACAGAGGAGGAGATACAGACCCCTTGTTAGAGCTGCCTGTCTTGTACCATCTGTAAACACTTAACTCAGAAAACTGCAAGCAAGACTTATTTTGGCAGTACTTTTGTGATGAATTTGGTTGCAGTGATATGCATAACTGCAGAATGTTAAAGGCTGCAAAGTTCTTTTTGAAAAGAAGTAAAACCCAAAGAACAAACCACATGGAACTGTTGAGTTTTGTAGGGGTGAAAACCAAAAGCTTTTCATCTCTTAAAAATACAGTGAAAATATTGCAGCTGTCTGTTGAAAACAAAGGGTTAAATTATATTCTTTATTATTTTTACTTTAAGGTTTATTGATATCACCTATTCACTTGTAATATTTATGTATTAGAATCCAATTTTTAATATCTGTGTCTTGCCTGGCTGTTAGGCAGTTGAGCAGCTGAACATAAAACCAAAGAGCTACAAGGATCTTTTGACAGATGAGCCCTTCACTAGGCAAGACATTGTGACACTGCAGGTAAACTTTTCTCTCTGTTACTTGTCTTACTCTACAGCTTTTTTGCAGGGGATGGAATGTTGCTATGTATACTGTTATGCAGGAATCTGGAATAATGGAACTGGTAAACATCATCTCTGTATGTGACTGGAAGATGGTAGAATGGGAACGACTGTATTTTCTTTGTTAGCCAGATGAGCCACAAAGATGCCATATAAATTAGAGCATGACAAATCAGCAGAGTGACTGTTGTATACAGCGTTCAAATTGTAAATTGCTAAAAATTGTAAATTGGAGGAGAAAAAATAATGCCCAGAACACATCAAGGATGCCATGTAAAAATATGTTTGCAGTTGCAGTTATTTCACTGTATCTGACTGAATATAAGATCTTGTGCATAATTGTAAGTTTTAGATATGAAACTACACATAAGATCTTGGGGGGTTTTTCCTATTAGTCTTACCTGAAAATTTCCTGTGATTCTGGGTTTATTGTGAGACTGAACAGAAATGCATTGTGAAAGGACTCTGTAGAGGAAAGATAAAGATATTTCCAGAATCATCTTCAGCTTGAGACAGCTAACAGTGTCTTGTCTATGCTATCAAAACATGTTTTAGAATGTAAAGTATATAAGCTTTTAGGAAGTTCACGTCATATTAGGACTGGAACTGATTGTCCATCGTACTCTTTTGAAGATGTCTAAGGGAGTCAAAGCTTCAGAACAGTATTTTTTTTTATAGAATGTTTCTCTAAATGTAGAGTAAAATCAGTGGCAAACCAAAGGATTTTCTTTAAAATGCTTGCTTAGAATGGTTTTCTTCTGAATAGACACTAATGTTGGTCTTTTAATGATTTATCAGAATTAAAACCTAAATTAAAAATGCATTGTAAATTCAAGAGTGTAAAAGATATTTATTTACAGATGAATTTTAGTACCAAAATATCAAAAACTTTTGCTTAAAAGGAGGCATTTTTAAGCTTGCATGATTTAAAAATAGAGGAAAAAAGATGCAAGGATCATTATTATTGGAGTCAGGAGTTACTACGCATCTCATGAACACTTCATTGCTGCTAACCAAGACTAATTCAGTCTAATTTGAACAGAAAAATGTTTTCCATTTATGTCTAAAATAAAATGTCTCCTTCCTTCCCTACTCCCCAGTGCTAAATAGCATGTTTATAAATATTTTTCCTTTATCCCCTTGGGCTTGTGGCTGTTCAAGCTCATGTGACAAAATAAAATGTTTTTAATCCAATGGAAGCAAAAATCATCACTTTTTCAGATTGAAAGCTCCCAACAGAATGTTATTTGAATGTAACAGCATGGTTGCTGATGTATTTGGAACAGTAAAAAAAAAACATGAGTGACTAAAAAATGTTTCTGTGCATCAATATGGAAACCCAAATTATTTTGAACAAATAATTGAAATGTGCCGTCATTTAAAAATATTTTGGTATGTTTTGTAGTTTTGGAGTTTAATGTATGTGTAAAGAGTGTGCTCCTGTTACACACCCAGCTTTGCTTTTTTCATAAAAGCAAACAGATGCTACAGTTTCTTAAATCTCAGAATGCAATAGCTGGTAATTTACATGTTCCCGATCTGGATTTTTATCAGTGTTTTTCATCTTCATTCTGTTCTTGATGTGTTGGGTTTCTGTCTTGCTTGAAGGAGTATGTCCATTAATAGAAATAAGTAGTAACGATGGTTGTCCAGTTACTGGTACAGTCATCCTGCCAGCTGCATAGAGGTCACAGCCATACGTTACTTGTACCTCTCTTACATCCTTTTAGGATGACATTTGTAATGCATGAGTAGATTTGTTCTTCTTAAGTAAACAGGTTATTATGGTGTTAGCTTCTGTAGTGTACAATCTTGTAGTATACTCTTCTCAAATAGGTTTAGAAATAGCAAAGATATCCCCATCTTGGCATTGGCCTAGAAGAGATTTAGAACATTGGAATGCTGTTAACCAGCTAAAGTTTGACCCTTTACCCAATTAGTTTGTAAATATTTCTTTCAAAGAAAGACTTTCAACAAACAGGCTAAAAATGGCTTTGGGGTGTTGTCTGAGAAGTAAAAACCATTTAATTCACTGCATAACACCCGCTGCAAACTTGCAAGTATACTTTGATTTTTCCTGATTCAAATGCTGCCCTACCCTGACTTGCTTTGTTGAGGCCAGAATGCAACCTAAAGTGGTAGGACTTGGCTGGGTATTAAAATTGTTTATGTATATGTGGTATAGGAATCTGTTGTTATTTTCTCATGCTATTTTCTTCTGCAAATTGTTGAAAGACAGACCAGTGTCTCCTCTACAAGCTGTGTTGTTGATAACACTGTAGGCAGTGTGGTGGCTTCACACTGCCAAGCTCTACCACCTGTGGCTTTGTTTCTTAGCCAGAGTTCATGACTGCAATCTGTTGTGTTTCAATTTGTGGCTCCAGAGTCCTACCCTAAATCCTGCTCCTTTTAAAAACCTTTCAGTGCTGTGTTGAAATTTATCACATTGTTTTTTCCCATTCTCACCCGTAAATTGAGTACTGTGGTGTCTGAGAAAGCTGGAATTGATAGTGAGTTGGTAACAGTGACCCTGCTGTTTGGCAAAAAGGTAGATATAAATGAAGTTGCTGTAAAAAACATTTTTTGCTTTGCAGATAACAGCTAAAAGGACTGTCTGTAATAGCTGTGTTTGTCAATACAAAATAGCATTTCTAGAGGCTGACTCTGTCATAGGAAGCAGATAGGCTACCTGTGGTTGGTAGTGAAATACGTGATAGATGGAAAATTTGAATAATGTATGTTTACAGATTATTTGTATGATCATTGTTTTCCTTATTGATACATAATGGGCAGCCCCGCAGCTGCTGGGGATGTTCTCTTACCGGGATAGCAATTGACCTCAAACTTGACCTCTCTCTCTCCCAATGTATATAATTAAAATCAAACAAAAAAATCACTCTTTCCAGAAGACAGAGAACTGCATAAAATTCTTTGTCCTGTCCGTGGTGCTAAACATCACTCAAACATAGACCGTAATCCATCCCTGTTATCTTTCTGGTGAGCACCATCTCAGCTGGTTCCATTGATGTCAGTGTTAGTTATTGTGTCCTATTACTAATAAGTTTACTTGTTAAGAAGGGCAAATTATTTTGGATTTTGAACTAAAGTGAAATCACAACTTTGGTTGTTAATAACAGTATCTTAGATCTATGATGTACTTCTCTTTGTAGAGGAATCGTGGATTCCTTTACAAAATGCTTCCTGCACTTAGATACACAGAATTTGCTTTTTTCCCCTGTTGAAATGCAAATGTCCTGGGGAAGAGCATGGCAGTTTTACATCAACATATGGTGATATTATCCAGCCCCTCAGGGCAGGAGGTAAAGAATATCCTAGTGTGCAAGATACATTACTGAAACTGGAATGTAGTTATTCAGGGAAAAAATACCATGGATTCTGGTTTAATATCTTGCTGATAAAAGCAGAAATACACATGACATTATTCCATATGAAATCCTTCTCAGACACCAGCAGTTTTAGTATGACTGGGTTTTTTTAGACTACCCTTTTACCCTCAAGTTCAAATTTCCTTTCCACAGCTGTGTGATCATCCACAAACTCAAGTCAAGTTTTCCATCTTCCACATAATAAGATTGCATTAGACTACAGTTTAGAACTAGGTGATTTTTTTCCGTCCTGTGTTTTACAGGTTTTCAGCTAGTTTTCAATCTAAATGTTCAACCTAATTTGAAGTTATCTTCCAAGTAAATTTTTGGGGTTTGTAATTCAGTGTAAGCTCTCAAGGTCTGATGTCCATCATTTAATCTTTGTGACAAAATCTGGTCAACAGTATGGTAGAAATTATTATTAATTAGTAACTATGTAAATTCTCTGTGTTTCAATTGTTTATGTTCCAAATTATTCATGTGTAATGATGTAGAACTTAATAGCAAGCACATAAATAATTTGGATTCCCTCATAAAAGGCTGAAGAAAGTACCTGCCCCAGCTCAAGATGCACAGAGAGGAGGAGGGTCAGACAGTGCTTTTCTGCAGATGGTGGTGGGCTCTAACAGTGCTGCAGACTTCTTTCCAATTGCAAATGTAAGAAGGTCCTGAGGAGAGCAAAGTGAGAATGCTGCAGTACCCAGCTTTCATATCCCATTTGGCAGGAATTGTTCAGAGGAGCTAAGAACAATTTTCCCTTTAGCCCCCTGTCAACTCCTCATCTTCCACTGTGATGCTTTTCAAATAGAAACCACTGCGCTCAAATTTGTGAAGATACAGCAGAAATTATTCCTGCTCTGGAGACTCTTCAGAAGCCATTGCTGGGCTATCTGCAGGCAGGGGAGGGGAAACAGTGTGGCTTTGCACAATGGCAATGCTTGCAGGTAAAGCAGAGGCAGACGTGGTCTGTTCCTCTTCACCAGAAGAACGGCAGTAAATCCCCCCAACCTTTGTGCTAGTGGTAAGAGGCACAGCCTCCTGATGGCAGCCTGCTGGGAGCCTTCCCTGATAGATGCATCTTAACAAATGCATCTGCTTTGCACCACAGGAGTGGAGGGGGGTTCATGGGAGAAATAGACACACACATGCACAAAAAGTCTGGGTAGAATGCAAACATTTACTGCCATTAAAGGGAAAAAAAAGATCATATTGTTACATGCTTCCTTATGTCAATTTTATTGTATAACTTAATCAGCCATGGACAAGACATAGGTCCCAACAAGCTGTTAAACACCACTGGCATTTGTGGCAGGAAGCATAACTAATGAACTAAGTTGGAGGTAGCTGAGCTGCACACTGTTAATTGGTATTTCACTCTGCAGCTATTGCTCCTTTGCTCTTTGCATGACAGGTCAGAGCAGATTTCCTCTCAGTTGTGGGCGAGGGCTCTTTGATTGCAAATCCTGCCCCAGTGCATGTGCAGAGTGACTGATAAAGAAGGAGCACTCTGGGACATGGTCAGTACATGAGGGTAACAGTCCTGAAGATAATTAAGGATGCAGCATGACCGACAAAATGCTAAGAGAGAAGTCAGACCTCAAAAAATAGACATTGTTTAAAACTGTAAACTATCAAAAATCAGTTTTAACATGTTTTTGGGGGGTAATGTGTATGATGCTCAAGATTAAGGGAGTTTAAGTGTTTCCTGATGTAGGTGAAATGAAAAAATGATAGGAAAAAAGTGGAATAAAATTTGAGATTGTTTTCAGAGCTCAGCTTTCAGCAGACCATCAAGTATGAGATTGTTAACACTTTGAAGCCTGTATCTGTGCTAGTGGTTTGCTAAACTAAAGGTTTTGGTTTATAACCTTAATAAGAAAACCCCTGAGATCGTTACCCATGGCAATTTGAGTACATGTTTTCAAACATCCTAAGATGAACAAAAGTAGGTCAGTTTACCCTTTTTGGTTTCTGTGCACTTACACACAACTTATTTCTTTAGGGCTCCAGGCCTTAATCTTAACAGGATTAGGAACATCCCTGTGATTCCAGCCTTTTTCTGACCAGGAGAAGCCATAATTCCTTAGAGACCAAGGCTTTAACAGTGTGGGTACGTCTGTCTGCCCATCCCTGCAGTGTCTTGGTCACACTGTCTGATTCTGTGCCTGGCATCTGTTGGGGATGCAATGAGAGGAACTTGGCAGACTCATTATTAGTGTTTAGACAGTTTTCTTCCTGAAGTGATATGTCTAAAGACCGTCTGTAGTTTTAAAATTTAAAACGTACCTCTGAAAAAATGTGTATCTTGTGTTTTAGGACTCAGTAACAACAGTAAGGAAATAGTTTGTGTCTCCCACAGCACAGGTTGGACTGGTCAGATTGTTTCTGTTCTTGAGGTGGTAGAAGCAAAAGGTGTCTTGTGATTAACTTAGTATTGCGCTTAGTATGCGTGCTTGTCTAATTCTAATCAAACTAATTCTAATCAAACTTTTAGTATATCATGATACTATATTTTAGGTGGAGGAATCCATATGTCAACCACTTGTCCTAGGTGTTCTGTGTAAGATGACGCTCAAATTTCAATCTGAGGAACTGTTTTTGAGGGAAGCTGGTTCTGGAGTAGCGCATGGGTTGTCTGCCTTCTCAGTGCATGGTGAGAGTCCTGCTTTGCAGAATCGGGAACGTGAGGGAAAACACTGTACATCAAACCTCTGTTGAGGTTTCTGAGCTGATGGCTCACCTCCGTGTGATGAAGGACCCTGTGTGGAGGACTTTTGTCTCAGTTCTGGGGTTTGGGGTTGTCTCAGGTCTCTCAGGAAGCAGACGGATGGCTGTGGTTTGCAAGGAGAGGGAGCTGCCCCATGGCCTCTGCTGTCCTTCATACTGTGATGGATGCATTGCCTATGGAGAGGGTAGTGGTGATTTGGAGGGCCCTGAGAAATCACTTGCAGGGAAAAAGACTGTAAATATTTTTCCTGGAGCTGCTCAATGCCTGCAATTAGGCTGTTTAAAGCAGGTAAACGTTTGATTGAACTGTGGCTGTGAAACAGCTCAAACTAATCTGATTCGTGGTACCCTGTGCACAAACCACTTGGTTTCATAAGGTACGGGCAGTTGTGATGTCCTTTTTTTTCTTATTAAACAATCAATAGGTCAGAGGAATATAATGAAGATATTTTGTGGTTCGTCTTTACTGCTGTCTTCTGCCCTTCCTCATGTCCATGAAAAGTCAATTTCAGGAGCCAGTCTTGCCTTTCAGCTTTGCTGTGAATGGCAGATGTGTAAATCCATTTTTTGCCATTAATATTAATACACAGATAATGTTTTCTTCCTTTCCTGGAAAGGGTAGGCAGTCTGACTTCCTTCAACTTTTGAGGTGGTACTTTTATGTGCAAGGCAATGATTTTTGTGTGGGCAAACTGCAGCTCATGATTACTGAAGGGTATTTGGGAGAAGGGCTCCCAAAGGGTGCAGTGTCTTCTGGAAATACACTGAGCCCTTTCTCCAGACTTTCTCCATGCATCTTGTTGACTGTCAAAGAACAAGGCTGAGATTTTCTCAATTCATGCATACATAACTATGCATGTGAGGTAATAAGAAATGCACCTGAGCACTGGTGTTGGAGGATAAAAAAGTGATTAAGAAGCAGGTCCAAATTTCCTATTCCTTAGTAGTTTTACCTAAAGATTATCAATTTCTAATGTGAGATGTTAAAGTATCTGGGGGGTTTGGCAGTCCATGTCTTGATGAAGATCTATTGGAGTGGGACAAGAAACAATAGAAAATGACTGTATAGTGGTTAGAAAAGGAGGTCACCATTAAGGCTAAGAATAACACAGCTTGATTTCATAAATGTGTTTGGGTTTACTACCAGTAGTAAACCAAAAAATGCACTCTGGTGGAAGCATACCATTTCAGGGATGAATAAAAGGCATAATTAGCTTATTTAATAAGTGATAGAGCTACCAGCTCTGCTTCTATTAATCATTACTGTTATCAGAGATGGAATTGTCAGAACTTCTTATCAACAGTGGTGATCTGAGCAGCTTTGTTAAATCTATTTGGCATATTGTTCATGTCAGTGTCACAGTTTTTCACATAATGCGTTCCATTATTTTTTCCTGAACTTGGAACTATTGCATATTATTAAGATATTTTGGTATTTTAGATTTGGGATTGTTTTCTGTAAGACAGAATTTCCAGAAATGACTGAGTGTCCTGAACTGATGTTTTGACCTTTCTGTGCTGCAGAGGAGCTTGAGGAGAAAAGCTTGAAGTCATTGTAAGAAGAGGATTAAGGACTGTTTAATAATAGTGTAATGTAACCTAGTTTACCAGTAGGCAGTCCTTGTCTCACTCTCTCTAACAAAAGGTCAAAGTTATGTAGAAAGATGCCTAAAGACTCATAGTTAATGGACTGTGTATTTTTGCTGTTTTCCTTGAGTGGTCACTCAATAATACCCCTTTTTGTTGCTTTTTAAAATTATTAATTTTTCTTTTTAAATGTAATTTTGTAAGCAGACTTTTCACTAGTAAAAAAAAAAATTAAACCAGTTCTGACTGCAAAGACTTGCTCTAAGATTTATTTGCATTTTGAGATGCATTACAAAAATTCAGAGAGCATGTGCACATCAGGCACACTTAGAAATAAGAGATAGCTGATGGGAATCTGCATAGATCTTACACCAAACCATAGAATGAAGGAAAGAATCAGGGGATTGCAGCTCCTTGTTGTTTCTTCTCACTAGGATAGGGTGGACACAGCTTCGTTCTGTTAGTAATTTCAGTAGGCAAAATATGTGTAATACTATGTATGGGACTAAATTCCAGATCCCTAAGGAACCTTCTGTGAATGGGCTCATAGCTGATGTCAGTTGGGTTTGATTGCTTTATATTTTTTTCATCATTCTGCTTATTGGAGAGTGTGAAAGTTATTGCCTCTCTCCTTATGTGTTTGTTATTTAGTATGGTGGTGTCTGCCCTTCAGACTAGTCTGTTTTATAGAATAGGTGCCTACCAAGATGTCTCATATTTGTTTTTTTAATTACTATTTTCAGGATCCAACAAACCTGGATAAGTTCAATGTCTCAAACTTCTTTCATGTTAAGAACAACATAAAAGTAATAGATCCAGGTAAGGATTAATTGAAGTAAGGCTAGATGACCCAAATATGCAAATCCTAAAGAAGACATTATTCAATTGACAGTTTCCTGGATGGACATCCCTCAGTGGCTAGTGGTAACTTTGAAAGCTTCTTGGAAACGTGAATAACTTGTCAAAACTGTCCCCTTCACATCAAAAGGTGCTAACAGATTTTGAAGCTGAGACATGATTCTTTGAGAAATCATTAGCTGTCTGTATTGAGTGCTGTGCAAACATGGAAAGTTTTCCATATCCTTAAAGAGTAGGTAGATGAGAGACAAGAGAGGGGGAAAAAATAATTTGCCAAAAGGTCCATTAGCCTTGTACTAGAACCAAGACAAGAAAACCTGCATCTTCTCGTACCTGTCTGCTAGGCTCCTTACTGAGTGTATCAACAGTCTATTTCCCCTCCTTCTTCCTGGAGAACAGTGGGCATCTTCCAAGTTGAAGATTGAAATAGATTTTTTTTTTTATAAGTCCCCATATTATGTTAATAAAAAAAAAATACTTTTTCTTTCTAGATACCTAAGAAATTTGCTTCTCAGTTCTTTTGTGACTTTTTGATAGCTAAATGCTTAGTAATATTTTTCTGATATTAAACCGCTGAAGGAAAAAAATCTCTTTGCCCTTGTGGTTTAGAATTGTTTCTGATGAGGCCTAGTTGCTGATTCTAAGCATGGTGTGGTTTTTTGGGTCTATTATGCTCATCTTTGGGTTTTTCTAAAGCTACTAGTTCTGCAAGCAAGTATCTCTCTTTCCATTTACCTGCTAAAAATAAGTGGGTATTATCTCAGAGATGGAATATCTGATATCCAGCAAATAGTGGGCATAGCAAAGAGAGAGAACAAGTGAAACTTGTAAAAGTAAAAAGATTAAATTAATCAAATTCTCCAGTCCAATCACTGGCCTCCTCCTCCTGTATCATGTTAAAGAGCTAGTCTTGGAATTTTTGCATTACAGGCCTGGCCATTCAGTGAGGAGACAGAAGTTTATATAGTACCCAACTGTGTCTTGTCTTTATTGTTCTATAAAAATTTTACAAGACTTGTGTGAACTTAGATAATTTCTAGTGGTTTCAAAGAAATTCTGGCAGTAGTTTATTAGAAGTCGTTGGGGTTTTTTTTTGTATTTCATCATACTGGCATTTATTGTGCTGTATTTCAAGTGGTAGTGTCATTAATGTTACACATTGCTGTTTGTTACCGTTACTGCAGGAATAAATGTAGTTACTAGGTCTTTTTATTAGTTAGTTTTATTAGTTACTAGGTCTCATTATTTTAAAAAATGTAGAAATAATATCAGGAAGATTTTTGTGTAACTACATACATAATAAACTGAAGGAGAACAGCATAGAATTTTTCCTTTAACTCTGAATTATTTGACTTTTGTCTTACCTAGATGAAGAAAAAGCCAAATTAGATCCATCTTACTATTTGAAAAATACAAATACAGAGACCCGAGAGACTTTATTGGAGCTTTATAAGGAATTCAAAGGTGATGACATTCTAGCAGCTACTATGAAGGCTCCTGAAAAGAAGAAAGTGGATAAGCTGAATGCAGTAAGTAGATTTAATTTGTAGTTTGGCACTGATTGACTTCCTCAGGAATGATAATAGATGTTTTTCAGCTTAGAGGCCATATTGCTGTATAAACAGACACTACCCCTGCTTTCTGTTACATGGAAGTTTGTCACAGATAAGAATATGAGAATCATATTTGAATTCCTTAGAAATACATTTTATGCATCAATGCATTTCTCTTTGTTAAATTATTATAAATGATTTTAGAAATGGAGCACACTAAGAAGGAAGAATCTTTATGATGTGGTTATGATGTATATGTTGGCAGAACCTTTTTTCCCAGGTTGTAATCTCTTGCTTTGAATTTGTTTAGCATTGCTTCCTTCAATTATTGGTAGAGAGAACACACCTTAAGGGCAGTGCAAGTGAATAATTTCTGGTGTGGGCAAATATATCAGTCATCCACAGTTGCTTCTCTATTTTTTTCCACTGGAATGCAGGATTTTTGGTGGACTATTTTAAAGGATGTTCTTCCAGGTGTATGCTGCTGTGTGTTCATGGTTGTCAAGAGAAGCAACTCATCTGCATCTAGATTTCCTACATCAAAGGCTGTTTGAAATTGGCAAGACAGAATATTCTTCTTTAATAATTCTGGGATGCATGTGTGTTCGTGCTTTGATTACACTTACACAGAAATGAATAGCAATGCAGCACGCACTTTTTAATAAGGAGGTTTAGTGACAGATATGGGAGTGTATGTAACCAAGGAGTAGGATCACATTTGCCCCATTTTCAGGGCATTATAATGTTATGGGAAAATAAAAGATGTAGGGAGGAAGAAAAGAGGTGAGAAAACAATGAGCTCTACACATGTTGGAGAATAAGATTGTCAGCTAATGATGTGGATGAACGTAACTAAAAACTTGCATAGGAGGCAGTGTAACCTTATGAATAGCCTGGCCTGTATTCTTTACCAGCATTGCCCCAGAGCCACTAAACTTACCTGTGGGTTTATTAAATCTTTGTAATTTACTACAAAATCCATGTGTGACATTCACATTTCCTTTCTGCAGGAGAACTACAAAGCTCAAAATAGTCATTGGGAACAATGGGATAGTGCCTTTGCATGCAGAAGGGCCATGTGTGGGAGAGGGGATGGTTTGCTTTCCTCCGCAGAAGCTCTGTGGTTCACTGTGTTTTCCTTCCACTTACTCAGCAACATTGGAGAATTTTACAGATGTCTTGCCAGCAGTACTCCTTACATATTTCCACCTGTGGACATACAAATACATTCTCATAATAGAATAAGCAATAAGCCCCTTCAGCTCAGTGCATGGAAAGCCTTAACTAGTTTCATCAGAGCAAATGTTACAGGCAACAGATGGAGAACTATCTTTGCATTGTTTATTTGCTTCTTTTGTAGGAACTAGAGCGGAAAGTCTGCCTTCAAAAGAGTAACATTTGTGTGTTTCTAGTGCTTATATACTATCTTTAATAGATAAAATTTATGATCTAATATCTTTCGCATTTTCCTCTGCAAACAGGCTCACTATTCCACTGGAGCAGTAAGTGCTTCCTTCACCTCCACTGCCATGATGCCTGAAACTACACACGAAGCAGGTACCAGAACTACCTAGATACAAGCTGTTTACTTACTTCCAATTTTAAAGTGTGCTCCCTAGCACACGTACAGTTACAAGGACTGAAGGAATGCATTGATAATTGGTCAGTGCTGATGCTGTGGAAATGTATTCCCTGAGCAGATATATCTTTACTTTCCACTGAGCTCATTCTGAAAATAATGGAGCAATTATGAATTAGCTTCGGCTTTGAATGGCAGTTACTTACATTGAACTGAAATTAATGAGGTCTTTTCTATGCCTGGGAACCACAAAATGGGATATTCACTTAAGTAAGTTAGGAATGAAGTATAGTCTCTCCTTAAATAGCACACAAAATCTTACCCATCTATTTCACATAACCTGGTATTGGTTAGAATGGCTGCAAATTTTGTGGTGATAATGTTTGATTCGTTGCATTTCAAGGTTATACAAAAATGCATTTTAGTACAATAAAGTTTTTTGTTTGTTCTCCAGCCTAAACACAAATATGTAGAATGTAATTAATTTGAATATTGATTAGATAGCTGAGTGTCTAGTATTCCCAGCTGAAGAGAAAGGTCTGGCTTTTGACACTAAAATTCAGAAGTATGTAACACACTTGGGCAAAGATTAAATGCATTGCGCAAGCTACATTCACCAAGTTCAGTTCCTTTACGTGGTGGATTACAGTGATCTGCAGGTGACTTTTGAGTGTTGAAAATATCTAACTGGACATTTTGACCAAATGGAAGTGGAAACATCCCAGATTGATCCTTTGGCTTGACTTTCCAGTAATGTTTTCCATAACAGCTTCATTTGTTTTCAGAACTGGGTAGGTCCTCAAATGTCAGCAATTTGTGGTTGGCAGATGACTACCTGCTTGGCTTCCAATTTTGACAAGAAATTATTTGGTTTCAAAGTAGCGTTGGTGGTTGGTAGACATTACTTGAAAATTATAGCTTGCAGTATTGAATGGTTCTGTTACTTTAAAATATAGATTATACTGTTGGCTCCTGAGAAGTTGGTGGTTTTCTGTAATGGAAAGTGTTTTGCACAGAGATTAATGTAAAGTTATCATAGATGAATTGCAGAGTACCTTCCCTGAAGACCCAGTACCCCAGGGGAAGAGGTCAGACAGTAGAGTCTAGCAATTTGTTTTCTGATGATTTCTAAAGATCAATGAATAAGCTTCCAGAGAGCTAATTATTGTCTTTTGCTTTGATACAGCTGCTATTGATGAAGATGTTGTGAGATACACATACGTTAAGAAGAAGGGCTATGTGCGACTTCACACTAATAAGGGAGACCTAAACTTGGAGCTGCACTGTGATATGGTACTGTGTGCCGATAAAATGAATCTCTTTAGATAACAGAGTAGGAGCTGGCAATGGAAATGTCAAAAAAAGGAAGAGTTTGTAGCTGTAATAGATACAGATAAATAACGAGCTTTCAGTTGGTTTATAATATAAATTGCAAATGTATATATATTATTTTATATATTATTCTCCTCTATGTGTAAATGTTCTCTGTGAGTAATCTGATACATTTAGTGGACTTCCTACAGCATGTCAAAGTACATGTTTAGAGCTTCAAAGCTCTAAGAGTGACCCAAACAGTGAGAAGGAAGGTAGAGATAAAAAAGAAGGAAGAACACAGGGAAGAGAGAATAACCCAAGGTTACACAGCAGGTTACTTGGCAGAACCAGGAAAAGAACCTCAGTGAAACTGAGAGCAGTCTGTCAGCCAGAGTACTCGTAGATAAGAACTCAAGAAGTGGTAAATTTGCTTCTAAATCTTGAGCTTAAAGAACAAACCTATATGAAAACCTTAGAGTATGTTTTTTATTTCCTTCTGTTTCAGTTTTTAAGGTTCAAGTTCTCAAACATCTTCCCTTTGCCATTAAGAGGTAGACATTTATTTAAGAAAACAACAGACTACAGTTTTTTATTGTCAGTACAGTCTGATTCTGGAGGAAATCTGTGGCTCTTAATAAATATGGCAAGACTTAGGATAGACAGATGAGTTGTGGCGACACTGATGTCTCAGACGTCACTGCTTCGTTGTGTGCTTGCTTATTTGTTTGTATAACCACAGCTATAAAAGGAAAAAAGTTTTCAGTGTCAAAAGCTCAAACCTTCCGTTGTTTACTGAGATTTTTATTATAGGCCTGAAGGGAGATGCTTTAGGAAGTTGAAGGATATGAATAAGGATTTAAATGGTAAAACTTCTGCTTGTTGTGACCCTCACAGCATTTAAGGACAGCGGTGCTGGCTGGGAGCTGGGGTGCCTGGTGTGAAATCCCGAGATGCACTGGGAGAATGCATCCTTTTTTGCCTGGGGGGATGGGGGAGGGAAAGGAGTAAACAGGACAAGCCTGCTAGCTTTCCCTTCTCTTCCTTTCTGTCACATGAGTAAGAAGCAAGATCTGTGTGCACATCTCAAGCTGATCTGTGGAAACAATATGAGAATCTCCACAGCAGGCTATCATGCTAGTAATTCTGTAGATCCATGTCATCCCTACAGGTGTTTTCCATGATCTTAAATAGTAACACTATATAATAAGGCAAAAAGCAGAGGATGTTAGTACAGCAATATTTGGGGGAAGCAGCAGAATGAGCAGATTGCATTGAATCATTTGTTATGCCATATGTTCTCAAACTGGCTCCCAGCTAATGCAGGCTGACTGCAGCTATTCTTACCAGCATGGGTGTTTTTGGCCACATGTGTAACCAGTGTCACTCAGTCCTGAGGACCCAATCTTAATTGCCCATTATAAACTTCCTGTATGATATCCATTGTTTCCTTTTTTCTAGATGAATTCCTATTCACCTCCTTTTCACACACACTGATTCCTCATGCACACATCAGAAGTGTGCACTATTTTACACAACCAGACCTGCTTGAACACTAGCCTTTAGCCATCTGTTCATTTCTTTGTGTCGATTAAATCTATGTGAATTATACAGACCTTTGGCACTGCAGAGAGGAAAAGATATATATTTAGAATAAGTAGGAAAAACTTGCTGTTTTAAGGAGGTTTTCACAACATCCACTTTAGGTCATCATCCTAGGTCTATTAAATCACTTCTTCCGGGAGGTGCCTGTTTTTCTCCCTTTACTATATAAGGAGTTTGTGCTTCTAACTTCGGTTTTCCTGAATCACACTGAGGTTAGGCACATAAGGTAGCTCAGTGCAGACAGAGAAAATATCTTACAAACATGTAACATACATATAGGTCACAGATCAGCACAATGGATCTATTGAGATTGCAAAGACATAGAAAATGGGGAAATGCCAAAATCAAACTTCTAAACACATTCAGTCTACCCTGCTTGTGAATATGCATGGTAATAGTCTTAATTAATCATACACTGATTTTTTTGTTAGCTCTTCTGTCTTATTCAGTGCATAAGCTGAACCAGTTTTGGGAGCTATTTAGAACTGTGTGGTGAAATGGTTTATACATAGGATTTGGTTTTCCTGAAAAAGTGTAAAATGTGGATCCCTGAATGCAATCAGGAGGAAATGGACTATATCATATGCCTCACCCAAATTAATGTTGCACAGGCTATTTGATACCTGATTTTTCAGCCTTTGTGATTTTTTCACGTAGTTAGCTTGGGTAATACCTTGACTTTTCAGAAAGAAATGGAGAAACAAATTTCAGCCCAAAGCACTGTACTGATACACATTTAGATCACTGGCAGATTCAGGACCCTTGGATTCAACACATGGATCAGTGCTACTTAAGTGAAGGAGAGAGCCAATAGCATTGTTAGGTTGTCATTGCTATTTGAATTCAGACAAAATATATATGATTTGGGGAATTCATGCATAGGCTTTCTCAAGCAGTGCAACTGCAGGAGCAAGTATATGATATTGTCCTGGGTTCAGCAGTAGCAGTCATTTTTTCTCCTTGGTAGCTGGTGCAGTGCTGTGTTTTGACTTTTGGGCTGGGAACGGTTGCTGATAGCAAGTATGTTTTGAGTTACTGCTCAAATGTTTGGGTTGTCCAAGGCCTTTTCTGAGCCTCATGCTCTGCCAGGGAAGGAGGGTAAGCTGGGAGGAAGAAGAGACAAGACACCTGACCCAAACTAGCCAAAGAGGTATTCCATACCATAGCACATCATACCCAGGATGTAACTGAGAGTTACCCCGAAGGGCTGGAGCTCTGGGGGGATGGAGGAGGTATCGGTCGGTGCTCAGCTGGCCAGGGTGGGGTGAGTTATGGGTCGGTGGCTGGTGAGGTGTTGTGTTCTCTTCACTTGTTATTTCCTTTATCGTTATTGTTTGTAGTAGTAGTAGCAGTAGTGATTTGTGTTATACCTTAGTTGTTAAACTGCTCTTATCTCAACCTGTGGGGGCTACATTCTTTGGATTCTCCTTCCCAGCTGTCCGGGAGTTGGGGGAGCAAGGGGGGGAGAGTGAGTGCACAAGCTGTGCAGTTTGATTTTAAACCACAACAGATATGTAAGCTGTATTACAGTGGTGCTTGGCTTCCTTTTTTAAAGACTGAATACTGCCTGCCTGGTTGTTGTCTTGACCTGACCACAGGCTTTTGTTTCAGTTGCTGAGTGATATCCTGTGCTCTGCTTATTATGGAAGCTGTGGCTGTATTTGCACAGTACTGCAAATACATGATTGTCATATGCATTAGGAAGATTGAGGATGAAGTTGCTATATAAATGTGACAAATGCCTGTGGACTTGTAACAGTCAAATTACATTTTAAAATAGTCTTACAGGTTAGATTTCAATATACACTTTGAACGGAAGTCTCCTTGCTGAGGACATAACAACAAGTGACATACTTGCTGTCTTAGAGTGTATGTCTACTGAGTCTTCAATTGTATTGTCATGCCTATGGGCCGTATTTAAGCAAAGTGTTCTTGCTGTTGTGCTCTCAGCAGTCTTCACTGCTTCTAAAGTTTGCCCTGTGTCTCTGTCTTCAGTACCTGACTTGAGCCTCTCCCTTCACAGCTCTTCTGACTGCTGTTCTTTCCTTCCCCTGTTTTTTGTGAGCTATCTGGCAGTATGGATAGTTTGGAGTTTGGTCCATATGGACGCGTGGAAACTTTTGTTTAAAAATAAATCTAGGGATCTTCATATACTTT
This sequence comes from Melopsittacus undulatus, assembly GCF_012275295.1. Classification (NCBI taxonomy): domain Eukaryota; kingdom Metazoa; phylum Chordata; class Aves; order Psittaciformes; family Psittaculidae; genus Melopsittacus; species Melopsittacus undulatus. The sequence goes on along the minus strand of NC_047538.1, from coordinate 14,366,172 downwards.
ATGGTGCCAATCAGTAAGATTGATAGTGACGAGATTCTTCCTAGCACCAAAAACCTAATCAAAAAGTGTTTTGTATTGATCCAGGGGAGGAAATCAGTGCTGCACTATGATTGAAGTCATCAGTTACTTGGTGACAGAATTCAGAAGGAGAGCATGAAATAGGGTGAGACTCCAGATATTTTCTGTGCTTGAAATCACTTGTTCAGAGCAGCAGAAAACTTCACTTAGGTTCCAGAAAGATGATGTGTAGTTTAAATCATTGACCTGAAAAAAGGCAATAAAAAGACTCTAGAAGATAAGCTGGATTTTTTTTCCACCCTTTTGAATTTGTGCCTCAAATGAGCAAAGGTACACTACTGTTCTCTCTTTGAATCATAGCAGTGTGCCTAGTGCTCTTTGCTGCCATTTGTTTTTCTCCTTATCTTCTTACTCCGATACAGTATGTTCATCCTGATGGGACTAACCAGATGGCCATTTGTTAGGGATGTTTTCCAGGAAGCTGAGTTCAGCTGGGCATAAGCAACATTTGTTGTATACGTTAATTGGAAACAAACTTACAAAAATTCTACTTGCCAGAAGTAGTGTTGGCAAGTACAAAGAGATTTAACAGCATCCAACAAGTGTTACTCTTTCAGCTCTAATCTTATGCATCACCAAACAAGTAAATTATGAAGAAATAACTGATGAAAGGCAAAGTCACTGGATTTCTTGCATTTTATTTACTGTGATTTTTCTAGTCTTCTCAAGTTACTTTAATCAGGATGTTGCTGGGAACAGTTGTCTATATGGTCTCTGTGTGTTCTGTTGTATTGGTCATTATGGCGATGCAGTTGTACCTTGTAGGTGGTGGAACAGCCTCCTAAGGCAGGGTGGAGACTTTACCCTGTGCAAAATATCAAATTGACTTGGATGTGGAAGTAGAAAAGCAGTGTGATGCTAATGGATGGAGTGGAGAACTAGGAGCTGGTAACCCCTGAATTCTGTGCCTTTGCTACAGACTTACTCCATGGTTTGGCTTTTGTAATTTGGTTATGGATTTTTTTAAAATCAGTGGCATCCCAGTTTCTGTTTCATGGTGAGCAATAAATATCGGCATAATTTTGAATTCCCAGGCATGTAGCATGGATGCCTGATTGCTGGAGTACACCTATGCAAATAGCCTAGGCTGCCTGTTGGGATCAGCAGCCCTGCAGGAGAATAGACAGAGTAGTAGACTCCTGCTCTCTGCACTTGTGAAAGGGAATAAAACTTCCTGCCTTTGCCTCTAGGTTGCTTTGAGGCTTTCTTTAGTGTTTGTATGTGGGTTTTTTTGATCCTGCCATGGAAATATATATATATATATATATATATATATAAAAATATATATAAATAAATATAGCAGCTCCAGAAGACCTTGTCAAAATGATGAGCAGGTGGTTTGGTCACCCTTTTCTCCTTTGTGAGTTCTCTTCATCCAAGTGGTAGTGATCTGGTGGTTAAACACATGCCAATAGTGGTAATCAAATACTAATCTGTAACTGCCACAGCAGGTTTTGTCAATTTGCCTGTCTCTCTCAGGTTTAATACTTTGAGGGTTAAGGGCAAGGTGGCATAACAAAGAAGAATGTGAGATGGATTTCAAAGCTCCATCCAGCACTCCACAAATGCTTTTTGAGGTTTTAGGACCTGGCAACCTTTGCTTAATGATGATGTCTTGGCATAACTATCTGAAGAAGCCATTATTTTACTAGCACTGCTGTTTTAATCTTTTGAGGCTGTCTGACCTGTTAAATATGCCTGTGATCTATAAATGTGTAGTCCAGCCCCGCTTCTTTGAAATTATCTCTCCTTTTGTGTGAGGGACTGTTCTGAAGATTAGAAGCCTGTAAACTTCTTATCCATTTCCAGTGGGAAAGAAGTGATTTGCTGAAAAAAATCCTTTGACCTCCTGACATGACAAGGTGCCCCAGTCTCCCTGAATCTGTTCTTTAGGATTTAAATGTTCATTCTTCTCACTTTCTGTCAGTGTCATTGTGGCACTGTCTGGCAGATACCTTACTGATGTTTTACCAGTGTGTGTTCACTCAGTAATGTGGTTGTAGGGATGAAATACAGTGGTCTTGGCATGCTTGTGAATGGGTGGTTTCATGTTTTTTTCATCTAAATAGATCATTGTAGACAGAGCTGCAACTTCCAATTTTGAAAGTTCTCATCAACAGAAACTAAAACCAACCTAACAAACAAACTTGCTCCTTTTCAGTAGGGGAACAGCTGGGTAAAAATGTTTGTTAGAGAAGATGTTGTTATTTCTCTGTGTGTTTTCCTCATAGTGCTACAATGGTAGACAGACCTATTGCTCTTCTTTATCGTTGGGAATAGAATGGTTCTGCACAGCCGTATTGATTAACAGGTCACTTCTAGGTTGTTCTTAAGTGACTAGAAGATAATACTTTAAATATTTTTAACTTTGGGGCAGCTAAGCACCACCCAGCCACTTGCTCACTCCCCTCATGGTGGGATGGGGGAGAGAACTGGAAGAGCAGAAGTGAGAAGACTCATGAGCTGAATAAGGCAAAAGCTGTTGTAATTGCTTTGCGGTGTTTTGCAGCAGCAGAGGGGCAGTGGGAATCCCCGATGTCCTCCAGTGCCTGTGCCTGAATAGGACATTAAACATGGGGTTGAGGAAGGTGCTCAGCCACATCCCTGTGAACTTGTCCCTGCACCATTGGGCTTTGTACCCTTTGCATGATGTCCTGGCAGCCTTTGGTGTTGGATAATCAGTGAGAAGGCGTTTTGTGCATTTGAACCTTTCGATCACCCCAGCCCCCCTGATAAATTGGATCGGGAGAGAATCAATTGTTCCTGGATTGTGTTGCTTGGCTTTTGACGTTGGATGGTGCAGGCATCCCATACCAGCTGTGTCTGCCACTTAGTGATCCCGGATCCGAGGATGAGGCGGGTGGTTTGGAGTTACACAGCTGCTGCTCTTCATCTTTCTCTGACATGTTTCTTGTTTGTACTTTGGCTCCTCTGATGAGAGCGGGGTGACCTTGGGAGGCTGACAATTACCAGAGCTTTGCTGTCTAGTGTGGAAGCAGTTACAGGTTGCATCTTCTAAAAAGGTGGAATTTATGTGCACTCAGTTACAGACTGATGAAATGCCAGGGACCCGCAGTGGGACCTGCGAGACTCCGACTTTTACAGCTATTGGAGGCTGCTCAAGCAATTTAAGTTGCATCCTCGTTTAGATTGTACCTATAAGTGCTGTGTTGTGCTTGCCATCCCTATCCTCATCAGCACCCAGCCCTGCACCACACTGTCTGACAGGCTCCTCAGCCCTTGTGTGACTGACGAATTTGAGGCTGGGAAGAGGACTGTTTTCATTTCTACCACTGCAATAAATAAAAGTTAGAGGAAAAGCAGTGACTGTGGCTAGGAATGATGACTTTGCCACTGGAGAGCTAGTAGTTAACATTGACAAATTAGATGAGTGAATTAGATGCCTTGTTTAACTTGAGTAGTGCTCAGCTAAACTGATTGATTGTACTTTTGGAAAAGTGAAAAATAAAACTGGAATGTGTCATTTTTTTGTTGGCATCTTGTCGAAGCTGAGCATCTTGCTTAGACTTTGAAAAAGTTTTTGGTAGCATCATTAATGTCAGTACTGTGGAAGAAATGTCTTTGAAAAGTGAAATTTAGCTATCTGCTGGAATCTTTGCTAAATAGCTAATTGAAGTATAGTGGGTTTCTGTATAATAAGACTGCTGTAATTCTGCTCTTTGTACTAAGCAAACTTTTGGGGCTTTGAGGTAGCAAAACAAGCAAATGTTGCCATCAAATCAGCAATCTATTACCTGAGGCATAGTTTGCTTGTTCTGATTCTTTTTAATATCAGTAAGAGTTTGGCCAACTGCTTTACCCCCCTGTGCCCTGATGCTTTCATCTCTTCCAGTGCTCACTCATTGGAACTGTGCTCTTCTGGTTGTAGATCGTAAATTGACCTGAACATGTTTGCTCACTGCATGACCAGATTGAGAATGGTGTCCCTTACGTGAACTATGTCTTGTTTGAGCTGAACCACCATAGGCAGCTGTTGTTTGCCACCATGACCTGTCACCAACTCAGCCCCTCTCTCACATAGGGGGAACTGTTAGCGGGGAAGTGGAGCTGGCAGGGGGTGATGTTCAGGTCTATAGTAAACACTTCTCCTGCAGGAAATGTCACGGGCTTCCTGCAGTGAAACTCTCCCTGTGCTTTTGCAGTGGGCTTTGTAGAGTTCTGGATTTTCTTGTCCCTCTTGCTCTGAAACAAATGGAGCGTGCTCCTAGTCCATTGGTGCAAAGTGAAATAGAGTCACTTAAATTGCCTTCTGGTACAGTATTATGCATTGAAACACACAGGATACACTTATATGTCAAATTTCTTTCTATGACTTAGTGGAGGGAACACTCATTTGCACCTGGTGGATGGTGATTCCAAAAACTGCTCCATTACAATTGTCTCTGAATAAGCACTAAGTAAAGCCAAGCTTCTATTAGGGTGAGTTCTTTCCTGTGGGATGGATAGGCTATGAGGATTGCAGATTGAAAGGGATGAGTTTAAACCGTACCAAATCACATCTTTATGTGCTCAAGCATTAGAAGACTTGCTAGAATGAACAACTGCAGGAGTAAAAATGCTCTATGTAAAAAAGAAAAAAAAGTACATAAATGGACTAAAGCAAAACAAAATCCCCCTTGCATTTTAAAGGAGAGCTGTGTTAAAAAAACTGCAGGCTTCGTTTGAAGCTTTAGAAATTTCCATCACTAGTTCATGCCTCTTAGTAGCAGGATTCTGGCATTTGTGTGATAAGATGTAGGCTGTATAATGTAATTTTAATTTGTGAGGAATGAGCTTTTCATTATTTCAGATTATTTCTGCTTTGAAACATGGGGTTAATGAGCATATATCAAGGCTCTGTAGTTTAGTGCAGCTACTACAGTTCATCCAATTTAGAGAGACAAAAAGAAATAAAAGGGAAGTGGAATTAGCACAGGGAAATTATACAGATGTGCGAATGACAGCTTCTGAATGCTTAGTGTGAAATTTCTCTTCAAGGTTCATGCACAACCTCAAGGGATAGAGCATTTTGAAATGATTAGCTCTTCACATAGTAAACCGTTCTTCCTTGCAGTCATGGCAACGACTCAGAACTTCTTTTCCCATCTCCTGTACCTTGGCAACAGGAGTGCTGCAGGTTTTTAATCTATTTCTAGTTGGCTCTTCAACTGCCCAATACAAATTCTGACTTAAGGTAACTTTTACAAATATAATGACCTATTTTAACATGAGAAAGGAGAGATGCAAACTGAGAATTCTGATAGTGATCTGGCTTGGTTAGTCGTACCCCTCATTTCTGGGGATGCAGTAGGAGAGATGAATTTTGCCTGTTTTGGAGCCACATTTGATGGCAAAAAGGAAACTAAAATTGGCACAGTTATACTTGAATGTGGAACAAGATAAAATCAGGGTTTTTTTTCTGTTTTGCTTTAGTTTTCTAAATTCCTTTCTTGAATGTCTCCACAGTACCTGTGCAGCAGTCTCTCGAGTTCTGAAATTAGTCTGGGCCTAGTAACTGGTGGAGTGCTGATATTTCCATGTAAAGGTGCATACTGAGTGTGTTACCTGAATGGAGATTTAAACATAATTAGAAAACCGTTGGGCTGTTGCCCCATTAAATGTACATTTCTGTGAGCCAAGCAAAGCATTTGTGTCATCTTCTGAGATAAGTGTTCTTCTGGATTGCTCTCAAACCGTTTATTAAAATGTTATCACTTGTCTTGGGTGTGAATTTTCAACAGCTGAAAGATAGTTATCTGGCATCTACAAACGGAGCAGAGTTGGAGCAGAAGACTCATTTTTGGTATAAATAAGGGTTTTTTTCTTCTTGTTGGTTGTCATTTGAAGGGAGGAATATCTGTAAGTTGAAGGCTATCATACAGAGACACAGTGTTAACTTACATGGTCCCAACTTGACCAAAGAGAAGGTTTTCTCAAGGCTGTTGTGTCACACTGTTTGGAGAGAGAAGCCTTCCACAACTTTTTGACTTCCTAGGACTGTCACTGCATTGTTCTGAGAAGATACCGAGGTGGATTTGAAAAATAACCCTTTTTCTGTCAGTGGCTTTCAGATCAGCAGGTTAACAAACGAAGGTGGCATTATTCCCTTGATTTCCTTACATATATGTTTAAATCATAGTTTAGATAATTTCCTGCTTACTGTTAAAGGAGTAAAGAGGGAAAAGTCAGTTGCTGCTATTGGGGTCAATTGGAGAAAAGAACAGACAGAAGTAAAAAGACAGCCTGGAGCCCGTTGTCAGTAATAAGGCAATAAGAAACCAGTGTTGCCTCCTGCCCTTCTGCATTTCCAGGTGCCTTCACCATCCCTTTCTCCTTCAGAAATGGTGTGAGGCAAACAGTGTGGAGTCTGCTTTCTGAAGAAGTAGACAGTTTTGCATTCCAAGACTGCAAGTCTGACATCTTCCACAAGATCTTACACTTAAATAGCAGTCAGGTTTGTTTATATATATTTCTCATCAGTCTTTGTAGTTGGAACAAAGACTTCAAAGACTGACCTTGTTTGTATGGTCAGTGCAGAACGTAGCTTCATTACAGAGGATCTGCACCTTCCCTATAAACCTCAAGTTTTTTTTATCCTGCTTTGGGCAGTATACTGCTTTAAAAAGTCCCTGAAGTATGCTTGGCAGTGTGAGACAGAAAGTGGCAAGAACATTAACTTCTTTGAATAAATCAGATAACCTAAGCCAGATATTCTAGATCAACTGCATGACTGAAACTGGGGTTTATTACTGATTGAATCAAACCTTTTTATTTGTGTCTACTAAAAGCACCATGAAAGGTAATGGTAATGTTGCTAAGGAACTGTTTACCTGCCAAACGTATCTGTATGATGCATGAGGTGACCATGGGAACCAATTTAGTGGCAATTATTTAAAGAAAACTTTATAGTGAAATGCTTATTGCATGTATGCTAAGCATTTCTGCAGTTACATTTGAAAAGCTTGTTTTGGGGAAAAGCCATAATAATCCATTTAGAGAGAAGGGTGAGCATAGTTCCTATGTAAAAAATACATTACCAGAGCCAGGTTTTTTGATGTATATTTTACAAATCCTTGTTCTGAAAATAAATAGGAAATCTGTATTGGGTTGTCAACTTTGTGCCAGTTGAGGACAGATTGGGGGGGGATGGGTGTGTGTGTGCCTGTGTATTTCCAGGGGACTCAGTCTTTTGCCTGACTTCATTTTTCTTAAAAAATTAATTACAGGTTGCTGTATTCCCCCCAGAGAACTTATTAACTGTGTCTTTCTCTCCAAAGAGTTCTTGGTTCTCAAGAGATGAAGTGCCTCTGGCTAAAAGCTGCTGATTCCATTTCTGATTCATAAAGAAATTTTTTAAGCTTATTTTTATCCTTACTGGCACTTTCCACAAGTTATAACTGATAGCACTAGGTTAGGATCAAGGCTCTTATGGTATTGTCTTATCAAGGAAGCATATGCTGCACAAATGATTCTTCAGGGGTTGAATTTTACTTGGAAGGTTATGTACAAAGTTTATTTTCAAGCATATATGGCAAATTCCAGGGAAAAAAAATCAAATTTGATGTGAATATTGAAACTATGAGAAACCCCACAAAAATTCTTTTAAACAATAGGAGGTTATGTTTACTTATAAGTTGCTTTCAGGATGCTACCAAGATACATTTCCCGATAGTATTGTACCATAAATCCATTATGCTACTATTACCATTTTAAAGCAGTAATTAAATATATAGGAAATCTGACATAATAGCTGGTGTAAGATTGTTTATTTTTCCAGTTGTGGCCTAGCTGACAGCTGCCATCTGTATCTGTAGAGCACGTAAGAAGGAATCATTATAAAGAATTTATGGTGGCAGGTAGAGTTTGTTCGGATAATAAGACACATCTCAGTGTAAATAAAAGAGGACTGAGAATGACTGTGTTTCACATGAGAAAATTGAAGGTCTTCAGGGTTCTGGGTGAACACTTGTATGGCTCTGCTTTTAAAAAGATTGAGATTATTTCATCCTTAAATGACTGTAATCGGGCTTGCTGTATATTTTTGCTTCTAAGCCACTCCAGGTTGCATGGCTCAGTCTCACTCTGTCTCTCTGCAGCCCTCATACCAAGAATGATGTCATACCAGTGCAGAGTGAATCAGTGTCTTACAGAAAGAGGCTTCTTGTGCGTGTTCATTTACAGACACTGCGACTCATGCTGGTGGTTTACTTGCAAGCACATACCACAATAAGGATATTTTCAAGGCCTGTGACAACTCAGATTAGTTAGATATATTGTTTTGCAAAACAAATACATTTATGCACGTAATTCACACTGGAGCTGGAAAACGTGTCCAAGTATAGAAAACAGGCTTTTTCTGTACTTGCATTTGTACATCTGAAGGTATTTTAGAATCAAGAGAGGAGAATCCAGACAATTATGGTGGAAGGATAATTAGGTAGACAGTATATTTTTTCAAAAGGTACTGTTTGAATACCGTGGCCCATAAATTCAAATAAAGAGCTTTAATTTTTACTGTAAAAGCAAATCAGAAGTTGGCAATATATTTAGCATCTCTGCTAAACAAGTTGTCTTTTTTATGTTTCCTATAGTCCAGTGGCTCCTGGGGTCAGTCCCATTTTCAGTTTCACGTGGTAAAGAGGACCAAACGCTGCTTCTCTCCCAGTTAGCTTCAGTCTGTTCACTTAGAAATAATGCAGCAGAGAAGTCAGGTTCTTTCTTACTCTGGGAAATACAACATTTTTCAATGCTATAAGTCCCCCTTTGGAACAGGATTGTGATACACTGCTTTAACTGAGTTACTTGAAAGTCTCTGAGCTTACCTGCTTTCACCATCATTATGTCTACTGGGAGCTCACGTTATCTGAGCTAGTGTTCAGTGCTGCTTTGTGCTAGTTGGAAGGTCTGGGTTTAATTTATTTAACACAGTGCATGTCTCTCCTTTGTACTTTAAAAGAACATATATTTCATTTTTTTTTCTGTAGACAGACTCATTCCTCTTCAAGTCCTGTGTGGCTGTTTCTTCGTAAGGCACAAATTAGAAGCGATTCTTCTAAACAGTGTAATGACCCATTTGATTGCTATAGGCTTAACTCAAACTTCTGTTTGTCTTTCAGACACCCCGGACCTGTGAAAACTTTATCAAATTGTGCAAGAAGAACTATTACGATGGAACAATTTTTCACAGATCAATTCGTAATTTTGTGGTGAGTATTGAACAGATCCTGTGTAATGCACAATATGTGATGTCCTCAGCTATTTATTTAGTTTAATTCAGCTTTAGTTTCTTCCATGCATGACTGTTTGCAATAGATATATATTAAATATACCATCAGAATTATGATTGTCCTAACTTACTAGATTTGTACTTACTAATCTTACTAACAACTGTCTCTGACTAATATTGTCACTTGGAGCATCACTGCATTTAGTAGTGCTTTGCTGGCATTCCAGACAAAGCCTTTGAGAGTCATTGCTTTGGCAAAGCTCTTGTTATCTTCCCCAAGCTGTGGGTGGGTGGTTAAAGAACAGAAGGGGGGGGAGAGAGAGAGAGAGGGAGGGAAATGCTAATTTGGATAAGTAATACTGTGGCCTGTTGAAATCCCATTCAGGTGAAACTTTAGAAAGCAGCTGAATGTCTGATTCAGGTTGTGGTGCTAGGATACTGTTAGATTATCCTTTGCTGACTGTGCTCCAGGACAAGGTGCCCAGGCTGTCTTTGTGAAGGAGTGAAAGAGCACCTAGTGAACCAGAAAGTTGACTTTGATATTTAAATATCTTTACTTACATAGGTACAGTCCAGGCAGCTTAAGATGTTATAGCTGTCCATGTAACTTTCTTTCAGAAGAATTAACAACCTGATCCTGAAGGCAGAGCACACCTTTGGCAGCACTGTATATCTCAGTTCATAGTTAAACTCACAATTAAAACTGAGCTTGTGTGACTGTGAAACTAGTCATGTCACACTGCCTCTAATGGAAGAGAGTACAGACTATTATTTCTGTAGATCCTGCATGTATATACAGTGATTAATTTTGTTGCTGCAAGATTGGTTTCACATGAGGATTTTCCCTACTGCAGATAGTGAGGGGGATACAGGGAAGTCCAGATTCAGATGCAGAAAATATTCCATATTCCTTCATTTCTTGCCTTTGCATTACATGGAGGATTGGTAATAAAATATAAAGCCTTTTCAGTTCCAAAAGCAATACATCATCGGTTAAAAAGCAGGTTATGATTCAGCACGTAATAGAAAGGATGATCTGGTTAACCCATTTGAGGCTGTTTATTTTCCCTATTTAGCCACAAGAGACTTATTATTTTTATAAAATTGTCATTCTGCTCTTGGATAAGTAATATAGGAGATGACAGCCAGCTGATAAAAGAGGCTCCAAACAAGTAGTAATGGTTTCTTTGTTGCTAATTTGTCAACAATATAGAAGGAAGAAAATCAGACAGAATTGGCTCCTAAGGCTTATATGCAAAGTCTTTCACACAAACATATATGTAAGCTATTGATTTAATTTTAATTCTGCAGATCCAAGGTGGTGATCCAACTGGAACAGGAACAGGTAAGGTTGAGTTTGTATCAAGTAAGTGGTTTTCACTTCATGACCTGTGTTACTTTTATTTCCAAACACATAAAATTCTCAAAATGGTGATATGTCGTACATTGTATTGCTGCTTTAAAGTGGGGGTTTGTTGGTATGTTTTTATGACCATTTTAACTATGCTTAAAATTTCATCTCGTATATTCTCAGCCTAAAAATTGGACACTCTTCCACACAAAATTCTTGCTTGGTCTTTGCTTCCTTTTTTCTTCCTGAAAATAAATAAATTAAAATTATAATGACTTTACAGCTGGTCTTCTAGGGCAAAGAACAAAGAAGGAAAACATTCATGCAAAGTCACTTTCAAATTCAGTGTTAATGAAATACTTGAGACCTGCATTGCTATTGGTGAGCGGCCAGATACCATCTGTTCTCCCAGCTAGTTGCCTTGTACAGCCCAAGCTGCTCTTTTTCTAACTTTTAGGGATCACTGTTAGTAAATTCTTCTGCCTATTCTTTCTGTTTTAGTTGGAGATCTGCATAGCAGGCATATCAGAAATGGTCAGGGACAAAGCATTGCCCACCACAATAGACAGGTCACATATATCTGTAGTTGCTGTTACAGATTTGCTCATTTTCCACTTGCACCTTTTATCTACCCACTTGTAGATGTCACCAGCCTCCACAGCTCCTTCCCTGGTCCTGTAGGGTTCTGTTAATTTTTATTCTAATTCATACATGTGTCACTTGTATATGCAAACACTGTATTGTTCTTCTGTGTGCTCACAGGTCATCCAAAAAAAAGTCTTTGTAGTTGTTAAATACTTTAGCTGTATTTACTTTGTAAATAATGTTGGTTGTGACTTGCCCAACAGCTTTTCTGCTGCATGTGATGCTCAAGAATTGCATACTCTAAGATTTGAGATTAAAGGTTTTGTGTTGATGGCAAAAGCCCATGAACAAGATTTGTTACCTTATATACTTGGACTGTCAAAAGAAACGTGATTTGACTTGGTTATAAGGAAAGTTTTGGTTCAAATCCCAAAAGACATAATTAGTAACATCTTTTAAAATGAGAAATTAAACAGGTGTCAGGAGATGAAAGAAATTTAATGGGTTGACTCAGACACCTTTACCCTCATAGGGTGGAAATCAGCTCCTTCTGTGATGAAAATTAACTTGCTGGTGTCATTCTTGTCTCTGTGCAAATGGTAGAGGTATTCTAAGACAGCACAATTAATAGTTGGCAGAGGACTGGCACTGAAGGTCAAGGCTCAGCTCTACTGGCAAAGCAAATAGGAAGCAAAATGCAAATAAGCCCATAGGAGAAAAAAACCTCCTATGTATATTCTTTTATTTATAAAAGGAGTCTAATGACCTCTAGTCTTTTCTATCTTGTTTTCCTTCTTGTCATTCTTAATTAAATACAAGTATACTGCAGGCAAGATGGCTTGCAAACATCTGTCAAGACTATTAAAGTTCTAATAAAATGGGCAGTGTACACTCAAATAGCTACAAGTGTTGTAGATTTTTAGAGGCTGTTTGCAGTTATTATAGAGTCCAAATGATGCAACTGTCTGGTTTCTATTTTTTTAAAACATCTTGAGTTTTAGATATCCTTAAACACTTACGGAATATGATAATATCACAAGAAAAAGTAAATGGTCAATTCTCGAGGCACATGCCATAAGAAGATGGTCAGACCTGAGGTGCCTGTCTGGTTTTGTGTTCTGCCTGCAGCAGCATAGCCAGAGGGAAGGTACAGCTCAGCAGCAGTTTTAAGAGCATGGCAAATGCAGTGATGCTCTCCTAGATTCCCAGGGTGTAAAAATGTTGTTTGCTGGTTTGTGCATTATTAATGTGATCACACGTGTGCATTTGGGAAAGCTTTAGAGTAAAGCACTTGGATTCAGTGCTTTGTACTTTTTTATACCTGGGTCTTGTGTGTTACTTGCAGTGTAAGTTCCCTTTTTTATTTCATTTGGCAGCTGCAAGGAATTTCTGTATTTCTTTGACTTACTGCTTCTTAAAGGAAAAAAAAGATGCATCTTTGAAAGCTAAGAAGTCCATAACATTTAATGGTCTTTAGAGGCTTACTTGGGGAGTAAATAACTGGACTTCATTAATATCAGAGAAGCAAATGAGAGTAGAAGAGGGTTTTCTTTCCAGATAATTCAGTTGGCAATAGACTAGCAATAGTTGACTGCTTGGAGGTTACTTATTAAATATCAGTATTTTAAACTAACAGAAAAAAAACATCCTTTGTTTTCTCTTGCACATAGAACCTTCTACTTTAACTGAAATCTTCTGGGTAAGAGGCTTGGGATGTTTCTTTGTTTAAAACTAAAAACACCTTTTCCAAACTCATATGTAGAAGGTGTGTTGAGCCTTCAGATACATCTTTGGTTTGCTTTATTTAATTACTCTTCATCAGCTCAGGAACTAGAACTGACTTGCCTAAGAATCTTCCCACCATTTGGTTTCTGTCATCTGACATTCATCCCTGTTCATCAACAGGTGCAGGGTTTATGATTACAACACCCAAATGCTTTGATGATCACCCACTCCATTGCTAACTAAGCCCAGGACTGTTCAGCTTCTGGGTGGATTTGGGCACATTGAGTACAACCTGACGTATGGTTACATGTCACACATACATAGACTGCAACTGTTCTCTAGGCTCACCTAGATTAAGAGTGCTTGTGTTTTGGAAACAATGCACAGATGTAAGATGCCACACTGGCTGTCAGTGGCTGCCTGCTTCCATGGCTGCTCTGGCTGAACAGTCCTGTCTGAAAGCAGCACTGATACTTACTTCTATTTGTTATTCAGCACCCCAGTGTGTCCTTTTTGAGTATCTTAGATTGTTGTAAAAGTAACTGTGACCCAGAAGACCTGTGAAGGACAAGTGATTGCTGGTACCCAGCAGGAGGAGGGTGGAAATTATCATTATGGCATCTAGAAGTTGAGATGCCACACTGGGAAAAGAGTGAGAAATGGAGTTCTACCTAAGCTTAGCTTAGTTTAGCTTAGCTGGCAGACCTGTGTTGCAAAGCAGTTAGTTATATAGTCCTGTAATGTGGACACCGATTTAGAGGACCAAACTAATTTTCTACAGACTTCAACTTAGTGTTTCATAAGTCTACTGGGAGAAATTTTATATTGCTGCAGCAGCTTATTTCTTTTCTAACAAAATAACCACCCATAGAGGCAGTATTCAGAGCAATAAGTTGAGTCATGGTCATTCTTTGTAATGATTAATTATTTGAAAATGAATTTTAGGTTTCTGATGTATCTCTTTTCCTGCTGTTCATAACAGCTAAGTGGTTGAACACTGAGTAATTCCATCTAACTCACGCTAGTGCAAGTGGAGCAGCTGGTCTGTATTTCAGTATTTTAAATAACAGAAGAAAATTTGCATGTAGGAAAAAATAGGTTTAATATCCTGACCCTTTTGTATTACAGTTTCAAAGCAGCACAGGCCATTTTTCAGCTACTCTTACTGACAACCTGATGGAAGGTCTCATGAACCAGCTGGTGTGTGCCTCTGTCCATTTATGAATCCAGGAGGGCACAGAAGAAGCATATAATAGCTGCAAAAGTCTAAGATAAAATACCAGTAGTAGTTGGCAATGAGCAGAGCTCCTCTGAACTGTCAATAGCAAAGGACTGTGAACAAATTTGATCAGTTCTGCAGTAAGATTTCCTAACAAGGCAAGTTCCTAAATTGTAACCAGTTTTAGAGCCCCTTTTCTGGCATGACTGAAGCTCAGCAAAAGGACAAGGGCAAGACCTTTTTATTTAGTAATATATTCCTTTTAGATTGCAGCCCCCCTGAAAATCCAGTCTCTGATAAGTGGGGTTAAAAGTACTGTGTCCTCTTATCTGAAAGGAGAGAAGCAGTTACTGGCTGAGCTAAGGCTTTCATATTTGCAAAATGATTCAAGAATCCTACTTGGAAGTCTCTAAAGAAGTGTCAGATGTTATTATGTACCTCGTTGTTCCAAATGACAAGAAGAAAATTACAGAAAGTAAGCTATCATTTTTGTGAATCAGAGCCCTCCCACTTCTTTACCACTGCTTAGCAATTTTTATGCCAGAAAAAGAAAGGATTTATTTAAAATCACAACTGTCATGAATGATGATTCCCAGCCCACACCTGGCTTTTGGAATGCTACATTTCTGAAGCTTTAGGTGCATCTCTCAGCTCTTGCAAGAAAGTTGTACAATGTCTGTAATTTACCCAAAAAAATTTCTTTCTGGAAAAAAAATGCCTTTAGTAGCATTTAGTAGCAAAGGCTACCAAAGAGTAAGATGGTTCAGTTCAAAAGACAATTTGAAAACGGACAGGTTTTCTCTGTAGTTGCTAATGTTCCTGTTGCTTCAGATGTCAGTTTAGATCTATTCACCTTTTCACTATCAGCACAAGATGCAGATACAAGACTGAATAACTAACAGTGCTTCAGTTGCAACCTAAATATATCTCGCTACTCTGGATAGCCATGGAAATGATGAATGCAGTCTTAATTTTTCCTATGAGCTCTGTGGTCTGTTTGGTTTCATCTCTAACAATTAGGTAAACATCTCTTTAACTTAAGAGAACTTTTCTCTGTTATTAAAAATGTGGAGAAGTGGCTCCCAGCTGCCTTCAGCTTTCAGTCCTGGGTATCTGGGTTAGCATGTGGTTTTTATTTTACAGAACTGTGCAAAAACTCTTTCTGGCTCTTGAAGGCTTTGATATTGTGCAGGTTAAATGCTGCTAGAAGGCCAGTGTATTTCCTTGTCCAATCCCAAATTTCCGGCCTTGTACCAACAGGAGACAGTCCCAGCACCAGCTCAGCCAGTGGCATGTCTGCTGCCATGTGAACTCCTCTGATTTTTAGCACCGAAGTCCCCAGAATTTTTTTCTGGTGCTTTTTGTAATAGGATCTCAGAAACATTTGCAAGTCCAGTAGGCACACAGCTCCTCTTTGACAGAAGATAATCTTATCAGGGGGTAAGCTGAGAGGAAGGTGAAGTGACAGGCAGTGCTGCCTGCTGTGAATCTAACACCCAGAGTCAATTCTTCTTTTCCATGGGCTCTTCTTGTAGGCTAATACATCAGTGTTGGGGTGAGGTTTTTACATCATCATGACTCCATATATATATAGTCAGCAGTATTTGTGTGCTCTCTGAGGATGATTTGGGGAACATAAGGAGGAGCATCTTCTCTTTATGTCATATGCCAGGAGTGTAACATGAGAGGGCTAGAGCTAGACAGTGTGACGATCCCACCTCCTCTGCCTGTCTGCATCCATTCTGCTTTCAGAAAATGAGGAAGATGGCACAGCCACACCTCCCAACCATGTTGAGAATAAACACAGTAAAATCTGCAAGATACTTCAGAATGCCACATAATGGTTAGAGTTATTTCCCCAAGTTTACACTGAGCTCTACAGTAGAGAGTAAAAAGTAAGAATCTAAAATCCCTGTTCCAGACCCCCCTGGCTGAGCATTAGGCACAGTGCTGCCATGGCAGTAGACTAATGAGGGATTTGTACTTAATCTTCAGAGAGAAAGTGAATCTGGGTTTCAGTAATTAAAAAAATACATACATTTAACACACCATCTTCTGGCTTGCTCTGCCTGGCCCTGCTTCAAGCAGATACAGCCTGGAACAATTCCAGAGGTTAGCAGGAGTTTGACAAACAGCACCTTCAGGCTATTTTCAATTTAATGAGAATGCTTAATACAGTTTTGGGTTTTTTATTTCAAAAAAGAGAAGAAACCCCAATCTGTTCCTGTCCTGCTGACTGCAGCATCACCACTGCCTCTTGCCAGTCCGTGCTGCCAGGCCTCCACAGACACTTCAGCTATGTCCTTTATAGGACGTCTGCCCTTTCAGGCGAATGCTGCACAGGCCATTCCCTGTTCGTGCTGCAGCTCCCAGGCAGACAGAATTAGCCTTGGAAACAGCTGTATGGCAGACAGAGGGGGAAGCAGGGGCTGGATTTCGTGCTGTAACTATCTTCTAAAATACTAGCACATATTTCCAGAGAACAGGAATGAACCAAAGTTATGACATTATTTCTGAGCTGCAGTTAAATGAAATCGTACAAAACGAAATATTCCAAAACTTAAAGATCATGGCTCATTCCTCCTGTCTGCAAGCTCTTGGGTCTGGTTGCTTATTGTGCCAGAAAGGGAGATTCTTTCTGTCATTCACAGTTTTTTCCTTTTGAATTATTTTTTCTGAGCAGCAAAGGCTTCAGGGCTGATTCTACTCTCCTTCAGCAGCTTGACAATCACTGTAATTCCAGCATCAGTTGGAAACATATTAAGGGTGTAACAGACTCAAGGGTTTGGCCACTTGCTGCTTTGTACCATCTCAATGGGCTGTGTTCATGCTTGCTTATCATCTGAAAGTTACAGACAACAAAAACTCATCCAGGTTAAAACTTAGAGCAAGTGCATCTGCTTTATAAATGATTAGGGAGCTCCTTCAAGAGATCCTTTGGAGCAAAAATACGGTTTCCTCCATGGGAAGTCCAAGTGAAGTTGGTTGCTCAGGTGCCAAGCCCTGGCTGAAATGCAGGCCTTGAAGCAATGGCCCTGCAGCAACGTGGTGGTGTGGGCAGGGAGTGAGAAGGTGAAAACTATAAAAGGCAAAGAGGGAAAGAGAAGCAGTGCACAGGGCATGGTGCTGTTGGTGGCCACTGGGTCTGCAGGCTTTGCAGGTGTGTTTCTAGTTTCAGGCAGCACCTGTTGGCATGGAGCCTCCCTGTATTCCAAGTATAGTTTGTTTATTTACTAACATACGGGAACTTTGTTCTTCTGAATAAGGCAGGTAACTACAGCACTGTACAGGTAACCTCTCTTAGCAAACAGGAACACGCAGGGAGATTCATTAGCAAAGCAAATTACTGGCTTCTGGTAAGACATTTTTTAATAGATTGAACACTTGGCTAGAATAGCTGAGGTTTGGATCTATCTTCAAGACAGTAGAACTGGCTGCAGCTGTACCATATCCCTTTCACCCACTACTGGAAGAGATTGGTGTATGAGATCAAGCTGATGTAATTTAGCTGATCTTAAAATATTCAATAGCCAGAGATTGCTGAAGTAATCACTCCTCCAATACTCCTGATTACAGAAAATCCCTGCAGGGATTGTCCCCTTTTGCTGTCTCTTCACAAATTGCAGAGGAGGCAACACTTGACTCTATTAATAGGTCTCTTGAACAGGATTAATTGGTTTTAAAATGGGTGGGTTTCTTCCAAAATTTCTCACTTGCTTATTTCCCTTTGCACATACAGCTATCCACCTTTGTCTTATCTAAAGCTCTCATTTCATGCACTTGTGTGATTTTCCTCATGAGGTTTTCAGTAGGAGCCTGTTTCATTCCTCAGGTTTATTTGCTGATTGCCTGTGCAGCCACATCACTAAATTGCTTTTCCTTATTGCATGTGCAAATAACTGTTGAGCGCTACTGATCCTTTACTGGCCTTCTGCTTCGCAAGTGATACACTTACTGTAGAGGGTTCCTGAGCCAGTTCTGCAGATGGACCAGTCTTGCAGCCTGTTTGAATAGTTTTGTTTGGTTTATTTTTAATACTCTCCTAAGGTGAAATATTTTTTCATGCTTTGTTGAACAAGATTATGGATTAGACTGTAAAACTATGTGACTCATCTCACCCTTCGTTTTTCTTATTAAGAATGATACTGAAGAAAAGTGCAAATGAAAATGCCAGGTCTGTCATAAATAATGTAAAAATGACAGCCAGGAGAGGTCTCCAAGACCCTCTTTCTATGCAAAGACATGGAAGAGAAATCAGTTTTGGAGGGCTGGGCCTATAGCTTGTGCAAAGTTTTATCATCCTTTTGACTTTATTGCATTTAAATGCTTATCGCATCCATGTATCTAGTCCAAATATATCATTTTTACCTTTTATTTTGGAGGAATGTAAATTATCATTCTTCACTCTTTAGAAAGGAATTAAGCATTTGGCTTATAGTTCCTATACTTAGTTGATTCTATCAATGTATTTAATCTCTGTAATATTTCCATAAGCAATGCTATATCCAGAGTGCAATTAAACTAGTAATTCTTTGCTCAGTGTTCTGTCAGGAAGCTACTTTTTAAAGAAAAAACATCTCAAAAAAGAAAAACAATAGTGTGCCAGCAGTAAAAAATTAAATACTTGGCAGTTTTTCAGCACACAATATATAATGCTGTTGATAAGCAGTCAGGTCTGTTGCAGTTGATAGTGTGAAAGAACAGAATTGTGTTGCCAGTTAAAAACATCTGATTTCAAGGGCATGCTCAAATACCAGCCTAGTGATAGGGATGAAGAAAGAATGTATCATACATGGGATTCGAAGTACCAAAAACCTTGAATTTAATGTCTGTGCCTGTTACTATATGTAGTGGAAAACTAATGAAAACAAACATTTCTTCTGTCTTTTTTTTTTTTTGTTAAGGAGGAGAATCTTACTGGGGAAAACCTTTCAAAGATGAATTTAAGCCCAACTTGTCCCACACAGGACGTGGTGTTCTTAGTATGGCAAATTCAGGACCCAACACAAACAAATCACAGTTGTAAGTAGTCACTTGCTTGTTGTGTTTTATTGTTTCCCTCTAGACATTGTGTCTTACTCTATTAAGAAAACAAATGACATTTTACAAGCTACTCTTTAAAGTTCAGTCAAGTGAAATATTCTGTCGAGTGCTGCATATTGAAGTCACAGTAGCTACAGCTGCTGGTCCCCAATCTTAGAGCAAAGAGAAGCACAGCAGGAAGACCTGTGGGTTTATTATAGCATCATTAATTTGTCTTTTCTGATTTTATGATTTGAAGGTTTTGTTCATTTTTGTCAGTGTCCCCCCAGTGTTGTTCCTGTGAGATCATCCCACCTCTTCACTCTTGAAATTTAGCCCCATACTGAGCTTTCTGAAAGCTTAATGAAATGAAACAAACACTCAATGGAAATGTTGTTTCTTTTACTCACATGATTTTAAACAAATGGGGATTCTTCTGCACTGCTGAAATGTGCAGAACCCAGACATGGCAGTGTGCAGAATCTGGAATTAAGAATGAAATGTTTTTCCATGTACAAAAGCAGAATGAGGACTACAATAAGGGGAAAATGAATGAAGCAAGAAGAACAACAAATGAAATTTCAAGATATTGAAGCAGTCATAACCTTCTTTGAGCATAACATTAATACGGGTGTTTGCCTGAAGTCTTTTGAAAATGTTCTGTGTCACTTTGAGCCAAATATTTATTAGTTGCTCTCTAAGTACTGCAATACAAAAGAAATTATACTTTTATTGGGAGCCCCAGGAAAGATAGTGTATGTGCGCATACAGTACCGTGCATTGGGACTAGGGGGAAAGGAAGGGAGGGGGTTCTTGGTGTTGGTCTTTATGATGCTAAGAATTATTATGGCTTGTAAACTATGCAGTAGTGTGGTTAGCTTTAATTAAATGCAAGTGCTTGTCTCAGGGCCTTTAATAGGCTTACTCACATACTTAAGGCTAAGTGAATGTTGGGCAGCTTGCAGGATTGAGTTGCTGTAGAGCTTATTTTGGATTTGGATGTTATTGCCAGAACTCAGGTGCTAAATTAGGGGAGAGTAGAGGCTTCTTCTTTTTTTTAAAGGGGGATTCTAGAAACAGAAGTTAAAGAGGCAGTTCATGAGCTATGTGCCATATTGAGTCACATCATCTGCTCCTGTAAATGTAATCATATGTTTCCCTAAAATTTGCAAATTAAATATGATATTCCTTTATATGTGAAGTCCTTGAGAGGCTCCACCTGCCTATATTTGTAAAGCTTCCTAGGCCATGTTTAGGCACTTCTGGCAACTGTTGTGACCTTAGGAACTGGGTGAATAGCTTTCACAGTAGGTGATAGGCAACTGCAATGCAGAGTGAGCCAGGTCCCCTGTGTAGGGTGTGCTCAAATAATATTCAGGAATTCTCCTCCAGGATCATCCTGAGTTATGTTAATTCCATTGTCCTTAGTTCTATTTGACTGCAGTGACGGATGAGAAACATTCTCTCTATATTTGCTACTGCTCAGATGTTTTTTATTACAACACTACATAACAGATCACTTGATAATCTTTAAGTACTGGCTATCTGAGGATAAAGTGGTGCAAAGAACCCATGCAAAAGGCTCAGTTGTAATGTTTGCCCTGTGTAGGAGTTGGCATTCTGCATAGCATCTCAAAGCTTTCCTAGGGCAAGCTATGTCTAAATAGATTTTCTGGCAGATTGCAGCCCCTCCTATTTGCAATCCTATAACTTCCTGAGGCAGTTGCTTATATGGAAAAGTGCTTTTGGAATGCTTATATATTTTTAGCTGTCTCTAATGTAGTGAAACAGATGGAGACAGGGAAGAGAGCCAGCACTCCATGTCCAGCCAAGATGGGCCATCCTAGTCTGCAGACCACAGTGTGGAAACCTCTGTCTCATATGCTTGTAGTCCAAGTCTTCCAAAGAAGCATTAAGCTTTAGAGAAAAGTTTTAGAGTCAAAGTTGCTTTGGATTGGGTGTTTTAGTTCCCACATTTTAGGTGTAAAAATACAAACCCCAAAATTAAAAGTCTAATGAATTAAAAATTATTAAAAATCCACATTTCACAGGTTTTCATTATTTTTGACTCTTGGAAATATTCTTCTGCTGTGTTTGTGTCCAAAGCACAGATTTGCAGTGATCAAAGAAGTGGATCACCGACAGGCCAATGTAATGGAAGAGAAATGCAAAAAGTAAATATTCTGAAAGATAAAAGTTTACACTGGCAGGGACTGTTGTGTTATACAACTGTATTCACTGGATAGAAGCTTCCAATCACGCACAAGAAATGTACTTCTCAGGCAGGATGCACGTCTCCTTGTCCTGCATGAGCTTCCCAGGGCCTGTCTGGCCAAGAAGGCAAATGCTCAGCTTAATTTTGGAGCTTGTGCAAGTCACCATGCCTGGAGTACTGTTTAGAGATGTTAGTAAGGTGTAAAAAGGAGAAGTCAAAACTCCAGAATCCAAGGCAATATCCACAAAACAGAGGAGTTAAAGGATGTTTGGCCAGCAGGCCTCCTGTAGAGGAGTCAGAAAGGGAGAGGGGCTTGTCTTGTCTCAGAGAGCTTTTGCATATGTAAAAGAACATTTTTATGATTTTAAGCATTACTGGCTGTTGTTGAGTGTCAGTGAGATAATATGCTGTTACATCTTTATTCCTTCCAGCTTCATCACATTCCGCTCTTGTGTGTATCTGGACAAGAAACATACAGTTTTTGGAAGGTAAGTGAACGATATTATGAACAGCAGTATAGCAGACATGCACTCATGTGTGTCTGAAACCTTAAGAAAAGAATCTAGTGACCCTTGCAGTTGAACTGAAGCGTACTCATAGCTCTCAATCCAGTTCTGCTGGTCACAAGCAGATGGCCAACATTGCATCAGTGTCAGTCATCAGACTCTGCCTTTTTTTCCTCCTTCTACCACTGTAAGTTGCTTTACTTCCCTTCTGTGGGTGGCCCTCCAGGGAGTCATGAACAAAGTAATCATCATCCTGTAACCAGCCATGTTAATATCTGTGCATGCTAATTGCTGGGACACAAGAGATTACCTCTTCAACACTGCTTTCATCCTCTTATGAGCTATAAACCAGGAAATTAGTCATGACCGGGCTGCTGTTCATCATTGCATAGAACATAGAGCTTCCACATAGGTTAGGTCTTTTGGCCCCTTTTATTTTATTCTGTTCTTCTGAGTTTTTTTATTCCTGACTGTTATCAGGAGTATAAAATCTGTATGTTTATGTGCATGTGCATATATGCTTACATATTTATGTGTGTAAATATATAAAGATATTACCAATGCCAAGACAGCAAGGGAACTTCATTCTTTGTAAAAAGGAGTCTCTTCTAAAAGTCTTTTCCAGTCAAGCCCTCACATGATAAAGATCAAGGTATTTATTACAGAGGAGATCACAAAAGCTTTATGTTACAGTTTGTTCTTTGCTTCCTCTGCTGCTGGCACATGGTATTTACCAAGTCATGCATAGCTGTTCTAACAAATGCCTCCATGCAAATGGAAGGAAGAAGAATTATACTAACCTGCTTCATTGGTAGGTCCCAGGGATTTTACAATCTTTTTAAAGTGAAGATTTCATAATTCTTTTCATAGTTTTACCTGTTTGAAAGGCAGCAGTTCAAATTAAATGCATGTGCTGTTTACTTTGATTGGATGTCATACAATTGCACTGTACAATGAAAGTGATATATTTAATCCATCTTCTCTGTCTTAGAGTTCTTGAGGCAGAATATGGCTTCATTTTAAACAATTACTTTAGTGCTATTAGTTACAGTACTTATTCTTCAATAATTGTACCCTATGAAATACAGTCCTTTTTCCTTTTTTAGGTCTGTCCTAGAAAAATTTGAAGTTCCCTATCATTTGATGAAAGCAGATAAACAAAGCAAATTCTAATACTGAAGGCTGAGAGCAAGTATATTCTTGGAGGGGTTACATTACCTGTATCCTAAGACTATTTCACTTAAGCTACAAATTGAGTCCTCCTTGCAAAAATCCCATTAAATCCCATATGGTAATGCTGTTAACCTGAGTTTGCCACCTCATCAAATAGTATTTAGGTTAGGACAGCTCAGCTGAAAATGTGACTGTTCTTCAATCCTGGATGCAGCCTGGCTTCAGTGAGCAGGCATTCTGTTTAGTCCTTCAGTATCTTTGCATTCCCTGATATCCTCCAGTTTTATCATAATTCACCAGGAAAGAGTAAGAGGAGCTCAGCTTCTTGTGGTGCAGGGGGTGGGCTCCTAAAAACCATGCATTACATTTCAAGGAGCTCAAATGATGTTTCACAATGTGCATTGTCCTTTAGAGAGCTATTACTTCAGTCCAAGTAAATATGGTTATGTGTATATAGCAGAGATTTGTGCAGTTTTAGCAAAGACTGTCTTAATCTTTTTAATTAAAGGACAATTAATTTAATTGTCCTTGCTACTACAGGCATCTGAACTTAGTTGCTGGAGTAAAGAAGTGGTGCTGCTTTCTCAGCACTGCAAATATTCATAGCTGAAATACAAAGGAAAATCTTCATAAGAATGTTGATGTAGAATCATATTTGGCTTCCTGCGTGAGCACTGAGTGACATCTTCATATGAACACAGCCAAGGTGAATTTTACTCTGGATTCTCTTGCATGTAAATTCAAAGAATTTAAAAAATGAAAATGCTGGGCTAGATGCATTCCGGTCACTATATTAATCTAAAAATTGAATACTTGAATAAATTAATTTACCTACAAATTTAATACAAAAGGCTGCTGTGTGCAGCTCTTAAGATCTATATCCTGTCATCAGAATCCTTCAGCTCTTTTTACCTGCATTTGTTTTTAAAAACCATAAAAGCCAAAAGATTCCAGAGATTGTATCTGTAGTGGAACTCCAGCTCCAGTTTGCTATTTTAGATCCTGGGTGTTTCCAGGATTTGGTGACTGTATCTGATCTTAGACTGTATAGCACAATAATATCTGGGAAGCATATCTAGGGATAATATCTACACGGAAGAATACAGTGAACCCATGAAATCATAATTCTTTGTTTCCATGAATGTTAAATTGGATTGTCTTAATTGAATGCTTACTGGCCTGTTGTGACTTTCATATATAGATTTGAGGATTATAAAAAACAAATTCTCTGGTCTCAACTGTACTCTCAGCTATTTCTATGGAATTCTGGTTCATGTTAGTGAGTGTTGCATCGGTATCTTTGAGAGCAGAATTCGACCTGTTTGTAATTTGTGTAGAACTTTTCAGCAGGCTTTCCATACTTCAGAGAACAAAGAGTGAAAGAACAGCCATTCCCCACCCCTTTCTTTTCTTTTGTCCTGTGTGGAATAGCACATTGAAAAGTTCCTTCTCTGGAGTTGCATCTTATTCATGTCCCCACTAGTTTGAAACACAGTTTTTGCATAGCAACAGCTATTAATGTTGGATGTTTGGCTGTTAAGCATGTTTGGAAAACACACCAGCTGCAGGCAGTGGGACTATGAAAAGTGGCACGTGTCTGGCTTGATGCACTGGAATTTTCAAGTCTCAGGAGAAGAGACTGGAGGACAGGGGAGGCATCTTGTCATGGTGGTGCTGCACACCATGGTAGTAATGAGGACAGATGCTACTGAAAATAAGAGGTAATTTGGCATGTATGGGGAGAAAAACCAAAGGCAATGAGAGAAGAATGCATTCCCTTGGAGGTGTGTTGCAGGCTGCACGGATTTCCTGCTCCAGCAGAGCTGCCTAGATTAAATTAGTAATTACCATTTCTCCTAATTACCATTTCTCCTAACTTAGAGAATGCTGTAATTAATGTGAAAACTAACTGGTGGCTTTTCTTGGCTTCTAGCTTGCTGGTAGAAGGTTTAATTTAGAAACTCAAATGATGTAAACCAACCAACATGCATTTGCTCTGCACAGAGTGGATGAGAAGCATTTGCAGGGGACTGCTGCTGTCGTGGGCTGTGTGCGTGGGCTCTCCCTCTTACCCATGTTATAACTGGGAGTTCAACTGTTGTGTGAGCTACATGAGCTGCAGGGATGTTACAGCCCAAACACCAGTGTCAGCTCACATTCCGGTCTGGTGGGCTTTATGAGATTTAGATGCAAGCACATCTCATCCATGTTGTAATTACATTTTCTGTTACTCCAATGTTCTCATCCACAGCTCCTTGGATGAGAGACCTGGTACATTTGCCCTTTGTAAGCAGAAATAGAAACATAATCTCTGCCCCAGAGAGTGTGTAAGTGCAAAATAGACTGTATATAGATGGAGGAAAGTTGTGACAGTGACCCCTTTCAGCCTACTTTCCACTGACAGTTTGCACTTCAGAACCAAGGAAAAAGAAATCCCCAGGAAAAATAGAATAAATGGCTTTGTGAATGTTTTGGGAGAGCCTGTTCCAGAGCTAAAGGGACACATGAAAAAAGTATGTTTAAAATAATAGTGGAAGATAATTGAGCTATGCTAATCAACAGGAGGAGAGAAATGCTGTCTCAGTTTGGGGTGAGATTTAGGACAAGCAGAGCATGGTGGGCTTATAAGTGAGGGCAGATGGCAGGTATGTGATGTGATAAAAAGAAAGACAATAGAGGGAGCGGAGAGAAAAGTAGCAAAGCTGGAAATTATCTGCATCAGTTCTGTGTGTATATTAGGGAATTGTTTGTGTTTGTCAAGAACTGAGAAAAGGATGTAGCATCTGATACAGGAGATGAGTATATGGAGGACGGTTTTCCCCTTTGTACATGGCTGCATATATCTGCTTACACAGACAATTTTTAACCATCTCTTGAGGTTTCTGCCACTCATTCTTCAATTCTCTTGGTCCTGGAAATAATGAACAAGGTACTTTGGGAAACCACAGACCTGGTCACATTGGAGGCACTTGTTAAGTAGCTGATGTCAAGCTTAGCTTTCTCTTCCCTCCTGCACTTGCCAGATGCTTCTGTTGAAGAATTTTCTTTCTTTGGATAGTTATCACTCTGTATTAAGTATTCCTTAACATGTTTATTGCTTTCTACAGTGATTCTGTAGAACAGGGCAATGAAAGTAACTCTTGTCCTCTAAAGTAATTAGCTACCTAAAACAAGTACCAGGCATTATTCAGTTACCCAGGTACAGTTAAATAATGCACAGTATGTTTCCACTTGTATCATTCGCTATATGATTTGAATCCATGAACCCCAGTGGCTTCTAAGCGGGGAAATTCATGTTCCTGTTGCTCTTCTGCAACTCATCTGAAGAATGGAGAAATTATGTGACAGCAGAAAGGCAGATTCTCTTGTTGAATCAGTGCAGGGAGCCTGACCTAATTTTGCACTGCAGAGTCTGCTCCCCAGACACCAGAGAAGAGTGAACAGCAAGGTGGGAAAATAAACCAGGGCTCCCTGAGGAAGCCTTGGCTGTGGTGTCCTGTAGCACAGGAGGACCGAGCTGTTGGAGCTGCACCAGGGCTGCTATTGTTTCCAGAACAGTTGTGTGATCTCTGAAGAGGAACCTGTGCCAAAGCAGAGAAGTCCTTACTGTTCATCTGTTCATCTGTTGAGTCTAGCTTCAAAATGCTTTTTTCCAAGTTGTTTTATTTTTTCAGTGCCCATCGTTACTGTGTCTTGCCTGCTAGATTAAGCCCTTACGAGAGATTGAGATGTTTTGGCTGCATCCTTGTTACAAGTTCGAATTGCTCCCTTTTCAGATGGGGTGTGTACATAGGAAACATTTTGTCCTGAGTGTACATGTTTAGACATGTCTATATTGTTCCCTCTGTGTGTGTATATAAATGTATGCACTCCTTTTTATAAAAATAACCTTGAGGGCAGAATGTGTTTACAAAACAACAATGTTTCTTTCTGGCTTCTGCATCTAGTTTAAAGCCTTTTTCTAAGCTAAAAAAGTCCAGACATTGTTCTTCTATCATCTTCTGACCAGGAAACTCTATCGTCTTGGACCACTGCCATCCCCAGCATTGCATAAGGCTTAATTCCTATAATTTTTCTAAACAGAACTATGAGAAATAGGAAGTCCATTAGTGAATGTCTGCAAGACTGCAAGGGAGCTGCAGTTTTCTTGGGGAGCAGCAGTAACTAATGTACAGTGAGACTTATATTGGCATATTGCAAATAGGTAGAGCTTGCTCCAGATACTTCACTTACACTTCATGTGAAGACATTGGCAGTGGTTATGAAGCAGGGTTGCTGTTTGCATAAAGGAGTCTTAACAGGAAGTAAGATTTTAAATAACGTCTCTAAATTTGAAATGCAAAGGTTTCCAGTGCTAACTTTGCTCAGTTTTTAAGAACAGAATTGCACAAGTAAGGGTACATTTTTGTTTCATTACCCTGCTAACAGAAAAAGCCTAAATGTTACCTTGTCGTCCATGCTTAAATGTAATGCAACATTTGTCAAGCTCCTCTAAAAATACAACCAACTGTCTCAGGGATGCTGAGCTAAATATATAGTTGAGATCATCGTTTCTCTGTTCAGCATCTACTGGAAGCACACAACAAACCCTGGGTTTCACTGTTGTTCTAATGTAAATGGTATCTTGAAGGTATCATCTTTTTCTCTGTTGGTGGTCATCTGAACATCTGTTTAAACCTCACTTAGTCAATTTAGGACAAAGCATGTGTGGCACCTTATGAAAGGAACAGAGCCAGAAACAGTGGGAAAAAGGTTAAGCTTGTTTCTGCCCTTCTCTCTTCTCTTTCCCACTGCATTCCCAGCTCAGCACAAGTGATGTTGTGTGAGAAAGGCTAACGCCATGTGAACTGCTGCTGTCTGGGTAATGCATTTAGCACATGTGAAGAGTGTAAAGGGATATATATTAGCCTAAATTTCTGGAGTTTGCATTTTGTTTCAATGAAAATGATGTACAGAGTTCCTTATGCTGAGACTCCTGTTTATTCATAGGACAGATTTTATCTCTTTTTGCTCAAAGTTAGTGAATATTACAATAATAATTTAGTAGTGGCACTCTCTTTAGAAGGTTTTCTAGATGCTTTAATGTACTGACCTGATAGTCTTTTCTTCATATAACTTGTCTGGGCTTTTTTCTTGACCAAATGTCCATTATCTTTTCTTCTTATACCCAGAATTTGTTGTAGGACAGGCAAAGAATCCCCAAAACTACTCCAGCATGTTGGTTTCCTCATTGTGTGAGGAGCAATTGCTGTAACAGATGCCAGTGCATGGGCTTAGACACATTATATCTCATCGAACTGATTTTAGTGCTGCAATGTAACATCATGAGATTGGACAGTAACAACATGTAATGCTTCAAGAGCCTGCAGGCACCTTGTATCTCTACTTAGATAAATCAGAGGAAAGCTTGCAAAATCCTTAACAGCTTGAGACCTTAAGTTGGGATATTCCTGCTCTTTTTTCATCCAGCCATGAGTGCCCTGCTCAGTGTATAGTTCAGCTTTTACTGGACAGGTGATGTTTGCAATCAGATCTTGTCCTTTTTGGGTTTTATTTTTACTGATGAAACATCAGCTTCAGCTGGGCCTGATCCTTGACAAAGCTTCCGAGTGCTCCCTAAACAGAAGTGAATAGTAAGTTATTTCCAGCTCCTCTGGCCAGAGCTCTCTGAGCTGGTGGTTTGCATTCAAATTAATTTTTGGTTTTTATTGGTATAACAGTGTCTAAAACCATAAACCTATATTGAGAATTCACTCTGCTGACACTGTAATATGCATAGAGATACTCTGTGCAAAATGGTATAGAATGCAGGGGTATAAAAGAAAGCAATTTTCCATTTGAGAGACAAGAAGCTAAGAAGAAAAGAGAATGACACACTGCAGGCCAACACCGTTGTCTTCTTCCCCCTTAGCCCTTTATAATCATGTCAAAATAGACCATTTAGGTCATTTACCTATAACCTGTGAATACCATGTCTGTCACAGCCTTTTAAAATGTACAAGTGGCAAAGTATTCCCAATAAGGTTTAATTACCATAGTGACTGAAGGTTTTGAGCATCACCAAAATGCATTAGGGTCTAGCTATGTGCTCCTTAAAATGGTGGCTCCTGCCCTTGATGCTAACTCCTGGTCCCAAACTCCTCTGGCTCCAGGAGCAGGTTTTGAGAATTATGGCTGCTTCTCATTGTCCCACAGCCATTAATATGGGCTGTATTTTTGGTTTCTGGCCATGTGGCTTGGCTCTATTAAAACAGATGTTGTCCAGCTACAGACTGCTTTTCTAAGAGATCTGGATTGCTTGGCATCAGTGGCCTGTCTTTGTCTTTATTTACAGTTCTTCTAAGTATAGCTGTTTTCAAATTTAATTGTGGATGATGATGTAGGTAAAGTGTTAAATACCCTGGGACCAGGATCTGATCCCAGCAGGACCCCTCTGGAAACGTACTGACTCAGTGGTTCCTAGTCAGAATTAGATTTTGACACCTGTCAGCACATTTGTTTGTTTAATGTGTGCTGGGTTAACTTCTTATCGTCCTCGTTTCTCAGTCAATGTATCTGCTGCCTTCCAGCAGTCTGTTCCATGGACACTGTTATCCCTGTTAACCACATCTGTCGTCTCAAAGATAGAAGGTTGTTTGACAGACTGTTTTCCACAAAACGTTGTTGATTGCCATTACTTATTTCCCTTCTTTCTTAATCATGTCCTGTCTCTGCTATTCCATTATTTTGCTAGGATAGATAACACGCTTATAATAATGTGGGTCACCGCATTTATCCTTTCCAAATATCCTCTTCTGGAACTTCCCCATTGTTCCACACTTTTTAAAAAAATGAACATTAAATGGGCCAGAAGGTCTTCAGCCTTTCTTAAACATTTCCAAGCAAGTATTTGCATATGTTGACTTGAAAAACAAGAGGCCAAGGATCTGATGTCCTCCTAAACAAAAACTGCAGCGGAAAAGTCCCAGTGTTATCTTGTGGCTGTGACTTGATGTGCTGCTGCATTCCCAGAGCCCTCACAAGCTCATGGTCATGGTGTGCTTTAGAGCAATCCTGTACTTTCTGTGGTAGTGGTGTTCTTACAGGCAGCTCTGTCACTGCTCCCCAGTAGTGCCAGTTACAGTTCCCTTTCTTGCTAGTGACATTCTTCAGTTTGATACACAATTTGAAAAAAAAAGAAACCTAACAAGTAAAATAATCAGAAGTTAATGATAATATTTGCTTTCTTGAGTGAGTCTGTTGGTTTGTTTTTCAAAGCTCATGGAAGTAACCAGTCTATGGACGTAGCATTAGCAAGTGAACCCATTTTGAAAGGGGTGTGTGTCTTGCAGAGATGGCTGTCCATGGTCACTTGTCCTCTGTTTGTGTGGCTACCAGGTTTTTTGACAATGCTGCTAGGGTAGTGGATATATTAGATGTAAGGGTGCAGGAATATTCTGAGTGTGTTGTGACAGCTGGAAATTGTATCCTTCCTCTTTTAGGGTGGTTGGTGGCTTTGAGACTCTGACTGCTATGGAAAATGTGGAAAGTGACCCCAAAACAGACCGTCCCAAGGTACATGTGAAGCGCCAGGGGCTGTGCAGGAGGGAGCAAACCCATACAGCCTTGTGTAGCAGTGCAGCTCACCCCACTGGTCGTTCCCTGAAAACCAGACTTGGGGGAGATGGTATAACTTAACCAGCAGACTGAATTGCTCTTCTTCTCTTCTGCTCCCAGGAGGAAATACGAATTCAGACAACAACCGTTTTTGTTGATCCGTATGAAGAAGCAGATGCCCAGGTGAGGATAGTTGGTTAGCTGGTTTTCTTGAAAGGACAAAGCTGTTCTTTGGAGAACTTTGTAACTAAATGCCTTTTCTTTGAACATGGCCAGCCCCCTGGCCCATATGGTTGCAAGCTAAGATTAAACAGCTGCCGTTCAGCATTGTCTTGTGTGCCAGATTATTTTAGTAGAGAGGGAATGGCACAGCTCCCAGTCCATCATGCTTCCAGTGGTTTCCTTTCAAAATGTCCTTACTAGCTATCAGTAGCTGCAGGTGAGAAGAGAGGAGTTTTGTTATAATGGCTGCAGACAGCCTGTTTGTAGTGGCCCTTGAAGTCTGTCTCCAAAGCCTGCCTTGTAATCACAGTGGTGCTGATTGCTGGTTTAGAGTGCTTTAAAGCTTCAAAGAACTGTAGGCATTTTCTCTCATTAGCTCATTCAACAGATTGAACTCCTTGTTTCCCACAGGTTGCTGCTGAAAGAGAGAAGGTGCAGCTAGAAGAAGCAGCAGCCAAAGCAAAAGCTGAAGTGGTCCCACCAAAGAAAGAGGTCCAGGCTCCTAAAACTTACCGGCAGGGGATTGGAAAATACATTAACATGGCTGCAGCGTGAGTACCCTGCCCATCTAATCTTTGTTGAGTGTTTTAATTGCCTTTCCTGCTGGACACTGACCTTGTCCAGTGCCATTGCTTAGATATTTGGTTTGTAGCAGCAGGCTTTGCAAAGACACTTCCATACAGTCCTAACGTTCAAGAGTTCCCTCCTGACCCTCTTCAAGATTACAAGTTAATTTTAGCACTTGAATGTGACCAAGTTGGTCTTTAACAGCATTTGTTGACTTCAGAACTGTAGATACATTTCCACAATTCAGAAGGCCTTGAGGAACTGTAGTGTGTCACTTCCTACACCATCTTTTACTCTCTTCCTCTTCTGCAGTTACTCGTGAAGGCCACGGTCCCACAGATGTTTCTCTTTTTAGCAGCTCCTTCCCTGCACAAAGTAGTTGCCTTAAACCTGTATCAGCCTGCTGATCTGGTTCCCTGTTCAGCTGCACAAACAGTTGTACCAGCACAACTGAAGTGGTCGGAAAGGGGAGCAGGTTCCCAGGCTTGCTGTGGGAGCACAGGACATCTGGCAGGTAGCTCCAGGGTACCCAGCTGGTTGTACAGGCTTGTCCTAAAGCATCCTCTCCCAGACACCCTTTGTACGCCCTTTGGGATTGGCAGCATCACTTGCTTTCCTAAGGAAAATGCAGAATCTGCCTGAGCAGCAGCTTAGCATGAGTTTTGGAACAGTTAAAATGAATGCCTTCCACTTGATTTTAGCAGAGTTCTCTAAAAGCATTTACAGCATGCTTTTGTCTATCTGCTGCATTGAGGTGTGCATTTAAGTGTGCACAGACCTGGACAGCTATTTAATCAGCTTGTGTGTGCTTCTGTGATTTACAGGCATTTGCACGACTGTAAGAACAAAAATATGTTAGCCCATGTGGGTCAGTAAAATGTTTCAGTTACAGAATACTGCTTTTTCCTTAAAATGTTATGTTCAGCTTAAAACTGCTGCCATTCTGCAGTGTATTTACAGAGGAAACCCAGGCAGAGTTTGCAGCCATGTGGAAAGGACCAAGTTGTGTAGAAATGAGTTTTCATTCCTAGTCCTTCACTCATTGCAGCCTGCCTTGGGAGTCTGATCCATAGCAGCCCTTTGGCAGGTTCAGGGTTTTTAGTTCTCCCTGTTGGCTACTGATACCTGACAATAAAACCACAGTATGGGAGCTGGCCCCATAGTGTTTCCATGGGTTTGCAAACTCTGCTTGAGACAGGCTGAGGATAGCAGCAGCGACTGCAACAAGCTGTGCTCAAGAAACAGGAAAGGGTCTGAAAAGTTTGTCCAGCTGCTTTACACCTAATTCCCCACCTAAATTACACCTAAATCCTTTTGCTGCCACAAATGCAGGTGAGAAGGTGGGGTGAGAACTTGTGGCTCACATTTTCATTGTGGCTGTGCTAAAAAAGTACAGCTATTAAATCTTCAGCTCTGGCCTGGAGAACTTGAATGCATTCCTGGAGGTGTTCAAAGCCTTACCCAAACCATCCCCATGGAGCTTTCACTCCTCTCTA
The DNA here is from genome assembly GCF_012275295.1 of Melopsittacus undulatus. NCBI lineage: Eukaryota > Metazoa > Chordata > Aves > Psittaciformes > Psittaculidae > Melopsittacus > Melopsittacus undulatus. The sequence continues at coordinate 14,333,191 of NC_047538.1, read as the reverse complement.
ACTGATAAGGGGTGAGCTGGCTCCAGTATAGCTGATGCTGGGAGAGGAAAGGCATCCACTAAATAGTCCCTGAAAGTTGTTTTCATTTTGGCTCCAGGAAGCGCAGCATGGAAGATGAGGGGCCCTCAACCAGCACAGCTGTGAAGAAAGAGAAGAAGAGCACAGGCTTCGGGGACTTCAGCTCCTGGTAGCAGCGTGGGGAGCCTAGCACTGGAGCAGCACAGCAGAAAAAGAAAAGGCGGCTTCCCACTTGTCCCCAAAGAGCCCAAAAGACAGTCTGTCCTGGGGAGGGAAGGCACCAGCCTGCACTTCCACTGGCGAAGAAAACTGTTGCTTTGTTAAGGCTGGTTAATGTGGCTTTGTTTTCTAGGGAGCGGCATTCCCCACACTGCATCTTCCTCGAAGGCCTTTTTGTTGTTGTTTTGCTAAGCGGGGAGCAGGCAGCCCAGCTCTGCAGGGGATTAGCTGGAGCCTTTCTCTGCCTCGCTGGCAGCAGACCAGGCAGAGCCCAGCCTCACAGGACACTACTTCAGTGAACTACGTTGGTGAAAGAGCTCCTTTTACAGGTAATCATTTCCAGACAAGCCAAGTGTGCCAAAGGAAGGGATGAATTAATGTTCCGGGGAAGTGCCTGTGCTGCTGTAGTGCTCTGCAGAGGGGAGGAGAGGGCTCCAGCCTGTCCTGCCCTTCCCTTCCAGCTGCCTTCTGCTAGTTCTTAACCAGGACCAATTTTACCTCTTGCTGTTGGCAGGGCTGCCAGGATCCTGGCTTGGCTGACTGCTGTCAGTCTGCATAAAGCCTCGCTCACTCCAAAATGAGCTCTGTCTGTACCCATTTAAGATTCTGACAGCCTGGGAAGCAGCAAATCTAGGTGGGGAGCCTGGGATACCTGCACCACTTGTTTCACCCAGTGGCTGGCCTTCCCTGCACCACTGGGCCACCAGAGGGGCCAGGATGCAAGCTTCAAACCTGCACTTGGGTCCCAGAAACTACAGCCTTTAGAAACTGAGCAGGAATAGAAACATTTTCTTTGTTCTTTCATGTTTTTCCAACCATCCCTGGAGCCTGCTCCTTGCAGGGGAACACACACCATAGTCTGCCCTGACATCAGTCTTCCCAGCATTAAGGGAAAACCGTATAATACAGCTGACAGGCAGGTATTTCCACTGCATACCCACAAATTATTAGGAAGCTTAATAAAGGCCTTATGGAGTAGAGATATATCAGCCTGTGGAGTTTTAATCCAAAAACTTATGTGTGTAACCATCACCTAGATATGGCAGGTGGGACCCTGAACATTACTTTTCAGTTCATCTTAGAAATACCCTCCCTACCTCTCTATGTGGCTGAGGAGATAGTTTTGTAATCAGCTTTGTAACAAGACATTTCTACCGGTGGATTCCTGTTTGAAGAGAAGACTCCATTTATATGAAATTGCTGTAAAAACTTTTGGTAAAATGTTTTGCATTAAATGCTTTTATTTTCTTTTGAGTGCTTGCCTTTGACTGTTCAGCTGTCATTTCCAGGATCATGGCATTGCAGAGCTGGTTGTTGTACAAGGAAGTGATTCATTCCTGCTTTTTAAGATGCTCATGAGGAGCTCTGGGATCTTTGCGGATATGATTACATCTTTGTTAAATCATAGGAAGTTCAAACTAATTTGAAAGAATAATAGGGGGGGTTGTTTTGTAAGATTTTTGCAGCATGTAAGTTTGAAATAACATGTGTTTGATTCCTGGAACAGGGATATGATGGTACTTTCCTCAAGCTGAGTTTCTTGTGCCTTATTGAAACCTCTTGCTTATCCTGAGCTAGCCTTTTCCTCATAAATTGTTGTTGATCCCTTCTACCTAACTTGTGCTTCAGCACATTTTTGAGTCATTAAGTTCACAGTACTGCTAGAGCTGGAATAAGCAGTTCAATGAAATCTCTAAGAGTAAAATGCTTTTTTGTACTAGATTAAAACAGAGATTACTATGAAAGAATTGAGCTTTTGATTACAAGGAAGGCAACAGAGGTGTGGCAAGGACTCCTGTTTCAGCAAGAGTCCTTGTTACAGATTGATATAAGGGATGGTTTCCTTTCACAGCAGCAGGCTGCAGAGATAACTACCCACTTTCCCTTTCTACTCCAGCCTTTTGGCAGCACTCACTGCAGTCCATGAAGGACCACTGCAAGCACAGTGCAGAAGGGACTGCTGCCCTTCCAGGCCCTGCCTTTGCACTGCCTGCTTCATTATGATTTCCCACCAGAACATCAGACACAAAAGAAAGGTTTCCTGGTTTCTAGGAAGGGCTGGGCATAACCCTTTAACCCTTTTACTTTTGTTCTAAGCAGGGGTGAAGCTTGTCTGCCTTGGTTCACTACTCAACCTGAATCCAGTCCTCTGCCTGGCCTGCTGATGCTCCTGCTGTTGTTGATCTCTCCAGGCTGGGAGACACTGGCTGTGGCCTGTCCCTAGGGTGCTGCAGTGGGGTGAGGAGGTCCAGTGTTTTGGCCAAGGCTGTGTGGTGAGTCAGCACCCGGGCTGGGGTTGTTTGAGCCTCACAGGACAACAAGCATCATGGCTCTGCTCAGGCAGGCAGGCACCACAGCAAACTTCAGTTCTGCATTCCCACCTCTGTGCCCCCTCCTGCACCTGCAGTTTTGCAAACTTGGATAATTTTTTGTAACTTCAGCTTTTCTTCCAGTGGGCGGAATCCACAGACGATGTGACACAAGCTCTTCTCTGGCACGTGGGGGAAGATGTTGAGCTGTATTGATGGGGGCACAGGGTGGGTCCGCAGAGAGCATGGCAGTGTGGTGATCACTCATTTATACAAAACCTGGCTCTTTGCAGAGTAGCTTACAGAGCTTCCCCTACCAGAGTCAGGAAAGGGGAGGAAGGAGGCTTTGCTGAAACCTTTTCTGCCTCTTTCATTGCTTGGTTCTCCAGCAAGGACAGAGTGCTAAGGGAATACCCAAACCAGCTCCTGAAGTGGGCAGAGGGACAGGCAGGAATTGTGCAGCCTTCCTACAGAAACTCGCTCCTGGGAGCTGCTGTGCTATTTGTAAGCACATTTTTACATTCTTTGGCTTTGACACATTTCCAGTAAATGTGCTTAGAGAGAAAAAGTAGGATTTTAACCAGAGACTGAAGTAGCTTTTGTCTGGCCTCATCTAGAATAACACCAGCACTCTTTGCATTGCTTCATACCTGAGTCACTTTGCTGAAAGGCAGAGGCACTGGGTAACCACTGAATTCATTGTTTCCTGAGATCTGGCACTGGAGCAGCAAACACCACAAACACAGAACACCCTTGAGAAGGCCATGACGTGCAGTGGGGCTGGCAGCCGTGACTGCTCCTTTCCGCAGAGCCACAGAAGGACATGAGGCTGCAGGAGACTCAGCTTTTCACCTCTGCTTCTCCTGGCATGAAGTCAGCCTGGCTCCCTGAGGACCATAGTATTGTCTGTGTGGGAAACAGCACTGATTGAATAGATGTCAAGCTGAATAGCTGCAACTCTGCTTCCATGTTTACCAAGAGAAAAAGCCCAAAACATTGTTCAGTTCAATTTTGCCTGCTCTCCCCTGGTTTGAATTGCTACAGTCTTAGAGGCAAGAGCTCATACAAGGCTCGTACAAGATGCTTTGCTTCAGCATCACATGGTAGATGATAGTGGTACCCATCTTGTGTCGGGCTGTGAATTGTGAGGACTCAAACTATGTCTCAAAGTCTCCAAGAAAATCCTGCTTCTCCTTGCTCCCTTCAAGACAGGGACCAGGCAGTGAGTGTTCCCCAGAGCCCACCCTTTGCTGTCAGGGCACAGGGTTCAGTGGGGAGGAGTGGAGAAATGCATGCAGAATTCAGTCATTATGGCTCAGCTCAATTCTCATCTGTGCTAAGTTTACTTCTTACTGTGGATTAAAAACCATGCTAATCCCCTGGCCTGTGGTGGAGCCACAGCTATGGCCATGGCCACTGGTGGGAGCGGCTGGCAGATAAACACAGTGCTCAGATGCTGGGTTATAGGTACCAAATAGTGCTGGGATCCCCCCGCCACCCCTTGCCAGCAGTGTTTGGAAGGAACAGGATGCCGGAAGCCTTGTGCCAGGAAGCAGCTTTTATAAGCAGTGGAGGGGATTTGCTGAACACCCCCAAAGTTTCAACACTGTTTGCTTTGGGGAAGGCAAACAAACTAAATCAGACTGCACAGGAAGGAGGCGGGTGGCTGCGGCCCCGGCCAGCAGCACGTTAACACCGCGCAGCACGGCCGGGGAATTCTTGCTTCCTCTCTTTCTTTGGAGTGTTTGTTATCACAGACATAGTGAGGGTTTCACCACCCTGTGCTGGGGCTGTGGGGAAGGGGCTGCAGCCCAGCCTGAGCTCAGAGCGCTGGAGCACAGCCCCTCCACTCCGAGATAGTCACCTCTGCAGCAGTGACATCCAACCCTGACCTGGGTGTCCCCATCCCTGACACACAGGAGGACCAGGACCCCCACTGCAGTGCAAGGCTGTGGCCAGGCTGTGGTGCAGGAAGGACAATGAGGTGGCATCACACCCTCCTGCCCTACTATCCAGAGTCCACCTGTCCATCCCACACAAGCCTTTAGCTCACTGACCTGGCACAGACATGCAGCAGCAACAGGTTTGTTTCTTGGGCCTTAAACTCTGCAGCAAACAACACCCCTAAGAAACCAAAATCCCTGGTGGGGATGGGAGAGGAGAGAGGCTCCCTGTGGTGTCAGCCTTGCTGCTGTGGAAGCCACCATGGCAACTCTGGTCCCTTTCCCACCTCCTGTACATCCCATGGGCAGCCCAGGCAGGTTTGGGAGGTGCCAGATGTGGCCAAGCACAGTGCGTGTGTCCCATGCTGGATACCTCTGTAGGGAGGCAGCAGTAGCTGGTGAGCTGTGGTGCCACAGCACGGCTGTTTACAGCCAAGTGTGTGTGAACAGTGTGGATTAGGATTTTTAAACAAGCAGCACGGTGTGACCACAGGCTGGGGCACCTCATGGCACCATGAGGGACATCTCCACTGAAGGGACCTGTGGCTGTTTGGGATGAACACTGATGTGGCTCTGCAAAGCAGCTCAGTTCTGCTTGTGGCTGGTGGCAGTAGGACCATGAGGAAGAGCTGAGCCCGGGCCACCCTGCAGGGAAGCCGGAGTGAGCCTGGAGGCCTGGCACTGCCTCAGCCCTCGGAGCTCGTCCCTCATGCAGGGCAGGGCACGGGGCTGCTGTGCGGTGGGGGCTGCGCGGCCAGGCCAGCACTGACTCACCCCGAGCTGAGCTCAGGCGCTGCAGCCTGGTGACTTCATCCGCTGGAAATAGCAGCCGGGGAGGAGCGGTCTCTGCCACCGCCGTACCCGTGCACACACACAGGACTCACTGCTGCCCGCACACAGCCCCAGCCACCAGAGCCGGTTCAACCCCAAGGCAGGAGCAACCCTCTGGTCTTGCTCCCAGCCCGGCCACGTGCGGGAGCTGCTCTGCATGGGATAGGATGGGTCCCTCTGCCTGCATGGGGTCAACAGCATCTGCCAGCCTAGTGCTGCCAGCCCTGCAAGGGACAGTCAGGGTGCTGCTGCAGTGACATCAAAGGGTTTCAAGGCCAGAGATGACAGTTTTATCTACTCCCACCAGCACAAACAGTGCAATTTGCACTAAAGCCAGTAATGTTTTTCTGGCTAAAAAGTGTCTTGCAGACTGGCACCGGGCTCTCTACAAAGAGGGAAAATTAATCCTTGCAGTTCCCTGGTAGCAAAGTGAAGCCATCGCAGCAGCCTGCAGTGACTGCAGCAGGTAACAGAGCCCCTCTGCCTGCTCCCTGCCTGCTCCCTGCCTGCGCAGGGTTACCATGGGTGCGCAGAGCCAGGCTTTCTACAGGCACAGCACTGCCAGGGAGCTCCCAGCAATCCCCAAACAGCCCAACCATGGCTCTACCACCAAGGCCAGGGGTGTTTGAGTTCCCACTGGGTCTCCACCCTGATCTTTCCCAAGGGATCAGCACAGGGCCAGGGTGAAGGGCTGACATGGGAACAAGGTGAGTGTCCTGCAGGCACCAGTCCACGTGTTCAGCACAGGGCTGCGCTGCCTGCCTCACATCCCATGGCACATGCAGAAAGGTGCATACAGGCAGGGTGGGTGCCCATCCATCTGTTGCTTGGGGTGGAAGCAACAGAATTTTTAGTCTTGGGGCTGCTGTAATGCCAGAGCTTTGCTCCTGCCGGGCGCTGTTTAAAGGTCAGAGGGGCTGTGGCAGGGCAGCTTGGTGCTCACTGTCCCTTGTCCCTCATGAACTTCTTTGGCCAGATTTGCTTTCAAAACAGGGAAAGAAACCCAACCACCTCTCCCAGGCCCCTCTGCTCCCTCCACTGGGGCTTTTCCCATGTTGCTGGCCCAAGGGGCTGCATCTCTGCAGGGTTTTCCTCTATACAAGGCTCTCTGGGCTGATTGCTTTGGTATCTTCCAGAGTGCAGGGGCACCCTGCCTTGCTGACCATGGGGGGCTGTGCCGGCTGTGCAGGATGTGGCCACTGCAGCAGCCCTTCACTGGCTGCTGCAGGACAGGCAGGTGGGAGCTGCTGCTGCCAGTGTGATGCCTTAACTGTGGTGAGAAAAAGCTGTCCCAAGCCCCACGTTCCCTGGCTGGGCCATGCCTGTGGGAAGCTTTGGGGATTAAAGCATCTCTTCAGGCAGGTTGGGTCCCTGGTGGGGTTGTGAAAGGCAGAGCGGGCACAGAGGGCTCCAGGGAGGGCTGGGATGGATCTGTCTGCCCAAGGGAGGAGGAAGCAGTGGGGATGGACTTGTACCCATGGGGCTGTGCACAGGGCAGCTTCCCAGGCCCCTCTGCGGTTCCTGACGTCAGGGAGAGGCCAATTTTTCCCTTTTACACAGAAAGAAAGGCTGCTCTGCAGGCACAGCAGGCTGCATTTGACAGCTCATAACCTAATGGCTTTTAAAAAACAGCCACAGCCTGTTCTAAATGCTGGTCGAGGTCTCCTCTACCCTCCCCTCCCATATTGGAAAGCCTCCTGAGCTCTCACTTTGCTGATATTAGATACTTTCTCTAATCTTTGGCCTTCATTTATTAATGGCCAATTATATCTATTTGCTTTTGTGCCAGCATTGTCCTTTAGCTTGAATAGCATTTTTCCCTCCCTAATGCTTGCTTCCCACTGCTATTTATAGACAGCAATTGTATCCCCCCGCAGCCGCTGTTTTGCTTGGCCACACAAGCTGCGTGCCTCCAGCCTCCTCCTAATGGCCCCATCATGCTCCTGCCTCCCCCAGTGTCCCTCCCTTGAGCACAGGGGCTTCAGGTGGGCACCCCCTTGTCTTGCGAAGCCAGCTGGGAGGCTGGGATGCTTTGGGTCAGGAAGCCGGTGCAGAGAGCCACAAGCCTCCAGAGAGCAAAGGTAGGGGCTGCTCCAGGCTCCCATTTGGCTTTCCCATCCCTCTTACCCCCTTGCTTTGGGGTGAGGGTGAGTGCCTGGCAGTGTGGCCCACCAAGGCAGCGCAGGGAGCAGCATGATTTCTATCTGTGCTTTCATCCTGGGATAAAAGGGATGACAGAAAACATTTGTTTTTATGATAAAAGCAATTGACCTGGGAGGAATCTGCCTTGCCAGGGCAGCCTGCAGCAAATTGTGGAGATAAGGCACTGACACGCAGCAAGCGCCAAGAGCTTCCAAGAGCAGCTGCAGAGCAAATCCCTCCCCACGTGGAAGAAAACCCGCTTTAGGCTTCCATGGGTGCTCCCGAGCCCGGACAATGCAGCCGGTGACAATTAGAGTGGGGTTTGCTAAGGCTGGGAAGAGCTGGTGAGCAGGACACTGTTTATTTCTATAATGAACGGCCAGATTTTTTATTACAGACATCTTCGGCACAGATCTCAGTCGAGCTTTTAATGGATGGGTTCCTCGCCAGCGGCAATTGTAAATTGATTGCAGCAGAAATGGCAAGTGAAGACAAATATAGTGCAGGCTGCCTGCAGGGAGAGCACACGGGGGAAACTTTGGATGCTATTTTTGGTGCTTTGTCTCCACCACTTACAGTATTTCTGCTTAAAAACATGTTTGGGGTTGGGACTGGATTTGTTTGGTTTAGAATTCCCTTCTCTGGAGAAAGGGTTGAGGTCCGTGCTCCTGCAGAGCTTGTGAGTGCCGTGGCCCTGGCTTGGCAGCATTAAGGTGCCTTGGTGATACTGCCTCCATCCCTTCTGCTGGGACCAGAACCAGACCCATCTCTCTCCCAGGCACTGCACAGGGAACAACATGGAGCCAAACCCAGATTTCATCCCAATCCACAGGAACCTTGCAGGGAGTACAGGAAGAATGGGAGTCCTCCCACACTTCCAAGCCATTGCTGCACCACAGGGACCAGTGGTGGCAGCCCCAGCCCTTTGAAGATCTCCACTGCTCAGCACCAATGCACTGAGCTTTGCTCAGTCTCAGCCAGCACCAGGAGCTGCAGCAGCCAAATGCTCCCAAAACACGATGGAACCCAAGTGGGTGCTGTGGATGAAGCACTTCCCTTGGAGAGGAGCAGCTCTGGGCAGCAAAACCATCAGGTCCAGGCATGATGGAGAGTGCAAATGCTGGAGCCCAACTGCAGGGAGACAGGAGGGAAGCACTGGAAGTGATGGGTTACTTGTCAGAGAGGAAAAACTCTCTGAGTTACTGCTGTGCTCATGGAGCCACGGCAGGGTGACACTGGGGTGATGTTAAAGGCTTGATGGCACTAATGCCCTAAACTTCTTGGCCATGGGGGACAACTGGGGGTGCAGTGGCAGATTGAAACACATCCCCAGGATGCTCAGCCCCCGGTGCAGAGGCATCTAGCTGACACGTGTGTCTGTGGGTGTGAGAGACGAGGTTGCAGTTATAAATAAAGGAGCAGAAACACTAATAATGTGACAGGCAAGAACAGGAAAAATCTGGGTTTAAGCAGAGGATAATGGAATAAAAGCAGCCCGTGGCAGGGCAGAGCCTTGGTCCTGCACTGCTGCGTCCGCCTGGCATCCCAGGATGTTTGCAGCAGCAGCTCAGGGAGAACCATCACCTTCTCTTGAGGACCTGGCAGTGGTTTGGACTTTGGGATAGGGCTTGTGTTTGCCTCACTGGGAAGCTTGGTACAAGAAGCCCCAGATGTTGTTCTGCTGCTGTTTAGACCTCTATGTTTTGTGCCTTTGATTTTCACAAAAAAAATCCTATTTTCTATGTTTGCCTTTAAATAACACAAAAGGGGCCCTCCATCAGCATGCTGGAAAGTGCTGGAGTTAAAATAAAGACAAAAGTGGGGAAATGAAATTGCTCATCAGCAGCTCCCTGAGCCCTTTAGCAAAGAGGACCTGTAGACCTTTAATACCCAGCCACGTATTGCACCTGATACTGCATGCCCAACACAGCACAAGGGTTGCACCCAAAGGCTCAGCATTGTCCTCCCCGAGCTGGAGCGGGCTGGGGCTGCTGAGCATCCTCTGGAAGGCAAAAAGAAGAACCCAACAAAACCTTTTGTGATGATTTTATGGCAAACATGAACATCCACTTCTGGTAACTCCACAGTTGGTGGGGTAGCTCCAGCCAGTGCCTGTCCTGTGCCACCAGGCACCCTGAGAGAAGGGGCTTGGTGCTGTGCTGGGCACATGCCCTCTGCTTGGTGTTTCACAGTGGGGAAGGTTTTTGGCTGGCCTTGCCCTGGCTGATATGTGCAGATGTACCAGGAGGGAGCACAGCAATGTGGGAGCCATCCAAGGTGCAAACACGTATGTATTAGGTGCAACACGTCTGCCCTGCACTGGTGCTGGCATCTCTATCGGACAAAGCTTCAGGTGACCCCATGTTTCAGCAACCAAACTCCCTTTCCTGGGGCTGCAAAGGCTGCAGGGGCAGCTCAGCCCCTCAGAAGGTGATTTTGCAAGAGAAGGCAGCTCGTGGAGGAGGCTCCTATGGCTGGGATCAAAGTCCCTGGCTCCTGCCCAGTTTCCCACTTTGTAGCTGTTGCACAGTCCTGGTTTGCAGCTGGGTTTGTGGGCCGCGGGAGGAGGGGGAGGCCGGGGCTCACAGGGGGATGAAGGCTCCGCTGTCCCAGCACTGGGATGCCAGGATAAAACCCCTCACCACTGGGCATCCCGGGCAGCACACAGAAATAGGGATCAAGCCCTGTGGCCACACTGGGAAGGTCAGGAGGAGCCAGGGCTGGCAGGGAAAGGCACTGGCAGTGAATGGGGCTCCCAGGCTTCAATGGTCAAAGGGTGGCAGCTTTTCTTTGCCCAGGGAAAAGAGCTTCATGTCTGGGACCTGCAGGCATCCTGGCTAATGGGAGTGCAGCTGGGTGCTGGCCCCTCACTGCCCCAGTTTGGGCAATGCCAGCCTCACCCTGGGCAATAATCCTGCTTCCTCCATCCCCACCAGTCCTGGGCTGTCTCTTGCTCCCCATCCTTCCCCAGTCCTCAGCTGAATAAGCTGATTTTTCACTGTGCTTTTCACCTTGCAGAGCTCTTCAAGGAGGCAGGCAGAGATGCAAGGAATAAGTTAACTTTAACAGCTTTGATTAGTTAAGAGCATGTATTTACATAGAGAATACCTTGGAGGGTCATATTTTAAGGCACTGATGTATTTTTCTTCCATCAGGCAAGTAGTGCTTATCCACACCGGGTCTGTGGGGACACTGGGCCATCCAACCCTGTTCTATGATTGAGTCTATGTTGGCCACCACCCCACATTGCTCAGCTCCAGCACCAGCCCTGCACCCAGTGCCAAGGCTGAAGCCAGTTACCACAAACCAACCCCACCTTGTCAGGGCTGAGTCAGACTTCCCCAACTCCTCCTCCTTTTCCCAGGTCCGGTCTTGCAGGGGCACAGTTGGTGCCCCTCCACCCAACACCCTCATCCCATGGGACCAGAAAGGCTGAGAACCATTGTCCTATTTCCAGAATTAATGTATCCCTGGAAAATCCCCTTCCTGAAGCATTGGCCTGTAGGCCCTGTTTGTCTGTATTGGCTTTGCATTTCATCTGGCTCCAGTTCCATTACCAGATACTGGGGGTGGGGTTGGGGTGTCAGCCATAACCTCCCAGTGGCTGCAAATGGCAGCAAAGGGCTGAGTGCCACCCGCTGTCACCATCACCATCCAGGGCTGAGGGAGCACACCTCATTCACTCCACCCCTCCTCCCTGTCTGTGTTGCTGCTGGACGTTGTCAGCAGACATTGGGCTGGCAAGAAACCCGTCTGGCACTTGCCACAGAAAAAAGGGTCTAAAACTGACGGGTTTGGGTCTGGGAGCAGTTCCTGCTGTGTTATTATTGGCACCTTCTGGTATAAGAAGAAAAACCACAATTAAGAATAGATGTAAAGAGCAGCGTGGTTTTGTTCTCCGCCCAGCCGAGCTGCAGGGAATAAATAACCGGGGTTTTGCAAGCACTTGGCAGGGCCGGGGCAGTCCGCTGGGAGCCGGAGCGCTCAGGTCAGGGCTGTCCTGCCAAGACGTGGTCACAGCCCGTCCTGGGGACGGAGCGGGGAACGGGGCCAAGAGCGGCTCCGGGAGGTGCCTGCAGGCAGGAGTGCGATTACAGCTGCGGGGTCAGCAGAGCCCTCCCGCGCCCCGGGAGGCACCTGAAGCCTTTCCAGAGAGGAAACCACCCTGCTCAGCACCGCTGTGCCCAGCAAAGGGCCCCTCCGGCAGGGTCAGAGGGGCTGAGTCCCTGCAGGGAGATGGTGGATGCTCAGGGAAGATTCAGTCGGTCGGTACAAGACATCATTGCTCCTCAGCACAGAAATGAAGGGTCTTGGCTCCTGCCCTGCGGCAGGGCGCTCCCAGACACATGGCACGGCCCTGGGTATGAGGTCTTAAAGGTGGATCCCCCCTGCTCCCAGCCTCCTGCCTGGAGGTGTGCAGAGGCAGGGTGAACATCTCTGCTTTCTGTGACCTCCCCATAAAAACACAGGCAGCAGTTTGTAGTGTGCCCATCTTGAAAGAACAGAGCAGGATCAGAAGAGGAGGTTAAAGGGGCAGTTCAGCAAAGCGCCGGGGGGTACTGCAGGAATTAATCCATAACAAAACAAGTTACACGGTGCTGGACCTTCTCTTTCAGTCTCTGTGTGTTGTTTCAAGGGTGAGGGCTTGCAAGCACCCCACTCACAGCGTCAGGGCTGCTTGCTCTGTCTAGGAATCAGCACCAGCCCGAACTCCATTCAGCACGGGGCTGCCTCCGCCACCTCCGAGCCCCTGCCACGCTTTCATCTTCCATTAAAATCAAGCCTGTAGCACCACAAGGCCGCAGGGAGCGACAGCGAAGCCAAACCAGGCACCACCCAGAGCTCACACCCAGGGGACATCGTCCAGGGCCGTGCAGAGCCATGGCAGGGGTGAGCAATGCTGAGCGATGGGAGCAGAGCCCGGGAAGCCCGTCTGGGCCAGCCCAGGGGCAGATCTCACTGACCCTTCATGAGAAGGCTGGAGATGCTCACACAGCCGGGCAGCAGCTCTCACCTCTTGTACACACTAAAGCAGGGGCCGCACAGCACGGCTCGGGGGAGATAAGCTTGGTTTTCGGAGCTGACATGCACTGGAACCAGAGGAGTTCCCATGCAGCCCCTCACACCAGCAGTGCTGCGCAGGGCATCCTCACACGATCTGGGGCTTCAGGGGCTGGACCCAGCTCAGACACCCGGTTTGCCCACTCGTGCCCACAGGCTGCTCCCTCGGTGCTGCTTCAGAGGCTGCTTTGCCTCCACAGCTCAATGGAAAAAGAAAAGGTTAAAAACCACCCTCCACCCTCTGGCACAGCTGCGAACGCTTTGTAATGCAAACCTCATGCGATGGTCACTGCTGTGTTGATCTAACAAGCCTGTGGGTTGGGGCTCTGCTTGCCAGGCTGCCCGCTGGATTTCTAGGAAGCCAAGGGATGAGCCAGGTTCTGCTGTAAGTTTGTGGCCCGATGTGCTCAGACACTGCTCAGTGAACAAGGAGCATGAGCAGCGGCCCCCCTGTTTTGTGCTGGGCAGGGAGCAAAGCCCTCGGTCAGGAAAAGCTGCTGCTGCCAAGGCGAGAAGTGAGACATCCACACCCAGAGCCCCGAGCTGCAAACTGAGTCACTGCCCTGTGCTGGCAGCATCGAGGACTGTGGGGTCTCCTCAGGACAGGGGTGCGCAGCTGCCTGAGGTGGGGGCTCTCCTTTTGGCCAAGCTGTGCAGGGCTCCAGCCAATGAGACCGTGATATGGGGCAAGAGGATGATGCCAGCCCCACACCTGCCCCACAGAGCCCAGCATTAACCTTTGGACATTATTTTACCCTTCCACCCATTCTACATGCAGTCCAGGCTTTGGGACAGGACAGGGAACAGATTGCTGTTGGGAGATGGGGCATGGAGCCAGCCAGATGCAAAGGGGAGAGCATGGGGAAGCAACAGGGGCTCTGGGCTTCATGGAGCATGGGAGATTTCCCAAGCATTGACTAACTGATGTTAATAATGGGGGGGGGAAAGGCACAGCAAATGAGGCTAAAATATATGAACAAACATCAATAGTGTGATGTGAAAGCAGGACCTGGGAGAGGCCAGTTGCTCTGCTTATGATGTGGTGCTGATGGGGCAGAGGCTCTGCAGTCAGTACTGACAGGATGAGGCTGCTCTTGGAACCCTCGGCCCTTGGGAGCTCTTTACCGGAGAGGAAACTGCTGCCACCGAAGCAGCCCCGCACATGCGCACACAGCCCCGGGCAGGCAAACAGCAAGCTCAGTAAAACCCCAAGTTCAAGACCTTGGAGCCTCTCAGGAGGAACATGCTAAATAAAGAAACAAAACACGCTGTGTTCATCGCCTGCCCCATGACTGCGCTGCAGAAGGGCTGCTGCAGCACAGCGCACGGCTGCGCTCGGCTGGGAGGCAGCAGGGCTGTCCTGGAGGGGCACATGGCTGTGCTCATCCCCACAACGTTAGCAGGGATGGGATGCTCAGGCGTGGGACACTCAAACACTTCAGTTCATTTCCCAAGTTATATTGAGCTTTTTCCCCTCCTGGGTTTGGTGTTAGGAAGCTGTCCTGGTGCAGCATGCTGCCTCTCACGGCCATAGTCTCAGTGCATGGTGCCTTTAAACCTATCGGGTCCTGTAAGCCTGGTACTGGGGTTGGTTCTGCTTAAATGGCACTGCAGAGCAGGATGTGCAAGCAGGATGACAAAGCCCAGGGCACAGAAAGCACTGCCCGCCACACTGAGATTCCCACAGCCTTCCCATCCCACTGCAGCCTTTCCCAGCTGGGCAGGCACACTGGCCTGCCTGGCACAGGCCCACAGACCAGAAACCACCAAAGCAAATCTCCAGATGCGGCTCATCTGCAGCAGCCCCCCCACAAGCAGCTAAGATAGAGCTGAGCACCAGGACAGTGCCCTGTCAGAGTGCCCCCAGCATCACTGCAGCATCCAGCTGAGCCCCTTCAGGAGCCTGCATCTCTTCAACCAGAGCCTCTAGGTCTAACTGTCACCCTGGGAGTCAGGGGCCCTCATAAAGCTCCTGTAGCAGAAGGAGATTTAACAGCCCATTGCCTCACTAATACCACCTGCTTGTGTACAGCTGTGCACCAGGATGCTGGCTCGCTTTGGGAGCGATGAGTTTACATTTATATGGTGCTTTTTGCCAGCGGGATCCCCATTAATGCTGCAAATATCACATACTTGTGTGTAAGCTACACACATCAGTCATGTCACCCCACCTCTGCAACACACTGTGTCCTTCAAGACAGAACCACTCAGGGAAAGGTGGGCAAGAGGGAGATGCAATTACCCTGGTTGGAATTAAGCCAAGGTACAGGGACAAAACCTGCTCTCGTGTGAAACTGCTCAGAAAGCTTTGGCTGTCACACGTGTGCAGGACATTTCTATCCAATTTGAATGCAATCAGACAGGACCAGCAACTGCATTTGTCTCCAGAAGGGCAGAGGCAGCGTTTCAGTCCACAGAAAATATCAGATTAGGAGCTGGTGTTGTGCTGTTTCCATGAAGGTGAGCCACTGGTGATGTCCAGCGCTCATGGGGAACAGGCAGCCAAGTCATGGCATCAAGCACTATCTCAGGTCTGTCTCACAAAGCATCTGCAGCTATTTCTGTCTAGGAAAGCATCACCATCAGTCCCCTGACCTAGTAAATGTTATAACTAAGAGGGGTTTCTAATAAAGGCCTGGGAATCGCAGCATGTTACAGTAGGGACAGCTTTGCTGGATTAGAAACCTGATTAACGGCCTTGGGGGAGATTAGGAATGGCTATTTTGAGAGGGGTTTTCATAGCAGGCTCTGTAATCACCAGCCTGAGCAGGACGGTGTTATCCTGCACTGAGCAGGGGGGCCAGGCAAGGGAGTAACATCGCTCTCTGATAATGGACTTGTTTCTGTTCTGTGCAGTGCTGGTCACTGGCTGACCACAGCAATCACACGGGGGACTCGTATTTACATGTTTCAACTCTGCAATACTGAGCAGACAAGGGAAGATAATCATTAACCTGGGGAGCTGTTAACCTTCGGTGTGAGTTTTGGCTGGTGCAGGAGAGCCCTGCCAGAGCAAAGTCTCTGTTTTAGTAAACATTGAAAGGATGACGTGAGAAACCTTTTGTTTTTGTGTATTGTGGGCAGGTGGTTAAAGGGCATTAATTTGTGTCTCCAGCCTCTATGCTGCAAGAAACTTTCCATTATAGAAGTCAGGGGAAAGGGGAAAAAATTGCTGCTAAAGCAAAATCCATCAGCTTTGTCAGCCTGGGAGCAGGAGGAGCAGAGGCAGTAAAGTGCCTCTTCACTGGAGGGCTATGGGGCTGCACTTCATATGTGCTCATATTCTCTTGATTATCATGCCAGAGAAACAGCATTCAGGCCTCAGACTGGCTGCTGTTTAATCAGTAAAGCAGTGATAAGTGAGTAGCAAAGAGCAGCACCTTGTCCTCTGCCCTTGAGGTTTGAGGCCTGGCCACGCTGGCTCCCCAGTGATACACAGTGAATCAAGCACCATGGAATATCAGTCTGGTGCCTGACCAAGACATGGTAATGCTGCTGCTGGGGTAGGGCATTCTGGACGGGAAGGAAGAGGAACAAAAGCAAAACACTGCGGACTTTGGACTGAGTGTCATAAAAATGTGGGGAATTGAGGAAGGAGGAAGATAAAAGAGGAAGAAAGGGAGGGAAGATAATTCAAGCAGACAAGCAGGAGCAGATTTACAGTCCTACCAATTATAGCAGATAACAGAGTGGAGCGTGCGATCCAGAGCAGTAGTGCTTATTGGACCATCAGTGAGAAACTGATGATGAATTCAGGCCTCTAAGGAGATTATGGCCAGGAACAGCCTCTTGCCCCACAGAGCAGCTGTTAGGAAAGCTGTGGGCTTCCAGCTGAGCCTGGCTTCAGGCTGTGCCCTGTCCACCTCAGCATGGGCAGTGTAGAGTTGGGCAGCTTCTGGGGACCCAAATGGTCACAAAATTCCATCTTTTCCCATGGATTTGACTTGTGCTCTTTCTGCAGGGCAAACTTCTCTTTGACAGAGTCAGCTTTTCTGGATGAGGCAGAGCCATGCTCCCAGCACTGCAGAGGCAGGTGCCTACCCTCCTGCCCTACACACCTTTCAAACCACAGCTCTATGGCACTGAGCACATGCCTCTCAGAATGGTTTCATAGCGCACAGCAGCTCTGATCAACAGGTCAAAGCTTCACACCACAATGGTACCAGCAGGTTTGCCCTGCACATGGCAGGGAACGTGTATTTGTTTCGGATAAAGATTTGTTTAGGAAAGCCCCCCCAGCCTCAAAAGCACGTGTATAACATCTGCAACCCGGCTCCTATGCCCAGCAATGCCCCTGGGCCCAAGCTCATCTTGCCCTTGGCAGCCCTGCTCCTTTCCTTGTCATGAGATCCCTGACTTTAGGGGCTTTTAACAGAGTTCTGGGGAAAGGTTTGCCTGCGCAGATGATGCTCAGAGCTCCTGCACCTGGGGTTGGGTTTTCTCACTTTCAATGTTGTGCCTTTGTAAGAGTGGTTTTATACAGCTGGGTACGAAAACATTTTAAATCACCTTCCCTGCAAAATGAAGCTTGGTTCAAAGGGACAAGGAATTCCATTCAAATTCACAGCTCAAACACAGCTGATCCTTCACACCACTCAAAGCCTCGAAAGAATCAAAACGTTAACCATATTCAGTAACAGGCCTTCCCTGTTCTCATACTGACACAAGGAGCTTGCAGCCTCCCCACAGAGGGACTGAAGGTGCCTGTGCAGGTGAGATCTTGCTTCTAGGGACAAAGAAACTTGGAGGAATCGAACGGGTGATCACAAATGGCTGTAGCCAAACTCAAAGATTGGTTGTAATCTTGTATGACCCCAATAGTCTGCCTTAGGCAATAAAGGACAAGACTACCAGCTTTGACATGTGTATATAGCACAGAATAGAAAGGCTGGCAAAATCAGTAACAATCAGGCTGCCATTTAATTCACTTAAGTTTTAATTACACAACACTTGAAACACTGTTTTCAGATGCCCATACACCATTGCTGCCCCAGCATCAACTCCAAGTCCCAAACTGGAGGCTTTTGCTCATAAATGGTTTTGTAAAAGTGACTTAACTTTCATCAGTTGTAGAATAAACCTCTGATCATTGCTAATCCCATCATAAAGGTGATTAAATACCATTCACAACCCTTGCAGGTAAAGGGTGAGCCATGATGCTCCATGCTGTGATGAGATTTGCATACATGTGTATATTTTACTGTCAGGATGCAAACTCCATTTTGAATAAAGGGCTAGTTTGGTCCTGCTATTGCCTTTGCTTGAACTAAAACCCTTTAAAGTCTACTTGGGCAAGAAGGAAAGTAATGCTACATTATTTATTACTAGAATACAGAAACCAGATGATGCAAAATCTGCCTATTATTTCATTACATACCAAC
Organism: Melopsittacus undulatus; assembly: GCF_012275295.1. NCBI lineage: Eukaryota > Metazoa > Chordata > Aves > Psittaciformes > Psittaculidae > Melopsittacus > Melopsittacus undulatus. Next base: position 14,315,287 of record NC_047538.1, on the reverse strand, counting down.
AAACCTGCATTGTCTTCTTTCTAGAGTGATCTTTACTAAGTAAAATCTTTGGGCAATCAATCGGGTTTATCCATAGCACAAACATAGATTAAACTGTTACCAGGATCACAAAGCATCTCAGATCCTCAGCTCTGCAGTTAGTGATCCCAGCCCAAATCTTATTCAGCAATGCTATAGAAATGAATGAGTCAAACGCTCGGATTATCTCAGCCTTTACTAGAGGAGAAACAGTTAATGCTCCTCAGTTACATGGCTCAGCAGAGCTGCTTCACAGCCAAGGAATGACTTTGTCCAGCCCCAGCTAATCCGCAGCTGCTTTGCTTGTCAGAGGTGCAAGCGCCAGCAGCAGCACAGGTTGGACCCATCTGGGGAAAAGCCAAGGGAGGGTGTAGAGGAAGAGGCAAGAATGGAAAGGAAAGCTCATGTGGGCACAGCAACTGAACTGAGCCCTTTCCAGAGGTTAAACCAGGCTTCAGCTGTGACTGGTTTCCTGTTTAGGCTGACTGGACTCTGTACACAGAGACCTGCTGCTGTCCCATCACAGCTTAACCTTGTAGCTACGGTGTCTTGTCCGTGGGAAGAGCCGGAGACCAAGGCTGCTGCCCAGTTATTTAACAGGGGCAAAAAGACATTTAATAGAAGGTTCACAACTTTTAGATGAGGCATCTGCCCATCTCTGTCCATCTGGAAGTCAGAGATCCTCCAGGCATGTTCCAGCCGGTAAAACACAGCAGTGGGCTCACATTTCCAAAGTTATTCTGGTAACCCAATTACTGACGGTGCTTTTACAGTCCCTTTGCTCCACCAAAATGTAATGGGATATTACTGTGAACATCTTGAATACGAAAGATACTTCTGTGTTATTTGAATCTTTTTTACTTTGATTATAACCATGTCAAAAATTAGGTTATTCAATGAATAGCACACATCCCTCATAAAATTAAGGTTTTATCCTTACATTTTTTTTGTCAGATCTGGAAAGATCCTTTTTTCATGCTGTATGGCAGTAATGCCAATAAAAGGAAGGAAGAAAAGGAGTCTATCTGAAACGGTAGCTTATAAGCACATGAATAAAAGAAAGGGGAGCAGTCTAGCTTCCATTTTTCCTTCAGATGGAAATATTATGTTTGATCTCATATGTAGAGCATCCCCCTCCCTTTATGAGATGAAATGATGGATTATTGAAGAGACACTGAATCAGCCCACAGTGAATGACTTCATTCTCAGCCTCAGGCAGCCCAAAGAGGTCATATTTGATGCACAGTTACCAATGTTCAGTAATTGCTGAACATTCAACTAAACCAAATAAAAACTCTCCCAGAATCCTAAATAAATCCTTGCTACCAATTCCTTCCTTCACTAAAGGTGTTCAAAGCAAGCAACTGATGGTTTTTATCTATCTTTTTTATCATTATGTACCCCCCTGGTTTATCATGCTTAAAATAATCACAATGACATCAGTTAGCCTACCTTGGAGTTAAGAGAAATTCCAGGCAAATCTGACGAACACTTTAGTATTACTTAGCACTCACCTACATCTTGCCCTAGCAAGTCTGATTGAAGGCATTCCTTGAAAATTATTTATTCTGCATGGCTTAATGTGATTAAGGATAATCCTACACCTGTTCTTATATAGAAGAGCAAACTAGATCACTGCAGTAGTTCCTCGCTATGATTTTAAGAACTGTTAAAATGGTATCTTTACTGTTACTAGAAACAGAACTGGGATTTGTTTAAACTGAGGTACTGGTTGAAGACTTTCAAATTAGCATGAATCTTTCATAATGAAGTCCCAGATAATGCTTTTTTTTGTAATTACAGCCATTAATACCAATACGACCAGATTAATCTTGAGATTAATCTTCATTGCTTTGCTTGACCTAACAATTTCCGAAACATCAGTGAGTGCCATAGACTGCACCTTCAAACTGAAAAGCACTTGGGGGTTAGTGGGAGCCAGGTTAAACATGAGCAGGGTGTCTCCTCACTATAAAGGAGCAAACCACATGTTGGGGCTACAGTATGAAAGTAGCCAGCTTATCACAGACATCATCTCTCTCCTAATTAATCGTCTCTTCTTACCCAAACCTCCCGTTTTGCTCGGATGTTCCACTGGAGAATGTGAGGCACTGTCGTGCTTGCTGCTACAGACAACTGATGATACACTGGCATTGATACATAACCTTTGGGGTTCAGTTTGTATCTGAATGTTGGTGGGAACCCTCCACAGTTACACACACAACACTCTGTACCTCCTGCAAATACACTGGTGGAATAAATCTGAGTCAATACGAAACCTGCTGTGACCTGGGCTCTTGGAGGGAGACCACCAGTTTTTATCACATCTTTGTTACTGACTCACAGTGGGGACTTTTAACTGCACTAACATGCAAAAAGACCATTAATCTGATTACAGGAACTACAGAAGTTCCTCCCAACCGAAGCAGAAATAACAGGTTAGGTGCCTGTGATCAGAGCTCTTCTGGCCTATAGATGACCAAGTTAAAACAACAGAAAGCACACCCACACTTCCTTCAGTTTCTCTGACGGTTAGTTCTGGGGTGTGCACAGTATGTTTTTGAAAGCACTTCACAGAGGTTCCATGATTGGCTCAGAATAGGCAAAAGCTCTAATAGCAGCAACACAACTTTCTATATTTTGGAAAGATTAGTGAAAGGAAAATAACAAATGTTTAATGTCAGTCTTAAAACCACACAAATAATATTCAACCCATATTCAGATGTTTTTAAGAGCAACTAAGCGTACTGGCTTTATTCTCTGGCCTTATCAGATAATAAAGCATGAGAATTCAATCAGCAAGAAAAGATAGCACAAAACCCAACAACTCAACAAAACAACTGAAAGCTTTTATTGTGATACCTCAAGTAGATACAATATAGTGAAACAACAAATGATGTACAGTATTGCTAGGACAAAACAGCAACACAGCCATGTCACCTGTAAAAGAAAGCATTGTAAAGAGTTTAAGAAACAATGAGGCACAACTCAACTGCCATTTACGACTCATGCTTTAGGCCTTGAACCATCTGTAACAGTCCTTTTAAAACAAACCTCTGAAGCGTCTGTTCCTTCTGCAGTAAGTTTGTACACTGCTGGTTGGCTTAACATGAGTCTCAATGAAATACAATGAAGTGTCCAAAAAGTTTAACAATAATTTGACAGCTTCTTCCACTCATCGCCATTATCAAAGAATGGAAATGGTTGAAATTTGGTCTGTGAGACTGTAGGGCACTGCTGTTGCAACCTGACTGCCGAGAGGAGCGTGCAGAAAAACTCTACAAGCATTACTCAGAGGGAAGCATAAATCCACCGAAAAACGAATCCACATAAATCCACACAGCATTCATGAACTCTTGCACTAACCTGATACACCGATAAGAAATATGGGTGACCATTTGGTTGTGGGAGCAGCGATGACCATGTCAGAACCTCTGAGATTTTAATTCAAAGGGATTTTATAAACTGCATTCCCCATGGGTTGCAAAAGCCTGCAAGCATGTGAGATGTACCACCCACACTGGCCACCATACTGGGACTTGCATGTGGGAAATAAAGATGGAATTACCACAGACTTCAATTAATACAGTTTTTCACTGTATAGCTTACAATGAACAGGGGAAATTCATATTCTGGCCCTTTTTACTGGCAGATAAAACTGAGATTACTAGACTGCTAAAAGCATACAGCAAGAGTGGTTAGGTTGATGTGTCAGCAATCCCTCGCCGAATTCTGCAGCTTATTTCACAGCAAGTTTGCAACTTAATAGAAACTTTATAGATGGCAGCATTGCCTTTTAGTCATCAAAAAGGTTCTTAGGAGTGACCAGCCAAAGAGTAACTCTAGTGTTTGGAGGCAGACTCAGTCCTGGAACACCACTGTTACAGCCTTTATTTTGGACCTGAACAGAGAATGTGTGGTCAGATTACCAGAATTACATCAAATGATGATTAATTACTTTAGGACAGGCGTGGCTTTAGAGGTTCAGAGGAAAAAACAAAACCAAACCAACTTTCAATACATGTACATTTTTGCTAGCAAATTCCTATGCATCCCAATGAACATTTCTTCTAAGCCAGCTCATAGTCAGTTCATTTGGTCCAAGAAAGAGCCAGCAAGAAACAAAGGTTCACAAAAGCTTTTTGTTACAGTTTATAAAAAACAAAATACAAAATAAATGTTAAGACCAACAATAAAAATAACCAGTACAAGTAACAAAAGTGCTCAAGTTGGAAGGGAAGTAAACTTGCCCAGAGCAAAACACATACAAACTTTAAATATAATCTTTAATATATTACAAAAATTGGTTAGAGGGAAAATGCTTTAGTAAAATTTTTTTTTCAAGTAAGTTTATTTTTCTTTCAAATGACTGCTGGAGGGGTTCAGTGACCAGACTGAGCCCTTCACATCAGCCAGCAGCCATTGCTATCTGGATCCTACTTTCACCAAAACCAGTAACAAGAACCCTCTAGATCTCTGTAAGGGAAGAAAATTATCATTGCCACTGCCAAGCAACACAGAAAGAAAATTCACATATTCCCTCAATAGAATGAGTCTCAAGGATTGTTACATGGCAGCATGAAATAGCAATTCTGTACTAGTTCTATTCTTTAGTCCTCCTAAGCATCTACTCTTAAAAGACCAAAAAGAATATTGCTTTGTTTGGTTCTCTTAAAAGCCACAAACATCATCTATAGATCATTAACTCTTTATGCCAGTAGACTGAAGCTCTATGTGCTAAGCACTTGATGAAGTCCCAACCTTTGGCATCAAAGTTAATTAAGGTTTTGGTGAAAATGTCCAGTTTGAAATACAAACAATGCACTGAAAAAAGAGGTTGAATATCTAAGTAGAATCAGACTGTTACAGACAGCATTAACATCCTAACACGAGACAGCCAAACCCCCAATTTTAGAGAACTTTTTTTTTTTACATATTTTCTTTAATTTAAATTCTCTACTGAAAAGCAGCCATTACTTTTGTCTTCAGTCCAGTGTACTGCATCAGCAAGTCTGTAGCCAGGAAGTAAGAAAAGCCCAAAGATGCACAAACTTCAAATAAGCATGCTCACAAGTATCAACATTGCAACTGGACTTTGAAGCCAACACACATGTTTTGCTGATAGATGTTTTAGTGCCTTCTTTGTTGGCAACATACATTACAATGGAGGAAAACAAAATCCCAAGAATTCCAGGTCAAAAAGATCAAGAGACAGGCAACACTAAAGCCCATCTTGCATCAATTGAGATTACTAAAAAGGAGACTCAAAGCCTCATGATGTGAACATTAAGTAGTAAGGGCAAGCTACAAAGTCCAGACTGAACACAACTGTACCCCCTCAGGTGTCTGGATTGAAACCCAAGAGCTTTAACTACTTCTCTAATTCTTACATGTGTTCAATTCATAGGTATAGATCACTACAACATCTGGAATGCAGTTTACTCAGCCTGCATCACAGAGAATGTGCACACATGGGTGAACTTTCTTCTCACTCTTCCTCTCCACAAAGACACTGGAACGCTGGTTTTAAGGATTTATATTGCCCCTACCCATTGGCATATTTTTTCAGGTATGACAAAATTTCTAAAGTGCAGCAGAGTTCAGAAAGCCTATGAGAGATTCCCAAAAACCTAACAGCAGCAACAGCACCTATGGCTTATTTTGCAGGTGCCGTATTAGAATTGTTATTGAGAGAAAACGATTTTGTATTGCAAGGCTTCCATACTGTTCAGTTAGAGAACTTATGTAGTGTTCAAGGGTTTTTCCCAAACATTTTTTCCTCAATCATGAAAAGGATTAAAATACAAAAACTTTTCAGAGCCTGTTTAATTTCAAAATAAAGTTAGCAATTTTATGCAGAGCATTTCTTTCATAGTTGCTCAGAATTTGCATGCACAGGTACCAACAGATAACACTGTGCATGCACTTTCCAGAAGTTCCTCTCATTAACTCATTCCATTTAAGAAACAGCACAAGAACAAAAGAGAAGGTGAGTTTCATATAATTTATTATAAAAAGGTACTTGGGAATGATTTAGCCAGTAAACCAACAAACCCTTTCCCCACCCCCAAGTTTTAAAAACTATCTGATTATTTCAGTCTATGAAAAACTGAGTCAAACTTCCCTTCTCTCTCATTACCTCCTTTTCCTACAGGTACTATATTAATTTTCATGTCATAGGCTCTGGCCATTTCTCACAAAAATAAATATTTTTGTTGCAATGTAGCAGAAGCAGAGTACTTAAACAAGTTTCCTCAAGATCAACCTCTTTGTCCAGTGCATTAGGACTATACAGTTACATGGAACCAGCCATAAAACTTTACTGATGCGCAAGTCCCTGTTACTGGCAAAGGTACAGTACCAAAACTTCTTTTTTTCTAATACACCGACTAATTTTTATTCATTTTTTTTCCAAAATAGAAGATGCATTTTTTTTGCCTTTTTAATCTTGCAAGCTATAGTTGTATAAATTTCTTATCCAGCAAACTCCTTAGGGAATATGTTGGTCTTAAATGAACATACTGTGTAGCATTATTGATTCAAAATCCTTCTAAGGTATTTTGTTAAGATACCAAACCTATAGCATAACCTTTCCTAAGAACTTGAGATCTGCTAACTTCAGTCAGTGCAACTGAACTAGTTTTCTTAAGTGAGCACTGTACCTTTAACCAATTCACCTACAAGATGTACATAGGTTGTGGTACACTCAAATTTAAAAAAGAAATCAATAACTACAATACTGCATCCTCTTCACTGCCAAACACATCAGAAATTGCTACATATAAAAAAGCACCCCATCCCATACATTCGTTCGGACTGCTCAGATACAGAACTTCTACAGGACTGGAGTGTACGTGTTTAGGCAAGAAGCATGCACAGCAGAAGGTAGCATTAAAGGCATAGGTCAGAGAGAGATGCTAACCAGTAAAATCTGCTTTCAATTAGTGAACTGTTTCTCTAGTTTGAGAGAGTTTAGAAAAAAGTCATCCAAAATGTTCCAAAACAACTGTTCACACAATAATACACGTACAAAAAGAGGGAACTTACACAAGGAGAAAAGGCAAACATGGCCTGAAATAGCCACTTACACTACACTACTCATTTGTGAGGTTTCAGAGTTCAGTGATACTCTCAGGGCCAATCTAGCCAAGCTCTTCCTTTACTTTGCGTTAGTCTTTGTAAAGCATGTTCCACAGAATATTGTCCAAACAGAAGGAAAAAAGTTATGATTCACTCCCAGCCATTGTCTTTTATCATGTGGGCAAGTTCAATGATAAATTTTCCTTCTTTGTATTTCTGACTGCTCTCAAAAGCATGTTCCTAGAAAGGAGAAAAATCAAGACACTAAATTAAGCTGGGGAAATAAAGTATTTTAAACATCAAACTTGCATCAAAAATACAAACCAGGCGATATTCCAGTTACCATATTGGTTACAGCGAATCCAGGGCAGGAGGGAAGAAACAAACGATGAAGAAGGTTGAGAAGGAAATAGGAGTAAACTTTTCATAAGCAGAATCAGCAAATCCACTGCACAACAGATCTTGCTTTAGAACTTCCCTTTTTTTCCCAGTGAAGGTTAGACTATGGCATGTTATGTGACTTTCCTTATTCCCAGAAGCAATGAAAAGAAGGAACAGGAACTTTTCAAAAGCTCTCCTCTATATTCATCAGAGGGAATGCATTAGGGCAACTTCTTTCTGTAAGATCTGAAGCTCTATTGAATCAATGAAAATCCTACATAGAACATCCAGAATCTAACATTTTCAAAGCATCAAACTTGCAACAGCTGCAAGTGTTGCAAGCACACAGATAACTTGTCAAACAACAGAACTAAGTGCACATTAGTTGTAAGCAGTGTAAACATGCTCAGTACCACTTACTGTAAAATACATTTTTGCTATATGAGCCAACTTTGGCAACCCTAGAAATTAAAGACTCATTTTGACAATTTCTTCTATCTGGTTTAGTGTATGTGGTTGGTAATCTTGCAAAAAGATGTTAGTACTAGATAACTGTAATAGCACCTATAGCTCATGCTTGGTTTGAGGCCCAGAATAACATGATCTCCTACAACATTCTAGAAGATGTAAGAAAGCAAAACTGTAGTACAGTCTTGATATATACAAAAGCACTAGAGCTAACTCACCTAAAATATCAGTATAGGTGCTACTCAAGTATCTGTGCTTCAACATACAAACATTTATTAAAGACTTAAGTATATTGCTTACGTATTTCCATCCAAGAGTGGTTTTACAGTTTTCACAATAGATATCTGCTACAGCATGTAAACCTGTCAGAAGAACTCTCTCCTCTGCTGGACCACAGCCCACGTTTACCCTGAAAAAACCCAGAGAAATTACATATGACATTAATTGGATATTTCTTTTCTTACCTGTAATCCACCTTTTATTTTTCTTTTTATACTATCTTTTGTCTCTGCAGAAATGTGCCTAACTTATTCAGTGCTGTAGAAGTAACTTCCTCTGTTACACTGAGACAAAGGACAGGAGCTATAAGGAGTTTTGGTTTGAGTTTTTCAAGTGGCTAGTCTAAACAGCAAACTGTGATGCCCACTTACTCTCATCAAAAAAGACAGGCTAAATAGTTAACTGCAAAAGAACAGAACACTAAGCAGTAACTGGACACCTCTACAGTTTCAGGCTTTTCTTCAAAAACAATTTGAGACCTCTATAATGGGAGCCTGTACCAGTAAATCAGCACTGGTACAGCTGAATTTAGAACCAACTCCAAAATAGCAGCAAGGAAAAAGCCTCATAAATATTTCTTTGCTACAGATCAGCAGAGTAAGCCAGGATGAACAAACAGCAATATCAAAACAAAACATCCCATGAAGTACTGCATCAAGTTAGTTTTGCAATGACTAAGAGTCTATGTAGAAAACATGAGGCAAAACTAAACCAAGTTTTTAGTCTTATACAAGAGGAAAATTTTGCCATCTTTGCTGTTGCATTACCAGATTCTCACTACTACAATTATACTAGAAGTCCCAAGTCACCATTTAACAACTATATATAAAAAGAATTTCAAGGATCTGCAATCAAATCCTTTGCAGTTACAGCTCCATTATCCTGGTCTAAAATAGACGAAGACACTTAACTGCATTTCTTTCTCCAAAAAGCTGAAACACATAAAACTGCTGAAAAATAAAGACCAAAATGCAATTCTGCATATTAGAAGCTTAAAATAAATCCATTAGCAAATTCAGAGAGCTTTATATCATGGGTAGGACGTGCCTAAAATTGCAAATATTAGGCATGATAAGATCACAGAGACCTTTAGCTCTAGCACATTTACAATATTCAAGGTCATATAAGATGCCCTAAGTTCACTGAAACATTAAGCTGCAAATGTATCTAACTATCACACTGGAAAATTCTTTAGACTTCAGCAGAGTTGTCTAAAGCAAATTTAGTCACACAATGCATTCTGACTTCTGGAGTATCTCAGAACATTACGTATGCAAAATGAATTCTGTATTAACACTATCCCCTAAACTTTCAGCTATTAACAGAATTGCCTAAAATATAAGATAAACTAGTATGTGCAAAGGGATACTCACAAATCAGCTCAGTAGTTCTGCAATAACCATTGCTGGCAAAGCCAATGTTAGAAAGAACAGGGCAAAGTGCAGCTTACATCCACTTGTGAGGCATACAAATAAAACCACGCTCTGCAGGTAATGTACACAACAACATACTTACACAGAATTAAAGAGGTAGGCTCGTCCCTGGCTTCCCTGGAAGGACTGCATAAAAGAAAAAGAAAATGCACTTGTTAATAAACACAAAAGCCCCCACCAAACAATAAACCTTTCCAGAGGGTTGTGTTAGTAAGTGTATACATATAAGACAGATATAAACTATATCAGATGAATGACTTTCTACCAATTCTTTAGAGGAATGCCTGGTCAGCAAGTTTTCACTCACATCAGATTTTTAGCAACTATTTTGAGTATTAATACTCAAAACAAGACATTCATAATGCAAACAAAACATACTTTTTCCCTACCCTTCTGCAAGATACCAATTCTCATTTTCCTAGACATCCTTTATGCTAATTAAAATAATCTGCTTTTAACTCAAAAGGAACTATTTCCAGCTCCTCTGTTCTCTTCTGCTGCACCCAAAAGATGATTTATTTCAGTTTTATTGCATCATTTGATGTTAGACCAGAGAAATTCTGCACCAAGCATAAACCCAGCATACGGTATTCAGGAAATGCATCTGATCAGTTTATAAGCTTGGCTTTATTTTAATAAAACAATTATCATCAAATGCACAAACGCAGTCATATGCTTTCAAATCTCTCCCAGTCCTGATAGACTGTGGAAAAAACATGATTGTTAGACCCTCCTGGCTGGATCTAAATTAATGTTTTAGTTCAGAGGAGTAGCACAGTTTTGAAGTAAAACCCCTAATCAATCACACGTACTGGAGGTTGGTTTTGCTTGCAGAGCAATTTCAGGTCCTGTGAACTACATCTCTGTTCCTTCTGTACAGAACTAAACTAGAAGCTCTTCTACTGTGCACTCTACAAATGCTAATGAAGACACAAAGGCCTGAACCTCTGATCAGACAGCCCTGAGCTACAAACATCCTGGCAGAACTTGTGAGCAGACCAGATCCAGCCACAGGTAAAACATTCAAAATGTATGTAAGAACATCACTCCTTTCATATGTTTATATGTTTCTTCTGTATTAAATTACTTAATAATTTAGACAGTCATTATTTCCCATTCAAACAGGATCACACTGAAATGGAGTTTACTTTTTTTCTCTTCCATGCTGAATTCCATTTAAAAAGAAATCCCAAAACTGCCTTAAAGTACTTTTTTTCCAGAGTTTCCCTAACCTACTTTCAAAAGAAAATTAATTATTCGTGCTGAAGAGAAAGTACAATTGTTTTTAAGAATCCTTGCAGTTCTAGTATTGAAGATCAGAGACCAGCTTTTCAGAAACCTACATTAGATCAACATGGAAGGTTTTGTTAGGGAAATCTCACTCTGACCATTTTTGAATGGTTTTAGTAACATTAGGCTTGAAGTATATGCAGAAGGACCTTTCTCCAATGGATGCTTCTTGACATGTATTTAGCTACACAATTAGAAGTCACTTGACACCAAATAGGTACTTTGATAGCCTAATGATCAGCAGCACAGTAACTGTTCTATCTTAACTACTTGGAACAGTTTGGAAAAATAAAATTGTAAAAGGTAAATATATATAAATGAACAGTTTTGGATCATCATTAACCAGATTATATACTGCAACAAATAATGTTAGAAGAAATCCATGACTTTAGACTACTCTAAGTAGCAATGGTACTGTAGGTGTGTAGATGTGGCACTTTGAGACATGGTTTAGTGGTGGACTCAGCAGCACTAGGTTAACAGTTGGACTCAAAAATCTTATAGGCCTTTTCAACCTAAATGATTCTATGACTCTTATTTATAGCAAAGACAAAAGAAAAAGTACTCTCTCCATTAGCCAGAAGTCTTATTTTTCACAAGGCAAGGAAAAAAAAGATAGGCTATGCAGTACAGTGAAAGCTAAAACTTCAGGTAGGACTGACCCTGAAAGGAGAGATTCAGCTCAGTACAGTCTGAACTGCTCTGCCAGAAAGTAATCCTTACACCTTCCAAAACAAACAAAAACCCCAGTTCAGCTCTCCTGAGATACTTAAACATGCATCACAAAACTGGCAGAATGGTACAGAACCTACAGTCTGCAGTTTCTATACAACAAGCATTGCTCTCTAAATTAGAGCCTCACCATCAGTAACGAAGCAGAAATGCTTACTGCAGATGAAAATAAAAACTATTAATGTATATACTCTCAAAACCTGTCCATTACCAAATGAGTAACTAGCCTGAGTCAATACACAATAATGTAGAGACGACTACAGCTGTGCAACCCCAAAATTTAAGAAAAAAAGCAAACTTTAATGATTCTCTTATTCTTTTATAAGCAAACTTAAAACTAGAACTTTATTGTTCCATGCACCCAAAATTAAGAAAAAGAACTTTCAAAGCCATGACATTATTTTTTGTTAAGCTACTGTAAAAATTCTTAAAAGTTGCAGTAATTTCTCCTTGCTTTAGAAATTCTACGTTCTGAATTAGAATTCACAAATCCTTTCTCAAACTGATCAAGAATTACACCCTCACATTAGTTTTATCATGTCCTAATTTCTGCATTTACATGTAACTACACATGCCAATCACACACAAATTAATGTAGAGGGCTTTTTTGTCTGGTTCTACACAATAACTTGTAAGCTTATGTATATGTCATACTTGAGGTTCCCAGCTAGCTGGGTGGAAAAACAAGAACCAAAAAACTTCCAGAACAAATCAGCAGTCAGAAGACCTATTGAACTATGACATACAATTATTTCTGCCAAGTTTATGTTTAGTCTTGACTTAATATCACCTAATAAAAGCTCTCCTTTGACCCTGCATTTCTCAAAATTAAGCAGAGGGCAGCAGCAAGATGCCAGAAATAGCAGAAAAAGCAGCTCTTCCCCTCTCTTGTTTCATAAGCTGAAAAATAGTTCTAGCCAAATGAAATACAAACTACGGATTGGAAAGTATTGCTTGTTTTCTTTTATCCTGATATATTTTTAAAGATTACTTTTCTTGCACTTCTTGCTTTTTTGTCCTAAATATACTGCACTCTCCTCCTAGGGTTTTCCCCCAGAAACGGTCATATTCATTACCTTCAAATTTTCAGTATATCAAGGTAGAATGGAGGTAGAAGCAACACAAACCAGAACCTTCTCCTAGGACAGTGGTACAAACATCCCACTGTGAAAACCTCCTCCATTCCCACCTTCTCTAGCTTCCTGTTAGCAGAGTTTGGCTGATACCATCTTTCTTACCTACATACATGTTGAGAAGCTAAATATCGTATTTACATGCCATAGACAATTGTTTCTTTGCCCAGCTGTGAAGAGCGAGTTCCTCCATGTTTACATCACTCACAGATAGCTTAACAGCAACCTGCAGCAAGCTGCATTCCTGTGTTCAGGAATATAGAACAAGGGTCTAGGCAGTTCAACCACAACATCAGTGTGTCACTAAGCATTTAATGTCTGCAATTCACCCACGGGAACTCGTATACACAGGCTGCAGTAAAGATACAAAATTTTAAATTCCCATGGCTTTTTCCTTATGAATTCCTTAACTCCTCAGAGCTTGGCAGTCATTGTTTCTTACTCACATGAATAGCTTTGTTCCCCAAAACCTGTATATAGATATACATCTGCCACATATGCATTCTCTTCACCATAGAATATTGATTAACACCTAATAACAGGTGTAAGAAAGATTTAATATCAGAGCTTTACTTCCTGATGCATCCCATTACCAGAAATTAAAAGAAGGTAACTCATTTCAGCACCCTGCTTGCTAAGCTTGTAGCTTGGTTATAAACAAAGTATTTTGCATAACCAGAAAAAAGGAATACTGAACAAACATTTGTTTTTACCAGCACTAAGTTTCTCACACTCTGCACTGATTCAGTTATACTGATATGAATTTTAAGAGACTGTCAGATTAAATGTCTTGTGTGTCAACTCCTCAAAGGAAACTGAGTATTTTAAATGGCAGTGTCAAGGACTAACAGGCATAACTCTTCAAACCAGTCTCCAGACAAACTGCTTCTCTGAAGAATAAACATCACCTATGCAAATGCATAGCAAGGTGTGTTCAGCACTTCCAAGATTGTTAGCACTACACATAAATCACACTTAAACCAGAACATTCTATTAAAACTGAGTCTTAAATGTGTTTTACCCAATAGAGAGGTATTAGAAAATAGTGGCAAGTGTGACCTCCAAATGTCATCAATAATGGCTCACATCAACCAGGACTTTAACATAAAAGCTGGGCAATTTATCAGCTCAATATTTGCCGTTATAATGAACTTGCTTTAAGTCTGCTTTTTCATGGTCCTCAATTAATATTGCACTGATGTATGAATTAACTTTTCCCCTAAAAATCCACCTTTGTCCATTCCTACAAGAACACCTACAAGATTCATAACTTTTTGTTTTAGTACAGTTTAAAGTATCTAGACTGATTGTATAAGCAAAACTATTCAACTGTGCTAAGGTCAACTGCAAGAACAGTTTGGTATTATGATCTTTTCAAGTCAGATGACAGACCTCTGTGATCAATACATTCTGTAGTAATCTTACAAATGTTTCACTCATACCCTAGTACATACCTGCAGAATTATGTGTGATCTATGCTTTTAAACTAAAGCCATCATTACCTCCAATACCAGGATTAGCTTTTTACCCAGGAGAAAATGAAGTTATCTGTTAAGCAGAACATGTATTTACTGCCCTAAGGCATACCTAAGGGCATGAGCTGGGGAGAGAAGCTACTAAAAAGCTTATATAATTAATTATTCCCCACAGATGGGATTAGATTGCATGGCTGGAGATCATGCTCCATTGAAAACATCCAGAGAAACTGCCATCTTAGCATGTATTAAAAGTATGGCAGGCATTATTATAAGCAAGACCGAATGGCATTAACAGTATCTCATGAGTATGTTTTGAGCAGCTTCGAAGCTACTCATAACACAGAAAGACAATTTTAAAGACTGGAAATGAGAGAAGTTCATGGTCCATTGTTTTTTGTTTCATTTTCCTGAGTTTCCTTTCACATTCACCAGACTTCACTCTACAGGCTAAGATGGATCAACCTGGATTAATATTCTGAACAAATATGCAATTCAAACAAAGGTTACTGACTAATTCCGAAGACAATATTCTTAGGGGCAGTGTTCTAAAGATAATCCAGTAACACAAGTTGCTCCATATGATATTTCGCTCAGATCCACCTCCTTAATACCGTACACAACTAGAGATAATGCTGCTCCATCATATTCATCGTTAAAAATGTCAGCATAGATTTTCATTCTGATTTTTCATTACTGATTTTAATAAAGCCACCTATAAAATTCAAGAGGCAGAAACTAAGTTTAAAAAAATCCACCCCAGAAACTGCATGTCTGCAGATTTGGCAAATGATATTTCACAAAAAGGCAACTTTATCAGGCGGGACAAGCTGAGTTTTACAGCATCTTGAACGTATTTCAGAAATGATTATGCCAAAACATGAGTAGAACACTTCCCTTGCACACTTTCCAGCTACTTTAAGCCTTCCAATCTATTCTTAGCTGTTTTTCAAAGATTGCTTCACTTCCAAAAACTAGATTTATTTTCCTCCAATAGAAAAAAACCAAAAACCACAACCCAAGAAACTAGAAGCTTTTTCAGAAAAAAAAAAAGTATCACAGAGTGTTTATGAAATTAGGCCCATTCTCAACTTTTTCAGCAGGAAACAAAAATGGCCTTCGAGCATACAGCAGTCCCAGCTATCTTTCCAAGTACTCCTTATATCATAAGCAAAGGGGGATTACCAAATTGAATCAAGCTAAGAACAGTATATTTACTTAAAGACAATAAATCTTTAAAAAGTTCATCTTGAACTCAGTTCATCTGCTAAACAGCGGATGACATAACCACAGATTGCTAAGCAAGGCTAAAAATGCTTTGGCATCTATTTAAAATGAAGACTTTTTCTTCTCATCAATAATGTAACAGCAGATATACACAATGCCTTGGAGAACTAAATTTAATCACCAAGATTGTTCTTTTACACATAAGGTGCAAGGATTTCCCAGTGAAGTCAATGACAGTTATGTGTATATATATATACCTTTATGCAGAACTTGTTCTTGAAAATATTGACACATCTAGTCTTGTCTGTGACTTCATTTGCCTGTTTCCCCTCTGGTCAGATATGCTTTACAATGAATGAGACAGAAGAAAGTGACAGTATTTATACAAGCATCTGCACAAAGTAATCCAGATTTTCTTCCATCCCGAGCATTAAGGCACAACGTTAAGATGATTCAACAGTCTTGCAAGCTGGTCAGCCTTGAGTAACAAAGCATTATCCTTTGCAATATATCCACTAGGTTCCAAGATCTCCATTAACTATTTGTATTTCTTTGTCATTTGTTGGACTGTGCCCGAATGCCTAAATTACTGGAACTTAGTGGGTACAAGCCATTCCCAAGTGCTTTGGAACTTTCACTCCTGAAGCAGTATTTGCCTCCTGTAAAATTAACTGCTGTTAATAATCACTGCACATTTTCTGCCATTTACAAGCAAATCAGAAGAAAGCTTTCAGTTAAGCCTTTCACAAAAGTTACTTCAGAAACACTTAAAGAGCAGCACACACATTTTGTACAAGCCACAAGAGTGGCAACCTCCCCCGGACTTCAAAGTGTGTTATAGAAGTTTCCCCTCAAAACTTAATTATGTCCATTTATAAAATTGTTGGGATTTTTGGAATTATTACTATTATTATTAGCATAAAATGTTTGGTAGCTTTTTATGTGCTATTTGAACATTTTAAAACCAACAAGTGCCAACGATGACATCAAATTTTGCCTTATTCTTTATTAAGACCTGTGGTTGCTTGCTGACAGAGGTTACTTCTGTGTCTGCAGTCACAGTAGGATAGGATTTGAGAAATATGTATTTGCTTCTTTAAAGAAATAAGAAAACTCCATATTCTTCCCCTGTGCTTTGAGCATCCCCAGTGTCGTGAAGACTGGTATACTCCTAATAGTTAGGTTTGGGGTTTTTTTCATGTTTAACCTTCACTTCAAAGTCTTGCCCAAAGAAACAGAAAATCCAGCATTTGCAGGCTTGTTAACCATGCAAATCAGTAGCGTTCAAGACATAGCTAACACTGCTTCAAAACTGCACCTATTTCAATTAAGGCACCTAGAGCTTGTCAGGTTTATTATGCATCCTTTGAATCGGTGTCTTCTCCAAGATGACTGGACTTATACATTATTAAGGCAACTGCTCATATATGTATGCATTCATTCAACTGTAGAGACTAATGTTTGTCAACATCTATACTGCTGATTACATCCTAGTTTGGAACTTATATATACCCAATTGGCTTTCTTCCCATTCCTCCCCTTTCCCCAAGTTCATGCCTTGCTGCAGAAAACACAAGGTTATAGAGTGAAAGTATCTGGAAGTGTACTCTCTATTTACCAACACCCAACTTAATTTGAATACTAAGCAACATGTTGAGTCACTTCATAGTTACAGAGAAAACTAAAGCTACTGATGATGCACTCAGTGGTGCAGGTAACATTTTTATACCATCTTATTAGTCAGCATTCTTATTTCTAAGCCACTGCCAAGGCTCTTGGTTGCTATTTTATCTCCAACAAGGTGATAAAGGGGGGAGTGGAGGATATAGAGCTTTGGGATAAATTCTAAAGTAAGAAAGATCCTGCTGCTCAAACAGAGCAGAAATAAAATGAAAAGGTGATTTGTGTATGCCATCGTCCCTGGCAGACAACTGGCATCAACAGTTTTTGAGAACTGAAGAATTGCAACTCTGAAGTATTGTATTTTGGGGACCAGAATCAAAAGGATGATTGACAAATACACAGCACACTTTGCTTTTCCAAGCAGGATCAACATTTAAGAGAAACACCACTTATTTTGTAGCATAATTAATCTTTTCATCTTGAACTTTGAAACATTATAGTGTCAAGTATAACTAACACTTATGCCTCAAAACACATTAGAAAACTAGCTGTAGCTGCTTTAAATTAAGAGCACACCATATATTTTGGCTCTTTTTCCCCAACCATACAGCAGAAGGGACAATCACTACATACCCAGGAAATGCAGGGTGGGGGTACAATGACACCCAAAGTGCTTACAGCTAGGCAGCTAATGTTTGTGTTTATATGCTGAAGAGTATTTGGGGGACTGCAGTTCTGGAATGAGATTGTACAGTAATCATTTGGAAAAAAAGCAAAGCAACCTTCTAATCAGGGCTTTAGCTTTTAATTATGCCCAACATAAGGTGGGAAAGGGTGGAAATTGGGTAGGGCAGTCCAACGGTCTGCTCCACCAATAAATCCAAAACAGCACAGAAACTGCACTGTTCTTCATTAACTTCAGGTTGTATAGAACCAAACTGCTACACTTCAGGTTAAGTATTTTTGCAGTGGCTTGGTAGTTACAGTTACTAGGATTCTAGATATTGTTGGTGTAAATGAAAAACTCATTATCCTAAGTTAATTGCACATAATGTGCATTTATGAAAGCACTTTCACAGAAATGCAGAATCAGGATTCACATTAAAAGGATTAACTGTACCTCAGAATTGTTTTCGGTTCTGTCTACAGACAACTGTCAAGTAGATTTCTTCAATTTTTATTTTCCAGGTTAACCTGTGTTTTCATGTGCAGCAATCAAATCTTATCTCCTCCCTCCCCTCCCCAGGACAGCACTACTTATTTTTAATGATCCAAGTGTATCTTATTATTGCTTTGCAGTCGTTTCCATCAGAAGAATATCTCCACTGTTAGAATATACAAAAGTTAAGCTTAAAGGAGGGTGAGTTTTTTAAAGCTATGCTCCAAATACAAGTACAATAGATGAAAATGTTCTTTTTATTTCAAAACCATAAAATAAGATACACCTCATATTTACATGTATATCTAATCACACAGATTGAGACAATAAAACAAGAAATCCTAAGCTGATAGAACATGGATCAGCTATCAAATAAGCATATGGTAACCTAAGAGTTCAGAAACTTTTAAGGTATCTGCAAAAAAAATATGGAATTCAGAAATGAAGCAGAATCCATACCTAATATCCTTCCCAACACCATCAGAAATAACTTTGAAGTAACTATTTCTATTTCCTAGATAAATTGAGCTCTTCCTGTAGGAAACCGATACGAACATGCAATTTGCTTAAGAACATATTAAAAATATTTTGCTAAACCTCCCCAAGATCTTGGAGAGAACTAGCTCATGTGGTAGCTGTGTCAATTAAGTAGACATGCAAAAAACTTAAATCCACTAGAAGAGCTTCCTATGAAGTATGTGTTCTTGGATAGAGTTTTCTCAGTAAATTTACACATCTCAAGAGACACAGCTAGCAAAGTTTCATTCTTTTTGTAGGCATTTATAACCTGAAGTTCAGGAAATATCAACCCCTCCTGTCAGTTTTTGGCCCAGAACACGTAGGAATAAAGCTATGATTGCTTGCAATTTAGAATCCCATGTTTCAAAAATAACCCTTATACTTGAATTCTGAAATCAACATGGAAACATGAAATTGAAATACAAGCAAAACAAAAAAGGGAGGTGTCGAATGGATGTTAGGAAAAAATTTCTTCACTGAGATGGTGATCAGGTATTGGAACAGGCTGCCCAGGGAACTGGTGGGATCACCATTCCTGGAAGTGTTTAAAAAACACTTGTGAGATGGTTTAGTGGTGGACTTGGCAGTCCTGGGGTAGAGGTTGGCCTTGATCTTAAAGGTCTTTTCCAACCTGATTTTGTGAAAACAAGGCCACCCTTTTTTTTTTTCTTCACATCATTTTATACATGTAGCTAGACCAGTGCTTCACATTTGATGTCACATAGGCAGTTCCATGCCTCAATACATGTACTATGTTGAAGGAAAGAATTGTTCAGAGGAAGAGACTAAAGGCAGAACAAAAACAAGCAAGCAGTATGGCCAAGAACTGTCACCAATTTTACTATTTGAATCAAAAAGCTGTCTTGAGACCTAAAAGATTAGTAACAAGGAAAACTGCACAGGGAAGATCTATTATTTCCATATAACCTTCTAAGGGATATGCAAACAGATACACTTTCTCCTCGCCCAAGGAAAACCACAAACCAAAAGTAGCAGCATTCTCAAACCCCATCATCTCTTCAGCACCCAAGAAGTAGCATGACCTTAGTGTTGCTGAACACACAAACAGGCAGGAGCAACAGGTAACAGGTTTGCCATTAAAATTTTATTTCACAAACTAGTAATGCAGAAAGCACCCTCTTAGGAAGAGGTTTGAAAAGCAACTGAAGTGTTTTCTCCAATACACCATTAAAGGCAAATTCACCAGGAGCTTATCTGAAGCAAAGAATGAACCAGTCTGTCAAGTACTTATCCCAAACTTCAAGCCTTCCTACATATTTCATACATCACAAATCTTGGTTTCTTCCAGGAACAGGTAAGAAGGACAGGACTAGCCTGTTTCAAGGACCCACCCATCCTCTAAGCTTAAGCTTAGACAGTCCAACTATTCTAAACATCTCTAGCTAATCATATTCCTTGTGAACTGGTACACAACAGAAGCAAGTGTGTTTACAGATTCCATAATAGAAATGGAACATGCTGAAACAGCCAGTTTTGTGACCTTCAGTCAGAGTCAAAAATAATCTTTATCTGGCATAACCACAACCTGAGTTTCTCTATCCAAAGATTCATCTTTTCTTCTTAGCAGCCTTTTCAGATATGACAGCTCACAAGTAGGGCCTACCTGACAGTACACAGAGCTTGTCAGTATGGGGAATACATTACAACAGCCTTTATGTCAAATTGAAAGTTTCCAGAATATAACCAGACCTCAGTATGCAGCATATATGACCCAAGAGTGAATCAAGGGAAGATACTTTGACATATGTGTTAATTTACATCCCTTATCTACTGGGAGCAGTGATACAGTGATAACCATTTTGGTTAACAAATAATTCATGAGGTCTCTAAACAAGCCACTTGCCTTGGAGATCAACTCATCATGATTGGCTAGATGGGCTCTGCAGTGGATACAGCTGTAGGTTCGGTGACAGTTTGGCAGGTAAGCCTGGAACGTTTTTGATTTTGTCATTTTTACCATCTCTGCTGGTGGCTCCTCACTCAGCTCAGGGCTGGCACTTGAAGAATTACAACTTTGCTGAACTCGCTGACAAAAGAAACACTGGAATATGCAAGCAAAAGCCGTTGTTGTTCTGGAGTGTGTGTGGCACTTTCCACACAAATGACAGAAGAGAAACAGTCACAACCTGTAAGTGAAAAGAGCAGAACAATTAGCAGCTTACAACAAGGCCAGAATAAATTTGTTATGCAACAACTCTAGACATAAAGCAAAGTGTCATCCAGAGCAAATGCCAGTTGCACTACAGGCCCCTTTTTTCTATGAAGCTGCACAACTCAAGTTCCATTCAATATGGCAACAAGCAGTTCTGTCCCACCAATGGCTTCTACATCACATTTGTAATGAAGGAGGAGATTCAAAGAGTTCACAAAACACAAGCACATTCCTACGATCTACCAGGAAGATTCAAGATATCCATGGAGAAAATTACAGCAAAAGGCAGGGGATTAGAGAAAGCCAATTGTTTCTGAAGTTCAAGTGGTCAGCTCCAATGTAGCAAATGACAAAGAATCTTAGAACACACTTGCCATGTCCAACATTAAACACTTTGGCTTTCAGCAGAAGTCTTGCTGTATCACACCTGGCTTTAAGTCAAATACCAAGTAAGATGCTGCCGCCTTAGT
The DNA here is from genome assembly GCF_012275295.1 of Melopsittacus undulatus. Taxonomy (NCBI): domain Eukaryota; kingdom Metazoa; phylum Chordata; class Aves; order Psittaciformes; family Psittaculidae; genus Melopsittacus; species Melopsittacus undulatus. The sequence goes on along the minus strand of NC_047538.1, from coordinate 14,293,827 downwards.
CAAGGATCCACGTCTCCTCCTCTTTCAAGCTCAGGAGAATTATGCCTTTAGCCAAAGACCTTTTTGAGTAGTATCCTGATCAAAGCTAATTAGATACTTCCTCATTCTACCAGAATAGTCTTAATGGGTGCTATAAAAATCACGGTCAGTTCTACACAGAGAATAGCCAACTGCATTCTTAATCCTCAGAGTGCTTTGAGGGGTATTATATGTACAGAGAGGGCCAGACCTTCCGGCCAGGCTGGAAAGGCAAGCCTTCAAGAGTTTGCCTGAAAATTACAGAATCTAAATCTTTACAACAGCATCTACTGATTTGTCAAAGGCCATCAGTCACCAGGCTATATGCACCAAGCTAATGAACAACCCAAACATGAACACTGCACAGTCACTTATGTCATCGGCTATCAGGTGACTGGCAGAGTAGGTCAATAGCACAAACACAGAAATGAGAGCCAATATAAAGAGTTTAGGGTATCTTGATCCAGCTATTAGAACAGGCATGCAAAACATTTATCACAGTTGTAAACTGCATGCAGGGCAGCAGTTAACCACTCTTCCAGCAGTGGGATACTTGTAATACAAATAGAGCAGATAATGAAAGCCACATAAATTAAAGATTGTTTATAGGAAGCAGTCACAGTGCTTCAGAAGACAACTTGAGAAAGTAATCTGTACAGCAGGCCTAGCGCAAGAGACAGCCACAGCAAGATTTAAACACCAAACCAAATCCCTTTAATCTTAACCTTGACAGCAGCAGAAGAGAGTCAAGAACTACTGAAGGACTTGCTAAAAGAAAATTTCTTACACAAGAAGTTGCACAGTCAGAGATAAGCTACAAACAAGACAAGTAGCATAACATGCAATACAAACACATAAAGCAACAACTGGAACGCTTTGCTATCCAAAACACACATCTACACATCAGAACGATCGAACTTTTGTCAGTCACTAAAAAGCAGAAAAGATTTGATAAGGAATATTATTGTTTGAAATATTAACCCAGTTAGCATGAAAAGCAGAACTTAATTATTAATAGAGTAATTTAAACAAGTATTGTATACCTATTGTCCCAAGATAATTATAGCTACAAAGGGAATAATGATTACAGTGGGGAAAAAAACAAACCACAAAACAACAAACAAACCCCCCCCGAAACAACCAACCAGCTTGCATTTGTAGAACAGCTAGATATGAAGCTGTATTTATTAGACAACATATTATAGCAGAAAAACAATGTAAGAAATACAGTCCTGAAAGTTAAACATGAGGCTCCCTCTAAATTCCTGCTTGAACTCCTATGTTAAAAGGATACAAATCTTATTTAATGTCACAGAAATGGAAAAAAAAATAAAACCCAACTCAACAAGCAGGGCTTCAGAAAGAAAGGCACCACCAGCAAAGATGCTGTGACTTTGTATTAGACCCTTTCAAGCAGTAACTGAAACACGAGTTCAAAGCTTGCAGAAGTTCAGCAAATTGAACATAGGAGGAAAATGTTTTTCTTCAAGACATTCCCAGAAGCTCTTTTAATTCACACTTGTAAATGTAACCTGGACTTTCAGAGTCTACACACTGAGCCCTTCAACTGCAGGAGTAAAGTAATTTCAATGCTCTTTTGAAAAACTGTATTTGCTGTTGCTCTCTTCAACAAAAAGGCAGTCTTAAGTGTTTGATACACACCCCTAAGAGAACTTGTTGCTTTGTGATGTTGAAGGCAACATTCAAAGTTTAAACCATTTCTTAGCTTACTCTAGTAATGGTGAATAAACCCAGTCTCACTTCACTGATAGCTATGAGCAGCACCAGGTTTCATGGCTGCTGCTTTTGTGGAAAGCATTATAAAAACCCGAAGCAACTATTCCTTTCCTTTTCTTAGAGAACACCACAATCTGTGCTTTGGTCATGCACATGACAGCTAGGTTTTTACTGGAGATCCAAGGATTTCGAAAGAAACTGCAAGTCTAAGTGCATGCAGCTTCCTGTCATTTACACACAAAGAGAGCGAGCAGGCTGCTGTCATTTCCCAGCCGCTGTCAGGACCCTGTTTTCGGGTGGCTGATCTGTCCCTATTACCCCAGCACCTCTGTATTGGCAACAGATTCACAGCTGGAGCCTCTCCACCTGCCCCGCAGGCAGCGGCCCTGCCCCCGGCACGGAGCCCTCCGGCCCCGAGAGCTCAAGGCCGCTAATAGGGGATAATTAATTAAGAGCCCGGTCCCGCCGCCCGCACGTGACGTCACCGGGGAGGGCCACCGGGAGGCCAATGGGCGGGGGGGCCGGCCCCGCCCCGCGCGGCTCCCGGATGTGTAAACAAACACCCCGATGAGCGTGGCGGGGGGGGCGGCCCCGCTGCACCGGGACCCGCCCCGCGGGGCAAGCTGAGCACCCCCCCCCGTCCGGGGCACCGGAGGGGCAACGGGAGCGTACCCGCCTGTGCGGGGATGGTCACGGCGCTGCTCGGAGCCCCACGCAACCGCCGGCAGGAACAGCGAGTGGAAGAAAGCAGCGTCCCCGTCACTGCTGCTGCGCGCAAAGGAAAGGAGCGACACAAAAATCCCATTTAAGAGTCGCTGAGCCGGACAAAGCCTGTGCACGCGCTGTTAGCAACCTGCGATCCGATTACTCCGGCAGGGAAAACCTGGCAAAGTTAAGGACTGACACACAGGAGCCTCATTGTCACTTTAGATACCGAGAAATAAAGAGGGAAATATACACGCGAGGAGAAAGTTGCGGGCAGGGGCTCGGCTTCCCCGCCGGGAGGGAGCGGTGGCTCCGCGCACGTTTTGAGCCGCTTCCTCGCTGACGCCGGAGCACAAAGCCGCCGCTGTGGGTGACGCCGTTCGCTGCCTTTCCTCTCACACTCGCGGCGATCCCGCGAACACCGGCTCGCTTTCCCCAGCCCGCCGCCGGGCACCGCTGTACGCCATCACCGAGCGCAGACCTGCTCCCGCCAGCCCCGGGCAGGGATCTCCGCAGGACAAGAGCCAACGGGGGGGGAGCCCACCGGACCCCAGCCCGCCGAGCTCGGCCTCGCCCCCCCTCACTTATGTAAACCTCCGCCACCCGCCCCGTAGCGAGGAGGCTACAGGCAGACAGCGCTGCCGTCATTTCCAGGCGCTATAAATAGCTCCCGAGCCCTCCTCCCGCCAGCAAAGTTGCCTCGGCGGCCCCGGCCCCGCGCACACAGGAAACCGCGGCCCCCGGCCGGGGCTGCAGCACGGGGGGCTCCGGCCGCAGCCGCCTCCCGGCCCGTGTTCCCCCACCACAAAAATACCCCTGCAAAACGGAAAGGAGCCGGCTTCTCGCACGCTCCGGTACTCACCGTTGCGCCGTGCCGGCTCCACTCTCCAGCCCGGACTCCGGGCAGCAGCGCGCCCCCGGGCCCCTTTCCCTCAGGGGGTGAGGGCAGGAGGGCAGGCGGCACCCCCGGTTCTCCGGCGGCTGCCAACGAGGGCTCAGCGCTGGGCCCTCGCCGAAAAACAAAGACGGGAGGGGGGTGGTGGCGACTTCGCTCGCCTCGAAGCTGTCTTCTCGGCGGCGGGCAGGGGTCATAGGCGGGGGCTGGCCGCGCGTCTGCCGCCCTGAGCGCCGAGGGGCGGCCGGGGCATGGTGCCGCTACCGCTCCCGCCGCCGCCTTTGTTTTGCTTTTCTCCCCCCGCCCGCCCCGTACCCGGCGCTGCTGCGGCCGTTAAACGCGCTCCCACCGCCGCCGGCAGCCAATCACGGCGCTCGCGTGCGCGCGCGCGCGCGCGTTCCCCCCCCCCCCCTCCCTCGCTCCCGCACCGCCCCTTGGAAGTGTGTTGGGGGGAGGCGGGGCCGGGAGACGGAGAAAGAGCGATCGGGGGGTGCGGAGCTCCGCCCCCTCACCCGCGGCTTTGTGGTGGAGGAAGAGCTTGGCCTTGCGCGCAACGGCCCGCCCCGACGCGCAACTTGCGCGCGGGGCGGGCCGTTGCGCGTCGGGGCGGGCCGTTGCGCGCAGGGGCGGGCCGTCCTTGGCGCCTGAGGCGAGCGCCCCTCAGCGCCCCCTACCGGGCTTCAGGAGCGGCGGCGGCGGCGCTGAGGTGCTGAGGGGTGGACTGCGGGGCGAAGCGAACGTGAGGTAAATCCTGAGCCGGAACGGGCGGCTCGGTTGTGGCTTCATCACGGCGTATTTCCAGGGGGGTTTTCAGGGGTTCTAAGCGATGTAGGATTGCTGGTTTTTGTGTTGCCAGAGGGAGGGTTTCACGTTTGTGTTGAAATTGGGTAAAACCCTGGAGGATCACACTAGTTTGTTGAAAGTGATGTAAAGGAAAACACATGAAGAAAACAAGCAAGGATAGGTCAGAGCACTTAGAAACACAGAATGGTTTGGGTTGGAAAGGACCTTAAGATCATCTAGTTCCAACCCCCCTGCCATGGACAGGGACACCTCACACTAAACCATATCACCCAAGGCTTCATCCAACCTGGCCTTGAACACTGCCAGGGATGGAGCATTCACAACCTCCCTGGGCAACCCATTCCAGCACCTCACCACCCTCACAGTAAAGAATTTCTTCCTTATATCGAATCTAAACCTCCCATGTTTAAGTTTTAACCCATTACCCCTTGTCCTGTCACTGCAGTCCCTAATGAAGAGTCCCTCCCCACTATCCCTGTAGATACTGGGATCCCTTCAGATACTGGAAGGCTGCTATGAGGTCTCTACGCAGCCTTTTCTTCTCCAGGCTGAACAGCTCCAACTTTCTCAGCCTGTCTTCATAGGGGAGGTGCTCCAGTCCCCTGATCATCCTCGTGGCCTCCTCTGGACTTGTTTCCAGGAAGGGAGGGTGGAGAAGAGCTCATTGCTTATACAGAAAATACACAGCTTTTAAGGTATAAAAGAACAATTTTGAAGATCAATGAAACCAAACTAGAACTCACATTAAAGTAGCTCCTGAAGCATTTGAGGTGTGTTGGCAATGATTGTGTTTTCCTTAATAAAGTAAATAAAAGTCAGCCCCTGATTTATTCTGGCTGTGCTTGGCTGTTCCCATGGGCAGGGTACGGAGATCCAGACTGAGGGAGCCCGTGTGGGAGCTGCCATTCTGCTGTGCCCGGGGCAGGGCTCCTTTGTCATGCTGCAGAAATGCAGCATCAATAAGGTTTTTTTTTTATTGCCTTTGCAGCTTTACAGAATACAAGAGAACTAGAATCCGTTCCAATTCAGTGCCTATAATCAATAAGCTATGTGCTACTTGATCTTATTCTGCCTATCAATTTTTTAATATAATCCACATGTTCATACATCTTTTGTCATATGCTTCTTCCATCTTAATTGGTGGCCATTCTTGAAGACTAGTTCAAAAAAGTTGCACTTACACAATAAAGAAGACACATTTTGGTGAAACAGAAGGAAACAAACATCTGTGAGAGTATTTCTAGCAGGAAATCTATTGCAATTCCAAACAACACTCCGGCTCCAGTGCTGGTAGCTGTAGTCTTGTAAGAAGCAGAAAGGTAATAATCCTTCTGATGTAGCTACACTTCAGAGTGTACTGAATCCAGCTTCCTAATCCAGCTCCCACAGATGAGTGAGACGATAAAGATAACAATTGGAATGGAGAAAGAGGCAGGCTTGTGGCGTAGTTTAACAGAGAAGTTACATTAAATCTGATACAGTGCAGAGAGTACATAAATCTTGAGATGTTTCTTAAAAAACAGCTCCAGTCTGTTAAAAGTTAAAAATATCCCCAAAAGGCTTTTACAGTTTTGTAATAAGCTGTTTCTTTTATTTCATTTTGAGTGGCCTGTTACTACTTTCCCATAACAAGAGAGACTTCTTGGTCCGTTCTTAATCTAGTCGAAAGATACCTGAGCAGATGGCTTTGCTATCTTGTATGGCTGATCTTAAACCTTATTTACACAGCTGCCACTCAGTTGCCTATAAAAATACTCCTCTATGTATGCTTTAGAAGTAATTGCTTCAACCTTTCAATAACAGTATAACTTACATTGTATTTGCAGTTCTAAGTATTATGCTTCAGGATGTTTGCCCTAGTTCCAACTTTTATCCTCTTTTTCAGAACTAGGAATGGGCAATATTAAGCAGTGAGCGAAAGTCACTATAAAAACAACACTGATCTCCTCAGGTACTCCTCCCAACCCATGCAGTAAGGTGTCAGTCTGCCTAAGTCATGACTAACACCTCATGACTGACTGAAACCAGTGAGGTCAGTCATGACTTAGGTGAACTGACACCTCACTGGCTCTCTGAAACTGGTGGCACATCTTCCACCACAATACACAACCCCTGAGTCTCAAAGGCCGTGGCACCACACGTACACAGTCCTCTTCAGGGGTCACAGACGCACAGAGTCCTGATGTTGAAATGTGGCAAATGCTGCAGAACCTATCACACTCAAAAGATCTGATTCAGTACTGACATGAAGAAGTGCAAACTTGGCGTTTCTAGCACTCTTTCTATGCTTTTCTACAGATATGAATGCAACATCAGGCTTCTCTTGTTTACCTTTAGAGGCATGGCAGGATCTTGGTTTACATGTTAGGAACTGAACAGGTTACACAGAAACAGAAATTAAACTCTACATGAGGAATAAAAAAAAGAACCAGAAGGACAATCCTGAATATAGAAGTGACTCTGCTTTTCACAGATGACAAGATGGACAAGGGGGAGAAAGAAATGTCTGTCATTCAGTGAGGACAGCAAAGGACACCGAAAGCTGAACAATGTTTTCATTGTTTTAACACAAGCGCTGCTTCTCCACTGAAAGATCCAAATGACAAGGACACTGAGGGTTTCTTTCTCTTTGCCGTTTGTTTCCCTAGTAACAAATACACAAGCTGTACTGTTAGAATACCATCCTTTTCTCTCTTTATCTTTTTTTTAAGATAAAGACATGTCAAGGATGTATTCAGTGCTGGCAGTAACAGGTTAAAGTTGCTTGTACAAATGAACCTCTGATACAGTGTGATGTACCTGACAGTACTGTGTGTAGTCCACTGAGACAGTGAAATTACTTTAAACAAAAAGTGTGGAAAAATTATATGCTCGCATCTCAATTTCTGTACTGTTTAGCTTGCAGAATTGTAGGGCAAAGTCTGCCTTTCACTGCAGAGCTCTGTTCTTCATTAGCAAAGCAGATTGCACGCTACTACTACTAAATCCTGTGTAGTGTCCTAATTATATCACAATCATCATCAGTAATATAGTGCACACCATTTTAATGGGGCTGATCTTGACACTGACAGCTCTTGCCTGTGTTTTTGTTGTGAGCTCTGCATCATGAAACTTCTCTTTAAACATAATTCTGTAATACAAGGGGGTGGTGTTGCTGTTTCTTGTTAGGATTCTAACCAAGGGTATGGTCTGTAGTTCTGGACTTTGCTGGCCTATGGGAATGGGAAGAGATGGCATTGCAGTCATTGTCCACGTGGTTTAGCACATTAGAAATAGAACTGGTAGGTGAATTGTATCCAAAGCCATACAAAACCATACTGAAAACAGGACAAACTGAAAACATGACAGGTACAGGAAGAAAGAACTATAAAGACACCTAAACTGAGAAAAAATATCATCATTCCTTTCTTTACTTCTTCAGGATAAGTCTCAAAAGTTTGGAGACTTTAACCAAATTAAAAAGAAAACCAATTTATCTAAGAATTGTCAAGCTCTGTGATCTCTTTTAGCTGGAAAAAGACTACTTAAAGAAAAATCTTTTGTTTTTTAACCAAAAAAAACTTTTATCCTATATGGTTGGCAGAAACATGAGATTAGTTATGAAAAAAAAAGACAAAAAAGTTTACTCTTCTTTTGCCAGTTACTCAGGTTTCTAATATCGTGCTCTCCAAGGAAAATAAATATGCATCTATTCTCTGGGACATGGCAGCAGCAGACCTAAAGAGTACCATATTGAAATAACTGACAAAATTAATATCAAACTTATTATTTTGTATTAACATATAACATTATGAATTCATTGCAAACCAGCCTGTTACTAGTCATAAATTATACCAGTATTTGTGATAGGAGATTTAGTTACTTGTCTTGATCTGCATGAGTAGGGAGGTATTTTAGGTGAACAAATGAGTACCTCTCCATTTGGGATGATTTTTGAAACCAGCAGGGCTAACTATTAAATGTACTCCATATGCAGCGTAATCCCTGCAAACCCAGAAAAGATGGAAGCTATTGTTTCAGTGGATCAGGGAATATCAAATGATATGCTCAGCTGTCCTGAAACACCTAGATGTATCAAGCTATCCTCAAGTGGAGAGTAGGTAGAGGAATTTGTCTGGGGGCTGTGAATCAAACAAATCTGTATCATGATTTTTATATGATGTAGACATCTGCTCATATACATATAAATGGGTGTGAGGTACAAAAATTATATTGCTCAACTCTAGATACCTAATTCAGGAGGATATATGTTCTCTGTAATCAAAGGGCTGAAATACACACCATCTGCAAAATCTGAATTGCTCTTTCTATCCCCCCCTTCACTGTGGAAGTTCTACTTTTATCTCTTCTGTGACTTTTGAAATGAGCAAACCCAGATGTTAACTAAGGTTTTCTATTCTAATATTCAGACTGACAGATACAAGTGTCCTGTCCAAAGTGGGAAGTTCATCAGGGAATTAACCAGCATAGAAGCCCTTCAAGCTTCAGCATGTCTTAGTAGTCACGGTCTTTTTGTTGTTGTTGGTCTTGTTTGATATTTTTTCCCAGAATTTGGTTTTATAATATTTAAACATTTATGTTCACTAGGAAATCTAGACCTTTCACTGCAGGATAACAGTAATTGGAACTTATAAGGGTTCAGGTTTTATTATATACTCCTTTTGATCTTTAAATGAAAATATAAGGCAAGCAAAAAGAATCATCTTTATAGAAGAATAGTAACGAAAATGGTGATAATAAGTATGAGCAACAGTCATATACTGAGAAGTTAAATCAGTGTTTTGTGAGCCATAGAAAAGCAGAGATTAATATTCTGTTGATGGATATTTTGTAAAAACACGTTCTGCACACACTTGCCTATGCATGCAAAACAGTTGGCTAAAGGCAAGGATTCAAGCTTCTTCTGTTTTAGGGTTCTGTGGTTTCTTCTTTCTTTTTTTTTTTTCCTTTTCCTCCAAGAAGTGTGCTTCTCATCTTAAAACCTAAACTTATATTTGCATCCTCATTTTACATCCTGTCCAGATTAGGGCAGCCAGCACAAGCATATTCTATCGTATCACAGATAACAGGGCCAAGGGGATTACTGTAATCATGTGGTATAACTTGCTGCAAGATTGAAGCCATGTGATTGCTGATATTACTTGTCATTTAAATCAGAATACCTCTTAGAAAAACATCCTAGAACATCCTGTCTCTACAAATTGTTCCAGTCATTAATTACTCTCATTGAGCAATATATACATCTTATTTCTCCCTTGATCATATTTAGTTTTATCTTTCAGCCGTAAGACTGAGGAGACAATTGGACTCGGTGTAGATAGAAGAGCAAGCCGTCCTTTTGAGTAATAGCATTTTATGAAGCACATTTTTCAATTTCTAAATTGTTTCTATATCTCTTCTCAGATCCTTCTCCAAGTTATCCAATGATTTTTTGAGCTGTGGATTCCAGCAGTGATTTTGTACCTGTCAAGCACAGGACTGTTCTTTTCCTGTTTAGATTGATGATCGTATCTATCTGTTTGGTTAATTGCGAGGCATTCAACTGATTCTTCATTAGGATCCCCAAAGGCATTTCAGAATTGCTGTTCCCACTTCAAGAATTCAAATACTGGACTATTCCCACCTTTCTTTCTAAGCAAGGAGAACTGCAAAATTTAAAGCCCAGACAAGCCTTATGGAGGGGAAATCATGATGAATCTGTTATGTTCCCTGAATTACAGAAAGTGTTTCAGATACATCAGACAATGATTTTGGTTTTGTTTGGGGTTTTTTTCAAGTCCTAACACCTCTTGCAATGACTTACTGGGAACATGGAGTAAAGTTTCTCTAAGAGCTTAAATGTAAATTAGATTTGAAAATCACTGTTGTTTAACTGAATAGAAGCAAAATGGACTTTTAGGAAGGGATAACATCATAATTTGTCTAATAAAAATGTTAGGCCACTTCACAGACCCCATCTTATAGATGTTTTTAGACAAGGATATCGTGCTAAGAAAATACATTTGTTACCATTAATCTGTTATTAATCCACCAGCCTTATAGAAGCTATTTTAGTACATTCAGCTGTTTGAATGAACAATATTGAAAGGTAAAATGAATGCTACAGGTGTTTTGCTTGTGTCTTTTCTACAAGCAGTGCCATTGTGCAGATCATATGTTATACAAACATATCCATTCTTAAGTGGAAAGAAGCAGGGATGTGATTGGCCTGTTCATAATTGCACTGACAGTTTAATGAAGACTTCTACTACTGAGAATCTTATTATAATGGGAAAGCAAGAAAAAAAGTTAGCTAATTGCTTGTAGAAACCTTTCCACCTTATTAGTGTTTTCAGCTGAATTCGTCCAGGCGTACCAAGTTAAAAGCTTGGCTACTTTCAGGAGGCATCTCTTGTCCAGAATGAGTAGCTGGTCACCCGGATTTTCTCAGAGGTGAATCAGAACATAGGCTTCCTTAGTAAAACTATAGGAAAAAAAAATCAGTACCTATTTTGATGAGGAGGATTGACTTCCTATGGCAGCCAGCCCATTGTTTACAGGGCAGAATGCAACAGGGCAGGGTAAAACTTCAAGGCATCACACTGTTCTCTAGAATTACATGAAGACAGGTATTATTAAAGCTCTTACTCTTCTTTGCAGCATCGAGATGACTATACAAAGTAAAAAGTAATGTTGGTCATGGGAATTTTCTGTTGGAGAAGGACAAAAAATAATTTATTTGATTAGTAAAACTAAATATTTATTGTAATTAGTAGGAGTCTAGTGTAACTTAGAATGGGAAGGAGAACACTGATAACAAGTAGAAAACAGATGTTCTGTAGCTGCTGAAACACAGGATTGTGCACTATAACTTGACACTGCCAGCAGGCCTAACTGATTAATTTTGTTTAAATAACTTATCCAAGAAGTCTCTAAGAAGATTGCTGGAAGGGGAATGTACAAAGCAACCTCTGTCTTCCTGTCCTCACTGGGATCTTTACTGTATTAAATTCACTATGGTAGCTGCTGGAGCTGCCTCTGCTGTTGTGGTACTTACATCAATACACCTGATTCTGTGAGATTAACCCAAGGACCTTACCTGCCACCCTTGAATTTTTTCTTCCTCTCAATCTTTCCTTCTTTCTTCTCCTCAAGTCATTAAATTCTGTAAACTCCCAGAGAATGCAACTGAATCTAAAGGCTAGTTTTATTTAGAGTCAAGAAGGAAGCATCACTGACTTATTTTTCTTGATCAGATTAGCTGTAAGTTTCATTTGTGGGTTGGAATGACATGTCTACGAATTCTGTACCCTAACTGCTAGATATTTCTGGGTTTTGTTTTCTCTAATGCTGCCTCAGTAACTGAGATGCGAACAATCCTCTTAAAGCTGCTGCAGGATTTAGAGACAAAACAGCGTGGAACATTTTCTTCAGCTGGAAAGAGGTGCTTGGTACTGTATTGGCTCCATCTTGTGGCTGGAACAGCACTGATTTTTTTTGTAACTGGTTAAATCTTCTTACCATCATCCTTACATAAATATTGATTAAAAAAGAGTGAACTTCCTTTATAACTTCTACAACGAATGAGTCAAATGATTCTGATAACACAGAAGTAGGGAGACAGGTTAAACACAAGATTACCTCAAGCAAGCATCGGGTGTTTCCCTACGTAACGTTCTCAATCTTAGTATTTGATTGCATCCTTCTCGTTAGTGTTAGAGAAGCCACAGCCAGGCAGTGAGAACAAGCATCTATCAGTGGTTTTTAACTCCAGCCTGCACTAATGTTGCTGCTCACTGTTAACTTGGTGTGGCCAGTGAAGAAACTTGCCACTTACCTTCAAGGATTGTATAGAATTTCTGCCAAAAGCCCATCAGCACAGTGCTGTTTATTCTGGCTGCACTTTTTTCTTTTCTAAAACAAATATTTTATGACTGCTTGACCGCCAAAACCATGAACCCAGCACAGGAAAGGACAAAACACACATCAGAAACTATGGGAGGCTGCCAATACCCAGACTCACTGACCATGTAGCTCAGCAAGTCCCTTGTTCCTATCCCAGTTATGTAAGTTCATACTTTGGAGTATAGCACAACTATATATTTTCTTCAGACTGCAAAGAAATGTAAGTAGTTCGCTTGTGGCACCTTCAGTGTTGGCAGCAGGAAGGCAGTAAGCTGACAGAGTATGCTGGGTTTTCTGTTCTCTTACATATCAGCTTGTTTTTTACTGGATAGAGCTTCCAGCATGCACATTAGAAATTACATTTATCTCTCTAAAAAGACTGTCGGAGAGGCAAGATTGCAGAGAGCAAGAAAATACAAATGATGTTTCCAGATACTGGTACAGGGTTGGTGACTGGGTATGTGACAGGATGAGGCCAGTTGCACACGTATTTTGGCAGTCTTAATATGAAAGACATATTCTCTGATCCATGTGACATGGGAACAAAGAAAGTGCCTGTTTCCAAGGAGTCGCAAAATGTGCCTGGAAAGAACAGTTTCTCTTGCTATGTCATCCACGATATCCAAAGGTGAGTGACAAAGCAACCTTACCTTGTAATGTAAGTGCCAAGCTAGAGCACATTCCATAGCTAGAATTATAGATGCTGCAGATGTGCTCAGAAATCTGAAAATAAGAGCAGGTTTGCAAGGCTGGCACATAGTGAGTTAACAGTATCAAAGTCTGAGTCTTTCTGCTGTACATCATACGTGTTCCATAAATCACATTTGCTCATGGCTGCACTGCAGTTTTATATGAAGAATTCCTTGCTAGATTTTGTATCAAGAAAATACATTTGCATTAAGTAAGTGTGTCACTTGGCCAGAAGGCACCAAGCACACAGCACATGCACACTGTGCTGTACTGTGCTGTACTGTACAGCTGCTGGATACTTACTCTGTTTGCTCCAGTACTTACATGTTTGTCAAAGTGTTTTCTGAGCCTGGCACAGTCACCAGTGTACCTCGTGCTACAGAGAGGCAGCACAGGGAAGGGGACAGGAGAGGAATGGGGTGGCCAGGCTGTTGTAACCACAGCGTGGTTAGTGTTTTAAATGGCTGGAACAAGGGTGGGAGGAAGCTATAAAAGACTCTTATATCTGCTCAAGACAGCAGCATCCAACACTGAGCATGAGAGTTACCAGGCATATGTCATGGTGTGTAATAACAATTACTTAAAATAAAGACAGAGGTAATGCTGCTGCTTCACATTCTGCAGCATGCCAGGCTAAAAGGTTGACTCCTAATACAGGGCTGAATGTAAATACTGCAATGCCATCTCAGACAGTATCTGAGTTCTGTCTCTTATCCACACTGCCCATGGGGCTCAGTCTTCAGCACCTTTTTCTGTATCAGTGTATTCAAAAAAACATTACGTCAATGCTGGCCCACTGTGCAAAATGACTGTCAAAGCTGTGCCTGCCCTTTGCTTTTACTGGGTTTTGCTTTTGCACTGCTTGGAATCCTTGTCAAGACCTTGTTTAGCCATTCGTTTTTCCAAGAGCTTAAAAAGTACCCACATTCCAGTGCCTTGCTTCTGACGTATCTCAAATGTTCAGGCTTGAAAAAGAAAAGTCACCCGAGACCTTGGCATGGCCCAGGACAGGACCCAAGCAGCTGCTCTGATGGGAGCACTCAAGCACAAGTCAACGTAACTCACATTTAATCACAAAAATGGTATCTGCTCTTTGCCAGTTCAAGGATTTATAGAGCAGCCAGAGCACCCGTGTGCGCAGGGCATGAAGCAGGGCTTGGAAAACCACTGCAAAGCCTCTGGGTAGCTATGGAACCAGCAAGGTCCCCAGAGTGTCCCCAGAAACTTCCTGCAAGTCACTTTGCTGCTACTATGAACAAGATTCTGCAATCCCTTGGACATTATTATGGGAGAGAAACAGAGTCGCCTGCAAGCAGGGCTTTCGAAGCACAGCAACAGTTCAGTAATGTTTCATGTTATCACACTACAGCACTGCTTTCTCTCAGGCCTTTATCTTGAATTGCTCTTTTGATACTTCTGTCAGTAGGTGCAGAGAGGGGAGCATGGGTACGGAGATCTGAAGAACAGATTGTACAAAGTTTGACAACCATAACTACCATAATAAGCATCATTAATACTTACATTAAGAAAGTACCTAATGCTTCACCTTGCTTCTATGCCTCATTCCCTAACACAGAGGTGGTGGTGGTTGTGTGCTTTATTCATAGATGGTTGGAATTGCTTGGACCCACACCAGAGGCTGGGGGAAAAAAGGAAGAACATTCAAATCAGTCCCCACAGCAAGAAATTATTCTTTTAAACCTCATTGCTGCTGCTTTGCCCAGTTCCACTGCAGTGACTGTGAGACTCAGCCTGCTTTAAATGACACACACACAACAACCAACACCAAACATCCCCAAAAAATCCAAAAGAACCCCAAACCTACCATGGAAAAACATAAATTATCCCCTAACAGTTTGAGATGTGCTCCTGCTCTGCACTGTCACGAGGTAAAGCCTCCGATAAACAACAGAGCCATCATTCTAGAGGATTTAAATGATTGTTTCAGAACACTCTAGATATTATTATTATGAATTTTGCTTTCTAATGCCCACGTTTCACTGTCGTTCAGCAGGGTTTCTGTATGAACGATATTCATGGCAGCTTTCCACCGCCAGATGGCACGACTACAGACCATAAGGACTCCAACAGTTCTACAACAGGGAGGAGAGCCTTGAACCACACAGCTTTAAGCTACTGTTATGCTTTTCTATTTCCTTTAGCAGCTTTTGCTTGGCTTTTCACGAAGGCAAGGTTTCCAGTGGGAGGCTGAATAAAAAGCAGTATTACATCTTTTCTAGGGCCAGTTTTCTCTCTGTTCTTTTCCTCTCTGGAGACTGTAGCCTTGGTGCTGAAAAATCTTGACCTGTGGACAAGATTATTGGCTAAAATGGCATTAAATGGCTTTTGATTTCTAGAACAGAGATTGTTTTTACATGTAAAATCCAGTGCCTGTCCCTGGGTGTTTGGATCACTCATACATTCAACTAAAACCAAAATACACACATGCAAGATTCCACTGATTTGACACAAACATGTCACAAATCCACGCTCAGTGCAAGCGAATGCCAAGGCAATACCTGAACATCCTCAATAAGGACTTGAAGAGCTGAAATGCACTCTCCTGCTGAATTAATTGCTCTCGTTGTTTGAGGAGGTGTGTGGCAATTTGCGGATAGAGATGTTTATACAAGAAATGCCACAGGCTTCGCTGTTGCTGCCCACCTCTCCACCCACAAACCCTGCTGGGCTCTGATCACCACCGCACAATCTCTGTTGCATGCACGGGTTTCATTCATCCAAGCGCGTTGCTTCGGAAACAGTTTTAGTTTCGAGTACCTGTTCCTGGGGGTTTGTCAGAGCCAGCATTCAGTAGCCAGCACGGACATGACATTTTGTTCTGAAAGGGTTGATTTGTTTGGAGTATGCTCATTCTTTGAACTAAGTGTTTGCTGGCTGTAAATAACCTCAGTAAATTGCTACAAGCTCCTGCTTTGAGAACCTGTTTGATCCATGTTAAATGGAACTGGTTCCAGATAAACGTTTCCATGCGGTGTGTGCCTCTTAATTCACTTTAAAACCTTGAAAAGAATCAGGTTCCCAAAGACTGTGTAACAGTTGCAGGGAAGGAAGTTTAAAGGGAAGAATAAGGGGAAGAATTACAGGAGCAAGTGAAAGCTGAGAAGCAGAAATACCCAGGCACTGAAAGTCAGGAGCAACACTGAAAGGTCATTTCTATCCCCCCAGCTTTAAAGGATTGATTTGAATGGAAAGCAATTTTTGTAACTACTTAAGGAAAGTGTGCAGGGAAGTTGTCATCAAAAAATACACGTTAATACAGCCACTTTCAACAGGCTGCCTATATGGCAGTGAGGTAGAGCAGTAGTTGTCTGCATCATGAAAGCAAAGGCCAAATTATTTGTTTTTTGCTTATTTGTTTGGCAGTATTTTAGCTCTGAACACAGCTGACACTTTCAGACAGCACAACAAAGCGGGTTTGACTCCCCAGTGGCTTTTAAAAGAGTTACAACTTCTTGTTTTCTGCCTCCTGGGCAGTTTCAGCAGACCTCCAAACAAGATGCAACCGCTGTGTGCCTGTCACTGGAGCTCCATAGCCCATCCCTTCTAATAACTGCACTCATACTACAGATCATCAGGACAAAACTGAAATACCTTTCAAAACTGAATACCCAGAATGTTTGCAAAATGTGAGCGGTTTTCTAAAACCAGTTTCTTCCAAATTAGCCCTCAATGACTGCTGCCACAGCACACAAAGAAAGCAGAAATCCGCTCCAGTTCGCCTTGCTGTCAACCCCATTGTACAAAACAAAGTAAGCACAGGCAAAGGTGCCTGCCGAGGGTTTTATGACTGTCTCATGAGGAAGAGTCATTTGCCTGTAATGACCACCAACAGCTCTCACCAAAACAAAACCCAAACCCCAACCTGATTGCAGAATTGGAGTGAGCTCTGCTTCCAGATGAATGGAAAGAGCGAAGAGGGAGAAAAATCTGATCAGTCACACACATGGGATTGAAGAGCAGGTCTGCACCAACAGGAAAAACCAGGGCATAAAGCCAGAGGGACAGAAGAGAGAACTGCAGAGGAGGATTCCATAGAGGTATCCCAACAGGAGGAACAGCATTAAGGACTCTATTTCAAATATGCTGTTCCCATCCCACCTGCCGCAGCTTGGGCAGGCTCTTCCAAGGCATGGAGCAGAAGGGGTTTTACCTGTGTACACAAAAGATGGCTGAGGGGAGGCTCAAGTAGCTGGTGATGACAAGTTGCTTGTCTCTGCAGCACTGCAGAAGATACAGCCATCTGATTACTTCTGAAAGTATTCTGTAGGACTAAAACATTCATTCCACAAAGAAAAGGCATAAAAAGCCTGAAACATGTCATCTTCTGCTACACAGACCAGTGACAGGCCCTTCACAACACACACACGAAGGCAAATTGTTCAGAAGAGCTTAACATCCAAGTGCGAATTAGATCTCCTCTGTCTCTAGATGAGGAAGGGAGCATTGTCCATGGACACATCCCCAGCAGTGCCTGCTGTACCTTTGCTCTGGCCTCCACAGCCCTGGAGCCAGGCAGCCTTTGTTGCTCCATTGCTGACAGCATGCCAGCCACGAAGGGAGCGCAGCACAGCAACCTGGCTGGGGTTTTTAACCAAAACACAGCACTTTGTGCTCTCTGCACAGGTCAGACCTCTTCCACTTTTTCCGCCACACTCTCAATTGCATAGGAAACAGAGAGTGCTTTGCTAGAGCTGATAGGCTCCAAGGACAAAGTGCTACCACAGCAACAGTTTCCTAATCAGCTCCCAACTGTAAATAATCTTGTGCTCTCTGCTTGCTACAGAAATTAAGAGATATTTACACTAAAATGTATTATTGCTCCACTGACAATCAGTTAACGTAAGTGTTGATTTGCTGTCACCCAGCAAATTATCCGGCAAAGTTACTGCCTAGAAATGATTGCCGTCAATGTTCTCTTTGCCTGGAGCTTGTTACCAGATTGCCGTGGAGGCTGCTCACTACAAGGTTCTTGTGAAAGCACCGACACCAGCTTTATGATCCCCAAGCACAATGTGCAGATCCTTCAGGAAAGCACAGTTGAGGTTTACAGTTCAGGTCATGTCCCACATTTACAGAGCAGCACCACAAATAACTGGACCACGTGTTTACAGTAATTTTATTTACAAGTTACCACATGACACCCGTAGTACACTGCAGTTTTTATAACACAATTAGCAGTAAAATAAGTCACATCTAAGAAGAGTAGGAGGCAGCAGAGAAAAATGTGCACAGAGAATGCAGAAAAGCCAGTCAGTTCTAACTGAAAGTAGGTATTTCTCTACAGACTTTGAAAGCGAGGAAGAATATACACGTTGAGAAGAGCAAGTTCTTCAGCCCTGTTATTTCTACAGCATTAAGGTTTTTGTACAGTGACATATTAGTACGATGGATCTACACACTAGCAGTCAAATGCAAGTGGTGGGGAAAAAACTGTCCTAGGATCTTGCCCTTATGAGCACCCAGAAATGGAAAACAAAGCTTCCCTCTTTGAAGGGAAAGTTCTCCAGGGCTGGTTTACTTGCAGAGCCAGCAGCACAGAATTGCTGCTGACGGGGCAGGAGGGACAGAACTTAAGACTAGAGAGTTCCCATGCATTGCATATTGCCTGCGCGGTCTTATCTGCTCTCGAGTTAAGTAGTTGGTGAGCAAAACCAGTTGCAGCATTCCATAAGTCTTTTTACAGTGCCGTGATCTAATAAGGCTGAGCATAGCTTAGCAGAATTCCAAAATCAAGCAGAGAAAAAGGAGCCCTTCCGCTCTCTGATAATCCTTGGCTCTAACGATGCTGGTGTTGAGCCTGGGCCTTTCACAAGAGGAAAAGCGTGGAGGAGCAATTCCGGAGAAACACTCTAGATCTAGATGTATTCTGATGATAAGACTCAGAAGGAAATAAGCTCAATGCAGCATCAGGTGCAACACTTTTCTGCTTCAAAGTACAGCAGCAGCTTTCAGAAAGCAAACAAGTTTTATTCAGGGCCTTTTCTTTTCCCACCCAGACATCTTTAATAGCCTGGAGCAACTGTCAATGCACATGATCCATGCTAGTGGCTGGAAAGACAATGAAAATAAAAGCCGCACAGTAATAATTATTTCCACTACTAACTACACACAGGATATATTGCTTTTGGTACAATGCCATTTATTGTCACAAGAAGAAAACCAGTGATTAAGTTGAACACACATGAATTATGCAGACCTTTGCCATGCTGGAACAACGGCGTGTTACACTTAAGAGAAATGTCACCAAGTCAGCTGTGAAAACAGCTTAATACAGCTCTCCCAAAATCCTAAACATATGCTCAAAACTAAGTCTGTAAAATAAGTTTAGCTACAAAAGAATGCGTAAGAAATGACCACAAGTTTTTTTTCCTTAATCCCTCCAATTTTGTCTGCAGTGCTGCACTTACGCCGCATGTGAGAGCAAACACACGATCAGAACATGTAGCTATAGCAGCATCAACAACGGGCATTTAAGTATTACTGAGTATGTAGCTGGCCTGCAGAAGCTTGTGTTCCCTCCACATCTGTGGCATACCTCATTAAAAAGCCTGCAACAGTATATACATGTATGAAAACTAACAAAACGCTTTTCAAAACCACAGAATGCATTAAAAAGTCTGAAGTTTGAGCTCTTGAGTCTACCATGTCTCAAGTACATGTCAGAGTATTTGTGAGTTTTAACACTTCCAGGAACACAGAAAGATATTGTAGTCAAAATTTCCTTTCAAGTACTGGTTATGGCAATGAAGGGTGAACACGGAGAGACTTGACTAAAAAACCTTCCAGCGTCAGCGAGTCTCAAGCCAAAACACTGAATATTCAGCATTTTTGCATTTGCAGTTTTAAGGCAGAAAAACATGTTCAGGACAAGCCATTTACTCTTGGATCTAACAAAAATCCCCAAAATAACCAAAGCAAACCACCAAAACTCCCTAAAAGGGGCATCTCCAGTCTTGCAGTAATAGCAAATTAAAAGAATTTCCATGGCATTCTTTTACGGCTTTGGGTTTTGGGGTTTTTTTCCTAGAAAAGCCTGAATTTCAAAATAGTTTTTCAATGTGATGAAGCTTGGCAAGAGATGGTGACATTTTCCATTGTTATTTCTGGGTTTTGTATTCAAGGGCAGCATTAACACCATAAGGTGTAATTCAAATCCCTGCCTTAGCTGGTGCCATCCTGGGCATAGCAATGACTGACTGACAGCAGAAGAGAGGCACAACGCAGGCGCCCTCCCAAAGCCAGCGACTGTAACCAGGGCCCAGCTCTGCGACGCCCAAGCTGTGTCCTTGGCTCAGCTTTACAGAACAGAACAAAAAGCAAGCAGAAGTTGAGCTGTGAGGCTGGCTGTAATCTACAGCCATGCGAGATAAAGAACAGTGAGGACAAAGAGAGGGAAGTCATGGAGTGAGTCATAGCAGCTAAAAGGACTTTGGAGAAAGCACCAACATGGAAAGTGTAAAGCCCTAAGGAAGGGAAGTGCTGCTGAAGACAGTAACTCAGCGAGAACAAAGGTCAGCCCAGGCAGAGCAGTAGTGGAAGATGTGGAGCAGCAGGACTTCAGGTGACAGTTAATGCAGTCGAGTGCCACACAAGCTCACAAAATAAATGGAAGCATTTTTAAACTCTATTCATAGATGAGAAAATGCTGCAAACACAACATGCTGTCAAGGTATTTCTTTCTCTTCTGGGAAATCAGAAATGGAATACTTTAGGGCTCCTTTTTCAGTCTCCATGTACAAACATAAGCTACCTCTGTACCAAGTAAAATGAAAAGCTAGAAGGACCACACATTTCTCCAGCACATGGATTAAATGGAAAGACCTTAAGAAAAATGGGCTCTGTGTGACAGGAAGATGAGAGGCAGTTTCAGGGAAGTAAGAGGAAGCTTTCAGTATTCACAAGGTATTTAAAGATTTAGGGTCAAAAAGAGAAAAGTCTGAACCAGGCAACGTTAGACTTCAGGTGGAAATTCCCAACAGCAACCAGGAAACTCAATGGATCTGGGTCTCATGCCGCATCTTGGCCAAATGCATTGTTCTTACATTTAATTTTATAGTCATCCCAGAAAGCCAGTCACCAGACCACACCCTGTGCTTCCAACAATAGGAGTCTTGGGAGAACTTCCAGATTTCCTGCTTACCTCTTCACTGGATTTACATCATTTTAACTAGTGGGATCAATAACCTGTTGTTTATCATCAGAAAGCTCATGTATCCTATAGAAGAAAGACTTTTAGAACAGCCGTAACTTTGTTAGATCCAGCTTGAATAAGACAAAAAGTAAATTGTCACTAGCAAGACACAATGAAAAACCAAAGGTCTGGAAAGCACCTCAAGAAAAGCCAACAAAGTAATTTCTAAGGAGAGCAGGGTCACTGAACAATCCTCACCTCTGCCTTCCATGATCAGCCTTCACATGAGCATCCCATGAGTGGGGCCACATTTCTGATGAGGATGTGAACACTGGCTGCCTGGCAAAGCACCAGGATCTTGGTTTGCAGTCACCAAAGCTGCCTTCAGAACTGGAGATCCAGAACTCTTCTGAAGGTAGCTGAAGAGGTTTACATGTGGTGAAAGGACACATCAGATACCATCAACATGGCACATAACAATGCAATGAAATCTGTGTCTTCTACATGCCTCAAATGGGTTTTAAATGGATTTTTAACCCATTGCCAAGGGCTATTTAATAGAAAATAACAGAAAATGAAATGTGCAGAGGCTGGCATCTTTAACCTGCAGAGAAAGTCCTGCAAAGCTTGATGCCATCAAACCTACACTAGCACCTTTTCAACAAACAGGGCTTAGGCTCAGAAGTGGTTCCTCACAAGCTGCCACAAGTATTTGGGTGCACCATGGCCCCACACAGGCAGCTCAGCTCCCAGAGCATGCCGGGGTTCTTGCTGACACAGGCCAGCTCTATGGGTTTTGACTCCAACAGCTTGAGCGCGCTTGCACTGCTGGAAGCCTGCAGATAAGAGAGGATCAGGTCCAGTTCTGGTGAAATACAGGAAATAGGCATATTTCAAACTAACCTTGCTTCAGTAAGGATTGCAAAAGTGTTATGTCAATCAGCAGCTTGTCAAAACCTCCACCGAGACAAGCTGCACTGCAGTCATACGTTGGAGTAACTCACTGAAGTACACACTGCTGTCAATACAGTGTTCTGCCAGGGGAACAAAGAAAGTGAGAGGCAGCTACAGTCAAGAACATCAGAACATGCATAAACCTACCTATGGTGAAACAAAATTCTGTAATCTTCTGAGGAAAAAATGCATTCTTTGATGTAAAAGCCAAAGAAAGGATGGAGATGAATCCTGACAAGCCCATTCTCGGACTTGTTGCAGACCTGCCAGCTACAGCTAAGCAGTCTTTCGTTTCAGGTCACGTTTCTGGTGCTTTTGTATAAACTAGAGAAGTTTCTAGCTGCCATTATCCAGCTACACCTTTTAAGAGCTCAGTTCTTTGGCACGGTCTGATTTTATGCTAAAAAAAAAATAAACTAAGAACTCATTGAAAGCCCATTACAATGATGCAAACTGATCTGCACTGCTCCCAGAAATCACAGGTCTCAAATCCCTGGCCTTGGGAGGAACCTTTCTGTAGTAAAATGAAAGCATTTGGTCTCTCAGGATTGCTCATGTAATTGTGTTCAAGACTTCACAGGAGCAGTGTGATAACTACACAAATACCCACGTAAAGAATGTCAAAAAAAACTGTGACATCAGACACACTGGAATCCACATGGATTATTCTGTGCTCAACAGTTCAAAACCTTATTTCATAACCGTCTTGCACTGAAGATGAAGCATTTCTGCCTGCCTATAGACTAACTTCATCTGTGGTTTTTCCAATGGCTTGCCCTAATTTAATCTCAAACTGGCACAGCCATACAGTGGAACAAACACTTGAATACTTACAAATATTAAATGTAGGCTACTCATTACTGCAGCACTCGAGTGACAGTCATGTTTTTGGATACGCCAATGAAATACACATCAGTGTATTTGTGGTTTATAAAACAGCAGCTCATTTTAAAGCAAAATTCCAGTCATTCTATATATGCACAGCACTATGCTGATTTGGTAATACAGGGACACAATTTAATGATTTTCTTTGCATTTGTTTTTACAAGATTCAGATGCCAAAAACAAAACAGAACATTAAGTTACCTGATTTTAAAAAGAAAGTCACATACGTTTACAACATCAAAAGAATAAGACGAAATATAAACCTTTGCTACTTACAATTGATCTATACAGATTAACCAAATCACAAATCTGTCACAATATAAACGTTTAATTGTTACAATGAATAAGAACATACAGAAAATGATTTCTTTTTATAAAATCTTCCTTTGCTTTTTATTTTAAACTTACCATTAACTAAATCAGCTATGCAGGACTTGTGGGGTACATGACTAAGAAGGCACCAACAGTACAAAGCAAAGACAAAGCAGTTTTGAGTATTTTAAGAGTGCTCTACACTGATACAACACAAGAAAAGGCAACAATAGTAAGTAAACCAGCTGCAACCTTTAGAAATTTGTTCTAGATTTACAAAGGTAGTCCAACATTTCCTCCAATGCTTCACCTAGTTTGATCACAGCACATGCTACACAAACCACTGTAAGCTTCACTTTACTAATGTGCACTTTTCACTAATTTAGTGTCTTGATTTCAATTGTTAACTAAACCATTTGGAACCACAAATATATTTAAAACTTAGTAAAAGGATTGTTTGGACTCTTTTGTTGAAACCACTGCATTTACAAAAATATTTCCCTTAAAATCTGGGATTGCTTGAAGACATTGCTGTACAAATATAAAAGTACTATGCAAAGGACCAAACTCATGAGTACGTGGTGTGCATGTATAGACCTATATTTATACCATATCACGGTGCTGTAACAACACAATAAATTTATCAATAACCAAGGACTATATAAACTACACTAACATAAGCAAATATATATTAATAAAGTTTAAATCTATAGTACAGTTGCTCAGCAAACATCTTCGACATGGTATAAATATACTGTAGCATATTACAGTGGGCAGCAACGACAGGTTTTTCTTTTTCTCATTCTGTAAGGAAAACCGTGCTCAACTCCTTGGGTTTCATTTGGCCACTGCCGAGCTCTGTCACCACTGCTGCTCCTGACAGCTCACACAGTGCCCAGCCCATGTAGTGTGTTGCACACTGCAGGCTGGTGAGACGTGTAATAGGGATGAGGAAGAGCCCGGCGACAGGCAGGACAGCAGAGAAGGACAGTTACTTGCCAAAGCAGCCGTGAGAATTTTGTTTGCATATTTTTCTTCAGCTGTAAGGTTGGAATGTTTTTGACAGTGAACTGTTTACATTCCTTATTCCCAAAGCATCTTTACCATGAAATATGCGTGTTACTTTGATTAAGAGTTGCTGTTCTCTGCTCTAAAATATAAAAACTACATAAGGAAAAAAATACCTATGCACAATGCTGAAATCACTGACCTAACACAGTGTTGGTATAGGCACCTTCTTTTAAACTATTTTCAAAATCTGACAAAAAAAAATTAAAATCATGCTTCTCCTGTTGACATGTCAAATTCAACCCAATGATGTTCACTGAATTCTGCAAAAGACTGATGAATGCGGTTAGTGATGGAGGCCAACTGGATTCAGCGAAAATAGTGAAGGAAGAAAGCCCAAAAGCACCAGATGTTCAGTAAAGCAAGCCCTTGGCTTCTCACCCGGAGAGACAGAACGCAAGGGCAAGTCTACACCTCCCCAAAAATCCACACTGAAAGAAAGTATTAAAAAGAAGAATTGGGAAAGAGCAGGGTGAAGTAAGCTGCCAAAGTTCTTCCTTAATAAATTACAACTGAGGTGTTACAAACTAATCTCGGTAACAGTCATCTTTCCAACCATGCCAAAAATGAATCCTGTAGTAATGGTGATCGTACAAGTAGCAGAGATTCTAGAAATATTTCGACTTCTCAAAACTGAGTGAGAAAAGCATTTTGGTAAAGATGTGTAGAAGTGTCAAGAGACATTCCTACACTTAGTATCAACAGTCAAGTGCATATTTCAATAGAAATGGTTTTAGCATAGGTTTCACACCACAATTCAACCTGTGCAGTGTCCCAACAATGCTCCTAGTATGTTCCCCGCCACAGAGACTTATGTACCACAGGAACTTCCGAATTGAAAATGCCCTTTAATGATGAACCCATGCATATTTAAAATTAGTTTTGGCAGACTAACACTGAAACTAGAAGAAAAAAAAAATCTGAAATGGAATCCTGTAAGCACCCTTATCTATTGAAGTCTATGTTAATGGCTTTCTAGATTTCTGTCAAGAGCAGACTAAATGGTATTGAGGAAGCCTGGAGTTTCTAACCAACCAGCATCCTTATGTACTACAGTAGAAATTGAACCTGATTTCCATTCAAACACACTACCCAAGAGGAAACCAAAAACTAATTCTTAATGTTAATGTGAAGATATAAGATTTAAATTTATTTCCAGGAATTACAAGTGCATTTTGTTCATATTAGCAAGCAGTCTTTATACAATCCATTCTTCACTGCTGCCAAAATAAAATGAGAAAAAGACAGCAGAGATATGAAAAGCTAAAAATAGAACTATTTTTCCTAAGTTATTTGTTGAATAGCATTTCAGTTGAACACAACTCAGAGGTAACAATAGATTATTTTTTTCTCAATCATAGGCATGTGGCACTTAGACAATCATCTTTGCACAGAAAGCTTTAACAGTCATGCGAGGGCACAGTAATTATTTTAAACAAGGCAAATTTCTCACCACAGAGAGCAGTGGGGAAAGAAAAGGAGGCACTGCACTGGAACATAACACCTAGTAAACTCCACATTATACAATTTCAGTAACAAATACTTGAAAAGATCATTAAAAGGTATACAATTTTAAACATGATTTAGTGCTAGCTTTGTTTGGTTGTCCTAACTCAGCATTATCAGAAAAGTTTGATAGTACTTGACAACAGAACAGTACTTCATGTCACGAGCTCATGGAGGCTTGATTACAAATCACCATAGTGTAGGTTGCAAGAAATGAACTTGAGATGCTGACATGCTGTAGGAGCAAAAGTAAAATCAAACTTTCTCATTTAAAGATGCAGTGTTCCTCTCGGCAAGAATTCTGAATGTCAGTGATTAGACTCAAATGTAAAAACTATCAAACCTCACTTGAAGCGTTTCATTGGCATGCAGGATGTAGACTGAGTTTATTAACATTGTATTTTGGTTTCTCGCTTGCCACCAGACATGGATGCCTTCCACAGAGAAAAGCATTCACCATTAGGTCATCATGCCATTATGTTCTTTGTTAATCTTCCACCACACGGTGAGTAACTATAAGTTGGCGAGCTGCCACTCATTCTCTTTGCACAAGTAGTACTATGCCTCCAACATGGTTAAACTTTAAATGATCTCTTTTAGAAAAGGCAGAGAGAAAAAGGTACAAATTTCATCAATATATGGAAAAAAAATGTTTCTTGTATGAATTCAATTAAGTTGGGCTTCTATGTGGCTCTTACGCTGTATAGAATACCTGTATGTACAGCACAGGACACCCAAAGTGCATAAGCAAGATTAACATGAACACGACTTATGCTGCAATCCATAGCACAATGGTATAACCCCAGCTGGGTGTAACCATTTCTATTTAAAAAGGAAGTGCAAAAAAAATCTGGGATGTCACTGACTTAAAGTGCCCTGAATAGTAGCTTTTCTAAAAAATAAAAACAAAACAAAATAAATGCCAGCGACTTCAGTAAAGTCATAAACCCATAGTTCATGGTGTAAACGTCTTACAGGTTAATGAATTATCTTCGTGGATATTGATCCGGGAGTGAAAGGAACCACTGCATCTTTCAAACCAGAAAGCAAGCAGTTAAAATACGGCCAGCAGTAGATGCACTTACAGTACAGTACTGCCACAGATCAACATGGGCATTACGCATAGGAGTGTCAATTACAATTCTTCAGGCTTAAAAGATTCATTGAAAGCATGAAAAGCCAAAACTACCAGGAACTGCCCTCCTGAATGGCTCAAAGGAGTTAGTGGATAAGCTGAGAGAGGCCACAAGACATGACCAACAATAAAGAACTGGGAAGAGGAACAGCAACGTTTGAGCATGCCCAGTCCTTTAAGTCCTTGTCCTACAAAAAAGAGCAGAGACATATTTCAGAAAGTTTTAACATTGCCTTTTAAAATAAGCATACTTTCCTATTTCTGTGCTTTATGCACACTATGATTGATATGAGTCAGACACAGCAGCACCGATATGTTAAAAAAAAGTCAGAGACAGTAGATATCACTGTGTTACATTTTAAATTAAAACTTTAAATCTTCAAAAGACTAGGAAGATTAATCATAACTAGTGAATGAAGTACAGTATTTAACTGATGAATTAAGTACATTACGTGGTTGTATGAAGCACCTGAAACTTTCACACTGCTTCTCAATGTCTTGACTATAGTCAAGGGGGAAGTTTGAGTGAGACAAACTAGCTGGTAAAGCACAGGGCGGGAGCAAAAAAGGAAGAGACCATTACTGCCTGTTTTAAGCCAGCTGCTGTGGACTGGTCCTCACTGGAATGTCAGCTACTTATGTTTGAACTGCTGTGATGAGGAGCAGCTCATAATTCTAACCACAAATGGCTGGGGCAAACTACCAGCACATCATTACCAAACTAAGTGCAACATTTAAATTTCAGTATCATGTTGGCCAAATCAACTCTTTGTAGTAACATTTAAAGGTAACATTTTTAGCCAGCCAGAAATTTCTGTCATTGGTATCTTTAACCCTAATCTTTTTATCCCTTAATCCCTAATACAACCTAGGTAAGTATGGTTTGGGCAAAGAGGCAAACAGGAGAGATCAGAAACTACAGTTCACCACAATGGTAAGCTACTTGCTCTACTTCCTTGTTACTACAGCCTATTAGTAACAGGCTTTGTCCTAATCTTAAAAATTTCTGTCTACGTGTACTGCTCCTGCCTCTTGTACATAATGAGCTCTAGGAAACACTGATGGGAAATAAGCACCACTCCCAGTAATGTGTCTAGATCTGTTACTATTGGCAACACACAACTAGTAAGAGCCAAATGTATGAACTTCAGATCTACCTATTAAAAGAGTTTCAAATGTTAGTTAGCACACTTCAAGAAGCAAAATACAGTATTTCTAAGGACTTACATTACTTCGTTTGTGAGCTTCTATACATTTGAATATTCAAGCCAGTGGCAACAGAAATTACCCTAGTTAACTAAAAATAAATGTATTTTGATGTTTCCTCACCTGAACTAGCCAAAGGGGTATTCCATAGCACAGCACCTCATGCCCAATATATAAACTAAGGGGGAATCACCCAGAAGGGACTGATGGGCTGGGTATTGGTCAGCAGAGGGTGAGCAATTGTATTGTGCATCACTTGTGTTTTCTGAGCACAACACATTTGTGCTCAGCTGTCCTCTTTGCTTTGTTTTTCTTTTCTAGTCAGAAAACATCAATACTTTAAACTTTTGGTATCACAGAGATTTCACAAGTATTACAAAGATTATTCAGGGCAGTATCTGACCAATTTTGTATGAAACTACTGAGATTTGCAAGCCCCAAGGTATATGAAGTCCAGTTAAGTTCATGGATTTAAAATAAAAATTAAAAAACCTCAGGCAGTGCATATTTTAAATCAGAATTTTAAATCTTCAAGATATTAGAAAGATTAATCAACCAATTTTTGGATATTTAGATACCTATTCTTATCTACTTACACTATGTCAGAGGTACTTAAAAAGTTAAATCATACTGAAGCTTCATGGGATTTTTTCCCTTTAAAATCATTTAAGGGATTTTTCCTCTGTATATTACATTTAAGGAAGATTTCCACTTTTATTTAAAGCATCTGAAGTCATAAGACAAAACAGTCTGCAGTATACGAACAACATTTCCCCTTAAAATGTTTTTGGAATAAAATTTGCATTTCAAAGTGTTACCATAGCTTTCATTCCAAGAAGCAGTATTTAATGTAATTCATAGTCTTTAAACAGTTGCCTGGTTTTCAGGTTACAGCTGACAACTGATTGTCTGGATTCCCCGTAGAACTTTCCATGGGGTAGGCAAAACTAAACTGTTTCTTCAATAACAGACTAGGACTGAGATCACATGAGTAACCACAAAGTTCTCTTTTAACAGGCAGCTACCTTATCAACAGGAAAGGCAAGTTCAACACTTCACTAGTGGCAATAAAATCCAAAACCTCTCCCCCTGCCCAGGTGCTCTCGTGCTGCTGGGACTTTACCTATGCACAATTTAAGATCGATATCCTGGCTGGAATCTAGCAGTTTCCTCAAAAATCAGTTCTTTCAGCTTCTCCTTCGGCAAGTCATCCAACTCCATGTCAAACTTGAAGGGTGCTTCAGCTACAGGCTTAATAATACAAAGAAATGTTATTGCTTTTTTAATATTAATATTACTGTTCTGCTTAATTTCATGTACTCCTTGTATGGGGAAAAAAAAAACCTGAAGATGCGCTTCACACAAGTGCTTAATCCTGTGCAGTCTTCAAGGCAGAACTTGTGATGTTAGTCCTTTGTGTGCTTTATATATTAATTTACCACATTTTAAATCAAGCCATAGTAAGTAGTTACACAAATTTCAACCACAAGTTGAAAATATTTCTTAAAGGCTCAAAATTTAATATCTACCTGAAGAAAAATTAGCTGGAACACTTGTATTTCTCAGAACAAACATATCTGTCCTTTGAGGAAAACTACTGTTTTCCTCATCTACTTCTGTACCAAAAGTAACCTGAAATCTCATCAGATTTGCATTCTAAACCACAGTGAGTTTACATTCAGGGGTTTTAAATGCATAATCTAGTGGGGAACTCAGTCATTCCCCTCCATCTCACACATTATTAAGTAAGACCATAGTGAGCTGAGGAGTTCCGTTTTCAGGAGAGTACACCTTAGCCTCTATTTATTGTGTTACACCTCCAAAATGTTGTACTGGAACAAGAAATACAAAATTTTGGTAAATTGATGCAATTAATTCTTTGACTCCCTTAGAGCAGCAGAAACATTGCCCTTAAACTAACAAACTAACGAAGAAAATAACCTATTAAACCATTAAATTAACATCAACATTTTAACAGTGTCTTTACCTCATCACTTGGATCATAATACTGCTCCAGATATGGATGGGCTAAAGCTTGTTCCACTTCAATCCGCTTATGAGGATTAAAGGTCAACATTTTATCCAACAAATCAAGTGCTAAGAGGGAAAAACAAAGTGAGCAAGAGTTTAATACACACCCCAAGGTATAAAATTGTTACAAACACCAATATTACACAGAAAATACACTTTACCCCAAGTTTTGGGCTTATTTCAATTTACATCTGAAGTTCCCCAGCTGTAGGAGCAGTAACAGAAGCAATAGATTGCTTCCTGCAGCTCAGGCCTCTGCCTGCCCACCTCATTCCCTGGCTACAGCGCCTTTGGCCCAATCTGGTCTTTGGGCTTCACTCAAATCTTTGTGCCAAAAATCCAAATAAAGACAGAGCTTTTCTGAAATAAGTAAGTAATCCAGAATATGTGCTTATTCTGAAAAGAAAACTTGGCTGTTTACTGAAGGAAATGTCATCCAGAAGTCATTAGGAGTTCTAGACCATCACAGTAACTATCCTAGTACAACTAACAGCCCAGGACACACTCCCTAGCCACGATGCAAATATATCCATATTCACGAGATTCATGCAAAATCTGTTTGAGCCATCTCATAAAGAATTCACAAACAACTTGAGGATCCAGTAAGACAGTGAGGCCTGATGAAATTCTGGACAAATGTTACAAATCACAATAGCTGAACAATTGCAGTAACTCTGATGTAACACATTCTCCTTTTCCAATAAAAGAAAACAGAATGATTACGATAGCAAGAAACCCAAAGATATCTGCAGTATCCCAAATTCCAGCTCTTCTCCTCACCACATAATTTATGACACAGAACTTTAATAGAAGCTTTTTACTGTAGAAAAGCAGTTGTAGCTTCACACCAGGATGAGATGTGTACCAAGCACTTCAGAGGAGACTTAACTTTGCCACCGTGTTTAACGGCAGCTTGAAAAAGCTGCAAACTTGCACAGCCACTAACATGAGATATTGTGATGCAGCTCCCAAAGACTGGAACTCACATGCTCAAGCTGTGCTACAGCACATCATGCACAGCGCTTTTCACTGCAGTGCGTGCCAAAGAGCACTTTGAAAAACTGCTCTAAAGCTACTCCAAAGATGCAGATGGGAAGGCGCTACAGAAGCCATGCAAACAGCATGCTCCCCAGCAGCCCAGTGTTATCAGCACTGCTACAGTCTGAGCTGTCAGAAGCCCATGGCAGAAATTTTCACATTGATGAGCACTATTACAAAAGCAGAATAAATCACTGCTGTTTCTCTCGGGGATAATCAGTTCTACACAGCTCCAGCTGCAGACATCAGCTTTTATGTGGTAGTTCACTACCTGATCGTACTCACTGAGAGCAAATTATTTTATTAGTCAAAAAAAAAAAGTGACTTATGAATTGTGTCAGAGCAGGTGAAAGGGCACTGTCCTGTGAATACAGCAGCCCTTACACTGTAGGAAGTGGAATTCAAAAGCCAAGTTAACAGCTATCTGGCCAATCAAAATCATACCTGCCCTTTACTACAGCCTTGCTTTTGTAACTTCTGCTCCACTTATCATAACGGAATTTTTAATCCCATTAAAATTTAACCTTTCACACTTAGACCGATATTATCCCGTTTGATCCAGAGCTGACATACAGTCTGTGCAAACTGTACTGCGTCCAGCAATAAGCAGTGCTCTCGTATCTGATTTTAGAAACAAAGTCCAAGATTTGTTTGGTACCTGTGTCAGAATCCAATGCCTGTGTTCAGTACCTGAGTAATGTATCGTGCTTTCACAGACAGGAGGAGGAGTTAGGATCTATATTTCACTTGTCAGTTAAAGATCAACAATGTAATCTTGGAGTTACTAATAACTGCTTTAAAAAAATAAGCTAGTATGAGGGTTTCATGCTGGTTTATGATTTTATTAACTTTATATTGTCATTTTAAGGGGCCTGCATATTCTGTTTCCAATACAGATAAATTCTTAGAGTGGTTTTAAAACTCCTACCCTGTCATTATGTTCTGATACAATGTAATAGAGCATAAAATACCTTTGGGGTCAGCGTTTGGAAACAGCCTGTTCCATGGTACCTTATTTTTGTGTGGTAGGGAAAGCAAGTAGTTTCTGGCCTTTAAATTTATTATACAATTCAAATCTTCTTGGGAAGGGGATCCAAGTATACCTAAAAATAAATACAAACAGTGCTGCATTCCATGAAAAGCACATTAAACAGTTATATCGCAATTGCTAAACTCAACAGTAAAACTGCGGGGAGGAGGATTTCAGACTAAATGCTTTAACAATACAGAATAACTTGGAAGTTTTTTAGAAACCTTCATAAAAAAGGTTTAAGTTATTTCTTCTTGTAAATAAATGCATAAGTTTCTAATGATCAGCAATCTGTTTAAAACATCCATTACATGGCATATCTATAGAAACATAAAAACCACCTTGACCTGGACCTAGTTGGAGCTTTTTAATTTTCTATTTTAAAAACATCTCTGCTGATATAGTAAATAAATTGCTGAGTAGCCTTTATCTGCCACGCCAGTTCAATGATTTGTGGTAGAAATCACTGCAGGGACCAGGTGATGCACTTACAGCTCCCTGCATTGAGCTACGAGAGCAGGACAGGAGCAACTAAGCTCAGCCCTGTTGGTAGGGAGGCAGATGGAAGTGGAAATGCTGCTATACATGACTCTTACCAAGGATATGGTTGAGTTGGTCAAGGTAGTGTTTTCCTGGAAAGATTGGTCTGTTGGAGAGCATCTCTGCCAGAATGCAGCCAACCGACCAGATGTCAATAGACTTGGTGTAACCCTGCAAGTAAAGTGAAAACATGTTGTCGTCAAGAGAATTCTGTGTAATTGCAGCAACATGTTACTTCAGTAATCTGTGGAAGTGCACGCAAATACAGCTTTTTTATCTGAGTCATGCTTGTTAATGCTCTTTGTTTTTTCTGTACAGAATGAAATAATTAAGAACCGTACATCATAACAGTTCTTTGAAGGGACAGCAAGAACTGAAGTAGGCAAGATACACTTTTCCAAAAGCATTCTCTAAATTCAGCTACACATATTGCCAACTGCAGATTCTGAGACTCCCTGATTTTATAGCAAATTTAAACTAACAGATTTTTGGAAATAAGCTATTCCTTCTGAATTCCAAAGCTCCTTACAGTGTGCTAAACATATGCAGGTCCTGTTCTTCCCAACAGGACCCAAACACCACACAAATAAGACGCCTTGAGCAAAGGGGTGAAAGGGCACCACAGACCATTGGTTAGTCAATTTGCAACACAACAGGTAAGCCACTAGTAGACATGATGTGAGGAGGCCAACACTTTAAGTGGGATACAAGGAGATTGTGTACAGGTAACCTGCACCATCCATAAGAGGAGGCCTTTATTCAGAAGCCCACATGGGGCCCATTCATCTCCAGAAGCCCTGGTCCCAGGAACTATCTTGCCTTGTTCCCCCACAGCCCACTGTCCCCCTCCTTTTAGCAGAGATCTTCCAACCAAAGCCAAAAGCTCTGCTGAATCCACAGAAGGCTTCACAGGACCTGATCACTTGATTATTTGTTTTCAAAGCACTATTACTCTAAAAGGAATCCAGGCTATAGGCCAGGAAATTTTATGCTGATCACTTCTTAAGAAACAGAATATCTTCTATAAAGGCTGCAGATAAATATATGAGGATATCTGGAAATAGGGTGAAGTTGCCCTATGTTTATGGCCTCAATGTGAGTTTAAAACACAAGAAGCTGTAAAACCCCCTCAATTGCTCAGATGACTCTTTTCTAAAAGCATTACACCCTATTGCCACAGCAAATCCCAGCCAGCCGCCAGCAAAGCAGCAACCCTACAGAAACATCATCATCCTCAAGGAATGTCAAATTCAGACACAGCAAAGATGTCACGTAGGTATTTTGCTAACAAGAGTATGGCTGAAGGTTCTGAAGGACACCCATTACTCACACCACACAGGGACTGGACACACCTTAAAGCAGCCACAGAAGAACATAAGAATAAATCCAAGTAAAGAAATCAAAGAGATGATTTCATTACGAGCATGGGAATGCAATTAAGATTGACACACAACAATGATCACATGCCTTCAGAGTCAGATTCACCCTCCTATACATTCTAAACATGAATTAAGATGTCAAGATAACATTACAGCAACATTAGCAACAAGCCTTGATGAAGGCAGCTGTAAAGGCTCTCCTTACTAACACCTCTATCCTGATCTGTGGAAGAGTATTTGATGGAAAGATGTCTCCCAGCTGGCAAGGAGCTGGACATATGGGAGCACATAAATATAATGTCTCACTTGTAGTACTCAATAATTGTATCTGGAATCAAAAGCTTATTGCAAGCCAGTACCTGTTCATGACCGCACTTCCTCAAGACAACGCATGTGTTCTGATACTAAAAAACACAGCAGGGGTATAGCAAAACCAGTACTCGCAGGTGAATGACCAGCACCAGAAGCACCAGCCTGTGCTGTGGTTCTTACCTTAGAATTCAGCATGATTTCAGGAGCCCTGTACCAGCGTGTGGCCACATATTCTGTCAAGAATCCTGTGTGATCGTGATCTGGATCTGCAACACGAGCCAGTCCAAAGTCACAAATCTGGTTTTAAAGAAATTAAGAAAAGTAAGGCAGATTAGACACCTGGTGATAGCAACCTGGATTTTTAGAAACTAATTATTGCACAAAGGTCAAAAGGTCTGGATTAAATACAAGGAGTAACCAATTACACTGTGAGGAGCCAGGAAGAATAAAGGTCTGGGGGAAAAAAAATGTTCCTGGCACATGATTTACGTTCCACTGTGGGTTTACTTCAGCTCTTCTCTGCCAGAGAGGTGGCAGATGCTCTGCTCCAGCCTGTTATTAGACACTGACCAGAAAACAAAAAGATCAACATTTCCAGAAAACAAAATTACTGACCAACATTTGTAGCAAAGTTCAATACCCCTGTTCACAAAAGCTCCCATCGTAACTGCATCTTTGTATGAGAAACTTCCAATCCACTCAACAAGATAATGGGAGACCGGAGAGATCACAGGTTGCTGAAGGAAGCATTGGCTTAAAAAAAAAATATTCTTAACCTCTATCAGGAATAGTTTTATCTAACCATGAAAATGAAAATAAACTCTAATCTAGACTAGTGAGTTCAGCACAAAGAAAAGTGGTTTTAGCTATACTCTGGTGAGGAGGCTCCATGGCCTTCAGAGCCATTTAGTATCCTCTCCCTGGGGGTAAATTAAGAGCATTGAAAATGTGAATAGAGACAGTGTTCTAGTGTACAGCAGCTGATCCTTTCTTGCTTTCCCCAGGTTACACGGCAGGCTTGTGGTGTGGCACATTAGACACATTCATATGCTTTTGCTACCACCAAGAAAATACCAGTTTATGATAATGATCAACTTCCACAGAACGTATCTGCATGGAAGTTTGTACTCTCAGAAAAACTGAGGCATCAAATGTAGGAGTGGCAAACAGATGGTAGGTTCCTCTGGTGCATTTTATAATAGTTCACTCTTTAACAGTTGTGTACAGTGATAATATTAAAAATGTAAAGTAATAATATGTTGTAGTCAATAAAGACTGTAATGGAAACCCTACCAGAAACCTCCCTGTGCCCTGGCAGCCTACTCCTTTATCTTCCTTGAGGGACACCTTGTGAAATGCCTGATAGAGCAGCCAAGGAAGAAGTGATTCAGCTGACTAAAAGCTACATCTGAAAAACAAGATACAGCAGATGACTTAAACAGAGGGACTGAAGAAAAGGCAATGACGAAATTTGTAAGCCAGGCTGCATGGGATGACTCCTCTGACTTTAGATATGTATTAAAAAAACCCAAATAAAAACCCCCCAAAAACCAAACCAAACCCAAATCCTTAGACAATAAAACCAAAAAGAACCCTTTTAAGCATGTCAAGGTTTTCTCAGGCTACAGAAACAGAGCAGCTGCCTTGTGTGTAATTAGCAGCTTATATAAAGTGAATTGGTAGAAATAATCAGAAGAGTCTCCTCTATGTACAGAAGCAAAGAAGCTGCAGAGGACTTCGGAAAAATAATTATGCAGGCAGACAAAGTTGTTGTAATCTCCTTCTCCTAACCTCATCAAAAAGCTCTGTAAGACTATAGGCAAGGAGACTTGTGCAGAATTACAGCATTATTCTTAAGCAAAATGCTATGATTTGTTATTATTAAGACAAAAAAAGACACTCTCTGGTCCACAGTGAGGAGAAAGAACTGGGTTACAGAAGATGTCTGTGAATCTCTGAAGTAGAAAAAATGGACATGGGATGGAAAGGAAGATTAATGACAAAGAAAGCTCATTAAAATGACAAAAAGCCCCTGCTGCCTAGAGCAGGAACAGGTTAATCTGAAAAGAAGAAACACAATATAGTGAGAAAGGCATCAAGGCTGAAGCTGCAAGAAGAGGCTTTTGGCTGTTAGCAGTGTTCTCACCAGCTGCATTAGCAGGGCAGGAGGAGAGGGAAGCTGGTGAGGCCAGCTCTGCCCCGGGTCCTGGTGAGAGGGGTGCAACACACAGACCAGCTGTGTCCTGGTTGGGCAGACAGCTCTTGGCCTGTGGCAACTGAACATATTTAACAAAGCAGCTACCCTACTGAGTGGAAATAAAGAACTGTGAGTCTTATTTAAGTCTGTAGCACAGCCTCAGGAAAGAGACAGCTTTAGGTTCTGCATTTCTGCCCTGAGCCTTTCAGCTGCTCAGGACAAGATACAGGGTTCATAGACAAATTTTGTCAATAGATGGAGACTCATACACTTCTTTCTTGGAAATGGAATCTATGATCCAGAGGTCAAGATCACTTTTAAGGGAAAAGAAAGAAGAAGCTCTTGTTACAACCTGTAGGACTCTGAGCTCCAGAAGAGATAACACCACTAAAAAAAAAAGCTAACAGCATTATCACTGAAGGTGAACAAACTTTCTGCTTTCTTTCTTCTGATATTCATTTTCACAGTAGCTGTTTTTTGAGGTTATGTACAATAATCAACTTTGTAAGCATGCACATGTACATAGCCAACACAGACTTGCAGAACAGCCCCAAAAGAAACAAGTTAGTGCAAGTTCAGTGTTCATCAGACAAGGACTAACATGTACTGGTTTTCTCTCCAATTCTGTTGTTTAAACTTTAGATGTGGTATTAATACAACATCAGAGTTCCCTTCAGGTTATGAAAAAGCATATGCTCTGTCATACAGACTACCATATTCTGCACCAGGAAGCACAGATTGCAGTGGCATGCTGTTTTTATAAAGGAATTACAGCAGTACCCACTAGGGTCATATTGTACTATTTCACCATACGGTGAGCTTACCTTCTTTTTCATGACCATCTTACTTGTGTTAAAACACAAGTGAGCCTGGTTTTATTTACTGCCTTTATTTGCACATAACAGAGCTACACTCAAACTGTTCATTTCTGCTTCTGTTGCACAGTCATCCTAGATTTTACTCCCTTTCCTTCACGAATGGGTTAATGCCTCGAAGGGATCTGATGTGGTAACAGCTGCTGAAATCCCACAGCAATAGTCAGAGCTGACCAGTCCAGCATTAGGAAAAGCTGACAAACAGCAGCAGGAATGTAAAGAGAACTGATCGTGTGGCCAAAACTGGGAACAGACCAGAACATGAACAGCAAGGACTTTGCCTGGAATTGTGACAAACTTGTACAACCAGCAGGTGGTTTGCATTTTGAAGTGGGTATTTTTGTTTTGCTTGTTTTGATTTTTAAAATTGAGAAGGTAGAGCTACTATAAAAACCAAAGCAACATAAGCTCCGTGATCTCGCTCCATCAGTGGCCAAGACAAATACATAACATGAAGTGTAAAAGGGAACATCCCCTAGTGCTTCTATAATGGTCTCTCTCACATTCCATGGGTTTGCCACCACAGGACTCTCATCCAGAGGTAGGATTCAACAGCTTTTTCTAACTTGCTTGGTGTTTTTTTTTTTTAATCACGTTATCTGTAATATCTGCAATCCTCTGTGGTACCAAATTCCACCGCCTGACAATGCTGCCCTTTCACTCCGAGTACACCACCCCGTCCTTTCATCCCCCCAGCCTTTTTAACAAGTAAAGACAGTGAACAAATGTTCTCTATTCACCCTCCCGATGCCACTAAATTTGATAAAGTTCTATTGTATTCTTTCTTTTCCTCAAGCAGTATCTTCCAGCAGAGAAGACCTAGGCTAAACTGTTCTTCCTGACAGAGAGAAGTACTCTGAAGTCCTGGTCTCCTCATTTTGATATCATAGGAATAAGTGTGGTAACTATGACCACATGGAACTGAAGACTCAAAACCAACGTTATAGAATGGCATGTTTTCTGTTTTATTCTCTATTTCTGTTCTAATTCTTCACCCTTGATTTGCTTTAGTGAATGTCATTATGCACTGAGCTGACATTTCCAGGAATCATAACAGCTCTAAGATCATCCTTCTGTAGTATTAACTAGTAGAGAGCCCATCACTGGAGATGCAAATTAGGAACATTCACTCTCCAAGTAATTGCTGTGTGTTTAATCAGCACTGAATTTCACATGCCATTTTAGTTACCCACTAATACAAAGTCCTTTTCCAACAATGAACAATGAACAGTGTAAACAGACAAATCAAGACAAGTATACACAGTTTTGAGTTAATTTTCTAGGTAAAAACAATTCTGCTTCAGATTTTTATTTTCACAGAACTTTCAAAAGAGGCTGTTTCAAAGTCAGCCTCCAGATGGAAACAGCGATGCACTCATTAAAACAGCATAACAGCAAGTTCTTAGTCACCAAAACCTTAATAATTACTTTATCAAAACCAATAATGTTTTGGCAGTCTTCCTAGCATAAAAATCACACTAATCCCCAGTAAGGAAACCACATTCATGGCTACAGCAGGTAGTTTATGAAGACCATTGCAGAAAAATTCGTAAAAAATTTCAACTAACCTTGAGATCACAAGTGGTGTTAAGCAGCAAATTTGAAGGTTTGAGGTCACGATGAAGCACATTGGCTGAATGGATATATTTTAACCCTCTCAGAATCTGGTAAAGGAAATAGCAAATGTGGTCGTTGCTGAGGTGTTGAGTCTTTAAGAGCTTGTACAGATCTGTCTCCATGAGATCTTGCACAATGTATCTGTAAGGCATCAGATGTAAGGCAGCAAACCAAACCCTGTCATGTTAGATACCAACACACAGCACCCAGTGAAACTTCTGTAACAAGTTCTCTCTCACTTGTCTGTTTGGTGACAATTCTGAAACTATGTAGTTGCTTCTTGCTTGACAAGCTTTGAATCAAATTGACCTTGTTACATAATGCAGCCCTTTACAGAATTCAGCAGCACAAGCACACAGTCCTCAAATTAATCATCATAAACCTCATTTTTTTTGTATTAGAGCCCAATTTTCTGATAACTTATGAAGTGAGAACATCTTACCTAGATTCAATTCCATTTCTGCCTGCATGTACTTTTGGCTTTTATTTGGCAGACATCTGCAAAGACCCCCAAAACCAATAGGAACCAATGCTCATGGACTTGGGGAAATTAAGGTTGTTGACTAAACTGGGCCTTGTATATCAGGTAGAGTCTCCTAGCTAAGACTACTTCATACACTAGATATCCACATGAAGTCCTAGCTATACAAAGCCAAGTTTCCCATGGAAGAATAATTAGAATAACAAAAAAAGACAGATTTGCATATATTAAGCGTGTTTACCTGCCCATGTGCAGTTTCAGACTACCTCACATGCAGGAAACACTGCAACACTGAGGGTTGGGTTCTGCTGTATTTTAATTCCCTCCCCCAAGGATGCATCCATTTCTGTTCTTTAAGAAAATTTCAGACACTTACAGCAATCTGGCCAGTTTATTTTCTCCTCAAAGCAATCACTTCTAACGACAGCCTTATTAACAGTAATACAGTTTTAAGATGAAGTAACTAAACTAAATCATCTCTCAAGCTTATTTTTCTCTTTTACTGAAAGAAAACCAGTGTTCACCCACATATCAAGCCTACTTATTTATCTATAAATCAATCAAACATTATGAACTTCCCTTTCAATTTACAATAGTAAGGAACAGGATGAAAAATAAAACAGAGAAGGCAGCAACCATCACTCTGCAGAATAACTGCAAACTTTGAAAGGATACACATCTTTCATTTGTTCAATAGTTGGAGCTCTGATAATATCATTTATCCCAATAATATTCTCATGCCTGAAGCGCAGTAGGATCTTAATCTCCCTCAGAGTTCTCTGGCAGTATGTCTGATGCTCAAAAGGACTGATTTTCTTTATAGCAACTCGAACTTTGTTGACATTATCATAGGCAGAACTAGAAAAGAATCAACAACATTAGTTACAAGGAATATTAAATTCATTCAATTCAGAAAGTAAGAACACAAATTCAACTAAATATAGGGGTGGCACATTTGGTTGACATTTATTTTTATCAAATTAAGAAAGGCAACAGCAGCACATTTTTCAGTTGGATGAATGGACAAAATAACTGTTGTTCCATCACCAGTCTATTTGGGTATCTACAAGTCTTTATCTTTCCCAGTGACACTTAATATTCTGCTGATCCTGGGGTACCTGAACAAAGAAAGAGGTATTCATCTTTACCAGCGTGTGGAACAAACAAGTTTGAAACTTTTGTCTTTTTCTAAAATGCTGTATTTGAAAAGTAGTTTGAGAGCAAGAATTCCTCAAGTTAATCCATTCACTTTGGGGTGCAGAAAAGCCTTCAGAAATGGTCTTAAAAGCAGTAGAACTCCACATCCTGTGTCTAACTCCTACAAGTAATTCCAGATGTCAGAACCTTTCAGTCCTCCATCCAGCTACACTGAATGTTTTTCCATGAAGAATAGACATGGAAGGACAAAAGGGATGGAGAATTTGTGAAAGCACCTTTCCAACTTCAATTCCAAACAGAATTCAAGAAGAAAAAGAAGGCACCTTGCCTCGCACACAAAGCAAAAGAAAGCAGCAGCATGAGGCAACACATGACTGTGACCTAGATTAACACACACACTGGCTGCTACACTTTCAGTGCTGTCATCTCAGAAGCTCAGAGCACCATTCCCAGGTACAGCAATAAAGCAGCCCTGGTATTGCTGTTCAAAATGCCTATGCACTTGAGTACCACAGCCTGACCCTAAGGAAATGGCTCACTAAAATATACATCATTTTCTAAGATCTGGAGTCAGGTAGTAAAAATGTTATGAATTCTTACAAATTTTATGATGTTTTCTATGGTCTTGCTGATATGAATGACAAATCATCCATTATAATAATTTCTATTTGTATTAAAAGTAGATGTAGTTAATTAGAATTTAAATATGTGCATATGATCCTCATTCCTTTCAAATTTCTTCTTGCTCAGTACTGCATTGTTTGGAAATAAAAACATAATCAAGCCTACATTGAAACCTTTCTATTAGCCTCAACTATTTCATATAAAAGCACAAACACAGCAGTCAAACGGGCTTTACATTCCACCAATTTCCCATAATCACATCCCAGAAGATTCTCTGAAATTGGTGTTACTTTGATGAGATGTAAAGTAGAATAAAATACAAAAACACAGTCAGAAAAGAGGCCTGAAAGGAATTCAAATGCCTGGCCATGTTAAGGTTCTTTAACACTAAGAGTATAGTGCAAGAAGGTGGTTTTGAGGCATAACTTACTACTGTGTGCAAAAGTGTTTAACATTTCTCACTTTCACTATTAAAAATTACATAGAATCTGTGCTGTCAGTAAGAGCTCCATATAGCTCATGCATATGCAGTGACATCGTTTTGCATGACTTCTCCACAGCATCATTTTGACCTGTCTGCATTCTAACACCAGTCTATAACCACAGCCAGACTGCAGAATTTATTTGCCCCTAGAAATACTGAACTAAAATGCTCCACAGGGTGCTCTGAAATTCCACATGCCAAGCGAGTATTCATTACAACTGTTGCTATTACATATGTATAGATAACACATTAGCAGTTCACAAGTCCCAAAACAGCTAACAACAAAGTACCAGAAGTGGAACTTGGCATAGCCTTCAAGAGCACTTAGTGTACCGTAATTTTCTTAGTTCCTCAGGTAATCACCTGTGGTGTTTACAATATACCAGTGAGGCAAGTAACAGGCAGAAAACAAAACTAGATATAATTCTGAAGCACAAACAACCTCTATTTAGGAAAGAAATTAAAGAATCCTATGGACAATTGTATCATAACCAAATCTCAAACCTCCTTCTTTGTATTGACTTGAGTAATTTTTTAATCCCACAATGCAGAATCTTATTCCTTGCAAAGAACTGGACAGCAGCTGCTATGCTGAGAAGACAAAGGCAAAATGCCAGTATTTACCAATTGATGCTGCTTAAAAAGCTCCTAATCTCTTACAATATTTGATAAATCTCTAAGCTATTGCTTCTCAAGCAAAGATTGGTTATTGATGAAAAGTATGCTTCTTTCCTTGTATAGATTCAATGAACTTGAATCCATCAATTAAACATACCAACATTTACTCTCTTGTAGCTCTTGAAGCATTTTCTTAGCAGAAGGCTTGTGCTGTTATTTAAAAAAGGACGGGTAATCTTGCTTTCAGATGGTTCAACTCTAAAATGCATGACTCAGCATGGAAAAAAGCTGACTGTTTGCAGCAAAGATGTGATCGATCTCCTCTCCAGTGTACCTTCTGCATACAGTTATTTTTCTGGTACTATCAGATCTCACCAAACCATTGTAGCTGAGCATGCACTGCTGTTACCTCTGCAAAACCTCACCTAAAGAGAGCAAACCCTAAGTACTACCTAGCTGAAACATTAAAAGGGACACCAGATTTATTTCTGTTGTCACACTTTCTGAAACATAAGCTTTTCTGTAACTTGACTAAATGTAGGAAAGATTACCTCAATTCCCATGAGGAAGCAGCTAATCAGACAGCAGCTCCACACATTTGCTTTTGCATAATATTTGTTATCATGCATAATACAAGTACACAGAAAATCTGTATTACAAAGTTAACACTATTTCACATGCTGTCACAGCCCTCAAAGCAAAACAACTGAGTGAACTGTGTGACCCTTTAAAAAACAACCTGTTTTCAATATGACACATGCTACAGAAACTGTAAGAGGTACATATTAGAAAGAATTTCATCCGTAGTGAAGAGTCATGTGTCCTTTCATGCACACATGCTACAATCATACATCTATTTGGCCTGTGAAGCGCCAAAGCAGTATCTATTTTACTATCTAGGAAACACAAAACTGGGTCTTTTACAGGTCAAACTGAACCATTTCCCAAAGCTTTCTCCATTCCTCATAATCTCCATCCAGCCACTCCCTTCCATCAATACCAGATTGATCCGCTACTCTCCAGAACTCTATTGAAGAACTAAGCTGCTCATACAGTGTCCTTTGCAGTGCTTGCAAATGAAGCAACTATAAAAAGTGCAAATCCAAACCCTCGATGCATTAACGCACTGCAGTTAATGTAACAGCTTAGCACTTAACACAGGATTCATCTTGCTTAGCCCGAGCTAGAATTAGAGGTCTAATTTTACGACTAATGATCACCTGTGCTCCCCCTACAGTCCAAACAGGAACGGCTCCCACGTACACATCCCATAGCCACCCAGCACATCCTAAATTTAGATTACTTGCCTTCTGGGACGGCTGTCCCAGTGTGCACAGTCTAACCTAGCTGTCCAGACTGTCAGCTTCTACTCATCTCACAGCAACTTTTTTTCACTGAAGCAGTTAACTGGGACTCCTTCTAAAGCTATGAACCTTCTATTATCTAGGCTTTTTTCCAGAGAAGATGAGTACCCGTAAGGGGGGCGTTCACGTAACTTTTAGAGTGCTAATTCATAGCTTTCAGTTTCTTATCATTGACCACATGTACCCATCACTGTACATATACCTTTCCCTTTAACAGCCTGCATGTTATTCACATTATTAATCTAGTTTACTGACACTTTCAATATTCAGAAGGAAGGATTTATATCCAACCCAACAATGTGGAGCTTCACAAGCTGATGCAACCATTCAACTGTGAGTGCTATTTATCTGCAATGTGATAAATTTAAATATAGATTTTGCAACTGTCCAACTCTAGTACACACATAATTCTTATTTCAAGCTGTGGTTACTATCCTGTGACAACCTGCAATAGCACCATTTTAAGGCACCATGTGAAAACCAATACAAGCCCCAGCAGTGCAGTTTATCATTCCTAATATTAAGTATCTTATAAATGTATAACAAAGTTTTTACCAACCAAGTAAAACATCTTGCACAGCTGCACAGAACAAACAAATGAGCATTTATAGCAAAGAAGCTGTGCCACACAGCTTTGTAAGGCAGCATCTTATCCTTCTATAGCTCCAGTACCAACTTCCTTTTTAAAAAGGAATCCAAACGCAATGACCAGGAAATGCACCACAGCATGAGCAGCCTACAGAAAACAGCACACTGATTGCTCAGATGAACCTCTGACACGCAGCCCCTCTCCCATTAACTCC
The DNA here is from genome assembly GCF_012275295.1 of Melopsittacus undulatus. Lineage (NCBI taxonomy): Eukaryota > Metazoa > Chordata > Aves > Psittaciformes > Psittaculidae > Melopsittacus > Melopsittacus undulatus. Next base: position 14,249,325 of record NC_047538.1, on the reverse strand, counting down.
TTCTCAAGGAAGGAAAGCTTTTCAACAGACAGACTGGGACATGTGCCAAAGCTTAGCTCCTTCTACCCACAATGGCTGCTGCATGTTCTTCCATCCATTTCTATTCTTCACATGTTTCATTTTGGAGCAGAACTGGAACAAGTGAGAGCATGCTGCAGCTGCTGGGAGGAAAGGAGCCAGCTCCTGGCAATAGTTACAGCCCACAGAGGGCTGTTTCTTCATATAACCATTGAAAAACAACTGCCTACTCTGTCGGCACCCCCCTCCTCAGCACACTCCTCTGCCATGCTGCCTGAAGGCTTACCCCACCATGGGATATTCCTCCAACACTTTCAGGATTATTCACCTTACGGCTGTTTTACAGGCTGCTCTCAGCGTAAGCATACACATAAAAATACACAATGCTACCAGCAAAGATCCTAATTACAACTCTAAATAAAAGACCGATTTGAAGTTTAAAAGGAATGTTTTATCAGTAGTTTTGAGTTGCTGTGGAAACAAGATTCCAAGGGCATATCCAGGGATAAGAATCTTTCTGAAATGCTGAATAATTCTGCTTGCAACCAGGAGAGGAAAGGCAAAAATACTTCCCAGGAAACAAGCTGATCTGGGAAGATCTTTAATCTTTTCAGTCTACATTTAGCTCAATCGCAGACATTTCTACAACATGCTGACATTTATCAAGTTACAATGCAAATAGCTTCACCTTATTTTTAAGACTGCTGTAAGTAAAATAACACATCATTATGACAGTGTAGTAACCAGCAGTACCGTAACAGACTGTTCACTACAGGGTTTGGGGGTGGGGGAAGGCGGTGTTATGTGTGCAGATTTGTGGAGGGGACTGCTCGTGGGCTTTCAGAGTCTTCAGAACAATTAGCTTTTGATTCAAGATGATTAAAATACAGGGAGCAGCATTAGTGCATTATTCTTTTACCAAAGAGAAAAGACTGAAAAACAGATAAAAGTAGTCAAAGACAGTTTCAGATTTGAGAACATCCAGTAATATGTCATTTTTATACTGCTGAATATACTTTCTCCCCAGCTGTAAACACCCACATTTACTAGAAATATTTCTTACTTTTTTTTCTTTATTCTTAATAATTTTGAAGATACATAAATATGCTATTCATCAGACCCTTTTTATTGACACTAACTTCCAGAACCAGCACCTGGTTTTAAAAGAAATAGGTACCTATCCATATTAAGATGTATCTGCCTTGATTTAACAGACCTCAGTTTAGTAAGACAGCTCTATGTATTATTTTCTTGGTCTTTAAGAAAGATGCACTAAGAGCTTATAGTGAAAGAGGCCAAAAAAAGCTTGAATTCAAAATCAAGATACTTCAGTGCAAGCTTAGATACAAGAATGGCATGCCAGAAGTTTGAGTGGTTAAGAAATGGTCCTCTCCTCATCACTACGTGACTGTTGAATTCTCTGCCACTTGTCAAGTGTGTTGGGAAACTACCTCAAGTTAAAAATTACAGGATGACCTCAGATTTATCTTATGCCCTGTTTCTTTAGAGGAAAAATGAAAGAATATGCACTGCTGTGATATAAGGCTGTCCACAGACCTTGAACTTCACCGACAACTGCTCCCCATTTTCTTCCATCTCATGATACAAAAATGGCAGCAAAGACTGAGCAACCAGAGAACATTAAAATAACTGCATAGACGAGGTGATCAAATTTGCAGTAGCATAAATCTGGCCCTACCTGGTGATTCCTAACTGCATGCTATTTGAAAATCTTAGGTTTGTGTCATTTGGGTTTTTTTAAAGCAGTTCTTCATTTGTCATCTCATAGATTCTAGTGGGTAGATTATTACTTTGGAGCTAAGAAAATATGAATCTCTGTTTCTAAACAGCCTTCCATCATGGCCCCTCTGCAGAGCAACTGCCATGCTTTACAAACTCCTCAAGAGTTTATCCATATTCATAACACCTTTTGTCTCTTTCTCATTACTAAATGATCACTGGTATGGTTTTATTTTTATTATAGAAGACACCTAAACAAACAATTATGTTTGTATTTCTGACAAAGTTGATTATTTTTGTTTTCCAACAAGGGGGTAGGGTGGGGAAATAAAGAGCACTGATTTAGAAATTATGTCATAAGTCCATAGCAAGGTGCTCAAGTAATCACTGCAGATTGTTCTGTCTTGCTCTTAGTTAACCTCTGAAGCTCACAGAGTCAAAATGTAACTGCATCACCTTTACTACCTAATTTTTCAGTCCTGTTTCTCGTAACAGTCAAAACCCAGTTCTAATATTAAAGGTTTCTGCTACAAATACACCAACTCTTTCCTGCTATGACAAATATGAATTAGTACTCCTAAGTGATTTTACTCTTTGGCAGTTTCTGATCTACTACAGGTTATTACCCTTCACACCACAAATTACTGTGGCACTTTTGTAGCCTCCTATAGGAAATTTGTTTCCATATATAGAAAATATATTTCAAATCATTATAACTCAAATAATTCTAATGGGTTAAAAAGGCACAACTTGATTTTTCGGAATTTGAAAAGTAGAACCTGATGAAGCCTTCCAAAGCATGACAATTTAAAACTATTTACTAAGCACATAATAATGGCTTAACAGTTTTAATTCCTTGGATCACTCCTAGTGTTTTGAAAACAAATAGCCAGTCATACAAAATGGAGCCTGTTAAATAAATTACTTTCACCAGAAGCTCATTCAATTCCTAATCCTGGGTGGGGCACAGCAGATGATTTGTGTTTTGTTAGCACCTACTAAACAGAACTATGAAAAACAGCAATTCTAGAGCTATACCTTAACATTAGAAAAGTATCAGCCATTTCACCCAAGGTTCTGTATTGTTTGGCTAAGGATGACATTAACTTCATGGTGTTTTCAGCACTGCATTTTACTTTCGATACCTTTAGATAAGAAGCACAGTGATTTCTAATCATCACTTATGCCTACTCTGCTTTTTGCCACTTAAGTTCAAATTGGTCTTCAGAAAATAGACAACTCTTACATCCTAGTATTTCACCTACTTCTTGCCTTCCCACCTGTCCTCCCCATTTTAGGGGTTTACAGGTTCTCTGCTTCCAGTATTCCCTTTGATAGCATCTATGCCAAATTTAATACATAGGCAAACTTCACTGTTATATTTAAAGGTCCTTTGGCTATCTGCAAAATAAACCCCTCATTCCAAAGCACCCACTGCTTTTGATATTACAATATTAAATATCACCATCTTTCTTCTCTCAATACAAACTTAAAGACAATTGCTGTGGAAATCTACTTCAGGGTAAAATTGTAAGAACTTAACATCTGAGACAACCTAATGGCTCAATGATTTAAAAGAAGTGAGTAGTTGTGTTTCACTTTCCTTTTTGTGCCTGAAAATCTGGCCCCTTTCTCTTTTTGGTTGGAACATTGGCTTTCTTGGTGCCAGTTCAGAGAAACCCAATACAAGGTCAAAGTCAAAGTAGCTCACAAACAGGGACAGTAAAGAAGTCTTCCCCTGCATATTCCTATCCCCTTCCTGAGTCAGCAGTAGGACTCGGACATCAAAACCTAGGATGAGGTTTTGTGTCACTCATGCCAACTTACCACCTTTAAATTTGATTTTTTTGTGAGGTAACTTTTCAGCTGAATCAGTTTCCAACAGAGCTAACTACAGCTGTGTAAGCACCAGCACAAGAGAGGAGGAAGGAATGACATGACCTGCAGCATGGAAGGAAAAGCTGCCCTTTTCAAATCAGCACAAGTCAGTCATGGAAACCACAGCTTAGGTGCCTAGGCCCAACTGTCAGGAAAGTTAAACCTTCACACAAGCCGATGAAAAGCTGACTTCCTCCTCCTGTTCTTACAGCTTCTCAAGAGGCAACAAAAAGCCGCCACGACAGTTATGGGAGGTCAGTTACTCCAGAGCCTGAAATGCATCCAACATACAGGATGCATCCAGCATCAATGCATACAGGGCTCTGTAAGTGTGTGTAGGAAATGTTTCTCCTTTCCTAGAGAGAAAGGACAACACTACCACAGCGCTGTGAGTGGTATTAACAAACACCCCAATGTGGTTTAGTCTTTTGTCTCATAAAGTTCTAATCTGTCTTCTATCCCAAATACTCCTCATAAAAGCAACTTTAGAAAAAGGAAAAAAGCAAGCTCCACACAATTACTCTATTTTTCAGTAATCAGCTTATTTAATCAATTCCACACAACAGATATCTTCAGAAAAGTTAGTCTCACTCCAGAAGAAAAACAAATAAAAGTCTGCACAAACCCATTCATGCATACTTAGAAGCAGAGGTTTTCCTGAACCTGCAGATACATCAGTGCAAAATGAAAACTATCACAAAGCCATTAGGGAAAGCTCATTGTCAGTTCAGTATTCCACTGCAAAACAAAACAAAACCCCCAAACCACTAGCACCAAGTGTGCATCTCACCACTATCAGGAGTTACTTCTCTTTGGTATCACTTATAAAGCACTTTTTGCGTGTTTTTTCTGTTTTAAAAGGCCATATTTAGCCCCTCAACATACTGACAGGTGTCTTGTTCAGACAGGGCATCAGCATTAAGACATATTGGCTACTGTAACTAAAAGGCAGATATTTCACAATTATGAAACACACTAAAAAAAATCCAAAGTAAAAGTCAGCCTGAATGTCATTTGGGGTACTTTGCGCCATCCAAACCCCAGTGAAATTGGGTAAATTATGGACTGAAGCAGTTTGGGGAGTATTGATTTGCGGTGCTCAAATGACTTCAAGGGTTACTCAGGACGCATCAGCAATACCTGATGGAACAAACTGCCTCCCCTCCAGACAAGTGAGTAAGGTATTGCAGTGACAGCTGCTGATTTCAAGAAAAGCTAAAAAATGGAGTAACTGCATATTATAAACCGTAAGCCTAATTGCCAGTACTTAGAACATACCCACACCACAGCCAAATTACTTTCTACCATGTAACAAAAGCTCTCATTTGCATTCTAATCACCACAGAGTATTTCAGTATTTTATGAAAATTCTCTTAAAAGACAAAAGAACAACTTCTAAGAGAAGAGATTTTCCCTTAATAGAACAAAGGTTGTGGAGATTTTAGGTACTGCTAACCAAGATAATACAAACATGTGTACAACTCCACTAAAAACTGGACTCTCATGAAGATTCTACCCAGATCTAATAGAACAATATTTCTATAAAAGCCTTTCTACAAGCCATATATATATATATGCATATTCTCAAATGCATATGTGTGTATACACACACATCCCTCCTCAGTACTTCATCCACCAGCAAGAGGGTGCCAGGCCTGGGGGGCACACAACAACCTTTTGGCAGCCTTTCAGCCCATGTCCCAGGGCACCACACACCTCCTGGATGGATGCTAGGACACATCCCTTCTGCCAGGGACACCAGGCTGCCCCTGGGCCAGTGCTCACCCAGTAGAAGGGGGTGGCAACAGGAATGCTCTCTGAAACAGAAACCATACTGACACCACTACAGAACAAGAAACCGCATCTTGCCCACGTATCTACCAACAGCTTTTCAAATAACCCCATCTGAATTAGTGACATTTATTACTACAGGGACCTTATTAATCTACCTGGTCAAAGCTGACAAGGAAGTAATGTGTGTATGACTTTTAATGTACCCTGCAAAAAGATGACTTTGAGAATAACTTTTTTATATGCCCCAAAGTTGTCATAAAGCAAAGGAAAATAAGCTCCCTTCTGAAAAGAAGATTGATTCACAAGCAAACAACTGTCTTTAATAGCTGACCTAGCAAGTAACAGAATCCAGGTTTTACACAGATAAATCATATGAAACACACTAGTTTGCTGCATTTCACATGCACTATTAATTTATCTTACAACAGTCAATAGAAGTCAATATAGTCAATATAAAAGTTGTATTCTAAAATATGTTTATGGCTCTGTATGCTTCATTTGAGTGATTTGGAAATCAAAAGCAAATACAACTGAAATTGCTCAATAAAATCTTGTAGGGTTTGGGTTTTTTATCAGACATTATTTGAAAAGTTCCTAAAATGCCTCACTAAGTGCAAGTATTTTCTGGATTACCAGAACAAGATCCAGCTTCATCCATGAGCAGCACCTGCTCACAGTGATGAAGGCTCACCATGGACTGGGCTGCATTACTGAGTGTGCAGCCAGCCCATCAAGGAAGACAACGAAGGTTGTGATGCTACATCTGGAATACTCTCTCCCAGTACTGGAGCAAGTCTAGCACAAAACCATCAGGATGCATAGGGGGCTGAAGGTCATGACACAACAGAGAAAAAAAAATGGAGGAAACTGGGTTTGTATAGACTGAATGTGTAAAGCAGCTAATCGCTATTTTAAGTTACATAAAGGGGAATTGGAGAGAAACTCAACCAGACTCTTCTCAGAGGTGAAAAAATACAAAGGACAAGAGATGATGGTCACAAGCTGCAGCAAGGGAAACTTTCATGTTTGTAAGGGCAGAAGTGTCACTGGGCAACTGGTTTACCACTAGAACCAGAAGCTGCACAGAGATGTTGTGGAATCTCCATCCCTGGGGATTTTGGAAACACTGAGTGGACAAGTTGAGCAATTTGATCTAATTTTGACATCAGCCCTGTTTTGAGTAGGAGGCTGGACTACATGACCTCAGGAAGTCCCTTCCAACAACATTACGCTATGAAATATTCCACAGCTAGATGTCATAAAATATTTTTATTAAATATCAAATTGATCAGTTAATTTCATTTCTGAAAGCTATGACAAAGCATCGACATAAAAAAACATTAAAAAACTGACTATGTTGGCAAAGTATTAGTTGTCAATTCAAGTTGAGCTGTACACGTACTCAGCTGGTAACTACTAACTGCTCTGTGGGTTGCAGATTTCCCCCTCCTAAACAAGGAGATCACTAACTAACAGAGCCTGGTGTCCTACAAATACACATTTCTGGTCTCGATTCTGGTCTCTCTGGTACCAACAAATCCATCCATAAAACTGGGGCATCTGTCAAGTCTCTTGAGGGAAATCTGACTTCTACATGACCTCCTCATGCGGTCTCTCTTCCTCAGTGGAGCAGCGCATAGGATCACTTCACACTAGCAAAACACCTATTTTTAAGAAACCTGCGGAAACTTTCCACCTTTAAGATTTTACCATCTGTCAAATTTGATGAAAGGCAGGAAACAGGTTCAAAAATCATATGTAAGGGTACAAGAGATGGACTGATGTGACCAGATACAGATACTGTGTACACATAAGCTTTGTTTCCTTGATAAATCATGATTTAAAAAAACACACAAATTATCTGTTTCTGTGGGCTGGACCATGCAATGTTAATAAAATGTGTATTTATTTATAAAATGCAAGTGTCCCTAAGCTGCACTCAACTGTTAAGCCAGGATCCCATTACTTTGGGCAGACAGGAAAAGCTGCAACCCCTTATCTCCCTCTTAAAGACAGCTCAGATGCGATCAGCGAGCAAGTAGCTGCTGTCCTGTGCCCAATGCTGCTGCACAGCTTGCAGACAGCCTGCTGCATCACAGGGGACAGAGAGCAGGAAAAGCAGCTCTAATTGCTCCTTTCACGTCTCAGCGTCCGGTTAAGCAAGCGCTAGAAGTCTGAGTGACTGAAGGGAAACACTGACCCCGGCCTTCTCCCCAGAGGGAAGATGCCGATAACCAGCCACCAATTACAGTCCCTAATTCTCCACCCTGCTCCTTGCACTGGAGAGAATGCATTAGGGTTGGCTAACTCCTTGCTTCCCTTATCACACCAGAACATGTTAATTACCAGGTATCGATACCCATAAATCACCCGTGCTCCCTAAAAACACAAACAGGGACATGAATCTCTAGACTTGCTCTGCCATCGAAGGGTGCTTGCTCTGGATCAATGCAATAGCTAACAGAAAATATCTCACAGGCTGTTTCTGATCCTTGCCACTCAGCGGTTCTCCAGATAACAGCCTGACCCTCACAGAGGGATGGCAAACCTTACGTTTTCATGTAACACTGGTCAGTCTCAAAAGGCAATATTACACAACCATCAAATCCATCGAGTTTTTTATTTTTGACTATGTATACCTACACCTTGCAGATTGTTCCTGATTTTTTTCCTGAGCATCTTTATATGTTTACTCCCATTTAATTTCAAATTACCACCCATCCTCTAAAAGCAGGGCTCTTCCATATATGAAAGTAGAAAGGAGCAGGACTTTGAGAAAACTACTGCCAAGTGTCTTAAATATTCTTTTCAGTATTATTTAACATTCATCTATTGGCAACATTAACTTCTAATATCATTCTTCTATAGCACATCAGTAACACAAAGATGTCTTTGTAACAACACAGTCAAATTGAGGCCAAGAAATTCAAGATTGAGCTTCAAGATTGTTTTCTCCCAACTGCATTCATCTTTGTTATTTATATGCAGTTATTTGCAGCAGTGATAATACTTCACATTCACATGAACCTGATGACAAAAGGTCTTCCAAAAACTGGAACGTACAAGAGAACATCCCTATCATATTCCCATTCACCATTTCTTTCCAGAAAGATTGTTTTACGATGTCCAAGTATCATTTTTGCCAAATTACCACTGACCACTGGATGAAGAATAATTCACACTGGAAACTTAAAGGTCAGCACTATCATGTTTTAATCAGTGTTTCAGTGTGTTTAAAGTACAGCCTGCTAACAGGTTGTTTAGCACCCCTCAGAAAAACAACCAGAATATGGGGAGGATGAGACAATCTCAAAAATCACATTCTACTGTGTCAGAAAAGTAGTCCTGAAATTTTCAGATCTGGTCTGAAAGTCACTCCCAGCCGACTCTGAGGTTGACAATCTCCTATCGTGGAAAGAAAGGGAACATCACATGAAGAACTTCACACTAAAACCCCTCAAAACAATTCTGAAGCAAAAGAGAAGGAAAAAAGAAAACCCACAACATTTGCATATATTTGGATAAATGAATTCAGAGTAACGAACAGGACTGTATGACTAAATAATTGCTCAAAGAATGTCCTGCAGTCCTAGGAAATGCTGAGCCTTTTGGCTAAAACTTTGTGCTGTGGTCATTCCTTAGTTTCACATGCAGAATACTGAAAACAAAAAACAGGATAGAAATGGACACTGACATGGATGTCCAGTTACTAATCAGTTCACCTCCAGCAACAAATTTTCATGCAGGATGTAAGTCTGTACCCAAGATGAACACTTTTGGCAGAGTTTAACTGGAGGACATTAAGACAGGGTTTGCCTGATAATATGTCTTTCTGCTTACAAAGCTCAGAAAGTGTAACCACAACACAGCAGTAAATACACTGCTCTGTTCAGCTTATTTTTACACAAAACCTGATTATATTAAAAATAACTGCACTAGGGAAAAAGAGTTAAATGCCTTTAAGGGTTTTCAGATCCAGATGAAAGAACATTCGCGTACAGTCTATTCAGTGAACATCTTCCTCTATTTCCTGTGCTGTTGTTTTATGTTGTGATCAATATTTCTCAAACATTCTCCCTCCTGCAAAATCAAAATGGAAGACTGACTGTAACAGCACTATCCCAAGAATACTTCACTTGCCTTCTATTAATTTAATTAAAAGAACTGTACTGTTTTCTATTCCCTAATCCAGTAATACAGAAACATAAAAATTAGGAAAAACAAGGGAAAGAGTTAAGTCACTTGTTTTCCGTGGCACAATGCACTGCTAAATAACTAGCATCTCCCAAATCATACACATTAGCTGTGGGTCTAAACCAAAATCATCAAAGCCTGCTCTGCGTTCTCTCATTAAAGTGTACAAATTCAGATGGATTTTGCAGTTGCAGGAAACATCTCCATCTGCACACTCATAGCTTGCCCTCTACCCTGCCCCCCAGGGAGAAGCTTCTTCAGATCCTTGCTGCATTAGCAATCAAAGCAAGGAAAGAAACATACTACGCACTAAACTTCATAGCCTGTACGTCTGTTGATTGGCAAGTAATGTTATTTAATCATAGGAGCTTGCATGTTAGGCACTACAATACATTACAGTTGCTATGGCATTTAACTGCAAGTGCATCCAACACCTCCCTTATCAAGTATACAATATAAACTGAGACTTTGTTCCCTGTCATTTCACACCCAAGACAGAGACCAATAACTAAGAGCACAACATACTGAATTCAGTATTTCTTGTTAATAATTTTAGAATAGAAAACACAGGAGCCAAGTGCATATTTCAGCTGAACTGGAGATTTGGAATTTCTGGTTAGTAATTTTGTACAGCATTCAGAGCAGACACAATGTGTTAGAATAAGTTTTTAAATAAAAGATAACCTTATATAGTTTTGAGGGGAAAACAGTTTCAGTACAGAATTTAATGACACACCATTTGGAGGGGCAGAAAGTGGCCCCGTTTCCCCTGTATCTGCTCACTGGAACAGTGATGCCAAAAAAGGGCATCGACTGCCACCCTACTGCTTGTAAGCTCTGATCTGTGGTGAAACATTAAGGCTTTAACACATTTTCTGTTAAACACACTTTTAACAACCCCTTGATACCAACAGGACTATCCTACAGTACACAGCTTGAAAGTACTATTCCCAAGCATCTTCCTAGATCAGACTGCAAGTGTAAACCAGTGCAGTTCGCACGGACATTATCTTGCCCTGACTCAAACGATAAAGTACACCGTAATGAAATACAGTCTGTACCATAAGCTATAGTTTTACGCTGCATATATTGATGTGGTTTCTAATGCTAGAACAATAACAAGGATATTTTTACACCACAAACACAATTTCTGATTTAAATTTTGAAGGTTCTTCCTACAGCAAAAAAGTGAAGGCCACAACTCCAAACTTTGCAAGAGGCTCATCTCCCAGCTAAGTTCAGGCCTAGAGGAAAGCTTCCACCCTGAAATCGAAGATGACTTCATCTTAACAGGCCAGAACAATTCAATGACTGTATGCAAAAACTTATAGCTATAAAAATCTGTAACATACAGCTGAAGGCTGTGAAGAACCTCTGCTGAGAAATGCACTAGGTCACAGAAGATCACGCATCAGAGAAAGAAAATAATGCTGATAAAGCTTTCACAAAGTCAGCTCTGGTCAAAAAATATGCCAAAGAAATGGAGACAGGATGGGAGGGAAGTTGACAAAATAGTTACAAAAAAAGTTTTTAATCTGCATCCCTTAAATTATTTCAGAAGTTGGGGTTTTTTTAACCTGTTTGACGAATGTAAGACAGAATATGAAATCCTAAGCACGCTGACAGGGCATATCAGATTTATAACCTGGTCACTAGACACAGCATTACACAGCATCAGCCCAACTAAGTTAGATTGCTGAAAGCAAAACCCCCATCTCGCCCTCTTAATCTTGTTAGTTCACATTTTCAGTATTTTGCAGTTCGTTCACCTCGCTCTTTCAGACTGATACCAACCAAAGCAAACACGCTATAGCTTTTTAGGGAGACTCAGTGCAAGCCTTCACGATACAAAACAACCCCGCGCTAGAGCGGCGGAAGGGAACTTTCACCTGCATACTCGTTAATTCAGACGCTAACCTGGCAGCCTGCGCCGCACAGGCAGCACGTCCTAGGCAAAACCAGGCAGGGGCAGCGATTCATCTGCACAGATTCACTTTTCTAACCATCCCTGACCTCAGGGACGTGCAGCCAGATGAGCACAAAGGGAAACGCGGAGCTGCTAGGAGGATTTTACGACCTTTTCCCCTTTTTGAACGCTTGCAATCACGCTACAGAGTCTGGGGAAACGAAGAGAGCAACCTACTCTGGAGGCAGGGGCGAGAAACAGCCAAGAAAATAAACGCACGACTGAAAGGAAACGAGTCGTTCTGCTGCACCCATCGATGGAGGGATTGGGGCGGGGAGTGCAGCGAGAGAGGGGAAGGGTGATGCCGAGAGACATCCTCGGGAGCACGGAGGGCAAAGCAGAGCTGAGGAGAGCGAGGCAGAGATGCTTGAGACCCGGCTTCCCCTCCCCCGAGGGCAAGGCAGAGGCCTCCCCACCATGCAAGGGCGGGCCGGAGCCCGGGGCCGGGCCCCGGGGAGGCTGCGGCCAGGCCGGGCGGCGGGGAAGGAAGGAAGGAGGGAGTTGTTCAGGGCAGGGGCGCTGCCCCAGCTGGGCTCAGAGCCGGCACTCACCACACCATGCCGTAAGCCCCCTCGCCGATGTAGGAGAGGTTGGTGTAACGGGGCCCCACGTCGAACGCTTGGCCCCGCACCATCTCCGGGCCCCCGGCGCTGGCAGAGCCGCCCGCAGCCCCGGCCCCCGACACCGCCGCCATGTTGTCCGTGCCGGGAACCGCGGTGATGCGTGCGGGGGGGCGGAGGCGGGGGGAGGAGGAAGGAGGGGGACGAGGAGAAGGATGCGGGGACGAGAAGAGGCACCGCCCGCTCCGCCGCTCTCCGCAGCTCCCGCCGCTGCCGCCGGCTCCGGGACCCCGTCAGCGCCGTCACCACCGCGGCCGCTCTGAGGAGACGCTACCGGCCGCGCGCGCGCGCATCGGCCCTGCACGGGGGGAGGGGAAAAGAGGGCGGGGCTCGCGCGGAGGGAGCGGCGGGGCGGGGCCTGGGGAGGGGGCGTGGCCTGAGGGAAGGGGCGGGGCTGGGCACTGCGGTAACCGCAGCCGCTGGGGAGGGGGCGCGGCGCGCGGGTCACGTGGCGGGCGTGCCGGCGCCATTAGGGGCGGCAGGTGACGGCGGGCCCGGGGTGGGAAATGGAGCCGGGTTCTGCGGGCCCAGAGCCCCGCGGCCTGAACGCCCTGGCCCGGCCCGACCTCCGCCGCTCCCGGCGGTGTGTGCGCCTGCGCGGTGAGCGGCCGGGAGGCGCCGGCAGGAGGAGGAAGGGCCGCGGCTGTGCTCGGGCGCTGGTCCCGGACGCGGCAGGGCCGCCCTGCACCGCCCGGCGTCACGGGCACAAGGTTATTGTACGCGAAAGCGGAGTTACTGTAACAGGGGCAGGTTTATTTCTGACGTTTCCCGACTTCAGCGGGTAGTTTTGCAACATCCATTTAGCGCGTTTGGTTTTCTGTGGAATTAGATCTTCCCGGTAGTTGTTTACCGTGTAAATAACTGAAGGCTTTGAATGGGAGGTGAAACTGCTGTTGATGGTTGGTATCATGTCGTGGTCAGTGCCCTCAACAGCGTGGCGTCGTCACTGCTTTCCTGCAAGGCTCCTTTCCTGAAACAGCTGTTGCTTTATCTGGAAGTTTGCAGAGTTAGGCACGAGGACCTTAACTTCACTTGTGAGGTTTTCCTGCAGTGCTCTGGTGATCTTGACAAATACATTGACTCCTGATATGAAATCCTACTGCTGCTCCCCTAAACTGCTATGGCCACAGCTGCTGGAGAGACGCTGCATCTTCTGTTCCTTTCAAAAGTCACTCAAATGCGTGCCTTCATACATCTTAGCATGTCAGTGTCTCCTCATGCATACCCACCCCAGTCCATAAGAAGGCCTCACTGTGGAAGGAGCCATTATCCCTTGATAACAAAGCTTTTTTTTCTTGTGAGTAGCCAGTGACTTCGCAGGCCTCTGTAACAGTGCTCAGGCAGAAGCTGTTACCTGACAAGCCAGTCTCTTTTAGGTTCCCAGCAGTTGTACTTTGCTGCTTTCTTTCCCTCTCAGCGCACTGTCTGTTGACATTTCTACTATTGACATCTCTGCTGGCAGTTCCAACCTTCGTGTTGGTCTTTCCTTGAAGGTGTCCCTGCCAGTGCACTTTGTCTTCCTCCTCCCAACTACCAGAGGTTTGTTTCTGGCATCCCACCTTTTGTCACTACTTGCTGCAAGTAGCAGCTTTCTTTGCTGTAGACTGAACAATCGCAATTTTCTGTGGCTGCTTCCAAATGCTTGTTCTACAGTCTCCTGCTTACAGCTTGCTGACATCTCCCCAAGCACCAGGCTCGCTGTTTGACCAGAAGTCAGGGGGGAAGAGTTACTGGTTCCAGTTGCACAGCCGGTTACCCACACTGCAGCCCAAGGACTCTGCTTTGAGACAGATCTACCCTGCAGGGCCTGAGTTTCAGATGCATCTCCCGCCTACTCTGATGGAGTGAAAGCTGTCAAGGATGACCAACAGCCTAATAAACTGTTTAACAGACATCCAACCACACATTTGAATGTGTTTGAGTGGGATAATGCTTCTGATGTATTTATTTTCACCTGTATGTAATGCTTTCCTTTCCATGATGTGTTCTTGAGCACTTCAGAAACATGGTGTTATTTTTCTCAGACATTTCTGGGAGCAATAAATGTGAACAAACATTTTGAATTTTCTGAAACCAAGTAAAATATTATTTAAAAGGTTCTCTCGACTCTAAAAATGAAATGATGGTTACAGGCCTGATTGCATACATAAATAAATCTGTCATCAGCAAATGCAAAACAAATGATTATAGAGAATCGAGCTTAAACACAACCTGTCATAGCAAATCTAATTACAGACTGGTGTGTATCTAGATTATTTTATACCTTCACCAGGATGCGTCTGATCAAGAAGGAAACCAACCGGGCAGACCACAAAATTGTGGGAAGCCTGTCAGCTCCTTTGAGTGCTGTGTTCAAATACATGTCTAACCCAATTAAATCCATATAAGTGGTCAAAAGGCTTTGGCATGCTTTGCCAACAGCTTTCTTCTGTGACACAACTTAGGTTATCTATTTCAATGAAGCACTACAGTTACTGAGATAAGACAGACACATTATCAATTGCTTTTCAACCTATTTAAATAGGCTGCCATTACCTGCAGTTAATGTTGGGTCTTTTGCTTTAATAAGGTGACATTAAAGCCTCATCTGTGATCAAAATAAAGGGTTATTATGCTGGGGAGAATAGGTGATACTTGCTAAAAACATGACAGCAGATATTGAAAAGCAGGAGGAAAAATCCCCCTTTTATTTCAAACAAAGCACTGCTAAGAAGAGTTTGGACAAATACAGTATCTTCAGTTTGAAAGTTATATTAGGAAACAGCTAAGCCATACAATAGGTCAGTTTAAATATGCCATGGTTTGGACTATATCCATCTTCATATCAAGTTCAGGAGTCTCGTGGATGAGTTCATCCTACAGTCATAGACTAGAAATCCTCTATGCTGTTACACATATCTAACTGTTAACTTTGGGTTCTCTAAATAGGTCTCTTAAAAAATGAATGTTGTTCTACAAAAGGCCCAGTGAGCCCTGGCGACAGCATTACCAGGTTTAGGAACAGGACAAACACTGTAGAGCTGCCCTACACTGCTTCTCTTGACTGGGGCTGGGAGAGATTTCACATATTTGTGCTGATTTAAAACTAAAGCTACATCTGCCCAAATCATACAATCATAGAATAGTTAGGGTTGGAAAGGACCTTAAGATCATCCAGTTCCAACGCTCCTGCCGTGGGCAGGGACACCTCACACTAAACCATGTCACTCAAGTCTGTCCAACCTGGCCTTGAACACTGCCAGGGATGGAGCATTCACAGGTTCCCTGGGCAACCCATTCCAGTGCCTCACCACCCTAACAGTAAAGAATTTCTTCCTTACATCCAATCTAAACTTCCCCTGTTTAAGTTTTAACCCATTACTCCTTGTCCTGTCACTACAGTCCCTAATGAATAGTCCCTCCCCAGCATCCTTATAGCCCCCTTCAGATACTGGAAGGCTGCTGTGAGGTATCCATGCAGCCTTCTCTTCTCTTCTCATCATTATACTGACTGCATTATTTGTGTGGGGACACTGAAGATAAAGCTTTCTTGGTAGCTGCTGTAGGAGTATGGCATTTGCTTTCAGAGTACCTCAGCATGACCCTAAGCCTCCCCATCATCCCAACAAAACATGGGCATTAAGGATATAGAACAATTTTTCCAGCATTATTTAAGAAGACCTCAAGCCTCTGTGCGGGGGTGACAAGGGAGAGAAATAAGACATGTAAGATGTTTTATAAAGATATATTTTAACTTCTAAGGCACTCAGGAACCATGGTGATGAATCTGACACAAACTTAAATTGCTTAGATATGAGCTCTGATCCACCGGGAACTATCCTGACATTCATAAAGAACATCAGATGCTAATAACTTCTAGTCAGTACTTACCTGGGCTTGATTTAACTGGTGACATACAGCTGAAATCCCTTGAGACTGATTTTCATTTACATGTCAACCACTGCTTTGACAGTGTAAAGTGACCTCAAGGAAAATGAGGATCTCGCTGGGAAGTCAAAACCAGCCTCTCACGCAAATTGCTGGGCAACTAAGGCCAAAACATACTCACTTTTTCCCCCAGCACTTCCTTTTTCCCCATTCAGCATTCTGACTGATTTTGCAGGAAGTTTATGGTGGCTTATACACCATGGAGTTAAAACTAGTAAACAGACTGCTGTTTGCTTTGTGCGCACCAAAGGGAGCACAAGATATTATTAGTTGCAGAACTCTGCTGTCAATAACAACCTTGATCTTGCACTAGTTATCATTCTGTCACTGTCAGAATGTGTCACTGTTATAGGAAATGTCTTGTACTATCTATCATGTTCTTGTTAGATGTGCTGTTCACAAATACAGTTTCAAAACACAGTTGTAATTTCATTTTTACGTTCCTTAGTTTTGTACAAGCAGTTTACAATTATACTTTAAACGTTTCTAAAGGGATCCATTTACAGCAACCTGAAAAGCTCATAATTGTAACAATTTTAATTAATACACTGACATCTTGTTGCTGTCTGTGTAAAAGTTGCTTTTATTTTTCAGCTGCAGTAGCAGCAGTATGGAGGCACTGTCCTGCACTTCAGTAATGGAAATTTCCCAGCCTCAAAGCACACTCTGTCTTAGGCAGCTGCAATAAAACTGAGTGATTTCAATATTGTTGTGTGCTTTACTTGTCCTGGGTTATCTGGAGCTTGTATCTTTTGAAAAGCAGCTACTCCTCATGAGCTTGCATCATCCCGCCCAAGAGTTAAAATTCAGTCAACAAGCTGTGGATAAGAGAATCGAGCCACCGAATGAAAGCTTATTTTACCAGACTGACAAAACAAAACATACAGTCAGTATCTATACAGGGAGTTGTGAGGATGCCACTGAAGCCCTGGTGTGTGACCATGGTTTTCTTGTGCTGAAGTTTTATGCACTGGACAGCTGTTCCATTTTTACAAAAGATTTAGCTAGTGCATAATATCTGTTTCTTATATTTGTATTTCTGGTATCATCTGTTGATAGCAAAATGCAAGAAAATACAGAAAAGGAAATAGGATTATTACAAAAGAATATCAGAAGTCTCATAATTTACAAATACTAAAATATGCAGTCTCTTTCCCCCACTTGTTCTCAGTTCAGCTGTAGATGGGACAAGCAATGCATCCAACAGAGGCAGAAGTCAAAGCATGTAGAAACAGGAATACTGGGGGGTTGCATTGTCCAGATATTGCAGTAACTCCATTTTTAGTATTTCTTGCTCGTAGCTAAAAATTTAGGGAGCATTTGTGATTAAGATGTTGGCTGATGTGAGCACAGAGGATAAAGAATGATGGAGAAAAGAATAAAAGAGAATATGGGAAGGAAGAACGTAAAAGAAGGAAAAAGAACAGGTACTGGGAATGCATTATGGGAATAGAAGGGTTGCAGTTGAAGGGGTGACATCCAGACCCCACTGCACCTGGCTTAGTGCAAGTGAAAGAGTTGGCAGACACAAGTTCCTTCATGGGGAACCAGTTTGGGGAATGACAGCAGACCTCCTAAAAAGAGCTGACCAGAACTTGCTTTTACTGATGTCAGCTGGGGTGATGCTCATCACAAATACACATTGAGCTCATGACTTTCTAATGGCACAGGTTTACTTCCTAGTTGCCTGCTGTTATTATATTTAGGCCAAATGATGGGCAGTGGCTGAACAGAAACAAGTGAAAGGGAACAGTTTGCTACTGGGATTCTGTGATTAAAAAAATCAGCCAACATTGATACGTCACCACCACAAGCACGTGGTAGCCTTTATGAGCAAGTTGGAGACCGTGGCACAGTTATTCTGAATATGAGTTTGCACATATGAACTGTCACACTTAGCTTTCCTGTTGCAGATAGCAAAGAAACAGGACTGCCTGTTTCTCCTTTACCAGCCACATCTGCTGACACCAGACTGCAGCAGAGGTGCTTCCAGATTTATGGACAAGACACACTGAGCACCTGCAAGGAAATCTGCATCTTTGCTCTCTAAGCTGCTCCTGTGCTGTGGGAGGGAAGCAAGGTATCAGTCTCTTCTTGCACTTTGTTCTATCCACTGACCTGAGAGCCCAAGGAATCCATTCTGCATATTTTTACTAAATATTACAGACATACATTACATTATATTATATCATATCTGTTTCTAGAGTCCAAAACTGATGAATCATCATTCATTTTTAAAGCACCCATGTCTTATAGCAAAGAAGACCTGCACAGGCATGAGAGATTTCCTGAAGGAAGTGGTGTCACAGTATTTGGTAAAACAGAGGCAAGCTGTTGGAATCTGTGTTGCATTACAGGGGTAATGCAATGCCTCTGAGCACTTCCTGTTTATCAGAGATACAGTTTTCACCACATCATAAAACTTTCAAGTGTTTATTAATGAACACTCCTAAAGAAAGAATAATATTCAAATATACAACCCCTGTGGCATCTGTTATTATAAACAAAAGAAGGTTTTCATTACATATATATGTATGATTAATATATATATATCTATCAGGGGAGTATTTGTGTAAGAGAAGCAGATCTGAGGGCCCTATCCACTGCCTGCATGTTGCATCTCTCATTAGGTCATTTGGACTCCAGGCATATGATTTTTGTTGTATGTAAATAGTGAGATGTTTGAGCAAATGTAATTTTTGCTACCGACATTTGTGACTTTTTAAACAATGTGGGTACCCAGAGAACCAACATCTGCAGAATTACAGCACTGAGCCTTGTATGAAAATGGCAAAAATAAGATTTGCTTCTAACAACAATGATCTCCAAGGGCTGAGGTACCTAATCCAATGAACACTTGTGCAGAGGTTCAGAGCAGTGCCACCTTGATGTGTGGCCTTTCTCACTTGACAGCTTTGTTGTCTCAGTTAATTCTCCAGGCTAAATTAACCAAGCCTGGAAAGGTAGAGCTGGGGAGCAGAAGGGTGCAGGTTTTTCAGCACCAGCGACCTTGCTGGTGCAGTTTGCACCCCAGCAGATAAGATCTGTGGCAAGGAAATGCGAATTACTGAGACTGATCTTCTTGTGATCATGGTGAGGACTTGGTCTGCAGCAGGCACACGGGGTGGGGGCTGGGAAGAAATTAGAGCTTTCTGCCAATTCTGTGGGGAATAAGCATTTTGATAGGTAACTACAACACAAAGACAGGCTTGGGTCTTATAGGGCTTCGTCACTGAAGGAAGCTTGTGAAGTTCAGGGCAGACTGTGAGACTTAGCTGTTTGTTCAAGCTTTCTGGAACAAATGGGAACATCCGAACTGCAGTTTCATGGGGTAATCCTGCTGTGTGGAAATGCAAGACTGGAAACAACTGTATACAATTCTTACTTCTTTGAATGGCTATCACATTTTAAACACTGCCGCATAGAATACTACCAGTTAGAACAGGGGAAAGACTGAGCCTCAGGAAGGTGCTCCCTCAGCCACCAGCACTAGACCAGCAGATTGAATTAATAATTAAGACATTTGTAGCTTTCAGTATTTCATAAGTTTTAACAATGGGAGAATTATCTGACTCCCGTTACTGTTGTCTTACCTGACATATGGTGGTTATTACTCCAGATATGCAGGGCCTAATGACAAGAGATGCCTTTTATGAGTGCAGTACATCCATTGTAATCAAGTGCTACATTAATCTTACTGCATTACCGAGTCTCTGGGTTTTGTACAAGTGACACAAAGTTGTTGTGAGGATCTATCAGCCTCCTGCATCTCAGATAACTTTTCACTGTGATGTCTAGTTTCTCATTGATGTTAACAGAGCCAGACTGAATCCCCGGCCTGAAAATCCTGAGAGAAAGATCAACAGCAAGGAAAAGCATTTTTTACAACTGCAGAAAAGGTTGCTTTAAAAAGGGAAAAAAAGAGAGAGAGAGCACACTGCTTTTTGAAGGATATAGCAAAATATCTGCAGAGCAATCTCTGCATCTAATTTAACAGGTACCATTAATGGCAATAGGGTAAAATTAAGTGATTAGGCTCTGCCAAGCAGTACGTGTGCGGGGAGCAGACAGCAGATGTCCAGCCACTTAGGCCTCTGCCTTGTGCACCAGACCATGGTATGGAAATATGTGTGGATATTTAATTGTTATTCAACTACAAGTTGCCTGGATTTATGAGTCTGGGAAGCACATATGCTGCAGTGAGAAATGAGCGTTTATTAGCACAGCAGCTCTGCCGGCCTTTCCCGCAGAGAGACAAAGTACCTCCATCTATAGAAAATGGATTAAAAGGGAGCAGCATACCGCTCTTATGTCCCATTTACCTTTGTGAAGTGCAGCTGGATAAATGCCAATATATGGATACATTTCCATCATGAACTCTGAACAGCTTTTACTGCTGCTTGTTACAGATAATAAAAAGGCAGCAGCTGTCCTCTTATCAAATCGCCATTTGGAGAAAGGTACACCTAAGTAAGGGACATAAACAGGACTCCTCCTTCAGGGACAACTATGTGGCTACATGAAAATAAACCCTTTAAGAGCTAGATTAGGAAGATGGGGCCATTGCCCTGCATTCAAGCATTTTTCTGGTGCTTCTTGCAACAACCTTTTGTGGTTGCTCTTAACATGTCCTCTTTCCTCCTTGGTTCCTCTTCCACTACTCTTACCCATGACAACATCTTCCTGGAGTCCTGATCAGTCCTGTGCCATGTGGGCTTGTGCTGCTGGATGACCTCCCTTCACCTATCCAGTCATCCTCCCTCCATATTCAGCTATGCTCTTTTCAGGGCAGCACCACCTAGGAGGTGAAGTGTGAAGTTAAGCCTAGAATACGAGTGAGGCATCCCGCAGCACACCCCAGGTCTGCAGCAAATCCAGCACCTTTACTTCTCCCACTCCCTGCAGTTCCAGTCTTCATTCTCACAGTGTCAAACTCTCCTCCTTTCCTGGGCTGCTCTGTTTTGTACTGTGTTAGTTTTGTTATGGTTTATTGAGCCTGATAAAGGGCCAGACAAGAATCCTACCTGTACAAAGAAAGCAGCAGGGCTGGGAGCAGAAGTGTCCTTTTGATACCAGCAGTCCATTAGTTTTGGCTCAGCTGCCATGACTCCCCAAGTCAAACAGGGAGGTTTGACTACAGTGCTGAGACTTCAGCCACTTCTTTTGCTTTTGCCATCCTTTGCTGCACTTTTCTCTGTTCTTGAAAAGCATGGGGGGAAACCAGTCAGGTTTATAGTGACTTCCTCACCCTCTCCTTTGTGCTCATCTTCTTCCTTTCCTGTTTCTGCCATTTGCCCTTCCAAAATCTTTCTGCTGTAATTCTCCATGCTCCTGGTGACTTTGTCCTACCACTCAAGCAGCTGTTGACCTCTAGAAACACACTCCTGATCCAGGATCCTTCTCCTTGCAGCCACAGTGCAGCAAGGCAGACAAACACAGGCCTCCCCTCTCAGGACAGGCGTTGAAAATAAAAAGTATTACACAATCCACAAGACATGCGCATTACTCACCAAAACAATCACGGGTATCCTATTTCTGCAGCCCTGCCTCTCAGTGCTTGCTTCTTGCCACTATCTTTCCAGTGTGCTGAAGCCAGGATCCAGGAACAACTGTGTGTGTGTAAACCTAAAGCCTGCAATGGAGGGGATATTTCTGTACAGCTGTAGCAACAATCAGAGGCAGACTGCAAGGGACAGAAGCATCTCACTGTGTTTGTGATGTGATGTGGTCTGATCATTTATACTGTTGAATTAATAAAAACAACAAGATAGAAGCTTGCCAAATGGAATCCATTGCTAGCTGTCATTTGTTCCTTCTTTCTTATTCCACGTACACTAGGAAGCGTGCATTATCTGATACATTGAGACATAAGAAACAAATAAATGCCTTTATATTGCAAAGAAAAAAACCAACAAAAACTTTCTAGAAATACTGTAGAAACATTCACATCCTCTATTTCTGTCTTTTATAAAAGGCAGGCTGTGTCTTATTATCATCAAGGAAGAAGTAAACAAACGTAATTTAATCAGTTCTGTCTTTCGTCGATTTGCATCAGCAAGAATAAAAGACAAAGGCAGAATGGAAAACAGCAGCTTTGTGCTAAAAGTTTGAATGCACAAAATACTTCTTTCTCCAGCTGTCAAACATTAAAAAACGCTATGCATACCAGTAATAATAAAAGTGTCAAACAATTGACCACGCTGGGAATCACAATGCTTCATTAAAAGCTCTGAGGCAGAGTAGAAAAGCTTCCAGCCATTTGTTAAACAGAACTAAATGCTAAGATACTTTCAGAAAGTGTCAGAAGATGCTTTCATCTAGTCTAGTCAGGCAGATAAACATCTCCTTGCTTACTGCAGCCCAGCCTTGGAGTTCGCAGCAACTCAGCACTAACAGCTGGATGTGCCATTTGCTTTCCTGAGACCGGGGCATCTCTCAGTAAAGCAGAAACAAGTAATGTCCTTCCCAGTGATCAAGCCTCCGTTCCATGTGGTGCAGGGACTTACTCGGGAATTTTGTATTTACATATGTAATTACGTGCTATCTGGAGAACCGAACCTATTTGTTCAGCTGACAGGCAATGTTGGGACAAGGAATTTTACAGACAGGATATTTATAGACCCTTTATCTCTAAGTGCGATCAGAACTGAAACGTCAAACAATGCCCTGAACGAAGGGTTCTTTCAGTTCAACTTTTCTCCATTGTTGCTTTTCCCTGATGGTTTTTTTTTCTCCCTCTGTCTGGTTACTGCCTAAAACTTGGCAGTGAGAGAAAAAAGGGAATGTGACTCACACTGACAACTTCATTTGCTGTAAGAGACCTCAGTAATTGCTCTAACCCACTTACAGGAAAGCTACCCCTCCTCTTTCTCTCTTCCTCCACCCTTACATAGACAGAGGCCATATTTGTAGCAGAAGCAGCCTGGCTGATCTCAGGGGTCATGCTATCGCTTATGAAGTAACCAGGCCTCTTTCTTTTCACTTTTCTTCTGGGGGATTCCAGTTAACCCCTTACAAGAACATAAAGCAGCTCCAGTTTAAGGGGCATCTTCCTGCCACGGATTTCTCATGAACCCAATAGCCAGGGTTTCCAAAGGACTTGCAGCTCAAACACAGCAGGGCTGAAGCAGCTGCTCCCACCAAATACTGGCTTGGCAGCCAGCACCCCAGCGCCAGGGTAGAGCTATCGAGGAGTCAAACATTTGTCACCTTTTCCTTTGCTGATAGGATGGGGGCAGGGGACAGTAAATGGAACAGGAGGAGAACCGGCACAGATGCCTATGCAGCACCTACCAAAATATATTTTCTTTTTTAATTACATAATCCCCATAATGAGCGTGGCATTCGTAGTGAGGTGGTGGAACAGATGGCAGAGACTTCGTTTTCAGCAAGACGTTAATTAACAACTCCGGGTTCTGCTAGAGAAGAGGGTTTGTTCTGCTCTAGCAGGGTTAAGATGGGTGATTACTACATAGGGCAAAACTCAGTTTCCAAACACAGAACTGTGATTTTTATCCCTGTTGGAATTTCCAGCATACTCTCCAAAACACAGCAACCTCCTACGTGCAAAGCCATGTTAAAAACCAGCACAAGTTTGGGTCCTAGAGCAGCTTGGGATTCTCCACAAACACTTCTGAATGCTCTGTGGACATACAAATACAAAAAGGAAAGGGAAAAAGGGTTAATGCAATTGAGAGAGCTTTGTGCAACTTAAACTGCAGGTGAGACTGTGTTAACATACAGCGTCTTTACAGGGATATGCTTAAAGGTTTCTGAGAAGCTCTGCCTAAAGTTCTCCTCTTTCTTCTGTTCCACACAGCCTTAACATCTTCAGCACACTGATGCAGCTGAGCTGGAAAGAGCTATCCCAAGGGGGACTGGAGCAGAAAGTAGCTATGAAAGATATTTGTTAAAACCACAGGCAGAGAATACATCACCCAGACACAATGAATAGGGAAATAGCCCATGCAGCCGAAAAGTCTAGCCTCTATTTTTCGTCTGATAAAGCTGGCTGGACAGCCCAGCACAGTGAACAGCCCACAGATATTCAGCTCTTCCCTCCCTGTGCTGCCAGGTGACATGAGGTTGCTTTTTCCTGCTCTGCATTCACCATCGGAGGCTCCCCAGGGTCACATGCCCAAGTCCTGCAGGGGCCTGTGGGCCACATTCCTCCGGGGATTACATCCATCCCCAGCAGGAGAGAAGGAAGATCTATGCAGGCCAAAAGGGATGGGCAAGCAGTGGGGAGGGAGGAGCTGAGGGGGGAAGGAGCCAGCTGTAGAGAACATCAGGATGAACACAGGCAGGAGCTGGAGGACAGTCCTGCAGGAAAGGGAGAGGGGAAGCCATCACATTGTATAACAGTATCAAATGGGACAACAGGGCACCTAGATCCATCTGCTGTGAAGCTTGGAAATGAAACCATTATTCCCACATCTCACCATTCATCCCTGTGCTGTCAGCAAATATCTGACAGCTGACAAGAAGCATCTCTGCCCATTCTAGTGACATGCACGTCCAGGAAGGATGCTCTGCCATTACTCCCATTTACCCTGTGCAGGCAGTAGGTGATTGTGGGTCTGTGCTGTAAGCTGAAAATCATGACCCTACCCAGTACACAGGGGGAGAAAATTATGATTGCAGATGATTTTTTATTTTCTTTCACTGTGTCTGTAAAAAACATAGTTGGGGTAAGTTAAAAATTGCATTACAAGAACATTGCAGTTATGAAGTCCAACACTAAAAAGAAATGAGTATATGCCTGAACTGAGAATGTCAATTCCACCTTTCAGCAGCTATTTTAGTTCAAAATACCAGGTCAAGCTCCTATGCCATATTGCATTTAGCCATAAGAAAGTGCATCCTGACATGGTTTTATTGAGCGTCACTAACCTGCAGAATTGTATGTGATTTGGGCCTCCATTGGTTCATGTTGTGTTAAACCAGAAACGGGCCACAGAGCAGAGCTTGGTATCTTGCATGCATCAGATAGCAGAGATTCTTTGCAGGATGATTTTCAGGAAAAGTGCCAGCTATCACTGAAACTGTGCTGAGGAGGTGCAAAGTAGAGGAAAGAAAAGAACACAAAAAAACCTATATTCTGCTTAGCCTGTCCTCCTTTTGCAGGGATTGAGAGGGAGATGTGAGAATCAACAGAATGCATTTGTACTTACAGCCACTTTTTTTGGGAGGAGAGAAGGGTGACTAAAAACACTTGCAGATATTACCTTAAAAAAATAAACCCAGCATAACAAGAAGTTAACTCTTCAAGGAAAACCAAGAAGAAAAGCGACCAGCAGATGCAAACACTGACTTCAGTGGAGCTGCAAGGCTGAATTTGGCTTGAATTCTGTGAAGCACTTTCAAAGCAGGAGCGTACTGCATACAAATGAGCGTTAAATAATTCGCATCATTAAGAGAGCTCTGAGCAGCTCATCTGGACTTTGAAAAAAGCTAAAGCAAATGTACATTGCTTGAATACCATTAGGGACTGTCATTAACTAGCATTAAGACATCTACAGTATTGACAGTGCTGTAATAAGAGACCCATCCTCCTTTCCAGGCTATTTTCTTTATTGATTGTAGAATTTCTTATGCACAAGCTTTAGAGTGCCACAGAGCTCAGCAATTCATGTAGGAATACCCACTAAAGAACTATACAATTACTTCTGGTTTATATTGCATCTTTTAATTTTGGTTTTCTAGAAACATAGTCCCGTCTGTTTGGTGTAGATACCACAGCCAATTTAAATACCGATGTATATGAAGGAAGTAAAGACACAAATAGGTAAATGCATTTAGCCAGGGTGACATAGAAGAACCCAGTGTAACAGAAATAGACTGAAGGGTCTGGATACCCAGTTTCCTGGTTTAACCATTTCACTCAATCAGCTCTGAGCAGAGCTGCTGTAGGAGTAGGATAAACTGTGGCCTCATCCTGTATCTCAAATGCCTGAAAACAGGTTTCAGAAGTAGCAGGGACAGAAGAGGTCAGGTGAAAAACACAAGTTGCACAAAGAACCTAAGGTATAATATATTTTAATACGGTTGAAGGTATTCAAGCGCCAGAGCAGCAGGAGTTGACGAGTGATGGAACACTAAGAGCTAAATATGTGCAGCAAAGAGCATAGGGGGAGGCAGGGGCAGGCAACAGCCTACAGGCAGTCGAAGGGGAGCTGGAAGGAATTTTTAATGAAGGCAGAAATCGTTCTGGGTGACTCAGAATATTGGTATTCACAAAGAGAATTGAGAACAGGCAAAAATAAATAAAGCTGAAAGCAAAACCCAAAGGCCAAATCCCTCTCAATAGCCAGAACACTGATATAATCTGAGCAACCAAACAACAGGTCCTTGTGAAAACCTCTCTCAGCTACTTCCTGCGCACCAGCCTCCCTCCACGGCTGGTGATGGCTGCAAGCAGCTCTGGCTCCCCAAGCCAGGGAGCTTTGCTGGCTGCTGTTGTGCAGACACAAGTTTCCTTGCAGAACACAGCCCTGGTGGTCTTCCCTCCACACCCCCAGCCCTTGGCTTCCCTGTGACATCTCAACTAGTGCATTGTGTAACTTCACAAACTTCCCTTGAGCCCTGAGCAGCTCAGCTCGGCTTTCATTAGCTGCCAGCTTTTGTACATGTCACAGGCACACACATCGGTCACTGACAGATTCAAAGTCGCAGTAGTGTTATTTCTGAGTGGATTTATGCTAGCCAACTTCCAGATCCTGCTGCCAGCAGCCCCAAATGTGTGCAGCAACATTTAACTATCACCCCAAGGTTTACTGTGAACACTGAAAACCAGAGTGGTTTCCCTTTTTTTTTTTTTTAAACAAGTGTGATGATTTTTTGCCTTCCTTTTTAAAATTTTTGCTTTTCTGTCAAAGAAGTTGCAATATATGTAACCATATATTGGAACCGAGATCAGGAAGACTGAAGGACAGGAAAGACTTTGACAGTGAGATCTATTAGTGAATGGAATCACCTCCCAAAGGAGGGGATGGGAGCACAAGAAGTGCTTTAGCAGAGCCAGTATTAAGTGCTCCAAGCAATGCGGCCAGCTTCTAGAGGGCTGCCATGAGACCCAAGGCCCTCAGCAATGCAGGATGCTTGCCATTAGCCTGCTAATGCACATCCTGGCTTGGCTGATTGCTGTTTGGGAATAGCTCATTGACTTCAAATTTCATTAACAAGAAAATACTAGAAGATAGTTTTCTAATGGTAGGGGCAGGCCTTTGCAACATATCTTCCCATTACAAAAGGCAATTGTTAGGGGGAAGAAGTGAATGGTTTTCATTAGTATTTGTATTAGGATTTATTATTAACCTTTCCTTAAACTACTTCAAAGTAAAAAATACTAAACTGCTTGGATCCCCTCTCTGCCTCTTTCATCCTGCAGAAAACAGCCACCCCCCTATCTCTTGCTAGCACTACCAAAGAAATAGAAAAGGCCACCAGTTACAAGGAGTTTTAAGATTGGAATACAGATCCATAATTTCTTTACCTTAGAAAGCAGACAGAACCAAGACACAAATTGAGATGCTAAAATTCAGACAAAAAACCCCCCAACTTTAAAAACATTTCCAGGAGATAGAACATAATGGAGGGGGGGGAAATTGGATTAACTATTTTTCAAAGGGTTTAATGTCAGTCCAAAACCAAGCACCTGAAATGCTTTCCTCAATTTTCTAGTTAGCATACACTGCACTGTGTAGCAGTACATTGTTTCAATAGTTCAGCCAGTAACTTCCAAACACTGTGTTTAGACTTTAAATATAAGCTTAATGCTGAATATCTAGGGATTAATGTTTACTTTAGTATCCTCATCAATCACCAGTACAAGCAATTTGCTTTAGACCTGTAGTAAGAGGAAGTCTGTGTATGATTTGATAATTCTAATGTTTGGAGGAGATTAAAAGCCATTAAAGGGTGGAACAGAGTGAAGATTCGTTTTTGTCTTTAAAAGCAGACTCATCAATGCAACAAGGCAGCCTGCCTGCACTGCTGAACTTGACCTTTGCCTCAGCTGCAATGTTTTGTTTCTTCAGAAAGACATGAAACTTCAGGAGACTGACAGGACAGAAAGGGGGAATTGGCAGAGCCATTTCAGCATGTAATTCATGTTCCAATCTTGAGTCCCTCAGTGGCAGGGGTTCTACTGGAGCAGTGCTGAAGCAGCTCTGCTTTAGGGAATCTTTTGAGAGCCAGCACTAAAGACACAGTACCTTCAAAGGCCAGTGACATTCAGCCAGTTACAGGGAAAACTCCGGACATGCATCCATGCTTCACCCCATGTTGGTCATTCCATCTCCTGGCACAGCTGTGTGGCATTAGCTGCATCAATAGAAAGCAACTGGTGAAATACCTGATGGCAGTGGCCCAACTCTCACTTACCTGCACCTGTCTGGAACCCAACAATTCAATCCATCATTAACAGCTTGGCTTAATTATAACAGAAAACTTCTTCAAGCATAGACTTTGCACAAGATTTTAAGTTACTATAATTAATTATACAGAAAGCCTGAAGTGTCCTCTGGTCCACTCTTAAAAATGTTGTCCTTTTCCCACGCTGACACCAGAACTTGGTTTTGTAAAGGAACTGGGCTGCAGACTGGGAGAGAGGTCTCTCTCATAGCCTGATATACACACAGAGAAAGAGCTTTCCTGTCTTAAATGAAGAAAAACAAGGCTTCAGATCTGTTTAATCTCAATTAAGAGATGCAGAAAGGAGTATTATTCTAACCTATATTTGTTTAGTCCCACTCTTTACATTCATTATTTCTTTCCTATCTCCTATTTAAGGCTTTTTGCACTCTCCCCAAATTACTCTTGGCTGTTATCAGAGATCTGGTATTGGATAGCTCTACTCCATCCTGAACTGACTACTTGAATTTTAACCAGTAGAAAGCAGACCACAGAATTAGTGCCAGAAACACTGCAACTTTTTAAAAGATACAGGGGAAGAAGGAAGGTGTTATCATACAAACAGACTTTGTGCACTCAGCTTTTCAGTGCCTACCTGGAAGATGAAAATGTGTGAATGACACAATGTGCAGAGGGTTCTTTTGATTAAACTGTGGACACGGGGACATCACGTATTTTCCCTATTGCATTTTGGTTTGCTTTGGCCGAAGGAAAGAGGGAGCCCTCTAGGGGTAGAAACACAAAGCCCTGGAGTAAGGTTCACACGCCTTTTCCATTCCAAGACCCTCCTGCCTTACCTTGAGGTAGGAGCAGGTTCCTGCCGTATGCAAGGGTTCAGAAGATGAAGGTCTAGGCAGAAAAATCAGGCTGGGTAGAAGGAAGTCCCATACGCTTTCCTGGAAGTGCTTACACTACAGCCTAGAACATGATGCGGGAAATAAGTCTCTTTTCTATCATTTGTGCAGTGCTTTACAGGGAAAATAGCACATCACCAAACTGCAAACTGAAATACTGCAGCTGGCCTGACCCACCACAACATAGCTAGCATTTTTTCTTTTAGGCTATGCAAAAGACTTGGTTTTGCCTTACTCTATGCCTCAAGCATATGATGAACTCTTGTATAAAATGAGCAGGTTTGTGTTTGTCAAGGCATGTTCAAAATATTTCTTTCCAAGAGCTATTTCTATTTGAAGGCTAGATAACAGCTGCACTATTAATACATTTAAATATTTTCTCGTTCTAATGAGAACTTCAGATTCTTTCCAAACAGCTCAACACAACAACATGAGAATGTGGCAAACCCAAACTTCAAAACATTCCAATTCAAAAACAAACACAAAAATACCCACCACCCTGCAAGTATCAAAACCCATCTAACAAGATATTAAGGATTAGCTGTAGTGCAGCAGGTAACAGATTTTATTAGATATCCAAAATAGAAAACACAGCTTAACACTTTGAAGAAAACAAATATATATATATATATATATATGTATAAGGGATGTTGACTGCAAGACTTCTGGAGTTAGAGATGCAAACCTGCATTATCAGTTTGGTGAAACAGGTAAACACCCATTACAGTCTCTACACATAATTTACAAGCAACTTTCTGCATGAAATATTCAAGGTTATGCTTACTTTCTTAAAAAAGAAATAAATAAAAGAGAGGCAGTAACATGAAAGCCTATAATCTACATTAGTGCTACTTGAATAGCAAACTTGATCTAGGTGCAGAAAATGTTTTGTCTGGCCCTTGCCAAAAAGCAGAGACATGAAGTCTGCATTACTAAAGGGGAGCCCATATTTCTTAAAGTTCTTAGTCTCTGAAGGAGCTCTTCTGCTCACTCTATTTCCCAGGTATAGAGGACAGGCATTTCCAGACTCATCTGGTAGAGCATGAAGAATTAATTTCCCCAGTAAAATTTTCTAGAGAACCTGGATGAAACCAGCAAATACAAGTGAATGTAAACTGAGCAGCTCTACAAGAATTTAAAAAGCCACCATTTGTGTTGCAACAGTCCCTAATTCAGGCTGAAATAGAAACATCTGCTTCATCACCACTGTTAGCTCATTACTTTCTACACTGAGGGAACTGAGTGGCTCAGATTTTACAGCACATTGCAAAGACACATATATCAAATGGGGGTGGTTAAACAGGACTTGAAGATTTGTCATTCCTTGCTCAAACAATTTAGGTGGATAATGCTTCTGTGTCATGAACCCCATCCATGGCATCTAGTTTAGCTAAATGTAGCTTTAAATCAAAGTTTTACATTCATTTCCATGGGCTTATTGATTGCTTCTTGCTCAAACCTACCAGCAACAGAGACTGCAGATGACGGATACCACAGTGCAGAAGGTTGGCTGTGAGCCCCATGTTGAACACATGGTCTACTGGTTATCTGTTAGATGAAAAAGAAAACATTCGCAAGTAAGATAGCACAGCCAATGAGAATCAGCAACGCCAAGATTTCACCTCCTATTAGTCAAAAGAAGACAGTAAAGCCAATGCTGGGCATCAGCAAGGAGAAGCAATAGTGATGCCCAGTCCTTTTCTTGACTGCAGCTGAATGGGCTGTAATCTATAGGAAGACAGCACCCTTTGCCAGGAAGTACCAAAAACACCTACATGACAATGGAGTGATTTTGTTCAGCTCTGTGTCGTTGTCAACGAAGAGTAGCTGTAGTGTCTTTGGATTGTGGAGTTACCTGGATGATGGATTCCCACAGTTGCTTTACATAATCATGAAAGAACAGCAGCATTTAACAGTTGCTTATGCTCCCTGGTGAGCTAAGTTAATCACAGGCTAGGAAACTGCTGCTAAACCTCGTCAAATAAATCCCAACCTACACTTTTCTGAAAATTTGCTACTTCTCTATAGATTATTACAAGTGAATTTTCACCCCTGGAATTCTTACAGTTAAAAACCCCCCAAACAAATCAACCAACAAAACATTTAGAACTGTGAAATGGGAGATACTTTCAAGAGATTTGAGGTTTGCTTTGAAGTAGGTTCAAGTATTCCCACAGCATCTTGAGCAGAACCTACCTGATGATTATGGTTTTCCTTTTTTCTGCATTTCAAGAAATATCTTCTCTGCTTCTCTCTGATGCATTATCCTTGGCTCTTACTAGATTTTTATTTTTCTTCACTAGGATAAATACAACAGCATTTAGACAAACTGCCTAAAAGACAGCATCTCTCAGATCCCCAAGACTGTTAAAACTTGCTTTTTGTTGTGCTTCTCAAGTCTGTTCTGCTCTCCTTATATCTCCTTTCCTGAGCATATGAACACCAGCACTTCAGAAACAATCACACAGCTCCCAAGCCATATTTTGAAAGTTACTATCCATCTGAAAACTTCCTCTATGTAGTAAATTAACCGTAATGTACTCTGAGAATTCACCATCCATCCTTCCATTTCAGCAATTAAAGATCACTTCTTTCACAAGTATACAATTAAACAACAACTGGTCACAAATCCGCTGCAACAGGGTCCTTCAGATCATTATCCCATATTACTGGACACAAAACTTAACCTGCATTATTGCTTCTGTTAGCTGGTAAAAAGAGTGAAAGAAAACTTAGATCAAATCAATGAATTAAGAGGTATACAGGCCATTATTACAATGGTTTTAGTGATATTATCAAGTAAGCATGCTCTCTGATTGCAAGGACTGTTTCCTTCTACTGCTTCCACTGGTCTCTTTTCCCAGGAAGGCACTACAGAAGAAAGTAAGATTTGGTGATAGGGTAACCATTCAAAATGTGCAATACTGCAGATCCAGCTATTTGAAGTATTAGAATTAAAAGTACATTTAAGAAAAGAAACAAACAATGCTTTGAGTCACTATACTTTATTAATACTTCAGAAACACCAGGTCCTACAGTGGAGTTTTTTTCCCCACCTGTTCCAATCACTGCTTTGAAACAGCTTCTTGCAATATGCAAATAGATACATGAGGCACTGTGTGAATACAAAAGTGACAATACAAAAAACCCCAACAATTAAACCTCATGCAATACATACATATATATAAAAATATGGTAATGTAGCATAATACACACAAGCACTATTAGAACAATCCATGTAAATGAATGTACAATATGCATAGCATTTAATGATCGATGACAACAGGTTTCTGATCTGTGCACAAAACCAGACAGCTTAAGTAAGAGTTTTAAGATACTAGGTAACTGGTTAAGCCACAGTTTATAAAACCTGCTGTACTGCAGCTTTTCTGCTCAGGGTCACAAGTGCAGATTAGCATACAAAATAAATAAGGACTACAATTCTACAACACTTGGCTAACAGCTTCTATTTCAAAGTCACTGGCCCTCTTACTTTCATTCAAGGTTCATTAGCCAACATAGTGGCAAGACATGTGCCTAAAGCAACAGTTCTGTTCTTGTACTATTTTAATACTGATAAGAACACAAATTTTTAAGTCAGCAGAAGTAGTTACAGAAGTCTAACTTACCACTAAATAAGCACAAGATTGAAGTTATCACACAGAGCAGACACTGAAGAATTACACTGACTGAGAGGTTGTTTAGCCACATGGTATACTGCAGTTACCATCCTGCCTGTTCCGCCAACTAGGGCAAGAAAGAGAGAGAACTGGAGAGGTGAAGAAAGTTAGATGTGTTTTTTTTTCCCTAAACAGTGCAAATGTTTGAAAACACAATCTGCAGAACAAGGAAATACAGAGACAAGAATATTTCTGAAGTCCTGTATTCAGGATGAGAGCTACTACTGCCTAAAATAAGCTTAAGTATTCCCATGGAATAGCATGCAAATAACAGCATTTTCTTCTCACACATCCAATACCGGTCAATGCCAAAGACATAACAGTTGTTGTAGTCTCTTATTGTGCTAGCTGACATGGTACTTCCTACACTCAGTGTAGCAGCCTCCAAAGATTGGACCACATTCACTATGAACACAGATGAAATGTAAATTATGAAGTGGCAACTAAACTGACTTAACAGCCAATGGAGTTTACAGTCTAAGAAGCAGCATTTTGGGGAGAGGGACTGGCAGTGTAAAAGGACATAAAAGATAGAAGAAAACTGGGAAGAGAATAAGGAAGAGACAGAGCAGGACTGACTTTTAGAAGAGGAAGTTAAAAGTAATCAAAGTAGTTACAAGTCCTTAAAACTAAAACTACACTGGCCTTCTTTTTTTTTTTCCAGTTAAGGTTTTAACCCCCCAAACAAACACTTTTATTATTAAACACACTGAAAGGAAAAAAATAAAATTAAAGAAAGCAGCATTAATCATCCAGTATTAAGCAGAATGCCTTTTAACTAAGTTAGAAAGGGCAACATGAAAAAGAGGAAGTCATAGTATTTAATAGCCCTGAGAAGGTGCCCATATTCTCTCTAGCATTCTAGCCATTATCTCTTTATCCTCAGACATCCAAAAAGGAACCATCACCCCCTAGGTAAAAGGATAAATACCTTGTACAGGAAGGGATGGTCACACCTTCCTGCTCCGTTTGCCAAAGAGACAAAACTTCCGTAAGCATCAGGTATTGCCGCACAAATAATAAACTTCAAGAATTGATCTGGTAGATCAGGAAAGACTGATAAACTTCTTGTGCATGGAAATCCAGAACCATCTCATCGTTAGTAATTTCAGTACTCACTCTATTAATATCTCCTGGAAATGAATAATCAAGCTTAATAGTTGAGAGAAAATTCAATAAACATAATCTAACTAGTCACAAAGCCCAGATACATTCAGCTCCTTAGAAGGTTAAATAGACCTTCTCTCTTCAGACTAAAAAGCACATATCAACAACAAGACATGAAACCCTGAATGAGAGGAGTTTGTTAACAAAATAAAGCAGACATTACAAAGCAGCCAAATTCGTTTGCTTTAAACAGTGGTTTTCAGCTGACAGTGTGCTGCCAACCCTTCTAGGTTGCTTTTTTTTTGTATTCCATTGTTTGCATTCCAAGATGCTTGAAAACATTTCTTTTCCTATCGATTCTGTTCTCTTCTGGTTGACAAAAGCAGCATCTTGCTAAATTTTCTCTGCTGCCAACACAGCTGTCTTTTGTTTATTTCTGTGTGCACTAGCAGCAGCATGCAGGGCTCAGAAAATCCATTCAACTGACAACACTGAACAGCTTGTGGGGAAGGCTTGCGAGTGTCCAGGCTCTGACAGCTCACACCAAACTAAAGGTTTAAGTGATTCTCTGCAAGATTTTGGTTTCCTGTTCTATTCAGAGATAAGGTTATCACAATAAGGTAGTATTTCAAGAAATCTCTATGACAGATACGTGTTCAGGTCCAGTCACTCCCTCATGTCTCCAATTTGACTGCTTTTCAGCTGACATGACTACTGTCAACAGAAATAACTTTAGATACAGTGAAATCCAATGAATACATTAAAACTAACCAAAACATATGCAGAAAGTGGCTGGCTTAGTTCTTAGAGCTGCAAAGCAAATACTTACCAGGGCTAGCTGGTTTAGTGGCTTGACTTAGGAAAGCAAGGAGGACTAACCTCTTGGGTTTGGTGCTGCCAGTTTTCAAGGTTATGCCTAACTTGGCAGGAAACCCATTGCTTTCCAGCACAACTGCTCAAATGCAATCAGACATGCTATAAATACATGTTTAGCAAGAATACATAACTTAGCATAGATTGGGAAATTCTGCACTCATTTGAAAGCTCATTTTTCTCCCTAATTTTTCTTCGTAAATGACATTTTGTCTACCAGGAGTTGTTTGCTCCTCAAAAAGGAACAAAGGACCATTACTTCTTACTAGGATTTTGTGCGGTGGCACAGGCCCAATTGTAAAAGGGACAGTAATAGAACTAAGCAGGGAAATTTAAATCAGGCTTAACCAGAGCTAAATTGTATATGAATCATCTGCAATCTGCTCTGTTGTGGCTAACATCCCCCCACCTTCTCCCTAAAGCATTTGCTTGATACTTCAGTACTGTAAAAATAGAAATAGACCATGTCTGGTGCTGTGCATTAAGTACCTGGATCCACAAGAACACTAGTAATTTAACCAACAGGGTCTCACACAAAGAGTAGAGCTGCAATCTTAATTTAGACTTTAAGCAGCCCAACTAACTGAATATGTTCTTTACAGATTGAGGGTACTTGCTGGTTACCTTTTGTCAGTGCCATTCAGAAACACCCATGTTCCTTAGCCACTTGTTTTGGTCACACCTTTTTGTTACTTTTTAAAGGATTGCTTGGGAGGGAAGTTTTAAGCTCAAACAACTGCTTTAAGCTATCAGCTGAAAATGGGTGTTCCAGTGCAGACAGCCAACTTATCTTCAGAATTCAGAAAGCAAGAGAAGCACTTTTCCCAACATCCAACAAAAAAATGGAAATTTTAGTGCCTTTTCATGACAGGAAGCTAGTATCACTGGAAATGCTTTTAAAATGAGCAGTATCTCATCTGACTTTGAATTCAGATAAGTGTCTATTAAATGCTATTAAAGTCATCACTGTGATTAACACTATTCAACTGCCAGCTCTGCTGTAACCACTCTGTGCCCAATTACTCATCTTATGAGAGCTCACCAGCCGTATTGATTCATTAACACACTTCATGGCACTTACTCATGGCAGCAGTTGTGCAGTGACCAGCAACTACATCTACTGGATGCTCCCTCTTAGCTGCTCCTCACACAGAAGGATGTTTAGAAAAATCCATTTAGTACTATTAGCTTCCAAGACAATGTTGAGGGGTCACAGTAAGTCACCTTGGATGCTTTTACTGTGATTCCTTTCTGGGCTGTTTGAAGACAGTTACCACATCTGAGTTTTGCCTTTTAAATGGGCGTGTTTCTAATTCTTTCAGGCACTGGTATTTCACTCTAAAGAACTGACATTTGTAGCTCTATTTTCCAGCCCACTTCCCTTTTAAAATATGCATTAATAATACCTAAATGCATTCCTGTCTCTCTCTTTCACTCCTCCATCACTCAGAGGGTGGATTTTACTTAATTTCCCTCTGTTCTAAAGACTTCCCTGTATTTCTATCTTATTCTCAAAAACAAAACAAAACCCCAACCCCCCAACAAATGTAATTTGTAAAATCATAATCCTGTCTATGTCAGCCCCGGAAGACTGTCTTAGGTATGCTTCTTCGTAGGAGAGGGTGAGGTAGGGAAGGGAAAGACAGGTAGAAGGGTAGAGGTATGAATTACCCACAAGTAAAGGACATGCTGGATACCCACAAAGCAGAATGACTAAAGCTAGTTTTTAAATAAGCACAATATAACAATCTAAGCATGCTGTGTTTTAAATATGCAGGATGCTTTAAGGAGCTGGGTGCTGAAATGCAGCAGCACCATCATTCATTTGAAGTCTAATAAAATATGAAAATACTTTCATTTTTCATTGCACATTTGTATGGAATCCTTCAGCTATTTACTACAGCCTCAGAGAGTTTGGCTAGACTCAAGAACTGGTTTTGTTGTAGGCTCTTCAGAAAAGACAACAAGGAAACAGGCAAATCATTCAATTTGTCATTAGTCGATTTGACATTGGTGGACAAGTGTTAATACATTGTAGATGACACCAGGAAGTCCCAGATAGGTGGGAGCACTCTGTCACCAAAATCATGTCATTTTCAACCAAGAGAGGGAAGGAAAACAGAACGGCCAACACCAGAAATTAAAGAAGTTTTAAGAGGAAAGGTAAAAAGAGCTGATGTAGCAGATTAGAACTGTAAATTCAAAACATAGCACCATTTCATATTTTGGAATATTTAGTTCAACTTCATACCGTCTGCTAGAGCTCCTTCCCTCTCTCCTCACCACCGATACTAGTGGCAGTTCTTGTAACAACATTATGCATTACAGCTGGTGGCTTCTAAAAGTGATCTCGAGGTCACAGGTGAAACAAAAACTGGAGGTTGCCTTCCCATCCCAAGGGTGAGACCATCCTGATAACCCTTTGCAACAGAATTGAAAAGTGCACTTTCAAATCCATACTTGCACCCTGTGTCACACTTCCATTACTGATTCAGCACAAAACTGAAATCTTGGGTCTTCAGTTTAAAAAAATTAAGAGGTTCCATAGGTTTTGATCCTGCTGCCAAGAATAGATAAGACATTGCCAAGACCAATTTCCCCTCCAAACACTATTTGGAATTCTATTGTAGATGACATATTAGAACTTATCTATTCCACTGACAAAATAGAAACTGCCATTTGTGATCCAGTTACAATGTCTACAGATGTGACCAGACTTCTTAAAGCTAGCATGAAGTCTCTGAAAAGAAAGGAAGTATTTTTAATCCCTACTGAA
Organism: Melopsittacus undulatus; assembly: GCF_012275295.1. Lineage (NCBI taxonomy): Eukaryota > Metazoa > Chordata > Aves > Psittaciformes > Psittaculidae > Melopsittacus > Melopsittacus undulatus. Next base: position 14,211,484 of record NC_047538.1, on the reverse strand, counting down.
ATCTGAGTTCCCAAAGACTACTTCTATCCCCTTACATCTCAAAGAAATGAGGCAACAGGTCATTCAGAATGAAAACCTCTATATAGGGGAGCAGCTTCTCAGAACATAGAATTTCTTCCTGAGAGCATAGCTTGAGAATTAGATTTTCTGATGACCACAGACAGTTTTCTAAAGGCCCATTTTACTCAGCTCCCATAAAAAACCCCAACAAACCAACTATCAAATTTGAAACAAAAGAAAGATATTCTCACATAACTGTAAGAATTCACCAAAGTACTTAAGACTTTGTTTCTTCTGTAATGCAAATCTGCCCCAAAAAGGTTGAAATACAAAGATCATTATGAAGAACTTGGCTTGTTCAGGTCCCTCCATGTTTCAGGGAATTTGGCAAATTTCAGAAACCAAGCCATACTACGAACTTACCAACTTTCCACACCTCCCTTCATGAATACAACAGCTTGCCTTCACTCAGCAGTGAAATCAAACAATTCTGTGTGATTCTTACCATATTAATAATGAGAACTATTTCCAAGACACCAAGAGGCACTAGTGGTCATCAGAACTTAGCATGACACTGAGTATCTGGGTTAGAAGTCAAAGAGCTAGGAGATGGTAAATCTGAAGAGATTACTAAGCAAGTCTAAAGGCTTCCTTAACTGAAGTAGGTTCACTACAAAAATTGATAGCCCCCTAACATCAGGTTTCCAGCACCAAAAGCATTCCCCCCATATTTTAGGACAGCAAAAGGCAGGACAGAAAAACACTTGCAACCCTCTCAGGGCTCCCTGTTGTTGCATAGCAGAACAAGGAAGACACTGAGTTGCTATGCAATAAGATGGTATCTCATGAGGAGTTTCTACCTTAAACCATATGATCGTTTATAGTCATCCAGGAAAGCACTCAAGTCACTTGGGTAGCTGCACTGCCCTACACTAGCTAATGCTTCAGAGACACTGTTCTTCCTTTTAGCCATCTCAACTTTTCTACTTAAATTTCCTTCCTAAGCAACATTAATGTTTAACACATTTTAATCAACAGCACTGACATATTGCAATCCCATGTGCTTCTAAATCAGGCACACAATCTTGGGGCCAGATGTAAAGCACTTTTTGTTTAGATACAGGAATTACTAAGACATTTACTGCTGAGCCTTCAGATCTTGTTGAGTCCTGCTAGCCAGGATAGTAAGGCAAGACAAAACACAACCAGAGGCTCTAGTATGTAATGGAAATAAGAGTTGCACAACAACATACACATTCATTAGGATTCTTTCATCCTCCCCTTAGCTTCGTATCTCCTTAAAGAGTTACTTAGACCCAAAGACTTCACAGAGTATGGCCAAATTAACCATCTATTAATCAGAAACTGTTACTAAACTGTTTCTAGTTTGTGTTATTACAGTTTCTTGTGAAGGTCAAAAGCATATTTGATTTTAAATGAAAGTCATGATGACTCAGACTGTTGCTGCTTTATGATTAACTAGGGCTTTTCGCATGGGGTAGGGGGTAAGTCACAGTAAGTATTATGAAGCTTTTATGGCAAGCCACAAGATTTGGCAACAATGAAAGTTGTTTTTTAAAACCCAGTTCCCACTAAAATAATTCACAAAAAATGAAACATTTAAGTGCATTAAACATTAGTATTGAAATAAAAAAATCACATTTTAAAAACACTATAAACTGGCTCACCAGAATATGATAGAAAGCCAGCAATCCTTGGGTGAAATAGTTAAGGCACTTGAGGGTAGTCAGTTTTTAAACCCAGATAATAAACACACAGCCACTTTAAATAAAAACCACAATAAAGTAACACTGCAAAAAAATTCCTCCAACTGTAAAGTTCAGTAAATAAACAAGCATTTAGAATAAAAATAAAATTCTCATTTGTTATAGTACACAAAAAATGGCAGAAACAGCATATTTAACTGCTAGAGCAGAGCACACCTACTGTAAAGATCTCTCTCAAACACAACAATAAGGGTCCTTTCTTTTCAGGTTGCCAAACAGCCACTAAAGCATGTTTTCTGGGGGGAAAATAATCCAGTGCAGTTAAATATTGGATTCCAGTTTATAAACCAGAGCATCCCAGAAAGCAGCTGATTTGCATCATTTTGCCTGGGATATTTCTAGTTAGCTTTCTTGCTCTTTTTCTGGAGCACTCAGTCAGTTTTATTTTTTCCTCTCCATACAAACAAAATTAAATGTCTCTGTTTGAATGAAGAGGCCACATCATTCTCATTTCATCTTTGGTACAAAACAAAAGCAACTTACACAGTATAATGGTGTCACCCAGTCTCACACACCAAGCCTGTTCCTGCAGACCACACACAGTAACAAGCTTTTCTGTCTGTTCTCCCAATCTCCAAACTAACATCACAAACACAACATACAGCATTCTTTTTAAGCACTAATTTTCAATTTTCACTCAGAATTCACAAACGGGTGTTCTCACCCATTAGCTTATACATATTATGGTTTCTTACCACTTCCAGGGCAGAGGGACATGACCAGCAGCCCTGGGACACATTTTAGACATCTGCTCCCAGAGACGAAATAGCTGTACAGATCTCCACATCTGCTCAGTGTTTTTTGAGGGGAGAAGAAAGGAAGGAAAAGACAAATGGGAACTCAGTAAAAGGAGTCTTGCCTTTTTGTTAGATGTTTGTCCATTTGTCATTTCTCTCCTGACGTGTTTTGCCTATTTTATTAGAGGCTTCTTCAGTGGAAAGCAGTTCCTTATGTGAACTTATTTGAATGTCCTGATTAAGCACATTTTGTCACTGTGTGGCTGCCGCCTCACAGCTGAGGAAGTTAAAGGGTGAGCTCTGAGCATCATCACCAGCCCCAAGGCTCTTAGGGTCTTTGAGACAGTCTGCCAAGATGTCCTGAGGATCCCTCAAGAAGACCACCAGAACAGTGATGTTATCACTGGATCCGTTTTCCTTTGCAGCAGCCACCAGTCTTTCTGCTGCTTTGAGACCCACTCCTTTGGTTTGCATTAAATGATCTAAGACCAAGTCTACAACCTCGTATGGCTTGACAGCATCAAAGAATCCATCACAAGCTAGGAGCAAGTAATCTTCGGAACCAGTCAGCTCAAACGAATCTCCATCTGCATCACCTGAGATGTAGGGTTTCTGACATATGTCACCTACGACAAACAATCAAAACAAAGGCTTTATTACTTCAAATGTTAACACTTACTTCTTCAGGCACCAACTGCTTTTACCATCCTCAAGCTCAGACAGATCACAGGTACCTGACGAAGGACAAGAACAGTGAAAAGCTATGGAATAAGCTTGTAAGGCCTTTGTTTCTTTAAGAATGCTTGGAACCTACCAAAATCCAGTGGGTTTCTAAGTAGTTGCTCTAATTCATGCTTTCCTAATTTTGGAGACAAACTAAGGGAACTCTTCCAAAAAGTTTTTTCTCTCTGAAACACATTTGTGCAAAGAGGCAGGCAGGCCTTCACTTGACAGGTGTGCCTCTTGTACCGCCTCCAGAATGCTATGGAAACAAGCTTTTTCTTACCTATCCAGATACACAGCACTTATGTTTTGTACTACAATTAAAATTCCTCAGTTTGCTGGTTATGTGTGATTTGAAGGGGGATGTAGCAATCTGATTTAAGAACTGAGGTAAGAAGAAAGATGTGTTACTATTAAAGTGGACAAAAAATGCCAGAAATCAGGCACTCAGACACAAAGAAAGCTAGAGGAACATTTATTGCTTTCCCCACTTTTACAAATTAAATACTCTGAGTTTGTTAAGCTACTGTAGAACATCACAGTATCAAAGACATTTAAAAGAAGCAAAAGACTTGGAAGTATAAAAGAATTAGGACTGTCATGGAAATAAATATGGAAAATAAAACAATATTCTATGCTCATTGTAAATCCAATAAGACTATATAGCTGCAAGCTATGTAAGTTATACAAGGTAAGACAACCTTATGGCAAAGACAGTAAGAATGATTTACTACTTGGTCAATGCTGAGCAAAATGTCATTTACAGTAAACATACAGTCTCAGGTGGTGAGTTTTAATCAGATTTAAGCTGAACTCTACTAATTCTGGTAGTTTATCTTACCAATTGCTCTGGAAACAGCCAAGGTACCATTAACCCGCCAGCAGTCCATATAGGTCACACAACCACCCAGAGTCTCAATACGTTCTCTCTCATCCTGAAGAACAGCAGAATATAATTTTTATATTGAAAGTCTACTCATGGCTTACTGACTTTGCTGTTATCCAATCAAGGAGGAAAAAAAGACAAATCCCAAAACCAAAAGCTGCTTCAGCTTCTGTATTTATACTATGAATATAGCAAGCACATGTATCAGAATCTAGGCTAGAAACAAGAAATAAAGATTATCGGAAACAATCCACCTACTTCCCAACCATACCATGGCTTGTCCACAAAAAAAGCAGAGTTCTTAAATTTTTGTATCATGATGTTCTTTCCCATACAGATGAGTAGCCTTTCTTGCCACTTCTTCCCATATGCAATTATGTAAAGCATCAAACACTGCACTTAAGAAGGCTTGATTCCAAAAGGTTTCAAGAGAGATTCTAACAATGTTGACGCAGGAGTCACAGACAACACAGAGACAATCAATGTGATCAAGCGATTGCCAAAGTTTATTCAGATACAGTGCTCCTTTTATACCCTTACAACCTTAGGTTTCTTATGTAACAGCCTTGGATACTGAGCTCTAATTGGTCAGTCTAGAGGTTACTACCGTTTACAAAGCTAATGTTTATAACTTGTTATAATTGCAATTAAATACCTTACTCTAAAAATACAGTGGGAAACTACAACCTTGGCAGAGATCATTCTCTGCCCATTTTCAGTGGAAAATTACAGAGGCCTAACAAGACAACTGACCTTGCTTATGCCTGCCAAAAATCTTCTTACTTTACAGTAATAAGGCTCAGGGTATCGGAATCGCTCATTAAGTGGCCTTGGCTGTTTAAGAATTGCAACATAACAACACATGCATGAGAGGAAAACACCAAGTCAGACTTACTTCTCTTTCTGGTTTGTGAGGTTCCATTAACGTCACAGCTTTTCCTTGCTGCACAAGCATTACCTGCGAGTCCCCTAGCCATGCTATGTGCAGCCTGTTCCCTACAATCAGTGCAGATACACCTGTTGTGCCACTCCGCAGCTTCTACGGAAGAAAACAGGTATATTAGGTGAATATTCAACAAGCTCTACTAGGTTACATGGCAATATTGCCAACCTAGGTTTAATCACACTTAAATGCAGCAGACTAGACCTGCCAATCACAATTCAGGTACCTGAATAAAAGGTACAGGCATTAGACAGACTTGAATTAAACTTTTTACATATTCCAACATGCAGCTGGCTAATACTGCCTCTCTTACATTCTTCCTTCTCTGTTATTAATTCCCAAACTGATGCAGGAGACTTATACCTCTATTGTTCAAACCACAGAGAGAATATAAAAATGAAAATAGAAAGGATTTGAATTTCAGTAGTATAAACATCTCACAAACACACACAGATCTTCCCAATCGCTTTCTGTCACTAGCAACTACAGACACCTTGCTCCACATACTTCCCATTAACTTGAGTATTTAAATAATGATGTAAACAAATGAAGGAACTATCCTAGATTTCCTGTAAAGATTAGTGAGAGTTAAGACCTCATGAAGATGCTGGTCCCTCTTTTATACCACATTGATAGAAATTAAGGTATTAATAATGAATACTTCCATATTCAGTTACTGCTATAATAAAAAGAGCTCTCATTAAACTGTATAATAAAACATCCTCCCATTAGAGTTGAAGAATCATCATACAACTTGAATCAAAGCTGATCAATAAGCTTAATGAACTGAAGAGCCCGATTTAAATCATAGAATATTTTTCATCTTACAACCTCCTGTGACATTAATGGTGAGACAAGAAAGAGGGAGAGAGTCACTGGATTACCAGGAAGAGGACAACAGGACATCCAGAAGCTGCCTAATTTAGGCAAAGAGGGAGCAGAGTGTTCTCTCAACTAATTAGCATGTCAGAATCATTTAAACCACTTAGCACTTCTTTTCAATCACTCATCTCGAACTTGCAAAAACTGTCATTTTGGTTTTCCTCAAAAAAAATAAATATTTTGATCAAAGAAAACCTTGAATGTAGCATAATTTCGTAAAAAGGTCAGTGATTCAAAAAAACTGTACTGACAGACTTTCCTGGATAATACCATGTTGTCCAACAGTTCTCAGTGTTGTTTAAACACAATGGAATTAATCTACCCACTCACCTCTCTCTTGGCTTTGAAAAGAAACATTTCATCTGTCTTCTGGAAAGAGCATTTCAAGGCCTCAGCTGGATTCTTAACAATCTCTTCGTGTAGTCCAACATTTACATGTAAATGCGTTGCCGAATAATTGGCAGCATCCACTCCACCATGGCCATCAAATACCGCAAAGAAAGCGCGATCAGTGTCATCCTTTTGTGGGGAGGGAGAGAGAGGAAAAGATATTAATGTTCAAAACCAAAATAGCTCATAGACTGGTACCAGCCAGCAAAGATGCTTTATCCTGGGCCTTCTTCCATACAACTTTGCATGGGTAAGGGCAATTTAAGTCAGTTTACCCATATGCAAAATGGATCAAATGGGTGCCTTTGCAGGGGACTTTTCCTTGTTTGCTGTCAGTCATCTAATATCCTTCAAAGTAATCTGGAACTGAATCAGCAGACAGCTGGTTACGTAGTCCCACTGCAGCTTCATTAATTGGCACTTGCATAATGGCTCTTCTCCCCCTTCTTTTCTTAATATATGTTACTTCAGTCACAAGAACATTGTAACTCCAGCAGCCTAACACTAGGTGAACTTCTCTTATGACATAAAACCCAAGGTCACAAGATCCTTCTTCATCAGGCCAGTAGGAAGCCCATAGCAACCTAAGTCAGTAAGTCCTAGCTCAGGACATGATAAAATAACCTGTGGTAACAAATTCTTACCCTTTCACAGATCACCCATCACTATGTGTACAGGAACACTGAAAATCTAACAAACTGGCCTCCCCAGTTGTGTCCAGACTTACTGATAAACCAAAGAGCTGGTTGAACTCTGGAAGCAGAACGTGGCGGTCCTCCATTTTCCGCCGGGTGTTACGGATGGCATGGATGGAAACAAGCAAGAACCGCTTCAGTGGTCTCAGTGGTGGCAACTGCTTCTGCCACTCATAGCAAACATCCCAGAGCTTGTTAAAGAAGCAGCGCTGCAACGACTCTCCATCCAGCACTGACAGCACAAAGACAAACAGTAAGTTGTGTGCCCACTTGCCTACATTACCCCATCTTTTGGCTTGTCTGTCCTTCAAGTCTCTTTGCTTAGAGCTACATACACACAGTCAGCACTCTGCCTTTACAGGCTCTGCAAGAATTAAAATAAGCTTCTGAGAATAATGGGGAGAAAAAGTTGGAACTGAAAACAGTATAACAGCAAAGATAAGAAAAGCTACTTGCTCATTCTCATTCAAAATACAGGGTTATCAAGTAGGTGATTACATCACAAAAATCATAACAAAGACACCACATTATATCAGTCTGGCACACTAGATGTAAATATTATTATGGAAATAAAATTAACAAGATTTAGTGGTAGAAATACATCCCTAAAAAAAAAGCCAAAAAAACACTCAAACCAAACAAAAATAAAACCCAAAACCACCAACAATGAAAAAAAACCAAAACCCAAACAAACAGAAAAAACCAAGTGGGCAGAAAAGCCTTCAAGGTAAGAGATTGCTGCTGTCTTGGACATAAGGGTTGAAAAGCATTAGCATGGGTTTGAGTTAGGTTATGTCCTACTGAACCACTTCCACTGAAATGACAAGGAAGCCTGAGAATGTTTTGCTGAGATCAATAGCTCAACTCACAGCTGAGCTGAACAGATGAGAATTTCAAGCTGTTGTCTTTATGTTTTTAAAAACACATGGGTGTAGGAGCCAGAAGACAGGAGAACACTTCCACCACTTTCCTGCTCTGTCATTACAGAGCACGACTGTAAACATCCATTGAGCAGAGTGTGAAAAGCTCCAGCCAGACACTCAAATCCTTTCCTGGATAGGTCCCAAAGATCAATTAATCCAAACTTATTGTTCATCAGACTGAATGCTTCAGTTTGGCACTGTGTCTAGCTTTGCAATGCAGTCTCTCAGAATATGCAATAATTTAAAGTTTTGCTCTTTGAATAAGAACACTCAATGCTGAATCAACTATCTTCAGAAAGCAACAAAAAGCCCATCTATAGAGCAAAAATAATTTGCTGCTCACTAATGTGCTTCCTAAAGAACTGCAGTACATGAACTATCTTTTCTATTCTATTCTGACTTCTGCTAACACTGCTCTCATTAAACCTTCCTCAGAATTCCTTTTTATAACTCCTGGTTCTCAAACAAGACTTTTTCTCAGCAACACTGGAAGACCAATGAAATGTTTGTACTGAAAACCTTATAATTATCAAATGTGAGTTATAATCTGATGTACTTTATTTTCCTATAAAGGCTGAGCAATAGCAAATAAAGATATACTACTGGAATACAATGTCACAATTCAGTAAGATACAATTCTTTCTGATGGAAGAGAGACAATAAGAAAGATGCTTTTATACCACTTTTGGCATGTCTTATGGCCACTGTGGCAATACAGAGCTTCTAGTCATGGGAGTAGCTTGATCCCTGCACAAAGCTATGCTCTAGTCCTGCTGCTTGCACGTCTCTACTATCTTACAACTGCAGTGATCTAGTCACACAAAACTCTCACAAGCCAGCTGCTCATCTCGGGCAGAGTCCTTCTCCCGGTTAAGGTAGTTGCAGTGAAGCCCGTACCATTGCTCTCGGACAGAAGAACGTCCCTATATCCCTACGGAACATATTTGCAGGCTGGTTCCGTGAGGAGGTGCCAGGAGGCTCCAGCCTCAGCAGAGCCGGGACGAGCCTCCGGGCGGTCGCAGCTCCGCCGATGGGCGGCAGAGGGCGCGATCCCCCCCACCCAGTGCCGGCTGCCGCTTGTCCCGTGTCCCACCCGCCGCTGCGCACATGCCCGTGGAGCCGCAGAACGGCTCCTCCCTGCGCCCGAGGAGGAGGAGGGCCAAACCACGTTGTTGTTTAGAGCCCAGCCACGCTGATGCGAAGCCAACTGTTCCCATGCAAAGTGCTGGAAACCTGCTAAATCTCTCCAGGCACATGAAGGCTGCAAACACAGAGGCAAGGGATGAAGTAGTCAGGGTGCAACAAGGCCTTATTAAATGTGTTCCTCCTCCTGCTGCTTCAGACTTGTACGTGAATACTGGAATAGGCTTCTGGAACGTGTTGCATCCTGGCCATTACCAGAGGTCTCCTTGGAAATGCATCCTCTATGGCACACTGAACTGCCCTCAAGTCATCCCAGGGAAATGGAAGGGCGAGGATTTCCCCTTACAGGATAAACTAGTTTGCCCAAGCCATCTCTCCTCCATTTTTATCTTCAACTCTGCCTGCATCCGGCTCCATTTAAATTCTTGGCACTGGGACTGAAGGTTTGGTGAAGTCTAATGTTAAACATTTCAGCATGTAAATGTAATAGGACCATCTGTTACATGAGGCACAAACCCAGTACTCAGTCACTAAGGTCTGTTCTCTCTACAGTCAGAAGAGAATGCAGGCAACATCAGGCAGGAGACATGCACCAGGTTCTTCATCCCTCAGCATCCCATCTTTATACAGGAGGGTGGGAAGAGAAGAAATAATTACTAAAGACAGAGACTATTAAAAATTTGCCAAGAGAAAGATCCAGAGTTTCAAGATGTTCAGGTTGTGGAGGGGACACAGATCCCAAAATCTGGTTCCGAAGAAGAAACCAAAGCAAGCTGGACTATATGGATGAATTTAAGGTGTCAGTATGGCTGCACAAGAGGAACTATGATGATGCCAATGTTAAAATGTAGGAGTAATTATCTAAGGTCAGTTTACCAAAGAGAAAAGGGCACTTCAAAAATATAAAACGTTATCAACTTAAGATAGGAACTGAATCAGTTCCATTCAAGTGAAATTACCAATGAGGAAAATAAAAGTTCTGAACTAGTTCAGTTCAGGAAGCCCAGTGGACACAGTCATTAATTCTTTTTGGGAAGAGAAACACTCTTCCCTTTCCAGAAAGCCAACCCCCACAATCTGTCCAGGGCTCCAGACCCCATGTTTGCATCCTGCCCACAAAACTAGCACAGCTACTTTCATCCCACAGATACCCAGCAGGAGCAAATAAGGTTCTGTTCGCTGCTGCTTGCCAGCTAACCAAATATTCTGGGAAACATTTCAAAACATGGAAATCTTCCAACAGACAGCCTCTGGGAAAACCACAGAAAGAAAAAAGCATACTTACAGGTGAACCTTTCCTCATCTCCTTCTCCCTCTGTTTCCACATTTTGCTGCTTAAATTCAGTCAGGTCTGTTTGGAGAACTTCATTAACTGCAGCATGGATCAACGATGCTGCAAGAAGTGGTGAAACACCTCTGCTGGTAAGAAAAAGAAGGAAAGAAAACCATACTGCATTAGTTGAAGTTCAGCTACAACCTCACTGGTTATGGCTGATGACCTGAGAATTACACATAATCAGTAAATCCAACTGAATTCGTAAACTAGTAGAGGAAACCATATGTTTAATATTTATTCATACAGCTCTTTAGTAAGATCTCCAGTTAGAGAACTGCTTTCTCAAGCATGGAAAGAGGAAGAAGCGTATGAATCATGTTTTCAAACTGTTGCCTCACACTCCAGTCGCAGATGGTACCTCCTTCACTTCAGCTTTTGGATGGGAATTGCTACCTTCACTTCTACCCTCTGAACACAAACATTTTGTTTCTACTCACTATACAACATTTCTTGCTTGCAGTCAACTGTAAACCACAGACAGTATCAAGATCTCTGCGTTATGATAGACACAAATCTCCAAAGAGGTTAATTAAAAGACTCCAGTTCCCTCCACAAGAAAAGTAAAGCTCAGTACTAATCTACAGCCCTTTAACACTCAGTTTCTCCTGACTGGAAGCTCCCCAAAGAAATCACCCAGGATGAAGGTGCAAAAAGCTGGCTCTGGGGAGGAGAATAAGAAAAGACTTCAAGACTTGTGATTCAGCTGAAGTGTCTAGAAGACAGTAAAGCTACACAATCTATGCAGCCTCTCCTTTTTACTCAACAGTTTACGCAAGCTTTGTGCTTTTGGTGGGTTAACCCTGGCTGGACACTAGGTGCCCACCAAAGCCTCTCTCCCACTCCCCTCCTCAACTGGACAGGGGAGAGAAAATATAACAAAAGGCACTTGTTGAGATAAGACAGAAAGAAATCATTCACCAGTTACCATCATAGGCAAAACAAACTCGGGGAAATCAGTTGGATTTATAACCAATCAAATCAGAGTAGGACAATGAGAAATAAAATAGAATCTTAAAACCACCATCCCCTCACAATCCCTCCCTTCTTCCTAGGCTTAACTTCACTCCCCATTTCTCTACCTTCACCCTGCCAGCAACACAGGGGGACAGGGAATGGGGGCTGTGGTCCGTTCATCACCACACATTGTCTCTTCTGCTCCTTCTTCCTCAAGGGGAGGACTCCTCACACTCTTCCCCATGCTCCAGAATGGGGTCCCTCCCATGGGAGACAGTCCTTCATAGACTTCTCCAGTGTGAGTCCTTCCCACAGTTCTTCACAAACAGCTCCAGTGTTGGTCCCCAACAACTCTTATATTCACTATATTCCCATGGCAGGCACTAAAAATTACAGTAAATAACACACATTCCAGACATTTTCTGTGAGCACAATGAAGAATAAGCATGGACGTCCATGAAAAGCATTTTATCTGCTGTTCATGGAGTGTTTGATACCCACAAAGTATCAAATTATATAGCCAAAGCAAAACATATTAACGCACCTGCAGCAAGTCAAGGACAACACTTTGTTTTGCCAGGAAACATTTAGAGTCCTGTGTAAAACTGCTTGGTTACAGAGTAAGAAATGGTGGAAGCAACTGGTCTCTGCACATGTTCGGCAGAGATGACTCGTTTTGTGTGTACAGAAGAGTGGGGAGGGGAAGACCATGAGGTTTTAGATCTCGGTGACAAGAAGCTGAAATGTATTTTGCCATTGCTGTTCTAAAAGAGAGGCCTTGTCATCTCCTCAGAACCCCATACGAGTACCTCCTGTGGCAGCAAACAGAAAGCATTGTGTTAGTCAGCAGGCTGCTAACAGAAGCTGTTTCATGCTATGCATTCTGTGGCCGTGATGGCCTACTTTAATGAGTCATTTTGGTACTTCAAATAGATGGCAACGTGTTTGCAGTCCTTTCAGTGCTGGCTGCAGTCGCATCAGGAAGCCAGAAATTGTCATTTTCTTTCTTTTTTTTTTAAGGCTAATATGTTCAGGGGAGTCAGTACCTTTCCTACCCAAGTTTAAAGTGACAATGCCTGCTTATACTTTGACACTAACAGACAACCTTTTAAAAGGTCAGGAAAGAAATACATCTGAAACAGATATGGCAAACCCCCTAAAAAAATCCTGCTTCCTGTTTTTGTTGGTAGAGGTGGAAAATAAAGGAATATAGAAATAGAAGCCACACAAACAGTTGTCAGATGTGTAGCTGCTGCTGCTGCAAGTCAAGGGCTTTAGCTGAAGTAGGTTTCAGCTTCAAGAACAGAGACAAAAGTGAAGCAGCTATGCATTTACATGCACAGTGAGAGCCACAGCTGCAGTTATCTTCAGAATTTCTCTGCTATGCTAGAAGAAATATTCAAATCTAGCCTGGGTTTCCAGCTAGGCATGAGAAGAGGGTTTAATGCTTTGATTTTAAACTTCCTCAGCTTCTGCTTTCCAGAGCCCAGGCTTGCTGAACTGAGTCCATACAAAGAAGCTTAAACAAAAGGCAATACACTAAATGCTGTAATTCACAAGTCCTGTGAATAAACCTCTGCTTACAGGATGCCTGTAACAAAGAAAAGTTTTATGAGTTATTATGTCACATCCTTCAACTTTTTCCAGTTGCCACCCAGTCCCTAAAAAGGAAATTCAGAGGTTCCTCAGTACCGATAGCTTCATTCAGTTTTCCTTCCTATGCATTTCCTCCCCCTCCAGTTTTGCAAATCTGTACAAAGAAGATAGTTGTTTATTGGGGGTTTATTTGTTATTCAGCCAGCAACAACACTGAGCAGTTGATTCTGACATGCTGAAGATAAAAGCCTAAAAAATTAGTCTACCTCTTCAATTCTATCTCAATTCCAAACAGAACGTATTTGTCCATTACTTTATAAACTCCTAATACCAGTACTGCCATATTGCTCAACCTGTTTTTTACTCAAGCTAAGGCAAATGGAGGTCCAAGGCAATGGCATCTTCCATTCAGATGAAAGATGGTTCTAATTTCATCCTCTAAATCAGAGACTTCAAGAGTTAACAAAATAGATAATTAAAGAACAGTAAGAACTGCTGCTTTAGCTGAGAGCTACAAGGTCTCACTTGGCTAGAGAGGATCAGGAAGCAGACACAGTACCTATGACAACCAGCATAAAGGCAGAAGCCCACTGCAGTTACCATAACATACTTCAAACCTTTTCTGTAAGCAAGAGAAGAATGTCACTTAGTGTTAAAATCTTCCTTTCAAAGCAGCCCAGGACACCCTGCTGACAGGCTGAACAAGCATAATTTAATCTTCATGAATCGGAAGAAAAACTGGAGCTGTTTCCTAAGTGGAAAAACAACTGTGTTGGGAAGAAGAGGGAAGCTGGTGGGGTGCGTTAAGAGGAAAGGATGTTACCTCCTCGTAAGAGTGTCTTAGAAGAAATGTGTCAGCCCCATTTCTATGACACATGCAAGACTAATTGCCTAGCCTCAGCATACACAGGCTAGTAGTAAACAGACATAGAATTTCTTTGCTACAGGCTATTTCTTTGCTAACAAAAAGGGTGTGTTTTGACCACAATGGAAAAAAATACTAGAAAAGAATGAATGCATGTTGTAACAGTGCAGATGAGACACTGGAGCTTCACCAACACATAAAGTCATATTGCTAGTGGCTGGAGCATATCCCCCAGACACTTCATGGTATCCCCCAGGCACTTCATGGGAAAACACAAGCCTCATTTAAAAACCTGAGTAGAGACAGAACAGTTAAAGAGTAAAGCAATACTTATGCTAATAAAGAACACACTTAAATTTATATGCCATCCTCCTCCTTGAAAGATTCCAGACTGATGGACACGTAGAGTATTGTTAAAAGGAACTATGGAAAGCTCCTTTTGATCTGTGGGCCAAAATAAAGTTACATACAGAAGGAGAAAGCAATTGTGATAATTTGCATACATTAGATTTGGCATGAGTATAGAACAGAACTTACTTTTCTTGTTGTTTACCCTGTTTCTCTTCTGCAAAACAGTTTAGTTCCCAATTTTATTTCACTTTAAAAGACCACCTTGTCATGCCATCACAGCCACAATGTATTTACATAAGTCAGCTCAATCAAAAGACTTAGGAACACTTGTATATCAGCCTTCAGGAGGACATGACAGAATATACACAAGTTCCTTCAGGAATGAGAAACCCCAGTAAGATCACTTCTTATTTGGTTTTATTGGGTCACTAAATCCCCAGTACACTTGCAGTGAGTGTTGCAGACAAGTCACCAGTTCAAAGATGCCCTCACCTCTTCTTCCCCTCAAATTTAAGAGGGCATATTGAGAAGTCTTTAGTTAACAGTTTTGTGGGCAAGGGGGAAGCACCCAGAGCATCAAAGGTCAGGCCACCACTTCTCATCCAGAGTCTCAGCTATGACTGCACTTTTCTCAAAGGATTGGGAACAGATTACGGACTTTCTGTTGTGCGCTATGCCCACAGTTTACAGCAGATTTGAGACAGCAGAGTAGGGCAGCAGATGGCAGACTCCAGACAGCTGCTCTTCAGCACTTGGAGCACAGAGAAGCAAGCTCTGTGTAACCTGGTGGAGCCTCCCTAGGACATACCAAACACCCAGTGTTGACACAAAGCATTTTTTGGAAGGAAATAACTGGCATCTTCCCACTCCAGACGCACACATATTCTCTCACAGTACTGTCAGGAAATCTGTTTGCATCAAGAGATTGCCAACTGTATTGGCCAAGCTGTTGATCACTTCTCACCTTTCAAATAAAAGAGGGAAAAAAAGGTTACATGATGCTGTTTCTAGATATTAACAAAGTCATGGCAACAAGGCAGTACTAGAATTGCAGGCTATAGCACCACTGTACGATCCTCTTTTCCTTTCAGCGTGTGCATATATATGTATGTATGTATGCATACACTGGGAACAGAGAGGTGCTGTATCTGCTACAAAGGCTTCTAGAAGTCAGCAGCAGCTGAATGATATCAGAGGGAAGATATATTTGTGCACTTATTTGCTACACAGGCTCTGCAACACCAGAAGATCACATACAGCACAGCTTTGTCAGTAAAGCAAAGTTTTTCAGAGCAGACTCAGTGTGTTTCCAGCACATTACAGCTATATCAGCAAAGCAGTTTTAGTGCAGATTTGCAAGCACTAGCAGTTCTCTAGTAAGTGAAAGAACCTCTCATACTGACAAAATAATAGCAGGTCACAAGTTTCCTCATAAACAAAAGCTGCTTGTATTCAGTATTTTCTCCCCAGTTTGCTACTTTTATTTCCTTCCCCCATTTTTATTCTTATAATCAACTACAAAATGTTTCCACCCGAGTTGCTCTAAGCATTAGTATGTATTACAGCAGCACCCAGAGTTTCCCAGGTGATTGTGACCCAAAAAGTACAAATATATATCCGCTGTGAATATCTGACATACTACAATGCACAGAAGTTGTTTCTTGCACTAATGACATCAGGTCTTTACAGTAGATGATAAGATGGAATCAAAACAAGTATATAAACAATGGCACACACAGAATTTCAGTCTTTTGTGTTTCTATCTTTACACAAAGCAGTTTTTTGTACAGCTTTTCTTCTGAACCTATCAGAAGCAACAGCTTTATAATCCAGAATCCATCTGCTTAGGCACTTAAGTCATCATGGAACAGTTTTTGCAGAGAACATGCAATGCAGTCACCTGCTGCTTCCATTTCCTTCTCAGCGGGAAGAAAAACCACACAGCAGAACAGGAGAGACATAATTCCACAAAACACACTTCTCAATTAAGCCATAAACCTGTTCTTTCAAAACTAAGTATTTCTTATCTTGATGCCCAATTCAAACAGCAACAGAAAGGCTATTTCGCACAGATTACGAGAGCAAAATATGCAAGTTCTGGGGACAGACAATTTCAGTTTTCCAAGCAGAACTCAAGAAGCTGATTTAAACAGCAGCAAGTCAGCCCTAGAAGCTTCCTCATCATTATACATTTGATTATTTTTTTTCAGCATTTCATCAAGTTTTTCTCTCTTGTATTGCAGGTGTCCCCATACATACACTTCCTTTTTAAAGGCAAAGTGATTATTTCCCAAAATACTAATCTTGTAGCAGGAGAAACTCCCTTGGAGTTTTAAAATAAGAAATGTATTCTAAAAAGCAATTTACTGATCACAAAATTAACTGTTTGTTCAGCCTGTAAATACTGTTAGAGGCAATTCTGAACTGCTCAAAACTATTATCCAGACACATGTTCAGTGTGAGCTGCACAGCATTTCTCTCTGTGTATTGTTCTGCCATCAGCTTCAGAGTCATCATCGGACAAACCACATGACAAAACAAGCTGGTTCTGACCATCATCCAAAAATACCAGAGCCACTTTGTTAACCATTTGCTAAATTAAATAGTTAACAGAAGAAGTACCACATTCCTCTTGTGCATTAACTTTCTCAAGGCTTCCAATTCTAACATTATTAACCACAAACCAGTGAGAACACTGGTGTTGCTGAAAGAGCAGGCTGCTCCTGCTAATCCTATGCTTGCTTTCAACACCAAGTACAACTGTTCCCCTGAAAACTAGAAAGTTTGTTTACAGGCAATCACACATGAAATTCACTTTCTTGTCTGAAATGAATGGATGGCTGATACCACAAATGTGCTCTTAACAATGAGAAGCAGTAGTGCATTAAAATAACATAGACTGAATGGTACAAATTAGGAATATGGAAGTAAATTTTAGGGGATTTATTAAAAGCAGAGGTTACAGTAGACAGGGTATTAGTAGTTTTCACAGAGGAAGGGACTAAAGAGACTTTTAAGAAGAGATTAGGTAAACTAGAGGCAAAACGAAATTACTTTTTTCCCCTCTTCCTGCTTAGGTCACATAAAGCCATCGAAGTATCAGAATTGCTGAATTAACTAATCTTGAAAGCAGGGAAACATTGAAAATAAAGATGTTGGGGCCACACACTGGGTGAAAGCATTACAGTGTAAAACACAAAGACACAAAACAGGATGCTGAGGCAACCAAGAGATGAAACACAGAATCGTTTGGGATGGGGCAGAACAGGAAGCCAGAGTCTCACAACTATTACTGCAGTAAAGTCTCCTCAAACAGGAAGGCTGCTGGAATTTCACATTGTTCTTTGACTATGTCACAGGATAGTCATACAAGTTTCTGCTCTTATCAAGGGAAAGGAGACATTTCTGTATTTGGGGGTCTGATGTCATCTCATATTCTGTTTCAGTGCAAATTCACAAAATTTCACGTTAATTTCTAAAGCTTTGGAAGTAACTCTGCATCCACACTGACCCATTTCACAGATGGTCGGAACACACAGCTCATACCTAAAAGGGTATGTTAATTAAACTTCTGCAAAACAAGATTACCTAAGCCTGCCACAATTCTTCAGAGTTTTATGTACATATTTAGCTTCATAAAGGCAGTTCCATTGATTTGAATGAATTATTCAAAGTAGAAACATCTGCAAAGCTTCACCAAATTAGCGATTTAAGTGCAAGTCCTGCCAGGAAGCAGAAGTGGTTGGCTGCCTTAGCTAGTGCTTAGCTATGCCAGCTGCATTTGCAGAAGATAGGCAAAATCATTCATTTTAGATGTGTAAAGACTTTCAAAGGGGTTATCCTGGAATATCCAACTGCTTCCATGTAAGAGAGGTATACAGCCTTAGAAAAGCAGTAGCATTCAGAAGCTCCTTGGTGGACATAACGTGTTACTCCTTACCCCATTTATCTTTGCAACAGCAATTCTGATTGGTGGTGGAGGAAGAATGTTTCTCCTTGCAAAGACAAAGATTTATGCCTCCAAGTAAGTAGAAGAACAAGCTCAACATCAGTGTATTTTGGCCAAGGATACCACTGGGCTTTTATCAGCTTGGGCCCTTCAAGACATGACCCACACATCTGAGTGTAACTGAAGTATCTCACAACATAGAAATGAGAAGCAGAACTGTGTGCCAAGCTTGATTCCAAATAACACTGATCTATCAAGAAATCCTTCTTCATTACTAATCATCATAAAATACATTCTGTGATGCTGTAGTGTTAGAGAAGTCCCCAGCTAAGAAAATACAGAACAAGGATCAATGCTAGAAGCCAGCAAAGTACCCCCAATAACATCTCCATAATGTTAAACCTGGTTATATGGACACTGTGATACTTGAACATGCATATTTTCCACTGAGCTGCCTTCTGTGTGCCAGGGATGCTACCATGATAGCCTGCAACAGCAGATCGCTAGATCTAAACTTCAGTGACCTCTCACGAACTTGTTTCTTAATCTGGCATCACTTCTGCATCTTCAACAACTTCTACACAAACATTTACATGTCTTGTAAGCCTCATTCCTTATTTTTCCTTTTCTTAAAACCTTTAGCATCCTTCTTTCTCCTATCTCCTTACATTCCCTCATCTATTTCAGCAAAGACTTGGGATATTCAGAGCAATTGAAAAGTTTACATAACTGTCAAAACTACATTTGGAGTTGATCTGCAGCAGCAAATGTGGGGAAAAAAGTGCCATGTTTGGCAATATCTCACACAATCAGAGACTTCAGGTTTGGTTCTTAATTCCATGGATTATGAAAAGGTGGCCTGCATTTTTGAAATAACTACATTCTTGGCCTGGCCTTGGTCTCTACCAGTCTTTTCCTGCACAGCCAAGAACTTAGTCTCCCAACAGGAACCCACAGCCTTTTTGCAATTGCAAAATGAGGCTTCTCTTTCTCATAGGAGTCTAAAACTGACCTATAAAGCTGCTGGGATCCCTATGCTTAACATTTCAGCTATGCTCCACTGCGTCCAAGCACCCAGCTTCACACACAGAGTTGCTTCACTGTTTTGCCTGCAGGCAGCCAAAAGAATACATGAAAACACTTTCCTCATGTAGTCCTGTTTTCCAAGTATATTTTGTGAAAATAAGGACAAACAACTAGACTGCTGCACTTCTATTCTGCTTTACTTTCTTCAGCTCTCTTTCCCTTCCTTTATATTCCTTTTTTATTTCTTTTTTGCCAGCTCAGGACTGCAGAAGCTCCACAAATCAAGCTGTCTAATCAGCACTGGCTGCAGGGCAGGTATGTGAGAAATGCAGCTTCTGACAGGGCAGGCTCCTTTCCGTGTAAACACCACAAGTGACAGGTGAGATGCAGGCATTGCAAAAGCAGCAGTCTTTCTGTTTCCACTTGTTAATACGCCCACTAAAGAACAACACCATGTTAGCAGATATGCAACTCAAAATTACTGTTTTAGAAATCACTACAGTTTGAAGAATTGATCCCACATCTCTCCAGCTTCATACCTTAGAAAACCTTAGCCTGACCCACATGGCAGATGCCCACATGGCAGATTAGACAAGTATTTATTCAAGCCTGGCATTGCTCTGTTCTTTCAAGCGCTCATGCAGAACCACTGTTGCCCCACAGAGTTCAAAGATTCAGTGCACGCAATGCAACAGCTGTGTTTTGTTCAAGAGCAATTTAGCCAAAGCACAACTAAGTAATGCAATGATCAACTGGGTCTTTTTCAACTACAGCTGAAAAACCTCTTTTTTTTTGCATGCATTTCTCATCTTTAAGTTTAAGCACACCATTTAAGTGAATGATGTTATGCCCATGAGCATCTCTGCAACACAAAGCACAGAATTAAGTTGATTTTTTTAAAGCAACTTAATTAAGGGACTTTAATTTGAAATCACCCATATACTTTCGACAATAACAAAAACCAACAAGATCCATTCAGTGTTCATAAACTCACCAGATGGTATCTAGAGAGAGAAGTCATTCAAACCAGTTTTCCAGCTTTTTATCAAATTCCTCTAGTAAAGAGATAACATTCAGCACATACCTAAACAGAACCAGTCTCTCTTAACTCCCTGTCTTCACTAGTTACCCCCAGCACAACAGCACAAAGTCAGCTCTCCACATGGATTCTTTTAGACCATCTGCAATCCTTGTTCTTGACTCCTAACACACACATTAATGAATCAGGTTGTGGTAGGAACTTTGTAAGCCCCAGAACTCCCAGGCCATGCAGCCCGAATGCTTCAGGAAGCAGAGACAGTGTCAGGAGACTTGGAATTAGAGCAAGACAACTTGTTCTTGTGAAGCACTAACTTGCCACAAGCAGTAAGTCACATCCCAATTCTTCACAGTGTTAGAGGAGAAGTCTAAACAGGTAAGGATGTAGATATCTCTGCCGAGATCAGGGGATGACAGAAACACCACTGTTAGAAGAGCTGTGTTTCCCGGTGGTGTTGTGACTACGCTCTTGAAGTCTGGAGAAAACATCCACTTCAGAAACCCACGCAGGCAAGTCCTGCTCACCCGGACTACTCGAGAGGGCCGGGAAGCCAAATACTTTTCTGGCTGGCTCACTTCTCACGCCTGACAGCCCTGCAAGGCAGGTTGCAGTTCACCGGCTGCCTCCCTCCCTCCCCAGACTTTCAAGTAGACCCACACAGATGCCCTTAGGGACTATGAATTCAAACTATTGGCACTTTACCACACGAATCGCCCTATCACGCTAATTGCAGGATTGTAATTTAATCTCTCATGCACCAAGAGCGAGAGAGAAATGTTTTCGAGAGCACACAAACACTACTATAAAAGCACAGAGCTCGGCAGGAGGCCTGTGAAAGAAACGCGCTATTAAAAGCTCAGCTTTCAGTAGAATATCCACAAAAAAAACAACTAAGAAGGGGGAAATAAATAATAATAACAATGAAAAAAGCCCGAATTCCCTGGCAGACGCGGAGCAGCGCTCCCCGGGCAGCCCAGGCACGGCGAGGCCCGCGGGCCCGGCGGCGCTGCGAACTCTCCTCAGGAGGAGGCGCTTCCCTCCGCCTGCACCTGCTCCAGCCCCGCACAGCGCCCGCGGGCCCGGCCCGCTCCCCTCAGCGGCCCCGCCAACTGTCAGCGCGGCGCCGCCCTCGAGGGGAGGCCGAGGGCTGCCCCTGCCCGCCCGCACCGCCGGGCTCTCACCTGCCGCCCAGGAGGCTCCTCGCCCGCTCGGCCAGGGCGCCCGGCACCTCGGCCTTGCTGAGGGCGCCGCTCCCCGCCGAGCTCCACGGCAGCGGCTCCCCCGGGCCCAGCGGAGACGGGAAGTCTTTCAGGAAGGAGCTCAGGGGAGCCCCGGACGCCTCCACCTCCAGCGCCATGACGGCGCCGTGCTGAGGCGCCCTACCCGGCTGCCACCGCCGCCTCGCCGGGAGCGGGACAGGCGCCGGCGGGGACGGGCGGTGCGAGCGGACCGGCCGGGGAGGGAAACGCGAGGGGAAGAGGGCTCCGTGACGGCTCCTTTAAGGGGAGCGCAGGGGCGGGGCCAGCCGGGGAGGCGGGGCCACAAACAATGTCTGGAATGCGGGGGCGGGGCGAACACGTGGCCGGAAGGCGGGGCGGGAGCGGGGAGCCGGCCCCAGCGGGACCGGAGCCCGGCGCGGACCGCTCGGGCCGCTCCTTCCCTCCCGCAGGGACACAGCCCCGGGCCCGGGCGCCTCGTGCCCAGCAGTCACCGGCTGGACGGTTTTCATCCTAACATCCCGACTTATTCCACATCGGATTAGATTCACACGCTCTCACAGGCTACGCACACACAGGTGCGGCTGGAAGTGCGCACAGGTTAGGGGTTCACCCAAGAGACAATCCCTCCCCAATCTTGTTACTCACAATCCCTTTTTGTTTCCATTCACACCGAAATGCCCATTAAAAAAAGGCTTCAGAAGACCCGAGGTAGCCGTGGCAGGGGTTTGCTGTGCGTAAGTCATTGCAAAAAGCCTGTGCTAGCTTTCAAAGCCTTATCACAGGCATAGAAGCAAGACACCATCACTTCCATCGATTAACTAAAAGTATAGTGAGTTTGGAGAGAACCATATAGGAGGCTGACTGGTTTGTCAAATAACCATGTCCATCAATAAACTATAACCTTTCCTTGCTCATTTAAGTACACCTCTAGCTTAGAAAAGGAAGTGTGTCAGTAAATTAGATGGAATTATCTTTGTCCCATTCTGGAATCTTCCAAAGAAAGATTGAATGAAAATCCTGAACCCAAGACACAAAAAAAGAATACAATACCAAACCCTGCAGTGAGGTTAGTAGGATACAGGCATCCAGAATACTTGCACTCACCTCACTCCTAGATCTTTTGGGTATTTACAGCACATCAACTAAATCCCTTTCTTCTTGCCTCACACCAAGCTGTGTTTTTCAGCCATTAAAGTTAAGAAGGTTCATATCCCACCTCTTTCCTTTGTATTCCCATGCTAAACTACAGCAGCCTGTATCATGCAACATCCCTGCCATGATCAATCCCCCAACCCAAAAGTTGTTTTTAAATAGTGAAATGATTTACGACATTCTGAGGACACTAAAGCAAGATGGACCTTTAGAACATGAGAAGAAGCTACTCAGGCTAAGGCAGACACAGAAAGAACCCAGTATTTAGGAAACAAACCCAAACAAACTTCTGCCTGTGGCTGGGTCTTTTAAGCAATACTACTACAACATAGCTCATGTTTGAGCTGTAACTGTATAAATATTTGATCAGAGGAACAAGCTTGGGGCTGTGGTGTTTCATCTGTGTTCAGCAAATGCAAACACTGTGCCAATTAAAACAGCAGAGCTGTACATTACCTTTTGTAGGGACTTGTCTTTCCTCTCTGTTGCCAGTGAATCAGGTATCATAGTTGCTCTCTGCATATTCTGTGTTCAAATGCAATAACCTTTGCAACATGTAAAACTGCTGTGGCATCCCCCCATGCAACCACAACTAGTGCTGTTTTGGGGCTGTAGATGATACAAACTGTACTTGACCAGATGACCAAAGATCAGCTATGTGCATATGGAAGGAGAGAATATTATAGATCCATACAGTTAAGATTTTGTAATGTGGGGCTCAGTGCCACAGTGGTTAGACACAGCTCCATACAAAAACAAGAGGACACCATCACCAAAATGAGTTTGGGATACAGTGTACAAACTATTTGTTTGGGTACGATCAGCTGTGTGAGCACAGAGGAAAAGAAGAGCATGGGTACTCTGCCTGTCCTCCAGCTGCTGAGGGAGGCCTTACTTAACAGCGGCCCACTGACCAAAAGATACTAATTTGGCTGCACAGACCGTAACTTGGGAATCACTGCTCAAGGCAGATACAAAACGGAAGGCATAAATGTGAGTGTGTCTCTTGGCATTACTCTCTTATGCAGCAGAGGGACAGGTCTGAAATGGTGCTCTTGCTACTGCAGATGTGATTTAAAAATCTGACAGCTACTAATCATTTATCATTTTCAAAGATTCAAAGTCAAATGAAACAGGACTCATTCCATACCTAAAGTCTACAACAGTGTAGCAATGACTTTAATCACCTCTTATATTCCTGGCACTTGAACTGTTGACAAAAGCCTCAGAAATTATGGAAGAGGAAAATTTCATTTTCTTTCTATCAACCACAGGTAACAGTCTAGCTTCCCTACTGTTTGTGAGCTCTACTTGGACCAATGAAAAGCTTAAAGCTTTACTCAGTTATAAACTGATCATCCAGAAGAATTTGTTTTGTGATTAAGTCAAGGCATACCACAACATGAGGTGTTTAACTTTTCTAAGAACACAAAAGCAGTGAAGATCAAAAACACTTTAAAATGAACTTAAAGGGAAACAAATTTTTATAAGAAGTTTATTTTTCTGCTGTGTGCCCATTATACAAAGTAAGCAGCCAGAGCTGCCATTTTGTCCTTGGGTTTCTTTGGATTGAGTCTTCCTCCAGGCCTCCGGCCTTTACCTCTTCCTCGGCCTTGCCTTTTTCCTTGTCCCCCACGGTGCATGGGGTGCCTCATGGCTGCATGCTTCAGCTCCACCAGATCTTGAAACACGGGATCACAGAACACACAGCCCGAATGCTGGGTCTCACCCCCAGGTAAAGGAGATTTGGCTTTGTTAAAATCGACGTCCACAAGGGCTGCATCGCACAAGTCGCAGGTCTCCGGTGACACTCGGACCTTGTGGGCATTCTCAAAGAAGTGCACAATCACATTGCATTTGTTGCAGGCCATCTTCCACTTGGGACCTGACGTTGAGTCCAGCACCAGAACCCCATTCTCACATTCAACGCACTGCCCAATTCCAAGCATGCTAAGAGAATGCTGGCATGTGGGATGCGTGCATTCATTACAGCCCATTCCTGGTGGAATAAGAGTAAAACCATACCACCAAGAAGCCTTTATATCACTACCCACAGCACCCAGTTTGGAGAAGTGAGACACAGAAGTCAGAGATAGCTTAGTATACTACAGGTTTGCTAAATCACTAAAGAATGGAGCGACTCCCCAGATGCCAACTTGCCTTTTCACAGATTCAGAATATTCCCTTGCTCAAAATTTCTTCTGTAATTGCTTTCAGAATTGCCAGATACTACCACTGTACAGGCAGTTTGGACACATTAGTGATGAAAACTATGTTTTCAATTGAAATGTATGGCTCCTAACTGCCATTTCGTACTTGCCCATACACTATTAGTACAAGACATTTTTAATTAAGAAAAATGGTAATAAAAAAAATGCCATAAAGCTCCTGGTACTCAGCTTCAAAGACTATGTTAAGTAAGTTACCAAACTGCAACTCTGGAAACTAGACTCGGTTACCAAACTGCAACTTTCACCCCTTCTTATATCCTTCAACAGCTTTTGACACACCATCTACCTCAGTATCAAAACACTCAAGACCTGGTCCTAATCTATAGTCCTATCCATAGCAAGCATACTCCAATTTGCAAAGTATCAGAATCCCATTGTCTTTCACTGCAAACCAAGTGTTACAAAGGTCACCTCCTGTGCATGCACATAAATTAATTTCTTTCTTCTTTCATAAAGACAAAAAGAGTATTCAGAAGTGAGTTAACTAATAAATTTTGGTCAGTAAGTTTGACGTGAGTTTTAGATATCTGCAACCTAATTTGAACAACACTTTATACTATGCAACACTGATTAAAAACTACTGTAGAGACTGCATCTAATCTATTTCTATTTCCCTGCATGTTTACAGAATTCCTACCTTTTTTCATGTCCCTGAAGGGAGGATGGTTGTAACAGTATGGACACAGTGGGTAGCTCTTTCCTCTGGATCCAGATGACCACAGCACCAGCTCAAAGTCATCTAGTGGGCAACGCAACTCTTTGTAGAGTTTAATGGTACCATTCTGTGGGAGACTGTAGGTGTCATCACAGTGGGAACAGTGCAGACGACTTGGCTTGGCCTGGAAATAGGGTATAAGTCTCCTGAACAACTGTAATGTCAATAAGGTTTAAAACTTCCAGTAAATCCCAGTGGGGCTGCTCTTTGGTTTGCTCCCCATGGGAAAGCTCCACTGGGTTTTTTGTTTTAGAAATGCCCTCTTGACAACCACATTTCAATCCAAATTCAATAATGGAAAAGGGTTTTCTATTCAATGCCCCCAGCAAGTGAAATTTAAACTCCAAACACAAGGTAAAGTTACCTGAATATACTTCATGAAACGATGGCATTTACCACAGCGGGAAAGAGGTTTACCAGTGGCAGCTAACGGTGAAAAAGACACTTCCATCAGTTCATCCATACCTGTGGAAGAAAGAATCACGCATATGTTAGAATTCTAGTTCTTAAGAGGAAACCTTGCATAAAAATCATCTACAAAACCTGTGAACTGACAGTATTTTATTCACAATGCTTTTTCTGGTTTACAAAGACTTTTAAATACGCAGTGTTTTGCACTGAGCATGCACAAACACATAAGCTTAATTATTTCAGCTGGTCTGAAGTTTTCAATAACTCAAAACTACACATCACAAAATAAATCTAAGTAGAGTTTGGAGCCAGAATTCGGTCCATTTCCTTTTGGAGAGTCACTTAATTTAACTGGAAACTTCCAGTTCTGACGGAACTTTTCAGTAAGCCTAAACCTCTGAAAGCAACCTAATATATAAGTATTTTGTACTAGCATCTTTGCAACAATAAAGTAATTGTAGGGAACTTGACACATAAAAAGTTTTACCTGCAATAGAATCCACAAAATAGTGGAATTTCCTTTTGAAAATGTCAAGGGTGTGCTCCAGGACCTGATGATAATTTGCTTTACCCAGAGCTATTAAGTTGAGCTGCTTCTCCACAGCACTGCGGATTGTAGGAAGAACCAGTTCTGCATCTAACCGAAAACCAGAGACAGAAGCAACAGAAAAACAGCAATGAAAGATCAAAATATGGGCACACGGAACTGTCCATACATAAACTGACATCAGAATAACCAAACAAGTTTTAATTATTATAGTCTTTGGAATTAGTAATATTTAGATGCATCATTTGAGACAGAAATGCTAGTTATACAGGGACAAGAGCCCATACAATACTGAAGGAAAAGAAGGTAAGAGGATGGAAAGGGAAGAGCACTTAACTGACCTATTTTGTAATAACCATGAACCAGAACAATGCCGAGGTTTGTAGGCTTTAGTCTCCGACCACTCTCCACTGTGACGTAGTTTCGCTGGCAAATGTTGTTAATGTGGACTGGAATACTTGCATCAGTTCCTGGTGCACAAAAGAGAACAATATATCCATCCTAAACAAAAAGTCTTTATTGAATTACTCACTTCTGACTTCCCTGGGTTTATGTCAAACTGTAGGGCTCCTGAGGCTGTTTAAAATTCAGGAACCTTTTTATAATAACCCAGGTAAGTGGGTAACTTCTGTCTCTAGTAATTCTTAGGTTCCTTTGTGGTTCTGAGAAGTCTGAAACATATATTTTAACCTTAAGCCTTTTGTCTCTTCCAAGGAATTACTATGAGGAATCATATACTCTCACATACCATTTATTCTGGAAAAACACAGTGGAGTAAAAGACTGTGTGTTTTGACCAGAAACATTTAGGAAAATGAATCAAAAGAAACAGGTCAGACTGAAAAAGAAATGTAGTATTATGGTAAATTGTACAGTAAGATATATAAGGACTACTGGAGACAGCAAAGCTGAAGCAACTTGCAAACACAAGAATCGTTCCTAAGAATGAGGAGATGCATTCTTCCACATAACATCAGTTCTTTCTGACAGAGAAGTGACAAGGATGTGTTATGAAAGGATGCTGCTTTGGCCAGAAACCAGACATAAGGATAAGAAAGGAATGTGGGGGAAGAGACAATCTACCATCTGCTAAGAGGAGCTACGGACATTATGGTTTGAAAGGAGAAAGACATTATTACTGTACCTATTCAAACAAATACTGAAAAGTCATTAACCAACGGAGATAGTTCAGAGCAGCGATTCAAACTCTGCGCTCTTGGTGGATATAATTAAATGTAAGTTAAGCAAGTTCCTACCAATGCCATGCTTTTCCATCAGAGTGATAAGTTCTGCTTCTGTCAGGTAATCAGGAGGACTGGTCTGCTTTTCCAATAATTTTATTTCACCAACTGGAAAAAGATCTCCTTTCTCACAGTGGGGAAGGCTCTCTTCTAATGGGATGCTGTGCCACGGCATAATTTCTGTGAACCCTGGATGCAAAGAAACAAACAAACAAAAAATAATGACAGCTTATCTTTATAACTTTCAAAAGGAAAACATGGCTTCATTATAGAGATCAAAGTTAAGAGGCTATCTGTAATACCACGCAGAAAATATCTGAAACTGGGATTACTGAGGAAATAGAGTATCACAAGACAGTATCTCTCACCACACTGCATCAGATCTATTTTGTGCGTGACTTGAGTCAGGCTGATGTATGGAAAAAAACCTAAACACTTTCCTTAAATGAAAGCACAGTGCCAGAAAGGATGGGAAGAGTTTCTTATAAAAGATATATACATAGTAAGTCACATTAATGTAATAAGGACTATTGGACCAGCTTACCATGAAAAAAATCTCAGTGCTGGTAATACATTCTTTTTACAGAGGCCCAAGAAAAAAAGAAGTAAAATATGCCTTTGTGTAATTTTTCCCCCAAAAGGCATTTGCTGCCTGTAAAAAGACTGGTCTTCATTGGCAAATGTGGCATTAAGTTTTTGAGACTACTACATGAAAAGTAAGACTTTACCTATTGTAACTGAAGTATGAAAATGAAGATAACTATTTGGTCTCTGGTCTTGATAGCTCAAAAAAAATGCTTCGTCTTTATATCTATTCAATGTATTAATGGAAGGAAACAAACCAACCAACCACAAACATATCTGTAGATAACTATTTACTCGCTGGTTAGTCTTACCTGGTGAAGTTACCACTTTTCCAATACATGTAAAGCGTTCAGGGCCAATACTGAAAGAAATGGTGGTTTGTAGGTATTTGCAATCAGCACTGACAGTGGCAATGAAATGCCTGGTTATATACTCATATAGTCGCCATCCATCTCCACCTGAGGAAAAACAACATCTTACCCACAAAACACAACTCCTGCAGCTCTACCTAAAATCTGTTCTAAAAGGTTCAGTTGGCTATGCACTTTTCTTAGCAGTAGTATGTTCCCTAGATCAATTACAGAAAAGCAGAGCAGCTCTGAACTTCACTATCATGAGAAGTTTTACGTTAGGGTAAAGTCTGCTCTCTTCACTTCCTGCCATTCAAATAAATCTATTTTCTATTGAAACTCAGGGATTTTCAAACTGGCTCCTATACCTCTAGGAACTAGTTTGCTCACACAGCATCCCAAAACTGCTGAGTTTGTCTATACCTAATTCTGCTTCTGTCGCAGCTCTCATTGGGGTGATGGGAGGATGGTCTCCTGCATCATGGCCTTTCCTTGGACGATTAATGCCATCTGATAGCAATGCTTTTACCTATGTGGAGGAAGAGACAGAAAACAGGCTGGCTGAAATGGATAACAGCTCTCTCTTAGCAGGTTAAAAAACTTTTCAGATGAAATCCTTAACAATACAACACCCATAAATAAAAGCCACTATAGATACTGTTTCTGAAGACCTATACGAAGTAAGATACATTCTAAAACCAGACTAGAGAATGACCTTAGTACAGGTTTTGCTTTGTGTACTCACAGTTTCTGCCCAGTAAGGATTATTGGCTTGTTGTCTCAAACATCCTTTCAAGTCAAAGTTTTCTGGATAATGGGTAGTTTCTGTTCGAGGGTAGCTAATATAACCCTGAGTATAAAGACGCTCTGCTATTTGCATGGCATGTTGTGGACCCATTCCTAAGATGGAATAGGAGGAAACAAAAATCATCTACACACCACTGCAGTTACAATTTGTTTGCTGCATCTGAAAGTATACCTTATTAAAGCATTTAAATAAACCATAGTTTGTCCTTTCCATCAGGCTTTTGTCACCTTGACGTTACCAAACATTTCATTTTTGATAAGCTTCCTAAACTTGGTCCCTCCCCCAAAATGATGTGTTATAGGGAGAGGAAAGTATAAACTATATTTGATATATCCTTGATTACTTAGTCTGAAAAGCCAAAACATTTTGCTTTAAAACAGTATGAAAATCTGAGCTTTTACACATACCTAAAGCAGCACTGGCCACTCGTAGCATTTCTACCGTGTTCAGAGCCAGTGGTCTCTGCTTCACCTTCTCTTTTTTACTCACAGATTCTACCTAGAAAATAGCATTTTCCCAATAAAAGTTTTGAAGTTTGATAACTGGTAAATGTATAATTTCAATCATGCCTATAAACATGTGGCATTTCTACCATTACCTGTTCGTGTCATAGCTGTGGGTTTTTTTTTTTAACAGTAACCACCAATATTTTTTACTTTAGAAAATCTGACTGGAGTAATTTTACCAAATTCTGAAGTTACAGTCCTAAGGTCTCTTTGTGCTATGGACTACATCAGGCCTATAACTGGGAACACAGCAAGGTTGCTTATTGCTATCTTTACTTCCCATTTACCTCAGCAGCACATACTTTCAGTGCTACAAGGATTTAGTGCTTATTATAAGTAATGGTCCTAACTATAAGAATCCAGATTTTTAAAAGCTTCATGCACTCTTTGAACCTCGATGGCTATAAGCACTTAAATCTAAACATACTGTCAAACAAGTATTGAACAGAGCAGAATGAGAAGTTAATTGGCTGTAAAGACTGTACCATACATGTGATTAAAAATTTAACTATGGGAATACTGCCCTAGAAGTAATTAAATTCTGATTTATACAATATCTCACGGGAAATAAGAGGCCTGCTTGAAGAGATCTGAACAGTATTTCTTAGCAGGTTTAGTAATGAAGACTTCCTATCATGAGTGATGGTAATTTCCAAAGTCAGTATTAAGAAGGGGCTTCTGCTGAGATGGTCACACAAACATAATATGAACTACAGTAAAAAAATCTCTTGCCTTTTATTCTCACTTACACAAATTAATGGAGTAAAAACCAAAATACACTCTTAACAAAAACAAAAAAAACCCAACATGCAGACAATGAAATGTCAAATAATATTTCCTTTATATGAAATATGGTTTGACTGATGCTTACCTTTGCTTCTTTTGACATTTTTGTTATATTCAGGAACATCTGGGCAATCTCACGATCAAACACCCTCACTCTATCCCAATCTAAAGTGAGAGAACTTTCTTTTTCAGGGTTCACCTATTGGATAAAGAAAAAATTATTAATTCCCACCAAGTCTCTTCCTAGAAGTGTGAAAATGCACATTTCCAACAATAACCCAACAAGCAAATTCTAATAATACCTGTACTAGCACACAAATGCTTCACACATGCACTTGTACTCTTTCTTTTTTACAGGGGCTTTTGAGAAGGATGAAGTATGTTGAGTTCTGGGGCCAGGGGAATGATTGGAATTATTCCTGCAGTTAACCAAGATACTATTCTTGGGGTTAGTGCTGAAATGGACAGAAACTCGAAGTTTACAATTTTGAATTAACAAAATCAGTCATTTGTATTAAACTGTAACTAGATCATGCTTTAAACCCCATGTACAAAAATAAATATGAAGCAGCCCACATGAGTACAATACTCCCTGAAAACAGGCACCAAATATTTCCTAGCATGACGCACAAGATGCATCAGAAAAAAGATGACAGCGGACACCAGATTTCATCTTTTTCTATTTTAAAATCTAAAAATGGCTATTTTTTTACCATCCATCCCTTATTTGTTTAAAAAATCCTTGTGATCACATGCAGTAAACCCATGCTGGTTTGCTCTCAGAGCCTGGACAGCAGCAAGGCTATAAAACTGCTATATGCTGCCAAAGTACTCAGAGGAATCAACTGCCAATTAACACAATGAGCATTTTATTTGCTTTAAAAATCCAATACTCAGCAATGCCAATGTTTGTTGGCAGCCTAATTAATTCCTGCATTCAAATTAACAACACAGTCAGTCCAAGGACCCCAGGGAACAAAAGAAAACCATTTTAAGTAGTCTTGTTGGCTGAGCCCAAGCTTAGATGGTTAGCACTGAAGAATTCTTATAAGGAGCAGACAATAACAACTTTAATGCAAAACTGACATCCTGGAATCTGTTCTTGAGAGAGTGGTGACACACGTGTGAACTGAATGAGAACACAGGAGTAAACTGTGGGCATTGTGAATTCTTGTCAGCAGCTACACATTTATGAATGAAGAAAAAAATTAAAATATAAATGCATTTCTTTGGTAAAAATACATGTTCCTCATACAAAAAAAGTACTGTAAAACTTACTTTAGCTTGCAAGACCCAGTATGTCTCAGGCTTAAATGACTGGATTTTGTCATGCCTTTCAACACAGAATCCAAGTGTTGGGGTCTGACACGGCCCAAAGGAGATGAGGGAGCTGTCTAAATTCCCGTATTTCCCCTGAAAATATTTGGTCTGAAACCTAAGACAGGGAAAAAAAACACAAAAACATTAATAGCCTCATTCCCCTGAAATATTTGTGTATAAAATTTTTCAGTTTGGTGCTGGCAATTAGCTACTCTAGTTCCAAGACATATTTAGTGGTGTGCTGGGTTTGGCAGTGCTGGTGTTAATTTTCTTCGCAGTAGCTGGTACAGGGCTGTTTTGGATTTGTGCTGAAAACAGTGTTGATAAATCAGGAATGGTTCAGTCATTGCCGAGCAGTGTTGACACAGAGCCAAGGCCTTTTCTGCTCCTCATCCCACCTCACCAGAGGGCAAGCTGGGGGTGCACAAGGAGCTGGGAGGGGACACAGTCAGAATAGCTGACGCCTACTGACCCAAGGGATATTCAAGACATCAGGCTCAGCAATATAAAGCTGGAGGAAGAAGGAGGAAGAAGGAAGAAGGGAGGGTGACATTTGGAGTTACAGTGTTTCGTCTTCCCAAGTAACCATGATGGAGCTGTGCTTTTCTGGAGATGGCTGCGATGGGAAGTGGAGAATCAACCCCTTGGTTTGTTTTGCTTGCACATGCAGCTTTTGCTTTACCTATTAAACTGTCTTTATCTCAACCCACCAATTTTCTCACTTTTACCGTTCTGATTCTCTCCCCCATCCCATCAGGGTGAAAATGGGGGAGTGACTGGGTGGTGTTTAGCTGCTGGCAGGGGTTAAACCAGAACAGTGGATAGAGCAGTATTCCTGAACATGTCATGAAACTGTCTGTGATCCATGCTGTCACCTTGTAAATGCACAGCCAATTCTAAGATCCAGCTCCTGGCGGGCATCCACTGAAAGAGCTTCATTGCGATTGGGTTCTCCCAGGTGATTCATGGCGTTGCAGATGTCTGTGTCAGTAATGGAACTGAATTTAGCTCTATAAACTGTCCTTTCGCTGCTACGAGGTTTGTTCATAACAGGAAGAACAGCATCGAGAACCTAATGAAGATCAGAAGCATATTTAAGAGTATTTGAAAGATAAGGGCTTAAGACAGTTTTTCTCTCTAAAGAAATAAACTCCACAAAATATTTACTTATACAAAACTACTTTCTTAATTCAGTAAGATGTCATGCCAACACACTAACTGATAAGCAAGAGCAGTATTTGTCTATACACTCAGAAGTGTATTAGGAATTAGCAAAACTCAAGGATTTATTTATCAAATAGCAACTGCTGGAAGTGAAACACTACTCTTAGTTGAGTGCAAAAATATCCACCAGTGCAGCTGCAGCACCTTTTAGTGAATATGTATCGGTTTCTATCTGGGTTTATCCTATGTATTGCCAGAGCCCAGTTATGATACAATGGTATTTAAAGAACCTCAAACAATTACTTGATCAGATGTGCTTCTTTAACACTTTTAACATAGACTTCTGGGAATAGGATGCTAATAAAATATCTTTGCACACCAAAGTTTTATTTCTAAACCTTTCATGTACAGAGTCCAAATTCCTGCAGTAAACCTATGGTTAGAAGTGGCCTCTATGCTCAAAAGTGTCTAATTGCTTAATGAACAAAAGATAGTGGAGATGAAGTTTTATAAGGACAGCAAAATAACTACCTCAGCTGTGAAATACAGATCAATTCTCAAAGCACTGGAATGTTCTAACATTTACAAAACCGTACCTCAGATGAGCAACATCAATTAAATTGATTTATACTCTTTAACTGACATCTAAAGAATTTAAAAGCACACGAGTTTCTCCACCAAGGCCCTCCATGCCTTTAAAACTTAATCACTTAAATTTTTACTGCATATTCATAAAACAATACTGATAGACAAATATATTACGGTGTTATAAGCCTTAAAAATGGAAATCTTACTTCAAAACAGATGTTTTCTCCTTCCTTATCACAATCCAACCACAAGACAATACAATCACAGCCTCTTCCCTCCACCTGTGAGAAAAAAATAGCACAAATTTTCAGCAACTCAAAGACAGACCTATCTCCTCACTAATTGTATACTTTTTGTTTATACTTTAAATGTAGTAGAGATCATTTACTTGGTGCAAAAACGATTGCAAGAATATAGCAGAAGTGACGAGTCTGCAGGTATTTAAACAGTGGTTGAAGAGAGAAGCAAGCTGTGCTTCATGGGATCAGAAGTCTGCCTATGGGATGCTCTTCTTCAGAACCCAAAAAATTCAGCGTAGCTCTACAGCAGTGGAACTCTCCTGAAACTGCCGCAGCTGGTGCATGCAGTCCTGAGCACAGTCCCTTCCCTTTTCTGTGCCTTAATTTCCACATCATTATAAACAAACAAATAAGAGAAACACTTTCCTAGTTCGTAAAGATGCCAGAAAGTCTAAATTTATCTGACAGAAATTAGTTTTACACCACATACATTTGTCTTTCAGAAAGAATATTATTTTGTAGAATAAACCAAGCTACCACTTTCCTCTCAGAGGGGTGCATGTGAAGAATGAACAAGAACCAACACAGCCTTATAGAAGGTATTTGCAAGCTAAGCCTTGCACTTGCTGTTAAGAAGCAAAACATGCATCCAGTGCTTTGAGAAGCAGGATATCAGAAGTTGAAAAACCTCAGAGGGCAATGGCAAGAGTGAATTCAACAAAGATGTCAGACAGTGTGAGAATGAGTAAAATTAATAAAACAGATCTGACCATGACGAAAAGCTGCTTTCTCATGGCAGGATGTAGGAACAGACTCATTTCTTTCTGATGCTAGAAATCTAGTATATTGTACAGCATACTGCCAAACACTGCCCACTTTTGGGAAGCAGGTGAATAACCTACTAAATCCAACATTCAGCAATCTGCAGCACGAGAAGCACTACATTCAGACAGCCTGTCTGCCTCAGCAGGAGGAAGATATGTAAAAAATGTTTCTTTAAAACATCTGTTTTAAATAAACATTGGAGGGTAATGCCAGAGGACTCTCGTTTAGGAGGCATTACCTGTCTCTCCTGTTAGATGGCATTATTCTCCAACAGAAAACTATCTGTTGTGAAGACAGACTCAATTTTTCACTCTAGAACAGAGCAAACTGACCCAGGGCTGGAAGAGGGTTATAATCCTGGTTCTTACATAAAGCTAGCTAACTTGTAAGAATTGTTTTTGGAAAGCAAGGCAAACTCATAATTTCAAAATTACTAATAATTATTATTGGTTTCCAGAACCACAAAAGAATTTCCCTTCTTTTTCTTGATAGGGTAAAAATTGATGACATTTCTTTGTATCTAGAGGAAGAAAAAGAACAATGAATCCTTGAAGACAGACAAGAGGTAACAGACAAAATGTACAAGATGTATCCTCTTAGGACAAGAGATAACGGCCTCAAACTGCGCCAGGGGAGGTTTATATTGGATATCAGGAAAAACTTATTCACTGAGAGGGTGATCAAGCATTGGAACAGGCTGCCCAAGGCAATGGTGGGATCACCGTCCCTGGAAGTGTTCAAAAACCATGTAGATAAGGCCCTTTTAGTGACATCGTGTAGTGGTGCACGGGACAGTCCTTGATGATCATAAAGGTCTTCTCTAACCTATTTGATTCTATGATTCTATGAAATATGCTCCAGATTACATAAGGAAAAAAAATGCCAAGACAAGTTTACTGTCAAACACTACAGCTAAGAAAGAATACCTGTAAAAATTTCACCATGGTCAGTTTGGGATTAGCTTCTTTCTTTTCTGTGGGAGCTTTGCTAAAAAGTTCTGCTGGATCCACTTTGTCCCAGCTGTTATATTTTCCTGAAAAGCAAAAGTATTTGAAGCAGAGCTCTAAATATATATTAAAAAGCAACAACACAACAAACAAACAACAAATAACATTACCTTGCAAAACACTTGGCTTTCAAAAATTGTACTGGAAATTTCTCTACCCTAACAACCCTTGCTCTATTTTCTACCAATGACCCCCTTAGATTTCTATTGAATTGGAACTATAATTTTAAAATGTGACATACAAAGAGGGGGTGAAAAAAAGAAGGAATATTACATGCCTTTCAGAAATGAGCTATTAAAACACCTTCTTTTGTACAACCAGCTGATCAGGCCAAAAGAAGCGAGCTATTTTTCCCTATCTCCACAGTCCATGCATAATGTGCACACTGCAGTCTGTTTTACTGTTCACTACTTTTATAGCCCATTATGTCTCAGCCATAAAGCACCTGTGTCACTTTCTCCTATCAATGCATTTGTTCATTTCCATTTCTCTGAAGTAACCCTTAGTAATATTGCTTAGCAATTAGACAGAACCATACCTCCTCAAAGCAATGTGCAAATAACTTAAATTCAGTCCTCACAAAACTTGTGAGATAATCCTCAGTAGAGGAAATAGAGTAGTCACATGACCAGCCAACATTTCAAAGCAAGTTAGTGACAGGATTCTTTGTACATAAACCTTACCAGATCTCCATTTTGTAGTAATATACTACAATGCTTCAAAGAATATCCTTTTAGATTCTGCATTCTTTAATCATCATGCATCTGAAGTACTACAACATTTACCCAGGTAAGCAAATTGAGCCTCATCTCCCCTCATGTTCCAGGGGCGGAATTCAGACACAGAAAAGACATGTTGCAGGACCTAGAAGTCAGCCAGAAAACTAAAACCAAACATCAAGGCCTGCTGACCAGTCTTCTCATTCTCAATTTCTCTGTTTTTGTCATCCTCCTCATCTTTCTACTTTACTGAAAATTCTTCCTGAATCATTTCCACAATCAGTATTTTCCTATTACAAGTCCCTGACAGCTCTACAACCGTATCACTTAACAAGTCTTATGAACAAATACCTATGAAATCCAGAGTCATGACGTGACCACAAACAGATGTCATCTTGAAATGGGCACTCTGTCCTACAAATGATCCAGTATATTCATGCACAGAGCATGCACCATTCAGCCCCTTGCGAGAGGACATGTTTCCTGTGAAAATAACACCACAAACATCAACAAGATTAAAAAAATCAAACTATAGACACGTTATTTCCTAAGAAATTACATCCCCCCCCTTAGGCCTCATAGCTAGGATCTTCCTCATCACAAAATTCTACTCATTGATAAAGTTTTTACTTCAGTTAATTATTACTTTAGAAAGCATACTTCATTTTCATTTTAAACTATTCATTATCTCCTCCACCCTTCCCTTACCACCAGGAAATCCTTATAGAAATATACCAAGTTCTCTACACCAGTACAGTTATAATCAACTCATTCTAATTTTTATAAAATGTTATAAAACTGTTTATCAAATATTTACTATAGCTTCAAAAATCTCTGAACAGCAACTTGTGGCTTGACTGGTGTTTCCTACAAACCTTATACACTAACACATGCTACAGTTACATAAAACATCAAACCCAGCCTCCTTTATTCTTGAACTGAACAGGCATCAGCATGTGAACAGCATGTGAAGGGCAATTGAGCTCTTTCACAAACTGCACCCTGTCCCTCCCAGGTACCAAGTATCTGACCAGGTGTTTCTCAACCTCACTTCACCTACAGCAAAATCTGGTAACCTTCGGCCATGCAGTCTGCCTGTAGGCAACCAAGGGGTATCTCCTCGGCGGGACTGTGCGCTCCACTCTGCCACTGGCACAAGGCCTGACCCCGCGGGCTTTCCTTCCTACCTCTCGAGAGGATCTTGGCGATGGACTGCGCCAGAGAAGGCTTCTCTGCCACCATCAGAACAGTCTTCATTTTCAGCTCAGACACAAAATGCGCGGCGCTTAACGGTGCAGGGAGGTGTTAGTGCCGACCGCGGCTCGCAGCTCACTACCGAGAGCCAGTCCCCAGCCTGAACAGAGCACAGAACAGGTTTACCGCAAACACACTGCCAGGGAGGCTAACGCGGAAGCAATGAGACTTCGCCCTCCCCTCGGAGCTCCGCAGCCCCCGCTGATCGGACCATGAGAAGCCCACCGGGCAGAGCGGCGGAACCGCCTCAGCCTGAGGTGCCCCGCCCGCCCGCGCTGTCCCGTCCCGGTGCTCAGTGCGGGGTGAGGGAGCCGCCCGGCGCGCTGAGGGGAGGCCGGGAGCAGCCCCGCTCCGGCTCCGGCCCCAGACCGCTCCACACCTCAGCAGGCAGCCATGGCCCGCTTGCACTGCCGGGTCACGGAAGCGGAAGGCGCGGCGAACACACATTCCCTTGCAGCCTCTTGCTCAGCACCCCCTGGCGGCCGGGAGGAGCGGCGGGAGTGCGTCCGTCCGGCTGGCCGGTTTATTGCAGGGACTTGAACAGAGCCAAGGCTCGCAGCAGGATCGGGGGGCAGATGTGGAACCGAAAGCAGGAACACCAGGAATGCGCACCGCCACCGCTCCCTTCCCAAAGCCCACGCACAGCGCTCTGTCACCGGCAGCACCAGGCCTGTTTCACAGCCGCTGCCTCCCATCACACTGGCTGTGCATGGATTCCTCCCCTCACTTTGAATTTATCTGCAAAGATGTACACAAAACAGATGCCAAGCTTCTCTAAAAGGGTCCATGCACATGAATCATACCTGCTTTATTCAAGCAGCTGAAGCCAATGCACCTGTGCACAGTCCGTGATTATGTTTCTAGTTTCCATAGGCTAAAAACGCCACAGATAGTCGCTGCCACTAACAGCATCTATTTCAGTGCAGAGAAATTTGTTCTGTGAGCATTAGGAGCACCCAGTTCCCCTGCACCTAGATGAGGTAATGGAAATAACATTGATTTTGTAACGATTCTTGGGAAAAAATGCGTTTGTTTTTTTTTTTTTTTTTGCACATTACGTTTTAGAGGAATGATGGTTTCTTACTCAGACAGCAAAGGAATAAAGGGAAAGGAGAGAGGGAGGGAAGGCCCAGGCAGCAGCACTGCCCTTCCTGGCCCACATTTCCCAGGAGGGGGCAAGGGCTGCGGCAGCTGCTGCTCCAGGGCGCTGAGCCCTGCCAAGGAGGTTTTGTCAGGACTGCAGCAGCTCCAACCTCTGCTGCAGCCTTCAGCTCCTCCACGTGTCCCAAAACCTTCCTGTCAAGGTAAGTGCTACAGAGGGAAACCCCAAGTAGATGAGCTTTATAAACCTCTGGTGGAGGAGCTCGGCTGTCTGTTCTTACCCCTGTGGCACGCATCAGTCATAGCCAATGTTTATAGCCCCTTTCCAAAAGGCACTCTGTGCCATACAAACCCAAGGGGGAGAGCCTGGAAAGCAGCCGGGATGAGGATGTGCATCAACTTCCCGCTGTCTGGAATAAAAAGACACTAATTCACCTTCAGTTAGATGAGCAGACAATTAATAGATACCCAGTTACTAGTGAAAGAAAAATCAAAACAAACCCAGGCAATACTGAAGTTAGAACTTACTAAAACAAATGTGTTCTGCTGTTTCAGTGCCTAGTTCCCTTTGACATCTGGGGAACATCTGGAACAATCAGGATGCAAGTTAAAACCACGTCTTCAGATATGTCAGATACATATTTTTCAATTTCCTCTAGCAAAAGCCCTCTATGAAACCCAACCTTTCCTTTCTTTTCTTGTTGAACTCCCAATGCAACATGCAAATTCAGATGTGTACTTACCTGTGGAAGCACAGCTGGGTCTCTCCAACCTGCAGCTGCGGGACTCTGGACACTTCAAGCCTCTGTGTATCCCTGCGTTGGCACAGACACACGTGTCTCCTGTTTGCTGGGCCACACAAGGATTTGCCCAACCCGAAGGACTCCCTTCTCACCGGACAGCCTGCATACACCAGCTCTGCTTGGCCTCACCACGGAGCACGCTGGCACAACAGTGGCTTTGAGCCGTTTTGGGAAGCTTTTCGCAGGGTGCAAAGCCTCATCCCGTTTGTAACCCTCAGTCCCGGCGCTGCCGGTGGGACCCCAGCGCCCATCCCAGCTGTGCATAACGGAGGCTTCGTGCTGCGGGGATGTCCGCAGCCAGCGCGTACCGCCAGGGGGCGCTGCCGCAGCGGGACCCGCTGCTGGAGCTGCCGGCGCAGGAGGCAGCGCTGTGGGACCGCAGCCCTCCGCGGCCGCTCCGCACATCGCGCTCCCTGTGTTACTGCTGCGGCAGCTGCGGCCGCCCTGGCTTCAGGAGCGTTTCTCACCCTACTGGAAGGGCTCCAGAACTCGCCGTGCCAGCCCTGCGGCGCGGGAAGATCTTCATTCCCACAGGGAGAAGTCTGCCGAGACACCAGGTACCCACAGCGCTGGGGCAGGCTGCGTCCCGACCACTGACACCCCCGTCCTTTCCTTTCTTCAGCTCCGGCTGGTGTTCCTTCTCTTTTCTTCTGAAGAGCTGATAGCCATAAACCCAGCTCTCCAGCTGTATGAGCAGGGCAGGACAGTAACAGCCCAAAGCAAGCAGCCTCTCCTATGGTTTTCTCAGAGAAAACCAAGTTTGTTTCTAGATTTAAATCACTAGCTAGGATTTGGATTACATTGACTTGATAAGCATCTCAAATCAAGCTACAGCTCTGGGTAAGCACTCCACATGCAGAGGACACTTCAGCCTCACTGGTCCTGCTGCATGTAGAACCCCAAGTTTTTCGACACTCAGGTTATCCTAGGGGATGGCTATTTAAGTAGCTAAAGCCCTCACTATAAATGAGACTTCCACATCTCACTTCACCACCAGAAGAGCTTGTGCAGGTGTTAGAGCCTTGGACCTCCTTGTTCTACTGCTGACTTAATGATCCAGTTTGGTAACTAACACCCTGATGCCTCCTCTCACCTCCAGGACTCAAGCAGCAACTTCCCTCTTCAAGAATTTTACAGACCTGGATGTGCAAAGCCCATTTTAAGAGCAAGATAGAAAAAGCTATAGAAATACAAACTATTGCAGGAAGCATGATCATTCCTGTTTCACTTCCCTGGGCTCATTCTTGACCTTAGAGTAACTTCTCCCTGTTTGTTTCCAAACACACTTGAAAAGATTGCCATGAAATTAATAAGTATTGACAGGAGAGCTGGGCAGGCCGAAACACATCTGGAAGGATGCCACAGGCATTAGAAATTATGAAAATGCAGGTTAAATTATTAAAATAGTGTTTTGGTTTTTTTTGTTTTTTTTTTTTTTTCTATTAAAGCTAAATAAGAACTATGAGGCCACAAAAATGTGCCTGAAATCTTGACTACAAATCT
This sequence comes from Melopsittacus undulatus, assembly GCF_012275295.1. NCBI lineage: Eukaryota > Metazoa > Chordata > Aves > Psittaciformes > Psittaculidae > Melopsittacus > Melopsittacus undulatus. The sequence continues at coordinate 14,170,185 of NC_047538.1, read as the reverse complement.
GGGCTCCAGACACTTCAGTGCTGGGAAGGAGACGGAGCCTACCATGTACAGAGCAACAACAGTGCTTGAAGTGTTTTATGCTGGAGTGAAAGTTATGCTTACAAGAAATTAAAAAAAAACTGTTAATAATAGAAGAGAGAAGAGGGTGAATGCTGGTGAAACATGATATTATCAGTTTCTGGGACACACACGACACATGATGTATCACTGCATCTGGACTCTGTTTTCCCCATAAGTAGTAGCCTTTCGTTCAAAGGAAAATGCTAAAGTTCACAGATAACCAAAGGTCTGTGCTAGCAAACATCCAGGCTTCATTCCCATACACATCCAATGTATCATCTGTGTGAATGGGAATTGATTCACAGATCCATCTCAGATGGAATGAATGAAACCAAACATATGCTTTTGTTCAGGTTTGATTTTGCACCAACCTCTGTATAATCCAGCCCAGTTTTCCAGTTTTGGTATTGACAATAATTCATAATCCAGGTAGGATAACACAATGCCTCTCCAAATGTAGTCTACAGTAAGAGAAAAAAGAAGGCAGAAAGAAGCCAAAAGGCAGCATGGTGAGGACAGTTTGAAACTCATGTCTCCATGTGTATGTAATTGTACTGCAGGGCATTGAGCATGGCTGGAGGAGGCACAGATCTCAGCTGCTTTCTTGGGGTTACCTGCGAATTGCAAGTAGCTGAGACCTGGGTATTGCAGCCCACATAGGAGCCTATCTGTGTAGAAAGATCTGCATAAGCTGCAATCTGACCACTTTGGTACAGACATGCCCTGAGATCACCTGCCATCAGCAGACTCAACATGCTTCACTACTGGGGAGAGTTTCTTTTCCCAGGGGAAGCAACGCTGCCTTCATGTCAGGTGTCAAGGAAGCCTCTGGCACAGGGACATTGATGTGCAGATTGCCCAAGAGCTGAGCTAGCTCCCAAATACCTGTGCAGCATTTCCCAGCTGTGGGCAAGCTTCACCTGAGAAAACTGGCTTTGTTCTGCCCTGCACTTTGGAGCTTCTCATATCCTACCCTACAGACCAGCTAATGCTGACCACCTTCCCTTACACTGGGCCAGGCAGGGCTAGCACTGAGATCAGGCTAATAACTGACCAACTGAGCTAGATCAGATAGAGCTGTTCAGGTCTGCTCCATGTCCCCCCACCCATATACCACTGTAGTGCCAGCTATAATACTGCAACATGGAGACACTCAATTTGACCTGTCAGAAACCCAGCGCTTGTCTAGCAGAATGGACTGAGATGTGCCCTGGCCATGCCTTGCCTGTACTGGGTATCAATTATATTTGCAGTTCTTAAGCTCTTGTTCCAATGAGACAAATCTAGGTAACAAAATCACATGTCATAAACAAGCCCAGTGCAAAAAAGTAATACCTGGAGGTGATGAAATACATAATTTGTATTTCATACACATACAGGGAGGTTTAGACAGCCTTGGAATGTTACTGTATACCTATTATTCAATTTTCTGCTTTCTAAATGTTTGAATTGTATAAATTAGGGGTAAATTCTTGGCTGTCCCTTTGCAGAAATCTCAGCTGGTTTTTGAACTAGAGCTTTTTATTGGGGTTGGAACTTAGAATTTCTGCTTTAAATTGGGTTGACTCCTCAGTGCTGATAGCACTCTGCCAGCTGAGCCCATGTGGAACCAGCCAAAAACTCCTCTCTGCCTGACCCAAGTTTCACATCTCACTCCATCCATGATGGGGCAGAATTCAGGACCTTGGAAGTTTTATTGTGTTTTTGTATGTTCTATCCTTCTTATTGCAACCACATTTTCTCACGGCCTCTCTCTTTCTCTATCACACATCTCTGAAGTTAAAATGATCCAAACAACTGTAGCTGCACTGCTGTTTCTTTGGAAAGAGCCACTCATCTCCCCTCAAATCTAAGACTTTGCTGAGGTTGAAACAGCTGTGAAAAAAAAAATAAGAGCAAGCTTTGGAAAATAAGGAAAAACCAACCAAACAGACCACACACCAGCCAAAAACCTGACAAACGAAGATCCCTCATTACCAGAAACCTCTCACAATGCAGTTCACAATGACAGTGTTGTAATTATACCTATATGAGAGGCTCATATAGCCTCTCTTCTCTGCTGGCTGTCTCTACCACCTAGCCTAGTCCCAAACTTTGTGAGTGTTGGGGTTGCTGTTTCACTGGTTGTGACCCTGGCCTTTGAGCTGTGAGTTAATTTTGCATTATACATTTTGAGCTAACAGCCACGCTTGTGCTGAAGTCCAAATTTGCCTTGCATCCTACTGTTTGGAAGTTGCTTTGGGTCTGGATCTGTGCCATAGCTCCCTCGCCACCAGCTCCAGGCACATGCAGAGTTCAGGGTAAAGAGCCCTTCTACCCAACTGACCCAATTACTTATTATAAAACCTTTTACCTCTCTCCTACATGATACCAGCACTTCCCTTTCTTTTTACATTTAGAAGTAAAACCAAAACGAGCAGGGTAGAAATGTGGTAGAAAGGAAGGAGTCTGGCATTTAGCGTTAGCTACTGACTCTCCTGCTTTGCAGCTCTAAACAGCACAATGTAGTCTACACTGGTAGAGTGGCTTCAGAATACTACCAGATGCAGCCTGCAGAGCTCAGCATCCTCCTCCTGAAGTGTTAACTGCAATATACACTGAGAAGGAGTCCCCAGATTTTGGTTCCTTCTGTAAAGCTCACATTAGTGCCTGCTCAGTCTCCCCACCTGCCCTGGGCTCTCTGCATGTTTCTGCCTGGTCCCAAGGCAGGTCCATTATTCCTGTGTCTTTTCTGCCCACTTCACACCACTTGTGAGCAACTGCAGCACAGAAAAACATCCAAATGGGAAGATCTCTCTAGCATAAACTGCTGAGGGTTTGATTAACAGGATTGCTGCATTGTATCTCTCACTCGTGGAAGAGTTGGCACCTTTGTGAAACACATCCTATTGGGGCTATTTTACTACAACAATGAAAAACTCTTTACCTGTGTTTTCCTCTACAGCTGTGGCTAAGTAAATCCACCTGGATTGTAAAGGCTGTACAACCTCCATTCAGACTACCTTCAATGAGTTTGTTAGCCCATAAATAACGTCAATCAGCTGCTGGTTTTGAAGTAGGGAAGTAACTTGACAGATTCTTTCAAAGGAGAATTAGGTTCCTGATTATCTGTGACCTTGCGTGTTTCAGAATCATTACAGCCATTAAAGGACATCGCTTGTCTTTACTTTGACTGCTCCTGCTTCCTTTGCATTCTCCGACATTTTTCCTATTGATTTTCAAGGAAACTGATGGGGTCACACTGTGGCCCTCAGTGAACATGAATCCTCGGTACCTCCAGCAGCTCATGATCAGAGAGTGGAATGAAAAGCCATATATTGCAGGACCGGTTAAGCTCTGAGCCCTGCACTGCTTCCTGGAAGACTGGGGCAGGAGAGATGTCCATTCTGCATTGGGGTGGGCTTGCCAGGATAGCGCTCTGGGAAGCTGCTGGGACAATTCATCCTTCCTGGGGCTCTTCCTATTGAGCTGCAGTGAAACCAGTGCCCTGCAAAAGCGACAGGCACACAGCCCATATTGCCATGGATTTCCCAATTGTCTGCTGCAGGCACTTGGCAGGAGTGAAGCTGGAGCTCATGCAACAAAACCTCAACAGAGCAGAAAGCTTTGCCTGGTGACAGGGTGGTGTGACTGGTCCTGAGAGTTTTGAAACTGCAAAGGTGATAGCTCTGGAGGTATTTTAACACACAGCCTGCTGCCATCACTGTGTCACCTGAAGTAGATGGGAGGATGGAGGAGGCAGTAGCAATGTGGTATTCTACACATATATTTACTAGGAGCTCAATTTGAAATCAAAGAACACTCACTGCTGAGAACATTTCCATGGGAGGTGCCTGAGGTAATTTTTCCATAGCTTTCAGAATAACTCAATATCTCTGCAGAATTGTGTGGAAAATAATGTGTCCAAGACACATTTTTGAGTCTCCATGGGTGGAATGATGGAAGGGGTTAACTGGGCAAGAGGAGCTGAATTCTGGAGACATTTTCAGATACCTGGGGTACCTTCGGCTCCACAATGTTGACCTCTGACTCTTGAAGTTTATCAGCACGTTCACTAATCAGGGGTGTTTAATGGAACAGCCACACAGATTCCTGGCATTCTTGAAACGTTATGACCCTGTCAGTTGTATGAAGACTAAAAGTCTCTTGCTTTTGAACTCACTAGAGTTTGCACTGTCTTAGAAGCCTTTGATAAATACTTGCTGGATTTCTTACCTAGCTGCTCTAATTTGCCCAAGGTCATCATTCCAGGAAAAAGGTTTTATTTTCTGGGCATTCATCACTTAAATGGATCAAATAGATGTTTTCTCAAATTGTGAAGTGGAAAAAAGCATTATGTGCCATGTTTAGGAAAGCTAGCAGATAAAAGATTTATTTTCATGTTACACATGGGGTTTTTGTGTTCACTGTCAGTTTCTAAAGACTGGTAAAAAGCAAATGTCAAATACGTTTTTCCACAAAAAAAAACAACCCAGCATCACTTACATACGTCTCATGCAAGTACCCAAAGGTTTTATCATCAGAGTCCATGTGTGTGCTCTTCCTTCACAGTTCACACTGGAGGGTTTAAACACAAAGGGCTGGATTCAATTACAATCAGAGATCCAAACCGTGTTCAGAATAAAATGGACCCAAATTCAAAGACGTTGAATCCTCCATGAATTTAAGAATTAAACTAGAATTCATCAGTTACTTTGAGCACTTCAAAATGTGCTTCAAAAGTCCAGGATACAAACATAGTACACCAATGTAAAATAGCTTGAACTGTGAGCAAGAAATACTTTTGTTGAATTTCTTGTGAAGAAGCTCCATACAGAGCAAGCCTTGCTGGCACAGATAAGACTGGATAACTCATCAGTTTAAGAAAGCCTTGTAATCAGGGTACTGGCAACAGGCAAAGGAAAGAGGCTGGAAATAGCAAGAGTTAACAGGTGACTTGATATGGATGGCTCTCTGCTACAAAGCTTTTAAAAGCAAACAGTTCACATAATTTATGAATGGTTTCATAGGAAGGCTTGCATTTATCCCAAGAGGCTGTGCCTCGGCATAGCAGACCTCCCAGGAGACTTTTCAGGTGATTATGCCTTTATCAACCTCATTTTATTACTCCTGGCTCTATTCTTCTGCTGTTTCTCATCATATCTCTTGATATTTTTAAGCTCATCACCTACTGGCAGCTTGTCGTTAGATTCCATTGTTCAGAGGAGCTACACACCCTTATTTTGAAATGGACAACAGCAAGAACCTGACCCTTCACAGGGCAGGGGAAACACATAGAAAAAGAACTGAGGAGGTCAGATTCTGTACACGGTAGGAGCTGAGATGCTGCTGTCAAGCTGAGCATTCAGTAACATATCTCACTTGCAGGCTAACATAATGCTCACCCATTGCTCCACATGCACCGTCCTCCACCTCTAGGCTTTCACCTGATGTTGTGAGGAGTTAAGGAATGGGGGCACACAGTGAACAAGATCATTTCCCCCTGCACTTAACATCAACCATCTCACATGTGGTGCAACACAGCTACCTTGTGTTTCCTGCTGACTCTCCTTACATGGGCTCAGAACCTAGGAGGAATTTCACAGTAATCCTTGGGATGTCTTATTCTCCTCATTGCCTCTCCTGACCTACCAAGTGCAGGGCAGGATGGGAGTGATCTTCATATCTGGGTCAGATCTTAATCTTTTTCTCCTTTACTCCAGAATCACTCCCTCCTAGTTCCTCTCGGCTCTTTTTCAGGTTTGCCTTTCAACTGCTGCTTGAACACTTGTCTGTCATTCCCTCCTTCTGCCCTCTTCAGCCCTAGGCAGAATCATTTGTACTGAGCAGGGTGGCACTTCATTTTCTGTCTCACCCTTTTTCACCCCATCTTTCATACCCCCCCATCTGACTGATGCAATACAAGGAGACATTTAAAACCACAGAAATTGTGCAAAACACATTATTTTTTCCTCTTTACCTAATGGCAGAGCAGAAACCAGCTGGGGAGCCACTGATGTAAAACTCACTTTACCACTGAGACACACTTGTCTGTCTCCAGCCCCATGTTCCACTTGTCAATGAGGCCATGGAGCAGGTGCCATCTCTTTATCTTCAGTCCAGCAACTGTTTCACCCAGCATAGAAAGGCATAGAGGGAGCTGGGCCAAAGAGCCTGTTGACTTTCACTCCATAAAGTCCTGATGTTGGGCATACCCTGGCTGCCTGACCCCTCACCCTGCTCTGAACTGTATTACCATGAGCACAATGTTCACAGTTGCCCTTTCAAGGAGACTTGGTCCTGTTTTGGCTCACAGCCACTCTGGGACTTGCCCCACACCTTATATGCAAAGACTTGGGCAAACCTTGCAGCCTTGATTTTTAACTTGGGTAAGTGGCAGACTGATGCAGAGACTGTTGCTAATATAACTCTTGCACACAGCACATAGGCTTTGAGTAGAGCAAGCTACAATCCCCATGTAACAGGTATCAAAATAAAACTAAAAACAAATTACCACAATACAGGAAATTGCAGAGCAGTAGCAACCACAGGAGGAAAGCAGAACACCACCACAAAGGCCAGGCAGAGACATGGCTCTTCCTGACCCCTCTCCTCTCAGAGGGAGGAAAACTTGCCTCCCTCACTCAGCCAGGGGCCCAGCCTGCAATTAGTCACCCATTTTGGATGACCACAGATACATTCATTTAGCCAACTAGCTAGAAGTAAAGCTTTTGAAAGGAGTATCAAAAAAATCATGGGAGCCCCATGTGTAAGAGCAGGCAGCATGACATGAAACCTCAGTGCAGGCCAGCTGTGATCTGCGTTAAACCACTGAGGCTCTGGCACTTGAGAAATGCCAGTGAGAAAGGTTTGAGATGGTTGGTAAGTTGTACAAGAACTGCTGCGATGAACTTCCTCTTCTATCTACCCCTTTCAGGGAAGAAGGGGCTTGGAAGGGCAATCCCAACTGCTTTTCTTCCCCTCTTCTTCCATTTGCTTGTGAACTCTGATTCAAAACATGCAGCAGAGCCAGGCTGTGGGCATATATCCTCTTCCAACTGCCAGTGTTTCAACTAAGAGGTATGTCTCCTGGTTTGCACTCATTTCTCATCTTCACAGCCTTCTCCTGACTCTTAGAGATTATTGCTATTTGAGAGCTGAGCGTCTTGTGTGGCATGCAAGAGAAGATGAGTTAGTTAAAGCAGTAAAGCAAACTGGACTGACCTGGCCCTTCTAATTCAGACTATGCCACAAGGGGAGGAATCGACTCCAGCAAAGGGAAGGATAGCAAATAAATCAGAGCTGGGGAAGGCTGGAAGAGTAATCAGGCTGGGGATGAATCTACAGATGCAACAGCTAACAGTCCTGGCTGCCAGACTCAGATTCTTCCATCAACAGAGACAAGTAGGTCCCATATTTTGACCACATACTTACTTGCTGTTGCAGTTTCTTTGGGGTGTGTGTGCAGGGATGTGCCAGTGCTGAACAGCAGGCTGGCTACTAAGCAGCTTGGATCTCAGCCCATCACTTAAGAAATGCATGTCAGGGCAGAAAACTGGCATCTAACCCCATCTCATCCCTCTCAGCTTGCACTCTTAAGACTGAGTCCTGCTCTCCTGGTAGCATCTGTACATTCAGTGCTCAGTAATGCTAGGAAAGTATGGAGTTTTACTCCTTTACATTTGTTCTTTCCTCCCCTGTTCGTTTTAAGGAAGGGTCAAGAAAGCAAACTCTAGAAAGTGTTTGAAACCTGCCAGTCCCTTGGAGGCTGAAACATTTTCCACTCACATGAGTGTTACTGATTTAAGACTATAGGGCAAATTGCTCATTTATGGCACAGCTAGTGAAATGTTAATGTGTCCGTACCCCTGCTAAGGCTGCAGGATACTTTGGCTACTGGTGAAAGTTTAATCATCCAAGCTTATGTGAACAATTTAGCTGGAGTGAACAGTTGGTTTCATGCTTCACTTACTGAAATTCTCTGAGCTGCAGTTTGCTGTGTACTCTACGTGGCTTGCTCTCCACAAGATATTGTTTCTTGTGTGCACTTGATTCTTGTGTGCACCATTAAATTGGAGCAATGAGAGACTTTCAGGTAGACAAAGCCATAGCTGGGAACTCCAGTCACTGCCCCAGCAGCTGGCACTCAAGGCAAGCACCACAATCTCTGTGGGTTCCCAGCAAAGGGGAGAATCAGCCACAGGATGAGTGGTTGGGTTCAACTGCCTTGTGAAGGCAGAGGCTGCTTCCAGAGCTCCTCTGCTCCAGCACCTGCAGAGTTCTCCCTCTTTTGCTCCTTGGATGAGAAGTTATTTTTGGCTGTGGTTTCCTATATTAAATATTAGCTCTAGGCTTTCCCCTATGTACTGTGTAATCCTGTTCTGTGTGGGTTTTATATATTGTTCTTTTGACATTATCACTATTGCATATTAATAAATTAAACTTTCAATTCATGTTACTCTCTTGGGCCAATGTATATTGCTAGGGGGTGAAAAGAAGGGATTAAACTGGCTTAAGGTGTTCTGCTCTTGTACCATGTTACAGCAGATGCATAAGAAGGATCATGGAGTTTTCTTGGCTCTGAATTGTTATATTAATAGCAGAATTGTGGGGTCATAATTTTTATTACACTATTTTACTAAGCTGTTGATGCAGACACATTTTACACCTATGGGGAAATATAATTATGCTGGAATTGTAACATTGGATGTTCTTAGCAGAATATCACAAGGTTTTAGCAAGCCTAGGAAAGAGTCAAAATTCAAGTGGGGGGAGTGAAGATTCAAGATAGAGAATGAAGCATGAAGACAACCTGAATGTCTCTAAGTTTGGGCTTTTTGTTACTGATCAGCATAGCAATTGGGGAGCTGGTGGCAGAGACCGAACTCTTCAATAGGAGCATATGTAGGTGTGTGATGTGATGCTGCATACAGTCAACAAGCTCCAATAATAAAAATGCACTGGAGAAAATCCTCCTAGTAGGATACCGCTTATACTGGGGCTTCAAGACACATGTCATATCTCTGGTTTACCAAATGCAGTGTCAAGCTGTGGAAAGGCAAAACCCCAACAGATCAGATGTTCCTGATAATACATACAGTGACTAAAATATGTACAGTGCAATATGTAGACAAATATGACTTATTTTCAATAAATGCTTATTTTAGTAAATTATTATTTTTAGTAGATATAACTCATTTTTACTATAACTATTGCTATTATTTTATATACTGTAGCACTACAGAATGTAAAAGTCTCTTTACAAACATCTAAGGAAGTCACTTCATTGCTCTAAAAATCTCAACAAGAACAAAAAACTATTGCCTTAACTCTTTCATTTTGTGATTTAGCACTTGCCATCACGCAACAGGTGAGAGACAGGCTCTTTCTACACAGAACTTCGCATTTTTGTTGCAATTGGTTACTCCTGGGTTATGATTCCTGCTTGAAACCCTGTCAAATGTATCTTAATTTGTTAACAGTTTTGCTCCATTAGGCTGACTCTGCTAAAAGGCTATAAAAAGTAATAGTCCATTTGTGAGTTTACTGCTATTAGATACAAGTGTTAATTCATGCACAAAAAACTATATAGATATATAGTTTCAGCCAGTAATGAAGTAGAAGAGATTACATAGTGGGTGAGGAAATGATTCCCATTGTATATTTGGTGCATATTGATTTGTAAACAGTCACTTGTCTGCCTTAAGAAAAAAGTGGTAACTTCTTGGGTTTAATCACACTCTGTCAGTTCTAATTGCTTTACAAACAACATCCCAGGGTGGGTAATTGGGCCCTGCAGCTTCTCCATCATAACAGTGTGACTACTCAGGAGAGGAAAACAAATCCTCACACACTCCAAAAGCTAAAGCAAAGAAAGTGATGGAAAGGGACCCTTCTAATTTCAGTGCAAGGTAACACTTACATGTTAATGCTTCATTAACCAAGTAAGAACAGGGATCTTCCCAATGAGCTCCTTGCCTGAGGATGTGTAGACAAAACTATTGCATTTGAGAAAGCACACTCAAGCCTACCACCTGCTTTCACACCCATGCAAAGGAAGATGAGCTCGTTGCCACCTTTCACTGTCCTGTTTTTCAGTGCTCTTCCTTTCCTGAGGACATACAGAGAGGAAAATGAAGCCTGGAAGATGCTGGGCAGTAATGTTTCCTGCAGAAGTGCCTGTTGCCTCCTCAAGCACTGATACAGCATCCCTGCCTGGCACTGCCTGCCAGCACGGAGCAGAGCCTAGACAAGAGCCACCAAAGTGCCTCTGCAGCAGCCAAATATTAAGGGCTTGGGGCTGGGTTTTTCTACCAGCAAGAACAAAATCCTGCAAAACTAAAATTCATCAAGAATACCAGTGGAAATCAATGTTCCCTGATCTTGTACAGCAAAGCACTGTAGTTTCTAAGGTGATTCCTAATCAAATCCCTTTTTGGGAGACCACAGAATGAGGAAAGCCTGACAGCTCAGCATCCCACTGCTGCAGCCAGAGAATTGCTTAAACACACTGCAAAACTTCACCAAGGAAAAGCCCCAATCCAGAAAAGTGCATGCTACTTGTAACTTCACTTGTACGTACAAGCCATACCTCTGGAGAAGCATTTTCTGGCTTTTTGGGTACCACTCTGCCAACAATGTAACACCAAGAATATTTTGCCTGGTTTAAATAGGAAAAATAAGGATGGCTGTGAGGATAAGATGAATACAAAAATAAATTATCATACTTACAGCAAGGCTCAAGTGAGACCACATGGAATGAGACAACAGGGAAGCCAATCAAACAAAAACATTAGGAAAAGCCAGGTCTTACTCGGTGGAACAAGATCCTCAAAACCTGAGGATGTTTACAAAGCAGTGCCAGTTCCCGTGGGATACCAAGGACTAAAAACCCACCAGAATTTGTTATCCTGGGTTTAAAAACAATTAGTTTTTAAAAAGTAACAATGTTCACAATTCTTTTCTTTTTAAGAAGAGGCAGCTCCCTGGACAAAAGTCTCCAGAAGAATTAAAAAGCAGGTTACAACTATGGGTGCCAAGAAAACAAAAATAGAGCAATGTGTATGCAAGAACCTCGTGCTGCATCCCAGAGAGCAGAAAAAGCCCAAGGGAGCTTAGCATTGCTTTTTGCGACACACAGAAGCAGGAGACACTAAATCTCACTTCAGTCTGTATCTGGAGAAACATACGTAAGCCCTGGGGAAACTGTTCTCACCATACCCTATCAGAATGGTAAAACAAAACTAGTTTTGTGATATAGTGGTCTGCAGTGGCATGTAGACATGTATTTTCTGTGCCCTAGAGCTTATTTTATGGTCATATGCACAGAAACACTATGGTACCTTCTGCCATGTCAAATCTGTCCTGACTGGAATGTCTGGAAATACTTCATGCAGAGCTTAGTCCCTGAAAACCAACACATGCTTGGTCCAGAAGTTTTGCTTGTTCTTATTTGAAAGAATTTTAAGGGGGTAAAACTTCTAATGATGTTTTTGTTGAATTCCAACTTGTTTGCATTACATCACATCAAAATGCACTGCAGGAAGGTTCTTCATAATGCCATTATGCTATTAGTGATAATGGGAGAAATTGCCATGTTTAAGTATCAACCACAATAGCTTCGATGCCTTTCAGAAGAGATGGGAAAGAGGAAAAGGGACAATCACTTGATACATCAGACATCCATATACAAATGATGATTTGATGGGTTTGATGGTACCAAGGCTAATGAGACCCTACAGATAATATGAGACAAAACTGAGTTCACTTTATAATCTGAGTGTATTATAGAGCTAATCAAAAGAGGAAGGAAGAAAATCATTGCTTGTAGATGTGGAGAAGGGGTAAAAAAAGTCAACAGACGACTCCTGTTCCTGTGTTATTCCAGTTTCAGCTGTCCATTGACCTGCCTAGAGAGGTTTGAAGAGTACTTTTTAAAATACTTTCAGTGTACACTAGACTTTCTTAGCTGAAAAGACAAAATCAGGACAAGAGATATTTCTAGATCTGCCATTTACAGCTAGGGAAGAACTACATCAGAAGAGGGAATCTTGAGAGTGGCTGATTATAGTTGTGCCTGCTGCAGGGCAGTTTGCATTCACATCAGCTGATGCTGCTCTGGTGAGCAAACTTTTTAATTTCTTCATTAAAAAAGGTATTTTGCATCACTGGTCTTTTAATAACACAAGGCATTTGGGTTTAAGTGTTAGGTTTACATCTTTTTCATCACCCTGCTTTCCCTGTATGAGAGGGAACTTTTGATGCTTTTACATTCTTTAAAATGTTCCCCTGCCAGCCAGGTCTATGCAAGCAGCAAGCATCCAGCAGTCAGTCAGTTGAAAAATCTGAGAAACACCCATCCAGGATTCACATCTGACTACTGGAAATGAAAATGAGCCAACCTCAGTGCACCAGACTCACTGTACCTCTGGGAACAGAGCTCAATACAGTGAAATCCTGACACTCCTTATTGCCTTCCTGAGTCCTGAAAACTTGCTGAAAGTCATAAACTCTTCCCATGCTTTGCTTTCCAAATTTCATAGAAGCAGAGAGACCAGTTTGCAACTTCTGCAGCAAAGTATTTCATGCTGTCTCATTCCATTGCGTATCAACACTGGGAGACTCTGGTCTGAAGTTCCCCAGAAGAAACTATTCAAGAGCTTCTGTAACTGAAACTGGTTCGCCCTCTATCAATTTAGAGAGAAATTCACTAATATATTGTAGCCTTTTGTAGACAATGCATTATATTATCTTGTGTGTCTTATCATGATCTATTCCAAGTGATATGTGATGACGGCAAATCTGTTATCCATTAAAAGGTGCTGAAGACCAGCTTGTCGGAAGACTTTTTTCCCCCCACTTTTACTCTTCATTAGTTTTTGAAGCCTGGAAGTTACCGAACAAAGTTCATGCTAAAGGCTACCACTAATATTATCATGCTGCTTTAATGCTGCAGTAATCAAATACATGAAAACTATATTCCCAATTCTTAGCACCACATTTTTACTCTAAACATTAAAAACACACACACATCCTGGAGAGAAAAATGTTCGCAGCTGACTGGTATTTATCTGAAAAGTGTGATTTCCTCTAAAGCAGCTTGATGCAGCTTCCCCCCTACATGGCTCATGCCACTGGGGCTCCGATTCAAAACTTGCATACTCTGCAAGAGGACACTAAGGAGTGTAAATTCATCAGCTTCTACTGAACTTCATATTAACATGCTGCTGCAAAGTGAGGTCAGAATAAGACTCCAGGCTTCGTTTAGCAGGATTATTCCCTTTTCATGGGCTTAGGAGGGGTTGGTTTGTTTGGGTTTAGGGGTTTTTTTAATAATAAAACCACAGGAAGGCAGAATTGATTTTATTCTCAAAAACCCACAATCTAATGGATGGGGGGTTGAGTATTTTTCTTGGGGGGACTGTTTTGTTTTTATTTTTTAGGAGGAACTGATTTATATTCAGGCATCAGTCATTTTTCTCTGACTGAACAGATTCAGGTGCTTTCTACCTCACCCTTCACACACTAAAGTTTTGGAACTAACTTTTAGAGCTTTCTCCTTACATCAGCTAGCAAGACATCTTGGACACTTCCTCAGGGAGTTCAGGATTTATAATGGAAGATTTTGCATATCAATCATTTGGCAATAAACCTCCTCCATGCCAAGGTTTTAAAATCATCTTTGCATGCTGCTCCTATGCCTTAATACATCTGATAAAAAGTCTATTACAGACCTTCATAGGATTTATTTGGAGAGATAGTTCAATGCTATATATCAGAATTTGTGATGATTTAGAACTATTTAATAAATCAGATAAAGACTGACAAAGAAAGTATGATCTTGTTCCAAATGATGCTATTGAGAAACATCACAAAGGAACTTAATAACGTGGAGGCAGAAACTTGTGGAATTCAGAGTTCCCTGGCAAAGCCACAGTCCCAGGCTGCACAGAGGGAAGAGCAGAGATACTGGATATCTGATAAAGAATATGATGAAAATCATATGGTAGCACTCTGAGTGGTCTCTTCCAAGTACTTGGGCAACAAGTTTCTTGAGGTATACACAGTTTACAGGCTTTGCCTGGTGCAGGTAATGTTTGCACCACCACCACTCTATTTATTCCAGAAAGTACCTTATTAAGTACCCACTAATAAGCATTATTAAAACTTCTCACCACCAAAGGTACCTACCCTATAAAGGACTGAGACCTGCCCATATAGCTATGCACAGCTGTAACAGTAGGAGTGAGGTCTATCATGGTAACAGGGAAGGGCTCTCAGAGCTTTAGCTGCTTTTGTGGAAAAAAAGCAAGCCTTGGAATGGACCCTCAAAAAGCTTTCCTGGTCAGACACAGCTATTCTTTGTTCCTGAAAAGCAGCTATTCTAAGACATCTCTTTGTAAGGACAGCCCTGTGAGCACATGGCAGCTTTCCAGTATTAACGTTCTGTTACTAAAGGTAGAAGAACTTTATCAAGTAGTTGGGCTTTCCTGATCCCTTAAACAATCACTTGCAAATCCCTCCATATACCTGTAGAGGTTTTTAAAGAGATCTCTTTAAAAAACAGAAGCACAACTGCAGAAAACTTGTCTGTGGCAGGGGTCCCAGAAAGATTTTACACTTCTGTTCTGCAGTAGTCACCTTCAGCCTTGCTCTCTCTTAGAAAGTGTTGGAGACCTTCCCTCACATCTCTGAGTACAAGGAAGTTCCAGCATCATTTTAAAGGGTGGGAGCTGACAGCAGGCACCACCTATAGATAGGACTGTTTATGCTGACGCAGGATAAGTGGATGGAGATCTCCATTAACTGCAACCACTGGAGTAAACCTGGAAGTGTTTTCTTGTACAGGGAGATAGCAGTGCAGGCAAGGAGCATAATGGGAGCTGTGCTATAGCTGCAATTGGTTCTTTGCAAGGAAGATTCCTGCTGTTAATATTATTGCTATCATACCAGATAATACAGTAAAAGGCAGCAGCTTGCAGAAAGACTTAAGCTAGAGTAAACCAAGGAATACTCTTGATTACAGTGTGGGGTAAAGTCCACAGGGTGTTCTCATATCTCTGCAAGCTAACCATTTGTTGTACACCAGGACTGTGCTGCTGTTTGTATTGCTCTAACACCTTCTGACTGAGCAGGAGCAGGGACTCTGCTAGATGCTGTGTAAAACAGAGTCAGACCTGCACAGGCCTCGGGGAACAGAGACAAGGTAAAGGCTGGGAAATGGGAAAAACCTGCGGTCCATGACAGTGCACTGGGACACATCCCAACCCCTCCAGGGAAGTCAGATGTCCTGCGATCTACCATCAAAAGCAGATGAGCTCCCCCAGAGAAGACAGTGACACTGCTTGGGGCCAGTCCCACTCATCCCTGGCAGTGCTCATGGTAGCAGAGAGATGCTGTTTGTCTCCAAGACCTTTGGAAGAAGCTCAGCTCTTCTCTTCATGCACCAGTCTTCCCTGATCTACTTTCAGTTCCTTCCTGCAAAGCAGCCCTGTGCAGCATGCATATCAGGGATGGAGAATATTCCCACCCTGCTTGAGTCCTCTGCGAGTGGCCAACTTACTACAACACAGAGGCAGAAAGAAAGAAGGATAGTGAAACCCAGCCAGCCTGGGCCTCAGAGCCATCTCAGGTTCAGGAGGGAAGGAAAACTCAAACAGCTCAGAGACCCCCCAGTCTGACTTTTCGCAGGACCTCAACATATCAAATTGAAATGGGCCTCTTTTTGCCCCTGGCTGTTCCTATAGCTTAAATGCTTTAACCTTTAAATGTAGCATTCAGGAACCATGCTACTTAAGTGTTAAAGCTAACTTGGAGTATATTTTTGCAAAGGGAAAGGAGTTTTATGGAGGCTTTTACCTCCCAGGCTTGCATTTCATTTCAGCACAGGTCATATGTGATGCTGGCTCTGTGTGTAACCTGTCCATGGTCCCTCATCTCACCAGTTTCCTTAGTCTTGTCCTGAGGAGATCAACAGATTAGGAGCAAAGAGGATTTAAGGCTTCTTTCACAGTGGTGCTGAGTGCCTGCTACTCCTAGTAGTTTTGATAGGAAGGGTGAGCAGCACTTCTGCAGGAAGCAGCAATTAATCTCTATCAGTGCCTCTCTCTGCCCTGGTCTTTAAAGTTTATTTGAGAGACTGGACAAGAAATGAAGAAAAACCTTTCCCTACCAAAAAAACATCAAAACTCTCCTCAATTCTGTTGGTACCTATTATCTCTAACTACAGTCCCTGTTCATCCTCAGAGCTGGCCTTGTACAGCCTTTCCTTCTCTTAAACTTTTTTCTTGTCCTGCTATTAAGTAAGCCTTACCCCATGTCAGAAGTGCCACTTTCTCTCTGCTCATTCAATCCCCTAATTCCCATTTTTTATCTCCTTGTCCTCTTCTCTCTTTTCATGTCTACTGTTATTTTCTGTTTCCTTTGATGCTATACATACAGATCTTGGAAAAGGCTCTCTTGACACAACCAGTTTTCTGCCTCCTCCTTTCTGTTGCTTTCTAAACTTTACTGTTCTTCCATGTTGAGTCCCTTTTCCATTTTGGGTTCAAAAGTCTCCTTTTCACAATCACGCTCAGGGGTACTTGTGGCCTCCTTACAGCCAAGCCAAAAAGGGACCTTTCTCTTCTTACACATGAAGATCACGTCCTCATTGGATGCAGGTCAGTGTTCCTTCTTTCCAGACCTCCTCAACTACTAATTTCCCCTTTCCCTGTCTGATGCTCAGGCTCCAGTAATTTCTTTTCTGTCTTGCCAGCATCCTGGCACTCCATGGAGTTCTGTCTGGCTGCCATGCTCTATTACGCAATTTTTACTGCTTATCTTAACTACCAACAACTCTCTCTGCAGGTGACCCCCCACTCATCTGGCAGTGAGAAAGGAGCTCGTTTTCTGGGACAGGTCACCCATTTGAGTCTGTCTGCTGAGATCAGCCACAATAGTGCTGAGAAGCTACATTTTCTTATAAGGATACCTCTACATTAAAACCAAGCAGCAATCAATTCTTTTCATGCTCTGATCTGCCACTAAAATAGTTCAGTTTGGGGCATGCAAGTAATTATCTGCATTCCTTATAGAACATGAATATAGCAAAATTTCAGCAGCAATCTCCCCAGGACAGAGTAGTCACTGGACAATAGCCAGTCTTGCGTCTCAGAGCAGGCAGGAAGGTGAATGTCTCTATATTCTATGGTGAATGTCTCTATATTCCATTACAAAATCGGGCTTCCAGCAGGGCTTATTAGCCAATGGCTTTTCACTGCTTCCACGACTGTATATCAGAGTGGGTAACTCAGCACACATACATTGCAACCAATCCCACCCTCCAGATGCTCCATCCCAGCAAAGCCTCAAGAGCAAATGTATTTCAGGTTTCCAGCTAATTCTTCTCTAAAATTGGAAACCAACATGCAATACCTCTACTTAACCAGGCATAACAGGTCAAGCCCACTGCCATCCACCTTCAGCAAAGCCCTCCTACTCCTGTAGGATCCAGTATTTTACTATTTTATTAGTAATTTCTCTGGGCAGAGTTAGCCAAAGCAAAAGATTCACTTTAGTAGAAGCCAAACCAAGAATTATTTGGGGGTTTAATGGCACGTGGACATGGCTTGCAATCAGGTTCCCAAAAAAACACAAGACATTCCCCTGTTAGCATGGTATTGGAGCAGATCCTAGAGGTCTAACTCTTCCTCCAACCAAAAAAACTCAGATTTAGACTCACAAGTGAAATACAGGAGGTAAGATATATGCAAATTGCTTCTGAAATAAAACCAAAGAAGCACAAGCTCTCTTTATCACAGAGTAGCCTTAGCCCCAGCTGAGCTCCAGGTTAACCAAACCCCAGTGCTCACCCAATGCCTCAAACCAGTCTCTAAGCAGCCAGGCTTTCAGAGAAGAGCAGAGGCTGAATGAACTCAGCACTGCTGAGTGACTCCAGCTCTTGAGACAAGAGCAAGCCCTGCAGTGCTGGCAGCCCAAGAAGATGCAGCAGTCGGTCAGAAAGCAGAGCAACCCAAAAAATATGTTTACTGCCTGTAGGTTTGCATTAGATCAGTACTAACAAGTTAAATAGGTTTTCAAATCAGAGGTGGTTGATTGAACTTTTTCATTGGTTTTCTTCTTTTTTTTTCTTCCCTTTAAGTAGCTGTTTTTATAAAACAATCTTCATCTTTCCTAAATTGTTGTTGTCCAACTTTCTCTCTTGCTGGTTAAATCTGGGCTAAAGTTTGGTAGCTGTAGGATAGAAGTATGTTAGGAAATTTGATGCAAAGGACAAGAAAACAAAAATCAGAGGTATTTGGTCTGAAAAGAGGCTTTGTCCAAGGCATAATTCTTGTGTATTTAAGGACAGAGTAATAGATTTGGAAGGATAAGTCATATATCTTAGGATTTTCTTCCCTGCCCCCTTTGATTGATTCATTCCAGTCTCTTCAGATCTTTGCCTGTTCCCACAAACCTGGAATCTCAGGATTGTTTGATTAAGTCATGGTTACCATGACAATAAAAGTGCCTCTGGCCAGTTTGACCTTTGACTGGATTCAATTCACTGAGAGAAATGGACAGAGACTATAGAAAAAGCTTCAGCTTCATGTCCACTACTGCATAAAACGGGCTCTCCCGCACTTTCAGAGGGCGAGCTGGTCACCTCTTTTAAACCATAAATTGGGCTGGAATGCTCTGGAAAGCATGGCTGAGGTTTTGGTAACCGGTGTCTCTAAGAATATCACTTCAGATATAAAATGCACACAATCATATGGTCAGAGACTCATTTTAAAACGTGGTGTTCAGCACAAGCGAAACAAAAGCTGAAATGAGGCTTCACACATCTGATACACGCACACACAGTTTAAAATCACATCATAACCATACCCATCAAATATTTTATAGGTATCTACACATACCTAGCTCCCTGTAGATATGTAGACACGCATAAAAGCAGATTTCAGACTTAAGGCTCATTTCTTGCAGCTGTGCCCCACCCCCATGCTGCAGACTGCAGGCGTTGTGTTGCTGTTGCTCATATAGATAATTATTCCTTTTCAAATACTTTTGTTGTAAATCCATTTCAGCAAAAATAAGGGGGGGGGGAGAGAGATTTCAAAATTAAACCTGTGATGCGATTTGTAAATGGGCCTGACAGAATGACAGCCGAGTGGCCGTTGCAAGGCAATTCATGCATGCAAGATTGCCAGATCCCTGGTGGGAGAGTACGCAGTGCCCGTGCACGTGTGGGGGCTCCACTTGGGCTCTACTCCTCTCTACTTTGTACTATGTAGCCCCCTTGATTTTATTGCTTTTTCTTTGCAAAGGGGGGAAATCCTTTCTTTACGCTAGCTCAAAGCAATGATTAAAGACAGCTAAAAGAGGGCTTGCTTCTAGAGTCATCAGCTCCACAAAATACAGTGGGTTGACAGGGTGGCAAAATCAATGGCATGAGCCACTAGGGAAGAGTGGACTTCACTGGGCACACTGCAGATGGAGCAGTGAACATCTCTTCCTCAGTATATCCAGCCAAGGTGAATGTTAGCCAACGAAATGGAACAGAGCCAAATAAAGAGAAGAAAAATAAACCCAGGCACTGTGAAAACAGAGTGAAAAAGGGTGTCTGGGCTGAGGTAATAGCTGCGTTGACCTTACTTGGGTAACAGACAACGCTAGCTGAAAAGACAGACCGGAGTGGGCAAGCTGGAACTTAGGAATTAATTTTCCCAGTTTAAGTCAATTTTTTTGTTTGATTCATCACTTATTTACTGTCAGGAAGTTCTTCCTTCTTCTCACCTAGTTACATTGAATTCTAAAGTCATGGCAAATAACTGAAGGGGATTATTTGAGCCCTCCCACATAGACTTTTGGATATAGAAGCCCCCTGCTTTCCATGCTGGCCATCACGACCATATTCTGTCAAGTGGCACAATTTCAACAAGTTCAGTAGAGAGCTGCCATTGTTAAATGATTTTGGTTCCCAGCACAAGAATTGAAGAACTGGAAAAGATATTTGTCTGGGAGGAGATAGGGAAGGGAGGATTTTGTTTGGCACCCCCATCACCACCCTTTTTGCTTTTCTGGTGAATGATAGCAGGGGAAATGTCAAGAATGTATACAGAAAAATCATCAGACTGAAGAAAAATCACTAGAAAAGCATTTGTGCCTCCAAGAGAAGTCAAAGATAACATTTTCAAAAGCACCTACCTGACTTTCAGGGAAAATAAACTCCTAGAGATCCTCTGACTTTAGAAAAACATATCTGAGTCCTTCTACTTCCATAGTTCATAAGCGAAACTCTTTGATTTGGAGGATGATGATGATTTCACCTCTGAAGAAATAGCAGGCACCCACCTCACTGGCTCACTCACCATCCCTCACCACAAGATGGGAGAACATTATTAATGTAGAATTTTCCTGTTCCATCTTGGCCTTTCCCTCCCCTCATTCTTTTGATGCTGAGCATTTCCAGTTGTGCCACTCTGCAAACTCTCGATGGTATTTTGTATTTTCCTTCAGTCTCTCTCTCCCTCTCTGTAAGATTTCACCAGCCTATTAGTGTTACAATGTGAGTGTTTATTAAATCCAGATATCTATTTATCTATCGGTCTATCTTTATGCAATTCATACACATGCATGTCTGCTGAAGCCCAGTCCTGGGTATAATGTTCCATTAGAGTGAAATGTTTATGTAAAGGAAACTGAGGAGTTTAGCTATTATAAACCTGGACACTGTCAGTTTACTTACAAGAATGTCATATACAGTCCATGGCCAACCT
The DNA here is from genome assembly GCF_012275295.1 of Melopsittacus undulatus. Lineage (NCBI taxonomy): Eukaryota > Metazoa > Chordata > Aves > Psittaciformes > Psittaculidae > Melopsittacus > Melopsittacus undulatus. The sequence goes on along the minus strand of NC_047538.1, from coordinate 14,149,384 downwards.
TAAATTGAGACCCTATCACATCTCCCCTTCCATATCTGCCCCTTTTTGTCTTCACTTGTGGCCCATCGCAGACATATCATGGATTAGTTCAGATGCAATAGGAATCTTACTATTAGTTAGTAGTATGATTATTGGCAAGACATTGTGTCTGTGCAGGGTGAATATCAGACCATTTTTTGTCCAAGAGGATATCTATTCTATAACCTTGGAAAAATTATCACAGACTATTACATCTGTCTCTCCCTCAGAAATTAATCCACACACATCTACTAATTCTTTTTTTCCCCATTGAATAAAACCCCTCCATTGAAATATATGACAAGCCCCCAGTTGCCATCCATCCAGGGTAAGCAGTGATTTGAGGAGGGTTAGGGAAGAAACGAGTCACTGGATGAACCAGGGATACCTACCACAAGGAAAGCAATTTGGAAGTACCTGCCTTTTTGTACAACCTAGATTCTCTGCTCTGTGAAAACACACTTTATTTTTAGATCTATAGTAAATAACAGGATGTTAGGTGATCACCAAAGTCAGGGACTGCGATGTTTAAAACCCTGCCAGCTAACCGTACTCATCTCCAGAGTAACCTTTACGTCAGTCACAAACAGCTGGTGTGATTTTAAACATAAGTGTTTAAGCATGGCTAACAATGGCATTAGCTCAATAGAGTAAAAACTTCTTTCCCCTCTTGTCCCTGTTGCCAGAGCCTACTGCTCACATGGTGGCTCTCGCTCCTGGCAGTGCGATGCTGCTGCCTGCCTACTCTGCAGCCCAGCTCCCTCCTGCCTCACCCCCCGAAAGGCAGCAGAGCTCTAATGACCTCCCATGCACTCACATCTAACAGATACGTTTTTGAAAACAGCATCGGACCTCACACATCTACGACCACTTTAAAAGGCTTCTCACTGCACCCTCTGCTCTCTGTTCTCTACACTCAAGTGGAAGAATTGCACAGATCCCCCCTCTCCTCTCTCTTTTCACTTAGCTCTTCCCAACAGCAAGGAAAACTTAGAAGAGCCAAAGGAAAGTTAAAGAAACAACTCTGGGTCCTGTCTGCTCAGGGAACAATTTCCATATCTGGCTTTCAATGTTGCTGGGCGCAGCTTTACTATCACTTCTCTTCCTCTGTGCCCTCTGCTTTTCACGGCCCCATGTGGGAAGCAATCTGCTTGCTGAGTCAAGTCAGTCAATAGGAGAATCTTTCCTTCGCCACATCCCAAAGACTGTGCCTCTTCCCCTCAAATGCTCATCCACTCATGAAAAGGGGAAACAAGAAGATAATCCCTGAATCAGTCTTGGTTCACCTCTTCTCTCTTTCTTTATTACTCTGTTACTTCCAACCATGAGATTTATGGACTATCTTTTATTGACTGGTGTGGGCTGAGTCATGAGAGGATAAATTTACAGGAATGCATGAGCCTGCATGTGTCAATGTGTCACAAATAGTGTATGGCAGAGGCTGGAGACAAAGCCAGATCGCATTGATGATGTGTTATTTGGACTTGTTCACCATTGCACTGGTTAGTGTGGATACTTGAAGTTGTACAAGAGCTTAACAGGCTTTTTTTCCACTCTAAAATAAACAAACAGAAACACTGTGGTAACAAACCACTACATGACACTTTAGCTGGTACAGCCTTGTACCATCTCTGTGACAGAGAACAGAGGCAACAGGATATACCTCTGAACACATAAATTGATAGCAGAGCCAAAAGGTCTAATCAGTCCTTAGATAAGTAGTAACATAGTGGAAACTAGTTAGGAGGTTTTCAGCATTGGTTCAGAAAAGCCACAACTCCATAAAAGACTTTACTTTGATATAAACTCAGTCTATGAGCTCTTAATTCATAACAGTTTGATAGAACAGCCCTCATATTGAGAAGTTTTACAGCAGATCAGGTATCAGCTGTCTGTGCCATTTCCCAGTGCTATGCTAGGCATGATACAGCAAAAACTCTTGTGTGCTCTTGGTAACTCAGCAGGACCACGTGGCCATGCCTGGTTTGGATAGAACCTCGGCTGCCAGGAGATCTGGCAGTGCACAGTGACTCCTGAGGTCCCTTTCTTTACTTGCTCCAGTTGTGACTTTATTAAGTAGTTGCTATAAGTTGTTTTGCAAAGGTAGACCAAAAAGACACTACCACCTATTTACACTCAACTAGGAGAGAGTTCCTCCATGAGCCCCTCTGCTTTGTTAAAATCCCCTCCTTCCAGTGCCACCCCTGGGACTTTCTCCATTTAGCACCACTTGAACTCAAATGGGTTCTTGGGAAATGGTTTACCTTCCCCAGATGAAAAGCTGAGGTACCAGTTGTTTCTTACAGGACTCATTTCTTCCACTGATCATTCCCCTGCACTTCCACAGTCACATTGACCACCCTTTGCTACTGTTCAGTTATCTCTTCCATAAAGCCTCTTTGGTGCCTAGAGGAAAATAGAACTAGAGAAGATGATTCAGATAAACTAGAATGGCGCTTGAACTTCCTTCAGTTCTGCACGTTGTCTGAAACAGAGCTGGGGAAACTGCCAGCCCAAAGCAGAGCATCCTCACCCAGTGCATTCCCTCACTGCCATCCTAATATTACCCCCATTTTTTCTTTGTAAACTAGGAAATTCTCTGCTAAGAAGCACCTGAGGTGATGATTTTTTGTGTTGTTCTGAGGCTAAGGGAAGCCTCTGACATGTTTGGATACAAGGTGGCAAATTTAATTCTTTTAACTGCTTCTTCACTAGATCTGCACTGGCTGCTCATCTGCTGCATCCCTGTAGAAAAGGCATGACTGAGGACTCAAGTTGTCAAAACATCACTTGTCTTTTCCACCAACGCTGGTGGAAGCATGGCTGCGCTCAGCCGGAGCAGGGTTGAGGCAGCTTTTAGAGGGTCCCTGTTTCCAATTTAGCACAGCTCCCAGGAGGTATTACATTTCCTGGTGCAGAGCAGAAAACGCTTTGAGATCTTCAAGCACAAAGCCTTGTTGTTTTATTCATTTGTACTGCTGAGCAAATTCTCTTTTCAAGGCTTTCAGTGGAGAAATTTTCTTCAGTTTCTCCATAGCAGAGTCCAGATTAAAGCTACCTTTACCCTTTTAAAGTCTAGAAAGCAAGATTCCTTCAAAGACTGGCTTTATTTCCGGTATTCCTGGAAGATCCTTTTAATTACAAAAAAAAAGAACAAAAAACTCTGTTCCTAATTACAAAAGCATTTGAGCTCATCCTCTATTCTGTTGTGTTGTTGGCAAAGCCCCTGGAAGAGCTCTCCAACCTGAAACTTCCAAGGAATCTATTAGGAAACCCACTGCAGCTTCCAGATAACACACTGCCAGCTTTACTAAAAGAGCAATGCTCGAGCAGGCTCATACTCGCATTGCAGTCATTCTTGGCACTCCTGCAGCCTCCTCCATCCAAGTACTCTGCGCCGCTCATTCCGCTAGCTGCCTCTTCCAACCATCCCCACCACAAACCTACACAAGCACCTTCCAGGAGCACCTGAAGCACATGTATTTGATAGCACTTCATGAATTGCACCTTATAAAGACTCCCTGCTGTCATTGCCTGCTTTTCCCCAAGAGAGAAACTGAGGCAGGGAGCCAACTGGAGCAGCAGCAGCCCGAGAGGTCTTTGCACCAGCAGCCAGGGCAGGCTGGCTGTCTCATGAACCCAGGACAGGCTCTCTGATGTTTAACATGCTTAACACAGCCCTGTCCCCAAGCACTTGTGCTGCCGTTAACTGACCACATCCCGGGGTTCTTCTCGAATTTTCCCCAGATTACAACCAGGGCAAGTTTGCTGCTGCTTCACAGCAATGTTCCTCTGATTACAACCTAGGCTGACAATTATAGTGATTTAAAACCAAACTAATTGTGAAGTACTTTGATCATACTTAGCACAACTTGTGGTTTGTAGGCTGCAAATAGTTGAAAGGAACCCTTGGGTTCACAATTTCCTTGAATATAAATTTTATTTTGATGCATAAGGTATGATTTTAATATTAAAATTAACCTGGTGTTTGTTTTCCCCTTCATCCCATTTCTCCTTTGAATGTTATTGCTGCTGTAATTTTCTCTCCCTCAGCTTAATATTTACCACACAATTTGTTTTAGCTTAAACCCAGCTTTCCTTATTAATTTGCTTTTATTTAGAAGGATTTTCTATCAGTTTTTTTTGTTGGTGGTGGATTTTTTTTGTTTGGGTTTTTTTTTGTTTTCTCTGTCATGAAAATTTTTGGGTTTGGTTTTTTTGGTGATGATGGTAAGGTTTTTGTTTGTTTTACTTCAAAGAACCAGGCCTGGCAATGCAAATGGCTTTCTTGCTGTGCAAAGAGAGAATGCATCCAAGCAGCAACTCAACTGACTCCAGACCTGGGTCACTGTGAGGATCTCTGCTGGTATCATAAAAGTCCTAGCAGCAATTTACACTGCATTAATTCAGCCCATGCACAGGTTTTGTTAGCTTAGTATGGGAAATAAATCCTTCAATTTCTTTCTCCTTTCTTTGCACTGTTGAGAGTATATATAGGACATTTGCTTCTGCAACAGCAACAAGCTGCATCAGTTGGTTGTGGCCAAAGCTACCCCATTTCTTGCCAAGCACTTGCATGGATCCATGTTTCAGATCACATTTGTTTGCAGCATTCCTTGAGTATAACTAACAAGGTAGCACAGATGCTGACCCTCTTTAGTGAAATTCTGCATTTCCCTCCATTATATTCTGCTGCTCCTGCCCATGCCTGGAAGAAGCCTCCATCCGGGGCTGCTCTGGACTTTTCCTGTCTCCAGCCCAGTGCGTGCTTGCTTTCAATGTGATTTCAGGTACGAGTGGCTGGTTCAAAGGGAGGTGCACATGTTGGCCCCATCCCCGAACTGGCGCCTCTCTGCCTGGGAAACCTGAGAGTTTCTGTCCTTGCTTATGAACCGTGACATCTGCGCATTCCTCGGGCGCTGACCCCCGGGGGCCAGAGGTCACCCCAAGGTCAAGCAGTTTCCTCTTTCACCACCAATAGAGACCTTGACTAGAGGTAAATTATGTTGCAGTTTAAGGAAATAATTTGAAACACTCTTGTAATTATAATAAATTTTGCTGTTTACATTTTAATCTCCAACCCCTTCACCCTCTGCTTCTCTTGTTTAAGGAAAAAAGTGGGGAATTATATATTTAACAGAAAAACTCCTGCCATGGTGGACAGTTGAATAAATAACTGGAGCTCCAATAACACAACAGCTCTAAGGTCTTTGTCTGCCTTCAGCATGAGCATGCACTTTTGTAAGTGCAAAATCTACTTAATCTTCAGATAAGTATGTTCATGCAGCAAGAATGGAAACATAATATTGTGTTAGGAATGTCACGTGATTCCCAATTCTCCATGTTGAGTAACTGTAAAGTTACTTGAAGAAAAATCTCAAGCACCTTACTCAGGCAAAATTCCAGTTGACTCCAATGAAATTTCGCAGTAAAACAGACTGACTCATGGCTCTAGAAGGAGCAGCTGTTTTACCGAGCATACACTGGCTTTTGATCCTTCTCTCTTGCTGCTCACAAGTGCTGATGGGCTTGGAAAATCTCTTACTCAGAGGAACACACACAAATAATCACAGTAAAGCCCTGTTAGCTTTCAGCTACCATTACTCCATCTGATATTTTAAAACAAGACCCTGGACATGTACAACTATTCCCCATCTACCTGATACCCACCATCATCTGAAAACTGGATTTGGAGCACCACAGAGAAGAAGCAAAGCAATTACAGCAGCAAGGTCTAAAGTGATGTTAAGAGTTGCAGGAATGAACATTTGAGGAAAGCAAAGGAAACAACAAAGCTACTCAGCACAAAACATGAATTCTCACAACTAAAGTACACTGCTTTCCTTGCAAGGATACCTGAACTTTGTGCCCATCACCACTCTGACTGAGAATGAGCCAGAGCTCCCACCTGTACATATCAGGGGTTTTGCAATCCTACCTCACGCCCAGCACCCCATTTGTGTGCTATGTAGCATAGGCACAATACAATAAGGCCAAGGAAGCAAACAGAACAAGTGCAATTAGGATCAGTGGGCTCTAATATTTGCTCTGTCACAGATGAGCTGTGCATCCCAGGGCAAGCTACTCAACTTCTCCTTGCTTTAGCAATGACATTTGCAAAGCAGATAAAACAACCACCTTCATAAAACATCTTGAGATTTACAATTGCAAGCTGCTACTCTTAGCAATATCATGTCTGCCTTAGGTGTTATTAGAGTGCCACATGTTTTGAGAGCCTTGGATAACAACAGCTTATGAAAAGATAAACATTGCCTTCACAAAAGGAAAAAGGAAACATGGAGAAATAACACAGGCTAAAGGTACTCACTCAGCAGCAAACAGAGGGGAACCTGCAGCAAGGAACAGTCAGAACAAGAGTAAAGTGCCCTAGACCTGCCAGACTTAAAACCTAACCCCCAGTGCAGGAGGGCTTTCTGGGGAGGGAGTTCCTGTAAATGGGAGGCTTGGTGCAGCTGGAGAAGTGTTAAGGGGTTTTGCCTGCTCTAATGAATAGATCACTAACACCAGGGGATCTTAAAGCATAGGCAAGATAAGGCACAACACTGATTACTGGAGAGAGAAAAGGGAGTATAAGGAATCACGGACGAACCCATTTGGTTTTATTTTTACATACTTACTCCTGGGCATGAATGGTCTCTGCCCCACGCAGCTCGGCAGGGACAGAGCCAAGGGGCAGCTTCAGTTCCTCCCTTCCTGGAGTACAGCCCTGTTTGGAGCAGCAGTATGGCCTAGCTATGCTGCTGCTGAGCCCACCCATACTTAATTCTGTGAGCTGGTGGATGCACAGGCAGCTGTTTTGCTGTCCTCAGTTGAAATAATCCTGTTCTGGTCTGAAGGGGTAACAGTGGCAGGGAGTAAGAGTGGACCTCTTCCCCTGCAGGAGGATGGCAGGAAGGTGTCTCTGCTTGAGAGTGCAGGGAGTGAAAGACATTGCTCTGAAATGTAGCTGTCGAGTGCTGTCTTCCTGTCGGCAGGGCATGATCTAAGCCTCATTATCCTCTTATTTTTTGCTTCCTGGGAAGCCCTTCCCTGGCCAGCTGGAATAGGACACTAGTATCTTGGTCTCCTGCCTTGGCACAAAAAAGAATCCTCTTGTAGCAAGCACTGAGGACAGTGTCCTGTGCCTTTGAATAGATACTCTCCCTTGAGACATACACGCAGCCTCCAGCTAAGCCAATGAACGCTATGCACTTGTGTGTGTTCAGAAGCAGGGCTTCAATCCTCACACTGATCCACATCAGTGATTTCAACACAAGATGCTGTTGGCTGGATAGGAGCTGGAAGCTCTCCAGACCTCACTTCTGGGCTCTAGTGGAAAGTCTATTTCTTTAGCACTCTGGTGCACTTGTCGTTCTGCACCAACACAGCCTGATTGTGTAATTCTACCTGCATCCAAAGTCAGCAGCAAAAGTCCCACTGCTTTCAAAGGGAAACCGTTCCAAGCTCTTCATCTTAATCAAGTGACCATATTAGAAATTAATCAGCCTTCTATTTTCAAAGAGTTGAAAGCAGTGATACCCCATGTCTCCTTAAAACAAATTAACCATTTCTAAACACAGTATATAAAAAAAGACTGTACAGAAAAGCATTGAGCTGGCACACAGACAGTAAAACAGAACCTCCTTTATACTGGATATTGCTGTAGAATCTGGTCAGTTCCCAGGTCTGACCCCACTGACAGTCCATACCGAGCCTGGGAAATGAAATTTGGTTTCTGCAGTACTTGCTTTTCATTCCTAAAGCTCATCTGATGCTGGCAGATTTCTTGAAAGCAATCTCCATCTCTCAGCACAGAGGACATCCCACAATAGCTGGAGTTTGGCTACAGAGACGAAGAGAGGTTTCCCCATCCCTAGTTTCTATGAATACATTAAATTAGATCAGCATCTTCCTTCAGGACAAACTTAGGTAGATTATTCTTTTGATGTACTGTGGCCATGCCATGTTCCTCTGATGGCAGGATATCACATAAATCATGTAGGAGTTTCCATGGATCCTCCCAAGCAGTAGCAAATATCTGTCATTCCTATCAGTAGTACTCAGAGACTCAGCAGCAGTGCTGATCCAGTCCCATTGCATGCATGTAAACCAGTGGAGACAGCGTCAGATTCTACATCGCAACAAAATGTTTTGTTGTTTAACTTCGAAGGGGTTTTAGGAAACAATGTAAAGCAAGGGAAGGCAAGTGGAAACCTGTCATTAAATAGGCTGGATCACATTTTTGTCCAGCCCTCAGCTGAACCCAGAATTCCTCAGTTACTTTCCCCATAGAAGCCATTGTCTCAGTCGAATTCTAGAGACAAGTTTCTCTGGGAATTCAGCCACAGGACTCCTGTCCTGCATTAGCTGCAAACATGAGACAAAAGGATATAACTGAAACCCAAGAAGCCTGGACTAAGGACACGCCAGATTAAGAAAGCATCAGGGTACTGTGATCATTAGCAATCTCAGTGTCATGTGCTAAGAACAGGTATTTAAGCAGATCCATGTTCTGAGGATCCTCTAATTTATTTTCCTGTTGACCATGAGACAGTTTATAAGATTCATGCTCAAATCTTCAGCTGCCTCTCCCATTTTCTCTCCAGAATGGGGAGCTGTAAGTCCCAGACACAGCTGACCAGATGGCATGGATATGAGAAGTAGAGATCACTATCAGCAGAGATTACTTTGCCCAGTAATACATACATCAGGGTAAGACTTGTCTGATTCTATCCTCCAAGAAGCAAGCAAACCTCCTCATGGCAAACACATTAGAATCCACTGACTGCTCACAGCATTTTCTCTTCTTGCTTCTGAACATGGATGACCATGCATGACCAAGTGTCAGTCATCTTGTAGGAGGGGTGTTCTACCATTGGGAGATGGACGGAGGGACAGGAGGAGAGGTGGGGAAACATTCTCCTGCAGAACCTCTGTACCTAGCTGAGCCAGGTCCAAGGTGCCAATGATGAATGTCCAGCACAGGAGAAGGCAAAACAAGGTTGTCTCCAAGGAGTACCCAAGTTCTTGCCCCTTTACAAATTTTATAGATTTACAAACCTGCTCTTTTCTTCTGTGGGGACATTTGAAGTCCTTATTTTCCATCCCTCCTTCCTGAGCATTCGTTTTCTTCTCTTACCACCCTAGGTTTGATTCTTTTCTTATAAATGATTATTGTATCTCTGATTTTAATTTAGTGATTAGAAATATATCAGAAAGGAGTTTGCCCACGGGTTAAAGACTCAGTCTGATTTATTCTAGCTTCTTTCTCTTTCTTGAATTAGCAAAGTTAGCTGTTAAAATATTTTGGTAAGTATTCAAGGAAACCCAAAACTCAGCTAATCCTGTGGCCCACAGGAGAGCATTGTGGGGAAGCAAATGGAGGGCAGCTGATTCATCTTTCTAACCTATACATTTCTGTAAGTGTTTGGTACTCAAATGAGAAGCAAAATATGCTCCCTGCTCTCAGTGTGCTGTCCTGGTTGCCTGTAAAGCAAAACCTGGTTGTGTTGGGATAAACTCCTTGCCTGAGCTGTAAAACAGTTCGAGGCATGAAAATGGTCTGTCCCAGCCAACAGCTGAAGGAAAACCAGAGCACAGAGTATGCACCCTGGCACAGAGGAGCAGAGCTGAACATACCTCATGTTCTCTTCTGTCTGACTCCAGATAGACCCTTAGCTGTTTACCAAGGCTGCTTGCAACAGTGAAAGGGCTCTAACCCCTGTGGTGCTTGTGCAGTATAAATTTTGCTCACTCCCTCCTTTATCAAAACAGCTATTCTTCTCCTGAACTGATGCAAGCTATTTGGGCTCTGGTGTTCCTCTCACTTACTCTTCCTGCAAGCCACAGTTCAGGAACCCACTTCTGCTTCTGTTCAGGCAGTACAGATAATTCATGTTTCTGTTGCCTGACTTAACCCCTTTTAGCTCCTATATCCCCATCAAATGTATAACTTTTGTTCTGTTGTGTAGGTCAGTGCTGTCAGAAACCAATGTGTCCTGGTGCACTTGACATTTGAAGAAGGAGGGAACAGCAAATTTTCATAGAAACTGAAGAAACCACAGTAGAGAAAGGAGGGATTGCAGTCACGTTTCATGTACAAGGGTTGCCTTACAATGAGCATGTAAAGCACCTGGCACCAGTAGCCCCTGCCTCATCTGCTGAGAGGCACAGTGGCAGCCCAGGAAGAGTGGAAATCTCTCCAGGACAGATATTTATGTGAGTGACCTGTTCGGCCAGTGAAATCATTTTGAACAACAAGACAGCTTTTTTGAGTCTGAAGAAATCAGTACATTCACCCCAGCCACTATTTATTTTATAAGTGTCCTGCATATAATGAAAGGAACAATCTTTCTTACCATCTGCCTTACTGAAAGGCACATTTTGTGTGTCGAACAGTTTCAGAGAGCTAATGGCAAAGTGCACATTACTAGCCCAGCAGTGAAAGCATTTGTAAACATCATCATCATCAAAGAGGCCTAGAGCTGCAAAGGCTGTTTTTTGCCTTGTGAGTTTATGTCTGTAAATGACTAATTGGTAAAGTTTTATCTGCAGAAGGTGGTTGGTGGTGGAAGATATTTACAAGAAAGAAAAGCAGGAAATAATTCATCTTGAGAAGCTGAATCTAATCTGAGATGCTCGTGAATTAAAACGGGCTTAAAAAAATGAGTCTTTCTTTTAGAAAACATATATATAAAAATACAGGTTTACTTTTTATGAAAGAAGAAATGGAAAATCACAGGCAGAGGGTGTAAAAAACTGGAAAACAGGTGACAGTAAAACTGTCTTTGCTCAGTGTCTGGCTTCTAGACCATGCAGGAGACACCCCGCAGAAGTTTTTTGGGCTGGAGGAGTTGAGCACTTGCACCCACTTGCTCCACTTGCCATTAATATATTAAAAACGAATGAGATACCAGATTTTGAGTGAAACAATAGCTCAGCCCTGGAAAATAACCACTTACATGTTATTGTTTTATTTAGTTTCACCCTTCAGAAGTTATTCTTCTTTGAATGAAAACAAAAAAGAAAGAAAACTGGTCTTGTAGGCTGGAAAACAGCATTTTCCTTTAGGCTATGACATTAAAATCATTTCAGATGAGCTTGGTGTTTAGACTTCACTGCAGGAAACATTGCTCTACCTGTCTGAAATAGCTCTTATCAGGAAAACAATGCTCAGTACCTCTGCTGAAAAATCCAGGGGCAACTCTTTAAAACAGTTACACGACCTTTAAAAAGTACACAAAATAAAAGAACAGCAAGGATGTTGGAATCCCCATTACCGAAATGGCCTCCTAGGCTTTCATTGGGTTATGGATGTATTTAACTAATAGAAAACATTGCCCAGTCTGATTCCTGTCTTAGAAGCAAAATAGGGATAATTTAGTATCAGGAGTGATTAATGTCATTTACTTCCCCATTTTGTTATAGCTGTTACTGAATTTAAAATGCTACTCACAAATTAAATATTTTACAACCATTTTGCTCCTAATTAGTTGCAGATCAGAGATTTCCTTTAAACATAATGGCTGGTTAGGTGTGTGGGGGGGTTGCAATGCACGCTGGGTTTTTACAGTCACTTTTGACATTTGGAGAATTTGTTCAATTTTGATTCATTTCAATGAGATGAGCAAGTGTGATCTCTTTGGAGTGGTCTGTTGTTTGAAAGTGTGGTTTAAGGACACAACATCCTTTAGCATATTAATCTGCACACTTTGCCATATACACATTGGCTTTTAAGGGTCTGAATTAATGTAGCTTAAAGAGATGTTATCTTGATTGTTATTTGGATCAGGGTACTTTAACATACCCTTAATAAAAATACATACCCTGTCACATAATGAGACTAAAGATTTTTAGGATTTCTTTTGATGGTATCTTTTAATGAAATGTTTAATTCACATGAGAAATAGGGAAGCAGAGGGTGCACATCCTCTGTGTGAGCAGCAGAGAAAAGCTGGTTACTCCAGCAGGCTAACAAACAGCAGTTTTAGGATGCTAGTGACTTCTGAAAGTTGTACTGAAGCTGGGATAGGTCTGTCAAGAGCCAGGCAGGAGCAGCAGACAAACTTTGTACTGTATTTGAGTCAACCCCTGTTAGACAAAGCTTATATGCTTATTGAAGAAACCCTGATTGGTTTAAGTATTATCAAGGTGTTCTTACAGTGTGGAACTTACTTTATTTTTGGTTTTGATCCCAACTGGTTTACAACTTTCTTCCCTTAAATTTTTATATGGGGAAGAGAAAAAATCTCTGAGCTCAACAAAATGATGCCTGAAGTTTCCCCTGCCAGGTCTTAACAGAGCAATTTTTCTCTAGAATTCTTGACTTTTTAAAGGATTTTTTGTTGTATCTGCAGTACCAAAGTAGCTTCCTTCTAAGCTTAGGTCAAAAAATGTGCCATCTCTGGTTTCTGCAACAAAGTCAAAGTCTTCTTCTTCATTGGTAATATTAAATCAAGTATTTGGAAGACTTGGTGAACTGATTCTCACCTGCAGTCACTTACACCTTTCTCTAGTTCCCTGTTAATTTTGTCCACACAAAAAACAAACCTTCCTTGAAGGAACTGTTAATTCCTCCCAGTTTTTCTCTGCCTACTGGAATTGCCCAGTCATGAAATCCTTCAAACATCCTCCTACCATTTGAATAGTGGTCCTTTCCTTGCCTTCTTACAGCAGCTTTGCCATGGGACAACATTTGCCCACCTTAAACCATGTGTGATGTCCTACAGCAACCACACAGGATACATTTGTCCCTTCCCTTCCAGATTCAAGCATTTGCTCCCTGATCATCCAAATATTGATTTAAACAGTCTTTGATGTCATTTGGGGAAATGCATTAAAATGTTTTAAATGTGGACTCGGTCCACTACAAGGGATAGTCAGAAGATTGAGACAAACAGGGACCCTATGCACTCTGTTAGCTAATGTCCTATTCCCTGCAGCAGTTACTAAAATAATTTAGGCATAAAGATACCTTGGTGGATAAGGAACATTTTTAAATGTTTTGGGAAGATTCAGCTTTACCTGTTTGATCTTAACAGATGACTTCTATAATCTAAATTCCATCTTCACGAACAGAAAAAGCTCCTGTTCTCTAAGAGTGTTTAGAGTGAATCGTGTCTGAATTTGTCCCGGCTTTGGTCACAGGCACCTAACAAGTTTGAGCTCTCATTGAAAAAATCATTCTTCTTGTGGGATGTTTTATTTCCAGGTACAGATTTCAATTGGCATGAAGAAGCTTTCACACTCTCACAGAAATGCTCCCAGCTACAGATTGGTATATCTAACCAGTTCCTATGTGTATAAACACCAACATTTCATTGCTATTTTCCTCCCATTGACATGAAAGGCATACATAAACATGCTCAAGAGCTAGCAGTGTTGACTGAAATATTTCTGAAGAGTCTTTTACACCTTAAGCACCCGCCACTTTCCTGTGGCTAAATGCAAAATGTGGGTGAGATACTAACCAAAGAAATTCTGTAAGTACAAACATTACTGCGGGGGCTTCTTAATTCATTTATTTCTCTTTTGCCAACAAAGTCTTGCTTAACTAGTTCAGTATCTTTCATGAGAAGTGATGAGGAATGTTATATTATAATTAAAGGTAGGTGCTCTGCTCAGTTAACCAGAGGTGCCTGCAAACTGAATGTGAAGTGAAAAGTGAATATAGTTTTGAATATAACTGAACCACTAATCCTTGATGGACTTGAACAATTGGCATACAGCTTGAGAGAAAATAATTTAACTAAATGCCAATATTAATTGTTTTGGATTTGTGAGAAGAGCAAATCACACAAGATTTAAGGTAAGGGGAAATTAATCTTGAAACAAAGTTTTTAATAAATGTTGTTTAAAATTAAGCTTCTCTGGTGCTAGTGAGCAATACAAAGATTAAATTTAACTTTGGAAACATTCACTGAGGCTGCAGGCTTAAAACAAAGTTATATTGGTTAACAGCTAAAAGCAATGGAAATGAGTTTTCAATTCAGTTCTAGAATGCAATTCAGTAGCCATGCCAAGCAAAACTGCGAACACTTCTTTCTGCAGTTTTCTATTTCATTTTGAAAAGACAGTTTATGGGATAGTCAAACCAAGATCACAGCCACATGTTCACCCCTCCAAAACCCCCAAAATTAAGCTGAAGCTTCACAAGCCTTTCAAACTAAACTGTTTGATAATCAAACCATAATTTCATAACTCCATTTGTATCGATCAGCTCCTTTTAAATATACCAGCAGCATCTGCACAAGTGTTTACAGGTGGGGGTTTGAAGTTAAAAGAAGTGGAAAGGCTATTTTCCACATTTAGCAAAGAAACAAACAGCTCTGTTAATACTGCTCCGAGACTGTACTCACACCTCAGCAAACACACAACTGTCTCCACGTTTAGCACATATTTTACAGATGCCATAAGAAAGAGAAAACATTTCTAACTATGTATTTTCATATTAAATTCTGAACTCAGAAGTGAGATGTGCCCCTTGGATAAATCTCCCATAATACCCTGCTGATTCATCCCATTTGGTCCGGGCAAACAGATTCATATTAATTGGTAATTCTGCTGGGGATGAAGAGGTGGGGTTTTGCTTCAGTTACTTTTCCTGAATGTCAAACAGATTAGTGCACTAAAATGTCTGGGAGATAAATATGCTGCAGCTTTCAAACAAATGAAATGCCAAAATTGTTTGTTAAGCTAAATTCAGTGAATGAAGGAAATAACTGTCCTTTTTTCATGCTCTCTGAACTCCAGGTCATACACTTTGGTTTAGGTTGGGGGGTTTTTAACTGCTTGGAAAAGACCCTAAGAAATAGGTTTGGAAGGAAGAACTGAATCCCAGGCTTTGCATCGGATCCAGTTTTGTGGATTGTCTTTAAAAATAAAAATATAATAAAAATAGCTAAAATAACCTGAAAGCTCTTCCTGACACTAAAGGAAAGAGTCAGATCCTGAAACCCTTTCTAGTGCAGGTTTTGTCGCTGTTGTGCACAAAACTGCTCCAAATCTTTCACAGCAGAGCTCTCTCCTCTCCCTGTCCTTTTGAAAGCATATTTTAATTGTTTGGTACAGCAAAATGACCTTTTAACTGCTGTTCCAAAATGAGTTTAAAGTACAAATCCACAAAATTCTGTGGAGAAGCACATCCTAAGTGTTTTAGGAAGGCATTTTATTTTGTATATATTTTGTTTCAAAATGTGCATACAAAAGCTTGTACCATGGTGAAAGGATGAACTCTCTGGAATTAGCTAATCCTGAAACATATTCTTTCTATTTAAAATTTGGTTTGTGTCAAAGAAACCCGAGTTCTCTAAAACATCCTGGAAACCTTCTTATTGCATATTCTGGACAACACAGAAAGAAGTGTTGCATGTTAGAGCGAATTAATACAAAATGTATGGGCAGTTTTCACAGAATAAAAATCATTGAATAAAATAGGGAAACATTTGAACTATGATTTAAATAAAATTTTACATTCAACTCTCTATAAAGAAAAACTCCCTAATTTTAATAGTGAGCATTAGATAGAAAAAAACTATTTAAAATACTTTTTATGGGTTTTTTCCATGTACAGCTCACTTAAATTATCTCATTCAAAGTCGTGCACTTTTGAACCAGTAAACTCATTCTTCAGTTAGTGTTACACTGATAAACTAATTTCAAACAAATGTAACTCAGTGCCAACATACAATTTCAACAAGAAGCACAATTACAACAACAAATATCAAACAAACTATTTGACTGTTTGAGACTGTGTGAAATCTGAGATAGGTGGATTTCTCAAACAATTATTATAGGAACTTTGGGCTGTTTGTTGCTTTGGAGGTTTTTTTTCTGTTGGATGCGGTGACATTACCTTTTACTTATGGAACATTTGCAAGTTGTGTTTTGTTGTTAAATTTTAGGTTTAAAGGAATATTCAAGGCACAGCTATGAATTTGCTTTTAAATGATGACTAAGAATGACTTGCTTTCTAAGGAGAGAACACAGCTATTCACTTTTATACCCATGCCAAACCTCTGCAGTATTTCTCTGAGCTAACCTTTATCCCCTTTCTGGACTTGTATTGGTCTCTGCTAGAAAGCAAGTCAGCTGTAATTACTTACAGGTGAGTTATTCCATACTAATGAAATAGCTCTATGAAAACTATGTTATTGAATTGAAATGTAGATGGCAGAAACACATTGATTTATTTTGCATGGATTTTTAAACGCTTAACAATCACTCCCTCTCCCCTCAGTGCTAAAGAAATTAAGATCCAGCAGGAAGAGAAGTGAACATGAAGTTCACTTGTAAGTTAGACTGGTATCAGTTTTGTACGGTTTGGGGGCAGAATGAAAACTAAACTTGGTTTAAGAGTTTCCTAATAAACCGTCTCGTTTTCTGCTTTCCCCAAGCCCGGCGCTGACCGCAGCAGGCGCAGCCGCTGCGCTCTCACCTTCCTCCTGACACTGACTGAAAGATGAATTTGTTTACTCTGTTGTGCTTTTTTTAAAAGTGTGGGTAACTCCACCCATAACTCTGCAACTTCCCACTCACCCAGTCCTGTTTAACCTCTTAAGCACTGCTCCTGCCCCTCCAGCCTCCCTGCCACCGGAGCAGGCGTTTTCAAGCCAGATCCATTTTTATTGACCAGAACCAGCCTGAAACATCCAGCTCCCAACTGCAGCCCCCTCCGAAAGTGCCCCAAGCAGCTGTGAAAATAGGTTTTCGTTCTACACCGGCCCGAGGTTGTCTTGCCTGGGGTTGGCAAGAGGAGCCAACTGCCCCTTCAGTGTGTCTGCAGGGACAGGGCTGCTCTTATGGGGCTCTTTTTTCTCCCTCTCTCTCCTATACATTATATAGATATATAATTATTATTTTTTGGCTGGGGAGGGACAGGATTTTGTTTTGTTTTTACAGCAGCCATCCAGAGTCCTGGGTATTGATTTTCGGGCACATGAAAGGGATTTTTTACAGGCCTTCCCTGTGGAAGGGAGCAGCAGTAAAAGGTGATACCACCCACTCCGAAGGAATGCTGTGCATGCAATTAGGAGCAAGCTCCCAGCCAGGGGGTTAGAATTCAAAGCAAGGCAAAAGCTCCCCACCTCCCACAAACAACAAATCCATTAAAACTACCAAAGCCATCAATACTAATCAATGCATCCAGGGGCCATTAACTATTTCGGTGCTCGGACTGGCTTTTTTTTCCTTCCTTCTCTCCTCCCTGCCCCGCTCCGCAGCAGCGAGGGCTGCATCCCTCTGGTGAAATATTCCCAATTTCGGGTCTGCTGGTGTTTTGTTTTACCGCTTTTCCTCACGCCCGTAGCCGGCCGGGCACTCCAACCAGCTTCATTAAATATCATTAAGTGCAACTGACTTCAAAGGGCTGGCCAGGAGCGGCGGGTGCGCCGGGATCGGCGATGGGAAGCGTCCCCGGGGCAGCCCTGGCCGCGTTCTCCCGCCGGCTCCGGGGCAGACCGGTCCGGCCCGGCTCGGCTCGGCGCAGCGCAGGAAGAGGCAGGGCGGAGGGGTAGCAGCGAAGTGGTTAATCAATACCAGGGCTGCAGGCAGGGGAGGGGCGGGGTGGAAGGGGGATAAAAAATGCAGAAAGGAAGGAAATGGAGGGAGTGAGAATTAGACTCACTATAAAACCTCCTCATTCTGATTTACAAAAGAGGGAGGGGGAGAGATGGGGGACGAGTGGGGGGGGGCGGGGGGAGATGAAAATGTGAGCCAAGAAGCACAATGCCCCTCTTTCCTGGAGCGAGAACGTTCACGGGTTTGGGCTAGGGATGGTTTTACTACGACTCCGCAGCCGCGGTGGGATCCGAGGGAAAAATCACATCAATGTAAAACCTAAGGAATTAAACTGATTTTTGCATTAGCTGTGTCTCTCCTCTTCCTCCCCCCTCCTTTTTTTTCTCTTCCCTCCCATCCAATCCCTCATTCATAACTCCATTTAGTGAGTGTTTTTCTCATTGACGCTCCCACCGTTCGGATCCTGTCAAGCCGAGCACAGGAGCCGCGGGCAGAGCTCAGCTCAGCCGAGTGCAGCTCCTTGGGCTGGCTGCACTTCGGTTCCGTTCAGTCACTTTTGAAGCTATCGATTTGGATGTGTTGATGGAAACATGGAAGGTATTTCTGGCCATCTGCTAGCTAGGAAATGATTATTTCTTTTTTTAGGAAAGAAACAAGGAGGTTTCTCTGACTTTCTTATTTTCAAGTCTGCAGATAGGAAAACGTCCTGAAGAAAATAATGTTGCTTTATTACACTAAAACGATTGTTCTGTTAAATAAAGATGTGGTTGAGGGGGGAGGTGGCTCTGGTGCACTTTAAACTTTTAAAACTCGTTTCTGACAGTTTTCCAATTGCTAAAAAGTTTCTAAGGATGCCTCTTTGTTGTGAATAGTGCTTTTGTTTCTTTTATATTTTAATTATTATTTTAAAAAGTCCTTCAACAAGCTGCATTTGTTGAAAAACTGTAAGAATCTGGGGGAAAAAATAAATTTGAATTTCAGTGATATGCAGCCACAAACATGTGGCTAGAGACAGACATACACTGGGTAATTTGAAACTGGTTTATTCTCATGTGTCTGAATCAAAGCCCATTCAAAGAAAACTTTTTTTTGCAAACTACTTGGGTAAAAACATGGGGCTGGTGAGATCTCACCCATTTTAGGGACAAGTTCTGGGATGATTCAAAACAGTGTTTAAAGAAAGAGTCCACTTCACTTTGCAAATATGTGTGTTAAAAAAGAGAAGCCAAGGGAGCAGTGCTAAATGAGAAGAGAATGAAGGTTTTAGATGAGCTCAGAGATACCTCTGATTTCCAGCCTCTCTGAAGGAGCTGTGGTGATTTTTCTTTTTGAAGTTGATGCAAACCAAAAGTCCACTCTCTTTAAGTTTAAACATTACTAGTGAATGCTGCCCTGTGGACATTTTATGTATCTATTTGTTCCTGTCTCCCACGGAGTTTTATCAATTCATTTTGAATCCAGCTATATAGTTTTGTCCACAGGAGCAAATGTTTGCAGCTAGGGAGCTGGGAATAAAAGACAAAACACAAAAAATCAAATCTAGCTTTCCTAAATGTAGCAACCTTCCACAAGGATGGATTTTAAAGTTAATTTATAACAGCCTCTGTAAATATCTTTAGAAACTTCTGTGAATTTTTTCTTGCCCTCCTCTCTTCTCTTTGTTTCTGTCACCCACATTCACAAAGCATATGTATGTTCAAGACCTAATTAAGAAGGTTTTATATGAGTTTGTACATGTGTTTTCACACAGACGGTAACGATGAACTGTGTTACTGGGCTGTTGGTGTGGGACCACGTTAACCTTGCAGATGGGAAGAGTGTTATGAAAGAAATGGTAATTAATAGCATTAAGAAGCTGATTAAAATAAAAAACGCGTTATTGCAGCAGGGGTCTCATTAGGGAACAGTCATGCCTGTCTGCCACAGATTTAAGAACTTTCAGCCACAAGGCCTTGAACTGAGGCAGCTCCAGTTTAAGCAAACGCAGCGGAGACTCCACCCCCCGTGACATCAGATTGAGTTACACTGCAAAAACACCCCAAGATCTGGAGAGGAGGAAAAAAAAAAGCAACTTTTCTCCCTCCCCTCCTTGATGTTTAAAAATGATAAAAACGCCATTCTTCTCCAGCTCTGGGCGTCTGCAAGGAGCCCTTCTTTAAAGCAAACTAACAGCAGAACAAATGTCTTTTCTTAGCTTTCTTTTCCAAAGGGGGGGAACAGCACACCACCAAAACCAAAAATAAAACCCCAAAGAGTTCCCCGACGCCCCCCCCCCCAGCCCTGAAGCACCAAAATCAAATCAATCACTCCAGCATTATAGCAGAGCAGTCCTCCTCTCACAGGGTAGGCAGGAGCCCTGTGGAAGGACAGGGCTGGGGTACGCAGCAACAGATCGGGGCTGGGGACCCAGGGGTGGTGATGGGGACCTTTCCTTGACTTTATTTGCAGTTTGGCCAAAATTAAGCTGACAAAACCGTTCGGAGCTTGCTGTAAAAGTTACACATTTTTCACGTAAACATCCAAGGCAATTGCCTTTCTCTAGGATGTGTCATTTCCTGTGTAGCTATAATAATATATTAAGTAAAGGGATAGCCACGAATTTACATATTTACATATGTATAGACGCTATGCCTAGGAAAGCTGGCAGGAGGTTGTGTATATACCACAGCAGAAAGCATTTTGTTAAAAAGTTTGGGAAATGACCACTCTGAAATACGAAACATACTTCAAATATTATAGGCATTCAAGACAAGACTGGCAAGAGAAGATTTACAGGCGAGTCAGTGTGGAACAGGAAAGCTGCTGTGTTTAAAGATTTGGGGAGGTGGATGTCATGCTCAGGACACAGGTCACCACAAAGAGCTACAAAACCAACTTGGTTCTTACCTGCTCCCCAGGGGCTTTATTTTACTCTGAATCGTTCAATGCTAAACATTTAGCAGGGCAGTTCTGGGAGACTCTCTGGCGACTGATAGCGAGCTGAAGGAATGAACTGAGGGGATATAGGGGCTCACCTTTGCTCCAGGAAGGACATCTTCCCTTTTGCTGTAAGATATCTACTTTTTTTTCCTCCCCAGCAGTAAAGTGTCAAACCCACAAAGGAAGCGATATAATTAGTGCTGGTACCTACTACAAACTCGGAGCTCTGAAGGAAGACCAGTGCAGCTTTTCAAATGGCTACCATTTTGAAATCAGAAAAACATTTTCTAACAGACAGAAGAATCCCTCTTGAATCCCCCCTGGCCCTTTTGAATTCACGCCCTGCCTTACATCAAACGCTTTTTTGCTGATTAACTGCACAATCAGGTCCCTGCAGATCAGGGGAAGAATGGAGAAGAGAAAAGCAACCTCTTTTCCAGAGAACAATACCATTATTTCAGCTCCATTGGACAGGAATGTGTGATTTCACAGCCCACTGCCCTTCTCTCCCATCTCCAAAAACACTGCCAGAGATCCACTGCTCCAGGTCCCCACCCATTAGTACCCAGACAGCTTGGGTTCAATATTTGTGCCTGGGGGGCTATGCCCATGCACGCAGACATATATGGAGAAAATATCCAAACCAGAACCAACTCCCAAAACCAAGAATAGATACAAAGGAAGTTTAGTTTCTTTTTAAAAATAGCTAATATCCTTTTTCTTGTATAATACAAAATTCTAGTTCACACACACACAAGTTGTATTCTGGGGGTAAATTTGGTATGAAGGTAGTTAACAAATGAAAAGAAATGGTACTTTAAAATAAAAGTCATTCAACAGATGAGAGGAAAAATATAGTATTTTCCAAAGACAGATTGTTAATAAAATACCAGTAAATCTATTTAAGAAAGAACTTGAGAAGCCTTCTTGCCCACAGCAGTGTGTTGCTGTCTCACAGTTCACCCAGTGCCTTTGCTCTTAAGTTTGTCTCATTGGAGTATGAAAATATTTTCATTTTGCAAACATCTGTTGAAATCAGTTGTTGAAGATTTGATTCCACAGGAGGAACCGTATCCCTTAAAGGGGAAGCAACCGCCCAACTGTGAGTTTGTTAATTAATGATATAGCAGAAATCTTTCCAGAGAAGAAACTCACCAAGAGACTGAGAGACTGTCTCTCAATGACTCTCCCAGTCTTTGTTCATTACTTTACCAACGATTCCCGTGTTTTACAATCTGCAGGGCAAGAGGAATACCACGGAGCTTCCTTCCCTTATCCTTCAAATTTGATATCGCCTGATTTCAACTCAACCGCGCAAACCAAAGGGAAATCTCTTGTTGTCATAAAGTGCACTGAAGTGACCTGGTGTTTTAGGCGCTCTCAATTCAGACCCTGCCTGGCTTGACGAGGAGCGCGGCTGCGGGAGGAGCGAGCTGGGAATGTGGCGGCCCCGGAGCTGCCCGCCGGGTCGGGGGAAACGGAGCCGCTTCTCTCTTGGGCACGGACCCCCCCCAACCTCCAGCCAACCCTGTCCACCTCCAGCTCCTAAATGTGACAACCGTAGCTGTTTGTTTTGCTCGGACAGAGCTCGCTTTTCGACTTGCGGGAAAGAGGATGCGCTTTGAAACCGAAATAGACACAAAATAGCTGCAATCTCTCGGGGAGAGTGGCCCCCCCACCCCGACCGCACCGATCCGGGCCGGGCGCGCTGGGGATAAGGTTTGTTCCCCCAACACCAGCGCTGCCGAACAAAAGGGAGAAAGAGAGAGAAAATAATATTTGCTCAGGTCCCCCCTCTGTTCGCCTTTGATTTATCTGTTTACAAGCGGGACCCCCTCAGTTGAAACAAAAAATCAATGAAAATGTAGTTGGAGAAAAGGCGGGCAAAGTCCTGAGAAAAAAAAAGAAATTTGTGAATGGAAGAATGTGTTTGTGCATTCATTGTTAAAATAAAGAGCGAGCAGTGACGTGCGCTCCCGACAGCCAATGGGCGCGGGGATAATATTTTTAAATATCCTCCCCGGGAGCCAATGGTGGAGGAGGTGGCAAAGACTAGCGCAGGGGCGAGCCAATGGCGGGGGTGGTATGCTAATGAGGAGTTGGTCAGGCAGGAGCTGAATGTCAACTAGTCAAAGATGGAGGCTGGAGCGGGGCGGCCATGAGGTTGGTACCGGAGGATTTGCCCACGCTGGGATCGATCAGGGACACACGCCGAGGCGCGCCCGGGGCGGCGGCGGCCGGCGGCGCGGGGCGGCGGGAGGTGGGGTCCGAGGGGTGCGGAGCCGCGGCCGCTCTCACCGCCTCTTTTGCGCCTCTTTTGGCAACTTTCCCCCCCGCGGCGCGGGGATCCGTCCCTCCCGCCGCCAGGTACCGGGCAGTGAATGGGGCCCGCGGGTCCTGCCGCCGCCCGGGGGCCGTATCCGCCTGCCCGGGCGGAAATGGCGGGAGCTGCGGGCCCCCCGGGCGGAGGGGGCGTGGGGTGACGGAGGGGCGCGCCGCGGCTCTGACAATGGCCCGCGGGGCCAGCGGCGGCTGGGCGGGCAGCTGAGGGGCGATCCCCCCTTGGGGCAGTGAGGGCGCGAGGGGGGAGCCCGGTGAAGAGAGCGGGGCGAGGCGAGGAGCGGGGTCCGCTCCCCCGCGCCCTCCTCCCGTGCGGGGGCTGCCCGGCGGGGCCGCGCCGCTTCCCGGCGAGGGCTGCCTGCGGCGCGGGCGTTGCGGGAGCCTCTGGCTCCCCCGCGGTAAGCGGAGCGGTTTCCCGAGCGAAGTTCTCGCTGATCGGTTTGCTCTCTGGCGTGCGATCGATACGAGGTGTTGAAAAGAGTCGGCTGCCGGAGCAGCCTCGGGCGGCAGCTGGCTGGGAATAAAACTTGGGAGCGTTAGAAGCGGCGAACAGCGGTGTGTGCCAGCGGAAATAGAGCGGGAGAGGGGCCGGGGGGTGTGCGCCGTCCGTGCGGCTGGCCGGAGGAGCACCGGAGAGACGGCTGCTGGCGGGCTCGGCTGTACATCTCTAGATAGTGGTGAGCTAATTTATTTTTAACCCTACTCCCTCAAACCTTTCACCTTTGCAATCTCTTCTAAGGAATGGAGTGTGGCTCCATCCGCCGGGCCGGGGCGAGCCCGCGCCCCCAGCCCCGCCGGGCTGCGCTTCCCGGTGGGGTTTGCCTGTGCCCGGAGCCGCAGAGCTCCGCCGGGAAAAAGCGGTTCCCGGTTCGAAACGTAGGAAAGCGCCTGTCTCTCTAGACAACGTGTTTTGCTAAAAGATCCTGTTAGAGAACACCCCTCTCTTTTTTGCTTACAGCCCCGAAGAGCGAGGCAGTAAGTCACATGCTATCTCCAGCCAGTATTTATATTGGCTTAATATTTAAATCTCGTAAAACTAATGCTTTGCTTAAATAGTGTAGAGTTTTTGCAATAAACCAGGGTGCGCAGCCCAAAGTGTTTCTTTGGCATTCTTGCACTTTGCCCCAATTCCGTTCCGTTTCCCTCCAGTGTGTGGTCTTCGAGTTGTGTAAGGAAAGGCTGTACCCTGAACACAGACCATGGGGCTCGAGAACCCAAAAACTTCCTAAAGTTTACATCACATAATTTCTTCTAGTTGTTTTCTCTTTCTTTCTCCTCCTTCTTTCTTTCATTCTTTCTATATTTCCCTTTTTCTTTTTTTTTTCTTTTTAACATTTCCAAACTAGCCCAGGATTCTGTATTAGAGCTAAATTATTGAACAAAAAAAAGGAGGAAAAAATCAAATTAAAGCAAAAAATAAGAATGAGCTAGTTCAAGATTCTAACTGGGATTGGGCAATTCCAAATCAAATGGTTTTGTTAATATTGCTCTGAAAATCTGACAACTAGAATTCATTTAGTGCATTTTCTAACTTAGCACCCCCCATCAGTTTAATTCATTTTAGCATTTGCTCTGATTCTTACTTGTCTATACAGTTTATGGAAAGTTGCTTTCAAGTTTGGATTTCTTTGCATCGAATTTATTTGCATTGTTTGAAGTTCGAAATAAAAGTATTTTATGATTTCTCAAACGATTCTTATTTAACAAATAGTTACATTTTCCAGCTTTAAGTTTGAAATTGCTTAGGGAAACAAATAGTAAACAGTTGGCAGCCTAAAGACTAACAAATTGACTTTTAAATGTTACTTATTGCTAAAATTATTTGGAATGTCTGATTTGTAATGATTAACGGATGTTTTCTCCTTACTACCTATATATCCTTTCTGAAAAAGGAAAAATTACAACAGTAATGTTTTTATGGTGTAAGTAGATGAGTTTTAAAGGTCTCTCACTCGTGGGTGGCAGTTGGTTTGGAAGCTTGTTTAGATGCTTGTGTAAAAGAGCAAGACTTCCCTAGCAATTAAAACCAAATAATTTAAGCTAGCAAGCACATGTATAATAAATAGCAAATATTGTAGCATACAATTCAGATGAAAGCAATGGCAACGATATCTCCTCCGTTGTGTCTTTAAGATCACGTTTAATTCAATTCATTACACCTACTTTTGTACCATACTGGGGTGCTGAACTGCCAGGAGGACAACCCCAGTTCTGGTCTTTGCTTTCATGTGCTCTAGTGCAATACATTCACCATTGAGAAAGAAAGAAAGAAGTCCCTAAAATAAACTTATCTAAATTCTTGCTGAAGTTAATTGGAGATGAAGTTGTGAAATACTGAAATCTAATTTTAAAGAATGACATTGAATCCATGTGGTTGTTGAAGAAACTCCTTTTTTTTGACTGTAACAAATCTGTTTTAGAGTAAATCATGCATAGAAGGCCATCACTTGGAGAAGTTTCTGATTTATCATTTATTTTGGAAAGTCTCTGAAGTATGCTGTTGTCCAGAGCCCTTTTTCTGTTGTACTACTGGCAATTATGATGAGCAGTGCAATATTAAAAGGGCATTGGCTGGCAGAAACATGACCCCCTTTAGCAGCCCACCCTCTTCAGAATGGGCAAACAACCCTAAAATAGATGCCTCCTCCAGTGTATTTATGCACGTGTGTGAAATAAGGTTTTATACATGTGGGAGTGGTTTTAAATAAGGAGAGAGATTCTGGATGCTGCATTTTTAGATGTCTTTCTATCGACATGGGCTGGAATGATTTAAACACATCCTATTTAAAACATAAGCTCCAAACATTTCTGGGAGCTTTCAAAGCATCACATTACCTGCTTTGTTTACTTGTGATTAATTATTAATTTCTACACCCTTCCATACAATTACTACATAGAAATTTTGTAAGGGTTCCTTTATAGTTTTTGCCCTGATAGAAACTTTCCCCTTATATGTTTAAGGTCCCTAGGTCTATAGGGATTTAATGTTGTTGATTTGTTTCTGTGGTGTTTCTACTTTGATTTTTGAGTGGTGACACACACAGATATATGTGAGATGGAAGCACAGGCACTAGGTATTTTTGTACACAAGTCCCATCATTTCTGTAACATTTTCCATAGTAAATCAAAGTACTGTGTATTTATACCATTCTATATATACACACACACATCAGCCTTTTGCATCTATACTGGTCAACCACCATAAAACACACAACACAAATAGGAAAACTTCTGAAAACACAGGAAAGGGCTGGCACTTTCAGTGATTTGTTTGAACGGTATAGTTCAGATTCATAGATTGGCCAATCTGGGCTTTATGGAAACACATACATTTGGGGATGCTGAATTATGGCCCTTGTTCATTTCTTCTCCATTACTGTAGCAAAATATTTGATTGTATAAAACCTTTATAACGTACCGTGCCTCAATATACTGGGCATGTAGCAAAAGACTGGAATGGTTTGTTTAACAAGCCATACTAACTGTGGTCTTTCTCTACCTCTCTCTCTTCCCTCCCCCCCCCCTTTTTTCTGTCATTTTTTTTAACTAACTTTTTGTTGTTAGTTTCCTTTTTTTCCTTTTTTCTTTATTTTTTTACCTTGTCTAATTACAATTGCAAATAAACTTTGTCATGCAGAGTTTTATTGGGGCTAAACATAAAAACGTTATTGTGGTTAACACTGTAATGTAACAGTCCCTTACAAAAGGATGCAGGGACAGCTGTGCAGAACGTGACAGTGGCTGCTGGTATCGCTGGCTCTGACAATGTTGCACTACTGTCTGCACAAATAAAGCAGTGCAATAATATTGTCAAAGCATTTGGTTCCAGTCCTAATACATCCTTTATGATCAGTTACTGTTGCACATCCAGTCCCTGACATTATGGGATTCTGTAGTTATTTAATACATTTTAGCAAGGAACAAGCCCCCTCCTCCGATTTCTTTCCCCCATCACAAAGGCTCCAGCAAGCATTAAAATGTCAAAATCATGTAGAAAATGCCTAAAAACCCCTAAATCCCTACCCATGTGTGTGTTTGTTTGTTTGTTTTGTGTTTAGGTTGTGTGGTCTGTGTGGAAATTCCTTGGATTTTGTTCCCCGGGTTGACTGTTTCAGTGTGCAAAATGGATTGCCCTTTCTGCCACTAGCCTGGGTCTGTGTGTCCAAGTTGTAAAATAAAAAGCTGGCCTATTCACATTTTAAAGCCCTCTTGTCCTCCTTTAGAGCAATCTTCACCTTTAAAAATACACTGACTGCGCTTGAATATTTTCTTGCTTCTGTTTTAAAAATGAGAGGTTTATGAACCTAAAGATGTTATTGTTGTGTATAGAATTCAGTGACTTTAAGATATACACGTGTATTCACAGGCAATTTAATTTTTGCTTCCTATTGACGTATTTTTCAAATTCCATCGTATTTCACTTTTTGGGGAATTACTGTTAAGATTAAAGCTATATTGATACCTTCATTTTCATTTAAAATAAAAACCAAACAACTAGAAGGCACCTAAATAATAATCAATAGGCTTTGAAAGACAATCTTTCCCTGCACTTCCCAATAGCAACGCAGAGTGAGTCTGAGAGACACAGGGATGATGTAGGCCTATGAACAGCAGTATTGCATTTGGAATTGATCTTTAAATAACAATATGTTGGTGACTGTCACTCGTGGTGCAGTTGGAGGCAGATGTGGTATTTTCGCCTGCAGCTGCTAAGAAAGGGGTTTGGAGGGCTGGGGGATGGGACCTTCCTCCCTTTTTTTATCCTGAAGCCTTGAGCTGTTACCTTGGGAGCAAAGGGTGGGGGTGGGGAGAGCCGTCATATTGGAAATCAAATCTAGGTAAAGGAGCGTTTCCAGCTTGAACCGCACATCCCAAGCCAGGCTGGGGTGTGCTAGTGAGCGAGCCATGGGGAGGCAGAAAATGGAGGACCACATCCTGGGTGGGGGGATCATGTCCTATTTTGGAGGGATGAGGGGAAGCTGAATCCTCAGTAGCACACTCCAGTTCTTCAATGAACAAGGGAGCAAACAAAAGACACCTTCTCAGTCCCTCTGTTTCTGGTGAGGAGCTGAAGCCTGTCTCCCTTTCATGCCCAGAGGAGAAGGCTGAGATCTCTGCACCCGAACCAGAGGCACTGTACTGGTGCTGGATACGGTTCGGCTTCCAGGCCTCAGTGGTGGTAACCTGAGCCGCCATGGCTGCCTTCTCCAGAGCTTTTCTTTTCATCCATCTCTGTATTGTAGCACGGTTGCCATTTTTGAGTGTGTTAAGGAATGAGGAGGCCTGTTTAGCTTTGGCACTTCCCCTCCTCCTCCTAATTTCTGACTAATTATAAAGTAGGAAAGAGTGAAATCTCTTAAGGGCTGGGGGGCTGTGTGTCCTCCCCCCACTATCAATAAGAGCGCAAGAGTGACCAGAGTGGAAGCACGAGGGGCCCTTTGCTGCCCCTGACCAAGGAGGATGGGAAGGCCGGTGGACCAGTGAGAAGCTGGAAGCCACCCTGGAGCAGGGCAGTGCTTTGTTCTGTGTGTGTGCTTGTGGAGCCCATCAGCGAGTGGAAATAAGTGCTAGTGAAAACCTTGGTGGGGCTGATGCGGGGCTGTAAGATGGCCTCTCAGACGTGTGAGCCTGCCTTGTTTGGAGGTGGAGAAATCACAGAGGGAATAGATGCGTGCTTGTTTCCCTATGTAAAGTTACGTCTGTAAAAATAATATGGTTGCCACACTTGAAAACCTCCCCTGGGTGTGGGGGGGATTTGAGGCTTCTTGTGATATAGGAAAAGGCCTGTGCAGTGACAGGACCATGTCCCATTCACAGAGGGTGAGGGGACATCTTCTGTGGCCTCCTGCCTCCGCCTGGGCAATAGAGCCCATGGAGGGCCTTTCCCTGACTACCAGTTCTCCTGCAGGCAGGCTCCAGGGATGGGGGGTGTTGAGGAAGGGGTTCCCTGCAGATTTGGGCCTAGGATGGAGGTTCCACATTCCAAACCCTCCCTTCCCCACTCTCTCTTTTTTCTTTTTTTTTTTTTATTAACCCTGCCTGGTTGAGGAATGTAACAGTAAAAAAAAAAAAAAGGCACTGGAGGAAAGCAAAAAAAAAAAAAGAGAGGGGGGGATTCGGAAGCAAAGGCCCCTTCAGGAGTCTGTATTTGTGCAAGGGAAACCATTTGCATGTGTGTGGAGATGCCAGAGTTTGTCTCCAGTTGGGTCGGAGGGGGAGGGCGCGGGAGGAATGCGGGGAATCAGGTCGGGCTGCGGGGGGAAGGGCTCCGGCAGAGCCTCCATCCTGTTGTTGCATAAACTTGTTAAAAGAACCCCTCCTCTGTGGAGGCAGCACACATAGGGTATTAGTGTGGTGGAGGAGGCCAGACCTGCGCCCTGGCTACACAACCAATTGGAGCGGAAAGTGAAATCAGATGGTTTAAGTTTTCAGAGGGATTTTTTTTTTCAGGGGGACGTTTTGAGTCATTGCATTGAGCGCTAGAGCTGTGTTAAGGTCGCTCCTGCTCTCGCTGCTCTTGGGTGGTTTGGGGAAGGGAGGCGGCCGGGGAGGGGGGGCACAGGAGGTGCTGCTTCCCCTTGTGTGGTGCCTGGGCTGGGCTGTAGAGACTTGGGCTTGGGGCCCCCTGAGAACTCGTAGCCCTGCCCTGCAGGGGAAGGACGGGCAGTGTATGGGCAGCAGTGCTGTGCAGTGAGGGGAGTCCCCCACCGCAGGGAAGAGTTATCTGGAGACCCTAAGACCAGCCCCTTACGTGCGCCTTCCCCAGCCAAGGCAACCACAAGACCTTCCACTTGCCCTGCGGTACACTACAGGGCCAGAAGCGGATCGGCACTTCCAAGGTGATAGGGTTTAGCTCTATTTTGCTCCTACATTTGGTACTATAAGTCTTTCTTTTTTTCCTTTTTTTTTTTTTTTTCCATCAGACAGCAGAGCGCTGGTAAACACCATGCAGAAAAGCCGTATTGTGGGGTTACAAAGTCTAGGCTGTTTAAGGAGCTCTGTCATTCCTTTTAATGGAGCTCACTGACGCAGATCTGGCTTCTGCCAGCCGAGGAAATATTGCTGCTGAGAAAAGGGTTATTGAAACCCACAAACTAAATATTATAAGCAAGAATCAAATGGCAGGACATTCTGAAGTGTAATCCCTCCTGATTTCAGGAGAAGGGGAACCTATTGGTAAGTGGCCGTGGGTGACAGAATCCCCAAGCTCGGTGAGTGAAATGCTCTTGGGAAGGTGGCGTTTCCAGAGAGGATTATCAGCCCTTACTCTCTGGAGTCTCTCACACCTGGACAAGTTGACTCTTGCAAGGAAGCAAGAATCCCCTTTTTCTCTGGATGGATTTGTACAAACTTGTTAGATAGACTTAAGGAGCCAGGACTGGAATGCTAAGAATTTTCTCTCTCTCTTAAAAAAAAAAAAAAAAAAAAGAGAGAGAATTAAAAAGGCAACACTTCCCAGCCTTAAAACAATGATAAAATTATTAAATACAGAACTCTAAATCAAATCTCAGCCTACAGCTGTTTCCAAAGTGTTTGCTCTGACCTTTGGTAATGGTGTCAATTCCACTGCAGAAAACATATTGTAGACTATATAATGTATTTAATTGCGAGATGGCTTTTAAACGGTCTCCTTTCCTCAGGCTAGCAAAATGGCTGTGGCCAGGGAAGCAAGGCTGGGCTGCAGCTCTGATGCCCTGTTATGTTTTTTGAGGTTGTGACTGAGAGAAAAATTTAAACAACCCGATTGCCCCAAGTGGCATCTTTAACCACAAGAGAAACAAACAAACAAACAGCAACAAAAGGAAGGGGAAATGGCTCCCTAAACTAAACTGGGAAGACAGGGTCTGATCCCACAAGGAGCAGAGGCCTCTGAGCTCCAGCGAGTCAGCTCGCTACTTTATTTATCCCAAAGCTTCATCGTAAGGACACTTCCAGTCTATTTGTCTGCTAACGTCAGAAAAGGGTGGCTTAAACATACAGCACTGACTCCACTACAGTAAAAGATTCCTCCCCGACACACTGCCAAAAAAAAAGCTTCCATTATTGAGCAACATATAAAGTGTTATTTCCATACTAGTCTGGGTGACATTTCCATTTAGTTTCTATAACTGTGATTAAAGGCGAGAGAGGTTTCTAAACATATCTAGAGATGCTGAGCCTTCTGGTGTATAAATAGCATGCATTTCATAATCTCGTGTTTAAACGTTTATTTTAAAATAACCCCCATATACATTCCAGAGGCTCCCTGCTATAGGGCACGACATGACCCAGGCTTTGCTTATTGTTTGCAGACTGAGGGAATATTATTGGAGATTGAGTCAGTCCTGATTTTCCTTGTCTTGTTAGAAAAAAGAAATAGGGGAGGTTGGGGAGTCCTGTGCCAATACAAGTCCACTTGCAGATAAGGACATTTCTGAGACACATCTAGGCTCTCAGCACAAATCCAGAAACATAAGTAATGTAATTGCCTTTGCTTGGAACTTCAATTGTGGCTGACGTTTCTAATTACATCTCTTACACTCTCCTGCCAGTTGTAGCTTCTGCAACTACTGAAATGCTTAAGTTGTGTAGAAATTGTTAAATGGTGCTCCACACACACGCACACACTATGGGTGCATTAGTAAGGTCATTTGATGTGCAGATTGTATGTTTCCACTGTAAACTTGCCAGTGGGTTTGTCTCTTGGGCCATTGGAGGAGTTAAATTGTGTGTATTAAGTTTAAGTCTTGTTTGAGATAACATCAAGGCTGAAGAGTGGAAAAGACATGGTAAACAATAAACAAAATAGAGACTGGACAGGAATAGATGGAAAGGTAAGGCTGCGCCTAGTTGAGGTTTTTTTTGTGTTCTCAGTTCAACTAGATGTCTGGGTTGCAGGGATTGTGGAGAAGCAGTGGCAGGATTAAACCTGAGGTTTTGCCAAGGTAACAAGAATACAGAAGTTTGATAAAATTCATTCTGGGCTGCTTACAGCAATCTCTGTGAACATGGCCTTTTAGTTAGCATGAGCAAATGTTAATACAAATAAATAATGTGGGAAAAGATCCCTGTTTGCTTCCACAAGCATCACAAAGTATGGGGAGAAGGAAGGGTTGGGGCAGAATTGAGATTCTGTTTATCAGTCCATTTAGAAAAACCACACAATTCAACGGAGTTTCCCCTATTCCCGTTCTTTGGCATGTCCTTGGGTTTTGATTGCTTTGGGCAAGTCAGACAACATCAAAGAGAATGCAGCACTGCCTCACACTAGCATGCCAAATGCCAGGGATCTCCAATGGCAAAGACCAGATCAGTGTGGTGTGGATAAATTAGCCAGGACTCTATGAATTAGGGGATTGTCTCTCCATTACACTCCTATTTAATCCACTGGAAAGCAGGCTGAGGAAAGAGAAGCTTAAAGTGTCAAAATCATGACCTGGTGTGGGATGACCTGGGAATGAAGTTTCCTTCCTCCTCTGGACTCTCAAGCATTCCTACGTGACAAATGCACTGGGGCAGGTTAAGTGGAAGCCAGGTTGCAGAGTAAGAATCTAGTTGGCAGAGCAGTCCTGAAGCTGGAGGTGTCTTCCTTGGCCCCTCCCTGGGAATCATTTCTGTGGCTGTTGGTGTGTTCAACACTAAGACAGCACTAGCTGAAGATTTCTGTCCCTAGGACAGAAAAGGTGCTGGGGCCGGGGGGGGGGAGAGGAGAAGAAAAAGCCAAACAAAACAAGCTAGGGCAAAACACACGTGCGTCTCCAAACACTGTCTAATCTTGTGTGCATTAATGTGAAGTCAGTGCTGGAAAACCAGCCCTGGAGATCCTGTTTTGCTTTCTAATTTTTGGTGTGTACTTAATCCCCTGATTTCCAATGAAGGGAGGGATATTTTAAAAACACTGGGCTCTCCAAGTAGGACAGCCCTAGAAAGGAAGTTCTTTAAAGGTTTGATGCCTGTTAGTAAGAGGTTCAAAACACAACTATCAGTTAATCAAATAAATAGCACTTCCCAGCCTCTAACAGGTAATTGAGGTTATTAATAAAGGAGAGAAATTCACAGAGAAGAATGTGAGAACTGGGGATGGAGGTGTCAAAACCTGGATAAAACCCACACTGCAGTTAAATATGCCCTGGGAGAAAGGGACAGTGCCCATGCACAGATTCTGTGGGGTCAGAGGTTTACTCCAGTCCTGCATCCCCACCCTCCTGGGAGCACATGGTGCTGTGATCTGTAGGGCAGTGCACTGCTTTCTAACTTTTTACCCCTTCCCCATTTGCAGGCATGGAATGAAGCTCCCTCCAGTCACCTGCTGCAAGACACATTATCCAGCTTCCTAACCTTAAGGATGAGACCCTATCAATATTGCCTCTGCTTTTGTGATCAGGGTAGTAGTGCAATATTGCTTATAGGGTCTTTTCTTTTGAGGGTTACTCATCACGGACAGAAGAAAGACACAGCAGGAAAAAAAAATCCTATGTGCCCATCAAGTTAAGGGAAAAGTTGTGAAATGCTGAGCGCTGTTAGATAGGCAAGTAACTGCAGAGATGGTTTTTGTGACAAATAATCGTGCTATTGTGGTGACTCCGGTTGTGAGTAATGGGCATATTTTTGATGCTATCACACAGGATTCAAAACGGCCTCTTGTCTAAAATGCACAGGAATGATTGAAACCGGAGAAACCCATCCCGGCTCCATTTTAAAATAGTATGAGTCCCGAGACATTTGAAGGGTGCCTGTTTTACATAATGATGTAAACACCCACCAAGGGATGGGAGGAGATACATAGCCACACTTGCTGTTTCTGTGCCTGATCCCAGCCCGAAAACCGGTGGTGATGCGAAGCAGAGCACAGCACAAAGAGACAGAGGCTTTAATCCCAGTAACCTCCTCGAAACAAAGCTCATGCCTCCGCTGGTGAGCAGGGCCCGCCAGCTACAGAGCTGGGCTCAGCGGCCGGGTCGAGAGCTGCCGCCGGGGGCTGCTCCTGGGTGCAGCGGGGCTGGGGACGGCCTCCGGCCCTTCCCGAGAGCTGCGCACCGAGGTACGTGGGAACGGAGCCGGGATAGGGGTGTTCAATCTCCTCTGCTTTGTGAGGGATCAGCTGGGGGTTGACAGCAGCCGGGATGGCCGAGTGGGTGGCCCTGCCTTCCATTTCAGGTGGTCCCCGCGGTCCCTTTCGGGACCTCAGGGGCCCAGGGAAAGGGTTGGTGGGAGGGGACTGGAGGCCGGATCAGGGCGCGGCGGAGCAGCCGCTGCCGCGGAGCTTTCTGAGCCGGTCCCCCGGAGGCGCGTCTCCCCGCTTCTCGCATCGCCTCTCCGGCCCGTGGGCGTGCAAGAAAGGGTCCGAAGCCCTACGGTAGGGCCGTGCCCTCTGCCTCCCCACTGAACGGCTGACCCTGCCGCTGCCCTCGGTTTAAATCCACCTCCCCAGCATCATTCCGGAGGGAGGCGTTCAGCTCGGGGACAAAGCCAGGATCGCCCCCCGGGCTCTCCCTCCGTGCACCCGGCCGGGCTGCAGGCCATGGGGCGGCCGCGGCTGCTGGGCCAGCGCTGGGACCACCGGGCGGGCTGCCCCTCTTTCCCTGTTGCACTACTGTCACGGTCGCAGCGAGCAGTGCAATAATGAAAGGGCGTCAGTGCGCCGGGGAGCGGCGAGAGCCGGGGACGAGCCGGTGACAGCGTGCGGGGACGGGACGTCCCGCCGCCCCCCCGAGAGCCACCTTAACGGAGGAAGCGGGGGGGTTCGGTTGTGCAACTTTCTTTGTTTAAACACGCAGCTCGGAGCGTGTGCGCGCAGGGGCAGGGCAAGGTGAGCGGCTCCGCGCACCGCCCTGGCCCGGGCCCGCGGCGACTCACGTCCCACCGGCCCCGGCGGAGCCCGGCCGTGACGCCCCTCCGCTGTACCCGGCCAGCGGCAAATAAATAAAGTGACTCCTACGTCCCCTGTCGCTGCCTTTTCTTCCTGGTGGGTTTTCTTGCAGGTCTCCAGCCCCTCCCGCCTCCCCCGCAGCCACAAACCCCCTCGACGGGCTTTTGTCCTGCGATCCGGTGTGCTATGCACCCGCTGGGATTGGTGGGGAGAGGCTGGAAACGCTAAAACGAGCTTCTTCCTTCACTATGAAGCCCGAAAAACAGAATCGAATCATGCTCTGATGCTGTGTTCAGCGATGGAGCAAGGGTAGGGAAGTGAGCGTGTAGGGTGGGAGGGTAAGGGTTTGCAATAATGGAGCTGAGAACAGCACTCTGCATCTGGGAACTGTGCTTGGAAGGCCAGGAAATAGCCCTTTGATTATTAGTGGCCATGGTGAAATGGATACTCCAATAAAAGAGAGCTGGTGAGGGGTATTTCCTTTAGCAAAGGACCTTTCCACTCTGGCCTTTTGAACCTGTGCTTCTCCCTGGCACTGTTCCTGCTTCATCATGACTTTTTGCAGAGGAAGGTGAGTGCAGAAAGCAGGCAGGCTGTGGGAGAGGGGATGCAAGCTAATCCTGATGAAAAGGCTTTTACAGTCTATGCTTCATTTCCTATTTCTTTTGGATTCTGTCTTCTGTCCCTCACACACACAAGCAGATAAAAAAGCTGAATCCTTCCCTGCAGTCTTTCTCCCAGGGAAAAGTCAGCCCCCTCCCCAGCTTCACCTTCAGGCACTGCGCACACAAAATGGCTGCAGCAGCCTGTGGGTGGGCATGGAGAGCTCAGGAAGCTGCTTTTCTTTTTTCCCACCCTGCCTGCCCAGGAAGCCCTTCTGCTTTTATTTTCTGTGGCATTTTGCTCTTGCATAGCTCTGTGCAAATCCAAGGGGGTCTCCTCTGTGTAATCTATGCATGGAATGGGAGCTGGGGAGGGAAATGGCCAGTTTGCATGAGAAGGGGACCTGTCGGGCCCCAGTGTTTATTTTTTTGCTGACCTTCTGGGGATATGGTCAGTGAGAGCTGTGACAGCTGCTGGAAGCGGCAGGGGCTTTGAAGATTGTGAAGGTTGCGACCTCGAGGCCCCTTTCCTCTCTCTGTCCCAGGAGCTGCTGAGTCAATCAGGGAAAAGGGGAGGTGAAATGGGGGCTGCTCTTTAGCCATTTTTCAATCGGTGAATGAAACAGGAAAGGACAAATGCAAGAAGAAAAAAAGAGCGATTACTTCCACTTTGGTGCATTACTGAGAAGAGGGAATCTCTCTTTGGCTAAAGATTATAACAATAATGGGAAACGACTGTGCCACTAAGATCCAGCACCTTGAATAAAGGATTTAACTGGGCAAGGAGCTGATGGCAGATCAATAACAGTAAATTAGGGGGAAAGCCTACAAACTTTCTTGCTTCAAAGCAAGAGGAAATCCACCTCTTATTTCCACCTGATACCAGCTCTAGATAAAGCAGCAGGAACACGTTCTCAGTTGGTCTGCTAGCTCCCACCATCTCCTTGACCCTACACTAGCACAGTCTTCATCTGTGCTGAGCTCAGCTGAACCTTATGGCTGAGGTTGCAGAGGCCACTGAGACCTGCTGCATCACACATGCCAAAATAAAGGAACAAAGTGCATTGTGCAGGGCTCTGTCCTTGATGTGCATGTGCTTTCAAATGGCATAAGCTCCCTTGGCAATCCATGGTGCTGGGCAGCCCAGGAGAGGGCCATCAGTCAGCCTCAGAGCCCTCTTTAAGCCCAGTGAGTGGAGTTTAAGTCTTTTTCATGTTCTGGATAACATGATCCTATGGATCTTTCCTTTTAAAATAGTAATCAGAACAGCAAACACACCGCCTGGCTTCGGTTGACCAATACACAACAGAGGCAAGGAAGGCAAACAGCAGGCTTTTCAGTTAGTTTACACAGGGGGCACTTAAATACTGTATTGGTTACATAATACCATTTGGGGGTTGGGGTTTTACACATTCTTCTACTAAATATAACTGAGATTTGTTTTAAAGTGATCAACATAAATCCAGACACAGCTTTAATGGGAAAACTCCTGTGATTAGACCTAATACCACTAGGTAGCTGGTAGCACATCTACTGAGGACTAAGGCACAATAGAATTTTCCCCTGGACCTGCTATTCAGCACTGTGCTCATTCTGCTGTGGTGGAGGGTGTAAGCTGTTCTAGAAGGGCTGCCCTAGACAGCAACTTCCATGCAGGAAGCACAAGCTGCTGGGTTTTAGGGCCATATCCTGCAACCACTTCACATCCAGTCCTCAGGATTCATCCCAACACAGACTGAAGACAGGATATGTTCTGGCAATTATGACAAAAGTGCTATGCAGAGGAGGAGGCATGTGAAAGGAAAAATAAATCTAAATCCTAGCTGTGACTGATTAGGGAAAAAGGTATTCACTGTCAACGCCTCCAGAGAACCCCATTCATGTAAGTTACCTAGAAGCACATTCCTTTCCTGATAAGCCCTCCAGTAAGCATCTTGCTCCCATCTAAAGAGAGTAGCAGGTGGCTTACCTGCTTCACTGGAGGCTTGACCATGGCATTATCCACCTAGCTTTTCATCTGAAGCCTGACTATCTGTACACAGCTTCTGAGATTCCTGCTATACCTTTCCTAGGAATGGCAGCTTCCCCAGGCAAAGCCTGGATCTAGCAGCCCTGCATCCTTGCAAAGGACCCGTCCCTCTGATCAGAAGTGAACAGATGGGAAGAAGAGTCTCAAGACATCAGAGCTTTAAAATCATGCTCTTTAGTGTGTTGTCACCAGAAGCTCCACGGGCAGAGATCTCTGCCATAAGGAGCTCACAGAACAGCGGGTGGGTGGCTAATTGAGAATGGAAGTTCCTTGGGGCAAACCAAAATAGTCTTTGTGGCACTGCATGGAACTAGGTACGACACGACACACTGCCTGGGCTCAGCATCAGCCACTGACTCAGTACAAATCCTGCTTCCTCACTCACCTGGGAGGTGGGAGAGCTTGTAAACCTCCTTAGATCTTGTCTTGTAAACCTCCTTTGGCACACAGATCAGGTGACAATGATAAGCCGCTGTGCACAGTGCAAACTCAAATGTACCATTTTGTATGGTGTATGTAATAAGCAAAACACTTTGGAGTCACCTGCTACTACTACAACAAATTACAGACCCCTGCTTCCCTCAAACACTGATCTGCTGAGAAGCAACACTCTTGCCAGGAGTTGCTACATCTTTCTGAAGCAGTTTGCCCAATAAAAATCAATCAGGAGTTACAGCAAGTACCATCACATAGGGCTAGAAGACAAACTGGTTTGTTCCTTCACAGTGAATCCCCATCATATTTCAGAACAACTTTAGGGTGACAGCAATCTGTTTTTACATAGACCACCAGCAGAAAATTCCGATGCTTGGTTTTCCTTTTACAGAGGTCACACCTTCAACATACCTCTAGATGATTTTTTTAAGAGGTCAAACAAAAGGAAGGCTTTTGCTCCCACAACAATATTAAAAGACTCCCATCCCAAAGGAACAGAGAATCTCTCAACAGCCCTGGAAAAGTATGAAGTTCTCCTTCATAAGCAGCTGTTACAGACACCAAGAGCTAAGCTAGGATTCCTCACTGCACACCCCCAAACACCAAGTGATTAATTTAGGGCATTTATAGATGCGCTTGGAGCAAGTGAAAGGGTAGTTTTGATGTTCTGTTGAACCTCTGGCCAAATTCTCTGATTAGAATCCATCCCCTTTTCTCCTCTTTTCCCTCTTCACGCAGAGGCATCCCTACTGAAAGGTAAGTGTTTACAAGAAAAACAAACCAACACTCACAACCCCTCATCCCCCCTAAAAAAAAAAAAAAAAACAAAAAACCAAAAAAACCCCAAACCAATAAAACCAACCGAAAAAAACCCAAAACCACCAAAAATACCGAAAGCCAAAATTAATCCTGCTCAAAAACAAACACACAAACAAAAAACGCCACAAACCACCAAAAAGAAGGAGAGAATTTACAGAGGAGTGAGCGAATCAGGATAATATTTAAATCGGGAAAAGTGAAGGTGAACTGTTTTCCATTTGTACCCTACATGAGGGAGCCAGTGGGGTAACGGGTCTTCCTCAAAGCCTCGACCAGCCGAAATGCCCTTGGCATCACAACAGGACAACCCCTCGCAGTGGGTTAAACCAGCAGCCTACCCCCTGGCAGAGGAGCTGCCGGCGGCTCCAGGAGGAGGTTTTCCCCAGGTTCTCCTCTGCTCTCGCTGCCCCGACGGGGCGGTCAGCCCTCAGCTGCGCTGCCCCCGGCGCTAAGGAAAGGTTTCAGTGCCAGGGGCATCCTCGATGCTCAGGGAGGGCCGGTGCACCGCAGCCGGCAGAGCACGACACCTACAGCCGGGTGAAACCGGCCCCAATGGGGATTTCGGAGGGTCTCTGCCTCGTGGCTCTAGAAAAAAACCCGGCGCTTGGCTCCCACGGCTCTGCCCAAAGAGAAGCCCGAAGAGCTTTCCCCACAGGGCTGGAACGGTGCAGAGGGAAGGGGAAGGTGTGCCCGAAACCATCGCCTTCCCCTCGGCGGGAGGCTCACGTCCACCGGCCTTGGCAGGGGCGAGGAAGGGAGGCTCGGACGGTGAAGAGGATGCACCGACTAAAGCCATTTCCCGACAAAGAGGTCTCAAAATATTATCTTGAGGACACACAATAAAATAGATTGGGGGCGGGAGAGGGAAGAGAAGAAACACGCAGAAGGAGAGGCTGTTCGGTAAGTATTGCTCAGACTATTCACTCACACGTTTCCGATTATTTCTGCCTAAAATAGCCCTGAAATCCAAACATATCCTTTCCTGGCTCTTCATTCAATTGTAAACCCACTGATGCACATAAATGCCCCGAAGGACCAGGTCGGAGGGAGCCCGCTGCTGCTCCGACCGTGCAGCCGGGAAAGCCCTGCCCGGGCACCCCCGGGGGCTCGGGGCGGTCCCGCTGCCGCCGCACTGGTGTCCCTGCGCTTCCCGCAAAGCGGCGAGGGCCGCAGATCTCCCACAAGCAGACGGTCGGTCCGGGGGGCGGAAAGCACAGGCGGAAAAAGACTGCGAGGCATGGGGAGCCCGTCACCCCTCAGTACCGAGCAGGGGCCAGAGCAGCCCCGGGAAGGGTGCTGGCAGTTCACCCCGTCTCTCTCGGGCTCCTGGGCGGCCGGGCAAGGCCATGCAGGAGCTGCTGCCTTCGAGGGACAGGGTGCCCTTCGCCATTTTAACTTGTGGATCCGAGCAGACCCACAGAAGAGAGGTGCAAGTGATTTTCCGCTGCGCTTCGAACCACTGGGGAAGGACACTGGGGAGAGGCGGGGATCCCTTGGGCAGCCCGGCCGTGTCCCTAGCCTTCCCGGACCCCAGCCCCGGGTCCTGGCTCATCACTCACAGACAAGACAAAGAAAACTTATTATTTCTCTTCCAGGTGTGACGAAGAGGTAACCAACATGTTGTGTGGGATCACTCGGTTCCGCAGCTATGAACGGAGTGCTGGTCATCAGTCTCAACTCAGTACCCTAAGCATAGCTTCACCTATTCCTACTATAAGATCCCTCGACATTCAGTATAAGCCAGTGGTTCGGGGTGAACAACAGGTAATAATTTTCCTTAGGTTTCTTAAAGCATAAGATACGAAAAATAATAGAGTGTCAAGGTGTTTTTCTGGCAAGAGTGATCTAGAGTGGGCAACCGTCCTGTGGACCGTTCATAATTTTCCCTTCAAAAGCACCTCTCAATGTAACGTCCCACCCAGCACCAGCCCTCCCAGCATCCCTTCCCCGTTACGCCGGTGCCGTGGCACGCAGCCGGCGGCAGGTCCTCTGCCGGTGCTCCGCCGCGGGGTCCCTGCCAGAGGCGTGTTCCGAGCAGGGCGAGGGCTGCTTGACGGGCAGGGCAGGGGATACCGAGGCTCCCCTTCCTCCCAGTGCGTGTCCCCGCCACGCGTGCGCCCTGCCCCTGCCCTGCTGGGGACCGCCGGGCGCGGAAACCCTCATTTTCCGTCACTTCATTGTGACATCCTCCACATCGGGGACGCCCCTCCTCTTTCCCGTCCAGGCAGCCTCGGTGCTGCGGGGCTCGTTCCCGGTAGGGCAGGTCTAGAGGCAGGGGAAGTTGTAAAAGCTGCGTGTGCCACTTCCAGTCTCGGGAGGGTGTTCAGGCTTTGCTCCACTACCCACTACAGCTCACAAGGGTACCACTTAAAAAAAAAAATCACAATTCCCTCTACCCTTTTGGGAAGGGAGGAAGAAAGTTGTGCTCTTCCAGCTGAGCACCCCAAGATGATACATTTGCTACCTGGGGTGTATCTCTTGTGGCCAGCCCGGTGACCTCACCGTGCTGAGCATCCCTCCTGTCCTCCAGCGCCCGGCTCTACCCCCAGGCAAGGCAGCTTTCCTAAGGCGAAACACGAAGCCCCCAGAGCCGAGACCGAGGGCTCCGAGGCTGCTGGAACTTCTTAGCGAAGTTTCAGCTAATCACAGCAAACAGCCTCTCATCTCTTGAAGGAAATCAGCGGCCACGTAGGGAGACAGGTAGAGATTTTGACGTTTGAAGGTGTTTTGCCCCAGAGACTGAAGTCCCTCAGCTCGAGTGAGAGCCCCCGTGGGTTTGTATTGCTGAGGAAACACAGCTCAATATAACCGTGTTTTTCTGTGTAGCTTTATAGAAAAATTGCCCCCAGCTCGGCAGTAACCACCTCCACACCCAGGGAAGGCAGAGGTGATGCCTTCAAAAGGGCAAGAGAGACAGCTGCGGTGCTTCCTTGGATGCAATTTCAGGAGAAGCCTCTAATTCTGCACTTCCCGACGTCTGCTTTGGCCGCACCGCTGTAAGAGCCCTTTTTCGGCAATGGAGTCACAAGCACACACGATACAAGCCCAGTAGAAGATGCTGCTGGCACGAATCACAAGACTTCCCGCTTTGAACAAGCGGGAAGGATATGAGTAGAGTAGACCGGTAGGATAGAAACTGCTGGAGGTGCATTAATGCGCGTCTCCCCCTGTAGTGCCAGAAGCCCGGAAGGGCTGGAACCCTCCCCACAAGCCCTCTCACACTTAAGGTCTCCATCAGCGCGAAGTCCCCCGGACGTCTAAGATGCGGGACAAGCGCTCAGGACCCAGCGGCTCCCTCTCCTGGACAGGTACCGACGCGCTGCTCGGTCTTGCCGGCACAAGAAGGCATCTCTCTCCTCTAAGTCCTCAGCCCAACGCTTGAGCTACTGGGCTTTAAACCTGCCACTTGGCCAGAGGAAGTCGGATAGAGGCAGCAGAGGAAGCGGGAAGGACCCGCGGGCACAGGGCGGCGACGCTGCCCCGTTCCCGGGGCTCAGCCCTGCCACATCCTCACTGCACAGCATCACAGTGCCCAGTCGGCGAGTTGCTTTCCCTCCTCCCGGTGTCCGACTTCCCAGGGCTCCTGCCCGGAGCCGATCTCTGCTCACAGCCGGTGCCCAGTCCGCAGGCCTTCCTCCCAGTGCCCCTCGCCCCGCTCCGGTGGGCGAGGCTGAATAAAGAGACGATGACTGTGAGCAGGCAGAAGCCGGGGCAGAGTAGGGATGAGGGAAGGAGGCAGAGTGCGGTGTGGGGACAGTTTCGCAACGGGAAAGCGGGAGTAAACTTCCTGCCGTCATCACCCAAGGACCACTGTTAGCAGAGGCTGGCTCGCAAGGACTGGTACCCAGCAGAAACCTGCTCCTCAAGGATTATTTTTCCGTTAGACATGAAGGAATATCGGCAGGCGGCTGATGCCGAGAAACCGAAGCCGCACCGCCGGGCAGGTCTACCAAAAAAAATCTACCTACCCGGTAAATGAACAAAGCCCCGGCAATAAGCGCCCCGTCCCCACCGAGGCTGGCTGGATGACCCACGCAGGCAGAGGGAGACGCAGCCCCGCAGGGCGCCAGGGAGAAGCCGTGGGGAACAGCCTCCCCCTGCTCGCCAACCGATCCTGTCTCAGTAAGAGGTGGCAGCTCGTCTTTCATCCTAACGGCAAAAGGAATCCGCGGCGCATGGCGCAGGATCCGCTCCCGAGGAAGCAGCGCAGGCAGGAGCTGAGGAGCGCCGGATGAGTTACACTGGGGATCTGGGGTGTTCATGTAAGTATTGCCACTGACATGTGATGTATCTTAAAGATATCGAAGTATCAAACAGATAGTTTTAGTTTTTGCTTTTGAGATCTCAAAAAATGCAAGCTGATTGTTGTAGGTGATGGATGGAGGCGAGTTCCCTGTTTAGCGGATACTTCTGGGTCTTGTCGTGTGTCCCGTCCCCATCCGTGTCCCCCCCCTTATCTTCTCGAGCGGAAGCCGGCATTTAATTTTATGATACAGGTAATTGTCTCAAATGCCTACTGTAAGCAAACAGACTTCAGCCTTTACCGCACTGTATCGAGACTATAGAAAGGCAGCAAACAAAAACGCCTAAAGCATCACTTCATAGCCTACGCCAATGTCTTAACTTCCTTTTAAAATCACCGAGCAGTCAACGACTTGGCGGAGCGCACTCAACGCGAGACGCGGCCGCGCAGGAGCTCTCACGAGTTGGTCGCCTCAGCAGTCTAACGCAGGGCGGGCGCATGTTATTTGTTCCCCCCCCCCCCCCCCCCCCAAGAACATACATTTGCAGGTGATCGAAACTACGCTGGTGAAACGTTGCCGGCTGCCAAACGCACACAGCTCGCACGGAGCCTCCCGCAGCAGCGAGGCGGCAGCGCTCGGCGAAGGAGCAGCGCTAACTAGCGGCGGCTGCCCGGTCCCCCGACACCGGCGACGCTTCGACCCCAAGCTAGAGATAAGAAAGACGCGCCCGCCCCTTTTCTTTCACAACAGCCCTGCTCAGCTTGTTACACAGATGATGCAAAGGGCCGTTTCCTTGGCAGGACAGAGAGCTCAGCTGAACTACGAGTGTAAAACAGGCTTCAGTGTAAGAGCACTGGCAGCGCCTGCACCTTCAAGGCAGCAGGGGAAAGGTGTTTGCAGTGACCGCTACCCTGTCAGTCTGCAGC
Source organism: Melopsittacus undulatus (assembly GCF_012275295.1). Taxonomy (NCBI): domain Eukaryota; kingdom Metazoa; phylum Chordata; class Aves; order Psittaciformes; family Psittaculidae; genus Melopsittacus; species Melopsittacus undulatus. Next base: position 14,105,687 of record NC_047538.1, on the reverse strand, counting down.
AGCAGGGCCAAAAAGCACCAGTAGAATAACATCAGTGGGTACCTATCGTATGTTATGTTTAGCTGTGGTTTGACTTATACTTCGATTTTCAGTACCACACACACCTCAGGATTCTCAGAAAATGAAGCTTAGGTGAACAAATACACGATCATCTTCTTTAAGATCAAGCAAAAAAGAGCCTTATATCCAAGTTGAAGCTCCAAAGCTCTCCGGACAGGCAAAACCAACACTCACATGTTGTTTTTATAGCTTAAAAAAAAAAAAAAAAGCATATAGGAACTAAGTAGGTAGGTTTCTAGCTTGCACACATTCTGATTAATTTGTAATGTGTTTTATGAGGGTTTGGTACCCTTGAGATGTCACACAGCTTCTAACCTTAATGAAGCAGGACACCATTTTCCCAACGGATTGAAGACAGCTGAATCCTCACAAAACAGCAGCTTGCATCAACATCAAAGCTGTCATAGGAGGACTCCACTGTGCACTTTATGCTAATTTATAATTAGTACAGTGCCAAATATAGGAAAAGGCTGTTATAATGAGTTTAAGTTGCTGCAATTTAAAGAGGAAGAAGCATTGAAGTGTGTGACTGCTTTAGTCTACTTTCATATTCCCTCGTTTCACACCCCCCCCAAACTAACTCAATATAATCCTCAGAGGAATTGGTTGACCATCTCTTAATTCCCACACATTACCGAAATTATTGGAAGTTTGATTCAGGAAACAGATTATAATGAGCTAACCTTGGTCCCTGGTGTTCCATCTTTTGCACAGAATAAGTTATTAGGTGTAAGTACTCGAGGTCTTTATAAAGGTATTTATAAACATGGAAGCATTCAGATGCTTAGAATGTCAGTGGGAGGAGGGGAGAAAGCATAAAATATTTATTCATCTAAGTATTTAAAATAACCTTAGGACCCTAAAGTTTATTACTCTTTGTGACTTGCATACATAATAAATGCTACATACCCTAAGGTAAGCCTGAATTGCTTTGTGTTTCCAATGCAACTTCAAGGTTGGTAAGGTTGAACATTTTATTCCATCTTGAGGAAGCAAACCCCCATGCTTTCCACCCCACAGAACACAATCAAGGGAACTATAGGAAGAAAGCACCTCCTTAGCTTTGAGTATTCCTGTTTTAAGGGTAACTTTATTTTTAAAACTGTTTCCTTAGAAAGGTTTAATGACACAACAATGGGTGTTGTCTGGTAAGCCCAAACATATGGGTTTCTGAAAGGCAGCTGATAAAAATAGCTGTGTTATGAAGCACTTAACTATCAAAGATATTGAATGGTGGCCCAGAGCTGGCTTAAAGGAAGCCGAGTTTAAAGATAGAATTGCAAAAATCAAAAGGGCACAGGTGAGAAGTCAAAACTAGGAAAGAGAGGCAGCCAGCACTGCAGCACCCTGAACACACAGAGCTCTCACAGGCTCTTGGCCAACTTCCCAGCTGCCAGCAGGGAACCTAAAAGGCTAGGAAGTGTGCCAACCAGGGAGCTGGACACCTAGCAAGGTGCTGCTGCCAGAAGGAGAGACTTCTGAGGTTCAGCTTCTGTCTGGTACAGGTGTGACACACAGCACATCTACACTAAACAGGCAGTGCTTCAGTGGTGGCAAAGAGAGGCAGAAGAGAAAGACAATCCAGGAAAACTGGCTCGAGAACACTGCTGAGCAGCATCACTGTTATGGGGTTGGTTTGATTGTAATTTTTTTAATTTTTTTTTTAAATTTATGCTAACTTAAGAACAGATACACTCAGTTAGTATTCCCAAGCATACTCAATAACTGGAATTAAAACATTGGTTTATGTTTAGCCTCGACATTCAGTATGAAGAATCAATGAGCAGTACTGCATTTGTACTGCCTGAGAAGTCAAAATGTGTGGCAAGTGCTTATATGTTGAGCAGTTACACAGAGCTTTAGAAAGACTAAGAAATAAAGAGTAAAGATGTTTGTGGACATACACTTCTTGGATTCAAAATTAACATGTTTAAGGAACTCTTTGTCATTTTACATTGAACTAGATATACACATGCGTAAAATCCAGTATTTGATAGTTTGGGATTTTTTCCCAAAGTAGAGTTTAAAGTACATAGATTGTCTTTAGCAATTATTCCCACTGAGAACAATCATAAATACACATCTCTCCAATTCTTTTCCCCAAAATAATTTCTAATTTACTACAGGAAGAGAAACAACTTTGGCACAACTTCTCAGAATTCTTAGAGTAGTAGGGAGCAAAAAATTTGAAAGCATCTGTCAGCTTTTCTGCTACTATTTTCTGCTACTATCAGAAGCCAAAATAGTTTTCACTTAACCTGAAGTACATAGAGAATTCTGTCAAGAAATATTATCAAATTTAATTTATCACTTTAAAGGGAAAGAAAGAAGCAAACAGCACTCCCAGGTTTCACCTCTCAGTATGTCATGTTTTACCCAAGTCCCAACATCTTTATGCAGATAAGTCATATAGAAAACAAACAATAAAACCAAACAAGCAAGAACTGGGATTCTCCAAGTCTCTAGTCCTCAGCTGTGGGGGAAGGACAGAACAGCTGAACTTCAAGCAGCCAAAATAAATAAAACCACCTGAATCAGATTCTGAAATCTCAGTACTTCAGCTTAAAGCATAAAATATGACATTAAACAGACACTAATGAGAGTATTTTAAACCTAGAAAATGCATACAAAGGAGGGCACACTAGAACAATCCACCTTTTTTCAGAGTTATAAGCTTTTGCACTATGTTAACTCAGAGCTCACTAAATGCAGACTACAAAAGTCATGAGTACCAACAGTTATTTTGGCACTATGTCAGACCTTCCCAAAATAAGATATACTTCCGTTTGCTTCATTTAAGCACCCTTCAACACAACTTTCATAGCAATAAAAAAAGTCTACTATGAAATATGCATAAGTGAAATATTAAGGCCCAGTGACTTTTACACTTTGGTTAGAATAAAAGTGAAGGAAACTCAGTTTACAGGAATATTGCTGAACACATCTTTAAATAAGCCATTCATGGATACACGGGTCTGGCAAAGCTTGGTTCTTCAGGAGCAAAAGGTACAAATGTTTTCAAAACTGAGATCATATTAGAAACTAAGCAGTAAGAACTAGCTTATTTCTCAGTCTCCCCAAATCAATTTGATTCAAATCCAGAACAGAAAGAGGAAGGTCCAGTAAGATCCCACTCAAGCATAGTAAGCCAGATAAATACCTTTACTAAAGACAGAAACTCCCAGGCAGAGATAAATGTTGGGTACAAATGGCATCTGGCACACAGAGCAAGATAAGACATACAGCTCTACCCCTTCTCAATCAACTCAGTATTCCACAGGTGCATGAACACTTAGCCCATATGGTTTAGGCATAAAGCATTTAGCTGTTAGTGACACTCACTGCCAAATTAATTTCTTCCTCCTACCAAATGCTGCTACACTTTCTGTGTTTACTCATACACCAACTTCAAAAGAAAAGTTCTCAATTTTAATAAAGAAAAGGAAATGTCAGCTTGTTTATGCAGAAACTTTGATTTGTTCATAAATAGTTATCTTCCATAGCTACAACTTCAATTCCAATTAGTCAGGAATACCAGTAAACCCAAAACATTCATCACACAGAATTTATTTCTAATACAAACCAACAAAAGCTAATCTTATTCTCCAAAATGCCTGTAATCCTTAAATACCCACATGCAAATAAGAGTAACAGAAAAACAGTCTTACCTTTTTTGCCAGAGGAAAATAATCAGGTGCACAAAACATCAGAAGTTTCTTGTTCCATACGGTATGAAGGATCATCACTACTAGTAAGCCCTTAAATAAAACCTGAATCTAGCCTGTACAGCATAACTGCATGCAGCACCACAGGGTATGAAGCAGGTATCACTATGTATATTCATAAAGCTTAACTGCAACTGCCTGCAGCACCTTCTCAACAGAGCATCTAACACTGCAGCACGTGACTGGAGCTGTTAAAGCAGTAAATCAGTTTCCTGCTTCTTTAACTGATTGACTAATTAAGACCATCATCAGTAAAACTACTTACACATGGAGACAAGAACAGCTGAATTATCTGAGTTTTCACACTCATTGCATGAACTAAATTTAAAGCAAATAGAAACTGTATGGCACTCAGAATTTTAAGCAAAATTTTCAGTAACACCATGTAACAAACACATTCAAGAATTAGTTTATCTTTTCAGAGAGGGAAGCCACACAGAAATTTGTAAGTTATGCAAGGAACCTTCACTGAACCATTGTTTAAGATTCTTTTTTCTCTTCTGGATTCACACAAAAAACACCCCACCTGGGTATATACCCCACTATTTATTGAACTGGATTCTCATACTGATCTTGCACAGTTGACATACAAGTACAACAACATAAGTAAAACTGAACTGTTCCTTTGCACCACATGGAATTTTATAAAACTCTAATATTAATGAAACAAAAGCAGCTTTCCACACCAGTTCATCAGGCAGAACAGTCTTACCATTTGACAATTAGGAGTATCACCACTACCAGACAATCTGAACTTCCTGGAGAAAGTGAGCAAGTTAAAACTTTTTCTTCTTATTCCAACATACACAAAGTTTTCAACTCTTCCAATGCAAGTACACAAGGAAACTCACAAAAGACACTGCAAGCAATTTTCAAATGGACCATGTTTTCTGGAAGGCTGAGTAGCTGACTTCAAGCTATTCAAAAGATACCAAATTTTAAAACTATTTTTCCCTTTCTATACTTCTTCCATCTCCTCATTAATAACATTCACTTAGAAGTAGAAATCAGTTTACAAATATTTAATTATAACTGGAAAAATATTACAAAATGCAAAATTTTATTGTACTTGGGACTACAGAAATGCGTTACTTCAGTTTATCCATTTCCTTCAGATTTGAGAAAAAGTAACAAGCAAGATAAACGACAACGAAAACCAACAGATTTATGAACCAGTTTCATCAATTAAGCTCAAAAATTCAGACAGTATTTTGCCAAATATTCAAATTTCAAAGGCTGAATCTGGCAGATGCCATTCTCCACACATAAGTGCTGCATTCCTAGAATGAACTAATGCCCTCCAGTAATATAGAAAGTCACTCAGGCAAGGCGGGACTTATAAGAGACCAAGAATTAGCATCTCCAAACACTGGAGTAAGCTGAAGCATTTTGGATCCTCTGTCAATTCAGAGCTCATCATGTTTTGCAGGGTCCATACTGGGTTTGATGAAGACGCCCTCCATTGCTTTCCAATAGTTGTGATGATTAGCAGTAGGCATGCCATGAACTTCCCGTTGGCCTCTAATGGGATGGCCATACTGTTCCCCAGTTATTGAAAGGAACACCTCAGTTCCTACGTGCTTGAAGCGCACCGCATCCTCCCGTTCCCAGTAAGTCCCACTGCATTGCACAATCCATATATCGAGGTCATCTCCTTCGCCATCATCACCAAAGGCACTGACTTCCTGTTAGAGACACAAGCTTCCTGAAGTGAAAACGTAAGCAAACACCTTCAACACATACACAAAACCATCAACCACAAAGTCAGCAGAGTTTCAAGGCAAGGATGGAGAGAAAAGAAAGTGTTGTTGCACTGCTTTACAAGAGTTATCAAAAGCAGAAGCAGTGACTTCCTACTGCTACGATCTGAACACAAAGTGCCAACAAACACTAACATGTTATCTGAGCGAAAGTGCCAACAAACCCCAGCACACATTACAAACAAAATAAAAAAAGAGTACTTGAGCACAGAAATCAGAACAATCCTTCTGAGAAAAAAATCAAAAGCAGCACTAATGCTGAAGCAAATTTTTCTCCACTCAAAAACATTTATAACTGTAGACATTCAGTTTTGTAGCATGAACATCTTCATAGCTACCATTGCAGCACTTTTTTTCAGCATGTGTTTTTATCACAACACCCCATTTAGCTTATTAAGTTATCATATTCCTTTTTCACTTAATTACACCAAGCTTTCAATTGGGTCAACAACTATCCTGGTTTATACTATTTCTTCAGATACACTGCTGAATAGCTCTTTAAAAACATAAGGAAGACCATAAAAGTAATTAAATTCCTGCTAAAACAAAACAGACGAGATAAGATTTCACTACATGCCCCATCCTCCCCAAAAAAATCAAGCATTTCCAGAAACTGTATAGGTTAAACTCCAACTGACAACCTTTAATTTTTAAAAATCTGGTAACTAGAAGTGATGACCAACTTCAAGACTGAGCTGCAATAGTTTGTATCTAGTAACCTAAAATTTCAGGGTCACGTTAGTTCAAGTTCCTGTGGTCCAAAAAAGTGTGAAAGACAACATACTAACTGAAAATCCAACTTCTGTTAAGAACATGAAAGTTTGTGTTCATAGCTACATATTTCAACAATTCGTAAGTCACAGGCCTGTCAATCTCTGGGAAGCCATTTAAATTTTCCTTGCTCTTAGATACTGTGCAAACACATAGCAAAACCAAAGAAACACAGTGACAGTTGCTGAACATTTTTACATAAATGACAATGTTACAAAATGTCTAAATTGAGAAATGAACACTGGGAGAAGGTTTTAGAGTCAATCTGTTCTTTAAATCATTATTCTGAAATGCCACTTTCCATTCACTTATTTTGTTTTCACAATCAGTCCAGAAAATTGGTCTTTATTGTTTCACCCATGTTACTCATGATAAAAGACAAACCTTTTTCACAAAGAGTAAGATCTTCCAACTTTTAATGTAATGGCCTAGCAACATAAGCTGAAGGAAAACTAAAGTGACTACTACTGACAAACTTCCACCAAGTTTACATTACCTATTTTAAGGGAGATTTTCTATGTTGGAGAAGCATTTGTTCAAGGGTAAAACTTGAACCTAATTACATTCAGAAATTATGCTCCCCTAGATACATACAAAATGACAAGCAACTACAATTGTCACAGCAGATTTATTTTTCCTGTAGAAAGATGACATATAATTAAGAATATTGTACTGAAATAGGGATAGCAAGAAGATGACTAATAGACTGGATCACCAAGAAACTCAAATCTAGGAATGCCTAGTGCTGTAACACGATTAGCTGCCTTGCTCTAGAACAATCTTCATAACATCAAGGGATGTGCTCAGTCTCCTACACCTTGAAAGTGCTAAATATTTTAAAACAGTCTCCCCAGTAGCAATCGTGCATCATAACAATAATAATGATAATAATAATAATAGCAGCAGATGTTAACACTTCTGTGAAATTCTGATATTGGTACATATTAAATTTTGCCTCTGTCAAGAACTTAAAATACATTATTCCATGATGCAGAGAAGCATATACTTGAACTCTGGATGTGCATAGACTGTTTCTGTTGCCTGGTATCAAAGTCTGATTCTTCAAAAACATGAGAAACTGCAGAGACTATTGTCAGCAGTATGCACTATTTATACAAAAGCTTAAGATTTAAACCAACTTACTTGGTTACTGGAGAGTGGTGATGGGAAGTGATGAGTGTGTAAATTTTTTCCTGTGTTAACATGAGTGAGTCGTATGGCTTGCCCACATTTCACTGGTGTCCCGCGCTGGCAACTACCATCACTCTTCCCACGAATCCGCCAGTAACTGTTAGCATCATCCGAAGCTTCAACTCCTGTCACTGACTGTTGCCCACTTCCTGTTTGAATAGAATTAAATAGCAGAAGACTTAACCGACTTCCCCAGTTCCAGAAGTCCTGACAGAACTAAAGAAATTTGCTTTAATGCTCTCATGCCTTCACGTTTAAGAGATATTTAATTCTCACAGTCCATTTACTAACTGCAATGGGCATACAGGTACCAAATAATCTTTCAGATTGAAGAAGTTAAACACATCATGCAAAGTACATCCACTCACATTCATTTCTCAAAAATACTACCATGTTCTTTAGGTCCCCAAACAAACCAGCACCCTTGTTGCCACAACAGATGCTGCTAAGGTAATGTCGAGACCCTAGACTCAGAACAGGGATCACTTTAGGGATGAGGGCAAAATGTCCCTGTCCCATCCCAGCTCCAAGATCTGCAAAGCACAGCTGCAATATCTTCCCATACTCCAGGCCTCAGCATCTGCCTCTCCTTATTGGGCTGCCATGTCTCCAGTGCACCCCACAGCCCCATCCCTGGGCTGCTGCTCCCTCTGCACCAGGGACAGAAACCTCAGTAACCTCTAAACCACCTCCTCCTTCCCTTCTCCCCTCACAGGCTGCCCCCTCCGCCATTTTCCTGCCCCCTTACACCCTGCCCCCCGCCATTTTCCTGTCCCCTCACAACCTGTCCCCCCCGCCATTTTCCTGCTCCTCTCACTGCCTGTCCCCTCAATTCTGCCCAGCTGTTGCCATTTCCCAGCCCGCCCCCCTCACGGCTCCCCGCCCGGCCTGGCCCTGCTCACCGGATCCGTACTTGACCTCATGTGAGTGGAGCCGCACGCTGTGGCGGGTGTTGAGCAGCTTCAGCACCGAGCCGCAGGTAACAGCGCTCGGCGCCGCTTCCCTGCCGTGACACAGCCCGCGCAGCAGCGCCAGGAGCAGGAGCGGGAAGAGTCGGCAGCCGGCCCGCATCGCGCCGCAGCCCGGCCGGCACCGCCGCCCCCCTCACCGGAGCGCGCTTCCGCACCCCCACGCGAGCACAGCCAATCACCCCGCGCCAGCACCATGGCCGGCCAATCCTCGCTCGGCCTCTGCTCGGCCTCGCTTCCGCATTGGGCCACGGTTTAGTGACCTCACCGCCGCGAGACCTATAGAAGTGGTAGCACGTTCGGCCAAGGGAAAAAGGTGACCAATCAGAGCAAGCGGCGTGGCACCTCCCAGGGAAGGACGCGAACAGGACAGCGGCGCTTTTACCTCAGCGGCGCCTCAGGGCTGGACGCAGGTGTCGGTCGGGCCCGCGACGCCTGGGATGGACCCTTCCGGCCGGGTCTGGGCCCAGCGGGGCCCGTAGCGCCTCCACCCGCCGGTGCCTTAGCAATCAACCTGGCAGCCGAAGCCCTGAGCACCCCGGGCTGCGCTGACAGGACTCCTCGTGCTGAGAATTGGCTCATATCGGAGTAGAGCAGGCCAGGTTAGTTACAGCAGCCTCTCGTCTGGCAGGTAGGCCAGGCTGTGAGAAAAGTAGTAGCAGGGTCACTTGGACTGATTGCTGAGGACCTTGGGAGAAAACGTGCTGCAAGTATTACTGGTCAGTCGATTACCATGGGAGCAAGGGAAGAATAAATGTCTTCACAGTGAGAGCATTGTCCAACATAAAAGCAGCTCTATAGTTACTAGCTCAGGTACAGGCAATGGTCTAGAGACAGTCTTAGGGAGACAAAACTGGCACACATGGGTCAGTCAGCCTGTGTTACTACATCCAGGACACTTCCAGCTCAGAGCTGACACATTCAGCTCTGCTGCACCCTTCAGTTCTTGTTCTTACAGTTGTGTAGATATGTACTTACCTGGAGATTTACAGACAAATGTGACATAATGCTGAGACCCAAAGGAGATTCATGGTAGTGAACTGTTTTGTATGATGATAGAGTACTGGTCCTGTAATTTCTGGACTATATTAGAGCTTCTGATGATGAGGCATAAATACTATACAAAGAAGAGTGATTACTGTATCATTAGCTGTAGTGATTACATCTTTGCTTTTGGAAGTTTACCTCCTATGATTCAGTCTCTTTTGTGAAGTTTTTCTAACACAAACAGATTATTAAGCTCTATTCAGTATTAAAGACAGCTGCATAAATTTATATACATACTGCCTTCATTGCATATTGCAGACTGAATAAATCTAACCACCCCAAAAAGTCTCCTTTATCAACAGGCAGCAACCATGGACATAGCACACAGGAACTCCTACAATGGTCCATTAGCTTTTGCCTCTGAAACTGCTCACTGTATTGACCCATATATCACATCACAGTCTGGTGGGAGTCTCATGTAACACTGAGGAATACAAAGTAATTTAACAGAGCAAAAGGTTTTGACCTTCTTAGCGGCAGAAGGGCACCTGCCTTGGCACTTAAGTTTTTGTAATGATGGTATTCTGCATGTCCAACAGCAAAGAACTGCAACACTGCAGTCTCTATGACAAGATGATTTAGAAAGCACGTTAATGTTGCTGGCTAGCAGAAACATCATAAGATGCTCAGCTGACTATCTCTTCTACCAGTCCTGGATCTGGGAGGATTTTTCCCCACCCATGTGATAGTCAATTGAATGGTTAGTTTTCTTTATGTTGTTTTTTACCCATTTTATATAGTTATATCTATATCTAAGAAAAATCTCTGACTTAAATGTCAAGCCTGCATTAAAAACAAGCCTGAGTACAAAACTCAGTCACACACAGACTCATTTTTCTGAGGACTAAAACCTCATTTCCTAGTGCCGGAAGTATAATTGCTTGCTCATAGAAAAGCAAAAGATCACCCATTGATAGTCAAATGCCATATTTCTATGTCATTCTAAAAAGCCTTGCAGTTCTGACTAAGACAACAGCTCGCATTTGCTGCTCCTGTTATAAACGGGGCAAAACCAGATGTCTGTGGTTGCCATTTTAGCCGTGGAAAATCAATCATATGGGGCTTTAGCTGGCACCTGTCTATCTTTCTGGGAGGTCGCTCAGTCTCTCTGCATTTAGTGCCATTTACATGGTGCTTCCTACAATGCTTTTCAGTCTTACTTTAGAAACATAATTGGGTTTGAATGGTTGCCAACACAGAACTTCATCAATGCCAAACACCCATAGCAATTAACTGCCACCTTACTGCTACAAGGCCCACTATTGTTTCTAGTAGATTGCTGTAAGCTACAGGTGAAACTGCCACAGAAATTATGTGACAGTGTGCATTGGTAGTGGCAACATCAGCTTTTTTTGATAGGAATCATTACGATTCTTATTTATGGACACAAAATAATCTAACAGTGCTGAAACAGGGGAGAATAAAATGTAACTAAAGTGTTTTCTGCCCTCACTTAACTCTGCAGTCCTTCTGCACACTCAATTTTAAAGGATTTTGAAAACACCTACCCTTTTCACTCAGATGCACCTGTAGGTATAAGCTGGCCTTCCCTGAAAAACACATTTTAGTGGGATTTGGAAGTGCCAAATGCTTTTAGAATTCAGGAATGAAAAATCTGGGGCACAAGAAAACTTCAGAGGTTATATGCTGGCCCAAAGCAACATATTCTAGAAAAGGGTTTTTCCTTCTTTTTATATTGCCCTTGCTAAACATACTGTAAGCTTTCTGTTTGCTTTGTATGACAAAAGCAGTGACTGGCAACTAAAGCAGCACAGCAGGCAACTCTTGGTCTTGATCTGCACCCCAAAAAAGTGCACTGGTGCATCTTTTGGTATCAGATCTCTTTGATTGATGGAGAACACTACATTAACATCATCCAGATTCTTTCCCAGACTGTCACTAACATTAGGCAAAACAGACCAAGCATGGTTCTGAACATCTTAGTACCTGATACAAAAACAAGTCCACATGAGCTCTTCCATTGACTTTTCTCTGTAGCTGGTCCTTTTTCCAATATCAGTAAGGATGAACTATATTGAAATCAAGGGAGTAACAGCAGCAAATCAGGTGTGTAACTGTTCTGCAATTTTTTTCCTGTGCCCTTCTTTCATCCCACACTGATGAACTCTGGTGGTTATAAACCTCATTTCAGATCAAACATTTGTATCCATTGGCATGCCTTACAATAGAGCTCTTCTGTGACCCCTAAGGATAACACAGAGAATAAACAGTAGTAATAACAATAAAATGCTGAGAAATTAAAATGACAAAAAAAATAACTTGCAAAAAGCTTAGGGAATTACAGTTTCTTTTCACTCAGCACAAGATGTTTAAGGACTAGAGACTCAAAACCAGCTATTCAGATTTTGGCATTCAGTAGACAGAATAAGCAGAGTTAGTAAAGAAGAAGACATTTGACAAAAAAAAGTATTGACATACATGTATTTAAATTGAAGAACTTTTCACCTGGGAGAGGTGATTAATTTTTTTATTACTGTCTTCTGTTTCTAGTTTTTGAGGAAGGGCTGCCTTGAAAGCACTGCAGAGTCCTGGTAATCTGTGTCCAGTAACATTGCCAGCATCTTTCAACTCCTCTCTGACACCAGTCCTCAAGATGGAATCTCTCCTCAGAGCTCCAAAAGAATTATCATACATTTCCACTCAACCAGCTGAGATTTTCCAGGTGCTTTCAGTGATTCTGGAAGACAACAATTGCTGTAAGTGATCTGCCAGAGTAATTGACACTCGTAGTAACACTGCTGAGGACTGCCTGTTGTTCTCAATGATTACAGTAGCCTTTTTGTAGAAGGAACTGTTTTGAGATGACATTGAATACTCATGGTTCTACAGCTCTCTCTTCTTCCATGTCTGATAAAATAGGTAGTCCTCCCTGGCTATCATTTGTACTAGTTAATTTTTTAGATGTTGTTTCTCTTGAAGCCCAGCTTTAGTTAGTCTTCCACCTCTCATGGTACACTTTCAGGGAATTTTGGAGGCAGTAGTTCTGTCAATATTTGGCAGAGGAGTGGTATTTTGGCTAGTGGGTTTCTTGGTTAATTCTACTTTGCCAATACTCATTTTCTGTTTACACAGAATCTTTTTGTTTCCCTTTTCTGATGTAAAATTTTGAGATTTATAAGAACTTCAGATTTCCTTGTTTCAGACCTATTAATTTGTGCTTTACAGCCTTATGCCATTACCCTTCACTTTTTTTAAGCCAAACATTCTCTCAAGGTGCATATTTGTAACAGGAACAAACATAAATCCAAGCTACTCTGGAAGTATTTTTCCACAGTTAAATACAGATACACAGATAAAAGTGTATCTGACTGCATTTTCAATGGGACACTTGCCAATCTCCTTGTGCCTTCTGAAAAGCCTGTATCTTCCTAACTGTACTTTTTTTGCTTTCCTACTCCACCCCTTTAGGAAGTAACCTGCTCCTTGTACCTTTAATTAATTTTAATATCTTCTAATCAACATTTGTAAAAATCAGATTCAGGCTTAACTCTGTTTTTGTTTATACAGAGTAAATTGAGACTGATGAAGTTATTTTGAATTTGATTGACATTGTAGTTTTGATGACTTTCTATTTCAGTATAAGAAAGTAAAAATGTAACCTGTGTTACATCATTTCAGGTAGCTTTTAAAGTAATTTTGTGCTTAATGGGATTTGAAGAACTTCTAGATTTTTTATCTGACTCAGTGGTAGATAAATATTCATGTAATTCTGAAAATTCCACTAAAAATCTATTTTATATAAGGATCTTTTATAAAATCATTCACTTTTTGACCTCAGTGAATGTGTTATTTTGCCTAGAAATAATTCCCTCTAGGTACTTTTATCATAAATACAAAAAAATTAACTCCAGATTCTATAATAACTTCCAGAGAAGGCAAACTTAAGTTCTGAGTTTTGATGCAATCAAACAGCTAGTTGAATCAGATAGTCTAGTTTAAGCTATTAAATCCCACACTTAAAGAGCACTCATTTCATTTAATCATCTAGCTGAAGGATTCCCTGTCCCAACTATTTTTTGACCAGGCATCTTTGTATATTTAAAAGACTTCAACGTCAGGCAAACCAGCATCTGGAAAAGGAATGGATAGGCTTTAAATCACCTATACCAAGTCATAAATCACAGATGCTATAGCTTAAATTCAAATTTAAACACTAATCTTTACTCCACATGAGACACTCTGGAAGTAACACAGTGGAAAGTAACCCTCTGAAAAATGAGAAGGTGGATTAAAATGACAATACATAGTCTCTCTAAAGACCAGAAGAGGGGGATTTGCATCAGGGAGGATTTGAGTTTGGTACTTTAACCAAACTTTACATACATTATAGCATGTTGTAATGCAAGTGTCAAATTAATAATAAGGTCACGATGGCAATTTTGCCTTTCACATTAAGCCACCTTGATAGTGCCATGCTCCTTGTCAGGTATTGCCATTATTTTGTGCTGGTGTGAATTCAGATGGTTTCAGAAAGGGGAGAGGGAAAGTGACAGGCACATGGTGTGCAGGGAAGCCATTCAGCTCTTAACAGAGGTACCCTAGATTTTGGCGACTTCAACCCTTTTTATGCAAGAGGGAAGCAGCTGTTAAATGCAGCAGATTCCAAGTCACAAGTAAGGAGTCTAACCATAGGGTTTTGATGGGTTTATCCAGCATTGTAGTTAGTTTTGTATCAGCTTGGAGCAATACTCTTTGCTGCTTCCATCTGGAGTAGCAGCGCTTGCGCTCAGGATCTTCAAGAGCTGCCTATGGGCAGAACACACCCGCTGTGTCCCCTCCCTGCTGGGGATTTGGGCGATTAATTCAGCCAGCATGCCCTGCCACTGCGTGCACCCAGGTTTGTGCATGAACTGCTCAGTTGCTTTCTAAGGTGGGTGTCACAGGAAGGGCTTGGCACCAAAGCGCCCCTGCTTCATCACACAGCTGCACATCCTAGTCTGAGCTCCAGCCCTCCAGAGGAGACCCCCGCAGACACTGTCAAGCACACCCGGTTGTCAGGGAGGCCCGCATGGTTACAGGACCGCTCGGCGGCTGGTGGCAGGGGGGTGCTTGTGCTGACTTCTCGCCATCACTGACAACTACCCCAGCAGACGCAGTCCCCCCCCCCCCCCGCCACAAAATGGCGGCCACGTGCCTGCCTGCGCAACCGCAAAGGCTGCCTCCGCGCACGGCATGCCGGGAGTTGTAGTTCGAGCGGGTACCGCCGGAGAGCCGTGATCCACAGCCAGTCTTGTACCCTCGTCGTGGGTCCGGTGCCCGGAAAGCACCACCCCACACCTTCATCCCTGCCCTGGCCCAAGTTTCCTGAACGACTGAGGAAACACTTTTGTGTCTCACCCTAGTCCGGGCATGTCTGCGAATTCTGGGAAAACTGCAGTGCAGCTCTATTTCATCACTGCTGTTCAGGTTCACTCAGCTCAGATGTTGAAAAATTAACATATGCTAATGAACACATGTGTCTACAGCATTCTTGCACATCACCTACCTCAGTCTCTGCAAAAGACCCCTTATTTTCTTCTCACTTCTCTGCTATGCCTCACCATGGTGTCCTACTTCATGTCCTGCCCTGTCAACTGACCAGACAGTTTTGTATCACAGAATCCCAAGGGTTGGAAGGGACCTCGAAAGATCATCCAGTCCAACCCCCCTGCAAGAGCAGGGTAACCTAGAGTACATCACACAGGAACTTGTCCAGGCGGGCCTTGAATATCTTCAACATAGGAGACTCCACAACCTCCCTGGGCAACCTGTTCCAGTGCTCTGTCACTCTTACAGTGAAGAAGTTCAGTAAAGAAGTATCTGGGCTACAGATTATTTTGGGACTGCAGCCTCAGAGACACATGCTGCATTAGCCTGTTGCATGATCTCCATCTCTTCTGCAAAGGAGACTGGAATGCAGCTCACTGCTACTAAGAAGAGACTGAGAAGGATGCTGACAGCATGAACATAAATATCTTGTTTTTTTCTGAAAACCAACCTCACTAGAAGAATTAAAAGGCTTTAATTTAAGCATTTTTACAGAAGCCACTGAACTTCAAAGATTTTGTAAATGTTTAAAGCTGGGGAAGAGACGACAATGTTGACATCCTTTGATTTAATGAAAAATGGATTTTACTTTGTCTCATTCAAACATCTTTTAGAATTCATACTTTCAACAAAATTTCAAGCAAGGAAAAGACAAACCAAGTCCTACTGTGCTACCATTGTAATCCCAAATGAACTAACTTACTGCAGCCAAGGGAACAATAAAAAGAAAATATATTCTTTCTGTCAACATATCAACAGATGGCTTGTTGGAAGCATTAACTGTTCAGAAACGCTTTTGTGAAATACAGGAAACCTCTAAAACTGCTACTGAAAAACTCAAAGTTCAGGAAAAGAAATTCAAGCTCAAAACCAGTGAAGCAGCTGAGGATGGAGAGAGCTCCTGCTGGTTTCTGCAACTAAGATGAGGTATGGCTGTATTTTGTTTCAGTTAAGCTGGAAGATGCAGCCTGTGCTTAGTACATGTCCTGGCTTATGGGGCTTTGCCAGAAATGCTGGCCAATACTCTCATTCATGTCTTCATTGAAGAGGAAAGATTAAACAGAGGAAGCCTGCCTTGCTTTTCAGCTCCAGGCTGTATTTGTAAGAGACTTTCCTCTGGACTGTGTAGGGTTGGCTGCAAGGGGTATTTTGGCAGCCAGCTAGGGCATGTGGAGGAAACATTGTGCTGGGATCCAAGGGGGTCATGGCACAGTGGCAAAATTTGCTTGCTGGGAAGATTTTGCTTCTAGTCATGGGAAGGAAAGCTGGGTAAACTGGCAGGAAATTGGAAAAGAAAAGTCTCCAGGAACTTCATTCAGTATTTAAGAAGGATGTTACCATTAACAGCTTTAAATGCATACTAAGATTAAGAAGCCTGAGAATCTTTGTCCAAGATTCTTACATAGTGCCTCTCACCTGTGCAGAAGCAAGCACCACTGGTAGTACTAGAAAGAGGCAGGAACCCACAGAGTTTTCATTGGCAAAGGCAGGAGGTACTTGGTTTTGGTTGAGGACATTACTTCAGAGTTGTGCTGACTTCAACTGCTACAGTACCAGCCCTCATCAGTAAGTGAAGCCTTGGGGGAAGGTGGTTTGGCTGTGAGGTTCATCTCCCAGAAGGAGAAGCAAGTACCAGTTGCAAAATATCCACTCTGAAATGCCAAGAGCACTGGAAACCCTTACAGAGCATCAAACACTTCTCTGTAACAGAAACATACAACTATTAAATGATGGAAATGCTCACAGGAATTGCTAGAATGAAAATTTAGCAACTCCTCTACAGCATTTTAGCACAGTTTGTTGGAAATTTCATTCCATACAAGTTTTCCATGATAAAAGGATTCACTAAGGGGCAGAAGGCTGTCTCCCAACCTCACCATGATTTCCTGTAGTCAGTGTTCATTTCCTTGTTAGGGAAGAGTAAGCTCCAGAGGTGACAGCTGATATCCACTCTAAATTAAGCAGAAGTCCCCATGCTGCCCATTTCAGTGCTTATAGGGAGAGCACAGCCTAGGAACCAAATTCTTCCAGGACTAACATTGCCACCCCTCATTCTACTTTTATTTTCCTCCCTCAAAATATCAAAATGTGCTTGCAAACAGTCATCCAAATCTTAGCTGCCCCTCAAAGTGCCCTCAGACTATGGAAAAACATTTTTTCTGCTGCAGAGCCATCCAAGGTGGGAGGCAGAGGTTTTCCCCTCCCAGAGTCCAGTAGCAGTTTGCTACATGGGCTGCAACTGATGATAGCCTGAAGATCAACAGGGCTACAACCTACCTAATTCACTGATTCCAAATTCTTTGTGAGGAAACAGAGATGTAGAACTGCAGAGGTGCTCATGACCAGATATCTTATACCTTAGCTGTGGGTGTAAAAGCTGTGCAGTTCCCTGGGCTGAACTGTGCTGCTTTGTGTCCACGAACTGATGGCTCTTCCTTTGCTGGGAAGGACAGTCAGTCTGGCTGTGCCTGCACATCATGTCCTTCACCTTGGGGCTTGAGTACACTGTCTGTCTCTTGGGAACTGGATTCTGCTGGAAGAGGGAACACCCAGAGGCTTTGGTTTCTTTATGCTAGGACTGTCCAGAGCTGAGAACATGGATGCAGTTGTCATGAAAGACCTAAGTTAGTGTAAATGACTTTGCCTTAGTCATGAATTAAGTAACAGGATGGTCTGTCCATTCCCACAGAAACAACCCTTGAAGCCTTTCTCAGCTGGTTCCATCCCAGCTGCTCTTCCAAGAAGCTTGTGCTTGACCCGATGGCTGCTGCTTCTCTTGTTCAGCCCTCTTACCTGCACATCGGCACAGATTCAGACGTGGAAATCGCCATAACCCACACAAGGGTCCCAGTCACAGCATGATCCCTGCTTCTGGGACAGATTAACAGGATGTTACTCTGGCACTTTCTGAACTGTCACTCAATTCCTGCCCCAAACAGCAGTTTGTTGTGCTCCTTGCAATAGCAGGAGGGGCTGAATATCTTGGGATAACATTGAAGACCAAAAAGGGGTGCCTTCTACTTTGATAGAACTTCATCTTCTTCCGCAGGTAAAAAATGCAGCTGTGAAAGTGAAGTGCTTTCACTTTCATTCTGGTAGGTGAAGAATAGCTTTCCAGCAGTACGAAAAAGCAGTAGTTCAATGCCAGGACAAACATGATTTTACATGCAGCCTGATACAGAGCTGGCTTTCACTCGGCACTGAAGGACAGCACGATAGAAGCTGCCTCTCTGTTCTTCCTGCCCTTCTCCAGCATCAGAAACCGCAGGGACTTCCCGGCCAGGGTTTACTGACCTGCAGCTCTGCCCTCACACCGGGTTCAAGCTGCCCGCAAGCCGACGAGCAGGGGGACAACGTGCCTGACCTGTCGGCAGTGCCAGCCGCGGCCGCCAGGGGCCGCCCCCGTGCTCGCAGCACTGCGGAGGCGCCTGGTTCTGCAGCGCTGCCACCGCTCCTCGCCAGCGAGCTCCCGCCTGGGGCTGCTCGGGAGCACCCGGGGACGGGGGCGATGCGCAACGGGGCGGCTCGGGCAGAGCTCCGCCGCCAGGGCCAGCATCTGCACCCACCCCGGGGCAGCGGTGACAGGGACCGCTGCGCGAGCAGCGACGTCCCTGGGAGCGGGCAGGAGCGGAGGTACGCACTGCCCCGGGGAGAGGGCTGGCGGGGCCTCCTCTGTCCCCGCTGCAACGGGAGCGCAGGGCCCGAGCCGCACCGCGGGAGGCCGCTCCTTTCCGGTTCTCCCCAGGGATATGCGTCTGCCGCCCCACGACCCGCACCATCCTCCTGACGCGCTAGGTGGCGGGATCGGTGGCAGCGAGGTGTCACAGCAGCCTCAGACGCTTGGCACCGCTGCCATTTCCCCGGGCACCGCGGGAGAGGATGGGTAGCGGGGAAAGGAATTTGAAACCCCTCCCCCTGTCGGTTCAGTCAGTTCCCGAAGCCCCTGACCGTTTGCACATCCTCATTTACAGCAACACAGAGTGCAGGCAGGCCTGTGCTCCCGCAAAGAAAGAAAAGCTCCGATCCTCTCTCTGCTAGAGCAAGCAGGTATGGTGTGAGCCGGGAGGCCACACCAAATCCGGCTACTGTGGAAGCTGTGAGACAGCGGCAGGCTGAGGTGGAGCAGGAGGAGTTAGTCAGGGGCTGAGTCACGCTTGGGTTCACCTCCGTTGAGCCAGGCTTTTCCTGTTTGCGTGTGATCTGCAAACTACCGATTGTTCAGATTTTCCCTCCTTTACTTTTTTTTGCTAGGGATGACCTCCAAGAATGCTTCAGGTGAAGCTAATAGTAACTGGAGATGACTTTGGCTACTGTCCTCGGAGAAACCAAGGCATCGTGGACTGCTTCCTGGCTGGTGCAGTATCTAACGTGTCCCTTCTAGTCAACGGAAGTGCTGCAGCAGATGCAGCTGAGCTGGCACGGAGGTAAGCTACTTTCTCTAGCTCCTTTGTGGACAGCCTCCAGAAGCTATCAAAAACCTTGCCTGTAAAATTTCGTTTTCCATAACCCCAGTATAGATGCTGTATCATAGCCTAGGGTGGCATAAGGAAATTATCCCAGGCATACTTACTCGGACTCTTCATAGTAAAACCAATTACCTGCCAGCCATACCTGTAATGGCTCTTTCTCTAGTATTAGCCACTGCACCTTTTTTTCATCAGGATAGAGAGCCACTTACACAATTTGAATAGTAGACTTTGGGTGGACTTTGTTTTCCCACACTTCTGATGCACCATCAGAATGAAAGTCCACGCTACATGCCCAGGCCAAGCTGCTATCCCTAAAACTAGTAAAGCAGGAAAGCACAAGCCTTTAAATCTCATTTAAGTTAGTGCATTTGAGCAAGGCTGAACACAGGGTCACCCAGGTTCATTGCAGAATCCGGGAAAGGTGTGATTCTGCAAGGACTTAGTTACAAATCTAGACAGTGGAAAGCCTGATATTTTTTCCACCCCAAAAGCCTTTTAAACAAATACCCCAATATTTTTATTAATTCTAGGCTTGATAAATCCATCTGTAAAAACTGCATACACAAAAAGAGGGACTATACCTCATACGTGGCACCTTTACTCCTTCAGGAACTTCTCAGAGGTTGCTGGAATAGTTGGCCCTGTAGCAGATCAAATGCTGTGTCAGTCTCATGGACTAGCCAAGTAAATCCTTTAATAGGAAGCATTACTTGTATTTAAAAGGTAAAACTTAGTGTGGGTGAGTGCTTAGAAGCAGGAATATGTTCTGGAAGAGAGAGCAGCAGGGTTGAGAAACAATTTAAAAAAGCAAAAGAGGAAAGGAGCTGTGCTGGTAGTAGAGAACTAAGCCCTTATGCTTCAAATATAGCTGCTGCAGGGGACAGTTTAATGAGATTCATGCTGTCCTTGTTCTCCTTGAGCATCTTTCTTCAATTTGTCTGTGATTTTAGGAGTACTTGGAAATTGCTTGCAGCTTGTAGCTTCTTTGGTGTTGCGTGGTATAGGAAAACCAGGGTGTGGTGTTAGTGGCAAACTAATCTTCTGTTAAAAAGGTTAGAAATTATACACAAACATTGAGAGAGGAACTGCCTCTGGGATGATAAGAGGAGACACTGTTGGGATGACTAAAATCCTGTTAGTAAACAAAACAAATTAAATGTAAAACATGAAGATAAAGCCAGCACTTCTCAGACACAGAGGCACTATGGAAGGCTTTAAGCCTCAATGCTCTGGTAATGTCCTCAGCTATTTTAGCCATGGTCTTTAGCAGGCTTTTAAATATAGAATCCACCTGGCCTCATTTCCATAGTCAGAAAATAGGCCATGGAGGTTTAAAAACCATCTTGAATCCAGTTCACGACACTTGTGCTGACAGCTGATACAGGTGTGAAAAGCCAGGACAGCAGAAGATGCAACCTGCTGCTGTTCCATTCTTTTGGGGGGTAGTTTTGAATTGTGTCAATGAAATGGATTTAAATCTATTTCTGACAATATAAGCAGGGTGATTCTGGGGACATCGGTCAGCACTGAAAATCAACAGCCCAGGTTCTGCAATTCCTCATTTGTGTAACTCTGTACAGCTGTATTCAGCCCTACTCACCCACAGGTTTGCCAAAAAGGGTTGATCATGTTCTAATTCAGGTGCTGGTAGTATACCTTAATTGGTACCTGTGCATGCACCCACCCCTGAGATACTTGTTCCTTTATTGCAGAGGTTCACACAAAATCTTTTTAGACACAGGTGTCCAATAAGTCAGACTGACTGGAAATGTCACTGAATCCTCCTCATCTTGTGGTGTAAAAATGGAGAAGTGTAACTGTTGCTTGACTGCCTTGCTACAGTTGCTCTCTCTTCTCCTTGCTTGGTGTTGTCTCCCATCCCACTGTGAATATTGAGGCTTTGCAACATTTTGTGGTTTATGGGATGAAAGCCTGCCCTGTTTTTTGATCCTCTTTTATCTTTCTCCACAGAGCCCAACTAAGTAAATATTATGTATATACACAATATAAATGCACACATGCATATATGTTTAACTCCATAACAGACATTTCAGCCTTGAACAGTGGTATAAGCAGAGACTGGATCTATCACGTATCACGACAGTTCTTCTTAAGCACTTCATGCTGCCCTACAATACTAGGACTCAATATCCTTCAAAAAGGATTACAGTTCCTCTGAAATTCCATTGCTCCCTTCATTTCACAATAATTCTGTAGGCTTCTAGGTATATCAGAAACCCTGTTTTGATTAGAAGTGTTAGCAGAAATGTGATGGTAGTCAGATCTTTGTACCAGCTCTAACACAAACTAATTGCAAACCAGCAGAACCAAGCAGTAAATAATACACCTTCCCTAACATCTAGGTTCTGGATCTTGGGGACTCCACTTACTTGAGGCAAAAGAGAAGTTTCAGCATCCTGTATCATCAGGCCTGATCCATCACCAAATTACAAACCTATTGATAGAGACTGCTGGAGCAGTACATAACCAGAGCAGCAGACTGCCATTGTGCGGGTTGTACTTCAGTAACTCGCAACTTTTTTCCTCATGGGGCATAGACTGGCTGCATCTTCATGGTTATCCATATAATACTGTCTCAATTTTCTACTTATCAAGCCCCACCTTGAACTCAGCCAGTCTTCACAGTGATTATTCCAGAGCCTCTCCCTGAGATTGGAAGGGTTATTTTGTATCTGAAAGTAATAGGTTCATTTTTCCTTAGAAATATAGAAAAAGCAGAAATAGACCTAAGATTGTTTCCTGCCATATCTCTCCCTTTTTATCAACCAGCTTAGTTGTGACTGTTAGTGCCCTTTTCCAGATGATTATATAAAAAAAATTGATGAAAAATGACATATTTTAAAATACAACTTCAGTCTTCATGCTTCTTTTTTGCAGTTTAAATGCTGAACATCGGCTACACAAAAGCTGAAGCCCCCACAACATCTGGGTACATTTAGCAGAAGAATCTAACAAAACCACATTTAATTGCTGTCTATGTTTTCACTTCCTTTCCCATCAACACTAATTGCAAAATGTGTGTGTAAATTGTGACATAATTCTGACCCTCCCAAGTCAACATCTGACTAATCCAGAAATCTCTCATGCTTTCTCATCACCCTTTTATTTGACTGTTTATCACCTGGCAGACAGTTCCACAGCTGAACTGTGTTTGAATTAGAGGTGGGATTCCAGCTGAGGCCTTAAACTAGAATCCAAGATCAGATTAACTCTACTGGCAACAGCACTTTTTGCTGATGTAAGGTCACGGACACAGGAGCTTCAGTTGATACAAAGATGTAATTAAAAAGAAAGTCCCATCCTTTAGCTATGTTACAGTACCAGTTCTTAACAATAGAGAGGCTTTGGGGTGTTTCTTCCAGCAGAAATAAGTCCTTAGCAGTAGTGGAGCAAGACAAGATGCTATTTGATCTACAGTTAGATCTTACCGTTTGCTGAAGGGTGAAAGTGGGGTGGTAGGGAAGCATGCAAATGCCAACACGGAGAACGTGAGAGGTCTACTTTTTCTGCACAAAGCACAGCCTGGCTTTGTCTGACTTGAGATACTTAGATGTTTACTGGAGCAGGATGTCTAGATACAGATATTTACTTGAGGTTCTTCATTGTGTCACGCTTGGGCTGAAACCCGATGAACTGGTAATTTCCTGGATAAGGACACAAACAGGACGTTGAAAGTGGGATCTGTTTGTCCATGAAGGAAAAGGGCAAGTGCCCTGCTTATGCTGCAGTATGCAGCCTTCAGCAAGACAATTGGGCCTGTGCTCAGCAAACTGCATGATTCCCACCACAGCCACTGCTCCCAGGAATACAGGGCCTGAGCAGAGTCCCTGCTGCAGCCAGGCAGGGCTCAGGGCGCTGTTACTCATCCACCAAGCTCAGAAATGTGCAAAGCCAGTGGGCACTTTAAAGTGTGACTCAGTATAGTAACAGTTTCTGGGGACCCTTTACTGCTAAGGATATGAATGAACAGGGATTGCAACTGTACAAAAGCCCATTTCCTTAGCAGAGACATTTGTTCAGAGCTCTAGTGTGGCAAAACAAGCAACTACTTGAAAAGGAAGCAGTTTAGCTGATTGCATTTCCTCTCTCTATTTGATGACTGGGTTGGGCTTGCTGTCTCAGAAATCTTGCCAGACTGAACTCTTTGTTGCCCCTTGTAGCATTTGTTGTAAGAGGCTATCCTTTCCAAGATAGTCCCCTATCTTGGCTTTTCTCCATGCCTTTTTTATACAATACATCTTGCCTTGGCATTGCTCTTTGGTTGCAGAAGCTACATTTCAGTGGTGAGAAGACCTATGGAACAAGAGTTAGTCCAATGTGTGTAAACACGGAAGAAAACCTGTTGGTTCAGTCTTAAAGCTCAAGCCTTTAGTCAGCGCAGAGCATGACTGGAGCCGTTTCTTCCAAGGTACAGCCTTGGCTAATTACTATAACGCTGTAAGTTTTGCTCATGCTTTCATCTGATTGCACTCAGGATATCAGATACTCATGCAGTGTCAGGACTATTAGGAATGAACACGAGGCACAGGACATTTGGTGCTGAATCAGAGCATCATCTGGCTTACTGGATCCAAAGGAAAGGCACATATTTAAATACAGGAAAATGCTATCTAGCAACAGAATCCTGCTGTGGTGTCCTTCCCATATCCTTACAGCCTTCCCAGCATGCCTGCTTCTGTGCATCTCCCACAGGGGAATATTTCTGATCAAGTTCCTCACATGCTGTGTTTTGAGTTTTGGTTTCAGTCCCTGCATTCGAGATCCTTTAAACACTAGTAGTTCCTCTTTAGATGCCTCAGCATAGACAGTCTGTCAAACCAACCAGGACTAACTCTAAGAGAAAACTATTAAGATATTCAGCTGGTGTTAGCCAAAGCTCCGAAACATGCTCTAATGTTACAGTCAGAGTCTCCCCTTACAGCAAGAACAAGGGCAGCTCTCTCTGCACTTCCACATTCTGTGCATTCCCCAGCTCTGGGGCTGGTTTCAGCTCAGGCGGAGGAGCAGCTCTAATGTTCTGCAGTGCAGTGCTTGGCTCCTTGGTGTCCCACACCTGTCAGAGGGGCTTGCCTTTCCTAGAAATAGCTTCCCTGACAGCATGTGAGGCATTGCACAATTGGAGGTAGTTCATCTGATGCTCCTGGGAGACAACACTGAAAGGCTCAGCTGTTCATTTCTTGCCCTCCCACAACACATGAGGAGGAGGGTGCTCAACAAAAAATCTCCCATCTGCTGATTCATGGTAACACATGAATCCTTTTTCTTGTAGACAGCAGTGGCTGTGGTACAAATAATGCTATCAGCTGATGCAGCTAGAGCTTCCCAGAGACATGATAAAGAATCTGGGGTGGACTTACAAAACAAAACCATGGGCTCCCCTTCTGCCTTTGGGCTTATGAAGAGTGCAAAGCAGGTCACAGGATGAAGAAGTCCTCTTGCCACAGCACTCCTGCCCTGTGGCTGCCTCCTACCCTACCATCAGCTATCTGCTGAAGAGCCCCCACTCCAATGGCAGCATCTTTCAGTTCTTGTATTAGCAAGGAGTTAGTGTGAACATGTCATGTGCTGAGGCCCCATGTATGAAAACAAGATGAACATTTATCATATAGTCAGGCTCTGCTGCAGAAAACAGAAGTCAGAAAAGCCAGAGAGGACCTTTCTCTCCACAAGATGTTTTGCTTCATTAAGCAAATATTCAAGCTCCCTAATCGTAGAGTGCACTGGAAAGACACGGACTCATTTTGTTTCACAGAGCTGTCCATACAATTTGACTCATAACATTTATGTCTTTGAGAAGGAGCAGTATCTAGCAACAGACTATACCATCCACCTGGAGCATGAGAGATGGAAGAGCCAGGAAAAAAAGTTTCAGACCTGCAAGGGCCAAAGCCTTAGGATCAGAAGAAGCTAAATGACTTGCTTAGTCCAGCCCATCCACAGACCTGTCCCAAATGACTCGGTGCTTCACTGGTCAGCTTCAGGGCAGCAGACAGAAGGGGAAAATGTTTTTTGCACACTTTGCCTAAATGGGGATTGCTTTTGTTTTCCCAGTTGTTGTACAAGGGCTGTAATAGGAACAGGCCATGCCCAGTTTTAACAGCTCCATGCAGAAGTTCCAGGAAGGGTTTAAAGCATCACAGACTTTCTGCCTTGAAATTAAGTCTGCATCATGACTCAAGACTGGGCAGCAGAGGAACACTGCAGTTCTGCCATTTACTTACTGGGGCAGCCAGAGGCCGGGGGTTGTCTTGGGAAAAGTTTCAACGCATCATTTTGGATGCTGATTCTGAAGATTTCCAGAAGTACCAATGAAGCTCAGCACAAGTCTGAGCACCCACAGGCCCTGTTTTTATCGTAGGGGAATCCGTGGCATAGACTAAGACAGAAACCCAGCACTTTTAGAAGAGCCTGTGGCTGAGGGGAGCTCTGCAAATGCACTGCACCGTTTCTTTTCCTTTTTTTAAATGTTGCGGAGTGCAACTAGTAAATAAACTGTACCCTTGTAATACTTTAGCAAGGCTCTATTCTTATGCTGGGCCTCCCTGCAGTAATCCTTTATGCCAGAGGGATGCACAATTCAGCCTTGTCACTCAGTGAGTGATCATCTGCACCAGTAGACAGAAATCCAGACACTGCAGGCAGTTCCAGCTGCAGCCTCTTGGACCCTTTAAGGAAACCCTTAAAATCAGACAGCATTTACACTTGTAGCCTATGCTGCTGCCATAACAGCTGCCATGGGCACTGTTTATATATGACTGGATTCTACTTAGGGGAAGCTTTATAAGTTGTCAGTTAAAACTCAGACGTTTCATAAATGTAGCATCTTTAATAGGGTGAACAACTTGAGGGAATACCTAGCAAAGGCTAATGAAAGTGCTTTAGAAAGGGTTTCAAGGTCCACATTTTTCTGCCAGTTACTAGTAGCATTCAGGTACAGTACTCAGTCTCAGACACCTCATGGCTGCTCTCCCCATATGCGTCAGGGTGGGAACAGAGCTGGAAGTCTCAGAGACTGGTCCTTGGCAGATGGCAAAGTGATTCTACCTGGAGATACTCTGCTCTGGTTAGTGTTGCTCTGCTTTCCTTTCTAGATGGGCAGAGATACAGATGTACTCCAGTGAGCACACGACCACTTTTTGGATCAGTCTAAATCTTTCACTGCTATCTTCTGCCTTCAGGCACAATAAGAGTGGTAGAGGTGCAAAGCTTAACAGATATTTTATTCCTGTTACAGATACAACATCCCAATAGGCCTCCATGCCAACCTCTCTGAAGGCTCTCCTGTGTGTGAGGCGCTCAAAACAAACTCTTCTCTGCTCAACCAAGATGGATTTTTCCATGGGAAAATGGGATTCAGAACAGCACTATCAAAAGGTCTCCTGAATATGTCAGAGGTAGGAGAAAGCCATATACAATCATGGAACTTGCTTTCCTGACATGGATCAGTCTGCCCTTATCCCAGCATGTAACAGCTGAAGATCTCCCCTAGGTCCTAGCTGTGAGTAATCTTAGAGATGAATCTTGAATCTGGGCAGCTGGAGCTGGTTTTCTGGGTCCTTAGCCTAATTCTGCCAGAGGCTGCAGGCTTTGAGAACTCATTTCTCCCTGCTTCAGTGCCTGCATAAGCTAATGTCCTGTTAAACTACTTATCTGAGGGGACAGAAGGGGCATTGAAACAGATATTTACAAAGAACCTAAGCGTTTGTAAAGGGAAAATGACAGAAGTGCTAAGCAGGCAGTAAGGCTTTCATCACTTCATGAGAGGTTTTTGTTCTCTTGTGAGATGGCTGGTTTTGTCCCATGAGAAGGATGCATGGTGATCAAAACTGCCTATGGGATATGAGCAGCCATTTCCCCATTCATTCTAAAAGGAAATGGCTATTCAAATATCCAGTATTTCTAACATAGAAAATCCCAGTGTTGCACCATCCACATAAACAGTATGACAGACATCATGCCTAGGGGAGGTTCTGGGCACTGCATGTCCATTTAAACATCACAGCACTTTCTGCCTCCCAGAGCCGTGTCATAAGTAGGAGCCAGCAGGTCTCCCTTGCACCCTGCTGAGAAGGCTTACTCTGACCCTTCTCTACTGTGCAGGTAAAGCAGGAGCTAAAGGCCCAAGTGGAGCTGTTCCATGAGCTGACAGGTCACCTACCTCCTCACATGGATGGGCACCAGCATGTCCATGTCCTCCCAGGTAAGAAAGGAGTTCTCTTCTTCCCAACACTGCAGAGATGAGAGTCTGCCGAGACTGGATTCCCCTTGCCACAGCTCCTTGGTTGCGCAGTAAATCTCACTGCACAATACCCACTCTACAATTGCAAATAATGTTCCTACCTGGGCCTCGGTTAGCTGCTTGGTGATCTGGGTCTTTCTGTAGCATCACAAGGGGATTAATGGCACAAATGGCTCAGGTTACACCTTTTCCTCCTAAGACTGGTAATTCACCTCAGCATCCTAATTGCATGCTCCTGCCCACATGAAGGAGTCCAGTAGCAGACTGTTCAGTTTAAACTGGAAAGCCTGGGTCTTTCAGGTGCTACAAGAACTCTATCCTGTTAGTTTTGTTTCCACACTGATGTCTGTCTACAGGTCTCAGCATGCTTTACAGAGATAGGCAAGTACCTTTAGTCCCTGTTCTGAAAATAAGGTAATTGTGGTACAGAGATGGAAAACAGAAAAAAGCCACCCAGATTTCCCCACTCCAGCACTCAGCTGCCTGTGGATGTCATTGCTCTTAGCTTATCCTCACACCAAACCTGGCTGTGCAGGGACTTGACGAAGAACTTGTTCCTGGCAATGCAGTCACCTCTGGTGCACTTGAAGACCAGAGCTGCTAAGGTAGAAGGGGGTTGCTGGGCCAAATGCTCAGGTGTGAAAGGAAAAACAAGGCACCTACACAGATGTTCAGGGAGTAAAGCTTCCAGTACAGAAAGCATCTCACATCCAGATGAAGAAAACCATTTCAGCTGAAGCCAAATAGGATTATATTTTCTTTAACATGGAACGGAAAGATGTCTCTGTGCTAACAGCTTGCAGGGACCTGATGAGCTGGTTATGTGATTCCTGACCAGTGTCTGTGTTTTCACTCCCAGAGGTCAGGCACATATTTGCAGAGGTGTTAGAGGAATATGGGATTAAGTACACACGTGTCCCAATAGAGCCAGGCCTCCATAAATGTGACTGGATTTTACCATCCCTGATGGAGTTTTACCTGGGAGTGGAAGAGGATTCTTTTAACACAGTGGATGTGTTTACAAGTCATGGAATAAGGTAAGACAGGCATTACTCATCCGTTTTGTAGTAAAGCTTTAAGATCTTATCACCTCCTGATAGCACCTTTCCAGAACTGAACACCACCTTTCTTTCCACCTTGGGGCTTAGAAGAAGGGTCAAGAGGAGAACAAAAGTGCTGGGGGCACTAGGGCTTAGTTAAATTTTGTTCACACAGAGATGATTCACTTCTCACCTTGAAGGAAATCTTTCCAGGGCATGTTTCTCAGGCATTCTAGTGAAGCTGGCATGGCAGGAGGATGAGTGCTGCATTGACGCTGCATCAGAGGGGAATTCTGAAAGTATAGTCCAGGGAAAGTTTTCAAGAAGTAACTTTTTTTAGTGGAGAAAGGGATTTAAATAGCAGGAAAAAGGCTAATTGGAAAGAAGTGTTTGCTGTTAAGGGAAGGCAAGTCCAGTGTTCTGCCGTTGTTATGGCTTTGATATACTTTAGCAGAATGCACTCTTAGCAGGTTGGTTTCTGTTTTATTTCAGTCACTTTTTTTGTTTCCCCTTAGCCAAGGGTTATTAACCAGACATGGCTATTGTTCAGGCTTTAATTGGCTGGGTGAGTATATTGATAGCTTAGAATTGCTCAGTTTAGTTCTCTCTTCCCTCTTGTACCAACAAAATGCACCTGCAAGCTCACAGCTGCCAAACCACCTTTGTGCTGTCACACAGCACATGTAAATACAGTAATAATGGCAGTGCTGGGGCTTTGCTGGGCCTGTCTGTCAGACTGAACCCCCTTCCCTCTTTTCTGTTTGAAGTTTTAGCTTAATTTTGATTCCCAACCCACAGGATGTAACACACTTTTCCTAACCACCTTGTTAGCATTAATATCAGTGTTCCCTCCTCTGGCTACAGGTGGCCAGACATTTACATAGGGTTGACCACCATGGGCAAGAACATGTCTGTCAGTAACATCTGGAGCGCCATCGACAGTGCCATCACAGAGTTCACGTCCAAGGCACCCTCACCCACAGACCCAACACCACAGAGCAGGACCGTAACAATCGAACTGATGGTGCATCCCGGGTACCCCAGTGTCCCACCTGTCGGCGGCTGTGGGGAAGGACCGGATGACTTCTCGCAGTCCTGGGAGCGCCTCCATGAACTCCAGACATTAATCAATCCAGAGCTGCAGAGCCATTACAAAACCAGGAACATTCAGCTTTGTTCCTTCAAAGATCTTTAGGCAAGTGACCACACACACCATTGTTCAGACTTGCAAGACAGTTACCAGTGCAATACCTCCTGGTGCAGCTGACAGGAGAATGAACAGCCTGGGGACAGCAGCAGTGTTCGTGGAAGAACACCACTGTCAGCAGCTACAGGTAGCGCCCTGGTGCCCTGACCAGCAGGTTTTAGGCCACAGCCCCTGCTCTGAAGGTGACAGACCTCTCCTGCACCCCATAGCCCTGCGCCCCTCCAGCACAGTGTGGCAGCCAAGGCCCAGCCCTCTTCCCAGGGCCCAGCTCCTACGACACAAGCAGTACAAAGATACGCACTGCTGTGAGACCAAGGAGCACACAGTCACCACCTTGCTTGTATCTGGTGAGACACACACAAAGGTACACACTATACTGCCTTCAAAGCATCTCGTCAGAATAGTCAGATCATGTCTTCAGCATGGTGGCATCTGCAGCCACATCCCACATACAGCCCCAGCCAGCAGGGATTACAGCTCTTCCCATTTACGCTGCCTTTTGGCATTAAGCCACTGCAGGACAGTAACATCAGCCACAGCCTCTTTGGAGAAGCTTTCCTTTTTTTCCTTTCTGGATGACTTTGCAAGAACAGCAACTGTTGAGCCATCTGCTATTTCTGTCACTGCTGTACATGAGAGCTCCCCAGCAACTGTTCCTGCGCTGCCCACTGCCTCTCAGGGAAAATGCATGGGACATATGCGGACCAACCACAAGCAAGTTTCCAAATGGAGAAGGTGCATGTGTTTGTCCATCTTTATGTCTATCATCAGGGTGTTTGAACTTAAACAAGTCCCAGTAGTCCCTACAGGTCTAACTGCTGCCCTGCTGCTGGCATGCCACTTTCACAGGGGAAGAAATATTTTTGATTGTTTATGCTCATTTTCTGCCCAAACGTGATCTATTTAATGTAATCATTATTGGCTAAACAGTTTTGTCTTTAAATACTAAAAGTGTCAATATGATCATCATTCTTTTAAGTAAAAAATAAACTCAGGTCTTTTTCTATTGTAATGCTACAGGAGGGTTTTGCTTTTAGTTATAGCTGAAGGGAAAAGTAAACCCACTCACCTGCTGTTGCAGCTGCTGAGACACCTTGTTGTGTTCATAATGGACCTGTCTGACCCCTCTGCAAAACAGCTGAGGAAGGCTTTTCCCTGCACAGGTATCAAAAATAACAGCAGGGCTGCTTTAAAAATGTTTCCAGGTTCCTTCTTAAGGTATCATCACAGAATTAATTTGATACAAGTTTGTTTTTAACACCCCCTCTGGCAGCACCAAAGAGCCGAGTCTTTTGATGTGACTCGATGGCTGAAGCCGGGCCTGTCGGTGTTCGACGTCGAAGTTCCTGCTCTGTGGTAACAGAGAATGAATAAACCCCGGGAGGTACCAGATCTGCTCGGAGCAGCCGCGGCCCCCGGCACAGCAAAGCCCGTGAGAGCCATCTAGTGACTGACGGTATTTTGCTATCGGTAGGGATAAACCCCGGTTGTTTAATACCAGAACCCACCTTACAATCTTTGACTGTGTTCTGATGGACATCTGTTAACATTTAAGTGGCTCCAACCGATGCATGTGCTCTCATCACAGCCATCAGGACATTACCCCGCACTGAGCTCTGTTAGCCGAACACTGAAACATGACAGCAGACTTACTTCGGTTACATTTTGCAAATTAAATGAACAGCATTGAACCCGGAGTGTTCTTTTAAATGCAGGGGAGTTTTAAATAGAGAAACTAATAAAGAGCTACTAAAAGATTTTGAAATAGGGAACTTTTGCCTAAAGCACACAGAGATAAAGGAGGAAGTTCCTCAGTGGTTCTAGAGCATCACTCTACCAGAATACTTAAGTCTAAATCCCCCCTTTCTGAAAAGAAAACCATGCCACAAAGCCTTTGAGAGCAAATTTTTATTAGGGTAGCAGAATGGAATTGCAGGAAGCCTATACCAGTACTCCTGGGTGTAGTTTCACCAGCATGTTGTATTTTGGATATTAAACTGCACGTTTAGAATTCATCATGGCTTAGGGAACTGGAGAGAACAAAGCTTGATTTCCTGAGTTAACATAGGACTTCATACTGTGATTTATTTTCCTCAGACTTCAAGCATACAGCACAGTATCTGATCTTTTTCCAGAGGGCTGCCTACAAACAAAAGCCATCACTTGGGTCACACATCTCGTAGTTTAGAAAATGAACTATGCCGAACACACCCAGAGAACTGGTGGCAGTATCTGTCTTCTATGTGACCTTTGCAGATGAAATCGGAATAGCTGGTGTAGCGCTGCTGTAGGCCTGCGGGGATGGACTGGAGCTCCTCGTGTTACACAGCCCTTCCAGCTCCCTTCAACGGCATCCGAGTCACACCGGTTCAGAGAAACGCAGTCTTTGACCTGAGAGGCTCACAACCAGAAAGTATGCGATTGAGTAGTAACGAGGGCAGCCAACTAGTGCTACAGTCTTGTTTTAAATAAAATCTCAAGAATGGCGAGTTTCCATGCCCACAGACATGATCAAAAGGTACAGTGACTCACGTGATGCAGAAGTTACACACTTCAGCTTGACAGATAATTTGGCATTGTTTTATTATGAATCCGAGCGTGAACGAAACAAAATCAGTACCAACTTTCTGCAAATGAAGACACAGAGATGTGAAAATTTGGTAATAGACAGTGCTCTCACAAGCCTGAAAACACTCAGGAAATGCAAGTTTCCGTAAATAAGGTGAATGTGGTTTATTTACCTGCCAAAGAATCTGTCTAAGAACACTTAAAACATAAAATGTCTTAGCTCCCTAACTTGTAAAAACAAAGTACTTTCAGAGGTGAGGTACTGGGCTGTCATTGTTTACACTAAATTGAAATGAAAGCCGGATGGGAGGGATGAATGAAGAAATAGCAAATATACAAGACATGAAAACCAAAAGAGACCTACTGCTTGACACACTAGTTCTGAAAGGTTGCAAAGGCAGAGGCTGTATTAAATCTGAATTTAGGAGTGCAGACAACCACCTGGGTACAAGAGATTTTCTAACTCAACTTCCTGCATATCACAATGATATGTGCTCCCCGATCCCTGTGGATTTGTGGAGATTTGCTTAGTAACCTACCCAAGTTCAAGAGGTGGGAGGAGGTGGCAGTTTGACTGTATGGCAGTTTGACTGGAGCTACGGTCACGCTTTAGGCTGGGGAAGAAGTGGCGTATGCAGAAAGCAACAGGCGCAGTAAAGGACGCGCAGTTCTGAGCAGGAAGGGCTTCCCCCTTCAGCATGGGCAGGGGGCCTCCCATCACTCTGTTACCACAGCTCTGCCTGAAGAGGTTAGAATGACAGAATGAGACCTGACACACTCATTACATCATCTAACCTGTAGTTTTGCAACACAGGAGCAGCAGCAGCAAAGTGCACTCCCTTACAGGTTAGTGCTCAGCCCTGCTCTCCTCCCATTCTCGGTCAGAGCTGTGCAGCAACTGGGCTGGCACACGGCACAAGTGCCATCCCCTTAATACAAGGATATTTGTTACGTATTCTGATGGAAAAGTGTTCCAAGAAGGGCAGCAGTGCTGCCAGATTTAGTACCTGAATTCAAAATTAGCATCTCCAGATGACCAATTTTTAACTCAAAACACAGTTTATCACTTTGGTACCTCTTGGTCCCCAGTTTTTGAAACTCTTCTGAACTGGTTGAGCTGTTGTTCTGTGGGTGCGCGTCCCCAGCTGCTCTGCAGAGGTGTTAGGAACAGAAGTGAAAGAAGTTTGTAATCACATTCCACTACTCACTTGCTATAGATTTTTTTCCCCAAAGTTTTACAAAAGCAGGACATGAGCCATATTTTAATTCAATGACGCACACAAAAACTTGGGTTTCCCCGTTTAATAAACATTTGGTGGTAACATCAGCCAGATTTACATAAGACCTGGACATTATTTCTGATTGGTTTTGTGGGATCTGTTGGTCTATTATGTTACAAACTGAAGTTAAGGGGAACTTGCAGCAAGTCCCACAAAGCACAGTGCAACATTTGGAAGGAAAAGTAAACAAAACTGCCAAACACTCAATCATTTTCTGCCAGAACTGGGATATTCTTTTCTAAGACATTGGCTTGGGGAGGGGGATGAAATCCAGTAAAGAACTGAGTGAACTCAAGATAGTGGGAACTGCAGAAAAAATAAGTGACAGCCGCAACCTTTTCAATTTAAGGGCAGAATATAAGTCTAAGATATTTTTGATAAATTCTGACAAGAAAAAGAAAACAGCATACTTTAAAGTATATTGAAGCAGTGATTTTTAAACAAAGAAAGCAGAACTAGAACATCTTAAATTTTAATCCTTTCTTTACAGGTTACCTAGCCCACTTTTGATTAAGAAAACTGTAGAAAGTTAGTAACAGCCACAAGTTAACACCGAAAGGTGGCACTTGTCAATTTTCCATAGAGTCCTGCTTTACGGGGTGTCTCAAATGCACTGCTCCGATCTTCTATCATACGTTGCTGACACCAACTGTGTCAGGTTTTAGTCCACTGGTCGCTTTTCACCATATTTCTTTGTAAACTCTTCAGCGTTCTTACAGAATTTTTTACGGTCCTTAGAGTATTCTTCAGCTAGGTCAGCCCGAAGGGGGTGCTCGGGCTGTGGATCATTCACCAGTGCTATGAGGGACTGGATTACTGTCAAAAGAAGTATAAACACCGTCAGGCCAAGATGGTTCATTTTGGAAAAAATCAAAGTGTAAGCAAAATTCCCCAGTGAGAAAAGAACTTTAACTGCCTTTAAATACATCCCATAACTCTGGGTATAAATGAGCCATAGCACTGCGCCAAGATTTAGTTCATTGATTGTAAATGAACGCCAGAAAATCCTATTTGTAAATAAAACTTGAATGGAGACCAAAACACACTACAAACGATTTCCCATGGAACTGGCATCCCATCCAAAATACTATGCCGAAGGAAGAGCCTGTGTTTCATGGGCAAGTCCATCTAAAATGGCTTGGGTGACAACAGGATTTCCATCGTGACGCATTTTTCCTATCAACTGTCACAATAACACAGCTGCAACCAGACTGCATTTAGAAACCATTTCTCAGCTTTCTTTATCTACAATTCTTACTTACAGGGCACAAACGCCTCCCTTTATTCTGAACTGCCAAATGCATCCACTGGTAGAAATATCCTGGACAAACAGATGGGTAGGAACTACAGGAATGCATTTCACCCCCCTGTGTACAGCCATTTCATCAACATTCCCCATCACTTTCAAAGGAAATGTCATTCTTAAAGTAACTGAGCGGTACTGGACACTCAGGCAGCGAACCTCACACCACAGTGACATTTATTGCTTCACTTTCCCCATATACATTCTCCCAACCAATTAAAGCCAGACAGGTCACAGTGGGCAGTAGCTCTCACATCCATCCGCTAACAGGTACATGTGTAACTGGGCAAGTCTACAGAAAGTGGGGACACAGGGAATGCACTTTGCTGTGCAACAATATTAATACTCCATTTGAGAGAAGTTTGGGCTACCCAGAGTAACACAATGCAGCACCCCAAGAGTTTCCAAAGCAAGTGGAACAGAGCTGTTGCCTTTGTGCATCACAGGGTACAGCCAGCTGCCTCTTCCTGAGCTCACCCAACAAACCAACCCCTCCAGCTGCAGGGAGCTCCACAATTCAGCTACACATCAGAGCCCATTGCTTGTTCCGAAGCTGCCACTTTGCAGTTGAACCGGATCCTCCCTAGTTTCGCAGTGTCAGTTCCTACAGTGCTGGTCACTCCAGTAGATGCCAGGATACCAGAATGGCTTCTTTAAGAGCACTGATTTTTTCATGCTCATATTCTTTTCCACCCTGATCTGACAGGAATGGGGAATACACCTCAAAACAAACACTCAAAATCCAGAGAAGCACACCCGTCACTATACTGCTGAACAGGAACAGTTCTTACCACAAACCAGAGCTTAAACTGCAACAACTATCTAAGGAATTTATAAATGATACTAGCTCACTTGGCAGGAACTCGCCAGTCCTGAACTTCTAACAACTGTCATCATACTGATCATTACTTATGAAATCGGCATCAATACCACATGCAACAACCCCTTCTCGCTGAGAAAAAAACTCGCTAAAGCACTATAGAGAAAGTGTTACTGTGTTAAGGTTAACACACAAGCTGTTGAGGAGCTTCCTCAATACCCACAGCATATTAAAATGATACCATCACAAAGGGCTGTATTAATAGTAAGTATAAATTAATAGAAAGTACAGCAGTAAGATGGAAGTTTAGTCCATGAAAGGCAAATCAGTGACTTACTGAACCTAATCTCTCCCTGTTCTTGACAACTGACTATCAAAACCAAACACTTGGATGCTGCACTGATCACCTTGCTTTACTGGAGTTCATTTCTCAGGAGAAAAAGGAACAGGCACTTGAGCAGGGCTGTAATAACACTGTTGCAGGTTCATACAACCATGTAGTAACAACAGATGCTGACACTAAAACAGCTTCTTGAAGAAAGAGTTAAAAGACAGATGGAAGACCAGAAAACAGCAGAAATTGAGAGATTTGCAGTATTTTGGTACCCAGGGTTTGTTCCAGATTCTGCTTTTAGCACAGCTTTTATTCACTCAGTTAAAAAAGGAATTGCTCTTTCTCAGGGAGACACTGACTACTTCCTGCACGCAAACCACTGTTTCAGCAGTTCCACAACTAATGCCACTTGCATTTCAAGCTAGGCAGATGTATGGTTCCTTTACTTCCCAAGAGAAGCCTCCTAAGATTAAACCAAGTGCCAAGGTATTAACAGAAACCTGCTACATATTGTTTCCATTTCATGCCTCCCAAGAATCTTTGTCCTGTATAATCGGAATTAATCAACCACAAATGGTAAGATCCTCACTGCCCTATTTCACAGGGTTTTTTTGCTGCCCCTTTGGCTTTCCCCAACTTCAACTGCTTGGTCTTTACTGAAAGAACTACAGGAATGTTCCTGTTTTATCTTTGTGGCAAAATCATGCAAACTGTGAGGAGTTTTGTTAACACACAAAAAAAAGCAATCTTCCATGCAGCATCACCTACTATCAGCAAGACAGCTCAAGTGAAAATAACCTTACAGAGGACTGAAAGAAGAAACTACCTCTTCCTACAGAGCAAAACACTTCTGTGTCACTGAAGCTCTTGCACTGAGCTGCTACTCATTTGAATTAGCATTATTAAAAAATACACAGTTCAAGGATGTTTGCTCTTTCTATAGGTAAAATAATAAATGCTTAATATCAAACCAATCACTACCTGACTGAAAATACAAAATTCCCACCCCAACTAAAGGGAAGCAACAACAGAAATAAAACCCAACTCAGATCCCACTCTCAGTCTGCCACAGAACCCAATGAAACACCTTTTTCCTTAAAGTGCCTGAATTCTTACCCAAAGGCACTCAACACAGCAAACCTCACAGCAGCAATCTTTTAAGATCTAAGAGTTTATTTGTATTATGGTATCAGGTTTTGTTTATGACTCCCTAGATATTTCAAACCTTATGCTCAAATCACTGAGCCACACAAAGCCTTGAGGTTTAGGTCCTTAGGCACAGGAATGTCATGAACACCTCTGGACTATAAAGTTTCTGTTTAAAAAGAGACAGGAAATAACCCCCTGACAAAATACCACCAGAGTTTTTAGGCACACTGAGCACATGCCAGTGATAAACTCCTCAGTCATGAAGAGTGTTGTGGTTTCCCGGAGGAGGCAGTGCCACGTGTCACTGTCATCACCTTACGTTCCAACAACAAAACAAGATTCCACAAGAGCTGCTCATAGCACCTGACTCATGACACAAATCTTATGACAATGGATATTCTGTAAGAGGAGTAACCAGCTGACAAGCTTTACATTTAAACACAATACAAGGGTTTTCATACCCAGTACTTTCTCCACATGGAGTCCTACCTTGGTCAGTTTTGGTTGCTGGCTTCCAGTTTTCAGCACTAATTACTGGCAGACAAACCTGCCCCTTTTCATCGATGTTAGGGTGATAGATCTTTGTTTTAAATGTAATCTTAGGAGGTTTGAATGGATATTCTGCTGGGAAGTTGATTTCAATTCTGAAGGCTCCTTTATCATACGGAGGATTGTCCTGCAACAGGAAGGCAAAATGTCAAGAATCTGGCATATGCTAATGGATACAATTAAGTAAAAGCATGCTCCAGACTTCTATCAATCAAACGACCTCTTCTAAAGGCACTTTCTTCCAACACATACTGCTGTATCTGTGTGTCAGGAAACATCAAAACCTAATTGGTAAGAGAAAGGCACGACTTTGTGTTCACCCTGACAAACAGTTACCACTGTTCTGAAATCAGCTGACATTTCTACTGGTAAGAAAGCATCCAGTCCGACTTACTCCAAACTCAAATCCTATCTAATAGGTAGCTTCACTCCCAACTTTGTGTTCCAAAAAGCAGTGTAAACCCTTTGAGATACAAACAGGAAGCTGACAAGGAAAATTGCTCTCTCTAAACCTAGTTATTTTATGTGTCTCACAACACAGCAAAGCAATTTGATTTGTCAGATTTTCCTGTATGTTCCGAGAACATTTTTGTGCTGACTACACAGAAATGTGCTGAGTATTCACCAGCACTAAAGATAGATATTCACTGCGTCTGCTGATGAGAACATTCTGAATTTATACGCAGTTTTAGCACCCACTCTTATCAGATCATTGTTGAAGGAGCATGATGAGAGAAACCTGAAGTAAGCCAAGTAGTGCTTCATGCTGCAACAGAAAAAACAATGCCCAGAATCTCACTTAGAAACCTGTGAGACTATTGATAGTGCTTCAGATGCTAACTGCAGAAGAAAAATAAACCACTACTACATGTAAAGCTTATGAAAACACCATTCTGCACCAAAACCAGTAACTATGGCATGAAGCCTTTCCAAACACTCTGGGAACAAGAATCAAAAGATAAAAGTTTCCAGTTAGCGTGAAGTACAACCACACTCATTCTTCATGAGCAACCAAACCACTCCCTGCAATCAAACCCACCCTAGCAGTTGAAAAAGGTTTACAAATATTTGGGGGTGAGGAGTGTTCTATTAAAATACTGTTCAACAGAACACATTGAATTTTGGTTTCATCCAAATGGAGATGCCTGGCTGTGCATTCCTAAGTATGGCAATGATTTTTGTGGTCTAGGAAAGGTAACTGTTGTGGCTTGAAAAATCACTTCTTATCCAAGCAACCCTAAAAGCTCTGGAAGTTTAACAAGTAACTTGTGGTGGTGGTGACAACTTGGTGCCCTCTTCCCCTGCAGCTCACTTGCTCTTGTCTCCATCACATGGTATAGTTTGTGAGGGTGTTCACTGAACTGATATGGGAACTGACCTGGCTTAAAAATGTCCATTTTCTGCTTGACTTTCAGTCAGAATAGTCCTTCACTATAACTCACTAATAAATTGAACAAAAAACTTATGTAAAGAGTTGTTCATGTTTTCAACAGACAAACCAGAATATGCAAGCAATCAAGTTCCAATTGTCTGTTATATTTGTTTTGACACTGACAAGGGAGAGAAGCAGAATCATAAATACAAAAACACAAGTGACAAACATAACTAACACTCACTTGGAGTATTCTTAGTCTGCAAAAATTTGTCCATAGCAAGCAGCTTTGCTTAAGTGACATGAAACTTGCAGTATACCAACTGTACCTGACAAGAACAAGGAGCCTGGGGCAGATAGACTTGTTTTGATGTTGAAATCAAACAATGTACCTTTACCATGCACAGTACAAACTACATAAACTATCTTATTCTACAGAATAGGAGAAGGAGTTGACAAGCTGTCTTCAATTTGCTTCTCAACTGAGCAAACACCCTTAAGA
Organism: Melopsittacus undulatus; assembly: GCF_012275295.1. Classification (NCBI taxonomy): domain Eukaryota; kingdom Metazoa; phylum Chordata; class Aves; order Psittaciformes; family Psittaculidae; genus Melopsittacus; species Melopsittacus undulatus. The sequence continues at coordinate 14,065,765 of NC_047538.1, read as the reverse complement.
ACTAATGGTGGTTGAGAAGAACAAAGTACGTTACACACAACAAAACCTTTTAAAGCAGTATTGCTTGCAATAATTCTGGATGAACACTGGCAAAAATACCAACCTTTGCATCTCTCACACCTTCATTAAGCACCTGACCAAAGTAATGCCTAGTTATAGTATAACAATTGATAACTGGTTAGTCCTGCTGAAGTAGGAGTGATAGATCTTTAAACACAAAGCAGGAACATTTTCTAAAATGGAAGCAGCATGTAAACCTTCAAAAGCAAAAACTAAACCAACAACCAGCTTGTGCATTAGAGCTTGAAGCCATCAACTGCAGCATTGCAACAGCGACAAAATTATGCTAAAGCTAAAGCATCTTCTATAGCATACCCTGAAAATAATAAACTATACTCTTTGAACACTTACAACACAACAATTAATTACTATAGAAATTGTAATGACAAAATTCCCTCTTAACTTTAGCAATCATTAGTAAATTTCAGGCTATTTCCTCTGTAACAAGGGCTGTTATAGACCACAAGGCAGGTATAAAGCATGGTTTGCTGCATCTAAACACTTAGAATGTTGTGAATCTCTGCAAAACAAACAGTAGGTTTCTAGTCAGCAGAAGCTGTTAAAATAGATGCTGTACACCACATATTGAGGATTTTAACAGGAATAAATATTTTGGTGGTTTGCTTTATCATTCATATTTACCAGTCCCATACTGCTTCACAGTTTTACCAAAGCAGCAAACTGTTACACATGAACCACAAATATCCGAGTGGCTTATTAAAGATCTGACATACTTTAATGTCAAATCCTTCTTGCTTTATGTGCAAGAGTAGCCTCAACCACTCCGAGAAATTCCTTCAGGAATATAAGTAAGCAGTAAACTAAAGGTGTTCTACAGTATTTAAAGGCCTAGCTATTACCTCAGCCTGTATGATCTGAATTCAGGAATGGTCTCCAACAAAGCAGCAGCACTGCTAAAGAGATGTCTCAAGGTCTTATAATACAAAACCAGATTGCCACTGGTTGTGGTTTCAGTGTGACCATTCAGGCAGCTCCCAATGAAAAGCAGAACTGATGCCCAGAAGTGGCACAGCCTCTACTGCTGCAGGCTTAGAAGTAGCTCATGTAACAAAGGGAGCATGGGCCATGACAGCAGAAATTACAAGAGGTGAAAAACCAAGCGACTTTTAACCAATGAATTCAATATACCAGATTCCCTGCTTTCCCCTCTCTATTTGACTGATACAGCAGTTACCTACTTCTATTAAACACTCTTTTACAAGACTGCAGTGCTTTTAAAAAAATTAATTGAGTTGTTTTGGCATTAATTAATGCCTAAATAAAGAGACTTCCTTTTAAAAGCTCACTTCTGAAAACCTAAACCCTTTCCTGGCAAACTTTTTTCCAGTAGTCAATTTTATCCTAGAAATGCAGCCAGTCGATTAAAACAAATTATAAACAAAATAGTTCATGTATTTTTTTTAGATATTGTACTTTAAGCTTAATGTAATAAACACAAACTTCATTCGCTCCCCACTTCCAAGACCCCTCCCAAGTAACCCAGTGCCAGCAGAGTCCACAGCGCTTGCCAGTTGCGGCTCCATGTTGGACCAGGCCTACCATAAGGAAGCATCCAAGTAGGTATTGACCACAGACCTTTCAATTACATATGGATTTTCCTTCAGGCTAGTTACAAGAAACACCTCCTAACATTATCAGTCTGGGATAAAACCAAACACAGAAGACACTCAAATAAAGGAGACAGGGAGATCACACAAGAGATCTGAAAAGAGACAAGAATGAAATCCAGGAGCACATTTCACTGCCCAGAGTATGTTTAAGATGCTGCTGAATAAACTTACACTGTATTTATGAACAACCAGTTTCTGCACAAGCCCACAGCTGTGAAAGCCAGGGCTTATAATAATCAGAGTGTCAGGGTGCAAACATTATCTAATGGTCACCAGCAGCGCTACTGAGCTGTGGATTTATGAGGTAGAAATGATCGTCATTTTATTTTAAAGCTCACTGGAATAAGGAATGATCTGTACTCACAGGAACAATAAGCCCTTGCCAGGTCAATAAATTAGCTTCATCAACCTGGATATTACGGAAGTTTTTCATTCCACATTTGCGGATTTCTTCAAGCTCCTGAAAAAACAAAGTGGAAGTTAGTGACAGTATTAAGAAAGATGCTCATGTTCACTTCTCAAAACACTCACAGGTCAACATGGGTTTCTTTAACATTAAGAAGTTTGAGGTTTCAGTGGTGCAGCCCACAGAGACAAGAAATGAAATTGTGCACTGTGAGAAATAAAATTCTGAGTCAAGGGATTAAAACCCCACTTTTGTGTGTGTGTCAGAAAAATACAACCCCACATTGTTATTAACATCATTACAGACACAACAAAGTAAAATGCATTTAAAGGTGTTTTTGTATCTCAAATGCAAACCCGTGCCTTTTGTAACAGACTACTGATAACTGTGAGACACAGAAATAAAGTGAATCTTAGGGCTATCTGAAGGAAAGCAGTGATTTGGAAGAATTATTTCATAACAGTTTTAAACACAGATAAAGCGACCGAACAGGCCGATTATTTCACCTGAAAACTAACAAATTCCTACACGATCTGCTTAAACTGATACAAACTCAGGAAAATATCAATCTAAGCCAAACTAGCCTTATTTAGACCAGTAACTTTAGAAATCACAGCCTTATCTCTTGTTTTGTACTATAACAATACATAGTAAGATACCTGTCTTCGTAGCTGTTCACTCTTGAACAAGGTACGTTTCTGCTCCAGTCAAACCACTTTTGATCAGTTGGTGATCCAAGTATCACCAAAACAGGTATTTAGACATTTTATAATTACAATTATGTATAAGCCCTACTGTAGCAACCGCTCAGTGGGGTATTTCATGAGACCTAAAAAGAAACACCCCAAGGTTTCACTTCTCCCCACCCCCAAACAGCAACTGTAGCCCTTTGCTATTGAATTCAGCAGTTCTCTCTTTAATTTAACTGAATTAAAATTCAGAAGTCCTCTACAGTTACATATAAAGCTTTCCCAGTGCTTTCAAAACTGAAGCACATGCCTGCATGTCCACATAGGCTAGGAAAAATGCTGCTTATACAGCAACACTGGAGCACTCTGCAGCACATAGCTCCTCACTGGGCACTAGTGCGTTTGCAGAACTGAACTGTGTATCACTGATAAAATACCAACTACAGCAAAGGCACTGTGCCCTGAAAACAAAGAAAGATCAGTTTTCCTGCTATGAGTGCTCTACTGCCCAGGTTTTTTTCCTAAACTAGCTCTATGTTCATCTTCGATCAAACCCTTCTGCATCGGACTGGCAGAGATTTAATACTTGCAGTAATCTCTTGCATAAACTTAGCATCACGATAAAAACCAAAGGGAAAATAAGATTTCCAAATACACATAAAAAAACCCAACAAACCCCACATGACAGCCATGCATCAGATGAACATTTACATTCCCACCCACTGCACCCACTAAAGCAAGAGCATACTCAGAACACTGAAGTTTAACCTCAGAGTCTTGGATGCTGAATAGATGCCCAATGCAATCTTCATCACACTACACCCAACTATTTAGTCTAGGCCTGTGGACTAATCCCCAGATTCCACTGCTGTTAGATTTACACAACATCACACACAGTTTGGGTGGTTTGTTTTTTGTTTTTTTTTTAGAATAGGATAAGAGGATTATCCTATTTCCTTACAGCAGGAAAACATTAAACCCACCCAATAATCCCATGAAGCACATTTACAGGGATACAGAGCAACCCAAAATATTCAAAAGAAAATAACCTTTATTATCACAGCTATAGGAGATCCTTTCTGCCCACTGAAACTGCAAATCCAGCCTCATGATAGTGCTGAGTGCTCAGAGCAGCAGCTGAGGCAGCGTCTGACTGAACCAGACCAACTCTCCCATCACGGTCAGGACAGTAACTCAGTTGTGAGCAGTTCACTTCCTACACATACAGAACTGTGAAGTCCTGGCAAACCACTACTCCACAGTATGTAGAAAGGATAAATCCCATTCCACACTAGATGTAATGTATCAAACACTGGGAACAAAATAAGCTAATTAACCAGTAGGTATTTAAGCATAAATGAACATGCGTCACAAGTACCTTCACTCTAAAACAAGGAAGGAAAAATGGATTTGGACAATTTTCTAGTTACTACATTCAAAATATTATACACAGGACAGAAATGTCCCCCACATGGACATGGGAGTGCAGCTTCCATGCAGAACAAGTTCGGATGATGGCATTAACACTGCTTCTGGCCCAGAGAACTATTGTCCAGACACAGAAAGAGGGAATACTGTGATTCCACAATTCAAGTGTGCTATTATTAAGCTAATAGAACAAACTAGAAAAGCATGGCTTCACATTACAGGAGAATTGAACACCTGATTTCATAACTAGATTCAGGTTAAAAAAACTGGAAGCAGAATTAAGAAATGCAAGCATCCAGCACAGAGATCATTCCAAAATGTAAAACTCTGCATGAAATTAAAGAAAAGTTTAAAATAAACATGAAAATTGCTCCCCATTTTCCATCAAGTCCACCACATGAGAGAGGGAAATAAACAGTCTAAAGGGCACTAAAGAACTAGCTGAAAACAATTCAGGACATCTTCCTCTTTAAACTGACCTGTGAAGCCTTTGCAGGAATTCACTTCCAGAATCAAGAAAGTGATAAATTACTTCAGTGTATCAGGACTATATCCTGTGCTTCTGCTGCTGCTGCTGCCTTGGGTCCCCAAAACAGGAATAGATGGGGATAAATGAGGCAATTCTTTTCCTCCCACACAGGCAGGACTGCAAAGAGAATCAAACCTACCTTGGCAGAGGACTTGCCTGAACTCCATGCTTAAGACAGACTCCATTTATAAGAGAAATCACTTATGCCCAAAGTGTTTAAGATTTCATGTCACTCCCAACTAATCAATTCCATGTTAGACTTGTTTACAAATAGCTTGGTTTTCATTCTACTGTCCCCACAAATACAATGCAATTTTATACTCGTCACGCTTTTAGAGGTCTTATATCTAGTGCTCCATGAGATTCACCACTCACAATTTAAGGGTGTGAGGGGAGGTGTTTTGTTTTTTTCTTCTGGCAAGTATCAAACCCCACAGTAAAGCTCTAACTGCCTCGGAGCTCCAGAGGCATATATACAACTACAGTATATATGTACTGCTGAAAAAGCGAATGAGCTACTAAATACTTGAAACAGCACAGATTAAAAGTGGACACTGCATTTAATATGGGCTTGAACAAGTCCAAAGGGACAAAAATTACTTTATGTGGTAAAAGGATACAGTCCAGATATTTAATTCAAAATAATACTTAAGAGTCTAGGCAGACAGTAAATAGATTAATTCCTTTTCTTGTCCTCCACCCCTTCATTTCATCAAGTAACATAATTAAAGGAGGAAGTGAGGAGCATAACTAAAGGTTGAAGGACTGCAATAAGGACTTCAGTCAGCCTTCATGCCCACTGTTATCATCCTTGCATGTGACCTTGCTGCATTGGGTTTCCCCATTTGTGAAACAGAAAAGCCTTATTGCACAGGCTCTGCTGAGAGGGGCTGTTTGCAGTTTGGCTGTATTCAGTGTTATACACAGCACATGAAATGGAGAAAGCGTTTCAGAGGTGATGCCTGATCTCCAAGTATAACACTGAAGGTGGTCATAAAAGCACACACTACCTCTCATATAATAAGGATTTAAAACTTGGATTTTTCAATATTGTGTAATTGTTTGAGTTGTTCAGAACAAAATTCTGGTTTTGAAACTGAAAATTAAAGTTACCTCAGCTTAAAATGCAGCTGAGTCATTTAAAACCCTGCAATTGTTTTGCCCATCTTTCAAGTGTTGGGACTTCTCTAACAAAACAAGCCTGATAGGAAAATGCAGACAAGAAGTTGTAGGAGTGCAATCCAGGAATATGGGAATATGCCTAAGAGCTCACACTGACTTCAGTAAGCTCTGCATCAAGCCCCAAATGCTCCTGAATGCCAAAGAAAACCAAGTTTCCTGAAATACCTCTAAAACATGATTCTCTACTGTTTACAATTTGTATTTCCCTATTTATAAACACACTCTCTAAAAGTGGCATGACAAAGATAAACAGGCTCCACAACACTGACAAGGCACAGTTTTACTTTCTGAACCTCACACAGAGAAGTGTTAAGACACCTTAAAACAAAATATGACTTTATCAAAACAAAGCCACAAAAGCACCCAAAAACCAAAACAAATTCTGGCTCTTACAAGAACTATCAGTAAGTTACCTCTGCAACATTACAATCCTGCATGCTCCTGTCTTCTGTTTACTGAGTAATTCTGCTTTTTGGCAAGGTATTTTCATTTGATTAAAACTCCTTTTGCCAATTCTCAGTTTCAAAAAGGGAAAACGAAGCAGTGTTCTCATGTCTGCATCACAACAATCATACAGTGCTCAAAGCCACATTTCCCTTATTACTGAGAAATGGTGTTTGAGCCAATTTAGAATGGTTTTTCACATATCAAAGTTGTTGAAGCCCCTTTCTTTGTGAGGGCTTTCGTGTGCTCCAGCTCCCTGTATACTGGAGAGCACAGGCCATCCACAGCAGGTACCCAGGTGCAGCCTTATGTACCTGGCTTTTGTCAGAGTTCACCAGTTGCGTAAATGTCTGACTGCAACTGTGGGAGCAGAATGAACACAGTAAGATTAAAACAATCACCAGCACATCTCACTATGTATTGAAGTGTTATTTACACTCCAAATCCGTTTTCAATTTTTAATAATAAAGATACTGCTTTAACAACTAAACCCAAGAAAACTAAAGTGTGGACTTCAGGCACCTCAGCTCGATCACATCACACATCAACATAGAAGGAAGTAGCTCCACACATGGGACAGGACAGCCCCCTCCAAACACAGCCGTTGAAGGTGCATCTCAGTACCACACACTAGTACACCATCAAACAAGTACTCCAACAATCCAGCACTGAAATAGCCTTTTCTTCACAACTACCCACTACCTCTCCACATAGTTTTTGGCTACGGATCTCAGCTGGAGAGGCTTGTTTTACATTAGCGGGCGGCAACTGTGAAAAGCATTTCACTGAAATCTCTGGCATGTCTCTTGGAGATCTATGTTCCCAATCATACATGTTTGGAGACAGTCTACTTTTCATGAGAAAGGGTCATGAAGCAAAGGAGCTCCCTTTAAAGAAGCAGCCTTAGATCCTTCCCTAAATATAAGTACTCTACATTGGTCTGTTTTTACCCTGAGAGATCATCCATAACATATCCCTGACAAAGACTGCTTTATTCCCACCTCTCACATTTCATGAGGAGTCAAGATCTGACAACTGTGGCTCTTTGAAGAGGTGTAATGGTGGCTCACAGATCAAAACTCCACCTCAGATGTCACTGGAATATGATTCATTAGCTATGTTTATTGCACATTTCGCTAACCTAGGAGTGCTCCTTGGAAAGGGCACACCTCCACTGATTTTTGTGAATCAGCACAGAGAACTTCAGTTAGCCTATTTGATGGTAAAAAGCTCTACAAAAATAGGCCACAAATTAGGTATTTTGCTCAAACAGACCCTGAGATAACAAGACAATCTTATTTTTGTCTTAACTTGACTTTATGTTTAAAAGTGAACTGTACAAGTACAATGGCAAAATTGTGCTGCTTCTTTCACAAGGAGGCTTGCAAACTGAAGATACAAAGGCTTTCACAAGCTGAAAAGGACTCCCATTTCCACCTGGAAGAGGAAAGCTAAACTCTTAGTCCCAGTTTTCTACAGGCAGACAGCGTGTTATTATGAGCGCAGTACATGCAGCCTCTCTGAGCCACTGTGATTAGCACCAATAGCTAGGATGCATGACATGAGCCCAGGAAAAATGCAGCACTTCAAAATGTTGGCAAGACCTGAAGGAAATGGTAATTGTTTTATTTTATGTGACCTATAAAAGTGTCAAAGTTTGTTCTCACTTACTGAAGATAAACTTGATATTTAGCTCGACGAGAAGACAGTTAATGCTTATCCTAAATTAAACGTAATTGAGTGGCACACTGAAAACCTCTGTTTCCTTTAGTTATAAACACTCATTCTACAACCCTGAGAAAGACACATCACAGACTCTTCCATAGTGCAAAACATCACAGTGAAAGACTTTTTAAAGCAGGTCTGTGCATTTGGAACTTAAACAACGATACTGAGTTGATACACGTGAGTGTGGACCTTTGAAACATCACACTGCAGCAACCCAGATTACATCATCTGTACAAGAGCTCTACCTTGTTCCTACAGAGATGAATGGCAAGACTCAAAGTCGTTTGGGCTATGACTCGACTTGCCAAAAGGCATGAAGGTGGCTGCTTACTGAATAGCCTTTACAAGCCATGGGATGCAGCACCTCACAGCTCTTGAACTGACACAAAACATAACACACACAACCCACAAACGTCAGGCAATAGAAATGAAAGTAAAAATGTAAGAGGGAAGCAACTGATGCCTCCTTCCTTCCTACACCCCTCCCTCTGAGCAGCAATTGCCACACTGTTTTTCCAAAAAAGAAGGAGGTCACGTTGTCAAAATCCATTTTTACAGCATTTCAGTGACAGATTAAAGCACTAACTAGCATTTCAGAAGGACACTGGAACTGAACTGAGGAGCAGGACTGAGCGGCAAGAGGCTCTACAGATATTAAGAACAATTTTTCTTGACTTTAATGTCAAGATTTTAATGTTCTAGTTTAAATCTAAAAAAAAAAGAATGATTGGAAACATATTTTTCCCCTACCAGAATAACAGTGATGTGCTTTTGGAGAGTTACCACATTTGGTTCAAAACAGGCAGAAAAGCTGGCTTGCAAGTATACAGATTTAAATGGTTGTTTACTATCAGAAACTAAGGGAAACCTCATTTCAATAAAAAGCAACAGGCACACTGATGACAAAACTAAAGCTATGACATAACTATCAAAAATGAAACACAAAAATGAATGCCCTCTCATCAGGCTCCTTCAGCACAATTAAATTGTTACTAATTTAATAGAGATGAACGACTGCATAAAACGTATCCACCATTTAATGTTTAATCACTCCACAGAACATCTTCAACAACAAAACCAGCTTTGTGAAAGCACTGCTGAACTATTTGTTTCTTCAAAAATAACCAGGTTGCAATAGTTAATTATGTACCTGCACAATTAAGGAAATGCACCTTCAACCAATCTACACATCCCAGCCCCATCCGGGCTCCACATTCTCAAAGCCAGCTGCAAAACTGATATTACAATATTAAACAGAATCGCCCCTGTATCTGTCAGATCCTAACACAGGGGTACACTGCACCCCACAGGAACAGGGGCTCTAGTAACGCTAAAACATCACCCGACAGTTGCAGGGTCTTTCCCCTGCGTTTCACACGACCAGCCTGTGAAGTTCATTGATTTACGCTACAGGCACTTTGCATGCAAATACTGTAGGGTATTGCCACAGCACTTTACAGATGACTAAATTTAACACCACTGTGTATGCACGTCCTAGGCAAACCCCACTGCACGCAGTCTGTGATGTTAGCTGGCAATTATACACAACACATAGAATAAACTCGCATGCTTTGGGGTCAATGGTCACCATTTTCTAAAAGTATGTACTCCTCAAGCTAAATAAAGAGAAACTCAATCCCAAGCCGTATTTCACAACAAACGAAACGTGCTCCCGGTTAAAGCCCAGCTGAGGCCGCGTTTACATTTACAAGTATCATCCACACTTCCGAGCAAACAGAGCGAAAACAGAAGCAGTACTGCGTCCGCAGTGAATGAGGAAACTTCTGAACCCAGGTCCACGTTTCAGTGCGATAAACCTCTTACTCATACACGGAAGAGGTCACCCTCCCATGCAGCTAAAACGACATTATCTCATCCCCGAGCGCCCGGGGAAGGTTCCTCAGCAAGGGGGGAGCGGGGCAGGGGCGAACCCCCTCCCGCAGGGCGGGAGGGCAGGGCGCAGCTCCGCGCCCGGCCGAGCCCTCCCGCGGGCAGGGCCGGGGACCACGCCGCGGCTGCGGCACCAACGCCGGCGGGCCGACCCTTCACAGCACCGCGGGCAGCGCCTCAGCCCCGGGCTGGGGGCGAGCCGTCCCGGCAGCGCCGTTTCCTTCCCCCCCGGCCCTTCCTCTTTGCTTAGTCACCGCAGGAGCCCCCCGAGGGAGGTGGACGGGCCGGCCCGCTGCGGCCCGCGGCAGCCGCTCAGAGCCCTCACCCAGCGCCGGGCGGCCGCCGGGGGCCGCGGAGCGCTGCTGAAGCACCGGGCGGCGGTGGGAGAGACAGCGCGGCCCCTCACGGCCGCGGCCTAGGAGCCGGCTGCTCCCGTTCCGGTCGCTCCAGCCCAGGGTGTCACCGAGGGGACGGGAGGAGGCCGCCCCGCCGGGCAGCGGCAAGGAACAGTGCCCCCCACACCCGGAGGGGCACCGAGGCGGAGAAGCATACCCGCTGCCGCCCGCCCGCCGGCCCTGCCCGGTGCGGCGCTGCCTGTTACCTTCATCAGCCTCCTGCTGGCCGCCATCTTGGCTCTGCTGCTACCGCCCCACAATGCATGGCGGCGGCGGGCCGGGCGCTACAGCCCTGCGCTTCCTGGGGCGGCGGCGGGGGCGGGCTGACGGGGCTGTGCTCCCCGCGGGCCGCGCCTGTCACCGCCCGCACCGGCGGCCGCAGCGCTGCCCGCAGAGCGGAGCGGGGCCGGGTCAGCGGCCGGGGGGGAGCGCGGCTCCGTCCTGCGGGCAGAGGAGCGCGCCGGGCCCGAGCCCGTCTGCAGCCTCCCGGCCCGGGGCTGCCGTGGCAGCCGCTCGCTGGAGGCCGCTGCCGCCTTCCTCCTGTACTCGGTGATGTCTTTTGTCCCAGTGCGGTGTTAATCCTAGACCAACGCTTTAACATGCTGGCGGGGCTTGTTTTGTTTAGTGGGCATCACCCCAAATTCAGGATCATTGTGGCGAAAAGGACACAGACCTGTAGTTGCAGGTTTTACCAAGTAACACACAAACGTTATTGCTTAGCTTCTTAAAATACCCTGGTGTGGGGGGAGTGAGTTTCCAGAAGAGGCACCTGATCCACAGGAACCACCCCAGGTACATCCCTGCCCTCGGCACGGCCAGTTCAGCCCGGCCTGCCGTGCCCTGCCGCAATCTCCTTGAGGAAAGCAAGCTGTGGAAGAGGACATAATGTCACTGTCAGTGTTAATCAAGGCTGTAAATGGCCATGTGCTTTTTAGCTCTTTAATGGAGCTCTAATTGTAACTGCTCCGACTCTGATCCTTCCCAGCTGGCCTGTAGCAATGGCTGCAGGAGCAGTTCAGGTATCTAACCATAAGCATCCAGTACCATTTCAGGTGCCCTAGGGTATCCAAGACACAGGGCTAGCAGATACAACATGCGACATAAGTTACTGTACTGTATGACACCTGAAATGCCACCGGCCGTGTGTCCAGGCACCTGACTTGCTCCTTAAACCATTCTCTGTGTACTCAGGAATTACTCCAAAATCTGCTCTGCTGATGTGTGGCCTTATTTTCCCTTTCCCCCTCCCTCATGTCACTTAATCATGTCCTCAATCTAACACTTGTTCTGTGAACAAGTCACGTGAAAAGGTTCTAAGCTCTAAAATAAGCTTTACAGGCTCAGACAACCCAAAAAGGAAGTGTTATGGTTATTACAAGAGGCTTTCAAAGACTTGTAAAAACACAACAGAAGTTGTTAATTGTAAAGCCCAGGATCTTATCTTCAAATTATCCCCTGACACAGTGATAGTATCTGATAACCAATATTTTGCACTAATATAGTACTTATTGCTTCAAAACTTCATTAACATTTGTTAATGAAGTAATCTGTACAGCACGTACAAACCAAGTTAATACTGCACCTGCTTCATATAGGTATTATTAAATAATTTGTAAATAATTATTAATCATATTTGGAGATCATGATAACTTTATTAAATATCTAAAGATTATTACATCCAGTTTACTCAAGAAAAATGCAGTCAGAGGAAACTGAAAATGAAAGAGGCAAAGAGCATCCTGGTGCAGTAGCAGAGAGCTGTAAAGCAAGTGAGAGTGCTGACTGGCTGCAGAAGTTACACACTGTGGCAGGTACACGCAGCATGGAAACAGAAGGTGCAGACTCAAATGAGGATTCTGGATGTGCTGCTGAGATGGGATGCTGGTGGTGAAGATTTAAAAAAGCCAGCATTGGATAAAAGGGCTAGTTCAGATCATATGATTCAGAAACACCTCAATCTGATACCATGGTAACTTGGAAGCACAGTTCTTACAACTTATTTTCCAGATGTCTACAAATATGAAAAACAATCTGCTTCAGAGACTATATTGATTTTTTATTTGCCAGAACTCTTCATATCCTCATCGCATCTTCATTTGACTGCATAATTTTCCAAGACCACCATATGTCTCCAAGTATTTTCTAACCTATTTTTTCCTCCAAAATAGTTATTCAGGCCCACCCTTACACTGAGACACATTGCCACCGCACATGAGAGACCCAACTAGAAGCACCACAGAGAATTCCAAACTGATTATAAGTAATTTTAATCCACGAATTTATAGCTTGTAAGAGAGTGTCAGAATTATCTGGGATAATTATAAATTAATCCACATTTCCTTTGACAAGGACAAAAATACCACCCACGCTACAACTAACAATAGCCCGGCCAGTTCTTAAGAAATCATTGTTGAGTGTAGCTGTCCTCACAAGTTGCCACCTCATGTTGAAATCCATTATTACAGCAAGGTGTTTGAGAAGTTTACACAGAGCTAGGCATGTTTCACATACCTGCTGCCAGTATCCTGGATCCTTTCAGTATCTACTTTCAGGCTGATCCAGAGTAGATCCTGTGGTGCTAACACTGGTGCATCTCCTGGTTTTGAACAAGGGCTATGAAACCATATTGCATCTCACCTGGACAAGTTGCTGGCAGTCATGACATGCTGCTGTACAGTCTCAAAGAAGCAGCAGGAATTTCCTTTCAGACAGAATTTCAATATACCTCTTACTTCCCTGTAAGCACCAAGACCAGGTATTGGTTATGCTGAGTTTTGCTGATGGTTTTGTATTTTTTAACCTTTTTAAATATGGTTTCCAGGTTCTATCAATTCTTTTACTTGACTTTTAAGAGTCCAGAATACAGGGTTTAGTGCTTATTCTGTGATACCTTCAAGGGACTGGACACTACATTTATGCCTGCTCACTGCCAAAGATAACTTTCTACCACATTTCCACTGTTTTAGGGAACATAACAGTTCAGCTTCAAAAAGAAAAGCTGTGTGAGCAGACTTTCTGGACATGTGAGCCACAGTGGTGCCCAACAGCTGAAAACCTTGGAAAAATTTCTCCTTGCTTCTTTACTGTTATAAAATGGCCATGAAAGAAAACAAGACGTGAAAAACAAAGGGGAAGAGGAAAGAGAAAGGATAATTTTGTTGCTGTATGAAACCTTGGTACCCTCACATCTTGCTTACAAGAGGGACAAATCCATACACCTGAAGAATACAAAAGAATTAGGGAAGGTAAAGAAAAGGGCAGACACAATGATCAAGAGGGTGAGATAGAGCCATAGTAAGAGTCTCAAACAGCTGGGGCTCTTCCACCTACAGAGAAGGCTGAGAAAATATGATCAATATGATCAAGGCTTATGAAATCATAAAGGCAATGGCTAAGGTGAATATAAAGTTGTCAGTTATCAGATCTTACAATACTAGAATGAAGGTGCACACAGCGAGACTCATGGGGCACCACTCACAGCCAGAAGACGGTGCCTTTTCTCACAGCAGGTAATTAATGTCTGGAAATCCCTACCACAGGCTGCAGTAAAGGCAACAGTCAGCAGGTTCAAAAGAAACTAGTCAAACTGGGTAACAGGTCTACAAACAGATTAAAATAGAATAGATACAGAATCATTATTTAACATCTCTGATTGATGCCTGGTCATAATTATGGATGCCTGGGAGTACTAGATGAGCAGACCAGAGACATATGTGCTGGTTTCTCAATAGAGCATCCTCTATTGCCATGGAAAGGAGAGAGTAGTGGGCAAGATGGACCTCTGTGCTCATCCAACAGGCTACTCCTTATGTTCAGGGTTCCCTGGATATGCTGGTTTGCAGAATATAGACAGAATTCAGATTTCAAATAGATTCTAATTAATTTAAAACATGTTAAAAGGATCTGTCAGTAACACACAAGGGCAAAGTTCATCTCCAGGAGCAACTAATACAAAATTATAAAAGTAATTAATGCCCTAACTCATCAGATGCCTCTCCATTGGCATTCTTAAAGCTAAAATGCATTTCAAAAAGTGCAGACATACTTGCTCTATTTTTTAATGACAAACCTCCATCCTATATTCCTGTAAAACTGCCAACAAATTGACGTTTTTATATAGGTTTTCTTGTTCCTTTAGTTTCTAAGATCTTTAATGACAAGCATCTTAAAGCAATTAATTATGTATGGTGACTGGTATTTGACATTTGATCTGTAAGGTAAGTATCCACTACAGAATTATAAACTAATTCTCTCCCTCCTGCATTCTGTATGTCATGTACTTGGATAAAGTGATTGTGCTCTGTACAGACCCCTTTCCTCTTGAGTGCAGTATTTCTTAACTGTTTGTGAAAAACTAAATCCATTAAGTCCCTTTTGCCTCCAAGGAAAAGAAAAGGGAGTTCTGTCGATTTCCTTTATACTAACAACGAACATAACAGACTCCAGCCCAAGTTAACACTGCACAAGCCCTAGTAGATTCTCCAGCTCTTTTATACTAGGGATATACCAACTCATGACTGTTTCTTTCATTCGTAACTTGGTGAATTGCTTCCCCTTCCACCAGTGATCACATAACATCTAATTTGCTATGCAGGAATTTGCTTATGTAGAAAAGTCATATATATCACTGTGTTTTCAGCTGCCTTGTAGTGAAACACAGCAGCATCAAAGAAAGGGGTGAGCTCTCACCTGAGCCACAGCCAGTGCTGCACAGTCAGGGACAGAGAAAAAATTAATTGCTCATTGGCTAGAGATAAAGACAATTTAATAAGCAAATGAAAGAGGATGCGAAAAAACCTGCAAGAGTTAAAAAGATGCTCACCTCCAGGAGGAAGGGGACAGCATGGAGCTCAAACCAGAGGCTGTGGGTGAAGACATGGTGCTGCATGGTCTGAACTCCCTGCCAGAAGTAAAGGCAGCAGCGGTGAGCCTGTGGGAGAGCAGTTGCAGGCAGGAGGGCAGGAAGAGGACTGGCTGCCCAGCAGCAGAGACTGGCACCCCAGAGCAGCCTGAAGAGACTACGCAATGTCTTTCAAAATAAGAACTGCCTTCTGAGGAAGGGAAGCTCTTTGGAAGCGTAGCAGGAGGCAAAGTGGCCCAAGCAGAACTGCTTCCATTACCCAGCAACTGGAACAAAGATCCAGGCAACTTTACGAGACCACTTTCCAGGCAATCAGGTCTTGATATCTTTTAGATGAGGAGACTAAATGAGAATCAGTAACAGACAAATGTTCCTGAATTCTAGAGTCTTCAAGACAACCACCTGCAAGGTTTAAAGTATTCTTAGCTCAATATAGCTATGACCCTTTTGATGGTCCTAATAAGCACCCTAAAGTAGAGCTTCCTGTAGCTACTGAAGAATAAGGTTTATATCTTTTGAGATATGGATAAGGATGGTTTGTTTGAGGGAGAGCAGAGGTGGACAGCTCCCCCCTAATGTGATAGAAGTTTCAAAGGGTGAAATGATGACAGCTGAGCCTCCAGAACCAAGTGAGCTCCTGCAGAATGCAGATCACAAAGTGAGATTTTGCAGTAGAAGCATTAGCAATGGAGGAAAAAGGGATGATCTTGACAGAGGAACCTGTGTCATTGTGTTGGCTGATAGTCTAGGAGACAAAGAGATTCCTCTTCATCCTGCAGCAGTCCCTTATCCAAGAAATCTCACTCTGATCAAACAATTTGCAAGAAGTATCATTATTGGCTGGGAGGCCTCCACTTGTGCCAGCTGTGCAGATACTAAATGTGGTTTTATAGCCAGAATGTGAGATGCAGCTCAGAGACTCCATCAGTCATCAAAGATTTGGAATTTTGAAAAAAATCAGACCTACTAAATTCTAGTTCAAAGTATAACAGAAAAAGGAAAGTCAGGTGAGCAGCAGCATCCTGTCCTAGTAGGGAGAGGCTTCCAAATAGTTCCACAGTGTCTGAAAATCAGGAGAGTCATTCCTATTTCAGAGGTCATTTGGATGCCAAGCAACAGTTATTTGCATGCTGTGTACCCTAATGAAAGGGACTACGTGGCAGAGGGTACTGGTCCACTTTTGAAAGCTTGCTGCCCAATGCCCATCAAAAAGCACAATTGAAAGCGTAGCCTAAAGGCATGAAGTGGCAGATTAACCAAGGGAAGCAGGAGCAAAATCTAGTAACAGTGAGATTTGTTACTCCATCCTGTCAACTACCTCATGCTCCCCTCAATGTCCAGTGGATGTCTTGTTTACCAGCTGACAACTGGGGCCAGTCAATGCTGGAGAAGCTTCCAAAGGAATAAAATTGCTGTGTGTGTCTGTGGACAAAGAGAGACAAAAGTTGCACCTCCAACACTGCAAGCGCCCTGGTGGTTTATCTGAGAGTTTAATAGTACAGCAGATGCTTCTTACTTCAACCAGTAGAAAACAAAAAAAGTGCACCATTTCCTGCTCCAACTGTATTTAGGAGTTCTTCTATTGACTTCTAAAGTGTAGGACTAATGTACCCATTCTTTTCTATCTCTAGATCTAAATACAGATATTTGTACCATAAATACATATGTTTTCATTGAAACTGAACAGAGGAGTGACTGCCAAAACCATTCTTCTGCTAAGACATGAATTAAATAACTTTACACACTATAAGGACTATTTATACTCAAGAAAAAGTTTTCTTTAGCACAGATTTTAAAAGAAAGGATTCTACTCAGCTAGCACTAAGGAACCAATTTTGCAGCTATTCTACTTATACATGGAAATCCTCTATCCAAGCTACATCCAGCATCAGAGTCCCACTTTGTGCACTTCATTACACAAAATGTTTGTTTTCTGTCACTGATTACATAATTTTCCCCCTATAGATTTGTTTCCTTGCAATATTACACTGGTTTATTCGTTATCTTTATTTTTTTCCATACATAAAGCCTGCCTTTTTCTAGGGTGACTGGCTTTGACTGTAACTGCTGTAAAGAGTGGCTCACAGCTAAATTGTATGTGGACTATTTTTAAACAACTGAATAGTCAAATATTTAAATATCACTCTTTAAGATAATTGTTTATTTATAACAGTGGAAAATTTATTAGTTTCTAAAGCGTTGTTGGTTTCTGTACCTATCTCATTGCTTAAGATACAAATTTGGTTAGGTTTTGGTTGTTGAAAACATGGATGTTGGAGACAGCTTTATTGTAATAAAGGCTTACTTAAAATAAGCTATTTTTTGGTATTTTTTTTAGCATTTGCTTTTAAAGCCACCATTTAGTGAAGGATAAACTTGCAAAAACTTATTTAAAATTATTTTGCCCTTGCACTGTATTTAGTCCCACAGTTAACACATAAATGAATCTCTTTGCTGAGAAGCGGATTCTGCAGAGGCAAGGTGACAGGTCTAGTATGGGTTCTACCAATTTCGGTGGAGAAACCAACCTGTACCTCCCAGATGCCGGGACAGCTGTGCACTGAACACATCACACACATGCACACGGCCCCAGGGACTGTTCTGACTCCTGTCAGACCTCAAGACCCATCAGTAATTTAGAATATGCTTTTTCAATCTTTTCTATTTATAAGCTACATATAGCTTTACAGGGAGGTACAGAAAACCTGAGATTACTGCTGGCATAAGATTGCTTTTCTGACTTATTGCAGTGCTACGTTTATGGCTGGACTCAATGATCTTAAGGGTCTTTTCCAATCTAAATTATTCTGTGTCTTAGAAGCAGTCCATAACCCCCTGCTCTAGCGTAAATGAACCGCTCTGCGATTAGAAGCTGCAGAATTTCCTTCTAACATTCAGACATTTCCTAAACGTCTTTAACGGGGGGGGGGGGAAGGGAGAAAACCACCCGGACTTGTTGAAGTGGTGCTGCCATCGCAGAAAGAGCCATTTCAAGTGACTGACTTCAGCAGTGTGAATGGAACCATGAGATGGCAGCAGAGCCCACGGAACGAGCGCCGGGACCCAACGCTGTCCTTGCCCAAGTACCGCTTCAGACCTAAAGGGCTCTGGTGTTCCCGTCTGTGTGTTTTAAAAAGAGCTCTAATCAAAGCACTCTTCATCTCGGTGTTACATCGCAGCTGTGACAAATGTAGCCAGGAATAATGTGCACAGCAATCAGATCTTTGTTTAGGAGAGGTGATTTTTTTCTTTCTCTTTTAGTTTATGCTCATCTTTGTCCCTGGTTTGGAAAAGCTTGTCTAACAGCAAGCTTCACATTTGAGCCAAACTCGGCTTTCTAATGTTCATTCCTCAGACAAGCCTATGTAGGAAAGGAATACTTCATTATAGAAATGTTATTGTACTTAAAAGGTTGTGTTTGGAACCAGGAGGAACCACATCCCAAGACTCCAGGAACTTAAAAGCAAAAGTGAAGTTCTTTTTACAGCAAATAAACTCTAGAGATATTGTTTCCAACCCCTAAAATAGTTTGATACTTCCCACTGCTACTATAAAACGTTTCATTATAACTGAAAAAAAAGTTTAAGTCTCACTGCCCTAACTGAAAAGGTGTAGAGACATCATCTTTTTCCACAATAAGTTTTACTAACTGCAGTATGAACTCAAGCGCTGTATAAAAGGCTGAGGGAGCTATCAGAAGGATGTTTCTCTAGCTGTACAGCTAGAAGTCCAGAAAACAACAGATACAGGAATAACCTAGTGGTCTAGAGCTGGCACAGTGCCTGAAGATGGGCTTAGTGAAGTCTGCGGTGAAGAAAGCGGGTGAGTGAGTAGTAACAGACACAGCTTGGAGGTGGCTTCTGTGCCATTTGAGGGGAAGCAGTGCGGCAGGTTGGAGCTGACGTGGTTAGCAGCACATGCCAGGGCGGAGAAAGGGCATTGTAGAGCTGCTGAGAGTCTGGATCAGCCATAACCTTATGGATCATGAGCCACAAATCAGGTTAGATACCAGCTTGCAGCAGCTGGGCTGTATTCTGTTGTGTATTAGCTATGAATTGGGCTGCCTGCCACTGCAGAGGGCACATCCTGGCTCATGACACAAGAGTCACACAGAGCAGTGCTGAGCCAGGTTGAAACAGAAAATAATACAGATATAGATGTAACAATGGAGTTTTCCGTGGCATCATAAATATCACTCAGTACAGTTGTCTTGGATATCACCATCCACATGTAACCTGCAAGTTCACTGAAAGATGAGGCAGATGAAGGACAAAGATGAAATCATTTGGCAATGGACTTCAAGGGTATTGAGAGGATAACTGGCAGGTCTTGCACCCCAGGAGGGATTGCTTTTAATTAAAAGAACTGAAATTGCCTCGTGATGCACAAAGCCAGACCAGCCAAAAGGACTCATAATACTACAAAAACATGTTCACAGGGAGATGGCATTAGATGACTGATTATTATTTTCATGTCTAATTTCTATGTTTAAAGAGGCCCATAAATCCCCAATTTTATATTAAAGTTGTATTTCATTCACAGCCAGGTTTTAACTTGAAGAACAGTTGAGGGGTAAGAGAACAAACCAGAATGTTCAACTTAGGTTTTAATAAATCAACTTTGAAGAAAGGCATTATCTCTCAGGAACCACATTTCTTGCACAAATAGCAGAGAAAATGGTCTGGGCTCCTAACTTGAGCCTTTGCCTATACCTGTGCCCTCAAAACCAGATCCCCTTGTTGTACAGGCTGTGAGCTTCTGAGCATGAGCAAAATTCAGCCCTTTGAGCATGCAGGTATCAGAAATGACTGGTGGATGAGTGGCTCTGCCAGACACATCAGAGAAGTCCACAAGGTAACCCCATAAAGTGAAGCCAGAACACTCATGCTTGCCTTACTGCAAGAAATACTCTTTTAGAGCAAAGCTGACACTGGCTGGAGATGCAATGCTTGCAATGCTTCTCTATTCCTAGCTCAGTTACCTCTGTACACATCCAATGGAGCAGACCCTGTGGAATGACAGAACATGAAGCCAAGTCTAGATTTATCATATTTCAGGATGTCAGAAAACCTAATATTATCCTAACCAATGAAAAGCAGGAGTGCCATCCACTTGAAGGGATATATTTTGCTATGGCTTTTACCCTGACCTTTCCTGCACAGCACATTTCAATCTTGTGACCCAAGCATGACTGATGCTTGCTATTCAAGCTGTCACATCCGTGAAGGAGGAAGTAAGGCTGGCATTAGCAATTTGCTGCTTATTCATCTAGTCATGCCTATGACAAGAAGACCCATCCCAAAAGGAGGATCCAGCCCTTGAGGTTGGCACATTTAGAGTACACTGGTTGACAAAAGGTTCCTGTGTATTAGGCATGCACCTTTTTCATGGTGTTCTATGGATATGTTTTCACCTCTTACTGCCCGTAGATAAAGATGTGATGAACATGGTTTGACAGGGAAGGTTTAGATCAGGATCTTCTTATGTCAGATAACTAAAGACAATCATTCCTTATATCACTTATTCCCCGACCATATGACCAAAAGCATTTTCCCAGCTAAAATGCTGTCATTCTCTGTCATACAATGGGTTCACTTCTGATTGCATGCTAGGGGACAAATGCCTTCATCCCATGTCTCCATCAGTGCCTGTCCAGTCACAGGAGAGCCCATCCTTTCATATATTGAGAGATTAACAGATATGACAGTTGAACCACAAGTGGACTTTTGTTCACACAATGGAAAAACCAGTAGAATGCCCAGAGAAATTGCTCTGCTACCTTGCATCTGGCTCCCAGCTTTGGTTCTTCACTTTATTGAAAGGATATGTTCTAAAATAGATGGTGTAACAGTGTTTCTCACACAGCTGCTGACTGTCGCTGCTGCATTCCCTGATTCAGCTGCCCTTCAGAAAAACAGAGAAGTGGCAGGAAAATTGCTAGTACAATAGATTACTATCAACTTCTGCTGTCACTTCCCTTAATTCACAGATACTCGGTTATTAAAAATGTAAGAATACCCTGTATTTTATGTCACCTTCCTTTCTGGTCCTTCATCACTAAATGTTGTCATAGTTTTCTTTTAGATCATATTAGGAACCTAGTTCAGAGAGCTCCAGCACAACATGGTTTACAAGTGATCTGTGAAATGCGAGGACCAAAAGGTTGCCTTTGTTTTTTGACTAATGCTATTCATCCCAAGATAAAAGCACATGCAGAAAGTTCTTAATGCTTTAAATAATTAAATCACCAAGTAGGAAACCCACCTGAGCTTTAAAACAAACTCACCACGCATTACTGATGATCTCTGAAGGGGCTGCCAGGTGAGAAGAAACATGGTAAAGACAATAAAATCTTTTCAGCAGCTTTTATATCCTGTACTGCAAAATAGCCCTCTAAATCCTAACAGAAATCACCCTTCCCTACCTTACCCTAGTAAAGAAAGACAAAGAGCACAGGGAGAACAGAGCTTGCATGGCTTATGGCTTTTAGAAATTACCTGCCAAGAGTGTAATTTTAAAGTGATTGTCTTCCATTAGGGCCACAATAAACAGCATGGTGGAAAATTCAATCTGATTAGCTTTTCTAATGAGCTGCAGGAGGTTGTGGAGGCCAGTGCAGAAGAATCTTAAACATTTCACCACTGATTACAAACCTGCCTCCGAATTAATCAGATAATGAAGTGCGTAGATTTAATGAACCTAATGCTGATCAACAAATTATCAGTGATCCTTGTAGATTTTTGTCAGGCTAAACACCTTTTTTTCTAAGGAAGGTTACAAAAAGTATGTGCTCTTGAGGTAGTTTTTTATTCAACAACCAGTAGTTGTAGACTTTATAATTTACACAATTATTTAATTTACTCACAATGTGCGCAAGTTCCTGTTGGGGCTCCAGGAGGGCTGTTGTTATCACAGATACAATTTAATTGAGACAGCAGCAATTAAAAAGATGAGCTAAATCCTGAGGACTTCTGCTACAATCTCACTGGAACAAATGGAATTCTTACTCTGGAAATGAGAGCGCAACAGGTTTTAGGTATTGCCAGTGTACTATGTACAAGCCCAAATTCCTAAACCCAAACTATCTCTTTTGGTAGAATTTAATTAGCTACTTCCATTTTGCAACAGAAAAACTGGCCATGGTATCCTAAAGCAGTTGTATCTAGCTGGGTGTAGGACAAAACATGTAAATGCTATTGGTACTCAACATTATGTTCAAGTTTCAGCAACTCCAGTGCTTCCTGTGAGGGTTAACACTTTTGCTACACCTGATCAGCCTGACACCTATTTCTTGTGAGACATAGACCTTTAAGGCACAGGGAGAAATGGTTTCACTTGCTGTTTCTTCTGTTTTGGAATGCTCTGCTTTTGGGATTTCTTTCCATTTTCTGCTTAGTCACCAACTTAATACTCACCAAAAGATCAAAGCCATTACTGTTAAAATCTAATATACTGCTCTTGGCTACTGACAGAGTCAGGGTATGGACTAGACAGACCTTTGCTCTGATCCAGTATGGCAGGTCTTATGTTCTTATTATGACTTAAAATTTACTTTCCCCACAGGGATGTGCTTGTAGAAGTCCATCTGTCAAGTGATTCATGAGACGTGGACATAAAAGAGAACCGAATATGACTAACTGAATACATTAAAAAAATTAAACAAGTATTCCTGACAAATGAACACTTGAAAGATCTTAAATAAAACCCTAAGAACTTGGATTTGTCACCTCTCTAGTATCTGTTTTGCATTTTAAACAGTTGCACCTTTGATGAAACATTTTTTTAACATTATGTATTGCCTTTTCCTTAGAAAAACATATGTGGCTTTTCCTTTCTATCTCAGTTGTTTTGGATTAAAGAAGAAGAGACAATTACAGCAATATCAAAGAAAGAGACAGAAGCAATCGCATGGATCAAATTATTATCTCATTGAAATCCAAGGGCCTGTTACTTGCAAGTTCAGTCAGACCAGGATTCATCCCCAGTGCCTGGAACAGTGGCAAATTGGTTTTAAACCTTGTGCCTTACTCATCTGTGCCCAATATGATTTATCCTGCAATATTAGGTTTTTGGAATTTGTCTGAATGGTTTTCAATAACGATAGCTCTGGAAATCAAAAATACTCAGAATAAAAGAGCCCAACTTCTTTTGTAAAGTAAATTTTGTTAGAAATTTCATTTCTGTTTTAGTTACTGACTTTAGATGTTCAGAGTCACTGTGAAGGCAGAGCTGATTGATAGACCATTTGCAACATTTGTTGTTGAGGAGTGGGAATAAGCTGTATTTTATGGCAATAATCATTTAATACATTATTCCCAACATCACTGTGTATGCTTGCAAGTGATGGCATGCACATGTTGTAAATATGGTATCTTCCTCATTCTGATAGGGGATAATCATAATAGATCAGCCAAACCAACAGATATGTGACTGCATCTAGGGGTTGAATGGCATAACATTGACACTCATAAAATAATCAAATAATCTCATTTTCCTGCCAACCGCAGGCTAAGCATTGCTCACTGTGGTTTTGAGGTTGAAATATGTCTCTAAAATGTTTTCTTCTAAGTACAATTTTGAACATCGACTGTCTCATTGCTTTGGAGTTTTCAGGATAGTCTTAGTTTGCAGTGCTAGAAAACAGGACGCTGGAGCATCAGCAAGCATTTCAAAACCTCTAAAAGAACAGGAATTCTGATGGATGCCATCTTAAGCAAAATGAAAAAATGACAACATTCAAAAAGAAACAAAGATGAAAAGTGGGGAGTGTTTCACATCTCACTCTGCTGGCAATGCTCAGCTTTTCTGGTTATCAAGCTCTACACAAGTAAACTGAAAATAACCTGGAGAACCAAATTAATAAACTTGGGAGTCAAAAAAGTAAAACTTTGTTTAACTGTGTTATTCATGCTAGATTCACAGTATTTGTTAACATGATTTGTTAACCAAAGAGAAACTAACCTAAAACATTTCTCACTGGAATTTGGACACTTTGGAACTGTTTCTTGCTGTGCTGATATACCTGTTCTTCCCCACATCTCTTTATGGGAATTCTATAATGGATGTGAAACAGCTTTAACACCCCCCCCCCCCATGAATTAGTTATTTCTCAAGATGAAATACTTAAAAAGGGTTTGTGGTGGACGATGCCTACTTTTGGAACCTCTGAATTTCCAAAGTAGTTTTCATATTGAAACTGTGACTAGTATTTTTATCTTGTGTCTGATGCCAGTTGTTCTTATTCTAGATCAGTTGGGTATATTTGATTAACTCATTTGTAGTTATTTCAGCATAGTCCATGCAGGCTGAGGCCACTTTCAGGAAGCCCATTAATAAGCTACCAAGACCTCCCAAGTTTCAGGAGGCAAAGATATATATAGAAATAGGAGAACATGCTTATCTTCTGCAAGTCATAGAAAGCATTGTGTCTAAATTCAGGCTCAAGGTGTCAGTTTGGTTTTGTTTATTTGTTTTTGCTTTTTCCTTCCTTTCTTGAGAGGAAAACCAGTGCCAGCTATATGTGTTCATATCTCAGTCTTACTGAACTTTTCCTTTCATTTCAGGGGGATAGATCTGGTCATGAAACTTCAGTCTTCCCAACAGTGAGATTTAAATAACTATTTTGGTACTAAACAATCAGCATTTTTTTTTCTGTGGATCTCTGCTGGTTCTTTCACATATCCCATCCTGTGAATCACAAGTATTTCTATCTGGGCATTTTTCAGATACTTCTAAAAACACAGAGCTGGACACATCCTCAGGATGTACCAATGGCCTGAGCTCTCTGTAAGCTGCAGTCAGTGGTGATTCTTGAGACAGAAGGTGTTTTCCATATCCCACCTACCTGTACAAACAGAGAGCAGGGAAAAAGAATAATAATAATAAGTAGCTCAGACCTAGAAAATGACTGTTTGATCTAAACATTTTCCCTTTCTGGGATTCCACATCCTTCCCTGACAACCTGTTTCACTGCTCAAGTGTGCTATCCACACACCCAGAAATGATGTGCTACTATTTAACCTAATACCCCTTGGTGTAAACTAGTCACCTCTCTCTTATTGTGTGTTAGGGAACCTAAGAAGTGACAACTGACATTTAAAAAAACACCATTATAATTTTTGGAGACTTGTAGCTTCCCTCATTACTTTTCTAAATTTCATAACGACAGTTGTTTCAATCTGTCCTTCCAAGACAGGTTTCCTACATCGCTTAGTGCTTAAGTTTTCCCTCTTTCTCCCTCCCTTCTTCTCTCTCCAGTTTAGCTCTGTTCAAACTGCAGAGTTCAGAACTGGATGCAGGAATCTGACTCAAGTCTTACAAGTGCCAAACTGTGCAGATCAATCACCCCCTATTTCCATATGTGCTTTTTGCAGACACAGTTGGGGACAACTCTTCATGCCATCCAGCCACTCATCCACTACATTCCTGTGCATTTATCTCATGAGGAACACAAGTATTGCCAAAAGTAACCGAGAGGAAAAATCATTCTTGATTTTAAAGCTAATTAAATGGCTGGGAGTTAGCAAATTTCCATGTGTCCCAACCCTGAGCAGGCTCAGCATCATTCCAGCTGTGTGCTAGGGTAAGTGTAAGAAGGCAGTCCAGAGAAGTCTGTTTACTAGAGCATTACGATGGGTCAAAGAAAGTTCTTGGCAGGCTACACAAGCTCATGGGTCAGATGTTATGCAGTCCTGTTTTATGTCTTGTCTTTTATATGTTAAATTCTTGGGAAGTTGGGAGAGGAAAGGAGAGGAGAAAAGAGGAGAGAAGAGAAGAGGAGATGAGAGAGATGTTCTTTGGACAGTATAAGAGCAGTTTACAATAAGAAATGCACGGAGACGATTAAATTCACTGCTGTCATCAGCTGCTCTGACTCTCTTAATTTAAATGGATTTCTGTCCTTTTACTCCAACCTGACCAGATCTCCTGGCAAATACTTTTGAAAGCTTTCAGAGTATCCAGTCACAGAACTGGGGACTTGCTAGATTAACTGCTTGTACAGATTTGAGTGACCCAACTGTCACATGTTCACTAATCACTCGGGCCTGCTGGCACCCTGGACCTGTGGCTGCTTTCTCGGTCCTGCAGAACTGTGCAGGCTGCAAGTCAAATCCACTTCAGCTGAGCAAAGCGGCTTGTGTGCCATTTTTTGAATATACAGCTCTATAAATCTCAGTATGGCCTTTGGAACTGTGTATTACTACAGAACTGTGGGAAACCCCTTTTGGGAGAGAAGTGGCACAGTTGATATTTAATCACTACAAAGTCTATTGCAACACACTGTCTCTTTCCTTTGAAATAGCAGCTTTTGAATTACAGACGATCAAATATATTCACACCCCAAGCGAAACCAGAATATTTCTGGCCTTTTGCCAGTATCGGCTTGGGTGTAAAATATTTGACATTTTGCATTAATTTTTTACAGTAATAAAAGCACTTCCTCAGCTAAAATCTCCTTTGCCATCCAGCAAATGCCACTGGGCTTGCAGTTAGATTAGATGCATACGAGTAAATCCGTAGGTCTCATGACTGGGAAGAACAGTAGTTCTGGGCATTGTCCTACATGACTGCTTATAGGTGCCACCATGGTACAGCCATCGACCACATCTACAATTTGACAGATTAACAACAAGCAATGCTTTCAGATATAGTTTAATAAAGGTAATTACATTAATCTATGCACATGACCAGCAAAACAAGGCTGCTATGCTGTGTGCGATGTGGCTGCGTTAGCACTGATAACAGGCATCTTAGCTCAGCATTTCCAAAATCCCTAGCTCTGCAACCTGAATGTTGCATTAACTTATCTTCTTCTTTCATGTATTGACATTTCTTTCCTTTGGGGAAGGAGGCACAAGATTTTAACGAACTGAGAAAGATGGTGTTAACCTTATAAGAGGGATCAGTCGCAGAGTCAGTTATGAGTTTATTTCTAACACCCGTTGTCATTGCAGTGTTGCTGCTAACAGGGTAAATGTTCCTCTCTCCAGGAAACAAGGAGTCACCCCGTTAAACCCTGCTCTTGTACAGTGAGGGGAACTGGGGATGGCAAATCTGTGAGAGCAGAGGCTGACAGATATCAACTCCCTGAGCTTCCCAGCTCCTGCTGAGGCACAGTGAGGGAACAGATCACACCACCTCTGCAGGAACTCAGAGACATGTGCTCTCTTTTCTTCCTGAGAAAACAGAGCTGTCAGCCCTACTTGCAATGTCTCAACCAAATTGTCTTAGATGTAATTAAACATAGAGAGGGAGAAGAAGTATTTCCTTTCCTGCTACAACAGTCACATCTAGCATTCAATTTATCTCTGAGGAGAGATCCATCACTTGGCACTTGGGACACATGGGACAGAAAGAGTGCTGCCACTTGTGGCTCTGCATTTTTAAAAGGGAACATTGCTGGGTATGTTTAGACTCTCACTTCTGGCTCATTTGAAGACAGCCATCCTGGGCCTGTCTACAAAGGCATCAAGGTCCCTCATGGTACAGACAGGAATCCAAGACCCTGAGTCATGTAAGTCTCTAACACCATGATCCGAACAGGAGTTTTGTGTTCAGACTTTTGGACTTCAGTGCTCTTCCCATAGGTACTTAAATGCCATTGTGAATCAGAAATGGTTTCATTCTTCAAATGCTCTCTTTCTTGAAAGGAGTCAATAACTGATGTGTTCCTCTTTAAACAGGAAAAATTGCACCATGACACACAGACCTACAAGCTCTCCAAATTATGGGAGCTTCTCTTATAGTTAGTGGACACTGCGAACAACAGGACTGCAGTCTGCAAGAGTGTTGTGTTTGGAAGCTACCTAACTTCCACCTAACTCTGTTTTACAAATATATTTCTACAAAAAAAAAACCCCAACAAAACAACAAAATAAACAACAACAAAAAAAAGAAAAAAAAAGAAAACAAAAGGGTAAAAAGAAAAAATCTGTATACCTTAAAAGCATTAAACTGTTTGTGAATGGATCTACATAGGCATCTGTTGGCCAGCAGACTTTCCTGCTCATTTATGATGTTAAGGGCTGGGATACATGACCTAGTGGGCAGGAAATTAGGCACACACACAAGTTTCCCTCTTTCTGCCTCACATAGAAAGAGGATAAAGAAAACACAGGGGGGAAGGGTTGGAGCAAGAGAGAATTAGAGACAGAACGGGCACAGTTGTTCCAGCTCTCCAGCACAGTTTTTACCAGCTGCCACCTCCAGCCGTGGATGTTTTGCCTGGGCTGAGGATGCTCTGGGATTGCTGTGGCCCGTGGGAACAACCATGTGCATGCGATGCACAGATGAGAACAAAAGGCCCTGTGAAGCCTGTACATGCTCCACACTGCCTGAAATGCTGAGAGCCACTTTTAGGAGACAATTTACAGAAAAATAAAGAAGTTTACAAACTGGTTTACGAGACAGTTAAATGGTTCTTGGGGGGGGGGCTTTATAATTGAATTATAAGAACAAAAGAAATCTGAGGAGCAGGCAGAGGCCTTAAAGGCCCAACATGCTTGACCTCATTTGGTTTAATTGCACTGCTGGCTCTCTCAGTATAACCTTCAGTTGGAGAACAGTCTCTGGAAATCATTTAAACTCCTTGCTTCAGTTGCCTTTGTTAGTGATTTAGTCAATAATTTTATTAGCTCTTTGGTAAGATAGCTCTGAGTGCCCCAGTCTTTAATTAAAAGCCTCTTAGGTTTGAATCTTTTAGCAATATGAACATATCTATCCAAGATCATTATCAAAACCTTCTATATATTTTATAAGTTCCTCCTAGTCATCTTGGAGATGCTGTTTTCCACAGTGAATAAATCCAGTTCCATTTGCATTGTCAGTCTGTCAGGAGCACGGCGCAGAGCTGATGGCAAGCTGAGCTCTGCAGACCTTCCCAAGCCACAGCGAGGTGCCAGCAGGAGGATGGCCAGGGCTGCGGATGTCACTGGGCAGCGATATCGAAGAAGTGTCTGCAACCAGGGCCAGGAGGGGCCAACAGAGGTACTGCAGCACTGTTAAACCAGGATTTGGTCCTACCCTGCCGCCTTAGGTACTGTAGCCTGGGGTAATGGAGAGTAGGTTTTGCCTTCCTCTGTGCTACTGGTTAAAGCAAATTCCATGCCACAGTCCCCAAGATTTTTCCCTCTCCTTGCTATAAGAGATGTTAAATTTTGAGCAAGCCCTTCCTGGAAGTCTTAGCTTCAGAGGGACTTTTTTTGTATCTGCCCTCCAATACCTTCTTTATTTTTCACATTTAGGTAATTTCTTTTGAAATGAGTTCCTGTTTGTTTTGGGAGGGTTTCTGTTCAGTCAGTGATCTCCCAGAATCACAAATTCAGCGCACCATTTTCAACTCCAAGCAATGTGAATACTTGCAAGGCTTGAAACAGTCATTACTTGTCTGAATATGGCTGTGGAGTTCGGTTTTCTGGGAGCAGAGCAAGGGATGGTAATGACATGGGCACCATGAAACTCCTGGCAAGCTGATTCCATCAGGGCTCAGTCCTGCTGTGAGAGGGCTGTGGAGGATGGCCTCCTTGGGAGCACTTTTTGGAAACATCTGGGTCTGATCCTACTCTGTCTCATGTTCTGAATCCTATGCAAAGTGGGTCCAATGTGCTCTCTAATTAGATCTGCTCACCCTAACTATAAGGATGGAGGTACAAGCACTGTTAAGTGGGTCCAACCTGATGGTCTCCAGTAAGACTGACAAGGAAGCTCAAATTGCAAGATAATATACTAGGAGGTTGCACTTCCTTCACCTGTGCAGAGTGCTTCCAGTCTCCCGTAGCACAGCATCCACCCAGGCAGACCTGCAGAGGAGCTCATGCAGGCTGCAGTACCCAAGAGCAGGCTGCTTTTTGCTCCTGACTGCCTGTAGGCAATGGGAACGCTCAACAGAATGCTGGAGGAAGCTCCTTGCACCTCTATCCCTATACTGGATTTGAGAACTATCTGCTTCCCCGCATCAGAAGTTCAGCCAGCTCTCCCATGAAGAAGCACAGGAGTGGTACTGCCAGCTGTGACACTGTCCTCCAGCCCCAGGCTGTCACAACCTTCCTGCCTCAGTTTCCCTTTCTTCAAAATTAGGATAATTGTGCGGGACACCTCAGGTTGGGGGGTAGCAGAGAGCTTAGTGAGCTCTTTGTAAAGTGCTCTGACTACAAATACTGCTATTGATAGTAAGTGTTAACTAACAATTATTAAGTGGGAGTCAGGTTTCAGGAGCTTTATAACAGGGAAAGGTTAAGCTAGTGTAATAGCAGAAGACGTAATGAAGCTCTGTACTGCCCTGTAGCACTGGCTATGAGAAGCTAATATCCACAGTAAAAATTCCAGCTCTGTGGCCTATGCAGAGTATTTTGCTCTGCTGCTATAATGATGACACTTAGAATTAGACCGACATAACCTAGAGAGCTCTGGGGACTCATCATCTCTGAGATTTCACTTAATTATTGGCAAACTCTGTCATTTAGTATCCCGAGCAGACTGCGCTATGTATAACCAACACATCTAATTTGATTTCATCTTGAATTGCTCCTATGAGTGGTCTTGAATGGAACCGCATCTGGTATCTTGGCAACGTCTCTTCTTCTCTTGGAGAGAGCTGTCCTTGAATCTATAAAATGGATCTCTTACGGCAGGGGGGGAGTATGTGTGCATGTGTTGGGGGGGGAACCCTCTGAGAGCACACAAAGGGAGGCTTTGCTTCGTGCACATTTGATGTGTTTTGGGTTTTCATATTTTTTCCAGATAAATTATATCCTTGAATCTTGGTGTAAATCTTTTTTGAACTCAGGCAGTGGATTTAAGAAGCACACAGGTTACTTTGTCCTTAATTGGAACTTTCAAGAGGGAATTGGTTGCTGGTTTGTGTGGACAAAACATGATTGCTTTCTCCCCTCTGTGATATACAATTATACATAATTGTATATAGGGGAGGGTGGGGGGATCAAGTGTATATTTCAAGGAGAAAAAATAGTGATCATGAAAGCATAGCCAGGAATTGATTTTTCTGGTTAACCTGGCACACAGGGATCGCTCAGCTCCCCACTAACTCAGGACTTCTCTGTCCAGCCAGCTCTGCCTCCTGGCAGCTGGCTTGTGGAGAAGAAAACACCCCAGCTTTCATGTACAGCATGGAAATGGGAGATGATTCACAACCCATCACCTTTTTCAGGGTTTTGGATGTTGTACTTTACATGAGGACAAGCCCAGGTAAAGGAATGAGTAGATTCCACAGAGAAGATATACCTTCCACTGTTTTTATGGGGGAACATGGGACAGATAGAGCATATACATTCATGTGCGACACGGTTTCAGTGACTTCTCTCAGTTTCTATTAGTCCTTGATAAAACGACTTTTTCTGAGTTATAGGAACTTCATCTGCCACTTAAGACTTGTTGCGCCCTTTTACTATAAAAAATTAAATCATTGGACTTACTCCAGGTGCTGCAATATCCCACTTGTCAATAAGACTCAATCCTGCAAAGCTGAAAGAACAATGACTCTTCTATTTGTTTCTAGACATGCAGTATCTTGTAACATTTGTAATATAAACAGCTACAGAGAATACTCTCTCTTTACAGCATAAATGGAATGTATTTAGGAGTCACATTTTGGAAGTAATATGTCTCAGCTATAAGAAACAGAGGCACATCAGGGAAGCTCAGGATAAAAATGAAGTAACAACTCGGGGGGCTTTTCATGCTCTATAACTCAAAACTCTCTTGACACTTTCTTTTAGTTTTCTCTTGGTCATTCCCAGAGTGCCAAGTTAAAATTTTAGTGGGACTACAACATAGATTAGAATCCTGACCATTGTCAGCTACTTGGTAACTTGATTAACTGCTTTTTCACTTGATAAATTGCTATTCATAGAACTTTATTTTTCCTTCTCTCTATGGAGGATCCTGTCTTTCTCTACTCAAAAGAAAGCTGCAGTTATTTCTTCCTTTAAAGGCAGATCTTTTACCAAAATCAACAAGTTTGTGATGACACAACAGATACTGTCTATCTACACCTTTACCTTTCTCAAATCTTTCAAGCAGAGTGAAACTACAGTGCCTTTGTGAATATACTGTGTTTGAGTGGTCAGTGTACATTCATCAGCTCTAATAAAATGCTCAGTGCTTCCTGGATGTAAAGGGTATGAATCAATTAATGTGAAGATGACCACATAGCATCGTCATTACAAAACGGTATCAGGGTTCTGCTGCCTGTGGAGCAGCTGTGGTGGTGTGCTGCTCTGCACATTTCAACAGAGCAAGCCGAAGAGAGGTAGATGAATGCAACCCTCTGCTGAGGCACATAGGAGTTAATTATGAAAATGTGTGATCTTTGGGATTGTCTTCTGTAATTATATCCCTCACTTAACAGGGCTTCTTTCCGACTGTTCCTCCCAATAACAATATGCTTTTAAGTACCGACTGATGATTGCTATTGTTATTTGCACTGCAGGTTGGTCAGATGGTGGAACTTTGTATGACCTTCCACATAAATAGAAAAAAAAATGATGCTAACATCGTGGTATTTTGGGTGATTAACAAAGGAGGCAATGTTTGGAATCAGGATGGAATTGGTAGTGTTGCTGGAGATCTAAGCAACCCTGCTGATGGTTCCTGCAGGCTGTCAGCTATGCTGCATGTGACACTTCCAATTCATGCATTGATTCCATGCACTTTAACTAGTAAAGAACATGTTTATAAGCATCTATGAAAATAAGTGATGTTAGGATAATACTAATCAGAACAAAGGGACTTATGTCTATTTAAAGGAATAAGTAGATCTGGCTTTAATTTTTTTGCAAACTTTTGCTCAACATGCCTTTCTCCAATTTAAAGAATAAAATCCAAGTTTTGGTTACTTTTAGATTCAAACCATTGTGCTGGCACTGTGCAGTGGAACATTTTCTTTAAATTCCAGGGCAGTCCTTTGATTAAAAAACCCCTGATGACTGCCAGACTAGACAATCTCTCAAGGTCTCTGCCAGCCTTATGGTTCTACGATTCGTCATCGGTCTGGAAAAGTCTCTGCTCTCATTTCTATCCATGCAGTTGGACTGTCTGCATTTTACAAGAAGGAGTGGTGCCATAGAGAAGCTGAAGCAGCTTGCCAAGAATCAAAAAAGGGATCAATGATCAAGACCATGCAGAAATCAGCCTTCTGGTTTTCTACTGTATAACCAAGGAGCACTGCCTCTGACAAAACTGCTCAACCACCTCACAGAGGATTCTCTACAGACTTTGGTGCCTGATATCGCCAGTCAAATGTCAAATCCACAAACAACAGTTTTCATTAAATACTTCAACATTCTTTCACCCTTCTCCCTCTTTTTCATCTCTTTCTTACTTCAATCTTTTTACACACCCTGCATGCCCTCCCCAGTCCCCATTTTTGCTCTGTTCTCCAGGTCAGTGTTCCCATCGCTTCTTTCTTAATGACTTTTGGGGTTGCAGAAGGAGTGAACATGTGCAGAGATGAAGAGAAGAACCTGAGACAGGTTTGACTTATGGGAAGAGAGAACTGACTGAAGAAGGGGACCCGAACTGTGCTGGTCTTACCATAAACTGGAGCAGTTTTTGTGAAAACTCTCATGGGAGAATTTAGCACAGAATTACCAGGAAATGCCAAGGACGTTTCAGACTTCCTCCTTGCTGCCATCAGTAGGCAGGAACATGCCAGTGCATATGACACACAGCCACTAGACTGCAGAGCTCCCATCCTTATTTAAACCAAACCTGCAATGACCCCTCGGTATTTGGCTTCCAAAGAAAATCAGGACTGTGCAGTCACATTGTCTGTCTGTTCCTCGTCCCAGTAAGGTTTGAACTGGATGGCCAGATTCAAGGAAAACTGTTTCAAAGCTATTAAGTTGCCATATGTTTCATGGAAGTGAGTGTCTGGACAAAACATGAATCCTTTTGCCATAAAAAGTTCCTATTCCTCATAACAAAGATATGGAAGAGGACGTGTGGTTGCTCATTCTTCTCTGATTATCTACATTTTCCTTTGTGAATGTTTTTGAGTCTGAATCTGTTCTTGAAAACCTCTAGCAAGGGGATACCTCAGCACTTCCTGGCAAACCCAGAGCAGTCACCTAAGCCTCTGCCTTCCCCCATGCACTGCTGCCGCATCAACTTGGTATGTGAGACAGTTTTAGAGAAACGTAAATAAATAAGCTTGAAAAGAAACAGAAAAATGAAAATACTTGTGAGTAACAATGCCAAATATCAGTTTTGTGTCCTGAGATAACTGCTCCACAACACAAGAGCTGCCTCCAGAGGCAGGTCCTTTCAAAACTGAAAAGACTATTTGGAGAAACCAGTCCCAATAGTCCCATAAGCACAGATCAAAACACAGCAGTGTGGGATGTTGCCAATTTGTTGCCGACAACGCTTTGTGTCACTACCCTCATTTAGGCACACAAGATGGAAAACACAGTCCTAATACCTAGTTATTTCCAGTAGCCTCTGCTCCTTGTGGCACTTCATTTTTGGTATAAATCTACTCTACATGCCATATCCTTTTGTGAGAGGCAGGGACCCGAGGCTAAATGCATATAAGTATCACTGAGATATTTAGCCTTGAATCCAAGCAAGGAAGTAATACTCCATTTTGAAGTGCAGTGAGATAAGAGCACACAGCCAAATGCCATCTCCATTAACAGCCCTGCGAAAAGCATAATGGTGCACAGAGTACAAAGGCATTAGAGAGGCAGCACAGCAGCCTCCTGTGCACTTCCAGTGCAGGAGACCGGAGCTCTGCAGCATGGTGCTGACCTGCACCATGGCTCCCAGCCCCGCACAGCCCGGGGTTCTGTTTGGGAACCCAGCAGAGGGCACTCCTAAACCAGCACCAGGAGATCTGGGTGGCTGGGGAGAAGTGGCACTGGGATCTTGTTCCAGAGGTTTGTGGTTGGAAGCCTGTCCCGTTTGCTTCCACTCATGCAGGGGCATTCAGCGAGAGAGGAAATCCTGACACAAAATGAGCTTTCTGGGAAAAAAGCAGAGACATTCACGGGCACGTTGCTTCCCTGATGCGTGTTTGGTTTGCCAGGGGAAAAAGAGATAGTTTTCCACGTCCTCCAGGTCATGGCTGTGGCTGCAACTGCAGTATTTGTGCCAGGTTTGCTGGCAGTGCCTAGGAGTTAGGGATTGTATTTCAATATTTATTAAAAAGAAAATATAGGAAGGATAAAAAATATCTTGGTTTAATGGGAAGGAAGAAGGAGAATGAGGAATCTGCAGTCTGTGCTTTCTTTTACATTTCTGTGCAAACTGGTTGGTTACTGGTTGATATTTCCCTCTCTCAGCCATCCAGCCCCACGAGCCCATGTTGTCTTTCAACCATACTGCAGAGCAAAGGAGGTTTAAAACTCCATCAGCACTCACAGAAAGCATTCAGCAGTGCTTCTCAGTCACCTCTGCCTGGACTGCCCTGTTGCTCATAAGTAGCTTGTGCCCCTAAACAGTTAGAACTATTATGGAGATTTAGTTCTGGCTTTCCTATTTCAGAGCTTTCATCTGCTTTCAACATGGCATTGTATTTACTGAATACTCTGTCCCTGGACCTTCCACCTTTCCAGGAAAGTTACTTCAGGATTTTGCCAAAGATGCTGGGGTAAGGCAGAGGCTGGACAGGGAGGAAGTCAGGCATTGCACCTTCTTCCCAGCACCCATGGCTCTAACATGTGCCAGTTCACAGTGATCTTCCTGCCCCTTGCCAATAAGTAACTGCCTCTCCACATGCAAACATCACAGCAAAGATGTAAGAAAGATTTTGTTAAACATTTTGGGAAATAGGGTGCCATTTAGAAATGAATCCCAAAGGTTCAGGGAGGGGTGGAACTGGCAGAAGGGAAAGTGGTTGGGAGACACACACTTCTGAGCCTAGTTCAAGAAACATGGGGGCCTGGCTCCCTGTGTAGGGCTTTGCTGTGGGATGGGGATGCACATACAATCTCTGTTCCACCTTGATTTTGTCTGCAAGAAGAGACGAAAAACTTCCCCCTGCCAACAGAAAAGAAGTGACAGGTATGAAACAAACCCCAGCTGACTTTGGGGGAATAAAGGCACTGAAAATCAACTCTGCATATGCTCCTTTGGATTCAGCTCCAGTTAAAATCACCTCTTTCTACTGATAGGTCTGCTTCTTGTTTAAATGACGGCAATGCCTATTGTGCTGGTAGCTCAGATCATGGCTCAGCCTCGCTACACAAAGGCTTATCCATCTACTGCTGGGTGTTTATGTTCTCAGGTTTTGAATTCTTGCAGGTGACTCAAGGAAATAAATCTGATTTAGGGACTTTAAAGAAAAAATATTACTTGTAAGAGACAGAGACGGATTGCAAACAAAGGGCTGGTTCCTGCTCCTCTTGAAGGCATGAAGTTGAGGCAGCAGGGTTAATTCCTGACTGCTTTAGGTTTTCAGGGACAAAGGATGAGGTAAGAGCCAGCTGTAAGGCCAGAAGCAAGCACTGACTTGCTATCAGACCCTCATGATTACCTCTGAGGGGAGAAATGCAGCTTGTAAAAAAAATTATAAGAGGGTAACTGCACCTTCTTCTTCATGAAAATGAGCAAATTCCAGAGTGCTGCTTTTCCTGCCTGCTAGGCCATTCGCTTCAGCTTCATTTCACGTGCTGTCTCACACAATAGCCTCCAGGGATTCTCAGGGAAAAAAAATTTAGCTGCCTCACCTTCTGTGCCCAAATCCTGCCTTCCTGCAAGAAAATTATTTGCTGCTTTCCTAACAAACCAGCATCAGTTGTCACTGTAGTTAAGGTTATGTCAACACTTCTATTATAAACTCCTCTTGTCAGGAATTTACAAGTCGGCTGTAAAAATTCCCTTTGCACTTAATTCTGGCATAGACGAAAAAGCCCCAGGAGCACATTCAAGAAAATCAACATTTACGTATTAGATTTAACACTTTCCAAGAAATGAAAATTTCAATGCTACTGCAGACACCGTCATCAAAGACCTAAATCAATGGCTCCAGTGAGTGTGTGAATCCTCTACTGGAATAAGCCACCTTGGAATGCCCTGCACTTCAGTGTTGCAGGTATGGAAACAACACTGAGTGCTACCATAGGAATAAAAACAAAAGTCCCCTGAAAAATCCTTATCTATATATCCTGCAGTGACTAAAATGCAAGCCACCCTGTTTATTGAGGGATACATCCTGTCCCTCATGGCAAGAAGCTCTGTTTAATGTATGAGGGTTTTGCAGGAGCTGAGGAAGGATTATTTGTATCTGTCTAAAATATTTATCTCACCTTCATCCTCATCAGAGCCCCTTGTAATCACCAGCACATTTAGCTTTTCTGGTGCATTACTGCCATTTATTTTCATTGCAGAAAGAGAACAGGGATATGGAGAGAGGTCAAATGATTTGCCCGAGGTCGCAGAGGACAAGCTTCTACTCTGGAAAATGCACTGGGATCCACCCTGGCAGATCCTCCATCCTCTCTTGGCTTGCTAGGGAGTAACAGCAATTTATTGTCCTTAATACAGCTCTGAGCCTGCAGTTTCTTCTGTCTTCCCCTGGCTACTACTTGGCAGGATTTAATAGTTACTAGCTTCATCCTCCCCTTCTACTTCCAATCTTGCTTTTTTGTTTTAAAAGGAGCCTGAAAAGGTCTGAATTTGTCTCTGGGGAAGTCAAGAGAGCCCATGTATGAGCTCCCCAAATCCTTTGCGCATCAGAAATGTTGCTGCTTACAGGTTGAAACAGAGGCCAGATTTGCTCTATCCACACAGGGGTGTGCTTTTGCATTTTGTCTAGTCCCATATGGAAACTGAGGAGTACAGGGCACTAAGCTAAGCTCTGTATGTCTTGAGGGAAAAAAAGGGGAAGGCCAGAAGGAGGAAAAATAAGATACAGAATTAGCAAAAGTGTTGTTGAGACAGTTAATTTTCAAATGCTACAGGAAATCGACTGAAAGAAATTATAATAATCCAGGCAGAACCAGTGTAGCTTCAATAAGACCACATTTTAAAAAATATGATTCCAGCTCTCTAAACTCTTCCACATATTTAATGCACGCAAATATCTACAGCCATGGGTATGACTCTGCAAAGTTATGCTCATGTTTGCAGTGTGGCAAGCCACATTTTAAACAAAGACTTAGATCTCTATCTTCTACCTTCATTTAACTGCACTAGTACATGCACAAGGAATGCTGGTGATGGCTGAGGAGGACAAGTAGTAACCCTGTGACAATCCAGGTCCAGTTTTGAGCAAAGGACAGTGTAAGTCTGCAAAGCACTGAATTCCGAGTAACAGAATCAGGCCCAAGAAGTGCAAAAGGAATTTACAAAGCAAGATTTTCTGTAATATGGTCCATTGGCTTTTGATAATAAAAACCACATTGTAAATGGCCAAGAAATTAATCTTTAAAAGGCAGCTGTAGCCCATGTGTATTAACTATGTATTTCAAAGACATTTCCTCTGGATTTTTGTTACCTTCTTTAATACATGTTTCCAGCCAGCAGAGATGTTATGCTCTGTGGGCGAAATACAATATGCATTTTGAAAACATTTATAAATATGTATACACCCTATGGATTCATACAGCACTGTAGGAGCTGTGCTCTGGTCTGCCTTGAAATAAAGGCAGTCTTTAAAAAATAATTACAAAGATACTAAGGTGTACATTGAACACAATGCATGGGGATTTAGCCACATCAATTTCATTAGCGCTAATGAGAGGTGTGCAGCTAAAGCCCAGCATATCAAGATATCATGCATAAAGAGAAGCCTGTCTAATGATGTATTTACTTATTAAACCAGAACAGCTCTGAAGGGCATGCATGTTTATCTATTTTTATTTATTCCTATTCAAAAGAAATTAAAGGCACACATGCACGCACACACACACACATTCATCTCTATTCTATAAACACAGCATGTCTATATTTTTATACATTAATACAGCAAAAAATCAATTAAAATTATTCTCCATCTATTTTTTTTCCCAACAGATAAGATTAAAATATCCCTTGAGGCTGCAAACCAGAAACATGTAAATAATTTGATGATGTGGAATGGCACTTTTGTGCTAGAATAAACAGGTGTGATCATAAAGGCGTTGGTGGCATGTTTTAGTAGAGCTGAGATTGTGACATGCAGCATGACTCAAAGCTGGGAAATTCTCAGCTCACCTACTTCGTTTCCTCAGCTCACTTTCGTCTTTATAAAACTTCCTTCCTCTTCTCACCAGTGGGGCATGTAGAGGGCACACAGTCTGAGCTAAGGGAAAGCCTTAGTTCTAGTGCATGTATGTGCATCAGAAACTGGGTATTTTTCATCAGTTTTGTTAATTTCTGGACATGCAAGGATGCATTTTCTGCAATTGTTTATTTTCTTCTCTAGATTACAAGTAGCTTCCTTTTCTGAATAGCTGTAACATGCATTTGCTGCCAAGTTCAGGGTCCAAAGATGTTGCTCCAATGCATCATTTGAACACTTCGATGCCATCTACTAGATCATTGTGTTAGGGGCCAAGTTAGGGCCAGCAGGGTAAAGGCAATTTATAACCCACATAGTGACATCAATCTAACCTAGCAACCTCCCTAGCAACACTGCCAAAGCATCACAATGTGGCCCCTATAGCTTAGATGATATGAAGACAGTAGCATTGTTAGGGTGGGAGGTTGCCACTTTGGCCTAGCAACAAATAACAGCCTGACCTTGGGATCTATTGAAAGCTGAGAAGCCAAGCAGAACAGAGGGAGAACCACCAAATGAAACCCCATGGGTTCCTGCCTGTTTCTTTTATGTAACCTAAACAAATTCTTCGGAGAAAAATATGGCAATGCTTACAGACATGCTGCATTCATGTATATTCAACATTGCTTTAGCTGGTTAAGCTGGTACATCTTTTATGTTGTGGTTTGGAAATCATAAAACCCAGGTGCAGAAAAAGGATGAGTATAGAAATCACTACAGCCAGCTCAGCGTGGTGATAAACACATTGCATGTTGCTGTTGAAGTGCACCAATATCTAAGGGCTCACACATCAGGACACGCAGGGTAATCCAGGAGCCCCAGACACACTGGCATTTGGACTCACCCAAGAAATCTAGCTGTAGCCAGCTTATATGCAGCATTTTGTCACTGAAAATAACAAAATGGATATAAATCACATTCCCCCCTCCATTCTCTTTCTTCTTGTTACCTCATTCAAATGAGCCCCCTATACATGCCATTGTGCCAGTTCTCCACATGCAGCTGCTGAAGCAAGGTAACATTTTTCATTCCCATATAGGCATCAACTATAGGGCATCCTCTTAAAGGCACTCTGGAGCTATAAGGAGTTGCACCTGACCTGCTTGATGTTTTCAGTTTCTAACAATGATCCCATATTCCTAGTGTTTGTAATTGAATACCATTTACAGCATCTTGACAGTTGCTGTGATTCAAAAGTGATTCAAAGACAATTGAGGGAAACAAATGGGAAGTATGAAAAAAGCAAGCGATGCATTTGTTTCTGTACAGGTAGCCTTGAATCAGTGTGTGGTGGTGGAGGTTACCTGATGCTGAGCTTCCAGGCACCATTCAGTCTTAAGAACATATATAACAGTATTAGACCTGCAGTTCCTATGGGAATCACAACCCTTGTAATCTCAAAGCTATTCTGTATAGTGACCACTTCTAAGCCCAACCAGAGGGGATAATTCACCTCCCCCTCCCCATTTGCTGGTTTAAGCTACCAGCTGGCCAGTGTGGAGAAGCTCAAATTGCAGCTGCCTTCACCCTCTTCAGCATTCAAGATAAACAGATGACTTTGGTCTGCAGCGACTAAATATTATATATATATTTTCAAAAATGTCATTCCTTCTGTTAAATGAAACATGTCTGCACATACGTGTGGCTCTGCATGTGGGTGTGTTTACACACACATTTATGTGTAATTACATATACTGAAATGGGGATTTTTTTAGCATTTTAATGCCATCCATTTTGTGCCTTGTTTCCCCCTTGTGTAACACTTGGTATCACTTTCAGTTTATAACTTCTCTTGAGAGAGTAGCCACAAGCCACAAATAGTCAATTGTCTACTTACAGCAGACTTCAACAAAGGGACTGATAGAGCTGAACTGGAAATGGTCCCTCTATACTGCAGTCACTGCTACAGCAACCACAACTGCAATTTTGGTTAACACAAAGTCAGGGGCAATTTATCTTATAAAACCTTATCACAAGTTCCATCACAGAATATAGCATTTGTCCATTAGCCCCATTTGTATTTTCAGTCAAAGCCATAACAAAAAGACATTGTATGAAGTGTGTGAAAGTTTGCTCCTTTGCGTGTTTCTTAAATTACAAGCTTTAAATGCATTGAAGAATAGTGAGGATTGGGAGAAACCTCTCATGTCCCAGTGCCACTTCATCCATTCCATACTTTTTCAAACTGAAACTGGCCAGCTGGATTTTTTTAATCCCTTGAATTTCCCATAACAACCCTTGTTGGAGTTATGTGCATTTGAATGGTAAAGCAGAAGGGCACAGTGGTAACCCAAGCAGGATGCCTACCTCCCTGCAACACAGACCTGCTGGGATTCCCACAGACGTGAAGAAAAATGAAATTTCAGCTTCCCAAAGCTTTCTCCATGTATTTCCTACTAAGCTTCTTTGTAACAGTGATAATCTTTCTCTAACCCTAATGTTGACCACAGCTTTCTCCCCAGGGAACTACTCCACATCAGTGAGGCCTCTCTCCCCCTTTTCCATCTCATTTCCTTCCCCCTTTGAGCCATACTTCCTGAAGGAGGGAAGGGTATGGAAGTCACTCCTCCATGTAGGGTGGCCAGAGAATGAATGGCCAATACTGGCTGCATGTCTTTCCCTTGGCACCATGTTATGCCAATCTGTGGAACATAAGGTGTGAAATACACTTGCAAAAACATACCCAAGCAGCAGCTGATTTCCTTCTCCCTCCTCATCCCTCAGCACCTCTGAAACTCCAGCCTGAGCTCTCGCC
This sequence comes from Melopsittacus undulatus, assembly GCF_012275295.1. NCBI lineage: Eukaryota > Metazoa > Chordata > Aves > Psittaciformes > Psittaculidae > Melopsittacus > Melopsittacus undulatus. The sequence continues at coordinate 14,023,547 of NC_047538.1, read as the reverse complement.
AGTCCTAGCCACAGTCTTCAGAAGCACCGGCTCTGACTGTCCTCTGTCCTCCCACTGTAAATCCAGCCCAGAGCAAGAGCCTGGTGTAATGAGTAACCCAGGGGAGATCCAACAGCACTCAACACCAGGAAATCTACTTGATTTCTCTGCTTACAAACTTCAGTGTAGTTCATTGTTTTCCCAGTTCTTAAACTGAGTAACTGAGGCAAACACCAGAGTCAGGCTTCGCTACTTAGAGACAGAACACTCTTGCACAAACAGTTCAAGAACCAGGCAATACTTTTGGATGATAGAGGTTCGGACTGCATTGCTTGGATGTCTGTATGTGTGTAAATTTAACATTTTTAATAGACAGTGTTTTTCTTAAATGAAACCATAGTTTAAAAATACATATACCTTCATAAATACTTCAGATTCCTGCCCTTTCCTCTAGAGATCATGCATGGCTAACACTGAAGCTGGACCATTACAACCAAAAGAAATGACTGATTCCAACTAGCAGACCCTGATCTGAGCATCAGTAAGCTGGTGAGAGATTACAGCGAACTTGGGATGTTTGGATCTGTTCCACCAGTGAAAGGGAGGATGATGGATGCAGAATCTGGGTAGATGAAGGTAGACTTCATCTATAGTCAATGCAAACTTAGGTGCCTCTAAATCAGGGTAAACCTCATACGTGAGCACTTGGGAAAACACAGGCTCACCTGAGCACATTCATTCTTGCACAGGAGGGAAAAAGAAGTGGTGCTGCGTTTTTGAGAGGAATGCAGCTATATATAAGGATCCCCAGTGCCTGCAGTTAATGCCAAGGTCAGCTCCAGCTGACACCGGTGCCCGAGGCTATGGGGGAAGGGATAGCTGTACTCTATAGCGAAGCCACAAGATGTCAGGAGACTGCTGCGCTGCTGCTGCTGCTGCAGTGGTGCTGGTGCACTGAGGCTTGGCAGGCATTGGGGCCTGGGAGCAGCCTGGAAGCTCCTGCCATCAGTTTTCAGGTCAGCTAGCTTCTCCCGTGTTCTGTCCCGTCTCCTTCCTCTGCTGCTTTGTTTCTTGATGTGAAGGTGTGAGCAAGAAAATGAAGAATTCTCTCCCTTTTGATGGCTTTTCCCAAGTCCCCATTTTACAGCTTGCTAAATCCCCTGCTGTATACCAACATGCAGCTTTCTCTATTATATCTCACTTGATATGGTTAATTGTGTTTGTGTTCTCCACAGGGTTCTTGGCAGTTACAGCATACTACGAGGTCAGTGATTCACCTCCATGTGTTCAGAAACCGCCTCCCAATCTCCCCACATAAAACTGGAAATTAGTCATATGTGAGAAAACAGCAGTTTGCAAGAATGCTCACGATAAAAGGGTAAAGATGATCTTACACACAGCTGTAGCACTGTTCCCCCTTCCAGGCTGCGGCAATCAACATCATTCACTTCTCTGCCCCACTGCAGCCATGGGCATTAGCACCCATATTTCAGAGTCACCTCTGCAGCTGAAATAATGCTCCACATTGTTCCTCACTGTCCTGAAGAAGTGAAGAACTCTGCCTGCTGTCACAAATGAATCCCTGCTCCACCACTGACCCGGTGGATAGTAGCTCTGCACAGCCAAAGCTATTTCCACATTTGGGCTGAACTGAAGCATGGGCTCTCTCACACATAGTCTCCAGTAGCTCAGCACCAATCTATGTCATCGTGCAACCCATCTGGTGGCTATTTATGGAAGCATTTGAGAATGTCAAAGAATTTTAATATACTTTGAATATCCTTGAGGCCAACCTGGTGGTTTTGCTGGGAATCAGCATGCTGCTGCCTATGGTTCAGGCTGTGCTTAAGGTTAAACAACTACCAAAGAATGCCACCAAGAGGTGTATGCTGTGTACACTGGATATTATTGTTTCCACAGGGGCCATACACCCATCACTGCGCTGGCACCCATCTCCACTGCTCTGGATTTGAGGATCTGAACCTGACTCCTTTTTAATCACCACATTAATGAAGAATTAATTTTTATAAAACTGGACAAATGCAGCAGTGATGGGATTGGAACAAGCTTCAGCATGCAACAATCCACCACCACACACCAGCCATCTTTCCTGCCCAGAGGGATTCGTGACAGATGAAGCCCCAAATCATGGACTGAATTAACTCAACAAACATTTGCAGGGATGGTCCATAGACCACAGGAATGATCTCTCTGTGTGTGTATACATATACATATATATGTATACATATTATGTACGTATATATATATCAAAGGACAGAAAAGGTGATGGTGTCACCTTTGACGGTGGAAAGTGTGAGAACTGGCATCATGTGAATGCTATGGAATAAAGGGTAGATCCTCTCCTGGTTTTGGCTGGGACAGAGTTGATTTTTTTCCTAGTAGCTGGTGCAGTGCTGTGTTTTGGCTTTAGTCTGAGAACAATGCAGGTAACACACTGATGTATTAGTTGTTGCTCAGTAGCACTTACCCTCATCAAGGACTTTTCTGTCTCTCATGCACTGCCATGAGGAGGGGCACAAGAAGCTGGGAGGAAGCAGACACAGGACACCTGACCTGAACTAGCCAAAGGGGTATTCCATACCACAGCATGTCATGCCCAGTATACAAACTATGGAGAGTTACCTGGAAGGGGCTGATTGCTGCTCAGGTTGGGCTTGGTATTGATCAAAGGGTGGTGAGCAATTGTATTGTGCATCGCTTGTGTTTATTGGGTTTTTCCTCTTCCCTTTCTCCTTTCACTTTTATATTCTATATAAATATATTGTACTTTAGTTATAAAATCTTCTTATCTCAACCCATAGGTTTTACATTACTTTGATTCTTCTCCCCATCCCATCCTGGGAAGGGGGTAAACAGGGATGAGAGAGCGGCTGCGTGGTCCTGAGTTACCCACTGGTATTAAACCATGACAGTGGCTTATGGACAGAATTGCTCCATAGCTGTGATGCAGATTGTCATCACAACCCGCAATTGACCCTCAAAGACCGCAGACAAATATACTCAGTACTAAACTTGAAATTTACAATCCAAGCAATAAAATTGCCATCAGAACCAACCCTGTCCTAAGTGGTACTTCTGAGTTCTGTAGAGAAATTGACCATGCAAGAAGGAACAGAGGGGATTGGGAGCTCTTTTTATTTAGTTGTACGTATTGCACCTGCATAAGACAACTCTCTATGTCTGCCCTATCAGCTTCTCAGAAATTGAACCCAGAAAATCCCTAACTAAGGATACACTGAATTCCCAAATACCACCCTCGGAGGAAACAAAAAAGTATCCACCCACCTTATACATGATGATATCCAGCATGAGCATCTTCTGAAATGACCCCAAAGCTGTGATCAAGAACATCAGAGTTGCACTTGAAGGTCCAAACAAGCCCTCACCTCTGGCTAGTGACTCCAACCCCTCTCTAATTTCAGTCCCTGGCAGGCCAGCCTTATTCTCCTTCATGAACTGGCAGCATTGGTCACCTTTGCTGGGAAGTAGCTAGTTCCCACAATGAGATATACAGGGCATTTTGAAAACACAGTGTCAGATCTCCAGCACATGGTCCCAGATGGAATCCTGAGACAAGGACATCAACTAGAGCTGCCTGCCTGACTTTTCTTGTCCTTTAGGCACTAGGAGTCAGAAGCAGTCCCCATATTTCTGCAGAGCCCCTTTGGAGATGCCTATTGATGCAGATGCTGGGACCAGCAGTAGCTGTTTGTGTCATGTTGAGAAAGGATGCATTCAACAGCACTGCCAACACACTGGAGAGCTGGAATGTGCCCACGTCCAGCAATGTATTTGTATTCCCTTGCTTCGCAAACAAGGAGCCCAGAATCAACTTTGCCATTTAAGGTTCTTGTTCCTCTTGTGCTCTTCCTTATTGCAGAGAGCTCACTGATAGCAGTGTCTTTGCTCAAGCACAGCCCACTGCAGCCAGTATGGTGAGCCCGGGCAGAGGCAGGACAGCACTGACTTCCAGAAAGCTCTGAGCAGTCAGTAGCTGGCAAGTCAGGAGCCCAGAAACAATACCCTGGAGGGAGTGGGCAGGCTGAAAACAGGCATGAAGAGGAGAGGGTATTCATACAGGTATTTTGTCCTGTAGTGTATAAATACAGAGCTCTCAAAGGTCACATCTCAGTGAAAACTGCTCAGAGGAGGGTCAGAAATCCCATGAAGTGACATTTCAGAAGGATACATCCAGGTTAGTCCCCAACCTCAGAAAGTGCTTGAAAGTCCTGCTAGAAATCCTGCCCCAAGACAAGAATAACACTGTTTACGGGACTATCATTACAAACAACTGGTGGTGAATAGGACTGCTGCCAAGCTTACCCAATACTCTCTGGATTTCAGTTGCATTAGAAAGCTAAAATCCACTGGGAGAGAAAGCAGGGATGTGTCTCTAACTAAAACGTGTGTTCAGTAATATCTTGCTGTCACATATGACACTAAATGTTTAAATAAGTGAATTTTCACACTGGGTAGAAGGATTTAGCACTTCCTTACTTTCTGGGAAGGATTTTTAGCAAAAGCAGCAGACTGAGGCTGACTGCTGCCACCATGGATCCTTTTCAGAATAAATGTTAAAAGAACCTGTGTTCCGCAAGTCCAACCCTTTCCCAGGGAAACAAGGCCAGCAATGTGTGAGGACCGCTGCACTGCGCGGTGTGGTTTGGTGCCTCACCTTGGCGGAAAAAGCAAGTCGACAGCAGCACAATTTGCAAACCAATTACTGCTTCTGGAATTGATATTCTCGTGCTGTTAACTGGGGGTCTAACGGAATCAGGTGTTTGACTGCAGCAATGGCCAGACAAGCAATTTCAGTGCTATCCTGAACAGCAAAGAAAACATTACATTTCTTGCTCTAAATAAGCCACATTGAAGTTTTGATTTAGACCTCAAAGGCTTACATAGGGACCAAAGTGGTATGGTGCTCTGTGGTCAGTTTACATTAAAAATAGTAACAATGCCAGATTGAGAAAAAAAAACCCGAAAGACACAGGATTTGCTCTTGCATGGAAAACACCATAACTCTGGGAACATTTGCTACTGTGCCTTGTGACCAAACTTCTCCTGCCTGTGGATGCTGGATTATCAGCAAAACTATTCGGACACACGCACGTGACCTCACAAAAATGTGCACTAGCAAAAACAGGCTTTTCTCAAGCCAAAAAGGGAACCAAATTTTTCATAGGAGACCTAAGCCTTGCTCCTGTGCTAGTGATTGGATTAGGTAATGACTAATTAGATGAGGTCATCACTTTCTATGTCATATATATACAGTATTTATGGAGAATTTGCTCATTCTAATTAACAGAGTAGAAAGAGTTTCTTGACAAACTTCATTTTCCTGAAACTAAGAGCCTTGAATTCGTTCCACTTTTGATCTTTCTTCGGTGGCTATGTTTGCTTTACATTAAAATAACTTCTAACATTCCCATTAAGGATAATCCCTCCAGCAGCCACAGTATGACATTTCTATATTAATCTTTTAAGCATTTTAGAAAAGCAAGGTTTCATGTTTTAATAATCACAGTGTTTTTCTCCGAGGAGTTGTAAAAATTTATGGGGCCTTTCTATCCTATTTGACTTCTACATCTTCAGAGTTTGGTGCTAATGGCCCATTCAGCCCGCTTACTCTTTGACTCCTTTTTTATTTCTTTTTCATCTTCTTACAAAAGAAAAATTGCTTCCGTGCCTTACGCTGCTGCAGATGCTGTTCAAGTGGTAAGTCATTTCAAACCAACTAGCTGAAAAAACACCCCGGTTTACCCTCACCTCGGAATCACTTGGGGGTCTCCACTGTAGACATGTGCATACCAACCCTTTTATTCTTAATTAAGGATAAAATATAGCCACTTGTTTAAAGCAGCAAAAGCAGCAAGAACAATACACATACAGGTTATTTTAAACAGGTTATCGGCTTGTCTTAAAAATAAAATACTTTTTCTGCTTTAATATTTTATCCCTTTCTGTCTTTTTTAGCAGAAAAAGAAAAGTAGCAGGTTAACTATATATTGATTTATTGTATATATATTATATATTGATTATAATTTTAAGGTAGCCATAAAAGTGGCTCTCCAGTGCCCCTGGAAGCATTCTTGCCCCATACTACTCACACTTTGTTCTATGCAGAGCCAGGAAAGCCATTGCAACTACTAAAAATCCAGCCACACAATCACAGTAACAAACCAAGCAAATTCCTTGCTCTGCCACCAAGACCTCTCCCGCTGCTCACGGTTTCACTTCCTGAGAGCCAACAAATCTCGTCCCTTTTGGACAAAGTAATTTCCAATGCGGAGAGAAAACAATATGCCTGCTCTGAGTCGAGATTGCCTCTGTGATTTCTGCTGGTGAAAACCCCGCAGAAGAGGAGATATAGCATCTCAATTAGGCACGTCTCAAAGCATTTGTGGTTACAGAGAACAAAACCAATATTCTCTGTTCAAATGCAAGTGGAAGACACTTAGTGGGATCAATTTCTTGTGAGATGCTTCACTCAAGAAATAGATTGATGTGATTCACACAAGCAGCATTACTGTGAGAAACAGGGTCCTACCCCTTACTGAAGCCACAAGTCAAGTCTCACCTGAATGCCCTATAGAGAACCAAGGGGATCAAAAAGTTTTGCAGTATCTTATAAAGCAACAATACACTGTTTGCTGATACAGTCTACTGTGGCCCTACAAAGAAAGTAGGACAGAGAGGATAAAGAACTGAGCAGTCAGCAACACTTTAGAATAATTTTGATAATGAAGGAGACAGGAGTTTCAGGGGCTGGGAACACTGCAGTAAGTATAGAGGAGTGGGAAACTGTAGTTTCTATTGCATATTCAGGACTGTAATCAAAGAGATACGTGCCAAGAAGATCTGCAGCATCCAGAAATTGTCAGAGTTGTCTTGCCACAGCTTCTTCAGTGATCTTATCCTAAGACAAGTGTTTCATAACAGATTGAATGATACCTAGAATGAATGTTTAAGAATAGACAAGGAAGTAGAAACCTTTTTTTTTTGCACCAGAAGACTTCATGCCCTACTTACAAATAGAGGGCATGGTGGCAATTCGGGCACCACCACCACCAGAGTCAGCACTGTCTCAATGTCCCCAGCAGCCAGCATGGAGATCGGGCTTCCCTCGCTACAGCCTCTGTGATTTACTGCATGCATATAAAGCCCGTGAGCCTCCTGTATGATTTATAGAGGCGTGGGTTGCTCATCTGAGCAGAGGAGTGGGATGCAGAAATGCTTGTGCTCTAACCAGTTTCTGACATGGGCTCCTGTGGCCCAAGGCATGTCATGTTGTTTCTCAGCCTCTGGGCAAGTTCTTAATTCTTACAGCAAATCCTGAGCCTTTTTTGATATGCTGTTAAAGGTTCCAGAAGAATGGCAAGAGCCTGCAGAAGTGCCTTGCTGTTCCACTTCAGTCCCCCTCCATCTGTGTATCCAGGTCTCCTCTCATTCAACCCCTAACAGCAAGTACTGCTGAACTGTCTGATATGCAAGACGGGGCAATGATTTCCTTCAGGAGCCATCCTTTGTCTCTTGCCTCTAGGAGAGCAAATGCAGCCTATCTGCTGTGCTGGATGAAAGGGCAGAATTGCCATTCGTCTGTTTCACAATCACATACTTCTGGGTCCTCAGCACGCCAGAATTTTCCTTTGGGCTTCCTGAGCACTTGGAAGAAAGATCTACCCTTTTGTTCCTCTATTTGTATAATTATGAGTGTAAAAATTCACTGCTCTGTGGCGTCTTTGGCATTCCCAGTAATGGTATCCAGAGTTCCCTGTCCCTGCACCATCCTGTCACTCATCACCAGTTAGAGCAGGCTAAAAGCTGCCTTAAATGACACATAAATGGCCCAGGGGCAATAGAAGAGCAACAGGAATTACGTCTTTATCTGGGTTTCTAGTATGTCCCTTTTTACATGCATTGTCCTTAAGATAAGTATGAGTCAGGGATTTTGTGCCTCCAGAGAAACAGAAGGAAGAAAACAATGCAAGTGTTAAAAAGAGGAAGGAGAAGCAGAGGGTCTGTATTCCCATGCACAGCCCCTAAAATGGTACTGCCTCCAGAAATCTGCAAGAAGGCAGCACTGAGCCCTCAGCGCTGATACAGAGAACAATGGAACTAAATCACCCCAAACATTCATAACCAGTCTTGTGTCTGCCCCTGAACACCCCCCCTCCAATCTCTTGTTCTTTGTCCTCTGAACTATAGTCACCTTGCATTACGAGGTGTGAAATGACTAGTCAGGCTTCCCATTGTCATTGGTGTTAATCACAGGAGATGAATATGAACTGAACAATGGTGTTTATAACCTTGGTTAACAATGCCAGGCACTGGGCTGGAGTCTCCTCTCTCTTTCACCCACACCAGTCCAGTGGCTCCAGTGTAGCTATTTCAGGTTCGCAGCAGCACTCCGGAAGTCAGACTACAGAAAGGCGCTTTTAGGATGGAAGAATCCGACAACACTTTTGAAAAATAAAAAGAATGAAAGCACCAGAACCCAGCGAATTTCTCTGCTTTGCAGCTCAGGTGCACATAAAAGCCACTTTCCACGAAACCAGCAGAGTGTATGCAAGCGTATGGGAGTCTGACCTCTGAAGCAGATCTCCTGCCAGCATAAAACGAAGCATGCTTCACAGCCATATATTTTAACTAGCATTTGAGAAATCACAGTAAATACAGCCCATGTTGGTACCAAATGAAAACAATGCCTCTCTGGTGGCAGAGAAACCTTATCTTGGGTCACCAGTGTCCTGCTGGCACTGGGATGTATTTATTTTTTAGCATTCAGTGACCTTTGATACCAGTAACTACAGAGGGCTGCCAAGCTGCCCATGGGTTCTTCCATGCCAGTCTTTATCTGCTCTGTACACTGGGTAGTTTGAAACTGAACTCTGCTTGTTTGTGAAGAGGTAGATAGGATCAGTAACAAACCCTACAGGGACTGTGCCCCGAGTGTGTCAGTGTGTGCACATGTTATGGATGTGCCTGTGTGTGTGACACTGATTCTGAGGCCGCTGATACTGTTAATACACACCCGTGTATGTGTGCATGTAATCAAGGGAACTGTAGTTTCTTTCTCTTATACAATATAAAAGTGGTATTTGCATGGCCATTGGCTTTAAAGGGCAGTCTTCAGCTGGGCTACAACACAGTAACATTCTGGTGCCCACTTTGTATGGAAATGAGGCTTTTTGTTGTATTTGTGATTATCTTTTCTACCACATTAATTAAAACCGCTGCTGTGACCTGACCAAACCTGGAGTGCTGCCTGGGTTGTACTTTACCCTGGGCAGTGCCAACTTTGGGGAGTTTGCATAGCCCAGATGCTCTACGACAGTTCAATTAGTTCAGCCAAGTTCCCATCTGGAGAGGCACACGTGGCCTGAGGTAGCTGTCCTAGCAATGACAGCACGTGGCTCCTGTTCCCCTTGATGTAACTCACTGACAAAATGTCAAGTTAGGGAAGGAGGAAATGGTGGCTTTTAGCTAGACCTCCACTGACTATATCAAGCTAAAATTACCTGTGCCCTTCTGCCTAAGTGCCACTGCTTGAGAAGCAGCTTCATTATGTGCAGTTAACACATAAGCTTAAAAGCATTCAGCTAAAACCAATCCTTCTGCTGTCCCCTGGTCACCAACTGGCAACAAAGCTCCACATTGACACCAATCTGGCAACCTGTAGAGTTTGCCCTCTGTTACATTTTGCTTTTATAAGCACAGCTATTATTGGAACTGCTTACTTGACCATATTGTATGCTTTACCTCCATCTGACAATAATTCATTCTTCCAGCTTGCAACATTAATTACTTATGCATACTATACATTCTGCCTCTCAAAGTACATGCACATAAAGAAAACAAAAAGATTTTATGCACAGTTGAGTTCTGTGCTTTTTTCCTATTATTTGTATCTAATGTGAGGACAAGAAGAGATTTTTAGGTTACCTATAACTTGAAAACCAACACCAGAAACACTCAGAAATGTAGCACATTAACAAACACTGGCTGGCTCTGTAGGTTATTATAGATAATACAAAGTATAGCTCAGTATGTCTGTGCTACCCAACAAGTAGCAGAAGCAGAACTTCACTTAAACTTGGATTTATGGTTGGATGTGTGTGTACACACACACACATTATGTACTTACATGTAACCCCCCCAAAATAAAAACAGGACCAAAAAAAGCTGGCCAAAATAAACATATACTTTTGGTGACTAACACTATCCTATCTGTAACATGACAAACCTAAGACTGGAATTGATCCTAGCACTCAGGAATTCCCAGCCGCTACCAGAAACGTATTGTACATCTCTCATAGCCATTGTCATGCACTTGCCTGTAAAGCAGTTGTGCTTTCAGCTCTCTGTTGTTGCTGGGAAGCTAGTGTCTCCTATGATCACACTGTGCATCCTGATAGACTAATAGACCTGTCCTAATACCTGTGATGAGATCCTACACAACAACAGACATGACAGTCCAGCAGCACCTTGTGTCATGCCAGCGGGGCTTTCCTATTGCTGCTGGAAGAACCTTGTCTAGGATCATATTTGTCATTTCTATTACTGCCTCATGTACTGATGGTTCACAGTCATCCACAAACAAACCAATGCATGCAATTTTTTCTATTTTTTTACTGTAGTCAGTTTTTTCCTTCAAGAGAATCTAATTTTCTTCAGCCTGCATAGAGCTCTGTATAGAGAATAGAGAGACACATCCACAGAACAGTTTCTCTTAAATTAAGAATCTAGAAGAGGCAGGACAGACCTCCATTTCAAGGTGCCTTCCTGTTTTCATTAGCTGCAGAAGGAGCCCTTATGATCAGCTTTAGGAAGCAGCCTGATTTTTGATGGTTAATGATGAAGTGCATTCCAAATGTATATTTGTTTTTGTAGGGAATAGCATCCCATTGCCACTGCTCATTGCTTTCACTGTGTTCCAGCTCACCAGCCGTAATGCTCTGACCCTGTTAATGACAGTGCATCTTGACTGTTTCATCAGAACATTTCTTTAGCATACTACAGCTTAAATGACAATAGATCATTATAGTGAGCATTAAACAAGTTTAGTCTTGAATCATCTGTCTATCCCAATAGTAATCTATTGGCACCTCTCCTTCAGACACTTCCTCATGCCTTTTACTGCTCTTTTACTAATCCCCATCTTTTCCATCTTAATTAATAACTTCCCATGTGGCATCACATCAAATGCTTGACTAAAATCCATACAGATTAGATCTACCACATTCTCCTTGCTTAGAAAATCAGTTATCTACGCAAAGAAATAGTTCAGGAAACTCAGCAAAATCAGCAAAATCAGCATTGTGGTTATATCCTGTTTATCTTCTCTTTTGCGGCTTCTTTTTTTTCTGGCCCACTATGTTTTTTTTCACCACTCTTCTGAAAGCCTCAAATGGTCTTAGAACCAGATAATTTTCAAATATTTTTAAAAATATTGAATCAACTATTTTTAAATCACAGAAGAACAATTTCCGGCTGTAATGTAATTCAAATCCTCGCTATCAATCTGGTACTTGTTCCTTTGGAATTCTGGGATGGAAATGATCTGGTTTCCCTAGCTTGAAAATTATGAGCTCTTTTAGATTTGCTTTCACCTTTATTGTGATCATTTTCATTTTCATCCCCTCACTCCAACTAATTATGCTGGGTTTGCTCCATTCTTCCTCTTAAAAGCCTCGGAAATACCTTCATTTAGATTCTTTTTCATTTAGGTTCTTGTCTCATTCCCTGTTTATTTACGCAGCTGAAGAAATGTTTCCTTTTTGTTTTAATTTTCTTCTGACATCTACTTAAGAGCTGTTTTCAGCAAATCTCACTTTATTCTTAACACACAGGTAGTGGGTTTGTTCATCAGTTGCTTTTCTTATTTGCTGTTGCTCCCCCATAGTCTAGTGAAATGATGCCATTGCACAGACTATATTAACTAACAGGGTAGACATGGTTAAATACAGATGTTTTGTAGATAGGTACAGAGTGAACATATTTGCAATGAAATTCACAGGCCAATAGAAATCAAAGATCCTGTTATAATGGAAGCAATGTTTTTATCTGATTAGAGTTGAAAACCCCTTGCATCAGCCCTGCCTATGCCAGAATGCCGAGCAAAATGCTTTGGCTTGCAGCAATAAAAATATTGTATGCTTCTTCTCTTCCAAAGGAATTAAAACTTTCTATCACTAAGAATAAAACAGAAGCAGAATTGTACACAATGGTGCCTAATTTTTCAAACTGTTGCCTTCTGTTTATTTTTTTTTAATTGGGTTTCTAATGCCTGATTTTGAGCATGAGCCTTATACTGCAAACCAGAGCAGAACTGAGCCAATCTGTGACCAGCCACAGCATAAAACTAGCTCTGAACTGGAAACCTCTGTGGCTATTTCTGATGCTAAGGATTCTGATTACATTTACAGTTTCTGATTTCCCTTGATCACATCTTAGTTCCTTGAAGATTGCATTTTCCTCTTCAGCTATGGAAAAATCATGTGTGGACTTTGTGCACTATCAAGTTTTGAATTAGTACAAACAGAAGAGATATGAGAAATTCTGGTATCATTATAGAAAGGTAAAATGGAATGTTCTTTGTGTCCACCCACCAGCTGCAGTCAAAGGACCATACACAGCAGTGGGGGAACCAACTAACCCAGCTAATTATAAAGAAGCTTTACTGCAGAGAGTATATATATACACAGAACATTTGCAGCTCTTAACTGATTTTCAAACCCATCTTAGCATAAAATTGGAGCATCCTCCATGGACACTTCATGTCATTTGGAAAAAGGCCTTCCAGATGACACGTATGTCTGACTGTAGAGAGATAGTTCTATTGAGGAGACAATAAAGTAACTTCTTAATTTCATGAGCTATCACCAACTGTTTGTTACCCTTCAAGCACCATTTTCCTGGGTTGATGTGATGCCTCAGATGATGCCTGTCGCAGACCCAATCTGATGTCTGGTCCTCTGCATTTCTAGTAGCACTGTGAGGTCTGCCCCATCGGAGAGACACCGACTGCAAACGTCTGATAAGAAAGCATTTTTAGGGCTAAATCCTTATTTATTTTTGAGGAGCAGGCTGGTGAGCCCTCGCTTTCGCTTCCCTTTCTGACATACACCCTACGCTGGCATTCTCTGTCCTTTCTGTTTTGCTTAGTTACTTGACTTATAACTTTTAGGTTTTCACTTCAGCTTTTCTGACCAACTTTACCCATCAGTTTCTTACTGTAAACAACTGTTTTGCCTGCTAGATGGCACTGGACATCCACTAGCGCTGGGACTGAAGGCAGGTGGCACTGAAGAGCTGTAAGGGCACACGGCTACCCTTTGGTCGTTATTCTATTTACTTTCTGCAATGGCATTTTCTTTGCTCAGATTACTTCATTCCTCATCCACAGCACTGCCCTGCCACTATAACAATTCTACCCGTGTCCTCTTCCTATTTTATGATGAGTATAAACTTCCTATTAGCACTGCTATGGAAGATTTGAACTGTTTCTGAACCCATCAGTTGCTAAAAACAATTAAAACCAAACAGAAGCCCTGAAATTCCTCTGGGTTTCAGCCATTGACTTCATTGGAGTCCAAGTATTTTGGAAACAATCTGATTTGGGAAGATACAATTAATTAAACTTTTCTGCCTAAAAGCAGCCTTACAGAGCTATTTGTGAATAAACACTAAGGGCTAATATAAGGTTGGTGTGAAATCTGTTTGTTCTTGCATTCTGGTCTGAATTCTTTGTATATTGTTAGGACAAACACCCTTGGATGTGCTGTGTACAATATTTTCATCAACACACCATAGAGGAAGCTGATGCTTTCATTTGTCTGCAGAGCACCCAGCATAACCCACTGTTGCTGTTCTGACTGGGAGCTTCTCTAACTAAATGTTAAAAACCCCACAGTCAAACCAAACTAGAAAACAAAGTTAATCACAAATATCTGGCCGGAAACACAAGAGCCTCTTTCTTCAAAGTATCCACTAGCCCTCATGAAGATACCCCTCGTGACACAGCATCTGTAACCAGAGTGCCACCATCACCATTCTAGTCCAGTCTGTCACTTGAGAATGCTGTTCTGTGCACCTACATAATGAGTTTGCTTTTCATGTACACAGGCAGATGTTTCAGCCAGTGCCAGATGTGCCCACAGTGGGTGTGATTTCTTGGAACCTGAGGGTGTACCCTCTGTTTGGATGGCAAGTTCTGTGGCTGTGGTTGCTTGGAGACATTACTGGTATCATGGTATCTGCCTTGCATGCCTGTAGATGTTTTCCAGGTAGGTGTGGTCATACTTCTACCTGGCTCATCAGATTCCCCACAGATGTCCATGGATCTAGTGACAGCGCCAGGTCTGGCTTTCTCATTAATGCTTTTTCAACCTTATAATTACCATGTATATATGAAGCTGAATGCAGTGCTGCATCCTACCATATCATTTCTCGGTGCCAGACACCTAATTTCTATCTTTTTTGTCTCCTCTCCACTAAGAATGTGTCTCTCCATTTCCTCATGGATGCTCAAAACTGATCACCCCAAACCTAGAGAAGATTCAAACAGAAGCAGAGCTTTACACAGATTAAATCTTGTGCAGCATTTTAAGATGTTTCTCCCCTTCCTCCCAACCTTTTTAATTTCCCTCACTCAGAAAAGTTATCACCTGCCTAGCAGAGTTGGCAGACACACTGAAATGCTTGCGTCTTGAGCCCTTCCTGTGCAACGCCTGGCATCTCTGCTCAACTGTCTGCAGAAAGTGGGTTTGAAGTAAGATGCTGGTCTGTGAAGCGGCAGGGGCATGCAGACTGTTCTGCTGACTCCTGCTGGGGTGGTGAGCTTCAGCGGAAGGAAGGAAGATTGAGGGCAGATGGTGGCATTGTTGAGGTCTTGAGATGCCACACAGAGATTCACAAAAGTGGCTATTTCTAAACCCAAATGTCTAAACTGCTTGAAATGACTCTATGATGCATTTTCTCCCTGTTTAGATAACGCAGCACAAGGACCTCTGTGTATTTGCCTACCAATTCCTCTGGCACAGCGTGAAGCAAATGGCTACCTACACCTCCCTGGCTATTTGCAAGGCCACTTAGCTTCAAAATACAGCCAAGAGCTGCGCCACCAATCTTAAATTAACTTTCCTGGTGGGGGGAAGAGTCTTGAATTGATCCTTATCTACTTCACTGGGTCTTGTGCTGACAGTCTGGTTTGCTGTTCTCACCACTGTTAAAGTGTTCTGCTCTTTACTGGGTGCACTGTGAACAAACCCACCAGTCCTTTCTGATACGGCTGTTGTGATTTGCCTTATCTTTATTTGCTTCTCAAGCCACTTTGGTAGGGCTGAAAAAACCATCTCCTGCAAAAAAACTTTGAACTCTGGATGAGCAACTAGAAAATACCTTTATTATCAGGGAAGGAGAGCTTAGGCTGCAGCTGGGGTCCAGCTGAAGTGCAGGGAAACTGCAGGGATCTGCACAGGAAGTGGCTGAGAGTCGCTGGTGTGGAGGCTATTAGGGAATTCTTAGAGATGTGTTAAATGGTAGGTTTAGCTTCACTAATGAATCACCTTGCTCAGGCTACAGAGAGTTTTGGTTATAGGTGGCTTTGAGGGCACAGAAGAAAACTGTCATCTCACACACGCAGCTAATACAACGATTCCTACGGGATAGAGGAAGACCTGAGCACGATGACAATCAAAATGTTTATATGCATCACTCCTGTTACTACAAATGAATTAGCTGTTGAGGGAGAAAGTGCTACAAAGGTCTAATTCAGATTTCTGCACAGTTGTACTTTGTGGCAATGGTCAGGAAAATTGAGATGATATCAGTTCACATTTTACAAAATAATAGGGTGAGCCTGTGGGCTGTGCACATTCACATAGCCCCTGCTTGCTCAGTGTGATTACTGATGTGCTTAGAGTTAAGCATGCATGAAAGTCTTTGCAGGACCAGGGATGCAAAACACAAATAACTTTTTCCCTCGATATATTTCCAATAGGTAAACAACTAAAAAAGGAATAAAAGAAAAAAGCACAAACTAAAACTTTAGATTTCTACAGATTCGGTGGGTGCAAAGGCCATGTCTTCATCTGTGCCTTGGGTGGTACAAAGCACACTGTCAGTCCTCAACAAACAGACACTAGCGATAAAAAGCTAATATGCAAATTGCCATATAAACGAGGATGTTTTCTTAATTTGTGTGTAAATCTCATTTCGGATTCCAGTACATGCCTAATCTGTATCATTTCTCTTAACTCACACTTGAGACATCAGTGACGGGAGAAATAACCTTAACAAATGCCTTTTTCAGTGGTCGGAACCCGGCGGGAGCAGCAGCACTCGGGTGGCCGGAGGTAGGGCTGGGGGTCGGGGTGCGGGTGGTGGGGAGGGATGGGGAAAGCCCTGGTCCCTCGGTGGGAACGAGCCAGCTCCGGGTCCCTCTCCCAGCCTCGTCGCGGCAATATTTATTGCAAAAGCAGGAAATTGCTTATTACTAAACTAGCTGGCCAGGGAGCGGGAGCCGATGCTGTTCCACCCTGGCACAGCACTTGCTTAGCTGCTGCTTCCCCTTGTTCCGCTCTTTCTCCTTCTTCTTCTTCCCCCTCTTTCTCTCCTCTCTGCCTCTCTCTCCTCTTCTTTTTTTCATTTTGGCTTCTATTCAAATGTGGGTCAGGGGTGAGCGGCTCCCAACGTCACAAGCTTGCAAGATGGCGCTGGGAGGAAGGCTGTGAGATGAGGAACAGGCTGGTATAAACCGAGAGGACAGGAGAGGGAGAGGAGGAGGAGAGGGGAAGGGGAAGAAAAGCTGCTGCTCCAGATGCAATAAGAAGGTAACGCGGAGCGGGGCGCGGGTCCCGCTCGGCCGGCCGGGCGCTGCCGGGCTCCGCGGTGCAGCCCAGCCCCGCTCCCCGCTCTTTATTCGCAGCCCCGGTCATCTGCCCATCTGCCCGGGGCCGCTCGGGAGAGTCGCCGGGGTGGCGGCGGTGTCCCCTTGTTCCCTGCCCTGCAGCAGCCGTGCCCGGCACAAGCGGCAGCACCACTGAAAAGAACAGGGGGATCATTTTCTGGTCCCCCTTTACCCCTCTCCCCGTGCCCCAGGCCCCCTCCCCTCGCTCTGCCGGCGCGGTGCCCAGTTGCTTTCGGGGCTGGGGCGTGCATACGGTGTACCGGCCACCGTGCCTGCCTGGGGATCGCTAATGCTGGTTATTTGGTTGAAGCGGCTGCAAACTTTCCCCCTCCTCCCGTGCCATTTGTGTGTGTGTGTGTGTGTGTGCGCGGTGCCCCTTCCCCGGCAGCGCTGGGGTCGGGCGGGGGCCGCAGCTGCTGCCCGCGGGGCCAGCGGGCGCGGAGGGGACCGGCGGGGCGGGCAGGCAGCCCCGGAGCGGCAGCAGCTTCTCCCCATCCCCGCTCGCCCCTGCGAGTGAGCCGTATTTTGTTTTAATTGATTTTACCCTCAGAAAGGAGGGAGCGGAGCCTCGGGGTGCCGGGGGGCGTGTTTGTGCTGGGGATCCGGCCGCATTGTGGCGGAGAGGGCAGGGAAGGGGCTCCCGGGACTCGCATCGCCTCCATCCCCCCCGCAGTCCATCCGCTAGGAGACGAGCCAGGCCCGGCATCCCCCAACCCCAGCGCCGGCCCCACCGAGCACCCCGTGCCCCCACCGGGACCACGGTGAACTTTTGCCCCGGCTCCCCGCTTCCCCGCCGCCCCCCGTGGTGGTTCGCGATCGCGGAGGGAAGGACCCGTCGGCTCCGCTCGCTCTGCCCGTCTCTGCGGGTCTCTGGCTTTTGTTACGGCACCGCTGGGACTCAATGGACGGAGCCGGGATCGCGCACCCTCCCGCGGCCGGGGTCTCCCGGGACCCTGCCCGCAGGCTTTGTGCCCGGGGGCAGGGCGCGCTCCCCGGCCCCGCCAGCCGGAAGCAGAACTGTGCCCCCCACTTTAAAATCAAACCAATTCAATTGTCCGTCCAGGCCGGCACTGTCGCTGCCGAGCCGCGGTACGCGGTAATTCCGGGAGCCGGGAGGCTGATCCGCGGCTGCCGGGTCCCGGGGGAACGGCGCCGCGGAGCCGGGCCGGGCTCCACATCCCCAGGCGCGGCGGTGCCGGTGCCAGCTCGGCGGAGGGGGAGCCGCGTTTTGTTTTGTTTGGGGTTTTTTCTGGTTGCATTTAAAAGCAAAGCAAAGCAAAGCAAAGCCTGCGGGGGGGGGGGGGTTGTGTGCGCGGTACGCCGGGGAACCCGCAGTGCCCGCAGCGCCCAGCCTGCGGCCCGCCTGCTCCCGGCCCCTTTTGTATGGGGACGGAGAAGTCAATTATTGACTCCGCTTGGCCCGGTCCCAGGTGGCGGCTCTCGGGGCACCCCCCGCTCCCCTGTTATCGCGGGCGCCAGCCGCGCTGTACCCGGGGAGCGCGTACGGACACGCGCGGGGAATCGGTGATTGGGAACTTTCTGCTGCCTTTGGAAACTCGGGCAGCCCCTGCGCTTGTTGGGGCGCGGAACTTCGCGTTCAGCATCCGCGAGTGGGGCGGGCGCTGCCTTTACACCGAATTGATGCATTCTGTATGAGTGCGAGTGCTCGAGCAGAGGGTTCCTCAAGTCACCCTGAATGTTACTGAGCCGTTAGAATGAATCTTAGAGAGCAGCCAGAAACAAGTTAAGAAGCATCAACCCTGCATTCTGCTAATGTCCTTTGGCCAAAACTGGTTTAAATTTGTTGTGGAATGCTGTTTATATTTGAATGGCTCCCATGTTTTTCCACAAATTAAAGGGGAAAACAATATGCAATAGTCACTTTCATTGGAAAATGTCAGAACTATGAGCAGATGTTTGCTGTGCTTGATAAATACACTGTATAAACAACTAGTATTTCAATATGACTTACTACTATTTTGTATGACTCAGAACTATTGTATATACTACAGCGGCTCTGGAGAGAAAGCTGTGAATGAGTCCTTAGGATTTCACAGCAAATACTTGGGCAAAATGACGTATGGAAAGAAAATTGACTTATTTCCACAACTGCAAGTGGCCTCCTTTTGCGTCTTTTCATTAGCAATCTAATCCTAAAAGCATTAGGAGCAATTATTTGCAGTGGTGCCTGACATTCTAGGTCTAATTATTGAAATCAGTTTAACTTTTGATGGTTGACCCATTAGGTCAAATCTGTGTGCCCTTTGTTATATTTATTTAAAAAAAAAAAAGGAGAAGGGGGGAGGCGTCTTCAAACTTGCCACCTGCTACTGACATATCAGTTTAGCTCCGGAGGAGACCAGCAGTAAGAATAAGCAACCTCTTACATTTGTTACTTTCCATTCTAACACGGGTAAGGGAACCCTGCGGAAGTGCCTTGTTCTTCTGCGTCCAAAATCCATTGCTTAATCATGGCAGACTTGCATGGCCGCAGGGGTGGGAGCAGGAAGAACGGGAGAACCCGAGGATATGGCAGGTTTTTCGTATGTCCTGCTTCCCTAATCTATGGGAAGTGCAGATGAGATGCACATAGGTAAAAAGAATGGGTTTTCAGTGTTTGGGGAAGAAGCTTCTTCCAAGGATCTGGGAGAGCTCTAAATCTTTAATGCATGAAGAAATAGCTCACGTTAGTATTCACATACGTTGCTCGGCAGAATGACTTATGGATGTGTAGATAGTAATAAGTATTGCAAGATGCTTGAAGCACTTGGCATCACGTGAAAGGCTGTAGTGTCAGTGCTGAATTGCTTGGCAGAAGCCAATGTGTGACAAGGAGTGGGGGGAGAGAGGAGAGGAAGAGAAGGTGAGAGGCCTTATTTCAGGAGGGTACCCGTTCAATTTATTTTGATTAGTCGTTTAAAACAACTAGAACACAACCTAATGCTAATCACTTTGGCTGTGTAATGGATTGAAACTCTCTAAACCAGCCACCACAGCCCAAAATCGGTGGTCACAGCGTGAAATTTGAAGTTGTGAACAGCAGGACTTGCAATGAGAGTTCTCATTTTCTAGCATTTTTACAGCCCATAGTAATTAAGAACTGTCAAACATAAACTGTGTTGTGCATTGCTTTGACCTTGTGTAGAAAATAGTGTGTGGCTATTCTCTGAACTCCTGCTGCCTTCTTTGGTGATAGATGTAGAGAAATAGGATAATGTTTGAAAACTGAGGTGCATCTGCCTTCATAGCAGAACTCCTGTTTGTGCTGACTGCAGCATTTAACCCTCTCATCCAGTCTGATGAACATATCGTACCCTGATAGGTAGAGGGTTTGGTGTGATGGGGATGCCATGTTTTCTCTACTGAAAACCAAGTTTCCCATCCCTTAACCAAACCTGGCTGAGAAAATGTATGAACAAAACTGCAGTTTCTGACAACATTCAGGGAAGAATGTTGCCACAAAGCTTCATTGCAGTGCAGCAGCAAATGTGAGGTGGGAGAAAGCAGAATCACATTTGTGCCATAGCCATTATACTGGCTGCATTGTGACAGGCGAGGCTCAATGGGAAGGGGGACATGCCCACCCTGCTGGGCTTGGAGAAAAATTAACAGGGCTCAGCTGTGGGATTGCCACAACAGAGCATGGTCCCAACCATAAGCAGGAGAACATCTTTTAGAAAATAAAGATGACTTCTGCTTTGGTTTGCTGCGGATTGCTCCGATGATTAAACCACTAGGGCTGCTTCAATTGGTTTTTATCTTGCTGTAGTATCGGGAGCAAGGACAGTGCATTGCAGTCGAGATTTCACTCTGCTGAGCAGTAGCTCATTGGCAAAGCAACTACACTGGTTTGTTTAGGTCTTTTTTAATCAGTGGTGACAGTGTGCTTACTGCTCTCAAAAACAGCAGAAAAAATGTAAAAAAAGAAAAAGTGTTGCAGAGAGTTGTATTTTCTTGTTCAGTTACGTCTCCAGGTTCCAACAGGATGCCAGTTTTAAGCTGGGTTTCTTTCCTTGAAGTGTACACGTATTACAAGCTAGCTGTTCAAACTTGTGAGTTACTCATGCTTCTTGTTTGCAATTCCTGGAAAGAAAATTCACCCTCCAGTGCTGGCTCCCGCAAAACAAGGAAGAACTGAAACAGTGAGGTCAATCCTGAATTTTAAGCTGATATAAAATGGGTTGTTACAATAGCTGTAAGGAGGAGACTACAACACTGCAATAGCTGTACCTGCTCTAAGTGACAGGTGGGAGAAATTCTGTTCTTTTTCCTCTGTGTTTGGATGACGGCCCAGTGCTGGCCACAAACTGCAATCCGGGATTAATCCTCACATACTGTTTTCTTTCTATATATCAGATTTCTCATTTTGTTAATAAGCACAGCCTAGCCTGCACTTCAAGTCAGCTGTTCTGGAGTGGAAGCAACAGGGTTTTGCATTATTGAAATGACGGCTCTCGTGCTTTCCTAGAGCCTGTATTGTTTGACCAGGGCAGGGCGGAGGGTGATCCTTGTAATCACAAATACTAAACAGGGATTCCAATTACTGATTTTACTTAATGAAAAGGGGAGGAGAGTGTTGTTTATCCGGGATTACATACATACTGTGTAACATTTTCAGATGTGTACACTGTGCATTTGAAGGGACTAAAGATTGATCTTTTAAACCAAAAACTTCAAACAGTGGTTTGGAACTAGACCTGTTGTGGGAAACTTCCTTCAGCACTGACTCTCTTGCTGATGTGGAAATGACAAACTGTTGTGGTCTCCTGTGGAAAGTGCAGAAAACACATGCACTGACAGCTAAGCTGGGAGAGGAAGGGTCCTAGTCTTCAGCTGGCAATAAGAAGAGTTTAGAGAAGTGCAGGGAGTTTCTTGCTCAACACTGTCATCAGGGGCTTTTCTCCTAGTAAAGACAGCCCTGAAAACAGGGTATACTTCTTGCTTCTGTCACTGAATGTTCTGAGAGATCTATGCAGGGACTAGGAACAACTCCCTCTTGTTCTTCCAGCTTTAGATACTGGATGGAAAAACTTGCCAACATTTTCCTCACCCAGGTTCTGGATGAAAGGTAGAAAGCGTTTCATGTCAGTATGCTGGCCTGAGGCACTCGCTGTCCTTCAGTCTCTTGGGTGAAGGAAGAGGAGGTAGCTTTCAATAATATATCAGTTTGCCCTATCCACTCCCTTCCCCCTCCAAACCGAACACTGTGCAAGATAAAATTGCCTTCAACTCAGTCTTCTGCCATGAGTTTTAAGAGATACACAACAGGCTGACTGGGGAAGAGGCCTCATATGGTAAACAACCTCACTGTGCTCTTCATGCTGGGCTAGTCCCATTCATTCCTAGCCTGGTTTAAGATGACAGGGGTGTACAGCAGATTCCTTCCCCTAAATGTGTGCTCATTTCCCGTTGTATAAAGAACCATTCAGTATGTGGATTCAGTTTTCCAGGAGTCACATAAAGACACTGCCATGTAGGACTCTACTTGCTGCATTTCCATCTGCTGTCAAGATGCCACCAGCCACTTTGACAGTTTGGAAATCTTTCTCTTGCCTGATAAAGAACAGGATGGAGTAATTTGCATTGCCAATTTTAACTGAGAATTGAAATCAGCCAACAAGAAACATTACTTTAAAGGTTGCTTGTTTGTGTGGTTGTTAGTTACTCTTCAGTGGAAAGACTGGATCTCACTGGTTTTTACCTATTAAAACATGTATGGATGTGCAACTAAAAATAACTTTGAAGTAAATCTGGTATTATTTTCTGCTGAGCAGGAGGACAGGATTTAATGTATTCAAGCTATGATTTAACATGCAAATCAGAAGCAAAATTAATATACTATGTTATTGTTTCTGAGAAATGAATCAAACAACTTCTTATATAGCATTAAATTCAATGAAATGCTAAATCTGAGTATATTGAAGTGTTAAATAAAAATATTTGGAAAATACTTTCTTCTCAAAATACTTCCTGACAACTTTCCCAGGTCTCTTCCTATGTGACTTACTCTATAATTCTTATTCAGCTCCATTTTAAATGCAAAGCAAAGGAAATGTTCCTCTAAGCAAAAGGGAACTCATTATTTTCTAGCTGATTATTTTCTATGCTCCTCTTCTATGAGTTTAGAGCTGCAGATGCTAGTCTCTAACACCTAGTTTTGATTTGGAGGGAAGGAAGCTTTCTTGCCCTTCTGCCCTTCCTCAAATATCAATTGCTGTGTGCAGTCTAAAAAACCTAGTTTTTGAACTAAAACTGAAAAAAACATCTTCTCTGTCCCTTTACAAAAGGCTCCTGATGCAAAAGGTAAGATAATTGCCCAGGATTGGATCAAACAGTGAAGTAGTGGCTTTCTCTGTTTAGGGGTTGACTTGCCTCAAAACTTCACTACCAAAAAACCATTGAAGACTGACTTATTTTTAATAAACAAGACCTATTTACAAGCAGGTTTGCTATTATGCCAGGGTATAGTGAGACCTGAACTTATGCTGCTTTTATTTAATGTTGTTTACCCTGGAAGGATGAGGTGCTTTGTTACTCCTAGTTTCTGTTTACCCTCGTGAAGTATTCAGAATGATGCTCACGTGGAACTTTTTGCATCAAACTTCTCAAGTCCTTGAAAAAGGCTCTTTGTTAGTTTTCCAGGCAGTTCAAATGCTCTTTGATAATGTGATGTTAGTGACGTGATTATGTCCTGTCCTCAAAGAAAAATGTGGATGTCCTTCTAGGCAGGAAAAATACCTACCGAAGTTGTAGATGGCAGAGAATCCATTAAAAATAAAGGTCTGTGCACATCTATGAGGTGTATATAGCCAGAATTGTAGTTCCAAAATGCTCAACAAAAGGAATTTTGGCATGAGAGTGAGAGTTGTCGTGTAATTCTTCATGTGTCAGCAGAGTGACGTTTGGCTGAGCATGTTTTAAAAGTAGTGTAACTTTGGACTCAAAATGTTTTACCCAGAAAACTTGGTTATAGGTACTTACTGTTATGAATTGGTGCAGTGGTTGAAGGTATGCACACATGTAATACTCCTGGGCGAGTCTGTGGTCTAGGGAATTCTGGGTTCAGTTTCTATCACTGATTTAAATTTTCTATGCTCTGGTCATGAAGGAAGTTAAGCAACTTAAGTTTTCTTCATCTTTAAAGTATAGAGAATACAATGTTCTTGGTTTATCTTGTATATTTATATTATAAATGCTTATATTTAAAAGTTTGCACAATGGAACCCTGACCTCAGCAAGGGCCTGTAAATGCTGTCATAATACACAGAGTTCTAATACAGCTTCAAAATGGTAAAGCTGCCAAAGGACTAAGGCTTCAGTATTATGCAGTGGGGGAGGAAGAAGAGAGAAGATTGCTCTCCAGTCCTTCAGAAATGCTACATTCCTTAGTCTCCACTGTACTTTATCAAACCAGGCTTTCAGAATTGTAATGAAAATTGTAACATGCCAACTATAAAAACTATTCACTTTTTGTGACAGCATTGAAGATATTAATGAGACTTTATCCCCCTGCAGCGAACACTGGGGTTTTTTTGGAGGTCTGTTTTGCTCTGCCAGTTTCTTCCTGGGAATAAATAAATGCCTCTAAATAACCCCTTTCAGGATGCGCAGAGCAGCAGCTTGTATTTTTTGTCTTTCATCCCTGGGCTGCATGGTGCAGTGCCAGCGTCCTGCGTGACGAAACAGTCTTGGAAATTCTTGGAAAAGCACTTCCGTTTGCTCTAGGTAAAAACTGTGTTGGCAGCAAAACTGACTCTGCTGTTTACAAGCTGGCAGCATTCTTAAGTGAACTCCAAGAAAAGTGGTTTAATGTATGCGGTTCTGCATATCCATCCAAGACGCAGAGGTGTTTGAGACTGTTGGCCTGGTATTATGGGTGGTGCCTCTGCAGAAGGAGTGTCTTGAGTATTTCCCCAGGTGTAGACCTCTTTTTAGTAGCTGTAGTCAGCTGGCTTATCCCAGTTTGCTGGGTCTCCCAGATTCTGGTTGATCCTTGTAAGTGATGGGTTTAATTAGTGATACTCTTTAGCTCCTGAGTAAGGGAAAATCAGACCTGAACACAGAGAGAGGACTGTAAGCCTTTACCTTCATTCTCACAACCTATTTTGGTGGCTAGAACAAAGAGTTGAATATGAGAATTTGTTTGCCACTGATTTATTGCTTGATTCTGCCTGTGTAAGGACATGATATTTTGCAGATGGGCTGAATTTCCATTAGCATTTAATGAACAGTAAATAACAATAGTAGCTGCTATTGTCTAATATTTCACCCTGTTAATTGTGCAAGAGGGTTTCAAGCTGAATGCTGTACTAATAATTCAGTATCCTCTAAGTGGAACCAACTGCAGAGAAAAACTAGTATGTTTGATAGTGCTGTAGTACTGGAAATCACGCTGTTATTTAAAAGCTGCCTGGTGTAACTAACAATAGAGGACAGCCATGAAAGGAAAATATATTTCAAGGGTCCTGCTGGAACAGTGAATGCTGGAGTATGTATTAAAATATTTGCCTATCCAGCAAAGAGGTTCTTTCTACCCAAGGATCTCATAATGCCTTCATAATTACTAATCAGTGATTTACAGCTGTGTCTCTGCCATCTTCATATAACCTTTTCTGAGATGTTTTTATGAGTTTCTGAAAGCTGCAGAAGGGTTCTTCCGTACAGAACGGAAGCCATGGCCATAGCCAGACAAACCAGCTTCCACTCCCAGTACACACAAATGACTGATTAAGCACCCCAGCTTCTCTCTTGCACTTGTAACAAATAAACAAAATCTTCCTCTCCCCTCCAAATTTGGAGAGTTCATATGAAACGAGACCTGGGTTACCTGACGCCAGCTGTAGTGTTTCAAAAGACTTATCACTAGTTTTCTACCTAATACCCACAGAATCTAATACCATATGCCAGAGGCTTGGGATGTTCCCCATCCATGAACTGGTTGGACGAGAAAGGGGGAAAGGACTCCAGGTGAGTCCAAGCAAGTTTCCATGTGAATCTCCTTTGCCATTATTCAGAATATTTGCCTATTTGTGCTTGCTTCCTCTGTGGTTACGCATGGACCATGCTACCTCCGTGTCTGTCTGTAACAGCTAGGGCTGTACCCTCACCAGAAAGCAAAAACCAAACCAACAAACCAAACCCAAAGCACTCCCTCTAAGCCTTCTTGGAGCAAAAAGCAAAGCATGTCCCCTTTTGTGGTGGAAGGGAAACTGCTTCATTACAATGGCTTTGACCATCATTGATGGTGAGTGGGAGGGTATCTGACAGTGTTAGCTCTGTGGATTGACTGGCTGGGATCACGTTTTTGTAAGTGAGAAGGTAGCAGCTGTCCTTTGTGGCATGCAGGATGCAGCGTTTCAGGGCAACTTGCAGCCTTTTTTTTCCACAAGAACTGTTCCATGCTGTGCCATGCTGCTGTCCCGTTCCTCCCTCCTTTGTGCCCAGGGAGGGGAAGGGGCTGGGTGCCCACCAGCAATGCTTGACTGGCACAGGGAAAGCAAGCCTGCCTCTGCTAAACTTACACATCAGCGGAGACGAATCAGTCAAGTTTGTTGTTTTGCTTTTGTTTTCAGTTCCCTGTTTTTCAGACCTTCGGGGGAGAAAGGATGTCAGCATCCCGAGTGAAGTCAGTGTAATGCCAGCGTGTGGGATTTCCATAATTTAGTGCTCATCTTACTGCGTTTTAACAAAATGTTTTAAATTAAAGAAGTAGAGAGGTGGTTTTGCAATAAAATAAAAGAATGAACGGTGCAAACTGGTTGCTGGTCAGATCAGTCTCTTCAGGAGAAACTGTCTCTAATAGATGTCATTGTAAGGGTAATGCTGCACTTGGCACCACAAATTAGATTTAATGCCATAAATGGAGATAAAGCACATTGTAGCCGACAATATACTCCCAGACCATGTCCCTGGGTAAAGAGCTTGCAATGCAAGGCACAAATAGGTGCAGCAGAGATAACTGACTGGGGGGGTCAGATTCTGCAAGTGCTTACTCAGGCACTTTGCTTGAACTCAGACTGGAGTAAGAGCTTGCACAATCCAGCCGCAGGAGCGGGGCTGGAGCTTTATAGCTGTTGGGTAAAACAGAACTGCTTGGGGGTTTTATTTACTGTTGAAGTGCCTGGTGAGGCTGGCTTTAAGTAGAAGCCCGCTTCCACCCCTGACTTGCCTGCCTGTTTATTTGCTGCTGTCACCTGTAACCCAGAATTGCAAAACTCCTGTGGATACACTAGTGATGCCTCTGCAAAGTTTCCTTAGCAAAACTTCAGCTGGGTTTTAAAAGCACATGCTTCTTTCAGACACCTTAGCTGTGGAGTTCAGGCTCAGCCTAGTGGGGTTGAGAGGATTTCGGACTAGGTCAGAGGGGCACATTGAATGCTCTGGGTCCAGTTTCCCAGGCTGATCTGTTGCCTGAGCTCTTTGAAGGGAGCGCAGCACCTGCAAATCCCCTTCTGGGGATTCCCTTAAAATGTGGGGAAGCCTCCAACAGGTGTGTGGAGCTGGCATGGCCTTGGCCCAAGGTGGGGAGAGGTGTGGCTGAGACACGTCTGAACCTGCACTTGGGCTGGAGCAGGGAATCAAAGAGGCTGTGATAGCTGTTCTGAGCTCCTGCATGTCCCTGAATGGAGGGAAGGGATGCTAACCTCCACCAGGCCCAGTTCAGTAAGATATTCCCATTAGGAAGTAGGCAGCGGGCAGGGGAGTTGCAGCGGCTTGGCCCCCTGCTCTGAGAGGCAGTGAATTGGCTGCCAGGGCAGATGCTGACTAATTGTATCAGGAAAGACGTGGGAGGCGATAGAGCTGATTCAGGTCCCTGGTTTGAAAATCCTGAGCCTGGCTGGGTGAATGCCTGATTAATGTATTTTCTCCTCAGATTCATTTGCTTTGAGGTCACGGTTCAGAAACTCAAGAGCAAACAGGCAAGACATTCTGAGTCTCGCTGGATGTGTGTCACAGTCACTGCCTAGGTGCTCTCCATTTAAAAGGCTTTGACAAAGTGAAGTCCCAGATAGACAGAGGTACTACTGTGTCAGTGAAGGCTCTGCTGGGTTGTCAGCATGAGTAGGGGTTTGAATCTTTCTTTTTCTTAAGAGGCAGTTTGTTGGCTGGCATTAAACTCATTCCTTCTGATGGGTCATTGGATTTTCTTCATAAGAGCTTTCTGGCTTATTTTAAAAACTTAATATTTAAGCTGTAAATAAAGCATTTTCTTTTGCTTTCACTTAAAAGAGTGTAAGCACTTCATACAAGTAGGAAAGAAAAGCATGATTATCCATATGAAGTCAGGCTCTACAGTGAATGACTGAATGAGTAAGTCCAACTGGAAGAGTACATCAGTTCTACTGAGGGCAACAGAGTCTTTAATTCTGCTAATCCCCAGAAGCCTCAGAGAAAAATATGTTTTCTCCCTCCCGCTTCTTGTCAGAGGATTTGGCAGAAAGAAATCTACCTCCTTCCCAGCCTAGTTTCTAGAATCTATTTCCTCTTTAAGAAGAAGTCAGCACAGTAATCCTGGTCCACATTAACTTTATGAAATATGGTGTTAACTTTTTAGCCCTATAGTGGCAGGAAACAGGATTTAAGATTTTTTTTCTCTTGAATATAGAAGAGTTTAGGAGCAGGATTAAAAAAAAAATCCTTACAATCCTCTCTCCAAGTCTTATTTCCATAAACTAATATTTCAGTTCATCTCATCTGCCTATTATGCAATTTGGTGTATGATTTTAATCACGATAGCCTTTAAATGCAAGTTAACACCTCAGATCTCTGTGCTGGCTTCAACTCTTAGTCAATAGAGTCTGTTTATTTCGATTTATGCTTTGGTTGTTTAACCTGTTGGATTCTTTGCTTCCTCCAGAATGCTCAGTTGTGAACATACTTGCTTTTTCGAAACATTTCTACCTATCTGCTGTATCACTGCAATCAATTCATTCCTTGGGCTGTGCCTATTCCTACCTGGTTTCTCTGTCTCTTTCCACACAAACTTTGCACCATGTTTTGGGCTGTCCTTCACAAATGTAACACTGATTTGTTCACTGTAAGCTACTCTACAACTTCAGAGACTCACAGAATAGTCTAGGGTTACATGCATGCAAGTGTTTGTGTAGCATGTGTTGGTGCATGAAGACTCTCTTCACAATAAGATCCATGTTTCAAAACTCTCTGAAAACATCCTTCCTATTCTAATATTGAAGCCACTTGGCTCAATTCTTTTATTGCCTGACCTGTATGAAACTGATATACCAGTAAATAAGAAAGTATCATTGCAGTTCTCTTTAGGGACAGGGAAAATGAGGAACATCTAACTGACTTGCAGGAAAATCTTCCGGCTGTTCTACTGACAATGTCCTTCCACTTTCCTTAATACACTTTTTAATGTTTGGTTAATTCTTCTGGAGCAGAAGAGTCATATGATAAAGTTTTAAGGAATATTCCAAATGATACAAACTTTAATGTGTTGCTGCTTTGTCTTGCTAGATACCAGTGGTTAGATTGAAGACTCTGTCTGTACAATTCCCACTTGTTCTTGATCTCAAACTTCCAGCCTATGTCGAAGTCCTGTTTTCCAGAACTGCGTGCCCTTGTGTCTAGAGAAAACTTGTGACTGATGGAAGGTTTGATATTGAATGCTCTCAGATCCTATTGAAATCAGTAGGTTGAGGGTGCTCATTGCTAAGATTAGGCCCAACAGCTAAGATGCAACTTGCAGATCAGATCCCTCCTGCAGCTGGGTCGCAGAGCCTCAAAGAGAAGCACTAGATGGTCTCATTCCCTGCCATGGACAGTCTCAAGCCCGCTCATTAAACTGATCATTATTTATTATACACACACACAGATGGACTATTTTCTCTATTTTAAATATATGTGAATAATACCAGACATGAGTGTTCCTGTGCTGAATAACTGAACTCAGTTACACTTGGTATTCAGTTACAACAGGAAAAAATGGGTTTTGGTACTTAGTGCTGAATAGCAGAGGCTAACTCATCAAATTTTTCCATTGCAAAAATGCTATGTCTGAATTTCTTAAGTAGTGTGTGTCTATAATAGGCCCAGAGACATGACAGCACATGTGGAGCACATGAAGGGTAAGACAGGACATGAATTTTTGTGCAGGTTTTAACAAAGCCAGAATCTTCTGTGCCCTCTCTGCTCTGCCACACAGAACAAAAACCCCAGGGGGGTGTTTCCAAAGTCATCTGAGAGCTGACAGCACAAAATGAAAGCCCCAACGGTTTCTCCAGTCATTGAAGGGGCATCCACAGCCTACGAATGTGAAAATGCAGCGGAGCTGCACTTTGAAAGTGAGAGGACAGGGGCCTGGCACAGCCACTGGGGAATCACTGAACAGTAAAGACTGACACAATGTGGAACTCATGAACTTGTGTTTAAAAAAGTCATTAAGTCATTTGTTTAACTGGTCTGTGACTTACTGCATGCTGGTGGCTGTTGGGCCCCAGATCCTGGAAGTTCCTCCATCACCCTCCCCATGTCTGTGACTAAGTCAGCTTCCCTTTGGGGAAGTGTCCCAAAGGGACACTTGCTGTGGCATAATGCTTGCTGGAAAATCCCAAAGCCATGCTTCGTTTCAGACCTGGGCATGTCGGATACCTGGCTCTGACAAGTAACATGAGTTCTCCTCTGCTGTCTTTAGGAGGGACTGCCCATTTCTGTGTCTGGAGGCAAGGGTCCCCACAGCCTGTGAGCAGGAGTCTGCTCCCATTTTTGGCTCCATCACGCTGATACTCGGACTTTGGAAGTGAATGATGTTGTTGACCCATTATGCAGCTCATGGGGCAGAAAGCACTGCAGGAGGGAGCTGGAGGGCAGCATGGGCAATTCAGTTCCTGCTCCAGCCCATGTCTGTCTGAATCCCCAGCAGGCAGAGCTGCTACATGGCCACTGTTACGGACAGTTGCACCTGATGTGTAGAGTTACTTGGCACGTTGTGGATGTAGTTTCCCATTGATTTTTGGTGGAATTGATTTATAGAGCTATTTAATGGAATTGATTCTTTTTACAACTTTTTTCCCTCTTAAAGACCAATTGTTTTTCTTGAGTGATGGTGACAAGTTTGTGTTTATGTATTAATATGTTCATGCACCAGCAATCCCAACAGTGTTCTTTCTACTTGCACTGCAAAAGAAAGCCTCAATCTCACATGCCATCTTAAATTTCAATATTATATTTGATGTATGACCTGGAATAAATTAAATGTGCTAGAACTTGCAAGATGAAATCCTAGTGGCGGGTATAACCACAAGGCAGTGTTCTATTAAGCCAAGGACTGTGGAGAATGTCTGTTGTGGTTGTGTCTGGGTTAAGAGTGGCTCCCTTTGGTTTAGTGTAGGTGGATATTTTTATTCTGCCTGGCTTGTGAACAAGGGGATGAAAATTCACAATTTACCTACAAGAAGTGTAAGACTCTGACGAGTTTTCCTTTACAAGCCCATAGGTAGGAACCACATTTTTATCTTAAACCAAATATTTTTATTGTACTTAATGTCTTTCATTGATTGTCACTCCAGAGTGGCTTGCATTGGGAAAATGTGATATTCTGTACCCAGAGGAATACTAGGAGAAAGTGTGAATATCATCATTCTCTGTTATTGTTTTGTACTTTGCAGGTCAGTTCTGTCAGTAAGTTTAACTTGCAAATTTGTGTTGTGGTTTTAGGCTTCTTTCTTATTTCCTTCCTTTCTGTCTTTCTTCTTTCAAGAAGCACTAAAATAAATTTGGGCAGGATCTTAGCTCTGGGTGGGGCTCCGGAGCAGATATTATACCAGCCAAATTTCCAGATCGGAGAGGCTTAAATTTGTGTTCTGGATCCTAGGATCCAGCTGACAATTGCCTGTCAGGATACAATGAAATAAATATCTCTGAAATAGCCATCATCCAAGTCACACAAGGTATTAGTAATCCGAAAGTATCTCCTTGAATGGCAATGTGAAACAAACATCATCACAGTTGTTCTGGGTGATCCCTGTGTGAAATCTAGCTAAGCGATTTGGCAGCTGTATGTAGTACTAACTGGAGCTTCCAAGCGGTGGTCTGATGTAGCCCTAAGCATAGTACATTTGGGTAATCTAGTTATCACCAGAGAAGTGACAGAGATAGAGTCAGCACTATTCAACATCCTATTTGAATAGAAGAGCTCTCAACTTCATGACTGCTTATCAAAACTTCCACCCTTGGCCAGCTATAATCTGTAGCCATCTAAAAACTGTTGAGAACCCGGCAGGCCCCCCTACTGTGCATTTAACTTATACTGTGAATTTAACAGGATAGCCAAGAATAATATCATTAGTATGCTGTATGTGCAACTGCTGAAGAAGTGGGTTGTACATGTGAACAAAGCTTAGCAGGAAAACTGTAGATGGTACATGCATGATGCAGAGCAGATATAATAGCAGAGTATCTGATTGTCTTTTATCTACAACTCTAAATGCCACATACCATTAATTTCAGAAAAGGACTCCAAATGTAAGCAAATTGCTCTGACCCAGATTTTAAAACTGGTAAAGGACCTTGAATTCACATGCGACACAATATGGGCCCTCTTGCAAAACCTGGTATTTAAGTGTGGCTTGCTTAGAGAAGCTTCCAACAACAATCAGCCTTCACCATGTGTCCCAGAAGACAGCAGAGACTTCATTCAACATCTTAGTGATCCTAAGTGGCAGTCTTTGAGAGGGGAAAGTGTATCATTACTTTGTAAATTAAACCTGCAGCAGCTGAATTATACTGTAGTTTTACAGAGGTGTTTTATATACCACAGCCACATTGTAAACTAGATTTTGTTTGCTTGGAGTTATACTAGTAATTTGTAGTCTGTCTCTGACAGACATGTATGTGTCTCCCTCTAACCATCACATGCCCTAAGCAATTATGCAGAGTTAACAAAACCTAGCTAGAGAAGGCAACTGCTCTTATCTATCTCCTCATGCCAAGTCTTTGCCTTCCCCTCTCTGCTGGGAAATAATAGAAATTCCAGGCATTCTTCGGAAGGGAGAGGGTTAAGTTTAAAGAGAAGGGTATCTTGTCTTTCACCACTACTGGGGTGGAAAGATTTTAACTGTGCTTGCACCCTAGAGGTGCTTGGCTATGGGTGTGATGATATGGCCTTGGCACGTCCTTGTGGGACAGATTGGATCTGTACTGCCAAGGTTCTTTCTTGTCATATGGACAGATTCTGGCACCATAATTCTCAGGACATCAGAAAAAAGCAGTTACATGAGAATATGAGATTTCCTAGTTGGTGTTACGTAAATTGGTCTATAACAAAGTTTTTATATAAAAGTGCTGTTTGGCTGAAGGATTGCAGAGCCTTAAGGTTGTCACTGGGTGCTGTACAAGCCCAGTCTCTTCCCTGAAGAAAGTCATAGTCTAAATGGACAAGGCAGAAGGCGAGAAAGGAAGCAGAGACATGAAGAGAAGTATTATTCAGCCAAGATGGTGTGACAGATGGAGGGAACTAGGAGGAGAACCTAAATTCCTTCAAGTTTACTTTGCTACCAAAACTGACTACTGTTATTATAGCACTCTTCTTTGCATCCTTACTCTTCCAACTAAATTAACTTTCCTTGCCTCAAGGACTGACACAGTCCCATAAAGTCTTCTGGTATATTTTAGCTCTTCCAGAAAACTGGAACAACAAGCACGCAAACAAGTTACTGCACACTGACTGATCATATACTCTCTGTATGTGAGGCTTTAGCTCATGGCAGTGAATGGTAACCAGATAAAACAGCATTATGCCCAGGAGAAACCCAGTCACACAAGTAGAAGTTGCTTCTGGATTTACACAGCTACGTGTCAGTCTAGAGATGCCTACCTTTGGTTTTGGTCTCTGGGTTCCTGGTGCTGTGCACAGATGGGTGTAAGGCTAAACAGTGCTAATACCACATCAGTCTGCCCTAGCTCCATGTTGGATGCATCTTACCTGGACTGTCTCTGAGCTGTAGCCAGCTCTCCCATGAAGTCAGAATTGTGTAAGTTATTCTTGACAGCATAACTTAAAAAGAGCAACATCTAAGTCTGACCTCTGGCCAGCTACTCTTAGAACACAGAATGGGCCTTGTTTTTATGAGTCTCCTTGGGACAAAGTGGCAGTAAGAGGAAACAAGTGCAACTTCTTACAGCCCTGTACTCTGCCCTGGCTCCATAGGATGGTTTTATCAGAATGCTCTTGTGGTTGCCCACTCTAATCTTGCTTGTGTTTAAACTCCTTGCCAGACTCTGCCTTACTAAGAGTTTGAGGGATTGCCTTTCTGTAGTGCTTGCACTCAGAAAGCTACAAGATGGAACCAAATATTCCTACTCCAGAAGATGGTAAACAGGACCAGTTACTTCAACAGTTACTTACTCTGTGTGTTGCCTTGGTAGATTTAAAGACTTACATGTATGAAATGATGCAATAGCAAATTCCTTACAAAAAATAAAATGCCTGTAATCAGATAATAGTTGCTTTGGTGCTAGTGGTAACATGGCATTGAATATCTCTTGGTTTGGCTTCCACAGTTCAGGGGTGAGGGGAACTGGAATGGTGTTTACTGAGCCTATAAACTTCTCACTAAACATAATTCATGGGCTCTAGCTGGCTAATAACCAGGACCTCAATGCTCTAACAGTTGGCCCCATACATTTTAAAACAAAGCTTTATTTGAAGTGAAAACTTTAAGAAAAATAAACTTCAGGATTTAGTGGCCCCTAATATTGTCTGCCTCCACAGGCCACGAGAGATCTCATAACTAGAGAGTGCACTTTTAAATATGTCTATTGCAGGCTCCTTGACCAATGCCAGAAGACTGCTTGCTCCAGAGGTTGTCTCAGCATAATTTTTTGTTTGCTGTTTTTAAGCTTACAGGAATCATACACTTCTTTTAAAAGAAGAACACTGTGCAGGGATTTTTTTCCTATCTGAGTGCCTCAGGCAGTCAGCACTGCTTCAGTTATTAGAATAAGGTGAAGAGCTGGAACAGCTGAAAAGGCTTACTCTCTTTAAATGGCATTTTAAAAAATTATTTCCATAACCTTTCTTACAGCCCTGGTTTTTCTCTGGAGAGGAGAGATCTTAATCTGAACAGGCTTATTTAAACACTTGCTAGATTATGTACAAGGATTTCCCTTCCCCTCCTCATGAATGAAGACCTGTGCGTCTGCAGGTTCACTCAAGGAGTGCTCCTCCTTGGAGCACTACAGAACTTCAGATCTGGATTGGTTTCAGATCCCCATCATTTCCCTGTTTAGAAGAGTACTCTTGTGTTCTGTGTTTGTTTAGTTTCTCATGAATGACATTTAAATTCTTAAAGAATCCCTAGCAGTTCTCAGAGGGGTGTGGGTGAGTGGAGGTTCTGCTCTCTGGTGTGCGTGTAATTTGTACTGGGAGCAAAGCAGTTCATTTTGAAGGACTGCAAATCAGGTAATTTAGATTTCTGCTAATGGTTTTACCTTCTCTGGGAGACCTTGCTGCTCTGTGCTTCAGCTTCTTTCTTGGACGGATGAAGAAACAACGCCTGCCTGCCTCCTGTCAGATGCTTTGAAGTCTGTAGATGAAAGATACCATATGAATGCAAAGTACTTGCCAGTTAATGTCAGCAAGTCATTTTGCTTGTACCTTGGTGGAAAAAGCTTTATTGTCAGCTTACAATGAATGGATCTGCATATGCACCAGTAGTTCTTTCCTTTTTACTTAAGTCTTTTGGAGAATTATATTGACTACTTCTCAGCGATAGAGGCAGGTTAAATAACAAGTGATAAAAGATTATCAGAGGCAATTTCTTGTCATGCAACACCCACCTTATAGATAATACTTTATATATACTATTTTGAAATGAAAATAACGACTATGCACCCAGTCACAAGAACTGCCTGCTAAATACTATCTTATTCTCTTTCAGGGATTATTTTCTGATGCAGAGCTAAGCCTAGTTCCATCAATGCATAGCGAAATTCTATTATTATGCACTGACTTGATAAGATAACATAATTAGTGTATTGGTCCATTGATGCAGACCTCTACTGTCCAAAAGTAACATTAGTTTATTAAATCAATTCTCATATTTGTTACAGTAATAAGTTAAACAGCATTATTTAGATACTGCTTGTCTAAACTGAGATAAGTCATTCAACTGTATCTATGTTTGCTTATCCACATTCTCCTGCTTTTAAAAACTGGCACAAATTCACTAGGTAGGTGTAGGCTTTGGGCTTCCTGGCTTTTATTGTTTGGTGTGGCTACATCTTCCCTGTCAGTTATTTGTGTCGTGTCCGTGTGGCTCTGCCTCCCCTGCAGCAGATGGGCAGTAAGGAAATGAGGGCTCCAGTGGATAAATGCAGCAGCAGCAGCAGCAGCTGCATTCAAGAAGGGTATCTGTGAAGCAGGTCACAAATGAGATAGTGTCTGGGCAGCTAATCTGGGCAGATATCTACAAGCAAGTTCTGCTGACACAGATTGGGAGACCTGGAATTGAAGGCTAAACTGGCCCAGAGCCAACGTCAACAGAGAGAAGAATTTTTAGGTAGAAAGGCAGGTCTAAGTTTACCCAGATTACAGTTGTCTTGGGGAGCTTGGGAGCCTTCTGGCTCCAGAGAAGGAAGAAAGAGGCCTTGCCAAATGCACATTTCAAGTATAAATGCTACCCCAAGCCCCTGGTTCCCAGACTGATACAGGTGTTTACTATTCTGCTGCAAGTGGGTTGACTTACTCAAAGGTTGTAGGGAATTGGTTTTGTAGGTAAACTTGGTTGTGTTTTGTCTTTTTTAGCTGTAGAGGCACAGATCCTATAGGACAATGGATAATTTAGCCTGATGCTGAGGGGCCTCTGTGTCTCGTGAGATCTGTTTTGATTGACTGATCAATTTATTAATGCTGCATTCTGTATGAACCTGGGCTGCAGACCACAATTCTGCTCTGTGCCCTGGTTTTGTAACATACTTGCATGGGAACATCCTGCTGCTTGCGTGCGTGAGGACTTCCAGGGTGAGAGCTGAGCCCTGCTATGCTTTGTTCCCAAATTCTGCAGAGTAACCCAGAACTCTTTGAGAATGCAAAGGGCCAAGCTGTGCTGCTGTGTGCTCCTGGTGTGCTGCTGGCATGATTGTGCAGGGCCATATGGAGAGGGAAGGCTATTTAATGGGGCCGTGTGTTATTGGAACTTGCCATCTAACATTCCTTGCTTTCCCCAGTGTGCTCTCCCCCTTCCAGGGTGGAATGCAGTAATTGCCATACCAGAAAGAAGCCATGATCTGTCTGTCTAGTCTGGCATCCTTTCTCCAAGAGAGGCAAACACCAGATGCTTGAGGGAAAGGTACAAGAACTAAAACAAACAGCTACGGAGTAACTTGCCCATGGAGGAAGTTAGTGGTTGGTTTATGCCCTAAGGCAAGAGTTTCTGGCCTTCACATAAGTGTTCTGTGTAGCTGGGTATTCTCTATCATATACAACATATTTGAATTTAAACTATTCTTGCTGACTCTTTGCCTCCTGAACTGGGGACCAAGGAACTCCACCACTGTGCACTGTATTAGAGTGGTCCCCAGTCTTGATCTTTTGCAGGACAGGGATAACAAGATGTGATACTGCACCATCGTGTGTTGCTGATATGTTTGCCTGTAGACAATCAGTCACTCTGGGCAGCTGTCATTCACATTCCCTGCTTATTTTATTTGCTAGTTTTGCCTGTTGTAAGAGCAGCCCCTGTGTCTTGTGCTAAAGGTATAAACTGTGTTTGCCTGTGTGCTTTTTCTGTAGGGCTGCATTTTGCATACCTCTGTCCTCTACTCTTAGTCCCTTCTATCTCTACCTGTACAGAAGTCTGTGCTGTACATGGCTTCATGCTGTATCTCATGTCTTCCCTGTGGTTTAGGCCTGATGAATATATGAGATGTTCCTGGTCTTTTAGTAGCTCTGCCTGGAGAAGATCCTGACAGACTGTGTTCCTGCTGGTATTACCAAATGACTGGATTTACTCTGTTCAGTAAAGTGTGATGTGAGCTCTTCCCTGTTCCTTCTGCACACAAGAGCAGGAGGGCTGGCTCCACTGGTCCTCAATCAGGGTCATCAGTAAGGGACCAGTGAACATCTATTGCGAGGCAAGATAACAACTACTATCTAGTTCCCTCCCTCCTGGTGTTCTCCACTTGGCTAAATCTTTCATCGCAAGTTGCACATATGAACAGCATGTCCTGCTGCATAGGAACACTGCTGGTAACTGGTGTGGAATAGCCTCCAGCAACTGAAAGCAAGAGGGAGAGAGGCAGACTATAAATGAGAAAGACCTAAAGCGATTGTCTCATTCTCTGGTGCTGATGTAGAAGTCAGTATTATGCAGGACCTGTGTTCACCTCAGGGATGAGGAAGGGGAGAGAGCTTTTTTTGAATTACGTATTGCTAATTCTTTCCCAACCAGCCAGCCTGGGATTTCCTTACATTCTGAGGCAATGCTTTCATCCGTCTCCTGTCTGACAATCTTGACTTGCTTGTGAAGTTGGTTTCCCTTCTTGTGGAAGACTGCATTGGGGACAGAGTGTTGTTTACTTAATAAGAAAAATTCTGTAGTCTTTTTCCCTTCCTCTCCTACTCACAAAGGGGTGGCATGGAGAGCAGCATGTATCTGGAGGGGTGTGTGTGTGGAGATCTTCTGGGTTCTGTTTAGGAACCACAGCTACCAGACCCCTCTCACTTTAAGCAGTTGTCAGTCTCTCTTGTGCTAGCTGGGCTTTGGTGGTCTGTGGTTTTGATTTGGCACAGATTCTCCCAGCAATCATAGATAAACTGAAGCAGAGAGGAGAGGTTAAGTCTCTTCCTAAACAGCAGTTAGGAATGTCCCATTAGTTGCCATTTCTCCTCTGTGAAATATTTTTTGCTGAGCCCTTCTGATGAAAAAATGATGTGTCTGTGCAGCTAGATGAGTTATGGTGTTGTATAGCCCTTGAGGAGAAGCTGTAAGAGGTCTGTACTGCATAGGTAAGCTGTAAACATAACTAGTCACTTAAAACGGCTCTACAATCTCACTTCTAAACCTTGAAATCTATTCTCTCTGTTAGGTGGTCAGATCAGTAGCTCATGGAAATGGTGGAGACCAAATCTAGATCCAGGTCCATAAGCAGACTATGACACAGATGTGGCTGGGATCTAGTGTCTGTCTTTTCTGTGTGTGAAATAATGCCATGACTGTTTCTTTGGAGCTGTTGTCTTTTCCCATTTTCTATATCAGTGTCCTTTTCCCTTCTGATTCTTAAACAATACATATGTTCTGGCAGATTGAAACAAAAGGCAAATGCAGAGCCAGAGGTAGATTTTTTAATGCAGCTTGAGATTTGTAGGCATGGATAATTCTTAAAAAAATAAGATTTTATAATTTTATTTATCTTATTTTTAAGGGGAGGTGGGGTGTGGGGTGGAAAATGGATGTTCTTTAGCATAGAAGTGAGGAGACTTCCTATATCACATTCGACTCCAGCCCGGCATGTAACTTCATCCTTTGTTCAACCCACTAATCCCTGTATGGGCATTCTTAGAATGAAAATGCTCTTAATTCGGTAAAAGATAAACCAAATTAAAGTTCCTTTGAATACTGAATGAATGTGTCTGTACAGAGATATAATGTGGTTTAGCTAAATTACTTTAAATTCACAACTTTAGTTAATCTGAATTAAGTTTCCCAAGTCCTGCGTGTAAAGACCTCTTTATTTAGAAAGAGCTGCTGTTGTGGAAGGAGCAGTGGACTCAGCCCTGTCCTGAGGCATTCTGGCATGCAGCTAGCTTTTACAGAGAGAGTTTCTGGCCATTAGCAAATTGTCTACCACATCCTTTTCTTCTCCTCTCAGAACGCCTCTGTGCCACCTCCTAGTATTGAGGTTTCTGAGCCATTAGTCTGAGTAACTTGCTCGGGTTTTATTTGCTCTGCAGCTTAGGAAACAGTATTTCAGCAGCTTGCATCATTTCAGAACAGGGAATGTTAAACCCATCTGAAAACCAGCCATGAACATACCTTTCATTTGAAAGGCCCATCCAGTGATGTTTACTGCCCAGGCCAGATACAGAGCAGGAAGCAGAATGTGGGATCTGCAAAGGTTTGTGCAGTAAAACTTCACTTGTATGCATATAGATGGGAAAGTCAAACCATCTTTTAGGGCTGGAACTTGAGCTCAGAGATTCACTCCTGGAAATATGTGCTTTTCTGCTTGGAAATGATCTTGTGGTCATGTTACACTTCTATTATGAAAGTAGAAACTGGCCAAGTATACCCATTTAGGACAGACATGGCTTAATGAAACTTGCTGCCTGCCAGATGCAAGGATTGCTGGACCATGTGAATTTTGACTCTAGTTTCACCCAGTTCAGTTCATTGTTTCCCAGCTCTTGCCCTAGTGGGAAATTGTTGGTAGGACCATTGCATTGTCTCATGGGCTGCTGGTTTTGCTACAAGATCAGCTGGGGGGATCAGCTGGCTTCCTCCAAAATTTTGCAATTAGAATTTCCAGTAGGTTGATCATGGAAATTATGAATATTAGGTAGGAGATAACAGAGAAAAAATTAGCTTATTTCACTCCAACTCTGAGATTGGAGTACACAGGGAGGTGTTTTTCTATGTGTCAGCTGATGAATTAGGGTTGCTTCCACCTGGCAGTCATGCCTGACATGCTGAAGTCTCCGGAAGCCCTTAAAGCATCATGCACTGTGCGTATTATAAATAAACTTTGAAAAACATAATTTAAAATCACCTCTGGCAAAGCACATGTTTAACTGAAACTCGCCTGGTGAAGGTTGACTCAGGGGTGTAGGAAGGAGATGAGGAAAGAGCAAGTGGGAGGAAATAAATGGAACCTGCTGTCAAGAAAAAGCCACTTGTTTGTAATTTCAGGCTGTCCAAGCCCTTGGCATGTCAGCTTTGGGAGATCCCTAGTGCCTTTCTGGATATTTGCCCTTGGCATGCATGTTTGTGTGTGAACTGACAATTCAAGTATTAACAAAGCTGCATGAACAGGTTTAGTTAAGCTACTAGAAAAGGATCGGATGTCTTGGAATGAAGGTTGATCCTCCAGTTCTACGTATCCATAAAGCTCCTCCTGACAGTCTCCAATTAATCAGACAGAATAATTTCAACAAGTCCTCTTAATGAATTTTCGTATGTTCAGCCCATGACTTAGATTGCTGCATGCCTTTATTTCAAACAGACAATACTGCTGATCAGCACAGAACCAGAGGCTCTTTGGGGAGATGGAACTCTCTTAGGGGAAATTCCCCTGACAGTGTCTGTGTAGGTATATAATCTGCACTGCTGCTGTCTCAAAGCAGGGCTGGTGTACTTGCTTGTTTTTCAAAGGTATATGAAAACATGATGCATCTTTGTGCAGCAAAAGGAAGTCTTCTACACCAAGGCCTCTTTAAATTGGCCACTAAGGAGTTAAATGCATTGCCCAGTTATGATGAAGCCTATTCCAAGGAAGGCATGGACTGGAGTAAGGTTTTGCTGCATACACATGCTGATGTACTTGCAGCAAAGATTGCAGGCTTATCAGTAAAGATAAACATGCAAAGGTTTCCAAAACTCTGTGTCCCTGCCACTTGTTTGGGATCCTTTTCCAGAGACCAAGAGAAAATACAAGATCTTCTCCAAGATAGATGCTACTTCCAGGACAGCTGCCAGCAGACTTTGTAAACACAGAGACCATGTATTGCTGTGTGGTTTGGTACAGGTACAGGATATATCAGTTTACCTAATTCAAAATAGTACTTGAGACCTTGCAGGATCATGGGAGGCTGGCTCTCTCCACTCAATCATCAGTCTTCTGCAGTGTGTCCAAATGCTGGACAATGCTGGGTTTTGTTGCCCTCACTTAGTTACTTGCCACAGCTAATTTCTGCCTGTGGCTTTCTGCTGCCAGGCAATCTCCAGGCTTTACTACCCATTTGTCTGCCATTTCCCACAAATATTTTGAGTATTATTTTAAGGCTGGTGATGAGGAGAATGGAGTAATTTTTCTTTAAATGAATGGAAAAAAAATGTACCAGATCAGCTACAGAATTTCTGGGCACAGAAAAGACCTTTTGAGTTGCCTGCAAAAACAGTCACAATGGTAACATTAGGTATAATTATGGTGTAGCCTTGTAAATAATACATTTTTTCTTTATTTCCCTCTCTTCCTGTTTCTGTCATCAAAAACAGCAAAGCAGGAGATGCAAAAATCAAGCACCTGGCTTCTTGAGGTCAAATTCCAAAAGCCTGCAATGAAAAATGCAGAAATCATTCCAGATGGGTGAGGACTGGCACTTTCTTTCTGTCCAGGAAAGTCTGTGCCATTCTGAAATCTCAGCCTGGGTCCCTTCGTTTTGCCACCGAGCCTGATTGACACCTACATGTGTGTGGCCCCTTTTACACAGGGGGCCACAGGGGTGGACTTAAGTTTGAAAATCCGGACATTTTTGGACTGTGACACCAGTTGGTATGGTGTTTCAATCTGTATTCTAGTTTTCTTTTAATTATATATATTGTTTTAAATGGGAGTGAGACAAGAATCAGGAGAAGAGTTTATAAAAACAATTGCAAAGTTTCTGTCAGTGGAGTGAGTTTTTGAATGTGAAAAGGGAGACTTGTACCATTTCTGAAATTCTCTTAAACTTGCAGAGTGATAGATACAGCTAGTTCTGAGAATGTGAAAATGTGGACTCCATGTGCTAAAGCTATTTGAAAAGAGGTGTGAGTGAAGGGGCTGAGGTTGGTGTGAACGTCAGACTTCCTGCCTTCTGCACTTTCTGTGTCGCAGCTGTAGCACGTTCATAGTGTGGCACTTCTTTTAAAAGGGACTCTGAACTAACCCAGCCTTTCAGGAAAAGACTAGCTGCAGCCAGAAATTCAGGCCCACTGCAGGATGACAAGAGGAAGAGCTTTGTTACTAGCTTGTGTTTGATCTCAGCTGCTTTTTTTTTCTGCTCTCAGTAGCATGCTAATGATACCTGTGGGAGGTGAAAAATGGGTGAATTCCTGCTAGGGTGCGGACAAGTTCGCAGTTTAGTTCTTGTCCTCTTCTTCCCCTCTGGTAA
Source organism: Melopsittacus undulatus (assembly GCF_012275295.1). NCBI lineage: Eukaryota > Metazoa > Chordata > Aves > Psittaciformes > Psittaculidae > Melopsittacus > Melopsittacus undulatus. The sequence goes on along the minus strand of NC_047538.1, from coordinate 13,980,588 downwards.
AAATTTTGGGGGCTGTCCCAGATACATAAAAAGGACCTTTTTCATAGAATAATTTCTGTCTTACATCTGCTGAGGACTCTGAATCAGAAAGGCAGTAAGCGGTTGACTCAGTTTGTTTTGTCTCCTCTCCCCCTTTGTTTAAAATTATGAGTATTTATGGGAAATGACTGGCTTGAAAGCCCTAGGACAAGTCTGAGCTGCCCATAAGCTGTTCCTTTGCTACAGGTCACTTTTGCCGTGTTTATTTTGAAGTTTAAAGCTGAAATGCCAAGTGCATCCTGAATTCCCATTCTGTTTCAAATGCCACAGTTGCCAGTTTCACATTGCTTACATGTGATTCTCTACATATCACCTCACTCTCGCTATCAGAGAATCCAGCTGGGTGGGTAAGCTGCTCTCTGGGTCAGAAGCACAGGGTGATGTTGAAACAGAAGGGTGCCAAACGTCGAGGCAAATATGCCCCAGTTTCTGCTGCTGCCCAGGGAGAGGGTCTGCAGGTCTGTGATAAGGAATGGAAAGAGACCAAAAGGGATGGGTGGGCCCCCAAACGTGGCGATCTGGATGCCAAAATATCTTGCTCCAGCCTTGCAAGGAGCAGCAAGCATGTGCTTCAGAGGGAGGGCTAGCTGTGGTTTGTGGTTTAGGGAGTTGACACAAACAGACTCAGGACCCTTTTCTATGGTCCTGCAAAGCAGTGTCCTGTCTGGGCAACCAGGGCCTGTCCTCTTTTGTGTAAACCTTTCTTTCTCAGCAGGTTTGAGGCAGTGCTCAGCACAAGAAGTCAAGGCTGTCCCTCAGAAAGGCTTCTAGATTAAGAAGTAGGGTTTAGCATCCTACATAGCTTATGCTAAGCGTTAGATGAGGATGGACATATCTGTAATTAAACACTTGGGTTTGGTTTCTGTTTTTAAACTACTGCTTTATGTAAGTACTCTGGCAAGCAACCTGTGACAATGATTCTGTGCCCAAGAACTTCATGGGCTTGGCTGTTTTTTCCTTCTTTTAGTAAATAAACTGTGTAACATTTTTTGTGGACAAAAAATACAGACCAGCACGTTGAACTTCAGTGCTGATCAAACTTCATTCAGTTGCACCAAGATATAACTGATAGCAGGTCTTACCTGGATTTACTTTCTCCCAGCACATGTAGCTGGTCACAATGAGGAGAAGTACTTCAATATATATAACACAAATGCCTGGGTGGAACAAGAGGAAATAAAGTGTGTCAAGAGGGGAAAAAGCACTGCAAATCTTTCAAATTCAGTAAGAAAACATTTCCATAGGTCAGATATTTCATTCTGCATGACAAGCTGATGCTGAACCTGATAAAAGTCACCCAGATGGAGAGAGACTGCTAGCTAATACGAAACCACCAGCATGCCTATTGACCTGTGCTGTGCTCCTGGTACCTGGCAAAGCACTGGTTACACTAATCTCCCGATCTGCTTCCCTTCCAATTGAGAGTTCTTCTACAGCGATGGCCAGAGGGAATCTTAGTGATACTACAAAGAAGCCTGTTTGCTTAAGACGGCATATGTACATCTTTTAACAATCTGGTTGTGTACCTCCTTTGTGGGAGGATCTCTGACCTTATACAGAGAGGGACAAGTGCTAATTAACTTAATTCTGGGAACAGGAGGTGGTATGACCTTTTCCAAAGTGATTCGTTTGGGCTACAGTTTACAGAGAGGTATTTGCTAGGACTGGTGCCTGGGTTTGCTATAAAAACATTATTCATAGAAAGGGGTAAAATTCCCTGATGTGGCTGGGGGAAGAAAGTCACCTCCCATCCCTCTGGTTTGGGTTCATGGTTCCTTGCCTAAAAATTGTTGGCACTGTGGCCACATTTATTTTATTATCAAAACACAGTTATGTTTTCTGTCTCATCTTTTAGCATTGAACACAGCAAGCAGATCCAAGTTAATTAGACCATTGTTTTGGCCACAACTCATGTTGTGAACATTCCATCTTTCACTGGCACCCCAGGAGGAGATTAATTTCTGGGGCCTTTCTTTTCCTAGCTGTCAAGATGCTGTCTGTCCTGAGCATCTCCAGATTTTTGCCAAAGAAGTGTTAAGGATTCTTAATGCCATCTCTTTGCTGTACTCCCTCTGTGCAGCTCAGGCACACAATTACAACCACCCTGAGTGTGCCTGTGCCATTTGAGTTTTGTTCTTGCTGCCAGCACTAAGCAATCAGCCCCAGTTGCCCCAGTGTAGACAAAACCAGAGGCAGCTCCAGCACTGCCTTAGCAGCAACTGCAGAGAGCCAAGCTTATGGAGACATGCCTGAGGTGAGCAGGATGGAGGGCCATCAGTGTGACTGTTGAGGAAATGAAGTGCAGCCCATATGAAGGAAGCAAGTCACTGAAAATGGCCTGGCTGGCCACGTGTCAGGCTCACAAAGCATCTAGAAAGCCCTGTCCCCTGAGAAGTGGTCAGCTGGCCACGGGGTCTTACAGCTTGAGAGAGGTAAGAAGGCAGCTGATGAGACTGAATTTTCCTCAGGCAAAGCAAGACCTTTGGTCCCTGCTCCCTTTTGTCTTCTGATGTTTTGGGTTTTTCAAGAAACAACAAAGCAGCTCTTCCTCATTCCCGCTACCACCCCCAACAACAAAAAAACACAGTTTTACTGGACCCTTAGAGAAACAAATGTAAGCACCTCCTTGGAAAACACTCCAGAGGCCTGAGGCCATCCCGCATTCCAGAGGAGGCTGCAAGCCTGCTCCCCAGCGTGCCTGCCCAGCAGGGCAGCCGGCTCCATGCTGCAATGCTGCCCGGCACCCACCCAGAGCCCAGGCGGGGGCTCAGAGCTCTCCCGAGCCTCAGCTGTGTTTTGTGCTGCTCGTGCTCGGGAGGTGACTGCTCAGGAGAGCAGAAGCAGCATCTTTGCCATGTGGCACTTTCTGCCATATTCATTCCAAGGACAGCTCCATGTCTGAAGTGTTGCCAGACTGATCTATGAACACTGTGAAGCAAACAGCTGCCACGTCCTCATCCTGCTTCTTGTCACGGCATCGCCAGCAGAGCAGGAAGTTTTTCGGCAATGTAACTAGGTAAGGGGGATTTGTTTAGATGAAAATGAAGGTAAAATCCCTATTTCCCAGTTGGTTTGACCCCTGTTTACAAAGCTCTAGTAATGCATGTATGTAGAAGAAATATCTACATGAGTGAAAATGTGCTCTGCTAATATTAAAAGGTACACTGTGGAATTTTGCCTAAGGATAAAATGTAATTTTAATTGAAAGCTGCTGTAACTTGATAGGGAATATCCACAACGGTCTTGAGGATCTACTTTAAACTATAGTTAAACACAGAGCCAACTCCCACCACTCCGTCTCTTAGAGCTACATGTCCTCTTTGATCCATCCATGGTGCTTACAATTCCTAAGAGACAGTAGTCAGCTCATTAATATTTATATGATACCTTCCATCTGAAGATGTGTGCTTGGCAATTATTAATTAAAGCAATTCACAAACCCCTAAAATTTAGCTCCATTTCATAGCTTACAAAACAGACCCAGAAAGTTTGTATGTCCTTGCATGAGACAGAATGAAATCAGGAATGTGGAAGCTTGCCTGCATGGACTCTTACTATGCTGTATTTCTTTTATCTTTCCTTCACCAGTAATTGTTGAAAAGGGAGCACAGGTTTCCTTTGGCAGTGAGATGCACTGTGAGCCTAGGCAGTCTTGAGAAGGTGAGTGAAGGGCACCTTCTCTTTCACTGTGGTTCTTCACACAGCACTTACTTGCTTTTTAGAAAACCTCTTTAAAAATACAGCCTGGAAACAGCTCATCAGCCCTGCAGAAAAGACCCTGAACAAGCCTTTACTTGAATGTGTTAAGCCCTCCCCTAGCAGGCTGTATTTTAGTTCCTGTGTAAGAGCAGGCAAAAGGGATGGTGGGTTATAATCCATGCCAGACGTGAGCTCTCTTCTCTCAGTCCTTCCTGGTGCATATGGAATGAAGGAGCTTGGCTCAGTGTGAGACTGATAACGGGAGGGAGGGCTTGCCGTTCGATTAGCACCGTTCGCTGTAAACACCTAAGTTGCACAAGTGGCTCAAACTTTGATCTTTTTGTTGTGGAAAAGAAATCTGAGACTGTGAAACCTGCCCTCAGTCACAAACAAGGAGGTGAACATTACTCAAACCCAGCTGTGGAAATGTAAATAGAGTTAAATGTGATCAAAATGGGGAAAAAAAAGCATTTCTTTCCTTCCCATCCCCTGCTCCCTGGCATACATAGAGTCTTCTTTTACTAGGGGCTCCTATTCTGACTTGCCTAGCTCTGTTTGTGTGCACAGGCCCCAGTCCCACACCTGAAACGCCCAAATCCAAATGCTCCCCAGTGCTGTCTGGGATAAGGTTTAAGCCACAGGTGCAATTAAGCTTTTAAGTGGTAAGCCTATTTGGTTAGGGGCACACCTAGAGCCTGCAACAAGTTGAGAGAAAAACGATCAGTCTTTCAAACTGACAGGCAGTTCCTGAAATATTGCTGGAAGGGTTAAGAAGAAGCTACAGCATTCGTAATTCTCTTGGTATTTATTGTAAGAAGCCTCTGAGTAAGTTCTCTGTGGATGTATCTGGCTGCCCTGGTGAGGTGGGACTCAGATTTTAATTACAAATCTGGTAATAGATTATTGAAATGATGGTGTTGTTAAGGCCCTTGGCACACTTTTCTTAGTCCTTTCTTCTTTTCCCTTTACCCCCTCCTTTCCAAGTTTGCCTGAGCAAATACTGGAGCAAAAGGAGAAGTTTCACAAGAGTGTAGGCTGTTAGCCTGTGGTCTCTTTGCCTATTGGCATTTGGAGCTTTGATTAGATTTTTAGAGGAAAAATGTCATAGCAGGTTGTTCAGTAAGCGGCTGGTGAATATTTTAAGATGCAAATGTTCAGAAGCATTCAATGAGCGTATGAAAAATGCTGGAGGTGAGACCCGAGCGATTCCTCGACACTCTGATTTCTTTGCAGTGTGTCACAGCTTTGCTTTTATAATCATTAGGACAGCATCAGACCTTTGCTTTGCATAGCCTTGAGTTCTTAGGCAAGGATTTAAAAGTGGAGCATTAAGATGTGTTAGTGAACATGTTCTAATTAGTCTTTACCTTGGCTACCACATGCTCAGAAGCTGTGAGCCTCACCTACACTATGCCTCTAAAACACCTTCAAAAATATAGCATTTTATCCTAGTCTAGACAAAGTCTTAAGGGTTATGTTGTCTAGTCAACTAATCACTCCTTTTAGTGGGAAAACTCCTTTCCTTTAGGTTTCTCTGCCTGCTTTTCCTCCTTTCTCTCTTTTCTCCTTCTCTCTGCATACCTTCCCTGCAGCAACTCCTGTTCCATCTGCTGTAATGTAAGCATTAACTATTTAACTGCTGATTAGGAAAATCTCATCATGTGGGGTTTGGAAAGATATGGGAATGGTAATAGAGGAGTGGGAGGCAGAGGAAGGAGATGTGCAAGTTCCCAGTTCTCTGTCACAGGCTGAACTGGAGAGCATTAGTCATTCTTGATGCTGTGAGGGTGTTTAATGTCTCTCCAATCTAATGGGTAAAATAGTTGAATGGGATTTGGATGTAACTGAGTCCTAGTCATCTTTTGCTGCTGAACTTGCTATTTGACCTTGAGGGAGCTAGACCTGGCCTTTCATCCCTTAAGTTGATAGAAGGCAAGTGCTGCAGCTAAGTGCTTTGAGATTCTTGAATGCAGAAAACATACTCATGCAAAGGACTAGTTGCTTTTCCTGTATAATAAAATACTGTGGGCTTTTGGAATTCTTCTTTATGTTTCTGCACTAAGTTACACAGAGTGAGATGAGCAGCTGGAGGAGATCTGCAGTTCTCCAAGCAGTGAAAGCCCTTTTCGCTCCATGTTCCCTAGCTGCCATATGGGGGCTTTTACCCAAGTGCCTTATTTCCTTGTGTGATGCGAATTCAGCTGGTGGCCCCCTTCTCTCCCCCTGCCATCAGCTATTCTAAGCATTCTCGCATTATCAGCATTTCAGCTCCTCTTTGCACTTGCAGCACCTAGTTGCCACAGTCATATATAGCCTTGTAGTATAATACTTGTAAATATGGAAGACTTCTAGGGGACTGTGGATGATATGGGGAGAGAAGGAGTGCAGGTAGACTCTGCAACCCACATAGTTTCTGCCCCAGGAACTTTTCATGGCTACTTGTAATTGACAGTTTCTCAGTTGGTTTTGCAGAGCTGGAGTGGGAATGGAGCTTTTCCTTTCTGTCACAAAAGAGAAAGGACTGAAATATTCTGATAATTGCAGAACTAATGAAATTGCCATTGTAGAAGACAAGAAAATGGTTTTCTTAGCAGTTAGGAGGGGAAAGCATTTTAGTCAGACTGAAACTATCTTCTCATTTGTATGGGGAGTTTATTGTTAGCAGATGTTTAATTTCCATCAGCAATTAATAGTTGGAAGGCTTACAAATTATTTATGTACATATTTAAAAAACCCTTGTATTTTACTTCAGTCAGAGAGTAAGCACTATCTGACCCACTTACTAAAGTAAGTGGGGTCTCCTCAAAGACCCCACAAAGACCATGACTGGCATTCTTGGTACTTCCAGAGAACAGATGGGGCTATGTGTAGGAGAGCACAGGGAAGAGGGAAAGTGTATATGTGGGCAGGGCACAAGAAATAAAAGATAACCTTTGAGGAAAGGGACAAAAAGTGACAGTATACCTGTGCTGTCTGCCTTCATCACAAACACTTCCCACCTCACAAAATAACCCAACTCCATTAGGAAACATCCTTGCAGATCACATGGCAGCTGGCAAAGGCTGCTAGCCCTTCTACCAAAGACAGCTTAGACTCCTGAAACAAAGCAAACTGGGTTGAAATTCTAGGCATTATTAAAATACTAAAGCAGCTGCCTCCCTGACATCCTGGGTTGGACTCTGATTTCAGTTTCGCTTCTGCTACGTCTTAGGTAATGTCATTGGTACGGTGTAACTGAAATGAGAACTGGGTCTGCTAATCTTTGCCATTGGGTCACCCATTGGTAATCCATTTGTTATCTCGGTCACATTTGTGCGAGCACACCCACCCACTCCCTTTAGACTGCAGTAATTTATTTGGCCTATTTTATGTCTGATGGTCACTTGAAACTGTACCTCTTGCCTGTCAGCAGCTGTAGTTGTTCTGCTAAGTGACTATCTGAAGTGAGACTTCCTTGTGCAAATGTGTAGTTTAGACACTGTCACCAGAAATCCAGTGGTTCCCCTCTCTCCCTACCCCTCCTGTCCCCTTCAGCTGTTTAGATATCAGGACACATGGCTTAAATGGATGTATGCTTGGAGTTTGCAAAAATGGCTTGGATGACAGGAGAAATCGGATCACACAATGAGAGTTCAGAACCCAGCCACCAATTGGCATAACAGGAGTCTGCAACTCCCTTGTGCTCTTCGTTGTCTCAGCATAACATCTAGCTCTGTGTGTTTCTCACGTCCCCCTCTGAAAATGGTAATGCAATTGAAATGAGCAGGCGGAGGAATGTCACCACCTCCCTTTGAGCGGCTGGGCTGTCAGCCTCTGCTCTCTGTGGTACCCCCAAGGGCTGTGGGTATCGGGGTGGAGAAGGGCCTGCACACCTTATTGTGCCTTCTTGCTTACGCTGGAGAACCTCCAGCTTATCCTGCCAGTGCAGTGACTGCTTGTGGAGGAGGGGGAGAGGTTGTGTTGCAACCTCTGAGAAAATTAGTTGTCTCTATTTTATCTTTTGCAGCTGCAGCACTTTTTTTCCCCCTCATCACACACAATCTCTCCCCCCCCCTCAACAAGAGTGGTATGTCTGAACCATATCCTTCAAAACCAGTTTTCTAAGCAGATTAGATGGGGAGCAGAGACAGCTATGCAATCGGGCAAAAATGTGCACTCAAGCCTTCATTTTGTGCAGTGGCCAGAGCAGTAAGTGTCTACCACCTGGTTGGGGTGTTTTTTTCTTCATTCTCTCCCTTTCCTGTTATTCTGCAGCATTGTGGTCTGTTGCTGTTGTAGACTAAAGCAAAATGCTCATTCTACTGCTTAATTATATCAAAAAAAGGGAGAGGAAGGAAGTTGCGTTCCTAATACTCATTAACATGAAATATAAAGCATGCTCCCTGGCTGGCATGCTTTACCATGCAAAGTGACATTTGCTGCCTATGAGTGTATTGAAGGGTAATCTGGTGATTACCCTTAGGTCTTCTAACACCAATCTTCCCCAACTGGTCTGGAAAACCAGTGCAGAAGTTTGCTGCTCCTCATTGTTACCCTCCTGGACTGCCCCTGCATGTGAATTTGGTCTCTTGCTGCCCAGTATCTTTCAGTGCTCCCCATCAGCCTTGTTGCATGCTAGGAATCTGACAATAAAGGTCTTCACCTGCTTTGAGAGATCATGAGAACTCTTAAGCATTGGTATTTGTTTCATGTCTTGTCTCTTATAGGACAACAAGGTGAATTTAGGATTAAGCTCTGCAGACAAGTTTGGAAACCTTATGGGTTGTTCAGTGTGGGTGGAAAAGGGGCTCAGTGGGCTGAGTGGCAGACCTGAGGAAAAGAGTTAAGTAAGCTTTGGCTTCCTTCCAGGAGAGGAAACGGAGTGAAGTGTCCCAGGAGCCATTTGTTGCTCCTCTGGAGGAGAGGAAGGAACCCAGAGCAAAGTGATCCAGAAATGCTTCTTAAGTGAGTCTGCAGAAACATGATGGATAAGAGAAGGAGGGAGAGAACTTGCATGATAAAATGAGAAAAGAGAAGTTGGGCAATAAGGTTTGGGGAAGGAGAGAAAATAAACCTTTTTATTTCCCATATAAGGCATAGAGAAGGAAAGGAAAGAGAAACTAACCTGAAGACTTTTATGTGCTTTATGGGGTAAGGAAGATGCTTTTAGAAGTCCAGACAAATAAAGTTATGTTTGAAATATTGATATAAAACTGTGCTTTAACATGTTGGCACAATGCACTTGATTAGCTTTTGCTGATCCCTTGGAAGTAAGGAATTACTTTGAGAGGAGAAGAAAGTTGCAAACAAAAGGAAGACTCAATCTCACTGGCATAAAGGGGGTGAGAAAGTGGGTGGAAAGCTGGTTGGATGCGTCAACCACAAAAGTGGTGAGATACGATCACAGAGAATCCAGGGTTTAAAACACAAGGAAATCGTGCAGAGATACTTTTCACACTGACTTGTAAATAGTGTCTTTGGGTGTGCAGCACTGCCAAATTTACCCTTGTTACGGGGCAACTTACAGTAAGTTCCCACCAAAGCCATACACCATCTGTTTGAATCACTTAAAAGAAAGGTTTGTCTCCTTATTCTCCTTCTATTAGATGTGACAGATTAATGTCTTTGAGGGCAGATCACTGTTAGGCTAAATCTCTCTCTGGTTATGATTCCTTATAACTATAAAACAGTCACAAGGTTATGGGGTTTAAAAAGAGAGGTTTATTGCAGTTTCCAGCACTGGAACTACAGGCTAAGTGTCTCTCCTTTTTCTTTTTTTTCTAAAGTAAATCAAACCCATACATGCACTCTACCTTCTCTCAGATACACAGACCTAGGGATAAGAACACAGAGTCTACAGGAAAACTACTAAAATACTGTTCAGTGAATACACACTAATCCTCGCACTGAGTCCTCTACACTTGAGTAAGAGCTGCTTGTTAAGCACCAGTTGGTGGCATCCTGAACAGTTTGGGCAGAGCTCGGTGCCTGCAGCAGCTCCACCAGCATTTGTTTCTACCCAGCTACCATAAAAACCATGTCCATGCCTCAGCTAGAAGCAGCAAGGGATGGACCGTTCAGACCTATGTTACAGAATACAAGTTCAATACTTGTCAGGCTCTCCCTACACTAGATGTTATCCTAAGCTGATGAACTCAATCCTACAGTCCCTGGGTCACACCAGGAAGCAGAGGGGTGCTGATGTTGCTGTATTTTAAGTTTCCTGTTAGGGGAAATTTCTGTAAGAGTGAGCTTTGTTCACTGTGTTATTTCTGTGACCGTTTGTAAGAGTGCTGCTGTGGTCAGTAGGAGACTGATGCAAGTTTTTCTTTGAAGAGGCTTTTTCAGGGAAAAATTGTATTTCTTTAAAATTGAAGATTCCCCCTCCCCCCCCACAGCAAAGCCCAATTACAGATTTCTGATCACCTGTAAAGTTAATGACTAGCTTTATACCAGAAATATTACATTGACCTGTCTATACTAACTGTATGGGAATACTTCTTTGCTTTTCTTTATTTGGCTTCACCCAGAACTGGTTCAGAACATTGTGCTGGATTCCAGGCAGTCCTCAGCTGCTCAGAGAGCTGTTGTTTGATGTACCCATCCTCTTCTGCTGGACTCCAAGGGCCTTGGTCTTCCCATATGGTGTTACAGCTCTCCTGGAGACTGTGCTGTGCCATGGAACACCTTCAGTGCGTGCTATAGGAACTGCCTCCCAGCCAGGGAGTCTGACCCAGAAGAGAGAGCAGGGTTGTAAGGCTGCAAGGGTGCAGTTTTCTGAGGCAGTGCAAGGCTGTGGGAACAACACAGTTCGAGAGTATACTGACTCAGAACAAAATTTACCAGGTCAGGTCACCAAACCAAAATGAACCAATCTTGGTTTCAGTGATGTGAAAATATTCCATTTCAGATGGCACAGTATGCACTGGTGTTGGGTAATGGGTGTTGGGGTTGGTTGGTGGTTTTTTTCTGAACTTTTGAACTTTGCAGAGAGTCTCCAATCCCCGTTTTTCTCCCCAAATTGGGATGGGAACAGATGTTGAAGTACTGGAATTTCCTCCTTTCTGGAGAGGAGACAGCTGATGAGTATGAGCAACCAGTTTTGGGGTTATGACAGCTGCCTCTGAAGACCTGTACAGTGGAGCTGAGCAGGTGATGGTGGAGCAGATAGGTGATGGAGGGGAGGGGAACACACAGGCAGAAGGAGGGAAGTAGGAGACTGGAATGAGAAGCAGCGATGAGGGCTAGAACAGAGGAGTAAGGAGAGCAGAAGTTTCTGCTTAGCTCCCTGAGCTGTAGGAACTGGTGCATTTTTGTGCTGTGTGCTGTATTTTGTGCTGTTGGCTGTGCCTAGCTCAGCACCTTCTGCTTTGCTGAGTGACCAGCAGACATGTGAGCTGGTGCTGCACTGAGAGCTCCTGTCAGAGTGAGCTTGGAGCACTCCACAGGGACGGCAAGAGCTGCATGAGGTGGAGCTGGAGGTTCACACCAGCGCACAACCAGTGCTGTGTGGTTTTGCTTCTGCTCACTGAGCAATTGAGTCCTTCTGTGCTGATCGAGCAGCTGGTGAATGCAGGACCTTCTGGTCCTCCTTTGAGCTTGTCTCAGTTCTCACCTGGGTGCTGAGCAGGGCACTGCAGCCCTTGCAAGCAGAGAATCTCTCTGCCACTAAGTCTGCAAAGCAGAAGGAACAAGAACACTCTTTTCTGGTGTGAGTGGGAAGGGGCACTAGTGACTGTTCCAACACACTGCAGAGTGTTTATTATGCTGATGCTTTTATTACTTAACGAGTTTCTTAACTTTTTAAAGATACCAAATTGATACACTCCATCCATCAGCAATGCCCTCCAGGAATGAGTAGCTAATTAGAGAGCAGGACTTCTGAAAAGACAAACCCGGGTTATGCACAGAACAGGTTTCTCCAGTATTTATTGCCTACGTTACTGGCCAAGCTTCCTTGTAAGTAATAGTCAAATAATCGGCCTGGGTCCTTTTGTGAATGGCTTGAGCCTGTGTGGTCCTCCTTTGTTAGAGCAGCTCATGGCTTCTGAAAGCTCCTGCACCCCCTGTTCTGAGCAGCAGAGCCTGGTGGCACCAGCTGCTTCTGCTTGGAACAAACATTTGCATGTGACGTTAAAAAAAAGCCAATTTCAAAATGTATTTGTTTTTCCTTATACTTTCACTTTTCGGCTTTTCTTAGAACTCAGGAAATATCTGGAAGATTAATATATCTAGCTTTTGCTACAAGCATCTTTTGAACAAGTGAAGCTTGAAGAGGAAAGAGGAATCTTTCCTTCAGAAATAAAACAGCAGCCAGTGTTTGGAAATATTTTAACAATAGACCATATGGGAGTCCCAAACTATTAAGCTTTATTATTCAGAAGGCGGAAAATGTGGTTTGATATTCAATTGATATACAGCATAAATGAGAGCCGCAAACTCGGCTCCCTTGAGCTGGGATTCAGATGTTCTCTTGAATATAATAACTAACACTTTGGCCTAGTTCCACAGAACACATCCAGCCTGCTGATCACAAGCCAAGAAAATGAAGGCTTTTTTTTTGCCTTCCCCTCTCTTCTCCAAAGTACTTTCCTCTCCTGCCAGCATGAGCTTTTGGCCTGAATGTAAATCTCCTGATACTAAATGCATATAGAAGATGAGGAGGATACTAATAGCACGGAGCAGGAGAGCTGTGTGTGTGTGCATGTGTGTTTGTTTTTCTTCTGTTTTAATGGTAAGGTTTTCCCTTCGTGATGCGCTATCAGGGGATGACATTGGTCATCCTAGGTGGGAGGGAGCTGCTTTGTTCCTGTTTCACTGTTTGTTTCTTGGTGCTGTGGGAGCAGGTGAATGTCTTTTGGGGTTACTGTGAAGTGGTGCCAGAGACAATGAGCGGGTGGAATTTGGAGAGAGAGACTGGAAGTGGTTTCAGTTTCTTTTTTCCTTTGCCTGACTTGCGTATATTTATAATTGCCCTTTCCCCTTTCTATCATGTCTCTGTTAGCTTCCTCTCCAATGAGGAAAACGCCCCATAAAAGTTGCTTATAAAATCCTACATACATGGACTAAGACTGCCTATATGCAAAGTGAGACCGATAGTTACCCAGGTACTGCAATCAAGTAATGGCAGGCTGGATCACCTGCTATTTTTGACACAGGATCCCTGATTCATTCTGTGTACAGGATGGACCAGCTTTGTCAGTGTGAGTGTGGGAGGTGTGGTATGAACAAGGAGTTGCAGGGACAACAGAAATGGTCTTGTGGGTCTGGCAGTTGAACGCTGCCCTGAAATCCTGAGCTCTGTGCTGTCTGTGTCAGAGCTCCTCTGAGATGCCAGTATCATCCTTGGAAATGACTGGACTGCGTCCATTGAAACCCTTTGCCCTAACCCCCTCACCAGAACCCAACTACCTGAGCACAGACCTCAGGCATGGAAAATCATGCAGATGGTGATGTTTAACAGTCGGGTATACCAAACCAAGTCCTCTTCTAACAGTCTAGAAGAAACCTTAAATAGAGTATGTTACCCTGTAACACATGCAACATGAGATGGTTTTGTATTTTCTGTTGTAGGTATTCAGTATTTCTCTCAGATTTTTGTGCTGCAGGACTTGACAATTGTCTATAAGTAACTCTGCTGGTGTTGTGACACACACCTTCAGCTGTGTTGGGTCCTACCTCTTTTAGCCTCCTAAAATTAGGAAGAACTTTCTTTCTGGTTTGTGATTTCCCCTCAGGAGCCTATGAGACTCTGGCATTTTTCACTACAAGTGTGATGAGCCCAAGACAGACTTTCACTTCATGTATAAGTCCAGGAATGCCTGTAATACAGAACACTGTAGAGAATATAAATTATTCATCCTGAATGTGAAGTTCAGTTTTGGCTTCTGTCTTTCCTCCATTTCTCTTTTCAGTTGTTCATGATAGCTGAAATTTTCCATTTTTTTTGTTTCAACCCACAGAGAAATTTTTTCCTTTGGGGAAAACTGGAGCAAAATCAATTTTAGTGCAATTTTTCAAGTCTCTTTGACTTGCACCTACATCTGTTTAGTGTGGGGGAGTGGAATTTTATCATAAAACGTTTGATTTATTTAATGTATTCAATAAGCATCCAAGATGTGCCAGGTACTTTCTCAGCCCTTTTTGGATGAGAAATCTTGCAAGCTAAGAACTTAATAAACAAAGAAGCTACAGAACTCAAAAGTTTCCCTGCTGTTAAGGTTTCCATATATCTAAGGAATAAACCAAGTTTGAACAGTGCAGATCCAGGACTTGTAAAGTACAAAAAGTCACATGCAGTACTGATGAGATCTAACATGGGAATAACTATTCTTTACCTATTTCTCGATCCTGTTACTTGGCCAACTTACAACTAACTTGGCTGTGTCTGCATCACAGCTCAACTTCCATTGCAACTGTGAGTCTGTTTTTATTGGTGAAGCCATTGCTGTGATTTTATGACTCCATACTAACAGCTCATCTAAACAGGGTCATTGATTCAGACCAAGGCAAGTTATAAATCTGAGCGGAAGAGCTATTCCCAATTAACTTCTTCATCCTAACGAAGAGGTGATTTGGAGTAGTTAATAAGGAATAGCTGTTCTGGAATAATCCCTTTTTAAGACAAACCCTTACTCTTTCTATAATTGCATTCTAGGAAGCTATTCTGTACTGAATCAGCATGGGATAGAGTGCCTAGAAGACGTTCAGACCAAGCACAGCTAGCGGTGAGTAGGGCAGTATACACTGGGATGCCCTATTGCAACTATAATGAGTGAGCAGAATAGCAGAACTGGTTGCCTGTGCATCTTTCTAGAAGGCAACAGAAAGTATCCTACCAAAATCACTGTATGGAGGCCTCTGTCTCAGCAGGGATGAAGCACGAGCTGCCTGTTACTGTCTGAGCATTAACCTCATGTTACAGACAGATTACGTGTTTTAGCTTGTAACTGATTGCAAATTGATTAAATGTTGGGGTTTGGAAAGGATCTGTGTGCCTTTTCCAACGTGTATTTACATTATTATGTGGAAGCAATCAATTTATCAAACTCATCTGATTATTCAATAGTGGAAAAGGCAACTGGTTAGAAGAAAACTTGTCTTGTTTTTAAGGTGGACAGAAAAATAGTTTAAAAGAAATTTGCACACCTTTTTTTGAGGTGATCCTACACTAACAAACTAATGAAATGAAAGAAAAGCCAATAATTTATAATGCCTTGGAAACTCTCCTGCAGCATAAACTTCTGTACTTCAACTTGCCAAGGAGGATGGACTGGAGTAGAGATGGTGCTCTTGTGCTCTAGTGCATTGTAGCTGTGATCCAGTTACTGTTAATTCATAGTTCTCTAGGTTTTTAGAATTCATCCCTTTCCTTAAAAGGGAAGGTGGCAGCCTGGAGTGGAGAAATTCCAACTGCAGCCCTGTGGATGTTAATCCACACTGACTTTCTTAAGCTTCCTACTTAAATCATTATCTTAATGAATCACTATTGCTGCTATCTTCAGTGCTACATAGGAACATGCAAATTTTAAACAGCCTGGGGGAAAGGCCTTTTTGTCTGTAAAGTGCTCTGATACTTGCATTTAGATGTTGCCATGATAGGTACCTTGGATACTTTTTTCCACCTAACCGGGTGGATAGATCTTGGGTATAGTGCATCACCAGTGTGTGGCTGCTGGGCAGCTCTGGGACTTGCCCCTGAGAGGAGATAGATGGATGTGATTCTGCTACTGAGTGTAAGCAGTAGCTCGAGTGGTTGAAGCCAGATGCTGTGCAGGTTTGTAATTCCTCTGCCTGCCTGTTGACTATGCTTTTCTTCAGGTCTGAAATGGCAAGGAGCTGAGGGAGTGAGGATGGGGGACCCCCCTCAGCTCTTTCAGCCGCCATTTCAACTTTGGGGCAAGTTTCTTTCTTTCGACTCTTTTCACAGCACAAAGAAATAAGACATGTAAATGTTAATGGATCAGCTAAATTTTCTTCCATGTAAATTTGGTACAGCAGGAAACGGAGCAGCTTGCTAGAACATCTTAAGAACACTTGTTTGAGGGAAAACTGAACATAGTGAAGGCACTGCGGTGTATCTCCAGAATTTTCAGCACTGTGTGGTACAGATATGTCCTTGAAGAATCAACTTGGCTTGGCATTGAGCTCTGCCCACTTTCAGCTCTCCCAGATTATCACTTAAATGTTTATTCATAGGTGGTGGGTATGAGGAGAGAGCCATGTATAGCTGTTTCAGATGGCAAATCTTTGTGGTTATTTGCAATATGAAATGAAAGATTTGATTCCTTTACTCATTAAATCAAGAGCTGAGGGAGCTGTTTTATGCAAATATCCTAGATGATAAGAAGTACTCCTCTTAAATTGCAGAATAAATTCACCCACTCTCCCCTTTCTGTGGCTTAGAAGAAGAGCCCATTCCCCTACTATGGGTAACTCCCTCACCAATAACAGTTCTGCTTCTGGAACAATGGCAAGATAGATGCAGAAGATACCAGGTGAACAGAGATCCTCTAATCTCAGGTGGGAAAGGGCCATGTTAACAGAACTGAACTTAAATGCATTTACTGCAGCAACATTACTAATTGTACAGTCCTCCTGGGAGAGTTATGCCCACAGGAGGCCAGAACATCTATCTCAGGGAAGGCATCCTTGTTCTTCCCAGCTAAATCTTCTCTGAAACCACTTAAGCTAGATGGTTTTAGACTAAGAAATGCATTTTCTTGCCTCATGCGAAAGCTAAGTAACGTGTTTTCACTTAGTTACTAGAGAAGGGGAATGTGAGCAAATGGTACATGCTTTTTGCAGCTCGTGGCCCAGATAGGTCCAGTGTGAGTCAGGAGATACTAACTGCTTCCTCACCCCTTGATGTGTGCCTTCCCAGACAGCAGCAAGTAACCAGCCTGTGACTAAAACTGTTCTCCTTGCCCGGTGTAGCTGTGACCAGATTGTCACTTTTTTGTAATAGCATTTAAAACACTTTCTGTAAACTGCTTTACAACAGTAGCTTTTCTGCTCATTGTGAGCAAACTGTGGTGGTTTCTGTATTTGAGCTCTCAGGGGGTTCTGATCCCTCGTTGGATGTCAGTGTTGTATAATACAGGGGGGTAAATTAACTGGGGAAGCATCTATTAGATTCAGCACTTCAAGAACAGTCAGAGTAGGGATTTCAGAAGAAACACCAGAAGTGATTTATGTGTGTGTATAAATACATGGGGGTGTGTGTGGATATATTGTGTGTATATTTCAAAAGAGAAAATTGGGGTGACTAACATTTGAGGCTGAGTGCAGAACTTAAACACAACTTTTTCTCACTCCAGTCTTGGAAAGTAATGGTGATGGGTGTGGGCAGGTCTCTGCTGACTTTCTGAATTGCCTGTATGTCAGAGCTCCAGCAAGGAATTTGGTGGAATTTCTCTTTGGTTTGAGTAAAAGTGATGTTCTATCCCACATTTGTTTCCTTAGGAAACTGACGGAAAGGGACTCTTCTCCCCAGCACTTAACATGCCCAGTGTTATTTTTACAGGCATTGTGTGGAAAGTGTTTGGAAAATGAGATATCCAGAAGGACCGTTTGTATTTCAATATGCTGAACTGGCTTACATTATTCACCTAGCTTTTGCATGCTATCTTGTGCTTGTAGGTAGTAGTAGAGTTCAGTTGATGTACAAAGGTTATTATTTCTATAGTTTGCTCATTCAAATGTAGGGGTTTTTAACTACAGAAGTGCCATGTGCCTGTGCTGTTATTTTGTTATGCTGTCTTGAGCTACCTTTGTTAACTGTGTGTTTACAGGAGTCTGCCCAAGTTACCTGCTCAGTATTCTGGTCAGGTGTGCTGACATGCAGTGTTTCAGCTCCTAACTTGGTTTTGGGTTGTCTTTCTCATGGTGTGTGACAACTTCCTCCCAGAAACTCTGGAACTGGGGTCAGACCAACTACTCTGTTTCTCCCAGCATTCACTACCAAGAAGCACAAAGAAACTGCAGCTGAGCACTGTGACTGCCAGTGCTGTTATGAACAAGAGATGCACATAGCATTAACAGGTAGATAGATTTTAATCTACAAGCATATCTGTCATTAATTTTAAGGGCTTTTGGAACCATGGCAGCTCAGCTAAGAGAGGGGAGATAAGCCAAACAATTACATGAAGCAGCTATATTTGGTGCAATACATCTCTTTGGATCAGCAGGGGCTCACAAGGCTGGGTAGAGAATGGTGCATCACACTGCCAAGTCTGATCCTTCAGGACAGTGACCCATTACATGGGAATGCCTGAGAAATTCTTTAAGACTGGAATATTCACTGGGATAAGCTTAGCTTTCTTGGTTAGTCAGGATAGATTTTAATGCAACAGTGCTTTCTGCTGATTGCTGGCAGAACCATGTACTTTCTGCTTCTCTGGCTTGTGGCACTTCTCACTGTGTGCACAGGTGGAAAGAAAGTGGTGATGAGCTTTGAGCGGCTGCAAACTTCCACACTTTTAGGAAGAGTTTGCAAGGGGAGGAAATAAGGATTTGAAAGCTGTGAGGCTGACTGGCTTGAATGGGGTAAACCAGAGAGATCTGTGGCAGCATTTGTTAGGAGACGAAAAAGTTCACCTGCACCTCAACAGACTCCCTGAGAGCAGTACCAGCATTGAGTCCCCAGAAAGTTCTTGCAGAGACTAATGGTCAGCTGGGAGGAAATGCCGAACTCCCTGAAGAATCAACAAGCTCTCTGGGTGTTTACCCAAGCTGGTAAACCAAACAGAAACCATCAGTACGCTTCACGGTGTGCCAGTATCTTCAACAACATACAGTTCTGATTGCCACCTCTGGAAGATAGTGGAGGGCTTGGGAATGCCCAGAGAAGACCATCAAAGATTGGTCTCAAGTCGTGTTGACTGGCTTCTCTTTTACATAGAGAAGAGTTGACCTATTACAGGAATTGCAGATGTTTTATACTGTCATGAATGGGGTGGGGAAGGAGAGTGGGGAGTGATTCTTCATGGTTCTGGTGTTAACTAAATTGATTCAAAGCAGGCAAAAGAGGAGGTATTCTGTCAAGCAGCAGTTACCATGTGAAACTCATTGCCAAAGGGTGTTATGGATAGCAGAAGTCTAAACAGATAGAAAAATCAATGAAAGACAGATAAGTTCTTATTAAAAATGATAGCCTGGTTGCAACCTCTGGATCAGGAGATCTTTAACAACTGCACAAAGGATAAGAAGGGAAAAGACTGCCCATACACTATTTTACTGCTTCTTTTCCCCTGTCTCTCCCCTTCTACCAACCTCTTTTTTTAAATTGGCCCTATTCTGGCTACTCCTGAAGAACAGAGACATAGACCTCTGCTATTGTAATATGGCTGGTTTTTTAGTTCAAAACTAGAAAGGAAATAATCCACTGCAGTGCAGTGAACTAGTTTTGCCTTGCAACCCACAAGTAATGTAAATGATGTAATGATCATTCTCTATGATTCTGAAGCACACTGAAATGAAGAGAATTAGGAGCCAAATTCCTCCTAATACCTTAAAAATGTGTGTTATAAAATGTTTCCAGAGCTGGTTTTCTTCATTAAAATTCTGTCTTACTACCAGGCTCAGATTCCTGTTGAAACTGAGAGTCACTAGAATGTTTCTAGTTATTTTTCTCACTGTGTTTGGTGCTACAGTCAGTCTGGATGCCTGATAATGCACCTCATGGCCTGCCTTAGACATTTTACCTTGAGTAGTAGGGACACCTTTGGCTGGATGCTGAGGATGGCTGCCCAACACAGAAAGGGCTGTGGAGCATGATAAGGAGGGAAGCAGCAGCAAGTTGGGAAGGAGGCTGAAGAGGAGGGAAGGTATTAAAATCTCTTGTACATGCACGAAAGTGGGAATATCTAATACAAGGCAGGACTTATAGTTGTGACAGTGGTGGCAACAGTCAGTTGGTATTTGGGAGGTGAAAAAATCAGTTTTACATTTTGCTAGATGATTGTACTGTAATACAGCAGTGCCTCCTGGCAGGGAAAGCAATGTAATGTAAAGCAATACAGCATGGAAGAGCAGTTGGAGAGCTGTCAGAAGCTGAGTAGCTTGGAATGCTTCCATGTGAACCTGGGAGCAAGCGAGCTCACTGCAGCGTGGCATTCCCCTGCCCTGAGGAGGAGTATGGACTGCAGCACAGGCATGAACAGTGCACCTGACAAACCATGCAGCTCTGGAGAAGGTCTATGAGAGGCTTTTCTAGGCAAAATAGGGAGAGTTTCTTCCTTCTCTTCCAGCTCACAGAGCTCTCCTGAGTTCATGTGCCAGGCAGCCCTGGGGCAAATGAGTTTGTACCTGTCAGCTGTCATTTCCTGGCACACCTGAGTACTCAAGGGCAGCAGGTTGCCAAAGGGGTAGCAAAAGGCTGCAGGAAAGCTGCTGGGTCTCATCTGTCTGAGCAAACAAGGAAGTAATGACTTGCTTTTATTTATATATATATATACATACATATATATATATACACACACACACACACACACATTAACAGTTAGCATTTCCAGAGGGCTTTGGTGCATGACATTGGCATTTATTCCAGTTTTCAGATGTTGGATATACTTAGCAATCTTACTTGTGATTTTTAACCCTCCCTCCTTCCCTGCCCCCAGCATTTTCCTTCCCTTCAAATCCTCTGCCTCACTCTACGTATCACTACTATAAATTGCTGGGGATGATGGGTCCTGCTTCTTGCTTGGAGCCTCTGGATGCTATTAACAAGTAATTGCTGGAAAAGCTTGTTTAAACATCAAACCCCAATGTTATTTTTAAATTGCCCTTTGAGGTGGCTGAAGTGCTACTGAAAGATTACTTTAATACTGGACAGGGAACTTTATTAGGTAAGGGAAACAGTGTTCTCACTATACTATTTCTGAGGTACCAAGCCATCTTCCTTTTACAGAAGAGATGTGTAGTTTTACTCCCCATGCTTGCTTCTCCCCCCACACCAGCAAAACTGATGTTTTAGCAGGGAGCAAAGAGGTTTTATCCCTTTCAATGCATCAGCTTTCTCTTCTCAGAAACCTATAAGAATGGAACGATCCATTCTGCATGTTTCCTGTCTAACCACAACTTGAAATCCAACAATACTGGTAACTTATGCAGGGACATTCTCTCAAAATCCAGGCTACATTTATCAGGGCTGTCCAGTATGATGTAGGACCAGGGCACCGTGTCTAATACACTACTTCTCCTGTTGTAATCGTATCATTCAGGTTACAGGATGGCTACCCTGCAGTCATGTATGGGTTTGAACAGGATCTCCACCATTCAGAAAACAGCAGTTACACACATGATACACCTCTGGGTTAAGACTGGCTGAAGTGCAGCAGGTCTTGTTCAAAATGTAACTGGGGTGTGTTCTGCCAGTGGTGATATGAGTCACCATTAGCCTACCAGCAACTACTGGATAACCAGGTGGAATTGGCATTTATTCCCCATACTGAAAACTGCTGGGTGACGTCCTTGCAGGATGAGTGTCTCCTGGCTTTAAGAACAAATAGTACATGCAGCCAGAGGGATGCACTGAATGTATTGCCTTTTTATTCCCTTCCACTCTTTCATGTGAGTGTACACACGTTATTACAAGAAAGCAGCAAGTGAGCTCATAGTTGTGCTTCATCACTTAATGAAGCTTTTCATTTAAAGAAATGACATGGACATTCTGGGGAGGCTGTAGAAGCAGTATCTAGGCTGCCCAAGCCTGAGCCCCAGCAGGCCAAAGGGTAGACCTCATAGATAGAGGCAGCCTAGATAAAGGCAGCCAGGTCTGTGCTAGCAACCAAGGTGTGAATTTTATAAATGGAAGTGCTATCTTGGGAAGGAATAAACAAATAAAGGACTTAGTGCAGAAATGGTCTGAGAAATGTCGTGGGTTGTGAAGACAAACATGAATTTGGAATAGCATGGGAAGGTTTCATGAATACCTCTTTCTTCTGCACTTTTCACATAACATTAAGTCTGATCAGGTGAAGGTCTGCCTTCTGATCCTCTGCCATTTTCCTGATAGCACATTAAGCTGTATCTTTTTATATTTGTCAGGAACATTAAGAGGTTTTAGGAAAAGATTTCTTTCGAATATAAACTGCTAAACAGAATGTGGGCAGTCACAATCACAGCATCTCAGTATGCATGCCACAGAAAGGGAAGGAGAACACGTACGGTAAGAAAATGACAGGTACTTCTGCTTTCATGGTGTGCAAGTGCTACTCTTTCCCCACTGTTATTTATTTCTATTTGTGTTTAGTAGTCTTTATGTTAGGAATCTGTGGGATACTCAGCAAAATACAAGCCCATCATATGCATAGTGGCTAACAGCTACTGAATTGAACAATCTTTTTAATACCTAGGAAAAATTACTTGCTTGAAATAGCAATAGCTGTCTGAAATTTCATAGTGAGTTTAGGTCTGTCCTTATTCAGGCACTACTTGTCTTCTGCCAAAGGTTTAAGGAAAGAGAATGCTCAACTGCAGAAAATCTGTCCCTAAGCAGAAGGAACAAGAGCTTGGAAGAAAGTACTGGGCTTTTGATAGATGTAGTTGCTTTCGCAGGGAGACCTTGAGGCCGTTTTTGCCTAATGTTTCTTTTTTCCCATATGACTTTGTTTAATGCAGTAAGGGATTTCAGTTGAGAAAACAGTGAAAGCTTAAGAAACTTAGGATGCTTGGTTTTGTTTTCTAAGCTAGTGAATAAGAACTAATTTAATGGGAGGCAAATATCTGGTAGCCCTAGATTTTGAAGGACAAGGCAATGAGAATTCAGTTCTAAACCATCAGCTACAGTTCACTTTATTAAAGGGTTTGTTTTAAACGTTAAACTTGTTTGGAATTAAGTGTTTCACATGCTTGATAGGAAAATGAAGTCAGAAAATTCTCAATGGATGGTTACTTCTTGAATTTTCGGCCAGTATGAGTCAAATGAGGAAAAATAAAATGTCTAATAAAAGTCATTGGCTGTTTATTGAAATAGTAAAAGGAGGAAGCATGTCAGCTGGATAAATACCTGTAAAATAGAATAAATGTTCAACTGGAGATAGTGCAGTTCTGGTTAATAAAAAATAATCCAAAATTGAGAGCGGACTATATTTAGTTGCAAATCAATATGACTTAGTAGTTACCAGCCACTGTTCATGCTTTATGAAAATAACTACAGTGTAAATGTAAAACAAGATTAAAATTGGTAGCCTTAAATTACTTTGATTTAAACCCACCCTTTCTCTCCTGCTGGATGCTATCTGCATAAATAAATAAGTAAAAGCACATTTAGCTGCTGGCACAGCATTGCCATGGCTTTTCCTGTATTTGCTGTGATACACAGATAAAGGCAACTCCCTCTGGGTATTCATATATTAAGTAAGTAGCATAACACTTGGTCCCTTTTTTCCCCTCTCCTTCCTCCATGTCTCATCTCCATTACTCTGCCCCCAAATGTAAATGGGCAAGTGGATTTTGAATTTGCCATGTTTTACATACTTCTCAAGGTGTGTGAGCTGCCTCTGGAGATGAGTGCACCTGGCCCCATCTTTTCCTGTCTTCTGTGTATTTGCTGCATACTGCAAGAGAGCCCTGAAGAGGTTTTTCTTATTTTACTCCTGGTCACATGTTTGGTGCTGGAACTTCTGAAAATTAAGATTAATTATTACCTTTGAGGCAGACAGTGCAGCAGTGAAGCAGCCTCTAACTCATCTGAACTCTGAAATCCACTGCTTAAAATTGTGTAAAACTTCCCAATCATTTGTTTCTGTATTATTCCAAGAAAGAAAAGAGCCCTCCTTAATGATGAGTTTGGCTCCTCAATAAAACATGGGTACCTATCTTGCTAATCACTGCTATGCACTAGGTTATTAATTTTCCCCTTAATGACAGTAGACTTTTTGCCATTTTGCCCCATAAACCTTCTTCAGTTATACAGCAAATGCGATTTTAAGGCACACTCTCTAGGATTTTATGCCCCAAGACAGGCACGTCATGAAATAGCTGGAGGTTGGTGGAGAACCTCAGATGGATTAAATACCTGCAAGTCCTGACAGGAGTGGGGGTTGAGCATTTGGATGGAAGCCTGTACAGAGGCTCATGGACAGCTCTGTTCTCAGCAGCTTCTACCTGAAATGAGTTGCTTTGTTTTGCTCTTAGCTAAAAATTCAGTCTTCAAAGAAGATGTATGTGCTGATGTCTCCCTGTGGGAGCACCCAGCTCTGCCTGGGTATACAGACAGGTTGTTCCTAAGAAAGCCTGGTTTTCCCAAATTCTGTTTGTGGAAAAGTGAAGTGAATGTTCCTGTACTAAACGTGGGCATTTTCTTTAAGTGGCTTCTTAAATAATTGTTTCTGCATTAGATGTGTCACTAACTACCAAGATTTCTGGAAGCATACATCATGTATACTGCACAGGTATGAAATACAGCTAGGCTTTCATTTCTCTGCTGCGGACACAGACCTGCTCTTGGATATGGTTTGATGCTGCTCGAGGAAGATGCATCAGGGTGTATTCTAAGATCTTGTGACAAACATGTGAGGCTGTGTTCTTACCAGGCTGGCTGCTAGCAGGCCAGGACGTCACCAACACTGTGACTCCTGGCAAAGAGTAAAGGAAATGCTAAATCTTGGTTATGTGAGACCATTCAACATTTAAACTCCTGATGTCTGAGAACACGGGGTTGCATTTGCAACAGATGTTTGCCTGGTAATCAAAGACCCAGTGTAATAAATAGTTGGTTAAAGAGCTGACCTGGCAGTTAATGTGGATTTTTATGGCTATGGACTTGAGACCTCTTGAAAATGAGAAATGCCAGCAGTAAGAAGTGTACATGCTTCTAGGGGTAGATGGATTTGGGAGCTCTGGGGCCCTGCTCATTTGTTTGAGACTGAAGTAGCATAAACTGGCCTTATTCTGGACTCATTTGAACAGGGTTGGCCAGCAAGGTGAACAGATGACTGGGATGTAAGGTATGTGAGAATTTCCCTCTGCTTCCAACCTGCACTGGACTGATGAGCTGGGTGTATTGAACTCACTGTATCACCCAGCCCTGGAGGGGTTATAAAGCAGAGATGCACTGAAAACGTCTTACCTATGCCACTTCAGAACACTTAGCTTAGCACTGCCTCCATCCCTGATGGCTGCTTTTTGTGTCTGGAGCTATTTACTGTGGGGATGATCAGGCAAACCTGATGTGTGCTCAAACCTGGAAATCTGAATTAACCACTGGAATAAGTTATAGATGCGGTTGATTCCTCATAAATTACTTTTCATCAAGATTGGTGCGTGCACCCTCACTCATGTACTTTCTCCCCTAAAAGCTGTTGCAAGAATCACTCACTGGAAAATGAAGGCAGAGTAAGAAGAGGATTCTTACAGGGCCCTGTGGTCCTCCACCTGTGAATGGCTGGTCATCAGCTTCTCACATCATCGCTGCGCTGGCTGCCTGTTAAGTACTACAAGATGCCTTTCATGAGATGGGTGGCATCGAGGCAGGTCTTCATGCTGAAGAATGCTTTTGTATTGAAATGCAGTGCTGTAGCTAAACCAAGTAGCTCTTCTCTTTTTATTATCTGTGCCAGCCATGAAAATATGACATAAAAAATGCCATTAATGCATTTGCTGCCCTAAAAATTTTCTTCTTGGCTCTTTCAGCTGCTTAGGCCAGCAGCTAGTATCCTCCAAGGCTTAGTGAAGAATTAGGTTGAAATTGCCAAGGGGTGTCTCCTACTGCACTGACTTAGAGAGATGTATGAGGCTCGCTCTCCTTTGTCCTTCCTTCATCCTGCACTAGCCATATCTGCTTGTGCCATGTCAGCATTTTCTTCTTGGGAATGGCTGAGTGGACTTTGCTGTGTTAGCCATGCATCTTTTTTTTTTATTTAAAGGAGATCTCCAGAGTGCCTGTTTGGCATAAATCAGATGAGAATTTGCAGGTAGTAAGTGCAGAGGAGGGGAAGAAAAGTGTACTTAGGAGCCCTCCATTCCCTTTCTCTTGGCAGTGCCTCATTCCTGCTCTTGGAGGAGGTCTTTTTGCTTGTCCCTGAATTGATTTAACCCCCAGAGCACAAATGCTCTGAAGCTGCAGTCTCAGGGTCGCTGTCTGTCTCCAGAAAGCCATGTGGCAAGGGGCTGTGCATGCTGTGGAGAGCAGCTCCCCCCGTGTTTGGAGTTACAGGATACTGCTGGGGGTAGCTACAGCTGGTATGCACGGGTACTAATATAATCCTGCCGACTGTATCCATGAGACACAAGTGTGACATGTGAGGTATTTAGGGAGACACACCTGTTCTAGGCACAGGCCTGGGCATTGCATGCCTTGGAAATGGAAGGGTTTGGTGGAGCAGGAAAGACTCTCATTTCAGTCACAAGAGGGTTTTGCTTGCTTCTTTCCCCTCAGTTTCATGCTGGTTTAGAATTCCCTAACATTAGGCAATCCTGTGGCCTGTTAGCACGGGGCTGTTTCAAAGGCCAGGCTGGTGTTTGCGTTTGGACTTCTTTTACCTTTAGTGTGTGATTCCAGAGTGATTAGCAGGAGAGAACAGCTTCTGGGCTGAGTGATGGTTTGGGTGTAACTGCTCCCAAGAAAGGGCAGAGAATTCAGAGAATGTCATCTATGTGCGGGGTTGGGTTTTTCAGTCCTTTAGATAATCTAGATTTTATGTTGTATTTACCTGTATTCCTCTTATAAGGCCTCTGTCTTGCAATCTGGAGCAGTAAATCACATAAAAGTGATATCATCTTAGTAAATTTTGTACAAAAATATCATGTGCCTTTGGTTTGAAATCTCTGTCTTTCCCTCTCTTCTTCCATCTGTCCCCATCCCTGAAAGTGTTGTGAAATGGCTACTTTCCATACCAAAGAAAAAGCAAGCCAAAGCAGAATAAATCCTATGGTTGTGTAGTATAAGGAAATGAACTTGCTCAGATTTTTATCTCTTTTTTTTTAAGTTAATACGACACTTGTTTGGCAGAAGATAACCTCTTTTTTTGCCATTGAAGAGGGGATGTATTAAGATGGAGGGAAAAGATCGCAGGGTCTATCATGACTTGATTCCATCTGTCTGTCTTGTCTTTCAAGTATACTGAAATTTTTCTCTCAAACTTCATGTTTTAACAGCCTTTATTTGCTGCTAATGTGGAATCTCCTAATTTGACTTGGTCTCACTCCACATGCCCTTTCTTTCCATGGATTCCTGCTCTTGATGAGGTTTTAAGTGTGTGTTGGTTTGGGACAGCTTCCAGGACTGGGGCCAAGATTTCCTCTGTACCTGATGGACTGTTGTGTGAAAATAGTAGCAACTGGTCTTTCCCTCCCATCTTTATTTTAAATAGAATTTGACAATAAATATCCAGTATGTCAAGTGCTTGTAGAACTTATAATGGCTGGTGGAAATAAGGAAGGGAGGGTGAGAGGCGTGTTTTACCCTAGGACCTGATTAGTTTGTCAGTAAGTTATTTAGGAGAAAGGAAGATGTTATTCCCTTCTATAAGAACTCTGCATTCTCAGTGGGGTGGACTGGAATAACTAGACCCTGAAAGGACAACAGGTTCTCCTCAGAAATGAAATGCTGTTGGCAGGGGAGAAGGTCCTGAGGATGGAGACTCCTCAGCTCCAGCCTCACCTGGCCCCTGACTGTGAGCAGGTCATTGACACTTATGGCAAGGGGATATCAATCTGAATCTGGTTAATCCTAACCTGAAAGATGGCTGCACTGAGGCAAAGGCCTCCTTACCTGCATGTGTGAGCAGAGGTGCTGACCAAAACCCATGGTCCTCTTTAGTCCCTGTGCTGGCATTCACAGTCTGACCAGCCCCAAAGCCTCAGATCTTTTTAATTCCTTGTGAGCAGACACATTTTTGTACATATGAATGTGAAAATACTTCTGATTGTGATACTAAGAAGCAGAATATCTCATTTTAAGGGAAGAAGCATCTTCATCTAGCTATGGTGCCTTCCAGGCTAGCTTTGTATCACTGCGTATCTACATTTTGCTGCGCAGCCTGAGGTAGACATGGCTTCACTATCCCTGCTAGCTGGTAATGGTGGGCTGTCTCTCATCCCTGTCCCTACTGGGTTCTCCCAGAGTTAATTGATTTCCAACCAAAAATGAGATTCATTCTGTGGTTTTGGTTGGTTTTGGCTGGTTTTTGGTTATGTTTTTTGGGGGGTGGTGGTTGGGTTTAGTGAGGGTTTTTGTTCCTTAACTGCACCCTGCAAAATGTCCTGGCTGAGTTGTTTCCAAATACTGACATCTCTAGGGAAGGGGTTATAAATTGCTAATTTAAAGCCTGCAACAGGATAATTAACTAACCAGTTTGATGTAAATGGCTTAATGGGGCTTTACTAGCCCCTTTGAACTTAAAGTAGCACTAAAAAGTAAACTGTAAATACCTTCAAGGAAAGTACTGCTATGCTTGAATGTGGAGCTGCTTGGTTGTAAGGAGCAAGCCTGCTCCACTTGCCAGGAATTCAGTGGCCTGTGTGACAGCAAACATGTCAAGGGGGTGAGGGAGCCAACCAGGAACCCCTTGGGTGCAACTACCCTTGCTCCTCAGGAAGCACATACACCCTGATACATCAGGCTTTCAAACCTGCCTTGCCTGCTGTGGTAAATGTAAATCGCAACCTCAGTGTAAATGCAACTGTAATGAATTTCATCAGGATTGAAGGAAAAAAACAAAAAGAACCAAACCCCTGAGGGGAAGGCAGCCACTAGAGTCCACCCTAATTTTCCTGGAGTTGTATTTGCATTAAGGTCTTTTGGCAAGTCCAGGCAGAAACACTCATTACACTGTGTTTCAGAAGACCTTGTTACCCACTGAATCTGCTGAGACAACGTACTGCAGCCCTGCAGCAGATTCCAGTTTCTGATGAGGATTCGGGGACTTTTGGGAGAACTTTCATTTTTGCTGGGCTGTTACAAAATTCCAAGGGAGGAAGTCAACAACTACCAAGCATCTAGAAATGAAGATCATGGCAAAGTGGGAAGCATCTCATGTAGTTAGGCATTGATCTTGCTCCTGGCTATGCAAACTGGGGTGTTAGAGAGGAGAATTTCAGGCTCCAAAGCAGGAGGAGTATTTCCTTCTGTTCCTGCCCCTATGCAAGAGAAGCTCCTCCTGGTCCGAGTACTGCTCTGCTCCATCCTCTCATCACACAGGCACTATGCACTATCAGCAATAATTCACAAGAACTTTCTTCATCGTTTCTCTGTCTCACCACTGTCTTTCACCTATTGCCAGCAGCCTTCCTGGGTACTGGAGGATGTTTTGGAGTCTGAAGCTCAGCCCTCAGTTATTGCTGTGACCTCTGACACATGGGATTTGGCTTTACAGCCAGCTTTGCTGATGAGTGTTCGTGGTCCTTGGCTCTCTGCTGTGCTACCCTTGAGGACCATGAGGCTGTAATGCTGAGCCAGACCAGGGCTGATGCAGGAAGAGGGCAAGACCTAACATTTTCAGTGGTGGCCCTGACTTGAATGGCTAAACCAGATCATGATGCCTCATCATCTGTAATAATGGATCTATTTCTCTTGGTGCTGGTTTGTTTGTTTGGTTTTGTTGTTTGGTTTGGCTTTATTCTTCCCAGCCAGGAAAATAATGTGCCATTGGCAGTACTAATACTGGTTTAAAAAAACCCAACAAACAACCAAAACCCATAAAAGCACTGAAGTCTGTTGTAGGGGGCAATGATGCAGAACTGCTGCATCCTCATTTTAAGAACCATGTCTGACAGAGGAGTCAGTCCTGCACTCTAATTGTTCAGGTGTCCATGGGCCTATTGTATGCAAGAATCAAAATGCTCTCCCGTGGCCTTCAGAAGAGGTGATAACATGGCACTTCTCTGCTCCTACATGTTGACTGAAGAAGTTGGCACCACGGCACTACCTGCTTGCTGCGTGTGGGTGGGAGCAGTGCAGGATTAATTTGGGGTTGATTGTGTTGGCAGGAATCTGCCAGCAGAGCTGGCCCAGCTGCCTGTGCTGCGCTGTAGCTGCTAATCCTTTACTTTTATGAGCACTAACCTAGATCACATAGTTAAAGTTAAAAATGCATGTGCTATTAGAGAGAGACACTTGCAAGGGAAGAGCTCTGTACACATGCCGTGCTGACGGCTGGAGACTTCCTTCAAGGAACTCCAGAACACCTTAGCGTGCCAGCTTTGATATCTTGGCATCTGACAGGGAAATGCAAATACTCAGTCTTAATCCATCATTCCCACATGCTGACATGTATCCAAGGGGAACTTCTGTGAATGTTGTTGTTATTCTCATATAGTTTCAGCTGCTTCTTTGCTTCCCAGTACTACCTCATCATATGTCTAAGTACAGTGTCTTTCTGGCCTTTTATGTTGGATCTCTTGGATTTCTCATGGGGAGGCAAAGAGGCATCAGTGTGCCTGTCTTTATCAGTGACCTGGATGGAGGGGATCAACCACACCCTCAGTAAGTTTACCGAGGACACCAAGTTGGGTGGCAGTGATGGTCTGCTGGAGGGCAGGAAGGCTCTGCAGAGGGATCTGGACAGCCAAGGTTGATGGGCTGAGGCCAGTTGTGTGAGCTTCAGCAAGGGTCAGTGCCAGGTTCTGCACTGGGGTCAAACAACCCCATGCAATGCTATGGTTTTGGGGAAGAGTGGCTGGAAAGCTGCTCAGTGGAAAAGGACCTGGGGGTGTAAATTGACATCTGGCTGAGCATGAGCCAGCGTGTGCCCAGCTGGACAAAGCAGCCAATGGCACTGTGGCTTGAATCAGAAATAGTGTGGCCAGCAGGACTGGTGATCATCCCCCTGTACTTGGCATTGGTGAGGCTGCACCTCGAACACTGTGCTCAGGTCTGGGTCCCTCACTACAATACAGACATTGAGGTGCTGGAGACTGTCCAAAGAAGGACAACGAAGCTGGTGAAGGGTCTGGAGAACAAGTCTCATGAGGAATGGATGAGGGAATTGGGGTTGTTTAAACTGGAGAAAAGGAGGCTCAGAGGGTCCTTATCACTCTCTACAAGTACCTGAAAGGAGGCTGTAGCAAGGTGGGTGTTGGTTTCTTCTGCCAAGTGAAAAGCAACAGGACAAGAGGAAATGGCCTCAGGTTGTGCCAGAGGAGGTTTAGATTGGATATTAGGGAAATATTCTTCACCAGAAGGGTTGTCAAGCTCTGGAAGAGGCTGCCCTGGGAAGTGAGCGGATTGCCGTCCCTGGAGGTATTTAAAAGATGTGTGGATGTGGTATGTAGGTACCACATGGTTTAGTGGTGCACTTGGCAGTGCTGGGTTAACAGTTGGACAATGATCTTAAAGAGTCTTTAAGATCAAGTCTCCCTTGTCTCACCAGCCTAAATGGTTCTGTGATTCTATGTGCAGAAGAACAAACCTTGTGTTTGGAGGGGGTGGGTTGGTTTTATGAGGCTTTTCTCTTTCTGATCCCTCCCTCAACAAACCTTTCTGCAGATTTTTAGATTCCTCACTAAGTCCTTTAAATAATAAGATCACTTAAAAACCAAATGAGGAAAAAAGCCTTTTCACACTTCCCAGGAAAACAAAAATGAAGTTAAAGAAAAAACTGTGTTGTAACAACCATCCTTTCTTTCACATGAGAGATGGGCACAGTTGGGACTCTGCTCTGGAGTTCTGGTGTAACTTAGATTATCTTCTAACAACCATACTTTTGGTTTTTATAATGAAAAAATACACCTAAAGACTGCCAGCATGACTAAGAATTTCTACTGTGCTGTTCATCCCATGGAAAGACCCAAACCCATCACTCATATGGGGCACCTCATTAATTTTAGCACAGTTGTTAGTCCTGTCTGAAGCTTTGCATGTCTCTCAGTGACCCAGTTCCTTCTGGGGGAAAGAAGTAATAGCTGCAAGATGGTAAAGCAGTATTTATTTTCTCAGCAATTTCACTATTTGTTATGAATAACTGTCTCTAAAAAACCAAACACAATAACTCCCCTTCCAATACACCTTTTGTTTTGAAACACACCGAACCTGACACCAATATTTGATTTGTTGGCTCAAGAATAACAGGGAAAATGTGAGCAGTAAACCTTGGCCCAGCATTCTCAAAGACTCCTGCTAGAGAAGGAGCAAATTACATGTAGCAGTGTGTCCTGACCTTTCCTCTGCTTTTAGAAACATGAAAAATTTCATCATTGCTTTTTCTGTTTATTGCAAATAATAGAAAGTTGTGTGAAAATTAGACCATAATGAAGACAAATTATGGAGTGGTGTCTGCTGCAGGTCTAGGGTGTGTTTGCTGAATTGCCTCCTGCTTAGGGAGCAGCTGGAAAATCCAAGTCCTCTCCCAGCTTGTCAAAACCAACTTTTTCAAAGGCTGCAGTAGCTGTGCCAAAGCCCCTTGCCCATTTGTAAGCAAACACATACTGCTGGGGCTATCTCTGCCTGGGCCAGCACTCTCACTCACATGCAGCTGGCTGTATTAAATCAATTTGATGAATTACTAGATACTTCTAAATTTTTCTATAGGCAGGTCTCTGCTATTTCTTGCCTGCACAAGATTAAATGGGCTTTTACATTACATACCGTGTTGTAAGACTTTAATTGCCTGGAATGGATCTGTGTGTGCAATGACTGGTTCTGGAAGGGTCTGGGGATTTGGGATTATTGTCAAGCTTCCTACACTGAGGTAGCAGAGAAAGGAAGCATGTGAAAGCCATGGTAGCATCCACAGTGGTGGATACCTTATGATAAGAAGGATGCCACCTATGCCACTTACTCAGATTATTTATTTACTGTTTGATGTCTGGATTTTGGGATGGTTTTCCTCCTGTTAAAACATATTGAGTGAGGCGCGTGCCAAGAAAATGCCTGGAGAATGGAAAAGACTAAATGGACTGCCTGGATGGGTCAGAGAAAGCTGAATGGCATCAGAACATCCCTGTGGCTGATGAGGCGTATCTCTTGTTGGGTTCATGAGCCTAAGGATGTGTGTGCTTTGGAGCACCTGCACTGTGGCATAACAGAACTACAATTTATTCAGTCCATCTCTATGACACAATTGCAGATGTTTAAATAATGTGCAGCCAAGGGCCAGGTTCCGAAAGCAGCTTGATATCAGCTACAGGTGTCTGGGAATGCACAATGCCAAGAGAGAGGTTTTAGTCCAAACATATTCTCACTAAATATACTTTTGCATCTTCTGAGAGTCTCTTGGTGCTGTTACATTAGTGGGTGGTATATATTTATAGTATATATATTAACTGCTGGAAGTGGTAGTGATGTTTTCCTTCCAGTCCAAGGTGTAGTATCAGTGTTTGTTGTGGTTGCTAGCAGTAGTTTGTACATTTATTACTCCTTTGACCAGGCTCCGATCCTGTTTCTGTAGCTATAAACCAACTGAGTTGTCTCCTCTGTGCAAGGGAGGTTTCAGTCTCTCTGGCTGTTTTGGTTTCTCTCTTTTGGTTCCGTTTGGGTTTGTTGGTTTTGATGTAACCACCTTCCTTGCCGAGAGGGGAGAGCTCTATGGGAAGTGATCCAGAAAACTTCTAAATAGCTTTTTAGCATGTGTGGGGAGTTAACTCTTGCTCAAGCTTTTAAATATGTGAGTTCTCACCTGAGCCTATGTAACCTGCCAGCCAAGCCTAAATCTTGCAGGAGGTGCAGCCACAGTGTTCTTGGAGCTCTCTGGCACAGACACCTGGTACACCTGTGTCTCTTGCTAGTTTCAGTGCTGTCACAACTTCACCCCTCATGCCTGTTTCTCTGGTAACTCCAGTTTTTCCCAAGGTTATCTTCTATAAATAGAATCTGCTCCAGCTTTTCACTCCCCCACACCCATCTTGAGGAGAATAATTACCAATGAGATGGTTTTAATAGTGCTGAAAGGAGGGTGATCTATTCTGCTGTGCTCTTTGAGGCTTTTTTCTTACAGGAACTAAATGCTCAAACTGCTTTAGCAATTTCCTTATGTGACAGATGTAAAGTGAGTAGCTTCTTAAGCTTGAGTATTTAAACACTTGATAAGCCATGGGTTATCTGAAGAATAAAATTGTAATTGTTCTGGCATGTAAAGGTCTCTATTTTCATAGTCATTTCCTTAATCATCATTAGGTTGGTGGGGGTGACTGTGGTATCTACTGTTCATCTGTCCAGAAACCCAAACTGTGCTCAACCCAGGCTAGCAGAGATGCTTTGGATGATGAACTATCTGCCAGCACATGACACAGCAGCCAGAAGACACAAACATTTAGAGCATTCATAAACCAGAAACATTTATCAAAAAATGAAAAAAAAATAAAAAGTGAGAGCATGTAAGGATTTGAGATGATGATGTTGACTTTACTGTCCTGTAAACTATGGCCTGCAGCAGCCAAGAGCTTAATGTCATATAAACCAAGAGAAATGAAAGAGAAGCTATATCTACAGGCTACATGATGCAACTGGTGAGCAACTACTCAGATAGCAGGGTGCTCTGTGTACATTAAGTGCCTATGCTGTGTAAAGGAATCATTGCTGGCACATTGACACATGCTGGCAAATTAGACTGTACTTGGTGGAGGGATAAGAATCTACTACAGCTCTTTAAAATCACCCCTGTCGTGATCACCTCACGATAAAAATATTAGTTTCTCCAGTGTAACTAAAAGTGTAGCACATCTCCCAAAGACTCTTTTGAAGTAAAACCAGATTGGTGTGTAAGAGTAAACCCAGTGGGAACAACCTGTCAACCTACAGTGTTACCAGACAGAGCTCAGAATGAAGTGGGAATGGCAGCACCTTTTCAGGTTTTACAGCCACCTCTTTGCTTGACTTTTGACAATTATTTATTACTGCTAATATTGTGCTTTGTAAACTTATGCAGTGCTTTATGAAGTAAGACATGTTTCCTATTTTAAAGGTTTTATAATCTCGTGGGCTGATAAGGGGTGCAGATTATCCCTTGGATGTTCATAAACAGCATTATCACTAACAGTTTTATTAGTGCTGGGTCCTTTCAAGCCTGTGGCTCTTTCTTTTTAACAACACTTTCCTAGTCAAGTACCCAAATCAGGATTTCAACACCTTGATCTTCCAGGCTGGAAAAGTCTGGGCATTCTTTTGTTCTGCTTGTAGGGAAAGAGCAAAACCCAAGCAGAGTCCCAGCGTGGTGACTGTTGCTCTGCATGGATTTAATCCACTGCTGTAGCTTGCCTCTCTCTGAGACTACAAATCTGGGTTTTGGGTGATGGCAGCAGAGAGCAAGTTTGGGAGGTGTGTGTGTTTTAAATAAACAAACAATGGAACAGCAACTTCAACAAACTGTGAGTGGTGCTAATTTGTTATAGGGCTGTCTTGCCTTCTGGCAGTGTTGATTTAGGAGAAGCTGAGCAGACTGGAACGGATGCGGGAAGCCGCTGGTTCTTTTGCTCTGGGGTGTGTATATGGTTCAGTAGAAAATGCTTCGAGGGGTCCTGTCCTGAGGAGCTTTCAGATTACAGGGTAAAGCACATGTATAGGCTGCCAATCTCCTTTTCAAAACCAAATCTTGGCCAGAAGTACCTTCCCCTCTGCCTTGCTCTTCCCCTTCCGCTTTATTTAAATGGAGAGATGCTTTAAGTCTTGATTCATGACAAGAACCTATAATTTGTGTGTTTTGAGGACTCCCAGAAAATCCTTGACAATGATAGTGTCTAGGGAAGGAAAGGAGGAAGATCTTGTGCTTTGGATTATAGCAAAGTCTTCAACACCCCATGGCCTTGGTGGGCTGCAGTCCCAAACACTGAAAGCCTAACAGAGGGCCTGGCTGAATGCACAAGATATCTGCAGCCCTGGACCACTCTTGTGCAGTCCTGCATGATACAGATGGCAGGATGGGAGTCTTAGTGGGAAGAGGTGGATTTTGGAAGTGTAGAGTGACCTCCTTGCAGCCTGTGAGCTGAGTTTAAAGAAAGTCTGATTTCCCAAGTGAAGATGACAGAGGAATAAACCGTCAAAATAAGAAGTTGTGGCTGAGAGGCAGACAAGGAAATGAAGAACTTTGAAAATGAGTATACCCTGTTTTCCCATTAGGTTATCTTCAGTTCAGATGGATTTGGATGCAACGCCCAGCACAGTTTGCAAACCTTTGAGTCTGTTAGGCCTTGTGCTTCATCAAGCAATAGTGGCTTTCTGGCATCCTCTCATTTGCCAGGCTCAGAGCTGCAGAAACGCTTTTTGGTGGTTGCAAAGAACCAAATCTATGAAGGTTGAGTGGTCAGTTATGCATCCCATTTGGAGGGATATTTGGCAGGCAGTAGAGTCTTGGTACTGCCAGGACCAACTTTTAAACAGGGGTTTGCTTGAAAGACTTCACTGAAGTGAAGCTTAGACACAAAGATTTCTCTGGGAAGTAGAGGGCTAAGTAAAGGGTCAGTTCTTGGGGGGAAAAAAAGTGGATAAAGTGCAAAAGGTGCTGTATTTAAGGCATTGTTTATTTATATTAAGAAGAACAGTTTCTGCTGCATCTGTAGGTACAGATGAGATAAAGGATTGAGACAGCAGTTTGTTCCTGTGCTTACTGGTATCTGGCATGTGGTGAGAGAGATGACATTTTGGTCCAAGGCTGTTACTACCCATATCCATGACCTGGAGGGTCAGAACATTCCTTTTTTTCTGCCATGCCACGTGCTCTGTGCTCTTGCCCTACGGCAATGCTCAGCATGAAGCTGCCATCCTGTGCCCGGCTGCCAACTATGCCTACCATACTGAAGGACAGGGACCAGGCTTTTAGGACCAGAAGCATCTTGTCACTCCATGTAATTCATAGAGTTGTTGACTCTGCCTAACACTCTAGGATTAGCTGGGAGGTAGCAACAATCCTTTAGTCATGTCCTAAATTCTTGCATTGTAAAGGGAGAATTCTATTCTGTACATCAAGGTTCAAAGGTACCTGGGAAACTGAGGAGTTTTGCATACCAAAGGAGCCTTAACTGGGGGATGGGAGGAGGGTATCCTTCCTCCTTTGTGGGCTCAGCTACTCCCCTGAATATGTGGGTATTTTAATGCAATAAGGAGTCATTAGATTAGCATGGGACATCAGAACTGCTTTTCCTATTTGCAGTGCAGGTACAGTTGGAACTGAGCTTGCTCAGTTGCTGCAGGGCTGCAGAAGAGCCCAGTGTCTATTGCTGCTCATTAGTTTCTGAGGCTTTATTTGTTTTGTGCCACTGCTGTGTTCCTGAGATCAGCTGTGCTCTGCAGATATGCAGGAATTTTTAGTGTCTGGTTCTGCCTGACAAGATCTGCAGTGTCCATGCCTCTCCTCTCCTCCTCCCACTGAAGGGTTTGGATAGTCATAGGCTCCTTCGTATCAGCAGTAAAAATAAATGTATAATATACAAGGGTTCTGTTTAGGAATTGGCAGGAAGCTTCATTTTTGACTGCAGTGTGATGTTCTAACAGTAGGAAACACCTTTGTTTTCAGCAGTTCTCTGTTAATCTCTGCCCTAGAGGGGAAATAAAACTATGGAGAAGAGCTTCTTACTTCCCAGTAGCAAGAAGCCAGTTGCTGTAATCTGGGTGTAAATCTGCATTTGAGCTGCTGTTCAAGAAATATCTTTATGTAGCATTCAGCCTTTCCTAAACAGAGCATTGCTGGTATTGCTGAGTGTTTTGCAGTCCTGATGCTGGCAGATGCAGCCAGTAGTATGCTGCTTGCATGCATTCTAGAGTGTGTGATCTCTTGAGGAGGGGGGAGCTCCAAATCCCTGGGGCTCTGGCCCTGATAGTTAAAGCTGCATGCTATCTAAACGTGTTTGGTCTGTTCATGCTGGCAGTTGTCAGTTCAGACTGGTTCAGCAAATGCTCTTGGCTCAGCATAGCCCAGGTCAGTAAGCAAACACTTGCTTACATTTCACTTCTTCATTGTATTGACAAGATTTAAAAATCTTCAGTCTATAGCAGTCAAAACAGGGCAATCTGAATTCAAAAGACCTGTTAGTTCAGTGTGAAAAGGAATTATTATAGAACTGTGGGGATAAGAATGCAGGTGGGAATGATGGGAACACTGTCCTGGGCTTGAGCCCAGCAAATGTCCAGGACGAATGAAGAACTATCACCTTAGATTCAGCATCCTTTTCACAAAGACACTTTCTATTTCCCAGGCCAGTGTCCTCCTTTATGTTCTCTCTCGTCCAGCTACATTAATTACTGTAAGTCTTTTTCATTTGGTCTCTTACCTTTTAAGGTTGAAATAATAATCAATATTCTTTTAACATTTTAAATGTAAGATTTCTATCTCTGACAGCACAGCTAGAGACATGCAGCCATCAATGTGACAAGAGCTATGCTGAAGTTTCACTTCACTATGAAGGTCTAAAACCCTATCTTAAATCCCTGCGAGGCTGCAGGCTTGTTTCTGTTCTGCTTTGGTGTTGTATGTTTGTTGTCTCATTTTTTTTCCCCACTGGGGCAGCATCACCACCTGTAGAGAGGGACCAGGCCTTAGCATCTACCCTAAGACTGCCTGGAGCTGATTACAGGAACTCTGGGGAAGGGAGGATAGGCACTGCAGAGGATACACTCAGCTTGCCAAGCCTAGGGTATCTGTGGGATGTGCTTTTCCCTGACATGGAAAAGATGTTGTTGCTTTTTCCTTTGGACAGGGAAGGATGAAATTATAGAACTTGTTTTGTGACTCTCATACCACCTGCAGTTCCCCATGAATCAACTTGATCTCCAGTCTCCAAGAACCTACATTAAATTAGCAGTGAAGCATCATTATAAATAGAAGATACATGCTATTTTCTTTTCTCGTCTTGCCCCACAGATGTAACAAAAGCCTGTCTCAATGCCATAACATCTCTAGAAGAACAGGATTCTGAAGGCTTGGGAAGGGGGACTGGGAAATTGGGACAACACAGATGATCAGTATTGAAGTGTTCCTTCCATTGCCTTTACTGTGTGGGGAATGAGACCATGAACCTCTGGTGCCAGGGCTTTTTTGTAGAGGCATTTCTAACTGGTGATATTTAGTTGCCTGAATTTCCAGGCAGAAGGAAGCTGGTGCAGACATCCTGGGATCTGCTGTTCTTGGATACACATGGACTGGTCCCCCTGAAGCTCAGTGCCATTGGGAGCCCTGACTGGAGGTGGCCAGTCATCAAGAAACTTGCAGAGGCCTTCTGCTGTGTTTCTGTCACAGTTCAGCAGTGCTGGGGAGCTGGGTGGAGGGGAGGTTGTTCTGGTAGTTACATATATAAGGCAGGTGGCCGTTTTAAAATGTACCTTTCAATTTTGATTGCAGTTTTTTAATTGCATTTAACAGCGTCCCTGCTGGTTCTCCATTCTGCATCCGTGCAGCCACGTTCTATTGATGGCCTGTTGTGATTTCAATGGAACATCATGGGATGTACCTGGCACGTCGGGCAGCACTGGATGGAGGTGCCTTTAGCCCAGTGTACCTGGCATGGTAAGCAGCAACCAAGTGGTTAATCTGCATTCTACTGCTCATAGTCTCAGCTTGTATAGCAAGGTGTTCCTGCTTTGCTGCAGCCTTGCACTGACTAGAAATCACTTACTCTCCTGATATTAGTGCTTTTATGCACACAGGGCCCTTACCCTTTTCACCCATGGAGATTCCCCTTCTCTGGGCAGTTTGCTATGTAATAGAGAACGGCCTAGCCATGTCAGACTCTCCTTGTTATTCTAGAACAGGAAAAAGAAGGGACTGGGAAATCATCTGACTCTTTTTCTTCTCTCCTTTTTGGGCCAGGAGCTGGTAGCAGTTGAGCATGTATTGCCCACTTACGTAATGTCCAGATGCTGCTGCACAGAGGTACCCAAAATGTGCTTGTGTCCATAAGCAAGGCCATACTGTTTCTGCAGAGTCCTGCTAGAGCTGCTTCAGGGAGCTGGGAGAGAAGTTCTGCCTGGCACTAATTGGAATGTAACAAACTAAACAATGGCCACTTAAAGTTTGCTGATGTGGTATCCTCTGTGAAAAGATCTTCCATTCTCCTTCTTTCCATGTCCAAAACTGCCACATCAGCTGCACATCCTGCTCTGTCCTGCATGTCGCTTCCTCTCCCTTCCCCAGCTCTGCAGACCTCTCCCCAAGTAACCTGACAGGTTGATCTTACCTATTTTGAAGTGAGTTATTCTGGTGAGAAGAACAAGGGTGCTGCATCCTGTTTTCTGCTTGAGCCCACGCCACAGAGCTTTTGCTGCTCCACTGCCAATGATGAAAATGCATGTTCTTGCCTCTGTTTCCCAGTTCTGCTGTCTGCCTGCTCACAGAGGCTGGGGATAGCTCACAGCCCCTGCATTCCTCCCCATGCCTCTGCTGCTCTGGAATGTGAATACCTTTAAAAGGCATGGGCTAATGACTGGGCTACTGCAACTCCTGGGGGGAAGCCCACTTCACTGATACATTGCAGAGTCCTGAAAATAGGTTGTTGGGATGTGGGGAGAGAAAGATCAGAGAGCAACAGGAAAGCTCTCTTCCCAGTGGGGTCCTCAAGTGCAGTGAAGAAGTTAGCTCATCTGAAACTGAAGAGTGCAGAAGTCACCTGTTTCAGTTTCACCCGGGTCCCATAGCAATTGAACACAGCATTTTTAATGTCAGAAGTAAACTTGTGGGAAAGAGCAATGCAGGAAACAATTGATTTAATTTTGTCTTGTTCTTCCCCACACTCACTGCTGCAGTGTCTGCTCAGCACAGCACGACTGCTTGGGAAGGTGGAGAAATAAGCAGGCCACTATCTTGTCCTAAGTATATTATAACATGCACAGTAGGCTAATGCTTTAACAGCATCTAATGT
Source organism: Melopsittacus undulatus (assembly GCF_012275295.1). NCBI lineage: Eukaryota > Metazoa > Chordata > Aves > Psittaciformes > Psittaculidae > Melopsittacus > Melopsittacus undulatus. The sequence goes on along the minus strand of NC_047538.1, from coordinate 13,940,148 downwards.
GATACATCACATCTAATCTGTTTGTTGGTTTTTATCTGCAGTACTGTTAGTTCACTGTTCAGGTGCTCGGTGTCTAATCTTCTCATCCATCCACAAATCCTCTACGTGAAATGACTGATTCCTTAGATCTGTTTTTGATTGATTCTTTGCTTCACTGGTGTTGCTTCTTAAAAGGTAAACAATATTCATATGCTGCAATCTATAACTCAGAGATGAAATCAAATAGCATCTCCTGCCAGAGGTTGCTAAGATAACATATTTAGCATTCACTCAGCAATTCCTTTTAAGAAAAGATTTAGTGATATTAAAGAAAATCAGATCCACAGTGAATATGTAGATTTTTACTATTTAAAAGGGTGAAGGGACTCCTATCTCCTGTACTTTGGCAATGTAATATTCTGTGATGTCCAGAGTCTTTGTGGAAATTGAGAGAAAATGAAGTTTTTCCTGCTTTGTAGTGAGAGCAGCTCAGCTCCTGGAGCTGTCTGTGTGTTCTGCACAATCTTCATGCCCACAGGATCCCAGTGTGCCCCAGGCTGGGCACAACAGCTGTCAGTCACCCACCTTGTTGGGCAGTAAGCTTATGAAGATGCTGTCAGCTCTTAGCTTGCAAAGCTTTGTTTGATGTGTGGCATCTGCTTGCAGCATTACTGTATTCTGTGATTTGTGCCCTGTATTTTTCATGTCTTTGCATGTGCTGTGTGTCTCAGTGTCATGGATATGGTGGAGGCAGTGGGAGCCTCAGTCTTGCTTCCCTACTTGCACAAGAATATTTGAGCAGGTTCATTGTTCTGAAATCTGTCTTGAATGCCTAGGAACCAATCTGAATCTGAAAACAGGCCATCTCTAATGCTATTTGTCCAAAGCCTTCTGTGATCCTGTTTTAAATGCCAAGGAATGAAATTCTACACACCAAATTCAGTGATAAAAAGACTTGGCCCCAGTGAGACATCTACATACTCTTGGGGCTTTGGGTTTTTTACTGGAAATGCATGTGAGCCTTTCCTAAGGCAGGGCTCCCCTGAAGTAGGAATGTTTTTTTCTATCTTTTTTAAGAGAATAGAAAAGGAAGGGTTCTTACAAATGACACTGAGATACAAGAAATACAAAGGACTGTAATTTTCCAGGGCTTTGGGGAGCTTTTGTTGTCATTACTGGTGGTGGTGATGTTATCCAAATACTCAGGGTTTGTTAAGAGCCAACTGCAAACTGATGGATAGCAAGGCCTTTGCAAGGCTGTATCTGCCATTTGTTTGGGAAAATCTCCTTTTATACTGGACTTAACCTTGTAGTTGTGTCTGGTCCCATGCCTCCAGCTAGAAGTGAGGTTTTAGGAATGCCATAGATGAAGGAATGCTTCTCTTTTCCTAACAACTTTTCCAGCACCCCTCTTCCCCCACCTCTGAAATGCATTAAAGAAGGGTTTGTAACTGGTCAGCTCTGGAAAATACTTGGAATGAATTCAGTTCTGTTCAGGACTGCACAAGACACACATGCCAGGTCGATGCTGTAAAGCTTCTGTCAGTCAGTCAGAGCTGTGTTCTCTGACCACGTTGCTACCCTGGGCAAAGCCCTCGGTGGGCAATCCTGGCAAAATTTTAATCATGGGGCTCTAAACTTGGCTGAAGGTTTTGCTGCCTTTTCCCATCACATTCATTTTGTTGGGATTGCTAAATCCTTGATAGACTTCAGCTGGCAAATGCACATTTGATAGGCAGTGTTACAGTGCTTAAACCTGACCACTGCTTTTAAAATCTACTAAAGGTAATAACCAACCTCACACTTATGTGCTACTGAACATGAATACTTCTGTACAATTTGACATGTGAGATAAATAGAGGTAATTTAAACAACTTGTACTATGCTAATTTTTATGTGACAGAATGTACTGAGGTTTAATAATATTATTTTCCCCATGAAGGTCACTAAAAAGCAGACTTAAAATTCTACCCCTGTTTCTAGGGCTTTCCCTACAGGCTTATTACCTGTTCTCAATATCATGTAAGGCAGAAAGAAAAAAGAAATTAAAATGTAACCATATTTTCTATTAGTAGCTGCAGCAAGTCTTTACTCTTTACAAAGACTTAGGCAAGTACATACACAGAGATTTCTAGACCTCTGCTTCAAGTACCACATGAATGGGAAATAAGCTCGCTTTTACTTCAGTAACACACTTTTCTTTTTTTATTAGTCTGTTTAGGAAAAAATATTGGCTGTGCTGTTTCCTTTCCTTTACCATATTTGTACTTTATGGAACACATAAAAATCATATCCAGGGATTTTTGGGTGTTATATGCATGGAAAAGCCACCATTATGTTTGTAGTGAAAACAGTGTAGGAGTAGGCTGTCTCGTGCTATTCTCAAGCAGGATGCAGTCATGTATATATAGATGCTGTGTTATGTTACAGGCCATGTTTTTGTCCTTCGTTATCAATATATCTCGGTGACCCAGAAGTAAGTGCTTTTACTGGCCTGGCTAGATAAAAGTGGGTATTTGGTGCCTCTGTGCTGTTGCTCCTTCCTCTTAATCAGCAATTCTGGAAGCAAGCCACTAGAACCAGACACATTGCCTGCGTGCTGCAACTCTGATGTAACTCATTGCAGCAAAACTTGTTTTTAAAGTGCTCGACACTGTTCACTGGTGGTAATCCCTGTCTCTACCATGTTTCTGGGATGCTTCAGGATGAGTTTCTATGACAGAAACACTATAAATGACGAAGAAATAGCTGGCAGCACCATGGCAAGCCTGCAGTTCCTCCTGTTGGCTGCTACCCTTTCTAAAGCCAGCCATCTCTGGGAACAACATTAATGTGCATGAAGGCACAGTGGTGAATCCACTGTCTTCTTGGGTTGCCATCCACTGCTGAAACAATACAGAACACAAAAGCAGAGCAGCCATTTCAGCTGTGGGTCAAGGCAGTGAGCCACTGAAATCTGTGTGGATGCTGAATTAGGTGCTGGTGCATTGAACAGGGGCTACCAAATTTTACCAAATGTATAACCAAGTACCAGGCTGACCAGATAACAAAGTGAAGGCATGTGTCCTGTGGAGGAAGGGAGGCACGTGCTTGGCAGATCTCATCTGCTCAAAGAAGTATAAGTGCCAGGCTAGTCAGGCAGCAATGCTGGAGGAAAAACTGTATTCCTTTACTTTTCAGTAGCTTTTTTCAGAAAGCAAAATCTTTTTGTTGTGCAGAAATGGACGATATAAATTTACCACCTTTCTGCCATATTAAATCTTCCTATTTATTACCAGTTAGTAAGAATCAGGTCTGAGATTATTTTTAATACTGATAGTATCGCTCCTTATTTTTCTTGTGTACAGAGTTGACGCAGAGGGAAGTCTAATGCTTCATCATTTGGAATGCGATGGGACAGAATGGGGTAATGGGACTCCCAAGCAATAGAGACATTAACTGATTAGGATTTTAAGAGAAAAGTTAAGCTCTTCATTTCTATGCACAGGCCTGCTCCTTCTTCAGTAAGAGAAATCTGTTTCAATCACATGATAAACTAGGGAAAGAAGGAGGTGGAAGGCTAAATGTGGCTGTTGTATGTTTGGTATTTAATTCCGATATTTGAACTCCAGAGACCATTTGAAATCACTCTTAACAGATAAATGCCCATTACAAATAGTAGGTGGCTCTTTCAAACAAAATCAAATCAAACCAAAAATAGAATTTTATGTTGGATTCCTGAATGCAGCTGCAGATTTAAATTCTGGTTTTTATGTGCTATAGTATCTACCACACATGCAATTGCAATTAGTTCTGATATACCTCAAACTAGGTATTTCCTACAGTTCATGCTACTGAGAAAGTCAATATAAATCTCTAAAATACATTGTGAATACTGTTTGTGAAATACATGAACTACACAGAGGTCACCACAATTTTCCTCTCTTCCCAGCACTTCAGGGTAGAGAGACTGTGACTTGTGTTAGTTACTCTAATCAGAACAGAATTCCTTCAAACCTAAAGGCAAGGCAGAATTAACTTAAGAAATCAGTTTCAGATTGTTGAAGAGATTTGGTGGCATTTAGCTAGCTCAGCATCCTGAACCTCAGCCAGTTCAGGGTTGATTCTAGCCCCTCATGTCAATGGATTTGGGATATGGATATTGCCAGGGGGGTGGTTTTTTAAGACAGCCTTTTATACTCTTAAGGAGATTCCCCATTCACACCTCGGTGTGATTAATTCCATCTTCAATGGATTTAGTTGCAACATGTAATTTTCTCAATTCCGGAGCAGCTGGGTGTTGTAGGATTTCAACATGTAAGAGCCAAGAATCAAACTACATGTTAAAGCAGGGAAGCTGCAGCTTGTGCGAATTATTTTACACACTCAGATATGCAAATGGAAGTGAAGTACATGCTGCTTTTTTCTTCCTTTTTTTTTTCTTGCTCCTCATCTTCCCTTCAGATTTGTGTCAAGAGAGAGAAACAGCTTTCCCCTGTACCAAACTATTGTGTTCCTGCAGGTATCTTGTGAATAGTAATTCCAGCCAATGATGGCTGCTTTTGTAAAGAGATATTTACAAATCTAATTTTTGAAAGCCTTGAATCAAAGCTTAATGTGAGAAATAATTCTCCCTGTACTCCAAGCAGGATCACAGCTTGCAGGGTTGAACGTACCCAGAGCTCCTTAGTCTGTGTCAAGCCTAACATTAACTGCCTTAAGCCAGTCTATTAAATGTAGACTTGTTAAGAGTGGAAACTGCAGGTTCACATCCTCTCATCCTCCTGTTTTGCAGGTGGTAAGGTGAAGGTGAAAGGAAGAGAAGGTGGAGATGGAACTGCCAAATCATGCCAAACAACTGCTACTGCAGCTGAACCAGCAACGAGCCAAAGGTTTCCTCTGTGATGTGATCATTGTGGTAGAAAATGCCCTGTTTCGTGCCCATAAGAACATCCTGGCAGCCAGCAGCATGTATTTCAAATCCCTTGTCCTGCATGACAACCTGATTAACTTAGACACGGACATGGTGAACCCCACCGTGTTCCGGCAGGTCTTGGACTTTATTTATACTGGTAAGCTCTTAACGACTGACCAGCCCGGTGAACAGAACTTTAATGCTCTCCTCACCGCAGCAAGCTACCTCCAACTGCACGACCTGGCAGCTCTCTGCAGAAAGAAGCTGAAGCGGAACGGCAAGTCCTTTGCTGGCAAGGCCGGTGGCCTTGGTGTCGGGAGATCTGCCAGGAGTCAGAGACTTTCCACTGCTTCGGTCATCCAAGCTCGCTATTCAGGGTCAAATGAGGGGTTGAAGGGCTCGCACTCAAAAGAGCTGTCAAAGGGAAAGCTCTCCGATGACGAGGTCTTCATCAGTAGCTCCAACCAAGAGAACTGTCACTCCTTAAGCAGGGGAGCCAGTAAGAACGGTGGTGGGAGCGGCAGTGCGAATGGGAGCACTGGGGACCAGGAGCTAGGCCTCGACCTGTCCAAAAAAAGCCCATCGCTCCCTGTTGCAGCCTCCCATGATGACACGCAGCACAGCGAAAGCCAGCATGGCTCTCCCCAATCTGCCTCAGCCCCTGCAGCCAACAGTGCCTCATCGTTCGACGAGTCTGGAGTCGGAGCCCCTCACAGCATGGCGGACAGCAGCGACCCCATGGAGATGGATCTGAGCGAAGAGTGCCACCACTCACTGACGGAGAGCAGCCAGCGCAAGGGCCTCCGGCACTCGTCCCGCAAGAAGGAGTGGATCAGGAAAGACAATGCCTTTGACCGAAAGGAGGGGGGCAAAGACAGGGACGAGGGCGAAGGGCTGCCCAATGGTATCCTGCTGGGGCCCTTGTCCAAGTCTGTGGAGAGGAGTCTGGCCGGGGCCTACGGTGCAGACCTACCCTACCCGTGTAAGGAGGAGGTGGAAAATGGCAAGGAGAACAGTGACGACAGCGGCCAGAGTGAGAGCGAGAGCGGCGGGCATACTAGTGCCAACTACGTCTACCGGCAGGAGGGGTTTGAGCCAGTGGCCTATGGTGACAACCTGTATGTCTGTATCCCCTGTGGCAAAGGCTTCCCAAGCTCTGAGCAACTCAACGCCCATGTGGAGACGCACACCGAGGAAGACCTTTACATCAAGGAGGAAGGCACATACGGCGGCAAGGATGAAGCCGAGGATTTGTCCAACCCCAACCAGTCCTACGCCGCGGAATCCCGACCCTTCAAGTGTTCAGTGTGTGAGAAGAGCTACAAGGATCCGGCCACGCTGCGGCAGCACGAGAAGACTCACTGGCTGACACGGCCCTTCCCTTGCAACATCTGCGGCAAGATGTTCACGCAGCGGGGCACCATGACACGGCACATGCGCAGCCACTTAGGGCTCAAGCCCTTTGCTTGCGAGGAATGCGGGATGCGCTTTACCCGGCAGTACCGACTGACAGAGCATATGCGTGTCCACTCAGGAGAAAAACCTTACGAATGTCAACTGTGTGGTGGGAAATTCACCCAGCAGCGCAATCTGATCAGCCACCTGCGAATGCATACCTCTCCCACATAAGCCAAAGACTCCAGAATGAGCTTCGAGCCCATCCGCAGTGATTTACCTTTCTGTAGACTTGCTGCTTAAAAAAAAAAAAAACAAAAAGAAAAAAAACAAACAAAAAAAGGGGGCAAGTCCCCACACTCTGTTCAGTCATGGGAGGCCTAAACAAATGTAGCTTTAACATTTAAAAAAAAAAGTTCCTTTTTTCCCTTTTTTTAAAAAAAAGAAAGGTCCACAGCCAAGCTGATGCATTTAGTCCAGCTCTCCTTCCAAATCCTGGTGATCTGGCAAGAAATGCCACTTCTTTTTGCACACATTGACTTCATTGTCAGACTGATTATCTGGAGCAGGTAGGAGGGGGACCATGGGGAACCTTCTGCTGGCTCCCCACTCCCTGCCTCTTTCCTTCCAGTTACTGTCACCCTACTTGCCTCCTCTCTTAAACCCAAACTCATTTAGGGGCATTTCTTGCCATCAAAAACCCAATAAAATACACCTTTCCAGTGGCCTCAGTAGCTGTGAAACAACACAGCCTTGCATTCACAAGTGCAGAAGCTGTGTCTGTGGACCATCTCACAGAGTTGGCAGCCCCTTCAGACACTGTGGGACAGCCATAGCAGTGGTGGAACCCACCACCCTTCCCCTGGCCTGGCGACGGCAGGGAGTGCACCAGCTTGAGCGATGCCCCCCTCACCATGCCTTCCTCTTTTGGTTTTGATCTTTATCCTTGGCACACGTAACCACATGCCACCTCCTTCCCACAAAACACACAAACCTCTTCTGCCTTACCCATGACTGAACAGGGCCTGGATGCCCTGGGAATTTCTTTCAGTGAGCAGGGGGTCGTCTTTACTTTTCTAGTAGTTTCGTATGAATATTCTTTGCTTAGAGGTACTTGTTTTATTAAAGGAAAAACCATTGTAACGTTTATGTGAATGTTTGAACTGGAAGGTCTGAGGTTAATTCTGGGGGGGTGGGTGGGGAGGGGTTTGATGTAGGCTGGACTTGCTACAAGTTCCTTAGGTACTTTTTTATTATTTTTTATTTTATTTTGTGTGTGTGTGTATGTTTTTAGCTTTCCTCCCTCACTAAAGAGCGAGTCTGTGTGGACAGGCTTGTTACCTTTGCTACCTCTTGACTTCATGAGAACAATAAGATGGTTAGTGAAAGATTAGGCTTTTTTTGTTTTTTTTTTCCTTTTATTGTAAGTAATTAATTGTATAAAAGTAGAAGCTAAATTAAAGTTAAGGGATTTTTACCACCCTGTCCTTCCATCAAAAGTCAGCTAGAGAAATGTTAAAGCAAAGCTTGGCCAAAGACAAAGCAAAAAACATAGGTTGAGCCAGAGGCTGTGCTGGCTGCTTGGACTGGCTCATTCGCAGTCTCTTGGCTGGTTGTAGTCACTTTTAGATAAAAGAAGAAAACTTCTCTGAGCTTTTTGGGCCCTTTCCAGCTTTGTTTATTGAATCTGGATCCCATGGGGAGGGGAAAATGTCCCCCTCATCTTCCACTCCCCCAGCACATCTGGGTCAGTCTGTAAACACCTGGCAGGACAGAGGGTGAGGGCATAGCAGCCTATAATTTACTAGAATCCAGAGTGCAATAAGGTGGGGGAGAGGAGGAAAAAGCAAACCAAAGTGTTTCATATCCTCCCTTTTAGACAATTTAACACACGCACACACAAAAAAAAAAGGAAAAAAAAGGATAAAAAAAAGAAAAATGAAAAGAAAAAGAAACAAAATGTTCTTACAACATCTGCATAAGACATCACAGCCAACAGCTGCTATTGGTTTAGGAGAGAAGACAGAGAACTTAGCCCACCAATTCTTGGCCCCCTTGACTTTGTTGGCGTGACCTTGTGGAAAGCTATGGCTTATTTCAAGCCTCCCATGACTGTGGTGGTAAAAATTCACAGCCAGTAGAATCATCCCTTCTGAATTGAGTCAGGTTTACACTTGTGTTTTCTCAGTTGTTTGTTCTGTTTGGGTTTTTCCCCCACTCAAACCAGTTCAGTCTCTGCGGAAGGTTCTCCAGACCTCACGCTTTGTCTTTTTCAGAAAAGAAACAAAACCAATTTTTTAAAAGTTTTGACCAAAAAAAGAAAAAAAAAGAAAAAAGTGATCATGTTTGACTAAAACAAAGGAATATAAGCTTCATTTTCTATTGGGTTTTTTTTTTGTTTGTTTTTTTGTTTGTTTGTTAAGGTAGACTAGTCCGTAAGAAGTTTTTGGGTCAATTGAATGAACTGAGGAAACTGGAATCCCAGGCTCCAAGCAATAGAGATCCCAAAGGCTGAGCCTTGGCCTGGTGTTATGTTAACAGGGAACATGCTGGCCCCCCTCCTGCCATGCTCCTGGGTGCTGCTCCCAGTGCCATTGTCTGCCTGCTCCAGACCCCGTGAGAGGGGAGCATGGATTTGTGTTTTTTCCTGACTGTGCTGAGATGCGCTGTTTTCTTCTGGGGGGTTAGGTGTGATTTTAGTGTCTTTAGCACTTCCACATTTTGAATATATATTGAATTCTTTTTTCCTTGATTCCTTGCCAAACCTCCTGAGAACATCCCCAAAACAGCCTCTGGGGAGGACAGGGAGGGCCCTGCCATCTACCTTTTTCTCAGAGCAAGTCTCAGCAGGGCTGAGGGACAGCAGTGCAACATTAGTTCTTAGGCACTTTCACCCTGCCTTTACCTTCCCTCCAACCACCCTAAAGCTGAGCTGAATCCCACCCTGGTTCAGGCTGCAGCTCCCCTGTGGGTTTGGGATGCTGGTCCCCCTGTTCCCTTGTGGCCCTGCAGTTTGCCCAGCAGTGATGGGGGCGGCAGGAGGGTGTCTGCAGAAGCCAGCCCTGGGACAGCAGCTCAAGCTGTGACCCACTGAGCCAAGCCATGGAGCAGCCCAAGGCATGAGGAAGCAGTGAGCTCCTCAGCAGGCAAATAACCTGCTCCCCCTCTCTTAACTCCATTTCTGCAAGCATATGTGTGGGTGATGTAGCCTCTCCCCTCCCAGGCCCCCTCATCGTTTGTTTCTTAAGCCTTTGAGAACCATGTTGAAGTTTCAGGACCCAATGCTATTTTTTAAAACCATTTTTCAGAGCATCTTTCTTTTTTAACTTGATCCCCTCCCCAGCACTTAAACCATACGACATAAAGTCTGTGTACAGCAAGAGTATTGTACAAAAGGAGATTTTTGTTCTTTTGTTTTCAAGTAGCTGTGTAAAGTTGTGTTCCATAGATTGAGTATAAACAACATTTTCCAAATTGTGACAGTAATAATGAATAATGAATAATACTCAAAGCTTCAGGGACTGTTTCAGGCCTGCTTGGGGCCTAAACACTCAACTGCATTTGTACGACATAGTATTGTATCAAACATTTTTCTGTATTTTAATGAGAAAGCAAAACACTAGTTTCATATTTAAAATTTTAAGAGTTTTAGGGTGGGGGGGAGGGAGCTGCATTTTTTGGTTTTGTTTTTTTTTATTTTTAATTTTATTTTTTTTTAAATACACAAAGAGCCTCAAGAGGAATAAAACAATTTAAAAACAAACAAAAAAACAAAAATGAAAAAAAATAGAAGAGGCCAGGCAGCTTAAGTATATGCTTTAGTCACTTAGTTCCAGAATGTTTTCGGAATAACAGGAAAAAAGATAAAATAGCAAAAGTTGTATAAAAGAATAAAGAAGCTCATACCCAAATTCACAAAACTATTTTTTAAACCAAAGCACATTTGAATGAGTATGGAACCTCACTTGGCTCAGAAAAGTACTAATATATTTATCTCATTGTTTACATAAACTTTTACAGTTTCAGACCTCAACAGATCTAGGGGCCAGTCAAAATTAATCTTTGCTTTTTCCATTGGTTTGTCTGTGAAGGCTACGCAGCGCTCCCCAGCTTGGGAGGGAGACCTGTGTCCCAGCCTGCATTCCAGCGCTGCTCGGGAGGGCAGGGAGAGGGAGGGCAATGACAAATATGGCACGGAGATACTATTTTCTTTGTCGTCAACCCATAAGAGATGTTGCTGGGAATGAGACCCAGGCACTATTGTAGTGGCATTCCAGCCTACCTCTTCCTCAGAGGAGTCTGAGGGTATCAAGAGGGCAAGGACAGACACAAGATGCTCTAGAGATAGAGAAGGATGTCAGAAGATGGTGGGAGCTGCTGTACCCAGCACATCTCCTTACTGTTAGCCATGGGGAGCTGAGCTGAGCTGCTTTCCAATCCTTTACTGAAAAAACCCCCAAAACCAAATTCCTGGCAAAAAAAAAAGCCCCCCATAGCCCAGCTCTGTGCATGTGGGGGAATTAGCAGGAGCCACAAAATTCACAGAAGACACCAAAGAGCTATTGACATGCAGCTTCTGTGAAGCTTTGTGGCTGCTGACATGGAAGAGTACGCACAACTCAGAAGGGCCCCTCTGGGCAGGGCTGTGGCAGAGGTGGCTGCTCTCCCTGCGCTGACTTGGGTAGCTTTAAGGGTCTGGTGTGAGGGCAAGAGCACAGCCCCTACCTGCCTCCTCCTGTTCAGAGCTGTGCTGGGGCCTGAGCTGTACTGTTGGGACCATCTGAGCCACCTCTTATTTTAACAGCTGGATTGATTCACTCCAGACTTCACAGTCACGCCCAAAGAGCCCAACCAAAACTCCTAAGGCATTCTAGGTGGGAACCTAAGCTTGATTTGCATGTTAGGACAGTTTAAAGATGACCAGTGAAGGTGGTTTGCTAAAATACTGCTGAAGCCAAAAAAAAAAGGATTAAAAATAAGGCTCCCTATCATTAGCCTTGACCCGTTGTAGCTTTTACCTTCTACACCAAAGCCACCTCAAAGATTTGAGGAGGGGCTGATGGAAAATGAAATATTAATTTTGCCTGGTCTTAATATCTAACAAAGATGGTGCAAACACTATTTGACAGTGTTGTTTTTGTATCAATATGTATGTGCAGTAATGAATGTATTTATTTCTCAGATTCTGTATGCACAGTTTTGCAATGTAATTCAGAAAGTTGCAAACACAAAGATGTGTCCGCAGGGTCTTCTCTACAGGATTTCAAAAACAAAAAAAAAAGAAAAAAATATATTAAAAAAAAAGAAAAAAAAAAGAATCTCAGAGACTCTCAGCATAGCCATAAACCATAACCTGTGAAGACAATACAAAGACTGGACTTTTGTAGCTTTGCATAGAAGAGGAATTTATGTTTTGCTGTATTTAAATGTTTCAATTTACAGTGTCACTCTCTTAAGATTCCTGATTCCTGTTTTGGTTTTTTGTTTTTATTTCCTTTCTCTCGTGTGTGTGGAAAGCATTGTTTGCAAGCAGTGCAGGTTCAAAGTCTGGGTTAGCAGTATTTTACCGTGTCGCTTCAGTTCTGAAAAGCAGGAGTGTGGGTCTTGACCATGGAAACATCCAGCGCACTCAGTGACACAAAACCAGTTCTGAGGTGAGTGCTGGCAAAACCCAGAGAAGGTAAAAGTCATCAGGGGAACAGCTGTGTGCTTCTGATTGCAGCTTGTGACTGAGACCAGCCTCTTGTCCTGCCTGGCAGGACATAACTCCTTTACTCTCCCTCATCCCTCACTCACTGTTTACTGTGGTAGCAATAAGGATCTCAGAACTGGGGAGCTGATGCCTAGAGATACCTAGAGGAAGTTTTGTGCCAAACCCAACAGCCTCTGTGCCATCTTCTGATGGGCCTTGCAAACTATACTGAAGCATCAGATTCCCTGTAGTGTGACGTGCTTAGAATCCCAGGGTCAAGCTGTACTTCACAAAGCCTCTTATTCCAGCAGTATTGGTGGAGTCAGCAATTATGGACCTCCTACAGCCTTAAAAATTAGCATAAAGAAAGGATGTTTGTTGATTTATGGATATTTGCCAAATTCAGAAACCTTTCCAATCAGCTGTGCTGGAGTTAAGGGAAAAGCAAACAGAAAACAAAGAGACAAAACCTTCCTACATTTTAAATGGGTTTGAGAAGCTCTACATAGCAAATATCTTGCTCTCCCCAGACAGCATAAATGCTCATCATTGAGATGGCATGTTTGAATAAACATTTGTTTAAGCAAGAGTATAAAATCTAACGGAACTCTGAGCTGCAATTCTGGAATAATTCAATAGACTTCTAGCATTTTTTTTCTTATTTTTGTTTAAACTTAATAATTTGCTCCGTATCAGGAGTCTCTCCATTTCTTGTAAAACCCCTTTTTTTCATAAGCTTACCCCTGCAGTCCAGAACTGACCATGTTCTTGAAAATTTGGTGGTTACTTTCAATGGCTGAAAGTAGCTTGCTGCAATGTTTTAAGTCTCATGGTATTTATTGTCCTGATTTTAGGGCAGGGGACAAGCAGGCAAGCAGTAGCTGATTCTCAGCCTCTTTCCATTCCTCGTATTTTGCATTTTTCAGAGTAGGAAATCTCACTTTTGATGATTTCCCATTAAACTTGCAAAATCTGCTGCTTTCCTTGTAAAAGGAGAAGATCTGGAATCCCTTGTGAGGCAGTTCCAGCTCTGCTGTAAGGCTGTAAGCTGGACCTCCTGATCAGGAAGGATTCTTTCTTTCTTTCAGCCGTAGGTAAGCCCTGTGTCACAACAGAATTACTATTTATTTTGCTTTCCTTGTTTTAACTGAACTCAGAGACACTGAAATACAAGTTTAGAGCTAGAAATGCATCTTTTGCTCAGTAGTCTCCTGTCGCCATCCTCTTCTTTCCTTCCTTCCCCAATTTTACTAAGTATTTTGAAGCTCAGTGTTGAACACATGGGGATCAATGGATCAGTGTTTTTGGACAGAGCAGCCCTGTGCAATGAAGTAGGGAAGGTCTACACCAGAACACATCATGCTACATTTGCTGGCAGCTGGGGGACACAATTCCTAGGGCTTGTTTTCCCTGAAGATGGGATGGTTTTAAACATTCTCATTCACAAGTTATCAGTCAAAGCACCTTGCACAACTGTTCTCTAACTTTCACAGGAGTTTGGCTGGCTGGGGATAACTTTTCTATGAGGAGAGGATCTTGTTCTGGCTGGCTGGATATTTTTTCCCCATTTTATTTGAATAGTTCAACTGAAAAAGGGATGTTGCATCTCTCTTTGTTTTATTTTAATTTTAAGCCTTAACTGTCAGTCAGTCGAGGAGCCCTGGATGTTTCCTGGGGAGGGGAAAGGAGGGAAGGTCAAGGGAAAGGCCGACATTCCTGCTGCAATGTTCTGTTCATTTCTTTCAAGAGCTTGAATTCAGGTCAGAGCCACACATAGTTTGTGGCTTCAACTCAAGTGTCATATAAAAAAATACAGAAATTATAATATGATCTCAGCATTCAGAAATTTGCAGTCTTAATGTACAGTGATGAGAAACTGTTATTTTATGATCTTTTCATTAAAAGCTTGATTGAAAAATTACATCTTATGCTCTAGAGTTCACCTTGTTCCTATAGCTAATTCTCTCCATGTCTTCTCCTCATTTATTCTTGCCCAGGGATTTGAACCAGCTACTTCACAATGCAGACACCCCCCAAGCACACACAGCCACACACAACTTCTCATTTTAAGCCCCTGTGCAATCTGCTCATAAGCCAAAATCTGATGCTCATTAGAATATATAGAAAGGATGAACTGCATGGGCCTGATGCACAGTAGATGTGCAGGCAATGAATAATGGAGAAATGATAATTTCACCTTTCTTGTTGTGACCCTGCACAAGTTGAGGCTGGTTTTGAACAGTTACCTCTGCCTTGTCCACAGTTTGAAAGCAGTGTTTGGCAGAGACAGTAGGTGGACCTGCCAATCCATAAATCCCTTCAGTCCATTTGGACTGTGTGTCTGACTCTCTGAGCGCACCTTTGAGGAGCAGAGAAGCAGCTGAGGCAGAGAAGTTTCCTAAAAGGAATTATGGTTCTCTATCCACCTGTGGTGCATGTAAAAAGGGGAAATGCTTCCAGGGAAGATGGCTGTAAGTAACAACAAAAGCACCCACTGCAGATCTCAGCCTCACAAATGTTAAGATCCAGACATTTCTCCTTGGGCAGGTTAAGTGTGTCCTTAGTAAAATTAATGAACATTTCCTTGGCCTGGGTTCTAAGTGTTGTTTTTTGGTTCCCAAGCCATCTTTTTGGATCTAAGGATCCTTCAATAAAATACCTATTTAATGGAGACAAATTAAGCATCTTTGCCATAACACAAGAGCCAAGCCTAGTATTCTGCAATACTTCCCTTTGTCACACTACTCATCACCACAGTTTTGCTGTTTTCTCCCAGAGCCTGTTGGAATGCCTTAATATGCATCAAAATAACCCTGGTGTTGAATTCATGTATTTCTTTTTGATCCTTCTTCCTTTCTTTATAAACACAATGCTGACTATATTTTAAAGTGACTGACTGAAGGAGCTTCAAGTTTAGTCAGTTTTCTGACAGGTTGCACAGTCAGCAGCACTGGTAAGAAAATCATTTTTATTTGTCCTTGGAGATGTGTTTTACCCAGCAAGGTTAAAGAGAAGGACAAAAATGAACAGAAAAACAGATGAAGAGCTACAGAAAACCAGAGGCTGTTTTTCAATAGCTCAGATGTGGTAATGAGCCTGTTCTCTTCCCCCAGCTACCAGGGACTTGTCTTTACCTTTTTCTTTCCTTTATTGCTAATTTCTTCTGGAAGTTTTTGCTTCCTGGCACCCATTTCTCTGTGGCATAAGTGGTTTCCAGCATAGTTAATAGATTGCATGTTCTATTTTACTTTCTTTGCCGTGGTCAGCTCCTTTTCACCTCAAAAGATCCTGTGACAACTATACAAAACTCTTCGTATAATAATTCACAACTGAAATGCAGCTGCCTCTGCGGTGGAGCACTGAAATATGTACAACTGAAGCACAGAGCACAGGATGTAAAGGATACCAGATATGTCTGGAATGCCTGGGAATTTGTACTTTTTTCCCTCTGCTTTCATTGCCCCATTTATTGGTAGGACTTCTTTTCTCCCAAACCCACACTTGCTTTCTCTCCACTACTCTTCTCCCTCCTGAAAAGCAGACTTTGGGTCAAACCCTTGAATGAGAGGTTTGGGTTTTGCTTTTCTTCAGGGAATGTAATTTCATCAAAATTGGGTCTTTTTTATTAGAACAAAACTTCTAATTTTTTAAAATGAAATTTTATTTCAGCCACTGTTGAGGTCCCATTTCCTGAACAGATACAGACGCAGAATGTTTGTTTGTTTTATGAGAACTCTGATGTCTGTTCCCTCATTAACAAGTTACAAGGAAGGACAGGTTTAAAGAATTTAAATTTAAATTTAAAGAATAATTTCAGTAAAAGCCAAAAGACCAGCACTTCACTTTGCAAATTACTTCTAAAATATGCCTTCATCCTGTTCTGTATTGAAAATAAACTCTGAAGGACCGGAGTTTTTATCTGCAAGTAATGCAGAAGCTGTTACCAACTATCAATTTTGTGTATCTATCTGGATTTTGTTTGTCTGGATGCACTACAAAGTTGCCCAGGTTTAAGTGCACTGATTTTGTGTGCACTTATGCAAAACCTGCTTTATCCCAAGTTTAGCATGCCTGGGCTTAAACTGTAAATAGCTAAAGCTGGTGCCTTTACCTCAGCAGAAGTCATTGTTCTTTGTCTTGTTCTTTTCTTGTACAGTGACAGCCTCCCATAAGCTGTACCTTGAGAATCCAACTGTTTCTCAGTGTGCATCTCATTAAGACTGTGCTCTTCCAGCATCCAAAGCCAACACCCATCCTGCCCCTCACCTTGAGGTACCTGGATTACAAAACCTGGCATACAGGGCCAGAAATACTCCAAAGTTTGCTATTTGGACCAAAATTTGCTTCCTTCTACAACCCCACTGGGCACTGCTCTTGCCTCATTTCTGCAGTTCCCTCCTATCCTAGAGGTCACCACATCTTCCTTCTTTCCTTTCATGGGCTCTGTAGCAGCAGTCAGTTTGGTTTGGGTTTTTGTTGGGTTTTTTTATCTGTGCAGTTGTACTGTCTTTGTGATGAACACTATTGGAAACTGCTGCAGAGTCCATATGTTTCAGCTCATAGGTTGAGCCAGCTGCAGGAAAGCACAATCTCCCTGCAATTAGAGTGCATCCATACTCCAATACTATAGAGTGAAAAACATTCATCATACTGTCTTCTTCTGTTCCAGGTGCTAAGAAGAGAGGCCAATGTAGCTGGTATGTACCAGTCTAGGAGGTGATTGATGGCCCTACTTGCTTTGCCTTCTGCCTTCTCACCATTTCCCTCCTTACCTTAGTTCCTTGCTCAGTTACAGAGAGCACTGGGAGAGTTGTTGTGGGGTTCTCTCAGCAGGGTAGTCCTTTTTTTTATTACTGGGTTCTGAAGCAAAGACTTAGTTCTTCTTCTCTGCTCTCGTCCATCCTCTTCTTGTACACAATAATTAATGGTTTTAAAACCAGACAGAATCCTGCTGACTCTGGATTCAGACTCAGTCTGTTCAGTTACTATCGGTTAGAGATTTTTAACTTGATAAAAATCAAGAACACTTCCAGAAGCCTGACTTGAAACAAGCAGCACTAGTAAAGACATGACACAGCCTCTCCTTGATTCCAGAGGACAGTGGTGGCAGAGCAGATGCAGATGCTAGCTCTAAGGTTTTCTGGTCAGCCTCCCTGCACACCATGTGTGTGCATTGTCTAGTTGTTTGGTGTGCACCTACTGAGGGTTCAGACGCAGGAACCTGGCCAGACTACATAACCACATCCCCTGGCTGTGGCTGCACAGTGAGCACTTTATGAGCACAAGGCAGGAACTGAGCTCCACACCTGGGCAGATGCTGCTTCTCTGTAGCCCTACAGATCTGTGTGCCTTTACACTAATGGGCCTGGCCATTCAAACACCACCTGAGACTGGCCAGACCTGACCGCAGGACAGAGGAGAGGGCAGCATCACCAGATGGCCCATATCAGCCCCCCAGACATCTGTAAAACATGCAGAACTAAACTCTGAGTTTCTAGCCTTGTCACCAGAGGCTGTTGCTACCCTCATTGCCTGGCAGCAGCCTCCTGCCAACTCCAGCTGGTCCCCTTGCCACAATAGCAGCCAAAGGCCAGCCAGAGAAGATTGCACAACCAGGCCTTGATCTGTATTTTCCACTGCTCAGCCAGCAAACCCCTCCTTTTTTCCAGCACAGCTGTTTTCCATCTCTGCTCAGGAAACATGCCCTGCTTTTGATTCCTGGGTCTTGCTTTATGAAGCAATCATGGGCAGGCTGTCTGGGTGGAACAGGTCACAAAGTGGCTGTGGGATAACTCCGGATTCTGAACGCCAACACAGAACAAAAGCGAGCTTTGCCAAGGCTCAGGTGAGCCTGGGGTCAGCACACAGACGGGCTACTGACGCAAGCATGAACGCAGGGTTTTCTTTCTCTGGGCCGTGATGGCTGAACCCCACCTCCCTTTTCCTCTCCTGTCCACTTGCCATGGCATTTTCCTGGTTAGATCCATGTTTCAGTAACAATGGCGGGTGCAAGGGTGATGGTGTCATGCTTTTGCTACATCTCACACAAAACTCCAGATCAAGGTGGTTGTGCTTTCCTAGGCCATCAGCTATTTATGGCTAATAAACTGCCAGTTTGACCCCTTCTAGGCATTCTAGTTGATGGTATCACAACACACAACTGCAGCTTGGTAACTTGTGCCCTAACGTTAAAGACACAGCCCATGGCGCAAGCAGTGCATGGGGGTGGGATGGCAGACAGTGGGTGAAGCCCATGATGAAGCACAGACCTGGATGTACTCCACTCAGGAACACCAGCAGCCAGAAGTGCACTGGCATTGCACTTCTTGGCTTTCTCCCCAAAACACTGGAAATCAGCCAGCCCCCTGGTCATGTCGACCTAGAAATTAGCTAGCTTCCTCAAGGGTTAAGGCATTAATGTTAACACCATCTATATTAACTGAAAATAATATGTGTGCAAAAAGGTCTGAGTTACAGCTGTTACAGAAGTCATACCTTGGCTCTTCTGAGTCATTTACATGTAAAGTGTGGTCCTTTACAGCAAACTGTCTTTTAGGCTAGAATGGGTAGAAGGGGCAGTTATGACAACAGACCTGGAGCTCACACAGATGCATCTTGGAGCAGGCTCCAAAATCACCAAGGGCAGAACAAGTGGTAGAGGAGACTGATCCCAGAGGGGCAAAGCTAAAGACTAACTGGGTACCATCATCAGACTCCCTGTCTGTGCTTCTAAGTAAAGGCAACAGACAGAAAAAGAGAAGGGAAGCAGAGTTCTGCCTCCTTTCCTCTTGCAAATTTACACATGATCAGTTCCCAGCCACTCTAACTGGTTTAAGAGTGTCCACACAAAGGACTTACTGCCATAAGAGGAAGTATTAAAAAATCATTTAATTGAATCATTGCTGTCATCACAAAAGCCACAGCCTGCAGCAGCAGCAGCTGACATGTGGGCAGCAACTAGGGAATCTTTTGCTATAGCTACTTCTTTGCTTTTAGTGTGAGCCTTTGTTTCAGGGCTGGGGGTGCAGGTGGGAACTGGAGGAGGGAAAGGAACACAAGCAGCTCGGGTGTCTCTGGCAGTGCATCACGGTCCTGCCCAACAGACAGATGGAGCCTGCTCTTCCAGTCTCGGGGCTCTTGAGCAGAGCGTGCCACTCACACCAGGTTGTGCAATAGCAGCTCGGGATGTGTACAAACACTGGCAGGAGGGAGAAATGTCAGTCACTGGTGTACACTGAGCTATCCTGGCTTCAAGCCACTGATGGTAGTGGTAAGGTGTATAGATGCCAGGGCTTGTCACGCACTCAGTGCACTCTACCTTCCCAACAAGGTCTGTCAGGCTCCTCCTGTGCTTTGCTTTATATGTGTACACACAACACAGTCTGTGAGCACTCTGTCCTGCCTCTTTCCTTTGAAGACAGCAAAGGTGAGAGGGATCTCCATTATTTGACAGCATTTAGCTTAATGTTCTGAACTCCTCACAAGATGGGTATCTTCCAAGCCCCCTGGTCACTGTGAATACTTTCTACAGAGGCATATCAACTTCCCTTGATTTGGTTGGAATGCCTGCCTGCTCTTATCACCCTTTTGCCACACAGTAGTGCTCTGCAGGCTGTCATACTACAGAAGACCTCTGACCACAAAGTTCAGACCAGTTCCTCATCCATAGCAAAACTGTAATACAAGTAAAACAACAATTTTCAGATGGAAAGGTAGCCCAGTAGGCTCATGCATAGTCTGTGGGGCACATCCTCCCAGCAGCATGGCCCCTTCACACCCTAGGAACCAGTGAAGCAACATTCTTGAGCAACAAAGGGAAGCATGACACAGTGGCACATAAAATGAACTTGTTAAACTTCTACTGCCATGTTCTTTCTGCTGGGCTTGAATTTAACTTTATCTCCAATGTCAGTACCTTGCCATTACCTTCATCTCCATTTTGTTAAGTCATTTTTACAGTTTCATTTTCTCTTGAACAAGCTTAAAGAAGTTTAGGGGAAAGAAACACTTGATTTGGTTTGATGCCAAAGGCAATTACCACCTCCCTCCCCCCTTTTCAGTTTTTTCAATGTAAACAAGAGATGACATACCTTTGAAAAAGCAGCTTTCCTGGGAATGCTGGTGTCCTGAAAACATGCACCCTGGAAATGCCAGTGCTTGAGAGATCAGTCTGTTTTTTCTGCACTTGGGGAACTAGAAGATGGTCTGGATTTCATGCTCAGTGGCTTCAGTCTTCCCTAGAAATTACAATATATGAAAGCATCAGCACTGAAACATAAGAGCAAACTAAAAGATGAGGCTCCTTTCCCTTTAACAAGATCTCTTAAACAGCCTTCCTTGACATCTTAGTAGAGTTGACTCCGCTGAGATACTGAGAAAGGTGATGCTTTGGCAAGCTGATCTCAAATTATGCAGTATACCACTACAGGTAAGAGAACAACAAATAGACCTACTCCTAAAAGTTTCTGTATTGGCTGATTCTACCTGCCTCATTAAGCCTTGTAAAAGGATAGATTTAAAGTGCATTTCTTTAAAATGAAGCAAAGCCTGGCACTGTCTGCTGCTGGAGAGCACTAAGTTCTTCAGACAGCCTTGAGGTGCTTGAAGGAAGGATTTGTGAGCACACACAAAAATATGTGAAAGCAAACTATGAAGGCTGTTAAAAAAGCCAGAGAGGTTTAAGCTGTGGTGCCCTTCAAAGAAGGACTGTTCTGGGCAGAATGAGGTAACATCCCATCTAAACCACAACTGCCCGTGTCACTTAAGCTGATGGAACTGAACACATATTAACTGTGCAGGGGGAGGGAAAATTTCAGAAAGGAGCCTTTACAAGCCTTTGATCATCCATTTTGCCTTTTGTTCCTCGTACCTGCTACAGCCAAAGCACTCCATCAGGCAGCTGAGGGAATGCCTGGTTTAGAAGTGTGCATAGCAATAAGGAGAGTTAGCAAAGCTATGTCAGGTTGCTCTAGGCCTTATCCAACTGAGGTCAGAATATCTCCAAAGATGGAGCTTTCATACACTTCACTGGGCTACCTGTTCCAATGCTTAACCCGCTCTCACTGTGAAATCTTTTTCCTTGTATCCAATGGGATAATTAAGGTAGTAGACTGAGGGGTTTGCCTAAAATGCCAGCATTACACTTTCCTCCCTAACTTGATGTGTGAAGGCTCCAGGCCATCCGGAATATCGCACAGTGACAGCACTACAAAGGAAGCCTGCAACATAATTATGTATGGGCAGACAGGCTGGAGGGGCCCAGGGGTCTGGAGATGACAAAAGACATGGTAACTGTCTGGGCCTTGTCTTTGTTTCCCAAGGCCTGTGCCAACTGTGCTGCCAACAGTGTGTGCTGTGCACATTAGGTAATGGTCTGGGAAAGCCTTTTTTCCAGAGGTATATTCTGTGTTTGTGGTCTTTGCTGCTATGCAGCCAACCAGTTCTTCTTCCTCTTCCTTAGCTTTGTGAGCCTGGGACTGCAGAGAAGTTGGCCCATGCAAGGGCTGCAAGGAGCAGTCATCCTCTTGCTCAGCTCTTGAGCTTGTGAAGGAGTGGCACTGTGCAATGCTGGAGGCAGAGCAGGACACAGATCCTGAGCACCAGGTGTGGTATGGCACAGAGCAAGAGAGGGCCTGAGGAGATCCAGAATGCTGAAGGCAACAGATGCCCTTCTTTGTCTCTTAGGCAAGCTGAGTCTAAGCTCAGCTTTCTGTGCTTTCACAATTTAAGATACAGGGAAATCCATATTTAGAAAGTGGCAATAGGATGAAGTCAGTTAATGCCACCATATCTGCATCCACTCTGCTTTAAAGAGTACGTAAGGCCTTGCTTTCCTCTGACAAATGGGTGAAGGGAGAGACCAGGGACTGGACATTTATTCGGTTTATTCTCATGGCTTTGAAAGGCTTAGTTATAGTAGGGCTAAGAGCCAAATGCAACTCTGTCTTGAGCCGTTCATTTTCCTCCCCCACTAAAGAATGATCTTTAAGCTCTGGACCCTCATCTCCACCCAAAATGACTGCCCTGATTTATTTTATGCTTTTTTGTTGTTTCCTTTTAAATCACTTCTAACTAAGCTTTTGTTTGCCAAGTTTTCAGCCTGGAGCAAATTTTTAGTCGAATTATAACCTCCTCTCCTTCCCCTTGAAAAAGAGGTGTTTTTCTGGATATGCTGCTGTCCTACCCATTACTCACCTTGCTGCTGGGAGGCAGAGGAGATGGCAAGCATTTTAAATACCACCATCTCGAAGTTCAGTG
This sequence comes from Melopsittacus undulatus, assembly GCF_012275295.1. Classification (NCBI taxonomy): domain Eukaryota; kingdom Metazoa; phylum Chordata; class Aves; order Psittaciformes; family Psittaculidae; genus Melopsittacus; species Melopsittacus undulatus. Next base: position 13,917,931 of record NC_047538.1, on the reverse strand, counting down.
TTGCAGGCACGGGCACACATCTGGTTAAACCATTTCCCTCATATCTTGGCTCAAAATCCTTGGCAGAGACATCTCATGGCAGTAGACATGTCCAGGGAGCTGAGAGGGAGGGAATAAAGGAGACAAAGTGGTTAGGTTTCTCAGAAAGGGAATGGTTGTGGGCTGGAATATAAAGAAATACCAGGACTGGAGAGTCTGCTCTCTCAGCACGTTCAAGAGCTTTGTCTGTTCAGGGAAGCATGATGTGAACCTGCACTTGAGAAGCCCCCTCCAAAATACAGGCTGCTGAAAGCAGCAAACAGCTGAGGCCAGTGCCTTCCACTGAAGGAACAGATGGGAAATGGTCTGAAAAGGTGCTATGACCTGGAGCTTCAGAGACTTGGACACTTCTTTTCCTCAGGGATTTTGGTTTCCCCAGTTAGAGCCCAGTGAAACTGAAAATCTCTGCTCAGCTGCCAGTGAATTTCCAACACTGATTCTGAAGCCAGGAAGGTTCTGGAGAAGACATTTCAAAGTAAGCAACCTCACCTCCCCAGCTGCCTGCTTTACCAGTGGGATCCAGTCCCTCATGCTTAATCACAGCATGTTTAAAAATCAGTGGTCTGGGATGGGGTGTGGGAAGGCACAAACAGGAGAGGAATAAAACATATTTGGAGGAGAATTCCCTGTGGATTTGTCAGATCAGGACTGAAAGTCCTTCACTGGATTAAAGAAGTTTCTTGTACAGGAGCTGATGCCCAAATTACTCTGCATTATGACCTTTCATTATTTTTATCAACTATACCCCCTTGTCCCACAAGATCAGTTATCAAGCAGCAGTTGCCACTCTCACTCCAGGCAGGTCGCCTGCAGTTCCACCACCTCCCTCTCCTAAGGAATTGCTCCATGTTAGGAACCACCATAGTCTGCAATGACGTTTTTACACACGCTGACATTGGCAGCAAGTTACATGATTGCTAGGCTTTAAAATACTCAGTGCATAGGTCTGGCTGTTGACTGGGAAGGGGAACAAACAGCATTCAACACAACAAAAAGGTGAATTCTGGTACTGAGCAAAGAAGGGAGCTGGGCTCAGGACTAGCTCTCGACTTGGTGACATCAGATGTGAAAAGCCATCAGAAGACAGGGATGAAAAGCTGCTCATGTCCTGTATCACAATCTTCACATTCATTAAAAAAGCCTCCCCCCCCCACACCACGTCTAGAAGCCTGCAGGATGAGAGATACTTAAAAGCCCATGTGTAAGGCATCTTGTGATGCCTGCCTGAATCTGCAGGCAGCCTGAGAAGTATGAGCTCTTATCTCAATATAAGATAACTAAGAATCACAGATCTGGAAAGGATAAGACAGCAGCAGCTCACTATCTTTCCCAAAATACTATATTTCTCACCTAGCTTCCAAACTACTGTGCCGGCTTTCCAGGGAAGGAATAACGTGGAGTGCAGATAGAAACACTGCTCCTCCTCTACTCTCAGTAGTATGCCAAGATCCCAAACTGCACTAATTTGACCTTGCCAGACTTTTCAAGGCAATAATTACATGTGTCTCTGCCCTTAAGACTGGACATTCAAAGCCTCCAACCCTTCAAAACCATCTTCGCTTGCTTGGCTAATAGCTGCTCGTATCCACATGACATGAATGAGTTGTAGGCAAAGAAGGGCTGGGATGTGCATTCTCTTGCAAGAGTTGTGGGAGAGCAGAGACTATCACAAACCTTCCCCTCTCCACCAGGTGACAAATTCTACAAACCATGGACCTTTGCAACCTTCACCCTTGCCTAAAATCTGATTTTTCCCTGGAATATTTGTCTTTCCTACATTTCCCCTCAGTAATGATCTAATCAAGTGGAATTCTTCTGGTATTAATCAGATGAGCTGGGGAGCACTTTGTGGTTAATATTATCAATGGGGATGTCAGGAAGGCTTTGACAGGATTACCCTTGGAATTTGCCATTTATTAACTAGGCCATTAGCTAAAATGGCACAGCTGGGGTGGGGCTGGTTTTGCTTTGCACATGGGAGATGGCTCGTTTGAGGGTGGGGAAGCTGAGGGTGGTGGAGTTCTGTCTCCATCTGATTCAAAGATCTCAAACAGCTGCCCTGGCAGCCCTGAGATATCTCTCCTCATCTGTGCATCTTTCTTTGCTTTCATCATCTCTTCCCATTATTGGGAAATCATCACAAATCAGGCTGCAGACTGAGCTAGGAGACCTTGCACCACCACGCGTAGGCTTGTGGTCCTGACCCGGGAGGATGGGGGTAAAGCCCTGCTGTTACAGGCTGTTCTGCTATGGGAGGCCACAGATGAACACTCCGAGCCCCTGAGCCCAGGGCACCAGGAAGCAGAACCCAAGTTTAGAAACAGAAGCATATTAGACTTGCAGAAGCAGCTGGAACACAAAGTAAGCACACACAGGAAGGTTAGGCAAGTGAGAGAAAAAATACAATTACTTTGTTTTCTCTCCTTGAAATTTAGCAGAGCTGTTCACACAACACAGGCAGGTGGATAAACATGGTGAGGGAATGAAAGAATACAATCAAACATTAAAGAGGACACCAATGTAAAAGTATAGCTGCAACACCCTCCCCCCCCCAAGCAGGTTTCTATTCCAAATTCCAGAGGTGCTAGGCACCATTTGCTCTGCTCCCCACAACTTTACGTGGGCTGATGGCTGGAGGGAACTTTTGCAAACTTCACTCTCCAAGATCACTGCACCAGAGAAGACAGAGGCACCCAGCACCGAAAGCGGCTGGGCTGTGGAGAAAAGGGCCAAAGAGTAAAAGAAACTCCCCTAACACAGCAGGATATGTCTTTATTCATTCCTTATTCAGGCAGGAACAGGGAAATAAAGTAAGACTTCTATTCAGTGCTTTTGTTCTTGGTTGCACACCTCAGGAAAGATAGCAGGAGTCCCTCTGCACAGCTAGTTCTGCAGGATGAATCCCATGCAACAGCACTGGTTTCCTTGCAGGAAAGGGGGCTCTAGTCCTAGGGGGCAGGTGGAGCACAGAGCTCCAGAGCAGAGATTATGGGGTGAGGACAAAGGCACTCAGGACAGATGCGAGTCAGCATCTGGGGAGTCTAAAGTGTGTGTAGCCCAATAGAGGCCAGGTCTGAAAGATGCCTCTGAATAGCATCTCACTGCCAGAGACAAACCCCTTACCTGGACAGAACCATCCCATGGGTGTGCCTCAGCAGGGCAGTTTTTACATTCCTACAAACCCCAGAATACAAAGACATTGACTGAGAGCTTTTAGCATGTCCCTAGGTTTGTACCTGCAGCACCTGTCACTGCATTCAGATACCCCACAGCATTTATTTGTCATGGGTATGTCAGTGGAGTAACTGGACTTAGCCTGGAGCAGAACCGGGCCCTCACAGAGCATTGAGATGGGAAAGAAACGTTGCTCTAATCTAGAAAGACAAATCTTGTCCTGTCTGATCAGCTAAAGAAAGAATTGACACTAGAATCCAAACTGCTGCAGGAACAAAAGCACATCCAACCCATACAGTCTCCTCTAATACACACAGAATATATTTGTGTAATTCCAGCTACTCTCACTTGAAATGTGGCACTTTTGCAGAGAGAGGCCAGCAAGAGGAGGCCCTTGAAATCTTGGTAAAAGTGGTAAGATGTATTTCCTAGATCATAAACCAAGATCTTGCATCAGCCCTTTACCATTTATTCAGCACAAACAAAATTAACTGAAAATCCAACAGCTACTCCATAACTTCTCACATTGGTTATGGAAAAACCTATCAATTCATGTCTCAAAGTCCAGGTGTGAAATTCCCATTTCTCAATTTGTTCCAGCAATTGCTCTGATGAGGGAACATCATCATTTCTTCACGAAGTACTCTGAAGAAGTCTGGCTCCGAACCCAAATTCCCTATACCAATGTCATCTTCTTCACCATAAGCAGATCTCCTAGTCTTCATTTAGAAGGAAAGTTATGGGTTCTCATGGAGGCAGCCTGCTCTGAAGAGGTCCACCCAAAAGATAAATGAAAAGCCAAAAACATGTCAACATAAAATAGAGACTGAACCTAGCAAAACTGCTGCTGATATTCGGGAGCAGAAACCACATGTCTCTTGCCTGAACAATTTCCAAACCATAAATGATGTTTAATGTGGAAAAAGTCATAAATGTACAAAAGTTACTTCTAAAACCAAAAACACAGAGTTTCTTGCTTATGGCTTTGATGAATGAAGTGTTCTGTATTCTGGCGTCACGCTTGGCACTCTAAAGAACCTTGCTGCTAGGTGGAAATTCATGGCACTGTATGTCAGCATGTCCACTGCCTTTGCAGCAGACTGAAGAGTGCCCTTCAAGATCCTAACACAGGCTAGTTCTGTTGACTCCTCAGCAAGATGGAATATGTTCTCTTCTACCAATGGTATATCATAGGAAAGGGTAAAATGATACTAAAAGGACTTTAGATGTTGCTGTGCACTATGTTCTTTCCTAATCTCAGTTCCTACCTGCCTTCCAGCTACTGTTCAATACAGCAATAGACAATGCACAAATACATCACACTCAAGCCAGAAGCAGCAGATTTAGGGATTTCAAAAGGACATAGGAGCTAAGGAAACTATGCTATAGTCTCCTCTCTGTTAGTGTTGGTTTGCAGACATTTCCAAGTATGTTCCAAAACTATATTTAAAATTAAGCTTTTAAAGTAAACAGTTTGCACCGGGTGCCAAGATTGCTTTGGTGCCAAAATAGAAAACTCTGTCTGGCACATGCACCACTTTCCAAGCAGGAAATCCAACAAAGCATTTAATACAACAGACATCATTTGATAGTCTCAACCAAGACGCCCACTTGGCACTGGCAATAACCAGTCTTCCATCAGCTGCATCCAAAAATGATGCTTGCTTAACTCGTTATCATGCAAAACACTGATGGGAGTATCTTCCTCTTTTGAAGTCCACTGGAACTGGAAGCGTAGGTTGAAAATGCCTGGTACACAACCATGCAGAACATCTGAGAACCACCCTTCCAAGGTGGAAGCAGACAGAATAACACTGGAAAGCAGAGCTTCCCCAGCCTCTTCTGCACGATGAGTCACAGAGTGTACACACCATGCTGGGGAATCCCTACAGGAGCTACAGCCATAGGCAACACAGGGAAGCAAAACTAGCAACCATTGTATGAAAGAGGCTTGTTGGAAGAGGTCAGCAAGCCTGTAGCTGTTCTGTCAGCTCTCCAAAGGCAACTAGCGGCTCATCAGCAGACCACAACTTTGAGTGCCACTATCTGAACTGGTTTCCTTTTTCCCTACCACTAGTTATTTCCATGTTAAGTAATCCCAAACCTTTGTACAAGGATTTGTTTCTCTTCCTGCACCAGTGAGAGACAGGGGGTCTTCCCATGGTGTGAGAGAGAGCTATAGTAACTCCTTCACTCGCAAAAGCAGCATCACTTAGAAAAAGCAATGAGATGGATAGTGTAAGAGCTGCTACAAACACGTAGCATTATTTTTGCCTAGAAACCTGTGTGTGACATGAGATCCACAGACCAAGTCGTACTATCAACACTCGAGAATTCAGTTTTCCTAGGCAAAAATGGTCTGTTGAAAGAAATCCATAGCTGAAGATATTACATCACCATATGATTTGTTGAAACACACTCCTCAGTGATCTTCTGAAACCTTGCCTCTAGTCAGAGAAAAAGGCATGCTACCAACCAATGGATCGTTCTGAGCAGATCCTGATCCCTGTTTTCATCATTTCTAACCACTGAGTGATTCAGTTTTCCGTTTTAACTCCCGCACCTCAATTAAACAAGCTGTCAGTGGCTCAAGGCCAAGTCTGGCCCTCTCACTCTGACAACACACTTTAATTTTGCTGTTCAAGCAATTCTTCCGGGACAGGTGCCCAGTAAGTGCTTTAGAAATCAGGGTTTACTGTTCACAAGAGGAAGAATTTCAGGAAAAATACCATCATAACATCCGTGACAGGGGGTTTTTATCACTCTTGTTACAGCTATGCACTTTTGGCCTTCTGAATTGTGCTTTTTTGGGGTCCCACCCACTGTAGGTTGCAGTTTCCAGTGCACCTGGAGTGAAGGCCTGAGGTCTGGTAGCATCCAGATCCATGGTGGTGTTCTCCCTGGACACTGGGAAGCAGTGATTAATGGGATCTTTACAGCCAGATAGTTAGAACTTAAGTATGTCAGAGGAAAGGTATTCCTCAGCTTACCCACTGTAGCATACTTGGTCTTTCCTTAAAGCTGGAACTGGAAAGACCCAAATCCTTTGTGTCTCAGCAGACATCTTATTCCTGAAGAGGTAATAAGGTTGAGTGTCCCCCCTAACAGTTCATGAAGTTCTCTTTTTCACTGACAGTCTATTTTGCTATTTGACTTCTAACAAGTTTTGTCCCCAGCATAAGCAACTTCTAGACTATATTACTGGCTGGTGCAGCTAGGTTAGAGTGTGCACACCAGTGAGCTGTCATACACCAGATGCAGAAGGAAAGATTGAGCTCCACATGAGTGATGAGGCATTCTTCATTGGCAGTAGTTCAGTTTTACTCTCTGGCTCATTACTGAATGCTGCTCTTGCCTCTTACCCATTTGCAATGTGCCATTGTCCTCAGAACTTCTGTACAGTCCCCAGGAATCCAGGCGTTGCTCCCATGCTCCAACCTGGTGCTTGCTAGCAATTACCCTTCCTGTTTTTCCTATCCTTTTCCCAAAAGGCTGAGGCACTTTTTCCTTTTTCTCAGCTATCCTATGTGTTTTCCTCACACCTATTCAAAGTTTCCCACCGTAACAATCCAACAATGCCACTACTGCCTGTGTCACAGCAACAACCTCTGAGCAGTCATTCCTGGAGCTGTCATGGAAACTCAAGCACTGCTGAACAAGAGCCTTTCCAGGCAAGGCATGGCTCCTCACCTGCAGCCTGGGCACACCACCTGAACCTGCTATCACCGTGCCCTGTCTTCACTAAGGGCAGAAGGTAAATTGCAATCTTTTATTCCTCCACATGGAGCACAGAAGTAGCCTGAATAAATTCCTTTTGTTGTTGTTTTAAATATGCTCATTTCTTTTGGGGACTTCCAAACTAGATTTAAAAAATGGTTAGGAATGAAGAATACAGTGGTATCCTATTCCAATGGATGAAGAGTCTCACCACTGTAATGCTTTAACTTCTTTCTCTCCTAAATCTACTGAGCTCCAGCTTTTAATCACTGAATACTGACACTTTTTTTTTCCCTAGTTGGACAGTTCCATTATCAAAGCTCTGCTCTCAAAACAAGTACTAAGAGATCACAGTAAGGGCTCCCTTCTATTCAGTAAATTAAACACATTGTTAACTGGGGTGCTAGAACTGATTTTTAGCTATCAAGAAGTCTCCAGCTCAAAACACATATACCTAGAGCCAAGTGTTGATGCAGCTTCAAGTCAACTGGCATTATTTCCACCAGCACTGGTGAAAAAAGCCAGGTTACAATGCAGTAGAGACATTCCTGAACCCAAATTTCTCTAAAGAATGAAACAGCGCTTAGACCAGGCTTGAAGTTTTCTAGTGAAGAGACACAATGTTTGTCCGGTTGCCACACAAGACTCTGTTTGGTGACTAAGTATGCCTGAGTATCTTGTTAACATGCCCTACGATCTTGAAAGCTGACCCTTTGCAATAAGAAGTGTGACAAAGAAACAAGCTCTTGAATGGTGGAAAAAAAGGCTGTATGCCCCAAGCACTGTAACCCGAATAAAGGTGCTTTCTGAAGGAACAAAGATGCTTGTACACAGGTGCCTGCTACAATTGCTGCTCCTTGAGTCAGTGGGTAAAGTGCAAGACAGCCAAACTGCTGGGAAATAGGCAGCACTGGAGTTTGAAGCAGTGAGGCTGATGCTGGTCTGTGCAGTCTCCCAATGTCACAACAGTTCCTGAAAATTCCTGAGTTCCAGGAGAGCTGCCTGACTTCCTCGGAGCGGCTGCCTCCCAGCTGCATGCGCAACACTGGCGGGCTGTGTATTTCAGGAATGTGAAAAACTGGCACAGTGAGCTCAGTGATTCAGCCAAGATGATGTGTTGGGACATGACTGAAGTTAATTAAAAGGAGCTTAAGACAGACAGACAAAAAAAAGAGTTTGCAAGACTTCTTAAAGAGACAATTAATTATTATTTGTGGCTGCACACGCCAGCTGGGCCACAACACGGAATCTCCCCTGTGCTTACCACTCACCTCAGAGCCTTTGGACAATGCCAAAGAAAACCCATATGCAGGTCAGCCTTCAGGAGCTCTGGGCTGAAACCCCTGCACTGGAGCTGGGTAGAACTTTACTGCAATCAGCAGAATGGCATTATTTACACCCCCAGAGTTATGCTAGGTCTTAATGGAACAAGAAATGAACATTATCTTGGTTGACATGTAAAACAGCATGGGCTACTGCAGAGCAGGATGACCCAGTGACAATCATCTTTGTGTGCATGGACTGGAAAAGGAAGGACTGGCTCTGCCCAGAGTCAGGGTGGGGAAAGAGAGAATAACTGTGAATAATTTCATCCTCTCTACTGCATTATAGTGATCATTTTCAGAGCTGCACGAGGCACCCACACTAAAAGAAGCATGGTTTCCCAGAATACACTTCCAGACTAGTTTCCTATAAGGAATTTGTTGCCTCTTTAGCAATTCCCTGACTCTAAACTCCTCTGAACTCCCAAAGACTAAGTTCCGAGTTGCGAGTTTATGGCCCCAAACCCTTCATTACCTCCCCAAGGATAGCAAAGCAATGCTCATATGCATGAACAACCTCCTCACTTCCAATTCTTTTACACATTCAGCTAGTGCTGTCCCAGAGGGAGTGGGTTTTGCCTTAGACCAGCCTGGCTGGGAGCTGGAGCCACATGCACTGCACAACAGAGCAGCCAGAGCCACCCATGGGCTGCGCTGGCCCACGCCTTCCAAAACTTCCCCTTTTCCTGCTCAAGAGGAGCAGACCCCACTACACCCTGTCAGTAACCAACACAAATGTTTAAGAGAAGGCTGCCAATTTGAACAAAGGGGACTTCTTAACTTCAGCTGCCTGTCATTCCGGTGGCTGATGGTGATCCCGGCTCACAAGGCTCCTGTGTGCGTGTGAGTGGCACGGCTGGAGCCTCCCTCCCACCGCTGCAGGCCCCACACCTGCTCGCACAGCCCTACCTGCACGTCTACCTTGGCAGCCCCTGTGGCATTTGCTGGGGTGGGGGTGGGAAGACCATGGTGTCATTTACACACAGGTTGAGCAAACCAGGTGCAATGAGCTTGGGTTTGGCTGAAGAATCCTCCACCCTTCTCAAGCTATTTTAACCCCTGTAGTGCCAAACCTTTAGGCATGCCTAAGGTAATGAAAGCCTTCATCTGCAGAGAAGAAATCTTTAGGTCAATCATCATTCTCAGATTCCCAAAGGCACCACAGGAGGGACAGGTCATATTAAAGATCTACTGCTTAAAGACAGATGGCGAGTGCTCCAGCTACAGCACTTGGAAAATTATTTTAACCAAAGCAATGAAAACACAAAGTAAGTATCACAAAACCAATTGTCATCTGAAAATGGTTTCATTGCCCTTCTAGTACCTGGCCTTGGACAAGCTAAAATGATGCTTGAAAACCCTCTGAAGAGCACAGCATAGGGTCCAATGTGCTGCAAGTACAACAGGCAATAAGACTGTGACCTACCCATTCCTCTCCAGAGGCTGCATCTCTTCTGGTGCCAGTGTGGGAGCATTAGGAAGGGCTCCCTTATTCAGCCTTGAGACACAGTGCTTGGTTAGCCACCATGCAGGTTATGTTCAGAAGGTGATCTGGAGGGATGCATCTTCTACACCGCTTTGAAAATAAAGCACCTACTGCACACAGCAGCATATACACTGGAGCATAAGCAGATGAACTGTGCCACTTCTGAGCAGTTCACATGTAACTCAAGTGAGTTACAGCCAGGGCACTGTGGTGGCACAGGAGCGACTGGGCAACCCAAGCTTCAGTACTGGGAAGCAGCACAGCAGTAGCACTGCAACACCCTTGGTCACAGCTGCACGTTCAGTCCAGCTCTATCCCACAGAGGGAAAATCCCTTGGACCCACAAAGGGAAAATCGCTCTGTGGTACACCCACCTTTTGTCTTCCCACCCACTGAGCTCTCTAATTTGTGGGGTGTACGTCTTGTGGGCCTCTGACACAAAGAAGGTTGGGGGATGAGGTTTGTAGAGAGGCTGGACCATTATCCATCCCTGAGCTCAGGGGTCCATGAAGTCAAGTAAGGGCTGCTACTTACTCTGTTATGTTGCTCAAAATTAACACTATCATGACAAAACCTGAAGATGGCAACCCCTATGGGAAGTTGCCAACTGCAGGTCACACAGGCTGATGGGGACATGTGTGCAGAAAGGCCTGGAACAGCGGATTTCTTTTGTGTTTCTCTCTCCAGTTGTTCTAAACCTTTCACAAAGGGCTGAAGAAACGGGAAGAATTTGGAGGTAAGTCCTGACTGTAGCTCAACACCTTGCTGGATCCTTGCTAAATGCAGTTTCAAATTAACAACTCCAAACTAGCAAAGAAAATGCTTCTTTGGACCCCCGGCAAGGTCAGTGCGACACCCAAGCACAGGCGCAAGGCAAAGCTCAGATCTGACACTAAAGACAAGGCTGGTCATCTCTCCCGGTGGCTGAAGCCCAGGGAAAGGGGCACCGCTTCCAGGAGGAGACAAAGCCTTCGAACCCCACAACAAAGGCCACTTTTCAGCAGCACATAAAGGAAGCAGGGCCCAGCTCTGCCCCTCCAGCCAGACCCCACCCCTCGCAGCGTGGAGGCCTTCGCCCAGCGCCAGCCAAATCTAATCAAGCCTGACACACAAGACAAGCGGACAGCCACTGCCTAAGGCACCCCTGGCCTCCCCGACCCACCACGCTTGCTCACGCCAGCCCCACGGTACCTTTCTGCCTCCTACAGCAGCCTGGCCCCTGGCCCGGCCATCACCACCTCTGGTCAGGCAGGGTGAGGTGAACACCCTTCCTCTGCCAGCCTGGGGGCCTACGACCACCACTGCACCAAAGCTATAGCTCTGCTGGTGTGGGGGAGAGGCGGCCCATGGCCCTGCTGTGGCTGTGCATGAGCCCTTCCCTGCTTGCAGCCATGACCATGTCCCCTCTCCCTCACACCAGCACCCATCAGTGGGTGCTATGTACCCGGGGAGTCTTTTCCCCCTGGTCTTCACAGTTTAAAGCACAGCTAGTGTTGATTAAAACATACAGGATCTGGGCCAGATCCTCAACAATACAAGTTTACCATCAGCTATGAGGAAAAAAACCACCCCAAACCTAAAGCTTTAAAAGAGTTCATTTAAGCATTGCTAGGACAAAGAAGCAAGTGCTGGAGGCAGAAAGCAGCTCCAAACAGTCAGACCTGTCTTCTAATAGCAGGGAAGGCTGAATATTTCCTAAAATTGCCCCTCCTGCATTACCTACTCCACTCCTCAGGTCAGAGCTCAGTGTGCTCCACAGCGGGTGAGAATCTAGCAAGGAAAGCTGAATAAGCATTGCTTGAAAGGGAGGAGGCAGGAATTCACCAAAGTGAAGAGGAGGAGAGAGCACAGGCTGTTTTTAGAAGTACTGGCACCACCTTAGTCTGCAGCGGCCAGGAAACTGGTTGGAAGCCCCAGGACTTGAGCAAGACACCCAGACCTGGGAGCCAGAAGAGGAAGGGACTTGGCAGAAATTCCCCTGCAAAGCAAGGAATCATTCTGCGGCAGAATATTCAGCTTGGCCTTGCTGCACACAACCCCTGCCAGATACCTGATCATGCCACCACCATCAGCACTCTGCTCTCCTGCTCTAATATAGCCATGAATCTTCTTCATCCACATCTATCTTCCATTTGATCTGGTTTAAACAGCTCCCCTCTAACCCCAGTCTTCCTGCATTGCCCTGGGGCCATCAGAGTGCTCTACACCAACAGTGTCCCATCCCCCTGGCTTCCAGCTGCCCACCCTCATTCCTCCCACACTTGCCCTTTGGGCACTGTTGTCCCACCCCCTCCTTTGAGAGGCAATGGCTTATAGCACATAGCAGCCTGAAAACCACTGCTCCGGTCTTCCTGGGGTTAAAGACAAAGAGGCCAAGCATCAAAGAGCCAACTCAGGGAAATTTTGGCACCATGCAGGAAGCTGAGATAACCTGGCTGATGCATTGCTAAACTCACTGCTTCAGTTTATCTTTATCCTTCCTCTGCGGGACTGGCTGTATGGAGCACGCCCCATGCGCAGTGTGGTATAAAGCCCAGGGCAGCTGGAATGTTTGTAAGGAAGCAGAGCAGATAGGGTAATAGTATAGCACTGCATTTATTTTCTTAACTTGCTTGCAACACAGAAGGAGAGTGAGAGATGCAATGCCAGGCAGCTGGAGCGCCTGACACCCACAGCAGTGTGATGGAGCTAAAATACACCTCCCTGTCCTGCAGAAAGTTGCCTGTGTCAGGGATCTGGTGCCAGCATAAACCCATGGGCAAAGTCTGAGAGGTTTACAAGAACTTTGAGGGCAATACCACTTCAAATACAAACTCCCACCTTAAAGCTTCCTTGTGCAAACAGCAACCACGTCCTTGTTTTCTGAACGTGTTTGTCCCTTTTGAAATCACAAAATGAAGCAGAACAATTTTAACTGTTAAAGACGTTTTCCAGGGCACAACAGTGCACTGAATAATTTCCCTTCATCTATTCACTGGAAACAAAAAAAACCCTTTTAAGAAGACTATAATGAGTGTATCTCTCCCCAGCAGACGCAGAAAAGATAAATCTATGCTGGAGTTGTAGTCCTGTTTTAACATGTCATCTAAGAAGACTATCTGTTGCTAGAGGAATAAAATCCTAGCTGAAAGTCTAGAGCTAAAACATAACTACCCTGGAAACATCTTACTAAGGAACAAATGACTGTGTAAAACATCCACTAGCAGTCACAATTGTATGCTGATTGTCCTGTGTTGAAAAGAAGCATAAACATAACCAAATCCACTTGTGGAATGCCAAAAATTGAGAGAGAATAAAGCAAAGTTCACTTTGGACCTGAGAGTTGCCACACCAGGTTTGTAGTTACACAGGAACAGCCCCTTCAGGGCACAGTTCTGGTTCCAGGCCTTTTGTCCAGTGCATCCTGCTGCAGACTGGACCCTGCATTCTTCCCCTTATAGAATCAATGCCTGCGAAGGCAAAAAGCAAAGTGTGTGGCACCAGCAGGCATGGAGGGAAGCACAGAAAATAGGTTTGATTATGGCTAAAGGGATGACTGATAAGCAGAAAAGTACAAATTTTGTTCTTCATTACTTTTAAATTAGAATCTTTGGGTGCCTGCCTAGTTTTTTCCAAGCTAGCTGGATTCCCATCCTGTCCTCCTTTCTACATACTCAGTTCTGGCCATGAGCTTAAGGCTCCTGAAAGGCACCAGATGTTGAGGGATGTTTGTTTGTTTGAACTCCCCTTGCAAAAACAACAATAAAAGAAGAAGATTGGATGAGTGCAGATTTGCTTTCCAGCAGAGTATGACTAAGGCAGGGAGGCAGCTTGGTAAACACACTCAGGGGGGACTAAGCAGAGGGACACAAAAAATGTACAGAGAATCACAAAAGAAGCAAACGGACAGAAGTTTCCTGTCATTAGCAAAGTGAAGAAAATGGAGACAAAATGGGTGGATCAGGAGAAAGATTTTGTGGACACAGCCTGGAGGGGGAGAGACAACAGTTTACTCTCCAGGCATAGTCTAGTATGGACCCAGCAGACTGACAGCTGAATAGGTGAGAAAAGTACAGGCAGGAGAGAGAGCAGAGAATGGGGCTCACTTGCTGGTGAGCAGTCAAACGTTGCGCTGGACCCTGCTTTGGTTAGTCACTGTTGTGTTACCGGGGATTTCACACCGTCTTTCTAGAAGTTTGTAACACTAAGGAAACTTCTCCAGGAAATCTGCCATGTCTGCATGGAAGAGCACTGTGATCAAGGTGAGCCACTGGGAGGTGTAACAGAAAAGCTGTGAGGATGAATGTGAGGAGAAAAAGCATCTAAAATCCAAATTGATTCTGGTTTGTGAGACAGGGACAATCTCAGTAGGAAAAGATAATGTAGACAAGGCAAAAAGAAGGCCCTAGAAAGAGAGGACACAAGTTCTTTGAACTGAAATTCTGCTTTACTTTAAAACACACACATTGCAAGAGAGATGCGCACACGCACGCACACACACAAATAAGTCAAGTATCCACATGAACACAGTTGGTTCTGGATATTCCTTCTTTCTTTAATTGGTCCCAGGTGAGGCATCAACAATCACATCTGGAAATTTTTATACAAATGGCAGGAAAGCCAATGACTCGGGTCACAAATATTTCACGCTCTCTCTTTGCCAGAAACACAGGACAAATGTGGTTTACATCTGCCTCCCTATAAATACACACACTCATACTTGCAAGATTCTCTGCTATGGCAAATACTTCTGCATGGAAAAGCCGAGCTGGTCAACGTGCCTCCCATCCCACCCAAGGGGGATTCAGTCAAAACTGAGAAACTGGATGCTGAGTGATAACCTGTGGTCAACACCAGGCTTATTATTGGGATAAGGATCAATAGATGGCAAAGACATCTCTACTGACTGTAGAAGTAAAGCACAGAATCAAATTACATGGATGAACACTTTCAAAAGCTGCTGCAGCCCCAGCCTCCCAGAGACAGACTCTCCATGAGACCACAGGAGAGGCTGTGCCATGCACACCCAGGTTTTGCCTGATACACACAAACTCAGCTTAGCTTTCAAAAGCTCATCTTTCAAGGAAAAAAGCCACCAGGCTTCCTTTAATCCCTACTCTTCCTGCCTGGCTGTTAACAGGCTTGCTGAAGAAAGGCAGCGGTGGCAGTAGCTCCCACCTGAACTTATCCATTCCTAGTCAAGAAGGGACTGTACTAGTTTCCTGTCTGTGATTCAAGCAGGGCACTCCCTGACTTAACTAGTTCTACCCAGTGTCCAGTGGTGCTGCAAAATGCTGCACAAATCCAACACGTCTCAGTAGTAACGACCGATCTCTTGGGCATCAGAGCCCAGAACTCAGATCAAGTGCTAACTGTAGCACTGCTTCCTAGCAGAAACACCATGCTCAGCTTCTTTTTGGGAGTAAGCCTTAGAGAACACAGGATACCCTCAACACTGTTGCTATGTGAGCATTACAGCTGAAAAACATGGACACAGCTTCATTACTATTAATTCACAGGAATGCAAAGAAGATATATTCCTCTTCAATACTAGCTAATTCTTAGAAGAACCACAAGATCTTTGGTTCTTTGCTCCTCTTTGCTAGTGTAGATGATGCTGTTAGTAGTTTGCAGTAGATACCGATTCAGAATAACTGAGACCTCCTGGGTGCAAAGTGTGGGAAGAAGGCAGCTGGGCAGGAAAAGCTTACACATGAGCCAACTCTGATCCTATCTACGCAACTTTGTGTTGCTCCAGGGGTAAAGAGACTGTAGAGGTGACTAAACTAGATGTCAGAGGGAATCTCCCAACACCACCAAAGCAATCCATTCAGCATTTTTTCATTCCTTCTGCCTGCTATTAGCATCATGGATGCAGCAGTAGCTATTTACAGAGCTCTGCTAACCAGCTGTGTATTTCATGCCAGCTCATGCCATCAGAATTTGTACTGGACATGACAATCAACAGCACTCAGCAACTACATCTCTTGGCTTTGATATTTTCTTCATCTGTGGTGTTTCGTTAGGGCATCTGGCCATAATTTTTCCTCATCTAAAGTTTTAAAGCAAATTGGAAAGTTCCACGTATGTTCAAGCAAGAGCTGATCACTCAGGCAGAACAGCACAGCAAGATATACATTCCCTTCAAGTCAGTGGAATTCTAAAGGCAAAGCACTTAAAACTGACAAAAGGTCATTATTTTTTATTCAATGTTTAATTAACACATCCAATTTACCTCCAGTCCCAGAGTTGCAAGGAAGAGCTGAAGAGCTTACTAATTTGGGGGGTTGTTAAAGGATTAAATAAATTTGATTAAAGATAACAACTTCTGATCTTTCATTCATTAGATCTTTAGAGCAATCCATCAGCCAGGGTAAAATGTGTGAGGCTTCTGGTACCTGTCCTGTCCTCACAAGTGAAGAACAGGTACTGCCTTAACAAGCACCTCATTCATTTTGGAGTTTTCTTTGGGGAAGCCCTACAAGGGTCACTACTGGAAACAAGATCACTGAACTGATCAATGAATTTGTCATGGATGGCTCATGCCGTTCTCCTCTAGTGTTTTGAGAGCTTTCCTGAAGCCCACACCAGGTTGGCCAGCATTCCTGCAGGATGGAGATAACACACAGGCCTAAGAGAAACTGAACCAAGCGGAAGCACAAATGGCTGGAGTCCTCATTCCAAGTGCTGACAGACACTGCAGTGCTCTGATTTATCCTCTGGAGCCTTTTTAAGGGCACACATTGAAATGACCTCCCCACGTGTCTCCACCAGCACTCATCTGGTATGCCACAGGTGTGAAGCTGTTGCTGCTCTTAACATCTTTTAAATGTTCCACCAGATGAAGAGATGAATTCCCTTTGTTCCTGGGAGATGGAGTTTCTTTCATTTCCTGCATAAGGATGCAGTCCACACTTCTAGTCAAGGGAACAGATGATGTAGGCCTAGAGGGTAAAGGTGCATTTGCATGGGATGGTTTATCAGGTTTTTTTGCCCAATTAATCATTAATACCCATTAGGCTGTACATGTCTGTTAACAGCAGTACCTTTCTGAGGGTGTGCTCTGTTTCATAAGAGCTAAAGAGAAAAAACACCCTTTCAAATGCCTTTCCTCTCAGCCCATGGATAGAGTCACCTTAAAACCAAAGCTGAAAGAAAGGACCCTGATTTGGCCTATTTGCATATGTGATTATGTAAATCAACCTACTGCTGCTTATCCCATGGCAGCAGACCTGCCATACTAGGCTGCAGAAGAGCCTCCAGGTCTGTGCCACAGTGGAGAAGAAGATTGGATTATAGAAAGGGACATATGCGTGAAAACAGGTCCTAGCTGCATATTCACAGTTCATCAGCAGGCACATGGGAAAAGTGGGATTTAACCCTTCACTGTCAGGAGGCAGGGAAGAGGAAGCAGTGCAACAACCATGGAAGAATGCTTAGGTATAATGCAGCAGCCTCTGTTTGAACAGTTTAATACTTGAAAATCTAAGTATTCTTCTGTGACCACTCAGAGAGCAGCCTTCTGTGTACAAAAGGGTTAATGTTTTTAAGCCATCAGAAAGATTTCCAGCCCCAGGATCATCACAAGAAGAGTTGTCTCATTCACATATCACTGTCACCATCTGATGTGCGTACACAGTCTGCTTGCTGCTCCCCAGCATGCGCAGCACCTACATCCTGAGATGTATGTTCTGCATAACCACACAGCTATCCTGCACCCCACTGCTGTCTAGGCTGTCATCTCTCTTCATAGCTCCAGCCTTCCAGCTCCATCCTAGAGATGCAGCATCCAAACTGATGCTAGCTGCACTGCCCACATGCCCAGGACATGCCACAGACCTCTCTACCTCTTTGTTCTTACTATGGGCCTGCCTGCTGAGCACCACTCAAACACCTCCCCCACGGGCCAGGATGTTACAAAGCAGCTTCTTTTCTCTGGGAGGCTCAACAGACCCTGTCAGTGCAGCAGCACTGCTGGGGTTAACACAACCCCAGACCAGTGTATCTAAGCATCTGTAGGAAGTGGAATGGTTTTAATGCTGAGAGGAAACTGCTATGTGGACTGGAGGACAGGAGCAGAGAGACCAAGCTGTCTCCATGAAGAGGAAATGGAAGTAGTATTCAGGGATGCTTGGAAAGTGGCAAGTAGTTACAACATGTATTTTGCAAGCTCAAATAAACTCTTACTAGGGCTAATAAGGCACCTCTCACAAAAAAAAAAAAAAAGAAAAAAAAAAAAAAAAGGAAAAAGAATTGGCATTTCTGGAGAACACATCTGATATGAACGAGCCATCTCCAAGGACTGATTTTAAACTTACTACAGGAATAAGTGACAGTAACTTTGGGGCTCCAAGAAATGTCCCACAGCAAAACTAAATCTGCATCTGGATTTCTCTTTGTTCTGAGATTTGAACTCAGGCTGGTTTTGGTGAAGACTCACTCAGCTTTTAAAGCCAACTTTGCCCAGTCTGAAGCTTCTAAACCAGGGCAAATAAAGCAGATTTGGCAGAGTTTCCTTTGGAGGGATTTTGCACATGTGACACAAACTCAAAGCAAAAGGTGTGGAGCAGGGGGCGGAGGGTTGGTTTTGTGTTGTTAATCCTGCCACAACTAGCAACACAGGAGGATTTTAGCAATACTGTAGGTTGTCCAGACCAGTAACATCTCTTCAGATAATGCTGGCTTTTTTTACCTGGGTCAGCCACCCTAACCTGCCCTTTGTGAACACAGGGAAGAGCACACTGAGAGGCAGGAGCTGACACTGGCTAACTCCATCTCATTTTCCTACTCCAAGCAGGAATGAGGTGAGAACAAACTGTGCTGACTCAAAGCCGATCTTAGGGAAATGGCAGTGTTATGCACAGCCCTGGCAGTCCCACAGCACCACACGTCAAGTATCTGCAGTTTGAAATGCAAACTAATAAGATAAAATTCCTTTACTTACAGGATTCCTCAACATCCTCTCAATCATTAGGTTTTGATGTCCCTTAAAGGCAAGATCAAAAGCAGGAAGCTGGGGTATCTGGCTTATATCTGTACTCTAATCCCACAGTTTAGATGCCACCTTCCTCTTCTGTGGTGGCAAACCATGCTCAGCATCGGGGAAACAACCAACTGTTTCTTTTCACTATCTTTATAGCTAAGACAACGGCTTAGCTGTGGGGTTTCTTGCAGGCCCACTGCACTGATTCTGCGGTCAGAAGGATGACACCATTGGAACAACATCCCTCTAGCTCCAGCAAAAAAATTCTGGCAACTTACAAGACAGTCATTAAGCTTCCACTCAATTGTGTTTGTTTCCTCACAGTGGAATGCAGCGCATGTGGTGGTGGAGTCCAAACAGCCCTAGAGGGTTGTACATGACTGCCAGTCATGGTCACTCTGGAGGAGAGAGATAAATCAAGAGAAAGGAAGGAATCCAGCTGAGGAACGGAACATGCATGTGGACAAACCCATTCCACTGAGCACTGCAAGGAAGAGCAGGGTGCTGAGTTCAACACATCCTTAGGGACAGAGCTTGGCAGCAATGGGAAGGACTTCGGATGTGCTCAACAGCAGTGTGAGCTAGCTGCTGGCAAGAACCATCAATGGCAGCATTTGCATGTTATGCTTCTCTTTTCCCTTCTTTGAATGCCCCTAGTAGGCTTGTACCACTCCAAGTCACCAAGCCCACACATACACCAAACCTCTTCTCTCTGGTTTCTTCAAGGCTGGACATGGAGCTGTTGCTGTCACATGTACCTGAGATAGCTCAGGAGCAGCTCCCTACAATCCCACTGATCTCCTGCAGTTAGGAACTGACAAAAAGATGGGGATGTAATTGGACCTGCAAAGACAGCCTGGCATATTTAAGCTGCACCAGCTGGAAAAATGACTGCTGAATACCAGGAACTGCTTTATCCATGCGGTTAGTCTAGGGCAGCTCTTGCCAAACTGACCAAGTGCTTCATCCCCTCCACTCCTCTGTGCGCTCCTCCCCAGGAGTCTTGTGGCACCAGATAAAACAGCCCAAGGTCAGTGTGTTCTGAATGGCAGCACCCACAGTGCCCTGTCCCTAGCCTGAATGAGAGCATCACTGACATGAGACATCCAGCCCAGCCAGCCTGAGAGATTAAGACTCCAGCAACATCTTCCCATTCCCGGCTGGCTGTCTCCCATGTGGCGACGCACAGCACTATTCACCCGACTATTGGCCCAGCCCAGGACTGTTTTTATTAGAAAACACTAAGGCAAGCCTTTCCAAGCCTCAGAAGAATCATCTTGTAAAGATCTGGGCTTGAGATGCCAAATGATTGCTGCTTTGGCGGAGTCTGCACATTCATTTTTTATTGGTCACAAACGTTTTCCAGATGCTGGCACACTGGCTGCAGATTGCAGCTCTGGGGACTTGGCTCCCAGCCCCAGTCACTTTGTTAAACTCTTGACCTGCTGTGGGTTAAAAGAAGCAGGGAATGGGACTGAGTCACCATGAGGGCACTGCTAAGAGAGTGCTGCACTACACAGCAGAGACCCATTTCAGCAGCTTTCTGCGCTCAGCTGGCATGCAAAACATTTAAGGTGGTCCACAGCAATCCAGCTCAGCTGCCAAAGCTGGTGACAACTGCAGCAGAACACCCCTCCAGGGTTTAGAAGCAGGGACAGAGAGGCTGCCCTGCAGCTGGATTTTCCAACACTGCAGCCCATACAATTTCCAACCTTATTTTCCTCTGCACAAGTGGATTTCCCATCCCTACTCCAATACTAAAGCAATCCTCTGAGCCAGAGCCATGTGCAACATCACACTGAAAGCTGAAGCCAGGAAACCTTCCTTGGGTTCAGGTTTCATGACAAGCCTGAAGCTTGTTCATCAAGGAGGTCTGCAAACCTTTCGGGTTAAAAAAAAAAGGAGTTTCTGGATCCTCGGTTGTTACAGGATGTCCCAAATAGGGGAACCAAAAAAAAAAGTAAAAGAAACAAAAAAAGAAGAGAGGGCAGTGAACAGCAGAAACACAATTTTGATGGAGATATTTGATATTTTTCTGAATGGAAAAGAAATCCCTTTGAAAAATATAGATGTTAAGAATCATTGGGAATTTTTTCTCCCCCTCAGTATGTGAATAGATTTTTTTAAACTGGTATTTTGCACTTTTTGATGGATTCTTCAACTAGAATTCTTCTGCAGTTGATGACTTTCTTTAAGCTCAGTTTTCAAGAAAAAAAGTCCTCTCAAAATCTCAAAGAAAACACTTTGAGCTGAAACAAAGATTTGTCATTCTGCTTTGAAACATACAGCCAGAAGCAGCGTTTCAGAGAATGTATTTCCATTCAGAACTTCAGGGCAGAAAGGAAATCGGTTCTTGATGAGATCTACTGACCTGAGCTTTTGTGCAGTTTCCCCCTCCCCAGCTCACGGAGCAGAGCCCCTCAGTGTGTCCTCTGCCCAGGACATCACCTTAAGGTGCTCAGCCCCACTCTCCTATCCACTCCCTTCACAAAATTCTGCAAACCACAGCCCTGACCAGCTCCTGATCTCTCTGCTGGGGGAGATGAACTACGCTGCACTGGATGTCAACAGTGGACAGGACACTGATGCAAGAATGCAGATAAGGGCTGGAGATGCACAGAAATTCATGAGCTCCTCCATCACTCATGCAGTGATGTGGTGGTGATAATGGCATTAACACCTGGTCACTCGTTTGCTACTGCTTCAGCTGGGAAAGCTGCACGTAGAGGTCTGCTTGCTCCTCTCCACACACCCCAGCAGCATCTTGAAAGATGAAGATCTTTCAAGATGCAGAGAGAAACAGGATGCTGGGGGATGGCTGGCTGCTTCACCACTCTGGTTGTTAACTTCTAACCTTCCTTCAGACCTCTGTGGCAGCTTGATGTCACCCACAGGCCATTTGTTAGAGCAGATGGGGCCTCAGGGTCTTGAGCAAAAAAGAAGAATGAGTGAGCCAGTCCTGCTCAAGCCTTCAACAGCCACCCAAGGAACGGAAGCCACAGGCAAAGGTTTCAATGGAAGCTGGGATCTGCCTTTGTACTCCTCTGGCTCTAGAGGCCTGCTCACAGCTCTCCTGCCCATGGTTGCAAGCAGTGCATGAGCCCTTCAGCATAGCTTGAGCATATAAAAAGCTCTGCAGTCCTGAAGGAATACTGAGGGAAGGTTTTATCCCATGGAGCTGGTCCAGTGATGCTAATTAAATCATCACATTAGAGCTGGGAGCTTTCTTGAGTAAGTGTTACCACTTGAGCTGAATCCCACCTCAGATCATGGCCAGGTGTGCTGAGTAGACTCCAGAGAGCCCTGCCAAACTCATTCCATTTGTGATGCTGAGGCCAATTCTAGCACAGACTCTAGAGATTAATAAGAGTGGAACAAACCAGTGTAAACCTGAAACCTTTTAGATTCAGCCAAGTGGAAATCCAGCCTGACTCCCCACCCAAAAACTAACAACTGAGGAAAAGAGAAAGTTTTACATGATAATCTATCCAATGTTACACAGACAGGGTTTCTCCAAGGACATTATGTAATGTCTCGTAAGGGCTTTCAGCTGAATTATCAGGTGACTTGCACAATTACTGAAGAGAAAACCAGAATCACAGGTGAGCAGTGGGTGTGAGAATACGCATCTGCCTGTTGTACGTGAGCAGCAGCAGAAGTGACTCAGATTCAACAAGATGTCATTGGAGATAGGCTCATGCTACAGACCTCAAAGTTGGCAGCCTGCAAAACCTATAGCTGTTGGGATCTGACACTCTGGTCCAGGCTTGTCTTCTCCAGTGTTAGGGAGAACAACTCCACAATCCTTTGTAGAAGGAAAGACTCCTCAAGGTATTTTCCTGCCTCCTCACAACTTCAGGTCTTTACACCAGGGATCACTGTTCTGGGACTGAATATTTGTGACACAAGGATACAAGAAAGAGCTCTTGGCTGTTCCTCTTCCACAGTCCAAGGATGGGAAGGATGAAAACACCCCAGATGAACTGACACTACGTAGATGTTGATGTTTACTTACACGGTATTTCTTCCACCTCTTCTACTCACTGAGAGCTGCAGGCACACAGGAGGAAGGATATGTGCAAACACAGTCAGTACATTAAATGACATAACCCCTCACGCCAGTTTACTGACTTTTGTCTTGAACTCTGCTGACAGCAATGAAAAAACCAAAACCAAACCCACCAAACCAGAAAAATGCATCACTTGTTGCTGGGAGCCTGCTCCAGAATCTCTCTCCTCTGATGGTCAGGAACCTTCTAATTACCAGCCTAAAGCTCCTGCTGACTAGATGATACCCATCTTCTCCTGTGCCAGTGTTGCCTTTAGTGTAAGCAGTTGTTCTTTCTACCTGGCACGTACCCTCCCTTTTCCTCCTGTCCTAGTGTATTTCCTCCTGCCTCAGCCTTTGCTTTGTCAAACTAACATTTTTATTGAGGGAAGATTTATCTAATGGGTTATACATTTGCTTTTGCCATACATTGGTCTGCATTTGTCCAGCTTCAATGCCTGAATAGAGCAGCTCTGCTTTCAGATCAGCACTGTCCTTTTAGCGCATTACTGAAGAGGTACCTTATACATCTATTCAATGAATGAAGGCTCTATTGCTATGCAGAGTGCTTTGCAACAGAATAAATACTCACATGAAGACAAGTCTACAAAGTACTATCACCCATGGTAGTAATTACTGAAACAACAGGTAGATATCAGCAACAGAAGGCAAGAATGAGGTGGATGGTATTGAGAGCTGTTTGAAAGAGACAAGAAAAGGCACTTGGCAGAATGAAGAATTAACTTCCAGAGAAGTGGAGAGAGCCAGTACTGCTCTTCAGCAAGCCCCCAGGAAACAAACCAATGGTGGATTGCAGTACAAAGAACTCTTCCCGAAGAAGATGAAAAACAAAGCATTGCCAGAATTTTTACATTAAAATGTCTTTTCTGTAGACAGCTCTAGTAATATCAGAGTAATTCTGCACATGGGATCATAAAATTATAACACAAGAAACTTAAATCCTTCATAATCCCCCACTTACACCATAATAAAATTGCTACTATCATAACCCTGTTGTGGTAAAACCAGCCAGACCAGCAAGGAGAATGCCTCTTGGGTGAGTACATACAAGTCTCACATGATGTTGGGATGAGATAGGAAGCTCTGTCCTGCCTGCTTTTGGATTCCATCAGTGTTGTAATATAGCTCATATGCATACTACCCTCTCTCCTGTGAGTGCAACCCAGAGATACATATGTGAACCCAAGCTAGTGTATGCAGCTGGTTTAAATACATCTGTGAACTGCATTCCCAGCAGAAATTGCCTTAGACTCCATTTTCTGGCTAAATTATTGCTCACATTTTGAAGTAGTTTCTACTGGAGACATTTTTAAAGCTAGATTTTGTATATGGGTATAAATCAAACAATTCCATTGACAACTGACAGATTTCTTCCAGATTTCACTGTGGCAGTTGATATAAAATCTCAGCATTTCATGCTCCTCCCAAATTCTGCTGTGAAGTCCTGTTGGTTCACTAACTTTAGTGTTTCACCCAAGAGGCAACTGCATTAGACTAGATGAGTTAATCCGTTACGCAGTGTTTCCTACAGAGAGATCAGTGCTACACAAGAATATAGCCTATTGTAATTGAAGGTAAGTGCAACTGATAGGTAGAATTCTAGGAGATACGGTCAATCACTCAGGAAGCTTTAAAACACATTAATATCTCCTTCCAGCTTTACATTTCATAGATTCAAAGACTTTACTAACCACTGCAGCAAGCCACCAGCAACACCTACTGTTTAAATGATGGGTATCCTACCAACAGCTCTTTTGCTCCCCCTAGCACTTGTTCCTGTTACTGCAGATTATTTATTCAATTGCCAATTGCTACTAATTTGACAACGTTCTGATTGCAAAGCTGAGTTTCACCCGCCCACGTGGAACCTGTGGGAAGGGAGGAATGGTGAAAGGAGAGTCATGAGAAGATTCTCCTGAATCGGGCTGGGAAGAGTTTGTTTCAGCTCACCCCTACACATACTGGCCCTCACTACTGCTCCACTTGCAAAGAGTTGCAGAGCTTGCTTCTCCCAGGGCTCACCACAGGCCAGAAAGATCATTTGTTTTGCTCCCATTCTGGAATCTCATCCCTGTTTCGTTCCTCTTAGGAGGCAGAAAAAGGTATGTTGCTAGTTTTTATGCCTGGATTTGGACTTTCAGACTCACCTACACCTGCATATGAACACATACAGACAATACACAGCAAGAGTAAACAGCTCATAGCAGAGCTCCCTGAAATTCTTCCTCTTTGAACTCTGCTAAGTATCTTCACCATTATTATTATTACTACCTTAGCAGGTTTGCAGGACACAGCATGGCTAACACATAGATTCAGCAGATCTCTAACCTCAGTTCTGGTGCCTACAGCTTCCTTTAGCTGCCACTCTGACACAAACCATCCCTACAGACCAGTGGGAACTTCCAGCTTAGAGCTCCTCCTGGATCAGGGCACAGGCACTTGCATCAGGTATCTCATTGCTCAGTATGTTCTCTGTGGCTCACTGTCTATTCTCACATTCCCACCTGGCTCTTCATAAGTCAGTTTCACCCGTAATAAATAAATGTTCACATCCATACTCAAATACCCCAAACCTGTATCTGATACCATGATGCTGAGAGGCATCTAGAAACGAACAGTGGGTTTGGGGTTCCTTATCAAGGGGCAAAGACTGATGTTGATATAGCCTCATCCTTAACTAAAACAAGAAGGGGCTCTAAGGATGAGGAGAAAAAGACTTTTAGAAGAAAACCTTTGAAAAGAACTCAGAAATCTCCTACAGACACACCATTTGGGTTTCCTGCGGTTAAGGCAGGAGAAGACTCCTCAGAACACACCTCAGGGTTAGGGAGATAGGAATATGACTAATTCTAGTGCATCATACCTTCATCCCTCTGAAATACATGGAATGAACATTGGCTGTCAGGGAGCAACAGGGAGCAACCAGCAGTTTGGGACTGCGACTTTTCTTACTGTCATCTCTGCTGACTGGGAAACAAATTTCTCTCCTACACATTTCCTACTTTCTTTCTCCATGACTCCCTTCTTCTGAAAGTGTAAAATGAGCCAGTTGGAAAGCAAAATAAGAGAGAAAAAGATGATGTTCATTAGAAGCTGGGGAGAGTCAATATCTACCTACAGTTGCAGGGATTGGCATGGATTCCTGCCCATAAAGATAAGCCTCCACAGCTATAGCTCTAGGAGGTGAAATCTTCCTCCAAGCACGATAGGCCTCAATCCAGTGGATAGTACAAAGAGAACAGGGTTTTCCCCAATATTGGTACATACTGTATTAAGTTCCACCTTCAGGCAATATATAATGGGTGAATTATAAACGTTGAAATCTAGTTTTCTAGTACAAACATTAGTAGATCCTTGAAACGGTCATATTGATATAACCATTACCCCAGATAGCATTGTTTACTAATGGCAATAAACTATAATCCACCTTGATATTCTAATACTGTACTATGATTACAGCTAAAACAAATACTATGCTGAACTAATGCAACTAATTTAGTATATATAAAGCTCTTAGCTTAATTTCAAGTTTCACAGTTGCAGAAAGTGCCAAAACAAACTGAAGTTCACAGGCAGAATAAAAGGAAACAGAAAGTTATACAACCAGCAGTCTTCAAAGAGAGAAAGGGAAAAGACGGGCAAAGGGAATCACTTTACAGAATAGGAAGGAAAAGAATCTTGGGAGGGTTATAATAGAACATGGTTAAAATGGTCACAAAAATGTTTGATTTCCTTTTTCTACACAGGATTAACAAAATAAACAAACCACACATGTACAGTGACAAATGATTTGGTCACATTTGTTTAATGTGTATACATTTGGAGAACACACTAAATAAACCTCCAACACAGACTACACTGCTGTTCCTGGCATAACAGCAAGAAGCATCATATGATCTGCCATGTGCCCTGGAGGACTGTTCAGACCGTTCCACAATCTCTTTCAATGTCCTTTGGAGCTTCAAGAAACATGGTGAGAAGGTTTACAGAGCCATGATAAAGCCTAGATCATCACAAAATGCCCTAGTTGAGTCATTACTAACAGTGCTTCAGAACTGCCACAGGTTGTATAGTTTTGAAATAGTCCTGTGGCAGGTATGTTAAAGCAGGAATATAAATCCATGGTCAGGTAGAAATTAAAGGAAAACATTTCCATTTCCTAAAATGCATGTGTGCACACACACTCGTGCACACTCGCCAATCCTTATCACAATGCCTTCCAAACACAGCACTACTGTACAGTGCATTGTGGCTTTGGGGTGACTGCTCCCAATGCTTGAGTATGAGGATTCTTTTTTCCACTCTCCCACCTAACATAAGAGTAACATATTTCTGGCTTTTGCCATGCCTGATTTTGTTCAATGGAAATCAATTCTAATGTTTGCAGTTAGATGTACAGCAGACTTTTCAAAATGGTGTTGAGTTCTTCTGGTAATCTGATAATTGCAAGTGAGCAGGCTGGACAGGTCTTCCTGGCCTAGAGGAAGGATGGAACACGCCATCTCTCACTTCCACTCCTAACCCTTCATTCAACAGTCTTCTAATTTGCTTATTTCAGTGCTGGATCCACCCTACACATGAAAGGCTCAGCAAACCATCATGCAAACTAGCAGAGGTTTGTGCAGAAGCCTCACACACAGGCAGAGCTACAGTTAACGTGGGTTTGGTTAACCCCACAAAACCAATATCTCCAACTTCTCAAGAAGAATGCTGACTCTTCTTACCACCCCACACTGTCAGAGGTGAAATGAAGATGTAAACAATTTTTATTCATCCCAGCCTCACCCGATTCAGCACACATGTACATGAAACAGTGACAGTTCAAGTCATAAGACTGAAAGTCAGGATGCTCATTTGGGAATTTGGAAATACATGCACACTTAGCCTGGAATATCATAAATACAGTTTGCCACGATATCACCTAGAATGCTTATTCACGTGTGAGTGAATCTTCCCATTGCTTTCTGCTGCCACTCAAAGCACTGTATTACATGTGTGGAAGTACTATTGGACCATGAAATCTGCATCCTTCCTTCGGAGGAGAGGAGCAGGGTAAGTCTACCAATGCTGAGCTTCCAGCTGCTGCAGGTAGATTTCTACCATCAAAGTGGTTCTGGTACCTCTGTATTACATTGTAGTCACTCTTCATTTAAGAAAAGAGGATGGGAAAAAAAAATAAAAAAATTGAAGACTGATGTTCTATGAAAGTTGAGATTCTCTCCCTCTGCATGATACCATCTCCCACATCAGAGAAAGCCCAAAATAGCCTTGGGCTTCCCATCCAGCTCTGGCTCCTAAATGGCAAAGCTGCAAACAAACTCTAAATTAGGCAATGAGTTCAGGTAAAAGCAGAATTACCACACACTTGTCAAGCAGCCAATTCAAAGCAGCAAGACCTGAGGAGGAGGCTGAAAGTTTGATGGCTTTGCTAGCTCGATTGGCTGCCACAATGCCCAGGACGACCGATGACACTTTGTTGGGCAGGAGCCATCTCCTGCAGGGCCCACACCCTCAGCAGAGGCTGCTCTCCTTCAGAGCAGCTGGCTCCTGCAATGGGTTCATGCCTCGATGTTTGCTCCTTCCCAACTTCTGAAACAGGTCCTACAGGGGGGGGCGGAAGAAGGGAGGGAGGACCCTTGGTGTGTCTCTGGTATTTATAATTACACATTTATTGAGCTTGTGCAATCCAAACTCCAGCTTCAGGCCAAAAGTTCATTGCTAGAGGGGTTCAATAAAGAATTTCCTCCTGAGAATGGAGCATTACATCACTTGCCAAGTGTGTCAGGCGGTTTTCCAGCCTCCTGTTGGGTCACACCCATCTGACTACTCTAGTGGCTGGATACTGCACATGCCTGGCTGCATCCCTAAACTCCATTGGATTAATTGTGTCTGTATGCTCCAGACATCAGAAAACTGAGTAATGTTGTCACACAGCCTTTCCTATCACAGGCCTCAGGACCCCAAAACAACTGAAGCACGTCAACACATAAGGATATAATTAGGTTTCCAAGCATCAGCCAGCCAACTGTTGAATGTTCTGCAGGTACAACCCCAGAATATCAGACCATTCTTCGCAGTCTCATCACACAGGTAAGTCTGTGGTGACAATAATGACATTCTTCTGATGGAATGCTTAATAATCTCAGGGACACACCACTCATTATGCTAGAGACAATGCATACATCATGAAAAAATGATGGTTCATGCCAAAAGACTTCACTCTCTGTTTAACATAATACGATATGCCTTTTGTATTATACTTGTAGCATCATGAAGAACTGAATACTTGATAGTGTATTATCATCCTGCACCTAAGGAAATAAAAATCCTGGTCCTTCCACATGCCATTAAAGAATCTTTGCCTGCCTCTTCATACACAAAACACACACCTGAAGACCCTGAAGTTAAGAAAATAGTTCACCTCTAATGCTCTGATGTGATATTTCACCATGCAGCCACGATGATTAACAGAATAATCCTAGTGCAAACAGATAAACCCAAACTCTTGCACAGGCAGTTTTAGTTTATTATGAAGTCTGATACCACTGTTGATAGTAAACCAGGGGAATGAAGTTAATTTTGTTATTAAGGTTCATGTGAATATAAATGCTCATCCTTTATATATCTGCTCCCTAAATGGCCTTACTGCATGAAGCCTTACAATGTAACAAACCATTTTTTATATGGGGAAACTGAGGCAAAAAGTCAGACCACTCATGGGATCACATAGTGAGTCAAAACTGAAGCGAAAGACCTGTCTGTTGCTAGTCTATAAATCCCATTTGCTGACCACCAGGCTGAATGTCCTGCACCTCAGATGGGAGCACAGGCAAACGGTCTGATTATGAGAAGCAAGATACATGAAGACATGGATTTCAGTAGAACAGACTAGAGTGGAAGGATTAATGTGATTTAATGGGTCACCTGGGGAGGAGAACTGGCAAACAAATACGGTCTTAGTGAAATTTAACTAGCAGATAAACTAGGCCCTAATTGTAGACAGCTTCCCAGTCCCTTTTCTCCCATTGAAACTAACAGCCCTGTGCCCTCCATCCTCAGAGCTCCTACACTCAAAAAGGAGCAAGGACCACACAAACATGACTTGGAGATACACAAACAGCAGAGTCTGGTGATTTCTTTCCAAGCTAAGGCTGATAGAATTGGTATAACCTCTGCAGCTCCAACCCTGATGCAAGGTTACCTTCAACTCCCACTGAACAACGTGGAAACTGCACATACTAAGAATGCTGTAGTATGAGGCTCTTTGTTAACCATTATTCTAGCACTGATGCCTTTGATCAATGCAAGGATCTTCTGTGGTTCCAAAGTTTCTGAAGCCGAAAGCCTGGAATAACAGAGTTTTTTCATTCCTCATGTTGCACAGCGTC
The DNA here is from genome assembly GCF_012275295.1 of Melopsittacus undulatus. NCBI lineage: Eukaryota > Metazoa > Chordata > Aves > Psittaciformes > Psittaculidae > Melopsittacus > Melopsittacus undulatus. The sequence continues at coordinate 13,887,774 of NC_047538.1, read as the reverse complement.
TGGTGTCTGGGATAATGGCCAGTGATATTTCCGAATGTGTTTCAGGTTCTGCTAGAGGTTTTGAGCTCAGCAGATCCCCATGATAGGCACACATCTCCTTGTGATTTGAGACTGGCTTACCGGCTAAGCAGCAGCAGCATTACCTGCCATGTTAGTCCCTTAACACAGGGCATGTCAGGCATCCATCTGGTCTGAAGAAAATGATCACTGAAATGTTCTGTCAATATTTAAACCTACTCACTGTGGCACAGCTTGGCTGGGAATCCCTTGAAATCCAAGGTAACATTTTTAGACAGACATATATGCAGACTCAGGAGAAAAGCAGGGACTGGAAGGAGCCTCCAAATATAAATCAGATTGTTGCTGAACAGTAATTGTGCCAGACCACCTTAAATGGACACTGTGCCCATCTGCTTTTCCCCTCTCCTCCCCCACACCTCCTCCCTCAGGGTTGTAAACCATCCTGCAATATTTAAAGTAGCATTGTTCACCTCCCTTCTGAAGCCCCTGGACCATTTGAGTGGCTATATATTCTCTCTGTGCTGTCTGTTATTCCCGAGGACATGCACATTGCTGAACATACTAATAAAAATTTCATAAAAGAGGTTGCCAAAAGGGTGTGTATAAGGGGATTTGTAAAGCTCGCTCAAACACACACACACACACACTCCATTCACCATTAAGAAAGGGCTGCAGCAGGCAAATGCAAGTATCTCTGCACAACAAAAAGAAAGGGCTCTGCCCCTGAAAGGGACCAGGCAGTCTTAGGTAACAGAGCAAAGATGCACATCATCCAGTGATTCAATATAAGCAAACACAGAAGCATGTTCCTTTGCAACCATGAGCAAATTAAGAGAAAGGCAAGAGGAACTAGCAAGAAAATGCCTGTACAAGGCATGCCAGTGTAATAGTGCTGTGTATGTTGGTGTACTGCCTCCTTATACATCTACAGTGAGCCTGCTTGTACCTTTCCTGAGTGCAGATTAAAAGGACAGAGAGTAACACTGACTAGGAATCTATTTGGAAAGAAGGTGCTCTGTTTTTCTCCCTCCCCCCCTTGTTTTTTCTAATAGCTTTAGCTTTAGAGACTGAAGCCTCAGCCACATGCTGCCACTTTCATGAGGTGGATCTGCCTGGGACTGCTGGGCTTCTCTCTAGGGGTATCACCTAAGACTGCCAGTATCAGCTGGGTCTCTCTGCAGGTTTTGGGATGTGGAAGTCCAAGACCTTCCAAGTTCACTTCCTTTAAGGTGACCAACCACATTAAGGTGTCTGTGGCTTATTACTGCTAACTACTTTAGCATAGGTTTGTTGAACATTACTTCAGAATGCTTGCTGTCTGCAGCCTGGGACTCAGCAGAGCAGCACTGGGGCAGGTACTTGCTTGAATCTAACCATGTATGCATTTTAAAAAATGATAAATAATTGTCTGGAGCACTGGGCAAAACCAGTAGCTCACAGACTGTCTTGTCTCCAAGCCAATCAGAGATCTCATATGACTGGAGGCATCAAGGAAAGCCAAGATGCTAAGGAATGCTTTCCGGTGATCTGTTTTATTCCTTTTCCCCTTTGCAGCTTTCCCTGAGTGATCCATACTCTGCTTAGTAGATTTAACACTCACTTTCAACAACTTTATATTGCTAATTAGGATTTTCTGGGCAGGACATAGGATTTTAAGATCTCTTAAAGCTCTTCAAGCTGGTCTGTATTCAGTATTCAGCAGATGCTGTACTCCACCTCTGAGCAACTTCTGTGTTGGTGGTGAAATCACACACATTTTAACTGAGCCTCCTGGATGGAGAGCATAGTATAAATGTATGTCATTATAATCAAACACAACCAGAAAAGAAACAAAAACTCCACAAGATCCACAAACGCATGTTTTGTCTGTACTAAAGAGGTAGAGCATTTACAGAATTGTAAATAAACGACCTAGTGAAGTCAGGCTTTTTGTTAAGCCAGACATTAGGAAATTATTGCAATGCAGGTTATTGCCCTCACAGCGAGTAACAGCTCATGTGGAATGGTTATGGCAGAGCATTCAGTTACACATTAGGGATGTTTTTATTATAACACATATTTACAGGCTTCATGATCTGTCTTGTAAATACATATTAAGGAAATGTAAGCAGTCAGCTTTCAGTGCTGGGCCTTAAGATATTTATCAGTTTTACCTCAGATAAACAGGAACAGACTCACAGCATGAAGAGCTTTCTTTGGAGTTGCCACAATAGCAAACACCCTGAAAGGGCAGCAGGTATTTAAGCAAGTAGCAAGTTTAAGGGAACCAATGATCTTAATGCTAAGGAAAGATGGCTTGCACACAGAAAGATGCTCCAGTGATGAGGCCTACTCCATCCTTTGAAATACAATTACACAGATGTGGGCATTTATTTGTGTGGGCTAGTGGTTGGGTGCCTGGATCCCCAAGGATTCCATTGTAACACCAGGATGCTATTCCTGCTCAGTTTTCTACCCATGTCTCATGCATGATCTACTGCTGTACCATCACAAGCATTAATAATGATTACAAAGGCAAACAGATGCACACTGGGTGAAGTGCCTTGGCCACAAGTTTACTAATGTGAAAGAATAAATTCACTGGGAAGAACAAATTCTTTTCCAGATTACAGTCTGTATGTGCCGAATATTCCATATCCATTCACCAGCCCAGCAAGCTCCATGTGTGTATATTTAAATACAAAATGTACAGATGTTCACTGTAATCTGCCTTGCTGAACATCATGTCTATTTAATCCATTTTGAAGGTCAAATGTATTTTAATATTTTGGCAAATGCCTTTGGAACCAACTTAATTAAACACCACAGTTAAATTGGGCAGTAAGTTTTCCTCAAAAATGCTTAAAACAACTAGTCTGAACAATTAGCTACAGGCTTAGACCAATGCAGCTGGGGAGCTGGAGCTGAGGCAACTGTGCTGTGCCAGACCTGCGCTGGAGCATGCTACACAGACAGAGACAAGGAGCACCAGCAGAAGGCACTGAGGCACAGCATGGCAGAAGAAGGAAAAGCTGGAAAAATTAAGCAGTGAAACAGTAAGGAAACTCAGCAATACTCCAAACCCAAGGGCAGCTCATCTACAAAGTGTCTGACAATCATTGTCAAGCATCACAGAAATATTAAGGTGAACAAAGCATTAATGCTCACAGAAAGGGAGCCAAGAGCTGGGACTGGAACTCAGTAGTTCTTAGAAGATATTGCCTTCATGTGAAATATATACATAGAAAGAGACATGCTCATCTTGTGGTATACATATATAACAGTGCAGATGCACTGCTTCACTACATGAATGCTCGAGCAAGTCAATTTTTGCATGTCAGGAGGAGTTTATGCAGAGTTTTCACGTGAAATGTACATCTTATTTTCACACGTCAGCTCAACAGCATGCATGAGCACCAGATTGCAGGCACATGTGCACATGCATGTGTTCTTGTGAAATACTCTGGCAAGTATGCAAGCCTGAGGAAAATGTTCTGTCAGACATTATGTTGACAGATGTAGATGCAATGCTTCTTCCAACTTACAGAAACCAGTCCAGACATCATTTTTCCATACACAAAGCCAAAACTGGAGTGTTAAAAATTCAACATTGACATCACATCCAATATTGTAATTGTTATCACTTGACCCTTTGGTCCATGCTTGTTCGAGGCAGCTTCCTTTTTATTAATATCTCAGCACACTGTGTGACACAACTTGAGTGTGTCCTAATTTCATTTTAATTAGCGCCGACTTTTACTTTCCTCACTAATGAAACAGTCTCATTACAAAGTGTAATTGAAGACCCCTAGAGGGAGGGGTGCCTGGAGACCTCATTGTGTTGGTACCCAGCATCCTGCCCAATAAAATTCCCTTCTGAACGAAAGCAGTTTTATCATTAATTCATCCTGCAGGGGGGCTAACTAGCTGCCAGGCGCTGAGTTCATACTGCTCTGAGGAAGAGCCCAAAGCCTGTTTGTTTTCTCCAAAGAAACAATTCCAGTTTTCTAATGACTAAAATACTGACATCGTAAATCCTTCGGTCTCGTTGTTAAAAGTATCTTTGAACGTCGGCTGTTATGAAGTATGCCTCTTCATTAAAAGCAGACTATTCATGAACTCTTGTGTGTGCTTTTAATTGAGCTTAAATGATACAAATATTGAGTTGTGGTTAACTCTGTTTAAAAAAAACAACAAAAAAAGAGAGAAGGAAACAAGCACTATTTACAGGCACTTCAAGATGACCCGGGCAACCATAGTAAGAAACAAACTCAGAAGAGCAGGCCAGGCAGGTGATTAAGTGACCACCCTTTGGACGCACACATGGATTGCCAAAAGAAGAAAGGCCTCTATGCCCAGAGCACCCCCAGACTCACAGTTTCTTGGCTCTGTAGGTATGCAATCATGGTAACTGCAGGAAAAAAATCTTCAGACAACTGTATGTACATTGCTTATGGAATTTTCAGGGCTTTTTGTAATTTAGGCTTCAGAAGTTTCCCCTCTCCGTTACCGGACAGAACACAGAACTGCCAGTGCATGTGCTCCAAGTACTGACAGAATATTCACAGGGATTTATTGAGAAACAGTTACTGCACTTTAGATTCACCTTCTGCTTCATCCCAAGCCAATATTGGAGCATGCCAAGCCTCTACAACAAGACAGAGGAAAATGGGGCTCCAAGTTTATCAGAACTATCACCATCTCAAACACTGGCAATGGCAGAGTTCTTCTGGCACCAGTGAGAATCCCAAATCTGGGTAGCTGGCACTACATCTTGCAAGAGCTGAGGGTGTACTTGCCAACAGACACACATATCTGCTCAGGAAAGGGATGCAGATTCACATACAAATCTGGTCTAAATTTGCAGTAAAACATTCACATCGCCAGTGTGGGATTAGGTTTTACCTACCATGCACTGGGATCAGAGACACACACTAGTGTTAACCCAAGTAGTATTTGTATGAAAAAGACAACTCCCACAAACAGGGCATCTGAAAAACACGAGGTCTTTTTGCCAGCACTGGTCATAAGAAAAATAGCAAATATTTTACCTAGAGCACTGGGGATGCTGAGGTCTTTCCCCTCTCTGGCTGTAAACACCACAGCTTGTATTCTAATAAATATCTGTAATGACAGCAGAATCAGCTCTTTTGGTTTCCAGAGCCTCTCAGAGCAAAGGCCTCCCAGTCAAGTCTGGTGTGTGCGTGCTGATTTGTAACACTTCCTGCCATCCCATTATAGGGCAACAGCAGGTGACTGTTTGCCACATTTGTGTTACCCAATTTGTATGCACAGGCATTTGCTGGGCTGTAATATGGCTTAATATCACTGAGAACCTGGACAGAGTGTGTACTGTGCTCAAAACAAGAAGGAAGATGGCAGTTCACACAAACTCAGTCCATCTCCCTAACCTCAAATTAATGACTCTTCATTAACTTTCCAGAGATGACCCCGTATAAAGCAACAGCTGAATAAAAAGATCCATGGACAACTGTGCATTCAAATGACTCCATTTCCAGTGTTGTTCAAAAGCTGAACCACAATTTAATTGCATCTCATAACAGAAAAATCTCTGTGTTCATGTGTCCATTATAAGCTTGAGCTTTGGTGATTAGAAAGTTGGGGGAGACACAGGGAAGGGATTTTGCCTATTGACTCACAGCACCCATCACCAGCAAAATACCATTAGTGAAACTTGGTCTCTTTAATAATGAAGTGTCTGATAGACACTGCTGCTGTGGTTCTACTATTAATCTTGTCCTGACGCTGTTACATTAGGGGATGTAAACTATCTTTTCTCTCTACTCATTATTGAAACTGTGCAATTCACATCCTCCCAGGAGTGCTCCAATTAGCGCAGCCTGCATCACATTCAGCTTTCCATCAACTCACTGTGTTATCCTGTGCTAGAAAAGCTACCCATCTACCACAGGCATGCTCAGCAACAGCCGGTGGTACCATACCACTGCTGACTCTTCAGATACATTCTCTCTAAAGCTGCAGGTTTTGGTCTCATCAGCAGTTCCTGAATCTTTATACAAGAAAAACAAATCCAACAATAAAATATTTTCAAGTAGCTAAGAGAGACACATGATTCTTGATTGCAGTAGAACTTGGGGAGAAAGCAAAGGCTATGTGTGTAACCATAACCAGGCTACTGCTACCTACAGCCTGAGTAATGCCCTCCTCTTCCTTTCATGGCACAGTCAATTAGCAAATACTTTGCTTGGTGGTTTGCACCTCTATCATATTTTGGCAGGTTTTTAGCTCACCTTGTGGGCTTCCCTAACTTGCACTTCAAAGTACACCAGCACTGGTGTTTTACAGGAGTTCTAAAAAGAGATTAGACTTGTTTCTGCTTTGTTTTGCTTCTTCCATCTTAAAAGCAAATGATCTTTGCAGTATTTCAATAGCTAATTTCATTCTGGATAGCAAGCACAAAATTACGTGCCTCTCTTAGGTAAGATCAAGTAGAGGTTATGGATTTTGCTTCACAAGTATCTTCTCCATGGGACTGAAGTCTGCTTCACCAGAGAATGGTTACAGTGGCTAGAAATCCCTTGGTCTCTGGTCACACCTCTTGTTCCGCATGTAGCAGCCAAATGATGATGCTAATTCCCTAGCCCAGGCTCTGCCACTGCACATTTCTGATCTGCTAACATGTAACTACATTTGCAGTTGCTTCTTAACTCAATGCTGCTGGTTGAGAAGCTGGCCTGGGGAGGGCAGAAGCTTATTGCTGCTTCCTATGGCTCAACTACAGCTGCAGCAGGACATGCAAATGGAACGCACAGCTTCTGGGTGTTGCCATCACTTTAGGCCATTTGGGGGGCAGCAGAAGGAAGTATGTATAGTGCTTAAGATTTTAAGCTCCAGAAGGTTATCAAGCTATCCTGCAAGTAGGAAGAAGCAATTACTCATGCAAAGCGATGCAGAGCTGTTGATTACAAAGTCCACACCCCCTGGGCACTGAGCATTCTTGGCACCTCATCACATCTGACTGGGTACCTCAGTCACCAGCGCACAGCACAGCACAGCCAGGGAGGCAGAAAGGATGCTCCAGAGGATGCTGCAGAGACTGAGCAGCAGAAAGACACTGTTGAACATGCATCATCTCGAGTGTGTACTCTTGGAAAGATGGCAAGAAGTTGGCTTTTCTTAACAGCCCCCCTGCAACAGGTAATGTTTAAAGTAAGTTCTAATCCTGATACTTTATGTATATTCCTTAATGGCTGATGACAGAGACCTGGTCTGAGGGTTTTCAGGGAATAGCTACTACTAGCACTTTCTAAGCTCTCAGCTCTCCATAGTTTGAAATGCAAAGTATGCATATGTGCATTAGCAAAATGGCCCATTCCCCTGCGTGGGAGGGAACCACTCTGGAGGTGACACTGGGCCAGGGTTACATGTGTATGGAGCAGCCAACTGACGTGAATCCATTACTGTTATCAGCAATGCATTCAAATGACCTACTTTTTAACAGTCACAACTGCCTGACAGAAAAATTCAGTAAATTGCTGGCATGCAATTCTCTGTCTAGAGTGATAGAATAATAACCCAATGCAGATACAGATACATAGCAGGCTAATCCTCTTCAGGTATATCTGCATTTTCCTATGCAAAGCTATCAAAGAAAGATAAAAGCCACCAAGAAAGACCCTTTTAATCTTCCAAGTGCTGTTTTCCAGCATGGAGTGAGCAGGTCACCACGTAAGATGGTGCTGTAAATGGCAACTGCCAGAGATCCCAGGTTTCTCACACAAGCTGAGGTTGCAGAAACTCATTCAGCAGCACCCAAGTGGCACAGACAGTTTATCATTGTTCCACTCCTTTGCTATTCATTGTGCCTTTACATTTCTGTGAATGAACTTTCTGCATAAACAGCAACTGTCTTGTTCTCTCAAGCCAGCATAGCCTGCTGAAAAACATACTGCAGAGCTCCATTCTTATGAGGCAGCATCACTGTTTGCCATCATATTCCTTACATGTTCCTATGTGAAAGAATGAAGTTGTACTGCACCTGCAGAGATGTATAGATGCAGTCACCTGCTTTCAAGCGTATCTTGACATAATGCCTATAAATGCAGCTCTCCCATTTTAATTGAATCCATTTTAAAATCATAGATTTTTGTTATTTTAAAAGTAGAACAATTGTACTGGCTACAGAAGGATGACAATAAAACAGTAGCCCTACTATAAGTGTGTTGCAAATACATTAAGAATATGCTGAAAAGACAACTACAGATCTTCAGCATTTGCCAGAGATGGGTGTAAGTAATGAAGTAACTCAGATGAAACAAGTCCATCAGCTTCAATAGGGTCCAAGTTTTCAATCCAGGTCTTACTGAGGTCAGGTCCTCTACACATCACACCTAGCTGAGCCAGAGCTACAGACAATCCTGATCATCTTGCAGCCACATCTGAAGAAACACGACTTCTGCCTTCTGTTCTAAAGGCAAGAGAAGACAGGCACTCGGAAGATTGTCACTGCTGGGAGCTGACCAAGCCACCCTTGGGTTACCAAGGAACTGAATGCCTGGCACAGATTTAGCACTTCTGGACTGAAGTCAAAAAGTGTATGAAAACACAAGAGGAGGAGCTGACTCAAAAATCTCCTCTCCTCTGCTCCCAGCATTTGGAGGAACAAAGAGCTTTTGGAAATAAAAATCAGTCTGTCCACTACTCACCTGGGAGCCAGGACAGGAATATAGACTGTAGCACTCTTGCTACAAGTCATCTGCCTCTCCACTCTCCTGAATGTGTCTGCTGTGAGTAGAACAGATTACAGCTACAGAGGGTTCAGACACCTTTGGCCAGTAAGTCCTAATCAGAGGGGAGGGGGAGGGTTGGGGGAGTGGAAATCAAAACATTTATTCTTAGAAAGAAGACAGCAGAAGACTGAAGTAAGCATTTAGTATGTAGGATATTGAAAAGTATTAGGTTTTCAGACATTCCTGGAAGGCTGTAAGCACAGAAAGGTACTTACATCATACTTACATCAAGAGAAATGTTTAATGTCATGAAGCATGCACAAAGAGCAAATAGAGCTAACAGCAGCAGGAGAAACCAAATGTTTAGCTCCAGCATAATAAATACAAATATTCAGACACAATTAAGACCTCTAAGCATGTTTGTGCACACAGGCACACATTGCCACACGCACTCACATACCACCCCTCCCATTAACAGAAAATCCTCTTCTCCATTTGTCCTTTTCTCATTCTTGTTCTTGGGATGACAAACATAGTGTAGCAAATGGTCATTTCAGGCCAGAGCACCCCCATACCGTGTGATGCTTTACTCCTTAAAGGTGTTAAAATGTAACACATGCAAGAAGGGGTTCAGCTCACGTGGGAACAGAGCACTGACACTTGCAAAGGCCGGTGATGGAGTGGTCTTTCCAGACCTGCATCCCCCTGCAGTTAACAGGCAAGAAGCTGGTAGTGTGGGAAAGCTGCCACTTTCTATAATTACATGCAGAGTATGTCAGGTACTAGCAGTACAATAGCACCAACTTGCTTTTTGATACCTGAAAATTTGCTTTTGGTATCTGAGTGCCAGCCTCTGTTGCTACAACTGCAGTAGAGAAGCAAACCGGTTGAAGTCAGATTACTCTTAAGTTTAGAAATAGCCCTAAAGATTCTTCATCTATCAGACATAAGAGCAGCTTTCTTCTCTATAACCAGAGCACACAAAGCCCAGAACCCTTCCAAACCACTTGCACCACAGGAAAAATTTGTAAGCAGCCTGCTAAACACTCTCCTCAGCAGAGTGAACTGTAGCACATCCATAAAAGTGTTTTTTTTTTCCATCTGCACCAGAAGCAGGGATTGAATTTGTCTGCCACTCCTCACACTTGTTCATGCTGGACCAGAAGCTGCTACTGCAGGAATAGGTGGCAGAGATGCTACGTTACTGGACACTCATGCTCTTGAAGTACACTGTATTCCATCCTCTGCATAGAAGGGGCCTGCTTTTCAGGCTGTTTATCTGCTCCTCCAGACAGCTGTCCATGATCCAAAGTTTGGGAGTCTGCCTTGACTGTGCTGAGCAGATCTGAATCAGCAGCCTAAGCAAGTCCAATTACAAAGGGGTTTTTCCACAGGGTTTCTTAAAATTAAATCACAAGCAAAAAAATGCAGCTTAGTCCTTCAAAAGCTGCAATTTGCTAAGGCCCTGAAGGTATTTTGGCAAAGTCTTCACAACTTCACCCAAATATTATCTATCTCTTTGTGCTGCCAAATTTAAAGATAAACTTCCACAGACTCCTTAACGTCAGTATGAACCTGGTAGCAAGACTACAGCCTGGGTGTGCAAACCAGCTCAGACAGCTCAGGTTCTCCTATCAAGGCCACTGAACTGCTCAGGTCAGGGTGGGAAGAAGATGGAGACTTCTCGAGTTGATGGAGGTTTCGGAGCTGGGGTAAGTAGGTGCCCAGAGTTCAGTGTTCAAATGACATGAAGTCTGCTCGCCTCTCAAAGCTCTTCCATTTCATCACACAGTTCTTGTCCTTGGCACTCACTGATGTTAGTTCCAAACTGAAGAGCACTTCTTCATGTTCTGCGTAACAAGGAACTCCCTCTATCAGAAGGAAGACATGCCCTTGTGCTTTCAATTGTGTTTTCCACATAACCCTGTTATTCCTGTGATTTCTAGACTTGTTTTACGGCATGAACTTTGGTGCATCCTAAATATCTGTCATCTTTCTGGGACCCTGGAAATACCAAGGCCTCAGGAAACTCTAGGAACATCATTCTTTACTGTATAATTCTTATCTTTCACAATACACATTTTTCCTAAACTTTCTCTTCCCAGAAGCATCACACTTTCCAGTTTCATATTATTTGCCCTTAAGTTCTATTATGTAACCTCTAACTTTTGTAAGTAATCAGGATTAGCACAAACTTCATTAATGCTTTCACTGTTATAAGTAACTACATCATCCAAAGTGGTTTTCTTCTCCTTTCCCAATATGACTCTAATTTCAAAATGGGTCATTTAAATTCAATTTCCGTAAGTTACATTCCAAACTCCTCATACCTTTAGTATTATTATCTAAATGAATCTGCATTGGTAGAATATGTTAATTAGCTTCACATACAAGCATTTCAGTTCTTAAATTTCCTTTTGTGTTTCCTTTTGCTTTTATAGTGACTATGATCACGCTACATGAAAAAGAGACTAAAATGGCAGTTTACACAATGGGACTTGCTGTGGCATGAACCAGCTTTGCAGATGATATAAACAGACCAAGAGATAGCTTGGAAGATAATATAAAACAGTGAGGCTGTATTATTGGTAAATCCCACTCCTTTTTTCTTGACAAATGAAGGCTGCTTCTTTCTACAGAATAATCACAGCACAACGAAACAGTGGCAGGACAGCTTTGAAGCTTCCTCTGGTTATGCCCCCTAACTTGTCTAAGTATCTCTTTCAAAATGAAGAGGGAGGAGATAAACATATCCAGACCTCCATACGTTCCCTGAACTCGTGTGCAGTGTGCAACCCCAAGACATGTACACACACTCACCTAGCACAGCAGCAGAGAACGTGTGTTTTTTCTCTCCACAACCTATTTTCCAAGTGATGGAAGATTTAAAGTTTCTAATTTTTTCCTTTCCCTCGATGAAGGATATTCACTTTCTTAACCCCCCTCAGGGAGGCAGAGTCACAGAAACAGCAGCAGGTCACTGTAAATCTTCAAAACTAATAATTATTAAACACATAAATCTATTTAATGCATCAAGCCCCAAACATGCTGACTGGATAATATGAGAGAGAGAGAGAGATCCACATAGCAAAAGGGCCTTGCCATCTTTCCATACAGGAGGCTGGAAATCTATTTCAGTGACAAGGCTGCATTTGCCAGAGCAGCTACTGAGCCCTGGGAAACCCTGGGCTTCCAGCTTGTCATTCCATGCTACCAACAGCTTAGATGGAGTCTCTGGTAGGAGCTATAAGCAGAAACTGGGAACCAGACCTCCTGGGTTGTTTCAATGACCACAATTGTCAATCCATGCCAAGCCCTTAGCAATGTTGGGCCCCTGGACAGAAAACAAGGCAGCAGCCATGCCCAAGGAATAGCAAGACACCCCTAACTCAGGGCTCTGCAGAGAGTCCCTGCTGCAAGCATGGATCAGGTGGTGCCAATGCACTAGTGCCCAGAGGGCCCTGGCTGAAGAAGTCTCTTCCCTCACCTTCATAGCACCTGGTTCCCACTCCATCCATCAGTAGCTAAGACAAAGCTGTCCTAACCTGCTTCCCTCTTACGAAAACAGGGCCTGAGATTCAGGAGAGGTGGGTTTTAGACACAAGAGTTTGCCTCCACCAATACTCTGGGAAAATTGGGAACAAGTGCCACATCCTCTATCAGGAAGCAGCTTTTGTGCTCGGCATAACAATGTGGTTAATGTGGCCAAAGAACAAGCACCCTGCAGCAGCCATGGGAGAGTTAAAAATCTCTTCACTGCTGAACGGAGGCTAGCAGGAAGGGTAATGGACCTTTATGGTTCCATCTTCCCATTATGGTTCCACTTTTAAGTCTCCAAGCCCACTGCTTCTGCACATTTAACTAGAGTAGCCTTTTGCCAGGGAATGTAGTTGTCACATTCCTAACCTACCTCTCTTCACCAGCATTTATTTGGCCTCCAGAAGGCAGAAACATTTCAGCAAGCACCTCTGCCTTGCAGTAGTCAAAATGGTATCTGGTGCAATGCAGCAACTGTTTTCAATGCCAGAAAGCTTGGAAGCAGCATCTCTGCAGATCTCTTCTCCAACACCCAACACAAATGAAAAGGCAAAAGTCTGCTTTCAGGAACAACCTTCCCACTGACTCTGCTAGGACATAAATAGATCTGCAAGACTGCAGCTGGAGGCAGGGATGAGGTAAGCAAAAGCCTCACATGAGCCAATTCAGTACCTGAACACTGGGACACTTCCTTCCTGTGACTCACACATTTCCTATAAAAAAAAGAAGGTAAAACTTAAGTGTGATCACTCTATTCTTATTCTTGGTTATGAGTAAGGTACTGCCAGCTTCTCAGCAGGGTCATAAGCACCACACTTGCAAAACAACAAATCACATTACAGACTTTGCATTTCTCTCCATACATCAATGCACATCCACCCCACACAAATGATCCCAGTAAAGAAAAATAAATTTTAATGGGTAAAATCTGGTGTGCCTGTTTAATTTCCACCACAAACGTTATGACAGTAACAAATCTGTATCGCTACAATGTAGAGTTAAGCATCTTTGTATGGTTTTCCATCCCTTCCTTTATTTGGATTCCTTTACAGTTTTATCGCAATTTCGAATCCCCTGGGTACATAATGCACACTTCTGGAATGACACACAGTGCAATGTTCTACTCTTAAATTACTAATATATAGTCCCAACCTCAGCTCCAGCTTAGTACAGCCATTTCCTGCAATTATGACTCAATGTGGATCCAAACTTTGCATCTGAGGACTGTCCCTTGCTATTTGCAATGAAGAGAAATATCAAGAATGTAAGAGGCTCTGAGCAGAAATGCTCTTAGAAGAAAGCTACCCATGAAACTTTGGTAAATCTCAGAAAAAAACAAACCCAGCCAGTGTAGGAATGCGACAGTGCAGTCCAGAATATTAAAATTCAACTATGCTCAATGAGGAATTTCAGCAGAAAATTGAACAAGATGACCTTCAGGGGTTTCCTCTAACTCAAAGCACTCTATGATTTATGAGAATATCGTCTGGTTTGGCCACTGCAGAATTTGTTTCTATTTGTTTATGTCTCTGCCTATCACTCTTCTCAGCAGATGGAAAATAATAAAGTGTTCCATATTGCTCTGAATCCCACCACTGGAGAAGTTCTTGATGGTGTGGACCAGGCACTCCTCTCATATGTAATGGAAACATGCTGACTGCAACTGACTGTACTTTGAACAGATAGATCAAACACTGTGAGTGACAGGTTGAGAAAATGAAACAATCATCTCCATATTTTGTTGCAGGATTTTTTTTTCAAGAAACCATGTAATTGAAATGTGGTGGACAGGTCCAAGGAGGCTGAATTTATCTCTTTTTGAAGTTGTTTGTGGATGGCAAGAAAAAATGTGAAAAGGATTTTTGGACAGATCTCCTCCTATTTTGCAAGCTAATGGAATTTGCTGAAACAAGACCACCAGCTGCTTTGCTTATAACAGTTTGCAATACATTTTAATACATTCATTTCCTTCTATTAGGTGCCAACTCTGTTCCTCATTGAAGATGGGTCTTATCCAGTGCTACAGATGCAAATATCCCTTTACCATAAAAGTACTAAAAACTGGAGGCTACGTTTTTCAATACAGAAAGTCTGATGACTCAAATCCTTCAAATCACTGATCTCTACCTTGTGAGTGTGTGCAATGAGATCTTTATTAGAATCCTGTGACCTGGAATCTTGAAAAATTAATCATGAATTTCCTGTTGGGAATAGGCAAGATAAGAAAGATATTTGATAATTACATTTTTTTAAGCATTTCTAATGTCTATTTTTAACATTTCTTAGATGCTTGAAAAAGTTTAGATCCTTCTTTCCAAACCATCCATTACTTAATCAGCTGGTTTTCTGAGAAAATAAGTCTTACACAATCCTGCTCTATGGGTAAGAACATGTTTGTGCGCTTCTCTCCATTAATAACTGTGTGATTTAATACAATTATTACAATACCATACATTACATATTGCTTATTAGTTATAACTTATTGGCCAATATCTACTAAATTTGACAGATAGATCTTAAAGATAGAAAACACTGGTTTTAGCAAAACCGGGTTTTGCTAATTCTGCACATAATTACTGTGTATTTTTTACACATCTCTTTTCTGATTCAAGTTCAAGACTGTTCATGAAAATACCCAGAACTGATGGGATTGTCAGTCTGCTACTCTCTGTTGAGCCAGGGAGGCTGGCTAAGTTCCAATGCAAATAGAACTTAGCTAACCAAAATATCGATGTCCATCCTCCTCTAGTAATGAGCCCAGAAGAGAGCAGTGAGAATGATAAGGTCTTAAGCAAATCTGATTTACTAGCAAAAATTACAGGAATTGAGGTTGTTCAGTTTACACTTGTGAGGAATAACAAAACCCTGTGGAGAAATATGACAGAAGTACACAAACACAGAAAAGGATGTGGGAGGAGGCAATGTCTTCTCCAAGTCCATGGTGGATATAATAAAAATGGATGTAAAATGAACCAAGGATAATCCAGGTAAGACACCAAGAAGCTGTTTCTTATGGTAAGGAATAATGAAGCAATAGGACTGGACTTCCTGGGAGGCTGCAGAAGCTCTGTCCTTGGAGAGCCCTAAGAACAGGCTGGACATCTCCCAGGAGTGGCACTGGGAAAGTTGAGCCTGCTCTGAGTCAGAATAACTTTGATTCTCTTTTGAGATCACTTCCAGCTCAATTTGTCTATGCTTCTGTAAGTTGCAGAGTGGTTGGGAAAAAGAAAGGCAAGAAAAAGAAATAGAGTAGTAATTCTAGGCATTCAGAGAAGGAGAAGCAGAAGACTAGAAAATGAGATGCATTAAATGAGTCTAAGCATCATTTATTCACTGCTGGAGAAGCAACTGAATAAGAGCTTTCCCTCCTGCTCACAGCTGTGGGCCAGCCAGCCTATTCCACTGTGGGTTGTGGAGCCCATAGTAAGTGCAAGGCCAGATGAGAAACTATCATCATCTTTGTTGCCCTCCACCTTAGACCATGGAATCTTTTGGTACAATCTGTCTGTATAGTACAGAGATACCCTGAGAATCTTTGTCATTCTTTATCTGACACATGTCACTGTGTCCCAACATCACCCTTCCCAGGTTCTGCACTGGCTGGGAGCAAACCCCCCAGAGGGTGCTATTGTGAGTCTCCCAGCTGTAACACACAGAGAAAGTAAAGACATAACTTTGGACCTACAGAAATTGAGTGTAGGTTCCAGTTCAGCCACACCTCACCTGCAGCACCATAGAATCATTTAGGTTAGAAAAGACCTTTAAGATCCTCAAGTCCAACGGTTAAACCAGCACTGCCAAATCCATCACTAAACCACGCCCTTATGTGTCACATCCACACATCTTTTAAATACCTCCAGGGATGGCAATTGCCACTCACCAGGGCAGCCTGTTCCAACACTCAACACCACCTTCCAGTGAAGAAATTTCTCCTAATATCCAATCTAAACCTCCCCTGGCACAACCTGAGGCCATAACCATGCCATAAACACTTTGCACTCTGGGCCTCCATAGCGAACCTGGGCACCGCATTTCTCGGTGTGAATAGGTGATGCGAGTCGGCACTCACAGACCTCTAGAGATGCCTTTGGGACTGCGGGGTGAAAGGGCTCTATAACTGCTCCAGGAGCACGTTTTGCACATCAAGATGCTGCCACCTAATGGCAAGCGAGGACGAGCAGTACCAGGGTAAATCGCCGACTGCCATTTGTAAGCTTGCAGAGACCTGGGCTTTCTTTGCAGATGTAGAGATGGCTTGAACTTAGCCTAACTGCCAGAAATCCCATTCATTCTCCGCCACGACTGTACCTTCTTGTAGGCACCATCCTCCCGATGTTATTTACTAGTCCCACAGTAAGTCATTGTTACTGCCTCCAACTCTGTCTCCTCCATGCATCCTAGGCAGTAAAAACTTCCCCTGCCATGTCACATACACATTTAAATATCCATCCCTGTGATCCATGCATGATCGATCCCCTCATCCCACATTACAGTCATGATTAACCTTCTCTCACTACGTCACATATTCAATACACCTCCTTTGCCTCCTTCACTCAGACAAAATGAATCTCCTTAGTATTGTCAATAATAATTTTCCCTATATCCTGCATAACAACATGAGGCAACCTGACAGAGCACTCAGGCAATAATTCAATCTTAGCTTCCCACCGACGTTCATTAAACTGAATATAATAACTTCACCAGAGCTGCCACTGAATTATACCCTCATATCCTTGTGGGAATTGTATATTATTCCCTGGGGAATAGCAGCAATGCAGCTGAAGATGAAATAATTCGTTCTAAAAATCCCAGGATTATATCTGATAGCACATTATTTCTTCATCTTGTTACTCATTTTGCATATTAGTAATTAGCAGGTTATTTCCTCCATCCCTCCCCTACCTTCTTTTTTGTTTCATTTCATGTCTGATAACATTTATCTGTGGGAGATAAGATGCTGCAAGATTTTAATACAGCTGAGTCTTCATTAGAGGCAGGCAAACCTATGGAAATTCAAATTTCCATAGAACCCAAAAATCACTCCTCACCACTCCCCCCTGTATTTTGGCATCTGTCCCTTCCCCTGGAGAATGAACCTCCCCTGGCCCTACTGTGCAGCTGGATGGTGGAAAGCTCAGGTGGTCTCTGTGCTGATAACATGGTGCTGCTCCTACTCCTGCATCTCCAGCCTGAATTTATCTTGTTTGCTTTTGGAAAGAGTCTTATGATAAGCAAAAGATTTTTCCCCAAGTTCACAGTGGTTTCTTGTGAGGGCTTTGGAAGCTATTCTATGATGCTGCTGTGCCAGGGATGGGGAGAGTTTGTGATGTGTCACTGAGGGTGTACCTGTGCACAGTGAAAGGAAATCAAAGAAATGGAACTGAATTTGTCCTCCTGTCTCATGCTGCTTCCTCCAGCCTTCCTGGCCTTTGGGGAGTTCCCTTTAGCCAGCACATACAACCCCATTTCCTACAACAAGGACCATGCTGCTGTCAGCAAGATAGCCACTGGTCACAAAGCAACTGAGAACCACTCTTATAACATGCTGCCATCAGCCCCAGTCACAGAACTGTGTCCCAGTTTCACCAAAGCCAAAGGGGCTAAAGAGCCTGTGGACAGCCCTGCCAGGCCAGGAGCAGCAAAGGCTCTGCCCTTCACTTCTTTTTCACAGGCTGTCTGTTCCTGTGGGGTTTGGGGACAGAGCCCATCATTCCCCCCCATGTCAGTCTCCTGCTCCTGCACACGTTGCCTGCTGTTAAACCTTATCCTACTGAATACCATGTGTTTGATATTAATTACATGTCCGAGCCCCATGAAAGTCATTGAAATTTAATGAGATGCAGGGATGGAACCACTGAGCCAATGGCATTCATTAAGGGTTGCCATGGAGATCAGTTTGCCAGGCTTGACCCACATTAAGTGCCACTGGTCACCTCCCAAACGGACAAAAACATGAAATTAAACAAAACATTGGAGCCAATTCCTGAGGGGGCTGAGCACTATGGGCTCTGACGGCCTTTAGTCAGTGCAGCTGGGGCTCAGCAGAGCTCAGCACATGGCCCATGGCTCTGTTAGGGAACAGGGATCTAACAGAAGTCAGGAGATGCTCCTGAGTGGAAAGGAGGGAAGAAACCCACCAACTCACCAACACAAGCCACTTCCCTTCCACCCCTTTCAAGTGGTGCAGCTGAACAGGGCTTTCACTTGAGACACATTTTGCAGTATTTCCAAAATGATGCTGTTCCTAGCAAATATTGTTATTGTGGCTACAAGTCTGGGGAGATGGGGTAACAGAGCAAGAGATAAGGAGATGGGGGAAGAAAAGAGGTTGTAACTCGTGATAGAAATACTAAGATGGAGAAATTTTAAAAGAGGAAGCTTCAGTGAGAACAAAGAATGCCCTGTGATAGAGGCCCTTGCTCAGCGACAGTCTCTGCACAGCCTTGGCCAAATCCCTTTCTTGCCATCTTTCCCATTCCCCCTCTGAAAATCAGGGTCACAAACATGTTCTCCTTTCCTACCCTTGTCAACTGAGAGAAACCAAATCAAAGCACAAAGTGTCCTGCCTGTGTGCTTTTCTAGTGCCTAGTGAAAGAGGCAGCCTGACCTCAGACAGCTCTTTATAATCTCAGTATAATAATAATAATAAAGCAGAATTCATTACCCAGCTCACCAATCTGTCTACTTTCCAGCCCACCAGCAATCAGTACAAATCAGACTAAGATGCAGCTGCAGGGGTGGCTGCTGGTGGTGGTGGAGGCAGCAGGGGAAGGCAGCTGAAGGCCAACTGTGCAGTGGTACACACACAGCTCTAACACCCAGGCACTGTCTTATCTCTCAAGTAAATCTGGTGACATCACAGAGCAGCCCCTTCCACAGAGCTTGCTGCAGGTGATCCAGTACAGCAGCAGAACTACCTCTGACTGCCAAACATATTTTAGTATTTTATTTTTTAACCTTAGCCCAAGCAAACACACACTGTCCCATCCCGAGTTCTAGAAGAGAACCTACAACATGATAGTTTAAGGAACACTTCAATTAAATTAAAAGTGCCCTCATCACAAGAGTGAAAATGTAAGTTACAATTTATAAGGTAACAAAGCCCTAAGCACAGAGGCCATCCTTTGAAGCACAACCCAAAAACCAGAGAGAAATTGCAACAAACTTATCTAAGTACATCTGGTTTGCCTAACCCATCTGCAGCCCTGGGAAAGAACCCCATTGCCAAAACTGGCTGAAACCTTATCCTTCCAGCCTACGGGTGTTCATATAATTATATCTGACATGAAAACTTGTAGCACATACAAAAAAAATGGAGGGGGAAGAAAAGGTCAACTGTATAAAGATGCAATCGCTGTGGAAGGGGCCAAGTTACAGCATGGTGAGCTATTTAAACAGCCAAGATAAATAAGATACAATTAGGGTTACATTTGCTCACCCTTTTGAGATCTCATATGTGGGTGTATGAACCTTAAGGGAAAAAAAAAAGGGCCCAGTTATTAGGACTCAGGACTTGCTGCTTATTTAACTTGGCCCATTTCTATGCTCAGCCTGTTCTAACTCCATCCCATTCTTGCAGCAAACATCCCATTTTTAGTATTTTTGTACTTGTCAAGTGCTTTCTGATCACATCTCTCTTCTTTTTATTGTTTTCATTAGAAAGAGAAAAGTGCTGAGAAAGGGAAGCAAATCTGAACTCAGGGCCTCCTACACCAAAGTCAGCAAACCTTATCCTTTTGTGCCAGCCAGCCTCGGGTCTTTGGTCAATAATGAAAGCACAAGGTTTTCCAGCATGTTTAGTTACCAACCACAGGGAGCCTGGTACAGCCCCACAAATGGAATAATAACATATTGAAACTGGCAAAGGCAAATCAATTGAAAATATTTTGTGGAAGGGCCACAGAGTCGAAGCCCATTTCTGGTAGGATGCAGAATTTCATGGGATCATGATGTCAGCATTCAAAGCCTGGCTCCTGCAGAGCACCTCAGAATCATACCTTGGGATCAGCATTCCCCAGCCTCTGCAGAGGTTCAGTGATGACTCTTGTATTTCTACATAGCTACCACACTGAAAGGGGCTTGTGTGCAGCAGTGAAGTTAATACAAAACACTTGTTCTAGCTCTGCCCTCTTCAACACACTTTATAAACAGTTAGAAACTTTAGACCCTATATGCCACTCTACCAATGCATTAGCAACCATTTCTGCACATCTCTGAGGTGTCATCTTCATTCACGTGTGAAAGAGTACCTGGTTACTTGTTGAAGGGAGGAACACAGTGACAACCATTTGGGGCACAGATCAAGAGCAGGAGGGAGGCCACAGTGATACAATGCAAATATGTGAGCTATATCCTGGCTGCAGGGAGCAGAGGCAAGAATCAGTGGTGCAAAATCTTTTGCTCAGCACCTCAGATCTAACAACTCTGTTAACATTGTGCATCTAGCAATGGGATGAGGTTTCCTTGCTACATGCACACAGCAAGTCTGCCATGATTAGCACAACAACGTTAGCAACACAGTGCTGGGGAACCCAGGAGGGATTGTAACGCCACCAGTGTTCTCATCTAGGTACCTCAAATCCAAGCGAGGAGTTTGCTTGTAGTAAAGCACAGATAGTAAAGACAGGCAACCTGGGAAAGGTTCATGGAGCTCTTTGGAAAAAAAGCATGTCCAAGGCACTGTCATATTCTGTGTCAAGCTTTAAGAGGTCTCAGCTCAGGACTAGCTCTAGAGACACACATCTGCTGAAGTCCTCCATACCCGGCATGTCTTCCTGGGCTGCAGGCTGCCCTACCACAGCACAGGGGGCAAACCATTCTCCACTCCCCTGGGCCTGGTAGCACTTGCTCACCCAGTTCATCCCACAGCCCAGCAGGATGGAAGTGCCCACAAGTTTTTAACAGCAGTGCCAGGTTCAAGTGGTCCCCATACACCAAATATTGCCCATTGAGCCATGAAGAGAAATGCAGAGATAAAGGAGTTGAAAAGGCCTGAGCCAGAGAGCAGCTTACAATGAGGCACCCCAGGCTGCTGGAGGCCCTTCAGGGCCATCTGGCCCTAACAGCAGCATCAGCCTCCCCCTCCCTCCCTCCCACCACACACACACACACCCCTCCTTCTCTGGCAAAAAGGCTGGCTCCTTCCAGTTGTGGGGAGGGGCAGTTGCCATATGGGCTTGTGGCTCAGAGACCAGAGGGACACCCAATACAGCAGGCAGATGAAGGTGGGAAGGTGAAGCCAAGTGTTCCTGAGAAAAACATACCATCCCCACCTCCTCGCCTCCTCTGCCAGATATTTAGGAACCAACATCTCTGTCCAGTTTCCTTAAACAAAGAAGTCCTACTCTTTTGTCTGGAGTCCCTGCCCCATGCCAGACAGACATTTTGCTTCTCTTGTGCTCCCTGCCTCTGCCTAGCACTCCCCAGAGCCACCAGCACAGGACAGTGACGCAGCTCAGATCAACCAGAAGAGAAGTACCCAGAGGAGGAACCCAGCCATGCAGCCCCTCTTCCCCTCTCCATTCATCACTGTCAAGCTACAATAATTGAACATTTGCATCCCTGATTTCACACAGCCATCCCCCCAACACCCTGCAAATTAGCAGTCCACCTATATTTACAGACCAACATGTCTGCAGATATCTGCTTGTGGTGAAAGCTGCAGAGGGAGGGGGGAGCAGGAGAACATGATGTTTCTGTTTTGCTGGTGCCTGACAAAAAGTTCTGGCCATGAGGCTGCCAGCAATACTGGGCTTCAATCTTCATGTTCCCCCATCCCATACCATCCCAGAGTTTAACGCATCCCAGTGGTGCTACTGCTGTTGGGGGGTTGTTGTGTTTGTTTGCATCATTTCCACTTTTATCTCCTTCCCGTGAGCTTTCATAGAGGTGTCTCCATTTAGTATGCAGACCTGGTTGACCAGTTGCCATAGCAATCCATTGCGGTCCTCATAATATTGCAGGAAACAAGATCAAAAAAGCAGGATTGCAATATAGTGAAAAAAAAAGAGGAAAAGAAGCAGGAGGAACAGCATCTCTTGTGCTTGTCTTCTACCTCACCACACACACAGGCTCTTGGCAAGAGCACATCATTCTGGGAGTGAAAGATGAGCAGAGTTTCAACAACCACCCTGCCAAAAAGCCAGATACCCACAGGGAAGAAAACAGCATCACTCATTTAGAAGCATGGCAGCATGCTCAGCGTGAAGCAGCCTCCATTCCCTGTAACACTTTATACAGCTCTTCTTCTCCCTCTGCTAAATTATGTACTATTTGCCTAGAGCAAGTCTTTACCCAGCACCCCCTTACCCACACAGAGGCTCTAAGGACAGCTGAAGCCTAAGCAGTATGTTTATTCATATTGTCCACCTCAGCTCAAGACAGAGCAGCTCACAAGCTCGAGTTTGCAAAGGCCTCCATGACTGGAGGCCAAGGAAAACACTCTTCTCCCTTCATTTCACTGCAGCAATCTCATTTGTTGTTTTGCCTGCATGTGCTTGGGATGCCCGTTTTAATCAAGTCTATAAAGTCATACAAATAAGAACTAACCCAACCCTTTAACACAGTGGCCTCCAAAGTGGTCCCCAGATGTATCAGCCAACTCACTAGCATGTACAGCTATGTCTCAGACAAAGCACACCCTTGCAATTAAGGAGTTCAGCACAGGAATGCAACAAACATACACCACAACATTCAATTTGACAACAGTTCCAAAACAGAAAGATCAGCTTGCCTGGCCTTGGGGATGCTGCAGCTGATGCTTATGTCAGCACAAAAGCTGTCTCAGTGCCATTTGGTTCCTGCTCTGACATGTGCTGCTAACCACATACATACTGTGGATTTGTGAGATTATGAGCATCCTAAATGAAAGGAGAACACAGACAGTGCTACTTGAAAAACAGATCTGGACTCATCACCAAGACCAGGCTCTTGGCCCTGCCTCCCCTCAGCCCAGAGCCTTCACCCATGTCTTCCCTCACCTATCTTTTGCCTCCATTTTAAACATTTTGATTTACTTGCAAAAATATTAAAAAGGAGATTATTCTTTTTTTAATTTCACATTGTCTGAGAAGCTTTAGGAAGCCAGTGAACGAAGACTCCATCCCCAGTGGAGAACATGTGGCTAACGGGGAGATTTAATTTATATGAAGCACACAGCTCTCTCATAAGCCCTGCTTGGCATATTAAACTGGTGTCTTACATCTCCTTCCAGTGCCAGAAATATTCATTTCCCACATCATAAAGACCCATCCATGAATAATAATATTAATAATTAAGCGCCTGACTCTAGGGCTATACTTTGAGCATCATAACACTCTAATCATTTGCTTATCCCATGATAATTACACTCCTCCATCCTATTTCTATGCTCTGTCTTATTGGTTAACCATTTATTTGCTAGGGTGTTTCTTAAGACTTCACCCAAGTTCTCAGACCGCAAGTCTCCCCTTCCCAGCAAACTGGTGCAGTATGTGCTCCAGATTCAAAATTATTTCTTTTAAAAATGAAAGCTATCTGTGCCACCATGAAATGCAAGGAGAAAAATTTAACCTACTACGTTTTAACCACAGCATAGAAAAAACACTTCGTACTTCTTCCTTAGTCTAAGCAGCAACAGCATTCCCAGCGACAACAGTGCCAAGGCTCTGCTGAAAACAATCTTTCTTGTCAGGCTCACAAAGAGGGGTGCACCAGTAATACAGGGTAATTCGGATGTCCCAGCAATCTGTGTTTGCACAGAAACAGCCACACTCATTTCAGGTCCCTCCTGAACTGAGAATTCACCAAAGCAGTAGGAAGGGAGGAGGATGCATCTCTTCCACACGGAACCCAGCAGATAATTCCAGCTAAGCTCACTCAGCACTAGTGACGAACTAGAAGCAATACAGCTGTGTTAATATGGCATTCTGCCTGGACTAATTAGGTTTTCTGAGAAGCATGATCTATCTCAGCATGGGTCAACCTGAAAGGCCATTTGTAAAGGGGTTGCTTAGGTCAGTGTTGGTTTTTTTCAAGCCCACTCCTGTAAAAATTATAGTACCTTTCCCATGCCATGGATACATTAGCTACTGCACTGATTTCAGGTAAAAATACACAGTTACATGCAACTCAGGGCAAGAAGAGGCTTACTGACTGCTTTCACACACAGTCCTTTGCTGTGGTACTTACCTTCCATGTTTCCCATCAAAGCCTGCAAGTGTAGCACAGAAATCCAAGACTTCCCCTCGCTCTACCCTGGCGGTGTTCAAAGCCAAGTTGGATGGGGCTTTCAGCAACCTGGTCTAGTAGAAGGTGTCCCTGCCTGCAGCAGGGGAATTGGAACTAGATGAGCTTTAAGGTCCTTCCAGCCCAAAGCATTCTATGCTTCTCAACCATCTCCTTATCCATAGCATTGCTGCAGAGCGCTCCACAGATCTGCCCCATGGAGATACAAATCTCTGGACAGCCAAAGATTCCTCATTACATGTAATCTCACAGCACATAAAGCATCATTTCTGAAGGAGCTTCAGAAAGAGAGAAGGTTCATTAAATGCAAGTGGATAGCAGTCTGCAAGGCCATCAATAAGAAGAAAACAACAGCAGAGAAGCAAGAAGAAAATAAGCAATAACAACCAGTAGTTCAAAAGCAGAATATATCAAAACTTTTGAGGTCAACAAAGAGGGCTTAAGAAAATAACATGAAAGCAGCAAGACCACAAAAAAAGAACAGATAAGACAAAAAGTCTGGTGTGTCAGGAATGATCTCTAATGTTGGAAAAACCTACTTTTGTAATTGTTTCCAACTCCACACAACAAACAAAAATCTGGCTCTTGTGGCTGAATTCAGTTGGAGATTGTTGCTATGGCTTATTTCTTTTGTCTGTTAAATAAAGTACCCCAAGGAAACCTGTTTCTTGCTGATGTTCTCCCAAAACCAGGGACTAAGAACATTGGTTTCAAAGATGATGGGAATTTACATGCTTGCTTGGGTAGAACTTTATCAAAGAGTTACTAGTTACATATGGATGAAGACAAGTCAGATCCTGCAAACTTCAGTGATATAAATAACCTCTTGTGCGAAGTCTTTTGAAATCAAGAACATCCAAAAGGCTGGATGCCAATGCAGGATGATGCATTACAAGAGACGATGCTTTGGCCAGCAATGAAACAAAGTGAGAAAGGGAAGAAAATCCATTTTTTCAAGAAGACATGAAGAGAAGAGAGTTTTATAAAACTGTGACCCATCAGACTCCAGCACTGATGCTAACAGACAAGTATCAGTGCAACTTCTCATCAGATTTTAGTGCCTTGAGGTATGGACATACATAGAGCTACCTCCCAGAAATGATTAACTCTGCTCATTGGTGTCACATAGAACACATTAGGTTTTATGAGGAAGCAAATGCTCATACAGCTTGTGGTTCCCTGAATCTCTAAAAGCAAGTCACACAATGTCAAACAGAAACATGACTGCTCCATTGGGAACTTTGCCCGGTGCTTGGGCTGCACTAGAAAGCTGTACCACTTTGTTATACCGAGATACCTACAAACCTACCCTGCCAGCAGACCTTGGCTTAAAGGCATTCTATGCAGATTTCTCTATTCCTATGAGGAAAATGGGACAGACACCTCTCAAAGTGCTGCCCAGAGCGCAGTGATATGCACAAGCACATTACCCTTCTTTTTTCTCCTTTGGAACACCACCATGCTGCCCCTCCCCTCTTCTTTATAGTCAAAGAGCTGCACACTAAATGCCTGGAAGGACCTCACAGCAGCTGCTGCTTCACACAGAAGCAAAACACCACCATCAGCTGCAGGGAGCCAGAGCCAGGAGCAAGTGGCAGCTGATGGCTGAATCTTGCCTCCCTGCAAGGCAATCCCTCCTGGCTTCTGAGCTCAGACAGTATCTTCACCTCCTCCTGCCTGCCTTGGAATACAGCCTGCTAATAACCTATGTATCATTATACCTGCCTTTGTACTCTGACTTCTTACCATTGCCAACTGTACCAGCAAGAAGTCATACTGCCTAAGCACAACCAGTTAAAGTATTAAAATTTCAAGGCAAGCTTAAGACAAACTATTAAAAAAAAAAAGCCAAAACCACCACAGAAATAGATAAAACCAATCATTGTTTTAACAGTGTAACACAGCCTTATCTGGTGGTTTATGCAAACATACTATACACCAGAATACTTGCAATACTTCCTGTAATACCTTACTTATCTGGAATATTTGCTAACAACTTGACACAACTGTTGACTTTGAGTGTTCTTTTTTGGTGTTCATTACCTGTCCAGTGTGACTAATTGTCTAGATCATGTCCCTGGATTTGCTGCTTGACTAGATACCTCCCAGAATCAATTTCAGCCTTTATAGTAGCTATTGACTATTTCAGTGTGAATACTTGTGTATGTCCATAGTTAATGGAAGTATCTACAAGGCTCTCCTTTCCCCAATATCTCCATGAACTAAACTATGTTGCTCAGAGTAACTAGGGAAAGCCAAGAGAGGAAGTCAGAGATATCACAGGGATGGTATTTTGATAACTCATACCAGATTCTGCAATGAAACTAAGATGGGACAATGAAAACCACCAACTATCCATCAGTGACTTTTGTCAGGAGCCATTCAGCTCTATCTGGCACACAACCACCTCCCCACTAGTTATTTCAGGCTTCTTGTCTCAGCCAAGCTCTGCACTAAACTGATGTTTTACATTGTTTAAATACAAAGCATATATGCCTGCATAAATGATACACAAGCCCCATTCCATACAGAAGGCAGCAAACTGGAACTTAAACATAAGACCATCACCTGACAGCCATGAGGACCTACAGCTGAAATCCAACTGTTGCTTTAGACTTTAAATTGTCTGGTAATACAGATTCATTGCACCAGATGCTGTCTCGTGCGTGCAAGACTGCAAAAGCTTCAGGGCAGAGGCCGTCATTTTTTGTCTGTTTATACAGTGCTTACAACAACAATACAGTAGCACGTGGAAATAAAATAATTAGGTTGTTATAATAATAATGACAGAGCTGAGAAGCAGTGATGATGGCTGTGTCAATGCTGCATAAATTCATTTAACACTCACACAGATCTTCTAACCTCCCTGGCCCGTTACAGAGCCTACCTCTTGAGGGCAGAAAACTGGGAGATAAACTAATGCACTGAGGGCTAGCAGATCTAGTAGGTCAGCACACAGCTGCTAGTTGGGGTTATACAATGGGACAGCCAAGGAAGCAAATTAGTCCAACTGCTTCAAAATTCCTACCCTGAAAGCTGTGGGTTAAATCCCTCTAACCTACAGAATTGAATATGAGAAAGATGAATGGGATTTTCCTTTCAAGAATAGAAAAACTGGTAACAGAAACTTGTCAGACCCACAAGCTAAGTCAGCCTTGGCACACTCATCACTGCTGTTGCACAACACAACAGCTTTCCTCTTAATGAAGTTAAAGTCTCAACACTTCCTTTGGAGGCTGCTTCTACTCAGACAGTTAATTAAAATCAAGACCAGCACAAGGCTGCACATAGCTGTCTTCCATAAACTGGAGTGTAAACACAGTCAGTTTTCAGACCAAAAACATGAACAGTCAGGGAGGCAAATCCAGCCACAAGTTCAACTCTGACTCTTTACTACTGGTGCATCAACTCCATTAATAAAAGATCCTATAGCCCAAATTACCACAAGACTGCGACCCCCTGGCTTTCAGTGGGACACAGGCCAGAGAGGACACACCCTGTAATCTATCTATTGACAATTTTCAAGCAGAGCACAGTGCAGATTAATAGATAATGCAGAGATGAAAGAGTGAAAGCTTATTTTTGCTGTTTCTATTAGCTAATATTGTCAATAAAAACAGTAACGTCTGTCATGCTAGAAATTCTATGAACATTTATGTCTACTTTTATTTAAGCACCAACTGCTCTGAAGTGATTATGCTCTCAGTTAGTAAAAGGCACAACAGGTAGGTAGAAAAGAGGAGATATGGCAATGAATAAATGAGAGCATTCTGCATACTATGCAGTTTCGATGTTTCTTTACACCCCAAGAGTGAAGGCACCCCTTCTGCACTCATCTGTGGGACCTGTTCATGGTGTGTATGACAACACTCACAGACACATTAGAGAACCATGTGCTGCGATGCTTGGCACTGCAAGAGATCTGGACTCACCCAGACAGGGTATGGTGTTTTAAGACAAACCAGATGGGGCACCAAATCAGATCACATTTGCATCTGGCCTAAAAGCTCCAAAGACTGAAGCCCTACCCACTTCATTAGATGTCACACTAACATGC
The DNA here is from genome assembly GCF_012275295.1 of Melopsittacus undulatus. Classification (NCBI taxonomy): domain Eukaryota; kingdom Metazoa; phylum Chordata; class Aves; order Psittaciformes; family Psittaculidae; genus Melopsittacus; species Melopsittacus undulatus. The sequence continues at coordinate 13,859,244 of NC_047538.1, read as the reverse complement.
TACGTGGCTCTGAAATCTTAAAATCTCACCAGGCATGGGGGAAACAAGACGTGCAGTTGAGGAGCTAAGGGCAATAAAACAGACCAGAAACGGGGCTGGGAAAGAGCTCAAGCCCCTGGTGTACTAGCTCAGGGTTTTATCAAGTCACCATACTCCCACTGCCTTATTCACATTTTGCCTTTCAAAGCACAAGGGTTAGACTGTACTGTCACTGCTTGTCTGTACTGTTTTTTCCAACCAGTCCAGCCTGTATTTTGTCAATGAGAGCCTCTAGCAAATGAGAAAAGGCAGCAGGACCTCTCGTGTATGAAGCACCAGGAAAAAATAAGTACCAATTATGAGGTTTGTGACTGTCATTTCAATAGCTGGTCACCTATGGGAGGACCAAGTTCTCAGGGAGAATCAGCGGCTGATGCAACCCTGAAATCCAAAGAGCAAAAGATCACAAGGCTCAAAGAAAGTCTCTGTCCTGAAGGAGTCAGATGCAAGTCCCAGTAGCCATCCAATTTAACTCTGGCACATGCTATTTATGGAATCATTAGTAAGTCAATGGCCGCTGGCCATGGTGCAGCCAGCCATACACAACCCACATGAAGAAGTGGCTCTTGAGTAGATGACTAGACCCTGGACACAGGTTTAGCAGGGGACTTTGCTTTTTTCCCTCTGTGAGCTCTAGCTTCCCACACAGCCATCTGGATTGCCAGCAATGGCACCTACTTCCAAGGCGAAGGGAGGCACTGATTCTTGGCTCCTTCCACTCAGGGAGGCAAAGCATACAGCAGACCTGCAGGGCAACAAAGGGCAAAAGTTGCTTCTCTTTGACAGAGGAAATCTCTCTGTCCCACACCACTACTGTGAGCCTCCCTGCAATATCTGCTGTGCAAGGGAACTACAAAGTCAGGTGGGAGATTTGAGAACAAAATTGCTGCTCTTCGGAGGAACAAGCATCAAAACCAAAACCCTGCAGCCTGGCAGGGTGACTGTAGGTGAAGCTGGCTCACCCCTGCCCCTCAGAGCTGTTTTAGCAGCTGTGAATTTAACAATAGTAGTATTAAAATAACTATGCTTGTTTATAAAAAACAGGCAGGCTGAGTGACATTTCTGTTACAGAGCACACAAAACCAGGAGATTCCCTGATGCTGCAGCAAACCAATGTAATCTGCATTATGATGTATACTATTCTCACTGCAGCATGTACAAGACAGCTGTGCTCTACTGGTATAGCAGCAGGGTTTGATTCTCCTCCCCCTAGAGCTGGGGTAAGTTTTGTTACAGGCTTTGGTGGTAACAAGATCAAGTACTACATCCATGAGTAACCACTAATGTTACTTGCATTCACTCGCCTGTTCATCTTGTATAATCAGCATTATATATCTCGTGTATCATGCTGTTTCTGCAACATCCTGCAGCATGCTGCTCCTCCTCACAGCTCAGTCTGAAATGAGTGCATTCTCTTAGGAAGATGTTGCACAGAATGCATTACAACGTCATTTCTGCTTCACAATATAAGGCTTAGATTTTCACACACTTAAATGTGGGACCACTGAAGTTAAGAAAAGGCTCACATTACATTATTTAGACTCCAAAAATCTCAGCAATGCATTGGAATCTATTCTATAGATTCCACTCCTACCCATTACAAAGACTGCTGCTCTACAGTAGTGGATGTATTAACAAACATAACAAAACAACGAGGTCAGATGCCCTTAATCACACCAGTTTAAATCCAGCATTATTTAGATAAAATCAATAGGATTATTGATATTTACAACAGCATACAGGAGAGCAGAATTTGACCCCTAATCTCTATAACATGGGTTGCTGCCCTGAAGCAAACTGCAGGTCCCAGTAATCTGTTCAAATGTCATCAGTGTAACATGCAGCAACTGCTCTGCATCTAGCAAATCAGTGTAACAACTAAACACATGCATGGTCCTCTATAGCCATAAAACATACACACAGTCTCTGCAGGACACTGCACAAACTAGACCCCCTGCAATATACCACCAGCTTTATTCTCTCTGACTCAACATTCAGTGGGTGCAATTCTGCCTTTCTAAGGGCATCTCATCTCCCTCACATAAGGTATGAGCAGGACTGTATGCTCACTTCTGTCTGGCTGGACAATCAGCATCCTTCTGCATTAAACTGGTGCTCAAAGCATCAGAATCAGACCTTTTAATATGAATGGAAGTTGTGGAATGCATTCTTCTACTTTTTTGCCCTTTCTAGTAATGTTACCTACTGAGCTTTGCAAAATGTTCCTTGAACGTACACAGGTCTCATTTGTAACAAAATATTTTTATAATGACTAAAGATTAGGAAAGAGAATACTTTCTTGATTTTTTCCACAAAATAATAATTTATCAAAAAATCTAGTATTTTTTTCCACTATGACTGAGAGGGAAAAAAAATTGTAAATCAAAGCCATAAACAATGTCTTCTATCGAAGACACTAAGCTCTACTCTAGATGCAAAAGATGGCAGCAGCACGTGTTCAATCAGAACACGCTTTAACGCTATTCTATGCCATGGTCAAAAGGCATGCATGGTGTAAATCATAATCCCAAAGACTGACACTAAAATTGCCTTAGATGCCTCACAACTCCATATAGCTTCACTTTTACATATTCATTTGGCTAAAAAAGCTCTGCTTTTCTAGTATTCAAACTGCAAGCAAGATGCAGGGGGACAACTTTTATGCAGGTAGGTGGGCTCTTTTTCCATCCCAGACCACTGCTGAGTTAAAGGTTTATAAACCACAGCAAGCTTGCTGCTATCACTGTTAGAAAATGATGCCATCTTAAAATAGCACAAAGACAGGTTTCAAAGAAAATAGCATGGTTTCCTTCCACATGCATGCCTGTGTATGTGCCATTCTCATGTTGCGCTGACAGAACAATACTATTAGCATCACTGAATATCTACAGATACAAATACTGTACCTAAATGCTGATATTACTTGGCTATACTGCCTTCATTGCAACTATCTCCTTTTCAGTCTTTGCTCATCATAAATGAATTACCTCTTAAATGAGAATATGTTCATTTAGCTTTTATGTAAAAGACCTGTGCTTTGAAAGAAGTCTCCATTATTAACCCCCTCTCTGATTTAAATAATCTCTTCCCTTTTTTTGTGGAAGCTACCTTGTGTTTCTAATAATAAGCACTTCTCCCTGAAAAATTCCTATTTTTCATAATGCTTTTGTGAACACAAAATGGCTGAGAACAGACCCAAAACCTCAGGTGAAGGCTGGAGAAGAAATGTCCATATCTTAACCAGGAACAGCTCTGGCTGTTGAGACTGCTGACAGTCTAAATTAACAGTTACCAACCTTTTCCAGGCTGCAGATCCTAAAAGTTTCCCAGTGGCTGTCAAGGCTTTGTACAGCAAATCTAAGCACACTGACAAGAGCTTCACTTTCCTTCAGGCTCTGAGAAGAGCCTCCAGCCCAAAGATGATAAGTCACTAAATCCCTTAAAAAGAAGTGCAAGTTTTTCAGTCAGCTCAACAAGGTGTTAACACCAGAGTGCAGCAGCAGCAATACTTGTGTCAGCACTCCCAACCAGCTTGACAGTGATGACCAACAGAGACATCTCCCAGTTTTGCAACTGTGCAAGGATTTGGGGAATGCAGCTGGTGTCAACATCTGTATTTTTCAACTCAGTCTCTGGATGCTGGAGTCCCAGTTCAGAAAAAGGAGAAGTGAAATTTCTGTTTCTCTTCTTATGGGTCCAATTAGCATTAATATATGCAAATTTTAATGCAAATGGATAACACTTAAAGGTAAAAACTCCTATCTGGATAATAATTACATAATTTCTTTTAAAAAGGGTTTTAAAGACCTATAATTATGAGATGAGAGCATGTAACTATTACAGTTAATATCCCATATAAGTTAAAATGAGCATTGTAGCTAAGAAAGGGTTTGTCTTAAAGTTCTGATTCAGAAAGATCCTTAAACATGTAAATAATTTTAAGCATATAAATAAAGCTGTTTGAGAAATATTGGTTGCTGTTCTCAAGAAAATTCAGGGGAAGTTTCTGATTGCCATTATAATATTTTACTTCATTAACCATACACCAGAACTTTTTTAAAAGGCATTTTCAAAACTAAGGAGTTTCTGTCCCCAAACCTAAATTTTTATTTTCCTTTCAAAAGGGAAGAGACAAGAGGAGAAAGTTTTAGTGGATAAAAATTCAGTGCAAAAATCTATTTTTATACTTTCCCCCTGCAAGCTTTTCTGTGAGTGTGAAGTTTAACTATGCTTAAATGCTCTGCTGAAACAAAGGCTAGACGGGGTTTCCTTGGATTGGCATGTTAGGGCTGGTCCCTGTAGTCTCCGCTCTGACACCGTAGGCTGGCTGCCCGTCTGCAGTGCGGCATCCCCAAGGCACTCGGTGATTGCTGAATGCCGCAGCCCAGCCCCTGCGCTGGGTCCCAGCTGCTGTTCACCTCCAATTCATTTGTGCCTGACTTAACCCACGCTGCGGCGCGGGGCCTTGCTCTCTTCACTGGTGTGTGCCGTGAGCTAATATCCCATGTTAGATGTCACACAGATGAACAGGAGGCAGACAAGGGCAGCACACTAGGCCCCAGCCCAGCTGTGAATAACTTATATTTGCCTAGAAGAATTGATAAATCCACGGGCAAATCATCAAGTAATATTTTGATATGATTATAAGATGTGCTAAAGGAAACAAACTGTGTGACTGGCCTCTGTCTTTACCTGTGAAGCACAGCTGGGGCACCAGCCATTCAGACAGCCACCAAGCCAGAAAAGATTCACTCAGATCACTTGTTTTCCTTTCCTGGATTCACACCTACCAGGTTGCTTGGCTTTGCTTTGAACTTTAACAGAGAATTAGGCAATCCCCTAAATCCAAAAATTGTACACAAAATTAATCCAAGCCAGTGACAACCTGAGGATGGGGGGGAGGGAGAAGGATTTATTCATTTTCATGACAATAGCCATAGAGAAAAGAAATGCTCTCTTGCCTCTCCGTAGGGACTTGAATTGAATTCCCTGGGCTGCCAATCAGATCAAGAATTTAACACCGTTTATTCTGTGGGGAGGCTGTCTGGAGCCAGGCGTCAGCATCTGGATGATGCCCTGAGCCTGCACAAGCACAGGAGACAGAATCATGTATCTGCCTGGAGTGCCATGTGATGAGGGATTGTGGACACATGCACAGAGAACTGGTCTCTCTCTCATTTATGGCAGCATAAAGCTAGAGAGTCAGGAAAGCCTATATTATTTCACTAAACCTCAAATGCTAGGACATGAGCTTAAGACCAGAAACTATTGACATCTGGACCCATGGTGTTGCTGTAGACCCCACTCCCACAAACTAGGATCTCAACTCTGACTCAGTGACTGGCAACATACTGGTTTAAGTGGTTCCCATTTGGAAGAACAGTTTTGCACCAATGCAAGCAAGAAAAGAGACAGCATGTTACTGGGCTGGCTCTTATCCCAGGAAGGTTTGCAAGGAGTTAAATTGCAGCTTATGTGGCTTTTAGCCCACTGCTTGCAAAATGAATTTGTGTTCAGGCTGTAGAGAATATGAACGATTCAGAGTGCCAGGGGGACAATAAGCTCTTAGGGTCAGTTATTGCTCAGATATGTCCCAGTTCAGTTGCTACTGATTTTAGAAGTAATTCCACATATATATTTTATATATTTAGCCTATAAAGGTTAGTTGCAGAGAAGTCTGTAACCTACGATAGTTTTCTCCTAAATATCCCTGAGTTTGTATATTTATCACTACAAAGTTTGCAGGACCATTTCTACAGAAACAAACAGCATCATATGGGTATTTCCGCCACTTGCAATTCAGTCTTTCCCTCACTGCAGTGGAACTTGACTGGAGCATGTCTAGCACTGGCATTTTCAGATGTTTCTTAAAGCATGCCACAGCCAATGTAAGACACTGTGCTCAACTGAAAATCCTGGAAAGGTTTCCTGCCACTAAGAGACTGTTCCCAATTTCCTCAGAAACTGGAGAGCCAAAGGAAAGGAACTCCCACTGCAGACACGAAAACTAGTCTCAGACTGCAAAGCATTCCAGGAGACAATTTGCTATCAACAACTAGCAAGTACAGCACAGAGTGAATTATACAGAGGTATCACAAAAGTACCACTGGCATTGCCTCATCTTTCCAGGGCACCATCATAGAACCAGAATATAAAATTACTTCATATTCTGTCTGGTGCAGGAAAATTTTCAGCTACTATTAAGGACTACAACACAGTAGTACTGTTGATGACAATGGATGCCATAACCGTGATACATACTTCCCTATATTAACTTAAAATAATTTTTATAACATCTACAAATGGGTGCATGCAATCCATTGGAAATTCCTCATCTAAGTAAAGAATGTTTCTGTAAAGAAATTACAACCTGGAGGGTAAGGTTTCATTGACAGAACCATGGAAAAGGTTATGCAAATAACTGCCAGAAAGGCAGGCTGTATTTTAGTGCAACTTACAGACTGATCCAAACTAAGAACTCTCTATTATTGTTATTCACCCATTTAAGGTCCTATTTTCACTTCAGTTTCCATAGAAACCTGTTGTCCTAAGTCTGCAGCACTTATAGCCTTTTAGTGTCATGGGTTCTCTCTTTACAGCTCTAATTACACCATCATCCACAAGGGGAAATGGCTGGGATGCTTTTCCCACCACAGAAACATTCAGGAAGTGCTGCTCTGTAGACAGAGGGAATATAAAACCTAATCATAAACCTTCAGACATCGTCCTTTTTGGACAATTCCCCTATGTCACAGCTGTATGTTTTATTGTTTGGGTTTTGAATGTGGGCCATAGCAGAAATAAGAATGGAATTTGCAGAGGAGAAAGGAATTTTTAGATTTGGGTTAGCTTTTGCCTTTCCTGTGTCTTTTCTAGTCAACGATAAAGAATAATTAAACATGACTGAAGAAACTAGAAAAATACTTGTAAATTAACTATTCTGGTGTCACATGGATAATACATAAGCTTGAACACGGCATATGGTCCAGAAAGACCTCCCACTGCCAAAGGAATGAAGCTCATGTGCCCTTTTATTCATTTAATTCAGCTCTCAGATCTGTATACAATTTTCCTCTCAGCATATGAGGGGTTAAGGGTCCCACCTATGCATTCCAGATAAGACTCAATAAGACTTTTTCAGCGTGCTAATACAAAACACACAGAGACCTTTGTCTTCCTACATGCTGGTAAAATGCCTGTTGTGCTATGCAGATTATTATTGTTATTATTATTTCTGGCACTGTCACTTCTAGCTATGGTGCTTCAAAGCAATGATATTAAAAACATAAAGGCAGGCAGCCCTTTGGAAATGAGGAATTGCAACAGCAATGTCAAGAACTTTTATAGTACCCCTTATTGAAACATCTGGAGGAAGTATCATCTAATGGTTAGTGAACACAGCTTAAAAAGGCAGGACTCCTATGTTCTGTTTCTAGGTCTGTCACTGCCCACCAACTTCATGTAACCTTGAGCAGGCACCTTAGAAGTTATATAAAAGTGGTACCTACCCTAGTTTGTCTCTTTGTGGCAGGTAAAAAAGTAATTTCAGATTTGCTGAAACTTCTCCTCTATAAGCAACAGCAAAGATGTATCTACACACAGACTGTTTTCTATTGCTTCAGTGGTACACTGGTGTTTAAGGACACCATCACCCAGAATCAGTGCTCAACTCCTCCATCTGCTCCCTTATTCTTCCCATCTCTTCTGACCTTACATAGGTTTCTGTACATTTGCAAAAGGAACACTTCCTGTGAGCACACCCTCATTTTCTTCAGGCAGAGCCAACAGGCTTTCTGTGGTCAACAACTGAAACTGCTTAAAGACTGACACTCAACTTTGCCTGGGGCTCTTCCAGTGTAATATTAGCTGGTGATGGTAACATCTTTTACCAGTACAGCTGAATCTGGAAGAAAATGTTTGTCTCTAATCTGACTGATGCAAGTAGTTTTTTTAAGGGAAGAGAATAATGTTAATTCACTAACATCTGCATTCGTTAATATGCCCTCATATCTGCACAACTGCATATAGCCCAGAGGCCATCCCAGGTCCCAGTGCTTTTCACTATGAGCCCTACTCCTTACCAATACTATTTATGCAGATATGGTAATGGTGTACAGACCAAGTTTTGAGGTCTGGTATTCCCCTGTTTTGCTGGTAGACACACCAGCAACCTCCTTGTCCTGCTCCCAAAAATGCTTAAGCTGGACATCCCACTGACAAGCCTTTTCATGGATCAGTCCATAATGATTGATATAGTGAGACACAAAGCAGTTAAAGTATTAGAGTAAATTTTAAAAAGAAGATGTTGGACAGAGCCTTGGGTGGCATGCTTTAGTGGGAAATGTCCCTGCCCATGGCAGGGGGGTTGGAGCTAGATGATCTTAAGGTCCTTTACAACCCTAACTATTCTATGATTCTATGAGGATGAAAGAATATTTGTGGTTCTTAGACTTAAATCAGATTTGAAACTGGAAGAAAATATTTAAACTGAATTCTCCACTTTAACCTTAAAAACCCAGGATCTCTCCCTTTCTTTGCAAGCCCTAAAAACACCTCTTTGGTAAGCTATGACCCAGCAATAGTGTCTCCAACACATAGGTTACTGCGCAGATACAGGACTTCTGCCACGGTCTAACACTGTCTTTTGACATCATTTAATCTGCATAAGGTGTACCTGATAAAATTAAAATGAGACACCTATAAAACTAGTCTTCCTCATGGACATGTTATCTAGTAGCAGCTTGAACTGCTCTTCCAAACAGCACCACACAGGTCCAGAGGACAGTGTGAGTGATCTCTGGAGCACTGAAGCTCTGCTTGTTTTGTATTTAGGAGATCCTCCATGCTCTGAGTGTGCCTGCTTCAAGTGACAAGTGTGCCTTATTAAGAGAGGAGAAAAAAAAGATGACCTGTGGTTTTCCTGACATAAAAATAAAATATATATTTCCTGATATAAAAATAATAGCATCATGTACAGGCAACTGCAATGGTCTTCAATGGCTCCGTAACAGTCAGAAAAGTACTTACATCTCCACATCCACTTCACCTGGCATTACAACTAAAATGATTAAGAAAAAGTAAAGTTGTTGAGACAGTGGCAATCCTGAGATTGTAGGTGGAGGGGACTCAGAACACAACACTGTCTTTTTGCTTGTTGTGGTCCTCATCTCCCTATTCACCACAGAGATCTCAAGCCAAAATAGCAGGAACATAAAAATCATGACATCCTGACCATAAACACACTCCTCAGAGCAAATGTTGCAAAAGAAACATTATTTGGCTACAGGAATAACTCCTTTTGTCATTGCTATGTTCTTGCCATAATTTCTGTGAATAATGAAGCTTCAAAGATGCTTTCCATGATTGCCTGCATCAGCAGAAAGCCACATGCCAAAGTCTTTACAGAAACAGAACAACAAAATTAATCCCAGCAAAATCTGCACCATAACTATTTTTAAGGTTAGGGAATACAAAACATTAGTCATTTAACCACAAATAGTGACCACAGTTACCAAGTGCAGGCAGCTGTTTAAAAGACGGCCTATGACAATCCAAAAAGCTCATTCCTCACCCTTCAAAACACAGAAATCCAATAACTTTTGAATAATAAAGCAAATTCAGGAAGAATATTCCATAAAGAGTAGGGCTATATTTGTCAGGTATATTATCTTTTTGCTTGGTATCCTACATCCTGACACTCTCCAGAACCAAGGAGCTGCCATGATTTACCAGTATTGCCTGAACACAATGTGCTTCCAAGCCAAACCAGAGGTCATGCTAACCCCACCAGCTAAGGCTTGTAATCCCCAAGAGCCATGTGAAGTCTGATACAACTTTGCCCTCATCAAACTGTTACCTGTTCCAAGTGTTTGCAGATGTTTTCCAGCTGCAGAGGTTGCCATTATGTTTCGTTGCAACAACATTTGAAAGGTTTCCTTTAAAAATAGCTCAGGCCCACTTCAGTTACAACTGTTGGGGGTGAGGTAGAATGCAGGCTCAGTGTTGGCAATCAGCTCTACCGGGGCATGTCATGCAAGCCAAGAGCAGCTTTCACATAAGATGAGCAGGATGTGGGAACGAAATCACTAGTTTGGCACTGGCAGCCCTTGCAAAGCTATTTCCAAACTATGCATTGAGAGAAAAAGAGGTCACCAAATTGCTTGTTTCCAATTAGCATATGCTTCAACATTGAAGCAGACTGTGACACATGGGGCTGTGTTATACAGGGATGTAACACTGGCTGGAATCTACTCAGGAACAAAAGGAGAAAACACACATATTTTCAGTGTTGGGAAAAGCAGGAATGCAGCAGTAACTGTTCATGCAAGAAAGGTTATACACAAACCAGCCAATATAAATACAGGCAGTAACTCACCCTACAGGGAAAGGAAGGGGAGGAAGCCCATTTCTTGTTTCTGGGATGACCATTAACACCACCACTGTCCTCCTCGGAGCCAAAGAGCCCCTTTTTCCCCCAGGCTGGATGGGGAGATTAATTCCAGAATTAATTTAAGCATGGGAGACTCCACTCTGCTCCCCCAGACAATACCTCAGACCGAGCCTGTGCTCTGCACAGGCAGGAATGCTCAGCCTCACACATCTTTGTACTGCATTCATTGCCTGTGTCCACAAAGGTTCAGTTGTCCTTCTATTTGGTCCCATTTCCCAATATGACACACTGGAGAAAGTAACCATGGATGGGTGTTAGGGCTTATGGGATGGGCTGTGCTCTGTGTTAGGAGCACATATGAAAGCATCTGAGCTCACAAGAGAAACTCAGCAGTTCCAAGATGGATTTTTTTCTTTCAGTGTTCGAGTTAATTATAACTTACCTTCCTTCTCCCCATCAGAAATCCCCTCTGTCCTTTCCATTACCATGCTATTAAGTGTATCGCACTGACAGGTGACAAATGAAGCCTACGTTGGTTCACCACACTGACCCTTCTTGGCGGGTTTGCAGGCCTGGGCCTGACCTTTTCATGCAGGCTAAGCAAATTTTCCTTCTCTGGTATTCTGCTCACAGGGTGCTATTCTGTGGCAAAGCACTGAAGTTAGAAGCTTCTCACTTCCCATTATGGGATTAGGAATCCTCCTCTCCTGGCACCTCAATCAAAATCATCAGGAAAGAGCAGACAGAATGTAAGGATTATTCATTGGGAAGTCTGTAAGATTTTTTTTCTAGGCACAGGAAAAAGGGGCTGAGGGGAAATTGAAGCATTGCTGCAATGTCACCCTGCAATGCTATCCATCCCCTCCAAACAACGGTACTGTGTCTCTCCCAAAATACTGGATTTTTCTGTGCAGCTTTCAGCAAACGCAAGTTTTCCAAAAGAGCTGGCCAGCAACTGTCTGCTTTCATGATAACTTGCAAAGAAAGGGAGCAGGATGGATGATTTGTGCCCAGTACAAAAACAAACCACAAAGACATCCCATGCAGCAGACACACACAAAGCTGAGCTCTGCACATCAGAATGCTCCCCAGAGAAGGAGTCACAGAATCAAAGCAGAAGAGCAGTGATACAAATAGCCTGACTTTTTCAAACACATCAAAGGCCAGAAAACAAGTCCCTCTCAACCCCAGGGACCAAGATAGAAAAGATCTAATAAGGAATTCAAATGCCATAATCACATAATCCAATAAGCTACAGTTAAACCAAAACATCTCTTTAGCAAACATCCACGAGTGGAAGAGGAAAGGCTCCAAAGTGCTAGGCACGGATGGCTCCCTTTGCATCTCCCTGTTAACACATCACCTCCTGTCGGTGGGACAGGTGCAAAGGTTTGATCTTGGTATCAAATTCCCACATGGGAGAATGAAAAAGGGAGATCATCTCAAAAAACAGAAATAGCACAGACTGAGTTGCTGAGAGCTGAGCAGTGCAGAACACATGCTGGACTAACTTGCCATGGAGGACACAGGTTAAGATATCAAAGTTGGAAAGATGAGAAAGGCTAGAGGTTGGAAAAGGAAAAGGGAAGAAACCCATCCTGTCCAGACTATTGACAAGGTAAGTCCCTGTCTGTATCCTCCCCCAGTACTCCACCCCTTGTTTCCATTTTATTCTGGATAGCTTCCTTCCTCTCTTCCAGTCCCTTGCTATCTCTGAGTCTCTCTCTCTTGTACTCATTCCACCCAAGTATTTGCTCTCCCAGGTGCATCTTTTCCATCTTCTTCGTGCCAAATCTGCCAAGCAATAAAATGACCTTTACTCTGCCACCGTCAGCAGTGCCAGCTGCACCAATTATTATAAGTCTGAGGCAGGATGACCCTGATGCTCAGAAAGATCTCCCTTCGACATTGGTATCAGAGGGTAGTAAGGCACGGATAGGGACTGTCTAAAGAAGTGGTAAATGCTCCATCCCTGGCAGTGTTCAAGGCCAGGTTAGACAGGGCTTGGGCAACATGGTCTAGTGTGAGGTGTCCCTGTCCATGGCAGGGGGTTGGAACTAGTAAGGTCCTTTCCAATCCAATGGCATCAGGAAATGGTACCAGTATCAGCCAGGAACTCTGTCTCTCCTTTGACACTCTAGGTAGGACTATCCACCTTCCAAGCTCAGACATGTGGGACAGGAACAGACCTAGAGGGAAATTCTGACATTGCTTGACAATGAAAGATCTAAACTTACAGTCTTCCCTTTGACAGAAAGCCCATCCTTGGCCCGACATGAATAATCAGGGAGAACAAGTTTTGCTGACATATGCATCCCTTAAGTATTTGCTTTTACACCAGCTGCGGAGTACAGTCAGTGAGCAGAGAGCAGTAAATCTCTCTCAAACACAGCAGGAGATGGCAGCACCAGAAAGGGTCATTTCCTCTTGCCGAGACCAGAGCAGGCAAGTACCATTCAATGGGTACAAAAGCAAAGGAAAAGGGGCCTCAACTTCACTGATATGTTTGTATGTACAGATGCTTCTGCAGAATCTTAATATTGTCCAGTGAATATATAAGTAGTAGAATTAACATTCATAAATACATCAGCCTTGTGCTGGCACATTCCATCCTTTTGACCTCCTTTCCTGTACTGTTAGCTCTTCTTCTATGGTAGAAGCCATGTATCCCCGTTTTCTCTGAGAATGTATTTCCATGAAATGCCTTATAAAGTGCTGTGCTAAAATCTAGCTCGGTGATATCTGATGACAATCCAAGACGGGTAAGTTCTCTTATTAGACAAATACATTAAATTAGCTGTAGACACAGGGACAGCATAGACCTGGTTGACTCAAACATTGCTGCAGAGCCCTAGAATGTAACATATATGCTCACACCAGCAGCAGTTTCAGATCTGATACCTCAGTTTTCACAGCAAGTGCAAAGTATAGGCACCTGCACAAAGTGCTGGCAAGGCATGAGGAGGAATGCTGGAGTCCAATGAAAAAGCACTTTTTCTTTTCTGTAAGTAATCATTATGGAGGGGAGCACAGCTCAATGCAGCCATTACAATTCTAAGAGTGGGAATTAACTTATTGGAAAAGGTTGGGCAGTAACCCAGACACATGACCCCCATATGGAATAAAGCCAGAAAGGGACATCAGCTCTTTTTAAACTCCTTGCTTTATGCAATATGAAATCATTTACTGTTGATGCAAAACATGACAGCACTTGCATAGGTTATTTAAGAAAAATCCATTACCTTGATGTGCCACATACATATCTCTGCCACAGAGCAGTGTGCATGAGCACGTTCACAGCAATTGTACAGTGAATTTCAGGAAGAGGCATAGAGCAGAAACGGGAAAGAAATGGTGAATTGTTATATATGATCTTTCACATGGTGAGTTACCAGTTGATTTATGTAGTAAGAGTCCCAGGGAGTTAGTTCATGATAAATTCATGAGGCATGTGCTTTTGATCACACAGTGCTCTTCTTATGTCTTGCTGTTTCCAGCTCCCTCTTTATCCACCTTCTGGAGACAGTATCATACCTCACATGGCAAATGGACGCCATAGACAATAATAATTATAGTTTGCAACCACTCAGTACCCAGAAACAATGTTCAACAGCTAACTTCAGGACACAAAGGGTTATCTTTACTGGGACACTTACATAGTAGGAAGAGCCAGAATGGCATTACTACAGTGGCATGAAGGTATTAGTTGCATGACAAAGCAATGGAACCTAGAGAGCTGCCCAAACTGGCACATCTACAAATCAGAATCTGCCTCTGCAGATTTTTGGCAAATAGTGACCTGTGGGAAAACTGTGGCTTTTCAGCACGGACAAAGTTTGGTGGGAAGGAGAACAGAGTCTCTAGCACTGAACCAGTTGCTATGGTCTAAGGAACTGTGATGAGGACACATTCCATAGTCACAAGGCCATGTCCACCACTGGGCAGGGAGCGCTGGCTTGGAGCACACAAGCTCTAGTGAGAGTAACCAGACCAGATAAATCACATAATGATCAGTGTCTCATTCTCCCCATGTGTAAGACTTTATAGCAGAAAGACACATAGAGAGGAAAGGAACTAGTGAGCTAAGGACTGTATATGAGGCTTGAACATTTTTGCTGGGAGGGATAAGCCAACCAGGAGACATTTCCTTACGTCAAACACCCAGTGCATCACCATTTGGTAGAGAGGTCCTTTGGTATCCAGATACTCAGCTCTGATTTTGTGTGTGGTACAAGAACCCTTGTCCTTCTAAACATCCTCAGTAACTGTGGCACTTTGGGAGACACAATAATTAGCATTAATTGCCAATTCATCCTCTAATAATGTACAACATGCTCATTAACCCAATTAACCCCACACAGAACAAGCACCATCACAAACAACGCAACTGATGTGGAGTGGAATGGCCACTTGACAGCCCTGCCACATCCCAGCATGCTGACATGACACTTGCAAAGGCTGAAGGCAAGTCCCAGCAGCAGGACCCCCACCCAGCTTGGAGATGGGGCATGCCACCACCTCACCCAGTGTGTTAGCCACAAGTCTGGCTTTCCCCAGCCGGTCTCAGGGCAGTAGAGGAGTTTCTCCTCCCTCAAGGTTTTGCCTAGAACGGGCTGGTACATTAATTAAGCACTATGTATCAACACCCCCATGCACACACCTCACTTCTCCAACCCCCTCTTCCTGGTAGGAGTCTCAGGTGGGATTCACTCGCCAGCTTTTGCTGCTGCTTAATTCAGTCAGACTGTTAAATAATTCAGCAGGCACTCAGCCAACAAACAAACAGGCAGGCAGCACAAATGGCCAGACAGGGAGATGGAAGAACGAGAGACAGAAAGAAAAAACAAATGAGAGGATGACAGGCTTTGCTGAAGCTTCTTTTCTACAGGCAGGACTTCAAGCAAGAAGCTGTTCCTACTTCTCCATTCCCTGCAGTTACACCCTCATCCCCTAAAGAAGAGAGGAGTCTACCCATCTGATACTGCCATGAGCTGCTGATAACATATTGGTTGGGGCCCAAGTGTATGGCTCCCCAGCCTTTTGCTTTACATTTAGGGAGAGCTTCGGTGCCCTGCTTAAGCTCTTCTGCTTTGAAATCTCTGTGAGGGCAGCATCAGCTTCTGAGCTAGAGCTGGACATGTGCAAGTCTGCATCACTGACTCAAGTGTGCTTAGGCCTCTCATTTCCCAGCTGTAAATGAGATGATGAAAATCCTTCCCAATCAAGGTCTCAGCAACCCCAATAGACAGGCGCAATGCTGAGAGTCTGACAGTTCTTCTGATGGAATGCCAAGCCTTGGCACTTCAAGTCCTGGGATCACAGCAATTTCAGCATGAGGCTCTTCGCATTGCCCTTTGTTACAGACTCTGGCTGTTTTGCTGACCTTTCCAACATAATACAGCCCATCAAGTGACCCAACTGAGAAAAGCTTCCCATTTTGGCAGTTTTGTGCACAGCTCACACCATTTAGGTTATCTGCATGAGCAGTCTGTGAGACTCTCACATCCATGTGGGAAGCTAACCTTGCAGAAGGTGGCTGGAGAGTGGATCCATTACAGTGTTAAGCAGCATCAGTGAAATCCAGCTATCAAACATGTCACAAACTCCTGATTTTAGTTGGAGGACCCAACACAAGGCCAAGATGTTACCCATTTTGCTATCCTGTCTGCAGATGTAGGAACTATCTATCAGGCACAGGCAGCAGAAAAGAGGGAAGACACACTGACTCTCAAGTGTCTCCAAACTACAATAGAAGCTGACTCTCCATCAGCTTCCTGGGTTGCTTCTCTATCACATCAACATGCAGAAAGTGAGCAGATAGCAAGCACTAACTTGCAGAATATCAGTTTTCAGGCACGAGATTCCCTATTCCCAGACAAAGAGAAAGCTATAAGCATTATAGGAATCTGCATCAAAGAGGCTTGCTGCATCTCGGATGGTTAAACAGTCCCATTTGGCCTCACAGACATTCTACAGAATAGGACTTTTCCAGAAGGTGACCTTTCCAGGTCTACAAATAAGTCAGTCACAGAATATATCAGAAGTCTACATCTACAAGCACTGATGATGCTTCAGTAACATTGCTGTTTCCTACAAGGTGCAAAGGTTATTCCAGACTTGGACAATAACAACCTGATACAGACAACACATCCATACAACAATCAGCAATCTAAGCCATGAGTACCCATTTATTTTCTATTACCTACCGTATCTGTTGCTTCCCCTGATCTGGCCTGGTGTCAGTTTTACACAACACTTGTGGCAGAGAATGTTTGGCTGAACTATTACAGCCTAAAAAAGGAACGTTCACCTCACATTTCTCCTGCCCAGAGTCCTGCCCCTATGACCAAGCAATGCCTGATCATGTGAAGGGTCCTAAGAATGAAATGTCTAAAATGTGAATAAACATATTCAATCTCTCATTAAAATCAGCTACAGTGTTGCAGCCTTGCAAGGTAACATGTGTACCTGTATTTCAAAAAGACCCTCAGGGTTTTCTGGAGAGCTACAAACTCAAATGCTGTAAGCCAGTAAATTAATTTAGAGGTTAATTAAATAAAGGAACAATGACAGTGCTATTCCATGATGGGCTATGAACTGAGGGGTTTTTAAATTAATCCTTTAGAATTCTCTGACTCCAGCCATGAATATAGAAATAGACATAATACCAGCAAGCATCAGAAATATAAATTCCAGCCTTACACAAAAGGTGACTTCCACAGAAAACATACTCGAACCAGAGCTAAGCTTTGGGATCATTCAGGGACAACACTCCACTAATCTGTCTACAAAACCAAACAGTAAACCAGAACATTTATAGTGGGGTTTTCTGTGATGCTTAACCTTAAAATAATAATGAAGCTTTTATGAATGTTACTTTGAATGAGTTTCTACACACATGACAAATTAGCATAAGATAACCATATGAATACAGCTAGTTTGTTTTAGCTGACCATCTGAGCAGCCTATGAAAATACCAGTATATGAAGTTACCAACTCAGGAAACTCCCATGCACCATAGATTTGACAAAATAAAATCCAAATCTCCAAGTACTATTGGGAGTCAACAGTGTTACCAAAAAGACTTGTATCAACCTGCTGGAATCCCTCTAGGCCATGACTAGCTTAGGACAAAAGAAAAGCAGACATCTGGGGGTAGCTTATACACAGTGTGCTCATTAGGTGAATGCCCTCACTCTGTACTGACTCCTTACTACAAGATAGCCAGTTTGCATGTGAGGATTGCCACTGAGGCAGTAATGGGAAGACATGAATTTCAAAGGAATTGACAGAGCACGGTACAAACATTTCTTAGATTATCAATTCCCTGAATCTGCCCTTGGAGCCACATAATTACATGATAGCTGCCAAACATGGGGATGCAGAAATACTCTTTGCAAGAGCAGAAGACATGCAGGTTGGTTTACTAACATGCTTCATGTGGACATCCTCCAAGTCTCATTGAAATGGATGAAAAAAAGCGACAGAAAAGTAACTTCAGTAGATGCACATACACAGTAATTACAGGATAACAAAGCTTTTTCAGGCTAGGGAGCACCTAAGCACTTCCTGGGACAAAGTAAAAAAAAAAAAAAAGGAGAAAGAAGCAGCAAACAGCCACTGCTTGATGAACAGTTACAGAGTTGTGCCTGCTAGACCCTGTGTAATTTAAGGAGCAGGAGCCCAGAGAGAGGGTCCAGGAGAAACAGACACCTTCTGCTGGTGAGTACCCAGACAGTTGCTGAGAAAGCAAAGTGTTCCTTCAGACAAGGCTGCCCCTGTAGCATCTGAGCCACCACTGCGCTATGGTGTGGTGGCAGTGTGGCAAGGTGTGCTCGATGACTCCCTGTCAAGTGTTCAGTTACCTACCACCCACAGTGACAACGGGTTAAAAGGGAACCTGGGCTACCACTGACCAAGTTGATACTACTGCTTTTGGGTTTGTGCCTGGACCCACCTTGAGTGATCTGTGAAGTCACACGAAACCTTCTTAAAGCAGTTCTCAGCAGGGATGTGCAAACCCCTTCTGGTTTTGGCTCAGGCAGGGTTGTATTCCCTGAACTTCAGTCTGATATTTGTTTCAAATACACTCAGGCCCTTCAAGTGTAGCCACAGCCAAGTTCAGCCTGGTTGCAAGTCAAACGTTCAGATGGTTTCCACCCCAAATTGTAAATCCCACCCTGTCACCTGGAGCTGAGCCCATTCTGCTCAAACATCAGCCTGCATTTGGGGGAAACTCGACCCTGCTTCACTGAAAGGTTTGCAAACCCAGCCCGTGCTCTGGGTTTGTCACAAACCCTCCAGAACAGCCAAAATGCCCTTAGTTTTTAGGGTTCATCTGGACCTTGTTGCCAGAGTCATGGTGTCATCTAGTGGTGACAGCTTGCTCGGACAGAGACATACCACTCACCTTCACTTCCCAGTCAGTGTAGTGCAATTTCAGGTCCAGTGAATACCTTTCTCTCAAAGTACATCAACTTTCTGAGAGGCAGAACAGGCTCACCATTTGAGGAAAGGCCACCTGCACCTCGAGAAAAGCTTATTGCAAAAGCTGCCTAACAAAGTGAAGGGCAAGCTTTGCTTTTCATATCACTTCTACATAACTAGTAGATACAAAGTCCTGGGAAAAGAGAAAACCACAATAATTTTGAGGGGTAGGAATCAGCAGCAGGCTCAGTTGTAAATAAGTTTTAAATCTGAGAGTTATTCTCAGTGTATTAGTTGCATCTGCTGAAAAGTACTTTTACCTATACTGCTACAAAGAATGCTAAAAATCCTAGTAATAGGAAGAAAAAGTTCCACTATTTCAATTTGTACTTTGTGAGCTCCCTTGCATAGACAAACAAACATGCTCAGTAATGAAAAAATGGCATCTGATTTTTGGGTTCCCAATTTACATCCTATTGGGCTCATGCTCCCTAGCTGCTTTGAGTAGCCAAAGCAGCTCCCAAATTCAGAGCACATCTTTTGCAAGAAATCAAGCTCCTTACGTCTCACTTCAAGCACTTCTAAAGGGATTTGGCCCACTATGTATCCCATGTTTCACGGTTACCGCAACACGAATTCCTGCTCCTCAGTGAAGCTGGGAACTGATGTACCTGCTCTTAAGTCTACTCTGGTTTTAAGGAACCTTCAGTAAGATTTAAGCTTAGAAGTTTTACCCTTCAGCTGAGACAAAGCAGAAACACAAACACAATTGGTTTTCCAGGCTCAGCTGATGGGTAGGAACTCGGTTACATCAGCCCTGTTCCAATAGCCTCAGGCACTGCACTGAGTCACTTGTCCCACAAGCTGATAAAAGCTGTATCTCAAAGGAAAGAAAATTCTCTTCAAATTCGAAGAAGGATCACAGTGTCAGCAGAAAGGCAGGGGAAAAAATAATTTCAGCACTGTCCTGGAAACCAACTGGGCTTTCAGGTTCCTGAGGTCTTTCTGAGGTTTCATCAGGGATCCAGCTCAGGTATTTCTTTGGCAGGTTTGTCTTCTTACCTACAGCTTAATCCCTCCCTCTGATCTAGTCATCTTGTCTGCAAGCTAATGAGCTTGGAATTACTGTAGGTTTGCATGCCCCTCTGTTTAAGCTCTGATCTGTGACAGAGCCACAGCTGCAGTTGGACTTGCTTGATTCTTTATTGTCTGGGGTTGCAGCCTAAAGACCAGGCTTGATGCTAAAAACATTGAAATTCAAATCCCAGTTTACATGTTGGGTAAGAAGGAGAAAGCACTTTTCAGAGCACAGGTTTCTCTTGGGAACCATCCCTAGACAACACTTTTTAAACCTGATAACAGCACAGACCAAGGCAGAGGATTCATGGCAGAGAATCCCAAACACCTCGTCCCACCTTTGTCACAGACAGCATAGAGAAGACTATTGAACATTACTTGACTATACTCAAAATGACCCTAGGAATTATGAATATGCTGCAGCAAAGTGTTTCCTCTTCTTGGACATGTTTTCTTCCCCCATCTTAACATACGTGTTCTGCTAATTCTGTGAGGCTTCACATACTATACCTACTGCAAAAACAAAGCCCAAGGCAAATTGCTCAAAGGTAAGCAACTACTGTTATGTGGGAAGGTTTCTATTTTTTAGTAAGTACTCATGAACCTTAAAAATAACAACTTACAGAGCCTGCATGTAGAGTACCTTTCACCCCAAAGCTCCTTTCCAAAAGGACAGAACCACAGAAATGTAGCTGTCTCTGGAGCTGAATACAGCTGCTGTTCACCCAGCCCAGCACAATAAACAGAAAACTACTGCACTGTCCACGACAAACATCTGTTTTTCTGGTAAATGTATTATGAATTTCTGCACACTTGCTATACCAAAGGAGACTCATACATTCAAAGGCTTCACCTGAGACAAGAGTGCAGAGTCAGCAAAATGTATTTCCTTTATGTCCCTTGGAAGGTCAAAAACCTCCCCAGTAGAATATGCCAGAATACAAACTGCCAGGCTCTTGAGCAATTTCATCTGATATTCAGGTACTCGCTAGCTCTACCACTCAGTGGCTGGCGTGACAGATATGTCACAGCTAAAGGTCACGGCAAGGTTTTTCCCTGCCAGAGTTGCTGGCTTTACAGGAAACGCACATTTGCTTCTTCCCGTGGCTCGACCCGCGTGTCCCAGGCACCATGGCTTGTTTCGGAGTGCCCTCTGCCGCCCAGCCCACAAAGCTGTGAGGCTGCAGTTAATGAGGCCGAGAAAATTAGCGGGATCCCAGTTAAGTAGAGGCAGCACTCAGCACCATTCAGCCTCACACGCAGCGCAAAGTTGAGACCTAAGCTCAGCATCTGACTCTAATTACCAGAGCTCTAGAGGCAACGCGTTTGGAAAGCACTGCCACCTACCAAGGCTGCAAAGACAATTAATTTTCAGGCCTGTTTTCTGGGGCAACTGTACCTCAGCTTATCTACCACACCTCACAAAGCTCCTGCACAGTTGTTCTCATCTGGGATCCAGAGTACTGCAAAGCAGAGTTTGTTCTGCCAGCTTGGCACTGCAAAGCTGAGTCAACTTGCTTAAGAACAGACCAAGACACATTCCTAGCTCTGTATCTGTCGCCAGTAAGTGGTTTTCAATTCCCAAAGGCATGTGTGGGGTGGAACATAGGGTTATGTAACATAGTCTTCATATGGGACTTACATCCACATTTCCAACAATCACTCCCAATTCCCTTCTTCTGGCTGCCATGCTCCCCTTAGGAAGAAATACCTGAATGCAGTAAAGTAGGTAACTTCAGGTTCCCTTCAGTGAACTGCTACTGTACCAGAAATAAACACAAAGGCATTGCCTAGAACTGCAAAGCTTTAGTAACAGGGCTGCTGCAGTTGCAATGGCCCATCAGAAGAACAGTTGTATTGAGGAGGTTGTGCTATTTAATAAGCCAGCTGATGCCAGGACTGCAAGTTATCATAGCACATCTACTTTTGCCAGTGAAGAAGCCTATCTAGTAAGTACTGAGACACGTGTTGCCCAGCAGATTCTAGTCCTTGTTATACATGGGACAAGCAAAAATGCCATGATGTCTCACCACCAAGCAGCATAGGTACAGTACTTTCCATAAAGTCAATTATTAATCATGCTCTTAAGCTGTATCTATGTTCAGAACAATACCTTTTACTGCTCTTTTTCTTACAGTGTTCATTGTGTAAGCAAGGGTAAAGGATGGACATACCTATGATGAAGAAAAGTCTAATCTGAACTGTTCTCTTGGCTACAATCCTTCGCTCTCTCCAGCATTTTCCAAAGAGGACTCTACCTACTCTTCCCATGTTTGCTCAGCTCAATGGCTTCTTTACCAAATTCCCATTCCCTGTCGGTACCAACCCTGATGCTATGCAGCATTTGCTGGATGTCTGCAGGGGGTACCAAGACCCCTCGTACCAGCCAGAACATCACAGGCACGTTGTGCTAATGGAGGTGGATTGCTGCGCTTCAGTCTCCAACACACATAATGAGATTAGCATTTGAATAGTGCTGATCAAGTTACCAGTAGCACTGAACCCTGGGTCCATCAAATGCAAATGAATCACTATAAATTTTGCTCTTTTCTTAAGGGCTCTTTATATGCATGGCCAACACAGCAAGAACCACAGTGGGTATAGCCAGGGAAGTCTGTCTCTCACCATGACCTGGAATTTCTGAGAGTGAAGAAACCATAGGATCATATTTTATAAAAAGAATTTTATCTAAGAAAGAGCATTCCCCCCCTCCCTCCTCCTTTTGATGCCTCTTTTCTCCCAGGGCTGTGGAGGCATCAGGACATATTCCAGCATTAGGTTCAGGAACAAAAACCTTCAGAATACCTTCATGGAGGTCTTAATTCTCTATGTTATTAATTACCTGAGCAATTTCTGAAAGTTCTGTCAGCCTCCTGGCATAAAGGATGTATTCTTCCCCGATGGGAGGTGAAGCAAGTCTCTGCTATCTCCAACTGCATTGATTCAGTCCCTCTGAAGTGGCTGCAGTATTCTGGAGCATCTTAGTATTCTTGCCTCCTCCATATCTCTGGAAGAAACTACAGAACAGATCCCATTTAGAAAGAAACATCTTTAGGATGCCTTGCATGATTAAATGCAAACTGCCTCATCTTCTCTGTATCTCAACAGATGCTCAAGCATAGGGGAGTTTTCTCCCACCTCTGTGCAGTGGGCAGGAAGCCTGAGAGGAGGGGAAGCAGGCATATCAACCTGTTAAAACGAAATCTGCAGATTGCAGCAGGTGAGCTTTGGCACACACTGTCACCAGAAACCACAATGAGAAAAGAAGTCACAAGAACTTGTCATTCCTCCTAACATAGAGTTTTAACACATTCGCAACATTTCTACAAGCTTTACAGCACAAGAAATTATGCAACTGAGATACATCAAATGCAATAATCTGATAGTTTTTAAGAAGATACTGCAAATGAGCTTGTTCTTGTGGTATCTCCAATTGACCTCTACATGCAACTGGCTCCAGCTGCTTTCATTTCTCTGAACAAACCTAACAGAAGAAAATAAGACCATGTCGGCTCTCTAGCCAGCCTAACTCAAGTACAGAAAATAAGCAAGCACTGTGAAGAACACTCAAACTCATTCACTTCCCAATACCAAACTCTGACTTTAATTGCAGTCTAGCAGGTTCTATACATCTTATGTTAGAACACACAACTGTTACATGGGTTGAGATCTGCAACTGAGAGTGATCTTCTGATGTCCAGCATTAGCAGAGCTATTTATTATTCCTAATACAATTATTTGCCAGCTGACAGTCACTTCTAATCTCAGATATTTCTAACCATACTACTAGAGGCATTTATTGAGAAGTTTATACCTAATCATGTTTATTTATCCCATACCCATTCAGAAGAACAACCTCTGATGCTATCTCCATTTATGCCAGCTCTTAATTGATCTTCTCATCATAATGCTGCTTGGGACACTCATTTGGGCTTTCATTTTACACAGTACATTTATTTTGAGATGCAGAAAAGGAAAATACATAAACACAAGCATTAACTTGAATTAGCAAAACATCAGAACTCCTCACCACCTCCCGAGAGGAAAGAAGAAAACTTCTCATCACTCCACCTGCTCTCTGTTACCGGAAAGACGTGAGGAAGCATACTACATTTGTAGCATCAATCAGCTCATTTTCCTACAGATCCCAAATAGGTACAACTAGCCAAACGCAGAGAGTACAAAACTTACTCCATGCCCCATCTGCTTGTACAATACAGCTGAATTAAAACAATAATTAAAGCAATTATTGCACACAACTTGTCCTGGGTGAACCTCCAATCGTTTTTAGAAAGCCAGCAGCACCTCCTCACTTCGCTAACAAAGACAAGGGCTCAGAGCTCACCTTGCTGTGAGCCACCCACCTCACAGGCAACAGACAGCTGCACAAGACCCACTTTAACACCTACTGCAGAAGCCCAACCCATTTAATTCAACAGGCTGCCTGCAGTGCTTCTATAGTGAGAAAGGGCCAGGCCTTCACCACACACAAAGACCCACCTCACAAGCAGAGGCAAAGCGTGCTGCCTTCACAGCCCCTCTCCTGCCTCGCAGAGCTGTGAGCACAGCAGCACACCGCCCTCACACTGCCTTTGATACCTTCTCCAGAAGGGTCTCCTTCAGATGGTCTGGCTTTGTGCTGGCTGCCCCCTAAGCAGCCTCAGCTGCCCCGAGTCAAGGGGATATGCTGGAAGTTCCCTCATTAAAGCAGAAAACTCACCCTGATTTAGGTGTTGGCTCACAGATACTCAAAAAGACTACCGAGGGGAACATGTGGATGCAGCCACATCATCAGCCCTGCACAGCAGGTGCTTACTCATGCCCTCACCCTGTTGCCTGCAAGGGTCAGCCTGCTACCACAGCCCAGCTCCCGGGTAACCCCAGGGGCCCGCCCGAGCAGCTTCTGCCCAGGGCCCTTCCCCTCAGGGCCACGGCGGCCTCCCGGAGGAGGGATGCCCTCATGTGCAGGACAACCCGCTCCTCACAGCACTCCCATCCCCTCAGGGATGCACTCACCTCAGGCTGCCCGGGCCCGCCCCAAGGCCCGATCCGCCTCCCGGTACCTCAGCCGCCTCAGCTCGCGGCTTCCCCTCAGGGCTGAGCCCGCCCAGGGCGCGCGCCCACCTCGACTCAGCGCCCCCTGCAGGCGGGGGCGCTCAGGTGCTGGCAACCGTCACTGCAGCCGCGGAGAGCCGGGCCCGGGCTGGCTACGGGGGGAAAGTGTCCCCTAAAGATGAGAGCTGCTCACTATGGAATCTTGCACAAGACATTTATTTCATTAATAAAAACCATCATTTAAGATGGACAGTAGTGGTAGACAGGATTGTAGCCTTCCAATAGCTGAAGGGGGGTCTATAAGAAAGGTGAAGAAAGGCTTTTTACAAGGGCATGTAATGATAGGACAAGGGGGAACAGCTTTAAACTAGAAAGGGTAGATTTAGGGAGTAATTTCGTTCGAATATTTAATCCACGAGGGTACTGAGGCGCTGGCACAGGGTGCCCAGAGAAGCTGTGGCTGCTCCATCCCTGGCAGTGCTCAAGGCCAAGTTGGATGCAATCTTCCAACCCAAACCATTCTGTAAGAAGCAGCTGAAGAGGAATCCCCATTTCTCTATTAGAAAGAAAGGTCACAATATAATAACCAGTACACGGCTGTGCAGGATGATGTAAACTAAACCTCAGTGCATGGCAAAGGATGTGCAACAGACACAAAGTCTAAAGGTCTTTTATTACATTTTATAGATTAAATATATCTTCAGTAGAGTCTCTTTTTTTTAAAACACACAAAAGGAAAAAATACATTCTTCATGTACATATGAAATACTGACCACGTAGCAGGGACCATGTACAGTGCAAAGTATGAACACAGCTACACAGATATCACCACTTGGATGATTATCAGGCTTTTCTACAGTAAAATTAGGAAAATTTAACATTTCTGCTTCCAAAGAGAAATCCATACCCGTCCCATCCATGGCATTTTGTGGGATTGTGCAGGAAAGGGTATTTTTCACTATTTAAAGGTATTACAAAATCCTTGCATTGCATGAAAACTTATCAGCCTCCACGAGCTTTACGTCTTTCACACATTCATAATCATAGTACAAGTTTTACCGTGATTGCAGCCCAACTCCAAAAACCCAAGGAAAACCAGAAATATATAGAACCTGGTAAAGAGAAAGGAATGAATCAGAGTGATTGTTTCAATGTCCAAGAAACATGTACCCACTTGTACACACACATACACAACAGATAGTAGCGAAGTGTGACTGAGCATCTTCTATTTATTACAGGTTTGGAGTGAGGGCACAGGGTTGCACGTTTCAGTTCGGCAGTGAATCTCTAGTGTCTCTCAGTACGGGATGTCATTCTGGTAGTACTGGATCATGTCGTATGTCCTGCTCCTAGAGGAGAAAAGCAAAGCCAGAGGTAAGCGAAAGCTTAGGAAAATGCTGCACCCATTGTCACAGAAACAAACATCAAAATCCCACAGAAACAAAGCATGGGTGAAGGAAATTAGCTGCTAATCAAAACTAGCCCGCTATGCTTTGAAGGCATTGTGAAGGCTCGGTTACTGTTATGAACAGCATAAAACATCCTGCTCTTGTTTAAACTAGGTAAAAAATGTATTCTGAGTGTGGCAACAGCAGCTTGGAACCTGTGTTTGGATAAGCCAGAGGCACCTCACATTGCATTGGTGGTTTGTTTTAGCAGAAGGAAATGCATATTAAATGAAGCAAGATCATCAGGGCTGCATGGAGACAGGATTATGTGGAAATAAAAGGAAACTTAATTAAGGAGAATGCCAATAATGAAAAGTGCAGGGGAAATAACAGCATTAATAGCAGCATCTCTGATGAGTGACTGAACAAACAAATCTAAGCCTTGTTTCAGATAACTCAATTATCCATGGGAAGAGCTTATTCAGGTCACAATAACCATGCTACAGGTAGGGAAGCTCCAGCTTATCAGACTGAAGGTGGCTCTGGGCATTCACACTGCACTGTGCTGCCTTTGTAACCTCTAATATTGATCTAAGATTCTGAGCAGATGCACCAGCAGGCACTAGAAAATCCAATTCAGTTCTATCTCAGGACATGAGCCTTTCTGGTCTCAAGCCAACACAAATGGAACTAGGTAAGAGTTTGTATTAGACTCTCCAATATACCCCACAAAGTCTGTATTATCTGGGATAATAATAATAAAACATGCACTTAACATATTTAAGTTTTAAGTTTATTGTACTTAAAGTATTAAATGTAATAAAATTACATTTTACATGTAATTTCCTTTGAAAAGCTTTGCACGAGATACCAAACTATTTGTTTACTTGAAGGGAAAAACACCCTACAGTTGATGGGCTAGCTGGTGATTAAGTTGGTTTTTAAACTGTTAAATACCTGATAGTAAACTTAATAGTAGATGACAAATAAACATGGGCCAGCTAAAAAGACATTCAGAACCCACACTGCCAATGTTCCCTACCTGAGGTATTTTCCCTAGCCAGTACTACATAAGTAACATATGGTCTACAAAATGATTAATGTAGTATCAAGTCATAAAGAAAAAATAGTAGAAAGATTAGAGCTCATTTCTAGAGAAGAGTTTTGCACAGAATAACAGCTCAGAACTTCAGGAGGATGTTCAGGCAACTTAATGCCTACAAGCAATTTTGAGAAAGATCTTGGAAAGTCAGTGTGGTTCTGTTTCAGCTTCATTCTTACTCAAACCAATAGAGCATGTTTTTTAAGAAGCCTTCTCCTTACAAAATAAAAAGGAACACACTTTGGGATCAAACTCTGTTAATCTGGACCAGAAAGCATGCTACTCCTGTTGCCATTCAATGCCATTCTTTACTATTTATCCCTTTATTCGTAGAGATGACCCTACCCTATATAAAAGAAGGTATCACAACTAGACATCTAATCCTAACAGTACAGTTGGCCACAGGAGCCAAAATGCTTAACTTTGGGTCCAAAGATTCACCCTGACAGAAAATCTTCCATTCTTTAGACTAGCCAGCTTTGCTATTTGACCAGCCTGGGCTTAAGCCTTCCTCACCAATGTAAAAGAGAGGAGATGAAGCATGTTCAGCAGCAAAGCTGCTATCCTGCCTAACTGAAATACCAACAACTCAAAGACATTTGGTATCTGACTGATAAAACTCTACTTATTAGCTCTGCTCAAAGCTTGATGACCTTCCTTTAGCCATAGGGAGAATACATGCACAGATGTCAAACCTGTTGCTGAGGAAGCAATTCTGGATGATCTTGATGATGAAGGTCGCAGCCTCCCGTTCAGTCATGTTGGGGCTGAACCTATGTCTGTATGCAGAAAACCACAAAAAGCAGGAGTAAAAATTAGTGAGGTTTCCTTTGAGCATGACACAAATTCGGTTTTGCACATGCTCAGCCAGGTGTTGATATCACTTGCTGCAAGTTACCTACTTTCTTGAGAGAGTACCTTGCTCAAATTACATAATGTTTTAATAAGCACTTGCTGCCTTTAGTCTTACAGGGGAGATAGAGGCTGTGATCATCAGTCTTGTGGTAACTCCAGGAACTGCAGATCCCTCTTACTAAGCAGCCGCTGTTTTTACAGCATCTTTGCAACTAACAGTCCTCCAGCTCCTGCCCATCACACTTTATAAATCTGCACTTATCTTTAGGAAAATGTAGGAAGTTACGTACAGGAAATGCTCAACTAATTCTGCTCAGTCTGGAGCTAATCCTGGAGGCATAAGCCTGAAGGGTTTAAAGTGTCACATTAGAATTTGTCTGAGTTGTTGGATGTGACAATGTATTTCCATCCATTACCGCATTATCTGTAGAACAAATTTTAAGATGCTGTTCTTCAGAGTCCAGCACCATTTGAGAGGACATCAGACTCTGCAACACATTACCTCTCAATTAGAGCAGATCTTTCCTTTATGGTCTTATTTTGCCAGCCCTACAGACTTAAAAGATAATCATGTACTTGCACAGTAAATGAACAGCTTGAACTTAATTCTACAAAAAGGCCTCTGCAATTTCTACTTTCTGAGATATTCCATAACAAAAGTTTAACATTTTTTACAACATTAAGACATTTAAGATTTGAGTAGCATGACACCTATACTCATTGCACAAGTTGTGGCAGTAGTAGTTCTGTGAAGAACATAAGACTATTTTTCAGTTCATACATATGCTGACTTACTTCAACAGCTTGATTGTTTGCCCTCGAAAACAGGGCAGCCCTGTATCCAACATCAGTGTAACCAGTGAGACAACAGCATCCATGTAAGGCCTAGAGAAAAAGAGGACAAAAAGGCTGCAGCACTCACTCCTGCAATTTTAGTAGGTAAAGAAACAAGCTGAGGGGCTCAATGAGCTGTATCACACCTTTTTTCTGTAATTAAATCAACACATACAATCCTTTTTCATTTGCTGGTAAAGTTATGCCACTGCTTGTAATCTGCCAGTTTAATTAAATTTCCCTCCTTAATGTTGGACTACCAGATACTCAGAATGCTGCAAGATAAACAGTCTCAAGGAGGATTGTACAATACAGTGCTTGATTAAACAACATTTCTTCAGCATCAGACAGGTGAATCAGTGCATCAAAACAGTACAAAAGGCTGAAACCAGCAATACCACAGTAACAGCTTATCTGGTAATTCCTAATTACGTAATTCTTTGCTACATCAGCCCGGCTTTCCTTCCCCTTCCTCTCCTCCCACTCAGAACACTTATTACCTACCAAGCTATTACTTTGCTACTCAGATGACATTTTTTTCTCAACACAAAACTTTCTCCAGACTGCTCCCCCTCAAGGAACCAAACTGATCTTGACTTCAAGACAGCCCCTTCTGGGACTACTAGCTGAAGAAACTTTTGATTCTGTAAGATAACATCAATAATACTTTATAGTTGTGATAGAATGAGCTTTTATCTAGACTCTTGTACTCTCCTCCTTCCACTCACGTACAACATCCTCTTTATATAGATTTATTAGTGCTCCTGAATATTAAAGCAAACCTTACTGGCTTGGTAGAGAGCAAGGTAAAGCTGCAAATCTTTACTGTGAGTGGCTGGCAATCACAGCTGAAGAGTGATGCTACCAAAACCCCCACATATTTTACAACAGACGATTGTAGCACTTTTTCACATCTCCTGCGTAATTAACTGTAGCTGAAATGGTGATGTTATAGTCCTATTTGGGAAAACAAGAAAGATTTTCATTCTCCTGTAGTTTCTTATTGCAAAGTTTTAACAACATACTAAATGATGTATGGAAATGTGTGTAATATCACATTTGTACATTGAATAGAATGTATACAATTTTGAAATATAACACAAGAACAGATGTCCTGGTTTCAGCTGGAATAGTTATTCTTCTTCTTAACAACATGAAAAAACCCACAAATTTAGGCTATAAAACTGCAGGATTATTAAGTTGTTTCAAAGTTTGCAAGACGTACCAGGACAGCCTGACAGGCTCAGACCTCCTACACTCACATGTGTATTATTATTTATCTTCTCATCTGGTTTTAGACATGAAAGAATTTCCACTTTTGAGAAGCTAAGACCACCTTACCTGACTGCCAGATAGCCTCTGACACACATCTCCATAAACCATTTGAATGGAGTTGCCTCCATTTTTCCTCCCATTATCATCACCATCTCATCAGTCAGCTTAATGTCAGGCTCCCAGCCCAGATTTCCACCAGGTGAGCTTTCAAACATGAATCCAAAATCTGCGCACAAAAGATAATCTGCCTTAAAAACCCTGTTGATTAGTTGTTCACTGTCAAAGCTGACAGAAGAAAGGAGATGTGGATTTCACATATTAATATTTACTTCTTTCTACCAACATTTCAACTCCAATTAGAACTGTGGTGAAGTGTAAAAACACCAACAAAAGAAACATCATCATAACATCAGACTAGACACAAGTACGACATCAAATAAACTCTCTGCTGAAACATCTGTGCAGTTCCAGAAAATCAAAGCTAAGGCAGAGGTTACAGCCTCACATCATTACATAAATTTACTTGCCAAAGTTAATTCAGACACATACAATGATGAAAGGAACCCAAAGATACATTTATGTACATACATATACATACATATGCATGCATAAGAACATATACGCGTACAATCCATACATATGCGTGTATATACTTTTCTGAAGCTGGTAAAACATTGCAAAGCTACATTTACACAGAAGAAGCCAACATAAATATACACACAATACTGAACAGGCATGAAAGAAAATCCCATGTATATTTATAAACCCTGAAATCAGAATATAGATTGGAAACAGAAATGACTTATTGTCTTCTCTGAGCAATACTTCACAGCAGAAGGAAAATTCAACTAGTGAAATCTGAATGTGGGCATCACTGACCAATATGAATGATGTGTCCCTTTTTGTCCAGCATGATGTTGCCATTATGCCTGTCTTTAATCTGGAGCAGAAACAGGAGAAGACTGTATGCAGCCATACTGCGGATGAAATTATAACGAGCCTATGCAAATAAGAAGATAAAACAAAATCAGAGGAACACAGAGAATTTAAGTCTCATCCCAGCAGCAAATACAGCTGAACAATGTTTTTTTTTTTCACTCATGATTAGTTTGAAGCAATGTTCAATGATACTTTTCACACATCTACAGCTGCAATAATTTCTTTAGCTAACTCACTCATAGCTAAAAATGGATTATCAGCATCAGAAAACAAATACAGCATCATGATAGCTGTTATCCAATTATCTGACATTATTTCTTACAGCTAGAATGCTTCTCAGTTGAGATTTTGCTGTTCTTGCCAACTGATATTTTACCTTCTGGAATGCAAGGGTAGACTCATCTCCATATTGTCTTGTAAAGTAATCATACATCCCAAAGTCTGTCTGCCTGCCCAGCTGGTCACGGGATGTGCAGTCAGGAATGCATTCAATAACACCACACTGAAGGGGAAGAGGAGAAACAGGTCTGTAAAGCACGCTCCCAAAATATATTTTGTTCATGGCTCTTGGCAGTCATACAGGTCCTCTGGGAAATGTGGGAAGCCTACACATCACTGAATTTCTAGTTTGCTGATAAAAAAGTACACCCATTTTTTTTAGGATTTCCATGCAAACTGTGACTTTCCACTACCTGCACAATGTAGCCCCCAAAAATCAAACAACAAACATGAATAACCACAAGCAGCAAAACTTCAGAGCCATCAGTTTTAGAAAGTGGGAAGCAGGAGAGGAAAAACTCTTTTTGTTGCTGGTGCTCCAAATATTTGGCAGTATTTCCTTGAAGTAGGGAATTTTACGTTTGCTGAAAGAAAAGGTCTTTTTAATTAGGAACTCTTTTCTAGAGCCATACAGTTAATTGTACTTACCCCAGGAGCTGTGGCCACCACTCTGTATGGAAACACAAAAAGATCCAGGCCCACCAGCTGAAATATGTTCTTGAAGAGATCGATGATTTGTAAAGCTAACATGTCCTGTTATACAAGAAAAAAATTGCACAGGCATTACAGGGGTTATGGATCATAAGTTAGGATTACAAAAATACTCTGAAGTGAACATTAAAGTTAGCCCAGCAGGTCTGCAGATGTGTGCTTGTGCATGCACAGTGGCTCTCGGGGAAATCAAAATGGGTAAAGATAAATGTTGCTTAAGTAGGTAGCAAGCCACACTGAGGACTTAACTGCTGACCTAAGAGGAACAAACTATCCCATCACTCTTTAATAAGAGGGCTACTAATAACTCCAGGGGAAACAGCTAGCATTCCCTCTTAATCAAAACCAATCAAACTTCAATGTACAAGATACCACCTTGGAAACCACTGCTCTGTTACCAATAGTGCAATTAGAAAATAAGCTCTGAAAAAGAATCTGAAGTCATGGTAAACTGTCTTAAAAGAATGGCCAGAATTTCTCTAGTGGTACAATACAGTTCTTTCCCTCAGTTCGTAACTAGTGGAGACTCTCAAAATTCCAAATAAAAGTATTTCTATACTTAAATGATTTTCTTCTT
Organism: Melopsittacus undulatus; assembly: GCF_012275295.1. NCBI lineage: Eukaryota > Metazoa > Chordata > Aves > Psittaciformes > Psittaculidae > Melopsittacus > Melopsittacus undulatus. The sequence continues at coordinate 13,826,296 of NC_047538.1, read as the reverse complement.
ATGTATTACCACCTACAAATCTGTCTTTTATAGCTGCAAAGCCCAAAAGCTTTGTACCTGTCTGCAGTCATCGCCTACTTTAAAGATAGCTGCCTGCCAACAGATTTTCTTACTGTCCACCCCTTCTTCTGCACTTTCATCTATGGAATCAGAACGGCAACGCAGACCTGCAAGAAGAGTACAAAGCAAAACCCAGACATGGACTTCAGTAACCTTCTACCAAGACAAGTCTTCTGCATTCAAAACCACCGCATTTCGCTGTAGGTGCACTAAGGTATTCCTGCCTCATAAAGTGAATACCATAAGATAGTTCCCTTTATCTACTTGAACTGGAACATATCAAGATAGTGTTCATGATTTACCTGATAATGCCTGAATTGCATTAAGTTAGTCAGCTAGAACATCCAACAGAATTTATTATGAGAAAAAAATGGCAAATCCTGGAATTTGCTACAGTCTAAAAGAGAGGGAAAGACAATCAATTGCTGTTAGTCTAAACTAACTGTTAAACTTTCTACAAGTACTATGTGGTCTGCTTCCTGAGACTTGAAAAAATTGAAACAAAAATGGATTTAATGAATTTCTTTTCCTTTGATGCAGTTTTATTTCTGAGCTGAATTACAGCAGATAAAATTCAACATGAAAATAATTTTCCTGCTGCTTTACAGGTCACTAAGAGCAATTTTAAAGGAATTGCTGACTCTTAATTAGTGGTGTTGATGATTTAAGATGCAGTTACTAACCTTCTTTTTCGAGCTCACTAACTCCACATCGTTTCACTTTAAATTTGGCCAGGTAGGGTGCCTTTGCTGCACTAAATTGTGAAAAGACCAAAGATGATAATGAGTGCAAGTTAGCCAAACAAGGATTTATAGAAAAAATACCAACATATCATGAATTAACGTAATGGGAGAATATAACAAGAGCAAGGTACCTCTGCATAGGAGTTCCTGATTTGTAATCAATGTCCAGAACAATAGCTTCAGGATTGCTGGGCAAGTAACAGCCTGCAAAGTGGAGCAAGCAGTTGAGAACAAACCCACTGGCTAGTTTAGCAATGCAACTTGGAGATTAACTGATGCTAGCATCTGTAACTTCAGTATATAGTTCTGGATTAAATAAAATGTTAGAGATAAACTGGAGATGATGGTGTGTGAGCCAGGAAGGAAAGGATGCAGTCTCTCCTTTTCATTAGTGAGTGATTGCCAGAAACTAACAGAACACAATTTTGACCTAATCCTGCAGAAATGTACAGATAGGACTTCTCTTATAATAGTCAACAATCAGATGTGGCAGCATGTCCCACTGCACTGGGGAGGGCTCTTAGCAACCAACACATGGTAGAAGAATTAAGACCTGTTAGACAGAGATCAGGAAAAGCTTTCATCAAACCCCATTTTAAAGAGAAGATTCAGACTGGGAAACCTATGTTCAAGATTTGAAAGGACTTTCACACAATGACGTTCAAGGGAATGCCTGCTGGGAGTAAAAGAAGAATGAAAGGAACTGGACACACTTCGTTCTTGAGGTAACATAACTCCTCAAAAGTGCCCCATGTTTTTAAAATAAAAAAAAGGTGTCCCAAAGAAAAAGAGCTTATTTATCTTTTCACTTCAGACATACATTTCTACTTTAATCCACGATGTGAATTATCTAACTTGCTCTTGGGCAAGTTTTGATGCGCCATATAGAAGTTACTGGGTAAAAATATTTGAATTGTTTTAAGAGAGAAACAATCCAACTGTAACAGAACAGCCCCAGTGCCAAAACTGAAAGCTGCCACCTGCAGGTATTTCCAGATTTGCTTGCAGAAAATACAGTACTCATGTTGAATGCAAAAAGCCCACTGTATCCTATGATTAAAATCACTTCTTACCAGGCTGCACTTTCACCTCAGACAGAGCACTCAAACAAGCTTTTTTTCTTTCATCTCCTTTAGGGAATGGTCTGGAAAGATGAATGATATATTATTTATCTGCATACTATATATTATTCTATGTACTAGCCCCAAGTTTGTTTCAAATTTACATGAACTTCACTAAAAATGTTTCTTCCTGTAATGACAAAGATCTCTTGCTGCACCAGTTCTAGAGAACTTACAGGCTCAACACCTAACCAGAACACTTCCTATCTTAATGATGGTTATAGTCTTTGCTTCATAGCTTTAACATTCATTTGACATACAGCTTGTTGACAAAGCAAATCAGTGTAAGATACGAGACTGAAATATATGAAGGCTGCTCCTCATACAGAAATTTTTGCATGACTAACTGTGTAAGCACCACTATAGTTATAAAAATATAAGTCTCTTTGTGGAACTTATTCTAGAATAAGAACATTGCTAAGTGGAAAAGACAAGCCAGGAAAAATGTCTGTGCAATTACATGTCCAATTTGCTCACTGCAGGTGTCAACTGGATGATTACTAAAATGGTGAACAATGAGTACATACAATAACCCAATTGCACAGGCACGTGTGTTAACTGTCTTTTGAAGTCAGTCACGCAATTGCATGCTCACCTGGTGTAGCAGCATGCAACTGAAAGGCATTACTTATGCTCTAGTTTTAAGCAGTGCAGCAAATTAGTGAAGCAGCAACAAAATGGTTAAGATAATGAAATCATTGCACATGATAAATTTATTCATTTGTAACATCTACAAAGCAAACAGCATCTTCTCTGTGTTGCCTTTACATTAGAGATGCGCAAAAGCAGGTTCATTTTAAGGCTGGGGTGCAAAATGCAGTGCTTGCAAAACAATTATTATCAGTTACTTAATTATAACTTGATACAAAAAAAGAGTGGATTGATTTTATTCTAAATAGAAAGATACTCAGATCCTAAGCCCACCATTTAAACCCATCCTGACAGGGTGAAAACATCTTACCATGCTCATAGAGAAGGCCTAATATTTGATTTCTGTGATGTAAGTGTCCTTTAGCCTGATGTCCTTACACTGGTGGTTTGCAAAGCTTCACTTTAAATGAGGTATGTTCCATGAAATGCATTTTATATGACTCTCAAATACTTTTATACACCAGAGAATGTTTTAAAAATACACAATGAAACTACATTTACAGTCTTAGAGATTGTGTGCTGAGCTGCTGCCATCCACTGGCAAGCTTTATAATAAATAGTTAAATTTCATATCCTACTGCAGTCTTTACAGTCAACAATGGGCAGGACTTCGCATTTTAAGAGATCAACACTTCCATTTTTATGGCATCAAATCTTTCTCCCTAACCACAGTTCAGGAATGAAGGAAAAGAACTTAGATATGCAAAAAGAACAACTGTCATTGTATTACTCTGCACAGTGAAATCTCTCTGGGAACAGGAATTCCATGGAGTCTTAACAGAAGGTAAAACCATTTACCTATCCTTGAGGTTTTTTGGTTTTGTAGGTTTTTTGATCCTCATTCCACTATTAGCAACCACGATGTGTTCAAATTTAGAATCATCTGCTTCTAAAGTTATAGCTGTTCCAGATGGACTGCTAGCTCAAAGCATGAGCACTGAGATCATGACAGATACAAATTATCCCCAAAAGTCAAACTAAAATGAGCCTTTTCATTCTACAACTCTTAAGTTGCATTAAAGAAAAAAAATCATTCCTTATAAGTAATTATTTTTGCCTGCAAACACTACCCCAGTACCCTTAAAAACAACTCAGCCTCCTAATCAGGACACTGGCAATTACCAGAACAGTGAGACCCAAAAGAGGACAATTTCCAAAGTACAATACTTACTTGATAATGGCTGAAACATTGGTGATTTTATTAAAGAAATCAAATTCCCGTTGGTAGAACTCTTTGGCTGGGCCAGACAATGAACCAGTTATCTCCTCTACTAGCTGCTCCAGAAGTTCCCCAATGTCAGCTGCATGTGGAAAAGGAAGCACCTCTGTGAGCAGCTTATTTCAGAAAGCTAAATTATATGGATATAACCACCTTTGGATAATATTAAAAACCAAAAAAGTCCTGATGCAAACATTGCCACATCTTTTGATGGACTCTGTCAGTTCAAATGCTTCTACAGAATGGGCCCTGCTGCTACACATGAAAAAAGCTCCTAGCTACAAAGATTCCTCCTGCCAAGAAAGAAGCAGGAAGGAGATTTAGTCTGAACTGAGACAAAGGAATCAAGCTAGACTGTATTTTAAAGCACTCACGATCTTTTTGATGTCCTTCTTCATCTAGGTAGATATTAGTTTTCATGTTCCAGATGAACTGGTGAGCCAGTAGCTGGGATTTGGCAGCTGCCCACAGGATGTATTCTCTGACATAACCCATCTGCAACCATATCCAGTCCAGTAAGGATCAAAGATCATAGCAGCTCTAGCAGACTCAATATTACTGCTTCTAATAGCTATTCTTCAAACACTTAAAATATTTAATGGATGGAAAGAAAAACTGTGCTCTCTGATTCATGTTGCTAAAAAGGCTCTTGAAATATGACAGTGTATTTCGGAAGTTGCATTCCCTTTCCTCTACTTTCAACTACTTCTGTAGTCTGTAGATATTTCTATATTTGACTGATATTAACAGACAAGATGTCTGATGTTCAGGTTCTGCATTGCAGAAGATACTTATCTATGCAAAGTTCTCAAAGAATAGCTATATACAGTCTACCCGCTGGGGATGTCTTCACCTGAAAGTAATGCACTGACCAGAGTTCACATACCCAGTGGGCAGATAACAATGATCTTACATTAACGAACTCTGCATTTAGCTGACAAGCTTTACTTCTGGCTTCTGCAAGGTGAAACTAAGTTCTGAAATTCACATAGGTGATGGAGCAAAAGACACCCATACATGTTTTCTCTGGTTAGCTCCACAGCAAAATGATTGAGGATAGTAATTTAATGTTATTACTGCTTTGCTCATGCAGACCTTCAAAAGCTTTAATCAAAATCCTCATCTAGGCTTTGCATTAACAAAATCTCTTTCCTTAGATACACAGCCTCTGGTTTCTCAAGTTTACCTGTTCATATCAGAGGTGTATCCAAAGCAAGCCAGCCTCTAGAGACAATAATTTTTCTTCTATGTATTAGATATAGTTTAAGGTTAAATTTTGTCTGACCTGCAGTTTCAAGTCTAAAAGCTGCCTTAAAAATCTGTTTTGTTCATATGCAGCTGTTTCGTGTCCTCACCTTGTCATACCGAAGTGCCTGCACAATCTGTGGAATGTAGAATAAAATGGCATCCTGAAAAAGAAAAGATGGCAGGGGTTTTATTGTTATTGTTTTATTAGTTGGAATGGAAGACAGGTCACATGCACAGATGATGAACAAAATACCACTTCCTCTTTATTTTAAACTATATATATATGTCTCCTTGTCAAATCAAAGTATTTTTCCATCCAGTTACTCCCTCCTAAAATATCTTTAATAATCACATATTTACAATCCTACTACAAGTCCTAGTACAAGTCTGGCAGGTGCTGAAAATCCAGCCTTCTGCTGCTTTAGACAAAATACCTTTCCACTCAGAGAAGATTCAAAAGGAACTATTGAGAATGGCAATCTGAAGAATTCAGTTTAGTTTGATTTACAACAAAAGAGTTGCAAGTATACAAGCCAGGATCACAAGGGACAATCAACTTTAAATTTTCATCCTAATCTATTTACATTCTGAAATGTGGTGTGCCCATTAGGCATACACGTCTCCCTGTGGTATTAAAACAAAACCTGTGGCCATAACCTTTACTCACAATGTTAAGGCGCTCTTGGAACTAGTCTTACCGGAGGAAAAGATCGCAGGACTTTAACCCCATACTGAGCTGTTAGAGGATGAGGTGGATACATGCTTGAAAAATAGGAAAGGCCAGTTGGTGGATCTGTTGGTGCCCAGCACAGAACATGGCTGAGTTCAGGTGCATCAGCATCAATTGTATGCCAGGTAACCAGGTACTGAAAAAACAGGTCAGACACGTTAGGAGTTTATAGCACCCAATAATATTTGGGTAGTATACATCAGACAGTAATGCTATCATCTAGCTTCCTATAGCAGGGGAACTAAAACATGGTACACTTTATTTTACAAAACCACAGTTATTTTATCTAAAGCATTTTTTTCCCATGGAAAACAAATTGTTGGAACCCCCTCACCTCCCAGATCACCACACAAAGTTAGTGAAGTCATTTTACTAAAAGCACAATACAGGAGTTCTAGCACAGGGAGGAAGAAGAAAGGATGAGCCCTTTTGTATGAGTCAGAGGTCAAGTTTTTCTGTCATCTGTTTTACAGGTGATGTACAGTATGTAGCTCTGACAAGACTGTCCTTCACATAACTACAGTGCTTCACTGCAGATCAGCATGATGAGTCTCCTCCATTTCAAGGGGCCTCTTGGAATGCAGCACAGATTCAGCCTGAAATAATTTCAGCAGCACCACGCACCATGACTCAGTCCAGTGGTCTTTGCCATATTATGCAAAAGTAACAGAAATGGTGGCTGCACTGCAAGTGATGAGCTTTGAGACATTTTGTGTATGGTGAGAACATACCCAGGAGCAAGATGTACCATTAACTAACTAGTTACCTACTCTTATTGCTGTGGCTCTTGCCTCAGCACCCTATTTCCACAGCTGTCCTGTCATTCTCTCCTACAGAGCTACAGTTAGAACATACACTGTATTAAGTAAAGACTGTATTTTCCAATATATCTGAAAGAAGTGGACATACTGGGCCCTGTAACAGTATAAATATTCATGAGTACCTTTATTGCTTCAGGAACATCACTGACAGCTCCTGGGTCCAACCGAACCAGACGAGTTACTTCTGTTCCAATAGCTTCAGTATTCTTAAATCTAAGAGTAACCAAGAACACAGTAACATTATTAGAAAATTCTGACAGCCTCGTCTATTTATGTGAAGATGAGGACAGCAAAAGGCAGAGAAGAATGTGCTTAATAAACGAATAGTCCAACTATGAAATAATGCACAATGAAGGACCAACATGCTGAAAAAAAGAGGATTTAGGAGCAACTGGTTCTTATCCAATGCTTTTGTATAAACCACTAGTGTTTTAGTGCACTACTGCATTTTTGGCTGAAATATACTGTCTGATTCTACAGACACCAGTGTGCAGAACTCTACTTGGCAAAAACTATCACTTTTGTAAGGGGGAAAGAATTTCCTTTCCCGTCTGGAGCCAACTATGCTAATTCTCCTATAATGCTTACTAAAATGCAAGCCAATACATAGCTAGAGAACACTTCATTCAAAGATACTTTCAATCACTGTTTAAATTCTATGCCTGCTAAAAAACAAACATGATTTCTTCTGAACAAAACACCATCTAAGTGATAGCAAAGAATGGGTAGTAGGAAAGCAAGCTGCACTCCACTAGAGCCTGAGCAAAATGAGTATGTTAAGTAATCCAGTTCTTTTCATTTCAAAGGTCTCAAACAGCTCTGGCAGTATGCAAGGGGGCTGTAAATATGAGCAAGTGCCATCAGTACTTAAAGTGTAAGTAGACAGCTGCTACAGCAGCAGGAATTACATCAATTCTTTCTTTTGAAATATCTCACCTGGTAGGCAGCTGTACAGCAAGATGAGGAGAAATGCTCCAAGCCAGATTTACATTATCCTTCCATTGCTTCTCACTAAGACTGATATACTTAGACCTCCAGTTCGCTACACTGCTCTCTCCAGTTTGATCCAGCTCTAGCTCAGGGGAAGACAGTGGATTGTACCATGTGATTAAGCGTTCAATCTCGGTAGCCTGAGGGAAGCAGACAGAAAAGATAATGTTTTCTGGAAGAAGAAAAGCACTCCCAATTTCATACTCTAGTTTATGTATCTTGCAAAAACAACAAGAGGGTCTTAGAAATTCATGTAGTTTCTTCATTCATCTGATGACCTACCAGCAATGAGAGCAGTAATGTTCTTCGCTTCATGTAGTATTTGTGTAGCTGCGTACCTCTGTTGGTCTTCTTAGACATGCCTTGAGAAAAGGATAAAGAAGTTTTCAGTGGCTTTTGTTCAGTGTGTTAAATGGTGCTTTCAGACTGCCCACCCCTGGCAACAGTAACACATAAGAACCAAATAACCACAGGACACTTGCAAATTTAGATCAGAGTGACTTCAGAAAGTCAGCATGAAGCTACTCATTGTACAGCTGTTCTCTGAATATATGGAGTACAACAGGCTACAGGGATATCAATTTAACCAGTATTGCATTCACTTCAGAAACATGACAGCCTACTAGACTAAAGAGCACACAGTTTACAACCATAACAAAACACAGCCCACAGTCTAACGTCACTCTGCTGCCCCAAAACGCACTAGGGACATGTTTGCACAAAGCAAGCTATTTCCTTACAGGTTTTCAATACAACTTGACCTCCAGCCTTACTTCTTCTGTAGTACAGAATTTAATATTCTATTAGAAACACCCAGGTAACTTCAAAACTTTCCCCTTGCTACCAGTGAGGCTTTTCCTGCCCCCTCTCCAGAGTTTGGTAATTAAATACTCTGCCAGAAGAACATGAGCCCAATATTAAAGGTAAATATTAACTTTAAGCAACATCTGCATATAAAATCTGCGATGAAACTGGCTTTAATGAGCAATCAAGAAGATACCTGATTTTTTAGATATGGTTGACATGCCACTGGACAAAGGGTAAGTATTTATCCATCCTTGTGTAGCCTGCTGCCGAGATCCAACGTTGATATCAAGGTTGCTCCTGGTGTCTTGATTATCTAACAACAGAGCACAGACCTGATGTAGGAGCCAACCAAAGAAACAACAAGTCTTTGAAACAGCCCCTAAAGGACCTCACCAGGTGGCACAAGCTGGCTGGCAGTCAGATACTTCTTGTCCGAGAACATTGCTGTCCAAAACTTGATCAATATGGTGATATCCTCACGAAGCCTCTTCTCTCCTTGTGTAGGGAACTTCGAGGGACAACTTGGAAGAAATTACACAAATAATGTGAAGTTGAATGAAAAGAAAACCAAACAAATGTCACACAAATCTAAGCAAGTCATCTTTCTTATTCTGACCAGAATCTACAAGGATGAAGCTGCACATCACTATGTTTTACCCTCATGGCTTTATTATGCCTGACTGAAGAGTACAAGCTCCCTGTTAAAACTAAAAATAAAGGTAGCAGCCTGCAGCAGCCTGGATTTATTTGAAATCTAGTATTATGACTGACCTCACATTCAGACATTCCTATCAATTGTATTATTTTCTGTGGTGCCCATGTCAAATGTTGAAATTATCATATTCAGTTTGGATGTGGATTTTCAAACAGTGAAACTGTATTTTAGCCACACACTCTGTTAACAATTAATTCTTTAAGTCTTATAAATCTAGGTACAGTTTTGAGCATTGAACAAACTCCCAAAATAAGGAAAAACAGAATAGAAACATTTCTGAAGATACTACTTTATATATAAACCACACATAAAAACTGGAACTTATATCTAAGCCTCTTTGAGATGGTTTATGAACTGCACAAAAGCATAAGGAAAATAAAAGTTTCTGCTAAAATGGGCAAAAAAAGGAAAGTAAGAATTTAAATCACTAGACGTAAATGACAGGTGCTGCTCTGAAGTATCATGAAGGTTCAGGAAATCATACACATGTTTTCACTGAAAAGTTGCAAAGAAAGAAGTACCTGAAATAATCAAAGGCAGTTGAATAAATCTTTTCTCTCAAAACATTTCGAATAGTCGCATTTGGAACCACATCAGCATGCAGCAAAGACAACCCCAGAGTCAGCAACCTAAGAAGCAAAACAGAGAATGAAAGTTTTGGCATTCCGAAAACAGTGACCAATGCAACATCATACAAGCCACAGGTACAGCTGTAACTCCATGCAGTTACTGAAAGGTACTCACTTAAATCGGGGTCCAATTGCTGCCACATGCCGATTCAAACTGCCTTTTGCCCCTCCAATGTTCAGTGACAGTGACCGCTGGAGCAGGCTGGAGAAGATCTCTATTTGATCAGAACTGCAGTACTTGGCTATTTCAAATCTCTGCACCAAAAACTGAAAGAGACAGACATACCATGCCTCCTTTGACCTGTATAAATCTCAACCTCTCCCAGTCTTTTCCGTTTCAAATGGCTTTCTTCCCTTCAATTATTATGCTCATCTAAGTGCATGTCTCCTGGCTTTGAGGCAGACAGACTACCAGCACGACTCCAGTCCCTTCCCAAATCATGAGAACTTGTAGTGCAGAGTAGCTTAATTGCAGCCTCACTGCAACACTGTCATAGGTGCAATGTTACAGACAAAATACACACCTCTATCCAGATGTAATGTGGGGTCACCTCTGGTGGACAAGGCCTCGGTTGGCTCTCTTCTGATGCTGCTAATGGATCTGCTTCCTTCTGCTCAGCAGAAAACAGGCCAACTTTCTGTTCCACTGTCATTTGCCAGGCTCCTGCCATTTCCCGCATGAACTGCAGAAAGGAAGATGGTATTTCTTGTTTCAAGAGCATCTTCTCATATGTAAAGCACAATCTTACTCCAGAGAACACGCAAGAATCTAATACATCAATTAAAATTCACTGCAATATTAATGAAGAGGCAGAGACAGGTCTATACATCCCACCTGAAATGTTTCATTCACATCCTGAATTATGAAAGGAAGAAAGACTCCCTGAGAGGTTCAACTGGTAACAGAAAGATTAAGAGCAAGAGCAGACAAGCCCTCTATTTTGCTGAGAAGACTGAACTGTTAGATTGGCTGGTGCTATTCATCCTCCTGCTCTACTAAAGGTTACTGCCTCCAACACCAAGCAGAGGGAATTAGATTCACTTTTGCTGAACTCACTCTAGGGACCAGTACCCTCTGATAGAAAGGGCACTCAGCAACCAAAGGTGCTTATCTATCTCCTCCATAAATTGCAAAGAAATTCCTCAGAAGCATAAGAAAAAGCAAATTAAACTGATTCTCAAGTTAAATACTGAAATGTACATGTAAACTGACCTAAGTAAATTTAGATGGATGATTATCTCCAGCAAGGGAAACACTTAGTGCTCACTAACTGGAGCAACTACCAGAGGCAGCTTTCTCAGCTGTGTGTGGGCTGTCATTACAGCATGCTGAGTTGCTTTATTACTATTAGATTCACCCTCACCTCACAAAATACAGCTGGTCTAGGCTTTTACAAGATTAGGACACTTGCAAGAGTGTTTTTTATGCAAGGGTGCAATGCCAGATGTCAGAGGCTCTGAGTGATAAAGAGGGACATTGATTTTAATTTGCTTTAAAACACCATTCTACAAGTTGTGATAGTTTAGAACCTGATACATGAGCAGCACAGGCATCTCAGCAGCAAATTGTACAGCTGAGATCCTAACAGACTTCCTTTGCTGTATAATTCCTGCTGCTGAGAAGGATCTGTTTCCCACAGCGCATTTCATGAGGGTGCTCAGACTTCCAACAATACAAGAACAGAGATTTCCTGGCAGGCTAAATTGATTAACAATACATTTAACATCCTTACTTGACACAGATTAACAACAGCTCTGAATCTCTCAAATTTTCTGTCTTCCCCCCTAGCAGGGGCAGAGAAAGAATAGTTAAACAGCTTCCTACCGGCACTTCTATTCCATTCTTGGCAGCAAGCAACCACTCCCAGCAAGCAATTGCTGTTTCCATGCCATGCTCATTGAACATTCGCAGGGGTCCCCAGCACAGATGATGAAGGAGCTGGGGATCACAGTCTGAAAACAAACATTCACACAGATTTCTCCAACAGAATAAATAACTACTTTTCACATCAGCATGAAACTGGTGTGCACAATATATATATTCAATTCCTAATAAATAGCTTCTAGTTTAAGAAGGCCTTTCCCCAGTATAAGCCTAATTGAAAAAACCCAGAACACAGTTTGGGTTCAAGTTGATGCATACTGGGTTTGTATATGGATAGTTTTTGTAGCTTATTAATCTTGGCTTTCACAGCCAGAAAGCAGAACTCCATTTGCTTTTCATTACCTTTGCTGCTTATTAGCAGAGCAGTCAACTTAAACATGGCCTGGGTGTAAAACTCAGCATGGCCTGATTCAAGAGATTCATTCAGTTCTTTGATCATCAGTTTATTCAGGTCAGATGTTCGTCCTGTAGCATTTGAGAACTGAATCATTCCAGAAACCTGTAAAAGATAATAGGATTTTCAACAGAGAACAGTATTTTTAGGAATCTAGTTTGGTATTGGTCACATGTTGATTAAGGAACTCCACAAAGAGACACATCTTTTGTTACTACTTTCCTAAACCTTTAGCTTTATCTGCAATCTAAGGACATTCTGAAAGACCAACAGTAAAACTATCTGTTTAATAACCTAGGAAAATTATACCATTTATCTTGAAGAAATTTAGAGTCGGCGCTTAAAATAACAGAACCATACAGCAGTGTATGTTGGAAGGGACACCACCCCCCTGAAAAGCCATTGCTGAGCTTTGGACCCTCCACACTCACAAGAAATCCTGCACTTACCTCTCCTGCATAGCGGTTGCGCAAGTTAAGAGAAGCCATGAAGTTGGAGTAGTCCTTCTTCACACAAGTTGGTCTCTCAGTTAGCTGGGTTGCCTATGACCAGACCACATAGAGGTGTTTACACTGTTCATATCCAGCCATTTGGTTTGTTGGGGTGTTTTTTTGTATCATCTCACATGTTCTAAGTTTAGTTTTCCTTATGCTTATTAATCCGAATAGTATCAGGGCTGTTAACTACAACAGTACCAGGACTGATAAAAATTAAATAAGGAACACGTGTGTTTATTCCATGGATACAGTTTGAAATACATACATATTTGGATATACTATTTGAAAGACCAAAACCAAAGCATGAACAGGGTAGAACCTCTGGCACTGCTACTCCCTTTTCATGAACAGGTAAGGAGGAAGACAGGAGAGGAGGTACTATTTTGGTTCTGCCCTCTCCACACAACTGCTTGCTGAACTGATAGTAATGTAGAAGAGGGAGTATTTTGTTCTTGTCTTTAAGAAGTGCACTAGTGATCCACATTTCCATGTGCAGAAGCACTCAGGAATTCGTGTCAGAGGTTTTTCCTCAAAACCAACAAAAAAAGAATGCTTCTTTACATTGTAAAATGATTTTTTTATATTAGGGATTTCATACCAAACTACAAGCAAGCCCACCAGAATTTCAACACTCCTGCAACACTTTGCTTCAGTACTGCTAATGGGCAGCTTGGCTCAGCAATGGATAAACTGTTAAGAACTATTCTTATTACATGTCTTGGATATAAAATTTGAGTACTATCATCTTTTCATTAACAACGTCCAGTCCATGGGAATAAAGCAAAATAAACTGCTAGTAATCTGAGAGCTTTCTGAAAGAGCTTTTGTCACTCGGCTGACATGCAGGAAGGCCCTAATGAAAGCAAATACTGTTACCATATTAAGAAAATGAGAAAGTTTTTCTCCTATTTCCTTTCCAGTTGTAAAGTTTCCAATTTCTTCCAGCATAGTCTTTATTCTAGCAGTTTTTTTCACCTTGTTCCTTTAGGGAACTACACTGACTGCTTTTCCTGAGTCCTCTGAGTTCTTTATCCTATTTACATTTAGAGACCAGTGTCTAAAAGGACACTAACAGAGAACCAAAAGGAAATCCTGCTAAAGCTGAGCACAAGGGCAGTTTCAGAGCTGCTGCTAGAAAACAAACTGGCTGATAATACAACAGATACTATTGGATGTTTCTCCAGGAGATCAGAAATTACAACCACAGATGAGGCAAAATTAACTGTAACAAACTGCATAGAACTGCATTAAAAGTTCAATATACAAAAGACTGTTTTGAGTGAATTTATGTAAAACTCAGAGCAAACAGGAGTCACCCAACACCTATGTTACTATTCTAGAAAGCTGCTTATTTCAGCCTTTCACAAAGATACTTCTTTCAACTCATTAGAATTAATCTATAGAAAACACAGCACCAGAGACAGTTTTATTTTCTTGCTTTTTACCATCTCACTTTTCAGTATTTTATAGAACATGATTATCAGACACCTTGATTTGAGATGGAAAGAAATAAGGTATCTGAGTAATGTTCAAGTGCTACAACAAAGGTGATTCAGAAGATCCATATTATGTGGCCATACTGAATGTTACAAAATGAGCATGACAACTCTACAGGTGCACAAATGAACAAACAAGAACCATGCCCAATACTCACGCCCAAAGTGGTGTTCTGTCTGTTGTAGCCTGCGAAGTGCAAAACACTTTCTGTAGCCATGGCCAGCCCTGTGTGTTGGGACAAGCCTGACACCCAGTTCTGATGCTTGTTTAGGTACTCCTGACAAACAGAAAGAAAGAAGTGTTTGCTGGAAAACTACTGTTTTTCAAAACAAGGCAGCTCATAAGCAAGTGTAGCATCAGCACAAACTACCAGAACCTTAATTACACACATTACCTGGCAACAAACAGGCTGTCTCTACTCATCCCAGTAAGGCATTGTTTTCCTGGCAGTAAAAACCTCTGAATACCCTCCTGAATAGCCAAGAGTAAGACTCTTTCAATTTTGGAATGACAAGGATCATGTTATTAAGAGAGATACTTGAAGTCTGAAGTCTTCTTTAAAAAAATCACTTCTGACAAAAAGAACTTTACAAAAGGAAGTGCTTTAGACTCCGTGGGGGAAGGGAACGTAACCAATTATCCTTTCACGTCAGGCTAAAACCCCTTGAGGTTCATTTCTTAGGGAAGGAAATCTAAAATTCAGGTAGATTTGCAGTGTCCAAGATCTTCAGCCTCCCCAGAAATTCTGTTCCTTGCACTAGATCAGGCACCTTTAGACACAATATTAACCTAACCTGGACCACACAGCTTCTTCAACTGCTCACCAAAGATTAACAGACACCTGCATTTTATTATAGTGAAACACTTTAAGGTATTTATTTTATTAGCACATCATTAATAATCTTTTGTAATATTTGCTTGCAGTCATATAACTGCTTTTCACTGAACTCTGTCACACATCAGTGTTTACTATACCCATGCTCAAATTAAGTCTGTGGATTACAGTGGTCTCACATAGTAGCAGTGTTTCTCCATATTTAAAAGAACCATAATGACAGAAGAAAACACCCTCCCAAGAGGGAAACAAGAAGCAAGTTTTACATCCTGATCACCAGCTGATACTTTCAGCTAATGCACCAGCATTAAACGTTGCTAGGCAGATGATTCTGTTATACCAAATTCTGAATTCTGAAGTAAATCCAGGATAAGTAACTGTTCATAAATGTGTTATTTTCAGATTACTTAGGTTTGGACTACATCAAAAGTCACATTGAATAAAAACATTTTAATTATCCCCTGCAATGCAATAAAGGAAGTCTTAAAGCAATAGGAAATTTAAAATTCTGCCTGGATAGCCTGAAAAATGAGAACTACCACAGAATTCTCATTTTGAAGATCAGTAAAACCCCCATGTTCACAGAAGCAGGCTCATTACCTGCAGATGAGATTTCGTAACAGAGGGTGCCCACTTCATTGCTTCTTGCAGAATCATCCCACAGCGTGCGGCAAAATCCTTGACTATACTCTAGAATTAGAGAGCATCAATACTATCAGTAAAATACAGGACGTTTTACAAGAAGCACTGGTTTTAATGGTGTAACAAGTAATGTGGGGAGTAGGCTGCAGTAACATGATCCAGTTAAACTTTTCTGTTAAAACTACCCTTGACAAGCAAAGAACTGACTCAAGTAAAATAGTAAAGATTCAGAAAGACAAATATCAAGTGTCATATTTTATTACAAAAAAATGTATCTAGGGAAGGATTCAAAAAAGACCATTAAGAATAGCTCACTAATTTATCACCAAGACATAATTAGGCATTATTCTGGTCTTTGATAAGTCAAGGAGGACCACTTACCTCTCTGGCTTCATGTGTGTCAGGGACAGTTATTCTATATGGAGCATCAGGAATGTCATAGTATGGTTGGTCCTTATGAATGTCCTAAACAAAAGTAATTATCAACTGTCAGTAAGATAAAATTCATCGCTTCACTTGAACACTACAGGAAGTACTCTCCCCCAAGCAGGAAGCCTGACTTACCAAACCTTTTTGCTAATATTTGCTGACAAAGTCAATTTGAACAGCTCTAACAAACTGTTTGTGTTCCAGTTCCGTTTTTAGTACAGGTCATTTTAAAAATCCAAAGCCCTCTTCATTTAGTACAAAAATAAAACTCTATAAAGCACTTACATCTTCTAAACCATTAATATACAATAAATTCAAGGT
This sequence comes from Melopsittacus undulatus, assembly GCF_012275295.1. Classification (NCBI taxonomy): domain Eukaryota; kingdom Metazoa; phylum Chordata; class Aves; order Psittaciformes; family Psittaculidae; genus Melopsittacus; species Melopsittacus undulatus. Next base: position 13,810,062 of record NC_047538.1, on the reverse strand, counting down.
ATATGGATAAACATGCACAGACTGGAATCACAGCTGATTCTATGATTATAATCTGACAACCATAACTCACAAATGAAAAAGTCAAAAAAGTCAGAAAAACACTCCCAAATTTTTATTCCAAATGAGAAGTTCTACAATTACAACCCAGAACTGGTAATCCTGTTTTATTCTTGATGCTAAATTTGACTTTATGAACCACATCTGTCAACTTTATAGCACTAGTTTCACTACCTATGAAAGAGGGTTGAAAGTGCACTTCTTCACAGAATTTAAAATAGGAATTTTATCTTGGTAATAAAAGAAAACCAAAATAACTCAAATAACTATCAAATAAATGCAAACAAACAAATCAGTTCTATGGAAGAAAAAGGAACTTACTGCACTAAGAGACAGTGACAGTGTCTGCAGAATATCTAGCATAGTCTTCAGCACAGTTCCACTCCACAGCAAGTGAGGAAATCTAGAGCAAGATAGAATTCAGAAACTCAATAATCATGAAGAGCTGACGAAAGAAATTACTTTATCAAGCGATATAGCTGCTCAAAGAGCTGTATACATCCACAGGTGAGCTTGTACAGAAGTCTCAAAGCTTGCCATGGCTCACAACAGCCTAGTTCAATACAGAGTGAGAATCTCTCTAACAGCTATCTCATAGTTGAGATTGCATTTATTTCATGGGCACTTTGCTTTACTCCATCTGTGGCAATACTAAGCAGACACAGACATTTAAGCAGGAGTTTTAGAGCCCAAGTTAAAAATACTATTGAATGTTAGTTTTCAAGGAGATGCTTCAGCAGATGTACCAGCCAAGAAATCCACTTGACTGTCTTCATCAACTACATAAGTAATCAGTGATTGGTCAATGTGAAAAGAGAATAGGGAAATGAAATCTATACTCACTTGTCTACCAGACCAGATAAATATTTGTCTGCAACTCTCCTGATCCTTTTGTGAATGTGGTTAAAATTCACCAGCAAGAACTGAGCATGTCTCTCCAGCTCTTCTTCGTTCTCCTTAGTTTTAGGCTAAAAAGCACGCCAAAGAGAAGCATGAAGCTTTTCAGGAAAAAAAACAAGCATACTTTCATAAACTAAATGAGAATGTTCACACAAATTCAAAGTTTTAGTTTCCATGTAACCTACTTTATCAGCCATCATTGTCAGGAATGCTTCAAACACCTTATCAGCAACAGCTATCACACACTGCATCATGCCTGAGGAATTGAGAGAGGTGACAGGTTTGATTATCAGAATTACATTTGCTTTATAAACCATGCTTAGCAGTTATAAAGCATTTATGTTTACTCAGCCAACATTGAACCAAGCTGTTTCAAAACAGAACTAGTGCTCTTGGCAAGAACAAAGCAACAGCAGCCTGGTGAATATGAATCATTTTGTTATGTCATTGCTTGATTTGTTTTAGTTTTGCATGTCTGGAGATAGTTTCCAAATGTCTCAAGCAGCAAGATAACCTGGACAGGTAATCTTACCAGATTTGTCTTTTTGAATTGCTTTATCCTCAAAATAGCAGAACATAACTTGGAAGCGATCTTGGTCAGTTGAACGCAACACCCTACAAAAAGAAGAGATTTTTGGCTAGGATTGCTTTGGCATTTGTTGAATCTGCATATGATGGAAATATCACATTAGCAGGAATACACTTTCAAAGGAGAAAAAAAAAACCAACAAAAAACCCCCACAACAAAAACCACACCCAAACCCCAATAAACAGTTTGTGAATTCAGTACGTCTGACCAGCACAACCTAACACACAGTACCGAGGGGAGAAACACGCACTACACAATAATGTCCCAGCTCCTACATTACACTGATCCTGCAGAACAGGCAACTGCTCTTCAGAGGTGCAAGCACAAGAGTCTGCGCAGAGCAGAAGTTACACTTGCAACACATTCCTCTGAAGAACCCTTTTGTCCATCTTCTGTTAGTCCCTATACAGAGGAGATTCCGTTTTTCAGGCCTTCCTATATTATTCCATCCTATTTTTAAATATCTCAAAGGCATTTTTGCATAGATTAATTCCCACTCTCAGAATTTTCAACCAAAATACTGATTCTGATTTGTCTTAGTGTCTGGGAATTCTGACTTGAACATACATACTTGGGCTTTTTTGTTGGCTGGTTTGGTTTTGGGTTGATTTTTTAATTCATCAGAGGAAAAAGCATATCCATACCTCATATACTCTAGGCGGTAAACAGAAAGGAGATAGGTAGACATGGCAAAGTCTAACTTATTGATCAGCGCTGACACTTCTGGAGGGGGATCCAACAGATTTATTATGGTGCTCCGCAACTCATTTAATTCAGCCTAGAGATGAATACATGAAGTTATCTGAAGTGGAAGTACTGTATTAGTCATGATTCTTCAAATACAGAATTAAACAGAAATAAATACCGGAGTCGAGCTCCCTGCTGAAATAACTGCTAATTTCCATGCACATGCTAATTTCCATACCAATGAACAAATACAATCCCTACACTAAAGGAATGTAAGGTAGATCAACATCAATACTGTCCAGTTTCTGAAACTTCATGGCTCTGTTGTGTTATTCTTTGATGTCATAGAACTAAGTATCCAGGCACAAGGCAGATTTCTGTATTATTTGGGAGCCAGACAAAGACATTTCATAAGCTACAACTCTTCTACCCACTTTACTGCTACCACAGATAATCCTCTGGCAAGATCTATCATGCAAACACTAGAAAGAAAAAAATATACCAGGACGAACCCAGAGCATAAAAAGGGAAGAAGTTCACTTAATATTTCTCTGAAAGACTGAATATGTTGCTTCCTTCCAAAGTCGTCTGATTTCTTTTAAACAGTGCAAGTTTTGACTGTCTGATACAAAACTGATGCAAAATTATTAAAAGGCTTCCATCTCCACAAAGACTTGGTTTCTACACCTAATCAAAACAGGGTAGCTACCACTCTGAACACTAGTATTAACACTCAGTGAAACTAAATCCAAGCCAGTTACACGTACACTGCTGTCATAAGTCATAAGTGTTTTCCACTAACAGAAGGCAGGTTGAAGGGATATTGTGCAATTTCAGTATAGCATGGATACCATATAATTTAACATTGACAGACACTATGAAGGAGATAACAGAAGAAATTAATTCTTACAGAAGTTACAGTGTCATTCTTCATGGCAGAATTGTACTGAAGAACAGATCGAAGTGGTTCTTTGCTGGGAAATGTGAGTAATGGAGACTTGGTGGCAATTTCACACACACCTTCATACCATTCTTCTGGCCAAAGACCTGAAGCACAAGTATAAAGAGAAAGGTGGAGTAAGGGAGAAAAATAACATTAAGACCCACACAATTAAGCAGCACTATCAAGCTTGGCACTGCTTCCTAAGGCCATTTTTTCATGCACTCAAGCACAAACACTAAACACAAGTGATTCATGTTCCAATGATAATAAACATGTTTAGGTAATTTCAAGTCAAGTTTCTCACTGGATAAGAAGTTTCTGCTTGATTACCATTGTACCCTATGTGTCCAATGCTCTATTTCATACTTAACTAAGGCTATTAACCTGGGGGAAAAAAATGAAGCACAAGTTATACTGTGCTGAATCTCATAGCAAACCAGCAGAGATGTAAAGAAATCCAGTTGGAAAACTGCCATGTAAGCTGTTCATTTTTTAGTGTCTTTGTGCCTGTAGTTTTATTGTGACTGGTTTGCACAGTGTTAGGTGTATATTTGTCAGGAGTTTAAGTGTGAGCAGCAATGTTTTCTTAGAATCTACACTACCTGATCCTTCCACAGCAAATCCCATCAGCACTGAGTACAACCAGAAATCACGGAACAGCTTTTGCAACCTCGGTTTGGCCTCCTTGATGGGCGGCAAGCGTCTGGTGAGCTATCAAAGAAACAAACATTAACATCAGAGACTGGTGGGGGCTATAATAATTTAATTCCACTCTAAGGAATTAATTAACGTACCTTCGATTTACAAACGTAATATTCTTTGGCACCTATGAAAACCAGCATTATAATGCTATTGTTATACTGAAGAAAGATCTTGTTAGAATTATCTGAAATATTAACATTTGAGATGCCTGAAGTAAGAATTTCCTTTGTTTTACACAGGAATAATACCATGCTGATACAGTAACCTCTGAAGAGAATACATAATATTAGTGTACTGTCAACCACAGAGATGAAGAGGCCACATGATCCTTTAAACTGTGTTGGAGACAATGTCATGCAGCTCTGCCTAAGTGCAAAGGAACTCAAACCTAAATAAATATTAGTCAAACATACTTCTGGTTGCTATTGTTTATTGGCTTTGTGGAAATACATAGAGGCACCAATTGGGGATCTTTTATTGTCTGCACCCACGCACACAATGACATCAGTTCTGGAGAATTTACTAGCTAAACAAGCAAGTAAAAGAGCATTATTTTCAACACTTTTTCCTTAAAACTCTCTGATGCTTTTTGCACAAACAGCTGCTTCCACTGCAGGAGCACAGCCTTCCCTCCCAGCCAACATGATATGCAATTTTAGATGAATTTATATAACAAACATCCTAAATAGTGTTAGAAGTCCAAGCAGTGTTTAAAAAGTGGAAGGAATAGCTCACTGAACTGACAGCTTTATGCAATATGACTGCATATTATTACTGTAAACTTTATTAAGAAAATGTTAGATTCTAATCTAGCTTAAAAAGTTTCTCTCAATGTACACTAATTCCCTTGGGGTATGAAAGCCAGCAGTATTTCAGCCAGCAGTATTTCAATGAAACCTTATATAAACCCAACTTTGGGCATATTTATAAATCATGAGGCAGATTGTTCATTTAAAAAGAAAAACATGAAAAAATCCCTCTAATCCCTTTAAAAGCTGGTGAATGGCACCATGGCAAACGTGGCTTGTGCGACACAAATGTTTGCACCAATGCAGCACTGACTGAAGAAGCCTGACCATCACAGCCTCTCCCACTTTTACATTAAGATGCCCCCCCCATTTCAGCACAAAATAGCAGTGACATGGGTTTTACTGGTCAGCAACAGTCAAGTTTATGTGCGTGCTTGACTTTGAAACTTTACATACACAAGTTTTGCTCAAAGATCTTCCTCAAAAGTGAACAAGTACCTGCAAAGCCATAAAAGTACTTCAACAAGCAACATACAATTCAGCAGAGATCACTAGGCAAGGGAGGGATTTTGGCTGACGAAGTAAGTTTAGCAGTGTTTGGTTTAGAGAATGTTTACTTTGGGAGATACACAAAAAACTAGCGTCAAAGTTCAGCTTTAAACCCTGCCATTCCTCCTACTGGAGCTATTCAACACATCCTTCCCGTACAGTGGCTTAAAGGTAAGCTTCATTTTCATCTGCTGTTATTTTAGGTAGATCTGACCAAAGACATGTATATTGCAGAGCAGAGGCAAGTTTTGACTGTTTCAGTGCCAGCTAAGCAGGAACTGAACTCTGGTGAAGACGAGAATGTACAGTTGGGAACTACAGACAGCAAATTCCTCCATGCCAAAAGCAGAAAGCATTTATCAGTGGTTACTGGATCGAGTATCTCAGCCCTAAGGGCCTGACTTCTGGGGGCGGGGAAAGAAAAAGTCATGAATTTATGAAGAAACAGTAAGAAAAAGACTGACTCGAATCATTCAGTCACAGGGTAAAACTATTTAAAGAGCATCTTCTGTGGATCCTTCAGTGCTGCAGAACAATGTGATTTTGTTAATATGGGATAATCCCTTAAATCGTTTCAGGATTTCAGGCAAATGAGTCTGGGGGGAGAATTTTAAATATTCATCTGTTAGCTCAGTTCCTTCAGTCCTGCTGCAACGTGTTTGAAAATGTTTTCTTTCAAGCACTGGGTTTACTCACTGAGCTACAGGTATGTATACCTATTTATTTCACTTCTGTAGAACAGCTCTTTGGACTATTTCCTACTTTAAAAAGCATTTTAATCAACACCTCATAAGATCTTTGTTTAATGCCTATTCAACGGTTTGCTCTAGTTTATATTGTAAATAATTGCCTTTTTATTCCAAAAAGTCTATTAACAGAAATTTACTTTATAAAGTCTTATTTTCTAAAGAAGTCTGAGCAAAAGCCAAGACCCTGACATTTCAGTTTCAGCTGATACAGAGTTACTGAACACTGACATTTTGGTCTTTATTTTACTGTCACAGAAAGGAATTATACTTTTTTATCTCTTTTTAAGATCACTGTAATTACTGCAACCCAATATTATGGTGAAAAGTCTCTCAGACCCACTTCTTGGAACAGTGCTTTACAGCTGAGTTAAGATGGATTCATTCTCTGCAAACTCCAAATATCTAAGTTAATTCTTGATTTTAAAAATATCTTTTAAAATGTAATGGTCCAATACTCAGTAGATAAAAAAGCAATTAACTTTTCCTTTAAAAAATGGAGGTTCTACTTAAATACATTCTCAGATGAGGTTGGAAATCTACCATTGGGGTAACACCAAATGTAGAGAAACAAAGCTCTGATTAGGAACTTACAGAAACTTCACAGAATGAGGAAAGCAGAGAGCACTACGTGCTGTGCAGTGCTACAGAAAAGTAAGCGGACACAAAACAGAATCAAAAATCAGAATCAAGCCAATTTCTCATTAAAGCAGCAGATGAGTGCACACAGCTGCAGAAAGCATGCACAGACACTGAGTTTATACATCCGATTTACACCATGAGTAGGCCAGGATACATGTTTCTGCCTAACGCTTCCCACAGTGCAGTCCCACTAATGGTGTTTTGTGCAAATACCCATCTTGCTCCAGGTTTGGTGTTACTTCCCTAGATCTCCCTTATTCCAGCAAATTTCAGCCTTGCTCTTCCAAAAGTACTCTCATAAAACTCCTATTTTTGTTGTAACTACAGGATGTCTGTTTTTCTAATCCTTCAGTACATCTCAGCCTTCTGGTATGCTCCTGTGGTGGATGCCTAGTCCCTCCTCCTATCAAGCTGGAATCTTCAAACTTAATGTCGTACTCTTAGCATATGCTAGTAACACAGTTAGTAAATATTTCAAGTGTTATGGGGTTATAAATAAAGAGTCCCACAACTTTAGGTAATGAGTTTGTTATTGCTGAAACATGCCCATAACGACTACTTGTATGGGAGGAGGTCAACCAATTCTTTGGCAGGATGGAGGCATCATGTCAGCAAAACTGCTTTTACTTACTGATCTGTAAGTAAAACAGATTTAACCACCTATTTAGCTCTGTTCCATTAAAAAAATGCTGTCAAATAAGGTAACTATAGACTCGCTGCTGTGACAGAGCTCAGCAGGGACCTAAAATTAGGGAACAGGTAACTAAAATTCAATTACCTTCTACTCTCTCAACTGTGTTACGTTGTCTTCCAGGTTTTGATCTGTCAGAATGAAGCTTTTATTTCATTTGCTTGCCCTTGCTCTTGTCATAACCTCCACATTTGGTGGAGTCAAGGACTTCACTGAGCATTTTGAAAGCCTTAAAGATGCACAGCCACATGAAAATGGCACGTATGATATGCCAAATTTACCACTGGAGTTCCACAGAGAAAACACTATCACTAATGACTTGATTCCTGAAGAGGAGGAGGAAGAGGACTACCTAGATCTTGACAAGATACTGGGTGAAGATGACTACAGTGACATTATTGATGCTGCCCCATACATAGTTTCTGAAATTCAGCAAGGAAATATACTTGAACTATTCCAAGGCAAAACCAGAATCCAGCGCCTCAATATCCTCAATGCAAACTTTGGCTTCAACCTTTACCGCAGTGTGGCAGAAAAGACCAACTCTTCAGATAATATTCTCATGGCTCCTGTTGGTATTTCCACTGCAATGGCTATGATTTCTCTGGGTCTGAAGGGTAAAACCCAGCAGGAAGTATTATCTGTTCTTGGCTTTCAGGACTTCATTAATGCCAGCACCAAATACGAGCTCATGACTATTCATAACCTTTTCCGCAAGCTCACTCATCGGCTCTTCAGGCGCAACTTTGGTTACACACTGAGGTCTGTCAATGATCTTTATATTCAGAAGGACTTTTCTATTCTGAATGATTTCAGAAACAATACAAAAACATACTACTTTGCTGATGCTCAACCAGCTGATTTTTCAGATCCCAGCTTCATAACTAAAACCAATGAACGCATCTTGAAGCTGACCAAAGGATTAATAAAAGAAGCTCTTGTGAATGTAAACCCTACCACACTGATGATGATTCTTAACTGTCTCTACTTTAAAGGTAAGAATATGCTATCTCAATCTTAGCAATGGATTTTCTCAATTTGCGATTCACTGCATATTTCAGTAGAAATCCCAATCTAGACTACACCTCAAAAAGAATCTCTATTGTTAACCTATTTTTACATTTTTCTGTAGGATACTGATGTTCCAGTCACACCCTGAAGTTAGTGGGTATTGTACAAATGCAGCAAATGCTTATCACATCCAAAAACTTTATCGACTATAAGTGAGACTAAAAAACAACATAAGAATGCAGAAAAGCCTCAGAAAGCATAAGCTTTGTAAGACTCTCAGGCACTGATGTATTAATTCATGCACAAGTTATTAGTCACATTCAGTCCTTCTTCAAGTTATGGGCTTCACTGAAATGGTACAGGTTGATTTCAGTTAAAACACTTCACATTTCCAAAATATTCAAGATTTATATGAATGACCATAAAGAATTTCAGCTTCAAGTATGGGTTTTTTTCATATGATCAGACCATGATCCTTGTCAACAAGCCTACACAGGGCACTGAGGAGTATAACCAAAACAGTATTCTTCTACAGCTAAAACCAAATGCATTCACTACTCAGAATAATTCAGCATGAACTGTCTGCTGATATGGGCTCCTACATGTATACCTGAACAGCTTGAAGTAAAGACATTCTTCTTAAGCACCCTTATTTTCTATTTCTTTACATTTAAACTAAGGGTCTGTGGTGAAATTTTCAACACTGATTTTCTACCTCAGGTTGAAAGTTTGTGAATTTTTCAATAAACTTTTTAAATGGTATTAAACGAGCCAGGGGTGGGAGGTGCTGATGCAACAGGAGCGAGGAAGAAGAGGAAATTCTCTTACTGACTGTTTAAGACAATAATCAGATGAAAGCGACTTAAAACACTGGTAAAGAAAGACAGATTAGCATAAAAGGATCACAGTGTTTGGAAGTACAACATACTCCTTTCCATAGCCTATAAAGGAGTTTCTTTTTCTCAATTACATCCTGCTTCCAGGAAACAAATGCTCAAGGCCTGTCTTACACCTTTGCAGCATTTCACTACAGGAATATAATTTTTCTAAGTTAATGAAACATACCATTTCCCACTCATTTGCAAGGTGTTACTTTCTTGAATAATGCCACTTGTCTCTTTAAAAGATCTGAAGCAGTTATTAGCATAAGAACCAAATATTCCCCTATTCTGAAGTGCCATCCAAAACCGACTTATTTATATCCTTAAGTACACCTCTGATGATTATATCTTATTAAATACATGGCTGTACTGTCCATTAGACCATCCTAAGAAAAGAATAATGCAAAGTGAAATGCAAATATTTTTTTTCATTATTTGGTAAAATTTAAAATATCTTTTTGCTTTAGTCTGAAATTATTAAATACTTGTGCTATCTCAAAACCACGAAAACTCCACCAAAACTAAACAGTTTTGGTACTGGAACTCTTGAGTCACCAAGATCAAAAAGACTTGGCTTTTTCTTCTGCCCGTGGAGTCCTGTTAGATCAAATTGCCTTGATGGTGTCTGCTAAAGACTGTAATTTCCAAGCATGAGAACCAAAAAGATCTATTCTTTATTTCTGTCTCATTCTTTAATGAGTGACAGCCTCTTGGTAATTCTATTTTGAGTAGAACTGAACTTTTTAAAAGCAAGTTCTGCTTCTGGGATTCCCAGTTTCCCCACTAGTCCTCCTAGACATGCTAGCTTTTCCCCCACATCTTTCCATTTACAATATTAACACTGATTGCACCATTGCAGACAAGCTCTGTTAAACTCTCAGAGCTAAGAAACCTATGAGTATTCTCAGATACACAGAGATGCTCAGCACAAGTGATGCTTGTGCTGAGTAACTGTAATTGAGTAACAGGATACCTGCCAAACACTATGAAGCCTCAAGCTCCTCTTACGTTAAATACCATCAAGAAACTATTGGAAACTATTCACATTGGTAAGCAGCAAGTTTTATCTTGTCTAGGTGTCAAATCTACCTCCAGCTGAGATCTACCCTCCATTCTGCAGAGATCTGAACAATCATTTATGAGTTCCCTATCAAGTAGGAGCCAGGTACTTTAAACAGGATAGATCACAGCAGCTTTTGAGAACTGACAGATTCTAACAGGTCCAAAATGACTTTTCTGAGATCCTAGTCATGAACACAAGAGAGAATTCAATCAGAGAGACAACATCTGCCACTGCAGGTGGGTCCCAAAGACATCTTGGTGGAAGATTCAAAACAAGAAGTCGTAAAAGTCAGAGAGTGTCATGTGATTTCAGATGACCCCAGAAGGCCACAAGCCTCCCCCTGGAGAACAGTGTTTCACCACAGGACAAACACACTTGCAAAGTTCCCCAGCTCCTCTCTTCTGCTAGGAAGAGCTGACAAAAGTCTCCCATTCCTCAGGTGACAACAGTGCTGCTGAAGCTGCCCTGGCCCACAGCAGCTTCATGTCATTTGCTAGATAAGAGTCCTGTGACTGTGAATTCTGTTCCCTGAAGAACAGCAAGATGCGATACTGGATTTTCCTGAACTGAGACAATTTGTTTGAGAATAGCGTAATCCATTTTACATCCCATTCCCTTCAGAATGTTAACCACAGTCTGATCATTTCTCAGACTGCTCCCTATCAGCCCAACATATGAAGAAACTATTAAAGTTGGACTAAAGGCTTTTTTTGTTACTTTGATTTGGCAAAGTCAGATTAGGGATCTCAAAATTACTTGCAACTGTTTAACAACAAGGTTCCCAATCAAGGTTAAATTCGTAGTCTCTCCACACAGGTGCAGTCACATTCCCCATGTACTCGTCTGCCAATGGTGACCTAAAATCCAGAGTTTTAACAGGAAATACCAGTAACCTTATCTCCACTATAAAATTCTAGCTTTGTCTGCCCATGAAGGAAGAAATGTTCTTTCCAGAGCCATGGTTCAAAAGATCAGTAAGAATATTGCTCTAAAAGAGCACCTTCTTCTACACAGTCAATGAATATATGGGATATCCAAAGAATCTTCACATAGAAAGCTCCAAACCTTGATGGACTTTCTGGTCTGCAAAATACAGTGAATTGTATTTTCTGGGCATAAACCTGCCAGATGAAAGGCTCTTGCAGATGTGTCGAAATCACATCAATCTGGGTCATTAAGAAGCTCCTCAGGATGTGTTAAGACAGAAAGTTAATTGGCTTGAATGGATTAAGTCAAGGTAATGCCTTCAGCATCTCTTTTAAAACTTTACACAAAACTAAAGCAGCCATTACTTAGCTTGAGGTCCCAGTAACATACTTCAGTGTGGGTTTCAAGTATCAAGTCTCTCAGAAAATATAGCTGTGTCACTTACTCCACTAGGTACAAATGCTGCCAAGTACTTTCCATCTGTTTAACCTTTGTAATGTCTAAGTTCCTTGTAGCCAGACAATAGTACACACCAACCTCTTCCAGATCTCCACCCTGACTAATTTTTGCTTTTGCACTTCAAAGCACTCAAATCAGACAAATGTTATGTTAAAAACCCCAGGAATTTTAAAGTCACTTTAAAACTTGCCTTCTTATTCAGACTTAACTGAAATCAACAATCTCCTTCAGTAATTCCCAATGCACATGAATTAAAACTTAAACTCTTATTCTAAGAATATTTTATTAAACAAGGATCTTGGGTATTTTTATCTGCTTTCTGCCCTGTATTAATAGGAACCTGGGAGAATAAGTTTCCAGTGGAAATGACTATGAAGAGGAGCTTCCGACTGAATGAGAAGCAAACAATAAAGGTCCCTATGATGCAGACTAAAGGGAACTTCCTAGCTGCTGCAGACCCTGAGCTAGACTGCGGCGTGATCCAGCTCCCATTTGTGGGGAACATCAGCATGCTGATTGTACTTCCACACAAACTTTCAGGCATGAAAGCCCTAGAAAAGCAGATAACACCTCAAGTGGTGGAAAAATGGCAGAAGAGCATGACAAACAGGTATCTGCTGAAAAGTACATCTTGTTAAAGCCTTAGTGTATTTTCTTGATGAGATTGACAAGGGTAAGTAAAGAACACAGACAATAACATGATATTGTGATTAAAAACACTAAACCCAAACAAAACCCCCCAAAAGATGGATTTACTGAATTACAAATTAGGACCAGCAATCAGTCACAATTTAAATGCTGTCAAAAAATCAACAATGACTGAGATGGAAAATTCTAACAGACTTTCAAAATTCTTTCTATTAAGAGTTTAATGTTGTAGATTTAAAGAAAAAACTCTTATTGATAAAGTGTACAATGAGGAAGAAAACCAGTAGTATGATAATAACAGGTTATTTGTGCAGAATAATCGCCATCATAGGGAAAGCAGCCTATGCTCTTTTCAGCACTGTGTATTTCAACACATCTGTTGAGTAAAGGCACACATTCAGTCATCAACCCCAGACATCACAATTGTGGGAGAGAAAAAATTATACAGCCTCTCTTGTGCAAGGTGACAGACTGGGTGGTATCTGTCTTTAGACTTGATAGAAAGGTAAAAAGGGCAGATTTGATGGGCTATTCAGGAAGCCAACCTAATTCTACTGAACACAATAAGTCACAAATCTCCAATTTAGTGCTCCAGAAAATCTGACAGTTGGGCATTTATTAGAAGCATGTCCAACCATGCACTGAACCGCTCAAAGCTGTCTACCTTATACACATAAATTCTGAAGACAGCAAACAACCCAAACCACAACAAAGGTGTCATGCAAATACGTTCTCAATGATTTTTCATTTTTGGTTTTATTTTTACTAGAACAAGAGAAGTGGTTCTGCCTAAATTTAAGCTGGAGAAGAGTTATAACTTGATTGGTTATCTGAGATCCATGGGAATAGAAGACCTGTTTAATGACAAAGGGGACTACTCTGGTATATCGGATGAGAAAGTCACCATTGACCGGGTATTTACTCCTCTCCTCTTTTCATTTCCTTTCTGATTTAACTGTATATGACAGCAGTAAAACCAATTCACAGTAAGCTAAAATAGCACTTTTTCCCCTCATCTTTCCTGGAAGACAGAGGAGGGATGTGGGTTTCTCTGTATGTGCTTGTCTACTCATATAATGAGGTACATGTTTAACCAGATGTCAAAGGCACAAGAAGTGTTATGGCCGGTCAGGAACAGTCTTGTTTACAGACCAAAACCAAAGGATTGCTGCCATATAAGGGTTACCAGAAAGAGCGTCACAAGAGAGCCATGTGCAGGACATTGAGCCAGGGGGGGAAGGCTGTGAACAGATCATTTGAGAATACCTGACAAGATCCCCAGTTTCATTTTTGTTTATTTACCCCCTTTTTTTTTGTTTGCTTTAACAGTTCAACCATCAAGGCACAATAACTGTGAATGAGGAAGGCACAGAGGCTGGAGCAATAACCAACGTCGGGTTCATGCCTCTTTCTGCTCAGATTCGCTTCATTGTAGACCGCCCCTTTTTGTTTTTGATCTATGAACATCGTACCAGCTGCCTTCTGTTCATGGGCAGAGTTGTCAACCCAGCCCAATCCTAAAAGTAGAGAAGATCTCCAACACACTGTTACACCTGGGCTGTATAACTACATGCTAATATACCAGTATCATAAAGGAATTTTTATTGCCATGTTAGCTAATACAAAAGCCACTGGTATCAAAAGAAAACATATTATCTACAGGTAGTTTTATATGAATGGACTTGTAGCAGTAGATAATTTGACTGCAATTTAAAATGGTTAGTGCCATGTATTGAAACAAGTGTACTAAAAAAAATACCACAAAGTAACACATTTTGTGTTCTTCAGTGTATAAAATGTAATCAATAAAATATTTAGACTATCTGGATTCTTGAGGTTTAGCTTTAAATTTGTGCTAGGATGTCTCTTTATAATAAATAGGTATAAGGAAATCCTGAATACCTGATCAGTTTCAGAAACAAAAACCACTCCTGGGTATTTTACATTATCTAACTTCACCCTATACACAAAGCTTTTTAATATGACAGTCAGTGAAATATCAGTATTAAATGAAGGATGATGACAAGCTGATATTGGATAGGAAGCTCAGATATTTGTCTCTACTGCCTCACATTGTGCTTCCTTGTAAGCCCCCCATCTGGGGTACAGTTTTCAGTACTGAAGGTTCACAACAGAAATCATTAGCATCCATATACACATTTTATTGGTTTATCTATATCCAAAAAGAAAAGCATATTCATAAGATTAAATATTCATGCCCTAGATTTAATTAGTTTATCAAGAATTATGTGAGCTGCAGCATCTGAAATATGAGGGTTTTGAGACCTTAAGTAGCAGAAATTATTCAAGGGAAAGAGGTCAAGCAGAAAAGCAAATCAGCTACTGCTCAAAACTCATGATCTTCATACATTGTGCAAGAAAGTCAAATATTTGCTTCAACCACCATAATGTAACCATTAACTCTTGCTTCAGATTCTGGCACTATCTGACTCCATTTAAAGGTCACACTGGTTAAGAAAAATACAGTTATCACCAGCTACTCACAACAAATGTATCATCAATAAAAATTTCCAACGGGAAAGTGCTTCCATAACTTTTACAGTAAGTCTCTAACAAGCACTAATCTTTTCTCACTCTGCAAGGAATGATTACATGCCAAATACTACTCAAAGAAATAGCCCCTGCAGAATTATTTAGCTTATGAATTTCTTGAATTCATGACTAGCAACAATTTAATAATCCTGAATCACCAAAAATTAGTCATTTTGAAATGTCATTAACAAACAACCGTTTTCCCCCCATCAGAACAAGAAATAACCATTTCACAATACTACATTTCTCTTGGATGCTTACTTCTGCACTAGTTGTTAATCAAACCATTTGACCATGAGTTAGCAATGATATTTGATATATATGAGAAAAAATATTCCATTTGCAACCACCCAACCGTTGGATACTCACCACAGCAATAACAGGAATAAGCACTCCCAGATTCCCTGCACTACTGGAGGCCTGGAAAAGTAAAAGGAAATTATCAAAACATGCACAAAAGCATTTCTAAAATACCTACTACAAGACATCACACATTCCTACTGTCTATGCAAATGAAAACATAGATTGCCAATTACAACTGTGTATCTTGCAAACATTTGCGCATGAGATGGCCAAAAGAGCATCCTAGAAATCCACAGGACTTCCTCAGGGCACACCCTGGAGTCTTTCTGCAAAGCTTGGCAGGTGCCTCCTCACAGACTATTGTGATTCTTTTCCTCTCTCCCAGCACAAGGTCTATGTTTGGAAGTTTGGTATTATGCCTTTAGCTAAAATGGGAGGAATGTTCATTGATACCACATCTATTCTGGCATCCAACAGCTACAAGAAAAATGCCGATATTAAATGGGTGGCCACAGACAAGTGTCAAATGTTTACTAAGTCTCATTTGACTTCCAAAATGAAGCAAAAAATGACAAGTTTATAAAAGACACAATTTTCAAGAGTTTATTTAAGCAGTAGGAGCAGTCTTTTCCATCGAAATAGAAGCATAAGGAAAATACGTATTTCCTTTGACTTCTTAGGACTTTTTAATTGTACTCTATACAAATGTTCTTACTCTTGGCTAAATACAGTGTTTGAGAACTGAAAACATTCACTGCATACAGGACACTGTCTGTCACCTTCTCTGATGAGGCAGACAGTGACAGCACAGACAACTATGCTCAGATTGCTCTCTGAGGTCTTGCCCTGCCTCCCATACCCCTACATAATGGATTTGTGAGGTAGAGGCCTCTCCACCTTTCTCCTTACAAGATAGAGGCCTGTTACAGAAACCGCTGGTCCCGCAGGGCAGAGGCAAGGCAGACACGCTAACAGTGTACAGCTTTGCACGAAGTGGAGTAAACCAGAAGGAAGCAATTAAAAAGAGGAAGAAGCAAGGAAGAGCAAGAGAGAGAAACAAAGCCAAACAGCCTTAGATGAAACAGTAATGATACAACCCAACTAAACCACACTTTAGCTCTCTTTCCTGTAGTGTCCAAGGTAAAGCAAAACAAAAGATGGACCCTTAAATATTTGTGACAGGATAGAACAGCACTCAAGTCACTCTAAGGGGCAAGAACAACTGGAAAAAGTCACTAAAGCTTTTTATTGCTAGCATTAGGACAGCCCACTGCACACGACAAACTGCTGCACAGAGTTCATATGCAAGCTGATAGCTAGAACCCAGCACAGGACATTAACAGAAGTATAGAAAATTCACTTTTCTACTAGCATTTTTGTTACAAAATTGTAGTATCAGCCTCTTTATGATAATCTATGGCACTGAGGATGAAGAAGACGCACTGAATCCCATCCCTGGGCATTCTCAAGGGACATCTGTGTTAACTATCATCAATATCCAAAAAAACCCAAGTCTCTCAGAAGCCACTTACATAACTGAAAAATCTGATCGGACACAGAAAAAATAAACCACTGAATTTGCTCACTGATTCATGAGCAAATTTAAGTCCACAAAAAGGCATACTGAGAAGCAAGGACACAGCAAACCATCAAAGAATGTTTGGGAGCAAAGCATGTGCAGTGTTTTACCTCCTTGATCTCTCCCAGAAAATTAAGTAACCCAGTCTTCAGAATACTTTTCAGAACTTTTACTCTACATTGAGTGAAGAGTGTTCTAGTGAAAACTGCTATCAGTATCTTCATCATAAAGAAACACTGCCTCCTAGCTCAAATCAATGTTAAATCAATCATACATTTTTCTGTTTGCAGGCAGTTTTAAGCCAGTGCAACAGTTTGTCTCCCACAGTGATTCCTAAACTCAGAGGAAAAGTATCTCTGAAAGGAGAAGGGTGGAAACTAATTTGGAAGCATCACTTTAGACCAATGTTTACAGTATGCTCTTCACAATTTCAACATGCTTATTTGTGGTTACAAGAAACAATGAAAGCCATGGAAGGAGATTTTCCACCACAGACTCTCTGAAAAGCAGATTCTAGACATGTGTTAGCTCTCTTTTAAGAAAACAGTGGCCATCCCTGATTAAATACAATCTATCTTCAAAGCAAACAGACTCATTTCAAAGGGATTTACCAAGAGTTCACCCTTCCCATAAAGGAATAAAGAACTTAGCACTATTAAAATGTACCATGCACAGGAGGGGTGGTGGGGTGGGTGGAATAGGTTAAAAAGAAGCACCACATTGTTCCTTTCACTACTAGGAAAATGTACCTATTTCAAACAGAAGTGATACCTATCTGCCCCAAGAAGCAGGGAACAGCTCCCAAACCACACCAGTGAGAAAATCTTATCAGTACAAAAACATTTGAATTACTGAAACGTAAAAATGTATATTTTGTACATAAAATCACTATCAAATGCATGAGTTTTTTACAACTAAAACCAGCAAACATCTGACCTTCAGTGCTGGTCCTTTTTCACTTGCTCTCTCACTAGCTCTCTTTCCTTCTAGCCCAAGCTGAACAAACAGTTCCAGCAGGTTCATCAGTAGTTCATCCACAAGATGTTCTCCTTGAATGTTAGCAGCAATGTTAGCCAGGGCATTAATGACTGCTAAAGAACAGTGTCTGGAGAGAAAGAACAGTTATGAACAAGCAGTTCCTCAAAGTTCTATATTTTCAGTGCTTTCTTTATAATGCTGATAGTAACTCTTGTAACAAGGCTGCTGTCATTCTTTCACAGAGAGTTTTTTGGGTGGTGGTTTTTTGTTTTTATGAGTAGCACATCACTAATAACTGAAATGCAATCAGTATTTAAATGCAAAATTATTTGTAAGCTTTATCTCTTTATGATGCTGTTACAGCCAAAAGGAAATTACTTTCCTGTACCAGGTACAGCTACAGATGAAAAGCAGCAGAGAGCTGTGTTTCTAGACTGGGAAAGCTCTTGAGCAGAAGAATCAGAATTAGAATGAGTTTGGATTGCTGAGATTACACTGGGACAGACAGTATGCTAAAACATACTGAAGGAATAGTATCCTTGGTTACTCATGTACTACAAGATACTCAGCCAAGCCCAACTATCAACAAAGTCAGTGACAATCTCTAGGTATAACAGACACTGCAATGCAGACTAAGATACTGAGAATTAAACTATTAATGGCTTGTATATAACCCCTAACATGTACTAGAACCACATTAAAAACCAAAAGCACCACTCACACACAAAACCCAGTGGAACTTCATCACCTTTTCCAGGCTAAGATATTAATTACTCTGGTTACAAATAATGTACAACCATCTACAAACATTAACTCCTTAGAAAAGGAAAAACTCAATACTACCTGTAGTGAAAACCATTTTTATGAATCTCCATGTTATGAAATGCTACTGTTTTTAAAATAATACATTACTTTTTAAAATCAAAGGAAAAAAAAAACAGTGCTATTTATAACTTGGTTATAAGACTTAAAAGTGGGAAAAATGTGAAAATCCCTCAAGTAGCATAAAGAAAATCCAACATAGTATTCATACAACTCAGGGAAACAGCTAAATGTTACCTGTATCCATGATCCTTATAGTCTTTTGTGGCAGAGTAAACAACTGAGCTTGCTTTAACACTGATTTGCTGAAACAGATTCCACACCTCCTGGTAAATATATTGCTGTAAAAAAAAACAAAGAAGCAAATCAGTGAGTAAAGCTTATTGGATACAATCTCTCTAAACAATCACCCTGTGAAACACAGTATTTTACATAATAAAGTAAAATAACCATAACAAAATAAAGGAAAGGGATCATGAACTGGCCCTCTCTTAGCCAGTTTTTTCCTTACATTTCCAGTGATGACCAAGCAGCCCAGCTGATCAATAATGAGTACATCAAGATGAGAGGGTGGCTGGCAAAACTTCTGCTGTAAGATCTGCAGGATGGGTTCCATCATTTTTGGGGTGTCCCTCAGTGCCACTGCAATGTGTCCTAGAGCACGGATTGTGTGGTCAGGAATCAAATGAGCTTCCCTGTTACAAAAAAAATAAACAAAAAACACCATACATGTAACTGTTCAACAGTTAAAGACCACCAAGCACAGCTACTTTTCACATAGGAAACAGCTGATATAGTAAATTTAAACAGTTTTAATATTGACACTCTCGATACCCATCAACTCCTAACATTAACATCAGAGATATACTTGCACAAGTTGGTTTTCAAAATAAAAACATAAACCCCAAAACGCCCCACAAACGCATTATCCACGAAACCCACACTAATCCATGAACAAACTGTTCTAGAAACAACACTGAAAAGAGGTACAAGTGATCTGCAAAACACTTCAGACATTACAGTCAGACCAGCTACTACAGGACCTCCCTTTGGCAGTTTCTTGGTTGGCAGGTCTCTTAAAGGTGAAGCAAGTCGAATGCCACACTGAATAACGAATCATATAAAAATGAACCCATACCTCTCGGTATGAAAATGAGAGCTCAAGCTCTGCAAAGGTTTGCACGGGAAGATCTTGACCCATACAAGTTCACTAATCTCAGAGATACTTAAGTCTAAAATAATGCTGTCTGTACTTCGATCTTAGAATAAGCTTCAGCTTCACCAAGTGAAGGAAAAATTGATTTGATGATGGAGAACTTACTTATCACTCTCTTGAGAGATGTACAGACGGTTAGACAAACTGGCAAGAAAGGCCTCAACAATCACTGAATCTATCGTCAAGCCAGCTTTCAAGCACCTGAAATAACAATGAACAGAAAACTTGCTGGAACAGAGGAAAAAAATATGCATAAATGAAATATTTCACTTTTTACTATTGTAAACACATTACAGGTAGCAGGGAAAAAAGTCATACTGCAGAACTGACTGCCTATGAAAACTGCAGATGTATTTTAAATAATGATCAGTTTCTACTGCTGTTTTCTCCAGAAACAATAAAGATGGGAATAAGCAGTAAGGTAAACTCAGAACCCACTGCTTTAGAAACTTCAATCCCTTGTCTCTAGTCACCAGCTATTTGTCTTCCCTCCTGCTCTCTGTAGCTGTCTACAAGAGAATAATAATCATCACACTGACTATATTTTAGTGCTTCACAATCCTGTAACATTACAATCTAAGCAGAAAACAAAAACCCCACTGAATATCAAACTGGTGACTGCATGAATTACATATGTGGGAAGCAAAACAATGAGACCAAATTGTAATTTTACAATTTGGACACAAACAGAACCAAGAGATGTGGTGGGGGGTTGGAGCTAGATGATCTTCAGGTGCTTTCCAACCCAAACCATTCTATGATTCTGTGATTCTGTGTCCAAATGAAAATGAAGTCATGATCAAAAAAGGCAAAAAGCTTTATAGAGTCACAGAGCAGCATCTTCTCAATGGTTACAATGTTTTTCTGCTACAGAAATAGAACACATGTTCCAACACGGTGCAAATCTCTCTTACCGGCAGATGTTGTCTATGGCAATGTCACGCAGCTGCTCGTACATGGATGGTTGACTCTTCTTCCCTGGCATTACGTTTAGAGTGGACTCTGAATGCTCATTGGTGACACTGATCTTGATGTCATTGCCACCTACTAAGAGCAGAGTATGGAGATCAATACCATGTGAAATACCCTTTTTCCCCAAGGTGAGGGCACACAGGCAGAGTGTGAGTTTAAACCGCCATTTCACAGCTTAGAAAGTTGAGCTGAAGAAATCTGGAGGTGCACATGTTGTCACTACCTGTACCAGATATTACTGCATTTAACTATTTCTAAATAATTATTCCTAAAGTTAGCCACCTTCAGTTACCATTTTACCTGTTCTGCTTTAGAATTACAAATCTGCTTTTGCATTTGCTAGTGATTTAAACTGAACATATTTTTTTTAAACCATTATATGATATTATAACTTTAAAACAGCAGCAAAAACACTACCAAATGTCATTAAGAAGGTCATGGGGCTGGAGCAAAGGAGGTATATGGAGAGTCTGAGGAACACAACCTCATTCAGCCTGGAGAAAAAGTGGCTTTGAAGAGACCTAACAGCTGCCTTCTATACTGCAGTAGCATTCTTTAGGTGGTGATCTCACTCAGGACAGAAGTGCTGAGTTTCAGCAAAAGAGGCTCAGCAATATTACTGCTAGGACGAAATGTAGTTCTACACACACTGCTTGCCTTTAGACACAGCTGTATCAGAATGTGATTGGCACTCCTCCTCTCCACCTCCAAAAAACCCCACAAATATCATCTCTGTTTCCCCCTACACAAAATATCCAAAAGCATTAAAAAACTATGTAAGTTGAAAGCAATCATTAGCATGTCCTTTGGAACATGGCCTTTTTTCCTTTACCTGTGTGATACTGGCTATGATACTTGTAAAGTTTCACAAGCACCGGGGAAGGTATCACAAGAAAGTCTCTCAAGGACGGATTGACAGAATGAACCACAACAGGAAACCTCTCACACAAACGTCCTAGACCCTAAAAAACAAAAATACAACATTTAGAATAAACCAGCACAATTTCAACTGTAAGATTGCAACTTCAGCTCAGTAGGAAAAAAAAAACCCAAGCCAAAATGAACCATACGTAGTTGTAAGGGATTCAGTTTTTAGGAGAAGATTTAGGCATTTTAAGCCTCTAATTCTGTCAGATTCTAGAGTGCATCATGCCAGTCACTGCTGCTCACTTCCTGGGTGAGCCCACAGCAGTCAGATGAAATGAACTGCACTCCCTAAAAAAGAAAGTTATTGGACAAGTTCTAACTTTTAAGAATGTTGGAATCCTGGCAACTTCACTATTTACTATGCGGTGGAAAATACCACATTTGTAAGACTATGAGTAAGTGCCAAATAAGATGACAAAATTTAGAATAACCGAGCCCTAGTCTTACAACTCATAACATGCCAGTCCCAGTATTTGAAGTGCTTATGGACTAAGTGCTCTAATGGACTAAGAAGACAAATATTTCAGAAATTAAATACTGGTAAAAAAGCCCTCCTGAATATTATCCTTGAAGAAGTAGTTGAGCTAAGAAAATTTTGAAAGCACTGCTCTATTACAGTTCTAGTTTCCACAGCAGACCTGTAAAATCCAAATTTAGAACACATTCATGGAAAGTAACACAAATAGCAGATAAAAAGTGCTCTTCTCCCACGACTCTCACAGTAATGTCCAATACTGTAAAGACAGACCTGCAAACAGCAAATCAGCAGTGGCAAGTGAGCAATGATGACTTTGCTTGAGGTTTTTGACTGCAGCTTCTCCGATAACTTGATGCACAGGTTTTCTGCACCTTAAATGAAAAATAAAACAGAAAAAATTATCTCTATCAGATTTATTATTAGGCCATACACAATTCAATGCTTACTGGAATTTCTAAAATTTAACAGTTTCATTCTTCTCATGCTACAGTTTCCCAAAGAGATTCAGTCCTTCTCCTGTGAAAACAGTTTTGGAAACTGAGGATCTGCACCAAACAGCTCTGTCAAACACTGACAGTACTTTAAGTCCATTTTTAGTGTACTTCATATTTGACAGAAATTAAGTACTGCAAGGATCAAAGGAAAAAAATCCTTCACATACTCAAGAGGCCATGTACAAACTACACAAGAAAATAGAGAAAAAGTAAGAAAGAGCTTCCCAGTCCTATAAGATATGAAGAAAAAACATTTTTTTACTGAAAAACATGTAAGATACTAAGAGCAATAATTAAAAACAAACTAGAAAATAAACAGCTGCATCTAATGCAGCAATTAGGCCATCTCTTACAGATAAGCCAATAGGATGATTCTGCTTCCATTTCTATAGAGATGTCTAATTACCTACTCAACTAATCTGACAACTTTTTGATGGAAGCTTTACTCTTGCTTTCTAACTGCAAAAAGTATTCCACTGAAATTGACTTTATATTTCTCTGAGCATCATCTACTTTCACACCTTACAAGTATTTCTACAACTTAAAGACAACAAACATTCCAGAGACTGAAAAGCATTTATTACCTTGTTCATCTTTCACAGCCCACACCATGAGATCCACACAGGCAGCATTAGCCTGACAACGCAGTTTTAAAGGACTCAGTTCATTGTGCAGCCGATCCACATCATGAAGGATCTTCTGAAGTTCTGACTGACTGCTGTTGAATTGCTCTAGCACAAAATCATGGATTTCCTTCACAAATAAGTTGGGAAGATCTAAAGAAATAAAAGGAAAAGCATTATACTAGAAGGATGGGAGTCAGTGCATCAGATTGACAGCATATATAAAATTCATTGCTAAGTTATAAATAAAACTATTTAATGAATTTTCTATCCTGACTAAATGATAAATTTCATTGTGAAGTCCATCAGTGAGCAGACAACTGAAATGCCATCTATTAATCTTTTTAAAAGAGCTTTTTAATGGTTCTATTTCCATAGGACCTATTTTATATTGAAACATTTCAGAATACAAATTTTAGAGTCTCTGTAGAGTTCCCAGGAAATGCAACCCCCCACATTCAAGCACTCAATACAACACAGACAGTGCTTTGTATCCTAAACACAATGAAGGATAAATTAAAACAATACAAACACTATACCTTTAATATAGTATAAGGTGTCTCTCAGCATTTTAAACTGAGCAAGATAAAGAGGGTCACTGAATGTTTTATAATAGAGATCCGTACTAGCACCCGTCTGAAAGAGAAAGGAAACATGCTGCTAGATTCAAAAGTACTTTCCATTATATAAATAAATCTTCTTATTCCCATCACGTTTTCCTCCACAATGTAAACAAACATTTAACACAGGTACCAGAAGTAGTTTTGCTCCCTCTACCTTTACTAAAAGGAAAAGTACAGCCATTCAGTGCATCAAATAAGATTCATTATTTTTTATTTGAAGAGCACATGTATGCTCTGACAGTGTTCTTGAAGAAAAAAGTACTCCAACCTCTTATTCTCAAAGAGAGAAAGCTGTCTCCACTTAGGCTTACATTTCAAATACAGCAGTACTTAAAGGAAAGCTGGAGCAGGCACCAAAGTTACTTTCTGGCACAGCTGAACACATGGTCTTTTCATCACAACTTTACACTCAGAACAAGATGAGGCTAACTCCATAAAATGTGGTGGAGGCTGGTAGAGAACTGTTCCCAGCGAAGGAACAAGGACTCAACAGAGCTACACAAACAAGTATGTCACCTCTGAAAGCAAAGGTCCACAAACTTAACACTATTAAACTTGTAGAAATGACACCTAAGAAAGCAGCAGCAATTTCGAAGCCAGAAAAAGAAAACAACCAACACATTTTATCTACATGATAAAGAACACAGTGTTACTGTAATACGTAATAAAGACCTTAGTCTACTGCAAACCACTTTTGGGCAACCAATGCTGTAACTGAGTAGATAAGAGAGCTAAAGTAAGAAATGCTTCATTTTTTAAAGAGAATAACTATTTCCTTCTATGTCAGTGAAGGACATTTCCCCTTCACCCCTCCATTTTACACAGTCCAACACTACGCTTAAGCCACTGAAAGAACAGTTCAAACAGGAAATTAAGAACATTTTGCAAAGAGAAAGCACACCTTACATAGGTAAAGAAACAGTTTTTCGATTATTTTTTATTAAGACAAAAAAAAAACAAACCCAAACCAACAAACAAATCTTTAGAAGAGGAGTTCAAAAACACACCTCTGCAACTTCAGCTACAACGGCATCCAAGGTCTTCAGCAAAGAATCTGCAACGATCTGTTTTACCTATGGAGGAAGAAAAATAAAAAGTAAAGAAAGGATGTTTCCTGATGGTGACTCTAGACAGGAAAGCAATACAACTTTGCCCTTGCACAGAAAACAAGTCACTTGACTGCAAAGTGTCAGATGAAATTAAGGCTACAAGAATTTCTGGTTGCAAGGAGGATATATACATTTGAGCCTCTGTGGGCTGCTTGAAAATAGCTGCTGCCAGAAGCAAATATAGGCAGCAGTTTCTATCTCTTGTGTGAGTTCCCAGCAACTAATCCCTTTCAGGAACGGGTCTCATTCTCACAGAAAAACCCAATCTTCTATTTCAGTAACTAGCAGTATGTAAGTTATCTCAGATCAAGCGC
This sequence comes from Melopsittacus undulatus, assembly GCF_012275295.1. Lineage (NCBI taxonomy): Eukaryota > Metazoa > Chordata > Aves > Psittaciformes > Psittaculidae > Melopsittacus > Melopsittacus undulatus. Next base: position 13,784,827 of record NC_047538.1, on the reverse strand, counting down.
TCTGCAAGATTCTAACAGGAAGACAATGATATAAATTTGATTTTACAAATTCTTCTTGGTTTATATGAGAGCTTTTTAGGAATGCTGTTGAAGCACTTTGTTAAATGCCATAAAAATAGCATTACACAAAGCTTGAAAGACAAACACAGTCTTTTTATTTGCAATTCTAAAAGCTTAAACTGCAATGTTTTCTAGCACAAATATCAAGAATGCAAACCCATTGCAGCCTTCATAAGAATGCATCACATACCATGTTCAGCAGCTGACGGAGCATTTCCAGTGGGATGTTAAACTCTTTATTGTTAATGCCATTGAAAAGAGGAGAAACTGAAAAGCTGGAACTGATTGTAGAGAAGTAATAATCAGGATCCAGCGCACTCCCATCGGGAAGATACGAACCTGATCAGAAAAAATAACAGAAGATTAGGGAAAGAGAGGATGTATTAATTTTATTTACTGGTAATGTTCAGTCACTACTAAAGAGTTATTTCCAACACAGGCACAGTCTTTAACTTGCAACTATGAAGAGGCACATTTCAGCTAATCTACTGGTAAATCAAGACAGAAAATGGTGGAAAAATACACTTGTCATTAGAAGTTTACAATCACAATGGAAGAATTCATTTCAATGACTTGTGTCCATGTCAGACACTGCTGACAAGAAGTCTCCCCATACTACTGACGTACATTAACCTGAAAACTCAGAAACAGAGAATGGCCAAACTATTAAAACCCTCAAAGGGCCAGATAAAACCAGAGACCCCCAAACATCCCAGATGCAGAGCTCCTCCACTTGATTCTATGATAGACATCTTATTTTCAAGCCCTCCTTTGACGTAAGAGCTCACAGCTAGAGCTCTACCAAAACTTAGAGGTTAAGAATTTGTATATTAATGCATGAATTTTTTTCATGTTTCTGCTTTGTATGATTTCAATTAACACAACTAGTGAGCACTCCAGTTTATCCTTTGTCATTCCTCACATCAGTAAATAACTAGGTCTTACACAATGACCCATGTCACATTCACTTCATACGGGGCAGTTGTTTTAGATTTATAGAATGTGCCACAAACGTCCCAAAATTCCAGACCCTAATCCAACAACTCAGCCGTCTTGTGAAGCACAATATTAACACTTGTTCCTCAAAGTTACTCAGCCTAATCTCCTGAAGTATTTTTGGCCTAGTTGAATTAAGCTCTTCAGTACAAGGCACAGCCAAGCTGCAAGGAAATCAGATATCTCTCAGAAACAAAGGTGCTTGGAAACCACTGCTGTTAATAATAACTTCCTACTGTCTTTGTACCCCCAAATTTGTCAGTATCCTAGCAGGCATGTGCTAGAGAATTACTGTAAGAATTCTAGAGGGCATAGAAAGGGGTTAAAAGGATTTTTGTTTTCAATTTTCCATAAACAGTAACAAAACCCCAAAATCACACACCATTTCTTTGCAAAATAATTTACCTTCAAAGTAATGAATTGCAGATCCTCCAGGAGAGCTGGGAGGGGGAATTCCACGTTCAGGACTAACCTGAAACATTACACAAACGCCATCATTTAAAAACTACTTAGAAAAGATTGAAAAACCTTCCAGAGAATGGTTTGTACATTTTATAATGAATCACGGCTTCAAGCGAAACTAACAGGAACTACTTGTTGCCAGACCAAACAGCTCAATTCCAGCCAAAAAATGGAAGTTAAAAAAAGCCAGTTCAGTGCTTTTGGCTAATGGGAAGCTGTAAGAATGATAATTCATGTCCTGTATGAAACTATGCTAGTAACAATCTCTGGTTTCAAAACCAGCACCTGAGTCCATTCTTCCCCTAAAACAACAACATCTACAGCTCCTGCTGAAACCAAAGGGGACTCATATCCTCAGCACTTCTGAGGACTTTAACCATTAAATGCCATCTTCCTAAATTCACAGATATGTATCACAATGCTTTTGCACAACACAGGGAATAGTATTTGCCAATTGTTGCATGTGAAGACTTATTAGTACAGTTAATTTAACTGTCACTGATTGTTCTGCAGCTCAGAAACGAAAAATTATTTTGAAATTCATTTGCGGAATCAAAATAAAGATCTCTGATCAAACATTGTGTTAAAAGACTGTCTGTATACACAGGCTTAATGCTGTCTTAACTCCCCCAAAGACCATGAAATCATCTAAGCACCAACTCCAACACAGAGCAAGTCATACAGACCTGTGAAATACTAGACACGCTGCTAGCTTTTCTCTTTAGTGTTCCTTCTTGGCAAACAGTGAGTAGAGAACTGGGAAGAATTGATCTGAAATCATTAAAGGATCGTCGGCGAATTCCTTCAAGCTCTTCTGGAACTCTCAGGGAGTGTGGGGGAATCTTGGGGAAAAGCTTTGAAAGAAGAGCCTCCTCTGAATTGCTGTAGCGACCAAAGGCTCGAGAGATTCCTATCAGGCAGGGCACTGCATACTTGCATAAATACACTGGAAGAGAAGAACACACAAAACAGTAAGTTAATAGTAACTTAGAACTATTATTTCATAGTTTTTCTACCACTTCACTAAACTATTTCAGCCTAATGTGCTTGACAAATACACTTAATACACTTCTACTTCCATATTTACCACCCAGCAACAGAATAAATATGTGCTGAAGGAAATCAAAAGCAAAGCTACTCACTTTTCAGGAGTGATCCTGATAATTAGGAAACACAAGAGAAGCCCAAATGACAGGAGTTTCAAATATAGTAACAATTTTAATAGTACCTTTATCATGCATTTGCGGCGTCTGGCACATTCCCAACAGGAACTGCATTACTTGTAGAATTGCATCCAAAATCTAAAGTAATCAAGACAGACATACAAAAACATCTTTTGGTGAAGAGATATTATCTCATACTAGATCACCACAACAAACGAAACTTGCAAATATTAAGGTAAGCACCTCTGTAAACAAGATGCTTTAATGCTGTGTGACTGAAGTAGTATCTTGCTCTCACTCAGCTTACAAAGCTGCTTTTGTCAAGTCTGTGGTTAGCTGGTAAGTACTAGCAGAATAAAACTGCAGCACTCCTGCTCTCTGTATCAAAACCTGAATTCAGCTGACATTCTCTGACACTCAGAAGTAAGAGCTGATTTATTAATATCTTCTAGATACTTGAGTATCAATTAACACAAGCAAAATAATGCAGCAGCACATGTTAACCAATCCCTTTGCAAGAGAGGAAGCAGCTGCGGCATACTCTAGACATTTGTCAGTATTGCAGCATTTTTTCCAACCAAAATGATTCTATGATTGAAGAACTGGGTACTACATCAGCACAAGCTTAAAATAAACTCTACCTGCTCTCTGAGAGATACATCCTTGTAAGCAACATCTGATAATAACGTTACCAAGCAGAAGCTGAAATTTTCTGCCACTGGAAGCAAGCCTGCAAAGAAACAGACAGCAAATGAACCACTTAAGCACTGTTGGAGAATGCCAACATAGAAAGAGCAAATCATAATAAAGGAAGAAGCCATAAGTGATTCCCATGTCATACAGTCCTGAAATAGACTGTAGAAAAACAATATTACATAAAAAATTTAGTAGTATACCCTAACCAGTAGAATTTCAACATGAAATGTTAAAAGAATAATTTAAATAATTTAATTTTTTCCTAGGCTTTCAAATAGTAATTAAAAAATACAGTATTACATAAAAGTATTCCTACAGCAATTTCAAGAGATACCAAGTGAACAAGAAATTAAGGGGTTTAAATAGCAAAGAGGCATCAAAGTGAGCGTATAAATCTTAGGTTCTCCTCTCCTGCTTTAACTGCTATACAATCTTCTCCAATTTAGTAACAAAATATATTGAGCATACAATTATTTGGATAGTGCAATGTATTGCAAAGCAGTCAAGCAAGAAAGCTAGGAGCTACTCAATTTTCTCTCTGCTGCTAAAGAAAATCAGTATTAAAGGCTGTTAAGTCAGGAGCTAAAACCCTAGCAGGACCTATCAGCTCCCCTTGTACCATATCCTGAATAACCTTTGTTATTTCTATTTCCTAGCTGTCATTCCAGAGAAAGATCAAAAAAATCCAAATATCACCTCTGCTTTTCCGTGCATTGCTTTCTTCTATCCATTGGACTTTGGGCAGACCCTTCAGAAGTCGAAGGAGATATGGAACCACGTTATCTTTGTGCTAAAGAGGAAAACACTCTTTTTAAAATGGAGAAGAAAAGCTGAATCATACCATCTCAAGCTACTTTATAGAGATAGAAAGACTACACTAATCACACACAGAACTTGCTTCTAATGATTACTCCACAGGCTTCTTGAATATTGCAAAACTGATTTCAACACAGGCAAATGAAAGTAAATCAACTCAGTGCTATAAATCCAATCTTTTCATTCTAGGCAACAGTTCATTCTCCATGAAAGTTGGAGAAAAAAAAACTTAAGAACAGTAATTAACCCCAAACAATTTATTAGTTTACAAGGTCACACAATAATTTTAAGGCAGCTAGAAATTCAGAGCACCAGTCCCAATTCAGTACATGTGATCGATCTCATAGCCACTTCACACATCTTGTGTGATGCTTCAGCTTCCTAATCTGCAAATCAAAGGGGAGCACTTCCCTTCCTCAGAGCTGATTAACTAATATTAACTGCTGGCTTTGGAAACACAAAAAAAAAAACCTGCTACAAAACATGCACAGAACTGCCTTACTTATTAAACCATGCTACAAAAAATTAAAAACCTTACAACATTAGTAACATGCATCCAAGCTGTATCATAGTAACTCAGTATTAAATAGGAAAAAAATCCCGATGCAAACCCTAGCAACATTAAACAGCTTAAAGTGAGGACTAAGATCTTTGGATGTTGACCTCTATATCCATCCTTTCCTCTGCATGGAACACCACCACACCCGGGGTTTAAAGGGAAGAGAACCAGCCTGTCATTCACAGGCTGACAGATACAAAAGGTGTGCTCGCTTACAATGCAGTCCCATGCACTGTCTGGGTAGTGTCAGATATGAAAAGGCCTATTACAAACCTGACATTCAGAAGCAAATAGAGAAGAACAAGCAATGACAAATATGGTTTGAGCAAATCCTCCTGAACAGCCTCTTTTCTCTTCATGAGCCATCATCACCAAAAAACATGACAGCAGTTTGGCTGTGGCAGTGCTATGACACACTCGTCAGTGCTGTCCTCATTTCCTTGTGCTCTCCTGCCTGCATCCATCTGTTCTCTCTGATCATTTCACTTATTTTTATGAAAAGTAAATACCAAATTTCCATTTTCACTGAACAACTAAACCTGCATTCATGCAAAACCCTTGATGTTAAATAAAGTTATAGCTTAAGCAGGAAAAATACCTGAAGGTCAGACTCAATCAGAAAGATTCCTAAAGCAATCACAGCATCTCTGCGACGCTCATCTAACTGGAAAATCCCGTGGAAATCCACTGGACACATACAGAGCAGTTTTTGTACCTGAAAAACAGCGGAGGGAAAGAACACTGGAATAAGATTGAAGCTGTCACAACCACCCAAGAAAACAACAGTCAGCTTGTTAAAACTGTCTTTTACAAGTCCACCAGCAGACCTCAGGGAAGCAAACAACTGGCTCCCAACTCCTCCTTTATGGCACAGCCCTAGAGCCCAGCAAGCACCGCTACAACTGCAGATGTTTTCAGAGCAGAGGAAGCAGCTGGCTGTGCTTTTCAAGACTCATTCCTGTGCTTGAAGTGGACAATACTCTTTCCACCTTCTGGAAGACAAATGGCCACATTACTCTCCTTTAGTCATCAATGTTAATGAGAGCATCTAAAGGTGAGGAAAGAGTGATGAATGACAGAAACTAAAGACAGAAAAATCTCAAGTCAAACATTTTTACTACAACAGGGACCAATCTAAAAGTTTTCTTCAACACGTGATCAAGTGTTTCCACATTTCAAAAGAATTTCTGAAACTTTCAGAGCATCACACTCACAGACCTCATTCCTGCATCCCTGGTACAACAAAGCCTTCCTTCCACTAATTCATTGAGCATTTTGGATGGGCAGGAATATGCAGCAGGCACATACCTTACATTAACTCCATTCCTGTGAACAAAAACTGAGTGGATGGAGCTTTGGTACAGCTGCACCAATGCCTTCTTCATATACAGCAATGAAAAATAAATGGTCACCTAGCTGGGTATGGCTTTTACTCCAATCATTTTTTAATACAACAGATTAAGTTTCAAGAACTATCATTTTCTCACTACTTACATATTATTTCTCTCCATAGCCTGCAAACACATGCCTAAAAGATACAGTAAATCTCCCAAATACTTTTTTGTCCCCCCATGGAACTGTTAAAAACAAAAGGAAAATGCCACAAGCATATTGTCTTTTTATAAATCTCCTTGATGTTAATAAATATTACCTCAAATGAACTGCTGTAATAAATAACTATGTTTGAATACCAAGTTACTTCTGATTTAGATAACTCTTTAAACACTCTGCCTCTAAATTTCTAAGCCAAGAAACTATTTCCCTAGAGAACTAGAAGAATTTACTGGATGCTCTGTGGAATTCAAGGTTCTGGTCCTTAAACTACCACACCTCCAAATTACAAGACCTGTAACACAACACAAATAATCCTCAACAGAAAACACCACAGAGGGAATACAAACTTTGTAAAGGAACTTCTGATGCGTATGTCCCACATCAGGTTAGTATCTGAGGTAACATGAGTGAATGTCTTTTGCTAGATAAGAATTTTTAATATCATTTAAGACTTGGAAGGGAAAGTCTGTGGATATTAGTTAACCAGCATCAAAGCTTACAAGAAAGTTATTGAGAGTTGGCTGTCAGACTAATAGCAGACTCCCAGAACAAGAATGAAGAAGCCTGCATCACCAGGCTGTCCACCTCTCCCCCCTGCAGCATCACCATGCTCGACCATGGCACCTGCTCCATGCCAGCAGTGTAGACCCATGAGGGGAACTAGCCAGATAGAGATCCCACTGGTCTGGTTTGACGTTCAGGAGAGGTTTATCTCCACCAGGCACACTTTATCATGAGCTGATTGTCACTTGGATTTAACCAGATAGAAAGTAGAGCAAGCAGCCCCAATTACACTGAGACTAATTACATATACGAGACTATGTTCCACAGACTCAGGGACATGCAACTGCTGTGAGGACCTATGCTCCTCATGAAGACATGGGGACTGTTCCAACAGCACCAGCTGTGGTGACACCTCCTGCAACGACGGTGGTTTTGGGTCAAGATGGGCTATGGGAGCGCCTCACAGGCCCAGCAGCCCCCACGGCCACAGCACAGCCCTCACCTGAGGAGAGCAGCATCCCCCGGGCAGCAGCAGACACCCGTCCGCGTGTCTCCAAACGTGACAGGGCCAAGGGAAGCGACCCCGACCGCGCACCTCACACAGGGCCACAACCCAACACCCTCCCCGCACACCCGGCACAAACATTCCCGCAGGAAGGGCTGGGACCCACCCGCCGCGGCTCCCATCACACCGACCCTTCCACGCAGGCTCCACACGTGTGACAGACAGAGACAAGCCCCACTCGCATAACGACCCTCCACACCGCAACTACGCGGCTCCCACACATGACAACCCCAAAGGGCCACAGTCCTCACGGACAGAACACCCACACGATCCGCTCCTCACCTTCTCCAGCGGCGCGGGGTTCTGCACCGCCAGCGACCGAGCCAGCGACAGCACCGTGTTGAAATAGAAGCCGCGCGCGGTGCCGGCGCTGCTCCCCCGCCCCGCAGCCGGGCAGGGAGCCGCGGCCGCCGCCGCCGCTGTGGTACTGGCTGCAGCCGTGGCCGCTGTCGCTGCAGCCGCAGCTGCCGCTGCCACCGCCGCGGCCGCCATGTTGGGATGGAATGCCAGGGGCCGCCCCCGGCCAGCCAGCCCGCCCCGCCTTCCTCTCGCGAGATCACCAGTTCACGCGGGATCACAGCACAAAGATGGCAGCGTCCGCGACGGCTTCATCGCTCCGCCCGTCGCCGGTGCCCCTCCCTCCTGCTGCACTGCCCAAGGCCCCGCTCTACAAATGGGCGCGCCCGGCGCACCCTTGTTCCCTCCCCCGCCGCGATGGTTCCTCCCAGTAACCGCCTGTCCTTCAGTGTTGCTCCCGTGAGCCCGTCCCGCCCCGGGGAGGGGAGGCCTGCCCGGTGGTTCCGCCCGGCGCTCGGGGTCGGTCTGTGGGCGGAAGGACGGGAGAGGGCCGCGGGCTGAGGGGACGCAGCGCCGGGCCGGTCACCGTTAGGAGCCAGCGCTGAGCGCGCCGCCTCCTTGAGTCGACCGCTGTCCGCAGCACCATGTCAGGCCTCCCGAGGAGCTATAACCCGTTCGCCGAGGAGGAGGAGGATGAGGCGGTGTCGCCGTGGTCGGCGAGCGGCGGCGGGGAGGCGGACGGCGCCTCGCGGCAGCGGTACCTGCAGCAGGAGGTGTTGCGGCGCTCCGCCGCCACCGCCGACAGCACCACCCGCTCCCTTTCCTTGCTGTACGAGTCCGAGCGCATCGGTGTGGCCGCCTCTGAGGTGGGTCGCGGAGCGGGGACGGAGACGTCGGCCCCGGGGCTGTCGCGATGTACCGGCCGGGAGATGACAGAGTGTTGTTTTCCTTTCCCCCCTCCCAAACACCTCTTTTCACAGTTGTTTCGATCACACTGGATCTCTCTGCGCCACTGCGGACGGATTTTATGGGTGGAGGCGCGTTTGGGGGGTGTTTCTGAGGTGAAAAGGAACGTTTAGACCTTCTCTGTGTATCACAGGCTGTGACTCGGATGTGTTGTCAGCTGTGCATTAAGCAGCTCCAATCAACTCTTACTAGAAGTTATTAATGGCATTTGTCCCTGTTTTTATTCGGCTAAAACGTTTTCAGTAGTTCTCTTGGCTAAATGGAGAGCCTGCCTTCTTGGTTGTTTGTGATGGCCTGGCTTTGTTGTGATTAATCATTTCCTTCATTCTTTTGGCCGTGTTTCAGAATACTTTGTCCTTAGAGGCATCGCTCAGAGAGGTCTTGTCCACTGTGTCACCTGCTAATGGGACGTTTCCTTCAGCGTTAGTAACGTGGTTGCCCAAATTAACCGAAGAGCACCCACAGACTGCAGGAGGTGCTTATGCTGAAGAGGTTTCCCTTTGGCTCTTCACTGAACTTGTGGACTTGTGATTTGTGTGCCTAGAAAAGCACGAAAAAAGCCCACAACCCTCGAATCGTGTTTGCGTCCTTTTTGAGGGGAAAAGAAGAATATTCCACTAGAATTCCTGAAAGTTTAGAGAGAATATGGGCACAAGTTCTTTGGTTTGCACTCGTGTGAGCTGCACGTGACTTTCCTGTCAGAATTAATCTTTGGATTACTTTTGGAATAATATTTGTGCTGCTGAATTAGGAAATAACATGATTGTATATATCAACATTTCTAAACTCTGCACTGTGTATATTTGCACTGCTCAAGTAATAGTATGAAAAAATCATACTTGGATTTATTGCCTTTGGTTATTCTGTTTCTAAATTACCAGGAAAATCCCAGTAATATCAAGAGTATCACTTCCCAATGAAGGTCTCATCCTCAACTAGGAATACTTCTGCTTGCTCATTTCCCTGCTGCAAACCTTTGCATTTTCACTACATCACCCATCTGGTGCCATGCTTTTTCCACCAAGAAGAGACACAAATATCAACCTGACAAAAGGCCAATACTGAAAATTCCTGGATTCTCTTTGTAGTAGGTGTTGAGAACCTGGCATTGTGTAGTGATGATGATTTTATAGCTGGCTAATGTAGCTGATAAGCAACTCATGACTGAAATGCCCTGGGGGAAGAGGAGTGACTGAAAAAGCTGTATGCCTTCAGAAATAATCTACATGGGATGATGGAACTGCTATTTTTTGTCAGAGAGTCTGTTAAATGTGTGATGTTTCAGTTTACTGATGCTTCCCTTTATTCTGGCTTAACTAGTTCTCTTTTCCTGTCTATATCTGTTAGGAGCTTGTACGACAAGGAGAGGCACTGAAGCGCACAGAGCAGATGGTAGATAAAATGGACCAGGACTTGAAGACTAGTCAAAGGCACATAAATAGCATTAAGAGTGTTTGGGGGGGCTTGGTGAACTACTTCAAAGCCAAACCTCCGGAGAGCAAGCCAGAGCAGAATGGAACATCTGACTATTATGCTAACAGTAGGTAAGGAAAATCCGCATTTTATTTGGGACTTATCTCCCACAGCATCTCTGAAATGGCATCTCAAAATCAGAACTTAAAAGATCTGTTGATTTGGGCAAGTAAAGTCCTGAGATGATGTCTGGCTCCCTTTTTCCCTTTAACTCTTAGGAAAATATTTTCACTTCTATTTATATTTATAGTGGTAAGAATAACAGTGAGAAGTTAATTTGAACCGTTACAGAAAATTACACAAGTGATTCTTCAGTCTTCTGAATTATCATGCTTGCTTCAGTCATACCAGGAAGCCATGATCTGTGGCATTGACATGCTTCCAGTAAAGTATTATGTGTGCTGCTTCTGCTTCTGCTATTAATTGCTGTGAAATTAGTGTCTCACAATACTTGTGTCTCTTTAGCTGAGGAATCTGTGTAAAGGTTGGTAGCGGTGCATGTATTGGTTTCCTCCTTCCCTTTCCTGATGGTTGCCTCTGAGATGGAAGATACAGTTTTCATTTTGATACCAGACTTACTTTCAGCACTAAAGTTCTGCTTTCACTGAAGACAAATTTTAAAGTGATATATTGGATCCAGTGTAATAAATGTGCTGCTCTTGTGTTAAGTGTGATACCTATTCTTGTTTAATAGATTGAGAATGAGGCTTGTGGCCAATAGGAATGTTTTCTTTTTATTCTTTGTTTCTAGGTTGAAAGAAGCCATGATGTCTAGTAAAGAGCAAGAGTCAAAATACCAGGAAAGTCATCCAAATTTAAGGAAGCTAGATATAGGTTTGTAATTTTATTTTACAGTAATGTCTGTCTTCAATGCCGGATGAAGGCAGAGACCTTTCAACTTGCCCAACTGCTGGCTTATGTTGCTGCTTAATGTCTGAAGATCTGTATCCCAGCCTTCATGGCGCTGAATTCTAGTGAACTGTTTTCCCTAAAACTCTTTGTAGTCAAGAATCCATATAACAGGCAGGCAGCCTTGTCCTGTGCTTGCCAAAATGTTAACGTGCATTTGGAGGTTGTTCTTTTTAACCATCCCTTGTCATAGTTTTCAGATATATTTTCCTTGTTATTTCATACAAGGACTATAAGCCTTCACACTGAAGTCATTACTTGGTTCATTCAGGGATGTGTAGGGGTTTGAGCTCATTCCCCATTCTCACAACGTCTTAACTTCTGTGATGACTTCTGTGTACAAAACAACTGCTCCTTTTTAAAGTGGAGTTCAATTTAGTTTAGTAAGAGTAAGAAAGCAGCAGGTTATCTTTACAGTTGCAGTTCTGTACATAAAGAAATGCTTTCTGGTAATGTGAATCTCCATTCCACATCACATAATATTAAAAGTCTGTCCAATAGAGGGCAGAAATAACTCGGCTCTGGTGGCTCATCCTGAGGGAACACTAAGTGTGGTAGAAGCTACCAGCCTACCTGCTGTGTTACTTGAGTGGCTGGGTTTGTTTTGTTCTTATTACTCCCAACTAATCAGCAGAACTACAAAAGGCTGCCCAAAATAGAATAATTATAACTTAATACCTGTTCACTTTGAGGGATGCCCCATAGATAGCACTGTTGGACTACTTTTGATACTTCTGCTAACAGGTTATGTGATTACATGGCAGCTGTGGTCAGACACATTTTTAATAACCCTTCTAAAACTTTAGAGCATCATCTTACCAGCTTTTATCTTAATATAATATTTTGTACTTTATACTCTTAATAGACAATAATTTCAGCAAAGCAGATTCTGTTTCTTCAGTGCCAAGGGATTCCTATCCGAAGAACCAACATTTGCGTGCTTACCACCAGAAAATTGATAATAACTTAGGTGAGTGTGAGAACTGATGCTGTTTCATGTAATTTAATTCTCAATTTTTGGTTCTTCAGCCACGGGAAATTACTAATACATTGCCAGTGAAAGCTTTGTAGCTTAGTTCACAGGTGGAATTTGATAATTAAAAAAATTGTTTGTTTGTGTTTTGCATTTCAAAACTGTCTATGTGGCAGAATGCAAAGTTTGATTGAAACATATATTATTTGAGTGGTAGAATGCTGTGGGGCATTCTACCCCACAGCATTCTGTGGCTGTCAACTACTTGTAAACACTAATAACAAATCTGAGTTAGAAATGCATTTCACCTGAAGCCAGCTAGAGGGGAAACTGGCTAGGATGCCTGGAAGTGAAAATCTACTGTGGCAACTGATACACTATTGGCATTAATACTTCAAATTCTTCTTCAACATGCTTGTGCTTTAGCAACTGATAGGTTTTGAGCTGCCTCTGAGTGAAGAGACCAAGGGGGGAAAAAACCCACACACCAAAAGCATGAGTCCTCTTAGATCCTTTACTGATAATAAGGAAAATGCTCTTACCAAATGTGTGTATGCTGGTAAATATGTTGTTTGAAAGAGGAGGTGGTGCTTAAGTATCGTAACACTTGCAGTTCAAGATATGAATGTTTCTCTGAATCGTCCTGTAAGTTGACTGGGTTATTGTTGGGACAAGCAGGCTTATCTGTTCTGAAAAATCTTACTAAGCAGGTGTAGCATTATTATAAGGAAATACTGCTTAAAATTGACATCCATGTTATACCAGTGTGGAGATTTATTGCCTCTTTTTCTAAAGAAAAGTTTTATAAGTTTTATAAAATATTTATAGAAAGTTTTATAAATACAAGTTTACTACTTATATTGAAAGATGCACTCAACTTACCTGATAGTTAAACTCAGATATTAAATTGCACCTCAGGTTTGACCCAAAGGATTTATAACTGTGTGCAGCTTTTGAAATACACATATTTCACAGAAAATTAAAGAACTGAAGGACACTAAATATTTGATTTGTGAATTTGCTGAGTTGCTTTCAGTACTTCCCCAAACCATTCAGCTGACTTTCTCTTCCTTTGTTCTGCAGCATATATACAAAGTGCCTCTTTGCTTGCATGTGTTGCTGTTTAGCTGACATAGAAATAAGACATTGGAAAGAAATCAGAAAGGAATGGATCAAAGAGAAATAGTCAAGCATAAAAGTTAGAGGAAGCACATTTGTTGTACTCACAAGCTGTGCAAAGCATATTAGCCTCAAAAGCATTTACCAATCAATCGTGCAATAAAATAATTTCCCTGTAACCAAATTAGAAAATCTGGAAATGGGATTTTTTTATCTATGTTAAATAACTGCTTAAATGGTCAGTGTATTGGTATATCTGCATGATGTTTACAGAAAAGCAATTGAGGTAGTGAGCATATTAAGTGTATTGAAAAAAAAAGTACTCCATATTTATATATATATAAAAGAAATATAAATTATATATATAATTTTAAGTAAAAGCTACATTACAGGGTATATCCCTTTATAAAGGTCCAAAATTGGACCAAATTAAAGGTCCAAATGGCTTTAAGCATCTGCAGTTAACTTGTAATGGAAAAAAGGAAGTGATTATTTCTGGTAGCAATGCAGTGGAAGTATTAATATATCTGTACTTCCCCTGCTGGAGAAAAACACTCAGACTTGAGCACTTGTAACTATTATTTTCTAACTCGGGGATTTGGAGAAGAGGGAATCCTGACAGTGTCCATTTAAGCAATATGCTATATATGGCCTTGATTCCTTATGGTCACTCTCTTTGTTGACAGATGAGATGTCTTCTGGGTTGAGTCGTCTGAAAAACCTAGCTCTTGGACTGCAGACAGAAATAGATGAGCAAGATGATATGCTGGATCGGCTAACAAAAAAAGTAGAGACACTGGATGTCAATATTAAAAGCACTGATAAGAAAGTCCGACAACTTTAAAGGATTTTTACATTATTTTTTTTTCTTGTCCAGCATCAGTTCTTGGATGTCTCATCTCAACCCATCACTTACAAAATCTTGGACAGTATCTGCTTCTCTTTGTTTCTGTTATTGATTTTGTTGTCATTAAAATTGCATAATCTTAAATGCAGCTTAATACCTTAACTTTCTTCTTAATGGGAAGTGCATGTTGAGTAAAATCAGCAGTTGGGTCAATGCTTTTGTGCTGGGTACCCCGTGCAACTGTGTAGCTGTGTGTCATGTGCCTGGAGGAATTTGCAACCTACAAAGCTTCAGTGTCCTTGGCCTGAGAGCCCTGATGAGCAAAGTAACTGCATTTTGCTTCTGTTTTGGGGAGGGGATGGGGGAACAGAATGTGCTTCTTTGTTCAGAGCAAATGTTGCTAATTCTGTTTACTCACAGCTATTTTAAATTCTGACAAAATGCACATTTCCAGCTGTAAAGATAATTTTAAGTAACTGTTCTCTGGCTTTCTGGGGCTTAAGGAATGAACTGTTCTGTGGAAGTTGTAAAATACCAAGGGTGTCATGCAGTGATGATAATATCCTGTGTGTGTTCCCTTTCCTGAGATGACTTTTACCAAATGGTGGCTCCACAAACTATGGTTTTATGTTTGGGTCACTAAATGCCATTATGTGCTTGCAGTAAATTCTCTAAAGGTAACTTATGGTCTGCAAGAAATGCTGACTGACAGTGACTCAAAGTTTGAGTAACAAAATCAGAACTTAAATGTTCTGTGTATGTGCTCTTTAAAATTCTTTTGTAGGAATTGTCACCATTTGTATTTTTATTTCCTGCTCTTTCTCAGTTTATTCATTTAAGTGGTTATTTCAAAAATGGCTTCCATTTGAGAAATGGGGAGTTGGTCTGACACCGCACATACAGATCATAGGAGATTGTTATTTGAGTTCACATTTATTACAAATGTGAGTAGGGATTGAGCAGATACTGCATTTTCCTAAGTAATGTGACTGGTTTTAAGGAACTCAGCTGTGATTCCCATACTTCTGTGTTAGTTTAGCAGGTATGAAAAGTTCCTGCAAATGAAGAAAAACTCAAACATTTCGAGTCTTCCAGATAGAAGTTTGGCCTTGCACTTTTATTCTTGTACAATTTTCACTGTAGAACAAAATAATTACAAATCCATTCCAGCCTGAAGACATGGCAATGAGAACTTGCTGTCTGTCTGGAAAACAAGGAGGTTATTTTGGTTTGGAGAGGCCAAGAGACCTGTATCAGTATTGCAGTACTTGCTATCAAATGACAGATTATGGCTAAGGAGAGATACTTTATTGAGTTGGTGCCATGTTAGCTTATGAATTAAAGGAAGTCCTTGGTGTTCAGGGCTTTCAAGCTTGTAACCTTCATGAACACCACATTCACACCCTCCCCTTTCCTTCCCCCCACCCCAAGGAATTTGTTACTTTGAGCTCACTTGCTAGAGTGAACCCAATAGTTAAGGAGATGAAAGAAAACTTGAACCTTTCTGGTTTTCCTGTGTCTCTTGAGAGTTCAATTGTAAATCACTAAAAATGCTATACTTCTTGAACATAGTATTACTAAAGAAAGTACTATTTCTGGGATTTCTAGCAAAGAGTTGTGAATTAAAGTGAGCCTCTGCTTCCCCTTATGTTACTGATGTCATTGATTTACGTCCCTAAAAAGGTGTTTTGCAGGGACATAAAACTTCAGCTTTTGAGTACCTTGTGAGGTTATTGAGTGCCTTTAATTTATTTTAATTTTTCACTTTGTCATTTATGCTCATTTGGAACCATAGGAAACCTTATTAATATCAATGTATCCTCTAACTTTTTTGTGTGTATACTATGACTAATTCTCTTTTACTCTGTTAAAGTATTTATGAATTCTAGGATTTGGTGTTGATGGTTGATTTTTTTTTTTTTTTTTTTTTTTTAGCAAATGATACAATCATTACTTTCCAAAATACCTCAGTGAAAAAAGAATTGAAATTTGGATTATACCTGGTTTAGGTTATTTGATTTTCTCCTTTTATTAAAAGGGTGAAGAAGTTTGTATTTTTAATTACCCCAATGCTGATTAACAGAAACACTTGCATCTTAGAAAGGATGTCTAAATTCTTTCCATAGGAGAGAATATAAAAATTTGCCTAAAAATTTATAACACCTTGTAGTGTGAAATCTGCCTCCACCTGTATGCAACTATTGTTTGCCAGACTTTACTGCCTATGATGTATGCTGAGACTTCTGATTGCATTATGGTTAATGGAGGAAAAATATAGCTGGAGGATCTAGTTATGCATTATAAGAAATATGGAGCTTGAATCCAAGCAGATTTGGTTTTATGTGAGAGTGAAGTGTGCTGCCTTTCTGGTGTAAGCTCTTCCATTTCTTTAGTCTAAATTGTTTCACAAAGCAAAGCTGATTTTTTTGGTGAACTGCTGTATTAGCCTTTTGAAATGTTTACTGCATCCTGGATACCTTTGATGCCTTTAAAAACATAGGCAGGGAAGGGGAAATTAAAAAAAAAATCCCTATTTCTGCTTTGAGAACCTCATCATCCAAGCAGAACATCAGGATTTCAGCCATGTGGAAGTTATACAGATGTCTAACTTCTTGTCTCTTCCAGCACTCCCATTCACTGTGTTGGTTGTGTGTGTCTCTGCTTAGGCGTTCCTGCTCTGTTTTTTTTAATGGCATTGTTTTAAAGGATTATTTCCCATATTGGACTTCTTTTGGAGGGAATGTTGTAGATTGTGCATGGGTATAACTTAATTTCTGCTACAAACTGAATTCATTTTCTCAGCTTTCATACAGATGCTCTAGGCTGATAAAGTACTTAAGTCTAACTGACATAAAGAGACACCACTATCTTAGACTAGCAATTAAGTTTTTTGCTTGTTAGAATAACTTTCCATCCTGCACAAAGGGGAAATTTAAAGGAGAAAACCCACCTGATTTTTGCTTTTCCAGGAAATGCCATTTTGCATCTGTTATGAAGGACTTGGGTCAGTAGCTTTTCTTATTAGGAAACTTTTCTTACTAGTAACATTAGATAGTCTTATTTCTTCTTGGATACTGCTGAGAAACTTACTTTGTGTAGGGTCTGGGACTTTCAGTGGAAATACAATTTGCACTCAAGTACTAACCTGATAAGTTAAATAATTTTGCCTAAATACTTGCATTGGACATAGAAGTTGGTGCCCTTGCATTAAAGTAGCTGTGGTTAATTCATTCTTACTTGCTTGAGTAGAAGTTTAATATTAAGGTCAGAAGAAGACGGTAGGAAAGAAAAATACAGTCTTTATAAAAGGCAATTTTCTTGCTTCAAGCAGCTTGTTAATAGATTTTGAGGAGGTTTTAAACACTGGGAAGGAGCATACCCTTCATAACATAGATATAAAACACTAGAAACAGCAAAGAAAAAAGGGGGAATAGCCAGTACCTGACTCTTAGGCGTATCCGATTTTTAACTTTCCTGAGCATTGAGTTAAATATTGTAACAACTGATGTGTAGCTGAATTTGTACTATATAAAGGTTTGTTGCTGTGCTGAACTCTACTGGACCACTGAAATCATTGGGACACTATAAACCAGGTTGGGTTTTTCTAAAGCGTGAAGTTCATCTGAAATATTTTGCTGCCTTGTAGGTTTGTGATGTCATTTGTTAAATGGTGAAATAGGAAATACTTCCCAACCACTTTGCCTTCTGAACAAAAGAATTTTTATAGGCATTTTTACAAGCATACCAGGGTATGTGTTAATTTTTACTTTGAAATATACAGGGCTTAATCTTCAAAATCACAGGTATTGATTATTTGTGTCTATGTCTTTTTAAATACTACTTTAATTCTGTGCCACCCAGGTATAACACTTTATACATGTCAACTGAAGTATCTGTTATTTAAATGCTTAACTGAGCTGTAGTTCAGCAATTTAGGAAACAGAGTAAGTGTTGAATGTTAAACTGTTAATAAAGGTGTTTATTGTTAATTAAGAGGTTTTGCATTTATTTCCCAATATTCTTTGATTACAACTTTATTGACACTTCTTTCCTGTAACAAGGTCTGTTCAAAGGCTGGAACTACTCTGTCCAGTTTGTGCCAGAGTGGAAATAAATTTGCAGCTGGTGGGTTTTGGTTTCTGAGAATAAGCAGAGTGTTACCTTTCTGCTTGACTCTTAAGTAGATTCTTTTAGATCCTGGAAGAGGAATGTAAGCAGGCATTTATTTTTGCAGAACTTTGACTTGTGATAGTAAAATAATTCAAGATATTTCTTAAAAAGTAATCTTGCCATAGCGCTTGATATTACCAGGAATATGATAAACTAAGTGGATGCAGGAACAAGGCAGGCAGAGCAGCAGTAAGGCAAAAAAGGTATGCACCATTTTCAAAACTGAAAACCAACAGATACGTAATAATCCTGTGTCATCCCAAATGTGCTGATGGCAGAAAACTTCAGAATGTCCTGACCTTCAGTTAGGTTCCTATCTGTATATGAAGGGAGGAGCTTGGCTTCTGTGAATGTTTTTGTAGTGAAGTTTAATTTTGTTTGATATCATAAAGCAGAGATTCAGAAGTGCTATTACAAAAGCTCGGAAAAGGGAAAGTCAATACACTAGAGAGAGATTGACAGGCTTCTTAAAACTGAGAGTTCCTCAGCAAATGGCAACCAAGAGCTGTTCCATCTCTGCACCTTATTGTTGCATACAGAAAAAATACCGTGAAGAGCAAAGTGGAAGATGGTAGAGAATGGAGCAGTGTAGTGGATCCTGGATCTCTGCTGGGAATGTCAGCTTACTCAGCTTGCATGAAGAATGTGAGTCTTTGAAGAGAGTATCTCACAGCTCTATTTGCTTAAGGCTGGTCAGGCATTTCAACCTTCCTGTGTTTTCTCAAGGACTTGCTTACAGCGCAATAGTCCCTGCCTTTCTGGGAAGTAAGAGAGGGAAGGGGAGCTAACAGATGCTCATGTGAGTGTGTAAAACCAGGCAGAGCAGATGCAGTTGTGGTGAAGGACCCCCATGCTTCTGCTGCTGAATAGGGGTTTGGTTCTAGGAGGGAGTTCTACAGTTTGTTGTTTTGGTAGGTGGTTGGTTGGTTTCTTTGCTTCCAAATAAATACATCTTCCCAAAATGGGAAAATATGAAGAAAACTGCACTGGGGCAGAAGTAAAGGCCTGGGAAGGCTCAGTGGCAAGAAATCAGGGAGGTGCCCCCAGAATAAACAGACTCCCAAATCAGGAAGATCCCTGAATGCCAGGCAGAGATTTTGGAGCCCTGCCTCAGCTATTTTAAAAAGTCTAGATGGATTGTGAGTTTGCTGTTAGTGAGGCAGAACCTTCTAGAAAATGGCCCTCCAGCTCTAGCTGAGCATATTTTGGAGAAGACTGGGCTTCCTTGTCATCTTCATTCTAGGTGGTCCTCCTTTTACCTCCACATTAATTGTAAATCTGTTGTTTCTGTTAATGGAAAGTAGTCATTGCCAGTGGTGAGTTCTGCCTACACTTGGAAGAAATCTTTGCCCGGGTCCTGTGTGTTTCAGCCTTCCAGGTCAGCTAGGGCAGCAAGAGTATGAAAGGTCCTACTAAAGCTGTTCTGTTTGTATTAACCCTGCAGTGTAGAAAGTTTGGAATGTGTATGTCAGTTGCTGACAAGCCTGGAGAGTGGGAGCCTGCCCAAAGGTGTTTATAATTTAACATCAGGCATGTTAGACCTGTTGAGAGAAATTACACAGTTTATTTTCTCTTGGTTTTACTTAAAATTTCTTACTGACATTACAGATCTTGTAGCATTCTGTAGAATTTCTGGGCAACCCCAGTGTTAGTTTGCATCTAATGTTTGTTGCCTAGCTGATGCTTACTGGGTAGCTCATTTGAGTGCCTTTGAAGAAAAATTCCTGCAGGAATTTTTGTGTGAAGCAACTGAAAAGGGTGGTGATGCAGTCTGCTCTTGGCTTCCAGTAAGATCCATAGTAGCATCAATACTAAGCTACTGCATGCCAACAATCAGAACATCAGGTCTTGAGGTTGTTTATTGCCCTATTTTCACCACTGCCTTGTGCATGAATCAGCCAATCTGTTCATATCTCTGCCCACTGGCCCTTCAGGAGAATGACAGGATGTTTCTTCCCTCTTTTGAGGTCTAGGCAGAGAGGCAGCAAAGAAATCCAACAGTACGATATAAATAGTAAGGTTGCAAAATCACCATGTAAGAAAGCAAAGGTTAAAATCTGACTGCATTCACGAGCTCATGGAGAAAGCTTTCCGAAGGAAGGGCAGCATCCTGCTAAGAGCACTGCAGAGGAGATCCATGAGTCATCTGATCTTCATCATACATTACTAAGTTATAGGCTGTTGGCACTTCTGGCACTCCGTGTTCAGTTGTGACAAAGCCAGATAGAGAAGATTAATTAGAACACCCAGTATTGTGATAAGGAGAGGAGGATATTCTTTCCTAAATGACATAGTTGTAATAATTCAGTGATGGGTTAATTTTTCTTGGTACATGTTTAGCAGGATCTCTAATGAACTAAAAGTGAACTGCAGTATTAAGCAAAGTGCAGGTGAGAAAATGAGCTTGTTGGGGTACTGACACCAACCTTAGTAAGCTGCAGAACAACTCTAGTATGTCACAAATTGGCATGTGAGACACAGCAAAAGTAGCCTTGCTCTCCAAAGACATAAAAAATGGCCTTCTAGCTACAAAAGCGCTTTAGAATGTCTGCTTTCTTCCTCCCAATTAAGTGGCAGACTTTCCTATTGAGCAAAAATATCACGGGGAAGCTTTGTGTTCAATTATAGCAGAAAATACTAAACAGATTCCTATGCTTTTTATGCACACACTTCTTATTAATGCCCACTTGTATCAGTCAGGGGAGTGTCTTCCCATACCAGTATTGTTTCAGAAGCCCATGTAAGTCGTAGTCTAGCTCCTCTATCTGATCTTTCCTCACTACTGACTTTGAAGAGTTTTTTCTCAGCTGTATCCCTCAGCAGTTTCATGTGCCATCCAAGTAATGAATTCATTACTCAAATTTGTGTGATTTAATAATTTCCTGGCACAATGATTCCAAAACATGTGGGAGGAAAAACAGAAGGATTTTTCCATCTCCAGGTGTTTATTGCCCTAATCCTTGCTCCTGACCATTCTGAATGGTTTTTTGTAGAGCTGCATTTCTACTGCTTGTCAAGCACTGTGTCTGAGAGACCATGCAGTCAGAGTGTCCAGCTGAAGGTGATGGGAAGGAAGCCCATTCTTAAGAATCTAATGTACCTCACCATTCTTGCATTTCTAGCTTTGAACTTCTGGAGCTGTTTTCCTTTCCACAATTTCCATAAGCTAAAAAACACCTTTTTTTTTTTTTTTTTCAATTGCCTGCTTTACTAATCAGTGTTTGAAATGCAATATTGAGGCTTTACTCCCTACTCAAGCAAACATGCTGGGTTCATGGTGGCAGCTTGCCAGAAGCCTCAGGGCTTCACCTGTGCCAAAGTGAGGTAAAATGAACAGAACATCCAAAGCAGCTCTTCACTGTGGGATATAGCAGCACACTGATGGTCTCCATGTGTCATTGGACACTACAGACCCCACCAGCTAGTGGCAATGACAGAGCAGTGGGGATTGGGTGCATTAGAAGGCAAAAAGCCAGTCTTAATTGAAGAATGTACTTATTTATGAAATTTGTGTGTATTTATGTAGAGTGTCACAATAAAACCGTTAAGCTTCCTTACATATTTGCAGTTGGACATGTGTAGACTTACTACTGAGTCAGCCTGGCCATGTGAATGATCTGTGTGGATCTCCAGGGAATGTCTCTGCTTCCCCAAGTGCCTCCAGTATCAGGGTTACGAAGCCAATTCCTGTAAAAACAATTTGGTATTTGAGAGAATCATTAATTAAAATTTACCCTTCCTTGGAGTAGTAATAAATAATGTAACTAGATAATATTTGAAGAGACATTTGTTCAGCCTCTTCAACCTTCTTATATACCTGCCCAAAAATGCTGAAAATGAGCTGTCATAAGAAAAGGAAGAGAACTTCTGGTGACAGTCTCAGAAGCTCTGTTGTTTAATTGTTCAGTCATCTGTAGGCCATGTAGTATAATGTAGTTTTATTTTGACTCTCATCAACTGCTTTGCTGTTTTAGTACCTCTGTCTTTAGTACGGAGTGACTGGAAGGTTGCCAAGTAAAGGGAAATCTGTGTGTGAACAGCCGGGAGGAATAATATGTAAATCTGTTGGAAAAAGGCAATTAAAGGCAGTGTTGAGATATAATGGAAAATAGACAATATTGAGCCTCATCAGAAAAGTCAACATAAACAGCAGCTACTGTACTATGTCTCTGAAGTGAACTTGTTGCCTTAAATAACTGCATTCTACAGAAAACAGATGGATCATGAAATCTGTGAGCAGACTTCCAGAAAACAGTTTTGGTCTTCAGGAACATGTCCATGTTGATGTTCAGTGTGCCCTCCTGGCACAAGAGGACTAAAGGAGGCTTCTCCTGCTGTTGTATTTACATAACACAGAGAGGAGCTGGAAAGTTGGATTACATGCAAGCCAAATATAGCTGAAAATAATACTGCATGTCATATGTAACTATGAATGGACATGAACAGAGAGGAAGTGCTATCTGAGATGAGCAGTGTAAGTGCTGTCTTCATTGCTTCATAACCCAACAGATGAGGAGGTAACACACCAGTGAAACAAATCAGGAAGCCCTGACTAACCAGAGGTACCATTCTGATAGTTTACCAGAATCTTGGTGTCACCACCAAATCCAGCTGCATGGGATTTTTACAAGAGTGGGTGGACCGGGAAAAGTCAGAGCATTCCAAACTATTTAACTTTTTATTACAAATGAGTATGGATTCAGGCTGGTTTAATCCTACAGCCTATGTTTGACTGTCCTTGTTTTGAAATCATTGATCAAAAAGCTCAAGATTATTTCCTGTATTCTACCAGACATTTATGCAGCCTTTTGTTGGCCCCCTTTGTGACTGAACATGATCAGTCACAGCCCAGACATAGCAAATCAAGCTCCTGTTTGCAGACATGAACTTGGCAATATGCATTAACTGAACATAGTTCTTGCATCAGGCAACACATCATGTGCTGTCTCAGTCACATTCTGAACTAGAAGAGAAACATGCAGATATTCCAGGATCTTTGGGAGGGCCTGTGAAAGTGGTTATTTCTTAACACTAAACTTGTTTTTTTGTTTCTTTTGTGCTCCTCTTCCAGCATAACCAAAGAAACCAGAAGAGCTGCTTAACAGTTACATTTCAGTCTTCATGAAATAGAAATTGATAGAAATACACACGGGTGACTCACTTCATCAGCCAGGATGGAAAAGGGAAAATTTTGACACCGGGACTAGGAATCATACCTTTGCTTCTAGGATGCATCATGGTGTGGTGCAGGAAGAGGGAGGCAACAAAAAGCTACTGCAAATAACTGGATCTCCACACATTCTTTTTTTAAATTAATACTTTAATAAATAATGTTTTTTACATACCAAAGTTCTTCAAAGAAATGCAACAACAAAATACTAAAGAAATGGTTTAATTAGCACTTCACATGCTTTCCCTTTTATTTTTGCATTTGCTAAAGATACTCTGCATACCTGGACCAGCACAGTTTGCCAAAAATTAATGCCACTTTTTCATATTGCAGGGCACCTCTCAGGCCTTCAGAAAAGCACAAAGTACCAAATCCTTCTCTAATTCAGAAAGACATTTCTAAAAAGATGTGTATTTCTAAAAAAAATAACTATACTCTAAAAAACCAAGAGATTTCCTCCCCTTATTTGATGTTCCTCATAGAAGTAGTATCAGTTACACCAAAAGCATTGGCATAAAGGGGCATCTAAACTCATCCTAGTGACAGGGTAAAAAACATGCTTATTTATTGCTTCTGATGGCACTGGTAGGAAGTGTTTTAAAGATAATTTAGATATTTCTTTATGAGGACTTAGAGCATGTAAGTCTGTGCTTATCTACAGTTTATTTTAACTCAGCTGTCTTGTTTCTTATTTTCTCTAAAACCTAAAAAGCAGCAAACAGGTGTCATTGCTGAACCTCTCTGTGAAGGAAACATTTTTGTGTTGTGTTTGTATCCTGCATATTCTAGTTAAGACTGAAGCTCCAGAAAAGCCAGTCTGTTGCATTCAGGTTATATAGGCCATTAAGAACAGTGAAATGCAAAGAACTTTCATTAAAACCTGTTCCACAAACAGTTCAAGACAGAGAAAGCCAAGCGTAAGAAAATTAGGGTGACTTTTATCTTCAGCTTCATGAAATCCTACGAGCTGATAGGAAAACACAGTGCCTTTGTGTTGTGTTAAATAGCATTACATGGTCTAACAAAAACCTGGTTTTGAAGGGGAGAACACAGTTCAGGAAATAATGGTGTTTTCAGGAGGGGATTTCTGAACCTATCTTTAAAGTTAATGCAGACAAAGGTACAGATTCATACAAAAGCAGGAATCTGGGCATAAATAAAGGGAACAAAAATATTTCATGAACAATGAAACTAAATCAAGAAGGTGCAGACCTTGGTCAAAGATTCTTTTTTTTTTTTTCCATGATTTAGGTTGACTGCTTCACAGACCTGCCAGTAAGGGCTGAACTCCCACTTCAGCCATTCCTTCGAAATAAAAGTCTCTCTCCACTCTCCAGCTGCTGTTTTCATGAGACTTGCAGAAATCGAGTATCTTTGAGCTTATTCTGCTCCATCATGGAGAGCTGAATTTGGCCAATGTTCTCAAAACTTACTATGGTGCAGAGAAGAAAACAGGCAAACATAGGGAAGGCATAGTCATAGAAGACTTGTTTCCTTCTGTGGCCAGAGCGAATTCATAGCTTATGAATTTCGAAAGTGCTTGTTTCCAGGACTAAAAGGAGAGGAAATATATTGTAAAGGCCCTGTAGAAAATTAAGTCTGTTTACCATCTGCATGGTTTACTACTATAGTCTAAAATGTAATGGGGTTTCTGCTTCTCTTGGCTTTATTCTGTTTCCTGGATAATATAATAATATTAAGAAAATGAATACTGAGGTTTCCCTGTCAAGGGTCTATTTCAAAGGAAGTAGCTAAAAGGCCCTAACAGTCAATATATTCAACATTTCCTCAATCACCCTATTAATCTGCAATTAGAAAACATTGGCTCATTCAGTTTTGCTGTAGGACAAAAACCAGAAGAACCCTTCACATCCTTTCCAGCCTTTTATTATTGTATCCTATTTATGCACACTTACTGGTTATGCTTCTAAATGGCATTTAACCACTCAGACCATTTAGACTAAGATTTTACTTGGTCTGTGTAAGTGCAGCTTGGTTTCTGTCATTCCAGAGTGAGTGAAATCAGCAATAGATGAACACTTGAGTTATATTAGCTACCCCCTTTCTTTCCATTAGTTGTATTTTCAAAGAACACGTTTACCCTCTATCCACTTGATGGATGAGCTGCCAGAGAAAACACTCTGGAGGAATTCAGCTTCTAAAAAGGCTGGCGTAGCAAGCAACCATGACCTGCCTGTCATGGTTTTGAGGACAGACGTTGACTCCCATGCCCTTTATTGGGCTTTGCATCACTGACCAGTGGACCTCTGTTTTTACAAGGCTGAGCTGGAGGAGTTGCAGTTTCAGCTGATAAACTGCTGTGCTGCAAGCCCTGGAGAACACAAGTGTCCAGAGAAGAAGCAAACAACTGTGTGAATGTACAGGGAGAATGAATGTCAGCACACTGCACAAAAACAGACAGAAATGGCTTCTGTTAAGTGGAAATGCTTCTGGGAGGAAAGATAGGCATATTGTTTGCAAGTTACAAGTAAATTATGTATCATCATGGCATTCTCTGTGGGGAATCTAAAGACCTCCAGCCTGCACTGCTACTGCCTCTATACACTTCTGTTTATTTTGACATTAAATGCCATCAGAATCTATCATCTCCAGCAGAGCTTTCCATGCACAGGAAATACAGGATGGGGCTTCACATACCAAACTAAATTCATAAAGTGACCTTTGTCAGGAGTTAAATCCACCATAATGGAGGTTTTCTTTGAAATACTAAGCATGGAGAACACTTCTCCTGCCAGAGAATGAACTAGAGGAAATTGAAACACTAAATAGTTACATATTAAATAACTGCAACAGAATCTTTACGTTTAAAGTAATTTCTCCAGAAATATTACCATTTTTACCAGTCTGCTCGCAGGAGCTTGCACAATGACTTAGGAAAACCACAGAGAAAATCCATCCAGACCCTCAAAGTGCTCTGTGTGACACACAGTTATGTGCTCAGTAAGAAGAACAGATGGGAAAAGGAGAATGGAATTCCATGCAAAAAGAACATTATTCAAATGGAATTTTGCACTAACATGGAGAATGATTGCAGGACATGTTCAAGGAGTCAGTTCTGGATGGGAGATGATAGGAGGCAGTTCTTGACTCAGCAGTGAGGAGCCTGTTGAAAGGAGAGGAGAGACAGACTGAAGGAAAGGGGAGGGCTCCACAGTTTCCAGGAGACAAGCTGGAAAGAAGTCCAAGGGGTGAGGGTGTGGTTTGAAAAACAAGGAATACAATTTCAAACTGGAAAGCAAACAGGGCAGCTTTGAGATGCACGAAATGTCAATTTTCTCTGTGCAAGACTGAATCAGAACTTCAGAAGTTGTTATGATGCTCTCTCTTTGCTGCACCACATCTTCATGCTGTGACTGTTGACACTGAGTTCCTAAGGCTTGCATTTATCTGTTAGGCAAAACACTGACAGCACCAGAGAGCACACAGCTGGGACAGATGTGTCTCATTCTGTGTTCAGCATCAGCTCTCCAACAGTTTGCAGTGGTCAGCCACAAGCACACTCAAGTTGAACCCGCAGAGTCCCTGTCATTTGGAGCTTTACTTGTTCACACTCAGGCAGGTCTTCTGCTGTCAACAAGCAGACGCTCTCCCACATAGGCCAGAATATGTACTGGTGCCTTGTAATTTGTTTATTTAAATCAAAACACTGAACTGGCCAAACATTTGCAAATTGAATAGATTTGTAGTTAAAGGGTGATTTGAACTGATGTGGAGAAAGACTCCAAGAGGAACACTTTAAGAGAAATTCACATGGCTTTTCCAGTGAGACCTCCTTGGCTTATTCCGTGGGAAGAAGACTACAAACATGCACAATACATACAATATTTTTGCATGTAAATAGCAGCCCCTCCAAGGCAAAAATGCAGCTCCTCTCACGGCTGTTCCCTCATACTGAAAAAAGAGCATCAGGCTGCCATCCATAGGAGGAGCCAGAAAAGCAAGCATTTGGAGGAGAGCAACCTCTGAAAAAACAGAAACATTTACCAGGAGCTTTTCCATCTGGGTTGTTAAGGGATTGCTAGGGATTACAGCCTTCTCTGCTGCAAAGCGCCGTGGCTCTGCCTTTTATAAAGGAGCAAGAGAGTAGCAGTTAGCTTATCAGAGGGCTACTAGCACAGCAAGCAATTAGAGATTCAAGACCCTTTACATTTCCCGTTAACAGACTACAGACTGTAGGAGAAATACCTTAAATAAGGCCAGTAGTACCTTTTCATTTAGAGATCCCAAGCTAAATAGGAGGTTAGAAGACTCAGTTAAAACATCCCTGCACACAGATGACTGAACACATGTCAGCCTCTTCAGCTGTGGAAGCTCAGCTAGTTGTAAAGTGGAGAGAATATGGCAAAACACTTTTTGAATTTGGTTTGTTTCAAGATGTCAAAGGCTCTTCAGAGCTGATATCACTTGCCAAGAATCTAACCCTGTGACCTACGAAGCCTGGTGTTAGAAAGTGCAGATATTTAACCACAGAACATCATAAAGAAGGTACAAATGAGAAAGCCAGCAGCAGACCAAAGTGTGGCAAAGCACTTCAACATACAGGGAGATTCTTTATTTTACTGTGAAAATCATGGGATGTTGTAATTAGGATTTGGCCAGCTGAGAGTGGGCAGGAAGCACTGTATTATTAAAATTGCATTGAAGAAATATAGCACACCTTTAATTTTAATCATATTTTAAAAGATATTTGATTTCCTTTGCCAGTGATCTCTCTAGTTCATGTCAGCAGTTTGGTGCCAGACTACTAAGAGTGATTGCACACAAGTACATAGTGATTTTTGTGCATGTGTAATTCTCATTATTTAGAATCTCAGAGACAAACCTTTCCTTTGTCATAATTTTCTTTAAAATACAAATGATATAACAAATGTATCCTATAACTGTATGCATTACTTAAGAGATCCTACTTCATTTGTAAAAAAAGTGATGAAAATCTGTAGCTCATTTTTCTCCAAACAGAGCGAATTAGCCATAAAATAGAAAGCAAAAGCCCACAATTGAAACTTTGAATTTAAATAAATAGCATCCATGAAGTGATTGTGAGCTGACAGAGACAAACACAGAACAAGTTCAGTATGCGAAAACGGGCTGGTTACAGGTCACATCCTGATGTCCCTATGATGGTCTTGTCTCTGCAGCACTTTTGACTCACTCTCATTTAGAAATTAATGCAGCTAAAAGTGAACATCTCCTTACAAACATAGGGAGCTGGTGCTACTCAAACCCTTCTGAGGACATGCAAAGGAAATATTGTCACCACCTCAGCTCCAGTTTTGCTTGCTTTTGAGAGAACAGACCTTAGTGCCTAACCCCAATCATGAGTCCTGCAGGAAGAGCTACAGATTCCAGATTTCCTGAGGGACTGGGCTTTAGAAGCACATCAGTCCCAGCACCTTCTGCTCCCTGTTCAATGGGCAGTCCCGGCTTTGCAGACCTTTGGATCTTCTATACACGGCAAAGGGGTTCCCATGGCTGCAGCCTGCAACTGCATGCTCCAGTAGGAACCAAGGTGTCTTCGCAGAGCCATGCCTATGATTCCTTGGGAAACCTAACCCAGTTTTGGTAATTCCCAGCTCCATGTATTAAAAACAAATGAAGTTAAGTGAAAACAATGAGGTTTTAAATTGTAATATATTTTGCATTATTTTAATCTGCCTTCTGGTTTTGAGTCTTCAGGGGTCCCTTGTTCAGCTTTGCTTTGCAACCCACAGCATGAGAAACTCATTTATGGAACATTAAATCAGAGATTCTCCTGTAATCTTGTGCTTCTCAGAGCTCTGCTCTCTGAGAAAATGTGAACAACATGATGCTCTGGATAAAATTGCTGGAGCTAGCAACACCACAGCCGTTTCCTTCTCAAAGGATTACTGTAATTTAGGAGAAATGCAATAGCAGTCATGTTACCTTCACCTCCCTTGTCTGATGCTAATGGACTGCCTAGGACGGAGGGTAAAAGGGAAGTGTTGATATACACCTGGCATGCTGGACCCTTCACTTCTTGCTTATGCAATAACTTTCAAATTTGCAATGTCAGCTCTCTGGGGAAGGAGCCCCATTTCTGTTCAGAAATCCAACAGGGCAGGACCACTGTTCAAATATACCTGGCAACGGTCACAGAACTCCTCACCCACCTTCGGGCATGGCAGTAGGTAGCAAAGCCCATGTGGAGCTATGACACGATGAAGGGTCACTGAGCCCCTCGAGGCTCTCGGCGGCTGCACCAGGCGGTGCCTGCGCCGACCCCTGCGCCTTGATCCCGTCCACGGTTGTCAAAGGCCGCGCTTCCCTGAGCTCCGCTGGCCGGGACAAGCCGGTGTCCACCCGAGGGGCAGAGCCGCTCTTTGCCACAACCAGCCGCGACGGCAGGTGCTGGGGCAGGCCGCGGGGCTCGCAGCCAAGGGCAGCAGCTGAGCTGCGGGACCAGGACCCCCAAAGCGCTGAGGGAAGCATCACCCCGGGCACCCCCGCCCCTACTGCAGGCCAGGGAGAGACGGACCCCCGGGCCGGCAGCAGCCACCAGACCCCTACAGTGCTGCGGGCAGCCGGGGAGGGGGCAGCGTCACGTGGGCGTGTGTGTGGTGGCAGCGGAGGGATACAGGGGCTGTGACACCCCACTGGCCGCAGCCGGGGCTGGGGACCCCCCAGTCTTGTCGGGGTCCAGCCCCAGCCCTAAGCGGGAGAGAGGAGCGGCAGGGGAGAGGAGGACGGCGGCGGGGCGAGGGCGGGCGAGAGGCGAGGGCCAAGAGGCGGGGAAGAGGCGCCGCGAGGAGGGACTATTTGAGGAGACCCTGGCAGACTGGTGAGGTGCGGAGTGATCCCGCCGTCAGAGTGAGCGGCCCCGAGCTGAGGCAGAAAAGGGCGGCGAGCCCGCGGGGCGCCATCCAGCACGGCATTGCGCCTGCGCCGATCCCCCCTCCCCGCCGCTGTGTGGGGTGCAGCGGCGCCCTCCCTGCTGCCACCGCTGGCCCTTGCCCCACGCCCCGGCCCCGGGGAGCTCGCCCCCAACCATGGCGCAAATACTGCCCATTCGCTTCCAGGAGCACTTCCAGGTGAGCCGAGGGGAGCGGTGGAGCTGCAGGGACGGGGTTTCCCCCTCTCTGCCTCACCCTGTCCCTGAGGAGAGTGGGGGTGCCGCGGCCTAGCCGGGCCGGGGGCTCGCTGAGGGGCGGGGGTCGGGCCGCTGGGAAGCCTTGTGTGGTGGGCGAGCCCCCTCATTCTCTCTGGTGCGGGGCAGCAGTCCCGCTGGGCGCCGCGGAGGCGAGCCCGCTCGCGGTGCGGTCCCTGGGGCTGCCGCCTCCATCCGTCCATCCATCCGCGGCTGCCTCTCCGCGGCGTGCGGTGCGACCGCGATTTGTGCAGAGTCACTCGCCGCCGGAGGGACCTCCCGCTCCGGGGAGGGGGAGGCGCCGGGCCGTGGCCGCGCTGTTCGCCCCGGGGGCTACCCTGCCTCGGCTTAGGTGGGCGCCTTAGCCTTGTAGAGAGGAATCTGGGTTGTTTTTCTTTTGCTTAAACTATCGCCAGCCTCCGAATCGCGGGGGCTCCAGGGATCCTCTTTCTGTGCAGCTGGAACTGGGAGGAAATTGATGAGATGAAGTGCAAGAAACCATTTGGACTTGAGAGCCTCTGTCTCTCAAGCATAACAGTATTAAAATGAAAAGAAAACCCCAACTTTCCCAAAAATTACATAGTTCTGGTCTTAATAGCCTGTGAAAACCATAATGCCAGCGTTGGAGAAGATCCATGACTAATGGATGCAGCACAGACAAACCGGTTTATCTGTTTCCTTGTGAACTGGTGGTGAGGGAGGGTTGTAAATGGAGTGAGAGCAGCAGGCTCTAAACATGCAGTTTGAGGCAGGAATTAAAGGAATTTTCTAAATGAATGAGAGAACAGGAAGTGGACTTGGCAAGTCATCCTTCTGTCTCTGGACCGCCCCTTTATGTCAAATCAGGCATCCATTTCAAATTATGAACTGGGTATCACCCCTTGGTGTCGACTTTGGGCCACTTCAAGCATTTAAACTTGGGAAATAGTTAATGCTACTTCCAGCTACCTTTGAAAGTGTTTTTCTGCTTGACTGGAAGAACTGTCTTGGTCACTCTGGAAAAGGCCCTAGCCTGGAATAGGACTGGGAAACTCCAGAAATAAATACCAAGCCTCTGTGCCCACGGGGGCAGCCACTCCTGTCTCCTTGGAGTTGTCAAGGGTTAAGAAGGTTTAACATAGTGCAGAATTGCTTCCCCACCCCAACCACTGTCCAGCATAGCTGTGATTGTAGTAAACTCAAATGAATTCCTAAGAGCTGCAGTACAGCTGAGTAAGAAACCAGGGATCAAAGTGGTTTTTGACATCAAATTCTCCCTAGAAGGAAGCATATAGTTCTCACAATTTAAAACAAGCAGACATAACCAGTTCTGCTGTTTGTGTTTAGTCTGTACAATAATGATGAGAGAAACATCACAGTTAATATGCCATGGGTGTAATATGCTGCTTTGCATGTTAAATGACTTTTTGTGAAGGCTGGGGTTGTGTTGTGCAACACTGCCAATATTAGCATTATAGTACTTCTGTGTTGGGTGGGGGGCTAGCAGCTTCTCAAGGCATTTGTACTGAAGTCATATTCTATTTTTTCCTACCACCTGCTTTTCCTCTTAAATAATTTGATCATCCTGAAAGAGCTAAACTTGTGTTTAAGGGACTTTTTCTTAGCATGGAGAAGCAGGAGAGGCCTTGGGACTCTTGCTGCTAACATGTAGGAGTAAACTCTCCTTCAGGATTCAGTTTTTCTTGCTTCTCCCCCAAGTCTGAATGTAGTATCTCCAAAGCTGTAGTCTTAGCAAACAGAAATTGAGATTAGTAGAAGCTGGGAGTGGGAATGCAGTTAGCCTTCTCAGTGCTGCTTCTGCAGTTGTCTCTATGTGGTGGGATAAATGAGGAGGGAAATCAAAAGGCATGTGGGAATTGTAGTGTTTGCTGTGGCTGGGTATCTGCAGTACAGTTTTATCAGCTCTAACTTATATGTGCTGTAAACATCTAGAGTAATGAATAAATGATACGTGGTGCTTATTGTTGACTGGTAGGGAATTCATTAAAATATTAAGCCTGCACCCCTCTTCATAATGTTTCTCTATTACTCATATTTAGCTTTATTAGCTCTATATTTTTGTTTGTTTTCCTACATTATGTCAAAGAAAGTGGCTTGTCTACAGTTTGTCATATTTAAAATTAGTGTAACACATCGACTGCAGTGCTTTATGATGTTAAATCCAAAACTGTTCCAATTCCTTATGATTGTACTGTGTTTCATTAAATCTTTCTGTACCATAAGTCAATCTGTGTAGCCTGTATACCTGTAGCCATTTTAATTAATATGGTATTAAGTAGTTAGAAGGGCTATTAGCACTATAATTACTCAATTTCATATTCAGCCTGTTGCTGATGGAGCATTTCACTTAAATTCAGAGTCTTCCTGAGATAGTTGCTGTACTTCAGTGAAAGAACAACTGAAGCATGCAGAAAGTGCTCTCCAGAGAAACTAAACATAAGTTGCAGTGCTAAATACTGAACTCCTCTCCCACTCCCTGTAGCTGGAAGTGGAAAAATGTGCTGTAAAGTGAAACGGTGATCTTGGGCCATGTAAAATTGGAGGAGTACGAAGGACCAGCAGACTGTTTACATTCCTTATGAAGCTTATTTTGCTTTATGTTGATCATCCTTTTGACTGAACTGTAGCTCCAAGCCTGTGCAGGAGGAATGACTGCCAGTCACAGTGCACATTGAATTTGAAGTTGTTACAGCTTGTGCAGTCAGTTCCTGTGAATAATGGAGAATAGCTGCAGTAAAAGAAAGATCCCGGATTTGACATAGTAGTAGTCATGCTGAGAATTAACTCAAGTCTTTGTTTAGCTCTGGTTTAATGCAGTTGAATAGTTTTTAGATGTGAAATCTGTAGCTATGAGTCTTCACAAATTCATAAAGAACTTGCGTTTTGCTCATTCTTCCCATAGAGGATATTATTTTTCAGTCCCCTAGCAAGGGATGGGGATAAGGACTTAGTTTTTATCTGTCTGGTGGCTGACCAGCTGCAGCAGTTCAAACTATGGCAACCCTGCTATAGTGAAGTACAAGTGGATGCTGCTTAAGCTGCTGTCATTTAATCATATTCTTAATTTCAGTGCTTCTGTTGGAGCAGTGAATTATAAATTATTCACTAGTTTAAGCTCTTCCAAAGGGATTGTAGTTTACAATGGATATGTTGTAAAAGACTGGTGTACAGACTGGAAGCAGTACTTGCTGGAATTCAGTGTACATAGTGTTCTTGAGCTAAAATTAAACTTTTCCTTAGTCATTGATTTGCTTTTAAAAGCTTGTCTTTGCCCCTTTTTTATTTTCCTTCACTAGCAAAAATCTGCGCTTACCTGCAGGGAAAACTTTTGCTTATACAAATCTCAGGTTCCTAGGTTGGGGATTTCATCCTTAGATGGATAGACACATAGATCTGTAGGCAGGGTTCTCTGTTCTATTGAGTAACTAACACAGGCTCTTGAACAAAGCCAGCTAATGTGCAGAAAGCTTGTGTGCATGACATGCTCTTGATACTTAAGTTTTATGTGTCTTGGTGCAACACTGAGAAGCTAATATATCCTGGTTTGGAACATAAAGGTCATAGATTTGTTTCTGTCATTTTCTGGACAAAAACACTTTCTGTTTGGATAGTCAGAGATGTCTAGTTAAGAATTGCTACCTGTTGTGCAATAGGCATAACTGAGCTGAAGTGTAATGGCTTTCATGAATTTGCTTTGGCTAGACATGTGGACTTGAAAGCACTCAGGATATTTGCAAGTTGTAAATGGCTTCTTGGACTTGTATTCAGATGGTAGAGCTAAATATTGCGATGTAATTCAGCTATTTAGTGTTGAAGATACCATGTTTGCTCTGGATCTCTTAAATGCCCTATAGGTTGTAGGGAGACTCATTCAAGAGATCTAATCATCACAGATATACAGGAACAGTTTTTTGTGTGGGGGTAACTGTCACTTAAGACGAAAGCCTAATTGCAACTGTGACTAAAACTTGTGAGCTCATGGTCTTCCATGTTTTAGCTCTTGCATACTTCTTCACCTGTTAAGATTGGAGCTATAGGAGATGAGGATAGCCTATTGAGAGAGGTTATTGAACCACTGTATGCATATTCTTAGAGCATTATTATAATTCTGTAGAGTCACCTGACTAAGAGTTCTGAGAAACTATATTAGTGTAGTCTTGGGTTGTATTATGCTTGAAATGATATATGCTTACAGAACTTTTATCAGGCATCTTTTAATGGGATACATATAGTGTCTGTTAGAGCATTACTCTTTTCTAATGGGCTTAAAACTCAATAGGTCTTGGGGTTCTTAAATTCTTCTGACTCCAGCATTTAACTGATGGTAGGTCCCAAGTACTGGCATGCCAGTATTAGACAGTAAGTGGTTAGGCTTAAGTATTTCCCAGTAGAGAAATGGATATAGCTTGAAGACCAGTATTATCAATGTCTTGAGTTGGTCTGTGTTGGCTCAGTCTGGTGCACTGCACTAAACAGAAAAGGAAATGCATTAGGAAGCCAATATTTAGTAGCACTCTTGTGTACAGAAAACATAATTTCTTAACAAATGGTACCATGCTGGTAAAGTAGAATGAGGAAGGACTAAATCTTAGATTAATAGTTGTATTTCATAAGTGTAGGACTTGTGTATCTTCATTCAGGTTCATTCAGAATCAAACAATACAACTTGGGTTAATCTTTACCATGTCAGTATCTGTAAGATGCTTCAAAGTAAGTTTGGTATCTAATCCAGCTTGCAGTGATACTAGGTTATCTAGGAAGCAAAAATCTGTATCTGGTTCATTCAGTCTGATAGTGATGATAGTCCCGCACTGTAGGTAATGGGGATTAGGACATAAGAGGGCATTAGGCTGTTGTAGAACAGGATGTTTTCCTTTCCTCTACAGTGAGGCTTACAGTGGGATGCTTGGTAGGCTTTAACTGGGTTACCCCAAAATAGTGTGTGGTAGAATCATGGAAAGATGCTGTCTCCATAGTAAATATCTTTGGAATTATTTTATTATGCTGAATCTTTCTTTTCAGAAGGCAACCTTAGTTTGAGAATACTACTTGCCTAAGAAGCATAATAAAAACCAAAAGTTAAATAGCAATTGAGAGGGCCAATGTTCACTGCTTTATGAAAATAAACTATAAAATCTCTAGTTTGTATATACAAACCTCAATAATAACCTGTAGCTCCTTCACCTGAAGTCTTTTAAGATACGTAGCTAAATGCTTGCAACCTCCCATAATAAATTTTTTTTTAATTCTGTGCTTGAGGAAGAGGGGCAGGTGCTTTAGAACAATGAAGTCCAGAATGTCTTAGCAGCTTTGTCCCATTCAGGATAGAAGGGCTGCTGGCTGATGTCCCTTTGTTTGGTGGTAAAGGGGTTCTGCTCATCTCCTTACCTGTAGTCATAAGGGATATGCCTCTTATGCTGCTTCCATGTTGTAGGAGCACATGTAATCTGATGAGGATACTTATCACTCTCTTAATGGCAGGATTGGTCTTCAGTGTTTTCAGACTGCTAAAATGTCAAGTTTGTAATCATTCACTGAGACTTGCAGTATTCACATGACTGTCCTTTAGGTATTACTGACATTTTGACTTTAAAAGATGTGACCGACTTCCTAATAATAAGGATGGCAGTGATACTCATGCATAATTTAGCATTACATGTTCTGAAAACTTTGCTGGATTTTGTAACTGTTAAAACCGGAAACCTTAATACCAGAACTTGATGCAAAATCTTGCTCATCTTAGTGAAGATACCCAAAGGGTTGCTATTTAACATGGACCAGATTTTGGAGTGAGTAACCTTGGGCTTAAAGCTAAACTTCAAGTAGACTAATGCCTTGATTCTTGCTATGCAGAATGAGTGGCCAGGGGCTGTCTTTTGAAGAGTAAGTCAAGCTGAAGCACAGTAATTGAGAAGAGACCTTGAGGAGGCTGTTTCAACTTCAGTACTCTGGAAATACATCAGTGTTTGGATTAATTAAATCAAGTTAGGAACTTGGCTATGCTGCAGTTAGATCTCCTGCCCACTCTTGTGACACTTAATTAGTCTCTTAGAATGAGCTGTACTCTATATGTAGATGGACTTCGGTCATGCTCAGCATTAAAGTGCTCAGGTGTCTCCTATGTGAGCATATAATTTGTCACAGTAAGTGGATACTCTTCAGTAACCAAGAACAGAGGAATTAAGAGCCTACCATTTATTTCTCTGTTGTTCAGGGTCACAGAATTTGATGGAACTACAACTTGCATGTTTATTGGGTACGAAAACTTCCTGCATTACATATGAAAAGTTCATGAGTAGTCTTGGCATGGAAACTTCCTTCCTTACTCGTGGAGAAGCCTGTAATAGCCACATGCCCAGTGGACTTGTTTCAGAACTGTAGTTGCAAACAGCTTCTGATGATCTCATGCCTAAACTTTAATTCTCTTTTGGAATGAATGGCCCCTACTGAAGTTTACTAGCATGTATTGACGTATTTTACCTATAAAGTGAGGTGTTAGCTGAATGTGTCTCAGTTTTGCTGAGATGCACTTGTGGCAGGGAGTAAATGTCTTTACATGTATGTCCGTTTGGCCTGTACTGCATTACTGAAACTTGAGTATGTCAAAATTAGCAGTTACTGAGCCAAATAGCACTTCATTAGTAAGCTGAACAGAAAACAAAACAATTCCTGAGGCATTCTTGGACACAGTCCTGACTTACCATGCTTACTGTGTCTGTTACATACCCAGTTTATGATTTAGTGGGTAGCTTTACAGAAGCTGTAACAAGCTACGATCAGCCGGATCAAAACACGCAAAAATAGTGCTTGTGACACCATTATGGGACTTTTTGCCCAAGGGGTTTGTTTAGTCTATTTCATGAACGTCCTGGTGGTATGTATAAAAGGAGTCTAATGATTCAATGAGGCTGGTGGAAGTTTCTATCCTGTCTCCTTCAGGGCAGTCATTTTTCACTTTCACTGCACTGAAAAGCAGTGTAGGTTAATCCCTTCAGAAGTTTCAGTGAAGCTGATACAGTTCCTGTGCTTGGAAAGCATTGCCCTGGGGCATAAAGCAGGTGCTCTGGCTTGACACAGTTACTGTTACATAAAATGCAGTGTGTGTACATACCAAGCTGGGGTGTGCTGCGTAGGTAAATCTGACTTGCTGTACACTAATAGAAACAGTGATGCTCCTTCACTGCCACCTCCTCCTGTTAACCTGAAATTGGAAGTGAATGGAAAGAAGTTAAAAGGATGAGTATGAGAAATAGCCGTCTTCTAGGTCAGTCTATTCACTGGCACAGAATGACTTTAAGTTACATTGAGTAACTTAATGTAAACTATTGCCATGCGATTGAGCACAGGTTATGTTTAGAGAGTTGGACATAAGGCTGGAGGGGGCCTACCTTGAAATCTCTGCCTTTGTTGGGCCAAATGACTTGACATCTTGAGCAGGGAGACATGGAATCACTGATTATTTTAATACATCTTTCTTTCACTGATAAGAATTGGATTCTAAGAAGCAAGAAGAACAAGACCACTTGTAAAAATAGGCCATCTGACACATGCTGTGTAGGCTTCATTCCATGATGTTGCTAGCAGTGGCTTGCATAAGGAAAACTGGTTCTTTCAGTAAGATCCACTGATGCTGTATGTTGTAGTTCTGCCACTTAGTAAGTTTTTAATATCAAAGTTCCTAGCCTTACTAGATGTGGAATAGTGATGCTACTAATACTATATAGCCCATCATATTACTAAAGCCAGGTTAAGCAATAAATGCTCAAGTTAAAACTCCTTTTAGTTTGCATCAATAGCACAACTTGAAGTGTCTTTAGGACTTGAATAATGAGAATTGTGTAGTTCTTTACCTGTTGAACAAAGAATCAGAAAGTAAATCCTAGTTCCGTAGTAAATACTCTTGTCACAGAAATTTGCCAGTCTTGTGTGTCCTTGAGGGGCAGAGACTTTAGATGTAGAGTCTTGAGTTAGGCTTTCAACATGGGAAGGGATAATAAAGCACTCTCTCCCGTTTTTCTAGCTTCAAAATTTGGGCATTAACCCAGCAAACATTGGATTCAGTACCCTAACAATGGAATCTGACAAATTCATCTGCATCAGGGAGAAAGTGGGAGAGCAGGCACAAGTAGTGATAATTGACATGAGTGATCCAACAACACCAATCAGACGTCCGATTTCTGCTGAAAGTGCCATCATGAATCCAGCCTCCAAAGTAATTGCGTTAAAAGGTGAGTAACCCATTATTCCTACAGTACAAAACCTACTGTGTAGCTATATTACTGTTTATGTATGCTCTTAAGCTTAAGATTTATGTAAACTTCCTAAGAAGAATGTATATGAGGATAAAAATTCTTGCCTATACTTGCATGCTGTATTTTTGGCAGTGGATATTCCGGTAATCTTGAATTATTTGCCTCCCAAGTAGGAGTGAGATACTTGGGCCTGGCAATGCAGCCTCCTATTCTCACTGAGGACCAGGTCAATATCTTGTATACTTTCCCTTTAAACAGGTGTTGTAAACATAATAGATGTGTGAAGATGAATAGGGCTGTAACCATTCTCTCTGCTCTGTTCTGGTCCTTTCTTGTAGCTTTGGAGAAGCTTACCAGTTACAAACACAATGTCATAATGACCACTAACTGAAAGCCTGAATGCAGAAGCATGTTAAGTTTGGCAATCATAAGATCTTGCAGATGGAAGATCTTTGCTTACCAGTATCTGTAGTGTTGATACTGCCCTTTAAGTAACACTCTGAGCTCAAAGAAATAATTTTTAATATATCTCAGGTTCTTTTCTTGAATGACCGACTTCTGTTATTTGATCTCAATAACTGTTACTATGTACTTTTCTTCTTGCATCTTATCTAAACAGATGGTGAGTGAACTTTGACATTTCATGTTCAGTAGTACAGAATGGTCTAATCTCATAAAAAGTACTGAACTTAAGGTAGCCATTTGACAGTTCACTTCAGAGCCAGGTTGGGGCATCTTGATCCTCAACTGGCATTATAGTGAAAACATTCTCTTTTGGCTCATTGCTAATCATTTGGCTGCTTTGGCTATTGACTGTACCCAGTGAAGGAGAGGAGTGTGTTCTTAATGTTTGCGTGTGAGTGTGTGTGTATTATGGAAGTACAGTTGATAGACAAAATCAAGTTGCAATATTTTTATGAGAGACCGCTGCTGGCATGTCCTGTGTGCTGTTCATTTCTTCATAAGTGTGTGGATTGTGAAAAATCATGGTGAAATTATATAAGGGTCCAAGAAATAACTGTCCTCAGGACTGGCAAAAAACCTGTTACTACTTGTTTTGATCACAGGCTCATACTGACATTAGGGGAGAACTGATATATTAATGTTTGACTTCAGCTGAATCACAGATTCAGCCAAGATGCTTATACATCTTGCAGAGGACTGCCTTACCTGAGGTGTGGGTAAAGATAACAATGAAAAAGCTTCACTTCTGTTAAGAGTTCACTGTCCTTAATCTTGAATCCCTTTTTACAAACTGTATTGGCAAGGAAAGTGCCTCGTCTTGCACTTCCCACACTAGCAGAGCTTCATTTAGCTTTTAAAACTGGATTGTATAGTTCCCTTTTAAAACTAACCTACTAACTAAATGGATTGTCATCAGCTTGGAAGAATATAGCTTTATTCTTGCCAGTGTTAAGACTTGTTCAAAATTAATATAGTTCTGTCCATTCACAGTGAATAAGCCTGTCCTCTGAACAGATAAGGTTGAGTGAATGTCACATTGACATGCAGAGTTGTGTGGTCATGTATTGCAAATTTAATAACCTCTCCTTTTACTGAATCTAATCTAGTGACCAGAGGGTTGGGTAGGAAAGAGAATGAGTAGAGAAACCCAACAAGTATTGTTGTTACTCATGGTAATCAGAACTAGAGTGAACTGGACTGAAGAAGTGGTTTAAGTCAGTCTGTCACTCCAGAGTTTTTCCTGCTGATTGACGGAGGCCTCAGTAGTCAAACCTGTTGCACATTGTGACTCAACGTGCCATGATTGGAAATTGCTCATAATTTGAGAATTACTGAGCAATAAACATACAAACCCACCCTCAAAAAAAGAAATGAAATGGTTCTTGATTTAAACTGAAATACAGTCTGCACAATTTCATTTCTGGATTGCATGTGGCATTCTCCTGGTGTACCAAAATTTATACATTGTCCTTGTGTTGTTCATGGTTCTCTTGTTTTGCTCTGTATGAGAGTGGTCCCCAGTTGGTGTAAGTGGAGAATGCAACACTCAAGGGTGCATCCATTATTTGTGGAATGGAGAAGCTTTATGCTCCAGTGAACTGGAATGTAAATTCTTGTGCTAGTGTTCAAAACCCAAACCTGCTAACTTGACTACACCTGTAGAGAATAGTCTTGAGCAGTCTGGTAGCTTGATCAGAAAAACTTAGGTAAGAGTCTGGCTTCTTATCTCAGAAATGTTCAAGTAGATATAACTTAAACTTATTCCTGCCCTCACTATGACTTTAGAGCAGGCTCTACTCTTAATACAAATAACTTTTTTTTGGTATTTTTTATTTTCTTTTAGTTCAAACTTCGGAACTCTAAACTGTAATCAAATTTGTGTTACTACACTTAAACTATATTGCTATGGCTCCTATGGCTGTCAGTGTCCAGAGCTAGTTGGCTATTGAGGCCTGTAAAGCCATTTTCAAGTGTAAAGCAGAACAGTCAAATTTAGTCTAGAAAATGAACAAGCATGAGCTTTTAGCTCATTTTAGTAGCTTAACAGTTTCTTCTAAGTTTTTTAAACTAGGATAGGCATTCTGCTTCTTTTTCATGAAACTGACTTTGAGAACAGTTTCTGTGTGCACATACTGGTGTTCCTGTTTAGATGGTGACTAGGGCCTTTCCAGAACTACTTGTTGGCCTTCTGCATGTGAGGCTGCACGCTGTGGAAGCCAAAATCAATTCCTTGGTAGCACCAGTCCACTGCTGGACAAATTGTTCAATACAGTAAATACACTGTTTCCAACTATCAGTTTACAGCTGGTGTTAGGTGTGGGCTTATAGCACTTTTATGTACAGTCACTGCATGTGCAGAGAAAGGTGGTCAGAAAGAGGCTGGTTTTGTCCCAGGAAAGCTAGTAAGCTGTCCTAGGAAACAGTTGATCGGGTTAATGGTTCTTTATGCAGTTAATCCAGGGAACATAAATGTTTTACGTGGTAGTGCTGAAGTTTTACCTTGTCTCTTGGCACTGCATTAAACTTGTATGATCAATTTGCTATATAAATGATGTTAAAATATTAGAGCAGTGCAAGATGCATATTAACTTGGGGTTAGTACCTCTTGAGAATGTTTCCTCAGTGGCCAGCAGCCACTTCTAATTCCTGGTAGAAGGAACATCTACCAGTTTGACAGAAGTGTTACTAACAGGGAAAGCACTTCTGAAGTGTGGATAGAAATAATGGCATTACAAGCCAATACTCTAGCAGTCTGAGTGGGTGTCTTGTGAACAAAAACCAGTATTTCAAGAGCTCAGCCGTCTCATATGCAGTGAACCAAAACATCACTTTGACTTTGTAAAAAGATAGTCCCTTATTCTTCATAGGTTGGTTCAGGTAACATTAGTTTTGAGTCCACTCTTAATAAGGTAAGGCCTCTGGTAGTTTAAGGGAATACTAAGGTTAAGCTTAAACCTGCAATACAGTTAGCAAAATCATGAAGCAGTAACTTTAACTGGAATGAGAGCTCCAAACCTTTCTATAATCTTTCTGAACTTTTGATTCTCCTCTTCAACAGGCACTTGTATTACTGTTGTACAGAGCCCATCCACCTCCTAGTTAAGTGCACAATTCATTCAACAGAAAAATAGAATGGAAGCTGTGGTCTTCAGCTATCTCAAGAGCTGTTGTGAGTCTCATGATGTTGGACTCAGTCCAGGTCATCTAAAGCAGCCACTAAATTAACATAAACTGGAGATACTCCTATTAATTATATCAAATGACATGTACTAGAGACCAATAATTGGCATACATTGTTGCTACCTAAACAAGAGTTTACACAAGCTCTGTAGATTAGACTGTCTTTTAACTACAGCTTATAGTTAAAATGTCTATGCTTGTC
The DNA here is from genome assembly GCF_012275295.1 of Melopsittacus undulatus. Classification (NCBI taxonomy): domain Eukaryota; kingdom Metazoa; phylum Chordata; class Aves; order Psittaciformes; family Psittaculidae; genus Melopsittacus; species Melopsittacus undulatus. Next base: position 13,742,303 of record NC_047538.1, on the reverse strand, counting down.
AGTTGTTGGAATGTCCATGTATATGTCCATAAGTAGACTTTTTTTTCTGCTTCAGGAGTGGGGAGGGGTTCTCTCTGGTTAGAGTCAAGTATCAAAGGAGACTTGGATGTGACAGGACACTAACCCTGTAACAGCACTGAATAGTGGGTTAAACAGGGTGCTTGTAAATAGGCAGACTACAGGATGGCCATTGTGGTAATCTATTATGATGTTTCTTGGGTTTTGTCATACTAGCTGGGAAAACACTTCAGATCTTTAATATTGAGATGAAAAGTAAAATGAAAGCCCACACAATGGCAGAGGAAGTGATCTTCTGGAAGTGGATATCTGTGAATACAGTTGCGTTGGTGACAGAGACAGCAGTCTACCATTGGAGCATGGAGGGAGAATCACAACCCCAGAAGATGTTTGATAGGCATGCTAGTCTTGCGGGCTGCCAAATCATCAACTACAGGACAGATGAACACCAAAAATGGCTGCTGCTGATAGGAATTTCAGCGCAGGTGAGTTATCTGCAAACAGCATGCAATGAAAACCAGTGGGAGAGCCCTGGCCCCACTTAACAGCTGCTATAGTTTAACTTTGGTTTCTGTAGACCAAAAATATCTTTTGTGTGGGGATAATGTGCTCTATAATGCAATTTAAGTGTTGGAGGAGGGGATGAGAAACATTTATTGCTTTTTAATTTACTGTCCCAAAAGTCTTGCAGTAAACATTTGAAATCTTATCTCTACAGGCTGACCTTTTCTTTGGGCTTTTTTTTTTCCTAGCAAAATCGTGTGGTTGGTGCAATGCAGCTGTATTCAGTTGATAGAAAAGTCTCCCAACCTATAGAGGGCCATGCAGCAGCTTTTGCGGAATTCAAGATAGAGGGAAATGCCAAACCTTCTACCCTCTTCTGTTTTGCTGTGAGGAGTCCTGCAGGGGGCAAGGTAAAGTCTGCAGCTGTTTTCCTGTTCTGCTGTAGCAGAACTCTGCCAGTAGAACTTCAGTGATCACACAATTTAGTGTACACTCTTGTGAAGAACAGCTTGGGAACAATGTGTGTAGCATATTTGGTCAGCATCAAAATGCTTTCTTTCAATAGGGCGAACTGCAAAGAGAGTCTGAGTTGCTTTGGTGAAACTTAGACATAAGAACAAATGTAGAAGCAATGAGAACTAAGCTCAGGGTGTTAAAGCATCCATTTATGCCCATATGGGTTTTTTGTGTGCATGAAGTTAAGTCATTAAGCAGCCTTTTATATCTTAAATTCAGTGGAGAAAAAGAGTAGATAAACCTTAGGTCTGTGGCTAGGTTGTTTGCATCAAACTGAGTAGAATTCAGTAACAGTCTGTGAAGAGCTGAGGTTAACACTAAAATGTCTTGAGCTTTCTAGTCTTGCCCAGCAAAATTGTTGATGAATTGACGAGTCTCACTCAAAACATCTTGAACAAGTTGTCTTGAATAAAAATATAGTCTGCTTTCATGGAAAGCATTTTTTTTATCTATTCCTGGTTTTTACTTTATCAAGTTCCAGAAAACTTGTCCCTCTGACAAATATCTGGAGCAGAGCTCCCCAGACTTTGTTCAGGTTTGGGCAGATACTCATCAGCCAAGTGTGGCAGGTGACTGGGTAGCACATCTGAAGAGAGGAACTTCTTTCATGTGGCTGCACTTGCAGGCAATCTTGTGACATGTACTTTTTTATTCCTAGCTACACATAATTGAAGTAGGTCAGCCAGCTACTGGAAATCAGCCATTTGTTAAGAAAGCTGTTGATGTGTTTTTCCCACCTGAAGCACAGACTGACTTTCCTGTGGCAATGCAGGTAAGTGTTTGACCCAGGGAACTTTATAACTTGGCAAGTAGCTGCCATGTCTATTATAAAGAACGCTTTCTGCTAATGCTTTGCTGTCACTCCTCCTAGTTCTGGGAGGGTTCATAGATCTGTGGGAGGTAGCCTGGACACCAAAATGTAACTCAAATATATAGTGTTCCAGTATTTCTACAGATACATCAACTTGAGGTTGTATAAAGAAAGAAAACAAAAACCTTCAACAAAACCCTTAGAAGAAAAACCCAGCAACAACAAAAAAGGGCCCCTAAAAAACTCAATAATGTCTTTCAGTAGAATGTCTCTAAACATTGCCTTGGCTATTGAACTTCCTACTGATGTTTGGAGTTCTAGATAATATGATGTAGCTTCACATGAAAGTGGCATTTCATTACTGTAAAGGCCAGTGGAGTGCGGGGTCCCATATCAGCATACCTCCTGTAGTATCAACACAGGAAAAGGCAATCTGGGACATTAGTGGGAGGTTCTTTAGGAAAGGACATAACTGATTGCCTTGATGGACCTTCACTTAGCATGTGTACAGGACTATGAATTGTGTAATTTCTCAGCATGCAACTGCTGACAAGTCTAATAGAGTGACTTTATAAATGAACCAAGAGGTGCCTTAAACAAAGGTCAGCAAAGCAAGCTATCTACATGACAGGAGTCATGTGGCTCTACTTCAGAGGCTTCATTAAGAAAGCATCTGAAGTAGTACTTTTGTTTCAAAGTGAAAGTACTTATTTGACTGAAGACCGTTTTAGCTTGAAAGCCTCCCCAGTTGAAGTGACTTGACAGGTAAAATGGAGTACTTGGTACCTGGGTTTGGTTTATATTCTGTTGGTGCTTTGGTTAGGCCTTGTTGGAAAACAGTGGGTTTATCTCATTTACATTTTTGGAACAGAAAATTATGCTGACATATCTAGACTAGAATGCAAATTATGCCCAGACTTTCTTCCTTAGCCCTGCTTATTGGGATGAGGAGTATGTCTTTTGCTGCAGATGAATTCTAATTTCCTTTCAGCCTTTCTGTTCAGTGGACATGTGGCTCCAAATGACCAACAAAGTTATTCACTGCTCTGAGTTTGTAAGGAAGAAGCCTGAAACTATATTTGTTCTTGGTGTCAGTGCAAAGGCATGTCACTGCAGTACTGGCTTGTGACAAGGCTAAAGGCAGCTTACTTAACTGTTACAGTCTTAGTCTTGACTAATAAATCTCCATCTTTTGTCAGATTGGAATTAAGCATGGTGTTATCTACCTGATCACGAAGTATGGATACATTCACATGTATGACTTGGAGTCTGGAGTATGCATCTACATGAACCGTATTAGTGCTGATACTATCTTTGTCACAGCTCCTCATGAACCTACCTCAGGCATTATTGGTGTGAATAAAAAAGGCCAGGTAACAAATCCAGCATTCTGGTTTTCAGCCTTCTAAAGCGCAGATGCAATGTAACAAACAGAATGAGTGACTTGATGCAACAAGTGTCATGGAAGGGAGCAAGGAACTATTTAGTCAGGTTTTAACCTCTCTTAGTATAGAACTGCTTGGGAGGAACTGTATTTCACAGTAGTTGTGGAAATGACAGTACTCAGTATGCCTTTTGTCCTTTGCAGGTGCTTTCTGTATGTGTTGAGGAAGACAACATAGTGAACTATGCTACGAATGTTCTCCAGAATCCTGACTTAGGCCTGCGCATGGCTATACGGAGTAATTTAGCCGGGGCAGAGGAATTATTTGCCAGAAAGTTCAACACACTCTTTGCTCAAGGAAGCTATGCAGATGCTGCTAAAGTAGCTGCATCTGCACCAAAGGTAAATAGCTCCAAAGGTAAATCTTAGGAGTCATAGGGGTTAGGGGTTTGCTTTAGCTTACTGGACTTGCTTAGCTCACTTGCTAATTTCAGTACCTGACAGTCAAAAACTAAAGTGCTGCAATACTTGCCTTACTACGCTGCAGTTTGGTGATTGTTGTAATATCCTGTATCCCATAAAGAACCATGTGCTGTACTCATCCAAGCACAGACTGGACTTGCTGTGGCCACTGACTTCTTCCTAGAGCATCATTGGTTTGAATAATGTTCACCCTGAAGGCTTAAGAGGAGATGCTTCAGTGTAAAGCTTAACACCTAGATTTTGACTAATATTATTCAACCTTCATTAATTAAACTTTGCTTCTCTCTATCTTGTGCCTCTGTAGGGAATCCTACGTACTAGTGATACAATCAGGAAGTTCCAAAGTGTACCAGCTCAGCCTGGGCAGGCCTCACCCCTGCTCCAGTACTTTGGCATATTGCTTGACCAGGGGCAGCTGAACAAGTTTGAGTCTCTAGAACTCTGTCGCCCTGTCCTACAGCAGGGCCGCAAGCAGCTTCTGGAGAAGTGGCTGAAGGAAGACAAGGTAGGCTTGATCTGACACTAGCTTTAATCTTGTTGCCTTGTAACAACTGTGTGAACAATACTTCTGTTGATACTACCATCTCTGAGTTGTTGTGCTTGACAAAATACCACTTTTGACTTCAGCTGGAGTGCTCAGAGGAGCTGGGAGACTTGGTGAAGACAGCTGACCCAACCCTTGCACTCAGTGTCTATCTTCGTGCTAATGTGCCAAACAAAGTGATTCAGTGCTTCGCTGAAACTGGTCAATTCCAGAAAATAGTGCTGTATGCTAAAAAGGTAAAGTTGTTTATCACAAACTGCTAGGCTCTATCTTAAGTTGAATGTGTACATTCTCAAGCTATCTTCTGTGAGATAAGTTTAATTCCTGTTACTTAAAACTGATAAGTAGGCAAGATTGAGAGAGTGTTTTTCTTCATTGTCATAGTGCAAATCATAGTGTACAACTAAGGTCTGAGCAGTCTGCAAAAAATTAAATTGAGAACATCTGGGATTTTATGAGCTATCAAATTAATGGACTGGCTCAAGCTTATTCTAGAGAATAAAGATAAGAGTTCTCCTAAACTCATGAGACTGTTTTTGACAGATGACAAAACAGTTTGCCAGATGTCCACTTGTAAATTTAGGACATTACTTAATAGATAGTACCTTAAGACTGCTGAAAGATTTGTAAATTGATTTTGAATGATTTAGAAGTTTTCTAAGTAGAAAGAGAGAAGCCCTGGCACAAGTTCGGTTGCTAAGTAGGTGAATACTGAATTTCTGTGTGAATAGAGAAGTGGTGCTTTTGTCTGAGAATTCCTGGAAGATAGGGGTTGGGCATGGCAACCTTGCAACAGTTCATACTGCCGATGTTAAAAGAATCTGAAGGCTTAAGGACATGTAAAGCTTCCCAAACATGCGTGACTGTTTCTGAAATCTCTAGGTTGGCTATACCCCAGACTGGATCTTCTTACTGAGAAGTGTGATGAGAGTCAGTCCAGATCAAGGCCTGCAGTTTTCTCAGATGCTGGTACAGGATGAGGAGCCACTGGCTAACATTAACCAGGTGATGCCTACAACAAGAGTACTGGTCTCTTTCTAGACAGAGGTAATAGCATAGTACCATTCTGGGAACTGGTAAGGCCAGTTCAAGTCCTTAGTTGGGTTGGTTAGAAAAGTGACTAAATTATTCTAGTCACATTTGGTTATGATTAAGTCTTTAGGAGGGAAGTGTGCTCTCAAGTTCTTGTGAAAGTTTTCTGACTTACTACTGTGATACTGATAGTGAATCTGCCACAGTCTTACTCGAAGCAATAGTGTTACTGTCCTACTGATGGCTTTAATGAAGCATACATTAACTCGTATCATGTAGAGTACTTAGAGGAAGATGAGCACATAAATTTAGGTTGAATGCTGCTGCCAGTGGCCACTTCTGGTTAAATGGACAGAGAAATAAGGCAACAATTTGCATTATTAAATACTTGAAGCTACTTTTAGAAAGTCTTGGCTTTTCTTTTAACTGCTATCCCAACAAGAGAGAAGGGCTGGGATTTGCATGCTGTGTTAAAACTATGTAATAGAGTGAGTAGCAAAATCTGGGCAAAACCAAAGGGAATATAGGATTGTAGCAGCTGTGATGAGCTGCCTTTCTAGCCAGGCCATTAGTATATACACATAAATGTACACGGGTATATATAGACCCCCTTCTCTGACTTCTCAACAGATTGTGGATGTATTCATGGAGAACAGTCTTATTCAGCAGTGCACATCATTTCTGTTGGATGCCCTGAAGAATAACCGCCCTGCAGAAGGTCACCTTCAGACTCGTCTCCTGGAAATGAATTTGATTCATGCCCCACAGGTAAGACCTCTTAACTTAGTTTTTGGAAAAAGTCAGGGGAAGACAGGAGTAGGCTTGCACAAGTATTATGTGTGATTTTGACATCTAGTAGTTTAGCAAATTCAAAGACTATTAGTGAGTCACTGCTGTGACTCAACAGCTTTTAGGTTGAGTTGCTATGATTCTTTTGACAGTCTGAATATGAAATGTAATCTCCTAGGTTGCAGATGCCATTCTTGGAAACCAAATGTTTACACACTATGATCGTGCTCATATTGCCCAGTTATGTGAAAAGGCAGGCTTGCTCCAGCGGGCTTTGGAACACTACACAGATCTCTATGATATTAAACGTGCTGTTGTTCATACTCACCTCTTGAATCCTGAGGTAAGTCTGTTGCACAGAATAAGAAAGTGAACGCTTAAGTGAAGCAAATGCTCTTTAGCAGTTCTTTAGCTGCTAAAATCTCTGCAGCTGCTAGAAGATGGATTGTAGATACTGAAGTGTCACACATAGCTGTGATTCAAGAACATTTGTCCAGTTAATGATAAAACTGTAATCTGTACTTTTGGTGGCTTAAATCTGACCTCAGTTTCCTGGGTGGACCTTTAAAATCTTTCTTTGAGTATGCATTTCTGTAGTTACAAAGATGGTGGATGTGTTTAAGCCTTAGGCCTTAGCAGATAGAAGGACCTCTCTAGTAGCTGGGGTAGAAACTCCAGCTAGTTGCAATATTTTAGAAGACAATCAAATACTGTATAATTTACTGAGTAAAAATTATTTCTCTTTGCAGTGGCTTGTGAACTTCTTTGGCTCCCTCTCAGTTGAAGACTCTGTGGAATGTTTGCGTGCCATGCTGTCAGCCAACATTAGGCAAAACCTGCAGCTCTGTGTGCAAGTTGCTTCTAAATACCATGAGCAGCTTGGTACCCAGTCTCTTGTGGAGCTTTTTGAATCTTTCAAAAGCTATGAAGGTACAGTATTAGAGGGAAGCAGCTTACTTAGAAGCACTACTTGATTGAAACTAATACTAAGGATTATAACTTTTACAGGAGAGGTACTTGTCACTTGTCCTAAGGTGACTGCACCTTAGGATGCATTTAGTGAAGTGAGCTCATCACGGTGAGTTCCAGGGGTAGCTTGTTCTAGATAGTTTCTTAACCCTCCTGAGTAAAGATAAGAAAGGTGAAACCTGAAATAAGGGGAAAAATCCTTATGACTTCTCCTACAGTTGAATGGAAGCTACTCTCCCTGCAGGGTTGAAATAAGTCGTAAGCTGAAGCCTGTACAGTCTGCATTTGCTTCACTTATTCTTTCAACTTTGTTAAAAATGTGACTCTTTCTAGGACTGTTCTATTTCTTGGGTTCCATTGTAAACTTCAGCCAGGATCCAGATGTTCACTTCAAGTACATCCAGGCAGCTTGCAAGACCGGTCAGATAAAGGAAGTGGAAAGAATCTGCCGTGAAAGTAACTGCTATAACCCAGAACGGGTGAAGAACTTCCTGAAGGTAAATATTCTGTCCAGTAGATTGAGCAGTTCTCTGTATGTTTTGCTTAGCAGCAGAACTAGGGCCTTCCAGTGGAGGAAAATACCAGCTCAAGGTTTAGCTGGCATGGCTGCAAGCAGTCTACTGTGTAGCTGGAATAGGAGCCTGATCCTATTCCAGACATATAACAAGCTTCCTTTGGGAAAATAAGCTCAAATTCACCATTCCTTTATAACTAGCCTGTATGATATAACTTGTACCAAACTCGAGAATATGTTGTCACCTAAAAAATAGTTCAATTCAGTCTGGCAGAAGGCAAGAATACGCTGAAGTATTCAGCAGGAGCTTTATCAAGGCAAGACAAAGCTCATTAAAACTAGAATCAACCTATATTACAACACTTTGCATGCTTTGTAACTGGTAAAAGGGGATTTTAGTGCCATTTCATTTTGCATTGCTAAGTGCTTGGCCCAGCAACTGTCTTCTGAGTTGATATGTGAATTGATAGTAATTTTGAAGCTAGAGATGTAGGCCTAATGTGGCACTTCATGAAAAGCCTAAACTTTAAAACTCAGCTGAAAGATGGACTGCATGGTGATCATAGTGGATAACTTGCTTTTGAAGCTAGTTGTCTGCTTGGCAGTCTTGAATTTGAATGTAATGGTCAGACTTTCCTGCTTTGAAAACACTTCAGCAAATGGTGGTTGCTTAATTTTGTTCTTTGTACACAATACAGGAGGCAAAGCTCACAGACCAGCTTCCTCTGATCATTGTCTGTGATCGATTTGATTTTGTTCATGACCTGGTCCTGTACTTATATCGCAATAACCTGCAGAAGTATATAGAGATTTATGTACAGAAGGTAAGGAGAATCCAGTCTTAAGCTCTTGCTCTTTCCTTTCTTAGAAGGAGCTTAACTTTCAGTAGACTAAAGCAGATCTGCTGTATTTTTTTTTATGCTCATACACCATGCAAAGTCTTTTGTCTATTACAAATCTGTAAGTGTAGTTTTTCCTGGAATGTCTATACACATGTGTTAGTAACTTAACATTTTCTGCTGTAAAGCATAGTTTAAATTGCTAACTAGAACTTTCCCTTGTGGAATACTGGGGGTGGGTTGTTGGTAATTCTAATAACTAATTTTAATGATGGTGGCTTATTCTAGGTGAATCCTAGCCGTATACCAGCAGTGGTTGGAGGGCTTCTTGATGTGGATTGTTCTGAAGATGTTATTAAGAACTTGATCATGGTGGTTAGAGGCCAGTTCTCCACAGATGAGCTGGTGGCTGAAGTGGAAAAAAGAAATCGGTAACACGAATGTATCTGTAGACACCAGTGTTGGGCTTTCATGACCCTGCTATACACCCAAGTTGGATTGGATGGAGTTTTGTTGAATGATACAATGCTAATATTATGTTTCCTTATAGAAAAGCAGCTTAGATTTGTTAGTAACTCTTGATTATTTGGGCCATATAGGAGTGCCTGACAGCACTACATGATGGATAACATGACTTTGAACACTTCCTGTACAGCCAACCATGGGATGTGCCTTCAGAGTAAATCTGAATAGAACTGTCTTAACAGTCGTCTCGTAAGCACACAGCAGCTTGTGTAATTAGCTTGTAGTTACCTGTAAAATGAACAAATAGCTTCAAGTATGAAGAGCCAGCTCAGAACAACTGAAAGACTGCAAAATTAGGTGTATTTTCAGCCTCCCCTGATAGTAAATTGCAGATCTGCCCTCCATTCAAGACTTGTTAAAAACAACTGCCTGGTCTTTGCTTTTAAGTCTAACCAGCAGCCTTTCTTGATGGGAAAGCCAGGTATTAATGGGTAGCTGTCAAGCATACCTCAGTCTGACTTATAAACCTAAAATGTTTGCTTTTTCAAAGGCTTAAGCTGCTGTTGCCATGGCTTGAATCAAGGATTCATGAAGGCTGTGAAGAACCTGCGACTCATAATGCCTTAGCCAAAATCTACATTGACAGTAATAATAATCCAGAGCGGTTCCTTCGTGAGAATCCTTACTATGACAGCCGTGTAGTTGGCAAATATTGTGAGAAGAGGGACCCTCATCTGGCCTGCGTTGCTTATGAGAGAGGGCAATGTGATCTGGAACTCATAAAGGTTAGAAAACCTCCATTTATAAACATGTTAAAGAACTATTTGCTGCCTGAAGTGGAATCCTAGCTGGCTATTTGTCTAACATTTGCAGAATCCCGTCTTGTATTCTCAGGAGTTGAGGTAGACAGTTTTTTTATATGGAGACAATAATTTTTATATTGATCAGAACTCCTATGCTTTGTGTCCAAACTAAAAGCTTTTAACTCTGCACCTTTAAGGTACTATCCATGTCTTTCATCCACTGATTCTGCTCAAAACTAAATAGTTTACTGAGCTCAGGTAATGAACATGCCTACTGCTAAAGCTTTGTTAATTTGTGTTCTTCTCTGAGCCTTGAGCACTTGATCAGCAGAAGGGACCTGCCTGACCCTACAGTGGGAGAAAAAGATTCCCTGAAACTAGAATGGGACTTGTAATTTTCCCTTACTGTGGCTGACCCTTAGATTGCTCCATTATTTAAGTAGAATTAGGAAAATAAATGTTGACAGTCAAACTGCAAGGACTTACTCTGATAGCATTCCTCTGCTATCTTAAGCTTGTTGATTCTTAGAACCTCCCTCAGAAGTTCAGGGGCAAGTGAAATTCCCAGGGTTCTCCAAACACATCCTAACTTCAAACTGAACACCAGAGCTTAATGCCAGACTGTAGTGTTTGTGACTGTTGAGAAAGAAAACATTCTCCTCCTACCTGCGCTTCCATACTCGTATGTGCAAAGAATGTCAGCTGTGTGGGGGTAAGAACTAGCCATTTTGTCCTGGTTGAAAGGAAATAAATGCCTACACTGTGAGTGTTAGAATGGTGGTATAATCCAGGCTTGCTGCTGAAAATGGATGACTTTCCAGCCTGAAGCATCTATTTTTGAAGTAATATCTTCTTTGTAGCTGTAAAAAGAAATGGCTGGCTATGCATGGCTCTTATTTTGGGATATGAAGGTGGCTCTGAGATTTTTTTTTTTTTACTAGGAAACATTGCTAGGATAAGCTTTAACTTTCTAGTTAGCCATAAAAACCTGTCAGTACCAGTTTCTTCCTTGAACTGATGCTCTGAGCAGGTGTTTCTGGTTATGAAAAGATTATCCTCCTGTAATGATTTTTCTTCAGACTTTGTTGCCTCTTAGAGGGCTCAGCTGCTGCAACTAGTAGGTGTACAACATAAAGCAAAATTGTGCTACTACTGATTTGCTTACAGCAAAATATTTGAGATTCCAGGAGCTAATCTGGAAACTAACAAAACATGTCCTATTGGTAGAAAATCAAATAAGTCTTCAGGCTTCTACTCTTCTAGTTGAAAATTGAAGCTAGGGGTACTAATAGGATCATAACTCATAACTGTTCCTTACTGCACTTCGGTAAGAGATTTCACATTTATTCTCTGCCCTTAACATTTTTAACAGAGGAGTATAAGCCACTTGCTACTCTGAGCACTTCTAGTGTAAAGCTAATGATACCAAACCTGTAACCAATTTCTAGCTTTAAACACCAGCACTATTCCTCAGTTCACTACTTAACACTGCCCAGGCAAGTGGCTCCCTTTTTAGATTTAAAACTTAAGTTCTTCAGGCTTCTGCAGGTCTTCACTTCAAACAGAAGCAAGTAGTTACTGTGAAGCCACTGTCACGGTATTTGTGTTGGGCAAAAACAAGAGAAGCTATAGAAATTCTGCTGGAGACCTTCTCCATGAGCCTTCCAGATCAGAGGTTGGGTAAGAACCTGTCTGTGACATTTAGTATTGGTCAGCAATTAGTTCTAGTCAGTCTTCTAGACTGCCTGATTCATAGCTAGCTAAATATGTCTTGTGGTACTGACCTTTCACATTAATGCTAATGTTTGTAACTTCTACAGGTCTGCAATGAGAACTCACTGTTTAAGAGTGAGGCTCGCTATCTGGTGCGCAGGAAGGATCCTGAGCTCTGGGCAAATGTTCTGGAAGAAAACAACCCATTCAGGCGACAGCTTATTGACCAGGTACAGCACAAAGGCTGAACTTTCAGTTCAGGATGTCTAAGAAATATTATGGAGTGCTGAAGTAACTGTCTTTATTTAGCAAGGTTTCTAGAGGCACCATCTCAACCATACAGAAATTTGTAACAGTGTGAATGGCAGGTGCTAATTCTGACCTTCATGGTCAGAAAATTTAGTTACCAGTAAGATATTATTTCTGTCCTGTGGATTGATCTATGTCTAGTGAATTTGCTCCATGTACAGACCCAGGGTGTGACTTTAATAGCTATATCCAGTATAGAAGTGGCTCTTTTTGCTGTCTGTGATGAAATATTGTGAAGTTCTGTAGCCTTAATTTGTGGTTCACTGGAATAGGTTGGCAAATTTCTCATTTGTGGAAAACATTTATTCTTTCTTCCCTTCAAAACCAGGTTGTCCAGACAGCTTTATCAGAGACACAGGATCCAGAGGAGGTTTCTGTAACTGTGAAAGCTTTCATGACTGCTGACCTGCCAAATGAATTGATTGAGTTACTGGAAAAAATTGTCTTGGATAATTCTGTATTCAGTGAACACAGGTAAGAAGAAAGCTTTGTCCACAGGTTTAGTCTATTAAGTGCCCTTTTTAAGGTTGAAGTAACCTGAGTTATTAGTAGGTTGTAAGACCTAAGCATTCTTAAATGTGTAATCGGGTGAAAAAGCAGAAAAAGTGCTCTGTGCTTTAAGAACAGAGCTAGTTCACACCATGCAGTTAGCAGTGATATGTTGAGAAAACACTTGATAGTGGTAAGCAATTTTTCTGAAGACAGGTATCAGAGGTTCTCAATCTGGGGATAAAAGGTGGTTGCTAGTGCCAGCAAGAGAGTATATTTTTTGCATGTACAATATATGTCACTCAGGCAGGTGTAACCTGCAATGCTTATAGCCCATGCCTTCTGTTAACCAAAGGAATCTCCAGAATCTGCTGATCCTGACTGCCATTAAGGCTGACCGCACTCGTGTGATGGAATACATCAATCGACTGGATAACTATGATGCCCCAGATATTGCAAACATTGCCATCAGTAATGAGCTGTATGAAGAAGCCTTTGCTATATTTAGAAAATTTGATGTTAATACTTCAGCAATACAGGTGAGGTTGGTTTCTGCATGAAGGTATAGAGTGTCAGTAACAGAATGCAGAGTATACTGTTATTGATTCTCAAGGAGTGATCATCACTTAAATCATTAAGACTTGAGATGTACAGATCCTGTGTGATACCAAGTTGCAGGGAGAAGTGGGATTATATGCAAAGAATTGCAAAAAAAAGGTCAAAATAAAGATTTCAGGGGTTGATCGGGTCAAAATAATAAAAAACTTTTGGGGTTTTGTACTTGTGTGCTTGGGGTATGTGCACTGCATTTGATTGAGTGTGACTGCCTTGGAGACTCGTACTTGAAAGGTACAGGAGAAGCAAATGCTACTAGGCATTGTATTCAGGCCACCAATACTGACTCCTGTAAGATAGAGGAGAAATCGGTAGCAGTAAGAGTCTTATTCTTGCTGCCTCTACTTCACTGGGCAGAAATGGTTGTTCTCCAAGCAGTTAGCTTCACATTGCTTACCCAGAACAGTGTATACACATGAAGGAAGAGTTCTGTTAGAAAGGACAATGTTATAAAACTTTGATTTTTAACTTGCAACTTCAATTTCAAACAGGTGCTGATCGAGCACATTGGCAACTTGGACCGTGCTTATGAATTTGCAGAGCGGTGTAATGAACCAGCAGTATGGAGCCAGCTAGCCAGAGCACAGCTCCAGAAGGACTTGGTGAAAGAAGCCATTGACTCCTATATAAAGGCAGATGATCCATCTGCCTACATGGAAGTTGTTCAGGCAGCAAATAGAAATGGTAATGCAAAGCATCCTCAAACTTTAGATTGATATGGGCTAGGTTATTGCATCCACATAAAGTAGCAGGGTTTCTTGAGGCTTACAAATTCTGTTTCAGAGGAAATGGGAACAGTGAGTGCGTGGAATCGATGAGTCAATGTTTAGTGAAATTCCTGTCAACAAGCTTGTCTGTGTTGCTATGCCAAAGATAGACCTTCCTGTGGAGATATTTTAGGTAATACCAGTCCAAATTATTGCCAAGTGTAATGTATTTATTTAGCTGTATGTAGCAGAATCTCTTTGCCAGCTGGATTGTAGAATAATTGCAAGAAGTTCAGCCTTATGTGAAGGTGACTTGGTACTGTGACAGGGAATTCTGTAACTCAAATGCAAATGGCTTAGTGTCATGATAGAGGAAATTCTTGAAGCTACTAGTAAAAACTGTTCTTAAGGTGGGCAAGGTGAGCAATATACAGAATGACTAAATAAGGGGACCTTAAATATCTTTTCTCTCTTCAAGATAACTGGGAGGACCTTGTCAAGTTCTTGCAGATGGCCAGGAAGAAGGCTAGAGAGTCCTATGTAGAGACAGAACTTATTTTTGCTTTGGCAAAAACTAATCGTCTGTCAGAACTAGAAGAGTTTATTAGTGGCCCTAATAATGCCCATATACAACAGGTATGTCTTAATCCGCAAGAACCATGTATGATGCTACATAGCTGATTCCTGATTCTTGTTGTTACCTTTGTTTGCCTTGAACTTCTAATCCAGGTTGGTGATCGCTGTTACGAAGAGGGGATGTATGAGGCTGCAAAACTACTTTATAACAATGTGTCTAACTTTGCTCGACTGGCATCTACCTTGGTGCACCTTGGAGAGTATCAGGCAGCAGTGGACAGTGGCCGCAAAGCCAATAGCACAAGGACATGGAAAGAGGTAACTTAAACTCAGGTTTATTAATAGCCTTTAGAAACGTGCTTTATTGTTGTTTCTGAGCATCTTGCTTTAGTTCTGATAGTAGCTTGCTAACTGTTTCTGGCTATAAAGTATGTCTGTAGCTTTATAAGCTGTAATTTCACTGAAGATGATAAAGTTGAATTTCAAAACAATGCAAAATCAGAGACTTCAGTTCCAGAACAAGCAGCATGGAAATACCAACTTGGAACTGTATGTAAGCCTCAAATTTGGTAAAGCTTTGCTAATGAAGTTCCCCTTTAATATAAGGAGATTAAGAATTGCTGTGTTCTGCTGTTAACTGACTATTGCTAACTCTCATTACAGGTGTGCTTCGCCTGTGTAGATGGAGAAGAATTCCGCTTGGCACAGATTGGTGGTTTACACATAGTCATCCATGCTGATGAACTTGAAGAGCTGATCAGCTACTATCAGGTTAGACTACTGTAAAATCCTAGAAGTCTCTAGACAGCAGACTTGTATCTGCTGCTGAAGTGGTCACAGATAACACCTCCTACTCTGTGGAGCTGATCTTTAAAATCATTCTTCCTCCACCTCAATTTCTTAATAGCTGCATGCACTTTTTTCTGTAGTAATGGAAGGGTGATGGTTTTCACTGTCCCATCATTTACATTTCTGTTTTCTCACTGGAATAATGTCTTAGAAATCTAAGCACTCTCATTTGGAGAGAGAAAAAAAGCATGTTGGATGTAAATAAATATGCATTTTAGTGAGTTTTAAGTGCCAGCTGGTCATAAATTTGCAATTAATCCTTATTTTCCAAACATCCAGGATCGTGGATATTTTGAAGAACTGATTGGCCTCTTGGAAGCTGCTTTGGGCCTAGAGCGTGCTCACATGGGCATGTTTACTGAACTTGCCATCTTATACTCCAAATTCAAGCCTCAGAAAATGAGGGAACATCTGGAGCTCTTCTGGTCTAGAGTTAATATTCCAAAGGTATGCAGTAAGGTAGCTGGACTGCAAGTAAAGGTGGAAAGTTGTCAGTGAATCAAATTGATATTTTTGTTTGGTTTTATTAGGTGCTCAGAGCTGCAGAACAGGCTCATCTCTGGGCAGAACTTGTATTCCTCTATGACAAGTATGAGGAGTATGACAATGCAATAATCACTATGATGAATCATCCCACTGATGCCTGGAAGGAAGGACAGTTTAAAGACATAATTGCTAAGGTAAGTAACTAGTTAACTGAAAGTGCTGAAAGCTTCTTTCAGAATTGAGGCAAAAATGCACAACAGAATTACTATTTTGGGAATGAATTTTCTTAAGCTACTGCTCTATTTTCCTGCTGTACTTAAAACAACTTCCCATCAGTTTACCATAAGAATTAATCTAATCTTACACCCTTCATTTTCTGCTGTGCAGCACATTTTGTTGAGTGGCAGCAGCAAGCTCAGAATGTTTTCAGAGACTGCTCAGGATCATAGGTCACAAGCAAGAGGCATAACCTCGTTAATACCTTTGAGCTGACTGCTGGCTTAGTCTGAGGTTCTGACTGGTTTTGAAAGATATCTGCAAATGTTTCCAGCTGCTTCAGTGTGAGAATTGTGGTCTCATAAATAGTGAATGATGGATAGTTTAGACAAGATTTGAGACTGAATGCATTCTTATTGGTCTTAAGGGTTTCAAGGCAACAACTTAAACTGGTTAAGGCTACAGCCTTTACTGGTTTCAGGAGTTCAGCAAATGGTCATGTTAGCTGTATTGGGATCTTGGACGCGCCAGGATCTTTTCAACTGTTGATGGGTTAGAATTAGTTTGTAGTACCCCTGGTAAGCAGATGGCACAAGAAGTCATAAGACAAACAATAATTCTGCATGTAGGTGTAACACTTCTGGCCTCTAAAAGGAAACTTCAGCTTTTGTTTAGGAGTCAGATAAATTTTGTGCCAAGTGGTCCCAACTAAGCACCTTTAGGCTTACTTGTGAGGAAGTGCTAACTACTGTTTATCCACATCAGGTTGCCAATGTGGAGCTGTACTACAAAGCCTTGCAGTTCTACTTAGACTACAAACCTCTGCTGATCAATGATCTCCTGCTTGTATTATCTCCACGACTGGATCACACCAGAACAGTCAATTTTTTCTCAAAGGTGAGTTTGGGAGATGGTAGATGAACAAGAAATCCTCTTGCTCAAGTTAAGTCTCTGGCTGGAAAAGAAGAATTGACATCTGCCTAGGTAGCTTTCCCTTCAGTACAAAGGACTGAGAAGCAACCTGATCCTGGTCTGATATGGGAAACACTGGAAGAGTTTGTGTAACTGGCATAGGGGGCTCTTTTATTTTACTTCCAGCAATACAAGGTGCATTGAAGGCTTGTGACAGTAAGCATAAACTCTTGCAATAACAAGTAGGAATCTGCTTCAGGAATAAGAAGTGTCATGGAATCATAGAATGATTTGGGTCGGTACACTTACATTGGAAACCTCTTAATTCCAGGTTAATCAGCTACTTTTAGTGAAGCCTTATCTACGTTCAGTCCAGAACCACAACAACAAAGGAGTTAATGAAGCTCTAAACAACCTTTTAACAGAGGAGGAAGATTTCCAGGTGAGCCCCACAAAGTAGATTGCTAGGCCTGAGGGATGCTTCTCTTTCTCCAACAACCAAGAAAAGGCCATAGTTTGGATATTCCCAAGCTGACACAGTAATTCTTTAGAGTAGAAGACAACTTCTGCAATAGAGGGGGGGTGGAATTGGGTCCTTTGCAGACAGGAGTCTTGAGACACTGATTTGCAAACAAAGCAGGTGCCAGAGTTGTTTTTCTCAGAACAGACTTCACAAAGGTCAGTGTCTGTACTCCTCTGGGCAAGGCTTCTGCAAACAGATTTGCTTCTCGCCCAACTGGCTGCTGTTTGGAAGATACTTTGTCTTCTTAAGGTAACTAGCTTCTCTGTTCTATGAAGTGGAGCCAGTATGACCAAGTTAGCATCTTGCTTTGTTAAAAATCATCTTTTGAAGAGATGTATGAGATACACAGAATAAACAAGCTGTAGCCATAGTATCAACATCCAGCTGGCAGAACCTAAACACTTGTGCCCTGTGCTTAGATGCTTTCTACTGTAGTTCTTGTCTGCTACTATCTGGAAGCATGTGTAACAACTTTCTCTCAAATAGGGTTTGAGAGCTTCCATTGATGCCTATGACAACTTTGATAACATAACATTGGCTCAACGTCTGGAAAAGCATGAACTAATTGAATTTAGGCGTATTGCAGCATACTTGTATAAGGGTAACAACCGCTGGAAGCAGAGTGTGGAGCTGTGCAAGAAAGACCGTCTGTATAAGGTGAGTTAATGCATCCTTTCTCCCTAATGGTCAAACAAGTCTGGGCTATGAAGCATACATATTCTGGATATTAAATGTGTTTTGCTAGTTTCAGCCTTGGAGTTCTAATTTGTCTTTGCCCTTCACTTATGTTTAAGGAAAGACTTTTAGAGCAGAAGTGTTTGTAATTTCTAATGTGTATCCTAAATCTAATTTCATAGTGTTATTCTATATTTGGAGTTCTATCTATATCATTGGGCATCTGACACTGATCTGTATTGGTACAGAACATCCTCTACAGAACTGAAGACTTCCTCCCTTGTTAAGGGTACGGATGAAACATGAGAGCAGTGGTATAGTCTTCAAGCTCATAGTGAGTTCACATGGACCAGATTTTACCTACTGTGTTGGAGAGCTAGTCTTTCATCTTGCCACATAATGAGCAGTTGATGGTATAATCTCTTCTGCTCTGGGCAATCCTTAATATCCAATGGTGAGATAGGTGGGTTACCAGCAAGATTGTTTACTTCTCTGCTACAAAACTGAGCAAAATCTCACTGGGTTACTTCAGGTACTTAAGGAAAGCTTGTTGGATAATGTTAATATGCAAGTATCTGGGTTGCCTCAAAATAAGAGGACTTAGTTTAGTGCATGTAGTGTAACACCAGTCATGTTCTGTAGGAGTCAAGCTAAAGAATTCATGATATGCCAGATACCTGGCTTCTCTAGCTAGCAATAATGTAGACATAAGATGTAGAGCAAGATGTAAAGCTTAACTGCTGTTCTTTTCTGTAGGATGCTATGCAGTATGCTGCAGAGTCCAAAGATGCAGAGCTAGCTGAGAAGCTACTTCAATGGTTCCTGGAAGAAGGCAAGCAGGAGTGCTTTGCAGCTTGCCTTTTCACATGTTATGACTTGCTGCACCCAGATGTAGTACTTGAGTTGGCATGGAGGCATAACATCATGGACTTTGCAATGCCTTATTTCATCCAAGTGATGAGAGAGTACCTTACCAAAGTGAGTATTGCATAGGCTAAGAAGTTAACACTTCTAGTCTGCTGGGTGATTAGCATTATGCAAACAAGAGCTTTATGTGTGTATTTGGAATATTGTTGTTCCTCATAAGACTAAGTCTTATATAAAGTTCTGTGGGTTTAATCATTTCAGGCTAGCTAGCAAAACTTATGAATAGATGCATTAGGACTTGAAAGGTGTTCTAGTTAAACTTGTGTTTTTAACAGTGGATGTAAGCAACTGTACTTCTTCAGAGCAGCTCCATAGTTCAAGCTGAAAATTTGTGGTGAGGGTGTACTGTATCACTGTTTACTTTTAACTATGAAAATACTCTTTTCTTGTTACAGAGAATATAGCTTTTGAGTAGCTAATACTACATGCTATTCCCACATCAGCCATAAGAGTAGTCTGCTGAAGATTATTTTTTTTAAATGGAAAACAAAACTTTAGTTGGGCTGTACAATACTGATGCCAACAGCTAGTCCTCAGTTAGAGAGATGAGATACTCTGATCATATGTGGTCCTGAAACGCTTGTCTCAAACAGCTTAAAGATACTAAGCTAAGATCCTTCCTTAGAAGGATCTATGGTTGCATAGGACATCATAGGACTGTAAAGAACTCCATTAAAATGAGTAAAATAAGAGTGACTGCTTCAGGTTGCTTCTAATCATATCATGTTAAGTATTCCCCTCTGAATTTTCTTGCAGGTTGATGGGCTGTTCTATAAGGTGACACTCTGATTTCAAACTCTCTGTGTTCATTTGTGTCCCTCAATACCCTAAGTTTCTTTTACAGGAATCTAGCTGTAGCTTCTGCCAGAAGAGCAGTGTAATTTAGCTCTAACTCATTTCCTGTTCACTTTCTAATGCTAAAAGGATAACTATTCACGAACAACTTGAAAATCCAACCAGATTCTGCCGCTCATCATGGGAAACAAGCAAGTGATTGAGGAGGACTTGAGTGTTTGGGCTCCTGTTTGATACATAACAGCTATCTTGTGATGGGGAGGATGTTCTAAAATAAACAAAAGCAGTTGCCATGTAATGGGATTTGTTCCAAGTGAAAATTGCTTGTTATCCTGTAGATCATTAAAGTGTGCAGTCGTTCAGGCATTGTGACTTTGAATAGTAGCTTAAAGCTTCTGTAAACTTCTTGCCTGTTAGTATAACAAAGGTACTTGCACAGATCTAAAACACCACCTCCTCATCATATTCTGCTGAGAAACTTGCCACACAAGTTCATCTGAACTTTCATGTGAGGTTTAGGTCTAAAATAATGTTTTTTAAACTGCTGGTTGGATTTACAAGTAATCACATGTACTAAATATGGGATAACTTGTCAGAAGGAAAATCTGCATGGTGAAAGTCATTTACAGTGGAACTAATTTAGTCTGTTGAATTAACTGCAAAACATGGAACTGGAGAATGGGCTTTATAAATGTGGTATGTCTAAAATTGTCACGTAACTAACTTCAAAAGTACAAAAGAATAGACTGGTTTATCAGCAAGGGTGTGTATGTCTTCTAAAACTTACATTTCTTTTATGCATAATGAGGTGTTAAAGCACAGAGTAGCCTGTGCTTTTGAAGGAGCCAGGCACACCCAGGCTTATGACACTCATTTGGAAACCTTTTGAACATCACTTCCAGGCAGCAAATAGGCTTTTCCAGGGAGCTCCTTTGTCCCTTCTGCAAGATATCTGCTCTCAGCATGCTTGCTGTTTCTCCATCAGAGGGAGTAACTGCACTTCTGCTCAAAGTTCCGGAGTGCTTTAGGGGGAGCAGTAAAGAGACAGTGGGAATCCCAGGTCGTTAAGTAGAGCAATACAAGTTTTGTAACTGGTAGCTCTCAGTTGCTTTGATCCATAGTAATCTGCATAGTATTTGTAACACCAGTTTTCAATGTTATCCTGAAGAGCTGATAGGCTGGCAGCTGTCAGTGAACCAGTTGAAGACCTAGTGGCACTCAAATTACTGATTTGAATTGCAAACTTCAAAAAGTCCAGGGAACTGTTAAACACCAGATCTAGATAACATCTCTGAAGTATACTAAAGGCCCCCCTTGCAGCTCTTCTCGGACCAGATACTGGTTCTTGCAGTGGGAAAGGAGGATGAGTAAGTGAAATATAGTGAATGAATAGTGAAATATAGTGAAAGAACTGCCTGTATCTGGATGTGAAGCTGTATGATTTTTATGCATTGCAGTCTTTAGTGTCAATGGCTCTCTTATGGAAGACATAACTTGTTAAAACTGAGAGAAGGAAGGTAGTGTTGCCTTCTCAGTTTACTCCCCCTGCCCTCCCACATTTCAAAGCTGTGTTCAGGGCTTCTGCATTATTTAGCATAGCACTTTCACAAATGTGTTTAGCATGAACAGAGCTTTATTTGGCACAACACTGGCATCTGTATAAAGCCAATACTACTAGACCACTTTCTGTGATGGTTCTAGTTTTTCCTTTAGAAGGAATCTGTGTGAAGCTAATATGGTTAAACCAGTACTCTGCAGGCCAGGTTAGGCTTTAGTCTTAAATAAGATCAAACTTCATGGGTCTGGAATATTTGAAAATATCTGAGTGCTCTTGTTGAAGGGGAGAGGAGCTGCAAGTTAATAGATAAGTGTAGATTAGGCCCATTTGAGATCATGCTTGAAACTGCAATTTGGTGGGCTTGTTTTCTGGGTCATGAAGTTACCAGTGACTAGAATAGGGCCCCAAAACATGTTTCACTTGAAGGTAATGATGATCTCAGCTATGTTTGATAGCTATTGCTTATTGCAGTAAACCTAAAGAAATTGGGAGGGAAAGTTTGCAACATAGTTTGCTAGGAACATGCAGGCTTTCATAGTCTCCAGTTTGGACTAATAACAGGAGCACTTGCTAGCTAAGGTACCGGGCATGAAAGAGCTTCACACAATGGTGCAATTCCTAGACAAGGTCTTCATGAATCTCCTGTTCACTTCAATGTAGGTGGATAAACTTGATGCTTCTGAAAGCCTAAGAAAAGAAGAGGAACAAGTAACTGAACCCACTCCAATAGTATTTGGTAGGTGAAAGACTTGGTTTTAATTACCTATTGTCACTCTGGTCTCTTTTTGTGGAGGTAACTTAAAATGCTATCTCCTGTCAAAGCAAACTGGTTTCAACTAGATCATAAAATGGTTGTCTCTGCCAGATGAACTGCATATGTGGAAGTGACATTTCACTCTTACAGTACTTATACTCTTCAGCTAAGGTATTGCTCCTCTTACATGGCTTGGAACTCTAGCTTAGGAATAGTCTTTCAGTATGATAACAGGACAGGGGGTATCAAGGTGTGCACAACCCCAAGAATAACTTAGCATGTCAATTCTTCCTGTCATTCCTGTCTAAGAGGAATGTGTCTGCTTTCTGCTCTTCCAAGTAGAAAGGCAGACTGGCTTTCTAGCTCACCCATTTTAAGACACATGCAGCCAAAAAAGCATGGCTGCCCTCAAGTGTGCTGCTATTTTAGAAGCCCTTCTGAAGAGGCACTCTGCTAACAAGCACCTAGAAGTGGCTGGTAAGGGAAGGATGTGACTGGTTACTGTCTGATGTAAATGTTAACCTGAATTTAACATATGCATGAGGCATGTGTGGTCCTAGTGATGAAGACAAATCTGTCCAGGTATGCTCAGGCCTTCTGCAACATTCTCCAGACTGTGAGACCTAACAGATCTAACTGCTTTCTTGAATTGCTTTACTCGTCAGTTCTGACCATGCATGGATTAAATAGTATCAATTTGTTTGGCTTTCATTGTGGTCTCTTCAAAACAAGCCATGTTTATCACACCTTCAAGATCAGTTAATACTTCCCCCAGAATCCTGCCTTGCTTTGTAGTTTTCTGGTAGCAAGAGCAGATGGCCTAGGTGCCCACTCCGCAGTGCATGTTGAGTACCAGTATGATTTGTTAGTGTGTGCTTGCATAGTGACTGATGTTTAGTTAAAGCCTGTAATCCTGTCCCATAGTACACCTAACCTTAGGGAAGTTTGGATTTTTAAACTAACTTTCTTCTTTTTCCCCTCATGCTTTTCTAGGCCAGCAGCTGATGTTAACAGCAGGCCCAAGTGCAGTACCTCCCCAGGCAAACTTCCCATATGGATACACAGCACCAGGATTCACCCAGCCGCCTGTTTATGGTTTCAATATGTAACTAGCTCTCTGACAGACCTTCACTGTCTCTGTTCTCTTCTTTCCCGTCCCTTTTTAACTTCTCCAAGAAGTGTACAATGGTCCTAAAGGCACAGATGACCTTCTGTTGGCTGAACACACTTGCTGCCTGGCTCAGTGAGGAGACTTCAACGGGATGCCTGTTACTGTTATTTATTGATTATTGTCCGGTTACATTTCAACCTCTGAAAGGCAGCTTTTGTTAATGACATTGTGAGACTCTTGTCTGAAGTTAAGGCACTATTTCACTAACTCATATAGCAATAACTGCTTGAGGCCAGGGAGAAGAGAGAGTATTTTTTCTTTCTTTTGCAAAGCCCATTGACGGCAGCTGGGAAATTGCCTGGCACCAAGTTGTTAAAGCTTTAGCTGAAGCTACTGAAGTAGCAGGGTTGTTAACAATTCAGTGAAGCATCTCGTTAAAAATGAATTGTTGAAAGCTTGTGTACATCTGAGTACCCCATTTTATTTGCACTCTTACATGCAAAAGAAAATGGGCTTTCTAATACTTGTGCTCTGAATGTTTAGAGGAACATTGGGAAAGTTTCCTTTTCTGGATAATAATGCTATTGGAGTCTGTTCTGTATTTTTCTGGAGTAGATCTGAGACTTGAAGAAAATAAATCTTCTCATGCCAGAGAGAAAACACTTCCCAGATCCTTTTTGTTTAACAAGAAGAGAGCATGTTACTTATTGACGTTAAATGGTACTAAAGGAAACCTCAGCTATGTGTGGCAAGTGAACATTGGAGTGTGCATGGGCTGCCAAAGTAGTAGAGATGCAAGAGTCCAGTGTCAGGGTTGGAGAGGGGGGCACTACTAAAATACTGAGGCAGTAGAGAGGGTCCAAATCCTGACATCGTATTTGCACCTTTAACTGATTCTGGCATTGGCTTCCTGCCACGCCATGTTCTGCCCCTGTCTGGTGGGCAGAGTCAGCACCACCTGAACTATCAGGGTGTGGTGACTTGGTTCTGCTATGCTGCAGTTGTATCAACAGCATGTCCATCACCCACCTCTTTCTTTGAGAATGCCAACAGGGATGTATTATTACTTCATGCCACTTCAAATACATGTATCATTAACGTTTTATGTACTTAGATAACAATGTATAATTTATGGTTATGAATCTTGTGCTAATCTTGAATATTATAAAAGTCCAACTATAAATGTAAAACTGCAGTATCTACTGTGTGGTTCTAGTCTTAATATCTTGGGGATGGGGACTGGTTAGTAGTAATACACTACCACTGTTAGCATTAGATTTCTTAATGTGACAACTAAGGGTGTCAGGCAGGAAGAGGGAAACTTGTGCCAAATCATCTAAGATGAATGGCTTAGCAATTAAGAGGGAGTTATGGTCTCTTCACTGGACACATCAGCATGCTTTGTCACATGTGGATGCCATGCTGCAGCAGGCAGTCATAGGCTTACATGATTTTATTCATAGGACTGGAAAAGCATCAGCCCTGTACTGAGGGAGATATTGCAGTTTATGTTTTCTCTGCTAAAATGCATTAATTCAGCAGTGGTAGTGGTAAGCTATACCTTTTCATACTGAGTTCTACTTGAGCAGGGCAAAACATCTAAAAGTGTCAACTAGTAGAGACTGACAGGATTGTGAAATCAGTAACAGCAGGCTATGCTTTAGCACCATTTTGTCTAGTATATTGTCACTCTTGGTCACAGCACTGCAACAGCAATGGCACAGATATGGTGTCCACCTTCCTGACGCAAGCCAGAATGCTTCAAGCATTAATGCAACATATTAACCTGAGTTTTAGACTGATCAGCACACAACAGCTCAGTCTGAAATACTGAGCAGCTAATGACTTCAAGCAAATCTGCACTGTCTGGATTTACACCTAGCCAGGTAGTGACAATTAGCCAGGTAGCATGCTACTTTCCAGGCAGATGGTAGTTAGGTTTTGTAACCAGTTCATTGTGGGTAGAAAGGAATTTGGGTAAATCACCTAGAACTGAAGGCCATCTTAAGGGTTAATATGACAGTCAGTTTCCTTCCTCTCAACTTACAAATTTACTGTGGATTTATAGTAACAATGGTGGAGTACAGTGGATTGCTCAATTAAATACTAGAACAGCTTATGACCTGTGGAGAACTGGAGCTAGCTTAGGGATCCTTAATAGCTTCACTTGAGAAATCTAATTACAGGAATAACCACGTTCTCAAGGAAAGCAAAGCTGCCATCTCTGATTAATAGTTCTGCTTTAGTTGCTCTCCCGCTAGCTCAAGCTCTTGCTAAATGTAATGACTTTTATAAGTTTTGTGATCTTGCATTCTGAAATGCATCCAAAAACATACTCCTGGTGCAGTGCAACTGTACCTGAAATGTGGAACAAACTCTTGCATACCAGAGTCCTTTACTGTTTCTTTAATAGTTAAGTCATTCTAAGCAGGAAATAACTGCTCTTCTGGTGGGGTAAGTGGAGGATTTAATGCAATTTGTCGTGTCCAGCCAAGGTTTTGAAAACTTTCATAACATTATTTTGCAGAAAATATTTGAAACTAAGCTCACTCATTCCCCCTGCTTCAGTGAGATGGTGCTAGGGTTATCAAGTAGAATGATTTGTTCATGCATGTTCTAGGCTTACAAGACTGTCAAATAGTAACTCATCTGAACACAGCTTTTACCCACTGATGCTCTTCCTATGTGAAACAGAGTATGGATTTCCTTCTAGAATAGCTCTTGCAATTTGTCAGACTTTAGGGGAATTTTCCCTCCTCTGGCACACTTCAGGCAGCTACAGCTCTGCATCAGAGGAGACAAGCAACTAGCAAACATTGCTCTGCAGCCACTTTAATGCTTGTGAGCCAGGTG
Source organism: Melopsittacus undulatus (assembly GCF_012275295.1). NCBI lineage: Eukaryota > Metazoa > Chordata > Aves > Psittaciformes > Psittaculidae > Melopsittacus > Melopsittacus undulatus. Next base: position 13,716,564 of record NC_047538.1, on the reverse strand, counting down.
GAAACTGATCTCTCCAGAAATGACTGCAAGGGCATGTGCTCTTTTTGGCATACAATTCTGACCTGTATTTAGCTGCTCACTCTGTGCTAGCACTTGAGCTCCTTACACTATCCTTTGCTCCCTTGCGTCTGTAAAGGTTACTGGTTTCTTTTGGTACAAACACAAGAGGAGGAAGAATGTCTGACAAAGCTGCTGCTGTCTGTGCTGTTGGGCCAGATGAGCCACCCCTCTAAACTTGGGAGGAGTTAAACTCAGGAGGAATGCATCACTGGGGTAAGTTCTGTTTCTTGCTGGCTACACCATGTTTTTACAAGACTTCTATTTTCCTTCCCCTGTTTTTAGGGCTCTCTTAATTAAATGGTAGCACAGCAGAGGAAAATGTTCCAAAGTCATTTTGCTCCTTAAAAAATAAAAACTGTAGGCAGATAGAGCCTGTTTAAGTTTGTACAAATTATGAAAAGGGAAGACAGAAGTAACTCTGAGGTCCAAAACTTAATTTTGATTTAGTAGCTTCTTTTTTTAGCAACTGCAATGCTGAGCACTAGCACTTCCAGCATGACGTGGTTCCCTTAATAAGGCTGCATGAAACAAGGAACAACTTTCCCTGGGCAAAACCAGCAACTCGGAAGCAGAAAAGATCTGTTTTTTGAACTTTAACACTGACAAACAAGTCCAACTTTGTCATCTGATATCCCACCTAGATAAGTGGGATAACTTTCGTACTTGGGTACATGTGATATACCTGGGTAAAGCTGACTGTTCAGCTGCTGCATAGTTAATGTTTATTCTTCAGTGTGTGACGTTTCAATTGGCAGGCTAGAACTTGGCCACTGAGAGCCTCTTGGTGTGATTAAACCAGCATGAGAGTGGATCCAATTTGTACTGAAAAAAAAACAGGCTAGAAATCTTGCAAATCTTAGAACAAATAGCACTGCACATACCAGGTTCACATATCAAGCAGTTTAGGAAGCTTGCATACTACCCTGTGGCAGGATTTATTCCCCATATAGAACCTCAGTCTTTCTAGGTCCTTCCTGTTGTGCTTGGTTTGTCATTTGGTTCTAAGTTGACTGGTTTCTTGCTTTACAGAGTACTCCAGGGCTGCTTCCATCTCAATTATTCCCAAAAAGTGAAACTGGGGCATCTTGAATTTGTGATAAAATGTTATGGAACATAAGGCTGGAAAATGCCTAACAATGCCAGATTGCTCTGTATCAGTAGTGAGTGATTAGGCTGTGGTTTGTGGAGTGAATTAACACTTGCTATAGCAACCTGCAGGTGCACCAGTCCAGCTTAATGGATCTGGGGTCTTTTTATTCTGCTGCATCTCTTCCTTCAGCAAGTATTCAGCCTTCAAGGAGTCTGTTGCTAGTGTAGATATCTTGGTATTCAATACTACGCATTTTCTCTGGGCATCTTTCCAAAGATACTGACAGATCCTGACTCATGTTTTTATTAACAAAACACTGCAGAGCTGCTAGCAGAGGTATGTGTTTCAGTTGAGGTCTTTCAGTCTGAAGCCTTTGAGATCATTCAGGAAGGTAGCAAACCCCATGTGTTTTCTTCTAAGCTACAAGAGACAAGGTTGTCAGCTGTTAAGCTAAAGACAGTATGAGTTTGAAATACAGACAGTGAAGTCCTGTGTTGCTTTTATGTGTTAGAATTTAGGAATCCTGAGTCAAATTCTGAGTTTTAGTCATGCATTTTCCTGTGTGGTTTCATGACTCAAGGAGATGATTCTTCTTTTTTTTTTTTGTCTGCTGTAGTTTTAATCAAGATTTTAAGATCTCTTTGTCTAAAAATATGTATTTCTCCTTTTATCCCTAGTGGGGGTATGAAAGGGAGGAATTACAAAGCCATCTGGTATGTTGTTTTCCACAGCAAAGAGGTCTCAAATGTTATGTAGAGCACAAGCTCCCAAAGTGCTGGTTATCCAGCTGGGAAGTGAGGAGTGCATTTGGTAAATGGTGGGTTTAGTAAGTTTTTGAACTGCTTTACTTTTGGAAGATACTCTTTCCAGTGGGAAGGTGGGGAAGTGGTCTCCTCTAGGGTGGACAGCTACCAGGGTCTGTCAGCTGGAGTAGTTTCTTTTGGTAAGATACCATGCTGTGAGGGATGCATGACCATGGTTTGGTATGATAATCTGTCGATGCTGTTGCTGTATGTGGATTTTGTCTCCTGAGATGAGTCAGGCCCACGCAGATATGTATTGAGGACATCTGTTGTCTGTCAGGTTCTGGAGAAGCTCAGTTTTGGTAGTCCCAGTGAATAATTTTGAGTATCAACAGGAGCTCTTTTTGTGTGTGTGCTCTGCTGCAGTGGGAATGGTTCTAGTTGTTTTGGAATACCATCCTCTTAACAGTCACAATAGCTCCTGCTGCTGGGGAAAGCTGGGGAAATGTTAACTCTTCAGTACGATTACTTCTTGAATTACTTCTCCTTGAAGCTTGTTATGTGCAGGATCTGTTACACATACAGAAATTGCTCGGTCTTGTCAGGGAGACTGAGGAGAAATCAGTTTTCATATTTCACCGTTAAGACCCCAAGTGAAAGGGATTAATAACACATGGGAAGGTTTGTATTAGTTGATGAGTTTTAACAGTTCAGATAACATAGCTGATTATTCAGTGAAATTAAGAGATTCTGTGATTCAAGGGCATGTAATAGAGTTACCTGCCCCATACTGACCACTCATGGTCTCTGAAAGCTGCTGGGTGCATCATGCTGTGCCAATCAAAAGTAAAACCAATAGGGGCAAGAGAAATAAGTTGGAACTGAAGTGTGATCACTGCTTCCTAGGATCCAGAAAGCTCTGTCTGCAAGCAGTGCTTGTGTTGAAAGCAACTGTTTTGATTCTTTTTCTCTTCAGTAGCTCTCTTTAATTCCAGTGGAAGGAGGCCATGAGGTGCACAGGCTGCAATAGCACCTGACCATGTACTTCACAATTCTAGCTTTCTGTGGCAGCAGAAACAAGCGCCAACCACTAACAGGGGAAGTGGGTGAGAGGGTTGTTCCCATGAAAATTCCTGAAGTGAGAGCAATAAGGTAGAGAACTGATATCCTGCTGTGAGAGTAGCTGCTCTTTTATGCTTTAACTAGCCATTTCCTAGGAGATATGCAAGTCTGGTCAAGCCTTTACCTTCAGTTAAGAGGATTTAAAACTCACCTTTTGCAGTCCCCAGTATTTCAGGGTTGCTTATCTTCCTTCAGTGCTCTTTTTCAGGCATTCTGCTGACAAGTGGGGTTAGCAGCTTCTTGGAGGTCAAGCTGAGATGGTTTGCAATCTGCATGTGGTTAAATATGAATAATCCTTTCCCTGCTCAGCAAAGTAAGCACTGCTGTGAATCCCATTGAGACTGATGAGAATTAAGCAGGTGGTGTAGTGTTTTCTTGGACAGGATGAGTGTGCACAGGCCTTGCTGACTGGATGATTTGGGAATCTCTAAGAGCCTGTGTTTGCTGTGAAGGTAATCACAGCCTCATGGCAGCAGTGGGTATGTGTGTCTGTGAGCACACAGGAATGTTATTATAATTTGATGGGAAAGGTAGTGAGGAGTTGCAGAGATTGGTCAGAAATCCAAATGCATCTGTTTGCCTTTTTTGAAAGGATTTGTCTTATTTTTGCCATTCCAATGCTGCTAACATGATCACCTGACACTGTTTTGCAACTGAGACTGGGACTATGAATGCTTGTTCCATCTGTGTACCCTTCATGTGCTATTCCCCCCCACCCCATTTCCCTGTGCTGAGATGGCCTTAGATGTAACAAGCGACCACTTCAATATACTTGTCTCTGTTTTCTGAAACCAGCTACAGCTCTGGTCTCATCTGCAGATGAGTTCTGCAATGCAAGTATGTGTTAGTTTGCTTTTAATTGTGGAAGGATACAGGTGCTTTGGCTTCCCAAACGGCCTTTCTGCAGGCAGGCCTTGCAGTCACGGCTGTATCACTGCAGTTAGCTTCCAGATGAGGCTGGCACCTGGAAGCCAGCAGCCTGATTGCTGAGTCTTGGTTAGCAAAAACCCTGTCACAGGGCACACAGCAAGTCTCAACAGGAGCAGGCACTGGGGGAGGCTTCTTACACAAAATGTTCCTTCTTCGGAACAGGGCGGCTGCTCCGGGTGCAGGGGATAACAAAGCTCTGGAGCCCAGCGCCAGCATTTCCTGCTCTCTGTGAAATGCCACATGGAAAACTGAAGTGTCGGTTTCACTCTGCCCCATTCCTGCACATAGCTGTCAGGCATGAACTAGTGAAGTGCTGTCTTCCTACAGCTGCAGACAAAGGCCAAACCAGTGCACTCCCAGGCACGGTTTTCATTTGAGGATGTGTTGGTTTCTCTCCCGGTTACAGTGCGAGGCGTTCACAAGGGATTGCTGCTCTGGGAGCTTCCTCCTCCTGACCAAAACAAACCCATTCCATTGCAGGGCAGGGCAGCAGCGCCCCCCCCTTCACAGCGCTCATTGACCCCCCGTCATTGCCGGTGCCTCTGCGCGCACCCCTCGGGCCGGGGCCGGCTCAGGGCTCCCGAACACGGCGGGTCCCGCCCCGGGGGCGCTGCCCGCGGCTCGGCAGGGGGGCGGCCGCTCCCGGCGCGGCCCCGCCCCCGAGGATGTGACGCCGCCGGGGCCGCCCCTCGCGGGCGCGGCCCTGAAATAGGGCCCCGGCTGCCGCCGCCGCGGGCAGCGCAGGAGCCGTGGCCATGCCCGCAGCCGCTGCCCCTGCTGCTGCCGCCCCAGCCCCGGCCCCGGCCCCCGCTGGCAAGGCCAAGCTCACGCACCCCGGCAAGGCCATCCTGGCAGGTGAGTGAGCGCCCGGCACCGGCCGCCAGCGCGGGCATCCCCGGGCCGGGGGCTGCCGACACCCGCAGGTGCTGGTGCCGCCGTGCGAGCCCCAGCAGCGCCGGGGCCAGCCCGTTCCCGTCCCGCTGCAGCCCAGCCGGGCTCGTCCCGTGCCGGCTCCAACGGCTGCAGCCCCGCTTTGGGCGGGGGTCGCGGCGGGGCTGTGGGGCTGTGCCTGCAACCTGTGGCCTGGCGGGGAGGTGCCGCTGTGCTCACAGCCGCCGTGTGTGACGGGGCAGAGGGACACGTTAGCAGGAGAGTTGGGCTGATGGAGGAGGAAGCGGCAGGAGCTCCTTGTGCACCCCCTGGGGATGTAAAGGGAGAACGCTGAAGCGGCAGCGCTCAGATTGTGCTGCTCCAGCCGTGTCTTGCACGCTGCTGTGATACAGATCCTTTTACGGCTTCTTGGTCCCTCCTTTGTGTCTCAGCATCAGTTCCCGTGGATCAGGGTATGTTTTACCATCCTGCTCTGACCATTTTCATAGGATCTAAGTAAGCTCTAAGCACAGCAGTAACTGCAGAGTTAATGTGCTTCCTTCTGCTTGTGGCTGGTTTGAGCTCTGAGCTGAATGGAGTCCAAGACAGTGGAAGGCTTGTTAAACTCCTTTGTAGCCCTTCATTAGCTCCCTGGTTTCTTCTGCCACTCCAAGGACAATTCCCAGAGTGCAAATTAGTGTCTTCTCTTTCAAACGAGCCCTCACAGCCTCCGCAGATTGGCATGTTTAGAGCTTTTGTGTTTTCCAGCCAGTTCTCCCTCCTACGACTGTGCCTTTGTTCATCTGTCCAACTCTGCTCTCCTCCAAGGGCAGAGCTACAGCCTCCTGTAGCAGGACCTGGGGGGAGCAAGGCTCTGCCCATCCCACTGGGCAGGGGAGCGGAGCCCTTTGCCACACCAGCCCTGCCTCGGTGGTTGACTTCTCCTTATGCAGATCCAGGTTACTGCTGGAGACAGCATCGCTGTGGGAAATGGATGAGAGCTCTGGAGCATGTGAAGGGTCATGAGGCTTCCTTGGGTCATGTCAGTGGCATAGAAGGGTCTGTGCTGTCACCAGGGCTGCCCGGCCAGAAGGGCATGAGAAGGCTGCAGCTGTGGCCGAATATTCACATGAACCCATCAACGAGGCCTGGCTGCTTCAAGTGCTCTGTGCTCCTCAGAGGTCTCAAATTTGTGCTGCCACCCAATCAAAGTCGCTTGTTAGTTCAGGCCTCTTCTTATCCCCTTTTACTCAGAGGTCTTTTAAATGGGATTTAATCTAAGCTTAGGATGGGATAGACAGGATGTTTTCTCCTCATCCAGCCTTCTCAGTCTTTCCGACCTCATTGCCCATGTGTGGTCCATCAGGTTATCACTGCCTGGGCCAGTGTACCAGGATGCTTCTGTAGCCCTCATGTAGGTCCATAATCAGGGATCATCAGTGCACAGCTTATGGGCACACTCAGAAAGAGGCTGTAGCAGGTCTGCCCTGCTCTCCCCTGCCAGAAAAGCTGCCATGAGTGTGCCAGGAAGCTCTTCTGGTGCAAAGGAATGGACATGGAGCTTGTGGCCTCTGCTGGGTATCAGTCTGGGCAACAACACAAAGCTGCACATGCCCCCATTTGGAGGAGCCCTTCTGGGTCCATGTGAGACTGCAGAGGTGGAAGAAGGACCCTATTGAGATGCTAGTCTTCTCCTCACATGAAGCAAATCAGAGTAATTGGTTAATGGGCAGAAGTCCAGCCAAGCCTCTGTGGCATCTAATTGTATTAGAGAACCACATAAATGGGAGAAAGCTGCTGTTAACTCCCTGTGTTCCAGCCTGCTCAGCCCTCCAGCCCCTTCTGGGGGTGTGCAGTGCAGTTTGTGGTTGTCTCTGATGATTTTAAGGAGTTTTAGGGACTGATAACTTTTCAGGAGTTAACACCTCTGATGCTCTTGAGGCTTTTCATCTAGCCCCTGTCTGCACAACAGGGCTGTGGGCTCCGAAGCTCATCTTCCTTGTAGAGCTGGAGGTGTTCAGAGGCAAACCATTCCTGCTGTGCTGTGCTTCCTCAGCCTCATACTGGTGGGGTTAAATGAGCTGCCATCATCCATCCTGGATGCATGTCTGCTCCCAGACCCTGTGTGTGACTGAGATCTCTGCCAGGGGGGCACAGCTCCCTTGTGCTGCCCAGACCTGCGCAGGCTGGCGCTGGCTCTTGTCTGAAGAGACACAAGCAGAGCTCTGGCTGCCAAGAGCTCCTCTCCTTCTGTTGTTGCGACAGTGAAGGCAAAGTTAAACATTAATTTGCTAATGGTCTCGTTTGTCCAAGCAGCCGCTGTGTGCCAGGGCAGCTCCTCACCTTGCTGTGACCACACAGCCCATGCTGCAGCCACAGTGCAGGGACATCTTGGCTGTCCTGGCCATTGGGATGCAGTCACTCCCAGGGCTCCGTCTTCAGGGTTACAGAGGGCAGAGCTGGGTGGGTGTGGGTTCTGCTGTGGTTCAACCCCTACACCCCCTTTGCAAGGGGGGAGCCCCCATGCTCAATTGATGGTACAAAGCTGATTTGAGGGACCCAATCAGAAGTGATGCGGCTGTAGGACACTAAGGGTTGGTGTAATGTGGCTTAGTTAAACTGGGCTAAAAGACTGGTAGATGTGCAGGGCTTATACTGAAACAGATGTTACACATGTCTGTCTCACGGGCTGGCTCAGTTACCTGTTGTAAAGCTGGTGTAATTGTGAACTCGTGAGCTGGTTTGAGGTCCTGCTCCTGTCTCTTCTGCTGGTCAAGAGCCTGTTTGCAGGCCAGGCTGGGCACCCAGCTGTGTCCCAGCAGCTCCCAGTTGCTGTGCTGTGGTTTCCAAATCATCCCTTCCACCAGCTTCCTGCAGGACTTGGTGCTGCTCCCGGCACAGGCCACGCTGCAGTGGGCTCGAAGTGAAGCAGTGATGAGACAGGAGCTGGTGGGGGGGTCACCCCTGTGTTTCCCAGGGGCTCCTTGCTGGGGTTTGGCACCACGGAGCTGTTAGGTCAGCTCCAGCCAGCCTGCGGTGGCCATTTAGAGCCCGGCACAAACTGTGTCCTTTTGCAGGCAAACCTCCTCACCCCAGCCCTCCTCCTCAGCAGGGCTCGCAGTGACTGTTGGGTCAGTGGCTTTGCCTGCCCTGGTCAGAGTTAAGGACAGCCTTGCTCTGTTTTTAGCCAGCTTTGAAGCCTGGGGTCTGCTCCCTCCCACAGAGCAATTCCCAACTGCCTTGCTCTTTGCATGCTACCTCTGCCTGGGGGCTGGTGCACAGTTGCTATTCCTGCCTACACCTAATCCTGCCTGCTCAGGGTGTCTGGATGCTGCCCTATGTGATGCTTGGTTTGGAAAGAGCTCGCTGCTGCTCTGGTGTTGGCTACAAACACTGAGTACTGCTGGGAATTAGCAGTGATGAGCACTAGGGCCCCAGGAGGAGCATGAGCAGAGGGGAGAGGGACTGTGCAGGGAGAAAGAGAAGGGCCTGCAGGGTAGGGCATGAAGCACCCAAAGCAGGGAGCCCAGGATCACAGGAGAAGCAAAGCAGTGATTAGAGCTTCAGTCTCCTTTGTTAATCTCCTGATACCAGTTTTCTAAGAAACACTGTACCTACGGAGGAGAGTCAGGGACAGGATGTGAAAGCTGAGACTTGCTCCTTACAGAGCAGGACACCATTCCCAAAAGTCCCAAGTCCATATGGGCTTCCAGGGCCATTGGCCTCCTGGGAGGGTGGCTGTGCTCCTGTGGTCTGGAACACTGCCTGGCATTGAGCCTGCAGCTCACAGCAGAGCAGGGGATGCTGAGCGGGGGAGCCGGGTGCTGGGCTGGATGTGGCAGTGGGGAGGGTTGGTGAGCATGGAGGGAACCCATCTTGCCAGGTCTGCTGGCGCGTGGTGCATCACGCGGGGCTGTGGTTTGTCTGCTCTGGCTGGTGTGGGCCTGGGGAGGGGGGCGGAAGGAGCACACAGGCCCTGAGTGTGTCCTTGCCTGCCTCTGAGCCCTCGTGGACTGCAGAAACCGAGAGCAGCCCCAAGGCTTTTGGTGGGAGGAGGCTGCAGCCCCAGGCCTGGGAAACCACAGTGCAGTTCTTCAGCCAGCCCAGCTTGGTCAGTGTGAATGGGTTCTGTGTGAGCTGGGCTTAATCCTGGGCCTTGAAATGTGCTTCTGAGATTTTCACATGCCTGATGCTGTGCTTGACATTCTGCAGGCGACCATTTTCCTGGGTTGACGTAAATGATCGGAAGGAGCCATCCATCTTCTGGAGGCAATGAGCGCCGTGAGCTGACAGCCCAGGGATGTTGCAGCATCTCTCAGCTCTGACAGCTGTGTGCGCTGCATGCCAGTGCTTTGTGCTCCTGCCTGGGCCCTGGTGACCCTGGGCTTGTGCCATGAGGTCTCAGGTCACCTCCTGACAGCTGAGGTTGATTTTTATGCCATCTTTTCTCTCTCCCTCTGCTCCATTGCCTGGTGCTGCAGCCATTCCCGTGTGCTGGTGGCTGTGGGACCAGAGCCTGTCCCCGGGGAAGGCTTAATTCCTGCAGTGGCTCCTTCATCCAGCTGTGGGGCTGCACTGGGGGATGTGTCCAGCAGCCTTGGGCTCTCACTTTGGCTCCTTGTTGCCTGTCTGTAGGAGTTTTGGACACTTAAGAAGGTGTCTGAAGTGCCATGGTGGGTTGGCCAGGAGCAAGTTCACAGGGGCATTACCAGGGCCTTGGGGTGCACAGGGCAGCAGGGAGGTGATTTGAGCTGGGACAGGGGACTTGGGGAGTCCCCAGAGGTGAAGTCGGCACCAAAGGCAAACGATGCTGTGACTGTGGACAAAGGGAAATGGCTTCTGCCATTGCACTCGCAGCCATGAAGTTTATAGTAATGATTTATTGCAATATCAGCCCACTGAGAAGTAAATGCGAAGGGGTGATGAATGAGCAGGTTGTGAAAGGACAACCTGTTGAAACAGGATGGTTCCAGTAAGATTAGGGACACATTACTCCATCCCATCCCCAGCATTATGTGCAGCGCTGTTTGCATGGGGCTGTTTACCCACCCTATGGCACAGGGTACAGAGAGGCACATTTCATGTTTGTCATCCTCAGTATCCCTGGTGAGGGGATCAGGCTTTCTCCAGCCTGGCTGTAGCAAAGTCCCGTGACGAAAGCAGCCATGTATTTACCGACAGACATGCTGAACACCCGTGCCTCCCACCGGCCTTGTCCCTATCAGATAGGAGACCATCCAGGGGCCCCAGCGCAGGGGATGGATGCCTCCTGAGATGGGCTGACCTGTTGCAGGACATGGTGTTTTCCCTTCTAACCAGAACACTGTTAATGTGGCAGTCTGGCCTGGGGGAAGCAGCCCTCCCCAGGCTCGGTGATGGATGGGATCTGTTCAGCCCCCATGGTGGTTTTCCCCAAGGATGGGTGCTGAAGGGCTGTGTGTGGCAGGAGGAGGTGTCCATGGGAGGCTGTTCAAAGCCAGCTCTCTGGGAGCGCTGTCCCCAGCCTGCCTGCGGCTGAGCCCGTTTCACAAGGTATGCAAGAAGGTGATGGGGTGATGTGGGGAGGGTGGAGCCTGCTCAACCCGTTTCACCACCGCAGGCACGGCAGGATTTCTCCACCACTGCCTTTGCTGTGTCATGGATGGCTCAAGAGCATCATGGATGGCTGCCAAGAGGGGGTCAATCCCTTTGTTGCAGGCAGTAAGGGCTGTGCTGCTGGTGGGGCAGCATGTGGGCTGAAGAGAATGGTTGTGAGCTGGAGGAGGGCACTGCTGCCTCCCTGCTCTGTAGCATCCTGCTGCTCTTTGAGTCCTTTCATGTTTCATTTACTGAGCTCCAAAAGGCCTCTTGGCCGAAGGGGAAGAGCACCAAGTCCTCTCAGGAGGCTAGGAATGGCATTCAGGAGGTAGGCAGGGTTGCGGGCTGTGCCTGCTGCATGTGGTCTGTGTCATGCTTCTCGCCTGCTCAGCTCACCCTGTACACCTTCACCCTCTGTGTGTGGGCTGGGTGCCCTCTCAGTAAGGACAAACATGAGGGTCAGCTCTTGGTGCTGCCCTAGAGAGGAGCTGGATGCCTGTTTGTGCCTTCCCACTGCCCTGAGCCACACGGCCAGCAGGAAAGGCAAGCTTCAGGCATGCTCCAGTGAGAGCTCTGCTGCTCTGCTTCCAGGCCCTGAGGAGTGATTTCTTCTAGCCTGAAAGGATCCTGCCAAACCTGAAGTTAAAAGGGGCTTTTTGTTTGGGAATCAGACACTTGTGTACATCTGCATGTGAAATTACCCTTAAAATGGAGAGGCTGAAATTGCTCTCCAGGTGCTCACTTCTCATCAGAGCTGCACAGAGACCTGCTGCTCTGTCTGCAGGAGCAGGATGCTTTTGCAGGCACAGTCACTTGCAGGAGTGGCAGAGGCACAGTGCCAACTTCTGCCCCTCTGTGGCTCCCAATCGGGGCTCTCTGGGGCACTTACCTTCAGGTAGAGGATTTTGGGGGTGGCTGAGCCAGCCCTCACTGCACAGCCTTGGCTTGTGTCAGATGGGGAAGATGGCTCTGCTCATCTTCCCCATCACAGCTGTGTCCTGCTGCCCTTGGCACCCACAGACCTGTGGTCCCTGGGGTGAGCTGGCCAGGGGTGACCGGGGGTGTCCCAGAAGCTGTTTGCTGATGGGGTTTGAGCTGAACCTGTGTGTGCTGGTGCTGCTGTGCTGCAGGGGTAGCACCCGTCTGCTGTCCCCAGAATCCCTCTCCTTCCTGCCAGCTCTCCCCAGCAGTGTCCAATGCCTGCAGCTATGTCCTGAGGTAACTGCTGGCCCCTCTGCAAAAGAGAGCCCAGCTTTGTTTGGGAAATCCTTGCTCTGTGGCTCACAAACAGGTACTTTTCCCTTCTCCTACTTCCCCACTGTGCCCGTGGGGTCAGGATTGCTGGCAGCCAGGGTGCTTGCAGGCTCACTGCAGGCAGGGAGCCATTCCCAGTGCTGGGAGCAGGGTCCCCTCCCCAGAGGCACCTTCTCTGGGGCTGCTCAAAGTGACCTTCCCTGAAGGACATCCTCTCTCCTCGCATCCAGCTAACAGCCCAGAGCCTTGGCTCAGCATCTGGGCTGCCCCACTTTCCCCTCTCGAGTGCTTGCTGCGGCTGTTCTGTTGACTCCATGGTGTTGCAAGAGCTGAAGCTGCTGATTAAAGTCCGGGTAAACAGGTTGGAAAGCTCTCGGTAGCCCTGGCGAGGGAGGGGGGGCTGGAAAAAGCTGCTGCTCATGGGCGATGGGGTGGTTTGTTTGCATAGAATAAGGTTTCCACTTGAATTAAGTGGGGTGGGGAGAGGATGTTTGACAGCAGAGCAGCAGCTCTGATGTGCCTCACTTCTGGGAGGGAAGGGGCTGTAGGGTGGGCTTTTTGTGCCACCTTGTCTCTCTGCAGGCAAACAGGATAAGATCACCCCAAGTCATGCCTGGGGTCCCTGCTCCATGCCCCTTCCCATGGGATTTGGGGTTGGAGCAGCACTGAGGGCAGGGAGCACATGTCCCCGAGCAAGACCAGGGAGATCTTCCTCTCCCCTGAGCAGACCTGTTCTCCTGCCCTGTATCTCTCTGCAGGGGTGTCGAGCCTGTCCTGGCTGTGCAGTACCAGGGCAGGCTGCGAGCACAGCGCCCTCCCATCTCCTGTCCCCAGCACACAGTGGTGGAGGCAGTCGTGGTGCCAGCATCCAGCCGTGGCTCTGGGATGGAGGCACCTTTCCCATCCAGCTCCCTGGTTCACTGTGGCAGCCAGCACAAGTGCCCTGTTCCTCCTTCCTTGGCTTGGGCAGCCCCAGTGCACCAGAGGCTGCCAGTTCCCAGGATCAGCATCCTTTGCGGGACACTTCACGGGCTCCTGTGGATGTGGCTTTGTCTGCAGGATGCTGGTCAGAGCCTCTGCCTCCCCTGCACAGACCAAAGCCCTCAATCCCAGTGCTTGCTGAGGCTGTGGGCAGGTTGTGGGAGGTGCAGCATCCCTCCCTGTGCTGTTGGGGGTAGCTGCTGTGCCTGGTGCCCCTGAACTGGTGCTGTCTGAGTCCTGGACATGCTGGGGGACCAACAGGGAACGTTTGCATGTCTGAAAATGCCCAGCACTGGAGGTCCTCAGTGTGGAAGAAGGGAAGTGGCTTTGGCAGCACTCGGGGTGTTTGGCCGTGGTGGCAGCAAGGTTTGGTGGCACTGTGCTGTGTTAGCGGTGCTGAGAGGTGCCAGCTGGTGCTCAGGTTGTTGGGGCCTGCTGCACGCAGCTGGAGGATGCTGCTCCTCATCACACTGCTCACCAGGGACCTGTGTGGTCCTACAGGAGCTCTTTGGCTTTGCAGAAGTGCTTGTGCAGCCCCCGGCCCCAGTATCTGCCATCTGTGATGGACGTGCCAAGGACAGGGAGGGTTGAGGGGACAGCAGGAGTGCTCTGGGATCCCTTATGGTGGTGGCTGTCCTCCCCTGGTGCCCCGGGGGTGCTGTGGAGGTGTAATGGCCGCAGTGGTTGCCCATTGCTGCTGGCTCGGGCTGAGCAGCTCCAGCCCCTCCTGGGAACACAGGGGGAAACAAGGAGCCTTTGTCTGCTGCGGCGGAGCCCGGCTGGCCCCGCGCCCCGTCCCCAGCGCCCCACAGTGCTGCGATGCTGCCAGACTGGGCTGGCTGGTCCTGCTCTGGGTGTGGGGACCGGCACTCGGTGCCATGGTGTCCTCATCCCTGCGGTGCCTGCGGGAGGAAGGGGATGCGCTCTGAGCGTGGGGCTGGGCTTTCCTGTCATCCCAGCTGTGCTCAGTGCTGGCACGGCTTCCTGGCTGCCTCAGGGAGGATGAGACAAGCCTGAGCCCAGCCCCATGCTTCTGGTGCCTGCGGCCAAGTAACCCAGGATAAGGCTGTTTGAAGGTGGGTGCTGCCCAGCTGCTGGAGGGGAGTTCTTTGAGGCTGCTTTCCTTTCCCTCCAGAAGGGCATGGTGCCATGGGGAATGCCAGGTGTGTCCTCACGCTGTGAGCAGCTTCGCCAGTGACACTTTGTGGGAGGGAGCTGGTGGCAGCACCCTGGATTAAGGGTGTCTCTTGTAAATTTGGAGGCCATACAGCAGGAATAAGACCATATGAGAAACTGCCATAGCCTAAGGAGCAGGGGCTGCCCGCTGTTGTCACAGGGAAGAGCCATGGCTCAGCTCCCCATCCTATGGGCCCTATCAGCATCCCCTCGCAGGGTACTTTGGAGGGTGCTGATAAGCAGAGCTGTGCCCGGCTGTGCTGCACCAGGCTCGCACTGGGCTGCAGAGCAGGGGAACCACCACTGGCTCCACGCTTCCTGCTCGCTCCGGCACAAAGAGCTCCCGCTGCTCGGCAGGACCCGGCTGCGCTTTGATGGAAGGAAGAGAGCGGCTGCGGGTCGTTGGCCGGCCGGGGCTGAGCCCGGGACCTCAGCGTGCCGAGGGCAGCCCGAGCACCGGGAGCCGGCACCGCTGCTGTGCTCCGGCACATCCCTGCTCCGGGGCAGGAAGGGTTTTCAGCGGTGTAATCAGCGCCCAGCAGCTGCCGCTGCAGGAGCCTGGCGCGGCCGGACAGGTTGATGATAATGGTGCTTCCGTGGCCAGGTCTGAATGGGCTCCTGGGGAGCGGTGCTGGGCCTCGTGCAGCGCAGCTCGGCTCCATTGGGTTTATAGATCCCTGTGCTAGCAGCTCCCTGGCAGGGTGCAGGGCTCTGGAGGGAGTGAGGTGCCTTTGAGGGGAAGCAATGCTGAATCAGCAGCCCTGGGTGCTGTGCTTTGCCCGGTTTTCCCACCCCTTTGGCCCATCCTCTCCCCAGCTCTTGCCATAGTGAGGCATGGTGCTTGTGCAGGGTGCCAGGCTGGCACAGGGCCCTGCTGCCCTGTGAAGTTCCCAGGGCGTTGGTGAGGATGGGGACACTGCATCCCAGCCCATACCTGGCTGGTAAGAGGTCTATGGCACAGCAATCATGGAACTGGCAGCACTGCACAGTGCTGGACTGACATGGTGCTGCTCCCAGCCTGAGCATCCCCTCCTCTCCCTGCCAGGTGGCCTGGCTGGAGGGATCGAGATCTGCATCACATTCCCTACCGAGTATGTGAAGACACAGCTGCAACTGGATGAGAAGGCAAACCCTCCCCGCTACAAGGGCATTGGTGAGTGCACCAGCCTGCTGGATGGGTTCAGAGGCTGCCAGGGAGCCTGGCTGGAGCTGTGGGGTTTGTGGGGTGAGCAGTGGGTCTGGCACAGTGGCCTCAGCATAGTGGGTGATGGTGGTGTCACTGTGCTCTGCTGCAGGGGACTGTGTGAAGCAGACTGTCCGTGACCATGGCATCCGGGGGCTGTACCGGGGGCTCAGCTCGCTGGTGTACGGCTCCATCCCCAAGGCTGCTGTCAGGTAGGTGCCCCCATGACATGGGGTGAGCTGGGGACCCTGTGCAGCAGCAAACAAGGGGTGGGTTTGCCCTCGGCATCCCCAGTGTCACTTTGCCAAAGGGTGCTTTCCTGGGTGGGAAGGGTCCCTCGCAGGATGCACAGCTGCTCCAAGGGGCAGACCCCGAACAGGGGGTGCAGGCCCCTGGCTGGGTGCCCTGGGGTTGCACAGTGGCTCCTTTGCAGGTTCGGGATGTTCGAGTTCCTCAGTAACCAGATGAGAGATGAGCAGGGGCGGCTGGACAGCACCCGGGGCCTCATCTGCGGGCTGGGTGCTGGCGTGGCCGAGGCTGTGGCCGTTGTTTGCCCCATGGAGACCATAAAGGTGGGTGGGAGCAGCCACCAGTGTCCCCCTACCCAACACCCCCCCGGGCAGGGTCGGGAGGGGATGAGAGCCAGGGATGCTTTCAGAGACCTGAAGGCCACGTGGGTTTGCCCAGGCTGGGTTTGTAGGGGACGAGCTGATGCTGGAAAGCCCCATGGAGAGGTCGGGTCCAGCAGCCACGTTCCCTTTCCCACCCTCCACCCAGGAGCCATCCCATCACCCAGTTTAGTACTGTAAAACCCATGTTGTTGCTTGCAGAAGCAGTTTCCCAGGTTTTCCTCTGCAAAATGCCATGGGCACAGGCTTCCCCTATGGTCTCACCTTGCATTGCTTGGCCATGAGGGTCCGCTCTGATTTTGGGACCATCCCTGGTTTGGGTGTATTGCATCTCCCCATGCCTTGGCCACGACGAGTGCATTGTCTCCCCACAGGTGAAGTTTATCCATGACCAGTGCTCCCCCAAGCCCAAGTACCGCGGCTTCTTCCATGGTGTGCGGGAGATTGTTCGGGAGCAGGGTGAGTCCCAGGGAGAGGCACCCTGACCCCCTGGGTGCTGCCGCACTGCAGGACCAGGGCAGGAGGTGGCACAGGCTGGGACCAGCAGCCTGGGGAGGTTTTTCTCTGCTGGTGGGGTTGGTGCTCTCCTCCAATGCCCTCTTGCTGCAGGACTGAAGGGGACCTACCAAGGCCTAACCGCAACTGTCCTCAAGCAAGGCTCAAACCAGGCCATCCGCTTCTTTGTCATGACCTCCCTCAAGAACTGGTACAAAGGTACGGTGTCCCTGTCCCCACAGGGTTGATGGCTTCTCCAGCCCTTCCTCGGGAGCTGGGCTTGGGCCTTCCATCAGCACACCCTCCACTTCTCATGGCTCAGCCAGACCTGGAGCCTTCCTTGGGTTCCCTCGGGGATGCTGTGCTTCATCCCCACACCACCGCTCTGCCCTCAACCTCTTCTCCTTCCCAGGGGATGATCCCAACAAGGTCATCAACCCCTTTGTCACGGGGGTGTTTGGAGCCCTCGCTGGAGCTGCAAGTGTCTTTGGCAACACCCCGTTGGACGTGGTAAAGACCAGGATGCAGGTACAGCAAGGGCATGGTGCGGGACCTCTGCCTGTGGCAGGATGGGGCCATTGTTTGGGAGCTGTTTTGTGCAGCCCCCAGGGCAGGCACCTGATGCTGGTGATGTTTGGGAGATGCCTGGGGATGCTGCCCTCTCATAGGGGGGCTGTGGGGTGCCAGAAAGTGTTTGCACAGAGGAGATGGGGATGTTCCTGCTGGGTTTGGTGGCCCACTGCAGCAAAGGGTGATCGGTTCCTCCTGGCTCACCATGGCTCTGCCTCCCATATGAAATTCCCACAGATGCATCCCTGGCTCCAGCCTCTGACCCTGCTTTTCCCATCCACAGGGGCTGGAAGCACACAAGTACAAGAGCACCTGGGACTGTGCCTACCAGATCATGAAATACGAAGGGCCCCTTGCGTAAGCACTGCGGGTGGCATGGGGGGAGCTGGGGAGGAGGATGGGCAGGGACAGGGGGTTCTGAGGGCACCGAGCCCCACGGATCCCACTCTATCCCTGGCAGGTTTTACAAGGGCACGGTGCCTCGCCTGGGCCGCGTCTGCCTCGATGTGGCCATTGTCTTCATCATCTACGATGAGGTGGTCAAGCTCCTCAACAAGGTGTGGAAAACGGACTGAGGGGGCCGGGCCAGGCGGCCCCCGCCTCCCTCACCCTGTGGGGATGCAGCTGGAGAGCTGTGACCAAGCCCACTGGGGCCAAGTCTGCCCCACACACATGCCTCCCCCCACACCCGGCCACCTTTATGTTTAGCAACAGGCTCTGGAGCAGGTTAAATTATTAGTTGTGCGCTAAAAGGAGCAGGGAGGGAGCAGCATCTCAGTGTCCAGACCCACAGCATCCCGGTTATGCCCACCCTGAGCCCCTGGTGACACTTCTTCCTGGTCCCGTATCACTTGCAAGCGCCAGTTATCCAGGACAAGGTGTCCCCTGGGATGGTGGCCCAGGCCGTCAGCAGTCAGGAGCTGCCTGTGGGCCAGCTCTCTTTTGGATGCTGAGAGCCCCACCAAGCCATGTGGGTACAATGTCCATGCTGTGCGGCAAGCACTGCAGCTGGAGGCGGCTTTTGGGGCTGACACACCAGCTGGGAGCAATGCAGTGGGTCTCACAGCAGCTCCATGGGGATCCCCCAGCCCTGCACACCCCAGTATGGGATGGCAGTGACCTGCTGGTGTGCTCCCAGGCTCCCTGCCAGCACCAACCCCCTGGGGTGCTGCATCCCAGCCCTGGGCTGCCCGGAGTTGCACATAGAGCCAGGCCTTTAGTTCTTGCTGCGGGGCCGGGGTGAGCCGGGTGCCCCATCACTTGCAGTTTACAGTCGAGACGCGTGTGCGAGCCGGGGTGAAGAGGCACAGCCCCGTCCCGCAGACTTGGCCCCTCGGCCGGGGTGCAAACCCCTTTTTCTGCCACATTCCCCCCATCTGCCCTCCTGCTGCCTCTCTGCAGCTCCATAGGTAATCCTGTAGCTTTCCGAGCTTCATGCTGACCCACTAACACCCATGGCCGTGGGGTTGGAGCCCTGCTCTGCCCATGCTGGGCTTGGCCCCTCTGGATTTGTGCCAAACTTCTCCCAAAGGAGCTGGGGGTGGGCACGGGAGCTGGGGCTCGACCCATCCCTTCTCCCTCCTGTCGCCAGTGATGAGCGCAGCCTTAACACAGGAGGGCAGAGGAGGAGAAGGAAAGCCCAGGCATGGTTTACCTGTGGCTTTCTGCTCTGAAGCCAGTGAGGGTTGCATTGGGTTTGTTTGGTTTTTTTTACTGTTATTCTGTTTTACATTCGCAATTTGAATAAAATCAGTCTGGCTTTAGCAGCCCTGTTGGTGTCCAGGCTATGCTGAGCACCTGTGGCCAGGGCTTGGGGATGGGGTCCCCCATCGTGTTTGAGCTGGTGCTCCTGGGGGAGCATCAGCTTTAACCTGGCAGTGCCCATTCATGGATGCTCCCGGGCAGCTCCAGGCCTGCATCGTCCCAAGCACAGTGTTGTATTCACCATCCTGGTTTACTGCCCTGGCTACGGAGCGCAGAGCTGGGGTGGCAGCGGGCGCTGGAGCAGAAGGGAAGAGGCTTTGTCCCCCGCCCAGCACAGGGGCGGTGCGCTGGGCTCCCAACGCTACCGGCGCAGCCCTCGCTCCTCACCCAGCGCTCGCTGGTGCCGGTAAAGCCGGTGCTGTGTGGCAAAGCCGTCCCTTGGTGCTGCGGGGCGGCCGAGCCATGCGGGGCCTGCTGCTCTGCGGGGGCTGGCTGCTGGCCGCAGGCTGCCTGGTGTGTGCCGGGGGCAGCTGCCGGCACCGCTGCTGCCCGGGCAGGAACAACGCGTGCTGGGTGCCCGGTGCCCGCCGGGCTCACTGCTACTGTGACTCGTACTGCCAGAGGACGGGCGACTGCTGCCAGGACTACCACAGCGTGTGCCGCCGTGCCGGTGAGTGCTGGGAGCGGATGGCACTGATTGAACCCCGGGGCTGGGAATGCCCGCCTCGGCTGCTGCTTTTGGTGGCAGATGTTTGCTGTTAGCCCCGTACTTGGGGCATAACAGGATGTGTCTGAGGATCGCGGATGCCAGTTGGGCTGGATTGGAGCAAAATCCCGATTTTCCGCTTTTTTCCACGCTGGATGAATGGATGCTTCTAGTGTAATGAGAGCCTGCAGGGCTGGCCTCCGGTCGGCAGCTGATGATAGTGCTCCTGAGTTGTCAGTGTGGGACCTGAGCAGGATGAGCCCAGGCATCACCCCTGCCACTGTTGCGGGCAGTGCCTTGCACAGGAACAGTGGAATGGGGACGACAAACGGAGTGTGGGCTTGTGGGGTGCGGAGTCAGCCCTGCCTGGGAACTCAACCCCAAGGCAGCTCCCACAGCGGCCCCTGCACAATTGCAGCCGTCAGCCCTCCCTAATCTCCAGGGAGATTAGCGAGGTCCCAGCTCAGCGCGATGCAGAGCCGCAGCAGCAGCATGGGGATAAGGGCTGCGGAAGCCGAGCACAATGCCAGTGTGCTGGAGCCGGGGAGAGGGGCTGCCAGGGCCACGCCGGCCCTTTGCCTTCCTCCCCCTTTGCCTTCCTCCCATCCTGCATCTCCCCTGCTCTCCTTCCACCTTTCGTGCCACTGAAGCTGTTTCCCTCTGTCCCCTGCTCCCCGGCAGCCGTGGGCTGTGCGGTGGGGCCCTGGGGGCCGTGGAGCGGGTGCAGCTCCCCGTGCGGGGTGGGCAGCAGGGCCCGCAGCCGCCAGGTCACGGTCCCGCCGCGGCACGGAGGGGAGCCCTGTCCTGACCTCAAGCAGCGCCGCGGCTGCCTGGGCGAGCACCCGACCTGCGGGACAGCCAAAGGTAACGGCTCCCAATGGATGCCCCCCCCGCCCCTGCGCGGCTGTGCCCAGCGCTGCCAGCCCCGCTGCCGGTGCCAGGCCACCGTTAACCGTGTGTGTGTGCTCGCCTGCTCTTCTGCAAGAGGTGGCCAAGATACTACCCGATTCCTTCAGCCAGGACTTCAGGGATCCCTGGCGAAGAGCTGGGATGCTGCTGCTGGAGGAGCCATCCCGGTAGGTGCGGGGCTGGTGTCCCTCTGCACATCCCCCTGCAGCCGTGGCCTCTTGGCAGCCCCCAGATCTAAGGTCTCTTTGCACCCCCCCAGCCATTACCCTTCTCTCCCCCCAAAAAACATGGCTCCTTTTCATCCTTTTCTTGACCCATGGCCTCTTTGTACTCCACTAGAGCTAATACTTTTCTCCTCCACCACAGCCCCAAGGCCCCTTTGCACCACCCTACAAAATTAGGGCTGCTTTGCACCCCCCTCTTAAAGCTATTACCCCTCCCAAAACCATGATCCCTTTGTACCCCCCTAAATCTATGATTCTTTTGCTCCCCATAGCCCCTATTCCACCCCTATACAAATCCATGACTCCTTTGTACCCCCTCTCCAAGAGCTATGTCCCCTTTGCACCCCTCAGGACCATTACCCTTCCACCTCCCCACCCTGAAACAACATCCCATTTGCACCCCCCTCTAAATCCATCATCCCTCTGCAAACTGCCCCAGAGCCATTAACCTTCTCACCCCCAAACCCATGGCCATTCATACCTCCCCCATCCATCAAGAGAACACCACAGCCTCTGCCCTCCCAACCACCATTTTCCCCCTTTTTCTCCCCATTTTCCCCCCTCCCCAGCTCCCCCCTCCCCAGCTACTGCGGCTATTTCCGCCTGACACAGGTAGGGCCCCTGTGCCGAGGGCAGGCCTGGAGCCGCCGCCTGCACCCAGACAAGCAAGTGTGTGTTGAGTGCCGGGGGGACACATCCCAACACCGTCCCCACTGTACCGGGCACGGGCTGCAAGGAGCCAGGTAGGGGGGAAGCCCCTTTGGAGGTGCAATGCACCCTTTAGGGCTCCTCCAAAGGGTGGAGCATCTCTCTGTGTTCCTAAGGCACAATCCTTTTATATTCATATATATGTAAACCTAATATTGTAATATGCCACAATATGAGAAGTTAAATCAGTAATATGTACTATAAATCAGTAATATATAAAAAGAAATAATATATTAACAGAATATTTTAGTTGGAAGGGGCCTACAATTATCATCTAGTCCAACTGCCAGTATGCTATATATACACAATATATACCTATATATTTATATATATAGGTGTATATATATACATAAGTATATAATATGTAATATTATATATATTTATTTATGGCACACCCATATATATATATATATATATATATATATATATATATATATATATATATATATGTTTATGGCACACCCCAGCTCTCACTGTCTTTCCCTTCCAGGACATTTTGGGTGGCTGCCTCCGTGGCAGGGTGTCAGGGTTCATGGGTGCAGGAGGGGCTGCAGGAGAGTTGTGTCTGCCCCCCACCAGCTCTCATCTTCGTGTAGCACCCCCAGGTGAGCTGAGCTGCTCCACTGCTGCTTGCTGGGGAGGCAGGGAATGAAATGACAACATGGTGTCTTTTGTAATTTCACCCTTCCGCAGGCCTGCTGCTTGCCCTTGGAGCTGACTCCCTGTGCTCTCCATGAAGCACTTTGTTGAAAGAGTGGGAAGGAAACCCTGCTTATAAAGATTAACAATAAGGGAGCTGCTAAAGTGGTGACTAATGGTGGAAGGACATCACACTGGAGACATGGGAGGACAAGGTGATGATGTCACACTCAGCTGCGACATCATGCTGTGCAAGGAGCTGCTGTTGGCAAGCAGCTCGAGGATGGAGATCACATCCTTCCTCTGTGTTCGGGCTGGCCCCACTGCAGGGAACTGCTGGGTGAGCCGTGAAGGACGGCTCAGCTGCGTGCTGTGGTTTGCTGAGACAAATTAAACACAGGTACCCAAACTCTGCCCATGGGTGATGATGCTGGTGGGTGTCTGGGCTCAGCTGGAGGGAGTGGGGCTGAGCTGTGATGTTGGGCTGTGCTGGTGCCCTCCTCACCCTGCATGACACAACCCTGCTGGTGGGGTGCCCAGCCCAGGCTTGGCCGGTGGTACCCAGAGCTGAGACATTATGCTGGCAGCCTCACCCCTGCCTGCACCCACAAACCACCCCCTGGGTGACTCTGCCCCTGCAGGGCTGGGTGCCAGGGAGTCTGTGTACTCTGGGACTTGGGGTTTGAACCCCCCCAGCTGCGGTTGGGAGCTGCTGCCTGTTTGCTGCTCCAGGATGCACACAGCTCCCGCTGCCTCCCCCTCTCCACCTGCCCCTCCCGAGCAGGGAAACCATAAGGCTTCAATGGGGATGCTCTTGGCCTCTTTATTTGGGATAAAAGCCCAGGTCGACCATGAGCTAAACCACTGGTTAAAAAAACAGGTGCTGGGAGTCAAGCAGCACAAGATGGGGCACAGCTCCAGGGAGCATGTCCCCTCCTCCCAGCCACACCTGAGGGCAGGAATGCCACAAGCAAGAGCACAGGCACAGGCGAAGGTGACGCTGCACTGGCGTCCTTGGGGTGGAGTTAGAAAACACTGGGAACAAAGTGAGTGTGTCCCGCACAGGGAGTGGGGTTCCCCTGAGTTACACCACCGAACCTGCAGTCCTGGCTGGTGGCCACAGAGCATCGAGCAAATGGAGGGATGTGGCTGGGGGCTCGGTGTGATGCTGCTCTGTGCCTGGAGCTCTTAGGCAGCCCCGGAGGGTGGTCCTGGCTCCCCCAGTGCATTGCCCTGGCTGGGCACAGGGGCCAGCCCGTGCTGCACCAGCAGCCCCTGCACCAGCTCCAGCTCCTGCTCCAGCTCCTGGGTGCCACAGCCCAGCCCTGGCACGGTGGTGGCATCTTCCCCCAGCACCTGCAGCGCCTGTGCCACCAGCCGGGCCCTCACCAGCAGCACGGCCACAGCTGTGTGCAGCTTGGCACAGCCCAGTGCCTTCATCCCACAGCGGACAGCAGCTTCTGCAGAGAGAGCAGGCAAAGGAGCTGTGAGCATGGCAGAGCTGGCCTGGGGACAAGGACACCAGGTTGCCTGTCCCAAGGCTGCACACTGTGCTGTACCTTGGCTCCAGTGCTGCTTGCAGTACTGCAGGTCGTGCAGGACACCGGGGCCTGTGGCTGTCAACCAGTGCAGAGCTGAGGCACGGAGTGCAATGCTGGTGGATGCCTTCTCCAGGAGCTGCAGCAGGATGGGGAGCAGCTGCCGTGCCAGGACAGCTGGCTCTGCAAAAACATTGGGTTCATCCTCTTTGTACAGGCTGATGGCTCTAGGGGAGAAAGATGAGGTACAAGTGAAGCCAAAGGCCAGCCCCATGGTACCCTGTGCTCCCCTGTACCTGGCCCACGGGTCAGGAAACTCACTTGTTGGCCTCCAGCTCCTTCACGATGCCCCTGAGATCCAGGACAGGGAGGTGCTGCAGCAGCAT
Source organism: Melopsittacus undulatus (assembly GCF_012275295.1). Classification (NCBI taxonomy): domain Eukaryota; kingdom Metazoa; phylum Chordata; class Aves; order Psittaciformes; family Psittaculidae; genus Melopsittacus; species Melopsittacus undulatus. The sequence continues at coordinate 13,693,070 of NC_047538.1, read as the reverse complement.
GTCCAAGGTTGCAGGGTGCTCCCCAAACTCTTCCAGGAGGAGCTGCAGGAGGCCCTGGAGCCCCACGTTGTCCTGAACAAAGACGCAGTTGGCATGGATCAGCTCCCCAGGGTCCTGCTGCAGGAGGCTGGCAAAACCTGCTGCCTCCTGCCGGACCTCCCGCTCCTCGTCTTGCAGAAGGTGAATGCCCACATTTATCAGCCTGGGGAGAGGGAAGAGAGGGGTCACTGCACTGCTCAGAGCATCCCCAGCCTGCCTGGGGGGGAGGGAAGGATGAGACCTCCTAGGGGAATGCTTCCCTGAGGGCATTTTCTCCTGGGTTGTGAAAGGCAGAGCCACCACCCAGGCACCGGCAGCCTGGGAGGGCAGGGACTGCAATAGGGCCTGTGGGACCCAGCAGTGTGATTTGCTGCACAGAAGGGACTGGTTGCTTCTATTAAAATGCCTCCCACAAATGTTTTGTAGGCTTGGGTGCTGTCGATTTGTAAATGAGTGGAGTGTTCTTTAAATCCCCTGAGTTTTTTGTAGGACATCCTTCACAGTCAGCTAACCCACAGCACCCTGGGGCTGGGGCTCCTGGAGCAGTGCTGCTGAGAATGCATTGCAGCCACGGGCAGTGGGGATGTATGTGGCCAGGGGATGTGCTCAGTGACGTACCGCAGAGCCACGGGGACAAGCACAGGACAGGCAGCACGCAGGGATCTCTGCACCACGGCAGCAGCCGCTGTCTGCAGTGAGCGGGCAGCCGCCAGCCGCAGCTCCTCGCACGCAGCAGAGCGGCTGCACTCCTCCAGGGCCGTGCACCATCGCTGGACCAGAGCACTGTCCTCATCCCCAAACCTGCCAGGGAAGCATAAGGAATCCAGAACCTTCAGCTCCACCCAGCGGATGGCAGCTACTGCCTGCCCTGAGATCGCAGGACCCAGATGCAAAGATGTGATTTGTAATCACAGAATCAACTCTTTGGAAAAAGACCTTTAAGTTCATCAAGTTCAACCTTTACCCCAGGAATGCCAAGGCCACCACTTAGCCCTGTCACTAAGGGCCTCATGTACATGTTTGAACAGTTCCAGGGATGGTGATTTCACCATTGCTCCAGGCAGTCTGTTCCAACACCTGACCACCCTCTCAGTGAAGAATTTGTTCCTATTATCCAATCTAAACCTCCCCTGGTGCAGCTTGAGGCCATTATCTCTTGTCCTATCACTTGTTACCTGGGAGACCAACCCCCACCTCACTACAACCTCCTTTCAGGAGAAGTCACAGCTCTGTTTGCAGCAAGGACTAAGGAGAAGTCTCCTGGAAGAGTCAGGCTGAACCCTTGGCAGCAGCAGGGACCTACCGGTGGGAGAGAAGCAGACTGGCAACACACAGCGCCTGGGAGAGGAGGTCGGGGCCAGGACACTCAGCTTCTACCATGTGCAGTAACATCTCCAGGCATGCTGCTGAGGAGCCCTGGAGCTTATGGGAAGCTTCCTGGGACCACGAGGAGGGGTCTCTGTAAAGATGCAGCAAAGCCTCAAGGTACAATCTCAGGAACTCTCTGTCCCTTCTCTCTTGCAGCACCGACTGCAAGCTCTCCTAGTTGACAATGGGAAAGAAGGTACATGGTTAGTGGCCCTGGCAGCAAACGATGGCAACCTCAGCACAACCAGGCAAGTGCCTGCACCCTCAGCCCTGGGAGCACTGTGCTTCTCAGTGAGCACCCAGGGTCCCATCTGTGCAGTGCATTGGGGACCTTCTGCTTTACTTAGCGACTTTTGAGCCTTGCCATACCAGCAATGTTAGCCCGAGAGCCTTCTCCAGCTCCTCACAAGTTCTCTCCTTCCTGGCAATCACCCAGCACAGGATGGCAAGCTGGACATCAGGATTTGACTGCTGGACAAGAGTGCAGACAGCACCAATCCTCTTGCCATCCATCAGCCTGGCTGCCTCACTGCACATGAAGCGGGCCATCGTTTGGTGAAGTACGGCCAGGCCCACCTGGAAGAAAACCAAGATTACCCTTCCAGCGCTCAGCCTCAAGTAATGGGACTCATGTCCCACCCCAGGCTCACTGCCAGGAAGGCCATGGCCATGCTCGTCCTGGCAGGCAGTGATACCTGCAGCTCGACACATCCCGCCTTGCCTCCCGGCGGAAGGCTGCCCAGCTCGGTGCTGATGGCATCATGGATGCTCTGGGCCAAGCCAGGGCTGAAGGATGCAGGCAGGAGGGTGAGGACCCGGAGGAAGGCATCACGGATGAGTGGGCATCGCTGGGCAGGTGTGAGCAGCCAAACACGTGCCTCCAGCTGCAGAGCCACGGGGTGCAGCTCCTCGGGTGACAGCCTGGGAGGAGACACACTGCTCACCATGCTGCTCACCACTGCTCACCATGCTGCTCACCACTGCTCAGCACTGCTCAGCATAGGGCACTCTGTGGCCAAAAGCTGCATCTTGGTGCAGAGTGACATGGGCAGGGGCTTGGCACAGGAGCACTCACCCATCGGTGCCTGCAGTGGGCGCCAGCAGTGCCTGCATCTGCAGCAGGCGCCCATGGACAGCGTTGTGCGAGCGGATCTGTTCGGCTGTTGTGGGGAGCTGCTGGGCCAGCTGCAGGAGGAACCCAGGGCGCCGGGGCAGTGGGATGACAGGCACCAGTGCCTTGGCAGCCATCGCTCGCACAGCGTAGATAGGGCTCCCTGCCAGCCCCAGCAGTGGCTCCAGGAAGCCATCAGAGGGGCTGTAAAGCAAAAAGGACACCACATGGTGATGCTCTGGCTGGAGCAAAACCCCCAGAAGACCAGAGCCATCCCCAGCACCACAAGACCACCTCCCATTGCAGGAGCCCTTGGCTGGGGCAGAGCATCTCTACTGCCCCCTTACCTGCCAGGGCCATCAGCACCAGGCTGCAGCTGGGCCAGGAAGGTGAGGACTGCATGGAGTGCAGGGTGCAGGCAGGGCCCCGCTGCCATGTGCCCTTCAGCTGCCCCCAGCTCTCCCAGCAGCACAGCCCCCAGCTGCGGGTGCTGCCCCAGGAACGCCTGCAGGCTCAGCCCCTCCATTGGGCAGCTCTCCCCACGGCTCCGCTGCTGGCCCAGCAGCCGGGATGTGAGGGCGCCTGCATGGAACAGAAATCAGCATCAGGTCCCATCCATCCCCTGCCCGACACCCCACACTTTGCCCCAGCCAGGGTTGGAACCCCACGAGATCTCTCCCCCTTGGTACTCACTGAAGAGCTGGATGGCCGCGTTCCTCATGGCCCAGCAGGGCGAGCCCAGGCCCCGCAGTGACAGAGCCACCATCGGCGTGGTGTGCCACAGCAGCGCGCTGCCCAGCCCCGTGCCATGGACCAGTGTCTGCAGCACATGGAGGGCACACACCTGGGGAGAGCGTGAGGGGCTCAGCAGCACTGCATGGGGAGGGGGCTTGTGCTTCTGTGCAAAGGGAAGGTCAGGGAAGAGATGGTGGGACCAAGGGGCCTTCAACTCTTGGGCTGCTGTGGTCTCTGCACTAGCGCAGTCTCATAGACTCACAGAATGGTTTTGGTTGGAAGGCACCTCATCGAGTTCCAGCCCCGTGCCACAGGCAGGGACACCTTCCACTACAGCAGCTTGCTTCAAGCCCCGTCCAACCTGTCCTTCAGCACTGCCAGGAATCAGGCAGCTGGGGTACCCAGCACGACCCCCTTGACAGGACCTGGCACAGATCACCCTGTCCTCAAACAGGCTACAGCAGCCAGGAGGTCAGTGCCCACCGCTCTCACCTGTGGGAGGTCGAGGGTCTGGTCCCAGTCCTTCGGCAGGGCTGTGTTGGCCAAGGCCAGCAGTGTCTGGACACAGTGGGTCAGCAGCGGCCGTGCCTGCGCCGGGGCCTCCCCGCTGACGATGCAGAGGAAGAGCACAGGGAAGCCGGCAGCACGGCGTGTGATTGAGCTGCTCCGGGGTCCGCTCAGTGCTTCTAAGCCCTGAGGAACAAAACCCATCCAAAATATGGCTGTAAACCTGCTGGCCAGAGCCTGCAGCTGCTCTGCAGGGAGGGCATCGGCTGCACCAACCTTGCACTGCAGCAGCCCCAAGGTGGGGGAACACGGACACACAGCCCTGAGGTTCCCCAGGGCACAGGGGGAATATGGGTCAGAATGAACACAGTACCTGCTCCAGCATGGTCTGCGGGATGGCCTGCAGCTCCACATCCGGGTGGTTCAGCAGAGCGGCACAGAATTTGATGAAGCCAGTGCTGCAGCCCTCCACTGCTCCCTAGGGCAGAGCAGTGTCAGGCCCCCCACAGTCCCCAAAAACCGCTTTGCAAAGGGGAAGAAGCAAGCAGGAAGACATGATGGGATTTGACACGGGGATGCCAGATGGGGCTTCCAGCTGTGCCCCACATCCTGCCCCAGAGCAGACCCTGCCTCACCCTCCCTGCACACCAGTGAGAAGCCCCAGCTACTGGCCTGGGGCAGGGCAGGAGGGGTGGGACATGCTCTTACCCAGTGCCGGCACCGCAGCAGGATTTCCCGGAACACCCTTGCAGCCATCTGCAGGGTGGGCAGTGGCAGCAGGGGCCCTGATCCAGCTGGCAGCCCTGGTGCCAGCAGCAGCTCGGCCAGGCCCCCCAGGAGCAGCCCTATCTCCTGGAAAGAAGCAGAAGGTCACCAGGACTGGCAGCAGGGCTGCCCCATTCCTGCCCTGCCCCACCACTGCTGCCGCAGGGAAGCACAGCAGGTGCTGCCATCACTCCCAGCGTGGACGCTCTCAGTTGCCGGTGCTACCGACATGGCCATGAGCATCCACAAGCTCCACAGCATGGCAGCATCCCAGCCAGCTGCAAGGTGTGAGTAGCAGAGATGGCCTTTTTCCAGGCACCTGGTGAGGCTGCGGAGGAGAAGCTGTGACGGGCGGCTGTCAGAAGGGGGCTGTGATGGGTGGCTGCAGGGCTGCCAGCTGGGAAGCCTGGCTCTGCCACAGCTGGGGTCTGTCAGTGCCTGGGAACCAGCTGGGTTCATAAGGGCAGGCAGAGAGGTGGCTGCTTTCAGTGGTCACATCCTCCCTGACAGGGGGTGAGGATGGGTCTGGCTGCTCCAAGGTAAGGGCAGAGATTCACCCTTTTGTCTCCCCTGGGAGGTGAATGCCCCAAGGGGAGCTGAAGAACCGGCTGGTGGGGTGGGCTGGGTGGTGGGTGCTGGGCTGGGCTGCTCCTCTTTCCAGTGCTACAGAGAGGGATGCTTACCTTCACTGACACCCAGCAGCAGGTCAGGATCAGGCTGTGTTCCTCTGACAGCAAGACTGAGTCCTCCTCTTCCTCCTGTACGCCACCTTTGCCCAGCATGATGAGGGAGCCAATGGCATTCCCCATGTCTGCAAACGATGGGGCAGCAGCTGTGAAAGAGAGAAGCCTGGTATGAACAGGGCAGAGCCTATGGGGCATGTGGGGTAGAGGGAGAGGGATGCTGTTGGGGGTTTGGGGGACTTGCTGTCCCATTTGGAGTGCACACAAATGGCAGTGACCTCTGTCTTGCAATGTGTGTAGGTGTGCTTTGCCCTGCTGCTCTTTCTGAGCCATTGCTGTAAGTGCTCCATCAGCCCTTGCTTTCATAGCTACTTCAACCTGGCAAGTGCTTTGATGCTTCTAGAATGTTCTAGCCTCTACTGCTGCTGCTGTTCTCACATGCAGTTGAGAAAGGGACCCAGACCCAGGCATCAGTCACTGTTCCTGCAATTTCCAGAGCATCCTGCAGCACTCTTGCCCAGGTGTCCTGATTCGGACCTCACTCCTGGGCCAACCTTCCCAGCCTGGCCCCACTGCTGTCCTTGCTAGAGGCAGTGAGCCCAAAGTGCATCCCTAGAGCCTGGAGGGCTGCTGGGTCAAGGATGGCTGTGTCAATGGCTCCCAGGGATGGTTCCCCTTGGGGACATGCTCACCTTGCTCATCAGCACCAGGGCCCTGCTGGCTCTGCAGAGCTCCCAGGAGGAAGGAGGTGATGTCCCTGGCCGTGGTCACGAGGCCGGTGAGCAGCTCCTGCCAGCTCTGCGCCAGTTCTGCTGCCCGCATGGAGGCAGCCACCTCCGGCACCTGGAGCAGGCACCTCCGCAGGGCTGCGATGGCTCCTGCACAAACATGGGCTCTGGTCACAGCTCCCCTGCCCCAGCCTGAGGCTGCAATAGCTCCTGGGCAGGGAGCGAGCAGGGCCCCTGGGAAGGGGCACACTGAGCAGGCAGTGCAGCAAGGCAGGGAAACTGAGGCAAGGACAAGGCATCAGCACTGAGTCCTGCCTGCTCCGGACTCCCAGGGCAAGAGCTGCTACAGGAACTCCTGGGGCTGTACCGTGCATTGGTGTGCTGGCTGCTGCCTGCAGCAGGTCCTGGCGCGCCGCAGCGTACTGGGCTTGCAGCATGTGCAGAAGGTGCTGAGCAAAGCACAGGCCTCGGTTGGGCAGAGTCAGGGGTGCTTCAGCCTCCAGGGCCAGGCTCTTCATGGTGCCACTGTCCGACCTGGGGGAAGAGGCAGATGATGCTGTGAGGACAAGGGAGTTTTCTGTCAGTCTTGTGCTATGCAGCTCCTGCACCCGGTCCAGCTCCCCAGAGCAAGGCTATTTCAGACCCAAGCCATTGCTGCCCTGAGCTATAAAAGCAGACCCCGGTGAGGCACCGGTGCTGCAGACACTCTCAGGTGCTGCAGTGCCACTGTGGGGAGGGGAGGGCTGTGAGCTCGTACTTCTGCAGGATGGTCTTCATCAGCACAGCTCCGGCTTCAGCCTCCTGCACTCTGGGGCTGCCCAGGGTGTTCTGGGCCAGCTGGAAGAGAGCCAGGGCGATGGGCTCGGGGAACGTAGGGGGGAAGTAGCGCACGAGCAGCTCTGAGGCCAAGTCTCTGATCTGCCGAGATAGTAGAGGTGGGGGGGATTGGGAAGAAGGAAAGGGGCCAGAATGGGGCAGGAGGGAAGCATGGTGGGCTTCCCCTCCAAGCCTGCTCAGGAGCAAGGCATCTTTATGATCTCACCTCATCTTTACAAGGCTCACCTCATTGGTGCTGTCCTGCAAGCAGCTCAGCAGTGCCAACAAATTGGGCTGGGAGAAAAAGTCCCAGCAGCCGCTCTGCCTGGCGTAGCTCAGTAGCGTGGCCATGGTCCCTATGGTGGGGGCAAGGGGTGGTGTGACAGGGTTGGTGGGGAGCACCCCACAGCTGAGGGTTGATGCTCATACTCACGTGGGGGCTGCCCTTTCTTCTTGTCGGGGCTCCAGGTGTTTGTGCAGGTCTCCAACACAGCGGACAGGAGCAGCAGACCTGTCTTCTTCCTTTGGAAGTTGGAGCCTGGGCTGAGCGAGGTGATGCTGAGCTGCAGCAGCCACTCCACAAAGCCTGCGGGCAGAGAGCATGGCAGCGAATGATGTGCATCCCCCAGGGCTGTGATGGAGGCTGCGGGGTGGCTGCCGCACCTACTGCCTGTGCAAGCTGCCCCTGTCCCTCGCTGGGGTCGGTGCCTTGGGGATCCTTCCCCCGCAGCTGGGCCAGGGAGCTGTCCCGCAGCCGCACCAGCGCCTTCTTCACCGCTGCCTGCAGCAGCTGCCGGAACGAGGAGGAGTCGCAGTTGAGGTTGAGGGGCAGGAACTGCCGCAGCAGCCGCACCTCGGTGCCCGAGAGGGGCTGGTTGGTGCTGGGGCTGCAGCAGAGCAGCCCCATGGCCGCCAGCCGCACGCCCTCCTCGCGGGCCCCCAGGCAGCAGCAGAGCCGCTCCAGCGCCTCGCCATGCAGCGGCAGCGCCCCCGCCACGCTCTTCTGTGCCTTCAGCAGGGAGACCCAAGCCCGGAGCGACGCCGTGTCCTGGCCACGGAACCGGGCGGCCAGAGGTGCCTGCGTGGCCGGGAGCTGCCGCAGGGTCCAGGCCAGCAGGTAATTGGCGGCGTTGTTCTGCAGGATGGGCAGGGGGGAGCAGAGCGCCTGGGAGAGCAGGGGCAGCCAGCGCAGCGCCCACCGCTCCGCCGCAGCCTCCGCCGAGCCCCGCTGCTCCACACACTGCTGCCGCACCAGGGCTCTGTAGACCTCGGCGGCTGCAGGACACAGGTGGTTGGTGGAGAGGCAGCTCAAGAGGTGCTGCGGCAGGTCCCGGTAGGTGTCCAGCACCTGCGAGAAAGGCAGACAGCCCTCAGCATCCTGTCAGAATGAAGGCTGCATGTGGTGGGGGACAGATCTGGGTACAGACCACACTGTGGTCGCCCATGGCACTGAGCATCTCTCGTATCCCAAGTGGCTTCTGGACAGCTTTTGGTGGGCATCAACAGGCAAAGCTTCCCTCCCTGCTGGTGGTCCCCAGAGGGATGCATCACTGTTGCTGCAGCTCACTACCCCACCACCCCTAACCCTAACCCTCTGGCTGGAAGGCTGCCTGCCGGCATGGCTGAGCTGGGCAGGAGGTGACAGGCAGCAGGCAGTGGCTGTGCCATCCCGGCTGCAGTGGCAGCTAGGACAGAACCTCTCCATCCCCCCACCTTTCCTACCTGCTGGCTGCCCACATAGGGGACAATGGCACAGAGGGGCACATATCTGGCTTTGATTTGCCATGGCATTGAGACCACCCTCTGCAGCATCTGTTGGTAGAGGGGTCTCTCCTGATCCTGAAAGTGCTGGCACTCAAGGTAGTAGATCTCCAGGAGCAGTTGGAAGGAGCTGTGGATGAACTCGGACACCCCTTCCACCTGGGGACAGGACAGTAGCAGGAGTGGTCAGGGTGGGCCCCCTCTCCTGTCTTGCTGTCAGGAAAGACCCTTTGCTTTCCTGTGTCTGTGGACTTTCAGTACTGGCTGGTAACCGTGGGGTTAGGGGCTGGGATGTGGGAATGGCAGGTGGTGAGACAGCAGATGTGGACAGACAAGGACTGCACCCGTGGGTGCTGCCTGGGGAGGGTGAAGCACTCAGACATCATGTGTGACATGTCCCAGCCTCACCACCACGGGTGCCTCTGCCCTGACAGGGCAGACACAGGCAAGGGTGTTGAAACAGGCTTTATGGAGCTGAAACAGGTGGGGGTGTGTTATGGGCAGGGGAACAGGAGCTGAGCCAGGTCAAGGAAGGGCTGTGTCTGGCTGCTGCAGCACCCTGGCCTTACCGGGGTCTCAGCATTGTTCCACACCAGCTGGAGGAGCTGCTGGAGGAGCTCGGTGTCCTGGGCCAAGATGCGGGTCCCCTTCAGGGACCAGAGAGCAGGCAGAGTATCCCGCAGGCGCTGCAGCCACAGGGCACAGGCTGCAAAAGAACAGAGCTCCACTGCAACCCTCACCCTGAGACTGCTCTGCAGCAGAGCTGCCACAGGCTGCTGGGCTTAAGGACCACATGCGCAAAGGGAACGGATTCCCTGTGAGGTACACAGGAGCCCAAGAGTGTCCATCATGCTGGAGCAGAAATTAATATCAGTTTCCAAAACGGCTGCCAGGATCCATAAAGCATCTTCCCTGGGAGCAGATGAAGTGCCATGGGGGTTCCATACAACATTAACACAGTGAACCTTTCGAACCCCCACACGGTGAGGTCATCATCTCCTACCTTGGAAGCAGTAGTAGTGGCAGTCCTTCTGCTCCTTGGTCAGGGCACACAGAGTGGGAAAGATCACGTCCAGCAGCAGGCATGCCTGTGGGAGCACAGTGACTCAGGGAGCAGGCAGGGGCAGGGTTTCCAGGGTGAGAAAACCCCACCAGTGGCTGTGGCCCTCTCCAAGGGCTCTCTCAAGCCTTGGACGTTGGGTTGGAGCTCTCCTACCTTGTGTGTGAAGCTCTCCAGCTGGCAGCTGAGGATGTCCAGCTTGCAGCACGTCAGCAAACCTCTGGTGAGCACCAGCTTCTCCAGCCCATCTGGCTCCAGGACCGTGGGGGTCTCCACTGCCAGCTCCCCGAACTTCAGCTCCCTCGTGCCTGGTGGGAAAGGGCTGCATTGGATGGCAGAGAGATGGCAAACACGAACGCTGCTCTGAGTGCAGACTGCCCCGGTTCATCCCAGAGTGACCCTGAGAGCCAGACACAGCAGCAGAGTCCAGCCTGGACTGCTGGTGAGTGGCATTGGTCTCTGTCCCCTCACACCCTGTCCATGACATCCCCATCCCAAGAGGCCATCCCTGGCTTGGGATGGAGCACACACCTTGCTTGGGGAGCTGGAAGAGGCCCAGCACGGCACTGGCCCCATGCTCAGGCTGGGGGGCCATGTTCACCAGCATGCTCAGGGCTGTGCCCACCAGCAGCCTCGTGTCCTTGTTCAGGGCCTGGACTTAGCAAGGGAGGCAAAGGCACAGCTCAAAACACCATTTAAACCATTTAACCACCCCCTCCATGCTCATATGGGCAATTACACAGGATCCCTTGGACACCCCAGACACTGGGGCTGTCCCTGCAGCTTCCCTCAGTGAGGGGAACAGGGAAAGCACCCTGGAAGGATGGCATTGCTCTGCTCCTCGGACCAGGCAGCACCATCCCTCCCTGGGGCCATACGCACCTTCCCCCACACCACCTCCAGCAGCAGCCCCAAGAGGCTTTGCAGGGTCTGGCTCTTTTTCTCTGCGCTCCACACCAGGGGGGCCACATCCTTCGGCAGCGCCTGGAAGAGCTGGAGGCAGGCCTGGAGGAGCAGGAGGGCCCGCGGGGATGGCTGTCAGTACCCCTCACCTCTGAAAGAGCTGTGATTCCCCATGGATGGCCATTCGAAGAGGCTCTGTGCACTACATCCCTCCCGCGCATCACTGCCGGTGCCCGGCCGGTCCTTGCGGGGACTGATCCTTCCCCTGCTGCCGGATTCGGCTCTCACCTTGATGACCAGGTAGCCCCATGTGGTGCTGGGCGCAGGCTGGCTCCGCAGCACCCAGCGCAGGGTGGTGGTCAGGCGCTGCAGCAGCAGGGCCAGGTTCTGTCGCCAGTGCTGCCGGCCCAGGCTGCTCTCCTCCATGAACAGGCACACTGCAAGCGAGGGGACAGCATCAGCCTCCGCCCCTGCCCACAGCCAGCCCTGCTCCCAGTTAAACCAAGGACAGTGCTGCTGGTAAGCAGGGTGAGAATGGGGCTGGGATGCAGGGGATGCTTTGGCTTTGTCTGGTTTCCAGCTGTCCTGGGGCGGGTGAGCAGAGCCATTGGGTGCTACTGGGGTCTCTGCAGGGATCCCACAGATCCGTCTGATCCCTGTCCCCTCTCCCACAAGCACAGGGGACCCGGTGTGGGTGGACAGGGGTGTGCTGTGCATTGGTGGTGTGGGCTGGAAGAAACCTCTAGAGGGGAAGGCGCAAAGACTGACCTGACTGAAGGTCCCCAGGAGACAGCACCTGTGGGGGCAGAAGGACAGTTTGTCCCACAGGAGAACATGCTGGGGCTCAGTGCCTTGGGCAGGAGGGTCCTGCCTGCACCCGAAGCTGTCCCAGGGGTGACCAAAGGGCTGGTGTGAGGGGCAGCCACGTGTCACCAGCTGCAAGCAAGGTCAAAACCCTGGAGTGGTGGAACAAGAAGCAAAGGACCCCGGGCAGCCCAAACCAGGAGGTCCCTGTCACACATGGGTTCCAGTCAAGCCCCTGCAAAGCCAGTGCCACCACAGAACCGGGGTTCTCTCACCTCTCCCTGTGGCATCAGACCGGACAGCAGCGTGCCCACCTCCTGGGCCAGCACAGCTTCCTTCCCCACCGCCAGCTGGGTCACGATCTGCCAAGAGACAGCCTGAGTCAGTGCGTCTGCCCAGACCCCATTAGGTACCCACTGCAGAGGGCAGCTTTCAGGGGAGCAGGGTGATGGGCCAGAGGCCCCTTTGCTGGTAAGGATGCACCGCACGAGAGCTGTGCCACTGCAAGGACAGCTGGGAGAGACCCTCCCTTGCACTTATGGCTAATAACTGCTCTGAAGCTGCAGACCTGCCGGTTGTGTTACGGACCTGTTCCAGTTTCTGGAAGGAGCTGGAGTTGCTGGTTGCCTCCATCTGGAAAGCCAGGACACAGCGGAGCAGGGGCCGTGCCTCTGCCTCACCCAGCGCCTGCAGACCCTCGCTCAGCGCCCGTGACAGCAGCAGAGCCTCCTCCAGGTGCTTGTCTCGGCATCTCTTGGCAGTACTCCTGAAACAGGGTGGGGATGGGGTGAGGATACCTCGGGCTCAGCGGGGATTAGGATGGTCATGCCCCATCTTACGTCACTGGGGTAGGGGTGCCCCAGCTCAGTGTGCATTGGGGTGGAGGTGCCATGGCCTGGCAGAGATCTGGGGGGGGGCCCAGCATGATGTGGAGTATGGGTGCCCCACCTTGATAGGGATTAGGACTGGGGTGCCCCTGCTTGCAATGATCCTCTCTCCCAATGGCACCCAGCATTGCATTGGGTCCGTTCTGGCCAATACAAGTCCCTGGTGGGGCAGGGGGTGGGGGATGGCAGAAAACCACAAAAAATCCCACGAACGGGTGCGCGGCTGCTGCAGAGCAGGCTGGGAAAGAACGGGGGCTCTGTCCGGGTACCGAGCTGAGCTTCCCTCCCTCCGTCCCAACCCGTGCCCAGGGAGATACTCGGGGTACCCATGCCCGGGAGATGCCGGTATTCGCGCCAGGGAGGGATGCGCGGGGTGCCCGCGCCGGGGGATGCCGATACGCGTGCCCGGGGGGATGCTCGGGGGCTCCACGCCGCGGGACTCCCGATGGACCCGCACCCTTGGGGGGATACCAGGGGTTCCTCGCCCGAGGCCCGTCCTCTTACCCGGCGAACTGCCGCAGGCACTGCAGGCAGGAGAGCACCGGCTGGGCGATACCCAGAGCCCCGTAGAATTCAGCGCAGGCCTGCGCCTCCCGCTCGGCGCCCATGGCCGGGGACGGCACCATAGAGCTCGGCCGCGCTCCTGCCGGCTCAGCGGCCCCCCCTACCGCTGTCCCCCGGGCACGCGAGGGGACTCCGGGGCTGCGGGAAGCTCAGGGCACCGCTGGGTGTCCGGGATGAAGGCTGAGGATGCAGGCGAGCCTCCCCGCCCGGCGGTTGCCTTCGTCAGGATGCTGGATTCACACTAAGAGCCAGCGAAGGGCCTCCCTCCTGCGGGATGGAATAGCCTTTGATTCGTTAGAATCATCATCAAATCCAAATGGTTTTATTTCGGTTCCTTCTGCCAGGTGGCATAGGGTTGAGCTATTTTAACAGGCACGATTTTGAGGTCCTCGAAGTGTTTCATGATTCTATAATTTCTGTGTCTTTCTTAAACCCCTGACTAACACATCCCACTAAGCGTCACCCAGCAGCTATCACAAAAGTGCTTCTTGCTGGTTTTGCCCTCGACAGATGTTTCTTCCCTGTATTATTACTCACAGTGGCGCTGGGCAAGTGATGGTCATGGGCAGTTTGCATGAGGTGGCATCACAAGACAGCAAAGCTGGCACAAACCAGCATCTGCACCGTGTGACCAAGAGGACCCTGAGATGTGGTTCCCCCGGGTGAGTGCTGCGCTTGGGGACAGAGAGGCCCCTGCCTATAGTTTTTGGCATCATTTGCCAGCAGCATCCATCCCTGCTCTGCTTTAGAAATAGCCTAGAAGCCCAAATCCAGCCAGGGGTCCAGGTTTGTCCCGACTGCTGCCAAAATCACCAGGGAAGCAGCACAGGGTTTACCCCAGGTAAGGCAGAGCAACACAAGAGGGTGGTCATGTCCCTCAGTCCTGATCCTCCATTCCCTGAGCACCACGGCCACCCCACATGGGTGATAGGGGACCAGGGAGAACTGCTGCCAAACCAGTGCTCCCATGGGTGCCAGCAGCCAGGCAGGGGGAAGGCAGGGGAGGGTTCTCCCATATTTTAGGGTCTCCAAAGCTCCTGTTCCCATCCCTTTGTGTTGCCTGCAGAAGGGGGGGGGGGGGGCGGGGGAGGGAGAGAGGGATTTTTTCTGGTTTCACCATAGGAAGGATTTTCAAACCCTATAAAATTCCCTTTTGACAAATGAACGGCAAAAGCAGATTAACCTTTTTGCTAATCCTCTATAATGGCTTTAGAATCTCCTTAACCAATAAGAAAATGATAAGAGCCTGTTTCTTTTCTTTTTATCTATATCTATATTGTCCTCCCTTGTCTGCATGTTTTTTCTTTCTTGTTTTATTTTCCTTTCCTTTTCTAATATGAAATAGCCCAGCGATCCTATCTCCTGGAGGCTCAGTAAACAGAACATCAGAAATCCCTTTCCTTTATTCCTCTCCGGTAACAGGGTGCAGAGAAGTGGCAGCCGATTGGGATTTGATTACCAGCAGCTATCAAAAGTCTCTTTGTAAGATCTGGGTCCTAAATCCTGTAATTCTTTGATAAAAGAAGTATTACCAGTCCATTTTCTGAAGTGAAAAGTATGGGAGGAATGAAAGAAAGCAATCAGCAGAGATCCTAATAGGCTAAGTGCGTGTGTGGTGGGAAGCAGGGATGGGCAGAGGAGGCCGGGTGAAAGTGTCCTTTGTTAAGGATGGGGAAGGAAAACTAATCTGCTTTGGGCATATGATTATTACAGCCAAGAGCAGAAAGAGTCTGATCCTGCATCGGGCCATGACATGTCCCAGCTCACCTGCCTACAGTCCCTCTGGAGCAGCACAGTGTGGGGAGCAGAACCTGGCCCTGCATCCATTCCCATGTCAGTGTCTGGGTACGTGCTTGAAAGCTGGGAGCAATTTGCAATGATCCCTGGCATTAGTTGATCCCCAGTGCCTCTCTGGAGCACTGACACCTTGGCAGGGCAGCAGTGAACATGTCCAGACCTGACGGCTACAAAGGTATTCTCCTGTAGAAAGGTATTCAAACCTGTAGAAAGCATGTAAAGATTCACAGAGCATGGTTATAGCTTATGTTATGCCACTGGAAGAGCAGAAAGGGAGGCAGATAAAGCGATTGAAGAAACAATAGTGGTTTGCTTTTAAGTGAGATATTACAGAGATTTGAGCATCACAGGTAGGGTGGCTACGGGACACCCCTTCCGAGCACTGGGAGACCAGCAGGGAGACAAAGGGCAGGCAGAAAGCAGAACCAAGCAGAAAAGAACAGGGACTGAGAGGGGGCTGTCCTGGAGACTGGCTCTCGTTTTTGAGCAGTGCTGTTCAGAGTGAAGTCACGAGGTGTCACAAGGACCTTTGATGTGCAGTGGTTTCACAGCACTCACTTGTGTGTCTCCCTGCTGTACTGGGAGTGGGACTGGTATCTTCTCTCCCCTGCAAAGAAACACCATGAGTGAGAGCATTCCTGAAGCCTTGCTTAAACCACACTGACGGCAAGAGAAGTGGGGTTTAAATTTCCCAAGCGACCCAAGCTTAACCACATCTTCTCTGTTTTAACTGGAGCTGCTCATTTCAGTTACAAAACCCAAGATGGAAGATGTCCTCTGTCCTCCTGTGGATCGCATCTGCCTGGCCTTGCTGTTTGCCCTCAGGCTGGTTGGTGCCAGGCATCCATTCCTGTCCCAAGACACCTCTCTCAGCCCTGGCATCACCCCAGTTTCTCTCACTGGACAGAAGAAGCTGGGAATTGAACTGATGAAGCTTTGAGGCAGCCTGGCTGCTCCAGGCAGCATGTCCAGGCTGCTCTGGGCTCCCTGAAGCACCCATTAGCTGTGGCACCCTGCCTGGGCTGCTGTGGGACCTCCCTGCCTGCCTGCACATGAAGGCAGCAGGCAGAAATCATTCCCTGGCATTCCAAACAATGAGTAGGGCTGAAGCTCAGCTGTACAGAGGTGGCTACATGCCACTAAGCTGTGCCACAGAGCTGCTGCGAGCTGCCAGTAATCTAATTTAAGGGTTTTGAATCCTGACAAAGCTTATGCTGGATACATGCAAAGCATCTGCATTATCACTGTGATTAGAGCAGCAGAGGTGGAGGAAAGAGGAAGGAGGGAAAATACAATTTCTCTGCTTTCAACAGAAAATAAATCAACTTTTGCAGAGAGTTCTGGCACAGCCAAAGGCTGTGCTATCATTAAAAATGATTTTTTATTAAGCTGAACTCTCTCCTCTCTCATATTGTGTGATATGACAGCTCTCTTTTGATGGGAAAGCTTTCATTTGCCCAGAGAAAGGGATAATTTGCTTCTTTTAAGGAGTTAATCCTCTGGTCCATTTCTGGGCTGGGAACAGCTATCCTCCCCCTTCCTTGGATCGGAGGCTGCAGCACAATGGAGATCATAACCACCTCAAATCTACACCCGAGATGGAGAAATCAGATTTCCTTTTCCAGTCATTTTTGTGGGATTAGCTAAATCTTAGATCCACACTAACCCTTCACAAAGCTGCCAAGATTAGTTAGAATTTATTTTATTCACAGGCGGGTTTATGGTTTTCTTTTCCAAAGGGATTATATCTCTCTCTCTATATATATATATTTAGGGTGGCTTCAGTCATAAAGCAGCTGGGATAGAAGGAGAAAAAGTGTGTGTCTGTATAAAATAAAATCTCAGCTGTGAGAGTGACAGTCACTTGAAATGCCAAGACAAAATAGTGATTCTGGATGGCTTTGCCAGTTCATTTCAAAAGCTATGTAAGCTGTGTTTTGACTTGTGAGACCCCACCGTGGAGTCAGAGCACAGAGGGCAAACCCCTTCAGCCTGAGCTCTCCATTCCTGTGGCTGCTGTTGCTGGCAGACGATGTCTTCAGAACCCGGGTCAGACGCCAGCACCGACAAGAGAGATGTAAAGAAGCCGTGTTCATTCAGCATCGAGGACATCCTCTCCAGCCCAGCAGAGAAGAGGCCCCAGGTCCTGGTCCCGCTGTGCCTCCGGACCATCTTGGACTGCGCACCCAGGGGGCTGTGTGAGCTGGAGACCATCCCAGCCAGCTCCCTGCAGGAGGAGGAAGAGGAAGAAGAGGAAGAGCTGGAAGGAGCAGGCTGCAACTGCTGCTGCTGTTCTCACACGAGCACACGTTCCCTTCAGGACTCCCCGAGCTGGCTGGGTGAGTGTTTGGGTTCTATCCATGGCATTGGGCTTGTGGAGGAACGGGTGCCAGACCCATGTGGAGGGGAAAACTTGGGCACTGAGTCACAATACAGCATCTGACCTACCACCATGGTGGTTTCAGATCCCAGCTCCAGGAGCTGAGCTCCAAAGTGCAGTCACTTTTACCTGCAATGCTACCAAGGTTTGAAAAACAGCAGGTGCTATTACTTGATATTACTGGTTCAGGGTAAAACACTTGAGATATGATGCTTCTATGGGTGGGAGTTCCCTGTGGAGTGCAGGGCTCCATGGTTCTGCTGCCTAAAAGTGATGCCCTAAGCCCTTCTCTTGCCTGCATGGTGATCACACAGCTTGTCGCCCATGCTGGCTGCCTCCTTCCAAACAAAATGTGTGGATGAACTTGTGCCTGAACTGCCTTGAGGAAGATGTGTGTCAGCCCCCACACCTAACACTGCTGTGGTACCTCTCCCCTTGCAGACACCCGGTTCCCCTGGCCCATGCGGCTCTTCCACTCGGCAGCCAGAGTCTGTAAGAGTCCTCAGGGGAACCCAGCCGAGCTGCAGAATTGCCACCAGATCCAGCGCCGGACGCGCCGGCACCGCACCATATTCACCGAGGAGCAGCTGCAGGCTCTGGAGACACTGTTCCATCAGAACCAGTATCCGGACGTCATCACCCGCGAGCACCTCGCAAACCGCATTCACCTGAAGGAGGAGAGGGTAGAGGTGAGATCCTGCCTCCCAGTGAGGTGCTGTTTGCCCCCAAGAACACAGACCAGGGCATTGCACTGTCTTTTGCATGAGGTGCAGACTCAGGGCCTCAGTTTAAAAACCATTCTTGGGTATTTGACAAAACACTGTTTAGGTTTGGCAAACAATAGAGGAACAGGAAACAGTTCTGCTGGGATGGTTTGTTCAGGTATCTGGCCCCATAAACTCACGCACTCCCTCTCCCCTAGAATCACCTGTATACACACAGAGAGGCCCAATTCAGCTCATCCCCTCACTGAAGTGTTATTCCTTATTTATGTGATCTGTGTGGCTTCTGAATTTGCCGGGGGGGGGGGGCGTGTCCCAGATCTCTTGTCCCCTTTACATGTACTGAGCAAGATCGCAGGGGAGAGGCTCATTACATTTTGTATCAAACCCTTATGCTGGGAGGTCTATTACAGTATGCTAAAGCTTATGCTGTACAGTCCAAGGGTGTAAGCTGCTGTCTCCCTTCCAAGCAACACATGGGATGTGAAAGTTCTTTTCTTGCTTTGCACATTACAGGTCTGGTTTAAAAACCGCCGGGCCAAGTGGCGGCATCAGAAGAGGGCGTCCGCCTCGGCGCTGATCCTTCAAGGCAGCAGGAAGTCCCCCGAGGAGAGCTGTTAGCGGTCACCGGCTGCACCTCAGCAGCTGAACACCCAGAGCACCCATTTCCCATAGCTGACAGGTTCTGTAGGGGGTGGCCCGAGGGGGACTAATGAAGCAAGAGGAAACTTGTGATTTCCAGAGGATGAGGACAGGTAAAAGCACACACCGCACATTCACCCCCCAGTTTCTCTGGGCATAACTCGCCGGCATGCCCCTCAGATGCTCAAGCAGAAACCATTTCCAAAGCCCGCAGGGGACAGAGCGGTGCCAGTGTTCAGTGTGTGCGCTTCAAGGGGAGGGGAGACTCCTCTCCCTGTGTGGCTCCGTGCAGGCAGTATGTGTGCTTGTTTCACTGCTGCACACGTGCAGCACACCCTGCGAATGAATGCTTCCAGCACCTCGATGCCATCCGCAGGTGGTTCTGGGGCTGAGCTCCCAGCACGGGCAGTCTGATCCGTAACAAGGACACCGGGCAGGAGGGGACCCCGCGCTGCGGTGCTGGGGCTGGCACCGCCACCTCCCTGCTCACCGCCGCCGCCCCCTGCGCGCGTCCCGGGCACGGAACAACCACAACCGCTGCAGCGAGGCCAGTGACCGCCCCCGTTCCGGCCGGGCCGTGCCTCGCCCGCCGCCGCGGGCCGGCCTCCCGCAGCCACAGCCACCCGAGCGGCGGTGCGCGCTCCTCAGTGTGCTGGGGAGGCCCGTGGGGGCTGTGGGCACAGCCCATCCGTGAGGCAGCTCCGTTATCACGGAGAGAGAGCGGGCGGGTCCTCCCCGCCGGCAGGGGGCGCGCTGGCCGCCGTGAGTACGGCTCCGCGCGTCTCTTCCTTGGTCGGGCCGGCGGGGGAGGGATGTTTCGGCTTCCGGTGGCGCGGCGGTGTGACGTCACGGCGTGTCGCGTTTGCGACGGCGGCTGAGGAAGGTGCGGGTGTGCTGTGGTGGGCCCGGCCGGCGCTATGGAGCAAGCGGTGGTTCCGGCGGCCTCAGCCCGTGCCGTGGTGCCGGCCGCGAGCAAGGGCGACAACGCGACCCCGCCGGCCGCCAGGGCCCCCAAGACGATCCTGGATGAGGAGACCTACATTGAGGTAAGCCGGCGGGCCTGGGGCTGGGCTGGGGCTGGGCCGGGCCCGGCCAAGTTCTCCCGGCGCCTGGGCCGAGCGCGGCGGGTCCCGCTGTAACCCGGGCTGCGGTTGGGCCTGTGGCGAGGCAGCTCTGCCGCCGGCCGACCGGATCCGGCACGTCCCGTGCACTGCCCGGCGGCCGGCGCGGCGCTCCGAGGTGTCCCAGCGCGGCCCCGCAGCTGTGTCTGTTTGCAGCGCCTGGAGAAGATCATTCAGCGAGACTTCTTCCCTGATGTGGAGATGTTGCGAGCGCAGAAGGAGTATCTGGAAGCGGAAGAAAACGGCGACTTGGAGAAAATGAGGCAAATCGCGATCAAATTTGGCTCCTCCTTGGGCAAATCATCGGGAGACACACCTGTACCTTGTAAGAACTGCGTCACTGGGGTGTACGGGTTTATATCTGATATTACTGCTCTGATTTATCAAACTGCGTGAAAGCAGTGCTTATCTTAACGATTCACATTGTCATTACATGGGAATTAGCCTGCCAGATTGGGCAGTAGCCATTGTCAGATGAGTGATGCTGAATTTCCATTTGATGGTGTTTATGTTTCCTTGAGGGAAAGGTGTTGGAAAAAAAAAACAGCTACTGAAAAAAACATTCCTCACAGGCATCTTTTGCCAAGCTCCTGCTCCCTAGGGAATGATACGTGCTTGAATGTGCAATATTATTGTATCAGAAACTCTAAGTTTTGAATTCTTATTATGGTTTATGGGGTTCTTGTTGCATCTGCAGATGTGTAAGGGGTTTGTTTATGGGAGACGGAAGATGTTAGAAGCTCATGTTATCAGAGGTTCACACAGCAGACATCCAGTGCTCTGTTGTATGTCTGCTTTCACTTCAAGTTCAGGTGTCTGTTACATTAAAGCCCAGCCTCTGGCTAACCTCTTGCAGTGGGGTTTAGGCTTTCTTATGGCAAAGGGCATGTGTCAGCCAGTGGTTTCCCTTTCTCCCCTGCTGCAGGGGCTGGCCCTGGCCTAGGTCAAGATTGTTGTGCTGCTGCTTGCTCCTGTGTGCAAAAGCTGTGAGTAACGTGGCAAATATACTAGGCTGTGGCTCTCCTGTGAATTTTTCCCAGCAGTAGAAAAATAATATCTTAGATGAGGGCAAAATCTTGTTCAGTGTTTGGGACAGAATTGAATATTTTGCATTTTTTCACCATTTTTAATTGTAGTTCTCTTGCTATGTGTTCTGTGACTTGTTTGGCATGTGACCCTTTCTGTGGTAGAGGATGTCACAGCAAGTGTCCTGTTCTGAGCTTTGCTAACTCTTTTTTCTGTCACAGATGTTACTCCAGCCACGTTTGAAACTCCAGAAGTGCATCCAGGTAGCCTTCCACTGGAGAATAAATCCAAAGCTGGTGTCAAAGCTGCAGAGGAAGGTAGGAGAATGATGTTTGTTCAGCTGAATTCTTTAGCAGCAGGAAAATACTTTTGTGAGCTTTGTCTCCTGGAAGGATAGTGGGTATTTAGCAGATGTTGAAGCAGTTTCCTTTAGCCTTCTCATGGGTGAAAATGATCACTCTGAAGTTAAACTTTATGTAAAGTTTTGTGTCATGTGTGTGAGTTCTCAGTTATGGGTCTCTTTAGGGCTGTATAAATTCTGAACTCAGTTGATCTCTTTGAAGGTGATAGGTTTTTTTCCACATCACCTGAAATTAATTCTTTAAGTAAGCAAAGGTTGTAGGGGCAGAGCTATTCATACATGATATGAAAAATGTCTACTAGCAGCTGTCCATGTGTGCATTTTTCCTTTAACACAGATAGCTATAAATGCCATAAAAGGTTTTATGGGAAGTTTGGTTGTATGTCTTAAAAAAAGAATGTTTTGTTGTACCACTCTGCATGTGTGTATTTTTTTTTCCACCAAGCTTCATGTTAATTATCAGTGGGTCTGTAGAATGTTTGCTGTCAGCATGATTAAGAATTATGTATAGTGCTGTTGTAGAAACGGAGGTGTTAACCTTTCTCAGGCTTCTTCCCTCTTTTTGTTAGGAGAAGCAGAGAAAGGTGATAAAGAGACACTTCCCAGTCTGGACAGCTTCCTAGCAAAACACACAAGTGAAGATAATGCTTCGTTTGAGCAGATCATGGAAGTGGCCAAAGAGAAGGAGAAAGTCAAGCATGCTTGGCTGTATAGTGCGGAAGAGGAGTATGCCCAGGTAGGGAAATAGCTCAGCTGTATCTCGGCTCCTGAAGTGACACAGCAGGGAAATACTATTTTACTGTATGTCTTTCTTGTTTGATTAAATAGAATATTATCTTTATGTTTTCCAATCCTACTATAAAAACAGGAATGTGAGGCTATTGCATTAGACCATGGAATTACTTATATTGCAAAATAAGAACAGAAAGGTCTTGATTTTAAGTAGTAGGTGCTTGGCGTGATCACATTAAATCTGAGCTAAGCCTGAGTTTCCTGGGTCCTGTGACAGCTCTTTGCTTCCTTTGCAGTCCTGTTTTTTCCCCATCTGTAACTTAAGAGCTGTGTTGACATAGTTGCTGAGGATCTACCTCTTCCTGAAGTTATGAGACTGGAGCATTGCACTGAGTGCAAGTATTGCTGTTCTTGACAATCTCTTCCATAAGCGGCAATACCAAGGAGAGCAGCTGAGAAAAGTTCATGTTGTTTGTCCATGAGCCCTTTATTATTTGCAGTTAGATTGTATTATTTCTGTCTGTTGCCAATAATAATCTATTCAGCTGCTGAAGTAAAGTCATGTACACAGCATGGCTGGCTGTGGTGTCTGCCTCAGCTAGCTTCATGAGGCATTCAGGGCCTGTTCTGGAGTTGCCATGTCAATCTTTCTCCATCAGCAGCGAGCAGCCAGCATTGATGCCAGATGCATCAGTGATGGATGTAAGTTGCAGTGCCTTTTAATGAAGTTTGGCACTGACACCTGAGTGTTTCCTGCTGTGTTACTGTGAGTGAGTGTTACGGTTTTATTCCAGCTAATGTAAACCCTTGGAGTCCATTACAATAAAAATGCTCTCTGTGCCTCATTAAGCATCCCCTTTGCCTGAATGCTTTCATCCAGAATTAAAAGGCAGGCAGCTGGAGACCTTTTGCAAAGCACAGGGGTTGTTTCATATCAGGGTGAAGTTTCCAGAGCTGGTCTGTGCTGATGATGTGTGTCTTCCTGTCAGCCAGTACTGTTCAGACCTTGCATTTCCTCCCACTACATGCCTGTTTGTGTAGCAGACAATTTTGCTATGCCTCATTTAACATATTTGGTGACAATACTGCTATTTAAATGTATATGGACAGCATCAGTTGATGTCTTTAATATAGAGCTTCTGGCAGTAATTTTCTAGTTTAATTGGTGTGGGAGTAGCTTATTGGTGGGTGACTGCATTCTGTTAGGGTTTTTTTGGTATCAGTGATACTAGTGTGCTGGTAACAGCACACGAGTAACTGTGTGAGTAAGTGTACATGCAAGTAAGTGTAAGTATGTCAAATACTTCCATACCTGTGTTGCCTATGGAAATGTTTGGAAACTAAGTATTGAAGAAATGCCCATTCTGGTTTTTACTGCTTGCCTAAGCTAATGCAGTTTGCATGATATTAGGATGGTACAGATACTCTCCCAGGGTTACATGCCAAAGCCTTGTAGGCTGCCTTTATGTTAGATATAGTGTCTTGTGTTGCTCTTCCCTCTTTTAGCAATGAATGCTTCATTTGAGTTTTTATTAGTAGATGGCGAAAAACCAGAAAAAGCTTGAACCAAAAGAAGTGTTGTCACAAGATGTAATAAACAAAGTCATAATCTTTATGAGAATTTACTTCTCTGATTCTCACCTGGTTTTGTACCAGAACTTCATATGGATTGTTTGCAAGCTCAGGTGGGAACAGGATGGTTTCTCAAATGACACTTGCTAGAGAGTGCTTATGCCATGCCAGGAGCAAAGTGTGCTGTGGCAGGCAGCTGAGCTTGTGATTGAGCTCTGCATGGTGTGGATGCCTGCTTGAAATGTTGTAGGAGTCTGTCAGAACTGATTCTCCCACCACCACAACCCTTTTTTAATCTTTTTTACTATCCCACTTTCAGCGGCGCAATGAGAACCTGGCACTTCCTTCAGCAGAGCAGCAAGCTCTGGAGAGTGTGAAAGCTGGACTGGAGACCTGGGAATACACAGCTCGAAACACCCTCATGTATTATCCGACAGGTGAGGTTGCAGGTTTCTCGTAAGGGGCATGGATTCTGGGTGGGTTGACTCTGAACAGTGCTAACAACATAGTAGCATTTCTGTAGATGACTGAGCACCTCTTACTGGCAATAGTGCACTTTTTCCTCTGTGAAACTCAGATACATAAAGTTGCTTTAAAATGTCTGGGATTTTCTCTCTGTCTTTTTGTATTTTTTTTCTCTTTTTCTTTATTTGAACTTTGCTCCTTTGCATTTGATTGCAAAAGGCAATCAAAGTGTGATCATGTTCTGTTTGTCATTGAGAAACTCATTATATGTATTGCAGAAGCACTTGGTTTCAGGAGCCAAAGCTCTTTCCAGTTTGGTCTTTCTTCTTTATGAGCACTTTCTTGTCATCTTTATTCAATCTTAGCTTTTGCTCAGAGAGTGCTCCTTGAGCTTTTTGGGCTTTTGGTTGCTATAGAAAACTATGTAATTTGTAAATGCCCTTTTCTTTGGTTATAAATGTACAATTGGTAACTTGTGCAAACCAGTGAAGTACAGAAAAGAAAGTTTTGTTAACTTAAAAAAATACTAAAATATGATCTTAATTTATAGATTTCAGGTGTTACAGAGCTTCTATCTGGTACAAATTCTGTTTTAAATTGCTAGTGATACACACCGCAATTGCCGATGAATTCTGTGTTGTGTAGGAATGTGTGGCAGGTGTTGTGTCAGTCAGGAGCTTTAGAGCACACTGCCTAGTGTTATCTGAGCCCTTTCTTAAAAGACATTTTGCTTTTCAAGGTGTACCTGAAGGGGAAGAAGTATTTAAGAAGCCCAGGGAAGTTGTCCATCAAAACACCCGTTTTGTGAAGGACCCTTTTAGCCAAGCCGTGAGCAAATCACAGCTCCAACAAGCTGCAGCCCTCAATGCTCAGGTTGGATAATTGCACTTCTAATACTTTGTTAGACTCTTCCCTCTAATGTTGATCAACCAGGAAAACTGTGTGTGCTAGCTAATGCTGATTCACACCTTTCTCCACATGAATGGCATTGTCTCTTTTGTTTCAGTACAAACAGGGCAAAGTGGGACCAGATGGGAAAGAACTGATACCCCAAGAGTCTCCAAAAGTGAATGGATATGGATTTGTGGCTACCCCCTCTCCTGCCCCTGGTAAGAGGGATTTCTTATTTTTTCTAATGAAAGATGGTTTGTTCAACTCTGAGGTATCACTGGTGGTTTAGAGAAGGAGATAAGCTTTCTATCTATGTAAGTGTCATGAGCTGGTGACTTTCTTGCATACTGTGTATGCCAGCTCAGCCCAGTGCTTAAGTCCTAGTCCCATACACTGGCTAGAGGAGTCATGCTGTACCCAAGAGGCTCTGAGCAAGCTGTCCTGCCATCACTTAGGAATCATGTAGAGGGCAGTGAGCCCTCCTAGGCAACTGGGGTGCTGTGGTTGCTTGTTTTATCCTGGGGTCATACTTCTCTAGGGCTTAAAGAATTCAGATACTTCACAATCATTAACCTTCAAGTGAATTGTCCTGTAGTTTTTTGAGTGATATTCAGCCTGACTCATAGCAATGTGGCATATCACTTCCTTCACAGTCTAACCTGTTTCTCTCCACGTCTGCTGCTTTCTTGGTTCCCCCTTTGTCTGAATACACTTGTGTATTATGTACTCCTTTTGTTCACATGGATTAGCTATAGGATACTTTTGGTTAGAACAGACATGATTTTTCTTCAAGTTGAAACGTGGTATCTAAGTTTTCATCCGTTCCTCACTAACCATTATGTTTCCATGTCTTTTGTTATTAGGCTAAAAGCTGAATGTACTGAGGCTTTTCCTGCGGAAAGCCTGTAGGTGGCATTTGGAGCACACCTCCTTTCTCCATTGAAGTGCCTGTTCCATACCAGTCACTACCCAGTGACTTAATCAGGCTTTTAGCCTCAATTCATCTTGAGGCTAGCCCATACCAAGCAGTGACTGCACTTTGTCTAACGGCTACAAACACAGAATAGATTCTAAGTTTGGCTATTGCATGTATTCTAAGTCCTCTGCCTGTTTCTCTGCTTTTAAATAGTTCCTTACGTTAAAGGAGTTTTCATGAAGTAACAGAGGGGAAGACTAGTACCGCAGAGGGAAAAATTAAAGTGGCACTAAGCAAAAGCTCACCAAATGGAAAAATAAACACATGGAAAGGACAGAAAGGCTTGGGTGTTGTAACCTAGAGGGTGACACAGCCACTGGCAGTGCTGTGAGTCTGAGGTCATGCTCTTTCAATGGGAACCACATGTTACTGTTGAATATGGGCTGTGATTTCCTCTGCAGTGGAGGGGCTTCTTTGTGTGTTGATGAATTTGCATTTCATAATTTGCCTCTCCGGATTTTTTTGTGGTGAATGAATAGTCAAATGTCTTTCCTGCGCATGACTCTTAAAATTTGGTTTTAGGTGTGAATGAGTCTCCTTTTATGACTTGGGGTGAAATTGAAAGCACCCCTTTGCGCTTAGAAGGGTCAGAAACGCCGTATGTGGACAGAACACCTGGACCAGCCTTCAAGGTATTCCATGTCAGCAGTCAGCAGCATTCTTTTTTGGGGGGGAAGGACTAAAAGGGGAAAGGCAAGTGAGTAATAGGTTAACATTGTTGTAGGAGTGTGACACGTCTCTGGGCTGTGTTCCCAGTCCCTGGTTCCAATAATCTAGGTTCTGCTTGGAGGGTGGAGGTGGATGTGAATGCTGCTTGGTGGAGTACCTGAGGTGGAGCACACACTGTTGTCAGGAGAGTGAGATTTCATATTTGATGATACAAAGCCCAGACATTGGGGTTTTCAGAGGAAGGTGAAGAGACACCCAGTTTATCCAATTTCAGTGTATAAATGGGTAGAAAGTGTAGGATTTCCCTCTGTCTTGATCTTTTGGCTGTCACAGCCTGAGGCAGGTGTATCACTTGAGAATATAAAAGGCGCTTGGGCTTTGCTAATGGTACGGGTCCCTGCATGCCACCTGTCTCCTGCTGCTGTCATTGTGTATGAGCTGAGGCTCTTGCTTCAAGAAAGGTGTAATTTGCTGTATGTGCCTATGTTTAGCCAGACTCGGAAGCCCTTGACTGGTTCTCCTGCTGTGTAGCAATGTCTGTTTGCCTGAGAGCTGGCTGGCCACAGGCCAGGCCATGCAAGACACAGGTGACATTGTTTGTCTAGGAGAGACAGCAGGAGGAAATGCCAGAGGTAATGGCTCCTTCCTTGACTGAACTGGTTCTATCATTTTTGTTACTTGCTTAGGCAGGTTGAAGGTCCCTCTGTGTCCTCTCTGGCTTTTGTGTAGCAGCAGAGGGTTGTGGGCTGACCCCACTTCTATCCAGTTTAGATCCCTGTAAACTGGAATCCAACTGTGAAGGTGCTTTGACTCATTTTTGCAGCATTCATGTGAGTCTCTTGGCAACTGAACTGTGTGATGCCTTTGTAGATCCTGGAGCCTGGGCGCCGTGAGAGGTTGGGGCTCAAGATGGCCAATGAAGTGGCAGCTAAAAAACGAGCAAAGAAGCTGGAGGCACTTCGAAAAGCGACAGAAAACTTGGCCAGGTGAGATTTGTTCTGACAGCAGAACTGGGGAGGGGTATCTGCTGATGAGATTTAAATCAACATACGTAGGAAGGAAGCAGCAGTAGGTACAGTCAGACTGCAAGTTTTTAGAAATCAGAAAACTTAATTCCTGAGGGAAGGTGGCTGGTGGCTGTCCTTGATACTCCCTCTTGTCAGCACTACTGTTCTGCCTTACAGCCACCCAGCAATGCATGTGGATCAGTGTCTTGCCTCATTGCAAAGAGGAGATGTGATAAGGCTTGCTTGGCTGGGTCACAGGAAGGATAGAACAGGCTCAAAGGAAAAGGCAGGTGGTACCACTCAGGGATGTAGGAAGTTTCTTTGTCACTTGTCTCTAGAGAGACAGGCTGCATTTACCTGCAGGCAGAATGACTTCTGCAGCCAGCAGGTCTGGTCTGTTGCAAAAGCGGATACCAAGCTCACCTGTGGAAGCACTGATGCTCTTCCACTTAAGTGGCAGATTTTTACTGTAAAATCTTTTAAACCTTTTTATTCTGTTCCAGCTTCACTCCAAAAGGACTAAGCCCAGCAATGTCACCAGCTTTGCAGAGACTAGTAAACAGGACTGCAAGTAAATATACTGACAAAGCACTGCGAGCCAGCTATACTCCTTCTCCAGCCCACACTGGAACGCCTGGTTACAAGACCCCAGCAAGTGGGCCCCATACACCCACAAGCACTCCACAATCTAGGACAGTATCTCAGACACCAGTATCTCAGGATACTACATCAATCACAGACAATTTACTGCAGCTTCCTAAAAGAAGGAAAGCATCTGATTTCATCTGAATATTCCAGTCACCAGCAAGGCAACAAGGCTGTGCTCAGCTGACTGCAAATGGGATGTTATGAGCCATCGGTGTAAGCAGTGTCTAGATACAGCTGCCAGAATGGAAGCCAGTGGTTAGAAGATCTGGGACCAGCACTACTCTAGACTATATAGATAAAAGCCTGTAATGTGCTTTTTGGAAGTAGAGTATCTCTTGCTGTGGTACAAATTCCCTTTGAACTGCATGGGTGGGATGCACAGGGGTGTGGTAGAAAAAGAATGCTTCCTGCAATGGCAGAGAAGATTCTGGACTCTTGGAAAAGGGTGATAATTGTTTAAATGTATGTTTCTTTTTTAAGATGGCCATACATTTAAATACATTTCTGTACAGATATGTCTGTTTATAAAATGTGGTAAGCCTTCCTAAAAGGTTGAACTGGACTTCCTTTGAACTTGCCAGATGTCTTTGGTTTTGTCTTTTGCAGAAGAGCAGATATAATCGTGTATGTATTAAGACATGACCCAGAATTTTTAGAGGGCTTCTCTCTAATTTGAGTTGCTCTTGAATGTGGCTTGGACCTGCCAAGAGAGGCGGTATGTTATGAGGACAGTATGCATACAGATTCAGCCATCAGTTCACAATGCCCAATAACCTACCTGAATGATGCACATGTGAATTCTGCAGCCTGTGTAGTCAGGAACTTAAGAAAGGTGAGTGTAAGACTTGTTAAGTGCCAGCAGCACTGAAAGAAACTGTCCATTGTGTTTTGACAGTAACTTCCCTTCAAACAGTATCAGAGACAGGTCTTGACAATGATAGTATTAAGCTGTTTATTCACCTCAGCAGATGTATGGTATCTTCTGTGGCTATTCTTTGTAAAGCAAGAGGTGAGGACTGTTGCTGAAGCAGAAGCTAAAGTTGAGAATCAGAAGTTCACAAGTTAGATTGGCTTTGTGATATTGTTAAAACCGGCCATCCTTAGGAGGATCCTATTTACTTCCCTGTTTTCCCTTTTGCTTCATGGCTTTTGGCTTGATGCTTTTTGCTTTCCTTCATGCAGGCTGGGGAACACTCACCCTCTTCTGGAGCTGAAAGAGAGGACTCGACAGTGGCATTTGGAGTCTGCAACCATGAGTGTTTCGAAACTTCATCTATGCACAATCTCTGAGACGCATTGGGCTGGAGCAAGTGGTTAATGAGATCCTTGCACTCTGCAGTCAGGTGTTTTGTGCTGGGGAAGTGAATCCTGTGTTGTTTCTGAAAAGAAACCATTTTCTTGATGTTGGAATCATCAAATGGCATTACAGCATAGACCATTATATACAGGATGACGCCCAGACTCCACATGTCAGAAATCCTGGGATCACAAGGAATGCCCTGTAGCACTTCAGGGGCTGCATATGCAGCAGACCCACAGAAGGTATTGCTGAGAATCAATTTCCCGTTTTCATCCTGAGACAAGAGTTTGGAAAAGCCAAAGTCTGTCAGCTTGATGTTGAGGCCACCATCAAGAAGGATGTTCTCACATTTCAGGTCCCTGTGAGCAAAGTTTGAGTCATGGCAATACTGGATGGCAGAAGCCAACTGCTGAAACTTCATGCGAGCAAAGTCCTCTGTCATAGCTCCTGTGGTCTTGATGTAGTCCAGGAGGTCTCCCTTTTCCCCCAGCTCCATCACAATGTACACTTTCCCAGCTGATGTCTCAAAAATCTCATAGGTTTTGATGATTGATGGATGTTGCAAACGTTTCAAAGCCTCTAGTTCCCTGGGGAGAAATCTTAGCCGAAATTCCGCAGGAGTTTTCATCTTGTCGATGATCTTGACAGCCACTTTGCACCTCAGCCGGTCAGAGTAGGCACATTTCACTTTGCTGTAAGAGCCTTGTCCTAGTGTGTTGCTGAGGTTATAGCCTTTCTTTCCAAGCACTGCCGCGTCATCCATAGTGGAAGAGCTATGGGGAGCGGCATGAGGTGCTGCTGACGTGCATCATGGGTGGTGGCATATGGTATGGGCATCCACCATGATGGCTGCTTGTGCTGCTGCTGCCGTGGTCGAGTGGCACCAGAGCACTGGTCCCTGTGTGATGTCACAGGTGCCCGGAAGGACCTTGCAGCCGTTTCCTGAAGCTTCTGGATGATGTCATCCAGGGCAGAACTTGGTATCAAGTCACTTGGAAACATCACCCATACCCTGATCTTTAGTTTTGCTGACAGGATGGAAATACCCAAATGTTTTTATTTCCTAAAGTGTACCTAAGTCTGTTTATATTTATTCACATTAGGTGAAATTTTGTCATTTTCTGTATGTCCTGGATGATCTTTCAAGCCCCATGTGGGCTTGCTTCTGGTGAACAATGGCCTTGGTTCTCACTAGCCAGTTGTCATGGGTTCGGCCGTGGCAGTCATTTTTTCTCCTTCTTGTGGCTGGTGCAGTGCTGTGTTTTGACTTCAGGGCTGCGAACAGTTGCTTGATAGCAAGTATGTTTTGAGGGTGTTTTTGTTCAAGGCTTTTTTTCTGAGCATGTGTTCCAGCCAGATGGAGGAGGGGAGGCTGGGAGGAAGGAAAGACAGGACATCTGACCCAGGCTAGCCAATGAGGTATTCCATACCATAGCACGTGATGCCCAGGATGCATACTGGGAGAGAGAGAGCTGGAAGGGTGGAGCTCTGGAGGAAAATGGAGGAGGGAGCATGCGGTAGGGTGGAGTGAGTTATGGGTCAGTGGCTGGTGAGGTGTTGTATTCTTTTCGCTTGTTATTGGCTTTATCATTATTATTTGTAGTAGTAGTAGCAGTAGTGATCTATGTTATACCTTAGCAATTAAACCGTTCTTATCTCAATCCGTGAGGGCTACATTCCTTGGATTCTCCTTCCTAACTCTCTGGGAGTTGGGGGACTTGGTTTAAACCATGACACCAGTTTTCCTCAGAAATGAGCTTGTCATGTCTTCACTGAGACTGTGTTCAAGACCTGGGTTTGAGTTTGGCTGGGGTTTTTTTCCTTCTTGGGCTTCCTAGGGGAAGGATACTGCTTCTCTCAGATTCATCTCCTTGTTCATCCAGCCCTTCTGTTTCATAGCTCTGATGACTGGCTGCTTTTGTGGGCTTTGCTTTTGCTGTGTGAGGGGGTTATGTTTTGACTTTCAGCTTCTGGTGTTCTTGAGAAAGGCTCACACGACACCTTCCTCAGAAGGATTACTGTTCTGCACATCGACAGCCTCACTCTAACCAGCCTCTGGGGCTTTTTGCTTTCTGTTGATTTCAGCTTTTTCAGATCTGTTGTTACTGCTGCTTTGTGTGTGATTCCAAAGACTTGATGGTGTTGATGATCAAAACATGGGGGCTGGGACAACCCCGCTTCGTCCATCAGCATGGGTGACAATGTCATTCTGAATAGAAGTGGCACTTTGGGCAACCACACTGGCCCTTTTTGGGGGGTTTCTTCCCATTCTTTGAAACTTCTGGGTAATTATTATAATCAGCCAAAAGAAAAAGAAAAGAAGGAGAGCAGTTTTACCCATCCACAGCTTGCTCTCAGAGCTGAGTGGCTGAGCACTGGTGTGGTGTGATGCACCCTGGAGCAGCACAGAGCACCTTTTAGCAGGAAGCAGGTGTAGCCAGGTGTGTACACTTCCTGCAGCACACCTGAGCACAGGGCAGCCTGTGTGACACTAGGAAGTCTTGGACACTTCCTATAATCAGGTGATGTTTTACCAAGGAAACTTCCATGGAAAATCCTCTGCAGCTCTTTGAGCAGTGCCTGCAGCCTTCTGTAAGGTCTGGGGTGTTTGATGCTGTGTTTTCTTGGTGGAGAGATTCTTCCTGTGAAAAACCCTAAAGGACTTGATTTTTATAGTGCACCTTGTACAAATCAGTTGCTCACCATAGCACTGCCAGGAATTAGCAAGTTTTGCCTTTCAGTCAGAAATAATTGAAGGCCAAGTTTTGTCTTTAAGCAAAAAAATTACTCTCACGTATCCCTGAAGGTGAAGGGAGCCCATTTCAGAGATGTTCTTTAAGGACTGAACTGGGTAAATAACAATGAATTTTAGGTAACTTAGACAACTAATTATTTATTTCATAATGACCACATGTTCAACTTCTCTCCAGTAAATGTAGGACCTCCCTGCTGGGGATCACAGGTCAGATGGTCAGGCCCTGGCCTGCAGTTAGAGTCACCCAACATAGCAGAAGGATGGAGCAGATGTGACATGAGAGATGTTTGGATGTAGTAGGCAGTGCTACAGAGAGCACCCAGGGGAATGTTGGAGCTTCACAGATGACTGAGGAGCAGCACAGGGACTACCGGGTTGTGGAGGTGACCCAGTGAGAGGTAACAGAAACACCAAATTCGGCTGTAGATGTAACAAGGCTGGGCCCAAGGGGAAACAGTAATTAAAAGAGGTTATTTTTGGGAAGAGATGAGGGTTAGAGAAAAGGAGGGATTAGAGGAGAACAAGCATGGGAACACAAAAACTGGATGTACGGAAGCAGGCTGTGATTGGTGTGTACGTCTCAAGCCCAGTGCCTGATTTCCACCATCTTGTTCAGTGACTCCTGTCCCTTCTCTGGATATGCAAGCTCTCTCTTCTGGATATAGGATGCATGTGAAGGCTGGGTAGTGTTTGAGGACTGTGGATGGGGTGTACATATGGGTCAGGAGTGGGGCATGCATCTCCCACAGCATTTGAACCTGGTCAGACTCAGGCCAAGGCATAGCTGGAATAACAGAAGGGAATGTGGTATCTGTGAACTATTAGCTCCATGTTGTGCAATTAATGCTTCTGAGCAGATTGCCTTAAATATCCTGTGGGCTGGTGTTGGTTTTGTGTTCACCCTCAAGTGAATTAACCCAGAGAGCCCTGGTAAAATCCCGGTCTTGGTTCTGCCAGACTGAAAGGCCTTCACATGTTTGCTGGGAATTGTAATTTATTGCTATAAAGCTGGACCTCTTGAAGGGGATGTAGTGCTCTTCAGATAGGTTATTCCTGTAACGCCTGCTGTAGTGTCTGGTCTCTGCTTCCTGCTGCAGTTCAGCTCCTGCTATCTGTAATTAGGGAATCAGTAATAAACTCTTTGTTGCCTGATATTTTTGCTGCTGTAGCACTAGCAGATGATGTGCCTTTACAAGGCCAAATCTCATATGAAAAACCATCTCGGTTCTTCATGACTTGTGATTTTTCTTTTTTTCCTCTCATTTTTGAGAGAGTTCTTTTCCTTTTGCTCTTCCTGTATACCTGCATTGTCCAAGGCCCAAGCACGCTTCCTCCCTCAGCCAGAACAGCACCTGGAGCTTACCTCAATGAAGCAAACCGCCGATTACACCAGACACAACTGCTGCGCTTTGATTTGTGGGGAACAGGTAAGAACATGATGAGCAGAAGACAAGCAGCAACCCAGGGTTTGGTGAGGCAAGTAGCTGAGAGCTCCCATCACCATCACCCCTCATCATGCTTTGAGTGGAGAGCCAGGATGGAGGTGGCCAGGGGAGTGGTGGGGCACTGTCCTAGGGCAGGAGGCTGCTCTCCAGCTTTTGTTCCTGATCCCCTGTGGCCCATGTGAGCTGTGTCTTGCAGCAGGGATCTGGCTCTGCAACAGGATGTCCCAAGGCACCAACCCCCAACCTGCTTCCCTGTGCGCTTCATCTTCAGGACCAGGAGAGTTTCCCTGGGGCAGACACAGCCTCCCCTGCTGTGGTGCAAGGGGCTGTACAGGGCCTGCAGTTTTCTGCCACCCAAAACCAGGCTCCAATAAGGACTGGGGCTCTGAGCTGCTCTCTACTTAGAGTCATAGAGCGGTTAGGGCTGGAAAGAACCTTACTTAGCTCAGAAGGGAAGCTGTGGTTAGAGTTACTTCGTTGTTTTGGGGGACTGAGCTATTCCTCTGAAGAAAAAAAGGAAATGGATCCCTTCACTCAGGAAAGTGGGAGATGGAGCAATTCCTACTTCCTCTTATTTGCATTTGTTGCCTCAATCCAAGCTTGCTGCTGCTGGTTGCAAACCTCAGCTCGGAGTCGGGCCAGGACAAGTGCAGGTTTGGCCACCCTGCCCGTGAGCCCTCTTCCTCTGCTCCTCCTGGTCACGGCAGTTTTTCTCCACTGCTTTATGGGCACAGGGGATCTGCACTCGCTGGTTAGAGAAATGCCCATTCCCACTATGAAACTGGGAGTTCCTGGGATGTGCCAGCTCCTGCACATCCTCAGCAGAGGCTTGGTGTGTTCTACTGGCATGCTCCTTGTCCCTGGAGCATCTGCCTGCCCCCATGTCCTATCTGAGGGCTTGGGGCTGGTGTGGCTGCACAGGGCAGCTCCACCTCGCACCGCCCCACAGCCTGGACAGGGCATTGGTAGTTCCCCAGTGTTGGTGCCCACCAGCACTGCAGCCCTCAGCACGGCACAGCCTGGGGAAAGGGGTGCCTCTTACCCTTCACCTTTGTGCTGTGTGGCTGGGCTGGTTACTGCCTGTTTGCTCAAGGGTGCTGTGTGGGTTGTGGTGCTTACCTGGCACACGTGCTCCAGAGCCACCCCTGTTCAGAGCTGGTGAGGCTGTGGTGTGGGGAAATGAGGTCTGCCTTTCCTGGGGCAGAAGCCAGGGACAAGCAGCCTATGCCCTGTTCTGATGCATTGTAGGGCATTTATTTACACATTGCATGATGTAATTCACAGGCCTTGGTTGCCATGGGCTTAGGGCGGGTAAGGAATTGACTTGGATCAGTCTGGGGCTGGCAAGCGTGGCTGGGCTTTTCACCCATAAGCCAGGGTGAAAACAGCCTTCCTGCACTGTGTTCCGTGGAGGGAACAGAGCTGGGGAGCTGGATGGCTGTGCTTCGTGCTGGAGGGTGCTGCCATGCTTCAGCTCCCCACAGACACCCGGATCATGACAGTGTCCGGCAGCACGTGAGAGCTGGCAAAATGTGTTCTGGCCAGAATCTTCAGGCAGCCCCCAGCTGCCTGCGGGTCCCCAAGCACACAGCCCCAGCCAGGCAGCCCTGCTGGGGCCCTGCACAGCTCTGAGCCATTGCACACACTCACTTGCTGCCCCAGCAACCTCCCAGCTCTTGGCCGGCACCAGCTTCCACTGCCACGTTAAACTTCACATCTGGGTATGGAAGAAGCTGATGCTGCTGAGCTGGGCTCGGCTGCAGCTCCTGGGGGGCCAGAGGCAGGGAGTGCCCAGGAGAACCCACTGAAGCCCTGTGTCCTGGCCAGCAGATCAGCAGCTGGTGCCTGACCTGGAGGGGAAGCAGAAGCAATGTGAGAGTAGATGTATCTGTTATCTGTACGTCAATTGGGAATACCCTTGAGGGAGGTTTGCCGCTGGGTGTAGAAATTGGTATTAACAGGGAGTGTGGGATATTGGGTCCAAACATTGAAGCATGAAAGTGGAAAACATTTGTTGTAAACTTAAAAAAAAAAATACAAAAAAACTTCCCAGCAGCTTCCCAGGTTTTGGCATTGGCTCTGGATTGGGTTTTACTGGAAAACTGGAATTCCTTGCAGCGGAAAGTGCTGACCCCACAGCCTCTATGGGTCAGCTGCCCTGGCCAGGATCATGTCTGGTGCTACCTGAACACCGCTGCTTCACTTCCAGTTGCCAGAGGAAAATCCTGCTCATTTTGGGGAGTGGGTTCTGGAGGTAAAACTGGTTCTGACCTCAGACACCGCCTGGGCAGAGCCCCGGCACCGGGGCCAGTGCCTCCTCCCCAGGTTGGGCTCCCCATAGGGACAGCCACCACCCATAGTGCAGCAACACCCAGGTTCAGATTCCTGAAGGCACCTGTCATTTGCCGGGCCATTGATGATGATCTGGGCTGTACAACTGGTGCTCTTCACGTGTTTCCTCTCCGGCT
Organism: Melopsittacus undulatus; assembly: GCF_012275295.1. Taxonomy (NCBI): domain Eukaryota; kingdom Metazoa; phylum Chordata; class Aves; order Psittaciformes; family Psittaculidae; genus Melopsittacus; species Melopsittacus undulatus. The sequence goes on along the minus strand of NC_047538.1, from coordinate 13,657,362 downwards.
TGTGAACCTGGAACACAGCGCTTCCAGGAGTATGGAAACACCATGCGGCTCCAGCCCTGGTGTGGGGATGTCCGAGTGCTCAGGGTCATCCCTGCAGGATCGGAACTAAATAACCTCAGTGATACAGGTGTCCCTGCCCATGGCAGGGGGGTTGGACCTACATGATCTTAACTTCCAACCCTAGCTATTCTACGATTCTATATGGTTCAGTGCTGGTCTTGGCAGCCCTGAGGGAACAGTTGGACTTTATCATCTTAAAGGTCTTTTCCAGCCCGGCTGGTTCTGTGATCTTCAGGTCCTTTCCAACCCAACCATTCTATGGTCTATGATCTGAGGCACGAGAAAAGGCTGCGGCCGCGGCACGCAACGGGCACGCCGGGGGGACAGAGGCGACCTCCGGAGACCCCCGGGAGCTGAGGCCGCGGGGAGCTGCTCGTCCCGGCCGCGCTCGGCCCCGTAGGTGGGCGGGGCTTGTGCCGATCCGGCCGCTAGGCCCCGCCCCCTCGCCGCCGATTGGCTGAATGGCGCGCGGTGGGGAGGGGTCGTGGCGGCGCGGGGGGCAGGCGGCGGGGAGGTGAGGCCGCCATCTTGTGCGTCGCCGGAGCCAGGCGAGCGGCCCGCAGCGTGGCGCCGCCCGACCCCGCGCTGCTGCCGCCGCAGCCGCCGCCGCAGCCAGGGCCGCTGGCTCCCGCCCGGGGGCGGCGGCGGACGGCGGAGGGGAAGAGCTCGGTGCGGGCAGGGGAACCCCCCCCGCGGGTCCGGCGGCGGCGGCGGCCCCTCCTCCCGCCGCTCCTCGCGTGCCTCCCCGCGGGTTTGTGGCGCTGCGCCGGGGGAGGATGAACGGAGGATAAATGGTGCCCAAGGCAGACAGCGGCACCTTCCTCCTCCTCTTCCTCCTGGTGCTGAGCATCACCGAGCCGCTGCGGCCAGGTAGGGGCTGCGGGGAGGGAGCTCCGCTCCTCCGTCCTCAGCCCGCGGGCGGGTCCCTGGCCCGGAGCTGGAGCCGGGCGGGGGGCAGCGGGGCTCCCCCGGGGGGCGAGGGAGGCGGCGGGTCAGTGTCCGGAGAGCGGTGCCCCCGGGAGGGCAGCGCTGCCCCCGTCCCTTCCCGCAGGGCGCCGGGAGGAGCCCAGCGCTGGGGTCGCCGTGGGCCAGAGCCGGCCCCGGCCCCAGGGGTCGGTGTCTGCTGCTTCATTATGCTCTAAAGAGACATGGGACCTGGCTGAGTCATGGGGAAGCGTCGGTCCCTGCGCTGGCTGGGGCTGGGAGGATGGGAGTTAGGGTCAAAAACCTCATTTTAAAGTTTGAAAGCTTGGGTAAAAGCTCTGTAACACTATAGGTAATGGGCAGTGGAAGTGTGGTGATTTTAAGTTTTCAGCTGCTTTTCACTTACTTATTTTTATGTTGTGGGCCTTGGGTGCCAACAAAGCCAAACCTTGCTTTCAAAGTGCCATTTGATCATTCCAGAAAGAGAAAACATTATCCCATCTCAGTTGTATGTCATCTTCCTAGTTGTATTTTTGCTTTTGTAAGGGAAATAATTCTCAGTGAAGTTGGTGTGGTAGTTGCTAGGCACAGTGCTTAACAATGTTCAGATTAGTAACTCTGGAGAAATGGTTGCTGTTTGCTGATTGAAAACTACAGCCTTTCTAGGTACACTGCTTAGTTGAGGTTTCTTCTTGAGTGTTGAACTCACTTGGAGCTTGGCAGAGCCCTCGCGTATCTTGGGCTGCTCTTGCCAAAGAGCATCAATAGCTGAAGCGTGAGGCTGCCTGGAGTGGCTTTGCAGGTTTGGAAACCATCCTCCTGTCACACCACGCGACTGCTGCTGGGTGATACTCACTCCTTATAAACAGGAGAGAAAGAACGATGGTGTACTTCGAAATCCCCTTGTTCTTTCTCTTCAAAATAGCCTGTATGACCCAGACTAATAAAATGTAACAGTATTAGTGAGCTGTGTTTAAGCAAGTTCCCAGTACAGCTGAAACACAATTGGGTCAGTGTAGGCAGTCTTATTGAAATAACCAACTTAGGTGTTGAAACTGCTCTGTGTGTGTTCCTTGTTTTGTTTTAGCTTGTTTTTTTGGCAGTGCAGTGTATTTACAGGGCCTATGATATGCTCTGAAGTAGCCAAAAAAAAGTGGAGTTGCTAACCTAGCATTATTACAGCTAGAGGCTTTACGTGGGAGAAGATGCTATGTAAAACTGATTTCAAGCAACTTCCTTTATAGTGCTACAGACAGCTGAATTGCTGTTGAAAAGGCTCAGCAGAGGTTCATAGCTGTCCATGTACTGTAACAGGAGGGTAGGTTTGATCCTGAACTCTGTTGGTGTTGAGCATTGTAGCCTCCTAGAAATTAGAAAATGGCTTTTTCCTTGTGTATCAGAACACATGTCACTCCAGTTTGATAGCACATCTCTGTCTGATGCTTCATGGAAGAAGACAAGGTTTTCACTGAGGTTTGCTTCTTTAGGGCAAATGGATGTTTTCACTGCTGCTCTCTTGTCCCTGCTTTGGAGATTTGTGATGCTGTAGCCACACTGACAGAAGCATCTTCCATGTGAACAAACCTGAACTCTCATCTACTCAGGTTATGCACCACTGGCTTTGAAATCCATGATATTAGGATTTCTCTGTGGTAATTCCGTATGTGTTCCTCGAGCTTTGATCAAACCATATGTATTATTGAAACTAATGTGAAGTAATCCAACTGGATGTAGTATTGCAGCTGGGATTCCTTGCTGTATGAGGGATTTCTGAATTCCAGTTGGAATAGTCTCGCTCGCCCTTTCTACTTGGAGGCTCTGGATGATTCTGGTGGTTGAGCTGTCCATGGTGATGCTTCTCCTGCCTCCTCAGGAGAGATCCTATTCCTTCAGGGTGGCCTCATATCTTTTCGTCAATGTCCTTTGCTTTTTAGTTTGCTTCATTTAATATCTTAAGTCTACTCTGTCAAATAGATCACCCATTTACTCGATTAAATAATGTGTGGGTTGATCCTGAAACAAAGGATGCAGATAGGGAAAATCTGATTTGTGCAAGTACAGAGGATGTACATAACCAAATCTATAATTTTAATCAATGATGAAGAAGTCTCCCTTCTCTTTTTGGGAGAGATAGGTGGGTTTCCTCAGAAACAGTATTTGGATTTAGAATTTTTCTTCCTAGTGATGGTTGGTTTTCTTTCTCCTTCTTTAAACCTGTGTATTGTAGCAACTGTCTTACTGGTTTAGAAAGAATTCCTGCATCATTCTTAGCTTAAATCTGCGCTCAGAGCTATCAAATGAGTGCTGCAGAGTGATGGGAGGTTTTATGTTCTCTGAGATGAATGTGTAGTCCCTTCACAATTCAGTCCCAGCGAATCAGGCACCTCTTTGTACTTCCATGTTAATTTGACACTAGCTTTGTATCCATGTTCTTGCTGTACTCTTCAGATAAATAAAACCTCCTTTTAAGCCTCCTCAACTGTAGTATCTTTTCAGGCAATCTGAAAGGCAGTGATTTCACATGGACCTATTTTTTTCTGCATTTAGGAAGACATGGAGTCTAGTAAATGAAGAGAGAAATTAATTAGAATTTCCCCTTTTTCCCTCTGATTTTCCCCATCTTGGTTACACAAGTCTATTTTGTGCTGCTGCCATCGCAAACAGCATCAGGTATATCCACCATACTGTGGCACCAGCCCTAGCTGGAGGCTTGGGTTCCTGAAGGTATTGTGGGCAGTTAGAATCTTCTGAGCCTGTGAACATTTAATGGTAGTTTTGTGCCTTTGACCGTCTCTGTTTAGATGATTTATTTTTGTCCCAGTGTTTCCTCTTTCCTTTTCTGACTGTTTGGACCATAAGCTGCTTGTTTTGACTAGTTGCCTGCTTTATAATGCATTGTTGAAAGAGTTTGGTTTTTTTAAAGTAGAGCATTTCTCCTTGAGTTGTGTTACTCATTATGTGTTGGAAGTTGCTGATGTGAATTGAAGCTGGATATCTTGTACTTTTCCAACTATATGAGTGTACAGTGAAGAAGTAAATATTTTCTTGAAATGCGTACTGAATTGATTATATCTGGTGTTCAGACGCTTGTTTTTGGGGGTAGTTACAACAGTAGGGTTTGGCTTAATAATATCTTTTCCGGGACAACTCTAAACATCTGCTTCAGGTTATCTGAGTAGCTGGCTGAGAGCTGCTGTCTTGATGTGAAGAACTATTTCAGCAGTGTGTTAACAGAGCTACAATAAAATGTTCTAGTGCTAGCTCAGATTTAGACTGAGTTTCTGAATGCCACTGTTGAAAGAACATCGGAGAGATAAATTGTTGTGAATTCTGTTTTTCAGCACAGGTTGAGAAGTTCCCATTTCTGTTAACATCGAATGTGCAATTGAAAAGCAGAGGTTCTGATCTTTATGTAACATGGGGAACTTAAACAGTCTGGAATGATCGGGATGACATGTTTCAGAAGAGTGTTTAGAGGATTAATTAATATCGCTCAAGACATGTTTTCATGTTTAACATGTTTCCATATTTCTCTAACAAGATACTGCTGCTTGCTAATGGAAAACACTTAAACATGGTCAGGCTTTATATTGGGTTTTGTAATAGTGGTTTAGTACAGTGCCTTGTGAATGTAGGTCATGGGCTTTCTTACTAGAGCATTTGCCAGGCAGCTAAAAGCCAATTGAGTTCTTGTTCTTGCAGCTTTTTTTCTCCACTTCAAAGCTAGCCAGAGGAAGTCACTTTATTACTCAAGTTCTGTTTTTGAGAATTTTGCACAACTTACCTAATCGGCAGTGCTTAAAGACTTGCCAGCACAAGTAGTGCAATTAAAAAGACCTGCAATTTTAGCTTAAAGTTTGAACTTCTCATATGCTTTGGTGCTTGCTGGTATGCGGCTGTCAGTTAGGTTTGCACTGTGTTGGTATCTTGACACAATACCATTGACAAGTGTGTTTAAATTACCAAGTCTTTCTTGTCACTTAGTTAAAAGTTGTAGGTCTTAAATGCAAGGGAGAGCTCCTGGAGCAGAAGTCTAAACAAACCCACACTCAACGTTGTTTCACTAGTGTGCTATGACCTAACCTGTCTGGTTTTGGCTGGTTGCATTGTTACCAGTTAATTCAGTTGGAGATACAAATGTCAAAATGTGACCTGGGCACAGCATTCCTCTGCTCAAAGGAGCTTGTTGGTATGCAAGTGAAAGCCCTTCTTTTACTTTTTGTTCAGTGTCTCTGGTGAGACCTGTGGTGAGTAATATCTGCTTGGTTCCGTGTTGTTGCTAACTACAGCCCCTCTTTGCGTTTAGCTGAATTCCCAGGTGAGGGCTTCTAGGCTTCAGGGGCAGACAGAGTGGTTTTTATCCCACCTCCTCAGTTCTGCTACAAGTAGGGCTGTCCTGTCTTCCAGTCTTACATTACCCATCATCCCCTTATTATGTAATCTACTGGGTTTAGGTGGGTTTTTTCTTCCACTGTTATCTCTTACTGTTCTGTGCTCTGCTGTTTGCTGTTGTTATAAGCTGCAAATCAAGCCCGATGGATTTGAAAAGGCTTTCTTCCTGCTGCTATCACTGTAGCATAGAGGCAAGGCAGAAGGTATCAGACCTTGTTAGCAGGTCTGATACTTTAAGGCTGGTAATTCCTGATGTTAATTATAAGGCAACATTTCTGAGGTGCAAGTGGGTTTGTTATTAGCAATGGCTACAGAGTAAAGGAGAAAGGGTTCAGTAGGCAGAGGGCTGTTTGCATGCATTGCTCTGGTTCTGAGAAGTAATAAACCAGAGGGGAATGTGGGGGTTAGCAAACGAGTGATTTCTATGTCCCTGCAGTAGGTTTGGGAGTAGAGGAAGATCAGGCCAGAGGAGCAGAAGTAATGGAGAGCTGCTGCAGCCTCTCTCTGTAGTGGGAGGAGGCAGCTGTGGAAGTGCTGCTGCTTTCTCAGTAGTTAGGGGAGAAGGCACAGCTAGCTTGAAGAGAGAAGAATTTTAGATACTTAATATGAATGATGTAGAGTTCCCCAGTGAGTGTCAGAAAACCAGCCAAGACTTCAATGAATTATTCTGTCCCCTGGAATTCATTAGGACTTCATTAGGACTGGTTCTGATGTTGAGTTGTAATGCAAGTGTAGTAACCACCTTTTTGAGTAATGCCTGGGTCTGTGGGTTTGTACATGGTGATTTCTTGCAACTTTTATAAGCTCTCATTTAATTCTATGGGATGCATATAAACAGCTGCTTTTGTGATTAACAAAACTTCCTGTTGCACGTACATGTGTCATACTGTACAGAGCCTGCGTGCCCTGAACTGAACTTGTACCTGATGCGTGGCTGGAGCAGAACCTGGAAACAGCTCAGGGGCATTGCTGCTCCTGCCCTTCAGGGGTTAACGTGGGTGCTTAGGTTCGTTTTGTATTTTAAAATCAGTGTGTGAAGGGTGTCTGAACAAGGAAGTCCTTGAGATGGAAAAGAAACAGAGCATGGCTAATGGCTGCCTTGATGAGAGACTCTGCTGATCTTTGCCTGTGTCATCTCAAGGGCTAACCTGTGATGAGAAGAGGCTTGCTAATGTTTTGTCCTGTGTAGACTGATAGGAAGTTATGTCTAGAAGGGGCACTAAGAGATTGGGTTATCTGTCTTCCTGCCCTAGAACAAAATCTGGTAAACCTAGGCAATTCCTAAAGGATATTTGTCTAGCACGTTTTTAATGACTTCCTGTGATACAGACTCCAAACACCAGATTCTTTTGGTAGGTCTGGTTGCCAGTCTGTTGCTTGTTCTGCAGTTGCAGCTTATTATTCCTGTCTAAATACAGTGTCATGCACGTGTCCCTCTTATGCTACAGTTCTAAAGAACAGATTGACAGTTTCCCAGGACTGTTTGAGTGCCAGGACCTCTGAGTCTTTTAGCACCAATCAGTGCAGTTGGTGCCTGGCAGTGCCTGTTCCTTCCTGGCTTTCCACTCTCTGGAGGGCATGTACTGTTCAGGATCCTTATGTGGTAGGCTCACACCTTTGTGTTGTACTTCCAGTGGTGGTTTTGTAAAGAACTTGCTGAGTTGAAGAGAAATCACACTTCCTTTTGGGAAGTCACCGAGCAGCTGTAGCAGAACTCTAGCAACGGAGTTGCTTAAGAACGTGAGTTTGGGATTAACCTTTAGTCTGCATTTCCCAAACTGTGAAATCCTCTGGCATCTTGTGGCTTCCTGTGAAACTTCTAATTTTGTCTTCGTATTAAAGGGTCAGCCTGCTAATTCTGGGTTTTGTGAGCAGCGTTTAAATGGTATTCGCTGTGTGGAACTCCTGAGGAATTTGCTATTCAGGTTTGAAGCCTAGCATTTAGGTTATTTAGAAATACAGTTTTAATGGAAATTGGTATTTGCCTCATTAAGCGGAGCTAAACAAAGTAACATTCAGCTGCCTAGCAAATTAAAATAAGTTAATCTAAACATTATATTTAGCTTCTGTTTGTTGATCAGCACTTGACAGTTGTCAGCCACCTTGGTGGGCGGCAATGCAGAATTAGCTTTTGGTGACTGCTCTTGGGACATTCCTGCTCTTACTGATTTTTGTCATATTTTCATGAGTGTAACTACTTTTCCTCTGATATCTTCTGTTTCATTTACCTCATCTGTGCTTCACTGTACCTTTCCCATATGCGACCGGTTCCTTATGGTACCTGGTGAGATTATTTGGGAACAAAAGCTAGTAGAAAAATGGGATTTATAGCCATTTCTGGTAGAATGATGCTGGGTATTCTGGGCTCACTGCACCTTTGGTTTCTTGAGGGAGCTTCAGATGTCACTTTGAAATGCTGAAGTCTCCATTAGTTTGTGTTTTGACACTAAATCTGCATTGCAGAGTGGGCAATACCACAGCAGCTGAGGTTTGAAGTGGGTGAGCACAGCCTTTAAATGTGTATGGAGGGATATCATCTCCAGCCTGGCTCTTCCAGCCCAGCTCTGACCTCAGACCTCTATGGGAGGGTAGATGTGGTGATACAAGGGTAGGTGTCAAACATCACCTTTGTGTGAGTGTGGACCTTTAAAACTGAGTTAGTGTTGTCTTTCAGTATCTGTATGTTTCATCTTTGCTCTTATTTATTGAACAATTTAAATAGAAAGGTTTCTTCTGACTTAAAAGTAATGTGTCTTCTTTTATACACTTCAAAACAAATAATCCTGCTCTAACACCTGCTTGGTTTGAGTTTGTGCCCAAGTAGCATTTTGCCTTGTGTATGCAAAATGTCTAAAACATGTTACAACTTCTTTTATCCTAGGGATGGTCAAAACTGTGTTTGTGTTTTCTCTCTACTGACTTTGTGATATTATTTGTTACACTTAAATTACTCTTTACTTACTAAAATACAGTAGTATAAATGTGATCTATTCATGAGGTCTTGGAAAAATCTTCATTAAAAATTGAGGATCTTGCAGGAGTGAGATCCAAGTGCAAAGAATCAGAAACATTATCCCTGCTCAATTCAGGTGGTACCAGATTGGAGAGAAATGGTTCAGGGATCCTGTAGTGTGAGTGCTCATCTGTATCTTTCTGCACAATAATATATTTGAATGTAATTTTTTTATTTAGCCAAAAAATGGCAAAGATGAAGTTTTGTGTTATAATACCTGACACACGTGTGGTATAAAAGCTGGTTGATAAGCTGAAGAGCACTGGCAGTACTTGAGCTGCTAGAAGGTGTGGGGAATGAGAAAACTAATCTTAAAAGATTAAGTGGCTTTTCATAAATGTGTTGGACTTTTATTTGCTGGCTTCTGATAGAACTGTTAAGGGTTTGATAGGTAGATGAAATTTCTGTCTAGGTATTTGTTTTAGCATGGAAGAAGAAAGGACACTATCTCGTACAGTGTGGACAAATGCAGAAGTGACTTCCATTGCCTGCATTCCTGCCACATTGGGGTTTGCTTGAGGGGGGAATGCTTTTCAAAGCATGAACTATTTGCCATAATACGTGACACTGCACCAGCTACTGCGCAAAGGATAAAACAGGTTTTCTGTATTTGAGGTCAGAGCATTTCTGTATACCAGATTTTTGCTTTTAAGTGTTCTAGATCCTTGCTCATCAAATCAAGATGTGAAGATGTGAAGAAGAAAATGAAATGGGAGCAAAAGGGTTTTTTTTAGTGTGACCTTCATTTGAGTAGTGTTCATTTGCAGGTTTCTTGTCTCCCTGAATTGTTAGAGTCTTGTTTAAGATTCTTGTTTAGACTCTTTCTTGTTTAAGACTATGACCTTCCTTAGGGCCCTGTAGAGAGCCTCTTCATGTTCATTTGGTTTTGTAATTAAGAAGTGGCATTAATTTTTGGAGTGGAGTGGTTAAAAATATCTGATTTCATAGGTAAGATTTTTGTCACCTGTTTGGTATTAAGGACTCTTGCAGCTCCTCATGTTTTAATTCAGCAAGGTACTGTAAGTACATGTTTGGCCTTACATTGTGTATTTTCATTGGATTTGTTTGAATTGCTCATATGCAGAAAGTTTAAGGATATACTTAAATACTACTGAAAAAAGATACTAAGTTCTGTGTTTTCCTTTAAAGCAGGAACATGTGTTGTCTTGTTGAAAGTAAATGGGCTTGCTAGCTAATGGTGCTGAAATCTGGCAATTCCTACTTTCAGCTTAATGGTGGCTACAAATTAGCCTTGATTGCTCTGACAGTTCTTGAATTGCTGTTATCATGTTTCATCAGAATACTCTTGTTGAAACCTGATCTAAAGAAAATACTAATGTAGTTAATGTGAAACTTTGGATTTGGATTTAACTTTAACTTTCCTCTGTGGAAAACTCTGATGTTTATAAAGTATTTTAGATTTTTTTTTTTCCACCTACAGTTTATTTGGTTAAAGGGAATACTTTTTCCTTAGTGTTCTTTCTTAAGTGGAAACTGTTTTGCATAAGGACAAATTCTTGTCCAAGCTGACTTGATAGGATGTGTACTTTCCTGCTTAGATTTTGGGGGGTCATTTTAGGTAGGCAGCTGTCAGGTAATAGGGATAGATAATAAGACAAAGAAGTACGTTCTTGATCAGTTATTGGTGGTTTCTTTAGATCACTTCTTAGAGGCTTTCTAACAAGCAGCTTGTGTAGTGACTGTCAGAAACAAAAAAAAAGAAATGTTTTTTGGTATTCAGATCCTTCTGATTACCACAGTGGTCCTTCTAGGGTTGCTGGCACCATTATGTAGTTCTGAACATCCCAGAGGAGACTCTGAAGTGTACTGGAGGTTGTATTGGTGGAGGACCACTGCAGATACCTCCTGGGCGGAAAGAGGTTCAGGTAATACTGAAAGCTTGTGAAGACAGAGCTGAGAACCAGGTGCTTTTTCTTGCTCAGAATGACCCCAGCTAAATGAGGAACAGCAAATTAGCAAGAAGAATATATGTACATTAATAGAATGCTTTAGAGTATTTAGATGCAGTGGAGTATGAGGACTGTGTTGTAAGAGGTGTGGTTAGAAGGCAAAGGTTTGAGGTGAGGATTGAGGATGGAACCCGGTAGTAGCTAATCTGAGGTACCCAGGTATTTTAAGTGCTTGTGGTCTATGTGGGATAATCCATCTGTCCTGACACGGGCGTACAGATTGTAGGGGTGAAAGTACCACAAACAGTGGTGTTGCTCTTTTCTAGACAGAATTGTTGGCTTGCTGAGTATTCTGTTACTGATGTCGTTCTTAATGGACTTTCTCCGTTGCTGCATCTGATGGGAGAATTAGTATGTTGTGTGCATGACTGTATTTAAATTCTGTTTGAGGAACAGTGCTGTTTTCTTGGCACCCATGAGCATCTTTCGTAAGTAGTGGGGTCTAATGAAACCAAATGGCTATGTCTCTATACATCCTCTGCTGCAGTACCTTTGCCTGACACCACTGGTACAATAAGCCTGTGTCTTCCAATGTCCTGTCTGTCTCCTCTGGCACAAGGAGGCTGGGAGTCGTCCTGGGTCTCATGCAGGGATTTGGTTCCCCCAGCTCACCACTTTGCTGCCAGCTGGGAAGCCACCCCACTGTGGTGACAGTGCAACATACAGATGTGCTGGTGGGCTGGCAGCTGCTGAACACTGTGAGCACTTCTGGGGGGTCCTGGCCTCTGCAGTTCAAGGTGGTCGTGGTTTCCTCCCCCTGTGCTGGCTCTAGGCTTTCCAAGACTTGCCTGCTGTATGTTTCTGGTCTTGACTTTTCTCCAGCTGGAAATGTAGTGAATTCAGTTGTGAGGTGTGATCAGCACTCTGAGTGATCCACTTACAGATTGGGTTTTCTGTATTTGGTGTTGCACATGTTTAGGTCACTTGTCACTGTTGTACTAAAAATTAAAGTCCCACCCAAAGGCATACAAAAGTCCTGAATGAGGTTGTTAGTATAGAGCCTACAGTGTAGGCTTTGATTTTGAGCTATATAAAAGGGTTCTCAGTACCCATGGCTTTGGTTTCGTTTGTACCATACTGCTGTATTTTGCTTTTCTGCCTATTTACTTACTGTCATAATAGAACAGTTTCTTGGGGTGGAAAAAAAAATGTAAGCCAGTTGCTTAGCTGTTATCATCACTGCTATGAAAATAAACTGGTTTTCAGTCCGGAATGCTGCGTTGCCTAATTCACAATATTTTTTCAGTTTAGTTCAAGGAGCACGTTTTGTTTTCTGTTTGGTTTTAGCAGCACTGAAGAATTAGGGAATAGATTTTTTTCTTTTCTGTTTCAGTCTTAGGAATAAGAGTCCACGTTCATAAAGCGCAGTCTGTATTTCTGTGTCTTAGGAAATCATAGCCAGGCTTCCCATTCACGAAGCTGTGCTGTTGTTGCTCTGGCTGAATGCCAGCTCTCTTGTGCTGTTGTAGCTGGGTTTTGTTATTTTGATTATTTTTGCTTTTTTTTTTCCATCCTTGCTGACATTGAGTCTGGCCTCTGGACAAAGAGCAGATGATGAATTACAGTGAATGACACTTGCAAGCAAGGAGAAACTGAGTCAGTTCCAAGCTTGTGCAGGGTGTAGGTATAATGTTGAATAGAATTGTAGAATCATTTAGGCTGGAAAAGATCTTTAAGATCATTAAGTCCCCTTGTTAACCCAGCACCGCTAAGTCCAACACTAAACCCTGTGTGCAACAGCCATGCATCTTTTAAATACCTCCAGGGATGGCAATCTACCCACTTCCCTGGGCAGCCTCTTCCAATGCTTGACAACCCTTCTGGTGAAGAATATTTCCCTAATATCCAATCTAAACCTCCTCTGGCACAACCTGAGGCCATTTCCTCTTGTCCTGTTGCTTTTCACTTGGCAGAAGAAACCAACACCCACCTTGCTACAGCCTCCTTTCAGGTACTTGTAGAGAGCGATAAGGACCCTCTGAGCCTCCTTTTCTCCAGTTTAAACAACCCCAATTCCCTCATCCATTTCTCATGAGACTTGTTCTCCAGACCCTTCACCAGCTTTGTTGTCCTTCTTTGGACAGTCTCCAGCACCTCAATGTCTGTCTTGTAGTGAGGGACCTAGACCTGAGCACAGTGTTCAAGGTGCAGCCTCACCAATGCCAAGTACAGGGGGATGATCACCAGTCCTGCTGGCCACACTGTTGCTCATACAAGCCAGGATGTTGCTGGCCTTCGTGTCCAGCTGGGCACATGCTGGCTCATGCTCAGCCGGATGTCAGCTTAAACCCCCAGGTCCTCTTCCACCAGGCAGTTTTCCAGCCGCTCTTGCCCAAGCCTCTTCAACACTCCCACCCAACTTGGTGTCATTTGTGAACTTACTGAGGGTGCACTTGTTCCCCTCATCTGGACCATTGATAAACAGAACCGGCCCCAATACTGAGCTCTGTGGAGCACCACTTGTGATCAGCCGCTGTGTTTCAGTTCATTCACGGTCACTCTTTGGGCTCAGCCATCCAGCCTGGTTTTTATCCAGCAAACAGTACCCCTCTCCAAGCCATGAGCAGCCAGTTTCTCCAGGAGAATGCTATGGAAATGATATCAAAGGCGTTACTAAAGTCTAGGTAGACAGCATCTGCAGCCTGTCCCTCATCCAGTAAGTGGGTCACGTTGTCACAGAAGGAGGTCGGGTTAGTCAAGCAGGACCTGCCTTTCACAGACTCACGCTGACTGGGCCTGATCACCTGATTGTCCTGCACGTGATGCATGATGGCACCCTGGAAGATCTGCTCCATAAGCTCCCCTAGCACCAAGTTCAGACTGACAGCCTTGTATTTCCCTGGATCTTCCTTCCAGCTGTTTGTATAGATGGGTATCACATTTGCTAACCTTCAGTCAACTGGTACCTCCCTGTTTAGCCAGGATTGTTGATAAAAGGTGGGAAGTGGCTTGGTGAACACTTCTGCCTCTGTACCTTCATGTGGATCCCATCTGGCCCCATAGACCCATGTGTGTCTAAGTGGTGTAGCAGGTCACTGACCATGTACCCTTGGTCTAGAGGAGCTTCATTCTGCTCCCTGTCCCTGTCTTCCAGCTCAGGGAGCAGGATACCCTGAGAATATGTACAAGGGGGTAATGAGAAGGAGACTGCTACTGTTCCTCACTGTGCTGTAAAATCTTTTGATGGATGTTAGGATCATCTAAGATAATTTGCTATGACAGAACACTGAGTAATACAGAATGTTCATTAGAGTTATTCATTAAGGATTTACAGTTTTTAGCTGGATCGCTGTCACAGGTTTGGCTGCTTCATGACACTGCATGCTGAGGTTATGCAAAAAATGCCAATGCTTCTAGCATGTATTATTTATCTATTTTTGGAGCTGATGTGTTCCTACTAAATGGGATTATAACTTCAGAGTCTCTAATTTTCAGGAGCTGGAATGAAATTTGAGTATGGATTCAGGTTGTATTTGGTTATATGCATAGCACGGGGCCTAGTTTCTATTTTCCTGGGCTTTGTGCTATGTGCTGTTGTGCTTCCATACCCTCCTGCACAGACTCAGGTCATGATGAACCAGAGCTGCATGACCTGAGGACTGTGCTTAGGCACATTTGCAGTAGCACAGATGAATGGCTGAGCATTGTGTCTGAACACAAAAATGGGGGTGCTCTGTTCTTCTGTAGCTTTTTAATTCTTCTGTAGGTTCTAAATTTTTATTAATCTATAGGATTTTAATTTGAAGAATAGTGAACAACCAGTTTTATTGAGAAACTTTAATGAAATTAATCTGTTGAATGGATAATTGTCTGATGGTGATTTGTGAGCTTCACAAATACTCTGAAAACAAGGTGGTGTTATCACAGTTTGTTTTTCATCTACTGTGGCTTTGTTACCAAGTACTGTATGTACTCTGCCGCACTGAATGCGGCGGTGGGTGAAGTAAGGATAAATTTAAAACCATGTAATGGAAGTAAGATGCACCAAGTGATGTAAAGAAACCTGTGGGAGATTCATAGACAGAGAAAACTCTGTGATCTGGAGCCGAGGGGAAATACCATGTAGGTACAGCTCCACTTGCCTGAGAGCAGAGCCTTTGTGTGGGATTGGCGATACCTCACAGACAGGTTAAAAACAAAACCTCCTTAAAGATGTGTCAGAGCATCCCCCAGCAGTCAGCTTCTCTGTCGCTGGACACTGTTCAGCAGCTGACTTGTGGACCCCATGAGCAGAGGCCGGGCAGGACTGCAGTGCGCTTCACAAGCGGCAGGTTTTAAGGAGTATTGGGGTATGGTACCTGCTCTGGTGAACTTCACCTGTGGACTTCAGACAAGTCCTAGTTATGAAAGCTGCTTTTCAGGTGCAGAGGACTAGATTAAGGATAGGTTTTTACATGAATCTGCTGAGTATTAAATGAAGAAAACCATTGTGGCATTGTTGTACTGGGAATATTAAAAATAAAGTGTCTGTTACTTCAGTAAATACCAGTCTAGAGAAATCCTGTTTGTGTTATGCTTCCGCTTGAGCATAAATGTTAGATCTGGAGGTGTATGTGTTTGTGTGATGGTGACGGGCGTGGTGTGCCTTTTGTTGTTGTTATGTTTCTGATGCTTGTTTTCAGGCATTTGTTGAGCACTGGTGTTGAGCAAAATCTCCAGGAACCAAGGACTTTAGGGGGTTAGGCTCCTAGCTGAAGATGCTAGGAGCTGATCATACTCATCCAGTTTGGAATGAATCAGGTTATATAGAAAGAATGATTTAAGAAAAAAAGCAATTTTCACTTTTAGTAAACGTAAATGTGCTAAATGTGAGACAATAGTGCAACATGTAGAGACAGGCCTTTAAGTATGTAGGTTTACTATTAATATAATAAAGATCTTTTGGGCAAGTTAAAATCTGAATAAGAAGGGTTACTGGCCTACACACTTGTAGTTTGAGTTTTTCTTAGTGCTTAAATTGGCTTTTGTTAGCTATAATTGTCTCTGAAATCAGAACAGAGATTCTCTACAAGGTGGTTCATGTGCTTGGGGTCAATGAGCGACTTACACTGAGAAAGCAGGAAGTATTTTTGTCTTTTATTTTCCTTCACTCTGTAGATAAAAACTATGCTAGAGGATGTACCAGACCCAACCTTGAGAAATGTGACCAAAATGAGTGAACTGCATGTGAGGTATACAGAAAACTGCTACTCTTTGTTAAAACCTTAGGTACAAACCCAAAGCGTGTACTTCAAGCTTATCTTTCCCAATACTTGCATTTCAGACTAATAGCTTTTAATTGAATAACATTAAATACCGGGTTTGTACATTTAATGAAATTTCAATTTCCATACAAATGAAGCTCAGCAGACAAGAACAAACAATTAGTGTAACAAATGAAAAGTGGCATTTCTTTGTACTAAAAGCTGAAATAGTTTCAGATCTGTGGGTGCTCATGTAAATGCTGAAGCAGCGTGCATCTGTAGTTTGAGCTACCAAAAGAATTTCTTCAAGTATCAGATTTTACTGACTGGTGAATCTCTTTAATAAAGAGAGATTTAGTCATTGCAACCAGAAGAACTCAAACTTTCGTAATTAGTGATTGCAGTCACTGAATTTAATCTCTGTATCAAAGCACTCTCCTGAACTGAGACTTATAATTTTGGAGCCTTTAATTTAGACTTCTGGCTCTTCATCTCTACCTCTTAAACTGTGAATTGCCAAGTCATCAAGGTTTTTTGTGCCGCTAGTGGTTTATATATCAGAGTTAAGAACATTTCTGCTTTAGGAGAGATTTGGATTTTTTACTGTATGGTTTTGTACTGGTTCTTGTAATGGTAAATTTCAGTTTCTTGAAAATACAAGGTTGAAATTTGGATTTTGAAAACTCTGTGTTCATCTAATGCTGTACAGGAGATGTTTATTATATGTACCTGAAACAGGACCCCTGGCATTTCTATTGGATGTAGCATTTCTTCAGGCTGAGTTACTTTTACATCGCTGTCTTAAATTGAAGGAGGATAAATAGTCCTGTGAAGATAGTATCAAGGCATTCTCATTTACCCACCAGCTTGTCTTTGCAGAAGTGTTTTGATGAGTAAATGGTGCTGCTAGACTAGAAGGGTGCTTTTGAGTTCCATATGAGGTTGGTTTCTGTCACTTGGTGGACATTTTTAGGGCTTGCTGGTTTTTGCTCATTCCCAACAGCTATTTTCACGTCTGCAGCTTCTCCTGCCTCTGTGGTGGTGTGACCTGGTGCAGGTTTTCATGGTCAGAGCTGTGACTCTGGTTGGTAATTGAGGCTTTTCTTATGGTACAGAAGTGAAGGTTCCAGCTATGTTCACAGGGCAGCTTCTGGTAGCACAGGGCTGAAATGAACTGCTTTGCCTCTGAGATGTGTTTGATCCCAGCATGTAGGAAAACATCTTCTATTGGAGCTAATATTTAAAAACTATAATACAGTAGTAGATGTTTAGCTTCATTGGCAGATAACTATTATGAGGCCAAATTCTACATTAATTGATACCAGCTCAGTACAATTATATTTCTGCTGAATTAGTTGGAGCATGCAGTCTTTCTGGTTGTAGGGGACAAACTGCAGCTGATCTGACTTAATGTAGACAGACAATAGCTTAATTTGATCCAAACAAAGCTTGCTATTTCAAAGCCAACTGATCACATCCATTCAGGAAACTGAACTAGCAAGGTGAACTTGTATTGAATCAACACTTTGTCTCATGTGCCTGTAACAATCTTGATTTGATATTGGGAAGCTCTAAAATGACATTTACCGTGTTGAAAAGTAGTCTCAGGTACTGGATATAGATCCTCCCTGCCTTTCTTTCAAATAAAACAGTGTATTTGAGTGACTAATTATCCCTTATCTTTTGCAATAAAAAAGTGGAAGGTAAGAAATTAGTTCCAGTGTAAATGCAAGCAGGAGGTGTCCTAATACAAATGCATCTTGGAAAAAGTTAAAATGAAGCAGAAAGTGCAGGTTGCAGGTACTGTAATGCCCAGGCAGTGTACTGACCAAGTGTCCATCTGCAGGAAGGATGCACTGTGGCTTCCCAGTGCTCAGGCTCCAGAAGGAAAACGTTCTCAATTACACAGAAAGATTATAAGAGATAATTAAACCTGAAAGGGCTTCCTGGATCGGTTTATAATGGCAAAAATGTGTTTGTTTTATGAAACATGTGAAGCTGGCTGGAAATTAAAGCAGGGGGTGTGTGTGTATTTTATGCATCTGTCATGAAGCCCTTCCTGTGGATAATGCTTCTAGTAAATGTCTGTTTTGAGTGCTTAGCAGAAAATCTGGAAATTAGCATGCTCTAAAGAAAGCTTAAAAAGCTGGTTGAGCCCTATGTTGAAATACACGATGAGTGCTGTGAAACACCTGCCATTCCACGTGTAATTGGGAAAATGTCTGGAAGAAAAGCTTTCTGTAAGGATCTAAGCAACCTCAAACATAGGGGTTTTTTTTCCCTGTATGAAACCCAGATTTCTCTGTTAGTGAAAAATCTTGTGTTTCATCACTAAGAAAAATAGTAGTGAGGATTTCTTGTTTGTATGGCACACTTTAAATGTGTTTATAATCTTGCCTGTTATTTCTGGTGCTTTCAAGTGTTTTGTAAGATTTCTTTCAAATTTCCAATTACAGGTCCACGTCTAGTTCTGGCAAGACTTCTTTCAGGTGAGTGGCTTGTGGCAGATTATGTTACCTAATAATGTGTCCCAGCAAATTGGTACTGGGTTTTTTTGGCCTTCACTTGACAGCAAGTTTTATCTTTGGTTATATATTAAGCTTGTAGAGCTGGTGTATGGTCTTGAACCTCATTTCCGTTTTTCTTCTTCTTTTATGTGTACAGTTAAGGAGTTTCTTGCTGTCTCTGGCCAATTCATAGCTCTTAATAAACTGTTGCTAGAGCCAGAGAATGGGTTGTTGTGAATTGTTGATATTTCTGACAGGCAGACGTTCCTTTGGGTAGGGGTGTGCTGGTGAACCAGCAGGTTCCTTGGGTTTTTGGCAAGAAACACAGTGTTGTCATGAAAACACGGAAGCAGCAGTCGGTACAACTGACTTCTGCTCATAGTCTTATCTGTAGCCTTTGGCAAGCTGTATAATTTTTCTGTACTTCCTTGTAACCACTGGCAGAAGGATGCAGTGGTTGGCGAGGTTGTTGAGGGTTAACATTGTACAAGTGCTTTGAGATGCTGAAGTGAAGAGACTATAATGACACCATCGCTTGAAGTGTTTTCGTGTTCTCAGACTGCTTGAACTTTGTGATGTTTTGTAAGTTTATACTGCATATAGTGCAAAAACTACAACTGCTTCTATTTTCAAAGTTTTATTTGCCTCCCATCTTTCCAGCATATGCCAGATGAATTTAATTGCTATACAGTGAAATTTCAGGGTACGAAATGTTGTGTTGTAGCAGAGCTAAGGCTGCATCTGATCCTTGAAAGAAAAAGAAGCCTTTTATGTTAGAGTCTCTTATGTGAATCATAATAGTGCTGCTGTAACTTGTCACGTCGTACATGAATGCTGGAGGTGGTTGCGTTTCCATTTTTCCACTTCTAGGCAGTTGTTGATGCCGTTAGCTAATGTGGTATCAGTGCCTCTGCTCCCACAGCTGCTGGCTTGTAGCTGAACTTGTGCCATTACATATTTCCTACCAAGCCTGAAAATACAAAATGTTTTATCTTTAACAGCTGGTTGAAAATGTGTGGTTTTAGTGCTGCTAGGAGGTGAAAGGTTAAGATGTTTTCTTCCTCATCTGCTTTTGCTGTGAGTTACTACCAATAGCTACGAACAGTGTGGGATAACTGGCTTTAGGGACGAAACAGGGACTGGTATGTTTGGAACTTTGCTGTTCTTTTAAAGAACTGGAATCTTGCATAGATAAAGGAACTTCTTTTTTATTTACCACACTCTTGGAAAGAACAAAGTCTGACCATCGCTGAGCAATCACTTCATTTCAGGAAAGATGCATGGTTACACTGTGTTGTACTGCTGTTCACCTCTGCTCATGCATCTTCATGAATCATGTTCTGCTGCTGGTGCCATCACTTGATTTTTTTTTTCCTGTGGTACAATCATAGAATGGTTAGGGCAGAGAGATGGGCTCAAAGTCTTTTCATGTTTCTGCTGTTTTGACTTAAAAATAGACTACTGAAATTAAGTACTTGACAAGGTTGTGGAGACTAGCACCTATTCTGTACATCCTCACCTCTCCCAAATTTATCTGTTCCTTGGCCAAATATGTTCATTATAGACTTCCATCTATTTTTATGTATGTATTTTACCTCTGAAGGCACCTGCCCTGGCTAGCTGATGTGCTCTGCTGTGGGAGTCATGAGCTTGGTGTGCAGGGCTGTGTGGCACACCCAGGGCTGAGAGGATGGTATTGGCAGGTGCTCTGCTGCCTGCACTGTTGCCTGTGCTGCTGACCTTCCCACCCACTGCTGTATCTGGTCTGGGTGACAGCCACCAGTATAGGTATGGTGGGGCCTTAGTGGAAAAATCTGCACTCCATCAGTGGCAAGAGGTTTCGGAAACTGCTGATCTTAAACATCAGTCCTAAAGGAGGCTATCAGTTATGGCCAAACCCACCCTGAGCACAAGTATAGAGGGGTAGTTAGAATTTCTCAGATGATTGCATCTTGTTCCTCTTTGTGCTAAGCCACAATAATCATTGTGTTGAAGCAAAACAATTCACACGAAACTCTTTCTGTAACTGCACAAGATCTATGTAGTTCATTAACACGTGGGGACATGGGCCCTGGTTTAGGATAGCTCAGGAGTTGTTATTGGCAGTGTTTGCAGACAATTGAGATCTTAATTCTGCAGTATTTCTTTTGGTGTCACTTCCCCCCCCCCCTCCTTTGCAGTAGAATTGCATGGCAGTTTGTGTTCCTTGGTTTGGAATAATTAGTGCATCTGACATAGCATGGTTTCCATTGGGAACAATTGTTCAGCTGGTTTGAGTGGTGTTTTAATAGAAATGTTTTCTACTCTTCCATGTATCCACATTCTTCAGAGAGGAGTGCCTGTAACACAGGAAGTAATGACATTACAGCATGTAACTGGCATTTTTTTAATGCCCATAATATTGGGATGGAGTCACCCTTTTATCTGAGCCAGTTGTATGTAATTGTACATAAAACAGTAATAACGTGTATGAAATTGTAGAGACAAAAGTATACTGGTGCATGTTGACTTGTGCTTTCCTGGTGGATGCTGCCTCTGAAACCAGAGGGCTGCAGAACAGCTCTCTTCACAAGGGTGTGTGCGTGACTTCCATTACAATCAAGCAGTAAAGAAATTAAGGGTTTCTCTAAAGTATTGAATTTCGAATTGAATTTTGTCATAACTACAGGGGGATGCAGCAGTGGAAAAGTGGAGCTGGGCTGAGAATAGTCTTTCATGTGTTTAAACTGTTTACCACAGTCTCCAGTGTAAATTCTGTGCTTGGAACTGCAATGATAGAACTTTCTAAGAAGCCTTCTGCTGGGTGCTGACATTGCACAAAAGTGGTGAAAGAAGCTGCAATGATTTACTGAAGACTTGCTGCTTTCTGTGAGCTTCAAATTTGAATAGCTTTCATTTCAGCTGAGGTTTTGTGTGTGTTTGGTGTGGGTCTCCCCCACTCCAGTTTAGAGGTAGATTCTAAATTTTCCTCTTCTGCTACATTGGGCAAGTGAAGCTTAACCTTTTATTCCCCTAATTGGAGGGAATAACAGGTTTTATTTCCCCCTTTCCCTCTTTGGGCTAAAGGAAATAACTTCAGTTATTGTGCAGGGAGAGGGAATTATTGTGACCTACGCTGACAGATTATTCTATGATTATCATTTTCCCTATTAGCTCTTTGGGCTGAGTAAAACCAACTGGGTGAACACACTCTTGTCTTGCTGTGGCTGTCAGTAGTCTGGCAGGTCTGTGTGAGTTCTTAGCCACTTTGTGACCTGGATGTTTGCTCTGAGTAGGTGGTTGCTAAGAGGATGTGCCCGCTTTTATTTTTCTAGAAGAGCAGGTCTGTGCTTTGCAGAGAAACCAGTACTGGAACTGGATTTTAGTCTAACATCAAATTAGAAGCCTATTATCAATATCCTATACCAATTACTAGGTGTATAGGTACAGCTTTTATTGAGAGTGCACGATGACTGGTTTTATTGTGACTGGTCATGTTGTCTGAACACTTAAATGTGACCTCTGTCTTGGATTTAGCTTAAATGTGTGTTTCAAGAAGGTAATAACTGCAATTACAGTTGCTTTTAGGTTGTATACTGTGGATGAGAGAATACCTGCTAGTGTGTTAAATTTCTCCTGCAAGCAGTTACCTACTTGATCCTTTCACAATCACACACGCCCCCCCCGCCCCAAGATGGTCATTCTTTAGACATCGGCTACCTGGGATTATTGTAGCTCGCGGAGAGGAAAATATGCAAAATTGCTCAAAAATGGTGGTTTTGGAATTTTCACAACCACCATCCCGAAGAAAGATGGGCAGTGATGGTCTAGTGCAAAAGTGAACCTATGGTTGCTAATGTGGACATGTAGACCTGCCATTGTTCACTTGTATAGCCAGATTATGGGTTTTTTTTTTCCTCATGCAAAATGTTTTGAGGGACACAAAATGAAGCTGTATTATTAGGTGCTGGCATTTGATAGATGGAATTGATATAAAAAAGCTATGTAGAAAATTGTACTTTTTATAATGCTAATTAGGTCTGACAGTATAATGATGGCAAGTAGGCAGTACTCTTACAGAAGCAGGAGCTAAATGTTTGCAGATATTGACAGTTTCTTGTGAAGGATATGTTTGCATGGAGAAGCACTACAGAAGAGCTTAAGTTAGTAAGTGAAAGCATATTCATGGCTATAGAAATTGTTTTACAAATAGGTCTAGAAGTGGCTCTGAATCAGGCTGGACATTTGCACAAGTCTAGTGGGTCCTGCTGTACATAGTGACTGGAATGGAAATAAGGGTCTGAATTTATTGTGTGATCCAGCACTTAACTACCATAGCATATTTCTGTTGAACTTTGGTTCTGAGAAAAGTGAATAAGCAGTCCTCAGAGCCCCACAAAAAGTAAATGGGTAACTCTGTGGTGATAGCTGCTCCCATGGTGTCCTTACCAGGAAGTTTTTACCAAGGATGTTTAAGAGAATTATTTCCTAAGCATTTAAAGCTGGCCCTCCTGACTGTTAAAACCACACAGTTTAACATATGGAAGTGGTCTGAAACAAAGCAGCTTTTTAACAGGCTGAGTTATCCAGAGGTTTTGTCCGTTAACATTCAGTGATATGTTACATGGTGGATGATTAATAGACATAAAACTTGCAAGAGTAAGTAACACTTCAAACAAAGCACAACTTTATTTTTCTTTCTTAGAGCTCCGCTGCACCCCAGGGCAGTTTGCGTGTCGGAGTGGTACCATCCAGTGCATCCCTTCAAATTGGCAGTGTGATGGATGGCCCACCTGCGAGGACGAGAGTGATGAAGTTGACTGTCCAGGTAAGTAAGCCTGAGAATATTGCTCATCCCAGTGTCAGCTTGTTTTGCAGCAGTACACTGACTCCTTAAGGTCATTTCCTTGGTTTTATTTGATAGTGGTGATAGATTGATGGAACTGTACCTGTTATTAACAAACTCTGAATTGTCTTCTTTTTTTCTTCTGTTTTTTTGCTTCTGTTCTTACAGTCCGAGTAGGTATCGTGGAGATGATGAGAGCTTGTAGTGTAAAAAGAGACTTTCATGACAAGGAAAAAATGATTACATGAAAATGTTACATAGTAGGCCTGTGGTTAAATTCAGAATTACTGTTTTGGTTGTATGTGTATATCACTCAAACTGGGTGACACTGTTGGACTTAGGTAGAGAGCTTGTTTTATTGCTGCCTATTCTGATTATGCTTCTTGTGCTTAAGTGGAGAACTTTGTTCTACCAAACAAGCTGGTGTATTAACTCTTCATCAACTTTTGTGGTCATATGCTTTCAGAAGGCTGTCACCAGCAGTGGCTCTCTGCTAAGGCTACTGGATACTGAGATGTCTTAAAAAAGGCAAACAGAAGTTTTTGATTGTGAATATATGTAATCACAATTTTGAACCTTTTTATTTGTTCTTCACAAACAGGCCAGTGCATCTCTTTTATTGTGTGCCTTTAAACTCTCTACAGTGTTACTAAATTACATTCAAAAACTGTTGTAAGAAGTTCTTTGCCACTAAACTACTTAATTTGCTTGGGAGAGAATCACATCAACTTTTCAGTTGTCATCACAGCATGCAGTCTGTCATCATTCTGAGTTTTGAGCTATTTTAGAGAGGTGCTACAGAATAGTAACATCAGTATATTACAACAGTGAGCTCTTCTAAATATATGTGTTTTCTAGTGGAATTAGAGAAGTAAATCTAACACAAACTTTGAAGCTGTGCTATAGTTAGTCATCTCCCCAGTGTGTGCTATGCACAAATAATTGAAAGAATGTGTTCCATGCTCTCTTCTAAAAAGCTTTTGCCTGGTTTGTGTGAGTGTATGTATTCACAGCATGGGGGAAGAAGCTGTTGGTAGTTTCTTCTGACATTGAAAAATAAGCTGTGCCGTTGATAGCTTGTTTAAGAATATTCTTTACAATATGGATGTCCTAAAGAAAAATGCCTTTATAGTTGTGCTGTTATTTTCTCTCCTTTTTTACTTTGGCAAAATGTGAAAAAATATGGACCTAGTAAAATTCTGGAGGTTAATGGAAGACAGTGGCTAGAGGAAAGCAAAGTCATGTTTGGATTTACTCAAATATTACTGAAGGCTTCGCTTGTGGGAATATGGGAAAATCTACATTAGTAGAAAAGAGTATTTTTATCTTCTCCTGTTGCCTAGTGTGTTGATTGGCAATTGAAGTTGTTGCTAGAGGATGCAACAGGATGATGTTGACTCAAGGACTGGAGTTACAATGAATGTTTGGTATATGGCTAGGAAAGGGATTTTTATGAAATAACATTTCTCAGTAGATAGGCCTTGCTTTTGTGTTTGGGGTGTAGGTCTCGCTGAGCTGTCTGGCCTGACACGATAAGAAGAACTTTAAGAAATGAGATATGTAGGAGAGATTTGATTCATTGTCATGTCTGTATGCAGGAAGAGGAGAATAACATAAAGAATACTAGGGGAGAAAATGATGGACAGCATAGAGAAGGAAAGTATTCCACTTGTTGAGGAGAGTAATTGGATAAGTAATTGGTGAAAAGGCTGTGCTTGGTGAAACAGCCAGAAAGCTGGGTGTGGTGGTTATGAAAGAACTGGGGTATTTGCACAGTAATGCAAGGAGTGTAGCCAGCAAACCAGAGGAACAAGAACTACTGGTGTAGGATGTAAAAATTCTATTATACCTGTAACAAAAAAATTGGTGGGACAGCTTTGTGACCCAAAATGGGTGTTGAAGGATATCTGTTACTCAGAACTGTCAAGAATAAGGACAGGTTGGCTTGTTGGTGTGCAGGTGAATGGCAGGCTGGAGTATGAAAGGGAATAGCATGAAGTAAAAAATTCTGAGGCTAGAATAAGTTTGGAAGAGCATGGTTTTCTTATGTTGGGGAAGGCAATACATATGTGACTAGTCATAGGAGAGAGTAAGTCCTGGTAACTTGATTGGGGAGCTAATGCTACTAATAATAGTTGTACATAATCATACTCAGGAGTGATAACTTTCTTCTTTGGCCACTGAATTAACAAGAAATGATACAGCTTTCAATTTAGAAAATACCTTTGGATTTAGATGAGCAATTGTGAGATGATTCAGCTAAATTTAAATACTTTTTAATTAAGGTTCTTAATTTCAATAAAGGCAGACTGAACACTAAAAGAACAAGTTAATGAAGCCACCTGGACTTGTGAAACATGGAGAATTAAAGTATCTTTAAATTAAAAGGTATGAAATCTTAGTGAAGCATGAAAAGAAAGCTAGCAAGAAAGGGTTCTGAATCTGGTTGGGAAGCTTGTTACTTTTCAGCCTTTGAGCTACTAATGGCACACTTCATGAGGAGCTCTGAAAGATCAATGACAGTGAATTAGGGTTTTGTGGTGATGATGAAGATGTGTTTCAATGACTGCTTTTCATGTTGGTGTTTTCAAAGGTTTAATACAAAGACATTGTAAGTTTTGCCACTGTTGGTTGTTCACCTTTTCTAGGTCTGATTCATTCACATTAGTAACAAAGCTCCTATTAAAATCAGAGTATCATAAATTAGTGAAGTATTTTGGTAAGCATATGTTGCCTGAAGTACAAGGAAGCAGCCCAAACCCTAAGACCATTTTTTGTTAGAATAATTTCTTACGGCATTTTTTCAGAACATGAATAGGTACCACATTAATTCATTGACCATCTGAATAAGTGTATGAAATGCCTATTTTTGCTGGCCATGTATTTCTCTGAACGTAGTCATAATAGCTGTTTTCATTCTTACTGTGTCTTTTCAGAATTATCTTCTTCCTTTAAAACATGGAATTCCTTTCAGTCCCAGACTTGCAATGTGTGAAGTGCTATTCCCCCTGCCCTTCCCACTAGGCAAGCAAATGTTAGTGGAATCTGCAGCAGTGATTACCCTCAGTTCATCTCTGGTATACTAAAACTCTTGTCTGCCTGCTCTTGTGAGCATACTAAAAATTGCTGGGAGGGTTTATGTAGCATGTACCTGCAAATCTCTTCCACTTGAGCAGTGCAGACTTAGGAAATTTGTGTACTCTTCCATATCAACAGTAATTGATCCTAAAAATAGTTTATCCCAAAGTGGTGTATTCTATGACATGTTAGAAACAGGCATTAATATCTTTAATATGGACTTTTACAAATGGGAATTTCTTATTTCTACTCACTTTCTCTTATGTTTCTATACAAGTACTTAAAAGAGTAACGTAGGTTTTTCACTGCATTTACAAAGTTCTGCACTTAAACCCCGAAGAAGGAAGGGCTCTGCAGTTCGCCTTTTACTGCTTGCTCATGGGATTTCTAGCCTTGCTTCTACCAGAATATCAGATCAGCTTCAAGTATCCTGTCATCTTTGCAGACCTGTTGGGCAAAACTCATTTACAGCAGTACAAGTGGAGCAGGGTTTAGTATAGCTCTGGCTGTTAACCTCTTTTATGCTACAGACTTGATGTTTGTTTTCTGTTATGTATGAACAAAAAATGGCTGTCTTAAACTCCAGTGTCTGTCATAATTCCTATGCATACCAGTTATTCAGCTTGCAATATATTGGTGACCAGTCTGTTTTGTCTTTTTATTTATGTTTTAAATTGAATTCTTCCCAAGAATAAGTGATCAGATTATGCTGTCAGCTGTGCTTGGGCTTCTTCCAACATCTGAATTTGAAACCCTTCAGCTCATCCTGTAGTGCACACCCTTGCCTAATGCCACATTCTTCTTGTATAAGTTATTTCTCAGTACTGTTTTCTAGATCTGCTTGGTCAGAAACAGGAACACTGGGAAGTTTCAGGTTTTCCCTGCCTGAAGCCATAATCAGCACTGAAGAGCTGGCCACCCTGGTGGCCATGGTCCTGGGCCAGGAGATGCAAGCAGAAGCTAGTTAGTGGTATGAGCTGCCCTGCAGTTTCATGGCAAACAGCACAACTTTACATGTTTTTATGTTGAGATTGGGAGTCTTATTTCATACAGAAACAGTCTTACTGGGGAGCCAGCAGTAAATGCTTATCTTGAGTAATGTCCTCTTGTATGCTGTTCTTAAGGACTTCCCCAGATACCATATCAGGAAGAAATGTGCAGACTTGGAGGTCACTTACGCCAGCACATACACACTACTTCATCTCTGAGGCTACAAAATCTGCTTTGTGGAGTCCACTGAAGGCAGGTACCATAAAGCAGAAGCACAGCACGCTGTTTTGCCGTCATCATAAACAACTTTGTGTTTTGTTTCACCAAGGTTATTATATTTGGTCAAAGTGACTCTTGTGATTTGTGCGCTTCTTAGTACATCTCTTTTTTAAAAGCTAGATAATAATGTTAAAAACTTGATAATTTCCACACATTTTTCAGAACCCTTTCTGAACTCTTATATGAGTCATCCTTTTTACTAAATTATTATGAGCACCTTTAAATTATTATGAGCACTTTACTGTTGTTCTATTACTTTGAATAGTGCTCAGCGCAGCAGGATGCTGTTCTTGCTTGGCGTCTATTTCCTAGCATAGAACAATTGATAACGCAAAGCATGGAGATGCTTTATTTCAGAAGAATCACTCCTCTCTGGAGACTTCTGAACTGTATTTCCAAATCTTCAGGCACAGAACTGGATTTTATCCTGAAGTTATCTCAAATTATCAGATGGAAATAAAAGCTTTCCAAGCTGTAGTAGGTAATGTGTTGGATAAAGTATTGGCCGCTGAGGGGACAGGGTGGCTTCTTATGTAAATTCTGTGAATCTGTGTGTTTAAACAGGTGCAACTCAAATCTTGGAACAAATAAGATATGACAAGACCTGACTGCTTCACAGTTTAATTTTGACATAATTTGACACAGTGCATCCATCCTTTTGAAGGGTTTGTCTTGAGTGACTTGTCATCTGTGACACAGTAGCTCTGGAAGCTAGTTCAACTCCCCAAAATCCAGTATATCCCCCTTTGAGTCCTGACCCTTCAAGGACCTCCCTCTATTACAGTCAGTGTCTTCTGCCTGCCTGCCCTTTTCTCGGTGCAAAGCAGACCTTGGTGTGTGTGGCAGATTGCAGTTTCTCTTCCAGCTCCGCCAAACACAGTTTTCCATTTGGCGTCCTCTTTGTTCCCCCATGCAGTGCTGCTCGGCACGTGTATGTTCTAGCCTGTTCCCGTCTCAGCTGGTGCCAGCTCTCGCTTTTGTGTGGTCTCAGCTCTTTGGCTCACGTTTCATTTGCACTACTTGGCTTTTTTTTTCCCTTCCTTTTACTTGGTCTGAATGATGGAGGTGCTGAGGGGGACAAAAAAGGCGCTTTCAGCTCTGCTTGTGTGCTTGGCTTCCCTTAATGAGATACCATGTGCAAAGAAAGTGTTGCTGAGATCCTGTGGATAAATGCAGCAGGGTAATCTCCATGGGTGTACATGGCAGAGTATGCACAACTTAACTGAATTCCTTCCATCCTCTATGAGTAATGGCAAAGCTCATATTTCTTTCAGACTTAACTGCATTTTTTTCCCCTTCCATTTTTTCCATGTTCCCAACAGGAACAGCAAAACTTGTACCATGGCACAAAGCTTTTTCTGTGAGCCTGTGGGCTGAGTTTTGGAGGCTGCAATGACAGCACTTGTGCAACTACAAGGTAGTTAGAAATGTAAGGAAACGTTTTTCCCCTTCCAGTCTCCTAATTTTTGTTCTGAATAATTGTTGAACTGTTTTCATTCAGATCTGAGAAGTTTATCACTATAAAATGTAGTAGGAGCCGTCCAGCATGGCAAATTTCCATTCTCAATTAGTAGCTTAAACTTCTAAACAAGTGAAAATACTCACAGAATCAGCAGTGTTGGGCAACTTTCTGGATGTATAGCACTATACTTAGACTGTAGTTGTGCTAGAGTGAATTAGCAACTGTACATTGACAGAAGCTCTGTGAATATGAAGCATGACTTGATCCATGTGGAAGCAGATTGGAGGATGCTTATGTCCATTGTGCTGTAGTATTTGAGGGGAGAAAAAAGAAATTTATACCCCATGAATTTTTCCTTGAACCCATTTTTCCCTTTTCCCCACCAGCTGACAATCAAATTTCTTTTCTGGTATAATTGTATGAAGTCAAGGGAAACAGGACTCTGTCTTGGCTAGTAAAAATATTGCTGTTGGTTATAGTAGCTAGAAGAATAAAGGGCTTGGAAAATAGCTGATCTTCCAAAATCTGATAGCTTTCAAAATACTATATATGCACGTAAGCAATAAAAATGATGTCTTTTCTTTCCTGAAACACTCAAACATGGTTAGGTTGTGATTTTCTGGCTTAGGTTGTTATCTTAAAGCTTTGTCTGTGGCACTATTAATTTATCTTTAAAGATAAAAATACCTCTGTGAAGGAAGCGTTAACAGCAGAGCACATAGAAAACTTTTCTGCAGAGTGCTGAAAAAGTACAATAGAAAACCAGTCCAATTACGCCTTTGCCACCAGGATCTGCAGTGACTTTTCATGGCAGTCAGGTAACTTCGAGGCTTGTTAGCATCTCTTTCTTTATTGCCCTGGAAATACTTGTCATTGTTGCTTTTCTCAGACTGAAAATTCAGGTCAAATAGAAGCAATTTAATATTTGAAGAGCACTAGTTTATAAAGCAGCCGACAGTGTTGGGCTTGAAGGAAAAGTGACTTGTGGTGGCTGCTATCTGTCTCTTCAGTCCTGCCTGGTTTCAGCAGCAAGTCTGCTGACGTGGGCAGATGCTGAGGAAGGAATGAGTGTCCTGCTTCCTGGGTGAGGACCAATTGAACTTGCTCTGTGTGGGATCTGTGTAGCTATTTTTCAGAGCATCTGGCATAAATTCTGTCACTTTAAGATGCTAACCCAAGTAACCCTTTCTTAACCTCGCGTGTTAAAACCTGTGAACTTCTGCTTTATTCCCCAGGGGAGGTGGATTGTTAAGTCCTCGTGGGCGTTCTGTTTAGCCATGGAGGGTCAGCCATATGGTGTTGCATCTGCTCTCACTTCTGAAAGGGAACTAATTCTTTGTGTGTTTGATTCTTACTGGTTCTTTGGGTTTAGTTGTTACCATTTAATGCCATGGGAAAATAGAGCTTTCCATGCTGAGCTCAGTTCATCTTTGATAAAGTGTTCTGCATTGGTGTTATTTTTAAAGTCTTGCTATAATTAAAGGTTTGCTTTTTTAGTGTCAGTACTGCTCTGAAAATCACAGTGTAAATACTGCTACTGAGCCATTAGGATTAAGAACAAATTCTAAAACTAGATTAGTCTTTAAAATAATAAAAAATAATCAGCCATCTTCACTGTCAAATTATTTTACCATCTTATGCCCTTTGAAATGTGGACTAACTGAATTTCTTGGCACTAACTTCTTGCCTGTGATAAATAGCATATTTTAATACTGAACAGTAGAATTACTACTTTATTCCTGTAAGGCCATGTGAGTGTATTATGTACGGCCATTTCTTAATGGGCTATCTCTGTAGACATGTAATTCCTAGGATAACGTGATAATTAAATATCCCTTGCTTATCCCATTAACCCAGGGCAAACTCAGTATGCTCGAGCCAGATGAATGCAAAGCTATTCTGCTGTTCCTAGGCTCTAGCTAGTAATTCTTTTTGCTCATCTGTGCTAACATTTGTTCCAAGGAGTGCACTGTTTAATGGTGGGTCTTCTGGAGATCTTTCCCCCCAGGTAATACAGCAAACAGTCTGCAACCCTGGATTTAAATTATCATGAAATTGCTGTGGACCTCTTGCTTTTTAAAGGTAGTCTGAAAAGAGAAATTTTATTGACATGGTTTTGAACATATTTCAAATGGATGTAGTTAAACCTGTTGAAGATGACTGTGTAGCCCCTCTTTATTTGGGATCATGACTGGTTTATTTGGTTTAGCTAGGCTAAATAGAGCTAATCAGCTTTAAAGGAAAATAAGCTGATCTCTTTATATAGAAATGGATGTCTGCAGTAGCTCTTTGTGCTGGTTAACTGTATTACTTTAATAACATCTAAAAATATTAGATAATGTACTAGCAGATATTTCTAATGCTTACATTCTTGGATTCTTCATTTTTCTCTTTGTAAGGTTAATCCCTTGTTTCCAGGCTAATCTTTCCCAGTGTTCATCTCCATCTTTCTTAAAGGTTTCTCCCCACCACTGTGCCAGCCTCCTAGGGTCTTGCTAGTTTTGCTGGCTACAGCCCATCCTGCAGTGTCTCCACCTGAACTCCTGGTAGGCATGTGGAGCTCCAAGCCCTTTTTCTGGAATAACATCATGCATTGTGTTCTTCCTAAGTTATTGAACCCAGTTGTTGTGCACACTTGTTAGAAGCCATGACGCTGAGGTGAGGGTGTGTATGTGTTTTGCTTCAGAAATAGCAAACATTTCCTTTAGAAACGTGACAGTGAATAAAAAACCTTGTTCTTCTGGCTGAAGATAGGTTTCCTTTTGTGGTTTTAATTTTGTCCTAGGACTCAGAGAATGTGTTGGAAAGAGCATTGGAAAAGTTGTCTTATCCTTAACCCTTGAACACACAACTGCGAAACGAAGCAGGTAGAGTGTAGGTAGCTCTGTAAACAAGAACAGATAAAATGCACTGGGGATGATGTGTTTGCTGCAACAATTGAGATGATGAGCGTCAAGTCCTGTGTATGACTGCAGGCTGTTGAGAATCTGCCAGAACATTTTGCTTACTCTGCAAGACTCATGTAATGACTTGTTGGTTCTTTTCAATTGTAAGTATTTTGGTTACGCATCATGTGAAATGGCCAAGCAGGGGTTTACCATCTTGGTTTACCTACATTACTTATTGTATATGTCTTGAACTAAACCCACAGAAATATTAATAAAATGAAATCTGCCTTTGCTTGCATCTTTCACCAGTACTGACTATGCCTTCTGGTCCCCAGGACTGACAGGGGACCAGCGAACTTACCATGGGAAGGAGAATGTGGACCCCAGGCACAATCGAGGGAGAGGAGGAGAGACAACCCGCTTTCACACTGTCAATGTGGCACAACCTGTCCGATTTAGCAGTAAGTTGCAGACTGGGAAAACTGGGCCATCTTCCTGCTAATTAATTTACCAATTTAGGCTACTTTTTTTTAAGGGCAAATTAATAGATTTTACTCTTGCATGGCTTTTTGACCAGATTTTCTTAACATGCACTGCTTAAGGTTTTTGTACATTTCTTTTATATGAATATGTTGTGCATATTAGATATTGGTATATTCTGTGTATATTCCGTATATTCTATGTACCATCTTAGTGATGCTGCTGTATACTGTCCCTTCTTAGTGATGTGAACAGTAGATCTTAAATGAGCCCATATAAATGAAGGGTAAACAAAGATATTTAGTTCAAGGGCCTCAAATCTGTTTATATATCACTATTTGATGATAAAGATCACTGTTTCTGAAGGGAATAAAGAGGCTTGTGAACAGGAACTCTGAATGCATGTAACAAACATGAAACAGTTTGTGTATTTGAAGTTCTTAAGTGTTGTGCAAAATTAACACTGCAAGTGCAGGTGCTAATATAATTTCCTGTCTTTTAAATTTCATCTGCCTGTCTCTGTGTTTCTCTCTATTGGTTACACATCACCCCCAGGAATGCCTGTCAAAAGTCCCTGGGCCTGTGTCATCCAGAAATGTCTCAAGGCTTTTGCTGGATGTTCCCTCAGTTGAGTTAACTGAAAGACAGCAGAGACAGCAGTTCACACTGTCATCTTGTTGCTAAAGATCCAGTTTGCAGTGATGTTTTTCCAAGGCAAACAACAGTTGCCCCAGAACCCCCATTGTCTTTAATTATCGACTATGGGAGCAGGATTATGTGAATACTCCTGGGACTGTCTGTAAAAGTAGGTTGAAAACTTCACAGCATGTTGGATATATTGCTAACCACCTAACAGAAAGACACAGTCATTAAGTTGACCACCTCTGGTTTTTTCTTCCTGCTTCTTGCTGCTTGTTTTGACTTGGATTGATCGAACTGATTGGTTTTACAAAGATGTGCAGGGAAATATCTTCCACAGTAGATCATCAGCCTTCATTAAAGGGTTTAAAGGCTGTCACCGTGCAATGAAACATTACTTGGAGTTGCATCTTTTAAAATATATTCAGAACAATTTTCCTTTATCAAAAGCCATAGTAAAGCACATCTTCTGTGATCTGTAATAATGCATCTCCTCCTGGTGAGAGGAAGTATATGCAGTATGTTGTGCGAACACACCCAGGTGATTACGCATTGTATTGTCATAAACTGATAGGGATACATTATCTTGAAGATCCTAATTTGGGGGGAATGGTTTCCCTTCTATTCTTCATGTTTCCTAGGAAAGTGCCCAACAGGATGGCACCACTATGAGGGCACAGCCAGCTGTTACAGAGTGTATTTAAATGGAGAGAACTACTGGGACGCTGTGCAGACATGTCAGCGGGTGAATGGATCCCTCGCCACCTTCACAGCAGACCAGGAGCTAAGGTTTATCCTGGCACAGGAGTGGGACTTGGAAGAAAAAACATTTGTAAGGAAGGACCAGCGTAGGTGAGTGAGAAGGAAAGGACAAAGATCTCGTATTACATGAGAATGGTTTCTGTGCAATGCGAATGCTGATAGTTCAGTTTGCTTACAAAATCTAATGGTAAAATTGACTTGAGGCTACTACCCAGTATGAGTGTGCTGGTTGGTAGTTTGGCAGCGGCCATCTGTATTTTATGTTTAAATTAACATTCAGAGATAGGCTACAATTCAGCAGTCTTTTTATCTTCAGGCTGTCTCAGCAATGTACTAGTGTTCTTGAACTGCAGCAGGGAAGATTGACTTTACAGTGACTTATTGCTGCCCTGGCTTGTGTAGAAATAATTATTTAAAACTCAACAGAATTCACGCTTCCTGTAAGTCCTATGAAAGACTGCAAGTTTGAGAGTGAAGTAAAAAGCCATTTTGAATTGTAAGAACGTTGTGGCTTTAGATATTTCATACTGTTAGTTCACCACAAACAGTTCCTTTCTTTCGCCTGTGGGTTTGTCAGTCTCATGGGCTGCTGTGACAGATCTCCAGGAGCGGTTTAGTCATGCTGTATCTCTGTCTCTTTCAGAGTTAGATGGCTTGATCTGGTATAGTCTAACATTAGTTGTGTATGCTTATAAAATATATGACTTCTGGGTGCTTTTGTGTAGTTTTTGGGTTTGAGATACTGAAATGCTGCTATAAAAACAGAATAAAATGCTTATGAGTGGAAATAAAAGACATGGTGAGTTACCATTTGTAAACATAGAAAACCATCAAGTGTTTCCCTTGATTCTTCAGCTGTATCTCTATATATTGCTAATGTATGGGCTGAAATACTGAGGAAAAAGTCATCAATGTTTTGAAAGTTAGCTTTGAACTATAAAGACACTGGAAGATTCTGTGTAATTTAACTTGTTGGTATGATTTTTGGCTTTTATCTTTAGAATCTAACACAATTTCTTTTAGGTTCTGGGTTGGATATCAGTATGTGATTACCAATCGAAATCACTCTCTAGAAGGTCACTGGGAAGTAGCTTATAAAGGTAGGCCTCCCCAGTTATTACTTGGTTAAATGGCCCATGGAAACTGTCTCAAATATGAACATTATTTGCAAAAACAGTATAACATCTTTCAGTGATAGTGTTGAAATAAGGAAGAGAAACTGCTTTGCTCTACTGTATCAGAAGAATTTATTACTAGACAAGCATCTTATCTTCAAGTGTAAGAAGTTTCATAGTTTTCACATTGGTATCTTTTGGAAATAACTTGTTTTTCAGTTTATTTGGGCTTTCCCCGTGATTAAGCTGAGAAAAGGAAGCCACTTGGTACTTCCTTGTTCTTTGTCTAGATCAACTGCTGATTCCCGATTCTAGTATTTGCACAGACTAGTAGTGGAAGTAGCATTTCTGGAGGTTTTAGCTTTTTAAAAATTGGTAGTTTTTTATGTAACAAAATCCCAACCAAACCCAATCTTGAATTTTGGAGAATTACTCAATTTTTTTTTTTTTTACTTTGCAGTACTTCAGATAGTTTACGTAAACCAAGACAAAATTGACCTACTACCAAAAATAAATCCCAGTTTATATGAAAAGCTGAGCATGAATCTGATAGGCATCACTGACTTTGTTTTGTTGCAAAACAAGCAGCTCCCTCTGCTGAAAATGCAGAGTTATGTTTGTTATTTTTAATTAGTTCAGTTGAGGGATTAGTTAAAGTTGTCATATCATAGAATCACAGAATGGTTTGGGTTGAAAGAGACCTTAAAGCTCTCCCAGTTCCAAACCCCTGCCATAGGCAGGGACACCTTCCACTAGAGCAGGTTGCCCCGAGCCCCATACAACCTGGCCTTGAACACTGCCAGCAACGGGGCAGCCACAGCTTCTCTGGGCACCCTGTGCCAGCACCTCAGCACCCTCACAAGGAAGATTTCTTCATAGTATCCAATCTAAATCTACTCTCTATCAGTTGCTCTTACATTTAGAATTGAATCTCTAAATGCTGTACTGGTTTATGTAATGGAAAGGGTTTTTTTTTTTTAAGCATCAGCACTTGAATTCCAGTATAGCATTTGAAAACTAATCTGAGTAGTTTTCTTCCCATATACAAGTTTCAGTAATGGAAAACCTGGAAAGAAAACTGGCCATTAGGTACAGATCCATAATTTTGAACAGAATTTTGCTGAATAATTGGATCTTGAAAAATACTTTGATGCGAGAAAAGTAATAGAACCCTGCATGGTGCCATGCCCAAAAATACTGCTTTCATCATTTAAATGAAGAGAGTTGACTGAATATTCAGAGGAAACTGCTGCTTCTTGTGGAGGCAGGATCATTTCCATGAGTTCCTTAAAGCAAAGCACCTGAAGATGTCTTTGGACAGCAGGGGCAAGGAAGGGAGGAAATTCCAACTTTTTTCTCATAACAGGGATTTTTGGTCTGGACAGAGCTGTTTATGTAGGTAGGTTTCTCCTGGGAAGCCTATATGGGAGGAAAAAATGGCATTCTGCTTTTAAGGACCTTTCTTTGGTCTTCAGAAGTTTGACTGTACTGCCATCTGCTGACAGTGTTTTCTACCAGGGAGACATAAATGACAGAAAAAGTAGTACTTGTCTTTTATCACAAGTTTAATTTGATGCATTATATAAATTTAAGCCTTCTCAATCCTATATATTGTTTTGTTTGCAAGCTTTCTATTTAATAAAGGGATACCTGCATGAAATAAAGTACATAGCAGTATGTAGACTCATTGACTCATAATGAGACTCTCTCTGATTTCCTTCTATGTTTGAAAAGTGGTTTAAGCTATTCTAGCTTGGAAATTTTAATCCAGTATTGGGAGATGTGGAAGATAAAGCTTCAAAAACTGATAGAAGAACCTAATTGCATTGTAAAAAAGATAAGCATCATACCTAAAAGTGTTTGAAAGGACCATAATGTGAAAAGACTTCAATATGGTAACCACAAGAGCTGATAAAATCAATGTTTAAGCACACAGATTTGGAAAGGAACTTCTGAAAGCATAGGGTAATTTTGATAATTGCTGTCGTGGTTTCCCATTAATCTCTGCAACTTTGCATACCAGCAGATTTAATGGTGAAGCAAGTCACTGGTCAAAAATAACGTTTTAAAAGTTGTATGATGCCCTGAACACCTCTTGCCCTGTATGCAACCCATCACAATAGTCTCTTAAGTTACGTGAGTTGGAAGGACCTCATAGTCCATGCCACTACTGCAGCAGCAAAAGCAGCATTAGAGCTTTGTTCTCTGCATAGCACTGCTCTGCACTCTGAGTGGGCAGCATAAGATGTGGGGGAGCAGCACATGAGAGATGTACACACATCTTTGAGGTGCCAGGTACGAGATGGGTACAGGTTATTACTCCAGTAGTTGAAAGCATGCCCAAACTCAGTGTTGTTTGGAAGGGTGCATAACTATTGGTAGGCAAACCCTATGGGACTCTGGAAAGCAGCACTTGTAGGGATATTAGAACATCACTGCTGCTGGTTCAGAATGACAGAATTATCCGGTACTTTGGAAACAACAGCCTCTTCTCTCTGTGAGTCACCCCTTCCCTCCTTGCTTTTGCCTTCCCCCGGAGGAAGGAGGAATGTTGCTAATGGAATCTAAAGCTAGAGGACAGTAGCCTTGTAGCAGAGTTGGTGTGCATGAAATGAGTGACATTACAGAGCCTTTCTAAAGCTTTGTATGCCCACAGGCTGCTTACACTAATGCATCTCGTTCTAGGCTCTTCAGAAGTATTTTTACCCCCTGACCCTATCTTTGGTACGGCTATGTCTGAAAAGGAAAACGTTCTTTGTGCCCAGCTTCAATGTTTCCATTTTCCTACCCTTCGGCACCATGGTTTACACAGCTGGTATGCTGAAAACTGCTATGAGAAATCTTCATTCCTTTGCAAAAGGAGTAAGTTGGTTTTAGTTTAGTGTTTACTGTGTTGTCTGTTTAAATATAACAAATATGGGAACATTTATTAGTTGTCCTTCCTACCTTTTGCCCAGTGAATTAAAAAAAAAGAGTGTAGGAGTTAGATTTCCACTTGGTTTAAATAAATAAGAACACTATAATGTGTGGTTGTCAGCCACAGTACAGATTGTCACTAAAAGATTACTGTTGAGCAGCTACATCTGCCCCAAAATATACTTGGGGGGAGAAAAAGTTAGAAAGGAAAAAAATAGCTAGAAAGCAAACAAAAAGGGCCTTATTAGGAAATATCACTCTTAAATTGTCACATGAAAATGAGAAAATGTTTATTTCTGGTTTCATTTTGCATATAGCAAATCCTGTTAAATTCTTTTCAGCCAATGATTAGAACCAGGGGTTGACAAAACCAAATGGAGCTACTGACTTAAAGTGGAAAAAATGCAGCTTTCATTCTGTATATTGCATTTCTTTACTCCAAAAAGCCTGATACCAACAGAGGTGTTTGAAGTATTTTCAGGTAACATTTAAGATACCTGATACTGGTGGTGCTTCTTTCAAGGAGAAAGGTTATTGAGCTTTTACTGCAGTTCTTGAAGTTTTTCTGGTTTCCTTTTTCTTTAAAGCAGGAAAAAGAATTGCAGAATGGCAAAAGAGGATAATTCAGCCCTTTATCTGCTTCTGCACCTGAAATATTGAAAAATAGGAAGACAGGATATTACCTTGTCTAACCTGAGATGTAATAAAATCTTGGTATCTGATATTGAGGAACGTGTGTTTTGTCAAAATGATGATCAAAAGAGGACCATTTTGGTCATCCCTGAAAGTGTGCTAACTCCATTAAATACTTAATACTCACTTTGTCAATTTTGAGCAGTAAGTCATCCCTCTGTGCCTCCAGACTATCCATTATTTTCCCCACTCCTAGGAGATCTCTTCAAAGTTGCTTTAATGTGAAGGTGTGACTTTTAACTGATGGTCTGCTTATGTTTGCAAATCATTTCATGTAACAAAACAAAAGGGACTCCTGTCTGGCAGGCTCACAGGACTTGGATATTGATGTGCGTTTCTGTTCTAGGCCAGACTTGTGTTGATATCAAAGACAACATTGTCGATGAAGGCTACTATTTCACTCCAAAAGGGAATGATCCCTGTTTGAGCTGCACATGTCACAATGGTGAACCTGAAATGTGTGTGGCTGCTTTGTGTGAACGGCCCCAAGGGTGTCAGCAGTATCGAAAAGACCCTAAGGAATGCTGCAAATTTACATGCTTAGACCCAGGTAAGAACTGACTGCTACAGTTTTGTCAAGAGAAATGAGTTCAGTGCTCAATTTGGTTATCTTTGGGTATAACATTGTTTGAAATGATGCATCTTTTCCATGCCTCGACATTGCTGGATACAAACTCCCTGTGGGGAAAGATATTAAATCGTGGGGGATGGAACATTTCAGACCATGGTTAGAAATAGTCATCCTTGATGCTACTTGTGTAGGAGAAGCAGTAGCTTATTTCTGTATGGAAGTTGACACTACACTCAAGATTTTTAGTAGCACTTTTTGCATGGTTCCTTAATTGTGTCTAGTTGTCATGAAAAGAAAACACTTTTCTCTTGAGCACTGCTTAAGCATCTTTCCTTGGATTTATGTGCCTGGAAGTTTGCATGCAGGATCACATGGGAAGCAGAGTTTATAAATTATATAGAGGTTCGATAATAATCCAGATGTGCAACTTTGCTTATTGGATTTGGCATCTTGGTTCAGCTTCTTGTTTTGTATCAATAAAGTCTTCAGTTGACTCTGGACTGTTCTTCAGTCTTCATTTGGGAATATAGATTTCTTTTGGGGGGTATTTTTCTGTAAAGAGACTTGTAAAAAAAGGTATCCTACTTGGAATTTACTGTGAGGGTGGTCAAATACTGGAACAGATTGCTTGTGGAATCTCTGTCTGCAGGGATATTTAACGCCTGGTTGGATTCTGTCCTGGGCAAATTACTCTAGCTGATGTTGATTGAGCAGGGTTTGGACTAGATGATCTGAGCACATCCCTTCCAATCTCAGCCATTCTGTAACACTGTTATTTCCTGGTACTTTAAAAGAGCCTAATCTTATGTGAGTGCGCTAAGAAACTATTCTTCTGCACTCCTTATGGAAAACATGGAAAGTCAACTCACTCTTCCTATCACAGGCTTCTCTTTCAGCCTGTTGCAAAAAAAAGGGGGTGCTTATTGGCTTCCAAATTTACGGTCTTTTTTTATTTGTCTTAACTACAGAAGTTAGTTGTTAAAGGCCTTTGGCTTCTCTTTGCTGTCATTCACGTTTGTTCTGAGGGTTAAGCTTTTAACAGATGTACATAGCTAGTGTTGCAGGTTGGTTGGTGAAAGAGTGGGGTAAAAATGGGAGTCTTCCTTTCACACTTAGCAGCAGACTTAAGGCTTTGTCTTCAAGGTTTTTTATATCTTGAGGAACAGTGTCAGCAAAGCATCATCCAGCAGACAGGATGAGATGACCTGGGATAACCTTGTGCTGTGTTCTTTAATCCTTGCTTATTGCTGTAAGTCTTAACTATTTCATGAATACTGATTTGAAGAGCGTATTTCACCACATCCTTCCTGATCCTTAAGCTCTTCTTTCTGTACTGTTGCTAAATAAGAGACTTTCATTATACTCTTGCTTGAGCTGAAGAATCATCAAGCAGTTGTCAAACTTCCTTCATAATGAAGTTACTTCAGCTAGTGATAAACACTGAAATTTTTAAATGAAGCATTTCAGTTTTCCTTCTGGGTGTTTATAAATGGCTGTTCCAGATGACAAAATTAATGAATTACTTTCTTTAATCAGCATGTATTTATCTTTGTCCAGCTTTTACATGTATCTTCCCTAAGCTCTGTTGCAAAGGAAAGAAAACAGTTTACTAATCAACAGTAAGTAAATTAATCACCCAAGGAGAGACTGGGGGGAAATAAATCCTGCTGTTGGGTTGGCAGGTAATCAGTTCTCACAGTGTGAGTGGGTGCGCAATGATTACAAGTAGATAGCAAATATTACTGAAGGATTGATAGCTGGGAAATTTTCCAGTGGTAGGAGTAAGCTGAGCAATCACAGCTATCCTCCCTTGAAAGATGCTTCTCGACAGTTATTTGAAGATAAATAGCAGGGGAAAATCTTTCATGCTGCTCCATGGATGTGGGAGAAAACATTTTTCCTGTGTGGCTCTTGTTTAGACACACCTGCAACTCCTATTTGTGAAGATAATAAAATAAATAAAACTCTTTGAAAGAGATGATACTTCAGAAACTTTTCTAGTGACTCAGCTAATGCAGTTACAGGGTATTATGACTGTACTGGGTGTAAAACAACCTTTCTGAAACAATCTGTTTGTGTTTATGTGGGTTGGAAATCTGTGATGACTTATCTTGTGTACAAGCTGAGTCTTTGAATTTTTTTAATCTAATTTGACCTGACAGTAGTTTACCCAGGTTAAACATCAGGAGCTTTCACAGTGTAATGGAGTGTGGTAGAGGCCCAAGATGCCCCAGAAGGTCCATGAATTGCAGTTGTAGCTGGCCTAAGGAGAGTATGTGGAAGTCAGACTTTCTGCCTACAACATTGCCTCTTTGTATGTTTTACTTAAGTCACTTTATTTAAGGCAGTTAATAGCACTAATTTATGGTGTTCATGAAGTTAGTGTTGCTGTATAATGGAGGAGGAACAACAGCAGGTCTGTGTGTTCAGGAGGGTGTGTTGGTTGGTAGGTGTGTGACTGCATTGGTTTGAGCTCTGACAGTAATGAGTTGCTAAAAGGTTTGACAGCACAGAGGCTTTTGTACTGCACAGCCAGATTTGAGAGGGTGTAATGTTTGAGCTCTTTGTGCTGTTAAATGAATTTCTTGTTGCCAAGAATGCTTCCCATAATAAATACCAGCCTATTAGCAGTGTACTTTAACGATGTATAAATTTGGTGGATTTTTCTGTTACTAGCATTTGTAGCAAGTCAGTGCTTCATCTGCTTCTTATCCACACCTAACCTGGGTGTGTTTCTCATTCAGAGCTCTTCAGTGGAGATACTGGTGCAAAGAACACAGCGCAGTCATTTTTAGGTCATTTTTCTTTGTGTAGAGTACCTGTATGTGTACGTGCTACTTAAGCATAACCAAGGCTGATCAGCTGAATTGTGAAAAATGAATACCTTTCATGTCTGTCCCTGGTAGAACAGGAATAATTTGCTCACAACAGCCTTCCAAATGTGGATCTGGTTAGCAATGGTATAGAGCTCTCAGAAGTTCTGAGCTCCTAGGTCTGTTTCATATTCCACCACTTGCTTTCTGCGTGATCTAGGAAAAATTTAATTCCTGTTGACCTTAATCTGTTCTGATTCTGAAAGATGATTGTCATGTTGATTCACCTTTTTAAGGTATTTTTAGGTCCTGTCATTTAATGATGCTAACCAGTGTACCAGTGACATGGAATTTAGATCACATCTTGGCAATGACACTGTTTAGAGATTTTGTTGTTGGAAATGTTAAGATGTCCAGAAGTCATTTAGAAATTGTGGGCAGATAACACCAGTTCTCAGGCCTTTTCCATAGCTTCCAGGTTTGATGTTTCCTTTAGTATAACATCATCAGCTATGTCAGGGAGATAAACACATGTGCAAAATGCCACTAACCTTTCCTTTTCCCCATTTTCAGAGACCTGAAGCCTTCAACATTTTGTCCCTTTTGCTAACATATTTTCAGAAACCTTTAGATCTTCTTGCAATAAATAGATCAATCACCTGATGTTTCATAATTTTCTTCCTTTTTTGAAATAAGAAGTGTTAAACCAGCCTAATGAATCTCCACTCTACATTTCTCTCTCTGTTACTGACAGAAGAGCATCAAGAAAAATGAGTCCTGAACAGAACTATAACAGGCTTCTTGTATATATTTTCTGTAACAGATGGCAACAGTTTGTTTGACTCAATGGCTGGTGGAATGCGTCTGATTGTTAGCTGCATTTCCTCCTTCCTCATCCTCTCTCTGCTGCTTTTTATGGTCCACCGGCTACGCCAGAGGCGGAGAGAGCGCATAGAGTCTTTGATTGGAGCAAATTGTAAGTAGAGCCTGTATCTGTAATAAGTCCTGACTGAAGCAGTGTATGTGCTTCTGCATAAAGGGAGCAGAAGGAAAGAAATAAAAGTCTGTGTAAAACACCAGGGAAAGTGTGGTAGTAGATTCTAGTCAGTGTTGTACCCAGATGTAGGTCTGTGCTGGCTGCCTGGCCTGGTCATGATTTGTGCAAATTTTGGTTCTCTGAACCACTGCATGTTCCAAGAAAAAATGTGTATCCACAGTTATCTTGTGCCTCATGCTTATTACTGACAGATTGACACACATAAAAGTGAGAAATGTTATGGTCTTGCCTGACTGTGCCTCTGTGTGTGTGTCTTGGTTCAAACTCGAACTCCAGACTATAATGGAAAGGTATTTTTTTTTATGTGATCCAAATGTGAAATATCTTGTATGTGCTGCCTTAATCTGGAGAGGTTAGGTTAAAATTGTGGTGTAATGCAGGACGAGCAGGCTGGGTTCAGGTGGGCCTGGGTGTCGAGTAACAGCAGGGAGTTGACTTGTATGAGTTATGTAGACTTCTTTGGGTCTTCAGGAGACATGAGTGTCTTGGGTGTAAAAAGTGGAAAAAGATGTCGAGATCTGCATTAAACTGAAGAAGAAAGCATGGGATAAATTCACTTACTACTGTTTCTTCTCTTGAAATAGTGCACCATTTTAACTTGGGCCGCAGGATGCCTGGTTTTGATTATGGTCCTGATGGTTTTGGAACTGGCCTTACTCCACTGCATCTTTCAGATGATGGGGAAGGTGGGGCATTTCATTTCCATGATCCGCCTCCACCCTATACTGCTTACAAGTATCCAGATATTCAACACCCAGATGACCCACCTCCTCCATATGAGGCTTCTGTCAATCCAGACAGCATCCTTTGTTCCACTCCAGGTATGCAGGCTTCTCTTTCGTATCTCTTTTTCATTTTGGCTAGAGGGTAGATTGATTGATTGATTTATTAACTATAATCATGTTGTTTAGTGATTGTGAGGAGAAAATATATTTAATTGTAAAATGTATTTCTGCAATGAAAAAGTCTTTTGTTGGAAATTAATCATTAAGCTTGTTTTTTCTTAAAGATTCTTTGAAACACCTAAATTCAAGTAGAATACTTGCTGCAAATAGTTTAACTCTTCGACCTTACCTATTTTCAAGCCTTACCTTGGATTGGTTACCTGGTTACCTAATTTCCCCTATTCTGGTACTTTTTCTGGTCTTCTGGAGATTGCTATTAAAAAGTAGAAGAAATGTCAAGTACAAGAGATCTTGAATACAATCTATCCGGCGTCTTCTCTCTTCCCCACTTCCCCCACCCACACCCCCCAAAAATTGACCAAAAATACCA
Source organism: Melopsittacus undulatus (assembly GCF_012275295.1). Lineage (NCBI taxonomy): Eukaryota > Metazoa > Chordata > Aves > Psittaciformes > Psittaculidae > Melopsittacus > Melopsittacus undulatus. The sequence continues at coordinate 13,613,470 of NC_047538.1, read as the reverse complement.
CTTTCTAATGATTCACCCAGCACTCTTCAGTTTTGCAGCTGTGCTAGTCACATACTGTAGAAACCATTCCAATTTGGGATTTTTATAGCATCAAATCTCACAAGATAAGTGAGCCTGATTAGTGCAAGCATCTTATTTATATATCAAAGTTTTATTTTTGCTACACAGTTTTCCTCTTTTGAAGTGTCATCTCTTTGTGCATTAATGTGAAACTGAGAAAAACTCAGAGCTTCTAGAAATACAGATAGTAAACCCATTTGGGAATGTGAAATGATATACCTCACATTCTGATTCTGCTTGGTTTTTGTCTTTTGCAGATGGAGTTCTCTCTCAGACTGTGCAAAACAGTCCTCCATCACTAGGAAACTGTGATGCATCCCCACAGCTTACAGAGGGATCGCTTCCTCCCTCAGTTGGTCCTTCTCCAGTGGAGCTGGAAGACTCTGCTGACAGCAGCACCTTTCTTGTCCCTCCTGACACAGTGCTAAGTGAAAACACTCCAGCAGAAACTCTTACGGGCAGCCGTCACAGCCACTGTTCTCTCAATACCATTGTATAGAGGAGAAGAAAGCTGATCACCGGTCAGAGAGAGTTTTAGCAACTGTTGCACAAACACTAATCCGTGGTTTGAACTTCAGAAGGAATCTCCACTTTGTTTTTGAACACTGCTTTTATGTTCTAGTTTAGGATTGTGCCTCTTGTTTTTTGGCTGTCATTATTCATTCACTAATCGGTTTGTTCTGTAAATATGGACTGTATAACTGCTCTTTTTCTTCCATTGGCTATGGAAAAGAGTGCAGAGAATTCCTTTGACTTCTAAGGAGGTGAAAAGTATGGGTAGGGGTCATATTTTGTTGGGGTTTTTTCCTTAACCTGAGAGGAAACAAAATCTACGTCAGAAAAAAGCTGCTTGGATTTGGCTGGATACCACTGGACCCAGGGAACAGGCGATGGAAAAGGCGGGTGGGGGCAGTCACTGCTCAATCAATTGCTTTCTCTCATGCTTCAGTGCTATACTTGGAAAAGGCAGAGAAGATGGAACTGCAGGGGAAAGGGTTGGGGCTTGTTTTACACAGCGGGAACACTGAGGAGCTAAAACACATAGCACCAAGTAAGAGTTACACAGTATAACACATTTGCGTGTTTTGATCTGCCTTGCTGTCTGAGAACACCATAGGGACTGCAGGATGAATGATCCATGCAATATGTGACAAGTGGGTACTAAGAAAACTAGGATTTGCAATCACAATTATTGTTGGTAGCTGCAAAATCTGATGTTGTTGGGTAAACTTCTGGACCATAAAGAACACTGGGTCTGTGTAATGCTTGTGTCCGTTCAGTAGCATCCTCATACATATTAGGCAATACTTTAGGGAAAAGATGGGGAGCACTTAAATTTGGTGCAGTCTGATTTCTTAAATTTGGTGCAGTCTGATTTCACTGTATGAAGCCCCTGTTTGTTATAACCCCATAAGGAAGAGTGAGGTGTTCTTGTAGTTCAGCTCCTGAACAGTTGCACAAGACTGGGCTGGATAAAAGGCCATTGTTCTTATTGCATGCTATGTTTAGCATGTGTATTCCCTGCATTTCACTTCTTTACAGTTCTACAAATAACATTGAAAAGCAGTGGTCAACACGGCCTATACACGATGTTTAATTCTGATTGGACACTTGTTCCTTAGCAGGGTCCCATAAATTGCCAACCCTCTTGCAGGGATTTCCCCTGTGTCCCCCAAACCATTTATCCAGGTCCCACAAGGGATTATCACAAGGTTAGTGCACTTAAATGATTTTTAAAAGCAGTTTGCTTCAGTCAGATATGTCATCTTAGATTTCCCTCTTCGACTGTACTCTTTAATTTACAGATGGCAAAATGATTCATTCACTCCCTCACTAAACCCAACGTCGAGCACTGTTTTGATATTGAATACAAAATAATCCTTACAGGTGGTTTTACGTTTAAATTTGGACTTCAGTGCACAAATAATTTACGCTTTCCCTTCATTCTCCTCTTGCCTCTGCTTCTCCTTGACTTACTGTAACAGCAGATGAGATGCATTATAAGGAATTTATAAGAATGCCCCTGTGAGTGTTCTTCTGTTACCTTATGAAGGGCACAAGCCTAGAGGGACAGGAAGAAAACACTGCATGGGGGTGTGTGTGATCTATTTTTCTAGTAATGATGAGAAATCATACTTGTATGACAAATCCTAACCCACTGTTGTGGTTTCCCAGTGCAGCTGACTCTTTCCCCATTGAATATGCTGCTACTTTCTATTCTGTTTCTTGCCTATAGGCTAATACTGTACTTGGGGATTGGTCTTGACAATTCAACTCCTTTTGCACAGAAAACTGAGCTATTGAGTTCATATCTTGATGTCTTGACATTCAGACACTTGCTAATGATCTTGAATCCATCAGAGAGTGTGAATCACAGTTCTGGGGTGTGCTGCTGGCACTCGAGCTGGAGGAAGCACTGTTAGGAAGCCTCATCCGCCTGGAGCCGTACCACCGCCTGCCTTTTGACTGGCTCTAACAGCAGTGGTATGAAGCGAGAGGAGCAGTTATCCACCCTGTGGGATCTCTTACTGCCTCCTCTTCCGAGTCCAAGTCCTGGTCTAATGAAGTGGATGGATAGCAGTAGTCAGAACCATGCATACAAATCGCTGAGCATTTCTGAAGTATGAAAATAAAGCGGGTTTTGTGCGTTTTTGAGCACATTCATACGTTTTATACATTGTATGTACTGATTTTTCCTTAGTTTTATAGGTACGAATGCGTGTGTGCGTGTGTGTGTTTCTGGGTGGTGATATATATATATCTATACATACTGTAGATCGTAACCTTTGTGCTGCGTCCAGCTAGGTGAAGCTAAGCACTGGGATATAAACTAGGCTCTTAGGGTTAATACTTCTCTCAAGCTGGCTACACTCTGTTGTAGGACAGGCTGTGATAGTGTACACTTAAGTAGGATGTGAAGTCTGTGCTACTACAATCTGTTCCTGACAAATACTTCATTAGCAGCGGGAAACAGAAAACTTTCAGTTTCTTTTGAAGCCAGATGGAATATATTTGTTCCTTGTAGTATCCTAGCGCAATAACGAAAGGCCTTTTGGCTTGGTTTAGTGTCTGAAGCTGTGTTTTGTGGCTGAGGTGAACAGATGCCTTACCTCACACTTCTCCTAATACTGTGGGAATCTGTTCGATGTTTTTCTATTTTACTTTTGATTCTGTGATGAATTTTATTTGAAAATAAGCTCTGTTACAACTGGCAACTTCACTGTGGCTCCTGGTTGTAGCTATCCAAATGGAGGCTTCTTTGTAGAAGATTTGGTGTGATATTTTCCCCATTGCTTCTGAGCCTTTCCCACTTGTATGGTGGCACGGAGGCTGCTATTGTTTGTCTTTTCCCCTATCCTCTTTCCTCTTAACTGTAACCAAGGGAAATTTTGCCTTGAACAGAGCAGCTCACTAAGTACAGCTCATTTACCTCGGTGAGCTTCTAATTTGGCAATAAAATTGTTTTGTTTTGGGTTTTTTTGTCCTCATTTTAATGTAGCTTTTTCACACTGAGTATTTTCTCTTGGAGTAAGAGCCTTTGTAGCAGAAGACGTCACAACTACTCAGACTTCTGGACCAACTGGGGAAGAGAAGTTTTCTTGACAGCAGTTGACTCCTCAGCAAACCTTCCTTGCCCTTGGCAAGGTGACTGGTAAGCAGTTTGTCCTGGGCACCAATTAGGGGACTGATGCTTGCCAAAGGAGGACCTTTCTGTTTGATGAGATCTTTGGGAGTTATTCTGTGCATTGTTGTTTTTTTTTCCCCACCACTGATCACTTCCTCTGGATGTTTTTTCTTAACTACTGATGCAATGCAAATGTCCCTCCAGAGCCAGCGGGGAGATGGCATTACCACAGCATTCCCAGCAGCACGTGTGAGCAGAACGGGCATTTTTCATGGGATATGCCCAACTGTGGTTGTGTGAAGCCACAGTTCTCAGTTCTGTGCAGGGCTCGCACCTCCCATTGTAGCCTCGGACAAAACTGCTCTTCGGATTCCCCATCCTTACTATGTACTGTGGTGCCATATTGAGGTCTCTGCTGTTCCAGCAAGAACAGCCCTAGATACTTGCTTCTGTCCATGTTATCAGTGATACCCGTACACAGTCTCACAGCAGCCTCTAATTTTTTTACTAGATGAGTTGTAGACTATTGTAATGTTATAGAAGGACAGTGGGTTTCATTCTGTGCTAGAAAATCAAAACTGTCATTAAGATGTACAAAGAACTTGTTTGCATAATGTTCAGTCTTGTCTAGTTTTGAGCCTCAGACTGTTCCTGTGCCCGTTCATGGCAGGTCAGTGATCTAGAAGAGTGAAGTAGGTGGGAAATGTTTTTCTGAAGGCTTAACCTGTCAGTGGGCAGGCTCTGCCTCCACAGGTATCATGGTGATGGCCTGTTCACATGTACCTCGAGATTCACTTGGGAAGAAAATGTTGTGACCAGTAGTTGCTACTGTTCTTTTCACATCTAATACTGTTAAATGAGTTTGAAGCTGGTTTTACAGATGCTTTTATCTTTCAGATGTGGCTTTTCAGTGGCAAAGCACTGGCGTTTTAATGTTGCCACATACAACCTGTGATGTGCATCTCTTTTTTCAGTTGCTGAAATGTCTTTGTTCTCCCTGGCTAAGGAACATGCAATGTACAGAAATTTTGTTTGAATTTCCCTTGCATGGGAAATCTTAAAGAATTTAAAGAGTGGGAGATGGACCCTGAAATTGGAGCAGATGAGTGTAGAGGAGACAAATCAGAGTTTGCTTCTGACGTTCCCCAGTTCCAAATAAAATGGGGGTTTCTTTTTGGAATAGATGCTTTTAGTGGTGGTAAAGATGTGTTGGAATTAGATGATGTTTAAAGTCCCTTCTACCCCAGACCATTCTGTGATTCCCCTAACAACATCCTGCCTGCTACGGTACGACATAGCTTTAATTTGCCAGTATTGTGCACCTTGAGCGTGGAGCGGGTTGGAGCCGATGCCAGCGGAGATGCTGTGCTTGCAGGCTGCATGTGTGGCCGTGCATGGGCTGGAGGATGCCTGGGAGGCTGTGAGAGAATGAGACACTTTTTACCTTCTCCTGGAAAACAATGCTAGCCAACACTGCATTCGCAGGCTTTTCCTGTGTAGTTGGTTTGTGACTGGACTTAACTGTGGCAGTGTATAAAAGATTTTGATATTCTGTGAAATACCATGTAGGATTTAAATTTGATACGATAATAATTCAGTCCCTGTGACACTGGTTTTTGTTTGACTTCTTTCCTTGGGGTTGGCACTAATATTTTTTTTCTTCTCAAGATGCTGTGAGAAACATTTCATCCAAATGCCAAATAAATTGTGTTCTGTAAGAGAAATGGCCTGTGCCAAAGCCTCCTGATTTCTGCATCACTGTGTTTCCTCAGTGTTGGGAAGGAAGATCTTGTTAAATCCCACTTTTGAGCTGTGATCTTGCAACAAGATGAATTGATGCATTTAACTTCAAGCAGGAAGTTTTGTGTACAGATTCCAGTGGAATTTATCTCTAAGTTTAGGAAGGTCTTGGGGTTGTGCCTAGGAGGGTGAAGTGAAGCCCATTCCTGCTATACTCTCCAAGCCTGTGGGAAGATGCTCAGCAGGAAGCTCAGGTGACTGTGCTGGATGAGAGGGGGTTCTGCATTCCCAGCTCCTGGTACAGGGCAGGAGGGCTCTGGGAATGAACTGGGCCAGTCACTGATCCTGCTGTAGCGATGATGTGAAATGAGGCTGACAGCGGTAGCACTGAGCGATGCAGTTTCTGTGCCCAGCACGCACTGGGGAGACTGGAAAAGCCTGGTGACAGGTTGGGCTGTCCTGACCCTCTTCAGCTCCACACTTCTCACCCAAAACCTGCTGTTAGAAGTCGATATCTCCACCCTATCCTTCCTTGTGCTTTACACCCCGTCATGGTAAGGGGGCTGGAGGGAGGGCTCTGTGATGACCTTGTGGTGGGCAGCACGTTCTGGGTTTGCAGAGGTTTCCAGTCCCTCCGGCACCCGTGTGTCCTGCGGGAGATGTACAGCAGATGGCGTCTGTGCTCAAACCGGCCCCAGGATGCTCTACATGGCAGGCGCCTGCAGTTCCCTGTGGAGCTGGGGGGGACACGAGCTGGGAGAGGCAGCTCTCAACCCCCTCGGCCTGCAGTGTGCTGGGAGCTGATGCTGCCTCTCCTGAAAGAGCCTGTAATCAAATTGTTGCACAAAGCTGGCTGATAACAGGGAGTATTCCCCCCAAGAAACTTACTGGATAAATAAGTGGTGCTGGTTTAGCAGTGCAGGGTTGCTGCTGGAGCTGGCAGGTTGGTGGGATGTGGGATGGAGCAATACCAAGTCAGAGCCAGTGGCATCTGTCCTGTCCTGGCAAGGTGCTCTCAGCATTGCTGCCGGATGCTGCTGTGGAAGTTCCTTGTCCTGTAGTGAGCGTGTGCTCACAGCAGCACGGCTGAAGGCTCCGGACGGCGGTGTGGTCAGTGGGCTGGTCCGAGGACACGTCCTTCCAGAGCGGGGAGAGCCGAGAGTGCCTGCACTGCCTCTCCTCTGGAGCAGCCCAGGCAGTGAGCGCAGTGCCACAGAGCCTGTGTGTCCTCACCCCGTGCTGGGAACGGCTCTGTGGGTGGCCTGCAGCACCACTGCTGCAGTCAGAGCTGCCAGAGCCATGCAGAGTCAAACCCGTCTTACCTGGGGGAAGTAGGTAAGGAACCAAAACCTGGCCTCCGGATCCCAGCCTGCTGCAAGAAGGGCTGGCTTTGGGCACAGGGAAGGAGCAGCAGCTCTGTTCTGCATGGTCCAGAGCTGGCCCCGGTGCCGCCTGCCCGTGCTGCAGGCTGGTTGCTCAGGTCAGCTCACTGTTGTTTCAGGGGTGCTGGGCTCGCAGTGTTTGCTGTGGGTCCCCGCATCACTACCGGGGCTGTCCCCGTGCCCTGCCGCAGGCTGTGCTCATCGCCGAGCAGTGCAGTGTCATTGTCACCACGGGTGCGGGCGGCTCTGCCCTCCTGTGCCCGCAGAGGGCAGCCCCCGCTGCAGCCTCCTCGGTCACTGCTCCCAGAGCTTCATCTCTGCTCTGGGCTGACACCAGCTCAGCTGAGGGCGATGGGGGCGGCCCTTCTGCTGCTGTTGGTCTCGGGGGACACAAACGTCTTCCTATAGCAACTGCCTGACGTTGGGAGGGCTCAGTCTGGCAGGGACCCTGTGGGCTTTGCTGATGCTGCAAGATGTGTGCAGACAGAATTGGCCCTTCTCTCCTGCCCTCTTGCTGCCTGGGGACAGGGCTGATGCTGCAGGGAGCAGCCAAAGGTGCCTGTAGCACAGCTCACCACTGCTGCCAGGGGACACACGTGTCATGTTGGCACTTGGATGCTGTGGCAGGGGCACTGCTGGGCACTCTTCTGCTGTAAGCTCTTCCCAGCTTAAATGCGTTTTCCTGGGGGGTAGTCGGCAGCTGTGCTCAGTGCCGTGGGTCTGGAGTGCCCAGCCCTGGGGGAATGCCAGAGACTTGGGGGTGCAGCTTGGGTGCATGTAAGTGCCACACGCTGGCAGTGACCCTGGGGGGTGCCAGGCTGTGTGGAGGGAGATGTCACATAGTGAACATGGGATGAATGAAGGGGCTGTGCAGCGGCCTGTGGCCAGTGCGCATCTGGTGGCCACAGAGCCTCCTTTGTGCCAGCTCCTGCTGTGCTCCCTGCTCTGCTCCCAGCTTTCTCCCTGGGCTAGCAGCGGATTCTCATGGAGATCAGAGTTCTACATGGAAAATCAGCATCAGCTGAGCATCTATTGCCTGTAAGCTTCTCCTTGTCACTGCACTTTCTCCTCTGGATGCTCCCACCCCTTGGTGCCCCCATCCCTGGGGGTGTGAGCTGTGCTGAAGTCTTGTCCCTGTTCCCACCAGCCGGGTGCCCAGGCCACCAGCACAGGATTTACCTCCAGCAGCCGTTCCAGTGCAGTGCTTGCTGCCGTGCACGTGCTGGGGGTTCCCAGCAGGGTGGCACTGTGCCCACAACCGATCGATGGCTGCAGCCTCAGTGACAAGCTTTATATTCCAGTGGCATTCTTTCCCCTCTCCTGGCTCCTGCCCTTGGTGCTGTGACTGTGCGTGTCTGTGCCAGCAGGACGATGGATGTGGTTCCTCCCTGTGAGGACAGCACAGAGCTGCAGGATGGGCTGTGAGCTCCTCACCACCACCATCAAGCACAGGGTGGTTCTTTCAAGATTGATCTGGTTCCTATAGAAACTGGAGGTTGTTCCTGCCTGGCGCTGGTGCCAGCAGCCAGTGGTACCTCTGGGGAATGGGGACGGTGGGGAGCAGGGTACAGCACAAGCCTCTGTGCTGCTGCTGCCTTTCCATGTGTCTTGTGTCCCTCTCTGCTTCCTCACTCTGCTCCTGCCCTTCAGCGAGGCCATGCTGAGCCCACCAAGGCTCAACATACCCTGCAGCCACGGAGGGCTCTCCAGACCCCATGGGACCCTGGGCTGGATGTGCTGCCTGCTCTCTGTGGGACAAGGGACTTGTTGCCGCCACATGCTGGGTTGCATGCTGTGACATGGTGCTGTGGCCACAATCTCTGTGGTGACACCTCTGTTTGCCAGAGATCACCACTGGAGGAGTCTGAGAACCTGAGAGAATGTCCTGGGGGCACCGGGTTGATGCCCCGGGGGGGAATAGCCCAGGGGTGGTCGGTACCATCAGCACCTGAGCCTCGGGGGTCAGGGCTGCTCTCCCACTGCCTGGCACTGTGGGCTGGTAGGCGGCAGAGGGGCTGGTGCCGTTTGTCTCCCCTGGTGCTGGAGCAGCTCCTCTCCCTCCTGGCAGCAATGGGCAGCAGGCTGTGGACCTGGTGCACCCTCCGCCTTGCTTGCCTGCCTTTGCGGCTGCTCCGGAAGGATGACCGCAGCCCTCTGCACATACCTCATCCCTGGAGCAGGGGCCAAGCTTCAGCCATGGCTCGGATCCAAAACAGCTCTGGGGAGCTCTGCCCTGTGCCCTCCTCTGCAGCCGGCTCAGGTGCCCAAACACACAGGTTTGTGCTGCCCAGGCACGTGGGGCTGGTTCTGCCTTGGGGGGAGAAAGAGGACCCAAAGAGCCAAGGATGAGCCCTGCTGGGTGTGTTGTCCCCTTGTAGCACATGGCAGCCAAGCAGCTCTGCTGAGCCAGAGCATCCCTGGCCAAGCCGGCAGCAGGAGGCTCTTCCCACTGCCCTTGTGCTGCTGCCGGCTTTGCTCATCTTGGCAGCGAGGCGGCGGCGCTCCCACCAGCACCAAGTGCCGGCGAGAGGAGCTGCGGGATGGGCCTTGTGGCTTTCCACTGTGCCTGAAGATGGCAGGGAGATCCTGGGGGAATGTGACCACACTGTGCTCCTCTGTTTCCATCCCTTTCCTACCCGCCCGATGGCAAGGTACCGGCTCCTGTGGGACCTGTCTGGATGGGTGCAATGGGGAAGGCATGAACTGCTTCCATGCCGGGGAGCTGAGCACGGCATCCCTGCACCAGGCTCTTGTGATGCCCAGGTGGGTACCAAGGCTTGCGTTATGGTGTGGCCTCATGGTGGCTGGAGGGAGGGGAAAGGGTTGATTCCTGCCCCACCAGTGTGCTGCTCTTCAGTGATGCTGATGGCTGAGGGTCCCCATAGTGTAGTTGCAGAGACCACCCAGCCCTGAGGATGGAGCACTGCTGGTGTTCACTGGGCTTTGCCCAGGGAGTGGCCTCTGTTTGCAGGGATAACCTGGATGTGGCCTGTGGGTCCCTATGCCATTGCCTGCCCCATATCAGACTCCTGGTGAGAGCTACCATTCTCTGGGCATGGGGCATGCAGGACCCACTGATGGCTGCTGGGTGGAATGTTGTCCCACGGCATGTGCCTATGAACAGTGGGGAGAGGATGGGGCAGAGCTGGTGCCCCAGCCCTTTCTGGCTACTGACAGCCCCTCTGCCACTCACGTGTGGCCCCAGAGCACTGTGCAGGGGGGGATGTGGCACAGTGGGGATGCTGCCGAGCCCCTGCTTTGGGGATGGAAAGCAGGATGGTACCAAGGGCCGCCCCTCGGAGGGGAGGGGGCTCCTCCAGCCCCCTGCTCCCTGCCGTGCCCCTGCCTCCTGCCCTTGTGCTGGCATCCCGGGCAGGGCCTGGCACGGCGCGGTGCTGCTGGCTGGGGGCCGGGCCGCTCCCCCGCTCCCCGCTAGCAGCCGAGGAGTTAAAAACTCAGCCCTTGTGATGAATATTTAACAGCAGAACACAGGCTGGAGCCGAGGATTCCTCCGGGCTGGCTGGGCGCTGGCAGCGCTGCCTGCCCGGGCGCACTGCGCAGGAGGAGGAGGAGGAGGACGGGGTGCTGGGGTCCCCGCTGCCGTTGCCATGGGCACGCAGGGGCTGGGGATAACTTTTCTGACTTTGCCTCTCGTCGTGCAAGCAGCCGCGGGAGGTGAGATGAGACGAGACGAGATGAGATGCGCTGCCCCGCGCCTGGGGTTGCTGAGGGGATGGTGGGTCCCATGGTGGGAGATGATGGGGGTCCTGGGCTGCGGGGCTGGGCTGCACCGTTGCCAGCCCATTTGTTCCTTTCCCTTTGCCCTGTGCTGGGGGCTGGGTGCTGGGGGACCTGGTCTGGCCCAGGAACTGTCTCCTGGCCCCCCACCACCTTCTCCCCACTGGTGCATGTCCTCACTGTGCTGCTGGGATCGGGAGGTCTCAGCCCACCCAGGGCTACTTGTCCTGGTAGGGGTGTCTGGGTCGGGGTCCCACTGGGGCATTAGGGTGTTGGGTTTCGGCTTGTCCACCCCACTGACCTGCATCACCAGTGAGGATGAAGCCTCAGGGCTGCTGTCCCGGGGTCAAGACGCTGGGTGCTCACCTGCATCTGGGCCAGGCTCCTTTGGTTCCTGCCAGAGGATGCTCGAGGTCAGGCAAGGGCTGGTGGGTGTGGATCTGAGCATCTCGATGGAGTTTGGCTTTGCCTCAGCAGGAAGGAGAGTTCGAGATCCTTGCCCTGGGGACCCTCTGGGTCCTGCTCCCAGCTCTCCTGTGGGTCTGGTGTGTCCCATGCTGCCAGAGTGAGGATTTGGATGTTGCTGCAGGCTGGCACCATGAGCAGCATAGGTGGAGGCAGGCAGGGCTACCTCTGTCCTGCTGCTCTGAGCAGTCCCCGCTGGCATAGACGCATAGCTCATCTCACCTGCAGCAGCCTGCTGGCATGACCCCATGGCATCTGTGGGGACTGCTCATGTAGGCTGGCCCTGTGCAGCACCGGGTTGCTCTGTGCCTCCTGCCAGGAGCAGGACAGGGAGCTGAGGAGGAAAGGGATGTGCTCCCTGGTTCCCATTGCAGAGCTGATGGCTCTGGGTGGCTGTGCAGACAGCAGGAGCAGTGCTCTGCCTTCCCTGGCATCCTCGGCATCCCCATGTCTGCTGTGCCGGCACCCGGCATCAAGCGCCCAGTGCCTGTAGCTGCTCTGAGCACGGGCACAGCACTGGTGGGAGTCCAGCAGCTCCGGCTGAGGTGGCCCTGAGCGATGGGGAGAGCTTTAAGTCCCCGCAGCGTGGGCTCGGGCCTCTCCAGCAGCCCCCAGCAGCCGCCTTCTGCTGCCAGCCCACCCCTGGGAGCTGCGGGAACAGCGGTGGGGGCTGCAGCAGCACCTTCAGCTCCCTGCTCACCCAGGGCAAGGTGATGTGTGTGCTGAGGGGCTGCCTGGGCTCCCAGGGTGAGCAAGGGGGATGCTCCCACAGCAGCTGGGAATGGAGCCCCGTGAGCAGTGAGGTTTGGCTCCACAGAGTGGAGAGATGCTGAGGGAGGTTTCCCTGTGGAGCGGCTGGGGGAGGTAGGGAAGGTGTGAAAGCACCAGTGCTAAGAATAACTGGGATGAACACAAGTGCTGGCGGGACCCCTGGCTGCAATGAGGGGTGCTCTTGCCATGGGGGGCTGGGCATGGATGTGGGTGGGTTTGGGGAGTGGGTCCTGTCTCCATCGCCTGCACTGAGCTCTCCTCTCTCCGCAGGGCAGTGGTGTTATGACTCGCAGGACCCCCAGTGTGGTGAGTGGTGCCATGTGCAGGATGGGGGTGTCGGGGTTGTGTGGGATTCAGACCCCTACATCTCCCCACAGCTCCTGACCGAGGGCACTCTGGGCACCATCAGTGAGGCTTCAGTGGGGAGCATGGTTTGGAAAAGGGCAGATTCACCCATATCACACCAAGGTGGGATCGATTAGAGGGGTGTCACTTTCAGGTGTGCTGATATAGAGACTTGGGAAGAAGTGTTTGTGCCCCCTCCAGCCAGGTCTGGGTGCTCCCGGGGCAGCACCAGCCTCCCCCCTTCCGCCTGGAGCAAGTTAAATCACACATGTAAAACATGCCATTAGCAACCCTGTCAAGGCAATGAGGGGGCCATGGGGCACGGGCCTGGCTGGAGGGGGCATAGCTCTGTTTGGGCAGGCAGCAGGTAGGGGAAGGGAAGCATGGCTGGGGGCACTTTGTTTGGAAGCAGGCAAATAGCTTGTAAAAGGTTAATTAAAGATCAACGAGCATTTAATCAGCTGTTACGGCCCAGCTGTTTTATAGCTCTTGGGTTTACACCCCTCGTGCCCAGCGGTTCATGCTCACCAGCCATGAGCTCTGCTTATCCCTGCCGGAGCAGCGCTCCATGCTACCGGCAAGCCAATGTCACCAGGGGTGGCCAGAGCCGATTTCAACAGGGGAGCAGGGCTGGCGGGAAGCGGCTTGGGCAGCACAGGGCCGGCCGTGTGCCTGCAGCAGGGCTCTGGGCAATGTGTGGGGCTACCCCATAGCAGTGTGCTGGGGAGCTGCTGCGGTGGTGGCACGGCCAGGCTGCAGCTCCCAGGGCTTCCAGGCAAAAAACTGCCTGGAGTGAGGAGAAGGGAAGGACACGGGGCTGAGCGCAGGGGCAGGAGGTGGAGGTGAGTGGGTGTCTGGGGTTTGTCTGCCCAAGAGGAAGGTTGGTAAGTGCAAGAGGTGCACCACTGGGTGCTGCTGGAGGAGCAGCCCCTCCAGACCATGGTCATAGACAAAGGCTGCCAGGCCAGAATGTGCCAGAGCAGAGCCTGCAGTGCCGAGGGGGGATGCACTGAGCTGCCCTGGGACTGGGGGTGTCAGGGGAGTTCCCATTCCCTGGATGGGATGCAGCCCAGTGCTAGCACCTTCACCCCAGGACCATAAGGTGAAGGAGCAGGGTGTCAGGGCAGCCACGCTGAAGCAGTGACCAGCAGGGTGGCTATGTCCCATGCCACAGCTGTGGACCCCAACTAGTGTCCAGTGAGCCACACACGTGGTGTGTGGTCTGGCCACAGTGGCATCCATGGGGACCACTGCTCATGGCCCCCAGGCAGCACACTGGGTTTGCAGTGGGTACAACTGGTTGCTGGCACTGCCAGCTCTTGCCATGGTGACCCCCTACCCTGGCATCTGCTGGTGGGGATCATGCAGTCATGTGGACCCCATGTGGGATTTGCCCCAGGATGAGCTGTGTGGCCAGGATGCGCTGTCACCTGCTACAGCTGGACAAGTGCAGCACGCATAGGGTAAAATGTGTTAAACTGGTAAAACCCAAACCATGTGTCCTATGAATGGGCCTCAACTCCTTCATCCCTACTCAGTGGCTCCTGTCTGTCCTACCCTCACACGTGCTGTATTGGGTAGTGGGATCCCCCTGCATAGAGCAGTCCCCTGCCCAGCCCTGGTGTGAGCCCCAGCCCCAGGGGCTGTGTTTGGCAGCCAATGCAGCCCCACAGGGAGGATTCCTTGCAGGGATGGGAAGAAGGGGCCGGAAGAGAAGCCTGCCCTTCACCAGCAGTGTGCCAGGCTAAATATAGCCCCCAGCCCTGTGAGGAAACCCTGCTGCATTACGGATGAGGCTCGCAGTAAACCCCTGCTCATCAGCAGGGAGGAAGGCTGGCTGGGCAGGAGGGCAGCTCCTGTGGGATGCAGATGAGCACGGCAGGGCTGACCAGGACTGCAGGGCTGGCTGACGACCCAGCACCTTGTGGCTCCGTGGCTGCCCATGGTGCCCCTGCTCCTCCTCTGCAGGCCCCAGCCACTGGAAGGAGCTGAAAGCCACATGTGGTGGCAGCAAGCAGTCCCCTGTGAACATCGACAGGCGCCGGCTGCAGCGGGACCGGGGCCTCGGGGACATCCTCTTCGAAGGCTATGACCAGGCCCCCCCGGGCAAGTGGAGGCTGACAAATGATGGGCACACAGGTACGAGCTGCATGGGGCATCCCCCCCCCAGTCCCAGCTCCCAGACATGGTCCTGCCCTGGCTCAGTTCCTCCACCTCTGGGTGTCCTCTGCCGCTGTGGGTTTGTGTTAGTGCTGGGATGAAGCCTGAGGAGGGGGAGTCCAAGTGTGCCAGGGCTGTCCTGCATCCTCACCCTATCCTCACCCCATCCCGCTGCCCTTGCAGTGATGCTGAGCCTGGCAAGTGAGTTGGTCTCTGAGCACATCGCCATCAGCAGCGGGGGCCTCCCCGGCAGGTACCGTGCACTGCAGCTCCACTTCCACTGGGGCAGCCCAGCTGGGAATGGCTCCGAGCACACTCTCGACGGGTGGCAGCTCCCCATGGAGGTAGGTGAGACAAAACACTCTCTGGGTGGCCCTTGGTGTGATGGGAAGGTGTGATGCTGGTGGTTGGGAAGGTGTGATCCCAAGGCTGCCATGCAGGCTCTGGGATGCTGCACTGGCAGGTTTGGCTGTGCTCCCATCACGTGTGCTGATGGTGGGATACAGGCAGCTGCTGCACAGGGCACCTGGGTGGTTAAAAAGCAGTTGATGCCAGACTCTAAGGTTTTACTTTGTGGTGTGCAGGCCAGGCTGCCCTGTTGGAGGCACTGGGTGAGGTTTGGAGGGCTCTCTGTCCCGCTGGGTCAGTGAACGCAAGCAGGAGTGTGCAGGAGTGTGCTCTGCCAAGCACGTTGGGATTCTTCTGGGTGAAAGAGGTTCTGTGCCTCTGAAATATGAATTATCAGCTGGAGGAGAGCAGAACTGATGTGCTGTGGCTGGTGGCACCCGGGACTGCTGGCCCCCTTCCCACACCCCTTCAAAGGACGTTCCTCCATTGTGATGCTTTGATCCTCTGAGCAGCTTCCCCTTGGAAGTGCCCATGGGAGCAGGCAGGTGTTTCTGGGGGGTCTGCCTGCCCCAGGCTGGCTGGGAGGATCCATGGGGAGCACCCCTCCACCGGGGGTCAGCTGGGGGTGGCTGCCCATGCTTGGCCCCTCTGTGCTTTCCCCAGATGCACATTGTCCACATGAACGCCAAGTACCGGACGCTGGCAGAGGCCAAGGGGCATCCCAATGGGCTGGCAGTCCTCGGCTTCTTCTTCCAGGTGGGTCTGCAACTGCTGGAGGGAGGGGACCCTGTGCTGGGAAAAGGCCCCTCAAGGCACGGCCGGTGGAGCCTTGTATGGCTGCTCTGAAGGGGCGAGAGGGGCAGGAAGGCTGGGCCAAGGCCAGGAGGTGCTGGAGAACCTCAGTGGTGCAAGATGCTCCCCGCTGGCTCCATGCAGTGGGAGCTGTGAGCTGTTCCCCACTGCTGCTCTGTGGTGCTGTGAGGCTGGCTCTGCCTGAGGATGCTCAGCAGCACAATGACCTGGCTCTGCGCTGCCCCAGCTGCTTACCCTCCTCATTCACAGGTTTCTGAAACTCCTAACACCAACTACAACACCATCGTGGCTGGGCTGAGGAACATCTCCCATGCAGGTGAGTCACCTTCTCACTGGGGTAGGGGCAAAAAGGGGAGAACCCTCCTCAGGGGGTGGCACTGGGGGGATCTGACAGTCTATGGCACCATCTGGCTGAGGGGAAACTGATGGGGGTGGCCCTGCTGTCCCCACCACATCCCTGGCATGGCACAGGCTGAGTGCCCACGTCTCACCGCACAGGGGACTCTGTGGATTTGGCCTCCACCTTCCGCCTGGGCACGCTGCTGCCGCATGCCGGCCGGCTCTCCGGGTACTACCGCTACCAGGGCTCCCTCACCACCCCCGACTGCAGCGAGGTTGTCATCTGGACCATCTTTGAGGAGCCGGTGGAGATCGGTCGGGAGCAGGTACCAGCGTGCACAGCCCGAGGGGATGGGCCTCCCGTGTGCCCCCTCTCCTTGCCCTTCCCCACCCCTCAACACGGGAAAGTCATCTCTACAGTAATGCTCCCGGCAACCAGGCAATTAATTTAATGAGGGTTAAGTAATGGAGCCATGGCCACATGCCAGTGCAGAGACATCCTGTCCATAGCGCTCTGCCACCCAGCCCCAGTGTTCAGAGAGCGAAATGGGAGCAAACCCACTGGAACTTAGAAGAGGGTCCGAGGGGGTGGGTGGGTGGGTGGGTGCATGGATGGATGGATGGATGGAGTTCTCCTCTGCTGCTCAAGCATCTTAGCAGATGTATCTCCTTGTGGGAGTCATGGCCCAGTTACTCTTCTAAGTGCTCAGCCCAGCCACTGAAACACAATTACCTCCTTTAAAACTCAAGACCTGATCCTTTTAAGGACCTGGTTCATGTACTTACCCTACGGGTCTGGTTTTGGGAGAGCAGTGAGGGGTTGCGGGAGGCCCCTCTCTGGTGTGGGGCTGTGGCACAGACCCTGTGCACATCAGGGACAGCAGGGAAGGCACAAGCATGCAGGGGCTGGTGTGCCTGGCACAGGGCTGCCCACCGCTCTCCCTGCACAGCTGCAGGCCTTCGTCAGCACCCTCCACTTCCCGGCCGTGGGCTCCACGCTCCCCAGAATGACCAACAACTTCCGCCCGCCGCAGCCCCTCCACGGCCGCAAGGTCTTTGCCTCCCGGGCGGCCACGGCCAGCGGAGGGTCCCCACACAGAGTCCCCCATCAGCTCCTGTCCCCGCTGCTCCTCCTGGCCCTGCTCGGCCCCTCCTCGCCAGCCCCGTAACACCTGGGCCAGCCGTTCACCAGCCTCCACATGAGCATCTCCCTGCTGCACTGGTGACGCCTCTGGTTCATGGGTAGATGGGACAAAACAGCACCAGGAAGCATGTTGGGACCTTGGCTGGTCAAGATGTTACAAACCTGGATCTCTTCAAGCCCAGAACTGCCCTGCAATATGCCTGGAGCCGGGTGGTGAAGCTGCTGGGAGTGGGATGCTTTAGGCTCTGGAATCAAGCTGATGGCTGTGGGTTGCTGCCTCTTTGGCTCTGTGTCTCTTTGGCAGGGCTGTGCAGGCAGGCACGAGCCTTCCCCTTTCCTCCTTCTGCAATAAATCCCTATGGCCAAATCCTGTCCCTGCATGTGGCTCAGAGTCCTTGTGGTCCCTGTGCTGGTTGGACCCTATTGCTTTCCTAGGAGTTGGGGCTGGCTGGCAGAAGGATGAGGGCTGCTCCTGGGGCCACAGCACCCCTCCGTGCCCTGGGCCAGGACACAGGGCACTGATGGCTCTTTCCACAGAGCTAATCTTACACTGGCAAATATCGCTGTGGCTGCCAGCACTGTTCCTGTGCTCCCCAGCGAGGCAGGGGGAGAGCCAGGGCCTGAGCGAATGGGGTTGTTCATAATTAATGAGCTGAAGCTCCAGGCATGTTCCCGTCTCCTCCTGAATTATGGGTGTAAGGGCACAGGTCGTTATCTGGGAGCAGATCCCCACACCAAGGTGCCTGCAGGCTCTGTGGGTGCTGGGGCTCTATAAACCCACCCCAGAGCTGGGTCTGGGAGCAGCCGCCCTGGTCTGAGCTGGTGCTTGTGGCCCGGGCTGCTGTTGGCAGCCCCCGGGATGCAGCCCCTGGGCTGCGGGGGCAGCTGCAGGCTCCTGTCACCGGCTCGGCAGTGGCCATCGCCCAGCTCGGTACCTCCCGCCGGGCTCCGGCTGGCGCCGGCTGGAAGCAGCTCAGGGGCCGCGTGCTGACCTTTCCTTAAGGACCTCGGTAGTGCGGGAGGGCCCTGGCCGCCTGCCCCGCCTGCCCCCCCTGCCCCGCAGTGCTGGGGGTGAGGCCGGGCAGAGCAGCGGGCCAGGGGCTGTGCTGCCGCTCTGGGCCCGCCCGGGCACCGGCGGCGCCATAGCGCCTGGTAGCCGCCAGGGGGAGCTCGCGTCCCGGCTGCGGCCGCTGCTGTGCCCGTGTCACCGTTACCCGCATCCCTGCGCCCTCCGCTCCCTCCCGTGTCCCCCGTGCCCCGTATCCCCCCTGTTCTGGAGCACGAGTCTGATGAGGGAGCTGGGGTTGTTAATCCGGAGAAGAGAAGGCTCAGGGCGAACATTATCACGCTCTACAACTACCTGAAAAGATGGAGGCAGGGTGCAGCTGGTCTCTTCTCCCAGGTAACAAGTGATAGGACAAGAGGTAACAGCCTCAGCCTGTGCCAGGAAGGGTTTAGATTGGATATTAGGAGCAATTTCTTCACTGAAAGGGTGCTCAGGCACTGGAACAGGCTGCCTTGGGCAGTGGTGGAATTGCTGTCCCTGGAGTGTTCAAAACCAGCGTAGACAAGGCCCTCAGTGCCACGGGTTAGTGGTGGGGTAATGGTTGGACTTGATGATATTACAGGCCTTTTCCAACCTAGTCCATTTTGTGGTTCTGTGTTCCCCCTATATCCTCCATGCTGTCTGTGCTCCCATGTCCCTCCATGTCTCCACTGTGTGCCCCTGCCCCACTGCACAGCCCAGCCCCTCACACCCACAGGCTGCAGGGCAGCTGCCCCATGAGTCCAGCCTGGATCCAGCCCAGTGTAGTCACAGGAGCAGTGGGCAGGAGCAGTGGGTTCAGCCACAGAGCATGGCAGGGCCTGTCCATCCACACTGAACCCTAAATGGCTGCAGCCTCCCAGGCCAGCTTGTGAGGGGCACCTGAGACCAGACTTTGCTTGACAGGGGGCTCACTGAGGGCACAAAGCTGTGGCTCTTCAATGGCAGCAGGGGTTGAAGCTCCTGGCAGGAGCCCTGGGAGCAGACAGCCCTGTGCTCAGGGTCCCTGTTTCCTGGGGGACCCGTCCTGGTCAGCCGTGGTGCCCCTGGCAGAGGATAGCAGTGACACCAGGCAGCCAAGCCCCTCTGTGCAGCAAAACCACTCCAGGGGCTCAGAACACACCGTGCATCCTCCTGGGTCCTGAGACCTGGGGAGGTGCTGTGCCTCCCACTGGGAATGCTGGGCTGCCTTGGCTGCCTGGGAAAAGCACCTGAAACCATTCCCCAGCCCAAGAGATGCTGCTGAAACGGGTCTGCATGGACGGGCAGCGATGCTCTGGGTGCCACTTGTGCCAAGGCAGCGGTGTGTGCCGGGGCTATTCCTGGCTCCCAGCTGCTGTTTGCCCCAAGCAGGCTCTTGGGTTTGGCCAGGCTGTAATTTTAGCAGTGGCTGTTCCTGAGCAGCGCGGCTGCGGTCAGCACAGCTGCCTGCAGAGCCACCGCTCAGCTGGGGACAGTGGTGCACGGCGGCAGCCCCTGCCCATGGCCGCCTGCGGTGCCCAAACCATGGCAGAAGTGCTTGAACCTGGCATTCTCACCCCACCCTGGTGCCGAGGAAGGGCAAAGGGCTTTGCTGGGGCTGGGGGTATTTGCTCAGGGTGGGGAGGCTGCTGGTGAGGGTGGCACTGGGCAGAGTACAGGATTCAGCCGCAGGGTGCACCCAGCATCCCCCTTCAGTCCCCTCACACTGGCTGCAGAAGCCATGGCACTGGCACTGCTCACCCCAGCAGAATGTGAAGGGGGAGAAATGCAGCTTGAAGTCCTCCCTAACTGCTTGAGTTAAACCCTTTAGTTCCATCCTGAGGGCCTGCTGGGGACCACAGGGGGCTGCCTCCATCACACCCATCATCCACCACTGCCACCACCTTCTTGTCACCTACTACTACATAGAGGTTTCTTCACATAGGCTAAGAAGCCCCATTCTGGGAGTCCTAATAAGGGCTGAAAGTTATCGACCATATTTCTCCAGCTGGGCAATACCAGCCTTGTGCTAAGACCCCTCCATCAGCACACCTGCCTGGCGAGACCCGCTTCTTCCTCCTAATGCAAGCAGAAAACAAGGGTGTGCTGGGTCCCCAGAGGAGGGCTGAAGCTCTGCTGGGAGTTTTATTCTGTCACCACTTACAAACTTCAGATGACAAACACTTTGAAGCAGCTGAGCCGTGTTTATGTTCAGCTTGTTTATAACCTGTTTACAAGCCCAGGGGTTTACTTTTGGGGCTGTTTACCTCGGTTTAATACACACCTAAACAACCTGAAGCGAGGGGTCCGGCCACCCCTCCCCATGCAGCCACCAGCTGCGGGCCCTGACGGTTGCTGTTTTGCCGGAGCTATGCAAATGTTCTCATCTCCACAAGCAGGGCTGATCGCTCAGGTCGTGTTTTCGACCACGCCAGCCTCAAACGTTTATTTCTTTCATTTAATTCCCTTTCAATCTCAGGGCAATAACCCTCAGCCTTTGGCTCTCTGGCTGTTCCCAGCTGGGGCTTTGATCCAGAGCTGCCCAGGGGGTGTTTGATGGTGTTTGATGGTTTGTAACTTGTACTTCATCATTTATAGCCTGTATTGTTTTCTCATTTATAACCTGTATTTTATTTCTCAGATCTGGGGGAATCTGCCCCATATTGTGGGAGTCTGGAGGCTGCCCCATGCATCTTGTGGCTGGTTGGACTGATGGACAAGCCTAAGGGGCTGCCTGGCAGGAGGCAGGGACTGTCCAGTGCAATTCAGTCAATGAGAGAGGATTTAGGGTGACCTGGCCTAAACTGTGCTCCAGGTTTATACCCCTGTGGCAGTGGCACAGGGGAACAAGTCCATGAGCTGAGCAGTGTCAGGGTCAGCCCTGGTTCCAAACTCACATGACAGCAGTGCCCAGCCTGGGGGCCTGGATGCACTGGGATCAGTGTGTGTGTGTGTGCTTGTATGTGCAAGTGTGTGTGCATGCATGTGGGCATTCCCCACATCGGGCAGGGGCCTCTACCAGGCACGACTGTGCTGAGGACCCTCCAGGCTGGGGATGCGAACCCTGCCCTGCCACACAGCCCCACCAGCCTCGGTGCCATCTCACAGGGGTCCCTAGTCCTCCACCCTGCCAATCCTGGACAGGTTAAAGCTGCCCCAACACCTGCTCCCCCCGACATGGTGGCAAGGTGAGAACTCGGCAAGGGAATGGGGGCAAAGCTCTCTGCAGCAGAGCCAGTGCTCACACCAGGGCTCTGCTGCGCGGCACTCACTCCCCTTCACACATCAGCACCCACTGGAGACGGTTTCACTTCCTTTTTTTGGGCCCCCTTTCAAGTTTCTGATTGGGGACTGGGGCAGGTCAGGAGTAAATTTAGTTGGGGATGCCCCATGCTGTACAGCTGCATGGTGGCAGTGCTGGGGGGGCCAGGAGGGCCCAGAGCTGGCGTGGCACAGCCTGGGCTCTGCACAGCCTTCCCCAGACCCTATGGAGAAGGTTTGGGTTATGGAGAAGGCAGCTATGAGAGCCGGGGGGTGTCTGGATGGGGTGCAGGAGCCACCAACCATCCCTCTGGGTGCCCCAGCTCAGGCAGGGCAGAGCCCATCAGGTATCACCCAGCCTGGGCACAGCTGCAGAGCCAAAGCAGGGGACTCATTCTGTCCTCCCACTTTCACCCCAATGGGGTCTGGCTATTGTTGGCCCCAGCTCTTGCTTTCAGGTTTCAGCCCCGCTCCTCGCAGTGCAGCGACTGTTGGGGTGGCCGGGCAGGAGGAATGTCCCCGTCCCCTCAGCTGTGCCACGTCACACATGGCTCTGCAAGCAAGGTGTTTCATCAGCCTCAGGTGCACGCGCTCTGCTCCCGCCACGTCCCCACAAAGAGACCCCAAATCCTGCTGGTGTGAGATGCTGGGGCTCACTGGGGGAAACACTGGTGATGGTCAATGCAAAACCAGCAGGCCCAGGCTGGTTTTGTGGGGGACAAACCCTGGCAAGTTGCCTCCCCATGTATGGGGTCCAGCACGGTTGCCCTCAAGAGCAAGGCTGTGGGTGCAGGAGCTGCCCTCACCCCAGGGCAGGCTTTGGGGACCAGAGCAGAGTTTTGCCCTCTGGGGGTGAGGTTTTGGGCACAGGTTGCCAGAACTCCCTTTGCCCCACACTCCTTTGTTCCATCCCCACATCCCTCCCTCTGGTCTCAGCCATGGCGTCCCTCCAAGCCCAAAGCATCTAAACCACAGGGGTTTATTAAACTCCCTCAAAGGCCTTGCTAAGCCCTTGTCTGTAGGCGCAGATCTCACCGAGCCCTGCTCCCACCATGGCACCTGCTGCATCTCTCTGCCGCTAAATAAAGCCTTCCTGAATCATCTCCTCTACTAAAATAGATCCCCCTCGTTTAGAGTTAATGGTGAGCTGGGGAAACAGAAAATAAACAACTCTAAAATGGCAGTGCAGGAGATGCAGAGCGAGAGCGAGAGCTGCAGCTGCGGAGGGATGCAGGTTTCTGTTTCCCTCAGCAGAAAACCCCAGTGAGGGTGGCTGCAGGAGCAGGACACCTCTTTTCTTCCCAGGCCTGGATCAGGCCCCTCATCCCGGTGTGATTCCCAGCAGTGGCTTCCAGCCCTGTTGAAGGCTTGTTACGGATAAAACCGGGGGTGGGAACCTGCTGTGCTGTGGCAGCGGGGGCAGTACGGGAGCCCTGGGGTGGGGGGCACTGATCCATAATTCAGCAGCTTTTCCCTTGCTTATGGGAAGGATTTAGCAAACTCTTTTAATCAATAATAAATGAGGTTCCCTTCCCCCTGAGTCAGATGTGCCAGTGCTAACCCAGACCCAAGCTGAAGCAAGACCCAGCAGGACCTGCCCCAAACTGAGCCTGCAAAAGCTCAGCCTGGTGTCTTGTGTCCAAGGGATGGCTTTACCCAAGGGATGCTGGGGTGGATTTCAAGCCCTGTGGAAAGTGTTGCCCTGCTGCCCCCTCCTTGCCAGCTGCCCCCCCCCCCCCCAATGTACCCAATATAGCAGGGTAAAATCTGGCAGCATGGCTGCAACGGGGGCTCCTGTGTTACCCCATCATTCTTTCCAGCCTCAACCACAGCTTTAGGGTATGGTTTTCCAACTGCTGGAATCAATGATTAGTGAAGCTTGAGCTTTCTCAGTGGGAAATGGAAGCAGGCATCCTTCCTGGCAGCAGGTCTTGCTCCTTGAGGCTTCCTCAGCTGGCACAAACCCAGGCAGACTGTACTGGGCAAAAGCCCCAGCAGAGCCATGAGGACCAGGTCAAGGATGCTGCAGGCAGGTTGTTGCCAGGGAGTAACCTCCCTTGAGCATGGAAAGGGGCTCCTCAAGGCAGAGGAGCTGGTGCCATCTCTGGGTCTGTGTCCCCCCAGCAGTGAGCTGGGGTGGGTGCTGCAGGAATCTTACCTCCCAGACCCCTGCTGCAGCCTGGCAGCACCCCCGGGCCCACGCTGCCACTGCAGGCTCTTCTCTGCCCAGGAAACTGTCTTAAAGGAGCTTATCCTGAAACACAGCAGGACAGACCCTACCATTGCCCTGCCCTCCTTCCTCTAGCTCCAGTGCAAGCTGAGCATCCCACTGCTGCCTCCTTCCCTGGCTGCTGCAGCCTGGTCTGGGCATGGGTTTGTTCCATTCCGAGGGGATGGGGTTTCCTGTGAAAACCCCAGGCCTTGTCACCTAATACATGGGCAGGGACACTGGGACTGCTTCCATCACCGCTGTCCCCTGTGTGCGGCAATGAGAAGGGAGTTTGCCCCATGGATGGGGCTGTGCCATGGCAGGGTCTCCCTTGCCTGGCTGGGGAGAAGATAAAGACAGAATAAAGCCAATTGTTTTGGGGCACGAGGTGCCTCTTGGAACCTCCGGTGAGGTCCAGACCCTGCTGCCAGGAGGGAAGGAGGGCTGGGGCAGATCAGGGCTATACCCCCCTCTGCTCCTTCCATCTGCATCCTGCCAGGACTGCAGAGTGCCCTGGGCCCTGCAGGGATGGCACATGTCCCTGGAGCTGCTCAGGGCTCCTGGGGACAGCTCGTGCTGTGGAGGTCAAGGTGCCTGGTGCAGCCAGGAAACCCCAGCAGCCTGGGAGTGGGTGCAGGGGACAGAGGCAGGGCAGGGGGCAGCAGTTTGGGCATGGGGACAGCATGGAGGGGGGAGCTGCTGCCTCCAGTAGCAATAGGGAAGGATGGGGACAGGGATGCAGATGCTGCTGGAGTGGGGAGCCTCAGGCTGAGACTGCAGACCCAGGGCTGGCTGGAGAACTGCATAACCTGCAGAAATGCAGGCTGGGAAAACACCTTATCAGGGTAAACAGCAGCACCTTCCCACCAGAATAAAGTCTGAAATGCTAAAACACTGTGCTGCCATTGCTGGGATGTTCCCAACAGCACTGGGGGACATGGGGCTCCTTTTGCAGCAGGTCACCCACCCTGCCATGTCCATGTGAGCAAGAGATGGATGAAAGAAGCTTAGTTCTACTCCAAGTTCCTCTTTGGTATTTGCTTTCCTGGCAGGCTTGGAGTCTGTGCCGCAGTGCTTGCTCCCTGGGAAGCTCCCTTCCCTTAGACATTTTGCCAGACAAGGAACAACACAGAGAGAAGAAACTGCCCCTTTGGATCTTGTCTCATACAGTTTGAGTTTGGCAGATGATTTTTGGTTTCATTTTGGCTTCATTTTATGATAAACCCTCAAGTGGCTGCTGAACAATTGAGTAAAAAAGAGCATTAAAGAGCTGGAGTGGGCAGCCCCATCAGAGCTTTCTGGGATGGATGGAGGCTTCAGGGTGGGAAGGATGGATGGAGATGCTCAGGTAAAACTGTTGGGGTGGGTAAGATGGGTGGAAGCATTGAGATGGACGGGGCAGAGGCGCTGGGGTGGATGGGACCCATGAACACAGCAGAGGACAGCTCTGGAGCCCCGAATGTAAGGGACATGAGCTGTTGGAGCAAGTCCAGAGGAGGCCATGGAGATGCTGTGAGAGCTGGAGCAGCTCTGGTTGAGACAAGCTGAGAGCTGGGATCTGGGGAGACCTTATTGTGGCCTTTTGGTACTTAAATGGCGCCTGTAAGAAAGATGGGGATAAGGCTTTTAGCAGGCCCTGTTGCATTAGGACAAAAGGTAATGGTTTTAAACTAAACAAAGGTAGATTAGACTAGATATGAGGAATACATTTTTAATGATGAGGGTGATGAAACACTGGAACAGGTTGCCCAGAGAGATTATAGGTGCCTCATCCCTGGAAACATTCAAGGCTATGCTGGAAGGGGCTTTATTTAAGCAACCTGAGTGAGGAGGTGCAGATGTCCCTGCTCATGGCAGGGGGGTGACTGGATAACCTGTAAAGGTCCCTTCCAACCCAAACCATTCTGGGGTTCTATGAGACTCTGTCACCAGAAGTGGCTGCAGGGACACATGGCCACCCTGCAGGGCTGCAGGGAAACTTCCCTAGGGCTGTGCCACAGGGCCCACAGGGTCCCACTTTGCTGTGGCCCAGGGTGCGAGGGACAGGCTGGTGCATGTGCATGACTGGCAGCTACACCAGCACCCCCATCCTTGTGAACACAGTGGTGACAGAGGAAGCAGGGACACAGCGAGGGCCGGTGGCAAAGGGACATGGCTGTCCGTGGCACCACCACAAGCCGTATCTCCCTGCAAGAGACCTGGCACCCAGAGGCCAGCAGGCAAGGGATGAGAATG
The DNA here is from genome assembly GCF_012275295.1 of Melopsittacus undulatus. Taxonomy (NCBI): domain Eukaryota; kingdom Metazoa; phylum Chordata; class Aves; order Psittaciformes; family Psittaculidae; genus Melopsittacus; species Melopsittacus undulatus. The sequence goes on along the minus strand of NC_047538.1, from coordinate 13,587,829 downwards.
GCACAACCAGGGCCATGTGCTTGCTGCTGGGCTGGGGGTTTAGATTAAACTGCTGCCACAGGCTGCTCATCCCCCGGTCCCAGCAGTCCTGGGGCTTTCATTGGGGTTCCCAGGGGTGAGCAAGAGGTGCAAGGAGCCCCAGCACTATGTGTGTGTGTTCCCATCCCACCTCCTCCATACTGGTGCCCCTGGGGCAGTGAAAGGACACAGAGACAGTGATGCTGAGCCAGCACTAGTTCAGTGTCAGTGTTTATTTGTGGGACACTCAGGGCAGGGGGACAGGAACGGGGCACTGGGAGACATCTGCGGCAGGGGGAGAGCCCCTGCCCCTCATGGTGGGGAAGAGGGAGTGGGTCATGAAGGTCCACAGGGAACAGGGATGTCCCAGTGGGGTTAGGAGCACTCGGATCTATTCAGGCTCTTCTCTACATCGCCAGCCTCGTGCTTGACCTTGCAGGAGTAGTTTTCATGGCCCTGCCAGTCAGAGAGACCCAGCGTCAGGTAGCTGCTGGCCACGTACTTGTTGTTGGACTGCCGCACCGCCAGGCTGGTATCGACCCCATTGCTGATGACTTTGCCATCAGCTGTCCAGATCACTTCCATGGTGCCAGGGTAGAACTCTCCTAGCAGACACACCAGGGTGGCTTTCTTCTCAGACTGGATCTGCTCGCTGGATGGCGGGAAGAGGTACACAGTGGGGGAGACCTTGGGCTGGCCTGTGAGGGAGAGAGCACTGAGGAGTCAGAGGGGGCTTTGTGCCCCCCCACAACCTCCTGCCTGCCTGCACTGCACAGAGACCCCCCACTTCCCCTACCACTGACAGTTCATTGTCTATAACACTGATGTATTTGCCTTGGGGATACAGCTGTATTTTTAGTGATGCATATATAAACATGTATAAGCACATATATATACACATATTTCATATATGTATAATATATATTTTTATAGGTATATGTGTATGTGTGTAATGTACACATATATTGCATATATACTTATATATATGTTATCTATTTTATATGTACATATATAAAATATATATTGTTATATAAATGTATGTATAATTACATACCGTGTATATAATATGCAGTTATGCGTGTGTACATATTCATATATAAAAAACATATTACATATATACTATATAAGATTATATAGTATATATATAATTATATATATCATACTATATAAAAGTGTGTTTTATGTCTATTATATACCTATATATAATATATAATACATACAAAACAAAATCTCTGTGTAGTTACCCTAAACTCATTTCTTCCCTTTTGTGAGGCAATTTCTTCTAAAAAATCAGGTTTTTGATGACAAACGCTCCTGTTTTCTGCCCAGCTCTGCTTTCAGACCTGTTCAGGTCTGTCTCAGAACAAGTGCAACAAAGAATCCCCCAAAGGAAGACAGAGAAAAGATGTTTGATCTTTCTGAGGTGGTTCTGCTGTCTCCTCTAAGCTACAGTTTGTGTATTCCTATTCAAAACCCAGGAGGACTCCGCCATTCACAACTTTCTGCTGCAGAAATCAGCAAAACTCCATTTTCTTGATTTTCTGCCCCTAATGACTTGGTTCAGGGTGGGATTTTTTTTGACAAATTCTTCTTAAAATGCCACAGACAGACAGACAGACAGACAATGCTCCCGGCAGCATCTGCAACACAAGAACCTCAAGTTTTTACATGGCTTACCTGGACAACGTGCTCTTTAAGGGATCCCTGACAAGTTTTTGGTTAAGATCACAGGGATGTGCCAATTTAACACAAAGTCAGATGCGCCTTCAGCCTGCTCCTGGCCAAGGACAGGCTCCATTTTGCAGAGCCTGCACCCTTGGCTGCGTGAGCCCAAAGAGAAGCCCCTGCTCCTCACTTAGCCCTTCAGGACTAAGAGCTGAGGACCTAGACCTTAAACTAATGACTAATTCCTTTAACAAAGACAAAAATTCCCTGTCTTAGAGACCTAAACCTGAGTTTCTGAAATAGGCTCCTGAGAACCTCAGACACATTTCCTGGCCAAATTTTAAGACTTTTCAATTGACAAAATACCCCCAGATCTCTATGGCCTGCACCAGAGCCCTCTGAGTCCGCAGGGACAAGACACAACCCAAAAACACTGCGCTCAGTGCCTGTCTCCAAACTGGCGGCAGACCCCAGCCCAGCACCAAGTCCGAGCCAAACCCCCGAAATCACTGAAAAATCAACCAAATGTCACAATTTCATGGTGGGGAAGGAAAGACCGAGAAGAAATCAGCGACTCACCTAGGACGGTCAGCATGGTCCCGCTCCCGAATACACCACACAGTGATACAGGGCCATGCCAAAACCTCCTGCCTCATGGCAGGAGCAGGTCTGGTCCCCCTGGGTATGGCAGGGTGAGGTGATAGGATGGAGATGCCCCAGGGGTTGCAGCAGGATGAAGGTGATTGGATGGAGATGTCCCAATGGACACAGCAGGATGAAGATGTCCTGGTGGCTAGGTGCACTGCTGGCTGTGCCCGGGTGGATGTGGCAGGGCAGGAGTAGCAGGACAGCCATATGGGAATGAATGCAAGCTCTTGCTGGAGCATCCATAAGGAAATGGGTGGCCTTGGCTCCGCCAGCCCACTTGGAGTCTGTTGGCTGGGCTTTCCAGAGCCATGGCTGTGTTGTTGGCTGTCCAGGGACCCACTGCTGCTGAGGACTGCACACCTTGTTCTCATTACAAGTTCATGTCCCTGCCTGTGCTGTGAGGCCGTTAATCTCAGGTGACAAAGAGTTTTGGGTGCCCCTTAGGCACCACAGGCAGCATTGTGTCTTGACCTGTGCTGCTGCCATTCAGGTAGCTGTGGGCTGCTCTGGGACCACCATGGCTGTGGCCAGGGGAAATAGGGATCGCTGTAGACAGTATGTGTAGGGGTAAACTTCATAAATAAACCAACAATCCATCTTTACATCCATCCATCCATCCATCCATCCATCCATCCATCCACCATCTATCATCCATCTGTCCATCCATCCATCCATCCATCCTTCCCACTGCCCAGAACCACCACCACTGGTTTAGAAGCAGCAGGGTGGAGCATCTGCCGAGGGCCAAGACAAACAAAGGGGGTTGGACAGGAGGCATCAGGGGCTGTTGGTAGAGCAGAAGAGCTGGACTAGAGGAGAAAAGCATGAAAGGGATGCAGATGTCTACATACATCTGCAGTAGCCAGAGCAAAGGTGAGCCAGGATGAGTTTCAGCTAAGACAAATAAACTTCAAATTCCCCAGGGAAAGCTTGGCTGCTGCTTTGTTAAGTGTTTTCCCAGCATGCTGCCAATCTCACAGGGCATAGGTTGCTCGGCTCAGAGCAAACAAGCTCTTGCAACAATGAATGTAAAGAGCACCAACTTAATCTGAACTAGAAAACATTCAAATGTCGTGGTTTGTGCAAGCAGTTCTAGTCAGAGTCTAACATCTCCTCAGTTCTTAGAAAAGAAATGATGCTTCAAAGGTTTTGTGGTTTGAGGCACATTCCGTTGCAGTTTTACTCTGCCTCTGGGAATGCATTGGTGCATAGACTAAAACTAGCCAAAAGAACCACTGAAATTATCTATGAAAAGCATTTAGCTGAAGCCAGTGCTATATGTTGTGGGCAATCACTTTCAGAGCATTTTTTCAGCCTTCAGTTGTGTTTGGGTTCTATCCTAGAGGATAATAAAGGCAGACAACATTAGGCTCTGTTAACTAAAGCAGAGACATCAAGGGCACAGCCATGGCAGGGCCCTGCCCAACCATCAGACAGGCACAGCAAAGACTCCGAGCTGGCCCCTGCACTGGCAGGAGGCTTTTGTATCACTTCCCTATTGTTTCATGTCACTGTGGGAATATAATTGCTGCCATCGTAGCCACCACAGTAATAGACGGCCTCATCCTCGGCTTGGACCCCAGTGATGGTTAACGTGCCCGTGGTGCCGGACTTGGATCCGGAGAATCGCGAAGGGATGCCCGAGGGTCTATTGGTGCTACCGTAGATCACAGTGATAGGGGCACTGCCAGGCACCTTCTGCTGGTACCAACCAACATTGCTGCTGCTGCTAAGCCCGGAGCAGGTGATCTGGGCGTCCTTTCCTGGCTCCACTGAGAGCGATGGGGGCTGAGTCAGCGCTGCCTGGACCAGGGAACCTGGAGAGGAGAGAGGGGAGGAGACAGGGGTCAGCCAGTGCCCAGGAGCACAGCCCTGCCCGGGCAGTGGGACAGGGCCCCTCTGCACAAGGGCCCTGTGCATTCCCAGCGGCTCTGGCCAGGGCACCTGAGCCATGGGCGAGCAGCGCGAGGAGCAGAGGTGCCCAGGCCATGATGCGATCCCACCAGCTCCGTGTCCCCACCACGATGGGGCTGTGCCGGGGACCCCGACTCCCTTTTAAGCCCCCACGCGCTCCAGCACGGCCCCTCCATGCAAATCTGAGCCTGCGCTTGCGCCAGGTCCTGCCCGCACCTCTCTCCCCACCTCCTTCCCTGCTCCACCACCAGCCCCACACCCCAGAGCAGTGGGGCTTGGCACCGGGCACAGACAGAGACACCTCCCACCTCAGTGCCGCAAATCCACCGGCAGGGATCCCCCATCCCCAGCGTGTTTCAAGTGGCTGCAGAACCAAAGGGCATAGGAGAGATGGGCACTGGGGATGGGAGCTCTAGCAGCTCCACCATCCCCATGGGCTGGCAGGAGCAGATGAGCCAGTGCCCATGTTGGGAATGGAAGGACCAGCCCTTGCCCGGGCTGTTGTCACTAGGGTGGAATCTTGGGGTTCAGCTGGGCTGAACTGAGCTCTTGCGTGGGGAAAGGGATGGGAAAAGGTACAAGTAAAGCCCCTTTTCCCATCCCTCTGAGGCCCTCAGGTGGACGTTATCTGTGACAGATGAGCACCCAGACCTTAACCTGGAGTGAGCAGAATAGGGCCAGGAGCGGCATGCACTGGCAGCTCAGAGGAACCCTCCTGAGCACTGCAGGATGCTCTCTGCAGCCGTGCCCTCCTGGCCCTAGCGCGTGGCTCATGGCACTCCTGCCACACACCACAGTCGCAGGCACAGAGCTGGAGAACAAGACCATGTGGAGCCCTGCTGCCCACTGCAGCTCCTGAGACACAAATGAAGCCCCCGTGGGGCCAGCAGCCCTGTTCAGAGCCTGGCAATATCACTCGCCCTAGTGCCGAACCTTGGCCCCTGCACTGTCATGCTCATGGGGACACAGGAAATGTCACATCTGGAAACAAGTGGCACACCATGAAATGACAGGGCTGATGTCTTTGTCCCCAGTGGTAGACCCAGTCCTGCACTCCCGCAGCAGGATGAGGAAGAGGTCAGGGTGCTGGGCAGAGCCTTGCTGTTGTGGGGCCATAGGGGGACATTGCCCAGGACTGGGGGCTGCCCAGGGATGCAAAGGTGCAGCCAACGCTGCAGTAGCCATGAGCTCCTCGTACAGCACAACAGAGCAGCCCCCAGTCAGCCCTGCTCTGCCTGGCAGCCTTGTGCATGACCCTGCAGCTCTGCACCACGGGAAACATCTCTTCCTCTGGGTGGAAGGGAAAGCATCAGCCCTGCTCTGCAGCCTGTGGTGTGTTCCCACTTCCTGGTTGTGGGGCCACAGTTTGAGCAGGGCTGCAGCACCCTTGGGGGATGCCCTGGGGGCTCCTGGTGCAGTGGTGCTGGGAGGAGGGCAGGGAGCACCCGACAGTGTCCTGGGTGTGAGCTGGGGAGCGCAGGAGACCTTGGACCTGTGGCGCAGGGCAGCGACAGGGCTGTGGGGCCTCATCCCTCCCTGAATGACAGGGGATGAGCACAGAGCTGCGGCACTAAGAAACATCTGATCCGGGACAGCAGCACAGCCACCTGCAGCACAGACACCAAGGGCAGGGCCATGGCAGGGACTTGCCATGTTTGTCCTATCAAACAGGGTCAGTAAAGATTCCTAAAAGGCCCCTGCAATGGCAGGAGGTTTTTGTTTCACTTTCCTATTGTTTCATGTCACTGTGGGAACATCAGTGCTGCCATTGCTGCCTCCACAGTAACAGATGGCCCTGTCCCTTGCTTGGACCACAGGGATGGTTAATGGGCCCCTGGTGCCAGACTTGGATCCAGAGAATTGTGAAGTAATGCCCAGGGGTCTCTTGTTATTAGCAGAGATCACAGTGACAGGGGTGCTGCCAGGTGCCTTCTGCTAGTACCAGCCAACAGCATTGCTGCTGCCAAGCTCAGATTAGGTGGGGCCAGGGCAGGGCCCTGCCCGACAATCAGACAGGAACAGCAGAGACTCCTGACAGGTCCCTGTGGTGACAGGAGGTTTTTGTATCACTTCCTCATTACACTTTGTCACCGTGCCAGCATTAGTGCTGCCATCCCAGCTCCCACAGTAATAGACGGCCTCATCCTCGGGTTGGACCCCAGTGATGGTTAACGTGGCCGTGGAGCCGGAGCTGGATCCGGAGAATCGCGAAGGGATGCCCGAGGGTCTCTGGTTGTTCCAATAAATCACAGTGATAGGGGCACTGCCAGGCACCTTCTGCTGGAACCAGCCATAGCTGTAGCTGCTCCCAGAGCAGGTGATCTGGGCATTCTTTCCTGGCTCCACTGAGAGCGATGGGGGCTGAGTCAGCGCTGCCTGGACCAGGGAACCTGGAGAGGAGAGAGGAGAGGAGACAGGGGTCAGCCAGTGCCCAGGAGCACAGCCCTGCCCGGGCAGTGGGACAGGGCCCCTGTGCACAAGGGCCCTGTGCATTCCCAGCGGCTCTGGCCAGGGCACCTGAGCCATGGGCGAGCAGCGCGAGGAGCAGAGGGGCCCAGGCCATGGTGTGATCCCACCAGCTCCGTGTCCCCACCACGATGGGGCTGTGCCGGGGACCCCGACTCCCTTTTAAGCCCCCACACGCTCCAGCACGGCCCCTCCATGCAAATCTGAGCCTGCGCTTGCGCCAGGTCCTGCCCGCACCTCTCTCCCCACCTCCTTCCCTGCTCCCCCACCAGCCCCACACCCCAGAGCAGTGGGGCTTGGCACCGGGCACAGACAGAGACACCTCCCAGCTCAGTGCCGCAAATCCACTGGCACGGATCCCCCATCCCCATTGCTGGCCCAGTGGTCAGGGCAGACATGAGCTGATGTGGGTAACGGGGGCAGGCAGCACCGCAGCTCGGTCTGGTGGTTCTGGAATGACACCAACACCAGCACTCCCCACCCCAGTTTCGCTATCTTCCACTCCGATGGGTGTCCCAGGCCATTAAGGTACCCTCTTCCTCTGCTGCTTTTCTGCCCTGGCTCTTGCCCTGCCAGCCCAGGCCCAACTCTCAAAACCTTTGCTCTTCCCAGCTGTCCACTCCCCAGCACCACAGGAGCACCTGGCACTGGGCCCCGGCAATGCCAACCCATGAGCTCAGTCTCTGGTGCTGGGCAAATGCAGACAGATCAAGGGCAGCCCCAGGGCTGTGCTCAATCACCAGGGCAGCCCCCAGCCAGCCCTGCTCTGACCCAGGGCACACGGCTCGTGGCCACCTTGGGCCCAGCCAAAAATCACCTGCGACCACAAGAAATGCCACCATCCTCTGATCCACCCCTGTGCCCATCACTGCCTGAGCCTGGGTGCCTGGGGCACAGAGAGCAATGGGCAGAGCAGGATGCAGGGGTCTGTCTCCTTGTGGGCTGCTCAGAGGGGACCTGCTGAAGCAGAACACGTGTCCCATGGCAGGAGCCGCTTCACAGGAACATGTCCTGCTCTAACACAGCGTCCAAGCAGCGCTTGCAGCAGCAGGCAGCGCCAGAGGGACCTGCGGCAACAGCGGCCTTGGGTGTCACTTCCCCAGTGCTGGGAGGCACCATGACCCTGACCAGCTCTGGTGTCCCAGCCAGCACAGCAGAGGACAGCCTCTGCCTCAGCATGGGGCTCTGTGATGAGGAGTGTGGCCCTGGGGAGAATCACCTTCCCTGGTGCTGCACAGCCCCTTGCCAAGGGATGGGCAGGGGATGGGCACAGACATGGGGGTCTAATGGACAGTCGAGCTGGGACATCAGGTTCAGGTGCTTGCAGCCCAGGGAAGAGTCATGTCTAAGACCTGTCCCACCACCAAACAGGGACAGCAGAGGCTCCTAACAGCCTCTGCAATGGCGGGAAGTGTTTGTATCACTTCCTCATTACTCCATGTCACCATTATAGCTGCCATCGTAGCCACCACAGTAATAGACGGCCTCGTCCTCGGCTTGGACCCCAGTGATGGTTAACGTGGCCGTAGAGCCGGAGCTGGATCCGGAGAATCGCGAAGGGATGCCCGAGGGTCTCTTGCTGCTCTCATAGATCACCCTGACAGGGACATTGCCTGATGTCTTCTGCTGGAACCAGCCATAAACATGGTTGCTGCACCCAGATATAATCTTCCCCCCAGGGACAGAGACACCAGGGTGGGTGAGCCAGAGCCATGTGAGAGCAGGGGACTCAGGCAGGAGCTCTCCCTGCCCTGCTGCAGTGCCCAAGGATCCTGCAGGCTAGCAAATGCCCCTGCACCCATCCCTGGCAGCCAGCATGGCTGCATTGCCGCAGGGCTCTGGCTGAAGCTCAGCCTGGGGGAGCAGAAATGCTGCAAAGCTTTTCCTAGGGAGCTCCATAGGCCCAGCTCCCAGCACTGTCCCAGGCTCCTCTGTCCTCACATGGATACTAGCAGTGGAGACAAGCACAGCCAGACCTTCACCAGTACCACGGCCCCATCCCTGGAGACACAGACACAGAACACAGGGAAGGGCATGGGTGGGGGGTGAGGAATGGAAAACCCCAAAGCTGAAGAGCCAGCCCTGCCTGGTGGAGAGGAAGGAGGAGATAAAACACACACCTCTGACTCTCAAAGTCTCACTTGCACGTAGCTCTGTGTCATCATGAGACTCATCAGCACTGCTGTCATCCCAGCTCCCACAGTAACAGACGGCCTCGTCCTCTGCTTAGGCCCCAGTCATGGTTAACGTAACCATGGTGCCAGACGTGGGTCCGGAGAACCATGAAAGGATGTCCAAGGATCTCTGGTTGTTCTGATAGATCAGAGTGACAGGAACGCTGCTGCCAGGTACCCTCTGCTGGAACCAGCTGTAGGTGTTGTTAATCATGGAGAAGGCAATGCAGGTGTTTACTTCTGAGGACACTTACATCAAGAGCACATGAGTAGACCTGCCCAGAGACCAGGAGGGAGAGAAGAGAGGGCAGATGATGGGGTCCAAGTGCCACAGGAGCACAGCCCTTCCTGGGCAGTGGGACAGTGACAGGTCTCCTGTGCCATTGCCCACAGGGCATCCCCAGTCTAGGGAGCCCACTGGGAGATGGTGTGTGACAGAAGGAGGGGATGAACCTCCAGTACACATTGGGCTGGTGAGATGCACCACCATGGAGACCAGAGACAGGGTACTGCTGGGGCAGGGGGCATGAGTTCCACCAGGGCCTTTCAAAGACCAAACGTGCCCCAGCTAACACCCTTTTCCCACAGATGTCCTGTCACTACAGCAGCACAAAGCACTCAGGGAACGTGGACTCTGGTCCTTTGGCTTCTCCGCACCCTTGAGATTAGTCAGGAATGTCCACAAAGGCAGCCCAGGCTGAGTTGTTGGTGGGATGAGAGGGGGGGTAGTGCAGGCTCACAGCCTGCAATAGAAACACCTTCCTAGAGCCAATGGATCCCTCCCCAGCCAAGGATTCCCCTAAGCCTACTCATCCCAATGGAGAAGCTCTCAGACACAAGAGGGACAGAAACTCCCTCTGCACAACAGTACAGCAACTCTGTGCAATGGAAACCATCCTTTGCAGGACCCAGAGCAAGGATGGAGGTGCCCAGCATCACACACCAACACTGCACTGGCAGCACCAGAGGGGAAGTGGCATCAGAACAGCTATGTAGACAAACGCCTACAAAGGCAGAGCTGGAAGAAGTGCAAGTGCAACAGGGCAACAACTGCCTGATCTCTGCAGCTTTTCCAAACACAGAGGAGGTGTAGGAAGGAGCAGGAATGACTATAGCAATCTTAGCATCACGATGACCCTGACCAGCACTAGTGCTGCCATCATAGCTCCCACAGTAATAGACGGCCTCATCCTCGGCTTGGACCCCCGTGATGGTTAACGTGGCCGTGGCGCCGGAGGTGGATCCGGAGAATCGCGAAGGGATGCCCGAGGGTCTCTTGTCGTTCCAATAAATCACAGTGATAGGGGCACTGCCAGGCACCTTCTGCTGGTACCAACCAACATAGCCGTAGCTGCTGCTAAGCCCGGAGCAGGTGATCTGGGCATCCTTTCCTGGCTCCACTGAGAGCGATGGGGGCTGAGTCAGCACTGCCTGGACCAGGGAACCTGGAGAGGAGAGAGGGGAGGAGACGGGGGTCAGCCAGTGCCCAGGAGCACAGCCCTGCCCGGGCACCCTCTCAGCTGCATGTGCCCCATTGTGTCTACAGGAAAAGTGCTCCGACTCCCTCCTGTCCATGCTCACAGGCATGTTTTGGGAGCAGAGCCCAGCCAAACACATCCCAGCAGGAAGGCAGCTCAGGCAGCAGCAGGAGGACATGGCTCTCAGTAGCAAGAGGCAGCAAGGTTTTAGATGGTGCCACACTGTGAACATTGTAGAGAGAAGGACAATGGCCCCAAGCCACAGAGTAACCCCTCCAGTTCTCTGGGACAGGAAAGGGAGGACATTCCCAGCTCTGGCTGTGCAGATGAGAAAGGAACTTGCCTCAGCCCCACAGCCACAACTCTGCTCAGCCAGGACAGAGAAGGTCACAAAACTCCCCCTGATCTTGAAGTATGTGTGTCACTTCCTACTACTCATTGCCATCAGACACCATAGCTGCTGCTGCTGTCCCAGCCACCACAGTAATAGACGGCCTCATCCTCGGGTTGGACCCCAGTGATGGTTAAGGTGTTCGTGGAGCCGGAGCCGGATCCGGAGAATCGCGAAGGGATGCCCGAGGGTCTCTTGTTGTTATCGTAGATCACAGTGACAATGGCACTGCCAGGCACCTTCTGCTGGTACCAGCCATAGTAGCTGCTGCCCCCAGAGCAGGTGATCTGAGCGTCCTTTCCTGGATCCACTGAGAGCGATGGGGGCTGAGTCAGCGCTGCCTGGACCAGGGAACCTGGAGAGGAGAGAGGGGAGGAGACAGGGGTCAGCCAGTGCCCAGGAGCACAGCCCTGCCCGGGCAGTGGGACAGGGCCCCTCTGCAGAGGGGCCCTGTGCATCCCCAGCGGCTCTGGCCAGGGCACCTGAGCCATGGGCAAGCAGTGCGAGGAGCAGAGGGGCCCAGGCCATGGTGTGATCGCACCAGCTCCGTGTCCCCACCACGATGGGGCTGTGCTGGGGACCCCCACTCCCTTTTAAGCCCCCCATACCCAGGCCAGGGCTCTTCCTTGGACCACGGCAGGATCTTTCCTGCTCCTCTCACCCCACTTCCCTCCCAGTTCCCTGAGCATGGGCTGCTTCTCTTTCAGTTCCACAATAGAACTGCAGAGCACAGAGCTGGGATTTGGAAGGGACCAGGACCATACAGAGACCATGTACTGCCAGGCTACCCAGCAGTGAGGAAACCCAGCTCCTCCAGCTCCAAAGTGAGCCATGGGTCTCCAGCAGCTTCAAAGCAACCACAAACAGACTTGGGCTGGAGCTTGTACCCGTCAAGTGCACGGAATCATCCTCCGCGCTCGCCTGTCCAGGGGCTGCCCCTGCTGCCTGCACCAGGGAGTTACCCACAGGCACCCGGGTGTCCCCAGCCCTTTTGCCCCATGAACATCAGGACTGTGGTGCGGGGCCACACTGACACCATGTGGGGACAAGGTGGCTCTCAGGGACAGCAGCGGTGGAACTGAGAGCAGAGCTCAGCACAGGACCAGCCCCATGCTGTCCCTCCTCACTATGACAGCTTCCACCATGTCGAGAGACATCTCCAGCTCCTGCCACAACCTTTAGGACTTCTGTAGGGGACCATGAGCAAGGCACCCGTGCTCAGAGAGGGAGCCTCAGGCACACACACAGGGCCTTTAGGCACAGCTGCTGTCAACAGAGCAGGGTGGGCATCAGCCCTGAACTGGCAGGGAGCACAGGGACCAGAGCAGCATGGCACACATGACAGCGCTTCTGCCAGCTTACCTCAGCCACACGACCAGACACAGGACAGGACGTTTTGAGGACAGCAGGAACCAGCCACACATCAGGTCTGCGCTGCCAGGAGCTGTCACTTCTGCACCCTCCACGTCCACCATTAGGATTGCTGCCCCCATGCACGGCAGACAACTGACGGTCAAGCAGGAGCACCCAACCATGTCAGCCTGGGGGCACCAGGATGCTCATCAGCACTGCTGCTGTCCCAGCACCCACAGTAATAGATGGCCCTATCCTGAGCTTGGACCCCAGTGATGGTTAAAGTGCCCATGGTGCCGGACATGGATCCGGAGAATCGCGAAGGGATGCCCGAGGGTCTATTGGTGCTACCATAGATCAGAGTGATAGGGGCACTGCAAGGCACCTTCTGCTGGAACCAAACAACATTGCTGCTGCTGCTAAGCCCAGAGCAGGTGATCTGGGCATTCTTTCCTGGCTCCACTGAGAGCGATGGGGGCTGAGTCAGCGCTGCTTGGACCAGGGAACCTGGAGAGGAGAGAGGGGAGGAGACAGGGGTCAGCCAGTGCCCAGGAGCACAGCCCTGCCCGGGCACCCTCTCAGTTGCATGTGCCCCATTGTGTCTACAGGAAAAGTGCTCCGACTCCCTCCTGTCCATGCTCACAGGCACATTTTGGGAGCAGAGCCCAGCCAAACACATCCCAGCAGGAAGGCAGCTCAGGCAGCAGCAGGAGGATGTGGCTCTCTGTCCTGGTTTGAGCAGTAACAGTCATTTTTCTCCTTCTTGGTAGCTGGTGCAATGCTGTGTTTTGACTTTCGGGCTGAGAACGGTTGCTGATAGCAAGTATGTTTTGAGTTACTGCTCAAATGTTTGGTTTGTCCAAGGCCTTTTCTGAGCTCATGCTCTGCCAGGGAGGAGGGGAGGCCGGGAGGAAGGAGAGACAGGACACCTGACCCAGGCTAGCCAAAAAGGTATTCCATACCATAGCACGTCATACCCAGGATGTAACCAGGAGAGACCTGGGAGGGCTGGAGCTCTGGTGGGATGGAGGAGGTATCAGTTGGTGCTGGGTCGGGCAGGATGGGGTGAGTTATGGGTCGGTGGCTTGTGAGGTGTTGTATTCTCTTCACTAGTTATTGGCTTTATCATTATTATTTGTAGTAGTAGTAGCAGGAATGATTTGTGTTATACCTTAGCTATTAAACTGTTCTTATCTCAACGCGTGGGGGCTACATTCTTTGGATTCTCTTTCCTAACTCTCCAGGGTTTGGGGGAGAGAAAGGGGAGTGAGTGAATGAGCTGTGTGTGGACTTGGTTTAAACCATGACACTCTCAGTAGCAAGAGGCAGCAAGGTGGCAGATGGTGTAACACTGTGAACATTGTAGAGAGAAGGACAATGGCCCCAAGCCACAGAGTAACCCCTCCAGTTCTCTGGGACAGGAAAGGGAGGACATTCCCAGCTCTGGCTGTGCAGAGGAGACAGGTACTTGCCTCAGCCCCACAGCCACAACTCTGCTCAGCCAGGACACAGAGGGTCACAAACCTCCCCCTGATCTTGAAGTATGTGTGTCACTTCCTACTAATTGCCATCAGACACCATAACTGCTGATGCTATCCCAGCCACCACAGTAATAGACGGCCTCATCCTCGGGTTGGACCCCAGTGATGGTTAACGTGCCCGTGGAGCCGGAGCTGGATCCGGAGAATCGCGAAGGGATGCCCGAGGGTCTCTTGTTGTTATCGTAGATCACAGTGATAGGGGCACTGCCAGGCACCTTCTGCTGGTACCAGCCATAGCCGTAGCTGCTGCTGCCCCCAGAGCAGGTGATCTGAGCGTCCTTTCCTGGCTCCACTGAGAGCGATGGGAGCTGAGTCAGCGCTGCCTGGACCAGGGAACCTGGAGAGGAGAGAGGGGTGGAGACGGGGGTCAGCCAGTGCCCAGGAGCACAGCCCTGCCCGGGCACCCTCTCAGCTGCATGTGCCCCATTGCGTCTACAGGAAAAGTGCTCCGACTCCCTCCTGTCCATGCTCACAGGCACATTTTGGGAGCAGAGCCCAGCCAAACACATCCCAGCAGGAAGGCAGCTCAGGCAGCAGCAGGAGGACATGGCTCTCAGTAGCAAGAGGCAGCAAGGTTTTAGATGGTGCCACACTGTGAACATTGTAGGGAGAAGGACAATGGCCCCAAGCCACAGAGTAACCCCTCCAGTTCTCTGGGACAGGAAAGGGAGGATATTCCCAGCTCTGGCTGTGCAGATGAGAAAGGAACTTGCCTCAGCCCCACAGCCAAAACTCTGCTCAGCCAGGACAGAGAAGGTCACAAACCTCCCCCTGATCTTGAAGTATGTGTGTCACTTCCTACTACTCATTGCCATCAGACACCATAGCTGCTGCTGCTGTCCCAGCCACCACAGTAATAGACGGCCTCATCCTTGGTTTGGACCCCAGTGATGGTTAACGTTGCCGTGGCGCCGGAGGTGGATCCGGAGAATCGTGAAGGGATGCCCGAGGGTCTCTTGTTGTCAGCATAGATCACAGTGACAATGGCACTGCCAGGCACCTTCTGCTGGTACCAGCCATAGTAGCTGTCACCACCAGAGCAGGTGATCTGAGCGTCCTTTCCTGGATCCACTGAGAGCGATGGGGGCTGAGTCAGCGCTGCCTGGACCAGGGAACCTGGAGAGGAGAGAGGGGAGGAGACAGGGGTCAGCCAGTGGCCAGGAGCACAGCCCTGCCCGGGCAGTGGGACAGGGCCCCTCTGCACAAGAGTCCGGCCGGGCACGTGAGCCATTGCCATGCACCGCGAGGACGAGACCAGAACACGTGCCCCATGGCAGGAGCTGCTTCACAGGAACATGTTCTCCTCTAACACAGCATCCAAGCAGCACTTGCAGCAGCAGGCAGCGCCAGAGGGGACCTACGGCAACAGCGGCCTTGGGTGTCACTTCCCCAGTGCTGGGAGGCACCATGACCCTGACCAGCTCTGGTGTCCCAGCCAGCACAGCAGAGGACAGCCTCTGCCTCAGCATGGAGCTCTGTGATGAGGAGTGTGGCCCTGGGGAGAATCACCTTCCCTGGTGCTTGCCAAGGGATGGGCAGGAGATGGTTTCCTGGTTTGAGCAGTAGCAGTCATTTTTCTCCTTCTTGGTAGCTGGTGCAGTTGGTGTTTTGACTTTCGGGCTGAGAACGGTTGCTGATAGCAAGTATGTTTTGAGTTACTGCTCAAATGTTTGGTTTGTCCAAGACCTTTTCTTAGCTCATGCTCTGCCAGGGAGGAGGGGAGGCCGGGAGGAAGGAGAGACAGGACACCTGACCCAGGCTAGCCAAAGAGGTATTCCATACCATAGCACATCATGCCCAGGATGTAACTGGGAGAGACCCGGAAGGGCTGGAGCTCTGGTGGGATGGAGGAGGTATCGGTTGGTGCTGGGTCGGGCAGGGTGGGGTGAGTTATGGGTCGGTGGCTGGTGAGGTGTTGTATTCTCTTCACTTGTTATTGGCTTTATCATTATTATTTGTAGTAATAGTAGCAGGAATGATTTGTGTTATACCTTAGCTATTAAACTGTTCTTATCTCAACTGGTGGGGGCTACATTCTTTGGATTCTCCTTCCTAACTCTCTGGGAGTTGGGAGAGCAAGGGCGGGAGTGAGTGAACGAGCTGCTTGTGGACTTGGTTTTAAACCACGAAAGATGGGCACAGACATGGGGGTTTAATGGACAGTCGAGCTGGGACATCAGGTTCAAGTGCTTGCAGCCGGGGGCATAGTCATGGCAAAGACCTGTCCCACCACCAAACAGGGACAGCAGAGGCTCCTAACTTGCCTCTGCAATGCAGGAAGGTTTTAGTATCACTTGCCTATTGCTCCATTTCACCACGTCTGCAGCAATGCTGCTGTCGTAGCTCCCACAGTCGTAGATGGCCACATCCTCGGCTTGGACCCCAGTGATGGTTAATATGCCCCTGGAGCCAGACTTGATTCCGAGGATCATGAAGGGATGCTCGAGGGTCTCTTGGTGCTATCACAGATCACAGTGACAGGGGCGCTGCCAGGTGCCTTCTGCTGGTACCAGCCAACAGCATTGCTGTTGCCAAGCTCAGATTAGGTGGTGCCATGGTAGGGACCTGCCCAACAATCAGACAGGGACAGCAGAGACTCTGAGGTGGCCCCTGCACTGGCAGGAAGTTTTTGTATCACTTCCTCATTACACTTTGTCACCGTGCCAGCACTAATGCTGCTATCCCAGCTCCCACAGTAATAGACGGCCTCATCCTCGGGTTGGACCCCAGTGATGGTTAACGTGGCCGTGGAGCCGGAGCTGGATCCGGAGAATCACAAAGGGATGCCCGAGGGTCTCTGGTTGTTATTGTAGATCACAGTGACAGGGGCACTGCCAGGCACCTTCTGCTGGTACCAGCCATACCAGCCGTTGCTGCTACCGGAGCAGGTGATCTGAGCATTCTTTCCTGGCTCCACTGAGAGCGATGGGGCCTGAGTCAGCGCTGCCTGGACCAGGGAACCTGGAGAGGAGAGAGGGGAGGAGATGGGGGTCAGCCAGTGCCCAGGAGCACAGCCCTGCCCGGCCAGTGGGACTGGGCCGCTGTGCACAAGGGCCCCGGTCCGGCTGGGCACGTGAGCCATTGCCATGCACCACGAGGACGAGACCAGAACACGTGCCCCATGGCAGGAGCCGCTTCACAGGAACATGTCCTGCTCTAACACAGCATCAAAGCAGCGCTTGCAGCAGCAGGCAGCACCAGAGGGACCTGCGGCAACAGCGGCCTTGGGTGTCACTTCCCCAGTGCTGGGAGGCACCATGACCCTGACCAGCTCTGGTGTCCCAGCCAGCACAGCAGAGGACAGCCTCTGCCTCAGCATGGGGCTCCGTGATGAGGAGTGTGGCCCTGGGGAGAATCACCTTCCCTGGTGCTGCACAGCCCCTTGCCAAGGGATGGGCAGGGGATGGGCACAGACATGGGGGTCTAATGGACAGTCGAGCTGGGACATCAGGTTCAGGTGCTTGCAGCCCAGGGAAGAGCCATGTCTAAGACCTGTCCCACCACCAAACAGGGACAGCAGAGGCTCCTAACTTGCCTCTGCAATGGCGGGAAGTGTTTGTATCACTTCCTCATTACTCCATGTCACCATTATAGCTGCCATCGTAGCCACCACAGTAATAGACGGCCTCGTCCTCGGCTTGGACCCCAGTGATGGTTAACGTGGCCGTGGAGCCGGAGGTGGATCCGGAGAATCGCGAAGGGATGCCCGAGGGTCTATTGTTGTCAGCATAGATCACAGTGATAGGGGCACTGCCAGGCACCTTCTGCTGGTACCAGCCATAGCTGCTGCTGCTCCCGGAGCAGGTGATCTGGGCATTCTTTCCTGGCTCCACTGAGAGCGATGGGGGCTGAGTCAGCGCTGCCTGGACCAGGGAACCTGGAGAGAAGAGAGGGGAGGAGACAGGGGTCAGCCAGTGCCCAGGAGCACAGCCCTGCCAGGGCAGCGGGACAGGGCCCCTCTGCACAAAGCTCCTTAAGGGCACAGAGAGACCCCAGCCCCACAGACAGAGCCCAAGGAGTCAGCCCTTCTACCAGAAGCAAGAGGACATGCCCAACAGCAGCATGAGGTGGGAGGCAGACAAAAGGCAAAGCCATGTCTTTTGTCAGGACAGGCACAGGGTCACATCCTGCACAGTGCGGTGTAATCAGGAAGACATTCACAGACCTGGTCATGCAGAGGGGATATGAAGCTGCTGCAGGCCAACAGCCCAGCTCCCTAGTGAAGAAGAAGAACAGAGACCCTCCTCTGCAGCTCAGTTTCACATCCCTCTGCATCACAACAAGAGCATCAGTGCTGCTGTCCCAGCCACCACAGTAATAGACGGCCTCATCCTCGGGTTGGACCCCAGTGATGGTTAATGTGCCTGTGGAGCCGGACTTGGATCCGGAGAATCGTGAAGAGATGCCAGAGGGTCTCTTGTTGTTCCAATAAATCACAGTGATAGGGGCACTGCCAGGCACCTTCTGCTGGTGCCAGCCGTACCAGTTGCTGCCCCCAGAGCAGGTGATCTGGGCATTCTTTCCTGGCTCCACTGAGAGCGATGGGGGCTGAGTCAGCGCTGACTGGACCAGGGAACCTGGAGAGGAGAGAGGGGAGGAGACAGGGGTCAGCCAGTGGCCAGGAGCACAGCCCTGCCCGGGCAGCGGGACAGGGCCCCTGTGCACAAAAGTCCGGCCGAGCACATGAGCCATTGCCATGCACCGCAAGGACGAGACCAGAACACGTGCCCCATGGCAGGAGCCAATTCACAGGAACATGTCCTGCTCTAACACAGCATCCAAGCAGTGCTTGCAGCAGCAGGCAGCGCCAGAGGGGACCTGCGGCAACAGCGGCCTTGGGTGTCACCTCCCCAGTGATGGTTAACATGCCCCTGGAGCCAGACTTGATTCCGAGGATCATGAAGGGATGCTCGAGGGTCTCTTGGTGCTATCACAGATCACAGTGACAGGGGTGCTGCCAGGTACCTTCTGCTGGTACCAGCCAACAGCATTGCTGCTGCAAAACTGAGATCAAGTGGGGCCATGGTAGGGACCTGCCCAACAATCAGACAGGGACAGCAGAGACTCTGAGCTGGCCCCTGCACTGGGAGGAAGTTTTTGTATCACTTCCTCATTACACTTTGTCACCGTGCCAGCACTAATGCTGCTATCCCAGCTCCCACAGTAATAGACGGCCTCATCCTCGGGTTGGACCCCAGTGATGGTTAACGTGCCCGTGGAGCCGGAGCTGGATCCGGAGAATCGCGAAGGGATGCCCGAGGGTCTCTGGTTGTTATTGTAGATCACAGTGACAATGGCACTGCCAGGCACCTTCTGCTGGTACCAGCCATAGCTGCTGCTGCCCCCGGAGCAGGTGATCTGGGCATTCTTTCCTGGCTCCACTGAGAGCGATGGGGGCTGAGTCAGCGCTGCCTGGACCAGGGAACCTGGAGAGAAGAGAGGGGAGGAGACAGGGGTCAGCCAGTGCCCAGGAGCACAGCCCTGCCAGGGCAGCGGGACAGGGCCCCTCTGCACAAAGCTCCTTAAGGGCACAGAGAGACCCCAGCCCCACAGACAGAGCCCAAGGAGTCAGCCCTTCTACCAGAAGCAAGAGGACATGCCCAACAGCAGCATGAAGTGGGAGGCAGACAAAAGGCAAAGCCATGTCTTTTGTCAGGACAGGCACAGGGTCACATCCTGCACAGTGCGGTGTAATCAGGAAGACATTCACAGACCTGGTCATGCAGAGGGGATATGAAGCTGCTGCAGGCTAACAGCCCAGCTCCCTAGTGAAGAAGAAGAACAGAGAACCTCCTCTGCAGCTCAGTTTCACATCCCTCTGCATCACAACAAGAGCATCAGTGCTGCTGTCCCAGCCACCACAGTAATAGACGGCCTCATCCTCGGGTTGGACCCCAGTGATGGTTAATGTGCCTGTGGAGCCGGAATTGGATCCGGAGAATCGCGAAGGGATGCCCGAGGGTCTATTGTTGTTATTGTAGATCACAGGGATAGGGGCACTGCCAGGCACATTCTGCTGGTACCAGCCAACACTGCTGCTGCTCCCGGAGCAGGTGATCTGGGCATTCTTTCCTGGCTCCACTGAGAGCGATGGGGGCTGAGTCAGCGCTGACTGGACCAGGGAACCTGGAGAGGAGAGAGGGGAGGAGACAGGGGTCAGCCAGTGGCCAGGAGCACAGCCCTGCCCGGGCAGCGGGACAGGGCCCCTCTGCACAAGGGCCCCGGTCCGGCCGGGCACATGAGCCATTGCCATGCACCACGAGGACGAGACCAGAACACGTGTCCTGTGGCAGGAGCCGCTTCACAGGAACATGTCCTGCTCTAACACAGCATCCAAGCAGCACTTGCAGCAGCAGGCAGCGCCAGAGGGACCTGCAGCAACAGCGGCCTTGGGTGTCACTTCCCCAGTGCTGGGAGGCACCATGACACTGACCAGCTCTGGTGTCCCAGCCAGCACAGCAGAGGACAGCCTCTGCCTCAGCATGGAGCTCTGTGATGAAGAGTGTGGCCATGGGGAGAATCACCTTCCCTGGTGCTGCACAGCCCCTTGCCAAGGGATGGGCAGGGGATGGGCACAGACATGGGGGTCTAATGGACAGTCGAGCTGGGACATCAGGTTCAGGTGCTTGCAGCCCAGGGAAGAGTCATGTCTAAGACCTGTCCCACCACCAAACAGGGACAGCAGAGGCTCCTAACAGCCTCTGCAATGGCGGGAAGTGTTTGTATCACTTCCTCATTACTCCATGTCACCATTATAGCTGCCATCGTAGCCACCACAGTAATAGACGGCCTCGTCCTCGGCTTGGACCCCAGTGATGGTTAACGTGGCTGTGGAGCTGGAGCTGGATCCGGAGAATCGCGAAGGGATGCCCGAGGGTCTCTTGCTGCTCTCATAGATCACAGTGACAGGGACATTGCCTGATGTCTTCTGCTGGAACCAGCCATAAACATGGTTGCTGCACCCAGATATAATCTTCACCCAGGGACAGAGACACCAGGGTGGGTGAGCCAGAGCCATGTGAGAGCAGGGGACTCAGGCAGGAGGTCTCCCTGCCCTGCTGCAGTGCCCAAGGATCCTGCAGGCTAGCAAATGCCCCTGCACCCATCCCTGGCAGCCAGCATGGCTGCATTGCCGCAGGGCTCTGGCTGAAGCTCAGCCTGGGGGAGCAGAAATGCTGCAAAGCTTTTCCTAGAGAGCTCCATAGGCCCAGCTCCCAGCACTGTCACAGGCTCCTCTCTCCTCACATGGATACTAGCAGTGGAGACAAGCACAGCCAGACCTTCACCAGTACCACGGCCCCATCCCTGGAGACACAGTCACTGCCCTGAGACACAGAACACAGGGAAGGGCATGGGTGGGGGGTGAGGAATGGAAAACCCCAAAGCTGAAGAGCCAGCCCTGCCTGGTGGAGAGGAAGGAGGAGATAATACACACACCTCTGACTCTCAAAGTCTCACTTGCATGTAGCTTCGTGTCATCATGAGACTCATCAGCACTGCTGTCATCCCAGCTCCCACAGTAATAGACGGCCTCGACCTCTGCTTAGGCCCCAGTCACGGTTGACGTAACCATGGTGCCAGACGTGGGTCCGGAGAACCATGAAAGGATGTCCAAGGATCTCTGGTTGTTCTGATAGATCAGAGTGACAGGAACGCTGCTGCCAGGTACCCTCTGCTGGAACCAGCTGTAGGTGTTGTTAATCATGGAGAAGGCAATGCAGGTGTTTACTTCTGAGGACACTTACATCAAGGGCACATGAGTAGACCTGCCCAGAGACCAGGAGGGAGAGAAGAGAGGGCAGATGATGGGGCCCAAGTGCCACAGGAGCACAGCCCTTCCTGGGCAGTGGGACAGTGACAGGTCTCCTGTGCCATTGCCCACAGGGCATCCCCAGTCTAGGGAGCCCACTGGGAGATGGTGTGTGACAGAAGGAGGGGATGAACCTCCAGTACACATTGGGCTGGTGAGATGCACCACCATGGAGACCAGAGACAGGGTACTGCTGGGGCAGGGGGCATGAGTTCCACCAGGGCCTTTCAAAGACCAAACGTGCCCCAGCTAACACCCTTTTCCCACGGATGTCCTGTCACTACAGCAGCACAAAGCACTCAGGGAACGTGGACTCTGGTCCTTTGGCTTCTCCGCACCCTTGAGATTAGTCAGGAATGTCCACAAAGGCAGCCCAGGCTGAGTTGTTGGTGGGATGAGAGGGGGGGTAGTGCAGGCTCACAGCCTGCAATAGAAACACCTTCCTAGAGCCAATGGATCCCTCCCCAGCCAAGGATTCCCCTAAGCCTACTCATCCCAATGGAGAAGCTCTCAGACACAAGAGGGACAGAAACTCCCTCTGCACAACAGTACAGCAACTCTGTGCAATGGAAACCATCCTTTGCAGGACCCAGAGCAAGGATGGAGGTGCCCAGCATCACACACCAACACTGCACTGGCAGCACCAGAGGGGAAGTGGCATCAGAACAGCCATGTAGACAAACGCCTACAAAGGCAGAGCTGGAAGAAGTACAAGTGCAACAGGGCACCAACTGCCTGATCTCTGCAGCTTTTCCAAACACAGAGGAGGTGTAGGAAGGAGCAGGAATGACTATAGCAATCTTAGCATCACGATGCCCCTGACCAGCACTAGTGCTGCCATCATAGCTCCCACAGTAATAGACGGCCTCATCCTCGGCTTGGACCCCAGTGATGGTTAACGTGGCCGTGGAGCCGGAGCTGGATCCGGAGAATCGCGAAGGGATGCCCGAGGGTCTATTGTTGCTACCATAGATCACAGTGACAATGGCACTGCCAGGCACCTTCTGCAGGTACCAGCCATACCAACCGTTGCCCCCGGAGCAGGTGATCTGGGCATTCTTTCCTGGCTCCACTGAGAGCGATGGGGGCTGAGTCAGCGCTGCCTGGACCAGGGAACCTGGAGAGGAGAGAGGGGAGGAGACAGGGGTCAGCCAGTGCCCAGGAGCACAGCCCTGCCCGGGCAGCGGGACAGGGCCCCTGTGCACAAGGGCCCCGGTCCAGCCGGGCACGTGAGCCATTGCCACACACCGCGAGGACGAGACCAGAACACGTGTCCTGTGGCAGGAGCCGCTTCACAGGAACATGTCCTGCTCTAACACAGCATCAAAGCAGCGCTTGCAGCAGCAGGCAGCGCCAGAGGGGACCTACGGCAACAGCGGCCTTGGGTGTCACTTCCCCAGTGCTGGGAGGCACCATGACCCTGACCAGCTCTGGTGTCCCAGCCAGCACAGCAGAGGACAGCCTCTGCCTCAGCATGGGGCTCTGTGATGAGGAGTGTGGCCATGGGGAGAATCACCTTCCCTGGTGCTTGCCAAGGGATGGGCAGGAGATGGTTTCCTGGTTTGAGCAGTAGCAGTCATTTTTCTCCTTCTTGGTAGCTGGTGCAATGCTGTGTTTTGACTTTCGGGCTGAGAACGGTTGCTGATAGCAAGTATGTTTTGAGTTACTGCTCAAATGTTTGGTTTGTCCAAGGCCTTTTCTGAGCTCATGCTCTGCCAGGGAGGAGGGGAGGCCGGGAGGAAGGAGAGACAGGACACCTGACCCAGGCTAGCCAAAGAGGTATTCCATACCATAGCACATCATACCCAGGATGTAACCGGGAGAGACCTGGGAGGGCTGGAGCTCTGGTGGGATGGAGGAGGTATTGGTTGGTGCTGGGTCTGGCAGGGTGGGGTGAGTTATGGGTCGGTGGCTGGTGAGGTGTTGTATTCTCTTCACTTGTTATTGGCTTTATCATTATTATTTGTAGTAGTAGTAGCAGGAATGATTTGTGTTATACCTTAGCTATTAAACTGTTCTTATCTCAACTGGTGGGGGCTACATTCTTTGGATTCTCCTTCCTAACTCTCTGGGAGTTGGGAGAGCAAGGGCGGGAGTGAGTGAACGAGCTGCGTGTGGACTTGGTTTTAAACCACGAAAGATGGGCACAGACATGGGGGTTTAATGGACAGTCGAGCTGGGACATCAGGTTCAAGTGTTTGCAGCCCAGGGAAGGGTCATGGCAAAGACCTGTCCCACCACCAAACAGGGACAGCAGAGGCTCCTAACTGGCCACTGCAATGCAGGAAGGTTTTAGTATCACTTGCCTATTGCTCCATTTCACCACGTCTGCAGCAATGCTGCTGTCGTAGCTCCCACAGTCGTAGATGGCCACATCCTCGGCTTGAACCCCAGTGATGGTTAACATGCCCCTGGTGCCAGACTTGAATCCAAGGATCATGAAGGGATGCTCGAGGGTCTCTTGGTGCTATCAAAGATCACAGTGACAGGGGTGCTGCCAGGTACCTTCTGCTGGTACCAGCCAACAGCATTGCTGCTGCCAAGCTCAGATCAAGTGGGGCCAGGGAAGGGACCTGCCCAACAATCAGACAAGGACAGCAGAGACTCTGAGGTGGCCCCTGCACTAGCAGGAAGTTTTTGTATCACTTCCGCATTACACTTTGTCACCGTGCCAGCACTAATGCTGCTATCCCAGCTCCCACAGTAATAGACGGCCTCATCCTCGGGTTGGACCCCAGTGATGGTTAACGTGCCCGTGGAGCCGGAGCTGGATCCGGAGAATCGCGAAGGGATGCCCGAGGGTCTCTTGTTGTTATTGTAGATCACAGTGATAGGGGCACTGCCAGGCACCTTCTGCTGGTACCAGCCATAGTTGCTGCTGCTCCCAGAGCAAGTGATCTGGGCATTCTTTCCTGGCTCCACTGAGAGCGATGGGGGCTGAGTCAGCGCTGCCTGGACCAGGGAACCTGGAGAGGAGAGAGGGGTGGAGACGGGGGTCAGCCAGTGCCCAGGAGCACAGCCCTGCCCGGGCACCCTCTCAGCTGCATGTGCCCCATTGCGTCTACAGGAAAAGTGCTCCGACTCCCTCCTGTCCATGCTCACAGGCACCTTTTGGGAGCAGAGCCCAGCCAAACACACCCCAGCAGGAAGGCAGCTCAGGCAGCAGCAGGAGGACATGGCTCTCAGTAGCAAGAGGCAGCAAGGTTTTAGATGGTGCCACACTGTGAACATTGTAGAGAGAAGGACAATGGCCCCAAGCCACAGAGTAACCCCTCCAGTTCTCTGGGACAGGAAAGGGAGGACATTCCCAGCTCTGGCTGTGCAGATGAGAAAGGAACTTGCCTCAGCCCCACAGCCACAACTCTGCTCAGCCAGGACAGAGAAGGTCACAAACCTCCCCCTGATCTTGAAGTATGTGTGTCACTTCCTACTACTCATTGCCATCAGACACCATAGCTGCTGCTGCTGTCCCAGCCACCACAGTAATAGACGGCCTCATCCTCGGGTTGGACCCCAGTGATGGTTAAGGTGTTCGTGGAGCCGGAGCCGGATCCGGAGAATCGCGAAGGGATGCCTGAGGGTCTCTTGTTGTCAGCATAGATCACAGTGACAATGGCACTGCCAGGCACCTTCTGCTGGTACCAGCCATAGTAGCTGCTACTCCCAGAGCAGGTGATCTGAGCGTCCTTTCCTGGCTCCACTGAGAGCGATGGGGGCTGAGTCAGCGCTGCCTGGACCAGGGAACCTGGAGAGGAGAGAGGGGAGGAGACAGGGGTCAGCCAGTGGCCAGGAGCACAGCCCTGCCCGGGCAGCGGGACAGGGCCCCTCTGCACAAGGGCCCCGGTCCGGCCGGGCACGTGAGCCATTGCCATGCACCACGAGGACGAGACCAGAACACGTGTCCTGTGGCAGGAGCCGCTTCACAGGAACATGTCCTGCTCTAACACAGCATCCAAGCAGCGCTTGCAGCAGCAGGCAGCGCCAGAGGGACCTGCGGCAACAGCGGCCTTGGGTGTCACTTCCCCAGTGCTGGGAGGCACCATGACCCTAACCAGCTCTGGTGTCCCAGCCAGCACAGCAGAGGACAGCCTCTGCCTCAGCATGGAGCTCTGTGATGAGGAGTGTGGCCCTGGGGAGAATCACCTTCCCTGGTGCTGCACAGCCCCTTGCCAAGGGATGGGCAGGGGATGGGCACAGACATGGGGGTCTAATGGACAGTCGAGCTGGGACATCAGGTTCAGGTGCTTGCAGCCCAGGGAAGGGTCATGGCAAAGACCTGTCCCACCACCAAACAGGGACAGCAGAGGTTCCTAACTTGCCTCTGCAATGCAGGAAGGTTTTAGTATCACTTGCCTATTGCTCCATTTCACCACATCTGCAGCAATGCTGCTGTCGTAGCTCCCACAGTCGTAGATGGCCACATCCTCGGCTTGGACCCCAGTGATGGTTAACATGCCCCTGGTGCCAGACTTGAATCCAAGGATCATGAAGGGATGCTCGAGGGTCTCTTGGTGCTATCACAGATCACAGTGACAGGGGCGCTGCCAGGTACCTTCTGCTGGTGCCAGCCAACAGCATTGCTGCTGCCAAGCTCAGATCAAGTGGGGCCAGGGAAGGGACCTCCACAACAATTAGACAGGGACAGCAGAGACTCTGAGCTGGCCCCTGCACTGGCAGGAAGTTCTTGTATCACTTCCTCATTACACTTTGTCACTGTGCCAGCACCAGTGCTGCCATCGTAGCTCCCACAGTAATAGACGGCCTCATCCTCGGGTTGGACCCCAGTGATGGTTAACGTGGCGTGGAGCCAGAGCTGGATCCGGAGAATCGCGAAGGGATGCCCGAGGGTCTCTCGTTGTCAGCATAGATCACAGTGACAATGGCACTGCCAGGCACCTTCTGCTGGTACCATCCATACCAGTTGCTGCTGCTGCCCCCAGAGCAGGTGATCTGAGCGTCCTTTCCTGGCTCCACTGAGAGCGATGGGGGCTGAGTCAGCGCTGCCTGGACCAGGGAACCTGGAGAGGAGAGAGGGGGGGAGACAGGGGTCAGCCAGTGCCCAGGAGCACAGCCCTGCCCGGGCAGTGGGACAGGGCCCCTCTGCACAAGGGCCCTGTGCATTCCCAGCGGCTCTGGCCAGGGCACCTGAGCCATGGGCGAGCAGCGCGAGGAGCAGAGGGGCCCAGGCCGTGGTGTGATCCCACCAGCTCCATGTTCCCACCACGATGGGGCTGTGTGGGGTGCCCAACTCCCTTTTAAGCCCCCCATACCCAGGCCAGGGCTCTTCCTTGGATCACGGCAGGATCCTTCCTGCACCTCTCCCCCAACCTCCCTCCCAACTCCCTGAGCAGGGGCTGCTTCTCTTTCAGTTCCACAATAGAACTGCAGAGCACAGAGCTGGGATTTGGAAGGGACCGGGACCATACAGAGACCATGTACTGCCAGGCTACCCAGCAGTGAGGAAACCCAGCTCCTCCAGCTCCAAAGTGAGCCATGGGTCTCCAGCAGCTTCAAAGCAACTACAAACAGACTTGGGCTGGAGCTTGTACCCATCAAGTGTTCGGAATCATCCTCCGCGCTCGCCTGTCCAGGGGCTGCCCCTGCTGCCTGCACCAGGGAGTTACCCACAGGCACCCGGGTGTCCCCAGCCCTTTTGCCCCATGAACATCAGGACTGTGGTGCGGGGCCACACTGACACCATGTGGGGACAAGGTGGCTCTCAGGGACAGCAGCGGTGGAACTGAGAGCAGAGCTCAGCACAGGACCAGCCCCATGCTGTCCCTCCTCACTATGACAGCTTCCACCATGTCGAGAGACATCTCCAGCTCCTGCCACAACCTTTAGGACTTCTGTAGGGGACCATGAGCAAGGCACCCGTGCTCAGAGAGGGAGCCTCAGGCACACACACAGGGCCTTTAGGCACAGCTGCTGTCACCAGAGCAGGGTGGGCATCAGCCCTGAACTGGCAGGGAGCACAGGGACCAGAGCAGCATGGCACACATGACAGCGCTTCTGCCAGCTTACCTCAGCCACACGACCAGACACAGGACAGGACGTTTTGAGGGCAGCAGGAACCAGCCACACAGCAGGTCTGCGCTGCCAGGAGCTGTCACTTCTGCACCCTCCACGTCCACCGTTAGGATTGCTGCCCCCATGCACGGCAGACAACTGACGGTCAAGCAGGAGCACCCAACCATGGCTCCCTGGGGGCACCAGGATGCTCATCAGCACTGCTGCTGTCCCAGCTAACACAGTAATAGATGGCCCTATCCTCAGCTTGGACCCCAGTGATGGTTAAAGTGCCCGTGGTGCCGGACATGGATCCGGAGAATCACGAAGGGATGCCCGAGGGTCTATTGGTGCTACCATAGATCAGAGTGATAGGGGCACTGCCAGGCACCTTCTGCTGGTACCAGCCATAGTAGCTGCTGCTGCTGCTGCTAAGCCCGGAGCAGGTGATCTGGGCATCCTTTCCTGGCTCCACTGAGAGCGATGGGGGCTGAGTCAGCGCTGCCTGGACCAGGGAACCTGGAGAGGAGAGAGGGGAGGAGACGGGGGTCAGCCAGTGCCC
The DNA here is from genome assembly GCF_012275295.1 of Melopsittacus undulatus. Classification (NCBI taxonomy): domain Eukaryota; kingdom Metazoa; phylum Chordata; class Aves; order Psittaciformes; family Psittaculidae; genus Melopsittacus; species Melopsittacus undulatus. The sequence continues at coordinate 13,559,800 of NC_047538.1, read as the reverse complement.
ACGCACAGGCACTTGCTGCACAGGGTTGGGCCATGGAATGTACCTGACCCACTAATAAACAGGGAGAGCAGTGACTCCTAACTGGCTACTGGGATTTCAAGAGGTGTTTGCATAATGTCCTCATTGCTCCCTATCACCATTGTAGCTGTCGTCCCAACCACCACAGTAATAGACGGCCTCCACCTCAGCTTGGACCCCAGTGATGGTTAATGTGCCCATGGAGCTGGAGCCGGAGAATCACGAAGGGATGCCCGAGGGTCTCTGGTTGTTATTGTAGATCACAGTGACAATGGCACTGCCAGGCACCTTCTGCTGGTACCAGCCATACTCGTAGCTGCCACCACCAGAGCAGGTGATCTGAGCGTCCTTTCCTGGCTCCACTGAGAGCGATGGGGGCTGAGTCAGCGCTGCCTGGACCAGGGAACCTGGAGAGGAGAGGGGAGCAGACGGGGGTCAGCCAGTGCCCAGGAGCACAGCCCTGCCCGGGCAGTGGGACAGGGCCCCTGTGCACAAGGGCCCTGTGCATTCGCAGCGGCTCTGGCCAGGGCACCTGACCCATGGGCGAGCAGCGCGAGTAGCAGAGGGGCCCAGGCCATCGCGCAGTCCCACCAGCTCCGTGTTCCTACCACCATGGGGTTTCGCTGTGGCCATTGGTTCCCTCTTAACCCTCTCCCACCTTGGCACAGCCCCTTTTTGGAGACTGGGTGCCTGCACTCACAACCAGCTCTTGCTCCAGTGCTTCCCTGCCCACTGCAGGCACATCTCTTGCCCACCAAAGTCACCCAAATCAGTCTGGACCATCTGCACGCAGGGCCACTGACGTGGAAAAGCCAGGTCTTGCTCCACACCAAAGTTCCACAAATGGGTTTCTCTCAGGAGTCACAGGACTATAACCAGCTGGATCAAGCTGTTCATGCAAGTGGTCCTACATACAGCCTTAGCTTATATATGCACCAAGTGATGGTAGAAACACTTCTATACCCTGCTCTGCCAAAGCGTCTTCTGCAGCCACCTTAGCCCAGCAGCACACACCAACCAGGCAAATCACAGCTTTCTTTCAGCCATCAGAGCCTGCAAATTCCAGCCCACCTCCATCTTTTTGAAGCATGATGAACAGGATACAGACACATGAATACTGGTGTTTATTATTCTATACATTTTACAGGAGGGGTTCAACGCCAAACTACCACCACCCCCCACAATTCCCTTATTTAGGAGCATAGCAGCTTCTCCATAGACAGAGGAGATTCTCCACAGTGCTCTCTCTTCTGTTTCTGCTGCTTGGGAACCAAGACTGACTGTGGTGTTTCAGGGTTTTTTCTTTTACAAGCTCACAATGAAGCGCTGTGGCCACTCTATTGCGCGGCAGCAGCACCCCCCGGTGGCCTGCCTCCAGCTAGGCTTAACCGGGAAGAGAATGAAAGCGGGTGAGAAGTCAACAAGCAAGTCGGACATGATTCAGTACTTCTTGAACTCAATTCTTTCTACTTTCACATCATCCTCAATTAGCTGGTATACATAAGCCACAACTGTGGAAGCCTGGATATCCATCAACACAAATGAAGGGATGATGTTCCTGGAAAGAAAACATACTTTGTCCATCTTCCCAATCAACTCACACTTTTTGCTAACATACCTTATGTTTATGTGTGCTAATATACTCAGCTGCCCACGGCTGCAGGGATGTGGGAAACTTCAGTTTGCAGGCACCAGCCAGAGCCCCACGGCAGAGTTGCACTTTGCCTAGCAAAGCCCAAGTCATGCCTCGCTCGGACATTTAAGCTGACAGTGCCTCCAACAGTCTGATACTCTACAAACTATTAGCATGCAGCTTCTGGGAAGACACCAGAAAGCAAAGCAACTTCAAGAAGCTGCTCAACTCATCCCCTCCAGGCCCAGGAAGAAGCCCCACACACACCAGTGCCCAGCTGGCACAAGTAACACATGGGCTAAGTCAAACCCTGGTGACAGAGGAGCCCTACTGCATTCCCAGGGAGGAAAGAGAGCTGGCCTCCTGCTCCCCACAGCATCTCAGCAGAGCTCTGCAGCACAGTGGTTGGACACACACAGGTGAGTGCACACGTTCAGGTATCACCTATGGGCTCTGCTGTGCTGGGCAGCTCAGGGCTCCCCTCACTCACGTTTCCAAAGCATTGTAGGCTCCTGTAGCTGATCCTGGGTTGATGTAAAATTTGTTTTCATGTTCAACTGCTTCAAATCTGTGTGTATGTCCAGAGATGAGAATGTCCACATCCAGCTGCCTCTGCAGCAGGGCCAGGCTGGCCACATTGCCCCAGGGAATAACTTGATGGCCGTGAATCAGCCCGATTCTGAACTGCCCAACAGTTACAACCTTCTCTTCAGGATAATTCAGGCTCTGAAAAGGCAAAAGGCACAGCTATAAATCAACCAGAGAGGCCTCTCCTACACAATACAGGTTCCCATGTCCCAAAACATAAACCTGCCTTTCATTATTAGAGAGCACAAGGTCTTTCTCAACATGCAGACCCACTGGATACTCATACTACACCAAAGCAAGAGAAACCACAGAGCAGAGTGAAGAGTCTGAGCAGAGATCAGGTGCCTCAAGGCTGCCCAACAATAACTATACACACACAGTAGCCCCCAGCCCCTGGAGCTATGGAGCCAGCTGGGGAGCTCCTGTGGCCTGACAGCAACCACAGGCAGACATGTGCAGAGGCCATGTGAGCCAAGTGTATCTATTCCCCCAAGCAACAGGGGTCTAGAAAATAATTCTGTTTCTTCAGCGTTACTCATTCCTATCTCCTATCCTGGCAAATAACAGCTCAGGAACAGCTAACAATGAAGGGCTCCCAAGTTTAACTGGGACCACAGATTCCTCAGGAAGGGGGCTGAGAAATTAGCAGCAGCAAGAACATTACGTCAGCATCCCCCCTAACAACGTGGACGTCCGAAGCCAGGGTCCGGAGGTAGTCATAGGTCTCCTTGGTGCAGAGGTTCCCTGTACACAAGATGTGCTGAATCTTTCCTGGAACCAGCAGCTTCTTGAACTCCGCAGGTAGACCGGAGCACCGGTGTGGGATGTGAAGGTCCCCTAACGCTAACACCAACTCCACACACCGCAGGGGGAAAACGAGAGTTAAACTCGGGTTACTCAACAGAACAGCACAAATCCTTCCTGCCGCTCCAGGGCGCTCACAAAGCCTGGCGAGCCATTAGGGGCCCAGCAGGGGCTTCTGTCCGGTTCAGCAGTGAGGAAACACCGCCGGCACTCCCCGGCAGCCAGCCCGTTCCCACCGGGAGCTCTATGTGCACCCGCAGCTGAGGCTGCCGAGGGATCAAAGAAGCGACCCGGCCCAAGCAGCCGCCCCACGCAGAACCCAGGGAGCGGTCCAGGCCCGGCCGCCTGAGCCCCAGGGAGCGGTCCAGGCCCGGCCCGGCCGCCGCTCACCATTGCCCCGCTCCACGCCGCTCAAGCACCGCCGTTACCAGGACGCGCACAGCGGTAACCAGGATGTGACGCATCCTTTTTCTCCTCCGCCAAGCCAATGGCAGCACCAGCAACGTCCCACGTGATGCCGGCGCCTGTGGACGGGTCCTAACGCCCGCCCGTGCGCCCGCAACGCTGCGCAGGGGATGAAGCGCTTTGGCGTGTCCGTCAGTGTCGTGTCGTCCTCCCTCCTTCCCCCCAGTGTTTTAAGGGAAATCTATGGGATTTTTGTGCAAAATGGACGCTCTTTCTGTGTGGAAACGTGCATACAGAGTACCTACAGGTGTCTGTGTGGTTAAACGCGTCCTTTTCCCCTCAGAAGACTGGGGGGGGGTTGGGGCTGAGCAGGGTCTGGGGTGGGTGGTGCGGGAAGATGGCTGATCGGAGACACGGGTGACGGAACGCGTTGGGGGCTTCGAGACGGCTTTGAGGGTGCTGCAGACGGGGACAGGTCCTTGGGGCATGGGGCCAGCGTCCCTGCACATGGAGGTCTCTGGCTCTGATGAAGATGGGCTCTGCCAGGGGTGGGTGAGCTCCATCCAGGTCCTGCAGACCCCATCAAACCCCATCACGGCACCTCTGGGTCACCCTCCTCATCGGGTACCCGCAGGCAGGGCAACAACACTGCAGAAAAGCCCCAGGGGCTCCTCAGGACATCACACACACGACACAAGCCCCGTGGCAAAGGATTAACCTTTATTATCAGGTGAAACAAACCACACAGAAGCCCAAGCTGGATCAAGCCCACGTTGTGCCAAGTGGAGGAAGAGCCCGGGCATGGCAGAGCTCAAGCCGCAGCAGGAAATCCCTGCTAATGCGCTCCAGGGCCGAGCCCTGGCTGGTCTCGCACTGTGTCAGGCTGTCCAATGCTCCATGGGGGACACTGGGGTTAAACAGGAGGTTGCTGTACCTCACAGCACAACGCAGTGCTGCTGGGCTCACTGCAGCACACTAGAGGGTCCTTTTCCTTTCCTCTTCGGGCTGCCACCTCCCTATTGAATAATAACTCATGTCAGGCTTGCAAGCAGAAACGCAAAAAGCTTTTGTTCTCTAGCTTCTAAAACCAGCTGAAGGCAGTTGACAGGGAGCAGTAATAGTTGCCACTGTCTTCATCACAGATGGATGTGATGGTGAGGATGCAGGCATTGCTGGCGATGTCTTTGGTAGCAGAGAAGCGGTCGGGAGTCTTGGTGGCCTTGTGCTTCTCTCGCTCAGAGTTGTAATAGAGCAGATATGTCAAGTTGTGCCCCGGGCGCTGCTGGAACCAGGAGATGCCGAAGTCACTGATGTTGTACTGGGGGCTCAGGGTGCAGAACAGCCGAGCAGTCTGCCCGGGCAGCACCAACATGAAGGTTGGCTGGGTCAGCACAGGCACAGCCCTGGAAGCTGCACACCAAGGATGCAGTTACTGATGGCCTGAGCCGTGTCCCACATCACCCTCAGCTCCAACGTGTCCCCCTGTCCCTTGAGGCAATCCCGTCACCCAATCTCCATCCTCCCATCACAGCCCTGGAGGAAAACACCCAGCTAAGATGAACATCCCCTTGTACAGCCCAGTCCTGCTACCACCCCACACAAGACAGCAGCTTGCTCAGCCATACCACCCTTACCTGTCTCCAGCATCCCCACCAGGAGCAGGACCATGAAGCCCAGGGCCATGGCAGAAGTCTGTTTTGGAGAGGGTCTGCAGTGCTACAGGCACACAGGTTGCTGTGCTGCTGCCGCTGAGGTGTATGTAAATGACACAGGGGGCTCGGGGACTCCAGCTCCTCACGTTGCTCACTTTGCTGCAGCCAGGCCTCAGGGAGCAGGCTCGAAGCAGTGGGGTGAGAGCTGAGCACTGTGACCCACCACCCGCGTCACCCCAGGCTAGGCCATTTCCTCCCGGTGCACTGATGCACAGCCCACCACTCTCTGCCCCAGCCCTGGGGTACAGCACCACTGACCAGCCTTCCTCTCTGATGGGGGACAGAGAGGTTTCCCTGGGACCTTTTGCCCTCTGCCACCAATACACAAGGAGCCGGAGCCACACCATGCCAAGGGTGCCCTGTGGCAGCAGCAGGCTGGGACAAGCTGGCTCTGCTGCCACCAGGGACAACGGCAGCATGTGCCAGAGCCCCCCTGGCAGCCGGCTCATGGCAGAAGCAATACAAGTTGCTGCCCCCTTCTCCATGCAGCTGCACCAAGAATGACTGCCCCATGGCACAGGCTGGGAGCTGCCGCGGGTGCCCAGAGCTCTGCCACGAGCAAACACACCAGGGTGGCTGCTGAGGTCACCAAGTGCCTTTCCCAAGGGAGTGGGTGCAGTGAGACGCGGCTGCAGCTCAGCTGGCGCGGAAGGAGAGCAGACGGTTACAGCCAGGGCTGCCCGACATGGCAGCTGTAGCATCCTGCTGCCCGTGACAGCCAGCACAGGGCCAGAGATGCCATATTACACTGTCAGGGGCTGGCCCCCCCGTACATCACTGCAGCCACCAGCCCATGGCAGACCTTCGCTGCAGGGTGGTCACAGTGCCCTCGCCAGCACCACCACATCACCATCCAGGGATGGCTCTTTCCCTCCCCTCTGGAGCACCCAGCCCTGCTCCCAAGCTATCCCCAAGGCAAAGATGTTTGCAAGTGGCTCTTGATGTGCCTGCCCCCTGTGAGCTCCTGGTTTGAGGGAAAAATGCAGCTCTGAGGTAGAGCTTCCTGGCACTGTGCCTGGCACAGGGAGAAACTGACGAGGAAGCACCAGCTGCATCCAAGGATGTGGAACTGCAGGCTGGACACTTGCTTTGCTGCGGTGCCACCCTGCACTGCTCTGAGCAAGAGCACCCAATACATTGTCTGGTTTTAGCTCATTCTCTACAAGCTGGTCTAAAAAAGCACTTACACAACCTCCCTTGGGAGTAGAGAGGAAAATGAGAGCAAAAGGTGCTGATGGGGACAATCAGAGCAGCTATAACACAGATGCCACAGAGCACAGTGCACACCTGCAGCATCATGAAGGTGCCAGTTAGACCTGATGGGATCACGCAGTACCTTATGCAGCTGTACTGCTGTATGTGGTTGGGCAGCAAAGGCTGGTGTACACCTGCCAGGGAGATGCGGAGCACATGGGTGCCACACAGCAGTCCCTGTACTTGTGGCTGTATCCCATCCAGGCAAAATTGCTGCACCAGAGTTGCCACAGCCAGACCCTACAGCAGGCAGTACCAGTGGCATGAGGCCAGCCCCAGAGCCCATTCAAGGCTGGGTGTTCAACTCCACAAGGTGAACATGAGCCACCCTGTGCAGTGTGCTAGGTGAGACATACCACACACACCCCATCCATGGGTCAGACGGATACTGTGAAAGGAAGACCCACCAAGGCCCAAGGAAATCAGTCACCTCCTCCTGCAAGAAGGGGCATTTTGAAGAAAGGGACCTTGTCCATGGCATGTTTGTTACAATGAGATACAGGTAGAGGGAAAGCACCAGCTTCACCTCTGCTCTGGGGGCCAGCTGGGCACCTGGAGCAGCTTCCAGGCAGTGGCCTCATAGGGAGGGACAGGGCAACTCAATGGCCAGTGGTTAGGGAGCAGGGCAGGAGTGCTCTGCCAGGCACAGCTGCATCCTTTGTGTTACCTCTACACCATGAGCAATGGAGGACAAAACCAAGCAGAGCTGAGCTAATTGCAGGGAGAGAGGCCAGAGGCAGGTCTGGGGGATCACTGGAGAGGGCTCTACTTATAGAGACACAACCAGAAGAGCCAAGGGGTACGGGGTATGTGAGAGCTGCCAGCAGAGCTCCTCTGCTCCGGCCATGTGGGAAGGGTTCCCTGGCTCTGTTCCTGTCCCACAGCTTCAGAGAGCGGGTATCTGTGGCTGCTGGGAGGGAATGGGCAGATCCTGCCCTGACCTTGCCCAGTTGGCTCAGAGCCTTTGCCTGACCTGTGCAGCTGAAGCCACCAGACACATGTGGTGCCTTTGCTCCCTCTGCTATTTGAGCTGCATCCCCAGCTCCGGCCACTGACGTGCGTCAGCCCCGGGGCTTTCTCAATCGTCACAAACTCGGTGAGGGTTCACGACCAAAGTGTCCTGCGCTGACTGAGCCACAGCCTCCAGCTCCTTCCCCTTGTGACCAGCATGGATTCATGGAAGGGGCCAGTGCTCACTGCTTCTTCCTGCTCATGTCTGATGAAATAAGAGACACTGCATGAACCAGAATCATTTTCCCCAAACAAAAATAACTCATCCCTGCTCCTAACCTGGAGTATTCCCAGCACCAAACACCAGCAGATGAGGCTGTAATACAGCAGCCCAGAGCCCTGCTGAGGGCCACACAGGGATCCTACCATTGCTGGCTGTGACAATGGGCACTTCTCAGCTACCCACTGTGCTTCCTGCCCTTAGGGCTCCTGGATCCAGGGTGACCACACTCCTATCTCAGAGCTCACCCCCTGTGTGCAGCCAACTGCCAAGAGATGGTGAACCTGCAAGTGCTGTGCCCTGATCCCCATTGCTCATCTGAAGAGAAGGTGGCAGTGCAGGCTTTAATGTACAAGTGTTCCTGAGCAGTCACCCACCAGTGGTGGAAGGTCCATTACCCACCAGTTGAGAAGCGGCACAGCACGACAAACAGGCTGTCTGGGAACCCCAGATCATCCCAAAACACAGGGAAAGGGGCCACAAACCTCCTCCCCTTGAGACCTGAACAGAACTTTCTCAAAGCACAACCTGCCAAGGAAAACACGTCAAAGCCCCACAGGCTCCTGCTGGCTGCACAGGGGCACACTGGACCTTGTTCACATTTCTCTCCTTCCAGACTGCATCGATCTACTGCATGAAACAGGAACTCTGATGCACCAGAGCAGTGGGAAATCCTGCATCCAAACTCACCTACGGGAAAAGGAGCACTACAGCCTCAGTAATCCAGTGAGACAGCACAGCTCAGCCTCTGCTTTGAGGGTGTTGGTGTCACACCACAGAAACCCTGTTACCTCAGCTTTGGAAAGGGGCTTTATTCACTTGGACACGGCACAGTAGCTCAGCCAGCCAAAGCCAGCTTGGATTAAGACCTAAACCTTGTGTTTGTCCAAGATGGCTGCACTGTGGGAGAAGGAACCATTCCCAAGCAGAGCTCAGGAGAGAGATGAATCCATTCCCCCATTCTGCTGGCAGGAGGAGAAAGCTCTGGAGGAAACCAAAGCCAGAGGAACACACACCTGCATCACTGGAGGAGCCCACCTCCAACACCATCACTGTGCTGGCAGTGGCCTTCCAGAGACCACCAGGGAGCTGCTCAGGAGCTCCAGCAGCAGCATTGCCAGCACTGAGCCACAATGGGCCCCAAGACAGCACACACCTGCTGCAGGTGCTCCTGATGGCTTTCCTGTACCACTTCCACCCTCCCAGCACTATCAGTCCCCAGCATTCATTTCTTAAGGGAGTCAGTTACAACTCCTTCTCAGGGGTTCCTCCTCCTCAGGGGCCTGGGGCTTCTCGGCACACAGAGCACTTGGGCTTCAAGTCTGACAGTTTTTTCCCTTGGCTGTCTCAGGAGAGCACAAGAAACCCCAGATAAGGGCAGGGACAGCTCAGCACATTACCCACCACCAAGAATGTAGGTCCTGACATTTACAAGAGGCAGGACTTGCAACACCAGCCTCCAGCACCTGCTGCCAGCTTTTCCCATGTAGACCTGGATTTCCCCACAGATCCAGGCAAGAGGCTGAGAACTTGCCCATATTTAGCAGTGAGAGGTCAGCAATTAATAAATTAATCCTGCCGTGAAATTCAGCAGTTCAGCATCTGAAAGGAACCTCAAAACCCTTTCACACCACAAGCAACAGGCCCAGCCTGCAGGCAGCACTCAGACTGTTCTGTTACACTGACTGAGAGAAAAGCAGCTCCAAGCTTCACCTGCTGCTGGTGACCTTGAGAACATTGCATAACCCACCAAGGCTTAAGCCAACTGTATCCTGTCACACAGCCAAGACGGGTATTTTCTTAGCTCCAGGGTCAGAACAGCTCTTCAGGAAGAGGGGATTGGTGGAAAAAGAATCTGTTACTGAAGATACTGTAGGGCACATCCATCTCCGATGACCTCTCTCCACTGGAGGGCAGCCAATCCAGTCTCTGCTCAGTCATGGATCTGCTTTTGCCAAGTCATGTAGGCACAGTCCTGTGCAGGAAATATGGAGTCGTGCCTTGTCCTTGAATACTGATAACTGATAACATCATGGTACCTTGATTTTAGCTTGAGAATTGAATAAAGACCACACACAAGTGATAGGTCCAAATAAACTCATTTATTTCTCTGTAATAAATACAATGCTAGCTGAACTCCAGTCTCACAGCTCCAACCATTCCTTCTCTTCCCTACTAGTCTAGAAGTGAGTTACCACTACAAGACTCCTGTCTGGCTCATCTGTTTCCTCCAGCTCGCTCTCTGTCCATCCTCCCGCTGCCCGCAGGCAACAGGGCTCTACACCAGGCTCCTCTTCCCTGCAAGGAGGCAGATTCTTCACAGGAGAGAAGAAACACCTATGGGGAGAAAGCACAAGTTCAGCATTAAGTGGATGTTCCAGCAGCTCTTACTTGAAGGTGGCCAGATCAAGATGTAACTCCCAACAACCACCTTTAGCAGATGCAACAGGAACTAGGACATCAAGCAGGGAAAGCAACAAGCTTTGCATGGCATAAGAGAAGAACATCTAAAAGAGCATCTGCAGACTTAGGTCTGCAGCATGTCCTGACCTTTACAGGACACGGTCAGGACCATCTCCCCGGCCCTTTCAAGTTCCCTTCTGCATTCCAGGCCACGGGAAAGACAGAGCTGCTTCCCATTTAAAGCCTTGAAGGACACTCTAACCTCGACAGAATGCTCCTGCAATCTCTGCCCCCTCTCAGGTATTCTGGCAGCATTTCCCCCTCTGCCCAGCCATCCCGCAGGGGCACAGGCTCACCATTGCTGTACTTGCACTGCTTCAGCGCTTCGTTGAAGCCCTCGCACAAGGTCAGGTCTCTCTGGTTGGTGGCGCACTCCAGGAACTGCTTCATCTCATAGTGGCAGGGGCCGTAGTTGGGCTGCTGGAATACGGGCTGCTGCCGGGGCCCGGCAGGGAGGGCCTGGTCAGGAGGGAGCTCTGGGGCAGAGCCAGCCCCTCAGCCAGCACCGGCCCTGTCACCTCGTGCTGAGCCAGGCTCCGCCAGCCCGGCCCCCCGCTCCCGCCCCGTCCGGCCGCGAAGGGCAGCCCAAGGACGCCGGCCCAGGGAGGCCCAGCTCCGGGCTCACCTGCGCAGGAGCCGCCGCCTTGGCCGGTTCGGAAGAGCCGCCGCTGAAGGCGCCGGTGAGGGCGCTGCCCACAACGTGTCCCACGGCGGAGCCCACGGCCACGCCGGCCGCCGTGCTCGCCATCTGCGCCATCAGCCCGGGCTGCGCCGGCTGCGCCGCCGGCACCGGGGCCGCCGGGGGGGGGCTGCGGAGACACCCGGGTCAGAGAGCGGCGGCGGCAGCGGGCAGAGCCCCCCCAGCCCCGTGTGCCCCCCCCCGTACCTGGCCGGTGCCGGTGCCGCCGCCGGGCGACCCACACTCCTGCTGCCGCGCGCCATCACCTCAGACTCTGGCGCCCCGCCCCGCGCACCGCCTTAAGAGGAGCCGCCGCCGCCACGTGACGAGAAACGCACGCTCGGCTAGCACGCAGGCACCGCGCCCCTCTGCGCATGCGCACAGAGGAAAGGGGCGGCTCACAGCACCACCCCCCAGCCCTGCGCTTCTCGGCCCCGCCAGAGGGCGACCTCGGGCCGTGCAGGTCCCGGCCGCGTGGGGGCTGAGCCCGGCGGCTCCTGAGCGAGGCGGCTCCTGCTGCCCCCCCGGCCCTCCCGCACCCTGCTCCCAGCACAGCCCGGCCTGTCCCTGCCGAGCACGGAGCCATAGCCCGGGCCCAGCCCCCTCCAGCAGTGACCTCCGGGGCCGGCCTCTCCTCCAGCCCGGGAGCCGCACGCCGGGGGCTGAGGTGCCGCCGGTGTTCAACGGCCCGTTATGAGAGGGCACCGGAGGGGCCGTCAGCTGCCCCGGGTAACGGCGGAGGGGCGGCACCGGAGGAGGAAGGACTTGTACTGATGTGATAGCTTCTGCCCCGTGGGAGGCACTGCCACAGCTGCTGGCCCGGCCGTGGCTCGGCTCGGCTCTGGGCTCCCAGCCCTGGGGAGGACCGTGTCCTGCTGGGCGCTGCAGAGCCACGGAGCCGATGGAGAAGGATGAAGCTGTGCTCAGTCGGGCAGGAGGGGAGGAATGCCGGGAGCAGGGGGGAGCGGGGAGGCGCTGCCTGCGGGCGGCGAGCGCAGCACAGCACCCCTGCGGTGAAGGCTTCTGCAGATGGGGTGACAAAGAACAGCTTCCAGGAGCGCGAGGTGGTGGCTTTGCAAGCGCTCAGAGACTGCTTCTCCCAGGTGTGGGGCAAAGCAGGAGAGAGCATGAAGGGGCTTGTTGGGAAAGGGCGATGGAGACAGTCTCTGTTGCATGGGAGATGCTGGGTGGAGGAGAGGTGGATAATGAAGGGCTGGGAGGGGGAAGATGAAGAGTCCACAATTGGGGCAGAAAAAAAAGAGGGTGCCAGGGAGGAGCATGGGGAGGAATGATGTGGTCTAAGCCACTGGCCAGCACAACAACTTTTGCAGCAGCCCTCTAGATACAAACCAGCAGATCAAGGAACCCTCTGCAAGGCGTGGACATAGTTGGGAAGTAGGAATCCATGGGAAGATGATGATGAGCCCTCAAATAACGAACAGCCAGGCTGGACGACGCCAGCTTTACCTTCAAACCAATTTCCTGGCAATCATCTCTGCCCTGGCACCCCAGCTGGTCTCTGGGGCCTCTGGGTCCATGTCTGCTCAGTGTCTCCCTGGTACAGGCCTGGTCACCTGCTCCATCTTTGGATGTTCTTTGTGCCCTGTGGAGTAAAAGACATTTCAAAAATTGAGAGGGATCCAGAAGTTGTCCAGGAAAAAAACCTAAAATAATCCCAGCTCTGTCATGTCTCCAGGGCTGTGTTTGTACATTGAGCGTGCTATGAAAGCCAGCTCTTGGGGCTGGTTCATTGACTGGCAGGAATTAGAGAGCTAAGTCACTGCAGGGCTGGCAATTAGCTGCTGTGTAAATGTTTTTGTAGAATCAGATTTCCAGCACGAGGGGAAGAGAAAAGCATTTGTAAAGCAAGCTGCCCCCTTGGCGATGGAGCCGCAGGCAGGGGAGAGCTGCAGCTCCTGCGCTGCAGAGCAAAGGGATTGTGCCTCAAACACGCACAGCTCTGGTCTCTCGAGGGGTAACACCCCCAAATCCTCCCTCCTGCAGCAGCAGGGAGCTGTGCTGTGTGGCTCTGCTTTCAGCTGGAGCAGCAGCATTGTGCCTGTCCTGTCCACTGACAGGAGAGGGGTTAAAAGCAGTTGTAAATCCATGAGGATGTGACTGGAAAGCCTCTGCACCAGCAGCACCTGCACTTGTTCCTTTTCCCATGGATCCATGTATCATGGGAAGCAAAGTTTCCTTCCCTTTGCAGCCCCATCCCACCGAGCCACAAACACTTGTGGGGAAACAGAGGTCTTCAGAGAGAAAAAGAAGGGAAAACAAGGGTGACCTCAGGAAGCCCCTCGCTGCGAGGAAACCCCAAGCTCAGCTCTGTGCCATGGGCACGTGCAGCCCATCAGTGCATGGAACACCACAGGGTCTTCTGCCCTCCTGGTTCATCCCTGGTCATAGGAAGAAGCTGAGCATGTGCTGAGGGGAGAAGAGGACGGACTTGCAGGGGCACAGGGAATGCCAGACCTCCATCCGTATGAACTCAGGGTTCATTAGTTCCACTATGTGCAGGGCAAGTTGCTGAAGGAGCCTGGGCTTCACACTGAGAGCAGCCCTTGAAGCTCTGTCTGGGGTCCCTTTGATTTGGTTAATTAGACACGAAGTTTCCCTGTGCAGTGGGAGGCCGGGTATGTGCCGAGGAGTGCAGCAACCCCGGGTTTGCTATGGGGTAATTTACTGGGGCCGGCTGAGTGTACACAGCTCCACCCGCACCAAGCCCTCTGCTCCTGGGTGGAATGCCCTCAGCATCAGAGGTGGAAACGCTGTGAGGCGTCCCTGTGCAGAGCCCTGGAGCAGCCAGACTCCTGTTTGCATCTACAGATCAGTTTTCACTTATTTTTTCTGAGTATTGGTTATTTTCCTAAGTAATAGTTTTCACTGCTTCTGTGGCCAAACTTCCTAATCCCCCTATTTTTCAGCCTAAATTTGAGCTTTGATTCAATCAAGTAGCTTTGTTTCTGCCACCCTCTCTTCCCCTGCTCCAGAAGATCCTCATTACATAGCTCAAGTGTTGGGGCTTGCCTGCACTTGAAGGTTAACTCTGGATCAAGGGACACAAGTATGAAAGAGAGTAACTGATTCCTGAATAGTTCTGGAAAGCTTTACTCAAAGCCAGCTGTTTCTGAGTAACCCAGTGCACTGGCCTGTACATTCCTCATGTTAGCAGCAGGATCAGGTGAGACAAAGTCTGTAAAAACCAGGTCTGTTGTTTCCCACTATTCATCCCCATTGCTCTAAAGGCAGATAATCATCTCCCCTTTCAGAGTCTGCCTCACTTCAGTCCTGACGCTGTCACAGCCGAAATGGGGCTACAAATTGCTCTAGGAATTCCCCAAGCATTTGCATGGTGAGGGGTTATTTCACAGGTAAGGAATGCAATACCCGGCCTCCTGCCGCCCCTACCTGTCCCTACCCCTCCATCGGGTCTGTCTTTACCAGGCTGCAGTTTCACAGGGTATTTGCTTTGGGGATCGGTGACAAGTGTCACACTCCTCCTGAAGCCCCGCAGCCATGCCAGGCTGCAGCACGTCCCTGCCACAGGCCACCAGCAGCAGGTATCCATCTGGAGATGCTGATGGAGCCTCCCGAGCTGCAGGTTTGTGCTTGGAGAGCCCTAATTACTGCATGCAGAGGCAGATCTGGGCAGTGCTCTGGGTGTACCTGAATTTAAGTTATTTAGGTTAACAGCAAATTGCACGGGATGATTGCTCGGGGATCTGGGCAAACTATTCAAAGCAGAAGAAGAAAAGCGTCTGATGAATTAGCCAATATTTTTGTTTGTGGACAGTCCCTCCCCCCAAAAAAAACAAAGAAAAGAAACAAATCTCCAGTTCTTACCAGTGTGTTTGCTACTCAGAATTACTCCATGAATCATCCACGACTGAATGTATTGCAGTCAGTGGGTTCCTTGTGTCCTGCTTTAATTTTCACCTTTGAGTGCTGGCTAGTCCTGATTTTGCTTTGTGCCAATGGTGGGTTTCAGTCTCCCAGGTCCACACGGAGCTTTCAGGTCAGATGTGGATACACAAGCACTGCTTTTTCATCCTAGATGGTTTTCTGCAAGCAGAAGATTCAACTGACAACTAATCAAATAAAAATGAAAAGGGAAAGTTGCTACCAGTAAGTGGAATTCACAGGTTTCCCCTGAGCAAAGGGGCACACTCCCCATGGTCCTGCCTCACTGATGTTCCCCTGAGGGATAACAAAGTGGTGGCATCACAGGTAGGTGGCATTTGATGGCCCAGCCACAGCAGTGTGGCACACAGCCCTGTGTCAGGCTGGCTGCGATGGGCTTTGAGCACACCCTCCCCACACAGACCTCTTGCTGTCTGCATCCTTCCTCTGTCTCTTTTTAGCCAAAATACAACGCCTGGAATGAAGTGACTTATGGCAAGAGTCAGAGATGAGAAAAGGGAGGAAGAAAAACGGCGGTGTCTGAGCAGAGGAGCTGCAGATGGCTGGACGTGACTGCACGGGAAGGGGAGGCAGCACTACAGAGGCCGTCTCAGCTTTCAAGTCTGGTGCTCCCAGGATCTACATGCCATTTCTTGGATGTGGTTTGCCCCCAGGGCAATCTCAACAGCTGTGAAGTTTCAGCAGACGAACAATGTAGTTTTCAATAAATTTCACCAGGCAAAGGGAAGGATTTTAACTCATTCCTGCTAGCCCATTTCTGGTCTGATGGCTCTTCCATACCTCAATACACTCACGTCACAACCCCAGGGTCTGGGTGCTGGAGCATGCCTGAGCTGGACTGCTTTGCTCCAGGCTTTTGGAGAGCTCTTCCCCATCCAAAGCAGCTTCTCTCAGCCATGCCCATGGGTCTTGGGAGGTGTAGGCACATCTCTGCATTTACCTTCACGACTTAAACCTCCCCTGGTGACCCAATGCGGAATGAGGATGCCCTCACCTCCAGGTGAGGAAGGGAGAGGCAACAGGAAGACATCTTTTCCCAGTCTCCTCTTCCTCAGTGGCAGCTGTATCTCAGAAGTCCAAATTCCTTTGTATTCACACATCCAACATCACGGCTTGTGCACTTCAAGTCCTGTTCTGATACCAACTGAAGGCTGATGCTGTTAAGTTGTAACTAAAAGAAGGGCTTTTGTGTCCCCAGATTCCTCAGTCAGACCTAGTCAAGAAATCACCTCTGTCAATACACCACCGGTGTATCCTCAGAGAATGAGGATGACAATTACTGTGAGCTCTATGAATTCACCTGCTAAATATGGGACAAGGCAGCAAACCTGAGCTCAGAGCTTTTGTTTCGTTTGCTTCATGGCTGCAGAGCACCCTATGAGCAGGGCAGCCAGGAAGCCAGCACAGGTTGGTCTGGTGTGTGTGGAGGACCTGAACAATGAGGCACTGCCCTTTGCTGCCTCTGCTCTGCCTGGGATCTGCCAGGCAGGTTCAGGGAGCCCAAAGCAGGGAGCTGGCATCCCCAGCAGGAGATAATGGTGCTGAGCTGGCCCTGGAGGGATCTCACACCTTTACAGGCTCCCCGTGTTACCCGTGCAGTCCTGGTCAATGGGCTTTGCATTTCCTCCTCACCCAAACGCCTGCCCGGAGGCCATTCCTTTCAGTCTTACACAGCTGCTCCCTGCCTGGTCTGGTTCCCCCCAGCCCGGTGCAGCCACAGCAAGCAGGAGCTGTGCGCGGTGGTTTCCCAAGCACAGCTCCGGGCTGGGAGGTGTTTGTAGTAAAACAACTTGTGAGCAAATACAGAAGCAAGGATGGGGTCTGTGTAAGGCAGAGGCACCCGTGACCTTCTAGGAGGCTGTTAGCACTAACCCATGAACAGCTACTGCTTTGAACTAGAATATGGCCGTAACTACCTCCTCCATCTCCCCCTTCTCAAGCAAAGCCAGCCCCTGTGGTAGCCACAGAGACCTTGCGTGATGCTGCAGCCTCTACATGAGCAGTTCACAGCCACCCGTGACTGGGGTCCTTTGTCTCAGCTCTCCAAAACATCTCCTGAGTTGTAATGACCACATTGCTCTCCCTGCCCTGCTGAGGCTCTCCAGCCACCAGCTTCCAGCACCTTTCCTCAGATGGAAACTAAATACTGGAGACCATCTTTTTCTCCTCTGTAAAAGAAGATGGAGGTGTCTTCTTTTCAAACTGAAGCTCAATAACCCCTGCAAATGCACAAGGAAACATTGTTGTGTGCTCCGGTTTGACGTGATTTCTGCCACAGTGTTCTTGTTCCAGCTGCAATCCTCCATAAAGTGCTGAGCTCAATACAGAGTCCCTCCATGGGCTGCTCTGCAGGTACAGTCCATACATTCTCTCCTGTAGAAACAGCCTGGCCTTTGCGAAACCAGTGGTCTGAGCAAACACCTCAGCTCTCTGGGAGGGCTGGGCACTGTGTATGCAGTGCTGGATCCATTCCCAGCCTTGTGCAAGCTCTTGTGGTGCTCCTTTAAGACAGTTCTTCGAGGCGTTCAGGTTGGTCTCTGGGGGCTTCCCTGGATCTGAGGGTTCTACAGTGAGTTTGTGAGGATGTGATCTCAGAGTCCATCAATTGCTGTCCAAGGGAAAGTAGAAAAACATCTTAGGCACCAAGCTCTGCCATGTTCCAGCAGCCAGTTTATGCCAGACATTAGTGGCAATGCAGCATGGGTCACAGATGTGCCCTTCCCCACAGCACCTAGGGCAGCATGGGGTCCGAGCTGCAGGACACTGCATCACTGCTGCATAAATTAACAGCTGTCAGAGGCTTTGCATCCCATGGGAGCCAAGAGAGCACTCACCCATGAATACACACACCTCTGTGATTTCTCTTCCCATCTATCTCCTCTGGCCTGAGTTCACTTGCTCTCTTGTCTTCCTTCTCTCCTGGCTCACATCCTTAACTGCTTTCACATGGCTTCATTCAGTCAAAGCCCACAGCACTACACTGATGCTGGGGAACTAACAAGTCCAGCTCCCTCCCAGCGCTGGACACATCCATCCCAGTCATACTGAGATGTGGGGAGCGCTCTCCCCTTCCCACTGCTGGCACTGGCCTGCCGAGCCGGCCTGTGCATCCCGGGGATGGACACCTCCCACTCATCACAGGCAAACACAGGCAGCGGGATGATGCCTGAGCAGTGTGGAGGGGCAGGAGGGTCCCATCACAGTGAGGCTGTGCTGAGGGGCTGGGGGAGTGGTACCTGGTGCAGGGAGGTGAGCTCAGCAGCGCTTGCTGAGGAGGAGAGGGAGGGAGGTGAGGGGCTTGGCTGCTCTGAGCAGAAACGTGCATGAAGTAAAGCCCCGACCCACACCCTGAATTCCACAGCTCAGCTCCAGGGACAGGGGGAGGGTGAGAGGACAGGACGGGACATTTCCATCAGACCTGCGACTTGTTTGTGAGGCTCATCTCACCAGCCCTGCCTCCTCCTCCCTCGCCTCCACCGCTCAACCTGGGTTTATTAACGCAGTCCCCCTTAGGCTAGAGGGAATCACATCCCAGGAGACATTCCAGGCTCCGCTCAGCTTCAGAGGGGATCAGAGGGAGCCAAGGGGTGGGGGGCGCTTCACCAGGACGTCTCATTTGTGGAGCACTGGCAGGTCGAGAGCACTGCAAGACGGCACTAGCAGCGCCCTTATCAGGCACGGAGCAGCCGCAGACTGGATCGAGTCTCTGCTTGGCTCCGTATCTCCCAGCCACTTCTGCTCCGTCCAGGCAGCGAGCTGGAAGCTCTTAACCCAGCTCTGCAAGGCTGGGCACAGGGAGCCTGGGCAGGCTTCTTGTTCTCACCCTTTTGCTCAGGTGATGAACACCGCTGTTGGTGACATGCAGCCAGGTCCAGGCTGCTGCAGGGCTGGACCCATCCCCGAGCACCCGCAGGGCCTCACCTGCCAGCTCCTCGCACTCTGCACCAGTCGGGGCTGACACCTCTCGCCAGGAATGGGAGCTGGCTCCCCGGCGTCTGACTCCTCAGGTGAATTGTGGTGTGCCCTGAGCCTGCGCCAGGAAAATGACAGCGGATGAAACTTCGTCTCAGGCCAAGAGACATGAAGATGGATGTGTTTTCCTTGCCTGCCTTATCGTGCAGGCAGCGCTTCCCACCGGAGCCCTGCACTGTTTGTGTGCGCTCGGCTCCTGGCACGGGGGCAGGTGATGATTAGACAACAAACACTGTGGTGCACCTCTCCTGAGCCTGCAGCCTGCCCCTGCCCTGCCAGACCACGGCCCAGCAGGGAGATGCTTCTCAGGGGCTGAATCCCAGGCTGATACAGGGGAGGAAGAGCCGCCGGACCCCCCAGCTACTTGAGCACCACTTGTGTTGCGGTGCAAGCTATGGGGTTGGGGCTGTGGCTGCCCCAGGGACCTGCTCCTTGACTGAACCCCTGTGCAGATGCACCTCTGCACAGCAAGGGGAGGACAGTCCTGGCACCACCTTGCTTGTTCTGAGGTTGGAGGAGGCAGCAGTGCTGCCCAGCAGCTCTGCAGTTAGTCATGCACCCAGCCAGGGGGCTCTGCTCCACACTTGCCCCTCGGTTTCATACAGTGCACCCAACCTCATCAGACTGCATTGCTGGGTTCAACACAGACTTAAGGCCAAGGAAGGGTTTTTTTAAGGCAAAACAAAATAAGTGTGAAATAAGTATTAGTGATCAAGCAAAACTTTCTGGAAATTCATAGTGGGAATGTTGCCCTGGCCTGGTTATGCTGAAGTCTGAGAAAAAATCAACACATTCTATTCTGGCATTTTCATGGTGCACTGTTTGGATCCAGGACAGTCTGCCCAACTGCAGCCACGTTCATTAGAAAGATTTGAAAATGCTCAAAGGAGTTTTGAGGCAAAGCATCTTGCTGACCAGCAGACATTTTTACACATTACTTTACCTTTCCACTTCTGAGTTAAGGCCCAAAGGCCAAACTTCCCCTAACTCCACATCCTTCCCTTGCCCCCTGCCTATACCCATGCTTTGGGCTGCCAGCTGAGGGGGAGAACTGAGTAATTCAAGGCCTCTCCAAGAAATACTCCTGATCGCTGGTGTTTACAAGGGCAGTTCAGGGTGCATGACCCCAGCCCTGTTTGCACCTTGTTTGCATCACCTGTACAAACTTCGGCTGCCCACAAGAAAAAAAAGGTGCCAGAGCCAAAGAAAAGTGGAATCTAAAGGCAAAAGGGTGAGAACAAAGACTTGCCTGATGGGGATATGGGCCATTTGTCACCCACTGGTCAGTGGTAAGGAGGCATCCATTCATGAGGCCATCACCTACAGAGAGAAAAGACATTACAGAAGGGAAGTCAAAGGGGTTTCACTGTCCTGGGAGTCTGGCTCCTGGACCCTCTTCCAGCTGCTCAGGGAAATGCCCAGAAGGTGTAAAACTCCATGCTCACTTTGCAAGGAGCCTAAAACCATGTCCCCAGCCACACAGAAAACAGCTGTGAAAGTCACACCAGGGAGGTGGCAGGAAACAAAGGACTTTAGACAAGAAAGGCTTAATCCATTTAAATTCAGTTTCCCTCACACTTCTTTCCCCTCTCCCATTTGCTCTCATCAGAGATCTCTTCCCCCACCTCCTCTCAGTCCAAAGGGCACCACAGCAGTTTTGTACCCAAGCGGCCCACGAACTGAAAGAGTTCTACTTTGAAAGAGCAGAATTGGACCTGGTGTTCCCTTTCTCCCTTTCACAGTCTCCTTCCACCAAACACCTGCTGGGGAAAGGGCTGCTGAGAGAGGTTGTCCCCAGTTGGTGGTTCCTATTGAGACATGTTACAATACCACATCGCTTGACAGGCATTGACAAGGTCCCTCCTTGCTGTAAAGTACCAGGGAAGTGGAGAAGAGCTAAAGCTTGTGGCCAGAAGGACTTGGAAAACCAGTGAGAGCTCTGCTGCTTGCTAGGCTTGGAAGGCAGTGAAGCAGATGCTGAGCAAGAAGAGCCACAGATGAAGATGCTGTATCAGCAACATCAGTGACCACTGGGACCTCCCAGTCATGAAAGCTTCTGCTGAGCTTCTGCAGCCATCTCAAGATCCCTGAACCCCATATTTGGCTCCAGTCTGGGAAAGAGTGACAGGAAAGCAATCAGGCAGAGCCTGTACTGAGGGATGTTGGGCTGGTGGAGCTCTGGGGCTGGGGTGGGAGCCCTGTGCCCATCTGCCAGCAGCCAAGCTGCACAGACAGGACAGGCAGTGGCTGAGACTGTTCCCAGCATAGGAGCACTAGGAAAAGGACTTTTGCAGGCTGCACAAAGGGCTCTCTGCAGAAGGTGAGCACACAAGCCCCAAAACACCCAATGGGCCATTTTCTGCTTCCTGCACATCTTGCTCGCCTGGGAAATATCTGTAATCCCAAACACACCATGAACCTTCTTCTGTGCTAAGGGCCTTGGCAGGAGCCAGCAGTTCTCACACACAGTCCCATCTCTGCAGGCACCATGTTTCCCACAACATCCCCTTCAAAAATCTCCCTTTATGAAGAAGAGACAAACCACCCGTCACTGCTTCACATGCTGCTCCCATGCTTCTCCCCAAGTTCCCTGGGCACCAGCAGGTTCCACTGCCATGGGCTGGAAAGCACTGAGCTCCCAAAGACACCAGCATTAGAAGACACTAAAGAAGAGAGAGACAAAGGCAGGAAACCTTTTCTTGCTTGAACCCAGCTGTTTGGCTCAGAGCAAGGCAGGAAAGCAGGATCTGCTGTGCATTCCCACAGCACAGCCAGAATAGTGGGAAAACGGTAGATTTCAGTGTGAAGTCTGAGCCCCATGAACACCAACTCATTGCTTCTTCCTTTCTGCTTTTTCCCTCCTTCCCTTTCCTTCTTACAAGTATGGCCTCGGGGATGGACCAAACCCACTGCTCTGGTACAGGAGCAGGGCAGCACCTTCCAAGCACTGCCACAACCAGGCTCCTTCTTACATCTGCTTACTGCACCCGGTATTTACATCCTCAGTATGGTTCCCATAAAACAAAACATGAACAACATGATAGTAATAGAGCCTGAGATGTCAGGAAGCCTTACCCACCCCCTGTACGCCAGCCCAGGCAGCTGGAGATCAAAGTTTTCTTATTTGCATGCATTTCTTGAAACAATTTGCAGCTAAACTCAGTCTACTGAGGCGATGCTAACACTGTCCAGGGCTTCTCTCTTGGAAACAGGAACCAAGAAACCAGATCTGTGCATTGCTGCCTCCATCTCCAGGTGGCTGAGCAGATGGAGGCATCGGTATCTCCAAAATGGGGAGCTGCTCTCTTCCTTCAGCATCCCGCACAGCAAAAGCTTTCTAAGAAATGGTACAAAGGGCTAGACACACACATGGCTTCAGCAGGGATGCTCCCCATGGGAACTGAGCAGTCTAAGAGGGTCTAAAAGGGTTGCTTTTAGTCCTGGATATCCCTAGGCAGGAGAGATGAAAGCCACTTTTAAACTGACCCGTTTAAAGCCATCTCAGTCCGGACAGAGCACAGTTGCAGGACTGGAAGCATTGACTTAGTTGACTCCAGCCGCTGCTCCCTCATCTGCAGATGCAAAAACACGGCGACGAGGCAAAGTATGACCCCCGGGGGAGCAACGGGACCCGGTTGCACGGAGGCCAGGGGCGGGAGGGGGGTCCCGTTCGTCCCGCCCAGCTCCGCCCAGACGCCGAACGCCGTCGGGGCGGAACGGGGCGGGCCGGGCGGGGACCCCCCTCCCGCGATGCCGCCGTGCGGTGTCCCCCCGGCCCGTAGAGCCACGGCTCGGGGAGAACAAAAGGCAGGAGCGGGAGGAGGCGCGGGGAGGAGGGCAGGCGGCCACGGGGGGGGATAAAAGGCTCAACGGGGAACCCCCCCCCCCCTTTCTCCCTTTACCCCATGTCCGATCCCGCTCCGCCGCCCGGCATGGCCCGTCCGCCGCTGCCCGCCGCCGCGCTGCTGGCCGCCGCTCTGCTGCACTGCGCGCCCGCCGCGCCCGCCCGCCGCCACAAGCCGGTGAGTGGGGATCAGCCGGTGCCTCCTCTCCCCTCTCCGTGGTGTCCCCCCTTGTCCCGAGGGCAGTATGTCGCTGGGCGGGATGAGCCGCCCTCCCTGTCCGTCCCACAGTCGCCCTCGGGATGCCGGTACGGGCGGCGATGCGCTGCCGGGAATCACGGGTGTCCCTGCCCTGAGGGTGCCACCGCTCCGCGGGCTCCTCTGGGCATGTCTTTTCTGTAGAGCCAGGGAAAAATAGGGACCGGGACAAGGAGTGTTTACGGGAGGAGACGGGATCCCCCCTTCCGTTAAAGGCAGCGGAGTTTGCAAACAACCTTCCCCCCCCCCGCCTCCCGCCTGCTGTGCGGGCACTGCCGAGAAGTTACGAGGAGACGCAGCTCAAGGGGTGAATCCAACGCGCAGCAGAAGGGGAGCAGCAGGGCTCTTTCTTCCTGCATAAGCCTGCCAGATCCCAGCACCTGGGATGGAGCTGCGAGCAGCAGGGACTGCTGGAGAGGAGCAGCGAGAGGTTCAGGGGACAAGGAGGAGACAGAGAGCTCCTTGTGCCGGGAATGTGTGTGTGTAATTGGGTTGTTATATACACACACTTTGCTGGTGTGCTATAAAATAGTGACAGTAAATGCCTGGTAGCAGCCCAAGGGGGATTAGTTCAGGTTCTGCCGATGGTTTTATTATCAGCTCTGTCATCTGAGTACTTTCTAACTTGGCTGCTAAACATGCTGTGGGCTGGGACTTGGCACAGGACAGCCTTGGCCCCCAAAGTGCTTGTGTTATTCCAAACGACATGTCACTGCACTTGGCTCCATGCAGCGCCTGAGGAAGGTGAGACTGAGCTCTCGGGTGGTGGTACACTGCACCCCAGCCACCACACTGCTCTGCAGAGTTCATCCGCATCTGAGTGCAGCCAGAGGTGGGCTGGGAGGGCAGAACTCCACCCGTGGAAAGCTGGAGACCCCTGGTTCCTGCGGGATGTTTGTTGGGCTCCTGGTGCTTCATGGTCTGCTGTGTGCAAGCTGTGAAGCTGCTGCTCCTGCAGGGACCTGCTCAGCCTCTGGTCCTGGTCTTACTGCCAGCAAGAACCTGTGTGGGATCCCCAAGGAAGGGAGAGCCAGCCCAGGTTTCACACTGCCTGAACGTGGGTCTGGTTCAGCTTTGATGTGCACTGTTCATCTCTTCTCACCAGTGCTCACAGCTGCTGACTGCAGAGGCTGCTTGGGCTCATTTGCCTTGGCCAGTGCCCCTTAAATGGGTGGAATACACCAAACTGCTGAAGAGCACAGACTTTATGCAGGGATCCAGGTCTGCTCAGGCTCCTGGTCCACCTAATCTACCACCATGCTCCTGAAGAAGGTCCCCCCAGCTGGCAGTCTGCTGCCCAGAGATGGTTTGTTCCTCATCTCAGGCTAGAGCATTGTGAGTACTAATACTTCCCTTTTGGCTGCAGGTCATGCTACTTCAGGTATGTTTTGTTCAGGAACACCTTGTGCTCGTGTGTCTCACCAGCCTTGTGGAGCTCAGGGTTTCAGATCAGTGTGTGTCACTCAGTCTTTTGAGGCTTCGCTGTTTTGGGGCTGGAGGTGGACAGATGATTTCCTAGCCTTTCAAATAGCAGGTCTCTTATCCCAAATAACTTCCCTTTTGGGTTCTTTGTCTGCTGTCAAGGCTTCTGAAGGTTATTCTACTGCCTCTGAGGTAAAGCCAGCATTACAGTGGTTGCTCTCACATATGACATAAGTTGACAGCAGTGCGCCCCATTCCTCTCCCAACTGGGATACAGATGTCAGCACTGAATGGCAGAGGTGGGATTGCTGGGCTGACAGTGCCCTGTACATGTGTTTCTGTCTTCAGCCCTTCTCTACTCTCTCTTACTGGAGAGCTCTGGCATTGCCATTGCATGTTTACTTCACTGGCTACTTTTGAGTCCACACAAAGAGATGTTTCCCTGTGTCTAACAACAGCTGATTTCCTGTCTGGGCACCTTTTGCTATTGGGTGATGAATTAGAAAGGAGCTGAGAGGCTGAGCTGGGTAAAGTCATATTCCTACAAGACAGATAACAGTGACTTCCTCAAGCTGTGCTAGGAGATGGGGTGGACAAGGACAGGATGCTGCACTGTGTCTATTCAGTTCTCCATAACAAGTCACAGCAGCAGTAACTGAAGGGAGAATCAAGGGCTAAGATTCATTTTAAAGTCAGGCTACACGGGGCAAATTGCAGGACCTGTGCTCTTTGTAGCAAACCCCGTAGATCTCCTTCGTTTTTGCATTAATGCCTAAAGAAAGAAAGAGAAAACTGAGAGCAGAACTCAGGCTGTGTCTGGTGTCCACTGTAGAACTTGAGAACAAAAGATCTGCAGTCCTCAGGGCAGTGCACGCGCAGACAACGAATTCCTGCATTGCTTTCAGCTCCCCGGGGAAATCACAGCCAGTCCATTTGCTGGGAAGCTATCTCAGTGGAGAAGTGCTGGGCACCCTCCCAGCTCCAGCCTAATCTCCCAGGGGCCGTATCCTGTGGGTCTTGCCCTGAGCCCAGCAGGTTCCCCCTTGGAATCATGGTGCTGCCTTCCCCACAGCCCAGGAGCCGGGAGGCCTCCTGCCTTGCTCAGGGCTCAGGCAGCTCCCGCAGGAAGGGTTTGATTTGCACTCTATGCTTGGGCTATTTAAATACTGCATGAGTGTTGGGGTAATTTTAGGCATGTTTATCCTTTGCTCTGAGACAAACTCAAGACACATGTAAGCAGTTATTCTCCAGTGGGTTTGTTGTGTTTGTGCTTCTACATGCAACACACACGCACACCCTGCACTGTGGCAAGGCTTGGGGGTGCAGCTGGCAAAGCTGAGAGGGGAGGGAGAAGAGAGCAGGGAGCAGAGAAGCACTTTGGGGAGAATCCCCCACTCCAGTTCTTTACTTGCTTCGCCCGTGTGCATCCTGCCCTGGCACTGTAACCTGGGGGGGGCTCAGCAGGGGAAGGGGGCACTTACTCTTTTCCTGCAGGGATTTTCCCCACCAGAGACACTGTCAGCTTTTTCCTACTGATTCCAAATATTCAGACAGGTAAATGAAGGGTTCCTGGGTTCTTACAGTAGGGATGTCTCAGCCTATAATGTGAATGGAAGCGCTGCTGAGTCTACACATAACTGTCCAGTTAAATAAAAAGCAGAGCACTTCAGAGGTTCAGTGAGATTCTGGTGCAGGTGAGACCCACAAGGGCAGACAGGTGACCAGACCTCCTCTTAGTGGGAATTGGGCAGGAGAGATATGTCACCCTTTGTGAAAACCAGCAGAGGGGGAAAACCCTGCAGACATCTCCAGTAGATTGAGCAAGGGAACAGTGCTTGTCTTGTGGTTTGGAGATCCCAGCCTGCTCACCTGAGCAGCACACACACCCTAAGGGTAGAACATCTTCCCATAGCTCTGGAGAGGGCTGCGCTGTGCCAGGAGGCCATACACAGTGAGACATGTCCTGGCTGCTGTCCTTGGGCAGTGATAGCTCGTTGCTCACCTTAGCTTGGATGTAATTGCATAGTAGACAAAACATCTCAGCCCTCTTCCTCCCGTGCCTGGAATGTGCCACATCCTACAGCGGTTTCTTGGTTTCAAGGGGACTTCTAGGTCATGAGATTAAGGGCTCTTGAGACCTTTTGCTCTCTGGCATCCTGGGGCTTGTTTGCTTTGTAAGTACTCCTGTTTCTGAAAAACTGTTGCTTGGGTGACACCAGCAGCTTGGCTGTGGTGTTGCTGATGGAGTACACTCACAAACTGTCACGGAATTAAAGTGTCCAATAATAAAAATAGTCCTGCAGTGTTTATTCATTTGCTTTCTCTTGTTACATCAGAGCCTAGGTCTTCTCATTCTGTCTGTGGGCATAAACATTTGCAGTCCATTATGTTTCATGTTCTGTGTTGCTTAGGAAAAATAAACATTTTCCTTTTTTTGTTGCCAACAACAACTACCACCAAATAATCCGGAAACAAACTGTCAGGCCCCAGGAGGTAGTGCTTGATGGTGCCACAGAGTATGGGAAGCAAGCAGAGGGGAACCTCCAACTGTGTATGCATGGCCAGGCGCTGCGGCACCTCCTCTTAGGCCTCGTTTAACCTAAGCTTGGCCTCAGCCTTTGCATCCTTCATGCCTCTGTCTGCATGAGACTGCAGCCCAGCATGAAGGAGCCCATCCTGTAGCAGCAGTGTAAGCAAAGAATTCATAGTTAGAGGGGTTGGGAAACTGCCTTGTTCTGGGGGAGGCAGGATCAATAAATCTGGTGGCTTTGCCTCAGCATTGTTTCCACCAAGTTTCCATTGTTTCTACTAACAGTGCCCTGACCAGCAGCATGCTTAGCTCAGGGTCTGACCAAACCACAAACATGATCTCTTTCTTGCCATGAGATTTCATCTGCAGCGTTAGCACCTTCTGAGGCCAGTCTGCTTCTGGGACACAACCTGACTAGAGTGGAGCTGGCTCCAGTTTTACCACTCACCATCAGCTGTAGCTGCACTTTCAAATCCACCCCCTGCAAATCCATGCTGGGCTGAGAGGCAGGCTGGCCACAAATCCGGCCATGGATCTCTGTGCGTCAGGACGAGCAACGGTGCTGATCTCAGGCAGCAACATTGCTGCAGCTTGTTAATGTGGTGTAGAGCTCCTGGGGGGCACAGCAACCCCTCAGTGGACAGAAATGGGGTGAGAGAACTATCTTACATGAGAACTGCAGGAGAAAACATCTCTGCTCTCCTTCCCCATGGGTTGAACCAAGGGCAGGAGTGCTCTGAGGTTCAGACTCAGAGGTGGGAGGAGGATAATGCTACAAGCCAGAGACACAGCAAATATCAGTGCCTTGACAAACACTCTTGAGTAACAGAGGAAGAAAGCGGGGAGAAATGGAAAAGTAGCAGCAGAAGGACAGAGAGGTGGGGAGAAAACCCATGAGATCATCCCCTAGCAGAAGAGGAAACAGCCCCAGTGACAGGGGAAGTATCAAAGACTGATGTGATGCTCGTTGTAACTTGTCCAGTCACTCCTGTCTGATGGGGAGAGGGGGGTCTCCTTTCATGGCTGTGCTGCAGAAGCAGGCAGGAGCTCAGATACTTAGATACACAACAGAGGAGACAAGTTTAAGTTCAGGGCAGGCAGCTGAGGATGGACCCAGGCAGATGAGAGCAATGGGTTTGTCAGTACCAGGCACTAGCCACACTCTTGGGGTTTTTCTCCACTGTAGCTATGGTGTTGTAGCTGCTTCTCCTCCTGGGAGGCTCTGGAGGGCGAGTGCTGCTCACACAATGAGGTTAAAGATGCTCCTGTCTCCTCGGGGTGGCTGGGACACTTCCTGGGAAGCTTGGCTGGTGTTCATCTGGCCTCAGCAGACCAGAAGTGATGGCTGCTTGTATCACAGCACTTGAGGTCTGATAAAGCTGCGAGGAACTGAGTGGGCAGCCTGTACCTCTGCTGTGGTTTCTGCTTTCCCATAGGATCTGTCCATTCCCTCCTGTTCCCTCTTAGCTTTTTGGTCACAAGGCTGAGGAAGAGGCACTTCTTTTGTGAGGAGCTGTGGCCAGCCTGCAGCATGGCCATCTTTTTGTATAGCTTTGCTCCTCTGCTGTCCTCACTGCCCTTGAGCCTTGGTTTCAGGCAGCCCCTCTGCACTCACGTTGTGCAGAAATTTTGCAGCTCAGTCTCCATTGCAAAGCCCTGGCCTCTTCCCTTGGTAAAATCTGTCTGTTCTGTGCACAGCAGCCACCCCAGCTGTGGGTTATACTGGGAAGGACAGTGTAAGTGTCTGCACACACCAGCTAGAGGCTCCGTACTCAGCTGGTCTGAATGCCTGTGCTTTGGGATGCAGGGATTCTCCTTTGCTTTTGTTTTCAGTAATTCTTTCCCCTCTGGTGGTGGGATGGGAGGAGTGAGGATGCCCTGATAGTTACCCAGCAGCCAGTGCCCTCCTCATCTTCCCTACACAGGCCTGTATGAGCTCTAGCCCTAAGCAAACCCCTAAGCATACAGCTGGGACATTATCCCACAGCCTGGGAGGACAAAGCAGGATCTGCCCAGGAGAGGGTGGATTCAGCACTGGGTGGGAAGGA
The DNA here is from genome assembly GCF_012275295.1 of Melopsittacus undulatus. Classification (NCBI taxonomy): domain Eukaryota; kingdom Metazoa; phylum Chordata; class Aves; order Psittaciformes; family Psittaculidae; genus Melopsittacus; species Melopsittacus undulatus. Next base: position 13,531,017 of record NC_047538.1, on the reverse strand, counting down.
TGCAACCTTAAGTGAGAGAACATGTTATCTAAGCCTTGGGAAGTGCCTGCAGCAAGGTGTGTCCAGCCAAGACCAAAATCTCCAGCCTGATGTGTCTCCTGAGCATTGTTTGGCAAGTGGTTTCTGCCTGTCACATTTCCCCTCGCTGGCTGTGCCTGCAGTGGCATTTTCCAGCCCTTTCCTGCCATGGTGCTAATGTTGGTGCAGTGACGACAAGGAGAAACTCACTGTTTGTCTAGGGGCACAAGGGGCACAGCGAGCACAGGGCAGCAGGGCAGGTCTTGCCTCCTGCCTCCACCCAGAACCATTCAGAGGACCCACACTGTGACCCCTCAGGGATGGATCTTGGCAAGGGCAGGCAGGCAGCAGCAGGGAGGGTCCTGCCTAAAGCAAGGTGGGGTTTGGATGGCTGGAAGCTGGGATTAATGCCAGTGGCCTTGAGTTAACCAAAGAGGAGAAAGAAAACCTATCTCTGTCTGCCTCTGAACGTGGGATCCCTCAGGGTGAGGAGACAGGCAGCTCTTCCTCTCTGTGCTCTGCCTAGGAGGACAGTGATAATCTCCAATTTATGCCACTGCCCCTAGCCAGTAAGGCAACAACTGACCTTCCTGGGAGACCAAAGGGATGTGCTTACCATAGCCAAGACAAAAAACCAGGACTAAGACCATCTGGATCAGCTCAGGTGGCTCACCTCCTGGGCAACTCCTGAGGGTTTCCCAGTGCTCCTGGTTCCACAGTGAGACCTCTTCCCAAGGTCCATCTTCACTCTCCCCATGTGCTTCTGAGCAGCTGTCCTGCAATTCCTGGTCCTGGAAAATGAGACACATTCATTACCTTGTGTTCTCTAGTTACAGGACCTGCCTCTGGTGCATATAGGAGCAAGCAGCTGAGTGGCCCTCCAGGCTGGGCTTTGGTGACACAGCTGTCATTATGTGCTTGGCAGAGGGTCCCATCAGGGCTGGAAGCAGCATGTTGGCCAGGACATGAACGTTACCAGCCTCTCCTGCTGGCTGTACTTTGCAGGCAGTAGCTGCCAGACCAGGTAGGGCACCAGGTGACTCTTAGAGAGTTCCCCTTGGATAGACAGGTACCTTGGAGCTGCCTGGGCTCCAGCCTTCACCAGGTGCAGACTCCCCTGGGACAGGCCAGCTCATACTCCCTCCTTCCACTAACACACTGGAAGGATTCTCAGTGCTGGTGGCTTGGGTAGGCTTTGCTGTTCAGGATGCAAAATGGGTTTCTCCTTTTCATGCATTGATGGTGTGGTTCCTGTGCTGTGTGGAAGTGCACTAGGACACCAGGATTGTGTCAATGGTTCCTAAGGCAAAGGCTGGCAGCCACCAAGGGTGCCTGGCTGGCTGGGGAGAAGCCAGCAGGCTGAGGTGGTGACAGACACATGAAAAGCCTAAACTGACACACAGATACCTAAACTGCACCTTATGTGACCTCCCTGGATCCTCTGTCCATCTGTGCAATGCTCAGAGGCACGGGGCCACTGCAGAGCTGGGAGCTTGGTAGCGGAATTAATGCCAAGGGCTTCACACTTCATTCCAGCCCGCATGAATGGGCTCATTGTAGGGAACAGAGTGGTGGCAGCACGTGGATTATACGGCATCATGGCAGCTCTGGCATCATGCCATCCTGACCTTTGTGTCCCCTGCAAGGCAGCCAGGAGAGTTGGCCAGGATGAAGCTCTTTGCACGAGAAAGAAAGAGACCCCTAAACCCCAGGTCCTCACCCTGGAGCCCTGTGGGATGGAGCCTGCCTGTCTGTTGTATCACTGCTGCATCTCAGCTCTTCCTGCTGCTCAAACACCTTTAAATTTGGTTGCACAGAATCAGGCAAAGGTCTGTGTTTGGACCTCTGGCTTGGTCAGCACGGTGAGACAGGAAGCAAGTACCTCTCACCCCACATGCCTTACTGCAGGTTGGGGACACTTGGGTCATGTTTCCTGGTGGCCCCATAGTCCTGCTGTCAGGCGGGGAACCAATGGAAGTCAGCTAATTACCAGCAATTAATGATGCCAAGAGGAGCTGTGCTTTTCCAGCTAATCCTGGGAGAGCCCTGGTCATCCTGTCCCTAAGCAGATTTGCAAGTCACCTCTACTCGTGTCCAGAAGGGAGCAAAGGTTGTGTGGTAAAGGGGTGGAATTTACTCCCTAGTGATTTGTTTAATTCTTGAAGGGTCTGGTTCTCATCCACAGCTTGGAAAAGCATTTCCTGCCAGCCAGCTGCCAAGGAAAAGTGGACCAAAAATAGCCCAGTGCTTAGGGGGTGCCATGACATGACACAACACAGTGCCTCCCAGGTGTGATCTGGTTTGGAGCAGCATGGCCCAGGGAATGGAGGATGCCTGTGGGGAGCAGTTGATGCCCTAGTACCATGGGAACAGCCTCAGGCAGGGGTGGAACTCACTGCTGCAGGACTGCAGGGCAGGCATTCACCACTCTGCATCAGGACACCTTTTCCCAGTCACTGAAGTTGTGGCTTTGCTTTCTCCTTTCAGGACGTGTCCCGAAAGCATCACACCTGGAAGGAGCAGAGTCCTTGGCTGTCTTCCTTGGTGAACACTGTGGGGACCGGTGTGCCTATGAAGGGCTTCCCTGTGAATGCAGATGAGCCAGCGGTGCACTGGAACCCGCCCCGGTGTGGCGTTCCGGACCTCCCGGTGCTGCCGGATGGACAGAACGGGCGGAACCGGCAGAAGCGATTTGTCCTCTCCGGTGGGCGCTGGGACAAGACCGATCTCACCTACAAGTAAGAGAGTTCCAAACTATGAGTCAGGCTGGTTTGCTTCTCCCTCCCCAGACCTCTCAGTCTGATGGCCCCAGGAGCTCGGCACACTTTGATGTGATCAGAGAGCAGCCAGGGAATAGGAGAGCCACACACTGCACCACCAGCAGCATCGCACCCAGCACCTCCACATCCCCTCATGCACACACTGCCATAAACACAGCTGCCCACCCAGCCCTGCCCAAACACATTCTGCATCACCCCTCAGTCAGGCCCTTGTGCATCAACACCCCTGTGCATTCCCTTCCCTACATCAAACCAAGCCGAGCCTCCACCACCAGCCTTCTCCCGCTGTGCCTTTGCCCCCACAGCTGCCCTGCCATGGGCTCACCTCACAGTTTATTTTACAAAGGCTTTTTTATTCAGCTGTTAATGATGTTCCCATAAACACAGCTTCAGTGTGAAATTTTGCCCCGATCACCCGACACATCCTCAATGGCAAATTTGCTCAACAGGCTCACAGGGGGGCTGTGCTGCCTCCCCAGGTGCCCATATGGGCATGAGCAGAGAAGTGAACACACTTGTATGGACCTTGACAACATGTAATCCATCTTGGGATTGATTAAAAGCAGGAGACAGCTCCTCATGGTATTAGGGGCCTGTAGGTAACAGAAGGGTGTCTGGTTTTTTTGGTCAACTGTATTAAAGAAAGAACCACAGCAGAGACTAACACACCCCAACACTGTTAATGGAAGGGAAAGAAAGCTCCCTCTGTGGCACACCTTACAGTCTGCTTATGTTGTAGGAGGGGAGAAGATGCAGCAGCTGCTCTGAGTGAGCCCAGTTTGCAAGGGCATAAATGCAGAGATTGAGGAGTAGAGATGACATCACAGCACTTGCAGGCACCTCTGTGGGGTGGACTCATGGGGACAGACCTGGAAAATACTGCAGCACTTCAGCAAAACACAGCTCTGAAAGCTCTGCAGAGAGCTCACCTCCGGCCCACCAGCCAGAGGGTTAAACACTGACAGGATGTGTCTGTTGCACATGCTGCTTGCAATGGGGTGCGGGAGCAGTGCTCATATGGATTGGAGATGTTCTGGTGCTGAAACAGAGCAGCACTGATCCTACAGCTCTTGTCTTCATGACAGCAGTGTGCATGGGACAGCACATGAGGCTCTTGTCATCCAGTGTCTGCTGCCTTTCAGAATCATCAGGTTCCCGTGGCAACTTGTGAAGTCTAAAGTGAGAAGAACCATTGAGGAAGCTTTGAAAGTGTGGAGTGACGTGACACCATTGACCTTCACTGAGGTGCAGGAGGGACGGGCTGACATCGTCATTGATTTCACAAGGTGAGCGTGGTGGGCAGCAGCACCCTCCTCACACACACAGAAGACCCCAAGGCTCTAACCAGAGGGCCACCAGCACACAACTTCAGCTCATGTTTCTGCTTTCAGAGACTGGGATCATTTTGGGTTTGGTACTTGTCAGTTGTGGCTGCTTGGTGTAAGTGCAGCTGTCCCATGCTGGCTGTGCACAGCACCATTACTGATCGCTCATTAATTTTCCTGGTACATTTACATTTCTCTGCCCACAGGCTGTTTTCTTAAGTGTTTGTTTTGACTTTCCATCTTGGGATCCTCCATCCTGTCCCTCGGTGGAACGACGGAACTGTCTGCCCAAAGACAAATATAGTTGCTTGGTTAAATGGATCTTGGCTCCTGGCCTGAAATTCACTTTTGGCAAAATACGCATGGGGGCAAAGACTTCCCTCTGCTGCGTGTTTTCACAGAGCTAATAAAGGCAGTGGAGACGGTCCAAGCAGTGATGTGATTTGCATACTGTGTATTTGCCTGTGCCTCCCTCAGCTCTCTAAAGTAGCTGCATCTCTCACAGGTTTCCTTCATTAGTCAAGAGAGGGTTTGGCTTGAGTGAGGACCTGAGGTTTTGGTTGGGTTTGCTGCCAGCTGCCCCTCTGCATCCCCCTACCACTTGTTGTATCAGCCTAATCTTAGGCTGAGCAGCCACCTCCTTAATTCTTTAGGCTCTACAGTCAGCTTTGGGCTGGAAGCTGAACAGAGGGAGGAGGGAAACATCCCTGAGAAAACATATGAACTCCCCAGGGATTGGTGTGACTAAGCTCAGCTTCCCCAGTGCCCAGAACTGGCTTTGTGGCAATCAGAAGGGCTCTGAGCAGTTGATCTGGACTTGTGGGAGGAACTTGGGTTGGGACTGAGAGCTGCTGTCCCTTCACAGTGGCTCCCCACCTTTGGCCATACAATGCTGTTCACTGCAGGTACATGGCTGTTTGTCTGAGGTGCAATGTGCCTTCCCTCCAGGTACTGGCATGGAGACAACCTGCCTTTCGATGGGCCCGGAGGGATCCTGGCACACGCGTTCTTCCCCAAGACACACCGGGAGGGAGATGTCCATTTTGACTATGATGAAACCTGGACGATTGGGAACAACCTAGGTATGATACTGTTTCAGGGAGAGCTGTGGATGGTCCAGGATGCTTAACAGTGCACTTGGAAACGATTCCATTGTGGTGTGAGCAGGAACCCTGTAAAACTGAGAGGCAGCAACCATTTTTGTGGCGTGCACTGTTGTCTCCCCCCACTTACAAGCATAATGTTAGTATTTAGGTCTTTCCTTGTCTTTTTTCAGCCACAGCAATGCCTGTGTCCAGCACCAGGACCCTGGCTTCCTGGTGGGCTCCTCCTGTTCTTTGAGGGGGGAACAAGAGAGATGACTCCTCTGCCACTGCAGATTGCACCCAGCATTGGCAGGAGCCATTAGAAATAAAGTAGGGAAAGGATGAAAGGAAACTGGGGCTCAAGCATGGCATGACACAGTTGTCTTCCAAAGGACAGTTGCAGCCCCAGTCCCTGCATGCACTGTTCACTGTCTGCCCTCAAACAAGTCCATAAAGGGAAACTGCCCAGGCTCCACCTCTGTGTCCCCGTGGCCTGGGAATGCTCTGACCATAAACACCACATCGCATCAAGATTCTTTCTTCTCTTTTAGCTTTTTCCTTTTGCTAATAATAGATCCAGCTGGTGGCTCTGTGCTGGGGCACTCATGCCCTAGGGTCACAGTATCTCATGAGATACTGCAGCACCGCCTGGGACCACCTGGATCCGTGCCCAAAGCATCAGTTTCTGCAAGACCCAGCAAAATTAACCCGGGTCAGGCCCTCCTCCTCCTCCTCCTCCTCCTCCCCAGTTTATCTGCAGGGGCAAAAAGCAATCACAAAGGCCACGTTAACCCCCTGCCTCACTCTCGAGTTTCCCAAACGTTTTGCCCATGTTGAGGGCTCAGATGTGATTCGCAGAAGTTGATGTCATTGTTGGTTGTTCACCAGCTTGACTCTTTGCATGGGGCACAGGACCCTGCCCATACTGACCCAAAAAGAACCACAGAGCATCAGATCTCTCTGCAGAAGCATTTCTGCTCCTGAGGAAGGGTGGGCTCTGCCTTCTCTCACCCTCTGTTGGGGCTGCCTGGGTTGTTGAAGAATTTCCTACATTCTCCCACAAAGACAGTGCTGGAGGCAAACCAGGAACTGAAAATGGATGCCAGTTGCCATCAGCATCCAGCCTTATTCCATAGCCTTTTTGCCCCCTGCATCTTCTGTAAATAAATGTTGTAAAAGCTCTTTGCAGCTAATTTCCATTTAATATGCTGAAAAGAGCTTTACAATATAAACATGGATAAATCCCTGACTCAGTTCTGAGTGAGAAGGGGAAATTCTTTGCCTCATTTCACAGACAGGAACCAGAAGTACAAGGATGGCTGAGATGTCCCCTCTGGGGAGCCCTGGGGTCACCCCAGAGCTGAGCAGGACACGGGACTCCACAGAGAGGACCTGTGAGGGACACAGGGATGCTCCCAACACTGCTCCTTCAGGCGTTCTCTTGTTCACCTCCCCCGACAATCTGAGAACAGCACAGCTGATCTGCCAACACTGGAAAGCATCAAGTGAGGAGCCTGCCAAGCTAAATACAGTGTCTGAGAGTTTGTAATAAATCACTGACACAGAAATCCCACTATCTGAGCTGACCTACATGTGTCGATTTAATTGGGTCAGTGCTGTGCAAATTCATCAGTTCAATATAAAGCTGAACAACAACAGGGGCTCACCTTCCCCTCTGCCCTTCCCAGGCATTCCTCCCAGCTGCATCGCTCCTGCCCCATCCCCTCCCATCCTGTCCTGGTGCTGAGAAGTCACCTGCTCCCATGGAGCCAGTGGGGAAATCCTGCTTGGAGCAGTGAGGCTGCCTGACTCACATCCCTGCCTTTCCCATCACTTGGGCTGCAGTGTGGAGGATTTCTGGCTGGAGGAGAGTGAATGAATAAGCTGGGACTTGTCAAAAAACAGCCTCTGCTCGCAGGCTGTGCTGCTTAATGCGCCTGTCTTCCAGCTTCCCCCGAAATCTATCAACTTCAAAAAGGATCCATTAGGAGCTAAACACCACCTACCAAATGACACTTTTTTCACACTGAAATGCACTTCCCCACCTCCCCCTCCTTTTCTAGATGCACCAAGGTCATGTATTCCTAAACATGATCCCTGTAAATCTACTTCAGTCTGGTGAAGAAGGCCCAGGCCTTGACACGGGATGATTTTTTATGGATTTATTTCTAAATGTCACCTTCTCGACACAGTCCAGTCCACACACAAGCAATAAGTGAGCTCCCTCTGCTGTCTGTGACAACAGCCATTTAGCAAGCTCTAATCCCAGAGGGTTCAGTGAAAGCGACCTAAATGGGACCTGATGCACTCCAGCTGTAGACAACTGCTGGGTGGACAAAACCCAACCTTGCCACCCCTCCACCCATGTCTATGAGCCAGACTTCCTTCTCTGTGCAAACCTCTCCTTTCCAAAAGCGCACGGAGCATTCCTTTCTTCCTGGTAGCCGGAGAGATGCAGGAGCCCCTGGCGACAGAATTGCAAATTACCAACATGCCCAGGCTGATACCTGAGTGTATGAATTCACTCAGGTGCTCCTGAAACAGTGGATCCATGAATTATGCCCTTTTACTCCTTAGAAAAACACAAACATGGTGTAGAGCTACACAGGGAAGTGCAGGAACAACAACCTGGGAGCACTGTAGTGAGGCGGATTTCTCTTTCCTCTTGTTAGACTCCTACAGCAATGGCTGCTGGTTGGTAGAAGTGAACCTGGGAGGAATTTGTCCCACATACAAGCAGACAAAAGCATCTCCCATCTTTTCCCTTTGCAGGCACTGACCTCCTGCAAGTGGCTGCTCATGAGTTTGGCCACGTCTTGGGCCTGCAGCACACGGCTGTCTCCAAGTCACTCATGTCTCCTTTTTACATCTTCCGTTACCCGCTGAGCCTGAGCGAGGATGACAAGCAAGGTATCCAGTACCTCTATGGGAAACCCAAACTGGAACCTGTCCCAACCCCAACTGAGCCAGCAGAGCTGCCCCAGGCAGGCCTTGAAACCAATGAGATCACCAATGTGGAGGTGAGCAACCAGCTTCTGTGTCCTCCTTTAACACCACAGCTGGGGCTGTCCTCACCAGGAGGCCTGCAGCAGGCTTACCCGTGGTTTGGTGTCTGTCTTCTGGTGCCTTGAGCCCAGGTCTGGACCCCATGCTGGCACTGCCAGCCAGGCTGGGGTGCTGGAACCAGATGAGCTCAAGGTCCTTTCTAACCCTTACTGCTCTGCTTTGGCAGGCGGTGCAGCCGGATGCCTGCGACACAGCTTTCGATGCCGTGTCCACCATCCGAGGGGAGCTCTTCTTCTTCAAGTCCCGCTACGTGTGGCGGCTTCGAGCAGGAAAGCTGCAGGACGGCTACCCCGCTCTGGCCTCCCGCCACTGGCAGGGCATCCCTAGCTCTGTTGATGCCACCTTCGAGGACCCTCTGGGCAATATCTGGTTTTTCCAAGGTAAGAGCTGGACTGGGATCAGACAGCTCAGAAATGCATCTCCTTTACTTGGGGGTATTCAGGACCCAACAAGTTCCTGGGAGGATAAACCTTCTGGGCATCCTCAGCAATCCAGTGATCCTTGTTGTTTGTTTCCTTCTCTGTTTCGGTCAAACCTTTTAGCAGATATTGTCACTTATGCACAGCCACAATAACATTCTCCTTCTCTGGAACACAAACATTTGTTTTGAGGGTTTGCCCTGGCAATGCTGCTGGCAGAGCATCTTCCCAGCTGTCCTGGTAATCGGTGCCAGAAGAGAACCTCAGACAGCTTCACTGGTTGTGAAACTCCTGTGCCCCAAGGCCCTGCATCTTTTCTGCTCCTCAGAGACCAGCATGTGGAGCTTCTTCAGTGCCCCAAGACCGAATGAGCCTACAGGGAACATGTGTGCAGAGCCAGACAACCTCTGGCCACCCCAGGGATTAAAACCCCATGGTGGGGGCAAACCTCCTCCTGGCCATGTCTGGAGTTCAAGGCCAACAATAAGCCCCATTGAAGAAAACAGCTCCACTGTTTTCCTTAATGCTCTTTCCAAGTGTAAATTTAATAGCAAGGATGCAGAATGAGGAAGGTACCCAGGTGTCCTGGGTGAGCAAGCCCCATCTGCACTCCATGAGCACCAGAAAGCACATCAAGGGGCTCTGCAGGCAGTGCTCCTGCATAAACAGGTCACTTAGCACCTGACCTGCACACAAGGACTTACAGTGCTAAAATTGGCAGACTCCTACCATGAGTTAAAATGAGATAAGGGGAAAGTATTACCTGCCATAGACTAATCACAGAGATTCCTATTTTAATCTAATCTGGAAATAGGCTTCCAGTCTCTATTTCAGCTTGGCAATTGCTGCCTGGTTTCTGTAGCCTGCTCCTCCACAGCCGCATGCCCCCTCTATGCCTGTGCATGCCCACGTGTGTTCTCCATGCATGGAGTTTGTGGGGTGGATGCTGGTCTCTCCAGCCAAGTCTTTCCCTATAACTTCCACAGATAGAGAAAAGACAGCTGCTAAAATGGTCATGCTCATCCCACCACTGACACCCTTGGGGTTAGACTGAGGTGGGAAGTCAATTCCCTGCACTGATGGCACCCATCAGTGACAGTGTTCATGACTCTGGTGGGGTTTTTGCGTCTCAGGTACAGCTTCCCCTGAGAACTGTGACAAGGCACCAGCTCCACTTGTCCAGTTCACTGCCAAATTACCAGATACAAAAAGAGCTTCTGACCCTTTGTCTCCCTTTTCTGTCCCCTCACCAGATTCTCAGTACTGGATTTATGACGGTGAGAGACGGGTATCTGGTCCCACTCCAATTGTGGAGCTGGGCCTCCCTGCATCCCCTGTGCAGGCAGCTCTGGTGTGGGGGGCTGAGAAGAACAAGATCTACATCTTCGGTGGAGGCAACTACTGGCGCTTCCACCCTCACACGCGCCAGGTGGACAACATCTACCCTCGGACCATGGCCGACTGGCGCGGCGTCCCTCAGGAGATCGACGCAGCTTTCCAGGATGAGTTTGGTCAGTGCAGGGACATGGCCTGCTCTGGGGTTTTATCATTATCTATTGCAACATTCAACAGCTAAGTGTCCAATAGAGAGAATTCAAGCTTTGACAAAGAAATGGTCACAAAGTCCTACCTAAATGTTACTGCTCCTGACAAAGAAGGTGATGAGAGGACAGCAGAGATGCTTCACTCCAGCCTCAGTAGCTGTCCTGAATGAACAGGCTCCTTTTGGTGTTGCCTAGCTCTCCCAGACATGCCCCATGCTGAGTGAAGACAGTATGTCAGTGCTGAGAAACACTGGGGACAGGCAGGGTGCTTGGGATGACAGGGGTAGTGACTGCCTCTTTCATTCAAACGTTTGTGGTGGAACAGCTTCCCACTGCTTCCAGAGGCTAAATCCCAGGGCTAGTTCCCTGCAGTAACAGATGCAGCAGGTCTTCACAAGCTCCCTGCCATCGGCCCTGTTCAGATCCTAGACACCCTCTGCTCACTCAGGACGAGGTCCCCACATGGGTACCAGGAACCACCAGGAATACAAAATAAAATCTAACCTGTTTCTTCCCCTGTCAAAACCAAAGCAGTGTGAAAGAACAGTGTACACCACAAGCCTGGGTTCAGGTGTGATGAATCCAGCAGCATCTCCCATCTCTTCCAGGCTCTGTTTTGGTACTGCACATGCTGTAGTGTCAGCTAGGGAAGAGCTCTGTGCCATGCAGACCCTGTCTGTTCTAACCCTTCTTCTCCCACCCACAGGTTTTGCCTATTTCCTGAGAGGCCGAGATTACTGGAAGTTCGATCCAGTGCAGGTGAAGGTGCTGGAGGGTTACCCACGCCAGATCAGCCAGGACTTCTTCAGCTGTGTGCCTTCCTCCAACTCCTTCAGATGAGGGGGATGCCTGTCCTCCACACTCCCCTTTCATCACCCTTACACCAGCAGCCACAGAGAGGGTTCCCTCTGCCATAACTGGCTTCCTTCCAGGCACAGCATCTGACACAGCAGGTCTCTGTCACAAGTGACAAAGTTTGCTCCTCTCCAGTTCCAGCAGCCCCAGCTTCAGTTGCTATCAATGTAAAAGCATCTGCCATGTTCTTTGCAGGCCAGAGCGGCCACTAAGTCCTTACTGTGGCCATACTCTTCTAGCAATAGCATCCCCAAAGTCATCAAGCCAGCCTGGAACAGGATTACACTCTCCTAAGTAACCTGGACCCCACCCTGTAGAACTGATCCGACGGCATTTCCCATGTTTACACAGCTCCCAGCAGCAGCCCCGCGCTGCTCCGGACTTGGGCCAGAGGGAGGGGGGTTTGCACCGCGGCTCTCCCTCGGCAGCAGCCGGGGACTTGGACGGACACTGCCCGTGCCTGCGGAGGAGCGCGGACGTGCGGCTGCTGCCAGGCTCCCTTCAGCGGGGCTGTAGCGGTGACCGACAGACCCCCCGCAGCCCTGCTCCTGGTTCTGTTGTATGACTAGTACGTGTAGGGTTTTATACGGATTTGTATATAGACAAGGGACCCCCTTCCTTCCACGGTGCTGGGTGCCAGTGCTGGACACTGCCCCGTTGCTCCCTGTGCTAGTACGGAGCTCGGGTCCTCATCCCGGGTTGCTCACACGCCGCCGGTCCCGGTCCGCGCGGGGCTGACACCGCACACCCCTCCTTGCTACCTGACCTTGTGCCAAAACCCCAGTGGCGCTACGGACGGTTTCTTCCCCTCCACCGCATCCATGCCCCTCGCCATCCCCGCCCGGGGGGACCAGCCGGTGTCACGGAAGATGATCCCCGGTGCCACAGTGGCCTCGGTGCCGGTTCCCCCCGCTCCCAAGGGCGGCTGTAAGTGCCTGTGTATCGCTGCCCGCTCCCATGTACGCGGTGTGAGCCCCACAACGTGCCCTGCCTGTATTTAAGTGCCAATAAACCGCCTCTTTCCTAAGCCCCGCCTGCCCGCCCCGCCCCTCAGCGCGCCCCGCCTGCGCCCGGTGCATGCGCGCAGCCACGGCTGGAGTAGGCCGCGGCGCCGCCCGTCGTTGCTCGGCTCGGTGCTGCCGGCTCCCCAGCCCCGTTCAGGACGCCGGGCGCTGCCGCCGCAATGATGATGATGGCTCTGAGCAAGACCTTCGGGCAGAAGCCCGTCAAGTTCCAGCTGGAGGAGGACGGCGAGTTCTACATGATCGGCTCCGAGGTGTGGGCCCGCGCACAACGGGCCCGGGGCAGGCCGCGGGGAGCCGGGGCGGCTGTCGGGGCGCTGAGCACGAGGTGGGGGGGAGAGCCCCGTGGGGACAGACCGGGAGCAGCCTCCCAGCCCCTGCGGGTCCCCTGCCCGCGGGGCTCAGCCGGGCTGGGACCGGCGCTCCCGCCGAGGGCCGCTCCTGGAGCACGGGGAGACCGGATCCTCGCCCGACCGCAGCCCGAGGCCCCGCTCCCGGTGCGGTCCTGGTGCTTTTGTAGCGGGTTTGGGCAGGGAGTTGGATTCTTTGATGTGCTGCCAGGTAGTAAAGGGACACCTCGGCCTTGGTGCTCGGTAACACCGTGAGAGCCAGGCCTCAAGACCAGCCTCGTTGAAGCAGGAAGCATGGTTTACCCCCCACCCCTTGATGTAAAACAAGGGAATATTGGATAAATTAAACGGGCAGCTGTAGGGGTTGAGCAGGGACGAAAGGCCTCTCGTGCTCTCATGTGAAACGTAGAGTTTGTAACAGCAGTAGTTAGTCTGTGAGATTGCCATGCGAGGCACGTGGAGGGGGAGAAAGGGTTACCTTCTTTGTCCACCGTCAGTTCCTGCTTGTTGATGAGCACCGTGGGGCAAAAGATGTGATTAAAAATCACCTGCAAATACATGTTAGGATCAAAATAAGTCTTGTAAGACGGGAAATGAAAGTGTTGGTGTGGCAGCCGGGCAGTACACTGCCAGTCTGAAAATGGGATTTCAGAGACTAGAAATAGTTCTGTTGTTCAGCACGTCCTGCTGTAGCCCTCAGCAGAGGTGAGCATCTTGTGTCAGGAAGAGCAGAACTGCTTTACAGATGGTAAACTAATCTGAAAGAGGATTACTGACAGTGATCACATTTTGCATGTGCCAAGGTTTAAACCAAAATACAAGTCTCTGGGCATTTGCTGTATTTGAGCTGTACCTACATGGCACAGAGGTTTGAAGTAAAAGTTGGAATGTGAGGGAGCTGGGTGCTCGGTTTGATTTAATTCCTACTGATTGTTGTGCCTTGAAACAGAAATAGAAGTAAAGAAAGGTTAGGTTGTTCAAAACTACATGGAAAATGAATAGATTCTTTTCCTTATTAAGTGGATTATCAGTGGATGGAAATTTTTAGTATCAGACTAGTGAAATACAGAATATAGTTTTCTGTATTGCCACAAAAATTATGGTGCCCCATGATGCCAAACCCAGTATATCAGGATACCATAAAAAGTATAAAAAGCAGTAAGTATATAATAAAAAACCTACAAAATCATCTTGGGATGTCCTGTTTACCATCACAAAAAGCTAAATTAGTTTCAGCTTCTGCCAGAAGTCTCTTGAATGGAACACCAGGGCACACAGGAACACCAGCCACATCTCCACATCTCTTCTTGTAGGTGGGAAACTACTTGCGTATGTTTCGGGGTTCCCTGTACAAGAGATACCCCTCGCTCTGGAGGCGACTAGCCACAGTGGAAGAAAGGAAGAAGATAGTGGCCTCTTCACATGGTGAGAAGATGAGTAAACATTCCCAGTAGTGTTACATGAAACCTGAAATTTTGCCTTGAAAAACTCTTTGGTGACTCGGAAGCTTGTGCACCCTGAGGGCTGCGTGAGTGGCCTCAGGCTGCCCCAGTGATGGAGCCCTCTGCAGTGGTGGCACTGGTAGCTCCTGCTTTGGCCTGGCACCAAACATCAACTGATCAAAAACATTCTAATATGGAAACACCCACCATGGCTTTCCTGGGGCTGGCTGCATCCATCATAAAGCAAAACCCATTTCTAAAAATCAATACCATGTTTCAGAAGAGCCTTTTCTTTTCAGACAAAGAGGGTATGTTAATGTCTTTTGTCAAGCAGGCAGGAATGTTGTGAGGATGGCACATTGAAAATGTGCGTGTTTGCTTAACTTTGCTTCTTGCAGGGACTGAATGTTTTCTGAATGCCAGAATTTGCTGTGGTGAATTGCTGCTGATGTGGCTGCCATAGTGAGAATATGCCCCGGTATTATTTTTGGTGCAAGACTAATAACCAGCAGTCAGATTTCCCAACAGTGTGATTTGTTGTATGCTCTTTAGACTACAGCATAATAAAAAAATGGGTTAATTTTGGATTTATGTCTCCTTCCTCCAAGTATCCTGCTGACCTGTTCCTTTCTTTTGTTTTATTCCCCAACAGAAAACCAGCGTTCCCACAGTCCCAGAAGATGTAAGTCTTATCTGCTTGTTAATCTCTGCTGTGCTAGAAGAATCTCCACTGTGACCTTTTGTGCTGTTAGAATATATATTATTGTCTAATCCTGTTCCTCTGATCTCTTTCTGTGGCCGCCCTAATTGTGCATCTGGTCACACACTGAACTTTTTCTCGGAACCTTATCAGGACTCTCAAATGCAGATGGTCTCTAATTCAGCCAGAGCTGTCCTGAGGTTTCTGCCCCTTTCCCAAGGGGTTGTATTGATTGTTGCCTCTCTATTTCTAACCCTTAAGTCCACTGAGGCTGTATTGTTTTCTGGGCTTTTCCACCCAGAAGGCTATGGAAGAGATTTTTATATCATTGTGGCAGGTGTAGGTGTGCAGAACTAAACTTTGTCATTACAAAGGGCAACTCTGGGTAGGAAAGAATTTTTTTCTTCCTGTCCTTAAGTGAAATCACATTAGATTCAAAATTTAGATAATAATTATAAGTATTTGTGGCCTTTTCTCCTGAAATTTTGGCTCTGTGGCATTGCTTTCCATCTTAAGTAAATTTCATAGCAGAAATGACCAGAGCCTATGCATAAGCTGCACCCTGGATAACAGAGGTTCATCCAGTGGTAGTACGTGAGAGAAACTCCTGTAATTCTAGCCCTCCCTGTATATTGACTCTTTAGTCCCAGTGGAAGATGTTTTTAACAGAGCATGAACAGGAAAGATGTACAAGGTAAAGAGATACTGATGCCTTTTGCAAATATTGTCTCTAACATTATGCAGCCATTCCTAGGTATCATACTGCTTTTGTTTTTTAAGTTGGCTTTGTGGTGGGGATTGCTATACATTAACTAAGGTATTCCACCCCTGCTCCCAAGAAAGTCGGGTTTATTCCTGTTTAGATGGAAGTCAAAATCCAATTATGTTTCTTTAGTGCCAGGCTAGGCACTGTAGCTAGGCTTCTGGGTCACTCCAGTGCTAGTAACCTACTCCAGTGCAAGTAACCTACCCCAGCAGCTGAGCATCTTGGTGTGTAAGAATATGTGGAGGCTTCTGGCAACTTGGAAATGACAATGAAAAGTTCTGCCATCTCCATTTATCCCATATGTACAAAATGCCATGGCAAAACTGTTTTTGAAAGTTAGATTTCTACAAGATAAATGAAGCCACAGAACTTTGGGGGCACGTGCACTTGTACCGCTTGGTAACTGATGTTAGTCCCTTCTGCAGCGATAGGGAGGCTTTTCACTATGTAGCCTATTAATGCTACATTGCTATATAACACTTTTCCATGTTAATTATGTACATCTTTCCTGGCAATAGATCATGGCTATACAACATTAGCCACTAGTGTGACACTGCTAAAGGCCTCTGAAGTGGAAGAAATCTTGGATGGAAATGATGAGAAGTATAAGGCAGTGTCTATCAGCACAGAGCCTCCTACCTACCTCAGGTAACCAGCATTGGAGAGGGCCAAGATCAGAAGGGAGCTACTTGGAAGATGTCAGCTTGGGCAGGGAGGATGAGAAATTGCATAAACTCAGGTCCTTGTGCTGGGGGGTGCTTTGCCAGTCTGTGCTAACAGTTTGCAGTGTTGGGCAAATGAAGATCTCCAGAAGGGTTGGGTTACTGCCCACATACAACAGGAAGAAAAACATAAGTGTTTGATGATACAGCTCTTTTTGAAATTACTGCATTCCAGCTGTACCAGATGTTTTCCAGAACACGCTCTCTGCACGTACTGCCTTCTGGAGACCTTGCATTTCTCAGCAGTCCTTTTATAAAGTACAGATGTAAAATCCAAATATGAACTTAGTATTTATAGTGGTGCACCTGGAGTTATAGCTGGAGAATGGGCTTCCCAGGGGCTGGTGTGGAACATGAGTTGTCAGTGGAACAGTGTTGTTTAGAGTTCCAGAATAAAATAGCAAGAACTCATAATAGGACTTTGAAAGTTTAAAGTGATGCCATTCCTTTAGCAGCAGTGTTGTTCAAGGGCTGCAGTTTAACATACAGTCTCCTTCTTCAGAGAACAGAAGGCAAAGAGGAACAACCAGTGGGTGCCAACGCTGCCCAACAGCTCTCACCACCTGGACGCTGTGCCGTGCTCAACAACCATTAACAGAAACCGCATGGGCAGGGATAAGAAGAGGACATTCCCTCTGTGGTGAGACAGCTTCCTGCTTCTGAAAAGTGGAAACAGTTACCCAAATAACACACTGCCAGGGTAATGCTGATGGGTTAGAGATGAATCAGAGAATTGCAGGTCTTTTGCCAGTTAATACAAGTTTGCTAATTTGGAGGTTTGTAGTTAACCTGTATGTCTTGAGGCTCTTCCTTACAGCTGCCAGCCGTGGCTCAGAGAGGAGGCTTTCTTTTTGTCAGGAAAGTGGTTCATTCTTTTCCTGATGAGTTCCTTCTACTTTTTGCTGATGGGCTGAGCAGTTGTCAATTGAGGAGCCTGCAAACCCACTCTGCAAAGGACAAGCTGCCTCTCATTGGCATATTCCAGTAACTTTGATCTAGTTTATTCAATGGGAAATGCTGCTGTGGCTCATGACTAACTTATTTTCCATTACAAGAGTTGAGAAAACCAAGATGAATGTCACCAGGGAAAGCTTCCTTGATTTATTTGCAGGAATGTATTATGGTAGGTGATCACCTAACAAAAGGTGATAAACTGGTATTAGTTGTCATAGCCCTATAAGCTTGTGTTGAAGAGTCTGTCAAAAGACAGACTGGGGAGTTGGGAGTGTGAGGATTGCTTTCCACAACCATTGCCTGCCCTCTGTGAATGCCAGATGTCATATGCTAGTTGCATATACTGTGTTGTTGCTTTTCATATTAGCTTTGATGACCATGACCCAGCAGTGATCCATGAGAACGCATCCCAGCCGGAGGTTCTGGTTCCAATCAGGCTTGATATGGAAATTGATGGGCAGAAACTCAGAGATGCATTTACGTGGAACATGAATGGTATGTAGGAATGAGAGTTTCTTGAGGTTGGAGAGATATAGTTGTATCTATCACCAAATATGAAGAGACCATAAGCATGAGCATGCATGTCCTTGCACCATGTACACAGAGCTTTAAAGCTCTCCTACTGTAAACTGTATTCAGCTCTCATTTCTCTTCGTGAATGCTCTGCCAGTTCCATGGGTTGTAGTCGTTCTGGACACATGTAATTCGAAGAGTTTAACTGGCATATTTTCCTGACCCAGTTCATCAGTTCATCAGTCTGAGACTATCCTGTTGACTGAGGTACTCTGAATGCAAAGCAGTTAATGTGTAGGCTTCTTTATGTATGTGAATTATTAGACCATAGCTATGTTGTCTCTACAGAGTAACTGTAGGAGGCTGTAAGCACCTGTGACAGAGTGCATGTCCTTACAAACTTAACACAAAACGCCCATTTAAAAGCAAGTCAAGATACATTTGGGATTTTGTTTGGCATGCTGTGGGATTAATCTTGTGTATTCCGTAAGCGGCAGACGTTAATTTCTGTGTGTTCATTCTGTTCTGTATCAGAAAAACTAATGACCCCAGAAATGTTCTCTGAGATTCTCTGTGATGACCTGGATTTGAATCCTCTGACCTTTGTTCCTGCTATTGCCTCTGCCATCCGACAACAGATTGAGTCCTACCCAACTGACAGTATCCTTGAGGATCAGTCAGACCAACGGGTTATTATTAAGGTAATACAGGAAGGCAGTAGAACAAGAGCTGAACTGGATTTCTCTGGTTATGTTATGGGGGAGTACAAAGGCTTCCCTCAGTGCAAAGGAGCTCTTGATTCCAGTCCTGCGCCCAGACTGAATTTGTCCTTTGTATTGAGAATGGAACCAAGGTGGCAGATTATTAAACATTCATGTGCCAGCCCCTGAGTTGATAAAGTTGTTCTGTTAATACATTGGTGTCATCTTTTGGAAGAATAAACCTTAGTGAGCAAAGCTGAGTTTTTCTCATGCTACTGGAATTGAGAATTCAGTTAAGGAGCTCTGCAGATGTAGTGAACTAAGAGTTACTGCTCTGCTTCTCTTCTCCAGCCTCTGCCTCCTCAGCTAAATTACCTTTGATTAACTGTTGTGAGAATTGAAACAAATGATCTGTTTCTTCCCTTGTCTCCAGCTAAACATCCATGTGGGGAACATCTCCCTTGTAGACCAGTTTGAGTGGGACATGTCAGAGAAGGAGAATTCACCAGAGAAATTTGCCTTGAAGCTGTGCTCAGAGCTTGGCCTGGGTGGGGAGTTTGTCACTACTATTGCCTACAGCATCCGGGGACAGCTGAGTTGGCATCAGAAGACATACGCCTTCAGGTACAGAACTGTTCTCTTCCTGCTGTGGCTGGGGGGGAGGGTGTGTGTTTGCATTTCATGGGTGTTGGCATCAGTGAATCCTTGAACAGCTGCCCTGAGAGAGGTTTCATTGGAAATTGGTCCTTATGGCTTGCACCCATTCTGTCCTTACCATTTTCTGTGCTTGTGCTCAAGTATCTTTTCCTGTTGTGCCTAATAATTTCAGGACCAAATACTGTGGTGTCAGCTTTCACTGCAGAATGAAAGGCTGCTGTAATTAACAGTGACCTTACGTGTCCCTTTTCTAATGTTTGCTAATGATGAGCTCCGGATGCTTTTCTGTTTTGTTGGCTTTGCCTGATTTGGGCCATCCACTGTCTCAGGCTTTGGTGTTTTGAACTAAGACTGATTGTAACTGTAGCTGTCTCCCCTGGCTGATGTTAAAGTTGGCTTGATCATAGGCTGTTCTCACAGCTGGAACACAGCAGTGTCAGGTTTGATTAGTCAGCTTTGTAACTTGTCTCTTAATGATAATCATTTCCAGTTGTGCTGAGTTCTGTGGTTACTGTACTGATGTTGTTATCCTCAGCATGTTGCTGAGTCTGCAGCTCTGAGTATACCTTCATGTGTGCTGTAAGGTTTGGGTTTTTTTGACCTCAAGTCATGGTGATAGTCAAGGGAGTTTGAGAGTTCAGCAAATGATGTATTTGATGAGGTGAGGGAATGGTACTGCAGACAGCAGTTTTGTAGATGTCAGGTCAGGGAAGCAGGATGGGAAGCAGCAAAGGGAAACATGCCCAACCCTGTCCTGCCTCAGGGATGGGGCAGTGAGTAGTTGGTGTGGGGAGAAGCTGGCTGCTGCTGTGGGCTCTGCTACTTCCTCCTCCATCTGAAGGTTTCCTGTCAGATCAGCCTCCTGTGAAAAACAGGCAGTGATCTGCTCTGGACCAGTTGCTCTTCCACTAGTCTCAATCCACTTCCTCTGGAGGTTTATTTTTATTCTGCAAACCTTCCACAGCAACTACTTGATTCTGAAATGATTCCCAGAGTGATTCATACTAAAAAATGGAAAGCGACTCTTTAGCACATGGGAATTAAGCTCTTTTACTGTAACTATTAGATTGTGCATCCATCCCACTGATGACCCTTCACGGAGGTGAGGAGTCACCTCTACCTTTCCATCTAGAACACCTGACTGACATTTGCAGATCCAGCATGGGACCACATCTGTCTGTAACAGAACAGTGGGTGTGCATTCCTGAGAAGGGATGGGCACTTGAAGGGTGGTAGATGGGAATCTGATACCTTTAGTACTCTTCTTCCCTGCTGATGACTATTAGAACAAAGACGTGAGCTAGTGCTTGAAGTAGAGAGGTGGCCCTGTTCATACCATGCTGGCCAGGAAGCCCTCTTTTCTACTCACAATTTATTTACCTTCCCAGTTAATTTACTTTGACAACTTTTTAGCATGCTGCCTCCCAACATACACAGGGCATTTGTTACTTGCTCTTGTCACTTGGTGTATCAGAGGGCCATTTAGAGGACACTAAATATTCTCTTTCCTGTGCTTCTCCATGTATTGCAGATACCTGGGTTAAGAAATGAATCTGTGTACATGTTAACTGTTGAAAGGGTGGGGTGGTCATTTCTCCCTTTGCTTCCTGTTAGCCTCTCTAACCTGCAGCAAGTAGTTTCAGTCAGTGCTGCCCATGCTCTCTCAAACACATAATACTAGTGCCAACTTCACACTGTCCTCTCTAAAAACATGTATCTGCTCATGGTTACTGAAGAGGACTTGTTTTAGGGGTAGTTCAGACAGGTGAAGTCAGGCCTTCTTCAGACTGTGGCAGTATTGCAAGGGGGAGAATGAAAAACTAGAAAGGGAACCCCAACAGAACAAAGCTTGTAGACATGAGGTATTCGGAGAGGAAGAGCCATCTAATTTAAACCTTGCTTTGTGTCATACTGCAAACATGTCCTCCTCTTCCCTTTGTTCTTCCAGCAAAGGAGTACTTTTGAAACTGTACAGTGATTAATGATATTTGGGTTCTGTGGTTGGTTAGTTCCTGAATTCCCAAACCACAGCAGGGGTGGTTGCTCCAGAGTCATGCTGCTGATGTAAAGAGAGGGTCTGCTTTAGATGTATCAAAATAACCTTAACATCTCAAGGGACTGGGGGTTTGAGAAGTCATGTGCCTCTTAATCATCTGAGGGAGAGGTGAAACTTGTCTTCTAGCTGATGAAAGCCAGGTCAGTTCTTTCAGCTGTCTGCTCTGTGCAAAACAAGGAGAGCCTGCAAGCCCAGTGTAGGGGGCAGGAATGGAAGTAGACAGGTAACTGGTGGTAGTGAGATTTTCAGGGGGGATGGCATGCTATGATGATTCCTGCCTCTGTACTGAGTGTTTATAGTGGCAGCACACGGCAGTTCATAGCCAGAGTTTTGGCTGAAGGACCTGAGTGGTGGCACAGGTTCTCTCATACACCAACCTATGTATATGGGGAGGCACCTTTTCCAAAAGAAGGCATACCTGTGGACACTACTGCCAGGGACCTGGACCCTACAGAGGGAGTGTCTTGCTCTACTGGGAATCCTGCAGCACTTCAGTCTTTCTGCCAGCACCATCATCTCTTAATCAGAAAATAACAGGGGAGGAAGAGCTTCCTTTCTTTGGAGATTGGGAGATGGGGGAGGATTTTTTCAGTTTATCTCTGATTCTTTGCTAAGGAAGTGTGGTATCTGAGCTGGCTTGCAGTTATGTGCATGAGGCCAGCTTTCCTACCCCCACTTAATTCTAGTGGGTGTTCAGTGTTAAGCACAGTAAATGAGGCTGAGACGATGCCATCAAGTCAGAAAAGCCAGTTAGGGTCTAGCATTTAGCCTGCAATGTATAGCAGTCTGGAGCTAAGATGAAATTCCTGGGTTTGAGTGTTGCTTGGTGGACATAAGCAGTACTGGAAGTGGATTTGACTTGAGCTTCCTCCCAGGATCAGATACCAAAGGCTCTGGATTAACTTTTCACTGTAGCATTGCTTTGAAGAGTTGTTATTCCAGATGAAAAGCTTTGATGCAGAGGCTGATGTTCCCATGACGATTAGCATTTGAGTCCCTTCCTGGGGGAAGGAAAGGGTTGCTCATGAGTACTGAAACCCTGTGCAGGGAGGCAGGACCCTGGGGAGGGGGCCGGATGTGTGCACACACCTGTGGAGTGGTCCTCTCACATACACACTTTGTGCTGCTCAGGCTGAGCTGCTTTCTAGAATTCAAAGCAAATATTTACATTCTGAGGCTCCTCTATATTTATGCTGGGCTTCCGGCCCCACTGTCAATGTTTGGGAAGATACTCCTGGTCAGTTCCTGTTGACTTTTACTGAAAAGCCACTGGTGAGGCAGTAAATATGGTGAGGCATGTGATAGCGCAGCTGGTCAGGGCAGAGATCTGTCTGAGGACAGATCTTGTGATCTGGGACAAAGCCTGGTGTTTCATTCCATGTGCAGGGAGTAGCCACAGCATCTGGATGCAACAGCAGGTCCTGAAAGACTACCCTCTCCATAGCAATTGGGAAAACTGTGTGTTCCACTGTCAGCCTCCTAGAAAGCCAGACTTGTGTCAGGGAATTGCTGTCAGAGGTGGGCTAGGCAGACTGCAGCCAGGAAGACAGAGTTGCAGAGCAGCAAAGCTAGACAAAGAGCGAGCCCTGCTACCAGTCTCTGCTCAGCTGCTGCTCTGGGTGCAGTGCCTCCAGCACTAATGAACTGGTATGAACTTTGCCTGTGAGGTTTGAACACTGTCAGCCACTTACAGCATGGCCTTTGTGGGAGAGAACTGCATCAGCCATGTCTGTTTGACAGACTCATCTGTGGTGGTGAAAGGGAGATGGTTAGTTGGTCTTCCAGAAGCTTTTAGGCTCCACAAGATCACAACCATCAGTCCCTGGTGTACTTCCAGCAACAGGACTGTCCTAAGTGAGGCTAAGAATGAAGCACTGTAAATGATGCTCTGTTGTCCTTGTGTCTTGCTTCTGGGCTCATACCCCAGAGGAGTGCTCTGGGACCACTGATGAATGTCGCTTTGTTGCCTTCTTTACTGCCATGTAGTGAGAATCCTTTGCCGACTGTGGAAATTGCTATTCGCAACACGGGGGATGCTGACCAGTGGTGCCCTCTCCTGGAAACCCTCACAGATGCCGAGATGGAGAAGAAGATCAGAGACCAGGACAGAAATACAAGGTGCTGCCACTCGTTCAGACAATTCTCCTTCTGCCTTTCTGTGGGACAGAAATTAAGCTTTGTTTGTCTTTCTCTACTGAGAGGCAGCTGGCAGGATTTGAGACTTGCACACCACAGAAACTCGTATCCCTTTAGCTTCAGGATATTAAAACTCTTACCACCTTGTTCCACAAATATTTAAATCTCTACTTTAACCATCTCCTGCTTGAAGCTAAGTTTCCTTTTGTCTTTTTTTTCCTTTCCCTGGGCTCTCTGCTTGTGCAGGGGGATTTGTTTCTATAGGAAGGCATTCATAAAGAATATTGGATTCTCATGCACTGTTACTACCTGAAGTCCTTCCACAAGGCTTTCTTTTATGTAGGGTAAAGTGCTGTTTGATGTAGGAATGGCCAAGCTTCCAGCTCCAGCACTGTTGTGATTCTAGAAGGGACTCTGCCCACCAGAGACCTAAGCAATGTTTGACAGGCAGTCAAGAGCACTTGCTCCTACTTGGTGAAATTGCTCCTGACAGATGTAAGTGAATTGCTAGAATCAATCCAAAATACACAGTGTGGGAGCAGTAAATATGCTGGCCCAGCAGTTTACCAGGATTTTTTTTGTATTGTATTTTTTTTACTGCTGATTCAGTCTCATTATTATTTTGCTACTTAGCTATGGTTGCTGAATAGTTTTCAGTAGCAATCAGTTCAAGCAAAGTGCCCTGAAAGCTGTTACTGAACATAGTGTCTTAGCCTTGTTAACAGGTGCAGCCTCAGGTGGCCAAGAAGCCTGTGTAGGGAATAAACCTGTCCAGAGAGCACACAAACTTGTGGCAGCCTCCCTAGAAGTGTTGGTGTTTGTAGGACTTCCCATGCCTGTAAACAACACTCACTGTATCTTTCTCTCTCTTGTAGGCGCATGAGACGCTTGGCCAATACTGCCCCAGCCTGGTAATCTTCCTGTTGTGACACTGGTGCTCTTCCTACAGACTTTATCCCTACTCCTCTCCCCAAATGGATCTAGGATTGGCAGGGGTCTTTGTCTCTGAAGGGGACACACATTCCACTTGCCGAGAGTTCCCAGTACTGCTGACTTCTGCCCCCACCCCCTCTACCTAAATGCCACGTACCAAGAATGCTGTGTTAGCACATGATCTAGCTGAGACCTGTGGCAGCTCTTGGAGCCCTTACAATACCTGTGTGTGGACAGTGTAAAGATTCTTTTGTATAGGTGCAACATGCACTATTAGGACAACTTTTTAAATAAAAGGAATGCAAACTACTTTGAGTTCAGTAAGTCTGAATGATGGGTGAATCACACCATGGGTTTGTGCTGTTCTGGTAACTGAGCAGGCCTTGGGGCCTAATACTAATGCTTTTGGGTATAACACTGAACACTTGAATGTGTTCAGTTTTTGCAGAGGTTGGTGGAAACTGAGTACTTCAACAGATAAAACCAGGAGATGGTGGGAATGAGACTTAAAACCAGAAGCAGCAAATAACTCTGAAGGACTGGTCTGTTGCTACACTTTGCACAGTCTGTGATGGAGTGAGGTGTTCAGCTGGCTTACTTGACCAGGGTAGAACAGGTTAACTGCAGTCACAAACTTAACATTGCTTTCTGGCAGATGTCAGCCGGGAGTGTGGTGAACCCTTTTTTCTGTGGAAGCCACATATGGAAGACAACAGTCTCTGAACTGGTACAGAAGGTGAGACATACAATGAATGAACCTGCAGCTTCAGCAGGTGGCTTTGCTGTGGTCATTGTCAGCACATAGAGCTGCCAGTTATAGAGCACTTAAAGCAAAAGTAGGTGTCTGAGTACCCTTAGCACAGCAGTGTGAGGATTTTGCAATCCTAGGAACAACCTGTCTTTCCTTGGGGAGTTTAAAAACAGAAACCCATTGAAGTGAGATTAGAAAAGTCAAACTTAATTAGAATGTACCTTGCTGTTGAGTTATACCAGCTCTTTGATAAGCATTCCTACCCCTTACTGCCAGTACTGATGAGTGTTACAAGAAGGGCAGATTTTGCTGATGGCCCAAGAGTTACTACATTCAGACCTTTATGATAAAGCCAATAGGCTTTACAATCCTTGCTGATCCACCCACACTGCTAACACACAGTCAAAAAACACTCTTCAGTCTTAACTTATCATATTGAAACTTGAGGAATAGCAGAGCCCCTTCTGATTCCTGGGTGGGAGGGAACTATTTCCAGATGTTAGTCTGCAGAAACCAAAAATTTGGCAATAATATTGCAGTGTTATCCTGGGTTCCTGTGCCAGAGTGGTACTCCATTATTCCTTATTAGAAAGGTTGAGAAGTTATTTCAGCAAGTTAAACAAAACTTGGGCCTTGTGCTGCATATGTCAGCCTCCCATGTAGAGCACCTATTTTGCCTTACGGATACAACATTTCCTAAGAACACTTCAGACTCTGTGTTATGATCCAGTACTTCTGCATGCAGCCTCTTCAGGAAATTTGACCAAAACAAACATTAAACCTGCTATACCCTTAAAGCAGCCCATGCAGTGCAACTTTGTGGTTACAGTCTTGAAGATCACAACCAGGTACAGACCCACAGGGACTGCAGCTTCTGCAGTGGGCTTAAAGTACCTTGCTCTCCTGAAGCCCTAGAGAAGCTGCAGGAATTGTCCCTCCAGGCAGCCAGGGGCAAGGCCGGGCAGACCAGAGGGACAAGTCCCAGGAAGATGAGAATTTAAACCAGCTTTTTCTATGTAGTGGGGCTACCAGGGAACAGCTGTGAGTGGCTTTCCTGCTCTACAAATAAATCCTGAGATTATGTAGTATCCTAGCTAAAAGTGTAGCCTGGCTTTTGCATTCCAAAAATCCCATCCCAGAGGACATTTAAAACAATGGCTGCAGACTTTAAAGGCAAACTTTTACCAAGATTGAAACAACAGCTGTGTTGCTAGGTCATGAGCAAAGCACACAGCAAGTACCTGTCAAGTCTGAGGCTGCTTAGCCCTTAGTACCACCATGTGTTCTAGAACAAGATTACTATCTGTACAGGTGTTTCATCCTGCAGAGATAAACATGAGTGCAGCAAATACCTTGGTCAACTGAAGTCTGATTTTTTAATGAAAAAGGTGTTTTCATTGGAAGCCTATTGGGGGGGGGGGGACTTTGGTTCTATCTTGCAGGAGACTCCTGTATCATTCTGTTTAATTGGATAATGGCTGCTCACAGTTGAGTAGCATCAGTGGTGGTTTCAAGTGTGTCTAGCTGAGCAGCCAGCAACACTACCAAAGATACTATCCTAAGAAACAACCTTTACAAATCTACTCCAAAGGTTTTAAGGCCTGGTACAAGCAGAGGGGGGAACTGCATTAGCATGAATGATCAAATCCATTTCATACAGCTGTTTATGGTAGGGACTAACTTTTGCTTTCTCTTAAATTTCAGATGTTTAAGTTTCAGAACTAAAAAACTCAAGAGTGGAATTAAACTGCATGTGCAGACAGCCTTTATTACCAGTGTCAAGTGCCACTTCCAGTCACTGCATAGATCAAGCATCCAGCTCTGTCCCCTGTCCTTTCCTAGGCATCCCTTTCTCTAACAGACACCTCCACACACAGGCATCCCCCTCATGCTTTGCAGTCCTGATGACAAAGGAGGGCAAGGACATCTTCCAGCTAGCCTGAACTTTGCTTCCACCAAAAAAAGAAAAGCCCAAGCAAGCAACGTTGCAGCTGTGATCCAAGTCCTGATGAGAACTGGTGAATTGCTGCCTCTGCCCCTGGCAGAAATGGACACACTACTGAAAAATAAAGACTTTAATGTAAAGACTCTTTGGAAACAAAACCCAAAAAGGAGTGGGGGACTGAGAGGCAAGGAAGAGGCTGAGCTGCATTCTACCGTGACAGAGTTGGGAGTACTACTTCATTGAAAGTCCACAACCAGGAAAGCCAGGAGCATTCTACAGAGGGCAAGAGTGACACATCAAATCAAACAGCAAGAGAAGGAGCAACTGGTTTAACACCCCATTTGATAATTTACTCCCCCGTAACTGAGGAGCCATCACAGCTTCCAGTCCCTGTCCCTAGAACACCTCCATAAGCATTCATCAGTTCTTATGTGCAAAGCTCTTTGGAACCACTTAGTACAAGGGGAAAATGGGTTACCCATACAAACAGTGAAACATGACACATCAGAATGTCAACTGGTGTTACTCCAGTAGGATCTCTGGGCCATAGCATCGGTCCATCCAGAAAAGAGGAATCTGGCCACATAGAAGAGTCCCATGTGTTAGTGTGGACGCTGGTTCTGGTCCTGGTCTCCAAGTTGGTCTTCCAGATGGTCTTCAGGGAGAGGGTTATAGTTGGGATCCTCCTCTGGTGTGTCAAATACCATCTTCCTGGCAAGGGACATGCCATCCCACCAAGCAGGCAGGTTAGGAGAGTGAGCTGAGGATGCAACTCCCAGCCCTCCAAGGTACATCCCAGCCTTTTCCCAGAGCTTGGCTGTATGCCTCAGCCACCTGCCCTCTGCACCAGCACTACCTGTTCTTTTGCACAGATCAGTATCTAACAATGACAGTACCTGCTTCCTTGATCTCTAGGTCAGTTTTGATCCTCAGCATGCAGCAGAAAGTATTCTGCTTTCTTAAAGTACAGAAACTCATCAGAAAACAATCCTACCTGCATCTAGCATTTCCACAAGCAGCAAGAGCACTCCAGCTCAACTAGCAAAGTTTAAGGTACCAGCAACTGCTTTATAACCTTGTGTACATATGCAGATAACGTGCAACATGCCAGTGCTTTCTGCAGCAGAGGCACAAACTGTTGAGCTGAGGTGCTAACAACGTGCAATTGCATCCTACACTCACCCCACACTGTCACAGTCTGCTGAAGGCTGAGAAACAACACAAAGCCCAGAATCAGCTTTACTTACAGGAAGCCAGGGGTTAACAGCAACTTCTTCCCTCCAGGCTGGTTGGGAAAAACATCTTCCAAGAAATAATAGATGTGACCCACAGCAATCCCTGGGAAGAGATGCCACCAAGGTCAGCCCCAGCTGCAACTCCTTTGCCAGCTGAACCAGGGCCACTGGGAGCTTAAGCAGGAGGAATCTACATGAATCCCTCAGCTGTGCACCCATGTCCCAGCTCCCACCAGTGCTGCAGTTCCACAGGGCCAGGTTGTTTGCTGCAATGGGCACACAAGCCTGTCAGACTCTGCCAGCAGAGCTCACTATATCCAACTTCAGCCCGTGGGGAAAACAGAGCAAGAGCAGAGGCACAAGGCTGGCCACTCAGCAACCTCAGCCAGCTCACTTCAGGAAACCCACCATCTTAAATAAGATGAAAGTAAGAGACAGTGCTAGTGCCCCAGAAGCATCTGAGCTGCAAAATGCCCTTGTCTGCACCACCCACCAGCTTTGACTTACCCAGTAAGTCAATGATTATGGAGTTGCCCAGGAGCAGAGAGAATCCCATCAGGACCCAGGGCAAGAAGGGGGCCTGGAAGTTAAGAAGCCCAAAGAAGTTCATGCGAATATAAGGGTTCCTGCGACTCCACACGTACACCAGCATGATGGTGAAAGCCTGGCCCAGGAAAAACAGGCTGGCAAAGAGTCCAAATAGCTAGGAACTACCGAGTCAAGGAAAGACCCTGTGCACCTCCTCCAGGCAGCACAGGGTGCCTTGTGACCAGGAAACGCAGAACTACAGGCAGCTAATCAGCTGATATAGGCACCTCCACGAAGTTACCATCAAAAGTCACCTTCAAAGAAGGGCTTTCACATTCCTACAGCCTTTGGGACATGCGACACATATTAGCAACTAGCTCACATCCAGCATTTGCCTTGTACAGGTGAACTTCAGCAGTGAGATGCTTTTGACATTTACAACCCTCTTCTACAGAGCACAAGTAGATGGCCAAAGGCAAAATATCCCCTTGCCCTTATTGCAGCTGGACTTAAAATCCACATATGGCCAAGTGTGTGGCTGCTGTGGGCTCCTGGACACTGACAAACACCCAGCAATGGCCAACACCCATGACAGCAAATAAAGCTTCATGCAGAGTTCTGTGGAGAGAGCACTGCTGAGCCATTCACATAAGACAGCAGCAAGACATTCAGAAAAGGTTTTATGTTTGGGAAGGAGATATTTCTCCTGGACTATTCTGTCCTACAATAAGAGAACTTGAGATGTATGGCAGTATCTTCAGCCACTGGCAGGTTGCAGGGATAGTGTGCTGAGCTCATGCTGCCAGCAGACACTTCCCTCCTTGTACTTACAGCTCTCTGTTCTTCCCCTCAGCTGCAGCTCTGAGCAGCTCCATGCCAGTGGTAGCAGTGCTCCAGTGCGCTCCTCACCTGAGCTCAGACACAGCTGCCTGGTTTCTCACACAGTGTAAGAAGGGGCTTCCTGCAAGGCTGAGATTCCCCTGCACACCGTCACATATCCTCTTCTGGGACCAGGCAGCCCATCGCCTTGCAGGTGCATCAGCACTTCTGCAGGCAGCAACAGAAGCGCAGGCAGCTTTTCCCATATGTGCTTCTGCTCTAAGGACAGGGAGGGGGCACAGGGCAGGAGACAAGGGTGGGCAAGACAAGGAACATGAGCTGTGCAGTACAGGCAGAATACTCTCCACTGTATGCTCTCCCAAGCCTCAGGGCACAAGCCTGGCAAGCCTGGGGCACAAGAATAAGGTTCATAAGCCAGCTGTCCTGCTCAACAGGCAGGTACATGCTACTAACCACACAATGCAGCTGCAATTCAAAAAGCTAGCAGTCAAGGCCCACGCCATACACAGCTCAGAACACCAAAGAGTCTCAGCCAACTCAAAAGGATACTGTCATGAGAAACCCTCCAAAGAGGAACATGAAAACAAAGTCAGCTGTCCTTCCACGGAAGGAGCCTTCTTCTAGCATGCGGCAGTACCTGTACCTGAAGCAGGGGAGAAAGGAGGGGTTGCAGTATAGGAAATTAACAGCTGGCCACCCTGTGTCCCCACAGCACAACTTCATAAGGAATAAACCCACTGTGAGCTATTTCATCACCGGAGCTGTCAGTCCCAGAGCAGAACAGTGCAAACATCATCTCCTACCACTGACCCCAGTGAAGGAAAGAGGCAACTGCTGTGCTCCAGCCAGAGCTCACCCCAGGAATGGGCACTGCTCTCCAGCATGAGCCACAGCAGTGCTGAAGGCTTTTCCAGCCTTTTGGCAGGGGGTGTCCTGCAGCACGCAGAGATGGAGCTGCAGGAGGTGGCCACGGTTGTTTGGGGACTGGCTCCAATTCAGACCAAAAGAGCCACAGCCCTAGGCCATTACCAAGCCAAGTTAGCCTGGGGAGGAAGGTTGATGGGGTGAAATCTAATCTAAGCCAAAATGGAGCAGAGAGTTTCACTGAGACCAAAGGATACAGAAATATCATGTTGAAAAAGAAACTGAATCCCAGTGGCCCAAAAAAGAGGAAGTTGGTGATCAGCCTCCATATCTGAAAGAGAAGAGAGAGCAAAGGAGGTGGACAGACAGGTCTCTCACCATCACATACAGCAGCTATCACTCACCCACTGGAGATACCCAGTCACACCCCTGTATGCTCAGAAGTACCCCAGGACAACAGACAGCTCCACCACCTTCACATGGGACTCCCCTTCATTGCCCATATCCGAGTATCCTGCCCTTCCAGGTGTGGGAAAGATTTCTCAGCTTTTCAGGACGGGACAAACAGCCACGATTCAGCACCCAGAGCCACAGTAAATCAGTGCTCATCCTTCTCTACAATAAAACCTTCCCCACCCAGCCTGACGTCAGCTGGCCAAACACCTCAGTGGCACAGAAAAAGAAGAGACAGGTTTTAAGCAAAATAAGGAAATGCCAAGATGATGCATGGCAGGGAAAGACTATGTGTCTGTGACAAGAGGGGACACCATGTTGGCAACACAGCTCCTGCCAACCTGAGAAGGTTGGAGCAACGGGAAAAGAGCCCTTTTGGATCATACAGCATTCCCCGAGTACCCTACATAGGAGAACGCCCAGGGCCCAGCCTGTCACACCCACCCATCGCTGAGAAGGGGTAAGAGGGGTCCCCAAGCGGGGTCAAGGCCTCACCTGGAACTTCCTGAAGATGAGGTCAGGGTTGAAGTACAACTGGAAAGGGGTGATGAACTCCAGCTGCTGTGGGAGACAAGCAGAGCGCTGCCACCCGCTGCCGGGTACCCGCTGCCCTCAGCCAGCCCCTGACGGCCCCACCACAGCACCCCCTCCGGGACCCTGACCGCCCCACCACAGCCTCCCCCTCCGGGACCCTGACCGCCCCACCACAGCCTCCCCCTCCGGGACCCTGACCGCCCCACCACAGCCTCCCCCTCCGGGACCCTGACCGCCCCACCACAGCCTCCCCTCCGGTACCCTGACCGCCCCACCACAGCCTCCCCCCGCCAGGACCGCTCCGGGCCTCACCACGGCGGCGGTGGTGAGCACGCAGGCTGTGGTGTAGGCCCGCGTCACGGCCGGCATGCCCAGGTACTCCTGCGCGAAGCCCTGGTAGGCCATGGCGCACAGCAACGGCTCCCACCCGCCCGCCTCGCGGGCCCTTTAACACCCCCCCCCCGCACGCCGCGCACGGCCAATCCCCGGGCGACAGGCGGCGCGAGCTGGCCAATCGGAGCGCGCCTCATGCGCTCGGCCCCCACCGGCCGCCAACCCGGCACGGCCCCGCCGCGGCAGGGAACGGGCTGGGAGGGGCAGAGCCGCCGCGGGGCCTCCTCCCGGGGGCGGGGCGAGCCGCCACAGCCAATGGTAGCGGAGTATCCCCGTGACAGGCGGCGGAGGGCGGGACACGTCACGTATCCCCCAGGAGCCGGCCAATCAGCAGGAGAGAAGCGTGAGGCGTGGGGGGCGGGGTCAGGGCCGCGGTGCTGGTGCCGGTGCCGCAGCATTTGCAGTTAAGTCTGGAGGAGAGAGCGGAACATCCGTGCCCCCCATGTACCTGTGTCCAGCATGCTGCAGAGCACTCTGGAAGGCTGCTCTCATAAAGGTCTGCCTAAACCTCACCCTCTGCGCTGATCTTGCTTCCAGAGCTGCCCGTGTGCTCAGAGGTCAGATCGAGCATTACAGCCACACCAGCCTGGTGCTGGGTTTATGCAGGAGAGAGTGAAGCTGTCAGCAGAGCCTTAAATGAGCCCTGAGATTTCCCTTTAAACCCCCAGTTAATGGGAAATTAAATCACCAGTGGGGAGGGAGGCAGTGTTCCCATCAGCTCTGCCCTGGCTGCCCTTTGATGAAGAGCAACACCCAGCTGGAAGATGAAAGGGGTGTTAAAGCACATCAAGGGGACAATGGGCTGCAGGCACTGCGGTGCTGAGAACTGGCTGCTCCTGGGGCAGTACAGACAGCTCAGGGGCAGAGCTGCACTGGGGCACAGTGCAGAGCTTACGGCCGAGCAGGAGGGGCAGCTGAGTCCAAGAACTGAGAGCAAATAAATGAATAATGGATGAAATAAATGGGTAATTATCCTGCTCCTCTAGATGTGGGATTAGAGGTTTCCTATCTGGTTTTGCTGCCTGCTGGTAATGCCAGCCTGAAGCTGGATTCAAGCCCTATAATTCTTTCCTTCCTTGTTTGAACAAAGTATGGAGATGAACACTGGGAGTATCTCTGCTGGAAGGATGTCATTGTTCTGGAGCTCAGTCTCACTTAGCTCCACAGAGATGAGAATCCAAATGATCAATCCCACAAACTCTGTGTGGAGGACTATGTGCTAATCAGACGTTGCATGGAACCTAATAAAAGCCATTAGTTTCTCACTTTTCTTCTTTTCCTTTGTTTGCCAGCCAAAACTGGAGAACTCTCCTTGCTTCTACTTAAGGCCTTCTTTTGTAAGATTCATGGGGGGAAGGGGCAGAAGCTATGGAACACATCAGGAAGTTCACCATCTCACACTGGAATAGGCCAAACAAACCTCACTGACACCCCCAGTTCCCAGGCTGCTTCCTGCCCATGATCTCACTCCCTTCGGAGCTCAGCCAGGCTGACTTCATGCACTAAAGAACACCCAGGGGCAGCTTGAGTCTTGTCTACAATCCCTGTCACATTTTATGGGTTTGGGGAGTTATGTCTTTCCACAGCATCACAACAGTCTGAGCTCACATGATGCACCTTTGTGGTGACACCAGCATGCCCCCTTCTGTAAAATCATGGAATCTAATTAAACACCCCCCCCCCCGAAACCAAACCCAGATTGTTTGTCTCAGCTGCAAGGAGGAATGAGGGACTGCCAGGACAAAAACACCATGCAGAAATCTCTGCTGATTTCCTCGTGCTGTTCTCCTGCCCAGGGCCCCAGGGCAGATGTGAGTATGTCTGAGCAGGGCTGATGTACAGCTGCTGCCTGCCATCTCCTGGGTTCCCCTTCCTTTTAAAAGCAGCTGAATTCATGTCAGTGTGCAGCATCACTTTGAAAACCCAAGACAACAGAAACTCACTTTCCATAAAACAGGCCTGATACCCAGACTTCGTCCATTTTGGGTGGCCTTTGGAAAAGGTGTCTATCTGTAGGCTCTTGGAGCTGACCAAGGGACTACCTGGAAGAACTTCCATCTTTACCCATAGCTCAGGTCTCTCACAGGAAGAACTGAAACACAATGGCACAGGAGGCAACTCTCTTTTCCAGACAGTATTTACCCATTCTGCACCTGCAGGCTCAGATATAGTAAGCTGTTGTACTGTAAACATTTACAATTCACAAACCAACTCATAAGAAAATATTCTTGGAGAAAAAGAACTAGAATGTGTTGCACACTCATCACTGTGCATTCATTTGGCTTTGATTTAAAAACATATTTATTTCCTGAAAAGGAATGTTTTTGCACATAGGCAGTGACTGCTACTAGACTATTCTATTGCCTCTTTTCTGTTTTCTCTATTTCTGGAGTGCTTTTAAGGAACATGCAAGTGTTTTCTTGGAGTTGCAGGTAAACTTAACAGAAACTTAACATCTTCCTGTCTCAGTTTCTGCAAACCAAAATAGCAAAGAGTTAGAAAACAAAGAAAAAAGCTATTAATTCTCACAAGTTAACCAGCACACAAACCTCAAGCAGGCACATGAGCAAAGATAAATGGGCTGTTGCAGCATTCATCTCCTTTGTTTATAGTGAATTATTGTCATTCATGTTTCCTGTCCATAAATGCCAGAGGAACTTGAAGACATGGAATCCATTCTGATTTAGTAAAGACAAAAACAACTCCTTTTGAGCCCATCTGGAACTTGTTTTTATCATAATTGTGTGGGCTCGGTAATGAGTTCAAGATCTAACTGGTGTCACTGATTGTTTCAAGAACAGATGCTTGCTTTGAAGGCAGCAGCTCTCATTTTGCCCATCGCAGCACTCTCTGGAGTCGCAGGATGAAAGGAGCTGAGCCCTGGCAGCACAGACCTTAAAAAGCACTGGCGCCCTCCGCAAGGGTGCTCACTCAGCCCCAGCCACATGCTCGATGAGTGTCCAGCCAGTGACATGTGCCCTCTGCTCTTTAACACCGTTGGTTTTGTGTTTTATGACCTTTGCAAACATGTCCTACCTGCTGTGACAGGTCACACCTGGTTTAAAGACACACAGGCACCTCCTCCAGCTGGGCTATAGGACACTCCATGGAAAGCGTTTATTCCCTGGCCACCTTGGCTGCAGGAATACCCCATACCTGTGCAGTAGAGCTCCAGCTCTTCTATTCATTTGAAAACAAAGACATCCTCTCACCCCTGTCCACTCTCAGACTCCCTGCACCAAGATATGAGACTATGCAAGTTCTGTATGAGGTCTCACTCACCCTAGTGCTCCCCACACCATGCCACTCCTGACATCTCAGTTAGCTCTGGTGTAGAAGATGTCGCCTGGCACACTGGCATTAGGAACAGATTCAGAAAGAGCATTGCTGAGCTTTCCTACAAATGAGCCCTAACAGCCAGAGGGACCTTTCTGGAAGGTTCTTTCAGCTCTCAGACTCAGTCCTCAGTGGTATGAACAGCAGGTGCCAAAAGCTCCAGGTCCACCTCAGAGTAGTCGCTAAGTGTTTCTGCTCCAGCTTTGGAGCCTGTTGTGCATAGGTAAGCTGTGTAATCATAACTTGAAATGTTTACTTTGCAATGTTTAACTGCCATATATAAGTTCTTTCTCCTTCATTGAAGGATTTCTACAGTGTGATGGCTAAAGCCAGGAGAAAGTGAATCACACAGAATTGGATGGGGGGGGGTTACTTGTTTGTTTGTTAACAAGAAACTAAAGATAGCACTTAGAGTTCATTCCTTCAAGGACATGTGGTTTGCACAGGGTTTGCTGTAAATCAAAGTTTATGTTATTTTTATTTCCTATGTTTTTTAGTTCTAAAATACAGCTCAGCATCTGGCATATCATAAGAAGATCTTGCCTAAACCTTCTTGAGCAGAGCCTGATCACATATCCAAATAAAGCACCTCTTCCAAAACAGCTTCCGATCATGAGCTGAAGACATCAAGCAAGAAAATGTCTGTCTCTGCACAGATTTGGGTTTTTTTCCCAGTGCTTAATCATTCTTGTTAAATTCTTCTGCCTTGTGATCTGTCATTTGCACCATTGGTCACCTCCCACAGCTGCCAGTGGGGAATATCCTTCAAGGACCTTCATTTTGTAACATCCATTTCATAAGTGTTGTGATCAAATCAACGAAAGAACCAAGAAACAATGTTTGTTTGTTATAAAAAGAGGTCTATGTTCAGCTCACAACAGCAGCACATACAACTGAGCATCCTGTCAGCTCTTGAAGGCCCCTACAGGAGTCAGAAATGCTATTTGTACTTTGGCTTTCATCAGAGGCAGGACTCGGGTGCCTCTCAATAGGCCAGGGGACAGGTCTAATTGAAAGCTCTATTTGAAGTAAGCATTAAATAAGAAATCAGGATGAGTCTGACACTGACACTGCTGCACATATTTTCCTCTTCTCTGACAGGAACATTCAGTGACATTTACTGCCATTTGGCAGAGTGTAAACACTCTTCTCTCGCATGCAGGAACAGAGATTTTGTTCAGCTAAGCAGTCTGTGCTCTCTGGCCTTCAGGTCACCCAGTTTCAACTAACTGCTTGCATCAGTGTCTGATAGAAGGAAGAGAGAAAAGGGAATAGTTCAGCCACACATGACCTATAGCTCACAATGGACTGAGAAAACAGAGAAAAGTGTATTTCAATTATCTTTAGTATTCAGTTTTCCCAGAGAAGCTCTCTTGCTTCCATGAGGATGTAAATGCTCACTACTGGCCCAATGCACACAACATCGAGCTGTTCTTCTGACACCCAAAAATCCTGGCAAGGAAAAGCAGTTATTTCCCTGAGCTGTATCTGTCCTTGTGTCCTCAGAGGACTCAGCTCTCATGTATCTCCTCTGGTCTGGAAGGCATCCAGTGAGTGTGTGTGGTAGCAGAAGCTCTGTCAGCACTGGGTCCCTGCCCTGAGAAACTTCTGCAATGAAGCCCATTTCCTGAAGTTCTCATACAGTGTCTTGAACTTAGATAAATTGTGGGTTTTTTTCTAAGGACTGTTAGTGAACTGCTGGAACTCAGGATAATGGTGTCACAGCTGGGCATTCCTTTCCTACAAAGAAAATCCCTTTTAACAGCTAAGTTCCATAAACATGGCTTTCACCATAAAAACAGCAGACCTGCAGGATGTTTCTTGAGAAAGCTGCTTGTTTGTTTGCACTATTTGTCTTCCATATTTGAGTGAATCCTGCAAGAGTCAGGACAAGCAGACAGGTATTTCATATTTCACTGTGATGGTCCTTACAGGAAAGAGATAAGGGTTTACAGAAATAGCCAGACCAGAGCTTGGGAGATAGCCAACAACCAGCCAGGGAGCAGCTCCTCTTCTGTGATTGACAGTGTGGCATTTGTAGGGAGAATTCATCTTGTAGATTCAAGCCTCTTCTCCTCTTGCAGTGCAATTACAGTTGGTCCAGACAATCCCGAGATAAAACCACTCTAAAACATAGGCACCTCTCAGTGCATAGCACATCAAAGACCATGCATGGATGGTCCTTCCTAATGGTAGCATTATTATTTATTAGTGCAGACATAATTACAGGCAGAGACTGCCATCACATTCTCCAAATAACTACTCTCCATGCTCATGGCATCATATTCCACCTTGATTATGACAGACTTGAGCTCAGTGAAAAAGTATTTGAGGGAAGAGGATGGTCAGTTCCCACAGTGGTGCTGGAAGCCTGCTGTGTTCATGTGACTGTTTCCAAAGCCAGGAGTTTGAGTAACTGCAGTGCCGTGGTTATAGCCTGGTGACAGACCTCGAGACTGAAGACTTCTCATCCACACCAACAGCCACTCTGAAACTGTGAGAACTCACCCTAAGGCTGAACACTGGGAATGCTGTTATTTTAAGCTGCTGCAGGAAGTCAGTTAGAAACACAACCAGTGTGAACACCTGTCAGCACAAAAACTCAAGTCATACAGATGTTATGTAGGAGAAAAAAATCCACCCATCCACTCCTCATCAAGGCAGCTGTTACTAGAAAAGACAGAGGACAAGTCCAGGAGCTCCCAGCTCAGCTGCAGACACAGATGTAGTCACAGCAACAGCCACTTTACGCCCCTTCTGGAAGAGCAGCGTGTGCCACAGTCCAAGGCACATCACTGCCTCCCTGCAGGACTTCACTCGTCTCTTGCTGCTGCCGTAAGCTCACCTGCTATTCCCTTCTCTGGCCTGAGACTGCCACAGGCAGTTGCTTTACTCCATTGCACAGACTGCAAGCTCTCTGGTTTAACCCCCACATACAAGCATTGGGAATGGGTTTTGGAGAGAGAGAACATATCTCTGCACAGTTCAGGGAAGGCAGAGGTGAAATAAGAAGCTTGAGGCGAGGCAAGCCAAGCGAGAGGCCCAAAGGGAGATACAAACACATCCCCTGACCGCACCTGCCCTTGTGCATTGGAGTCCAGACCCTCTAGGATTATCTTTGGGCTGTGATGAATACTGCTTTCACCTGTTAAATAGAAGGGTGTGCACATATTTACCTGGGAAAAATAAGACAATGCAATGGTCTAAGCAGGCAGTTCTTGACCAGGTCATTGCAGACAGATGCATTTTTATGTTTGGCTGCAACAGAAATGAGACAGATGGAGCAGATTCATGGTACTCAGGCCCAGGTGTGAGCTGCATTCCCTAGCCTCTTATCCAACTAGATGCATGCTTTGACATGTTGGCCTCTGCCTAAGGAGCTAGAAATGGAATAATCCTCATCTATCTCAAAGGCTCCCATGACACAGCTCAGTGACTAGCACAACCAGGGACATTCCACCTGGTAGCCACAGGCTGAAATTCCTGTATGCCATCACCTGAGGGGACAAAGACTTGCACTAGGCAGTGCCTGCTTATAAGATGCTAGGAAAAAGGAGAAAGCTCTTGCCTAATTCAAAAGATGTGGTTTTATTCCTGGAAGACATCTATCCAAGCCTGATCTCACTGAGAATAGGCAATAGGAAGAAACTAGAGCTGTCCTTTTCCAATGTATTACTGTTGTTGATACATGCTTCCCAAACAGTGCGTCAGCAGCTGTTAACTTGTACAAGTAACATGCAGTTATCATTTGGAAGGCTGCTAAAAGGAATCCTCTGATCCCTGCCAGATACCACAGGCATCAACAGCCGGCACGTTGGAGTCAGAGCCTGATATGGGAAGTGTTGTACTTCTCCTGCCACCTAGTGGCTGCAGCTGACGCAGCACCACGTCCCTACCAGTACCTGTGAGATTCCGCGGTGCAGAATGGGTTTATGTTTCTGTTCAAGTGTAGTAAAACCTGAGTAGGACAAAGAGGCATTCAGAAAAAAATAATCTCTTTTGAAAAGTTGGAAATCTGTCAGGCCCCTCACAAACGGCACCCGGCAGCATGAAAGAATGTTAAAGTACCAGCATGAGTCCTAAAGGCCAGACACTTTGTGAAGCAGCAGCTTTGCTGTTGCTGCTGGCAATGCAATATGCCTCTATCTCCAGTAGATCCCATCTCTAGGATTCATGAGGATACACCATTTCCCACTGCCAGGGAGTGCCTTTCTATTCCACAGGAAGAAGCGAACCTGTCATTGCTGTTTGTGCTGGCCTGCTGTCTTCTCTAGCTTACATGGAAAAGGAAACCATTTCACAGGCATTGGTTTGACTGGTGAAGTTTCTTTCTTTCTGTTTCTTCTCAAAGTCCTAATCGAGCCTTCTCTTTTCTTTTGGCTTTCCTGGTATGACAACCACAGCAGAGCTGATGGCTGCAGCAGGGAAGCCCACATATGTTTCCAAAAAGAGCAGAACACACAGTCAAAGCAAAAAACTGCTATTGCCATCATGATGGTATCAAAATATTCTGTAATTCCTTTGGTGAAGGATAGAAAAATTACAGGAAAGAGAAATGAAGCAAAGAAAACAAGGCAGTAGAGAAGACACAGGTTAGAAAGCAGGAGATGAACTGAAGAGACTGCCTGGGCAGAGGGAGAGGCCTGGGAAACACTGCTAGAATCTACAGGGCAGGGAAGAACTGGTTAAAACCAGGAGGAGAAGTCCTCCAGTGTCCAGAGGTCCTCACCTTGGCCACCTTTGTGCCTACTCCTATGAGTCAGAACTGTGCCTTTCCCCAGAGGCCTGGCAGGACAGGGGCTGCATGTGACAGTATGAAACATGCCCCACTTTCAGAGATGATACACATTCACTTGGCTGCCTGAGTTTCAGAGCCAGGCCTGCAAGTACATGTGTCAGGAAACAGTAATGCCAACTTCAAGCATTTTTTCTGACTATGGCCCAAAGTCAGGTGTCTTTAGACTGACTAAGCAAAGACAGCCAGTGGTTACATTTTAATTGAGGCGTTTAACAAGTTGGTTAACTTTTACTGAATCACAACACCTTCAACTGAAAAAAGATGACACTTTGTTCAGGTCAATTTTCTTACCATGGGAAGTGTTAGGCAAAAATATATCTTGAAATATATTCCTCAGGGACTCATGGTTCACATTAGTGTTTACAGATTAAAGAACCGTGCACTGCTGTATTGATTAAAAACCATCAGCATCTGAGAAAAATAGTTCCTACTGTTACTACAGACAATGCTCCTCTGCACAAGCCACCTCTCACTTCTAACCCAGCTGGGGTTGGGGTTCTTTCGGACACCAAAGACAAGAAGCACCCCAGCCTGGAGAACCACCTAATGCAGCCTCTCACCAAGAGAGGGAATTTCCCCCTAAGCTGTTTGAATAACCTGAAAAAAAACCTTTTAACAGAACCATCTTGGAGACTGCCAGATAAAGATGCCCTTTGAGAATTATAGATAAAAGTAAAGATGCAGTTTATTTATTTTACAGTCAGGATTTTAAACTGAGATTCAATTTTCCTAGCATCTGCTATATATTATAGGGACACAGACTTGAATGTTAGGCAATGACCATTACTCTTAAAGTGTTACCTGACCACATAATTCAAGAGTTGAATGGACAGACTTAGTCAGCCTTGCCCAAGTCAGGCTTTAGAAGGCTTTGCTGTACTGAGGTTCAATGTAGCAGTCAGGAACTTTTCCTTTAAATGAGATAACTGATTACCCAACCCATGACTTGGGTAGCCCAAGCCAGTCCACTCTAGTTTAAGCCAGTCTCTGGACTTTGGCTTCCATCAGTGCCTTTTTTATGGTACTTTACTCATCTCCTGCAGCTCTAGCTGTCTGTTAGTTGCTGCTGGAGCTTCTCTTCCCTAGTGACCTGGAGTGAATGCCCAGCATGCCGAAACCGTCTGCAGTTTCATCAGTAACCAATTCAATAATGACAAATCAAACAGCAAGAACTTCATGACAAGCTAAATGGAGTGTAAACACCAAGAAAGAATGAAATGACATGTTGAAATATTATCTCAGGCTCCTCTTTCTCTGTATATAGAGTGACTTTTTCCCAAGTAACCAAAGAAAGTGTCAGGAAAGACCTAGGCTGTAAGCAGAAAAGACTACCTTTGCATGCAAATTGGTATATGGGTATCTTATTTTTCTTTGCCAAATAGTATGTATTTTTTCCTTGATGCTATTCTAAGAGACCTGTTGCATAAATTGAGTACAGAAAGAAAAATAAATCTGAATCAGGTGTGGTTCAAATAATAGCACAAGGTCATATCTGAAATATATCAAATGTCTTGCAAGAAATTGTTTTTCTAAAAAGCAAAGAAAACTGGATTTAAAAGCACATTTCTATTTAATGTTTGATACATAACAGGGAGTTCAAGCAATCCAAGGCTGTTCAGAGCACAGCAGCCCCCCAAAAAATACATGATTTGATAGATGAAGGAGGGCTGGAAGACTGAAAAAGTCCACCACAATGAAAGAGTGAGAGGGATGGGGTATGTATGCATCACAGAACTGTTTTGTATTCTATGCATTTTGTATACAATTCTATTGTATTCAAAGCCTCTTATCAGATATCATTCTATAGATGAATAACTATTAAACCAGGAATGCCCTTCAATCCCCAAATATTTGTCTAGTCTCAGCCAGGTCACTGAGCAAAATATTCATTTGGGTGAGATAACAATTGGAAAAGGAGGAGGAGGAAGGACAAGTAGATGGAAATCATGCACCATCTCCCACTAGAAGTTACTCTATGATAGTGCAGATTAAGGCAGCCAAAACTGAAGACAGAAGCACTGAAGTGTGTAACTGGGTTCTGGGAGGCAGCTACAAGCTTTGTCTCTCCTCAAATTCCTCACTGTCCTGTGCTTTAGTAGCTCTGGTCTTCTATTGCACTCTGCACTGGCTCCTTGGTGTCAGAGGACACAGCTGTGTGGCATTGCTCAGGCTGTTGGAGTTGTGGAGGTGAACAGGACAGTGGGGACATGTCTGAATAGCTGTGCCAGCTTTGTTTGCTGCTTTTATTTCCTGCCAGAAAATGAGCTACAAACTCTTCCTCCTGGCTTTTGTCCTGGGTATTGGTGGAGGTTTCCAATATGGGTTGCAGATCTCCATTATCAATTCTCCCGCTGAGGTAAGCAGGGGCAGCTCATGAATCGAGCTACCAGCATGGATTTCAATGTTCTTATGTGTTCCTGCCTCTATATGCAAGCACTAACAACTTCTTCATTTCTGCTCTCAAAACTAACTGTGGTTTCTTGGTTCTAAGAGTGGTTGCTATTGCTCTTGTGTTTCATGGGGTTTTAACATCTGTCTGGTGTGACAGAACTGAGAAAGAGAAGGATTAGTGATATTTATAGTCAGCCATTTTTCCATTACTGAGCTGGGCTGCTCACAAGACATTCTCCTCTTTCCAGTGCTCAGGTTGTCCTTTGTACCATTTGCTTGGCCACAAACACTAAGTTTATGTGACTGTAAGGTGAAAAAGGACAGGGATGGACTGTAGCTCTAGAACTGAGGTCAGCTCTAATATCTGCAGCTGGAAAAGCAAAATTAGGGGAGGTATTTTTCATCCTGAATGGTGCCAAGACCACTATCTTAGTGGCACTCACAGCTGATATATTGATATATTTATTCATTGCACCCTGTTGCTAAAACATTAACACATGGGATGTTAGCAGCAGAATTCCCTTAGATTTCACTGGGGCTAAGATTACAGCCAAGCTGTCAATAGAAATGGATCAAGAAGACCAGTAAATAGGTAAGAGAAGTAAAAAAAGTGGTGCAGTTATGCAAAAGCATGTTGACTGAGTCCATTGTTTTCTATTCTTATATTAAAGTACATCAAAAGTTTCATTCGTGAGACCTGTCTGAGGAGATACGGCTCTTCTCCCAGTGAAGAGATGATTACTTTGTTGTGGTCCTTCATTGTGTCCATTTACAGCATTGGTGGGCTTCTGGGGTCCTTGTCTGCTGGATATTTGTCTGTTAGATTCGGAAGGTAAGAATAATGATTACATTAGTCTTTCTGTTTACAGCCACAACTGTCATGGGAGAAGTGAAGTGGCACAAGTGTGAAGCAGCCCAGAGCTGCTTCAGATGAAGA
Source organism: Melopsittacus undulatus (assembly GCF_012275295.1). Classification (NCBI taxonomy): domain Eukaryota; kingdom Metazoa; phylum Chordata; class Aves; order Psittaciformes; family Psittaculidae; genus Melopsittacus; species Melopsittacus undulatus. The sequence goes on along the minus strand of NC_047538.1, from coordinate 13,487,968 downwards.
AACAGAATGGCAAAATCTGCCAATGATCACAAAGAAAATTGTACCCTTATAAATTCCAAAGCAAATCCATTCCAGAGGAGTCACATGAGGAGTAAATGCATTTTAAAGTGAATTTCACAGACAACCTCTCACAAAGCTTGTTCCTCAGTGCAGATACTGGTTCCACTAGTAGCATCAAACTAGCTTATCAGTCCACAGCAAAGTTTTCCCATTCCCGTTTCCCATTTAATTCACTGCAGCTAATCTCAAAAAACAGCACAGAATCTCCAACTTGGTGCACTTTACACAGCTTCTGTAAGGCTGCATATGACACAGGGACACTATTTATGCTCATATGAATTTAAATGAATTCCAGGAAGAAGGCCATGCTTCTTGCAGATATCCCTTCCCTGCTGAGTGCAGCTCTGATGGGATTCAGCCAGCTGTGTGGATCCTTTGAGATGATCATCGCTGGAAGATTATTTGCTGGAGTGTGTGGAGGTAAATCAGCATTCCTATCTATGGCATTAAATAGTTGAGAGAGCAGTGACTGAGAGATGGGAGTATTTACCAGTCTGAGTATACACATCACAGGTTTTTACTAACTCTGCAGAGTCCTCTTTCTGAATGGAATTTAAACTAAATAATAAAACACCACTGTCATGAAATTAATCAGGTGTGACATCTCCATTCCTCATTCTTTTATCCTTATATCCAATCCAGACAGAAAGTACTGCCAAAACTGTGAAAAACCCAAAGCATGCAATATTTCAGGGGAGCATGCTCAGTCAGTAGAAAGCTGACCTCTTGTTCCTCTGGCTGCTTGTTGCAGCTGATACTGTCTTCCGTATTACAAACAAGGGGATGATTTTCAATCTGGGCAGTTCTAATTTCCAGATGCCTCAGAAGGTTACATTGTGTCAGTGTTTTCAAGTCCTGAGCAGCTGGATATAGATAATATCAACCAGCAAAAATAACAGAGAAATGATAATTAACGCACTGAGCAAATGGAATATAGAGCATTTGTTAACTTGCTGGTTTGAAGCACAAATTAAGACACATAGCATCCTGAGTAGGCACTGAAATATACAATGTAAGATTAAAGGGAGCAACAGCAGCACTCTCCATGTGGCTATAGGAAACACTGTAGGAGAAGACCAGCCTGCTGAAGAACAGATTTCCCCAGGGAAACATACTTGCTTAGTGAACGATTTAGGAAAGGCACAAGGCCACTGCACCAGGAACATGCTTCATGTCATGCAGAATGCTCAGCACGGAGAAAAGTTATCCTGGAGCCTCACCCTCTGTGCTTTGCCCATAATGGTCCCCTCCAGAACACCAGACCTTTGGGAGTTCAAATTGCCCTGACAAACACTTGTGATTGCAGGTTTAGCTCTGAACATCCATCTCATGTATGCCGGGGAATGTGCCCCACGGAAGCTCCGCGGGCTGGTGGCTGTAACTGCTTCTACTGCCATCGCCACTGCAAAATTTGTAGGATTTGCTCTGGGTCTCAGGTAAGGGGGTCTGAGACCTATTTAATTTCTTCTGTTATTCAAATACATACATATGTTAATGCAAGGCTATGGATAGGCTAATTAGCAACTGGTTTTAGACATGTTTCCAGGGTACCCTATGCAGCCAGACTGAATTAGCTCAGTCTGAATTTCTGACCTAAGTCAATGAGAAACTGAAATCATACAAAATATTTATCCTGAACACTGATGTTGCTTCTTAGCAAAGAGAGATAAAAATGCTGATAATAAAACCTTTACTGGATTCAAACAGGTTTTGAAAGAAATCCATATTTTGTAAGAAATTATGTCTACTTTTAGTTTTTTTTTAGAAGGAGCAGAGAATATCAGATCCATCCCCACTTAATTGAAAATACACACAAGCCAGCACACCCATGAAACCAGGAAACTGTTGTGGATTCATTCCCCCCTGCACAGCCTCCTCTGCCTGCCCTGTGCCAAAGATGGTCTGTTCTGTTCCCTGGCATGTGTATTTCTGGCCACAGTATCCTCAAAAAACCAGGAAACCCAGCAGCTGCTACATGGGGCAGTTGGTAGCAGGCTGATAACCCGTGGATCCTGTCTTGTAACTTGAGGCTCTTGGGATCAGTAGCAGATGGGTAAGCCAGGCCAGGTTTCTACTTCAGTGCTTGTGCTAGGACACGGTTCACCCCTGTGGGCTCCAGCTGTGCAGGAGGGTGCAGTCAGCCGTGCTGCGCTCAGCACGGTGCAACAGGGGGCAACACTGTGTAACTGGTGTGCTGCGGGCAGCAGAACTCTGCTCTCCCCTTCCACCTCCCATTGAGGTTTTCATGGGCTGACGAATGCTGGAGACTGTTGGGTGAGAGCTGCCCGGACACCTGCAGCAGTGCTAAAGGACCACTCTGTGTCTGTCTGTGCTCACATAGCTGCTCAGCTTCTCTCATTCTGCTGGTTCTGTTTCAGAGAAGTTCTTGGAGTAGATGCTCTCTGGCCAATTCTCATGGCAGTCACTGCGCTTCCTGCCCTCGTTCACCTTCTCACCCTCCCCTTCTTCCCAGACTCACCCCGCTACCTTCTCATCGACAAAAAGGACAAGGAGGGGTGCATCAAAGGTAAGGAAATGGGGTGCAAAGCATTCATTTCAACAAAAAGTGGAGAATACAGTAAAGCCCCACATGAGCCTGGAAGAGAATACAGTCAGGAAAAAGACTCTTGGTCTTTTGGCCCTGAAACCACCTGCAGCTTTAATGAAAGACAGCCTCCTCTAGTTCGGTATTAGTACTCTCTTGGCATTAGTACTTCCCTTACCCTCTGTCAGGATCCTCTGAGGGATGTGATCACACAGAGCTTGTATTTCCATCAATACAGATACTGCCCTGAACAGTCAGGCTGTGGATATGGTACCTTCTGGCTCTGTATAAGAAAGTGATGCTCTTTACTGTCATGACTTATCTGTAAGCATTTCAGTTCTTCAATAACCCTAACACCAACTACTGACATAAACAGAGGAACAACCACTGGGTGTATCTAAGTGTCAAAAGAGAGAACTCTTGGATGTAGACTATTTTTTTAATGTAGGAGTCACTTTTCCTTGTCTGTGTTTTGGTGTATACCCTAGAACTGCACCTTTAACAGGGGGATATGTCATTCAGGGGAGGATTGGTGATTTACATTGAAACACAATAAGCAGCTATTGGCCAAAGGTGAGGTTGTGATTAAGATTTATGGGTAAAAATAGACAGAAATTAACTGGATGTGTGTCTAATCTGGACTCAGATCTCTAGAAAGGTCACACAAGCAAAGAGCCTGAAGCTCAACTAAGACACTCTGCAAGACAGGAAGTAACCCTCTGAATTAATGTCTGTGCTGGTGAGCTTGGTTCAGGAGTCATCTCTCTTCCTCTCCTTGTAGCTGTGAAGTGGCTCTGGGGAGATGGTGACCATATGGCTGAAATAGATGACATGATGGCAGAGCAAGAAGCCATCCGTGAGGAGAAGGCCAAGAGCATGTGTGATCTTTTTCGTGACAGACCTGTCCGCTGGCAGTTCATCACTCTTTTCCTTGTCTCCGCCTGCACGCAGCTAATTGGTGCCAATATGGTATGTGTGCTACTTTTCTCTGCTTTTACTGCTTATTATAGTATTTTGCCATGGAAGTCTGGGACCTGGGATAAATTAAGGACTTTCTTTTAGCAACTGTCATCTGAAGACATCTCTATGAATTACCCTGTTAGGATAAGAGACTGGAAGAGCATAAAATAAGATCTCAAATACCAAACAGGTAAACAACAGCATAAGCCTCTCTGCATCTCTGAACTCCAGGAGGCACTGCCCAAAATTGTTCAGCCATCTCAGTACAAACTGAGTCAGACTGACAGAGCATTTCCATATTCCTAAATCTTTGGGTTTCTTACTAAATCCTTTAACTTTGCACTTATTTTTGATTATAGACAATTACAACATCCCATTAATGTGTGTAATGGTTACTGATATATATTCTGTTACACCTTTTTTCTTTTTCTGGAAATATATCTAGCTATGTTTCGTATCTCTGAGCATAGGAATAGTTATTGTATAAAATGAGTTTATAGTGAAAGCATAAAAGTTTCAAAATCCAGATGAATTTTGTAAATTTAGACTTCTTTCTACCCTCACTAGTGCTGCCTTAACTATACCACAGAGAACCAGTAGAAGCTGAGTATATTAACAGTGGAATTTATTATGCTTTATGAGTGCTTATGTCTATCAAAATCTTCAAGATTATGTAGAAAGAGAATTAAACCATTTGCTTATGTATTGCCCACATTTTGCATGCTCCTCATCCAAAGTATACAAAACACTAAAACATGTAAAAGATGTCAGATAGAATTACAGAATCATAGAATAGTTAGGGTTGGAAAGGACCTTAAGATCATCCAGTTCCAACCCCCCTGCCATGGGCAGGGACACCTCATACTAAACCATATCACCCAAGGCTTCATCCAACCTGGCCTTGAAACCTGTAAGAGAAGACAAAGGTAGTGCTAAAAGCAAAAAGAGAAGAAGGTTGTATTTGTTACTGAGTTCAAGACAGAGGTGCTTGTAAAATCTGTTCTGCACAAGTAATCCTCATGGAAACACTGAGGATTAGTTACTGAAATGAAGATTTTCTCTTATATTAACATCTGATTAGTTATTTTCTGTCAAAAAGACTGAGCTACTGTAAACATGAGCACATGAGTACAACCTTCACATCTTTCTGTTCTTTCCAGGTATACTTTTATGCATACAATGTCTTTATAAATGCTGGAATCCCCCCTGCTCAAATCCACTATGTCTCCCTTGGAGTTGGGATCACTGAGATCCTCACCACACTGATGTGTGTAAGTGGCACTTCAGCTGAATTTCATTCTGCTATAATGCATGGTTCACTTCAATCTTTATAACTACTGTAAACAGAGATTCAAGGATTAAATGTTCTGCAACAAATCAACTGTAGTATTTGCACTGATCACATAAATCCTCTCCACACACCCTGCAAACACGGGCATATGCAATTTGTGGGAAGAAAGGATTTTTTCTCAAAATCATGACGCAGCCTGAGTCGTCTTTGGGAGTTCCAGTTCCCCCCATAGGAAAGGCAGATGACAGTCCCTGTGTCTACTTGCTGGTAGGACACTGTGCCTACTTGTTGGGAGGCTGTAGGATTCATGGCAATTAACACTGCAAGCATCTCCACTCTGCTGAGCTCCCCAGCTGTCCTTTGCCATCAGAATATCACCTCAGATCTCTGCTGCCCAGGTGATGCTCCCTGCAGCTCTGCACCTCTCCACCTTCCCTGCCCCCATGCCTGCAGTTCCTGGTCCTGCTCAATCCCCGCAGACACCTCCACTCCCTCTCCCAGAGGAGGTACTACATAGCAGTCTCTTCAGAGATTCCATGCCTGCCTGGTGAAAACAGCTCAGCAGTGCCTGTCCTTAAGGTCTGTGCTGTGTCCTGTGGAGCTGATAGCATGTCCTTCTGGTTGCAGGTTTTCCTAATTGAGCGTGCAGGAAGAAAGGCACTGCTGTGGAAAAGTTACACTGTTATGGCCTTAGCTTTAGCATTCCTCACAGTCACGCTTTCACTACAGGTAAGACCCCACTTACTCATTATAGAGCTGTGTCAGATCTTGATGTTTTATTTTATGGCAGATGCCATCACAATTTTGCTTCCCCCAAGTCACTTTTTAGTCAGAGTAGAAGTATTTTTGAGGCTAACCATCATTCTAACAGGGCTGTTCCCACCCATTACATGCAGATTAAAGCCAATGGTGTTATATTACCACGATCACTGCCAAGATTATCTCCTTGTCAAGTTTCTGGAAGTAGAGGAAACAGATGTATGTGTAACATAGACATAACTACAGTGGTGAATACTTTTAATGGAGCTGGAGAAATACAATTTTAATTTCTGATATTATTTGCTTTTCATTTCCTACCATAGGATGCCTTTTCATGGGTACCATACTGCTCTGTTGTGCTCATCTTTATTTTCATCATGAGCTTTGGCATTGGGCCAGGTTGGTATTTTCTACTGGAATTGTTTCATATATTCATTCCTTCCTCACTTCAGCCTTTAGGAGAGGTCCCAGGTGTAGCTGTTCCACAGTCAGTGTGAATCCCAGGTTCAGTGCAGGGGTAGGTATTCCCCTCCACACTGTGGTAGGAGGTAACATTCCATTTCATATTGCATCCCTACATGCCTTCCTCCTGAAGAGTCAAGCAGCACCTCAAACACTTCCAGGTCAGTTAAGACCATTAACTTACGTGGCAATATATCAAGTGTGAGCTGCAGAAGCGTCTTCCAAAATTTCTAAGCTTCCTTTTTTCTCCAATATGGTTATTTTTTTTTTTCAGCTGGAGTATTATGCTCCTTGCCCACAGAAATATTCATTCAGTCATACAGACCAGCTGCTTATGTTTTTAATGGTACAATGAACTGGATCCAGCTTTTCCTCCTTGGACTTTTGTTCCCTTTCATTGTGGTAAGTGCAGTTGGGTGTTTTGTTTCAGTTCAGAGGAGACTAGACCTTTCTTGAATCCAGAGCATACTTCTCTTTTTCAACACTTCACACACAGGACAGCTCAAACTAATTGCAGTTCTGATGCCACTTTCTTCTTACCCAGATATCCAGTGAAAGTGCTAGATAAAATCTAGATGCTACTAACACTATCTACGCAGTTAGAGTGTGACGCTGACAAACACTGAAACAATGACGGAGGCACTCACAACTGTTCAAGTCATTTGAATGACAAGAGGGTTCCCTCCTTTCCCCCCTCACCTGTGTGTTCATCTCCTTTGGAGTTTATTTGGAAAATGGACAGTTTCAGAGATCTCTCACTGCACTTGTACATAGCAGGAAACAAAAGCCTTTGCAGTTCTGGGCTGAGCAAGGAGGGACACAACTAATGTGGTACCTACCTTACCCAGTCTAGCACAGACTAAGGACAGAGCAGACAGAAGAGTAACTGAAGCTCAGCACTTCTCTAGATTGTCAAGCAATGACATTCAATTTCTGCTGAGCATAGAGCTTTCTTCCTTATAATAGGAAAGGAGAATTAGTTCATCTTACCACTCCATGCCATTTCCCAGATGGCAGCAAGCAGGATTTACATCAAGTCCCTGACCAAGTTTTTTAATAAATAGAAAACCAGAAACTCCATATCATAAGAGAAAGAGATCTAGATCCATTTATGTGAACACATTTTGTCTCTTTCTTTTCCTATAGGAAGGTCTTGGTAGTTTCTGTTTCATCATTTTCTTGACATACTGTCTATCCATGGCTATCTTTGTCTTCCTGGTGGTGCCAGAGACCAAAGGAAGGACCATGCTGCAGGTCATGGAGGATTTCAACCGCCTGAACTACCGTGGAAAGAAGAAACAGACAATCCTAGAGCAGAGTAACTGCTCAATGGTGACTGTTACTAGATTTTAATAACAAACTCTTCACTCTTATTACTGTAGTGCCCAGAAGCCTCACTAAACAAGACAGAATCCATCTCTCCACAAACAGCAAAAAAGTGTACTTTAAAAATAATCACTTGCAGTGCAGGATGAATTTGGTGGCTCTCTCCAAGTGCTGGAATATGAGCTGAATTCAATCTTCTGCAGAAAAAAATTACACACAATCTAGAAAGATATAAGATCTTTGTCAGTCCCTGCAAGTTAGCAGCTGTGTAACTGAGAACACAGGATCTCCTACTTTCCTTACCAAAACCAGGACTCCACAGATACTGGAGGAACTGAGTGCGGAAGGTTCAGATGTACAGCATACTTGTGAAACAGAGAAAAAGAAGACAGAACTTTCACACTGAAATTATCTGCTCCTATGACCAAGCCAGTGCTGCTGAGCTCTCCCAAAGAAGGAGCTTCAGTCCACATGAAAGGAAGTGTTTAGCTCTTTAATCCAGTGGAATAAGAGTGCTCTGCTGTCAGTAGGTAGAACTGGTATGCAATGTTTCCCCTTCTTACAGTTAGACTTGAGAGCAAGTACAAGGTATGAGGGCAACTATGACTTTCTTGGGGAGCCTATGACCACATTTCTGTGACTTGCAGTGTGGTCTTCATCCCTTTTAATTTGTTTTTTTTTTATTTTGAGGAGGGGGAAAGTCACTGCTATGTCTGAAGAAAAAAGGTGTGAAGGAGATAAAAGGTCTTGGTGTAAAGGAGACACTACGCTAGAGCAGTATCCAAGCATAAACTCTTTCCTCAAGTCAAACCTCTTGCTTGGTAATCAGGTACATTGCCTAGATTTTGGAGATTCTCCTATTGAGACAACCAGGGATTTACCAGCGCTGGAAGAAAGCAAGACATAAAGAAAGTAGAGCTGCAGGAAATCATGTGTGAGCTAATCCAGACTGGCCAAGTTCTCCTTCATTCTTAACAAATATGTAGCATGTCTTCAGCCTGGAGCTGTTTCACCTCAGAGAGGAGGAACACTGGGTTCCAAGAGTACCTGGTACTGATGACACAAAAAAGAGTAGTGCTCCTCCAGTAGACCCCAGTCTGCATGTCTGAGTGTTTGCTTCTCTCTCCAGTCCTCCGAATACTCCACATTTTAATGACAAAACGTGGTAACAAGGGCTTCACTTTTTGTATTCATTGCTATAGGATGTGACGCATTCTTGCTCTTCATGCTTTACAGTTTACTGATAAGGAAATAAAAAAGCAGTGGGTAAGAAAACACGTCATACTGATCATCCCTGGATTTGGTTTTCATTGACTGAAGAGTCAGGGACACAGAGCTCATCCTCTGGGACTGTATTGTTAGGGTCAAGGAATACTGTGTCTTTCTTGTTCTGGAAATGAGATTTCCACTACTGAATGTTGCAGATACTGCACAATAAAATTTGCAAAAGGACCTGACTATTGAGTGGTAGTTTCTTTCACAGCCCTAAGTCTGTGCAGATAAAACTCCTATTTTACCTTCACATCAATATTGGAGCAGTGCCAAGAGGTAATGCCAAGAGCAGTAGACATCAGCAACACAGTCATCCTTCCTATGACAATCACCATATTACAGAAGAAAGCTAGACAAAGTTTATAGTTTCAAGGCCAGAGAACATGGATTGGACAATACCACAGCAGAGCTGACCTGCGTTCCTGCTTCTGGGCAAAAATGCTGGGGGAAAGAAGGAAAAAAAAAAAAAAAAACAAAAAAAGAAAGGAGAGAGAGAAGGAAAGGAATAGGTAAGACCTTGATTTTTTTAAAGTCTTTCTATGTTCTGGTCTTTCTCAACCATACTGATTGCCAGTGAGGAAGTTTTTAGTGTCTTACAAGACACTAAAGGGGTCAGAACCAGGACAGTGCAGTAAATCATTAACACTGTCATCAACTAGCATGGGTTGGGAATAAGGGTTAGAGAGGTACTTGTGAATCTGCAACATATCTGTTTGATTTCCAGGATCACACAAATGCAATGCATGATATCTTTGAAACCAAAAGCCCTCCAAGCTAAGAATATTGGGTGAGTTAAGCACTGGATCTGGAATAAGTACATTTCTTGTAGAGTTCAAATCCTAGGTGAAAAGAGTCTTCTGTAGGAAAATAGATAAGAACTGTGTTACGCTCTTAAGTCTTGTTTTTCCCGTATTACAGCACTGAACAAAAGGGTGAAGCCAGATAGAAATAAGACAGCAGTGTGAATATTCTGGGAGAAATACAGACAGGAGGAACAGCACTCTGCAGGGACTGTTTGATCAACCAGATCTTAAAACCTGGCCACACAGTGGTTCAAAACTCCTTCAGAAAGAACAAGAGCTGACATGTGAGTCCTTCCTTCCAGCAGCCATGCTTTCCGTCCTCAGCTCAAAGAACAAATCCTCCTTTCTTCTCTAGCTCATTCAGGCTCCCTGCTCATGACCTCACTCTAAGGTGCTTGAACCATGCTGTCTGAGTCTAGCAAAGTGGTTTGCTGTTAGATTGGCAGAACCCCTCTGAAAAGGGAAAAGAAAAATAAAGACAGACTTGCACAAGACAGTGCAGCATGAAAAGATCTGGAAATGGAGATCTGACATTCAAATTTGATACAGGAAACAGACATTAAAAGGAAAGACAGAGAGAAATGGCAAAAGAGAGGGTTAATTATTTCAAAAATAGCTTTTAGTGTGCTCTGACAGAAAGCAAAAAGTAACACTGGATAGTTCAAGTATCTCATTTGACCTTTCTGCCCCAGGAGTTGGCATCAACAAAAGTTTACAAGAGTTCAAAGAGGATCTCAGTAAATGAATGTAAGGAGCAAATAAAAAGACACCATCCTGACCAACAAAGTCCCTGTGTTGCTCATCACTGGGGCCTGGAAAACACACAGGGGAAGCATTACTACACACTTGCTCTGCTCTTATGCTTTTGCCTAACACTATTATTTGCAACTGACAGCTCTGGGATACTCTGCTGGACACAGTTCTGGTCTGACCCCTAAGGATAAAGTGGGTGGTGGCAGTAAGAGAGGACAATCTGGCTGCAGTCTTCCCTTTGACAGTGAAACCTTTAGCTGAGGAGGGGGCAGTGGCCAGTGTTGAAGTGACTGGAAACTGAGAGGAGGAATTTGTAAGAAACAAGAAAAAAGCTAAATAAAGACAGGGATTTTTGCAGTAGTAAATAAAGAGGAAGATAGAGTCTGGGGTGGTTTAGAAGAGGAAGTGATAGCATTTGAGAAGCCCAGGGAGGTAGTGAATGCTCCATCCCTGGCAGTGTTCAAGACCAGGTTGGATGAAGCCTTGGGTGATATGGTTTAGTGTGAGGTGTCCCTGCCCATGGCAGGGGGGTTGGAACTAGATGATCTTGAGGTCCTTTCCAATCCTAGCTATTCTATGAAGCTGTGCTGAGAGGCGAAGGAATGAAATACATGACCACACCTGATGTGGAGGTAATGAGGATTTCAGGACTGATGAAAATGGAATGGGTGAAAAGATGAATTCTGCTTGAATTATTCACTGTACTGATGTGCGGCGAGACACCCAAGCAGAGGGTTTGGAGAGAGCATTACGGGGACATGCAGCAGGAGAAAGGTCAAGGCGTGACTCAGCAAGCTTGCCCTGTGCTGCAGGGCACAGGGCCCAGAGGACAGCGTGGGGCTGTTGTCAGTCACTGTAATGTGACAAGAAAACTGTAGGAGGAATGTCAGTGCTTCCACTGTGCTCCTGAGCAAAGCTTCTGTTGCTTTCACCTCACCTTCCCACTGTGCCGCGGCCAGGTGGAGGGGAGAAAACACCGACACGATGTAGGTTCACGAAATACTCCATTTATTGATTACAAGGCTGCTCTTAATATACTGTCCCACACGCAATCACGCACTACTTGATTGGCTACTTCACTCTGCCCGCGAGAGGTACACGCTCCACTTTGCCTCTCCTGATTGGTTTCACACCTTCGCTTCAGCTTAGCGTTACATCATGCTTCTGGCATCTTGTTATTGCTCTCCTGTTTTGCTGACCTTGATGCTTCCTCTTCCAGCCTGGGGTCAGAGGCTCACTTTCTCACAGCTTGCTGCAAGCCTGTTAAAGCGCCCATGCTCGACCCCCAACACCACTGCCCCTTTCAGTACTAACCACAGACAGTTAAATCTTTGTAGTGCAGAGTGAGCTACTTTGTATTGGGTGTAGTACAAAATCTTACAGGTAATACACAGAAGCCTGAAGGAAGCAAGAAGTAGCTTACACTCTGTCAACAGGCAAGTCTTTAGCTGATTGAAAAGAATTTTCTTAAAGTGAGAAGTACTTCTAAAAATCAGTTCTCAAGACAGACTTCAATGAGCATCCCAGTCTGGCACACGGTAGCCACCTCCGTTGTTACAAGGAGGCAAGAGTGAGGCTTCTGAGTGGTTCTGGAAACAGTAACCCTGACTAAAGAACTGAGTGTTCACAAGGACACAATGTGACAATATTCAGAGATTCACCAGTCCTGCAACTGGAAAATCATTCAGATCATTTCAAGCAATGGAAAATGTTACAGCATGCGAGAAGAGGCCTTACAGCTCAGCTAATAATACTAATACTCAAAATACTAAGTGGCTTATCTCTGTAGTAGACTTGAGAAAAAGAAAAACACTCAGCCTAAGCTGCATGTCAGAGAGGTGAAGAGGGACTCTGCTATCCTGAAGGAAAGATAGGAACACCATCCGACTCCTCAGAGGAACATCCAGTTGCTTTGGCAGTACAAGTGAGGAGGAGCGCTCCCAACAGAAGGATAAACATTTACCAGTGTTGCAACCAGCCTGGCATATCTGGGTCTTGGAATAATTAAACCAGCAAAAAGGGGCCCTGGTCACTGCTGGAGGAGGACACCATTCACTAAAAGCCACAGGGTTAGAATTTAACTTCTGTGACATGATCCCCACTTCTTAGAATCTACGCACAGAAAACATACCTCTCATCTGACAGACTTGACAAGGGCTCTCAGAGCAGGCAGGTTTCAAGGGCAAATGGCTGGTTTCCTCTCAGACCTGGTGAGTATCTAACTTCTTGTCTTCTAGCCCTACTCACTGACAAACAGCATGATTGAAAAGTTGAAAAAGGGTGTTTGCATTTTACAGTAAATCATAGAAATGTGAAGGCAGAACATCTCATCAATTGTCTCCTGGTCTAAAGCCAGGAGGTATCAGGAACTTACAGTGTGTTTCGTCACCTTTGGCAGGTTCAATACCGGAAGCTACTGCTAATGATTATGGTGCTAGGGATTGGGGGAACCCACCTATCTGGTTTTCAAATGTCTGTCATCAATTACACATCTCCGGTAAGCAAAACCTTCACAAGATCACATCTATAACTGTTCACCATGGCCTTACTCTTTGAAGATGCCCTAAAAAATCTGTCAGGTGTTGCTGTGTGGGTTTATTCCCAGCTCTTTCCAATGCCATACTATTCACTGTCAAAGGACACAAGGACTTTGCATGATTGCTAGGAGCTGTGCTCCAAAGACAACTTCTCACAGAACTGTGTGGGAACAACATATTGAAACACCCTCCTCAAAGATTATGCTATGGAGAAAAAAGGTTAACAACTAGCTGATTGACTCTCAACCTTCAGTTCAGCCCTTTTCTCTTTATAACCGCTACCCACAATAGGAGCAATTGCCCTTCACTAGAGTCAATAAAAGGTCCCACTATTTTGGTGTAGGAGTGCCAGGGTTCAACAGGCTAAAGTGTATAACTGTGTTTTGAAAGATTATCTCACACTATTAGTCTGTATGGGAGGAAATGTCAATCCTAATTTGCAAACAAATGTCCTGTAGTCATGCTTTTACCAATGACTATTATTCACCTGTTTTACAGTTATAAACATTATGAAGAACTATTGTTTGTGAAAGTCTCTTTTTCTGTCCCAGTACATTCAGAAGTTTATCAATGAAACTTGGCTGGAGCGATATGGGTCTGTGCTGCAGCAGGAGACACTCACATTATTGTGGTCCTTCATCGTGTCTATGTATTGTGTAGGTGGAATGATAGGCTGTCTGTGCAGTGGGTTCCTAACAGCAAAATATGGAAAGTAAGTATATTTCCCAATAGCTAATAGAGGCTGCAACAAGGGAAGCAATTAAATGTCACTCACCTAATACAATGGATGTCAGAATTCTCACTGCCCCTTTCTGGTGCAGAATTTGCTCCACTCTCTGTGTATAACTGTCCCTAGGTACGTTAGAGAGACAGGAATATACAACCATTTCCGGTTCCCTTGTCACGGTTTTGGTGCCATACAATTCTTGTATTTCCATTGAAATTTCAGTAAAAAAATAAATCCCTGAAATGAGCAATAATGCCCTCTGGAGCCCAAAACCACTGCAATAATGCAGTAGAGGACAGATATTCTTTTTACTGATCACAGCCTTTTAAAAAATGTGCAGGTTCATTCCTCTGTAAGAATAAGAAGAGTTTCAGCAAAGATAAGCAGAAGTCCCTCAGGACCCATTCAGAACCCTCTCTTTGAGGGTGGCCATAAAGCACAAAGCCAGAACTCTCTGCCTTGAGGTGGATGGAGAGTGAAGCATGTTCTCCATGAAGCTGACTTTGCCCTGTTCTGGGAACAGGCACAGTGTTAGAGATGGGAACCTTATCCACAGTAAAGAAGCGAGAAAGGCCGTTCCTTATCAGTATTTATCCTGCAGGAATTTCCTTCATCCTCATGGTGTGCTCATATAGTGTTAGCATGGAAAAGAGGAACCTGGTTTCTCCCTTTCCACTTCCCTGCAAAGATATTATGACTTTCCTAATCGGATATGGTTGTCTTGTAAGCATTGGTTTAAACTTGGTCTGTAAATCCAGAGGAGAACAGGCAGACCAGTCAAAGATGAAAAAGTAAAACAGGGATCACACCCACATGTTGTTTGCTGTTGCAGGAAGAAATGTCTGCTGTTCAATGATGTGGTCCTCATAATAGCCACACTGAATACTGGCTTCAGTAGGAGAGCCAAATCTTTTGAGATGATCCTGATTGGGCGCTTCCTTGAGGGCATCGGTGCTGGTAGGACTCCCCACTACTCCATGTTAATGTGACTACTTTGGGGTGGATACAGAAATCTTCCTGCTGGGAGTACCCAGGCATGCACAGTAACCCCAGTGGAACAAGGAACAGATTGGGAAAAGGTAAGATGAGCTGTCCTTTGCCTTCAAGAGGTCTTGAGAGAGAGATCTGGTGGATTAGCTAAACATCTTGCTTAAATGAAAAGGTACAATTTTAGCCTACTGTTGTGGAGGATATAGAGCAAACAGTTCAGAAGAGAAAGGAGAAAGCTACCTTTAGGTGAAGGAAAAGATGGAAAGGGACCATCTCTCTTGCTTTCTATAGCTTTAGCTCTTTTGTGTCTTCTTCATTTCAGGAATACACTTGAACGCCCACATTCAATATGCTGGAGAGATCTCACCGAAGAGGTTGCGTGGCTTTGTAAATGTGAGCTCCTCTGTGTTTCTTGCGTTAGGAAAAGCTGTAGCAAGAATTCTTGGATTAAGGTACTTGTGTTACTCCTTCTCAACCTGTTTTCTATTTATTTGTCTTCTGTATGGTAGAGAAGTGTTGTTCTCCCAGTCCTAGAAATGGATATGCACTAAGGATGGGGTTTTACTTTGCTTAAATACAGCCATAATAAAGGATGCATTTACCTCATACCATTCACTGAGGTTTACGTGTCACTGGGGAGAGAAAGGCCTTTCTCTTGAGAAAGAATGAATCCATCTCTGGAGGTGCAGTCTCTCTGCTGAAGTTAATAAGAAAAGTTGTATGCAAACACTCTCAGTAAACTTTTGGGATCTAAATCCTGCTGGTTACTTGATACCCTCACTCAGAATTGCAGTATTGCTTCAGAAGGCTGTTTCAGGATATTCATACTCCACTGATCTTTATGAAATAGTCATATTACAAGAAAAATCTCAGTCCTGCAGTAGAAAGTATGAGCCCGATTTCCCTTCCCAGCCTAAGCATCTTCTATTTCAATTGATCTTCCCAAGATACGTATGTACATTTTGTCTCTTCAATGAATATAGGAACTAGGAAAATACCAAACTAGTTATGGATTGTAATTTTACTGGACTATGAATACACTCTAACATGCTTTCATAGAGATCTTTTAGGAACTGAAGACATGTGGAATGTGCTATTGTCCTTCTCTGGCTTAGTGGCATTGATACAACTGGTCTTTTTGCCATTCTTTCCTGAGTCCCCTCCCTATCTCTTGCTGCAAAAAGGAGACAAACCTGGTTGCTTGAAAGGTAACATAAAACGTTAGATCTTTAATTGCTAAACTGTAACTCTCAGAAAAGTGAAACTAACAGCAGGGGTCAGCTTTTCTAATAGCCATCTACAGATTTCTTGATAATTATATTATTAAATTCCTCCAGACTAAGTGGAATCATCAGAAATATTTAAGATCTACCCCTAAACACTACAGCAAGTTAAAAGCCATTTCCAGGGAAGTCTCAGCATGTTCCAGTAAGCAATATTCTAGTCCTTTGCTCAGAGACTGATGAAGCAAAACACAGACTGAACTGCAAATGCTTAATGTTATTAAAAGTTGAAAAATACAGAACTCTGAATGGATCAGATGATGGGGAGTTTATTTCATTCTGTCTCTTCTGTAGCCATGAAGCAACTCTGGGGGGAAGGGAATTATCTCACCGAATTTGATGACATGATGAAGGAAAAGGCTATAACAAAAGGCACCAAAATCATGAATGTCCTAGAGATGCTGAAAGAACCATCCGTGTATCCACAGCTGGGCACCATGTTCCTCATTTTACTGAGTTTGCAGCTCTGTGGCTTGAGTGCAGTTGAGTATACACTATTTGCATGCTTAGATCTACTACTAAGTAACTGAAGCACCACAATTCTAGCTTCTCATTTTCTTCTGAATCTACTTTATTCCCCCTCACACAGAACCCACTGTCTGTGAAGATCTGTGGTATCATCACTAGTATTCTTCACACTTTCAGGGAGCTTCTCCAACTCAGCATGAATTCCTGCAAGGGCACTGTTTTGTTCATTCCTCTGGTGGTATTACCAAAGATTCTGTAGAAGGGGTTATAAATAACCTCAGGCTTGCTACAACCCAGAGATCTGTTTATCTAGACTTCCAGCTCCACATTCTGACCTCTGCAGTAATAGATAGCCAGCTATTGCTATTTATTTGTCATTCCATTTGATAAAGGAGATTTATCCTTTAAGTAATTTCCTTTCATTTGTTTCCACATAAAGGTGGCTGTGCCTGGTACAGCCCAAGCTAAGAGTCATTTCCCTGCCTGTCATTTTTATCACTCACCTATAGGTCTTTCTCCAGAAACACTGAACTCTGCTGGAGCCTGTTCATGGCAGTTGCCAGCACTGTGGGCAGAGGAGGCACCTCTGTGTTGGTCCATTGTTTTTCCCCCTGGCCTTTCAAATACCTTTTCTTCATCTCCATTACCTCTTTGAGTTTTCACATCTCAGGCAGGTATGTTCCCTCCACTAAGCCCCAACAATGTACTGTTGCTTTTGCAGTGAAGACAAGTATTGTACTAAATGATGCTGGGTAAGCACATATCGTATCTATTGACTATGCTTCATTTTGAAATTGTTTCTTATTTCCCAGATCACATTTTACACCTCAGAAATTTTTCAGACAGCCAACCTGCAGGAAAGCATAATCCCATATGTATCTCTCGGAGTTTCAGTTTCTGAGCTCATCTCGCTCATCTTCTGTGTAAGTCAGACCTTTCTGGGGCTATAAGAGTTAAAATACATGTGAGTTGACTCTATTCTTCCTGGAAGAAAATGAATCTTCTCCTTATGAACTAAAGAATTTTTCTGTGATACTGCATAAACCAGCAATTGTTACCATTCACCCCAAATTTTGTCCTACCTTTTACATATTTCTTTCCATCTTCATTCTCCATCATCTCTTTTTCATTCAGATATAAATTAAATATAATTAAAACATAAACATGTGTACTTGTTTCCATATATTTGTGTATATCTATCTCTTTGAATGGAGTCATGCTTCCACTGAATACGGTACTTATGAAGAAGTAACTGCAGTGCTGGGCAGCAATGGTAATTCATAGCATTAGAGAGGCTGGAAGGAATTAAATAGAATAACAAACATTGTATCAGTAAGATTTATGTTCTCTAAAGTAAAAAAGACCTCAGGAAGAATGCTTGTGTTGTTGGATGCCTGACAGCTGGGTTTTGCCATGCTGCCAGTGAGATGCAAGTTCTTTCTACTCCTCAGAGTTCCATTATCGATCGCTTTGGACGCCGGATACTCCTGTGGGGTGGTTATTTGCTGATGGCACTGATACTCACACTGCTTGAAATAAGCCTTCTACTGAGCGTAAGTAAATGTCTCTCTGGAAGTGAAGTTGTGCCAGAACTCTTTGTGTGGGGTGGCAGATAATCAGCCTTAGCTTTCATGTACAAAATAGTAGGTCAGGATATCTTCTGAATACAAACTCAGCCTCTCTGCAAGGGCTTTGTGGACCTGCATTGTAGTTCATCTCTTTTAATCAGGCTTTCAAAAGTCAGTGAGAAACATTTTGTAAAGCCATTGGCCTGGCAGAGCTTTCCTCCAGCTCTGATCTCTCCAAATCTCTCATGTCTTGTTCTGCTGTCTTTTAAATCCCTAGATGAGCATCTGTGCTACCACCTTTCCCACCCATGCCTCCTGCAGCAGAAGCAGTGTGTAATGACACTTCCAAAACCCACCAGTTTCCACCCTTGATACAAGTGATTTCACTACATACTGCAGCTTATCAGCTACTTCTATTTGGGAGGGTGGGAAATAGTGAGGAACTCAGTGTCATGGCTCCAGTAGCACTGGTGGTTGCATTGCACTGCAGTTGTGGTCTCAGCCCACATACTTTCAGAGGTTTTCTGCTTCACAGATATCTTCTGGTTCACAAGAGACTTAAACATTTCTCTGAGGTTGTCTAATTCAGTAAGATAATCAGGTTAAATCAGTAACAATTCTCCACATATTATAATTAGCTTGGAATTTGTTACTTGTTTTTCAGACCAGGGTGCAGTTCAGCTCACCTCTGTAGGTAGGACACTGCAGGCTACTTCTGGCCTGCCACTGCATTCAGTACAGAAAGATAAGTAGTTCTAGTGAGCACCGACTACAGAGCTCAGCATCATGGGCTTTTACACAAATAATTGCTTCTCCTGTATGTTTGGATCAGCCATGCTACAGCTATAATATTAATTTTCATTTACTTCCATCCTTTTGTCTTTGTCTAGGACCAGTTCCTCTGGATGAGGTACTGCAGTGTTATTCTTATCTTTTTATTCATCATTGCCTATGGATTAGGACCAGGTGAGTATAGCAATAAAAGCAACAACCTTGGACCACATGGATAAGCACAAGCCATGAATGTATGGGAGTGGAACTAGACTGTGTAAATATACCTTTGAAAATCAACAGCTTAGTTTGCACTGCAATAGTGGGGGTCCCCATTTTTGATGTATTTATGACCCAAGAAACAATTTCCTTTACAAATTATTTTAAATAAATTTTAATTAACACTTTATTATTATTAAAACTTTATTATTATTGTACTATTATCTATGAGGACCATAAACATCTTGAAAACCTAACAGAATTCCCATGGTAGCAGAACCCAGGTGTCTCCTACAGGCAATACACAGGCCATTCATCTCTATATTTTATGCATGTTAGGTGGATAGAAACTGCACTTGACGGGTACCTGTCTCTCTCCATGGACCACCAGAGAAGTCTGTAGGTGAATTCAGAGAGAGATGGCTGTGCTGCCTAAATGCAGATGATCTCACGTTAGTCTGACTTACTGGGGCTGTGTTTGACCAGTGACACCAGGTCATTTACTTTGAGGAAAATTGTTAAATGCAACAATGTTTCTATTGCTTTTTTATGTTTTTTCCTCAGCTGGAGCCATCACATCTGTCATGAATGAAATCTTCACCCTTTCAACAAAGTCCTCTGCTTTTGTAATCGGTGGAATCATCATCTGGCTAGGCCTCACTTTCACAGGAATGATTTTCCCCCTTGCTGTCGTATGTAATTTGATGCAAATATTCTCGCTGACTCTATCAATTTAAACTAGTTTTCTAGGCTGCTCTGGACAGGGAGTAGGATGAAATGCTTTGTAGATGATCAAAGCTGTGAATCTTTTATTCCTACTGGTATAAGGAGGCCATCTATGTAAAACACTTCCCTCAACTTCAGACATCATCTGCTGCCTCAAGACAGATTAAAAAGATAGATACTCCTTTTGTAAAACCAGCTTATTCCTCATTTCACAGGGGCAAATCAACAGTGTTCAAGAATCTTTAGAGGCAAAGTGTTGTCAGGGAAATCGCTCATCTTGTTCTATTCTTATCTCTAGATGTTCCTTGGTCCTTTTTTTTTCCTCATCTTTATTGCTGTCCTGGTCATTTCGGCGGCTCTCATCTACCTGTTCCTCCCAGAAACAAAAGGGAAATCAACCTCTGAAATCACAGAGGAATTCAAAACATGCCAGGTTAAGAAGAAACGTCATCAGATTGTGGAGAAGAATGCTACTGAAGAGAAGACATTCTGCACCAAGCTCTGATAGGCCACCAAGCAACTCCCACTGACAAAAAGCTCTGTCTCAAAATCAAACTGAAAGCTAAACCTTAACATGGACTTTTCTCAATAAAATGTAATGCAAATGTAATCCAGAGATAGCTTGTCATTAATCCAAGGAGTCCTCTTTTACATTTATCTTTATCTTTGCTTTTCATGGTGAGAGACAATGGATCCTCCCTAGAACAGCTAGGAATAGGCAGGAAGACATTAATAACTACAGACACTTCTCAGAACTGGTACATGAAAAACATTTTCAAGTGTAACTCATCAGTTTTATTTCGAGTCTTTCTCCTATTCTGTCATTTTAAAGAAGAGGATTTGTCTCTGTCTTACTTTGTAAGAAAGCTCTGCTCAGGATTAGGAGTGGCATGAAGAAAGGAAACAAACGTAGTTCTTGAAAATTATTTTCATGTGATCTCCTTATGATATCACACTGTAAAGGACCTTGATCATGAACACTGCACATGAACAAATACCAGGTTGAATAACAAAGAGAACTCAATTTTGTTCTACTTTCTTGAGCTGACATCAAGTAACTGTATGTCCTGTCTCTATAATGACTGCCAGTGATTAGCCCTCATCCCTGGGTTGGTACTGAAGAACTCTCACCTGCATCCTCTGGAGCAAACTGACTGCACTTTCCATG
This sequence comes from Melopsittacus undulatus, assembly GCF_012275295.1. Classification (NCBI taxonomy): domain Eukaryota; kingdom Metazoa; phylum Chordata; class Aves; order Psittaciformes; family Psittaculidae; genus Melopsittacus; species Melopsittacus undulatus. The sequence continues at coordinate 13,467,280 of NC_047538.1, read as the reverse complement.
CATATCAGTTGTGGCAAAATCTGGAGGAAGTTTTTGTAGTGTAAGCAGTGCTCTCAGCCTTATTCTGGGTACCTGATGAATGGCACAAGTTTAACAAACACACAGGCAGTGCTGAGAGCTAGAGCTCTGGAGTGAAACAGGAAGTGAGACACTTTCAGAGAGTACAGAGAGTAGACACTTTGGAAATTCAGTCCATTTTATAAATAATTAACTGCTAAAATCTATAAATAAAGCAGAAGCTGTGACAAGCAATGCGTTCTGGCTGTGTAATGACCTAAGACACATTGCACTCCACCAGTGTCACATCAGCTTACAATACTACACTTTTACCATTGCTGTGCTCCACAGCACCCATGTACTGCTGCTTTTCAAGAGCTGTCAACCCTGCTGACGACTGCACCATTTAGTCACTTCCCTCCCAGAACTCTTCTACCTTTGTATAGGTGTGCCTGCCAGGACACATAATTTCTTTGTTGTTTTTCCATTTCCCATCACAGTTACAAATGCTATACCATGCCTCCTGTTTAGAAGGACCATAAGTTCTATCATTCTGCAGTTTAACCATTCATATTGATTAACGTTGTGGTGGAGCACTGAAACAGGATTAGGTTTTAGGGATTTTTCTATTTAAAAATGTCAAATAGTGTGCTTGCTTCTTCTAAAGAAACAGCCGCAGAAGAAGCTCTGATATTAAAATGCCAGTGTGTGTCCAGCAGCTGGAACCTGGGTTTGTTTTATATTCAATGTTGTTTCACTCCCTGTATCGAAATACAGAGCACTCATACTACCCAATGTTTTCATTCAGAGATGTCTCCCATTGAGTCATTGAAATATTTAATCCATCCATTCTAAGCACTGATCAATTGCTGCAAAAACCATAAATCAATAGAAATCATATGAAGTAAACATTAACCTCAGAGTCAGATGATTACTTGAGAGGAAAGTCATGAGATTTTCTCCTGGCCATCAACTGGCTGCTGATTTGTCTTTGGATTTTTTTGCCCGTCCATCCACCACTCTTTATTTGGAAAACTAGTGCTCACTATCTATCCACCTAACAGAAAAAGAGAGAGCTTCACTGAGCTGACAAATTGCTGTATAAATGCATCATGTTATTAAAGAAGTTCTGAATTACGGACATCTGTTCTGCAATAACACAACCCCAGGACAGACTTGCTTGTCTATCTTGTTGTTGACCTGCCCACAACAGCTCCTGTCCCCCCCCCATATATTTGATTCCAAAATGACTACCAAGGTGCTGCCTGTACACAGGATGAAATGTTATGCTTTTTGTTGCCACCATGCCTTCTTCCCCATCCCCTCTGTAGCAGTGCTGCCACACAGCTTGCAGCTTCCGTGACAATGTTGTAAAAGGGAATTTCTAATGCCTGTTTGAAAATAAGATCAGCATGAGACCAAACAGAACACAAATACAACATTTCTCTTCTTCCATGCTGTTCTTTCCCAGCTGGCATAAATTTCACAAGATGATGCACTTGCAAGTGGTAGTACTTCTCAACTGTGCTGAACAGACATTAAAGCCATGGAGCTTTAACTAAGTAAATAGATATATGGAAAAACAGGATCAGTGTTCACTGTTGGTACTGTACCAGATCAATAGTGTGTTCTGTTGTGGTAACTTTCACTTGTCAGTTCCTTCTCTCTGATTTTACTTTCCTCTTTCTCTTTTTCGTATCTTCTTATCAGGAGTCCCAACCTTCCTGCACATACAGAACAGAGAATTTTCTCTTGTAACGTTGGTCAGTGTCCTTTTGTCTTTGCTGGTGCTTTTGAAGGACCTGATCTCAGCAGAAGCACAGCGAGAACTTTGCAGAGGGATTGTTCATCCCCGTCACCCAGCACCATGTCAGGTTTCAAAGCACAAGCCTTGGATCCCTCTGTCCCTCCCTTAGGAAGTCCAGCCATGCTGCCTCTGACACAGCTCCAGTGTTTCCTGCAACAAGTCAGTCCTTCACAGGTAGTCTTGCTGGGCACCTTCACTCCTTCATGGCTTCAACAAACCTTTCCATCTCAAGCATTCATCTTCCCAGGCTGCACAAATCCAATATGCCAAACTGAAGAGGCCTGTTCTCCCAAGTACTTACTATTGCTGCACCTCTTACATGACTGATAAACCAGAGAGTGTATGATTAACCTGACACTATGATGGTTTGCACATTGTTTTAACCCCATGCCAAGGCCTCTCTTTCTCATACTTCTGCAAGCAAGATTTCAAATTCTTCGGCTACTCACCCTCCCTGTCTTTTACTCAAAAGGAGAGAGAAAACAACTAAACTAAGCTTTTTTCTTTTAGCTTTCTCGTCTTTGTACTACTGCTTCAGTGTCATTGCTGTGACTGACATCTTTGAAAAGAAGTTGGAAATTCAGGTGCCATCTGGCCTCACTTATTTCAGTACAGGCCAGACTCACTGTTACGAGGCTGCATCTGTCATCTGACAGAACTGAATACAAACAGTGGCATTACCATTAGTGTGTCAGAGTTATGCTTGCACCTGCCTAAAGGAGGTTATGTTCTGTAAATATTATGGCTTTGGTAGATGTTGTCAGATGAGCTAATAAAACTGGCTAGAAGGCATCTCATCCCATATTTTTGTCTCTTCTTGGGCCTGCCTGGACACAGTGAGGCTAAAATAGCTCTAGAAATAGTAAAAGACAAAGGATAAAACTTCAAGTGAGTTCCCTCATCTCCCTCAGGAAATTCACCAGCATGAGCACCTCTATTTTCACTTCTATAGGTCCAACACTAAAGGATGATGAAAGGTGTATCTCTTCTTTTTCTGGACCACAGATAACTTGTATGAGATGACAACCAGGATGGAAACTAAAATGATAGCAGTTTCTTGCTGTTAAAAGCATGTGAAAAGCTTTTAGAAGGACATTTTCTCTTTCAAATCCATTCTTGAAAAGAAGCATTTTCTCAACAATCACCACACAGGACAAGTCACTGGTAGAAATCTACCCCAGTTGGTTGTTAACCAGTGCTTCAATTAGAGGTGGTATCACACATGCAATCCACTGTTTCCAATGCAAGTTTTTTGTCTCATTGTGTTTTCTGACATAACCTCCATAATCTGAGAAAAATATATAGTAAAAAAGGATCATTAACATTTTGAAACAGTAAATGGTTGATAATTATGCTATTGACTAATTTTTGTACAATCCAACTGTTACAATCACTGGAGTTAAAGAGAAAATACAAAAATGCCAAATCATTCTAAATGCCATTGCAAGCCAGGATAAACAGCAGTTGCTATGCAGTTATATAGGCAATAGCTGGAATTACACAAGCCACCAAGGTTTTATTATTAACATGATTTTTTTCTCATTTCTTTAGACTCATAGTATTTGCAGTAAACCCTCTGTAAATAATTGCATTCTGTGTTACAAGAACTGAAGATACAAGTCCTGAGGATGAGCTTGAGCATTTACCGATGGCTTCAGTACAATTCCATTGCCCCACCTGCTCTGCCCCCAAACCTTGGGGGCAGACAAAAGTCCTCTGGCATGAGAAAGCAAGAACAGCTCAGAGCATCAGCCACACATGAAAGCTCTGGGAAGATCTCTTTCTTTCAAGGGCTGTCTCTATCAGAAGCCATGTAGAGCTACAATTTGAGCTTCACAAGAGAGGAACCACTGGGAACCAAAGGTGACTTTTTCAGTGGCTGCAACACTGATTTTGGAGTTATTCTGTGTAAAAGCTGAAACCTGAGGGATTAAGATCCCAGGTGTCCCATCCTAACTCATTAAGGAATTTTTACCTTTTTTGATTACTGTCATGAGTAAGTAGGTCTTAGCTACTGGCTGCTCCAAGCAGAGCCTTCAGGACCAGATGCTCTATTCCAAAAGCCCCTGCCAGGGCACAATATCTCTTACAGCCGTTTCACCATACCTGCCAGATAAACATCCCCATAAACACCAGAGAAGAAACACCCTTCCTTAATACAGTCTATCTGGTACAGAAAGCCATAACAGCAGAATTAGGCTTTGAAATCTGCCTCATTTTTATCTAATAAATTATATTTACTATACTAATCAATCTGAAACAGAACATTACATATTTTACTTAATAGTAAACAGCAGTACCTAAACCTTGCACAGTTGCTTTTTGCTTTGTGCAGGTTATGGCAGATATACTCATTGGTCTGCGACATAGAAGTAAAGTCTTTTACTGTTCCTGGAAAACTGTTTCGATTTTTTTTGCCTCGATCATTCTCCTTTCCCTTTCCAAAAACCTCACTACCCCCCAACTGCAAACTTCCTGCCTTTTGAAAATCTTCCCCTAGTTGGACTAGATGCAATTGTGTCTCAAAATGTTTAATCCATCAGTGTTAACTTTGGCCAGTTGAAGTAAAAGTAAGTGACTGAAGAGGAAATAGTAAAAATTTAACTCTGGTCCCTGAAGCCAAATGCCCACTGCCACACCAGCAGGCAGGAGGCAGACGAAGCTTGCGATGACAAAGACACATCACACACTGGACAATCAGCCCCTAGACAGAGATGACCGGCTTCCTATCAGACCTGGTAAGTGCTTGATGGGGTATTTACAAATATACAAAAATGTGGGACATTTTTGCACCCTACTGGTGTCTCAAATAAAACAGTATCAGTATTTCAGTAAAAATAACAAGGCTCCTATTCACTAAAATCATCTTGGAAGTGGTTCTGCCCACTGTTTTAAGGTATTGATGCATTCCATATGCTCTGTCGTCCATCTTTGCCACATTTCATCAACATGTTAATGTTTTTTAAATGTTTTCATTCACTGGAAAATCTTTGCTTCAAACATATTTTGCTTTGCTTACCTGCTGAAAAAAGAATTTTGTAAGATATAGCAAGAATTTACCCCAGGAGATGGCAGGCAGAGGTTTTGAAAGGCAGGAAACTGGACAGGATATCAGCAGCTGGGGCATCTTAACAGGGATGTTTGTGGGAGTCTGCAACATTTATATCCTGGCTGTGGCTGAGTCTTGAACCAGTTGCTGCCTCATACATCAGTGAGGCACTTCCAAGTAGGACAAAGTCTCCCTGAGGAATAGCTCTCAGCTCTTGCTGGGGCACACTTAACCTCTCATGCAGGAAAGAGGAATATAGCACCTCTGAAAGGCAGACCATTTTTCATTCATTCACAACATATTCACTGTGTGCTGCTGTAAAGGCTGCTGCAGGGTAAACCTAAGAGCAGTACTGGTTGTGTATTCTCAGATCTATAATCAACCAGAAAAAGAAAAGTAAAGTGGGATGCCTGTTCTCAAAGCTTCCAAAAGATTAACATGACCATGCGGCTTGGGACAGGCAGGTGGGGCAAGAGTTCAGAACTGGGAACAGCTTTGACACAAAACTTAAGTAGAGGAAACACTGCCCACTATTCAAGGGCCTGAAAAGTATCTGGGCACAGCAGCTACTGTCTCAGGTAAGGCAGAAAAGGTCTGGGTACAGATGGCCTGGTCATTGCTGTGGGTGCAGGTAGCCTGGCCACTATCCAGATAGCAGAGGGGAAATAAGACTTCCCTCCCCAAAAGCACTCTCATGTCTATTGGCCCTGAAGTGTGAAATGACCTTGCTACTCTGTTGACTAATGATAGAGGAGGGGAGGGAAACGTAATGGTTTCCACAGCTAAAGGCTGCATTTCCTTGAATTGGATGTTGGGAAATCACAGAGGGATGTATGCCTCACACCAGGACAAGCAGAGGGAACTTTCCTACCTGCAAGCCCCTTGAGCAAATGAGATGCTGCTGGAGAATGAAAGACACATTGCAAGAACAGTCTGATGTAGCTACAAGCTTAAAATTATGTTCTACCTCTGCAGGTACAGTACCGGGGGTTCTTTCAGATGCTAACCATCCTCGGGATTGGGGGGACATTCCAAATTGGCTTTCAGGTTTCTACAATCACCTATGTGTCTCAGGTAGGCAAAAAAGCACATGGCACACTGGTTAACAGCAGCTCTGAGTCTACATTTCTGTTTGAGGATGCTTCTCTCTGGCAGTCAGCAAGGGTTTAATCATAGTATTCTCTCATGCTTCATTCCCATTGCTATGTTATTGTGTAAAGCAGAGCATATCAAACTGCTGAAGACAGGAAAAAAGAGACATCTGCAAATTGCTGTTAATACAGCTATTCATCAGAAGACACACACTGACAGAGGTGGCATCTGTCTTCCCTATAAACCTACAACACATCTGTATTTTACATGTAGGTATAAACCTACTTCAGTAGTTCCACTTGATAATGCTAGTTACCCACCTTCACAGACAAATAGAACAGATCAAGTGAACCATGTTCTAGGAAAGTGTCTGCTTCTCTCCACTGAACACAGGTAGAACTTCCTTTTGAGATACTGGGATCTAGAGGGAAGACATTATTATGTTGTAGAAATCACCTTATGGGAAAAGTGCTATTTTCAGGCTTCAGAACACTTAAGTTCAGACTGAGAAAGTACACAGAAACTGCACTGAACAGTCACTGTGTAACCTGGTATTATTGGCACGTATGTGAGAGCAATCCCACCATACATCTGCAGAATTTGCAGGGCTGTTCACACTGTTCTTCAGTGCAAGCCCGTGCCTCAGCTTGTCAGATTTCAAGGACAAAAACACCCAAATAATTAACTTCTTTTCATGGCAAACTCCATTACACTATGTCTATTAGCTATGCTTTTAGAGTCTATATGAAAAGTTACTTTAGCTGAAGCAACAAAATTGTGTTCTAAATATAATCCATGCACTGGAGTCACAGGTATTGTTAGTGAAAATTCTTTTTTGTGCCTCAGCATGTTAAGGTTTTCATTAATGAAACTTGGCTGGAGCGATACGGCTACCCCATCCATCAGGATAACCTCTTGTTCCTGTGGTCTATCATCGTGTCCATCTATGGTATAGGAGGTCTCTTGGGTTCTTCAGGAACTAGATACCTGACAGTCAAGTATGGCAAGTACGTATGTTTAAAGACAATTTGTCAGTTAAATCTTGCTTAAGGAAATGATAGTTGAGGTTTTAAACATGAGACAGACTGTTGGGCTTAGACATGCCTGTAAACACACAGCAGCTTTTTAGCAGTGGTGTCAACAGGCTGATGGTTCTTGCCCTTGTCCTGTAGCATGGGCTAATCAACTGTGCTGCCAGCTTGGCACACCAGACGCAGTTACTCAGATTGAGTTAGTCTCTGCAAGGAGGAAAGGCAGCCTCCTGGCTGAAGATAGAAGATACAGCAGCATTGAGATGCTCCTACGTGCTATATAAATGTGTTCCATGATGGATTTTCATGTGCAGAAAAGCCTTAAGGCTTTTCTCAGTTACGAAACCTAGAAGCGTTCACAAACTCCCAGGTCTAGCCATGTGCCAAAGCACATGATGAGCCCACAGTATCAAGTGTCAATAGTGTGGATGGGATTATTCTGTCCTGGACCACACATGCCACCAAACTAGCAAGCCAATTTCACCCAAGACATCTTGTATGCCAGGAGCTTAAGTGCCATTTCCCTTCTGATTTATGAAAACTCTTTTTTTCTTGCACTTACAGAAAGAAATGTCTCCTGTGCACCAATGTACTCATGATTATGGCAGCATCTATCATGGGCTGCAGTAAAATAGTCCAGTCCTTTGAGATGATTCTGATTGGACGCTTCCTGTATGGAGTAAGTGCAGGTAAGTGATTTCTCTCACATGTCAGTATGATCTCATCACATTTTACATCTTTATTCAGAGTAAATAATAACCCTGCACTAAGAAAATAAAATATTAAAGGCAGTGACCACTTGGCAGAAGATCTTCTGTAACACCCAGGAACGAATAGCATGTACTACTACTTTCACTAATACTAAATGAAATTCAGCTTTGCCAAGCATACAAATATTCAGAGCCATCAGGAATGTTTGGACACAATATGAAACAAAGGGTTTTTTTACTGATGGAGAAATATGTATAATATTATCTGAATTTTAGTTAACAGTTATATGGTATATGGTTTGAATCTGGTATTCCCATAAGGCTCCAGAGAATCAGTCTGTCCAAGGCTACAGCCATTCAATTTTGAGTCTAACAGATATCAGGAATGTTCTACAAGGGTATTCAACCTGCTTCAAAGCAGTAATTCCTTGGGGTTAGTACAAAAAGCTGGGTGTAATCAAGCAAGATAAGTCCTGCCAGGAATGAACTCCACATACAGCAAAACCACCCTGTGCTGGTATCAGTATGCCTTGTATTTGCCTCCTACATAAAAGGATACTTTCCCAATCAGTTTGGATATTCACAGGGGTGCCTATTTTAACGCATGTCAGTAGAAATTAAGGTCTATTTTCAAATAACCACATTTTGTATATTGTTTCTCTGATATACAGTTGTGTTGAAGGACTATAGTATTTTGAGAGCTACTCACCCACAGGGGCCCTACTATGGTCTAGAATCTGTATGGTGCCTCATACAAAAACCTCATTTTTGTTAAAGAGATTGGACATCTGCATTGCTTTGCCATGAGATAAAGCCAAGAGAACATGTTGATTTCAAAACAGATAAGAGGGGCTGTGACCACTGTATTAGGACAAAGCTTTGGTTCCCAGACTAGTTTTCAGCATGTCTGAGTTACTAAGTTCTTCACATATAGTTGGAAACACCAACTCTGCCTAAAATCACCAAAATTATTGCTGGACAGTAGGAAAGGAATACTTGAGTCTCCCCTAAATCATGTGCAAATCAATGTTGAGTATAGCGCTGTGTATTTTAATCTGCTATGGATCTACCTTACAACTATTCTACAGCATTATGTCAGAAAAGGTTGAGATGATGTGGGTTAACAACAAGCATATTAAATATTACTACAGGGTGTTTAGTTATTTAGCACTTGCACACTCTGCCCCCTTTAAAATCTGCTGAGTGTTACAAGAGATACTATGCTGATAGTTTACCCTAAAAGGAAAACTGTCTATTTCTTCAGATCAGAAATCTACTGTAAGCAAAGAGGACCAAATACTTTTGCAGAAAGGGTTAGAAAAGCTAGTACTGAAAATCTCCTATGTGGGTTGAGGTATGAGAAACACTTCAATGCATGAGGCAGCTGTATTCTGTACTGCTTCATTATTAACATGCAATTTTGGTTCCAGTGGTTGTGAATGTCTTCTTTCTTCTCTCCCACAATTCTCTCCTCACCCCAAGGTCTTTGTGTTCCTCTACATCATCAATATGTTGGAGAAATTTCCCCTAAGAAGCTACGTGGATTTGCAAACTCTACTTCCTCTTTCTTTTGGTCACTGGGAAAAGCCATAGGGCAGATTTCAGGACAAAGGTAGAATACAATTGATTTTGCACCCTCTTAATTTCTGGATCCCCTCTACCTTTTGCTTCTTCCTCTGCTTTTCCATCCATTCCTTTCCTTAAAACCAATGCAATGAACTTACTTTCCCACCAGGGAGCTACTAGGCAGCCAGTACCTATGGCCCTTGCTGATGGCTTCCTGTGGATTTCCAGCACTGGTCCAGTTGGTTACTCTGCCCTTCTTCCCTGAGTCCCCAGCCTATCTCCTCATGCATAAAGGAGACCAGGAAGGCTGCAAAAAAGGTAACCAATGGCTCCAGTTCATCACTTGACTTTCAATTGTTTTGTGATGCTTACTTTCCCCATATGGAAAAAAAATAAACAGGACAGTTTCTCCCTGCTCATTTCCAAGATAACTCTGTGGACACCTACGAAGTGTATTTTTGTTGTAGTCCCCACACAGAACATGAAACTACTTCCTTCTACAGTTCTGTATTACAAAACCTTTGGCATTCAGCTGACACCACCTGTGCTGTCAGTCTGATGACAATTTGTGATAAATGATAGATGATAAATGGCTGTTTGCACTGAAGGGCTCCACAGAGCACCCCTTAGCTCTGGTTGTTTGCTGTGTACCCTGTTCATACCCTGAGAAAAAGAGGAAGGGAGAAAACTGGACCCCTGGGCAGGGAGGGAGTCATTGTGCACCTCACTAGCCCCCTCTGTCACAACAGGTCCCTCTGTGCAGGAGGGGATCAGGGCTCTGGAAGACCCTATAGAACATCTCTGCTTCACACCACAGCCACAGCCCATGCATTCTGTGCTGCCAGACACTTGAATCACCTACTCACCAAACTCCTTAGGCAGCAAACAACAGAGACGAATTAACATGGCAGATCTCGCTCTCCTTCTCCTCCACAGCCATAAGGCAGCTTTGGGGTGAAGGCCATCACCAAGCAGAGATTGATGACTTCATGAAAGAGAAGGCAACAATGAAAAACACCAAGATCTTGAGTGTCCTGGAGCTAATGAAAGAACCAGCTTTCCGTTGGCAGCTGTACATGATAGTTGTTCTGACTGCCACAGTTCAGCTATGTGGCATCAATGCAGTTGAGTGTATTTCCCCCTTAAAGTCTCAAAACACCTATTGACCTAGAGGAAACATCAGGCTCCTCATGACTCCATAACCCATGTGCTTCTTGAGAATATCCTACAGTTATGGTTTTGGATGGGCTCCAGAAGAGACGATATACCTGGCTGCTTCTGAAAGCTCCTAAAGGAGGACTCTGCAAACCTAAGTACTTTGCAGCAGCTGCAGGTCCGTCTAGCCCAGCATTTCATCTTTATTAAATGAATTAATTAATTTAATTTTGAATGGGTTTGTCCACCAATAAAGTGAATACTGTCAAAAAGACTGCAGAACTCTAGATCCAGAGTGCAGAGAGCTAGATGCCAAAGTGGAGCTGCATGCTGCTTGGTTAGCAGCTACTGTCAAGGGCAGTTTCACACAGGTACAGGCAAGAAATCAATTAATTTTTTCTCTTACTGTTTCATGGGGTTTTCTTCCAGATTTATTTTTATACTTTTGAAGTCCTCCAGACAGCTGGCTTTGATGAAAGAATGATTTCCTATATGACCCTCTCTGTTGGACTCTCTGAACTCATAGCTACTGCAGTCTGTGTAAGTCACATTACTTTGGGAATGGGTCTCAAGTTGCTCTTCTGGTACTGATACCAGTGTGATTCTGTCCTTCAGAGCTCTATCATTGAGCGACTGGGCAGAAAAGTGCTTCTAAGAGGAGGTTATTTTATCATGGGCTCATTGCTAGCTGCTATCACTGTGACTCTCTCACTACAGGTAAGGAAACTCTTCTCATAGCAGATTATTCTGTTTCTAACTTCTGCTCACAGGCAGGACTATGCTACTGAGAAAGGAAAGAGAGGCTTAGAAGTGCCAAAATAACTTCTATGTTAACAGCTTACCCTCTGGGAGGAGAATATCCTAAAAATCAAGCTTGTCTATAAGATCAAATCATCTCTCAGCAAGTACTCTCTTGTACTCCTGCCTTTCAGTGTGATCTCACAAGCGCAGCAAGGAGCATATAAAACACTGGGAAACTAGCACTGATTACTGAATTCATCAGATTGCAAGCGCCAAACACTGGCCAGCAGAGAGCAAACAAAAGTCCTAGGAAAACGGCCCTTTCTAGTAACACAGTTTCTAATGAGTAACAACGAAAGCTCTTTGTGTCAGTTAATTTGAAATTTAGCTTTGCTGCAGAATATATGGGGAATGCACATATCTGTTCACAGACTTCAAACTGGTTCACCTCTGTAACACTCTGTCATTGCTGTAGCTTCTTTGTAAGCAAATCTGCCGCGATACCAAGTGCTCATCCAAGAGCTGCTCGATAGCTAGGTATTGTAAAACTAGCCTTGAAGCAAGGTGGCAGCAGACTTCCATTTTTGTTTCGTTCATGAGGGATCTCAAAGATAGGAGAGCAAAATCTTTTTTCCTGGAGCACTGAGGTTTCACATGTTGAAGCCTAAGAAAAGCTCCTTTTCAGTACCAGTTATTGGACCTATCATTAACAAAAGTGAAGAAAGATATGATTTGGCCTTCCTATATCTCAAAGGCTTGGTAAAAGCACTGTGGGGTCAAGAAGAAAGGAAGATAGGGTGGAAAAGTACTATTCAGACTTAATTGAAAGCTTCCAAGCTTAACAGCTGCTCTGCACTAGCAAACCTGCTTCTCTGCTCACCTAACAAAAACCTCGCTGCTCCATCCACAGGAAAAAGCACTCACGTTTCTCTGCCAGTTCCCACACATTGTATGTCTCCTCTTGTGGATACAGTGTTGGAAAACAAGCAGCATTTCTCACCTACTAACAGATTTCACTCAGAAGTTTGTTATGTATTGGATTTTTTCCCCAGGACTGGTATTTCTGGATGCCATACTGCAGCCTTTGTCTGATTATCTTGTTCGCAATTGTCTTTGGAGTTGGACCAGGTAAGTGCTCATTCAGAAGAAATAAAGGAATAGAGTCATGGGAGTTATTAATATGGCCTAGGAAAATCTTGCATAATGCATAATGTTTAGTATAAGTAAATAAATTTAACCTCACCTTGTAGTCATTTAAACATTATGGGTCCAATCATTGGCCGCGAATTTCAATGCCGTCAGATTTGGGTTTTGCTAACAAGAGGAAAAGATCACAGCAAAGCACTCACTGGAAAATTACAGTGAAAACAGAGCAAAAGCAGATGTGTTTTTTTGGGGGGGGGTTTTAATACTCAGAAAAAAAGAAAGAGAAAAAGAAAAGCAAGAGTTCTTTAAAATCCAGTGTTCTATAATATCACAACTTGTCCCATGTATTCAGCAGTGCAGCACCTGCTCCTCTTTAAAAATACTATTAAAAGCCTATTCATTTTCGAATATTTGCCTTCCCATATGGCAGGATTTTCTTAACTGAAAGCTGCCAATGTCCCGTGACTCCAAAACATGACTGAAATAACCACTAAGTGAATCTGGGAACATCATTCATTGGTGATCTAGAAGTATCATCCTGGGAATTCTTGTTAGAAATAACAGTAATTCCACCCTTACACAGCTTCTTTCACAAGAATATGTCAGACTTTCTGAAGTGTTAACTACTTCATTCTTGAATCTCCACAAGAAATGTATCTGAACATTGGATCACTTTACAAACCTGATCTGTAGCAGTTTATAAGATGACACAAACGTTTTCTTTCCCAAAACAGAGCAACATACATCATTCTTATTGTGCTTTGTCTTTCAGGTGGTGCCACAGTTTCTGTTAGGGTTGAAATTTTCAAGTTCTCATGCAGACCATCTGCCTTTGTGATCAGTGCCATTCTCAACTGGTTGGGGGTCTTTGTGATCGGAACAACCTTCCCCTTCATTGTGGTGAGTCACCTTCCCTGGGACACTTCCAACAGGAACTAAGCTTGAGTTGGCCCCAGGAGCAAGAAGAGCAGCACAAAATGCCAGTGCCATGTCAGTCTAGATGGTCTTGGCATCTGCTCTCCCAAGTCCACTTCTGCAATGGAAGGGCTCTGATTTGCCCAAGATACTTATTCAGACTGAAATATTTGTCAAACATCAAAATGCAAAGAACTCCTTGTCCAATTCAAAGTACTTCAGGACCCAAATACAAACACTGTGCAAAGAAAGTGCAAAAGAAAAGACATGCTGATATTGCTCTTTCTTACTTTGCTTTTCCCTGCAGGAAAATCTCAAGCACTTCTGCTTCCTCATCTTTATGGTAGTAATTTTCACTTCAGCGACAATTATTCACTTGTTCCTTCCAGAAACAAAAGGAAAATCAATCATGGAAATCACAGAAGAATTCGATCAGTTAAACTTTAGAAAGAAGTATATTCCAACAACTCCTAGCCATGTCACAGAGGACTACACCTTCTGCACCAGGCTCTGACCAGCTGTTACAGGCAGTCAGGCTATCTTAAAAGGAAGGGAAAAAACACAATTGTTTTCTGACTAGAAGTTGCTCCAAGTCGACTGTCACCTTTTGCATCTACCACTTATAGGCTCCTATTTTGCCCAACCAGCACCTCTCTCAAGCACTCCATCCTAGGCAGCTTAGAAAAGAGATGATGGCTGATATTAACAGGATAGACTCACATGAATCACAAGCATTTTGGCTTAACATGCTGATCTCTTCTTAAGACAGCAACTCATACACACTGAAAGTATATGTAGAATTGCTAAACACTCTGTTGACCCCAGAGAAAGGGAATACCTGTGATCCCCAGTCTCTCCCTCTGATTTCTGTGTTTTTACAACCCTGAAATCAGAATAGTGATGTTCTTGGCTTGCCATCTCTGGCTAAGGTACAGATTCAAGAAAAAGCTCAGTGAAACAGGAGAGAAATTCCTTGTTTCTCTACACTCAACTGAGTAATCAGACTGTGTCAGGTTTCCATGCATAATGCCATGTTGTCTTTGTTTTGTACATAGCCTGACAAACTTCAGCTCTTTGGATTGAAGTTTTCCATATCAACAGCCACCCCTTCTTCAACTTAAACTTAGGTTTTCTGCACAGATACCCTGTGCTACCTTGCCCATCACCACCATCATCTTGAATCTGTAGCTCTTCTTCCAGGATAAGGGTTCCCACAGATGCCTCATGAGTTGAGAATCCCAGAGCAATTACCGCTACTTTGCTTTGTGTGACTTCCAGCTAGCTGAGCCCAAATTCTCCCAGAACTGCCTCAGACTGAGCCTCCTGGATGTAACAGAATAGCTGTTGCTTTAGAGTTTTTCTTAAAAACATCTGTACAATTGCTGTAATGTATGCATAGCAAACTGTCAGCAAAAGCTCAGTCATGTCCTTCAGCTCTTGGATCCATGCGGGGCTCCTGTTAAGGGTGTATTTCTCTATCATGACTAAGAAGTGATTACACATACTCCTTTCAGGGATATGCAACCAGGACAGACTCTTCAGTTACTCTCACTGCAAGTGTAGGTGTTGACTGGCAGCTGTAGAGATGACTCTAAATATTTTATGCCTTGAATACTTTGTTGTACTCGTGGCTTTACAAGATTTACAGTAAAAGTGAAAAGGTTGTTCTAACGTATGAACTTCTAAGGCATTCATTTAAGCATTTCCAACAATTTATCGTTCAATTTACAGTCTCTCATAGGAGTTTTGGCAATTTTTAGAAGCACATAGTGTGCACAAAGATAAGGAAACAAAGTGAGAAAATATGCACATATCATATGCAAATTTTCTAACTTCACAGTTTAGTGTGATACACCATTCCCAGTGATCTCTGTTGTAGGAATGAATGCAATATAATTTTCTACATTGACCTCTAAGCAACATCTGTGCTTGAGTTCACATACTGCAGGCTTTCAAACTGTGAATAATCTGCAACACTATCTGATAGTGAGCTCCTAATTCTTCTTCCTGCTACACATAGTTCAAGGCAAAAGAGCTTTCAGGCCTTACAGGATAGTGTGACCTTGTAAAGTACCACACGGAGTCATTGCACCGGATTTATTTAAGTATTCAAACTCATGGGACTTTTGTTTTCTTTATAAAGTGTCTAATATTGCACACATTTCCTTCACACAGTCCTAGTAGCAAAGCAATCCTATCAGGAAGAACATGAACAAAACAAAGGCTCAGTGGAGCACACTAAACAATTTAAAATCTCTGCTATTGCTTTGACTGGCATATTTACTTCAACTCCAATAAAGTAATTCAAAATATTAATCCAATTATTTATCAGAACTGCTGCTTATTTTTAACTGGAAACATCAAACATAATAAAGATGGCACATTGCCTTGTGATAAAACTTCCGGCCTCCATGAATATTTCCTTCCTAACATCAGGATCTCCCTTAGGGACATCTGACTACTAAAAAGTTATTGGTGTGCTTACCCTCCCATGATCAGGGTTTTCCGTTATTCCTTAGTCTTTAGGATTGAGGGGCACTTAAGATTTCTCACTACAAGATAACCTACAAAACATAAAGTGTCCTTAAAGTCAGAAAAGCTCAATAATTTTGTCATGTTCCATGTACATATAACGTGATAAAAACATGACAGTCATTTGGAGACAATTGCTAATATCAAAAGGAAATCTCAACAATTGCAGAACAGAATTCTCTTTTCCTAACCAGTCATGCTGAAAACATCCTTCATTCCATTACAACAGCACCTGACTTCTTTGGAAATGTAAGCAGAGTGTATATGCTATTGTATAGCATTGCTGGAGTGACTCTCTAGTGAGCCACTTCTCTGATCTCAGTTATTCATTAGATGTTATTAGGAAAGCCTTTCCCATAAGATCTTCACCAGAAGCAAGCAGATGCCCTACAGAACATTAATGTGACAACAAAGCGGAACAGCTATTTGGAGCACAAGTCAGCCTTCGCTTGTGTTCAGTGGAGCAATAAATGCATTCTGGTAACCACCTGATCAAGGAATGAAACAGCAAAAAGTTCCAGTTCAACTATACATGGGAGGTGATCAAGAGTACAGCCATACAGGAGCTTCGGGAGCACTACATGGACATTTTCTTCCAGAGATATTAGCTGATAAGTAAGATATGTCTCAAATACTGGCTCTAACTGGGGCAAATATAAACATTTACAAACAGGATCTGCTGTCAGCTACACACAAAAATCATATATCTGGTCTAGCCAGCCTGTATTAAGGAAGGATTAGCACAGCTTTGCACGTGTGTTACATGTGACTGTAAAACTGCAAGGTAAATTACCTGATGTTGTGAGCTCTCCTATCCTGATCTGTTAACTACTTGTTAGCGCTAACTATGAAATTGCATATCTAATAAAGGTGGCCTCAGCACAGTGCAAGTAATGAGACCACAGAAGCAGCACAGTAATCAATCAACGTAAATGCAAAAGACATTAGGCATGAGGAGCATTACAGGAGGAAGACTCTTAACCTATCAAAATAGAAATCCTAAGTTAAGGTACAAGAGCAAAGAATAAAAGTAACTATATGCGTAAAGTATATTAACTAGAAGTGGGTTAAGTAGAACATAAGGAAATATGTGCAAGAGGTAGCATTTTTTGAAGGAATGACCCACGTTCGTACCTACATATTATTGCTTGCTTCTGTCTTTCCCTGATATCATCCAAGCAAGGCAGATACTAGCAGCTAACATGGCACTTCCTTCCTTTGTCAGATGCACATTTGGTTGTTTCAACTTTGTATGACTTTACAGAAAAGGAAATTAATTCTCAGCATCAAAGAGACAGTCTACAGTCTTGTTTGTGCTCTAACAACACCTTATCTGCTGAAGAACCAAATCTGGAAAAAGAAAATGCTACGAACTCTCAGCACACACTTACAAAGTCAGCTTCATAGTAAGGACCACATGATGATGGGACAAGTGGTCAAGTGGTGCTACCTGCTACACTCCAGACATTAGCTACAGAATTCTTTGCATATCATGTATTTTCTATCAAATACAACTGCTGGCATCCAATAAGCTCTTTATGATTTCTTTATCCTTTTCTTTAACTGAAGTGTAAATGGCAAATGATCAATAAGCCATTTACCAACTTAATATATACAAACCCCTCCTGATTCTGCAATAAATGAAATTAAAGCTTGGGAATTTTCTGTCTGAAGGGAGAGACATCATTCCAGCTACGTAGGTTACAGGACAGTTCTAATGCATTTCTTTTTTTCTTCACAGACACTGGCTAACAAAAATGCCAGACAAAACTGCATGAGGTTGAATCTTTCTCTCCTAGCAAATGAAAATCAGCTACTATTAAATATGTAGCTGCTCAAGCCTGGTGTGCCACTGTGTAATTTTTCATATTGTGTCTCATTCCAAAATGATGGAGCATTTCAATTCCTTTAAGTAATGATTAAGTTACCATGTGCTCCAGTTGCCATCACATGAAGGGAGAATAGCTCTTTCCTGTTATATGTCAAAGTCCTATAGTTCACTGTTCAAGCCCCATCTAAATTCCCAACAGATAACTTTGCCTTTATACTTCTCAGCTTATACTGAAAACTAAGCAAGTTATGATCATGATCATTGGAATCCTGTTTAGAATTGGTGTTTCAGTTCCCTGGTCCCTAGCACAAGACAGAGTTCATGAAATATGCAGGTTCCTCACAAGGGAAACCATCCTGTTTACAGGGCTGGACACAAGCATTGGTTGAAATATTTAATCCAACAATTCTAAACTTTGTACAACAGCTGAAATATGTATCATTAACTCAAAAACCCCTGAAGTAAAATTTAACTTCAATAACATGGAACTAGTTCACTGACACTGCTATTGCATAATGTGAACATTTGGTTCTTTTAGCAGGTCATAGTAAGCAGCAGGAATCAGCTTTTTCATAGGAGATGGCCACCTTTTTCTCTGAACTGGTGAGTATCTGCTCACTTTTTCTCAGTGCTCTGACTTATAAAAGACAAAACTAACATCATACTAAAAATCCAGATTACTTAAAGATTGTAGGCTCTTTTGGTATAGAGAACATCTTTCTCTTCTCTGTTTTTAAACATCAACAAGAACAATGGGGCTTGGGGCCCTGAAAATCATGTTGTGTGGTCTGTTTCATGCAACAACATATATAAAATAACATAAGATAAAATCTAGCAGTTGCAGCACTCGTAATGCTACTTTACTGTTGTCTTGTGAATTACTGAAAGCAGTACTAATTATTAAGCGCTCTGATAACTTCACAAAGTAAGGAATAGATTAACTGGACTGAAAAAGACTAAGAAATCATGACATATGCATTAACATAATTGACTTCCCTCATTTCATACAAAGATACCTAATATCATTCACGAAGTCTTAAAGAGGGAAGAAGTGACAAGTATTTCTTGTTCTATTTCACAACTGCCAGCAAGAAACTATTACTTTCCTTTTTAAATATCAAAACTATTAATTTGTAAGTATATTAAAAAATAAAGAGGGTGAGTTCTTCATTTGTTTGATGCTTTTGCCAATTAGGAATTCCATTGCATTTGGGACAGCACCTGTAAGGAAATTCAGAGTCTTCTGGCCACAGCTTCTTGATTCTTGTCATGTGATAACTTTTGGAATCCAGCTGTGGACTAATTAAGTCACAGGCTCTTGAAATATGGACCTAAGAACAACTAAACGAGTGTTTTCCTAAGTATCTGCCAGTCCAGCACTATTCACATTTGCATTACTTTAGTCCTGCCTGATCGCATTTTTTACCAGCTCCTCTTCATCCAGGCACTGATCTCCAAAAAGCTGTGAGCTCATGAAGTTAGTATGTGACATGAAAAGAACAAAGAACACACTGTCCTCACTACAGAGATGATGTTACTGTCTTGGCCTGTGATGTGCTGAATAAAAAGGAAGAGACAGTTAGACCCCAAAGAACCTTGCACAGATCCTGATAGGGCTAAAGCCACAATTGTCCTGGGTTTGGTTTGCTAGGTACAGTCTTAGCTTTTCGAGGATAACTACACCTAGCCTTGCAGGCACTTGGAAACAGAACGGATGATCAGTGGTATCAGACACCTCAAGAAAACTAATGAGAAGCTGATGGAGCACTTCATTTTTGCTTTGCAGGTTCAGTTCCAAGGACTAGTTCAAATGATCTTAGTGCTGGGAATTGGTGGTAGTTTCCCATATGGATTTCACATTTCTGTCATCAACTATCCTTCTGTGGTAAGTAGCCATCTCCCTACGCTTGAAAACACAAAATAAAAAGCCTGAGCTCTTTGGGATCCCACAGATCTCAAATTTACTGAGCATTCAGCTGATGCATTGGTATCGATGCCTTTTCTTTGGCTAACAGTAACATCAAATGTCTAGAGAACTTTTTCTCCTTAAAGCATTTTCTGCTTTAAATACCTTCTTACCATATAGCATACAAGCCTCCAAAGGAAGGCAGCAAATACGCTTTTAGCATGCTTCCCAGGAAGCTTCCTTACTGATACAAACTTGAGGTTTTGCACTGTGATCTCAGCTAACTTGTTTTACTAAGAAAGTTAGTCTCAAAATAAGTTAAATATTAGAAGCACAGGCTACACCTGAAGTACAACAGCCAAATAAGACTAACAATGGGATTTTATACCCACTATCCAGTCAAATCTCATTTTCTTTTTCAGCACATCAGGAAGTTTATTAATGAAACCTGGATAGAGCGACATGGCTCTCCCCTCCATCCTGAGACAATAATGCTGTTGTGGTCCTTCATTGTGTCTGTTTATGGGATCGGAGGACTCCTGGGGAGCCTCTGCTGTGGCTACCTGACTACAAGATACAGGAAGTAAGTGCTTCTTGTACAGCTCAATAACCAGGAAGTACAGGTAAATACCAAGGCAAACACATAAAACTCTTCTATTTGTTTGAAGCAGCCTGATGGAAGGCAACTGACTGGGTTTGTTAGCACACGCATCTTTTTCAAGTAGCAAGCAGTCTTGCTTCTGCATCTGCCTCCCCAGTGAGCTGTGTTTCTGTAAAGGCTGCATTCATCATCACGTCATTGGATCAATGCATCTTGGAGTAGCAGAATAGTGTACCTGCTTCATGTTCTCTTCAAGATCCCCTGTGACTCAAGATCTCCCAAACTTTACAAACCCCAAGAAAAGAGCCGTGTGTTTTGTTTTGCAACACATAATGCACAGTTACTCTAGGCAGCTGGAAATCACGTGTGGAAGATATCCTTAAGTGTCAAAGAAAAGCCAGATTTCCATTTAAATACACTCATTTTGGGGTGATGGAATTACATTAAATATTCAGATCTAATCTGATGAAAATGTGAAGAGAATAGGAAAAAATAAATTGCCTGTAACTATGCTGTAAAGATAAAATTGGCGCCAACATAAATTCTCCAAGAGAATTTCTCTCTGTTCTTGGCAGTCCATTTTGTTGAAAGTCAGTTCCAAACTATCTTTCCCACTGGATGGAGAAAGGATTCATACCAGTCTACTCTGTTCTCAGTGCTTTGTGTGTAACACCACTAATTTCATTTGCAGAGAAATTGGCAAACATATCTACTTGGTGTGACCCACTTAAAGATGTGCTCCACAACCCACTGATCCAGAGGCCCCTCATGGGTCTCAACAAACCATCTTAGCCTGCCTGCAATTGTGTTCTTTCCTATCAGGTAAGTGCCCCCAAGAAATTTCTTGTGGGACACTGCCTCATCCCACACTCAGTCTCCCAAGACTGGAAACAAAATCATGCACTTCTGCCATAGGTTATTTAACACCTGGTAACCTAATTGCTGAATCACAGTCTTCCAAACACAGGATCTCTGTGAATCCTTAATGTGTGAAAGGGGATTCTTGCCTAGCAAGCATCATGGCAAAACAAGTGAGTGCAAAAGACTTTGAGTCTGATACATCAGTGCTGTGAACATCCCAGCCCACAATTCACACAGAGTGCCTTTTGAAATATATCTCTACAAACACCTTCTATCACTTCCATTTAGACAAGAGTGTCTTTAATATGAACCATTCCAGAATGGGAGCCACTGACTCGGGTTATTTCTGAGGAGCAACCTGACATTTTATAAGGAGTTCCAGCCATTTAAAAATCTTTGTGATAGGCCAGGCCAATTCTTCAATCTCTTTCCCCACTTGTACTGTGGAAATGCTGATGAAGTGTCCCAAATGTTTAAATTCTAAGCTAAAAAATATTAATGAATTAAAATCTAAATCACCTAGAAATTTTAAAGAACCATTTTGACTATTCGAAGTCAAAATTTTTTCAGCAGTTGCTCAAACCAGCAATGGCTGCACTATGCTTCCTCTCACAGCAAGATTGGTCAAAAGAGTACAAGGGGTTCTCATTTCAAACTAATTTCTCATGGGCTTCTTTTCTTTGTTTCTTTTTTTCCCCAGAAAAAAGTGCCAAATGTGCGCCAACCTGATCATGCTGATAGCTGCACTTTTCATGGCCTTCAGCAAAACAGCCAAATCCTTTGAGATGATTCTGGTTGGACGTTTTCTTTATGGCATTGGTACAGGTATGTGCTTGTGGCACTTTGGACTGCAAGCATCCTGGCTGTCCCAGGATTGTCTCTACAGATGTTACCATTCTTGGAGAATAATTTTTAAAGCAAATACACTAGACACCTAATAGAAATTAAAGGCATCATTCTTTTTGCAAGAAATTGTAATCCAAATGTCAGAGTGAATGGGAACAGTGTAAGAGAGGATGGAGTCAGAAAGTTATGCTTTTCTAAATCTTTTAACAGTCATTTATCCTTGTCTGTGTTTAAGGTTTTTCTCTCAATATACATCCTCAGTATGTAGGAGAGATTTCACCCAAGAAGCTGCGTGGATTTACCAACTCCACAGTTGCTGTTTTTCTGACACTGGGAAAATTCATGGGACAAGTTATTGGACTACGGTAAATTCTCCAATCTTTCTCTCAGGTTGAACTAAAAGCAATAGAAATTTTTATGTAACCCCACCCTCTAACTTAATCTGTGCCTGAGAAACTCTCTCACCTTCCCCAAAACAGGCCTTAGCTTATGTCAGAAGAAAAGTTTTGATATTTGATGCAAACATAAAGTTTTACATACAGGAGACAGAAAATTAATTACTCAGAATCTTATTTCTTCTTATCTCCACATCTTTTCAACTAGGGACTTTTCCTTCAAAATGTACTACATTTACATTAAAAGTCTTAGCAAGATGTTCTGGTCTTGTGCTCAAAAAGGGGTCAAATATGTCTCAGAAGCTGTCTAGATGTTCCATTGGATCTTAATGATATTTAGTAAGTTTTTTAAATGCGAGATAATTCCTTTAAGATTGTCAGAAATAAAAATGCCAAATTTGTGAAATTTGTCAAATTATCTATTTCTAGTTTTGCTCCACTGCACCCTCAAATGGAATCTAAGCGATCTTCATCAGTCAGGAAAACTTCCTGAACATTTATTCCATTATATCAGCATAATTTTGTTTCACATACATTTTTCAGGGAGATTTTAGGAAGTGAAGCTTTGTGGCCATGGTTGTTAGCATCTAGTGGAATTTCAGCATTGGTTCAGCTGGCTACCCTCCCGTTTTTCCCTGATTCACCATCCTACCTCCTGATACAGAAGGGTAATGAGGAAGCCTGCAGGAAAGGTAGAGTGTCTACTTTCCACACTTACTTCACTTCACTCGGTATGTCAGAATGACAGCCTCTGCTGAAGACGAGAAAGAAGGGCAGAGATGTACAGCACAGGAGTGCCATGGAGTAATTGCAGAGGCAGCTCTAAATAAAACAGCTGAGATACCTATGGCAATACACTGTATTAACCTGGGGCCTCATTCAGACTGATCAAATCAGTTAAGACAGGAAAAATAGGAATGTACTGGCATGTTTATCATGTCACACTTCAGCAGGCACTACTTTGGGTTTCTTTTAAAGGAAAAGGTTTAGACAGCTCTTTTAAATAAAATGTACTTAAATGTTTACTTAGTTTATAATTATGTCTTCTGATTTTGGCTGGGATAGATTTAATTTTTTTCTTAGTAACTAGTATAATGGTGTTTTCTATGTAGTCTGAGAATAATGTTGATAACACTGATGTTTTAGCTGTTGCTGAGCAGTGTTTACTCTAAACCAGAACTTTTCAGTTTCGCATGCTCTGCCAGTGAGCAGATGCACAAGAAGCTGGGAGGGAGCACATCCAGGACTGCTGACCCAAATTACCCAAAGGGATATTCTATAACATAGAACATCACACTTAGTATATAAACTGGGGGGAGTTGCCTGGGAGCCACAGATCACTGCTTGACGATGGGCTGGGCATCAGTCAGTGGGTGGTGAGCAGTTGTATTGTGTGTCATTTGTGTTTCTTGTGGTTTATTCCTCTTCTTATTCAAAACAAAACCCCACATTATTATCCTCATCCTTATATTTTACTTTACTTCTAATATTAATCTGTTATTTTCTCAACCAATGGGTTTTACCTTTCTCTGATTCTCCTTCCCACCCCACTGGGGAGCAGGGAGTAAGTGAGCAGATAAAGGGTACTTTGTTGCAGCTGGGGTTAAAACACAACATGAAGTCAACTCAAATTAGAAAGATATGTTACACCAAAACCCAGTGAAACAAAATTCTTCCTTTTGCCTACTTCCTCAGGAGCAGACAGTACCAACGCACTACCTATGCCAATGAACAGGTAGATTAAAGTGTTTAATGTAACCACTTGTGATGAAGCTATACTGATAGACTAATCCACTCCCCTTTTTCTCCCCAACAGCCATCAGGAAGCTCTGGGGGGAAGGAGATCATCAAGCAGAAATTGATGACATTGTGAAGGAGAAGGTTGCATTGACAAGCACAAAAACCTTGCGTGTCCTTGAATTAATAAAAGAACGATCTTTGCGCTGGCAACTTTACATTTTGATTATTGTCATGACAACCTTGCAGCTCTGTGGAATCAATGCAGTTGAGTGTTCTTTTTATCCCCAGTGCAAGCAACAGCACTAGTCAGTGCTGCAAACCCTTCCAAACCCATGTTATTATGCCAGCTTAGAACTGCATCACAGTTGCAACACTTTTTTCTTCTCTGCATTTTTCAGATATACTTCTATTCTTTTGAAGTATTTCACACAGCCAGATTCGAAGAATACATTATCCCATACATGTCCCTGGGAGTTGGATTATGTGAATGCTTATCCTCTATACTGTGTGTAAGTCTTTTCAGACTTGAGTTTGAAGGAAAAATTCCACTTAGTCAACAATTGTACTTTCCTTACTTATAACTGTGGTCAGGGCAGATTTGCATAACCTAACACACATCTTCCTGCTTCTGTAAAACCACATGCAGGATAAGAGGCAGCTCTATCCCCAGATTATTGCATGACTGTAGGTCTTTAGACTCATTTTTATTCTGTAAAATAATTTTCTAATATTCTGGACTAGATTTGTGCAGGAATGACTTCATTTGAGAACTGGGATTTATGACCTGTGTTTTCTGCTTTTTAGAGCACCCTTATAGACCGATTTGGCAGGAAGGTGCTGCTGTGGGGAGGATACACACTGATGGGCTCTGTGCTAGCACTCCTCACCATGACCCTGTCACTGCAGGTAAAGAGGCAACAGCCTTCTGCCTACTTACTGAGCATCAGCCCACCTTTCTGGTCTTGCCTCACAGGATATGTAGGAAAACTTGAGTGAGTGGCAGAAAATACAGAGCTCTGTTTTTCCAACATTTATCTAATGGTTTGATATCACTGGTTTCTCACTTTTAGCACCAGTTTTTCTGGATGCATTACTTCAGTGTTATCTTGATCTTCCTGTTCGTTACCTTCTATGGAATGGGACCATGTGAGTATATCAACAGCAACACTGGGAGGAAATTTTGTATCATATTGGTTGGTGGCACAACTGGCAGAGGAAGAACAAATTAGTCCCATGGTAAAAAGTTCTGGAAATTAAGGAAGAAAGGGCAGACCTGTAAAAGTGGGAGACAGGAAATGTATACAGACACCTCAAATGTTACTGCTGATCACAGGATTAAATCATTTAAAACACAGTATCATCTTCTCCAGAGAGTTTGAGAAATTTCTGACCATTTTTTAAAATACTCATCTAAAACCAGGATTCTAGGCATTGCCATGTGTATTATAGTAATCATCTTTAACTTGGTAAGTTAAGCTTTATGTCTACCAACATGCTTCAGGTGGAACTGACCACAGGAGCCAAAAAGGAAGCTCGTTTTACAAATTACTACACCAATAATTGCTACCAGTGCAATACAGAACTGCACAGATCCACTGGCACCAGAAAAAGGATTCCAGTATGTACAAGAGCAAATGAAATAAGCAGCTGTAGTCCTTTTCCAGAATCAAGGTCTTTCACCCTCATAGCAAAGGACACTTGCCACCAGGCCACCTATTCTGCCTATCATTTTCTACCACTGCCATTGTGAGGGGCTTTGGCAGCAACAAGGAAACAAGTACACCTGATTTGTGTTTTGCTTTTCTTTTTCAGCTGGAGCTACTATATCTGTCATGGTTGAAATCTTCAGCCAGTCCTTCAGACCATCAGCCTTCCTGATTGTTGGCTGCATCAACTGGATGGGACTGTTTGTACTTGGGATGATTTTTCCACTGATTGTTGTAAGTGTCTCTAACTGGATCCCTAGCTCCCAGCTAATCCACTTCTGAGTGCTGACAGAGAGCAAAATAATAGCAATAAATTGCAATGACATGCAAAGCTTAGAGCTCTGTCCAAATACCAAACCTGCTGAGGAATCCCCTAGGCCTGTCAGAGGAACAGCAATTGGACTCAGGTCAGATGTGGCCTGTGGAAACTCCTAGTTTGACACCCACCCTGGACTCTGTATTAAGCACACCTTTGAATTTTAATTAGTTAGACACAGGCTTGCACTCAAGGGCAGGGAAACAGAAATGATTTTCTTATTTTCCTTACACTGTCTCCCATTTCTGCTTGCAGGATAACCTTGGACCCTTCTGCTTCATTATCTTTCTGGGAATCCTTGCTTTCTCAGCAATTTTCATCTACCTGTATCTCCCTGAGACGAAGGGGAAATCCATCATGGAAATAAAAGCAGAGTTCAACAAGCTGAACTTTGGGAAAAAAGAAATCTCAGTCACTGATAATAACTTTCCTAAGGAAGGGTGGTCCAGCACCAAGCTCTGAATGCTCAGAGGAGAAATTTGCATCTCTTAGAAAAGACAGGAAACCCTGTTGCAATAGAACTAAAAAAGAAACATTAAAAGCAGCCTGCAGCTCTTCTGTGTTTTACTCCTTTTTCTCTGTTTTTATGAAATACATTTTGCTAGAGCTTTATTTCTTGACAATATCTAAACATTTTCACAGGAAATTTCACCACTCAGTTATAAGACCTACAAGATAAAAGATTTTTTTCTATTAAAAACAAACAAACAAAAAACAAACCAAAACCCAAGCACACAACTCCTCCCCCCCAAAAAAAATCCAAAACAAACCCAAACTTTTCTGATAGTCCACCTTGCAAAACTTAAAAACATTTTGCTAACAGTCCATAGGGCCCAAATCCTTCCAGAAGAACACACATACAGGCTCTGCTCACAGTCCTGCACCGAGGTTGGTCTCATACCTGAGTGCTGCCCAATGCCACAGATAGAACAGTTTGCTATTGAGCTTTTATGAACAAGACTTCTCTGGCTCTAATCACCTCGCAATCAGGAAATGGCTGGAAAACAGCTCAGAGGAGAATATCAGAAATACAAGGATCAGGTAAAATAATTGAAGACAAACCAGGGGAAAACAGGATTAAGAAGGTTACATGATCATCAGCCGTGAGGCTGGGGAAACATGGAGTCGCAGACTGATAGAAGAAAAGTTCAATACATGGTTTCTGGTGACCTGAGCGGATATGGATTCAAAATTTAGCACAGTAAATTAGGAAAACCGGTTCCAGCTGTAATAAAAGAAAAAATACTGAAAGTGAAATTTTACAGCGCAACAATCCTTCTGGAGATGTAATGGAGATCTCAGTGGAGAACATCCTAGTAAATCTAGGCAGGGAAAAGGATCTCCCAAATAGAGATATTATTCTATGCAAAAGAAGCAAAATGGCTGCTGTAAAATAAAGCACGCTCATAAGAGCATCTGTGGTGTCTCAGGATCTGATTTCCAACGTGGTGCATCAGCTTCTGGGAATTACATCAGATGTTTTGAGAGAAGAAAGAGTTTGGTTTGGAAATGTTTTTCTTATGTAAGCAAGCTGCGAATAACCAGTGATTATTTGTACCCAGCAGAAAAAATAGGTTGTGAAGTTCATTGGAAATACGGTCTAAGTTTTTCCAAGTTACCACTAACAAGTATAGTAACATCTGTGACTAAATGTTTTGGATCATGACACCTACTTTCAACTAATCACTAAAGAAAAAGTTCATCAATATCACAAACAAGAGTTCCTCTCCTTACAGATGGAGCTATCCCTTGAGTTTGTTTTTAATGCTTTGACATAGGAAACATGCCCTGGAAAGGCTGTTTGTACAGATTTTATTTCAGGATTAGGGGTTTTTTTCTGGATTTTCATTTTATTCAGAATGCTTTGGATACAGGAGATGAAATTCACTAACATGGGCTGCAGATGAATACTGGCACATAGTTAAATTCATCTCCTGACTTTTTATTTACTGGCTTTTTACAGCAAGCGTGCTACAGTGAAGAACTGATTTAAAATCAATATAAACCACCCAATCAACTTAAACATGTCCATGCAGAGCTTTCACCATTTAAAAGTATTTGTTTAAATTACACCATTGCAGTACAAGCATTTAGCCCAAGCTATAGAAAGCTCTCCCTCTTTTCCTCAGTCTGGGGAATGGAGTGAATAGAAAAGCCCTTAAATCACAGCAACCTTCATGGTGGAGAGATTAACAAACCATTTATTTTATCCCCATCAGCATTTTCAACCTGCTTCCCCACACACATCTCACTGCAAACACCCCTCCACCAAACACCATATGACCCCCCTAAATCATTTCTCTCATGTAAGACTCTATCCAGCTCTGCCACATCCTCTGCTCTGAATAAAAACTGCTTATTTTAGAAAGCCTGTGGATTTCCTATCTCCCAGGAGATCCTGTTGACTGTTATGGGACTATTTGCACAACAAAGGAGCAAGTTGAAAACAAGCCTCTTCTGACTTTTTAGAATCCAGTGCTCAACACAGTGGAAAATCAAGATGCTAATTTTAAGGCATCTTTGTCATGACTTAGTCACAGTTCAGGAAAGATCTCCACAACATGTGCTACTGGGGTTATGGTTTATTCCACAGAAAGAATTCCAGACCTCACAACTGTGGCATCCATCTAAATTTTTTAAATAAGAATTGCATAAGGAGGTACATTATAACTCTCAGTCTCTGAAACACTTGCAATAGCTTATTAGTAAGTCAAATTGCACAAAAGACAAAGAATATTTCATTAAAGAGAAAAGAATTTGAGGAGCTGTTATGGGTTACAATACAAGTAAGGGTTGAGACAATGCTTGGGAGCAGGGGAATTTCATTTGTGTTGTGTACAAGAAAGAAGTAAGCCTCAGCAGGAGTACTCCATCCAGCCTCAGATCCTTTACTTTGAGAAAGAGGCAGATTAGAGATGCATCAAAGGAAAAAGGCTAAAGAAATAAGAGACTATAAGAACTAACAGACATTCTGGCCCTTCTAGAAGAGAAGGCTGAAGAGGGAGGCTGGTATGGAAGAGATGGGATTTTGATTTCTTTCCTTCCTCAGTGGCATAAAACAGGAAGCAGCATCTTCACCTGCAGCAAGATTACACCTAGTTCTTAGAGGAAAATGTTGAAAGTTCTTGGAGCTTCCAATCAGGTTCTGCATTGCACTTGTACCAGAGATCCCACCAGTGGTGGGAGGTTAATAGTACTGACATTTCTTCGACCAATTAGAAATTCTTGGTTCAGCACTAATAATTAGAACATTTATAGCTGTTGTATGGCTACAGACTTTAAAAAACAACTGTACATGGTTAGATGTTCTCATCAAACTGATTTGATGTCAAGTTAAAAATCCCATTGACCTGGAGAAGCCTGGTTCTACTGTGTCTCTTACAGGCAGACTGTCTGATGGAGGTCCCTCTTTCTCCAGGAACAGCAATGGAGCTCTATGCAATCACTAGTCTCATTAAATAGGAAATCAATC
The DNA here is from genome assembly GCF_012275295.1 of Melopsittacus undulatus. Classification (NCBI taxonomy): domain Eukaryota; kingdom Metazoa; phylum Chordata; class Aves; order Psittaciformes; family Psittaculidae; genus Melopsittacus; species Melopsittacus undulatus. Next base: position 13,437,865 of record NC_047538.1, on the reverse strand, counting down.
TCTGCCACATTTAACCAAAATTAGCTATCGTGGTAATAAACAGAAGCATGTTTCAGGTTTGTATAAGCCTTGTCTCACAGAAAGCAGGCTTAAATGTAAATGGGAATAAGGTTTATTTTTTCCAACACACGCAGTAATATAATTAAATTCCATGTAAAACTGATGTGTTCTATTCCCCTTCAAAAACAAACATCCCACTTTTTATCAGTCTAGCAAGTACTTGCTGTTGGGAGGGGGGGGGTAGTGTGTCAGCTGGTGGTTCTTGCATAACAGCTCCTGAATATAAAGCTAGAGACCAGAGCTGGGACGCAGCTGGAACAGGTTTGTGCAGCTGTGTGGAAGGAATATGTAATGTGACTGAGAAATATACAGGGAACAACAAAGAGATTTTTTTGAAGAGGACATTCAACCTCTTCGTGACAAAGAAGGTAATAGGAAAGGGACAGTCTCTGAGTTATAACACAGAAAGATGGAAAGGATTAGGATGGGCTGGAATGCAGGAAATGGTACCATTTGAAAAAAAAATACTGATTTTTGATCAAATAGGGTTTTTTCTACTGGAAAAACCTGTTTCAAACACTTTCATTCTAAGAAAATAGTGTCAATTAACACTTCAACTTGTTTTTTTAAATAACAGTCTGCCTCTGGGACAGATGTAAGTACACATATGTCTCTAACATTTGTCATAAAGTTGAGAGCACAGGGTGTCCAGGCAAGGAAGAACAGGGCCAAGCAAGTGATATCTCATCAGGACCTCCTTAGCTTATCCTGTACTGTTGTGGTCTGATGCATCTTGCACCCAAACAAGGTGCAAATGATGGCCAAGACCCATTACCCAGACAACTCCTGGTACTCAGGCTCACTTGTTTTACCAAGAGGGTTAATTGCTGCTGAGTTCCAATGATGTGCTGCTAATAAACGTGGGTAAGATCAGAACAGAAGCCAAATGGATGCCAAAGGAACTGATCCCTGGATTCCCCAGTGTGTGAATCTGACACTGTGCATTAGCAGCAAGGAAAATTGCAGGCTGATCATTAATATTAACATAGATACTTTCTTCTGTTTTTCCTGCTATCAAGAACAATAGTAGGATTAGGCTGTATTTTGTTTAATGAGAGGAATGTTGATCTAGACCTCCACTGTGTCAGTTCACATTTACCTCAGCAGGCAAGACTGCAGCATGAGCCAGTGAGGTGCAAAATCCCCCTGGAACGTAGGGCGGCAGCAATGCAATTGCACACCCCTCACTCACACTGATCTCCCTGCACAGGCAGGGAGAGCCCAGTGGCTCAGAGGAAGCTCTGGAGGTGTTGCAGGTCCTTGAGCTCTTGGAGCACCTGAACTTCCTACCTAAAATTCAAAGTTTGTAAAGATATTACTGCAGGATTCACCTTCCAACAGTGTACCTGGGCTGAGTATTCAGGGCTCATCTTTCAGTACGCAACTGGGCACACTGGGGTTGAAGGTTGCAGTTCTCTGGTGCATGGCATTCTCTGCAAGACCTGCATTTCAGACACTGAGCATTTCTATGGTTCCCTCCTTTAGAGCAACACCCATGCATGCCTGTTGCCCTGTTCTGAATGTTTAACAAGAGCTTGTCCACACAGTGGACTCCAGACTGCCATCTGCTCTTGCCTTAGGCTTCATGCACATTTGGGTACAAAAGGAGAGTATTGCTGCCGGCTAGCCAGAGGCAGCTGCTCAAGCCTGGAGTTAGGCAGCCCAGCACACACAGTGCAGTTGTGTTCATCACTGAAGAAACTGCTCTTGCCCAGCCAGGGCAATTATCAGGAACCAAGACTACCAAGCCTAAATAGTATTATGGCTTTACTGCCCCTGACACAGCTGTGAATGTCGTGGAGTAAAACACAAATCTATAGTAAGATGTCAACACATGTGGCAGGCAATATGTGGAGGAAAGTCTTTAAGAAGACAGCAAGCAAGGAAGAATCTGTGCTGCAGGATAACTTAACAAGAGTGAAACTATTTGTGTGTTAGTGAAAAATACCTCTGAGTGCCTGGGACTGCTTTTCTTATGTTGTGCTGCTACTGCTATTAGTTAAGAATACAGCCATTCTGCAGGAGATGAAAACATTGTGATGGCACTGCCTGCTCCCAAATGACGTGTCATGAGAACAGGGGTTGCATTTCATACCTTCTCATTTTTGTGACCTGCAGGAAAATACTTAGGAAGCCTGGAAGTGAAATGAAGAATATGCAGGAGAATTTCAAAAGCATAACTGATTCACATGCACCCAATTTCATTGCAGTTTAGGTACACAAATACCTTCCTGGCTTTTCAAAACTTTTCTTAATATGGCAAAGGAAAATAATATTCCTTTTCTTCTTTCAACACTATCTAGCAGTACAGATATCTCCTGATCAGTTGATGTCCTTTGGTGGCTCCGCAGACCCCTGTGTTATGTGCTTTCTCTACATCATTGGCAAGATAGGGGAGCAAGAGAACAAGGTCTACCCCAAATTGTTTTGTGACCTGCTGAACAAACAGCTGAAAGTACCATGTTACAGGCGAGCTCGTGCAGCAACTTGTCTGACATGACTTTCCACAAACTGTTAAAACTATTAATCCCAAACTTGTCCTTTGGTGTTCTTATCCGCTGCTTGAAGAGGCTAAATGGGAAGTCAGTAAAGCAACTCTCTGATTAAAAAGAGGAAAGGAGCACCTGCATGAGCTGCAGTGCCGATGCCTAGAAGCTGTAGAATTTTAGTTAAAACAGTGGAGGCTCAGGCACATAAGATTGCTTCATATTTAAAAGGGATGGGTTGCAGGCAAGGTCCTCCTTAGTTCTATTACTCCATGCACATTTAGCTGCTCAGCAGATAAACTTGTGCTGTGAGCCTCCCAGGGCTCAGCATAGGCAGAGGGAGTAAGTGGAAAAACCCACTGTTCACTGTTCTGCCCTCCCCTTTTCATCCACTGAACAATTTCCAGTGACAGTGAAGATTAGAGCACAGCTCAAAAAGGAGCAGAGGCACAGTTAGCCATTCCCAGAGGGCAAAGTGATAAATTAATTATGAAAGGAAAGTTTATTATTTATTATTAAAACTCTGGATCACAAGCATTTTGAAAGCTGCCTTTGTGAATCAAAGCAGCACAGCCAATATAGCAATGTGCTACTTAGCAACTAAACACAATATATCTTATTACATCTCTGCCTTGCAGCACTGCTTGTTGAGGGAGGAAGACATGACATGAGGTAGGTATTCTTTTGGCATAATAGCTATGAAGCCCCTAAACAGCAGGACCTTCTGTGGGGAGCAGTTTCCTTCTCCAAAAATCAACCTGCCTTCTTCATAGAGGCACTGATCTTGGAGCCATAGCACCAGTATTCCTGATACTCTCCTGGTGTCTCCTCCCTGGTTCAATTACTCTGTGCTCAGATGCAGCTGGGTATGTACAACTGCACCCATGAATGCCTCAGCCCTGCTATTTGCAGCCAGCCTGCCCCATTTATTTTCTGAAGCCTTTCTGTGCTACACATTTTCAGAGTTATTCTTGGAGTGTCCAGACACTTGAAACATGTTCCTAAGGTACCTCATGGTGCAAGTATAATTAAGACCGTCTCTACTTGCTAACAGTTCTCATATTCTGTAATACAGACCATAAGAGCTACATTTGCCTGTGTCTCTGGCACATTATTAGGATGCTCTGGTATATTTCTGTGAAACATTTTACCTTTAAGGTTTTTTTTTGATTTAGATGCATTTATTCACAATTCTTATTTTAATCACAGGCAATTATGTTTTAAAACAGATGCTGTGCATCCAAAAATGCATTATGAATGCATGAATGGAGCAATCATTTGAGGAAGGGGTTTGCACCAAGTACAACAGTATTTGGTTAACTTCTAAAAATTCATCCTTAGAAGCTATGAAAATGTACACACTGCTTCTTCCTTAGTCAAGGAAGGAAAAGAGAACGAAACTGTGGATGTCTTCATTGTGTGGCAGCATGACCAGGGTCTGCCACTTTGGGCTTGGCTGGCCACAGAGCAAGTACACTGTTGGTGATGTTGCTTTCCTGCACTGATAGCATTCCCACTGCACCTCCATGCAACAAATCTGGGAGGAATAAATGGCATTAAGCAACGGCAGGGAACTGAGGTATCAAAGGGAAGAAGCATATCTTCAGTTCTTAACAGCACTGTTAATCACACACACACACAAAAGTTCTCCAGTACCCAGTGTTATAGCCTGTGCCACTCCAAAGCACTCACATCTAATACCCAGGCTACTTGTCCAGGGCTTTGTGCATTCACATGTGCAACATGTATGCATGGTCAAATTTTCTGGCAGCAGCAGCAGTGCAGGGACTGTTTCACAAATTAACACGTGCTCTATTCCTGTGTGTAAAATGCCTCTGTGGAGAGGGCTCTGGGCCTGATCCTCTTTAGCCTTCGTGTGAGTCATTTCAAGCAGCACAGTGGAGCAGCGCTGCAGCGTAAGAGGCTGGGTGGGGAGTCTGGTCCTCCGCAGCCTACGTGCATCACATCACACAGCCCAGGCAGGACTCATCTCTCAGGCTGCCTCTCACCTCCGAATAGACACGCATCCTTTCTAAGCAGAAATAAATCACTTCTGCCTTTTTCCAGTAGAAATAATATGATGGGAAAATGAGGATACCGAGGAGTAACAGATCACTTCGAAATTGAATGGAAAAAGTTAGAAAATAACTAACGTGCCAACAAAGTCAGACATTTCTGCTTACATCGTGTTAAAGCTACACACAGCTAAAACAGAAAAGGTACAGATGTACCTTTATTTTGCTAAAGAAAAAAAAAATAAATCCCATGGGAGCCAGGGCAAGTATCCCCTTTGCAACTGCCAGGCTAAAGCCTCTGGCCCTGATCCTGCAGGAGCCCGCGGCAGTCCTACAGCAGGAGTACCACATGCGCCGATACCAGGCTATGTATGAACTACCGAGCGCGGCGGGACTCGGTGCCAGGGAAGGAGCCTACAACATAGCCTTAAAAAATGCTGCATGGTAGTAACCGAGGGAACGAATAACGGCGGAAAGCGGGGAGAGTTCTGGCCGGGACGCTGCCGAGCGCGGGAAGCCGTAAGCCGCATCAAGGGGAGCACACTGGGAAGGCACCTACTTGTTCAACGTGTCCTCCAGCCCCCCATCCCCAATTTCCTCCTCTCCCTACCGGGCGTGGCCCCTTTAAGGCCGGCGCAGCCCCTTTAAGGCCGGCGCAGCCCCGTGCACTCTAAAAGCTCCGCCGCCCTCGCCTCCCGCCACTGTGCTGCCGCCAGGCTCCCGTTCCGTTCCGCACCGGCCTCGCCGCCCGCCACCTCCGCCACCATGCCGATGTTCGCCATCCACACCAATGTCTGCAAGGACGCCGTACCCGAGAGCCTGCTGGGTGACCTCACTCAGCAGCTGGCTAAGGCCACCGGCAAGCCCGCGCAGGTGAGGGCGGGCGGTGGGGCCGATGCTGCCGGAGGCAGGGAGCCGCGGGGCTGCACCCGCTCCCTCGCTCACGGAGGCGGAGGGGCTGCAGCCGCCGCCGGTCCCTGTACGGGCAGGACGTAGTTCTGGTCCGCGCTGCGCAGGGGAGAGGGCCTGTACCTGCCCCGGCGGCCTTCCGCGGGGCCGAGGCAGCCGCGCTGCAGCAGTGGGCTTCCTGCTGCGCTGGTTGCCTGTGCCTAGGCCCAGCGGCTCCTGGAGGCCAGCAGCCTGGGCACCCGGAGCGCCAGCCTGACCCGAGGGTGTTCAGTGCTCGCATGGCTACGGCGCTGGAGGCTTGGCTGCGCCGTGATGGGAGAGCCACATGTCCGGGAGAAGGCGCTAGTATCCGCCAGGCCAGCGAGACTCTGGCAAAACAAAGTAACAGATACCAAGCTCTAGTCCGTCTTCTCCCGGTTATCCCGGGATCGGACACGGCCTCTCTTGGGGCCACACCACCGCAGCCTGAGAAATCAAAGCAGAGCTGCAGGCAGCGCAGTGGCTCAGGCCGTGATTGAGGGTGTGAGTTCTGGCATGCACACACAGTTTTAAGGCCTTTATCTCCAGCCGTATGCTCTTTGCCCCGTGTAGCGGCAGGCGGGAGCTTCCCTCTCGTTTGCGGTTCTCCCCAGACACAACCTTCACTCCTAAAGCTGAGAGCCAGGCCGAGGGGATCCCCGCAGCCTGGGGGCCACTACTGTGCCACCCTAGTGGGCAGCAGTGCCAGAGCCCTTGCTGCTGCCTGCAAGGCCAGGAAGGGCCCCGAGGGCAGCGCTGGTGAGCTGCCCGGGCTGCAGCACGGCACGTACATAACTGTGGTGCTGTATGTTCTGTTCCCGCAGTACATAGCTGTGCACATCATACCTGATCAGATGATGTCCTTCGGGGGCTCCACTGATCCCTGCGCGCTCTGCAGCCTTTACAGCATCGGCAAGATAGGAGGGCAGCAGAACAAGACTTACACCAAGCTCCTGTGTGATCTGATCTCCAAGCACTTGCATGTATCTGCAGACAGGTAAGGCTGGGACATGGTTTTAGCCTTAGTTATGTGGCTTTCTGAAATTGCTTTGACAATTTTATTTCAAAATACAGAAAGCCAAGAATAAGTCCATGTGGTTGAGTAAATATCAAATTGTCATTTACAGTGTTTTCATGTCCAGTGAGTTTGATGCCTTTCTTTCCCTTTGGAGTCCCCTGTTACATAGCATCCTGTTCTCAGAGTAGGGAAAAAATACCAGAGGACTGACAAGTTGTACAGCATGTCTTTTGCCTCTGAGGTGTTATGTCTTGTTCTCTAGTGACGGATGGCTGAAAGCACAAAGCAGGAGCTGGGTCTGAAAGACACAGTAGAAACCAGAAGGCTGTGACAGCTCCCTCACAGGCTGCGGAGCCTTCGGACAGTGTGTGTGTGCAGTGGCAATGGATGGAAAGTGGGGTTAGAAGGGAGTAGTGCAGAGCTGGGCCTCAGGGCTTGGCTTTTGTAAGGCTGCCTCTTTGGCACATATGAAGGACAGCAGCATTTGGACCAGAAGGTTTTGATCTCTGGAAATTCTTGAGAGGCTGATACCCAAAAGCTGGGGGCTGTCTGGACAGTCCTTGACTGAAGAATAAGTTGTATTTTAAAAGAAGTAGCAATACAGTTCCAGGGACTGTGAGGAATATTGCGAGTTTGGAGGTTTTACCAGAGAAGCTAGTTAGATTTTGGTAAAAACAAAGCTTGGCATTTTCCTGAGGAATAGGAAGTTTTGCTCCTGTCCTGTTTTCCCGTCTCCCTTGTTATTTAGATAAATGAGATAATAAGGTTGTTTGTGTCTTCCTGTACCTCTTCTGCAGGGTGTACATCAACTACTTCGACATGAACGCTGCCAACGTAGGCTGGAATGGCTCCACCTTTGCATAGAGCACCCCCAACACCTGAGGAGGCTGCTCCTGGACCTGCTCTCACCCTGCCCCTTTAGCAGAGACCACGGCACAAATGGCCCTCTGTTGCATTTTGTGCACTCTGAGATCGATGGCTCCTTGTTAGTGTGTTTAAATATTGCTGCTTCAACATTCCTCTGTTTTCTCTGTGTAGGAAACAAATAAAGATTTAGAAGTAAGCTGTCTGGTGTTGGCTGTGGCAGGCTGGGGGTGGACTTGGGCAATTGGCAACATCTCTTTCACTGTGCTAAAGCAAAAGAATGCTTTAGGTTGGATTGTTTCTCAGACATGGTATTTCACAGTATAGGTGCCTCACAGCACTCCAGAGTGACTTTTTACCTTGCTGGGCTCCAGAGCCCCTTCAGTGCTTCGTGTTGATCTTGAGGCCTTTTGCTGTGGCCTCCATTACCACAGAAGCAGTCTCTGGGCCAGCCCTTCACCTGCTGCTTCAAGAGCTTCCCTTTAGTGCTGTACCTGGTGCCGGGCAGGAGTGCTGGGGCCCGCAGTGCAGCTCTGTGCAGCCAGCCCTTCACCGCAGTGCTGCTGTGCTATCGGGTCCGACTCCCTCCGCCGCCTTCCCCCCTTTTCTCCTCAGCCCCTGTTCGTCCCCCCCCGCGCCTCTCGGGGCTTTCCGTCGCCGCCATGCGGGCTCCGCTGACGTCATCTCCGTGCGCCCGCGCGGCGCGGCCATGGCGCTGTTCTGTATCAACAGGTAAGGCTGGGCCCGGCCTGGCTGCGGGAGGTGCCTCCGCTCGGGTCCCACCGCGGCCGTGCTGGGGCTGGAGCGGGCGGTGCGGCTGTGCCGGAGCCTGAGCGGGTTCTGTCTGCGCTGGTTCAGGTACGGCGGGGAAGAGGAGCAGGAGGAGGGCCCTGCGGCGCCGGACCGCGCTCGGGTCCTGCTGGAGCGGCTGCAGCAGCAGGCAAGGGCCCGGCAGCTGAGGAAGCAGAAGGAAGCGCAGCCCGAAGGAGGTGACTTGTGCCCGGGGGGTGAACCCGAGCGAGGTAAACGGAAGAGGAAACGTGAGAGTGAGGAGCAGCCCCGTGCGCCAGGGCAGAAGCGGCTGAAGAAGAAAGGGCCTCGCAGGCTGTCTGCGGAGCGGGCGGGCACTGAGGGGTCAGCAGATGGCAGCACTCCCTTGGAGGAGAAGAAAGAAAATAAACGGAAATCGAAAGTCCTGCAAGAGAGGACTGAAACCGGTAAGGATGAACTGAGGCTGTAGGATCTCGGTTCATTGCGGCCGACAGCTCTCAGCAGAAGAGTACACATAATTTGCCTTTTAAGCAATTTACCTGATGGTGAATTTTGCTTCCCTCTGCTTAATATGTTCCCCAGATAATTCCTTTTTAGGGGAAGGACCCATATTGCAGCCTTTGAGGGTGAGTTTAGCATAAGGGAAGGAGGGAAGTATGTCACCTCAGTCTTCAATTGCCTCCAGACCAAGGAAGAAACGTTTTGCTTTTACACTTGGATTTAGGAAGAAAGAAGAGCTTGCAAGTTGTTGCTGAAGTCCTGCATTGTAAAATGTTCCCTACATCCCTTTTCTGTGGCATGTTCTGACCTGTGGCTTTGCGTTTCTGTTACCCAAATTCCAGATTCTGAAGCAGATATCAAGCAACATGAAAACAGAAGCAACTTTAAAAATAAGTCTTCTAAAAAGAAACAGAGGGATGAGGAAACAGAGGGAGCTGAAACAAGGGAGGAGGAGAACAGTGAAGGAGCTGAAGGAAATCAAAGCACAAAGGAAGAGCCGCCCTTAGCAGCTTCAGAGGAAGAGGCAAAACCTCCACCCTCCAGTTTGATGGTTCTTGGAGACTATGACAGAAAGCCAGTGCAGAAGGTAAGTAGCCTGACTGAATTTTGAGGATGGTCAGGAAGGAACATGCATCTTAGCAGTTTATTTTACATAGTGTATTGCAGGTTTATGATAAAAATGCTTTTTAATTCTCCTTTCCCCCACCTTAGGTTCAGCCCTTCTTACCACACTGGCTTGCTCAGCCCAAATTAGTGCAAAAATGTGTCAAAGATAATCTGTTTCCAATTGGAGAAGTCCCAGGACTTCATCCTCGACTATTGAAAAAGCTGCAAGTGAATGGGATAGAGTCCTTCTTTCCAGGTACCTTGATACTGCTTTTGTTTCTTTCTAAACTGACTTATGTAGTTCATGCAGTCTGTTGCTGTCTATTTTGTGTGGTCAGTGAAGTAAAGGACAGAGTAAATTCAAGTTTAATGCATCAAGTGATTGCACTAGTTTTAACCCTTCACGTTCAAAGCTTGTATAGGCTGAGTAATTGAAGTCTGTTATCAAGTCACAAGTGCAGCTCCACACAATATGGTGGCTTGAAGTAACAGCTCACAGCTGCCAAAAGAGGGGAGGTGTTACTTGTGTCTTCCCATTTTTATCTCCTTTTTTCCAGGCATGTGCTTTTAGTTCCTTACCTCCCACCATCTCTGCTGCTAATGGTCCTCTGTGGGACCCCAAACAACTCATTAAAGCAGCAGAAAACAGCCCAAGAAAAATAAAATATACATTTTCTATTATGTTACCAGTTTTGTAATTAAGTGCAGTAATTGTCAGCTCCTAAGTAGAAGGCACAGCTGGAAGCAGCAATGAGGGAAGGAGGCAGTGAGAGAGGAGAGAAGGTGGGATGTCTGACCTTCAGTCAGTTACTGGTCTGGCTGAGCCTGGAGGCTTAAACTCTGTCAGAGACCCATCAGTGTTATATTGGAAAGCCAGCATGTATCTTCTCTCTTAGAGTATGCTGTCACGTAATGTTTTAATGTAAATGCTATTGCTTATTTTGTCCTGGGAGATCTTAACAGGTCTGATAGCAGCAGCTTGTGTTTTCTCATGACCCAAGTCCAGCTTCTGTCACTTGGTAGTAGATGAATCAAGCAGTGTCATGCTCTGTCTGGTAAAGATGGTGTCCACTGAAGTCATATGCATCATGGAGTATGCTCTTGTCACAGACCTAGATCCGCTGCTAAATTTCATAGATAAACCAAAGTTGGCCAATTTATCAGGACTTGTCATGGGGCAGGGAAGGGAATGAATTCATGCATGACAGCCAAAGCTGTTTGCTTCAGTCCTTGTATATTTTGCAGCAGACTTACTCCAAAGGCTACAGCAGTTGTGCATTTTGCTGATTGGCAAATGAGGCTGCATTGCCTTGTTGCATATTTTGTGTTTATATGAAGAGTAGTTTATACTTCAATGAAAGGATGCTTACACACAAATATACACTGGTTTTAAATCTGCCCAGTGCCATCCTAACATGAGAACAAGATGACAGATATGAGTTGAAAACAATATTTAACACAGTAGCATCCTAGATGAGCACTAGAAATAGTTGGATCCTTGGAGGGATATCTCTGTATTCAATACTAAACTGCCACGCATGAAAAAGGGCTAGGTAACCCCATATAGCATCTCTGGTAAGAGCTGGTTTTGATTTCTTCATCTCTTGTATCTGTAGCAACAACAGCATGTGGAAACAGATTCATTGTATCTAATTGCTTTTCTGGATACATTATCTCTGTAGTTTGCTTGTTTCCATTTCTGTTCAGTTCAGGCAGAGGTGATTCCTGCTATTCTACAGAGTGCATCCAATGGGTATTTGCTGGGGCAGGGAGGATACCGCCCCAGAGACATCTGTGTCTCCGCACCTACTGGCAGTGGTAAAACCCTGGCCTTCGTCATACCCATAGTCCAGGTGAGTTTGCCCCTAGCGAAATGTCTGTTGGGAAAAGAGTGGGGTTGCTTTTGTTCAAGTGAAATCTGAACTTGGGAGTAGGTCAAAAAGCCAAGGAATTTGGGGGTGCAAAGCAGCAGATATTTAGCTCAGAGCTGTTTGAGGGAACTGTATAAGTTTGCTTTGTCTTAGTAACTCACTCCTTTTCTCAGATAGCAGAAAAAGAGCAAGGGGTTGGGAGGGTGGGAGTAAAATGGAAATGGAAAACTCCACATAGATGTGTCAAGCCCATCTCTTCCTACTAGGTTAGATATAAAATTCCCCATTGCTTTCACAGACTTATTTGGTCTTTGTTCTGGCAGGTTCTGCTAGATCGAGTAGTTTGTCAAGTACGAGCTTTGGTGGTTCTGCCCACCAAAGAACTGGCACAACAGGTATGTGGCGCTCTTCACCCTCTCTCTGAGCAGAACTGGGTGAGGGAAAGGCTGGTGCAGTCCATACATTCCTTTGCTGTTCTGTGAAGCCGGTTGAAGACCTGTCAGTGGGTTTAGTGTTGTTAGTATAATGTGAAGTATTGCTTTGACTGATTTTGTTGTGGCTAACAAAGCTCATCTCTTTGCAGGTGAGTAAAGTGTTCAACATTTACACTGATGGGACAGGTCTGAAGGTTGTTTTGATTACTGGCCAGAAATCGTTTGCAAAGGAGCAGGAGATGCTTGTCCAGAAAAAGTAGGTTAAAAGGTTTTTGATAAGGTTTACAGAGATTGTAAACTGCTTAATAAATAGAGGTAAAAATACAGGCTATTACATCCCACCATCATGCAATAATGATTTTGGATAGTGGATTTATAAGGTAAACTGATTTTTCTGTCTTTGTCAGTGTCTGATACTGCCCATTTTCTGCGATGATAGTTTACTAGATTTTTGAAGTTCTTTGCCAGCTGAGTAGAATGCAAACATTAACCTTGTTACCCACAGGTTCAAATGATTGTTATGGGATTTTGTTGCAATTAAGTTTTTTTAAAGAGCAGTGCTTGCTCTTTGAAATGTGGCAGTACAATGGAGAACAGGGTTTAGTGTCCAGCACAGTCTGTGCATACTCTATGAAGTAAAGTGCATATTGTAATGTTATTATTTCTTTGTTAATTAAATAATAGGAAATAATAGCCTGCTGACCAGGGATCTCTATTACATACTCTGTGGTGTAGGAAAAAGCTTACTAATGGCTGCTTGTTCTTTCAGAGTGACAGGCTACTGCAGCCTGGCTGATATCATTGTGGCTACACCAGGGCGGCTCACAGATCACATCAGCCAGACCCCAGGGTTCAACCTGACACAGCTTCGCTTCCTGGTGAGTCAGCTCCACAGGTCTCCCATCTTAGTGCAATGTCTGTTACAGCTGTAATTCCTGCTTTGTTCTTGCATGATACATAAATACTTCTCTGTTGGAACTGTTGAATGGATCTGGTCTGCACTTGATTGCTCAGGAAGCAGTCTTAAGGTGAAATATTTTATTCCAACTCATGAGACCGAAGCATCTGCCTGCTTCCCTTTCTCTCTTAGCCTCTTGCAAACACAAACTCAGAGTAAAGACTTATTGGAGGTTAAAGTCGAGGTAAATTATCAGCCCTTTGTAGTGTCCATCATATGGGAGTCTGTGCAGAAACATAGTTACAATATTATTTAGGAGGTGATTTTTCTCTCTTACTCAGAGACATGGATTTATGCACAAATGAACTTGTGTTTATTTTTGAGTGTCAGGCTAGCTAGGAGCTTCCATTATCTTACATTCTGGCTCACTTGTTATAGATACAAAAAGAAAGTAAAAGTTCCCTAGTGCTAGACCGTATTTAACAAGTAGTGCTTTTCATCCTTGTAAATTCAGATCATAGATGAAGCTGACCGTATGATTGATGACATGCACCAGAACTGTCTGAACCAAATTGTCAAAGCTGCATTCCGAGTAGAAAATGACTCTGGCTCCAACATGCTTTTTCAGAGGACCAAACCAGGGCCTGTAACAGCAGCCAGGTGAGTTGCAGAATGCATTTCTTTGAACTGATAACATGGACACCAGCACTTACATGTTACTGTCTGCTTCACAATACTTTCTCACAGACATTCCCAAAGTTTCCTTACTCTGAGAAATGTCTGCCAAAGTAAGGCAGCTACTTTTTCAGAGCTTTGAAAAAGCAGCCATTGAATAGCTGATGTTAGAGGATGTCTTTTAGACTGAAGCCTAAGTATTGTATTCTCTAAGCTTTCCTTAACTAGACTAAGGGAACATCAAAAGAATGCACAAATACTACAAGTGTGTGATTCATTTGCACAGTAACTATAATGATGCCCTCTGGCAAGCTGAATAATGGCTTTGGAAGAAAATCCTTTATCTGCAGCTGCTGTTTTCATACAGCACGATAGAAATGTGTCAGAAACTGTGATCAGTGACCAAGGAAGGAGGCAACTAGAACAAGGACATGGATAGTTAAAATGCAAGGATGTGTCCAGGGGCAACAGGTTGTGCAGTTGGTTGACAGTGCTGATCAGTTCTGTCTGTGAACTCCACCATAAAACAAGGGTGCAAAAGATCTACAGGAAAGGCCCAGGGCAGGAAAAGAGTTAATTGCTTTCTTCAGAACATCATCTGAAGGCAATTGTGGAGGAACTTCTTTGTCACATCCTCAAAGCTCAGTTTCTATGTGCAATTTATTTCAGCTCCTGCTATCCTCAGATACCCTTACAGAAACTGCTGTTTTCAGCCACGCTGACCCAGGACCCAGAGAAACTGCAGCAGTTGGACTTATTCCAGCCTCGCCTTTTCACATCTGTCTATTCTGAGAAAAAAACACTTGGAGATGGAACAGAGACTGATCAAGATACTAATAAGAAATACACACTCCCTGAAGGGCTCTCGGTATGACATTAATTCTCATGAATAAATGATACTCCAAGATTTGTTTAGCTCTGAAGTATATAGTTACATTTTTACTCTATGCTTCCTTGCCTTACAGAAGTGCTGGCTGAAATAATTTGGGAATATTTCTGACCCAGAGAGCTCTACCTTTGCACATTTGTTTTCTCATTAGTTTGTGTTAATTTAGTGAAGACTGGATTGATTGGTGTATTTATTTTTTTTAAAAAAAACTCTTTTCATGCAGAATTAAGTTTACCAGCAACAGGGAGTGGAGAGGTGAAGTAATAATAATGTAGTAGCACTTATCAGCTGTCCATAAGTATAACACGTATTGCAAAGCATGTAGATACAAGTCACCTTGCAGGCGGGAAAGCAGTGCATGTTGTTACTTGCTGTGAGAGGTGAGAACATTAGAACAGCACAGATCTCCCATTTCCACCTTGTGTTGTATCCTGTAACTGTGACTTACTGTAAAGGGGATGGTGTTGTGGGGGCTTGTTTTGCTGCTGCTAGTCAGTTGAAAAACATTCAGGCCTACATAGGTCATGGATAGGTAGTGGGTTTCAGAGAGGATTGCCTTGACAAGAAGTAATTTAACTTCTTCTTGACTACAGCAATGTTATGTGCCATGTGACCTGAATTCCAAGCCTTTGCTCCTCCTGCATTTCATGCTGACAATGAAATTTACCCGTGTGTTGTGCTTTACCAACTCCAGGGAAGCTTCTCACAGGTGAATATATTGAGGTCACTATAGTGGATATCTATCAAGTAGTGTTACAGAGGTAAAGAAGTGACTGTTTGATCCCATCTACCTACAGATTATTCCTGCTGGTTCGAGCCTTTGGTGGAGTTCCAGTAGCTGAATTTTCTTCTCTGCTACCTCCAAATGAGAGACAGAGAACCATAAAGGAGTTTGAACAAGGAAAAATACAACTGTGAGCATCTTAAATGTGGGGGTTTTTGCACATCTCATGAGATAGGATACTTCTGGTGTGGAAAGCTAGGTAGAACCAAGAGCCCAATTAAATGGAGTCCTCTGTACTCAAAGCCTGCAGGAACCAATTTATGGCATGGGTGTGAGATTTGAATTTGTGACTTCTGAATTGTTTGCCCTGTATGTAACTTGGCCTGTTCTAATCTGGTCTCAATCTGAATTTCTCTGTGTTATTCTGTAACAAGCAGTAAATGCAACTGCTTATTCGTGTAGTTGCCCAGAACACACACAGTGCTGAAAATCTTAAAGTATTGTGTGCTTGTCACCTGGCACTTGTTGGAAGAATATGAATGTTTTTGGTACTTCCTACCAAAGAAATGCCTGATAAGACTGGCATACCGATTTACTTCTCTCCATGTGTTTGACTTGCTTTGTGATTTTGGTAGCTGTATGGGATTGAATCTGTGGAATGTCTCCAAGAAGGGTAAATATTTATTTTCTCATTTTTTCTGTTTATCAAAACCTGGTGTTTAAATTCCTCCTTGGCTGCTGGAATTTAGCACCTCGCTGGCTGAGTTCAGTGCCTTTACAGAATGTTCAGGTAGCTTGCAGGTTTGTGACTTCTAATGTGGTGGGAGCCACCTGGCTTAGTGGGATGTGCTTGGGGAACCTGGAAACACCCAGTAACTTCTAATGCACAACAGTAGGTAATAAGCCTGCAGTGATGCTTGGGTGTCTGCAGGTAGCTAATAGTGCCAGTGACACTAATGAATGACTTTCCATTCAGGTCTTCTGCTCAGAGGTCAGGGGCTGGCTGCCCACTTTGAACAGAGATTAGCAAGAGTTGTGCTGTGTCTGTGTTATTCTTGTGTGTGCAGTGCAAGAGATGTAACTTGAAAATGACTTTTTATACATCTAAAAACAGGTTAATCAGCACAGATGCCACTGCACGAGGGATTGACGTTAAAGCAGTGAATTATGTCATAAACTACGATGCGCCGCAGTTCATCAGGACATATATTCACCGGTAAGATAACCAGGAACAAAAGGAAGATGTCTGAACTTGGTTTACTTTGAAATATTTGGCAAGGTGACAAGCACTGAAAAGGGGTTTTAGCTTTGGATTTTTTAGTTTTACTTAAATAAGCAAATAGCTTTGTAATGAAAATTAAGCCTGTAGCATCACCAGAGTAAGGCAGTATTGACACAGAGAACTAGCACCCTATTACAGAAAAATGCATTTTACAGGAGCTAGAAATCCTGTCCTGGGCAGTGCTGAGTATTGGGATTCTAGATGATCAGAAAACTGCAGTGGCTCAGCAGCTGTGAACAACCACTGGAAATGATCATCCTTTGTAGCATAGGGCTACTCCTGCTGTGTTAACCTCAAAAACCCTTCAGATTTAAGTAAGTGATTCTGGAGAATTTCAGAATCAGACTCTTGAAGCTGGTAATGGCAGTGATGGTATGGCTAAACTGACTTGATACTACCTTTTCCATTTGCAGAGTTGGAAGAACGGCTCGTGCAGGGAAAGTGGGTGTTGCTTTCAGTTTGGTCCTTAGAATTCAGGTAGGTTGGTGGTGTGGGATTTCATTTGATATGGACATGTGCAGGGGTATAAGGAAGATAAAGATTCATGCTACTTCCTACCTTTTCCAGTCAGCTGGGCACTGTACATGGAAACTTCAACTATTTCCTAACTAGGCAGCATATTGCAAAATGTGCTTGTTTTCTAGGTGATTGGCAGTGGGGTGTCTCATCTCCTGCATCTGTTTTGTTATGTAGGAACGTAGGTTTCTGCGGATGTTAAAGGATGCTGGCATCCAAGATATCAAGAAGCACCCAGTGAAGGGCAATTCATTAAAGCCATTGGTGCAGCGATATGAGGAAGCTCTGTGTAACCTTGAGAAGACAGTCAAGGTAATGGAAATGGGGAAGGAAATTGCAAATCATGACTAGGACAAGTGTCAGTGTCCAGTCCCCTTTAACTGGGACATTTCCATTTCATTTCGAAGTCAGCATTTGTGGCTGCATCTTTAAGAAATACTCTGAAAGGGTGAGGGGGGTGAGAAAGAGAAAATGTTAAAGGAAAGATAGGCAACATCCATGGAGGTATTTAAAATGTAGCACTTTAGGGACATGGTTTAGTGCTAGATTTTGCAATGTTAGGTTTATGGTTAACTCTATCTTAAAGGTCTTTTCCAACCTAAATGTTTCTATGATTCTTGGTGTTTCTTTTTCTGTTCTGCCTTTCTCTTTACCTCTGGAGCTGGGACTTTGGTAAATACCCAGAGGAAGGCAAACAAAAGGCAGAGATTAAGCCTTTTGTCATGCAGAGTTTTAAGACTGCAAATTACATCCATGCTGACTAGAAGTTGGGTATTCCAAACCAGAGAAGTATTTTGTGCAGGCCCTCCTTTATAAACAAGTGGGAAGGTTTCTAAACAAGCTCTCAGATAAAAGCACAGTAGCATTTAACTTACCAGATGGGTAAACTGAGGATCCATAATGGACTTTCTTTGCTGTGTTCTGTGCTCTAGTCTGAGGACTCTTGATAAACATCTGTCCTTGAAAAATGATGATTTTGAGTTGTAGGACTGAGAATTAGGGCAAAAAACATTATTAAATTGTCCCATTGCTCCCCATTGCTCTGTGTGGCTCTGAGCCAGGGGCATCTTTATAGTCACCTTCTCAACTTTAATTTTGAACAGAATGAGCGAGCACAGAAGCGAGCCTGAGTGAATAGATGCTGAGGAGGCTGTTTCATGGCACGGAAGCTGCTGAATGGGACAGGTCATGGACTATTACTCAGCAAAGTAGAAATTAAACACTCTCTCTGAATGGCTAGCTCCTCAACCTTATCATCGCTGAAGTCATCTATTACAGGCCTGGTTCCCCTTTCAAGGTCACTGTGAATAAAGTTCAGCTTCTGGTTTAAAAAAAAATAATGATTTTGAGATACAGTTATCTTGGAAAGGACTTTGTATCACATCCTACCGCGTATATGAAACTTGCCACCAGGAAAGAGGAGCCATTATACAGCTCTTGAATGTCGGCCTGATGGAACTGCTGTCCTCCAACAGTGAGCCCTGTGCATTGGCTCTGACCTGGGACAGCAAATGGTTCTGGCTTGCAGCTGCCACCACACAAACACCTCCATGGTGCCTGGAGCAGAAACGTGTTTGAAGAGCTGCTCTAGGCTGAAGTGACTGTAATAATTAATTTTAAATAAATGCAATCTGTATTTGAAACTGTCTGATAATGGTTCCCGGGTGCAAGGATGGAGGCAGTGGTGAAAGGGTTTTTTTGTGCCTTTCTTGCAGTTTTCTTGCCTGCATTCTTTCCTTCACCATTCAGTACTAACCGTAGCAGCAGGTATTAGTGAGTGTTGGACTGGTGTTAATGCAGACTGACATATCTGATGTCTAAAATGAATACGCATACTGGAGTCAGCTGGTATCACCACAAGCCCTAACTCCGTATTTGACACATGCCGCTGGTATTTTTAGCTGCTCCTGGCAGAAGGCTTGCAGCTACCACATAGCTGCAGCCTGCAACTACCCTGCAAGGCCTTCAGTAGGAAACAACGAGGCTCTGACTTACTATCTTGTGAAATAAAATGAATGTATGCCGGCATTGGCTGGTTTATGGCATTGGACTGAAGTGGAGGGCTGGGAATCTTGAAGGATGGGTGTCAGAAAGGGTGGTTGTATCCTCTACAGGAGCAACATGGGCTGTTTTGTAGCAGTGAAGTTGTGTGTCTGTGCTGTGTGGCTGCTTTCTCGAGTGGTTTCGGCAGAGCACAGGGGTCTCAGGGAGCATCAGAATAGCAGAAGCATAAGGGCCTCTTAAGCAAGAGCTGTGAGTTCCATGTGCAAAACGAGGTTGTCCCGGCTCTCGTGCACTTACACGGCCTCAGCCCAGCTTCGCTATCGCAGCAGTTCAGGGCAGTGTTAGAACAAGCCCAGCTCAAGGGTGACTCAGCAGAACCTGATCGGAGCTGCCTTGAGGCAGAGCCATCGCCCCTGCCCTGTGGCACTGCGGGCACAGCCCCGGGCCGTGACGCTCCGAGAGGCGGCCCTTGGTTGAAGGCCCGGGTCCGGGCGGGAGCCCCGCTGGGGGCTGCGCTCCGCCCCTGCGGGAGGGACCGGGCTGCCCCGCCCCGGCCGGGAGCACTGGGCTGGCGGGACGGGACGGGACGGGACGGGACGGGCGGCAGCAGAGCTAACACCAGCACTAGGAGTAGGACCAGGACTGGGATCAGGCTCAGGATGGGGCTGGAGCTGTACCTGGATCTGCTCTCGCAGCCCTGCCGAGCGCTCTACATCTTCGCTCGCAGCAACAACATCCCCTTCGAGTTCAAGCAGGTGGAGCTGATCAAGGGTGAGCAGGGCTGGGGTGTCCCAGTCCCGGGGTTGTGGGACCCGGCTCCCCAGAGCTGCGCTGTGGGTGGGACCTGGGGGCTCATTCTTGCCCCTTGGTGCTATGGAGGGAGCCTCTGCAACAAGCACAGCCCTGCAGAGGTGCCTGGTGTTGTGGTGTCTTTGAAATCGGCCCCACCCCATCAGAAAATGGGTCTCCAAAAGCCTGACCGCTTTTCTGAGGAGGGCTCTGGGTCTGAGGCCATTCCCCATCCAGGTGGGAAACAGCAGAAGCAGCAGAGATGGGATGTGCACATGCGGGTGAGCACAGCCCAGGTGGGCGATGCTCCCTGGTTCAACTGCTTCAGAGAACTTCGCACTCTGGTGAGCAGCAGCGGCTGCTGCTGAGCAGCTTTTGTCCTCTGGGCAGGGGCTGGCAGCCCCTGGGGAAGGGTCCTCATGCTCAGAGCTCGCAGGTGGCTCCCCATGTGCTGTAGGGCAGGACAGGCTGACACCCCTCCGGGTGTTCGTTGGGTCAAGCTGTTTGTAGTCATCTTGTTTTGAGGGGGTTGAGGACAGGCTTGCAGAGACAGTGAAGGCAGCAGAGCAAGACCATGCAGCTGCCAACAGCCTGAATGCTGAGAAATGGAGAGGAGAAGGTGGTTTAGTTTGTATGAAAACCAACTGATCGTTGGTAGGAGCCTGCCCAAGAGGTATCATGTATTTTCACCAAAGGATGCCCAAAGATCAGTATCTTCTTTGTAACTGAAGCCTATAAAAGCGATCTCTCAACCTTTCTAGAGCTCCTGGATTTGAAACGAAGGTAATGTATCGGGCATAAAAATACCTCAGTAACTGATGCTTAAACCTAACGAAAGATGAGAAAGCTCCTGGGGCAGAAGTTGATAAAAGAACAAAAGAACCTCCAGTTTGTGACTGAAAGAAACCTCAAGCCTGCTGTTGTTCAGCGTCTGGGCGTTCCCCTGCACTCCTGATCCCCTGTGCATTGATTGCACATGAACTGCAGCTTTCCTCCCACCCATCCTGCCAGAAAACACGTTATTAGTGTTTGTAGCTGGGGGCAGGCTCATTTGGTGTCCTTCCCCTTCTTCCCCAGTACATGAACTTGTGGTGGGACACTGGTGCAGAGGAAATGAGACTGGCAGGCAAGCAAGGAGAATGGAACAACTGAAACACTGAGACTAGAACTGAGAGGAAGGAAAATTGAAAGCTCTGTGTCCCATGGCATCAGTGCTTGCTTTTGGTCAATGGATTTGAGGTGGGTAATTTGGCTTACAGGAATGCTAAAGGCACATCCTTGAGGTGAGGGAACATGCTCAGGCTGGAGCCAGTGGGTTAAATGTGTCCCCCCCAGAAGGTCTCAAGGAAATGGGGAGCAAGAGCAAGAGCAGACAGAAATGGTGACACTGGAGGGAAACCTGAGGACCTGGAATGGGCACACCTCATGGAGGAAGTCGCAGTGGCTTTGTGAAAGGGGGTGGTGAAGACAGACTGTGAGCCAAGTGACGGGAACAGTCACACATCTGATTTCCCAGTACTGGCTTCGGGAGCATCTCTCCTGGCACAGATCCTCAGGTGACTCACACAGCAGGACGTGGCACAGGGTCAGATGTTAGAGAAGCTTGAATACAGAGGTACACACATGTGATTGAAGCCAGCAGCAGGAAAAGGCTGGCAAGAACGAGTCACATAAAACAAGGCTCCTGGGAAAGGGTTTAAATGTAATGGAGCACACTGAGACCTCAAACAAAGCACCTCCTCCTGCCAGGTTCACTCTGCCTACCTTCTGGGCTGTATCTACAAGATAGCTTAAAAGCAAACTCAAATCCATATGTGCTCTGATAAAGGATATGCAAAAGTCAGAGAGCTGATCAATAGATCTGTAATGAAGTACCCGTGGCTTTATATGGAATCATAGACATTCATTCTCATCTCAGGACTAAAAATCGAGTTGAATATAAATTACATTTATATATTCTTTTATAAATCACGTTTACTGGAAAAAAAACCCTACCCAAACAACAAAACCAGCTGCTTTCTCACTGACCTTGTGGTTCACATTTCTGATGCCAAGTTCCCTTTCCTCACCGGTGCTTGGTGTTTGCACTGGGTTTGCATGGGACAGGTACCTCCAGGCACAAATGCAGAGCTGACAAGTGCTGTTGGTATGAAAGGACTTTTAACCGTTCTGACCCTTGTTGAGAGGTGGTTCTGGGGCACAGGCAATAAGCAGGTAAGCTGATATCACAGGGCCCACTCCCTATTCACCCTGCAGCACTTTCTGATTGCTTTTAAACTTGAACAGGATTGTGTTTGTGCAATCAAAACCAGGAACTTGAAGCCCGATGGTGTCCATGGACTCCTCAGGTGTTTGCACACAGGTCTTGAGCATCATTGTCAAGTAAGATCTCATTTCCCTCCTCAGGGGAGCACAAGACAGAGGAGTTCCAGAAGGTGAACCTGCTGATGAAGGTGCCTGCCATGAGGGATGGTTCTTTCACCTTAGCAGAGAGGTGAGGTTCAAATAAGCTCAACCCCTTACTGCACTGCTGTTTACCCTGGTGCTTAGATTCTGCCAGTGCACTGTGTGTTCGCTGGTCAAGCCAGCACAAGCTCGTGCTGTGCCCCACTAACACTTGTGTGTGCTGCACTTGTACCTGACTCGGATCAGGTTTGCATTGCTGCTGGTCCAGCAGTACACAACCTGGGGAGGGAAGAAAGGAGGAAGTGTTTTAAACCTGCATTATCAGCTCATGGCTGTGTCTTGCTCACTGGGCAGCATCGCAATCCTCCTGTACATGGTCCGGAAATTCAAGACTCCTGATCACTGGTACCCATCTGACCTGCAGAAAAGGGCTAGGGTTGATGAGTACCTGTCATGGCAGCACGTCAACATCCGTGGGAAGGGGAGCAAGGTGTTCTTAATGAAGGTAAGACATTATATACTGAAACCTGAGGGCTGTGGGTGCAATGCCCTTCTGTGCGCAGGGCCCTTTGGAGCAAATACACAAGCCAGGTGGCAGGAACAAAACCAGATCTTGAACTGACTTGGCTGCTCAGCTGAGCCTAACTGAAGTGGCTCAAATCCTTCTTGGTGCAGCCACAGCTCTGTGAGGTGCAGAGCAAACCTGTGCTGGGTGAGCAGCTGTCCCCAGGCACAGCTCACTGCCTGCTGCCCAGCATCATGGAAAGAACAAAGCTCACATTGGAAAACAAGAGGCAGTTGCTTGCATATGATGCAGCCTTCCCTTGAGAGGAGACTCGTGGCTGAGATTTCAGACTTTCTAGGGAGGGGAGCAGGACAGGCAGGAAGAGATGGCAGACATTAATGTTAACCTGATGGAGGAGATCGGTGGTACCAGTTATCCTAGTGCGTGGCTGGTGAGGGGTCCTCAAGTGGCAGTGAGGGGGTGTGGGTGAGGTTTGTAGGGAAACCTGTGAAGAGCAGCTCGTTTCTCCTCTCTGCCAGGTGCTGCTGCCCCTCCTCACAGGCCAGCCGCTGCCTCCAGAGAAACTGGAAGGTGCCACTGAAGAGCTGAACGTTGTCCTGAAGCAGTTCGAGGACAAGTTCTTGCAGGACAAGCCCTTCATTGCAGGCAGCGAGATCTCCCTGGCGGACCTCATAGCACTGGTGGAGCTCATGCAGGTGAGCACCAACCCCAGCACTGCTGGCTGTGTACAATGGGCTGTGGGCAGGTCAGGCACCACCACCTCTTTAACGGCAGATCTTTCTCTCTGCAGTTAGCTCTTTAGTGGAGTTAAACCTTGTTCCTTTTAAACTTTGACCATAATTTTCCAGGGAACATCTGCTTTGACAGGACAGGGCTCTCTGTGGAAGTATGGACAGGATTCCCCACAAACTAACCAGGAGAAGTACAGGTATTTGAAAGAGACCTGTTAACCTCTGCTCCACATTAGGCAGTTCCTGGGTTAGCTCTTTCACTGCGTGCCCCTGGGACAGCAGCTGCTGCAGATGACACCTCTTGCTTCCTATGAGCTAAGAACCAGAACTGAGCGTCACCCACTGCTGCCCTGAGCCACAAGCATCTCGCTTCATTCCGGTCCCATCCCTGTCAGTGGCTGTTTGACTCACTCCCAGGTTCTCTTGCTGTCTCTCTGCAGCCTGTGTGCTCTGGCTACGAGCTCTTTGAGGAGAGGCCGAAGTTGGCAGCGTGGCGCAGGCGGGTGGAAGAGGCGGTGGGGAAGCAGCTCTTCCAGGAAGCACACGAAAAGATCTTGAATGCCAAGAACTTGACCGCTGATAAGATTGCACCTGAACTGATGGAGAATTTCAAGCACCAGCTCCTAAAGCAGACAACCTGAATTAGGGGGTTATGCTCTCAGTAAAAGGTATTGTTCAGTGCAGACTTATTGTAGTATTTCAGCATTTCTAAACAATCATACAGAAACACCATTCCACGCAATGCATTTCAGTCACAGCCTTCCTGCAGCTTCAAACAGCTCAGGCTGCAGTGAACTTTATCCTCTTGACTGCTGCAGGCTTTTCTTTCAGGGTCCAGCACCACTGAACGTGCTTGAGGACAGAGGCAATTCAGTCTGCTGGGAGCTGGGGCCAGTCAGAACTGCCCTTTCCATTCCTGCCTTGAGTTTTCCAGGCCACAGCACCATAGAAAGGGCAAAATTTTCCTGGGGCTGTGGCAGAACAGACCTGTCTGAAACAAGAAAAATAATTGTAGAAAATGGCTTTCACTTTGCCACAGGCTCTGCTGCAGGATTTTTGCTCTTTGAAAGAGGCAGGTCAAGACCTGGCCTTTGATGGGGACCCTGCCAGAGGTCCTGGAGCCACCAGAGACTGCTGTGTCACCCATGGCAGCAAAGGGACTCAGCACCTCGGCTGTGCAGGTACCCAAGCAAGGCCTCCAGCTTCTGGGAATGATGGGGTTAGTCTTGTAAATAGAGCTGCTCCACCACAGACTCCTGCAGTGCCTTACAAAGAACAGCCTGCACAGCTGAGGGAAGCTGCTTTTCCAGGTGAAGCTGCTGCCGAGCACAGTCCCCTCTGCAAACCATACCAAGTGCTCTGTCCTTTCCCCACAGAGGCTTTGTCACCCCAATAGATGCCATCTAAGCCAGGCTCTCTCCACTGATGAGTGCTGCTGAGGCTGCGCCAGCACTGGTGGCAGAGGGAGCTGTGCTGGCCTGCCCCAGGGTGAGCGGGGTGCCCAGTACAGGAGCTGAGTCAAGCTCCTATCCAGTCAGGTTCTCAGTGAGGTTGATGGTTACACTTGCCACTTGTGATCAGGACTGGGGAGGAAGTGTCCACTGGGTCATCCTCCACACCTGGGCAGCCTCTCACCTTTGTGTGTTCCTTTGTACCCTTCTGCCTTCCTGTCCTCCTGTCCCCGTGACCTTCCATTTCCAGGTATGAGCCATGAGGGTTCCAGCTTGCAGAGCTGGGGCTTGTTTTCCTCCTTGATAAGCTCTGGTTGTACCTGGAAGTCCCTTGGTCTCTGCTGGCTGGTTACACCATCCACAGAGGTGGCTGCATACTACGCTGGGTGCGAGATGTCAGTCTTCTCAATGCAAGCCTGTGTGGCTGCTTTAGCAGCTGTAGGCAGGCATTACAAGCTGGGGCTCACGGTGCCTGTTTACGTTGTACTTTCAACCACCACTTCCTCTGTAACTGCAGCTTACTGCAGCCACCAGCTGGGCTGCTGCACCACTGGAATAACAGCGGTCCTTCCTCTCTGCCTCAGCCAAGCTGAAGCCCCGCTGCACTCTGCTGTTGGCACGTTTGTGCTTTGCTGGACCAGATTCCTGGCCTCTAGCTTTTCCCATTCTTGTTGAGAGCAAACTTCCTGCCAGCAGAATGAATGCCTCCTACAGCTGTGCGGGTAGAAGCAGAGAAATAATCTGAGCCTAAGTCACTGAGTGCCAATCGTGGCAAACCTCAAACTGGGCTTGGTAGCAGAACCTTTCTTGATAAACATCTCCCTCCAGAATCTTGAGAGAGCTGCTGTGCGTGCAAACGCACTGCATGAGCCAAAGCACATAAAATGCCTTTTTTCCTGCTCTATGACATTTGTAGCACAGGAGCTCCACTCAAGAGGTTGAGCCAATTTTCTGCTTGATTAATAAGGCACAAGTTCTGTAAACATCACCCACTGTCTGCTCTTGCAAGGACAGCTGCTATGAACACCAAGCTGGAACCACATTCTGAACTCATTGTCTGGTGCTTCCCTGCTGCCAGTGCCCCAGAGGATAAACACACCTTGCTCCAGTGCGGTCATGGTGACAGGAGGGGATCTTAAACTGCCTCTCCTGTGGTGTTCCCTGTCTGCTCCAAGCCCACCTGAGCTGTAGGTTCACCCTCCTGATGAAGCTGTGTGCAGTGACTGGTGCCATTTTGGGCCCTGCTGTGCACGCAGGACAAAGCATCCCCAGATTAACTCTGTGGATGACAATAGAATTGTACACAAATCTGCCTTGCTGCCTTTTTCACTCTAAATCATGAAGCTAAAGCATCTTGTCCTTTGCCTCTTGCCAACCCTCCACCTCCTTCATTGTATTCATTTGTGTCATTTGATCTTGGCTGTTTCCAGCCCCTATAGACTGGAAGCCCCAAGAGCTCCCTGCCAAACCCCAATGAGCTGTCCAAGAGTTTTGCCTTGCCTCAGTGCAGTGTTTGTTTGGTGTCCACTCCCTTTCACTTGAATATGGAGAGTCATCAACTTAAAGTGCTGTTCTGATTCAATTGCTTCAGTTCTGGCCAGGAGCTCTTTGGAAATAGGTGAGAGTCTGTACTTTCTAGAATAAAATGAAGCTGGGATACACAAAATGGGAGGAATGTTTAAAAAACAGATATGAAGTCTGTGACCTTTTCTAAATGATTAAAATAAACTGCAAAAGTTACTGTATTGTTTCCTGTGTCCCTGAGGGGTACACAGCCCCTCTGCTCTTCTGGCCAAGGAACTCTTATCACACAGTTCTGAATCCAAGCAATGACCCTGAAAATGGGTGTGTGGTGCAGCAGGTCTAGTACTTCATGTCGAGACACAGCTTGTTCTCCAGGCTCTGGCTGACTGAACACTCTAACACAGTAAACCCTGTTCCTAAGGAGACCTCAGAACTGAAGTCTTGGCCAAATGGAATCAAAGGAAGCACCTGAAAGTGTTTATTTGTAACGTACCAGTCAACAGACTCCAGGCTCAGTATCCCAGCCTTTTCACCACCCTTTCTAACGATGCTCTAAAAGAGCAGCTGATCCCCCAGTTCCCTCTCTGCGAGGTTC
This sequence comes from Melopsittacus undulatus, assembly GCF_012275295.1. NCBI lineage: Eukaryota > Metazoa > Chordata > Aves > Psittaciformes > Psittaculidae > Melopsittacus > Melopsittacus undulatus. The sequence continues at coordinate 13,411,302 of NC_047538.1, read as the reverse complement.
CTGGGGCTCTTTCCAAGGCTTTGAGCCTGACGCACCAGCTCTCTGGCACAGCGCTGATAACAAGGTGTCAGCTGAGCCGAGGCGGGTTTGACTGGGGGTGACTTTGCTCTGAGTCTTTCAGCCACTCTATCCTTCAGAGCCCCCGATGTCCCTGTGCTCAACCACTGTCACCTTCCGCAGGTCACACAGCTCTGAAGTGCCGTGGGCTCTGTGGAGGGGGTTGAATTCAGTCTGTGCTGCTTTAGTTCTCATCTGTTTATGTGGAAATCTGCAATGGTAAATACCTGGCAGAGAGGAAAGTCACTTCACTGCCAGTGTGCAGGGTGATGCCCACAGAGACGTCCTTCAGGCATCACTTTGCAGCACTGGGCAGAGACCATGTGCCCAAGGAATTATCTTCTGAACTGGAAACCATGCTGAGATCTAGGGAGTGAGATGAATGCTGGCTTAGAGGGTGTTGCACAAGGGCCCTGCTTGCAGTGTGACACATCCCCACAGCACCACGTTAGAAAACAAGCATTTACCCTGCTGTGAGAGCTGTGGTGGGATGCTGTGGGTGAGAATGGGCTCATGACCCCTGTGGCATTAGCCAAGGCTGGGGAGGGGAATGACAGCCCCTCTCCCTCAGTGCTTAGCACCAACCTCTCCTTTGAGGCTGGTGACCTACCATCACTTGTAAGTTACCATTACTCCTGTTACCCTCTCCTGAAGCACACAGCCCCAGCTCTAGGCTGCCCAATGCCGTGGGCACGAGGAACCCTGTGCGTGTCCCGTGCTCCTGCCGTGCCTCGCTGATGCTGCCCCAGCCGGGAGCACTCTCCTGGGCTCCTCGCACCCGCGGCCCCCAGGGCACAGCCCCGGAGGGCGCCTCCCCCCGCCTGCCCATGGGGGGCGGCCTCGGGCGGCGGTGACAGAGCCGCTGCCGCCTCCCCGCGGGCCGGGCCGGGCCGGGCGGCAGGATGGGGCTGGAGCTGTACCTGGACCTGCTCTCGCAGCCCTGCCGCTCCATCTACATCTTCGCCCGCAGCAACAACATCCCCTTCGAGTTCAAGCAGGTGGAGCTCTTCAAAGGTGGGCCGGGCACGGGGCCGGGGCGGGCTGCAGTGCACCGGGGGCCGCAGCTCAGGGCCCCTCTCTTGGCTCTTGGCAGACTCGGTGCTGGGGAAGAAGCCGGCGGCGGGGAGCGGCTCGGAGCAGCCCCATGCAGGTGAGGGGAGTGGAGGGAGGGAAGAATCGGGCTCCCCCTGGGTGTCCGTCCTGCTCCCGGCCCGCGGGGAGAGCCTGTACCCGGCGCCGGATCGCGATCGCCGGGAGCGGTCCGGGCTGAGCCCCGGGACTCTGGGCTCCCGACACCTCGGTCAGGAGCGCCCAGCGCTGCGGTCCGGGTGGCGCAGACCGCCGGGGGGGGGGATGGTGAGGTTTTGCTCCCACGGCCCCGTAGCTCCTCCGCGTGAGGAGCAGAAGCTCCTGGAAAGCCCCTCGGCCCCGGCTGAGCTGCGGCTCCTCGGGGAGCTGAGGAGATGTCGAGCCTGGGACCGCTCCATGGGGAAGCTCGCTCCGGTCCCCATAAGCAGCGATGCGGGGGCCCTGTCCCTGCTGAGGAGATGTCAGCCTTGTTTGGGAGGCTCGGTTTGAGCCGAAGGTGGAAGCGCTGGAGCCCTGGGAGGCAGGAAAATGCTGGAGCTCGTGGAAGCCGGAGATCACCCACAAAAGAGAGGGATGCGGATGTGCAGAGCTCAGGGGATAAGCTCAGATAACCTGCGGTCTCACCTTGGTGCCTCAAGCAGGGACCCAGCTTACCTGGGGAGGGTGAAACAGGCCAAGCCTGCCCAGACTGGGAGCTCTGCTTGGCCGGCTGGGAGGGGAGGCACGGTCCGGCTCCTCAGGTGAACTGAGGGATTCTAAACGCACGCTCTCCGGAGGGGCTTGAATTGAAGGGTCTGAGCACGGAGCTCATTCCCAGAGCAGCCTCATGGCTGTGCTGCATCTATTTTTGTGGATCCCCAAGGAATGTTCCTCCAGCCATTTCTAGCCAATTAATCACAGTGGCAGCCAAGGAGGAGCGCTCTGGGAACGGTGTCCTCGAGAGGAGCACTCAGCTGTTCGGACTTGTCCAACTGTGTGACTATTGCACACTTACCCACTGCACTTTGTCAATCACTACTCTTTTGCCCAAGGCAAGTCATAGTACTTGGAAAACCTTGGTGGAGGAGACGATTAGGCAAGGACATGATTGGCACATAGTTTGTTTTGGTTGTTCCTTTTTCCCTTTCTACTTCTGTAAAACCTTGTCCACTGCTCTTTTTACCCACCAGTCTCCTTCCCTGCACTATGACTTACACTTAAGAATTCTTCTTGTGTGCAGCCTGCCCTGCCTTCTGACAGTGTATGCTTATTAAAGTTGCTCCTCAAAGCCCAGCAATACACAGTGTGTGCATATATATATATGTACGTAGATCTCCTCGGGGGACATCAGGAAATTACACCAGATCCAAGTGATGTTAAACAGCATCCTAAGTGGGGTCAACATCATAGGGATGACAAACATGGGTCAGTCACTTCATACCACTAAACAGAAGGGCTGGCTCTGGATGCTCTGCTAAATAGCAAATACAAATTGGTCTCAGTCGGTCAAATGAAGCAACCTGGAGTTATTGTTCAAACCACGGCTTTTATCAGTTTGCAGCTCAGTCACCCACAGGTCTTTTATGTCTCTACACAAAGACCCTGTATGATACAAAGCAAACAAGGTGCCATTGCTGGTCTGTGTTGCAGTCTAACAGACACTGACCTACTGCCCAACCCACTGTAACAACATGAGGCCCATCAGGGGGCTGATATGTTCAGTATTCCTGCTAGGACTGCACAACAAGACCAGGCTGAAATCTGATTCAGGCTGCCTTCACCCACTGCTTACATCTCATCCTTGTCTCTTGGCTACCTTGGGGTAATAAACACAGCAGAACAACCAGCCAGCAGGGTCTGAGAGCTGACTGCTCACTAGCTGTGGGCATCAGTGACCTGCCACATTCTGCTGCATGTTTCCAAGGACCACTTGAACTTACAGACCTCACCAGAGCTGGGTGCATGATGGCCACTGGCCTGCTTTTAAGCAGAGGACCAAGCACAGGGCCAAGCACCCTCCCAGAGCAGCTCCTTGCCTGATAGCAGGATTACATGAACCTGCCTCCCTGTTTGTATCACATAAACCATGGGTGCAAGGCACCTTGTTCTTCTTTGCCTACTGGCTTGATTCTGGGGGTTTGCTTTATCTATTTTTAGTGTTTGAGTTTCTCAGTTATTAGACTTAACTTGCACTTTCTGTCTGGCTCTTATTCTTAAGAAACCATTTCTTCCCACCTCTCCTGACAGCTCTGCCTGGTTCTGCTGTGCACATGGAACCTCCTACGCAGCTAAGCTGGATGGAGGCCACCATCACCACAGGTAGCCAGAGGCATTTCCCAGTGAGATGGAGTACACGGGTTTGAATCCCTTCAGACAGCAGAGGGATGTGAACCTTGGTCTCCAATGAAGCTGCTTACACTGGAATTATAAAAAGCATTTCTCAAAGAAGAAACAAGTAGAGGGGAGTCAGCTAGAAAGGAGAACAGGGTGGTGATGTTGGCTGGGCTTGAGTTGTCTCATTAAATGAAATCAATATTGGGAAAGCAGTGTGTAATGCAGCAACCTTCCTTTCTCCCACCCCTTCCTAAAGCTGGCTGCAAATAAACTTGATAGTCCAAAGGCTGGTTTTGTTTTATGGAGACAATTCCCTGCTGCACGTTTGTCCAGTAAAGCAGATGCTGATGCTGCCTCCTGAATGGGGGCAGAGAGTTCTTGGGGCTGCACATCACTGCCTGTCAGTTGATGGCCCTTAGTTTTGTTTTGAACAAAGAGGTGTTTGTAGAAGACCTCCTGCTGCCCAGGCTGATTCCATCAGGATTTGCACTGTAGATGTGATGTCTCCTTCTAGGGAGCGCTTCAAACAAGCAAACCAAACAAACTCCTCACACCTTTTCTTAGGTGTTCCTGGACTTCTGTACAATTCCCTGGCATCTAACTACTGTCAAGTCCAGTGTCTGCAGCAGGAAACAAAACCTGATGAGGCAATCAGCTGTTAATGCCTCCAAGGGACTGTGGATGGTGTCTTCCTCCTGTGTTTCCCTGATGGAGGCAGGTTGACCTGCAGTGAGGAGTAACAGAGAGCTAGGAGTAATGCAGGGCAGAGGTGTCTGAGCTCCCCTGCCCCTAGCCAGTGCCCACTGGGGCCGAGTGAGTTACTTCACGAGTTGTATTGCTGGCATTCATGTTTTATCTCATGCCAGCAAAAACTCCAGGAATATCCTCAACAGTGTCTGCTGAGGGATCAGCTCTGCTGACAGCATTTACTTTCTTTGTAGATGCTCAATTCCCTCTGCTCTTTAGAGGCAAACAAACAGGAAGAAGATTTTGCTTGTGTGCCATTAGCCAGCTGAGTTGTCTGATTAATGAGCCACTGCAGTGATCTCTGTGGGCACAAGGGCTTTTCAGTTGCTCTCCATCCCAACTCCATCCCAGCTGGAGTCAATCACAAACTACAGGAAAATTACTTTGTTTTGGTGCTGCCTGTGGGAACAGGAGCAGGAGCTGCAACCATCTGCCCTTGTTAGGATGCTCTGCATGCAAACCCAGCCTTTCCAGACTCGGCTTCCTTGGCAAAAACTATGTGTTTTGTAGGTGCTCAGCGGTCTTCATCCTAACTTCTGCCTTTCTCCTCCCTGTCTCTAAAGCTGTAGGGTACTGTTCAAGTCAGCTGTTCCCGGTCATCTGCAGTGGTGTTTTCCACATCAGTACCTTCATTCTGGTATCTTAATGCCTCTCACGGAGTGATTCTTTTTTCAAGAAGTTTTGTGAGTCAAGCAGCAGAATTCCTGTATGGGAATGTGAACTACTCCATGCCATGTGCCTGGCCTGAGCCGACTGCCCTCTGCAGACAGATTTTACACTGACTGCCCAATTGCATTACCTTTTAATTGTGAAATTTGACCGTATCAGAAAACGTCAGTTTTCCACATCAGAAAACACAGTTCACTGACTGAGAGTTGGCTACAGGCATTTCCTTTATCATTCACTAGCAGATACACTTCTAACCTCTGACTTTGTGCTCGTAGGGTCATCCAATAGTGAAGGAGCTGGCAAAGTCAGCCTCTTGAAGAAGGTACCAGCACTAAAGGATGGAGACTTCACCCTAGCAGAATGGTAAGAACTCAGTCCTTAGACCTCTTTGGTTACCAGTAACCTGTGCAGCATTTAGGAGACATCATTCCTGCTGAATGGTTATGGATCACAGATGAACATGCTGGTTATTTTCAATAGGATAACCTCATTTGCTCTGTTTCCGTTTTCCATCTGAGTTATGTTTCAGAATGCAAACAAACCAGCTGACTTCACTTCTTGGTCTTACCCTGAATGCACTCACCTCAAAACAGGACTATAAACATACCTGGGAAATGTTTACAGCTTATAAAAATGCCTTTTACCCTGGGAAAAAAAAAATCCTATTTATCTGAATTAGTCACAGTGGCCAAGTAAACCGAGACAAAAATTAGGGTTTACATTGTAAGGTTCATGTGGAGACTGCTTAATGGTATCAATACTGAAATAATGGAACTACAGCAGTATCAGCATAGCAGCAGGATCTGCATCTTCATTTTGTCAGCACAAGATTTTCTGTGGCATCTCTCTCGTAGCAACAGCCTACAGACTGCTGCAGGTGACCGGAGTATTTTTCCATATGATTTCTCATGCCACTTAACGAAAGTACAAACATCTGGATACACAAGCAAAGGTTCTGTAGGCTTTCTTTGCTGGGACTTCCATTGATTTCACTGGAAGCTGCAGATTAGAGACAGATCTGATAAAAAGGCATCATAACCCATTAGAGCCTCATTTCATACACAGGCATACAAATAACGCACAGGCCACAGAGAGATGGGTGAGAACAGTTGGGGAACAAGTGGGATCAGCAGTGGGGATGGATGATTATCGAGGTTTATTGTTTGCTCACCTCAGCACTATCTGGCAGTGCTCTGCACCATGGAACAGGGCTGTGATTTTCCAGCAGGTTGAAGTTTTCATGGGAACTAAGGTGATGAGTTAAGGTGATTAAGGGCATTCATGGGAACTAAGGGCTGCCTGATATCCATGCGAACTAGATGCTTATCTGTGGTCCCTAGACCCCATCAGAAATCCTGACCTTAATGTTTTTTAGTGGAAGAAGCAAGTTCAGAAGGGGCAGGAGAGGGAGCTTAGGTGAAGGCATTCTGCATTGTAACTCCCTGCCCTTTCTTGTCTCTTGTTACTGTCTGAGCAGCACCGCCATTCTGCTGTATCTGAGTCGAAAGTACAACACACCCGACCATTGGTACCCATCAGACATACAGAAACGGGCCCAGGTAGATGAATACCTCTCGTGGCATCAGGCTAACATCCGGGCTAATGCTCCTAAGACCATGTGGATCAAGGTAAAGAGGGAATGTTAAAATGTGAGTAAAGCCCTGGTTTCCTGGCAGAATATTGAGCATTTGGACAGTCCCAATTCGGAGAGAGTTCATCATGCTGAAACAGCAAACCTAGGCCATTCCTAGCTGAGAAGGGCTGTCAGAGAGGGAGCTGTGCCCAATTGCTCAACATCAGGATCTGGCAAAAGCAGCGTCAGCCATTCTGTGACAGGTCTGGTACAGAAGGTCTCAAAGCCCAACAGACTTCCATCGCCTGGATTTGCAAACAAATATGTAACAGATTGGGTATTGCCTCCAAGGGCCTCTCCCTCCCTGCACAGCTGTGCAGAGTGTGCACATAGGCAGAAGATTTGCTTCTCTGGCGAGCATGTGCTCAGCTTCTGGGAGCAGCCAGGTTGTGTTCTTCATACAAGTCCCAGCAGCCCCATCTGGGTGGAAATCCAGAAGGAGCCTTCTTCTTCCAGCACACTTGGGTACTGCTCTGAGATAGAAATAGAACAGAGACAGAGAGAGAATGGCAATATCTCTTTATTCGGTGTGGTCAGATGAATCTACACTTAGGCAAAGTCAGAAGAATCACCCTGAGGCAGAAATCACTCAGTGTCAGATGATGTTGCTGGGCATTTATTTCCAGCCACCTCACCAGGCAGTTAATGCAACTACCCTTGGAGAGACCCGGGTGCACATACAGCCCTTCCAGTGCAGCTGTGGTATGGAATTTCAGGTGAAACCACGGTTGTCAGTAAACAGGTAAAAACTTCACTATTCCTGGGTAAAGTTTGCCCTTGTTTGTGCCTAACAAAATGTATCAGGACTAGCCTCTTGATTTATTGACACTTGAATTTTTGGCTAGAGAGCACAGAGGAGCAATTCAAATATGAGTCAGATTCATACAAGAAGCAGTTTCTTCCAGTCTTTGCAGGCTGCTATTGGGAAACAGAAGGAAATCCAACCAGTTGCTGTTGCTGATTAGATAACCAGCTACAGAAAAGATCCTCAGAATAATGAAACATACAAAGCCACCATGTAACAGAAGGCATATTAGGTAAACATGAGAGAAGATGGACTGCTCTGAGATACAGAAAAGGAAGAAGATGCTGTTTCAAGCAATTATATATAGAAATCCCTTCATGCCTAATTGGAATCACTCAGAAAGAGAGCTGGCCATGAATTTTCTGGTGAAATAGATTCCACATGTATTTGGCAAAAATCCTGTCTTGGATTAAGCAATCCCAACTTGAACTGTTGAAAATACCAGCAGTAAGTAGAAATAGAGTCCACTCCCGCCAGTGGAAATCTGTATTCATTCTTCTTCTCTAAATAAGCTATGTTTCTTTAGGTGTGGTAGGTGGAGGCACATTGCTGTTAAACACTGCAGGCTCCAATGGTGTGTGCACCTCTGCAAAGGGTGGAAAATCTCATGGAAAGGCAACCACCCCCTGTGCTAGCAAGCCTGTGCAATGACCACCCTTTGCACAACTGCTCTGGAAAAACTTGGAGTGGTTTAAAGAATGATGCCTGGGAGGCCACAGAGGGGCTAGTGTAAAAATGGTGCTCACCCATTCCCAGCCTCGCTGGCTGCTGTCACGCAGGGGAAGCTATTTCCTGCATAGCCAGCCAGTGCTGATGCACTCCAGTGCCTCCTACGCTCCCCACCACAGCCACCACCGTGCTCTCCTTCCCATCACCCTGCCTTCAGCACCCAGCCAAACAACAGGGTGGGTACAGGGTGGGCTGGCGTGCAGGCAGCCTGCTGAAACACAGGACACAGCAGAGCCGGCTATGGCAGAGATGTGTCTTCCCTGCAGCTGTTGCTCATTTGTGACCCATACAGGTGGAGTGGGAGGGCACAACTGCCAGGAACAAAACTGGTTTTGTTCTGCATATTGCTGCCCATTAGCTGAGGTTATTGTCACAGCAGATCAGCTGCTTAGGACTGCTTGTGTGCTTTCTGTCCATGAGCTACTCACACGTGCAGCAGCCCATGAAGCTCTAGCATCATCCCATCCTGCAGCTCACTGACCATGGTGAGCTCATGGGGTGTAACTTAAGTGATCACCATCAGATCCATCAGAAAATGGCTGGCTGTACTCTTCAATACCTTGCCTCCTCAGGTGCTGATTCCCCTCTTCACAGGGCAGCCACTGCCCTCTGAGAAACTCCAGGAGGTTATGGAGGGGCTTTCTGCTTCCCTAAAGCAATTTGAGGAGAGGTTTCTGCAGAACAAGGCTTTTATCATCGGGAGTGAGATCTCTCTGGCAGATCTCGTGGCCGTGGTGGAGCTGATGCAGGTGAGTGCTGGAGTGTGGTGAGGAAGGCTGAGCGCAGTAGGAAACAGATGCTGCCGGGCAGGGAGGGATGCAGCATGTGAACAGAGGAGTGAGGGCATATCTCAACACAGATAAGACAATGAGGAGAATATGGGAGTGGGTTCGGAAAACTAGTTTAAAAAAAGAGAGAGAGAGAAAACAAAGCTGGTTGCAATAGGTCTCTCCTGTTTCTCTCCTCTAACAATACTTCTTCATCCTTTATCCTGATTTTCACCCTCCAGAGAAGGAGGTGAAAAACAATAGCGAACAGGTCTGATGAAATAAGAAAATGATATAGCCCTATTCTACTTCAGATGGTACTTGCCCATGTGACACTTGGAAGATGCAAAACTGATTCTCAGAGACAGGCAATCAAGTCTGTTACAAACTGGGTGTTCTCTGCCAGACCAGCAGGGCCTGATTCCTTCTGTGTCCCAAAGACTGAACAAAGTCCCAAAGACACTTCTGCTTCTCTGCAGCTTTGTGTTTCAGAGGGCGGCACAGGCAGAGAGGAGAAGTGAGGCAGATGATGTCAGCTAAAACATAAGTTCAGTCAAATACTTCATGTTTTGTGCTGGGGTCTTGCTCTATAATACAGCACTCCCTAAGGCAAACTGTGCAGCCGGCCCTGGGACTGTCAGCCCACCACTGCTGTAGCTGGAAATCACTCACAATAAGTGGCAGGCATCTCTGCTGCTTGTAACAGCTGTTCTGGAACTCAAGAATTTACTTGTAAATGCCCTTTAAAACACAGGCTAGCTCCTCTGTTGTCCACATAGACACACCCAGCCAAAGAATTCCCTCCTAGTGCTCCGCTACAGGCTCCTGTGGATTTTTTCCCCTACCTGTACCTGCAGGCACACTTTGGATGCCTGTGGTCTTGGTGAAGTGACAGCCCAGCCCTTCACTGTTGCTCTCTCCCCATTTCTGCAGCCTGTGGGAGTTGGTTGTGACATCTTTGAAGACAGACCTCGGCTGATGGAGTGGCGCAGGCGGGTGGAGGATGCTGTGGGGAAAGAGCTTTTCCTTCAAGCCCATGAGATGATCTTCAATATCAAAGAACTGAGCAACATTCAAATTCATCCACAGCTGAAGGAGCATCTGGCACCTGTGTTGATGAAGATATTGAAATGAATTAACCTATCTTACCATTTTTCATGCCCCTTTTGTTTTAACTGCTTCTCTGGCCCCCAGTTCTATATGTAACTGGAAAGAGCATTGTAATTCTAACACAGAAACTGCAGAGTGTTTCTCCCCCCCACCAGACCTTTCCTGTATCTTTGTGCATGGAAGCTGGGGAAGGCTTAAGACCTGAAACATTAAATTCATCCAGAAGGCTGAGGCCCTACGGGTCACTTAATGTGTGCATCTGGGTTTTATTTCAGCGTCACTCTTCTCAGAGATGGTAGTGACACGAATGGTATTTCCTGACAAAAACTGAGCCAGCCTGCAAACTGGGAACACTGGGGAACTGCATAGGATGGGGATCATTGTTTTCATGTGACTTCAACATTTGCAGCTCCTTCTCAAGTGGCAAGCACTGCAGGCGTGTCTGATCCTCACCTTCCTTCCCAGCAACAGACAGCACAAAACTACAGGAGGTCACAAAGTGAAAAAATACATTGAATACATTTTATTTTATTTTATTTTATTTTATTTTATTTTATTTTATTTTATTTTATTTTATTTTATTTTATTTTATTTTATTTTATTTTATATTTTGTATTTTATTTTCTGTTTCTCACTGCTGAGGCCTCTTGCTTGCCTCTCCATGCACACCCCAGCCTTCCATTTGCCTTTAGGTTCCTGTAAGAAGTTTCCTCATTGACAGCTGTGCATCTTCCCAAAGCTTTGGTTATGCCACTGCTCCCCATTTCTGGAAGCCCAGGTTTCTGTGCTGCTTGGTCTGCCTGTATGCATGATAGGGGCTTTTCTGGGAGATCCATGCAGTAAAGACCAAGCCACTTGAAAAAGCTGATGGTGGCCACAGCCTTTGTTTAATCACCTGACTAAAATACTCTTGCTATTATATAGGGAATACAATGAGAGGATGACAGTGATTGTCTGGAAGATAATATAATAGCAAGCAGATTGTTTTTGTCTGTGGTAAGGCTGCAATAGCAATCCACATTTCTCCCAGAAAATGCAGAGGGGGAGGAAATCTAGACATGGTTTTCTGAGACTGTTTTGGATGGAAGTTTACCAAGTAAGTAAGTCACCCTGCGCAGCTGAGGGAATAAGAGGTTTTGTGGCATTGAGCAACAGACACCTCACAATAAAAGGACAGAGAGTTGTTTTGGAGCTTTGGGGCTCTTGGCAAATACAGAACCCTTCTGTGCTGCGGTACAATTTATGAGGTAAAACTGAGGATCCAAACATTTCTAGTTGGGTTTTCTTTTTGGTTGAAAATAGCAAACCATAAAGGATGCAGTAACTGATGGAATACATATCTCTGCGTATTTCCATTCATAAGTACTTGCTGCTCTTGAACCTTACCCTGAAACCCTTGCCTAAGAACTCTTCCTGCAGAGAACAGGACAAAATGAGTAAATAACCCAGGAATTGCTTCTCTCACTAATCAAATAACTCGTTTTCTCTCCAGTACCACCATGTATTGGCTAGTGACATTTCTGCTGGTAAGCTCTATAAAACCTGATGTGTTCTGGTGATGTTTTTCTTTTTCTCTAATGTTTCAGTTCTAGATACTACAGATTTAGTCCATTGCCTAGGGAGATCTTTAAATTCCCTGTCTGAAAAGAGAATCCCATTACATATTGCAGCTTCCATAAGCAGGAAATTTTGTCTTATGATTGTGTTCTCTATAAAGACAAGAGACCTGACTAAACACCCTCTTTTTCCATGATCCAAAATATTAGAAACAGGCGCATGATTATTCCCACCCTTTCCTTTCTCCCCAAGCTGAATCGTATGTTTTTATGGATGTTTCATTCACAAAATATTGTCTACAACTGAGTTAAATTTTAAATGGGAAATGGCTGGGGAGGGTGTTTATATTTTGACAGTGGAATTCCTAAGTGGATGATGACACAGGCAAATGTCTGCAGAAGGGAAAAAACTGCCATGATTTTCCAAAGGCTGAGAAGGTTTGAGACTAGTTGTTGCTGTGCTGTCCTGTCTTGGTCATAGGTACATGTGGAGACAGTGTTCTCACAGGAGAATGGATACTTGGTACATGAACACTGAATAACTCCAACAGATACAGCAAGGCCATGAGAGGCCTGAGGAAGCTTAAGCAAGCAAGATAAGAAGAAGCTGAAATTCACTGAGTTATGAGAACTGTGGACTGTTGGCAAGCTTTCGAGGTTGAGTTCTCACACCTGTGCTTAACCAATTATATGTTAGTCACTAAGGGTCTTCAAGACATGCACCCAATCATGATATGCCAAATCGCTGTAGGTATGTGCAAGCAATAGTATATAAGGAGTTAATGTTTTGCAATAAATGGCTTTTTGTCTGATCATATTGATCTCTGACTGAGTCCATTCCACTGCACGTACATAGAATCATAGAATAGTTAAGGTTGGAAAGGACCTTAAGATCATCTAGTTCCAACCCCCGTGCCATGGGCAGGGACACCTCACACTAAAACATGCCACCCAAGACTAAACCATGACACCCAAGGCATCAACCCTCCAAGCATTTTAATTGCCAGCTCCAAGACAGAAACAATAAACCAAATGCCTTTTGTCTAACAAAAACTCTGGGAGGCTGTGAACAATCTGCCATTCACATGGTGAGCCATCGAGAGTGAAGAAAAACACATATCAATAAAGATGTTTGTGACAGTCCCATGTTCTGTTTTAATTGCTGACATCTAATGACTTGAATCTTTTATTTTCCCTCTGCAGGCTTTCTGATACTCTGGTTTCTTGCCATGTGGGGTTTGTTTTTTTTTTGGCCTTGGAATTGGAAGAGATTTTTAGTGTTTAAGGGAATGAAAAAGAAAATGGATGCTAAACAGCATCTTACTTGGAGGTAGTGACTCCCAGGGATCAGGCAGTGGTGGGCTTGCACCTGGGGTTTGCAGGGTGGGTGAATACCCCCACTAGTTTCGTTTCAGTTGCAAACTGGGGATCATCTATTTATAAGATTATATCTTTCTGTAAATTTACCCTGAAATCTAATGGTTTTCCTGGGTTATTTTTTCTGCTGCTTTCGTGGATTTGAAGGCAGTGTCTGTGTTACCGCTTACCACCACAGGCAGCCACCCCTTGCCTGCCTGCCATGCCCCATCCCCTCTCTCTTCACAATCTCTGTCCTAGAAATCTTTCTCCAGCCTTGGTGCTGCTGGTTTACCTGCACAGCTCCTCATGCTTGTCTTCATTAGCAGTAGTAAAGGCCAAAAAACTTCTCCAGCAAAAACAAACAGTCAATTTCATCAGTTTTCATTAGGATTGCCTAGAAATGTAGGAAACCCAACAGTCACATCATAAAGGGCCCATTTCCACAACAGGGCACAGCCCCTTTAGTACAGCTAGTTCATGACCTTTTGCTGTAAATGAGCATGTGTAATGCTCACTGGGCAGTAGCTGAGCTTCTGAGAAAGCTCTGATGTGCAGAGAGAGACTGTCCCTAGGAGGCAGCCTGCAGGGTCTTTTATCTACTTGGGAGCTCAAAGTCCTGATTGCACAAGCTTACTTGGTAATACACTGGATAAACAAGAGACCTCTGCTTGCCTTTTGCTTTCTTGCAGTGCCTGTTGTTCTGAGACATCACTGCTCTGCCATTCTTAACCCTCCCCGTGCGGAGGTGTCCATCCCGGTGACCAGAAATGTCTTCCCACCCGGATGAAGCCTTGGGTGATATGGTTTAGTGTGAGGTGTCCCTGCCCATGGCAGGGGGGTTGGAACTAGATGATCTTGAGGTCCTTTCCAACCCTAACTATTCTATGATTCCATGATTCCATTAAGGCCTGTCACAAAACTCGTTCAACCCACCCGTCAGTGAGATGGGAGCTCCTGCCTCCCACAGCCTCTAAACCACATCCCAGCAAATCACGGTGTGAAAAGCGAAAGGCCCCAGATCCAGCTGGGGTACGAGAGGGAACACCGGGATCTGTGCGGTGGCAGCGCAGGACACCCCCGCCTCGCCGCTGCAGACCCGGCACCCGCGAGAGTGCCCGGTTCCGGCGCTCGGGCCGCGCTGGGGGCGGAGCGGGGGCCGGGCCGCGCCGGACGGTGGAGGTGGCAGTGCGGACCATGCCGTTCGTGGAGCTGGACACCAACCTGCCGGCCGGGCGGCTGCCCCCGGGGCTGGCCCAGGACCTGTGCGCGGCCGCCGCAGACATCTTGGGCAAGCCGGCGGAGGTGAGCGAGGGGCCGGGACAGCGGCGGCGGGGGGGGGGGGAAGCCGGGGCCTGACGGTGGCTGTGCCCGCAGCGGGTGAACGTGACGGTGCGGAGCGGGCTGCCCATGGTGGTGGCGGGCTCGGGCGAGCCCTGCGCGCAGCTGCTCGTCTCCTCCATCGGCGTGGTGGGCTCGGCGGAGCAGAACCAGCGGCACAGCGCCCGCTTCTTCGATGTCCTGACGGCACAGCTGGGCCTCGGCCCCGAGCGGTGAGTGCGGGCGGGACGGGGGTGCTGCGGAGCTGGGGGCTGTGCCGGGCCGGGGGCTGTGCTGGGCCATGGGCTCAGGTGCCTGGCCCTATCGAGCCTAGCGCCTCTGCTCTATCCCGTATGATTGTGTGAAACACAGCAAACGATACAGGAAGGTGCTTAAAGTAATGAGCAGGTAGTTTCCCATGTTCTCTGTGAGGTTAAAGTGTAACATAGAGCCTAGACTAGACTAGCAAACGGAAAGTGCTCATGAATGTCAAATCCCAGATGTGGTTTGGGTCCAGATAAAACTATGGACCAGTTTGCAGTCGTTGCACAGCCTAGGAGTTACTGTTCTATGCAGATGAGTAGTTCCAGTTCCTGTAACTGGTGTAAAACCCCATGGGAACAGGTAGAGCTTCGCAGTTGGGTCACCGTGCCAAATGGCTGTCCCGAAGGTAAGCCATGTCCCTCTCTGCCCCTCTTCCCTGTCTTCCCAAGGTGAGTAATGGCATTTTCCCACTCATCAGGGTAAATACCTGACAGAGATTAAGAGCTGTATGGGTCCTTGTGAAGTGAACAAGTATCTTGCACAGTGTTGAAATTCAATCTGCTTTTTGGTTTGTGTGGATGAGGCCTGGCATCTGTTTGTAGACTGCCCTCACACAGCTTATTTTTGCTTCTGTTAAATTAACACCATGAAGTGTGAGACAGTGAGAACATGCAGATTTCCTACCTTGCTGCAAACTGGGCAGTGATAATATCTAACTGTAAACTAATGTTTCTTGTCCACTGTATTTTTGCTTTTGTACCCAAAAAGGATTATCATCCGCTTTTACCCACTGGAGCCCTGGCAGATTGGCAAGAACAGAACAGTCATGACATTCCTGTGATCCCTTGAGCAGCTGGTGGAACAAAGCAATGATGAAGATAACCTAGAGATTACCAGCTCCATCTATCTAATTGTTTCCTCTTATGATCAAATCTGCGTAGCTCTGCACATCACCTGTGTTAATTCACTTTTGTCTTGCATCCTGTGCACACAAAGCTGAAGAGTGGGATGATAAGCTGTATTAATGTTACTAAAATAATTCAAGGTCTTTGTCTCAAGCCTGTCTCATATCCCAAAGGCTTTCCTGGTGTGGAGTTTTGGGATGATACCGCATCTCACTGTCTTCCGTGGCTGGTGCTTTCAGCTCACTGTCCCTGTGGGGAAGCGTTTTAGGTTTTTAGGACCCCGTATGCTCCCTCACTTTATAACTGGAATACACGAGGCATTTTAGTAAAACAAAAAGCACAGTATTTTTATGTATAATGTTATCTTCGTCTTCCACTGATAATGAGAATGCTTCTCAGTGTTTTCAGCCCCCTATCAGCCACTTTGTGACTTGGTCAGGTCGCAGACTGGGAGCTCAGAGGAACTGAGAGCACGCCCTTGGAACATGGAAGTGTCCATGGGAACACCAGGCTGGAGGATGCTCCTGTGCCGCTCTGCCATTCTGATTGTGGTTTTATTTGAGACTTGAGGACTTGAGCTAGTTGAAAATATTCCTTCTAATTACCATTTGCAGTTTGTTGTTCCCTTGCAAACACCTGTATTTGCAAAACTGAGGAATATAACACCAAACACCGGTTTGTGTGTCAGGCTGGGGGGGGACACACGTTAAACTTGATCTAGTTAATAAAATGTATAAAAGCCTCTTTTGATAAGTGTCAGTTTATTGGCTTCCAGCGTTGGATGGGGTCTGCTTACCATCTGGATTTAACACCCCTCAGCTATGGTACATCTTATTGTTGTATAGACTCTAACTTCCCAGGCTTAACCTCCTAAGGTTAACCAGTTTCTGCTTCCAGAAATGACCTCTGTTGTTTGAGGACTGTGTGGGCATATTTGCAAATTCAAAGGTAAAGAGCCACTTTTGAAAGTGGTTTAACCATTTTCTAGCTTCCAACCTTTGAACTGCAGAAGGTCTTTCTATGTATGTACATGAGCACACTGAAGGGCACCATTGACAGACATGTATTACAGAATCATGATGGCTTCAGAGGTTATTCTGCAGGTACAACAGTGTGATGCTGCTGTTCATGGCAGCACTGCTTGCACTTTGCCACAGTGGAAAGAAGGGCATTGTTTTCACCCACAAATGGACCCTGGAGTTCATCCTTACAGCAGTAAATGTTGCAACAGTGAAGCGCTTGAGCACAAGCTGAACATCAGTGTGATGTGACCCGTTGTAACAAGAGGTCCTTCAAAGCTGTGCCTGTACCCCGCAGATGGAGTGAGGCCTGGATGTGCTGTCTGCTCAGGGCTTGCCCGGACATTGCGCCTGCACCAGGGCTCGGGTAGGGCTGCGGCTGTCCCATCTTGTCTTTCAGGCTCACTGCAATGTGATCACCTCACATTTAAATGCACTTATTTGTACAAGGAGCTGTTTTGTAGTCATGGCCTGGCTTGAGTCACTGCTCACACTATCCTGCCGCCACCACACAAACACCTCCTACACCTCTCTGGGGCAACAAAGCACTTTCCCATCCCAAGTCACAGCAAGTTTTAGGGATAAACCAGTAGTTTCAGGATACGTTCCAAACCCATCGGAATGCCATTCCAGCCCTTACGCCACACTGCCACAAACAGCTCCCTCAGCCGCTGTCAGCTCCAGCGACCCGCCCCTCCCCGCCTTCCTGTTCCCCGCGTTCCCATTGGCTGTTAAGGAGCGGCTGCTCTGCCAATGAGCAGCCTTTTTGTTGGCGCGCGGGTCTCCGGGTCTCCGGCGGGGGTTGCCGTGGAGACCGCCGGTGGGGCCGTGTCTCCGGGGAGCCGCCGCTCGCCTGAGGGAGCCGCGCCGGGAGCCCCGCGGCGGCCGCGCCCCGCCCTGCGCCGCTATCCCGGGGCGGCCCTGCGAGGTGAGTGTCCCGTCCGCCGCAGCACCGTGAGGGGCTGCAGGGGCTGCCGGGGCTGCCGGGCTTTGGCTCTTCCCTGCTGCGAGAGCCCGGCGCGGCGGGGTCGGGCCTCGCCTCCACGGAGCCACGGTGAGGCGTGAAAGTGGGTTTGCTCCGTCCCTCGCCGCCTCCCGGCCTCTTGTGCCGCCCGCTGGGAAGTGGAGCCTGGCAGGCGGAGTGAGAGGCGTCCCCGCTCCTGTCTGCGGAAAACGACTGTATTTCGGTAAAAGCGGCTTTTGCTAAAATGCGGCGGAGGGGATTTTTGCCACGTTAAAAATAAAACCCGAAACAAAAATCGAGTGGTTTTATTTTTAAACAAATGTGTATTTGCAGTGTATGGATCCCAAGTGTGGCAACAACAACAAAAGCCAGGAAAGCCCAAGTCACTCCCTTTGTTTCATATCTTGAAGTTGGGAATCGCATAAGCTCTGGAAACAAGAGCTGACAGTCGAAATTTTTAACGAAGTTTTAAACTACTGAGGTAAAAGGAGACAAGATTTTGAATGCAAAAGGCTTTAAAGAGGCATTGTTGCCTTTTGAGGATGTGCCCACCTGTCATAGCCACAGATAAGCAGAGACCCTCCTGTAGCTGAAAAAAGTTCAACCCAGTTTATAATACGCTATATTGAAGACTAATTCTTTTTTTTCATACTTCATTGATGTAGCTTCTTTACTCTGAAAGTGGTTGTAGCGACACGCTTTATTCCTAGATGTTATGGTACCATGGTAATTCAGTCCATAGTTACGTTTGCAGCCATGGACAGTGTAAAAAAAAAAGAGATGAAACAATCCCCCCACCTGCCTGACACACAGGTACAAAAGCTGTGTGGAGGCAATGTCCTTGCCCTGTTTCTCAAAAGCACGACACTGTTCTGTTTGCTTATGTGCTCTCAACTTGTGAACTCCGGAGAGGAAAGGTGCATAATACTTGTTACAAACTTTCCATAGACATATAAAGTGAAATTAAAACTCTTGTCCCGCCTTTTCTGTAGTTGCAGTTTCATTGTCAGTCTTAACTGCAGAAGTAAACTCTTGACTGTAGTTGAGTTCCTCTGCTGCTTTGAGCAAGATTATGTGGATTCAGCAAAAGACTTGAGCGATTTCTGACTATAGGTGTATCTGTAAGTGAACTTAAAACCACTCAGGTTAAATATGTAGCTGATTTGGGATCATACAGTCTCATTTATTTAGATGCGATAAGCATCCACACTTCCTGTCACCACCTGGGGTGTTCAATATTTCTGAAGACATAGCCATTAATCTCTGTGCGTGTATTTTCTCCATATGCAAAGCAGACCAGGAATCCTTGTCTTGAAAGAGATTTGAGGTTTTATTAATGTTTATTTACTCAAGGAGAAAAATGTTTTATTGCTGTGCAGTTGTCAGTCGATTTAGATGCAAGTGAGGAAAGTAAGTGGTGCATGGGCAAGCAAAATACCATTGCTGAATGAATGAGATCCTGTCAAAGCATTATTTTCTCTACATGCAGAACTAATCATGAGGATGTATGAGCTAATTCAGCTTACAGTTCAAAACTCCCACAGTTTCCTGCTGTGGTTAATTCTGGACTTACTCTTCTATTAATGTGGCCTCCAGTATTAAAGACTGTTTTTAGCCTGTCTCATGCATGTCATTTTTTTGTTTGAGTTGATGGGAAGGTTTTATGATGTAGCAGTGAAGCTTTTCTTAAAAAGCAGCACAGAACTCTCACATTTTTTTGCCTTTACTAACATAAAGTTTCGGGGAGGTAATAGAACGTAAGTTATGGTTTCAGTTATGAGGAGAAATTATAGATTATAAATGTGTAATTTAACCTTTAAACTTTTTGTCAGTGGTAAAAAGATTAGAAATACTGTCCTTCAGAATGAAGAAATACTAGGTAGTAAAACTTCAGTTTCTTTGGTTTGCATAAATCAAAGAGGTCTAAGAACTTGCCTTTGCCTTAGAAGATGATCAGCATACTGAGAAGAGACAACTGTGTTCTAAACACTGGTTCTGTTCTAGCAGGGATAGCAGTGATAGCAGCATTTTTAATCAGAGGAATTTCCAGCCACAGGCAGTATTTTGAACAGTGGGTTGACCAGCCACTACTCTGCTGCAAAGTCAGTCTGACACAGATAACCTTCTATTTTTTCCCTCCTGTTTTGTAAATATTCGTAAATGCTGTGGTTTCCAGGCATGAGAGAGCACTCTGGTTTGTGCTATAGGTAAAAGATGCAGGAAGTATTCTAATTTTATTTTTTTAATGTAACTGAAGATAAACTCTTAAGCAATAATGGTTCTTGCTCAGAAAATGTCAGAAGCTTTTTTGGTTTTACCTTTGTCATTAAAAGGATTCATGTTGTAATGTTGTTAATATAATGTATGTTCATTAAGTATTTTATAGTAACTGAATAATCTTGTAGGTGTGATTACATTGCAAATATTTCTACTCCCCCCTCACCACCAGGACTAGGGTCTTGAAAGTCATCCTGAAGTAATGCATGTGCTTAAATTTGTATTTTACTCTCTGCCTGTAATAAAATTCACTTTAATATTATTATTCCTACATTGTAGGGCAATTGGCATGGGGGGGTGGTGTTAACATAGGGCAGTTAATTGATTGTTGATTAAAGTATTCCCAGCCTTTTATTTCTAATGCTTCCTTTATGGACAAAATAAATATTCTAATCCTGTTTGTTTTCCAGACCTGTTTGTGTTAAGCCTTTCATCCTAATCCTGGAGAAAAGACAGTGAGAACACCTGAGAACATGGTAAGGGATTATTGAGATGGTTTTTGAGATGTTTTGGTAGAAATAAAAGTGAAATTTTTCTCTTTCCCCAGGACTAAGACTAAATTGGCATACTAAGAACATTGGGTTTGGAGTGATTGTGTTTATTGGTAAATTAAAGAATTTGAAAACAGTTTGCTGTAATTGTCTGTTCTGGGGAAACTGTTACTTGCAAGACCCTTGAAATTTTTATTTTATTTTATTTTCCAGCTGATTTAATGGGGGAAATAATTTTGCAGTTTCATTATTTGCAATTAGTTATGACATTACAGTTCTTGTAACTTGATATAGAGATCTCTCAGTGTTGTCCATTTACCAAATAAAGTACAAATAGAGAAAACTTGACTTTGCAAGGGCACACTTGTAGCTGTAACATTTCTTGTTGCATCTCAATTGTCATTCTAGATCCGAATTGCAGCACTGAATGCGAGCTCCACAATTGAGGATGACTACGAAGGTACCTTTAAGAGTCATAAGACACAGACAAAAGAAGCCCAAGTAAGTAAACTCACAATTTTCTTAATGATATTTAATAAAGTGGCCCTACAAAGTAGGTTCTGGTTTTTTTTTAAACCACAGGAAGCAGAAGCTTTTGCTTTGTACCACAAAGCTTTGGACCTTCAGAAACATGACCGATTTGAAGAGTCTGCAAAAGCTTATCATGAGCTGCTTGAGATTCGTCTTCTGCGAGAGGTCAGTGACCTTTAGAGAACGCAACTCTAGAAACTGTCTCTATTTTATATTATTTCTTTTCTTTCTGGCTAGTTGAGAGATGTCAGTGTTATCAATTGGCAAATAGTTTGCTGTTCTTTTTACTTGTTTAATGTCTAATTCCTGATGCCCATGTTGCATTTATTGTATCATTTCTAGGCAGTTCTTTCTGGTGATGAGAAAGAAGGACTGAAACATCCAGGTTTGATGTTAAAATATTCCACCTATAAAAACCTAGCACAGCTGGCAGCACAACGGGATGACTTAGAGACGGCCATGGAGTTTTATTTGGAGGTACTGTACAGCTGAAATAAAACACTGGAGCCTCAATGTCTGCAAATACTTGCCAAAATATAGATGTAGACTTTTCAGCATATATCACTTGAATATATGTCTGAGTTCTGAATAGTTTCTGACATTATATGTGATAACTGGTGTACCAGTCAGTCCCCAAATCAGTAGCAAGCCTGCTAAAAACTAAAGCAGTGCCAGTCCCTGTAGACAAGTGAATATGCATGTCTGAAATGTGAATGTGTTTGTTATGCTTTCTAGGCTGTGATGCTAGATTCTACTGATGTCAACCTATGGTATAAAATTGGCCGTGTGGCAATCAAACTAATCCGCCTGCCTTTGGCTCGTCATGCTTTTGAAGAAGGTCTCAGGTGTAATCCTGATCACTGGCCTTGTTTGGATAATCTTATCACAATCTTGTACACACTCAGTGACTACACAAGTAAGTACAGTACACAAAAATGTTGTCAAGATAGTGTAATTTTTACATATCAGTGAAAACCTGTAATGATGCAGTTGTGTAGGAGCAAGTGTGTCTTGTGCAAGCAGTACGTTATGTTATGGTAGTGACTTAATGATAGAGATTTTTTTAAATTTCATTATAAAGTGTGATGGTTTGTATCAATTCTGGCTACCCTAAAAATAAATGCTTGTGGCCTCTTAGGTCAGAGTCTTTGCCAGAAGTTTCTCTGGAGACTGTTCTCTCACATATATGTTGATTTTATTTTTCTAGGCATTTCCAGCTACATAGTTCCAGGATTTGGTTATAAAACTACAATCTACTTCACTGCCTAGTATGATTAATTGTAGTTAGAGCAGTTGATAAAAGAGACACCAAGATTTTACATTTGAGTAACATCTAGTGGATGAACTGATTCAAAGGAAGTTTGTGAGAGAAGCTGTAAGATGGCAGAAACACTGAATCTGATCCCTTAGGTTCAGCGCTCTGAAACAGTCCTAAATCTCTTCACTTGGTTGGCCATGCAAGCAAAAAACTGGTGGGATACATTGCTTGTTACACTAATGGAATCTGCAGTTCAGACATTTGGTAACATGAGAATGGTAAATGGCTAGGAGTCTGCTTTATGATTCTAATTTCTCAGGAACAGAATCCTGAAAGTAAATAAAAGATATACTGCAGACATTGTTTAAACAAAATTAATGATACCCTTCTTCTGGATATAATACTTGCAAAGACATAGGTTATTTTAGCTGTATGTGTGTAATCATTTGACATATTTCAAAGCTATTGGTCTAATTTATGTGAATATTATATTTAGCTGAAATGAGAGCTTTAGAATGAATCAAAGCAGCCACTGACTATTCAATTTCTATTTCTCTGTCAGCATGTTTGTACTTTATCTGCAAAGCTCTGGAGAAAGACTGTCTATATAGTAAAGGATTGGTTCTGAAGGAGAAGATCTTTGAGGAGCAACCTTGCCTTCGGAAAGATTCCTTAAGGATGTTCCTCAAATGGTGAATGTCATTCTATAGTATATACAACATTTGGAGTGTAAATTTTGGGTTTGGGGTAGTTCAGAAAAACTGTTGAGATAGAATGCTTTAAGCTACAGCAATATCTTGCTGACCTGTCTTCTAAATGATAAATCAATGTTAACTGTTGGGGCTGTTGACAAAATGTTCTTCAGTAATTACTTTCGGAGAAAGAGACAAAAAGTCCATTTGCTATTGCTCACTTATTTTCATACCCAGATCTCTTGTAATCATCTTCCTTTGTTTCATTTTGCTTATTTGCAGCTGATATCTGAAGTATTCATTTTAGTTTTCCTTTTCTAATTAAAAAAACTCCAAACCAACCAACCCAACCCCCCCACACGTTACTGCTTTTCCAAGCAACTGCAAATTTGGAACTTAATAGTTTTCTCATTTCAGTAAGTTTCAGGAAGTATTACTGATTTTTATTGACAAATGAATACAGTCAGAAGAGTTTGTATGTTTCATTAGTACCAAGACGCAGAAATTCTTAGTTATTAAGCTTTCAGACCCCTGCAACTCTGAAAATATTTTGCAATATTATATTTGAGATATTAGTCCTTTATTATTACTTTTTTATTGCAGTACATAAAACTTTCACTAAAAGTTTGGGTTAATGTAGCTCTGCTAAGTAGAGTGTCTCTTTCTGTGTGGATTTTGTAGTAGGAGTGGGTGGGAAGAAGGTAGAAGAAAGTAGAAGCCTGTAAATTGTACAGGATCTAAGTTAACTGATAATTCAGCATCAGAGATGCTTCTGATACTGTAATATGTTGCTGTGATGGTCAGCGGAATTCAAGAGAATTTAAGTTTTTAATTTAATCATGGTTTAGTCTCACTGAATATGTCATTGCATGTGCAGCTAACATCAGTACACTGTGTAAATTGTATGCAGTAAGTGGAACATACATCCTAGTGTGCATCCTTCAGTTATGCAATAAATCAATCAAAACCAGTAATGTTTTAGACCAAAACAATATCTAAAATGTGAAAATACAGAGTATTTAGAAGACAGGGAAGAGAAAGGATAACAAATTTTAAGGCTCTAGAATTCTATGTATAGCTGTGGACCTTTAATAGAAAGACCTCTTTAGTTACAGAGACCCTGATTTATTAAGCTGCCTTAGGTCTGGCTGTAAAAAGGAGTTGCGTGCTTTTAGCCACTTGGGTTTTGTATCTGGCTTGAGATCTCTGAAAAAAGTGGATTATTCTTCACTTCCAAAAATTCATTTCTAGACTCAGACTATACAAGACAATTTTCAACTCCAAATTTTATTTGTGATGACGTGAATTTCTCAGAATAATACCTTGGAATGAAAGGAATTTCTCAGCCATACAATCTTTTTTCTGAACCAAATCCTTCTTTCCCAGAAAGAAAATAAAACCTCCTACTTCCCTTTCATTTCTCAGTGTTTGGAAAACAGAACAATTTCCCTTTATTTTTTAATTTTTAAGACAGAACAAAGATTTTTGGAGGGTACATGCTTCTATATGGATGCTATAAAGCTTGTGAGATAGTTATTTGAATGCTTGTTTTAACACTGTCATTTTTGTTCCAGTATAGAAAGATATCAAATCAATCTTCTCAGGCTTGAAAAACCCCAATGGACTCAAACAACAAAAGCACAAACCAGCAAACAAAAACTTTAACCAGTCTTCATTTCTCATTATTTCTTAGTGACATGTCTATCCATAATGTAAATTTGAGCGCAGCCGAAACAGGAAGAATCATAGATGAAGCACTGGAACTACGAAAGAAAAGACAAGCTTTGTTAGTACGTGACAGAGAACCAGACCTCAGACTGGTCCAGCCAATTCCCTTTTTCACGTATGTCTTTGTTTTCTCTTTTTAAAAGGTTCCTCTGAAGCCACTTACACTGAAAACTGTGTTGAGGTTCACATTTCTTCAGAACCCTTTTTTCTTGTAAAAACAAACAAACCCTCCAGTGTTTTCATGTTTTACGAGTTTTAGGTTGGTTTGCGGAACCCAGGACACTCTGCTTATGATTTAAGCATAAACCCCCAACCTATCACTTTTCAGCCTTTGAATTAAAACCAGTGATGTAAAAACCAAACAAATATTAGTAATGAATGGTTTGGCAGCCATTACAACTGTATTGGAATTTTCATATATGACTAGTTTGTATATGAACTTCAAAGTAAGTTTAGCTTTTTTAAAAATGGTTTTACTATTGGGATAATGGAAAAAATACAGTTCTTTATTTGCAGCAAGATGGAAGGCTATTACTAAATTGCTATAGGTCTTTATTAAGGCACAAAAGATTGGGCTTTGTTTTGGTTTTTTAATTGCACATTTTTCTGGAATATTAATGGACTCTGCACATAGGTCCTTCCTGTGGAAAAATTGCTTCTACTTGTGGATAAGGGTGAGATTTTTTTTTTTTTGTTGTTGTTGCTGACTGAATGCAGAGCCTTAAAATTCGTCGACACTGCTTTTTTTAGGGTGCAGTGTAATTTGCTCAGCAACTACTGCACCTTCTTTTGTTAGAGCCATTTTTTGAGATTAGACATGTTATAGAATCACATTTTCTTCCTACTGCAATGAATTCAGCAGTTTCCTCTGAAAAACTTTTGTCTGCTGTCCCATTTTATTCTTGTTTTTCTAAGTGGTGTGTTCTAGAATGAAAGCTCCTAAGAGCCTCTGTTCCAGGCCTGAAACTGTTAATGGTCCATATGACAGGAAACGTACAAAGATACTCTCCAGCTTTTCAGTCACAGGACAGATTTTGGCACTCAGATATGTTCCTCTCCCACTGAAAAGCTGCTCTTGCTAATTTAGAAAGTAATTTGGCAAGAATTTATGAAGTTGTGATGCCGTTGTGTTTCCACATGCAGGTGGAAGTGTTTAGGAGAAGCTTTACTTGCCATGTATCACCACCTCACAACATGTGACCCTCCTCGACCCAGTCTGGGAAAGAGAATTGACCTCTCAGAATACCGAGATCCAGTTCAACATGTGATGCTTTCTCCTACCTCTACTCCTGTCAGTGTTATTCAGCCAACTCCTGTCAGCACTAATCCAGTAGTGACAATACCAGATCCTGTATTACCTTATACAACAACGACACCCAACTTTCCAAGTCACAGTCAGAGTTTATTAGAACCAGGAACTACTGTAGGTGAGCAAGGTACTTCAGTCTAAGATTCAAGATATTTTTCCTACTTATCTGGGTATTAAAAGCACTACAGAATTTATTGGGGAATACTGTCTTTAAACTGCATGTTGGTGGATTCTGAATCTTTTCAGCATATGGTAGGAAAGGTGAAGTTGAACTCTGTAAAATTAAGTTCTGTTGAACCGTCACATTAGAAAAGAAAGGCCACCTAAACTGCCTGAAAAACATTGATTCCTGACTAAGGCATAGGACCAGTGTTCAGGACAGTGGTCTTGCTTTCTTGTCTAATAGAATTGAGAGTCAGGTTGATTGGTTTTTCTCAATTGTTACAGATTACAAATCTAACTTCTTCTAGTTTTGTGCTATGGAGACTCATGCTTCAGTTTTTCAGTCCTTAAGATTAGAAGAATCATTACTCCATCCCAGCAGTGATGCATATCAAGCTTTTAATGTTGTGAAGAGTCTTGAGTGCCTCAGAATGAATGAGCTGTTATAGAAGATGACTGGATTATTCTGCTCATGTGTAACATTAAGAACCTGAAAGAAGCAAGCTGTCAGCTATATTGATTTGAAATCTGTAGCAAGAGGCTTGAATATTTTACACTGTAGCTGTATTTACATATCTGAAATTGCCAAGGAGTTACCAGTATTTGGTTTCTATTCATGGGAATATACAGGTGTTTCTGGAGTTAAAGGCAGGCTCCTCTGATTCCCAGTTCAGAAACTTCTTGAAGACTAAATAATGAATTCTAATGAATAGTGAAATGCAGAATTTTCAGTAAGTCGGCTTCCTGCCTCAGAGCAGCATTTTTATGGAAAATGCCACAGCCAGTTCATATTAATGATTAAAGAAAATGATTTTAAGATTTTGGCACTGTCTTCAGAAGGAAACCAACAAATCTCAGGTGTTGCTGGAGAACAAAATAAATGGCCAGGCACTAATAATTATTTGTTTCCAATTCTGTTTCTAGGTGACATCTCTGCAGGTGATAAATCTAAGAAAGGTGTGAAGCGAAGGAGAATTACAGAAGATAGCGGTGAAACAGCCAAGAGGAGATCTGCTAGAGTCCGGAATACCAAGTGTAAAAAAGAGGAGAAGGTTGACTTTCAAGAGCTGTTGGTGAAATTCCTTCCTTCCAGGTACTGTACAGCAATAACTTCATTATGAGAATATTAGGAGCTAAGCAGAGAAAGCTGTTCGGGATTTTGTTTGATTGATATGCCCCAACATTAAAACCATTAGACCCAGGTTATTTTTTTAAGCAGATGTGATTCATTGTCTTCTTATAAATTTAATGTTAATTGTTTTAAGTGAAAATAATTAAAAATTAATTGATAAATAAGATGGCTTTTGTCAGTATGGAACTGATTTAGAGGACAATGTGAATGTTAAAATGGATAAGATAAAGAAGATAATATTGGTTTCAACAAAATTTGGGAGCTAGATATAAATCTCTAAATTCACTTCAGTTAATGTAGTTTCAGTGTTAAAAAATGCGCAACGTGCCATGTTTAGGTTTCATTTACCAATGAAAGCAAGAATGAGGATTTTATTGATACTGTGTGTTTTGTTCCCCTTTCATACAGATTAAGGAAGTTAGATCCAGAGGAGGAGGAAGACGCTTTCAATAACTATGAGGTGCAGTCAGAGATCAAAGAAGAGAATTTCCAGCATGTTGGACCACATAGAATGTCATTTGATTCTACAACATTTATGGAATCTGGTAAGGATTTTGTTGTAACTCCCACTCTTTCTCTGTTGTTTCTTCCATAGTGTATGCTTTATGTTCTGTATTTTGCTATCACATCTAGAAGATACAGAAATATGTGTTATTTTAGAAAGAATAGAGATATCTCAGTTGGTGACAGGTGTGATATTTAAAAAAATTTTATTTTTATTGGTTTTAAGCCTATGGGACTGCTTAATTACTGTGTGTGAGAGCTCTATTGTGTGAAGTTTCCCATTTGAACAGATTGGAATGCAAAACTTAGTAACACAGAAGAACTGCTGCAATATTAGTGCATAAAACATTATTGAAACTTACTTATCTCAAATTGTTGGTTGTCTTGACCTTGAACACCCATGACTTTGTGTTTATCTGCTTTCCAGAAAAACAGGATGTTCATGAATTTCTCCTAGATAACCTGAATAATGGTGGGATCTTGGAGCTAATGATGAGATATCTGAAAGTCATCAGCCAGAAGTTTCTAGTGAAGTGGCCTCCTGGCTTATGTGAGGTGGTCCTTAGTATCTATAATAGCTGGAGAAAGCATAGTAGTAGTCTTCCTAATCCCTTACTGAGGGACTCAAGTAATCAGCATATCAAGGTATGAAACACTTTTCCTTGTACTTCTCTTTTCTGCTGTGTTGCTCTCTGTGTACCAGAAGTACCTAACTTAAACCCAGCAGCTAGATGCAGGTTTTGCTTGGCTCAGTCTGGGGAGTTGCTTGTCCAAGCTTTATAAACTATGGTTTGCTGCAGCTTGCATAACAGATTGTTCCTCATCCCCTGAACAGGCATAGGTAATGTTATATGCAACTATACCTTATACATAATATGTGTGTATATATACACATACACACACATATAGATGTAATATAAACTCTACAGATGTAAATATATTTTGGTCCTTTACTCTGTTGTTGCTCTTTTATTTTTCACTTCCCTCCCTTTAGTTCTGATAGGACACAAAGTTTGGTTTTGTCACCAGACTGAGATGCTGTGTGACTGCAGTTTGAAATACTCTGTTTTTCAGATCAAGAGTGTTTCTACTTCTTTTGTAAATAGACTGAACTATGGAAACCATGTTCCATTGACTTAATTTACAAAACAAAAGCATCCCTGCGTAGCAAGTATTACATCACTTATACATGCTGTGACTTTTGTGTTTCTGTATATTTTCCATAAATACATACACTTTGTTACATTTATAAATATATTTATATTTGTTTATTTCCTTGGTTCTCATTATGACTGCGTAACTGCTTGCTTGTATGAAAAATCTAGAAAGTCAAGGTTTTGTAGCTATGGTGTTGAAAATCACTGTCCTCCTGCTTGTCCTTTTTTGTCCTTGAATTTATTCTAAGCTTTATCTGCAAGCTATCTTAAGTGTAAGAAATGGATGCTTTTAGGATTGTAAGGGACTATTCTGGTAATGTGTATGGACTTTGAACTTTTCCATAAGCACCTTTCTTTAACAGCTGGACCTGTAGCCTTTATTCCTATGTATTTAATTGGAAAATAGTATGTTCTTCACTACACAAATCCACCTGGCAGAGATCCATGATGATGTGATTTTTTAATATACTCCTGAACTTTATCCAGCAAGCATTAATAAGCTGATACAACTAGAGTATATACTCAGTTTCATGGAAATTAATACTGAAAAAATTACAGTATATAGTCCTTTTATTTCTGAAGTATCAGTACTTCTGCTATATTCTGGAAACATGCTTTTATCATGATTTAGCAATTGAATACAAATTCACATAAATACATGCAAATACAAAGTTATTTTAGGCAGACAAAAAAATAGGGATGTCACTTTTTCCTTAACCTCAGGCAATGCTGTTTGACTGCCTTCTTTTATGAGCTGAGATTTTAATTTTTCTTTTTAATGCTTCTTCTAAGTATTGATTTGTTTTGTACTTGTTGATCTGTAAATGCTATTATGCACCTTTAGAGGAAGAAGTAGTTATAGCCTGGGGATACAAATCCCAAGCCAATAAGATGAAGGTTTTCTTTGAAGTAAATTTCAAATCCATTGGTGGTTTTTACTCCTCTTTTAATGTATGTCTTCCTCTTTTTTTTTTGCTGTCTCCATACTTTTTCTGAAGGATATGATGTTGATGAGCCTTTCTTGCATGGAACTGCAATTAGATCAGTGGCTGCTAACAAAAGGGAAGAGCTCTACAGGTGAGAAATGAGTATTACTTTCTTCAGACTCTGAAAACACTTAAGCTATATGAAGAAATGTTTCCAGGAATTCATTGGATTTTGGGCCTATTTTTTCTTAATGTCTTTCAGATCCATATTTTATTGGTGTATTATTTTCTTGTTTTAAAGCAGATAAATACTTTTGAAATACTAGGATGTGGGACTCTTTTAATGGGATGCTAGTAACTTTATGATAAAATGCAATAAATCGATTTGCAGTTTCTCCACGAAATTGCCCTGCTGCCTCTGTGAATGGAAAGTTTGGCCCTGACTTCCCAGGAACTCATTTCTTGGGAGACCTGTTGCAGCTGTCCTTTGCATCATCACAGAAGGATTTATTTGAGGAAGGCTGGATGGAGTTTGTCACTCGGGTATACTGGCTGAAAGCTCGCTTTCTGGCGCTGCAGGTTGGTTTTACTTTTGATCTAACAAATGAAACTTTTCCCAAATAAAAATCATACCAGCTGCAGCTGATAGGGGAAGCTCAGCTCATTTAAACATGTGGATAAAATCAGCTGAAAACGTAGTGACTACTTAGATTCTACTTTTTAATATAATTAACTATCCCTAAGAGTAGAGATAGAAATGAAGTGGGAGGTCTCACATGCAAAGCTACTATTCAGATATGTTTAAGATCTAGTATTTGCTTAAATTAGCTTGTGTTCAGCCTAAAAAGTATATTTGGACCAAAGTTATTTGTAGTAGTATTGTGTAGTTGCAGAACGTGTGTTAGTGAAAGCTGTCAAAGTCCCAGACAGTTGAAAATGCAGTTTTTAACTGAAGCAGACTGTATGTTAAACTACTGTCCACGCTGTTTTTTCAGGGTAGCATGATTCTTGTTTTGGAGGTGTTTAATTTAATATGCAGATTTTTGAAACAGAGGGTTTTAAACCTGAGGGAATATTTTGAAAGAAATGTTATTTGATCCCTAACTTTTTCCTCTGCAAGTGTTGCTTTCTCAGGACATCAAAGAGTTTTTCTGTGCATCAATTATGTTTAAGTCAATCATCAACTAATAACAGGAATCAGTTTCAAAGTGTGAACTAACCAGTTCCATCTCTTTTTATTTTTGCACCTGAGGATTCCTTTCTGATGAATCTGAGGAAAAATGAGTTTCTATATGGCTACTGCTATTTTTCCTTTAGATGTAGAGTTATATTTTGCCCATGCAGTTGCATTCCCCTCCTGACCACTAAACTCTTAGTTGAAGAGAGTGAGTAAAATGCATTCCCTTTGCATGTTTGTTGACTCAGTGTTCTATTTGCACAAATTGAAGAGTTACTTATACTGTTTTACTCCTCCATGTTTTTAAAGGAAAGGGATTTTAGCAATCCAAACTAATATTTCAGATTTATGCAAACTGAATTCTATTTCCCTGATCTGTTTTACCTGTAGCTAAAGTCACTGGTAAGATATGCTGTTTCTGGGGATTTTTTAATTTGAGATTGTCAATTGGATTTGTTTTTTATTTGGGAGGATGTGCAGTGGCAGTGCCTGCATTGAACTGAAACATTTTCTTCCTATATTCTTTAGAAACCCTTGTTGCAGGTAGAACTCTAAGGTTTTTTGTTTGTTTTCCTCTGTACTATTTCTGTAGGGAGACATGGAACAGGCACTTGAAAACTATGATATCTGCACTGAAATGCTACAGAGCTCCACTACAATGCAAGCTAAAGCTGGCAATGAATGCAATATCATAATACGGTTACCTAATCTACATGTTGATTCTGTTGTTTCTTTAGAAGAGGTAAGAATTAATTTGCAGGTGTGTTCTCCCCACTCCATCCTTCCCAGTTCCAAAGGTCATCTATAATTAGCACATTTGTGATGGACTTTACCACATCTGCCATAGAATTTTTCAGAGTGAAAGGGCAGATTCATAGTTCAGTGATAAGGCCATTGTAACACTTTCTAAAAGACACCTTTTGGTTCTGTTGGTCCTGTACAACTTAAAATTGCTTTTATGCAAAGTAAAAATATTAGAGCAGCTGCACGTAGAACAGTAGAATATAAGATTAGAGTTTTATTTTCTATTCCTAAACATATCTTTCACCTTTGCCTAAATAAGCTGTTTACTTCAGCAGTGTTTTCCACATTACAATTTACATATACCTTTAAACAAAGGGATATTCTTGTATTCTTTCTATTGCTGTTTTGGGGGATGAACTCCTAACACAGAAGATACTGTCTTCTCTTTCAAGGCTATTTGATGGATGTGTTCTTGGAGTGTAGAAATGTGTGATTTGGGGATCTGTGGCAAAAAAGTTTAAAATAATTATAGCACTGAAGTCATATACTGCATAATAATTACAAATCTGTGGAATGGGTGACATATTACATGGTAGGTGTTTTCTTCTGGTTTATATCCCTGTATGTAGCTGTGGAGTTCACACAGCTTTACTGCTAGGAGAAATGTCAGTAGTCAAATGTATGTGAAGACAAAATGAAAGTTGAATTATGCCATCTGTGATGTTTGCAGATTGAAAAGAACCTAAAATCTCTGGAGAGATGCCAGTCTTTGGAAGAGATCCAGCGACTGTATGAAGCAGGGGATTATAATGCAGTGGTGCATCTGCTTCGTCCAACATTATGCTTTAATGGTTATGGCAGAGCAAAACATCTGGAATTTGTAACATCCATACCAGAGAGACCAGCACAGCTGCTTCTCCTACAGGTTTGTTTTGCTTCTTCAAAGATTGTTTTATTAAGGAATTAAGACTTATTCCTGAAAACTGGATGAAAGGATTTCTTGAGTGGATCTTAAAGTCTTGTAAATAAGACTCATTAACCAGAACATGGAACCAGACTTACAATTTGAACAGCTTTAACAATATGCCAGCTTTTGCTAACTGAGAATGTGGTTAAAGATACTAAAATGTCTGAGGCCTCTGTGGAATGTCCAGAAAAATTGTACATTCAAATAAACTTGAATCATTTGCAGAGGCACCTTATGGATGGTTTCATGCTATCTGCATCTGTTGTGACTATTTCCTGCTTTTGCTGATGTTGACTATGTGGTGATTTGCAACTGTTTTGAAACTTTAAATTTACCTAACCTATGAATGATTTAGTGAGTTTATGATGTATTGTATCTGTCCTGCATGAATGACAAACTATTGATAGACACATCCAGTGTGATTGCTATAAATTTAGTCCATTTGACAGTATGAAAATAAGTGTACAAATGAGCTCGGCTGTCAGAGCAGTTTCGGGGGGGGGGGGGGAGGGTTGGAGGCAAGGGAGGAAGGTTGCACAAAAAAGACTGATGCTCTTTTAACTAGATGGAACCAAACTCTACAGCCTCCATGCCATCTCGTGACCCAAACTTGGCAGAGTACAAAGAAGCAGGAGGATGTTGCTATAATGCTATATTGTTATTTATGAAATAATAAAATGGTAGCACAAGATCATAAAGATCCAAACCCTATTTCTGTAGGGGCCTCTATTCAACTGCATATTGTTAGAATGTTAGACCTACAGCCGTCCCTTTCTTGCCTTTTTTTTTCCTTTTTTCCCCTTGCATCTCTTATTAAAGCAGAAAGATTCAGTGATTATTTTTTGAAATTTAGATCCTACTTGTATATTTGTTATCCAGAGTTCATGCACCTCCTGTTGTCCTTTTTTAATGTCATATTTAAAGGTGTTCTCTTACAATTTCATTAAAGTAACCACATTAACTGTATATATTACTCTGCCCTGCTGTGCATTCATGGTTTAAAATAAGCCCTTCATCCTTATAATAGATTTTTTCATATTTACATTCCCTAGGAGTCCCTGCTCAAACTGAAAGATTACAAGCAATGCTTTGAATGCTCAGAAGTTGCCTTGAATGAAGCAATTCAGCAAATGATTAATATGACAGCAGCCTCTGCTAAAGAAGAGTGGGTTGCTACGGTAACACAGCTGCTCACAGGAATAGATACTTCATTATCATCAGTCAACAGCATCCTGAAAGACTCTTCTGTAACACCAAGCCTCGTTCGATTAACAAACAACCTGATTCAGGTAACCTGTTCACTTGCACTAGGAAAGAGGTATTGTGTGCTGCAGACCTTCAGACACAAACCAGCTGTTGTCTGAATTGCCACCTACTCACAGTGATGGTTTGGGTGACATTTTTGTTAGGGGAAGGTTGGGGAAGGATGAGCATTACCTTCACAGTCTTCATTTCAGTATGTTAGAAATGAGCTACATACTGAGCACATCTGTGCTAGCATCAGTAACAGCAGGTACCACCAAGCTGCCTGGCATAAACAAAGAATGTGGTAATAAGATAATCTAAGGAACAACACTGTTTTCTAACGGACTTGAAATGGTGGTAATTTGAAGACTGGTTTTGCTGGCTGGGTGCAGTTTGTAAGTTAGGGCACTGATCTTGGCTGTATGTGCTTTGGGCTAGAAGACAAGTTCCCATAAGTCTTAGGAACATGGTAGAGTTGCTTGCAAGTTCTGGCCAAGCTATGGGTTTTTGCAGTAAGAACAAAGAGGATGGTGGCAAGAGGGCAAGGGAAAAAATTATGTGTGGATTTTCCTATCACTGTTTCTGTCTCTGTCACTATGAATACAGCTAACTT
The DNA here is from genome assembly GCF_012275295.1 of Melopsittacus undulatus. Taxonomy (NCBI): domain Eukaryota; kingdom Metazoa; phylum Chordata; class Aves; order Psittaciformes; family Psittaculidae; genus Melopsittacus; species Melopsittacus undulatus. The sequence goes on along the minus strand of NC_047538.1, from coordinate 13,377,086 downwards.
TAGCCTTTACACAAAGTACTTTCAAATCTTAAAACCCACAAATGAATATTTTTCATTCCAAAAATGGTGGACTTCAGTTCCATTAAGGAGCGAGTCTAGTTAGTGTCAAAATTCAGTGTGATTGCAACTCTCAAATCTCCATTTATTTAAGCAAAAGCAAAGGACCTCAAAATCATACTCTCATTGTATAAAGTTGTATGTGTGTCACTATGTTATGGAATGTAATGGAATTTATTATTCATTATAATATCCTAAATGGTTTCTACAATAAAAATAAATATTCTTTATCTGCATAAATAACAATAGAAAAACTGCTGTATGTGTGGAAAAATATAAGAAAAACATAGGACTTCTGAAATTCCTGGTCCTGAGGCAGTAAAATGAGCAGTTGTCCATGAGAAATGCTAGGACAATGATTTCATGACAGAGCATTGTGTTGCTCAAAATTTTGTTCAGCTAGATCATTTATATAGCATCTGTTAATGATTCTAATTGGTCTTTAACAGTTGTTGCAAGACCAGAATTCAGGAATTCTTACAACTAAGTAGGTTCCTCTTCCTTGCTGGGGTGCAGATAAATTTCTTGTACAGTAATGGGGCTTACTATCACTAAGAATTCATACTTTGCATTTGCTTACTTTGAATTGTTTGTATATGATATTAATGGAGAAATAACTTGTTGGCAAATAATGAAGCAAGAGGAGTGTTAGAGCAGGGGAAATGATCTACTCTTTCCTGCACCAGGATAATCTTATTTGTAGGATTTTTACTGCCTGTGAGAAGCTCAGACTCAACTTAGGTTATTTCCTTAGGATAAATGAAGTTTCCTTAGCAACTTTGGGTTGTTTGGAAAGGATTCACACCTGACCTTTACTTTATGTCACTTTATCTGTATAATGTCTGTTCCTTTATTAGATCATAGACTGCAGCATGGCAGTCCAGGAAGAACCAAAAGAGCCATATGTCTCCTCAGTGCTTCCATGGATAATCCTGCATAGAATCATCCAGCATGAGGAAGATGCTTTTCAATCCCTTTGCTGCCAGCAGCAGCAGAACCAGGGAGAAGAAGGTGAATTAGTTACTCAGTTTCACATATTGGAGCTAAGCTGTCTAGCTCTGCAATATCAACAAGAAAATAAATGTTTGTCATCTTACCTTGCTGACTGAAGGAAGTAGAGGGGTATGCAAACATCACTTTCTTATCACAGAGGAAACTTCTTTTGCCAGGTGAAACATTGGCTAGTTGTATTTAACTCAGTTCTGTGCTACTTAAACATTTACCATCTTCTTTCTTCCAGTGAGTCCTGATACCCCTATGTTGCCTTCTTCACTGATGCTGCTGAACACTGCTCATGAGTATTTGGGAAGAAGATCCTGGTGTTGCAATTCAGATGGTGCTCTTCTCAAGTTCTATGTAAGTGTTGGCATCATAGAGTAATTTAGTTAAAAGGGACCTCTGAAAGTCATCTGGCCAAGCCCCATCTCAAAGCAGGGAACAACTTCAAACTTGTATTAGGTTGTTTATTGCCTTGTCTTCATGCTTAAAACGCACTTTTAAATCTACTTTGCTTCTTCTCTCATGCATGAACATTTCAATCAGTTAATTTTGAATAGCAAAGGGTTGTTAATGCAGACCCCTGTCCAAAGGTATGTTTTCTAAACAGGACTTTTTGTCAGACAAGAAATGCCTTTGGTTAACTAACTCTGTACTGTAAAAACATCTTGAACAGGATGTGTAAAGTAAATGCTTTACCTTGCCCTGAAAGAGAAAGCACTGGAGAAGTGTTAATTGATTAGGCTGAGTACTTAGGAGAAATGTGGGCCTGTATCACTCACTGATCCTGGTAAAACTTCAGTTGAATGACTTGAATTTTGTGATGCTTAGCTTCAGAAGAATATTTTTACTCTTTAAAAATAAACATATGTAACATTTTAAGCTAATAAAAATTTTTAGTGCTTACCAGCATTCATCCAGATGACTGCTAACATTGGGATTTATTTTTGCTGATGAACATATAAAACTGCTTGTGACTTGCAGGAAGGGAATACCTGAATACTGAATCTATTTCCAGTTTTATCTTCTCCTTCTTTGTGTGATAGCTCAGCCACACCCCTGCCCTGCTTGCAGCAGCATTTTATGCACAGTCCATGTCGTGTTACCTGAATTTCGTCCTGAAGCTGTGATGTATTTGGCTGTTCTGCTGATAAATTTGACTAGTTTGATTACACCTGCCTTGGTTTTATACCACAGACTGAAAAAAAGTACTTCTGTTGTTTTCATGTTACTAACTAAATGTAACTTCAGATACACAGTTCCTAACTGTAACTTGCGGTATTGAACAAAGGGTGAAGAGAATGAAGGATTACTCTGGTCCTGTGTCTTTGCTCTGTTGTTCAGATGGGTGTGTTAGAAGATCTAATATGCTCCAGAAATAGGTGTCTGGGCAGTAGTGCTGTAGCATTATTAGATGAAAGCAGTTACCCATTTGTTGTTGACCTTTTAAAGATTATTCCTTGATGTCTAGCTCTTACACCAGAAAAGAAATTTCCCATGGTTGAAGGAAGATACTTCTGTGTGTGTTGCTGTTTCCTCACCTTGCCCTTAGCTTAGAAACAGAAGTGCAGTCAGCTTTTCCCCGTGCAGAGTCCTGACAGTCTGTTGGCAAAACTTGGCTGTTGGCAAAACCCCAGCTAATTTGGTACCGTGGCAGTTAAGTGGGCAGTGCTCCACAGGGATATTACAGTGGCACTTCACAGATTCGGCTTGACTTCATTGAGGTTTATTACCTTCAGCCAAGAGAAAATCATGATTAGTTTAATTTCCCTTCTCAGCACTCCCTGGAGCTTATTAGCTTCAGCTCAGTGCCAGACCCCATCTGCCTCTGCATTTGAGCAGCAGTGTGTCTAGGACAGTAATTTAGACAGCTGGGAAGGATGGCGCGGAGAGCCTGAGGGGTTCTGCAGGAGTCAGTTCACCCTGGTAGGGCTGGAGCTAATGAACAGTGTTTGAACTGAGGCTGACTCAGTGTAGGGCTATTAGATTACCTCTGCATCCTGCACTCCACAGTCTCACTGGTATTAGGAGCATAATGCTGATACACCTGAGTTGCCTCTGCATGCATCTGCCTTGGGTCCAGAGGGTGGATTAGCTCAGGCACTGTGCTTCAAGAAAATAGGTAGCTGGTCTCCACACTTGAGCTTGCACTCAGGTGCAGTGTTCCTGAGTGATGAATTTACACTGTGTCTGTAGTGTGCCTGTATCCACAGCCTGGGTATTCAGAGTATGCCCTGTGAACCCGGATAAATTGCAGATAATTGAGAGCTGTAAATGCATTTACAGCTAGATCTTTGCAAATGTCATCTGGTACTTTGGAAAAAAATCTTCCATTTTCAGCTGCAGAATTGTGCATTTAAACTAAAATATTGTATCATATTATTGAGCCCAAGAATTTAGATTTCAGAAACAAGCAGATGTTGAAAAGATAAGGAAAGATAAAGATAAAATAAGATTAATAATTTGAAGAGAAAGACAGCTTCAAGAATATTGGAAGTGTCATCGTGTAATACTAGTCTATAAAACCTTCTATAGGTGACCTGTCTGCTCAAGCACATTGTATTACTTGTGGCGGAAGGTTGTGTGCAAGAGATTAATATGTAGTTAAGTCCTTTAAGAGTAGTCAGAGTTTGAATTATGAAGACCAGTTTTGGGTTATTGCCAATACTTTAAAAGCTAATGAAGAACACAGGAGGTTGTTTTGCATACTGTTAAAGTTAGTGTTTTGTTAGTGGTGTTAGATGTGATTCTGTGTGCAGCAGCAGGAATAACATGCTTTTATTAGAGTATCCTGTGATTCTTACATCTTCCTTTTGACATATTTGTCTACACTTTCTAGAAATTTCAAACTTTGTTCATAAATTTGTACAGGAAAAGTAGTGGAAATGAGGTGTCTGCTGTGACTCAAAGATGATTGCTGTGACTCACAATGTCATTGAAATGCCTTCTAAGAATTGTCTTTACTCTTACTGTTTAGGGGTTTGGCTCTTAATAAATGGTACTTTGTTCTTAGCACAGATCTTTTAAGCAGAAGAGAGTTACCATCTAATAGTTAATCCCAGCACTTACAAACAAGTTTCTTACATGAAGAGTGACAGAATTTTGCCTTGTGATGATGTGCAGTGTTTTTAGTGTCAGGAAAGCCAATCATTATGAGAAACTTATGTACCGTGCATTGTATGCATAAGTAATAGAATTTACAATCCTAGATGTTGAAAAAGGAGCAGGTAGCTAAAGTAAAAGTAAGATGATAACCTTTATACAAATTGCAAATAGGTGAATGCTTTGTATTTTCCATTTATAACAGCAAAATTTCAGTTGAGGAAACTCGAGTTAACCAGTGTGCTGAGGAATAGGTGTGGCTGGTGGGGAGAAGTCACTCTTACTAAAGTTGAATAATGAAAGTGGATGCTTTTTATCTGAGGAAAATGCATAAAGGAAATGACTTACCAGTTAATAGAACTCTCCTGGTAGTATACAGCTTCCTAAAACTTCAGAGGCAGATCACAGTGAAGAACTCTGTACCCTTCCGTAAATCTCCCAAATGAGATTTACATCAGCAGCACTTCTGCCACCTCAAATGAATTTTCATTAGACATAACTGGTGTGCTTTGATGCTGGGGATGCACACACAACATATTGCTGTTGGATGTTTAAGGTAAAATGAATGTCTTTGCTACCTACACATTTTTTCATTTAAATTTCATAGTGGAACGTGTTAAAACTGATTCTTAAACGTCAGTAATTAAGTGTGGGTTTTGTTTTGGTTTTGAAATGAAGATCTAGAATCCCACTACACAGATTATTCTTGGTGAATATGTTTTTATTGACTTTGAAATGTCTTCCTGGAATGTGCTCTTTTTTGGTTTGCTTTTTAAGGACAGCATTACCTTTTGTCTTTGGCATTCAGTTGCAGGGTTTTTAAGGAATGTTTTAGAGTAAAAGCATCTTCCAAAATGTGCTACTGATGATATTTTTTCTTGTAATGTTGAAGTTAAAGATAGCAACTTGCTTCAGTGTTTAGTAATTTGGGATCAACCCAGCCACTCTCCTTGATGTGTAGCCATCTGTGTGATACTGTTCATACTGTGAAGTTCTCTATCCATTTCAGTCAGATTTTCATTAACTGTCCTTTCTTTTTTCACAAAGTCCTCTCCATTACTGTTTTTCCATGTGGAGGAAATGAATGTTTGTAAATTAGGGTAGAAATTCTTTGGTGCCTTTTTTTATTCACAGGGGTGACAAAAGGAACTTGGTGTGCAGTGGAAAGCTTTGAATGATCTTCAGTCTGAAACATGAAACTGATATCTAATCACATTGATTAAAGACAAGAGTTCATAAATTAGTATAGGAAAATAAAAAATGAAACCACTTCACTGCCATTCCAGTGCCATTGAAATTACTTGTGTGAGATGGGTTTACAGAAATATGGGTAATATTGGGTTGTAATTTGGGAAAAATACATGTAGTGCCTTAATGTTGTTTTCATCATTAGCCTTCAGAAAGCTGGGTAACTTCATGCAATCTTCAGCTTCCAGATGTTTTTCATTGGTATTTGTGATGTTATAGGTTCAGGTACTACAAAAAGAACTTGCAGCATCCACTTCTGAAGATACTCATCCGTACAAAGAAGAGCTGGAAACAGCCTTGGAACAGTGTTTTTATTGTTTATATGGTTTCCCTAGCAAAAAAAGCAAAGCAAGGTACCTAGAAGAACATTCAGTACAGCAGGTAAGATATGTATTATTTAATGTTAGGGGAATATCCTGAAGTGTTGGAAAATAGACCTTTGTTTGGCTTGAATGCCAAATATTATATTTTGGATAATGATTGCTTTTATTTCCTTGTAAAATTTATGTATTTTACATATTGCAGAAAATAATTTAAATAATGTGGAAGCCTTTGTGAATATAAAGGTATTTAAAGTGAAATACCAGTGTAGTCTTACTCATAGTAGTGTGCCATTTTGAAGCTATTTACAAATCAATCTTATTGAGCCATGACTTTCCTGTTTTCAACAGACAAGACGGTCGAGTTTGAGGAAAATTAGAAAGGAAAAAAGTCAGCTTGAGAGAAGAAAGCTTTAGCAGCCAGCCCTGCAGTTTATGAGAATGAAAAATGTCACTGTTAAAAATTATGCAAGTAAATTATATTATAGCTTATTTTGAAATCCATCTGGTAGCCTTTTAGCAGAAATGTGTGAAATTCAGTTGAGTTTGGGAGAACATCTACAGAGTGCCTTGGGAAGAGCATTGAAGTAATAAGAAAGGGACAGAAACAGCAGGTCAGCAATCCTCTGCCTTGAAACAGCACTGGTTTTGTTCAGAAATCTCAGATGATTTTTGCATTTACCAGATTCAAGTGATCATAGAATTATAAATTAAAAACAGTTGCATACAAGTAAAATAATTGTCTGGTTTCATTGAACTGACATTTTAAAATACATAAATACTATTATGTTATTCATTGAGTATTTGTGAATTCAGTCTATAATAGACTTATCTGTTGGAAAAGAAAGATAATGAAAACATGGGAATAACAAAGAAAAAAGGATGTATAAGGAGATTACCCTCTGCCCACAGACTCCTAAAATACATGTTACATTTGGGCAATTCTGGATGAAAAATTTCTTATTAAAGTCACTGATAAATTGATGCTTAGGTATGTGACTTCCCCATCTTGAGCACAGAAGCAAAGCTTACTGTAAGGAATAAGATGAGCAATAAAAAGAGAAAACCAGTCCAGCAAAGGAAAGTGTAATTTATTTTTTCCTTTCTTTTGGTTACTGTTTTCAAAAAAGAAAAGTGAAGGGAAAATGTGAAATAAGTTCTTAAATTAGAGAGTTTGAAGATTTTTGGGTCTCAGAATTTTGTCTGATTCCCATTTCATTTATTCTAAATGGAGTTTGAAATTGAAGGTGTGGAGCTTTTCTTATCCATATCTTACCCAACATCTGTGTTGCTCAGGATATTTTCGGCTGATTCTTGCTTAGAAACAACTTCTAAGCAAGAAGAATGGCTATTTTTTTAGTGACATACACTGAATTACAGTCCAAATACCTTAGTCTTTTAAATCAGTGTGCTGTATATTATAATTGTGAGCAGCATAAATTAATGGTGCCTTTAGTTGTTTTGTTCTTGGGAGGTTTAATTGGTTTCTTGCTAGAGTAATATATTTGCATGAACAAGAATAGTCATAGAAATTCATCAGTAGACCGTGGAATTTGAGATAATTTTATTTTCTCCTCTCATCTACGTCCCTCTTCAGGTTGACCTAACATGGGAAGATGCTTTGTTCATGTTTGAATATTTTAAGCCTAAAGCTCTTCCAGAATTTGATAGTTATAAAACCAGTACTGTGTCTGCTGATTTGGCCAACCTTTTGAAGAAGACTGCTACGATTGTTCCTCGAACAGACAAGCCTATGCTGAGCCTTGATACTGTATCTGCCTATATTGAAGGAACCTGCAGCAAGGTATAATTAATTGCTTTTAAAAAATATTGAGAAGAGTAAAAAATGTTGTTATTTTTACATTGACTTTGAGATAGTTCGGGGAATTATTTATTCTATGATGTTGGATTTCCTCAGATAATTTAATTTAAATTAAATGACACCTCCAAAGTTTAGTCTTGGAACGGCAAGAGGTAATATTGATTAATATGCAGTCAGTATGAGATGTTCATTAGTGTTTGTAAGTGCTCTGTGAATCTGTGGAATGCTGTCACTGTCTTCAGATTCTACCTTCACATTCTGCAATGAAAAGGCTACTTTCACTACAAGGAAGAAGCAAGTGTGCAGCTCCTTTAATGTGACTGTTTCATTTAACATGAACCTTTACTTTTTTTTTTATTCTCAGGTACCATCTCTCCCAGATGGTGCAGACTATTCTCCACCAGTGGTGACTGAGTTGTACTATCTTCTGGCAGACTATCATTTCAAAAACAAAGAACAGTCTAAGGCCATTAAATTTTACATGCACGACATTTGTATTTGTCCGAACAGGTCAGTATTATTGATTCCTGCTGCACATCATTCATTCTTCTCACTTCTTTCAGTACTGACAAGCAGACAATAAAAGATACTTATTTTTGTTGCAGGAGTTTAAAAACCCCAAACTAAAAAGCCTGGGATCCGTTATTATAGGTTTATTGTATAATGAAGTGCATCAGTAAAACAACCCAACAAACAAAAGACAAAACAAAACCTAGTGTAAAGTATTTGATTGTTCTGAAATTATAGCTGATAAATGATAAAATCGAGAATATCTGGGAAGGGCAAGGACCAAGTAATATGTCTTTTGCACCTTTTGTTCTTTGTTTTGTCGTGTTCATACATGACAAGGAATGAAAAATGTCACTGTTAGTAGCATAGCTATAGCACAAATAGTGTGCTGTAGATGATTAACTGTTTAGACTGATACCTTTCTAAAAGTGTTGATCTTGCTGCAAGTGAACTACTTAAAGAATACAAACTCAAGTAAAATATTTCAGTGATACTTAAACGTCTTATTTCTTTATAATTTTTAACTTACTGAAATACCACCAAGATTAAGCTCTGCCATCTTAAAAATAAAACATGTTTTGAATAAGTATTCTCAAATGAAATTAAATAATCTTTCATTTTACTGAAGGGTTGGCATATTAGATGTTAGCTTTCATTTTAGTTCTCCTTGAAGTTGAGAGCTCAGGGTCAGTGACAAACCCCTAGTTTGATAGATTTGAGACAAGAAAACTACTTCTAAATCCAGTCACATATCAGAGACAAAAGGGAAGGTGAAGGCACAAAGCAATTTTACATGTGAAATCTACAGAGGAAATAGCTGTAATTTAGTGTTAATGAATCTTCTTGTCTGGGACCTCTGATTAGCAGATTGCTAAAACTTCTGTTTGAAGCTTCATAAAGAAATTGCCACCCCCATTTTTCTGTGGCTTTGATATTTTTATACCTAAATTCATAAATAAATGAGTGGAATGCATTTCATTTTGTGATGTTTTGTTGCTCAGAAGGTGCTTTATGTGGTAGCATAGTATTTTTATCTTAGTCATATGAGATACTACAGCTTCACATGTCTTTTACAGTTCCCTTTCCATTCCCTTCAGGAATCCTAACTATTGAGGTCACTTGACCCAGAAATAGGTCTTCAATTGAAATCAGCAAGAAATTACAAGCAAAAAAGTTAGAACTTTGCTGTTAGAATTACGGTAAAATTGAAAAATTCCAGGGCTGATGACCCCAGATGTCAGGTGAGATTGTGGAATACAGAAACTGCTCTTCAGACTGTATCGTCAGTGATCTTGTAAACACGGGACTAGATCCTGAACAGTCCCCTCAGTAAACAGTCTTCATCGTTTATCAGAATTTTCCTACATTGATGCATTTTAGGTTTTGTGATTTTATGTTGGAAAATGATGATGAGGATAAAGACAGTTCAGTCTAACAACACAAAATACTATAATGGCTGTCTGCTGGCCTACAGAAATGAAGGGTGACAGTGTTTGGACAGGACAGGGTGGTTACTGAGAAAATAAAATTAATGGGAGTGCTGCCATTACAAGTACAGAAATGCTATTTTTGTGTGGCAGATAAACCTTGTTTTATTTGACTTTCATGTGTGACATGACATTTGGCACAGTGCTTTAGTAGGAAACCATATTTAATAAAATCTGTTTGATTTAGGATATACTGCCTCTGTTTCACTGTGAAGGGAGGAGGAGATGCAGAGATCTTTTTTTAAGAGACAGTATGCTGGAAGGAAGAGCAAAGATATAACAAAATTAATCTTCTCTGTGCCATTCAATGTACTGTTAAGGGGGGAAATGGTTTATGTGTTGTGCTCTTGCTTGCATAGGTTTGATTCGTGGGCTGGCATGGCTCTGGCTCGAGCAAGTCGTATTCAGGACAAGTTGAACTCTAATGAGTTGAAAAGTGATGGTCCAATCTGGAAACACTCTACTCCTGTCTTGAATTGCTTCAAGCGAGCCCTGGAGATTGACAGCTCTAATCTCTCCTTGTGGATAGAATATGGCACCATTTCTTATGCCCTACATTCTTTTGCATCTCGACAGCTTAAGCAGTGGAAATCAGAACTCCCCCCTGAAGTTGTGCAGCAGGTGGGATCTAACTGAGTGCACTATGAAGTTTTAACTATTTAAAATGATATTTTCTAACATAGCAACTGCTAAAATGAAATATTTACATGCTTTATACCAGATATTAGACTGTATAGCTACTTAGTAATATTGGAAATTCTAATATTCATTCATATGATCTGCTGGTGTCAGCATTATTTAAAGGCTTTTACGTTTTCCTGTGTAAAATTAATTTGAGCCTGACCTTTGAATTAACTTTTGTAACATTCTGGATAGGGGAGAATTACCTTATCTTTCTGTAAATGTCACAATATTTCCAGGAAAAGGTGAAATGCATACATATTCATATAGTGAAAAGATCAGGAATTACTCTGATATCTGTGTCACATGTCATCTCTTATATCTAAAGACATCCTTCACCCTTTTCTGTGTTTTGAAACTATTTACTTAAATAAAAGATCAAAATGAGGAGATAGAATTTTTGTAGAAAAAGTTACAAATTCATTAGTTCTTTCTGCATGACAGTGCTGAAAATGTTGAAGTTTATTGCTAAGACAAAGTGAGCCTTTCTGAATCCTCTCTGACAGGGATAAATGTTGCTAGAGGAAATGTTTTGTCTGTCTTTTTTGACCAGTAAACTCTAATTCTGCTTTAAGTATTCTCACTTAAAGATATTATCTAGTCCACAACTGGAAGCAGAGTGAAAAAAACAAGTGCTGTTCCTGGGTGTCTGTTATAAGTTGTAAAAAACTTTGAGGGTTTGAACTGTAGAGAAGTGGTCCTGTGAATGTCTTTTGTTTCCAAGAGAATGTATTTATAGCAAGGTGATGTGTCTTGTATCTGAGCGTTGAATTTCCCATAGACACTTACATAGTGTTTGACCCTTTAAAGAAGAAAGGTGATGTAAGCATGCATATTAAAGGAGAATGTGGTTTATTAAGTATATTTGAAATGACAGCTAATTATAGGGGTTTCTTTCTGAGGGTTATTACATCCAAGAGCTGCAAAACTTAACTAGTCAGAAAATTAAGTTATTACATTTTAATGCATTTGATCTATTGAAACTTTGGTGTTACTGTTTTGCGGCGTCTTGGCTATGAGGGACTTGCTGAAGAATTCCAGGGTTAGTGCTGGAGTTATTTCATATTATCAGATAAAAGGTACAATACAGAACAGCTATCTTAAGTTGTGGATGAAATTAGAATGTTTATTTAGGAGTACTTGAATCATAGAATCATAGAATCAACTCGGTTGGAAAAGACCTCTAAGATCATCAGGTCCAACCATTTCTCCAGGACTGCCAAGACCACCACTAAACCATGTCATTAAGGGCCTCAGCTATACAATTTTTGATCTCTTCCATTTGAGTATATTAAACCCACATATTTAATAAGAAAAGCTCTATTATAATAAAAGATAAATTGGAACAATATAAGCTCCATTCATCAGTAATGTGTTTCTCATACATAAAACCTTTATTATTCTCTTCTCATTACGAAATATTTAGGAAAAGAAAGGTTGTGTTATAGTTTTCGAAGTGCAACAAGTGCTGAGGTTACTGTTGTAACCCAAGAATTTAAATTTATCAATTTCTTTTTCAGAGAGAGAAAGTGACATGTATGCATCTTTTGATGTAGTTTTTTAGGTGACTATACTGTCAGTTTGGTTTATGCTGCTTGTTTTAATTTCTTTGAGACATGGGGGGGGTATTCTTGCTATATTCAGCTCAAAATTATATGCACTGCGAGACATAAAATACGTTTCTTCGCAAATGGTAATGGTCTGTAGTGGTTCTGGCAGACTTTAGCTGCAGAACAGAAGTGTCTTTTATTCTTTGAAACGTTAACATAATTACAGCTCTGAAAAAATGGGAAAAATTTTGTAGACATATATATTGGTTTGATATTTTTCAGATTTATATGCATATTCTTACACTTCTGTCTTACTGTTCTGGTTATTTGTGTCAGCAGTTACTGAAATGAACAAAAACCTATCCATAAACACATTTTGTGTGTTGTCAGGGTATATTTGATCACTTGGATATGTTCAGGTTGAAAGTGTTTTAAATGATATACCTTGTTTATGCAACTTTATACACAGGAATATATTTCTATAACCTTTCACCCCAGCACAGTGAATTCATGTATTCTCAACACTTTGCTCAATCACAGATGGAAGAGCGTCGGGACAGTATGTTGGAGACAGCCAAGTTGTGTTTTACGTCAGCATCTCGCTGTGAGGGAGATGGTGATGAAGAGGAGTGGCTTATTCACTACATGCTGGGAAAGATTGCAGAGAAGCAGAAACAGCCTCCTGTTGTCTATCTGCTGCATTACAAACAGGCAGGCCATTACTTGCATGAGGAGGCTGCCCGATATCCAAAGAAAATTCACTACCATAATCCACCAGAACTTGCCATGGAAGCGTTGGAGGTAAAAGAAAGTTAAATATGTAGGTTTGAAAACCTTGTTCTCTACAGATAACAGAATGCCAGTTATTATTAGTTCATATTATTAGGCATAAGTACATGGTGCTCTGCACCTGGGAACATTTACAGGAGTGACTGGAGAATAAAATGGGTCATGTTAGTCAGCCTGGTTTTGTTTAAAAGACAGTTTATGTATACAGTCTCAGTATTGGACAGGCATACAGGAATCCCACTTCTGGATTTTGCTGTACTCAGTTAATTAGTCAGCTTTTATCAAAATCAAATGTGTAGGTTTCAGAAGCATCTCATATCTACAAAAGCAGAAGTTCATGTAGGAGTTGGAATAGTAATCATGCCTTTGCTTTTATTGTGTTGTCTGGTAAAAATAGTGGGTCTGGAACATACTCAGTGGTGCTTTGCCACCAAGCAGACCAGGCCTGCTATCATTGTTGTATTCCATAGGTTGCATAAAATTTTTACAGTGTTCACTGTCTTGTAATTTATAAGCAACTTTGAAAGGCAAGAAAAGTCCTATTCAGGTAGGTTTAGGTAACAGATGACTGACTTTACTGACTTCTGTGGCTTTTTCAGAGAAGAGCCTATTCGTACTAGGTTGCAGAATTATGAATTCTCTACTGACCAAATGGACTTTGGTGTTTTCTAGGTATACTTTCGACTTCATGCTTCTATTTTGAAACTTGTGGGGAAACCAGACTCTGGAGTAGATGCAGAGATACTAGTTAGTTTCATGAAAGAAGCTTCTGAGGGACCATTTGCCAGGGGTGAGGAAAAGAACACCCCAAAAGTTGCAGAAAAGTGAGTGTTAATTTCCAGGAGTATCCTTTGAAAGCATACTGACAAATACTGTATAATAAACTACTGAAATGAAGCTGAATGAAATATGAACAAAACAACATGATTAGAATTAATTCTAATGCTTGGAGTTTTCAGGTATTATGAACAGTATTATGTATTGAGATGTTCTCAATAATTGGTCCAGTGCAGATGAGAAAGGAACAAAAGAAAACAATTTTGATCTTGTGACCCATTTTGAAGCCACTGGTTTTATTTCTTAATAAATTCTTTTTTTAATCAACTAATAAGAATGCCTTTGTTTTAAAAGATAAGAGACTTTAGTCCTCATCATTTGTCTCATTAACAACTACAAAATAAAGAATGTTTTACTCTTGACCAGTGACAATGCAGGGATATAACCTGTACTAAAAATTCATCATTTACAATTTGTTAGTAAGATTTGACGACTGTATTGGAAACATCATAAGAACATGTTGTTTGTCCTTTGTGTGTGTCCCTAGTATGTTAACACTATTCTTTTTCTTGCTTGTCCCAGGGAAAAAACTTGCATGATTGATGAAGACTCTCACTCTTCAGCTGGAACAGTGCCAGGCCCTGGGACTTCCCTCCCCTCCTCCTGCGGTCCAGGTCTGACATCCCCACCTTACACAGCCACTCCAGTTGACCACGATTACGTCAAATGTAAAAAACCCCGTCAGCAGGCAACGCCGGACGGTACAGTCCCTGTTCTCAATACTGGCAGCACAGGGAGGTGCTCTAATCATGGGGGGTTTGAGCAGGAACGATCAAACTGCTCATTTTAAGGAGGGTGATGGGTCTGTGGTAACACGGGCAATATTGAAGCTTATAACCTTTATAAATACAGTGCTTTAAATACAGTGAGAGCTTTAAGTACAAAATTCAAAGTTGTCACCTGCCACCATTGGCACCTATCACTTAAGAGGAATGTTGATAGGAGCATGCAGCTCATTGAATTTTCAGTGATTTTTTTTTATTATTCTTTTTTTTTTTCTTCAGAGCTAAATGTCTGCCTCATAAGGAAAGATGTGGGCTTAGTCTTTGAAGACTGGACACTGAGTGCCTGTGTGAAATAACCATGTGAAAATTTGAACTGTCTGAAACAAGACAAATTGTTATAAAGGCAAACCAAACCAATGTTATCCTTTTTTGCAGGAGGCAGGTGGCAACTATTTTGAATATATTGTGTATCAGCACGAAGTGATTTGCATGACAGTGCAGTAGACTTCATCTTTTAATTTTTCCTTATCATTTACAATGACTGGTTAGCAGCTCATCTCTATAGAATATGAAATTACACAATAAATTATTGGCTTATGAATGCAGAAGGTAGGGTGGTATCACAGTGTTATTGAAGATTTTGCAATATACGTGTATAGTAAAAGTTAAGTTACTATTTAAGTAACCTGACATTATTATTTGGCTAGGAATTTTATTCTGATTCTGCTTTTCTAGCCATTTGTTTATCCATCTGGATCTTTATAAGTATCAGCACTCAAAGAGGAGTAAAGTATCTGCAATATATACCTTAGTATTGGTAGAATGTGTCAGGCCCCACAGAAAAGCTCTGCTTGATATGAATTTATTTCTGGAGGGTGGGCTGCTTCCTACTGTCATTATATGAAGAATGGTGATTTTTAATAACTTTGACATAGTTTGGAGATAAATGTTCCTATGCCTGGAAACTCTGCAAGGTGAATTTCCCTAGCAAATAATTCTTGGTGAAACTCACAGATCCTTCATTGCTTTCACTAACTAGAGAAATGTTCATTTTGTTTATTCTTATATTTTAATCAGGAATAATTCATTGGACTGTTTTGATATCACATACAGTATGTTAGTGTGAATGGATTACGTAGAGACCAGGCTCTTATATTAGCCTTTTGACGTTTTTTGACACAGCAAATGCAGAAGGGAGCAAATATTTAAATATTCTCTAAATAAGATTCTCTGTGAGAAGCAATTCTGCTGAAGATAACATCTGCTTAGGTCCTCAAGACTGTTGAAATGTTCCCAGGAGACATATAAGCTAGATAAATATTCCAGTACATGTCATTAGTACATTCACTCAAAGCAAGATACTACAGGCTGTGACATGCTAATTGCCTGATGGCAGCAAAGTTGGCTCTTTAGCAAAGCCTGAAGGTGTGAGCCAAGGAATGGCTACCTCTGCTGGGGCTGAAGTAGCAGTTCTTGGGTCTGCTAGCTTAGCCTAACTAGGATTGAGCTTTGCTGCTGTCAAGTAATTAAAATTGTGAGCCACTGAAAGAAGCAGAGTTAGGGGGGTCATTACAAAAGCTGTGTGCAGCCATGACAAATAAAATTGCAAAGTACTGCATCATTCATGTTTTGTAAGTTGCTGGCACAACTAAATTCTGGATAGAGCATATTGGAGAGCCCCAGGAAACTGAAATATTTGCTTTGAGGCAGTTACAGATGGAAGGAGAGCTAACAGGCTGAACCACACTCAGAAGTCTTTCACTTTTATATTATTACGTATACTGTGCTCTTCTGCCTGCATTTGCATTTTACTTGTGTTAAAATCTGTACCTTTAAAGTAAAATGCTCTTGACAGCTTACACTTAACATCACTGAAGAAGATTGGTGCCTGCTTTCGCGTTGTGCCATTCCTGAAAACAGCAAGAAAATACCCATCATTTGACTACTCTGTAGAGGTTCTTTTTTAACCATTCCTACAACAAAAGAAACTGTCTGTATCATTCTTCACAGAAGAAATAATTTGGCCTAAATTCAGCCTAAGTATTTCTTCTTTCTGAGGCCTGGCAATACTCTTATTTAGTCTTAACTCTGGTATCGATATTGTTCATCATCTATGACATAAATTAAGAGCATTGTATGAGTCTTACCTACAAAGTTCTCTTCTTATGTTACAACATGCAAAACATGCTAGTTGGGATCACTGTCATTGCTGACCTAGGAGAACTCTTTTGACCATTTTTGTGTGTTATGCTTCAAGGAAACATGTCCTGTGAGGAGGGAGAGGAAGGAATTGGGATGGTTTGTTTTAAGGAGGAGAATACTACTGTAACCTAAATAGTTTCGAAGGCTGTACAAAGAGTTAGAGGCTTTCTTTGTCCATGGGAGACAGAACAGGTATTAGACTTAAATTGCATTTTCAATCTGGACTAACACTATTAGGAAAGTGTTAAAGCTAGAAAATACTACTTAGAAAAAAAAAAGGTGAAACACTGTAATATGTTCCTGGGCGT
Organism: Melopsittacus undulatus; assembly: GCF_012275295.1. NCBI lineage: Eukaryota > Metazoa > Chordata > Aves > Psittaciformes > Psittaculidae > Melopsittacus > Melopsittacus undulatus. The sequence continues at coordinate 13,360,452 of NC_047538.1, read as the reverse complement.
AGTACAACACTGCAACACTTCAGCACTAGAAGTCTTTGAAAAGTGACACTACATCTGCCAGGGATGATGGAGCTGCACTTTCTCCTGGTGGAGAAAGGAATGGACCAGATGAACTCCTGTGGTTCCTTCTGAGCCCTGTTATTTTCTATTAATGTTATGTTTTGGGAGTGGTGTTTGGTTTTTGTTTGGTTTCAGTGCAAGTTATTTTTTAAACAAGGTACCCAGCAATGTGCTTTCTTGTGCAGCAAATTATCTCATTACCAGCAGGAGAGAATTACTGTACCAGACATCTTTTCTTGAGAACAGTGGGACTCTGATCTTCAAGCATTCATAGGTAAAGCTGTGAGGGCAGACATATTTCAGTTACATTATATTTAAATGAGTTGTTATAGTTCCATAGTTCTCCATCATGTTTTCCTGGTGAAAAAAGAAGGCCAGGATGTGCAGAAATCACTGTTAAAGCTGAGAGTATTAAAAAGCTTCATATCCAATGAATGCTGGTAATACTAATTTAAAGTCATATATTTAATAGAAATAGGAGAAAGGAACCAATAAATACAGCTTGTAAATAACTTCTTTTTCAAAGAGACAGAAGTATTGCTGAGTGGCAGCTGTTATTTGCTGGCTGACTAGCTGCTGTCATGTGTGTAAAGTAGACAGCTTCCTTTCTCTTTTCTTGTCCTTCCACTCAGCAACATCTTTTCCTTCCTTCTGTTAATCCTGTCTTTCCTGTCATCACCCCTGCCTGTTGCTGTTTCATAACTCTCCAAATTGAAAACTGGCATTTGATAGTAGAAGCCTGAGAATTAAATTCCCTTTATTTTCCAAGAGCAAAGTGGGAAACAAGAAAAAACAGGAATTCAGGGGGGACCAAGACTATTATTATCTGGGATGTCACCATACTTGCACTGCTAAATAGCCAGTGTTATATACCAGACCAGACATGCTTATTGTCCTCCTTTATACAGGCTTGGATGTATTTAGTCAGTAAACACCAATTGCAGTACAGACTTCAAACAGTTTAAATGTACCTAAATTTTGTGCTCAGAAAGTAGTAAAAGTACTTAAACCCAAACAACAACAATCAACCAAACAAAAAAAAACCTGAATGAGAAATTTGTTTCCCAAAATGTGGACTGGGAGACTGTTGTGAGGTCTTTTTTGCTGTAATATGCCTTCATTGTGTTGATACCCAGTTCCATATTGTGGTGGTATTGCAGGTGATGTATTCAGTATCCATTGCTATTGCAGTGTTAAAATGTTGTGTTGTTGAAGTCTTCATCCATGTCATGTAGTATGTTGTGTGTAGTTAGATGTAATCGTCCTTTTTTGTGTTTGTCTTTGCTGATTGCTTTTGCAACCAATATTGCCCGTGCTGCCTCTAACCTTTATACAAATCTCTGTTCCCCAGGCATCCTCTTCCTGCTTTTACCTGTCACGGCTTGCTTTTAATAATTGGCTAAACCTGCATGATACACTCACTGGGAAAGGCTACTTGCTTCATGCTTTGGGAGAAGTCTCACTTCATAGTTTGCTGGTCTGTAACCCTGCAAATGTTATGAAGATGCACATTTTTTTGTAAACAGGGGTTCTCAACATCCTCATGAGACAAAGGTGATCTCTGAGAAGCTATATGCACCAGGTTATCACTCACACAGAGCTAAATAAGCTTCTAAGATGGAGTGGACATTTCTGTCCACGAAAAGAACCTCTACATTACATTTTGGACCATTAAAATCTTACCCTTCAAAATTCTCTCTCTCCAGCAGTTTAAAATGAAATCTTTCAGTCTGCACTACATACATACCCTTTTCTGGCACATGGTACTGTATGTTCATAGGGACTGCATACTGGACCACACTGAATAACGAATCACATCGAGTTTATTGCAGTATGCTCCTTATTTACCTTTCCCCAATTTAATCTCTCTTCGATTAGTAAAAATATCACACTGGTATTTAGGGTGAGATTATGTAAAAAGGATTTCACTAAATAAATGGAACACTGATGAGGTACTCTGTTGCTCTGCACTTGAAGACAGAAGAACACAATATAGGACTGCAGGTTACAGAAACATATTCAGTGCTCAGTGCAGCCAGACAAAATGCAGACTCTCATCTTTGACTCATAAGAGAATCCCTTTAAGCATTCAGAGGACTTGCTGCCCTCAAGAAATTAATTTGCTCCCATGTAAATCTCTGCAATTCTTTTGTTTTTAATAATGTGCAAAAGTGCCTTTGATACAGCGCTGAATGTTGCCTTCTGTTATGGGTGGAATCTGTCTCAAGAATGAGAAGTGTGTGATACGTCATGTTTCTGACTACAGACCAATAAAGAAAAATGCTCATACACATAAGAGGGGAGATATGGTGCCAGGCAGGGAGGACAAAGAGAGAGTCTGTACCTCCACTGCCTGTGAACAACCCACCTTTATTGCATGAGATCTACTGCATAGATATTTTTTATCTATGTTATGCAGAGTTAGGATGTGACTTGGTGCAGTTGCCAAGAGTTCTGCATTACATACTGCAGGATTTAGGTATTGACAGAGCTTTTTTATTACATTAAGATGCATCTTGGGTAGCCTAACAAATGATAGCTGTTTGAGAATCTCCAGTGATTCTGTAGGTTCTCTATGCAATTTTTAACTGTATGTAAGAGTTAATCTAAAGATTAAGGGGGAATTAAACCCCATTGCCTCTTGCTCTGTACTTAGTGAATATGAAGAGCAGTTACGGTATTTTTAATTTGGGTAATTGTATATACTTGGAAATTCTCCTTATCATTTTGAAGTCCAGTTCTCCCAATGTTTTTCTTATATGCCATCTTGTTTTTTCTCCTCTCCTCTGAATTCATTCTAGTTACTCGGTGTATTTTTTTTTTTAATCTGAGTCCCAAATAATTAAGACACTGTAATTAAGCTTAATTTTCATTAGTGCTCAGTAGAACAGGAAGACTCTCATGTATTTTTTCTGTTGAAGTTACTGATTATACATTCAAGTGTTTTAGTTTGCTGAATTGCTTTTACAATAGCATGATATTTTGGTCATTTCTGGTTTGAGAATCACTAATTCTCTACATGCACATGTGAATATATGTGCTGGGATAAATACATACACTTTCTGCTGCTGGCTTGTTATCTTTTAGGTATGTAGAGATGGATTTAGTTATACTCAGATAATTCTATGGAAAATGAAGGCCAGCTGGCTAACAGCTTTGACCTTTTATCCTGTGTAGAGTTAGGTACTACACTTTGTTTTCTATTCCCTGGAACTTTACCCATCCTCTGTGACTTCTGAGAAATTAATACTAATAACTGCTGGCTGCTGCTAATTTCTGAAATACTCCAGTGTTTTTCATCAAGCCCACTTAGTCTGAAAGCAACTATTGCATTCAAGAGGTCTCTAAAATAATAGGAGGTTGTCTCAAAAGTAGAGTCTTTTCAGTTATTAGAGTCCAATGTTAATATCTTGAAGGTTATTTTTTATATAGTTAACATATTGAAAGAAAAGGAGAATAAACCTGCATATCTAGACCTACCCTTTTTTTAGTAGAAACTTTAAATCAAAATAGCTAGCTAATTGTCAGGAGATATTTCCATTTGTTCCCCACAGGGAAAACCTTCCCTGTCATGCATACATTTGAAATTTAACATGCTAAATCATTGTCTGGTTTTGCATGCTGAGAAGTTAGTGTAATTTCCTAGTGATCTGACAGCACTGTTGCATATTGGTCTAGCAGTTCTTGATTTACATTCTAATGCTTCATCTGTCATAACCCGCACATCAGAACTGACCTCCAGGCTTATGGCAACATTTGGAAATGGGCAATTTTATTTTTTTTCCCTAGATGAGTAATTCAGCTTCTTTGCCACAGATGCTGAAACTTTCCTTAAGAAAAAAAAGTCAAGGGAACTACTGTCAGTCTTTTTCCTGATGTCAACTGGGAGTTCAATAGTACCCATTTGTACCACAGAAGGTTATTAAAGCTTTATAAATGAGTCATTTAAAGCTTGACTGACCTCTCTTCAGAAGCCTTCTCTTCCCATTCTTTATAATTATATTCTTTCCATATAAAACTTGTCATTATTAACCAACTATATAACTTCCAATTAGGAAGCAAATGCTGTTCCCCTATTCTTTTTCAAGAGAGTTTTATTAAGATCTGTTCACTGAAAGGGAAGGTTTTCTTTGTGTGGTGGTGAAAAGCCTATGGAGTGCATCAAATCTGGTTTAATTTTGTTGGAATCCTAATAGGCAGAACTTGATTTGCAAATTGAAGGTTTGCAGAGGGATTTTTTTCTTGATAAAATAAATTCATAGGAGGCCCTTATCTCTCTCCTGAACAAGTGCAATTCAGATGGAACAGAAGAAATTTAATTAAATTATCAGCTCATCTCAAAGCAAGGGTTTTTGCTTTTTTAAGATTTTCTTTTTTGATCTTATCAAGAAAAGGAATGACTAAGAATGCCGTGGAACTCCCTAGACAATAGAGGTAACATGCCTCTCGGTTAAGTTATTCCTGTATTTTCAGCAGAAACTGGATATTAATCCTTCGGGCTGCAGAATTGGAGACAATTGCCTAGATTAGAATTTTCTGTTGGATACTGAATTATGTTGGCACAATATTACAGAAAATGCCAGTTTTCCATCTCACTGGGAATATGCATGCATCGTCCTGTTGGAGATATGAAGCTGTGGTTTTTAGGCATGCAGGGCTGCCTCTGGATGTAAAAGAACTTGGGTTGTATCAGGCAAGTTCCAGACATGGGTGGAAGTTTTTCACATGGCTGTTCTGAAGTGTGACTTTTATCCCCCATGATAAAGTCATGATCAGGTACCACTGTAACGTAGTCGGCAGCCAGTGTACACTACTCCAGTTTGTCAAGGCAAAGTCACTTCTGTTCTACTGTCTATTGCCTTGACATCCAAGAGTTTTTCTGTCAACTGGACCTAGGTTTTTGATGGATTATTTGCCATATCAAATCACCTTTCAGAACATTTGGTGAACAGCATCTAACACCTGCAGGATAGATGGCGTCAGTGATCACTCCTGTAAGTCTTTGCCCTCTAATGATACTGATTTTTCTGTCCTTCATGAGTAATTTTTACCAGTATTGTTGTTCATGGCCTTCTCTTGTCATTTGAGCTTTGCTTGCGTCAGACTCAAAATTACACTGGGTGGTTTTCAAGGGAAATGGCACAGTAAACCCAGAAATTTTAACGTCCATACTAGATGAAATATTGGGTCCTTAGTCTGTTTTTGAAAGTTGAGCATCATTTCTTCTGAATCAGATTCCAGGGTAATATTCTAGGAAGAAATGTGGTGGGGCAGGGAGCTCTCTATTGCATTAGTGTTAAATAATACCTAGGAAAGAAGACTGGGGTTTTAATTTCTTAGCACAAAGAGCTGAGATGAAAATAATTAGTAGTCAAAAGAAAATACCTTTTAGACTACAGAACTGGTGGTTGTTAAGGATCCTGTATTGCATTTGTCAGAGGTTTGCAGGGTGGTTGCAGTTCGATGTTGCTGTTACTGAGATGCAAGTAACAGCTTGATGAGTGTGAAGTGGTGCATTCCTTCTTTATCTCTTTTGCAGAGAGGAGTCAGGATAGCACTGCAGCAGTGCTGTCTGATTCCAGTTCCACACAGGATATGTTTAATGAGCCTGCCAGTTCTCAAGACAGCCTAAGGAAGACTTACACAGAGAAGAGGATTTCTACTACCTGTGCTGATGCTGTGATACCCAGCAAAGAGACCCTGGGATCTACGGAGGAAAAGAGTATGCCTGATTTAATAGATAGTATCAGCTGGTATATTATCATTAAAATGTTTCTTCTGGCATGCAGAAGGACTGGAATATGCTGCAGTGAGACTGAGGATCTTAAGTAGGCGTTACTGCTGCATGTATATGTAGCTTAAAATAGGAACTGTGCTTTGCTCCTGTGACCATCATCCCAGTTTGTACTACCTGTTAAACCTTATAAAGACAAGAATAATGATAAACTGATGTCTGTGGTGGCCCTTTGACCGGCTTGCCTTCTTCTAGGTTTTTATTTACTCTTTTTCTCAATGTTTTCAATCTCTAAATAATTTAAGGAGTAGTCATTAGAAGCTAATCTCAAACAAAACATTTTTTCTTTTCTCTAGGTATAGATGCCCTTTCTGTTCTAGCCAGTAACAGCTTGATATTCAGTACATAGCAGAGCACAGTTAGTGAAATTAGATGTTTTATTCCATTGGATACTTTATTTCAGTGGAGAAGTGGAATTACTGTCTACCAGTTTTCTCCATATATAATAGCACTAAGTGTTCTGTATTCCACTGGAAAATTTGTTTCGATATCCATTAACTGGAATTTCCCTTTGTCTGATGTTTGCACAGTTGGATGTGGCAGTGGATAAAGAGGCTGGATTTCAGTAGGAAAGACAAACAAACCCAGTGTATGAATTTTGCCCACCTTTCCGTGCTGTGCCTGTTTGAGGCATGTTAAGTCTTTTTTACCAGTTCATGCAGTGTAAAAAATATCATCTGCATGTAGCAGGTATGTGTTCAGCAATAATGAAATGTGGAAGCTCCAACTGCAACGCATGTTTTATGAAGTAAGATTTGGTATCCTCTAAGAAAAGATGGGTCAGTTGAACTGAGTTACCATAGGTAGAACTGTAGGTCCTACATTGTCCAGAAGACCAGGTTAGCTGCTCTAATCAGTCTGTCCAAGCCTAAATTATGTTCTGGAATTGTGTTCTTCTAGGTAAATTGTTAAGAAAAATATTTTACTTGGCAGGATGACTTTATTTTCTGTTCTTTTTCCCTTTCTTTACAGTAGAATTTTACTGAATTACACCTCTATTTTGTTGTTTTCTCCCCCTCTCCCCCATCTTCCAACAATATATAAAATCCTGCATTGTGTAAGGTGTGCTCAGGGGAAAACCTAAAAAAGACAATGGAGAGATCAGTCTGTGGCTCTGCTGATGAGCTGGACATTACTTACTCATTGAACATTAGGAATAGTCATAATTTTTCTCAGGAACCCCTCAATATTTCTGTCTGTGCTTTAATGAAGAGAAGGATTACCATTTGTTGCATTTAATTTTTATTATTTTGTATATTTTGTTTGCCAGTTTATAATTTTCATGAACACTTTTGTCTTAATGTTTCAGTTGCAGGGAAGTCAGAAGAGCTGCTGGTGGAGATCTCAGAATCTTACCATCCTGCTGAGCCTACCAGCCAAAAGATTCTGGTGGAGTCTCAGACTGCTGCTGGCAATCCCATCAAAGCTACAATCCCCACACCCTCACAGTGGGACTACAAAAAGAAAGCTGAACCTAGTGGAGATACATCTGAATTTCCTCATGGTCTTCCAGCAGACCTTGAGGAGCAGCGGAAGTTCCTGACGGAGCAGTGTATTGCCTCCTTCTGTCTGTGCCTCAGCCGCTTTCCCCAGCACTACAAGAGCCTCTACAGACTGGCTTATCTGTACACATACAGCAAAACACACAAGGTGAGCAGGCCACTGGCACAAGAGCTGACTAGCTGTGTTTGTTGCTTGAGTAAGCAAACTGTATTGTCATTCATGCTAATTCAGAAGTCTCAGTGTTAAAATACAGCAGGTAAGTTTGTTTTCCAGTTTGGATTGGAACTTTGCTTTGGATTGGAACAGCTCCTAGATTGTCTGATTCATGTGTGTGAGGCCAGTTGAGTTGAAAGCTTCTTTTTTTATTACTGAACTAGGTAATTTTTGTCATTCAGTAGAGAATTACCTTTTAGATCTGTTACATAAACTAAGATGTTCTCACGATAACAGTAGCAATTATTTTACTGAATAAGTGGACTGAAAAGACTTGGAAGCAGAAATTCATCAGTATTGGTGTAAACACAGCATGTGACACAGACTTTCTGGGTATCTTGGGTCTTTGTAGAATGAAAGTTTTCCTGCTGTCAGAGAATAGAGGTTATCTTGAGTAAGACAGTTATTTACAGCTTTGAAATCACTAAGTGAAAGTCGGTCAGAGATCCTGCTGTTCATGAGCTGGAGATTTTGGATTATCAGGAATAACAATGATTTGGTGACTGTAATAATACCAGTTCTTGTTTGAGGGGAAAAAATAATGTGCTTCCTTCAACATGACCCTTCTTTATATAATTTTAAAAGCATTCTGCAATGAATTATCATTGGTTTGGTTTTAGAATTATGTCTTTTACTTCTGCATATTTCAGTTATTATAATCATTTTCCTTCTGAAGTGTCAGTAAATTGTGTATGAACAGGAGGTTGAAATTATTTGAATTATTTCTCTAATTGCCATAAAGGTCTGAACTCACAGATTTTGAATTTGGAAGTCTTGTGTTATGTCATATGCTGCACTGCATGGCTTCCTGAATTCTCTCCCCACTGATACTGAAGCTTGTGTGAATAACAAGGAAGGGAATGGAAACAAATCATACCCTGTGCCTCATAGTAAAAAACATAGCAAGAGCACTACTGTGAATTGAGCAGTAGCACGTCTTACTGATCTACTGAAAGGTGATGAATGTTCCATTTGGCTGTTCAATGATTATCCAGAAAAATACTACAATGTTTTTAAAGATAGTTTGTTTTGAAAACAATCTGATGCTGCTTGTACATGGCAGTTATTATTTTTTCCATGGAACTAATCATTAATAGGAGCTGCAGATTCCCATGATCTGTCATTACTGTTGCTGACAAATGATTTTGTATCAACATGCAACAAAAAAGGCTGCCTGTTTTCAATTTATTGAAAACATGTCCTTGCCTGAGGAAGTACTTGCAAAATATTTTCTTCTTTTTCTTTTTCTTTTTTTTTTTTCCTGTTTTTTTTTTATCTGGTGCAGCCTTTTCTGGTTTTTTTTCCTCATCTTCCTCCCTATATACATAACAACTTAGTGATTTGTAATGATTTTCTGGTTGCATTACACATTGTTGGCTAAATCCACCTCCTCTTGGAATTCAGAAAAATTGAATCCTGCCTGTTTGAGTCCAGTACTTATCAGGTGGCTTCAACTAGGGCATTGTTGGCTTTTACTGTCCTGTTTTATGACAAACAACTACTTAACACTGCAAAAAAAATCTTCCCACTGATATATGTACATAGCATACTTTCATGAGGTTGTAATTTTCTTTCTTTGATGACTCATTCAGGTTTTTGTAGAGCAATGTCAAATGTCTGTGTTTTAATGGTATACTAATGTGTCTTCAGTAGGAGTTATACTCCTGAACAAAGTTAAACCACAAAATGCAACTATGCATTTTCAGCAATAAGGGGAGTAAGAAGTATGCTTAGATATAATGTTGATAAGCCTAATTTCCAAAAATAAGATAAATTACATCAGGTGGAGTTGCTGTGGGGGCAGAGGAGATTACTGGTGGATTTTAGAAAGCTGAAATTGATTTTTAAATGCATATAACCATCTTGAAAAATCCAGTATTTAAGCACTAGTGCCAGGAATTTGTATGAAGAATTTAGACTGATGGCCAAACTTCATGGTTGGCTGGGAAAGGAGAGGATTGGCAGGTCTCCATAGTGCATAGAAAAACAAGTTTTCATATGCAATCTGTTTTCTCCCATTTTACAGTATTACTGGTTTTGCTGTTGCAAGATTAGTAAAAATAGTTGTTGAGTGCTTTTTTTTAACATCTTTTCAAAATCTTTCAACATTTTGTTTGGTTTTCCCCTTCTTACTATTTGGAGGCTATTTCTCTTTGGTTTATCCTGTTCTCAGAGCAAATTTGTACATAGCTGGTTTTTGTCGGAATATATGTGCAGGAAAGTAGAGATGAAATCTCAGAAGTTACTTCAGTGCCAGCTTGGACAGTAGTTTCAGTTTCCCATTCACCTTGTCTCTGTCTTGAAGTAAATCTTTATCCTTTGTGATTTTTACCTCCAGACTGAGTGTTGGCACAGTTTGGAAGGAGAAGACAGGACTTGGCAAGATGCTGTTTGTCAATATAACTAACAAGTTCTGTGAGAAGCACTTGCCTTATGGTCTGTCAGGATCAGTGTGTACAACTGGTCTCATACTCTGCAACCAGCAGGTTGTCAGGAAACAAAAATATTTACTTAAGTGCTTTTTTTAATCTTAAAATCAAAAATACTCTGCAGGTCCTGGAAGAATCTGCTCACAAATAGTGGTTGTATGACTTAGGGAGTGTTTTAAGCTTGCATTTTCTATTATGTTCATTATTAACAGAGCCCTTAATGGGGAAATTAATGTCAGGTATGACATAATGTCAGTAGCATGGCAAAATTGCCGTGTCAAGCTAGGCATAATACATGCATGTAAAAATGCATGTAAAAGATTATATATATATATATATTTAATATATACATAGAAAATAGGCATAATCTGTCAGCATAATGGCTGTAAGCAATTCAAGTTGCAACAGTGTGGTAATAACAGTTCATTCAAAAGGCTACCCTTCAAGGTCAATAGTCTTTTGGGGTTTGCTTTTATTTGATGCAGTAGCACCAAGTATTTTTTTGAAACAAAGCTTTCTAACAGACTACAAAAGACAATAGAGGGAAAGATTAAGGTATAGTAGGTTATTTTGTACACCTCTCAGCAACACTTCGTGGAGTTTCCAATTTAGGTAAAAGTGTCTTCTGGCACCCTTCCGTTAAGGTGTATCCATCTTGGGTGACTCAGATATCCACTTGATTGACCATAAGAGATTTTGCTCTTCAACTTCAGCAATGCTGGTAAATTATTTTGCAAGTTATTGTACCCTGCCAGTCATCTTGTCATTGAATCTTGGGGTGATAAAGATGTGGGAGGCAGCAGCTGAACTGGAAAGAGTACTTCATAATTGCCCTGAGTCAGACAGCCAAATCCAGCATTTCAGACTAGCAAGCAGCATGCCAAGAAGAATAAATCGTGTTTGCTATGTCCTGGATCCCTTCACCCACTCCTAATAACTTCATCAGCAAAAAACTAAGCAGACCAGACCCAGTGAAATCTAATGAGTTGAGACCTGTTCAGGCGTATTCACTGGGAAAAACTGATCATGCTGATTTAAGGAGAAGGGTAGTGGAAAATCTGTAGCTATGTCTTTTATTCCTATTAGTTTTGATTGTGTGAAGTTACCGTGTAATTGGCCCATTTGTCCGAATGATCTTTTTTTCTTCCTAGCTAGGTTACTGTCATCATTTTGTTCAATAAAAGCCTCTGAATTATGTGTACCAGATGCATGCCTAAGGATGGTCAGTGTAACATGCACAGGAGAACAGCAGAGCATGACACGACACTTAATGGTCTCTTAACATTTTCATCATAAAACTTAGATTCAGGAATATATCCACAGCTAAAATTTCAGGCTGGGATTTTATATTTAAGCTTTGTTGTGGTGTCTTGCTTAAGGTGTTTGGTTTTGTTTAAGTTTCAGGTGATATTTTAACTGGAAGATTCAGCTTGCCACACATTAGGCAATTTTTTAGTTTGTTTGCACACTTGAAATTTACTTAGTTTCCTGATGACTGGCATAAAATACAGCATTTACATGCTGGATCCTTGGATGTTATGATAGGCTTATTTTTGCTGGATTCTCTTTGCTGGATTTTATTCAAAGTAGGATGACTTTCATAGAAGAGCAGGTTTCTGTAGGGGGTCTTTTCTGTATCATATTTTCTTCTCTGTGTATTTCAAAGTATTTTGCAGACTTCGGTTAACAGGATTACAGAAATACATATTACAAAAGAAGTACCATAGGAAGATGTTAGTCTACAGTTAAGTTTACATACTTTGCTTTCTTCAGTCTTAATTAAATTTGACACTGAGTGATGATAATTAAATTTTCTGGGTCCTCTGACTAGCCAGAAAGTACCTTGTGATGTTTATGAGTGCACATGTATTTGTTCCACACCAAAAGAAATCTCTGCAAATCCCCTTGACTGTCGTATGCCATAATCATGAAGGTCCTGTATGAGTACCTGTATCAGCTCTCTGAATGAAGGATTTTTGACATCCATAAATATCTAGTTAGGATTTCCAGTGTTCAGCCTTCTTGCATTCAAATCCATAATCAGCATTTTGCTGGGAGGGATGCTCCAATTCTGGTAAGATATTGGAGATTTCTGCATGATTACTGTCATTAGGACAAAAGCACTTAAGATTGAGCAGGGGTTTTACTGTTTCACAAAAGCCTTGCAAAGAAAATAATCTGGAAGACAGGATAAGAACTTTATAATAACCACCCCCAGATAAAAAAAAAAGAGTTTTAACTGGAATATACTTTGGTGGATATGATTTAATCGAATTTATGATTCACAAAAGTGTATTTCCAGCCCACAGAACACAAATCAGAATTCAACATTTTCCTGTTTCTGTGAACCACACATCTTCCTCTTCTTTTTTTATCTGCTCTGTACTGAAGTTGTCTCTAAAAAAGCCAGTCTAATGCGACTTGAATGCTAATTTCTAGTACTGAAATAAGAAATTACTTCAAGCAAAACTTCCATCAGTGAAACCTTACAATTAATAATTGTCCCATCTGTTACTAATGTTTTGCCTGGAGCAAACAGCTGTCCCTAGTTCTCAACTACACAAGAGATGTTCATGTATTGAACTCTTAGAGGCGTAGTGCTTCTATAAATTTTGATTGTTGTCTGTCATTTAGTCTCCTATTGATACATTCTTGTTAACTCACTAAGCAGTATTAACCAAATTTGATGACAGGCATGGAATTTTCCAGAGAGGTTAAGTGAAATTACATGGAGGGCAATGGCTGGTAGGGATAAAAGGCTTGAATTCTCCACCCCACTAAAAGATTGCAGTTTAAGCCTAAAGCTTTTCTGTTAGGCCTGGACTAATGCCTTGCAGATCGTTAGCCCTAGGGAAGAGCAGAGGGGCATCTTCTAGAGCGTGTGTGCAGGGACTTGTTTTCCTGGGGGCCTGGTCTGTGGAGAATGGCTGCAGAATACCCAGGACAGAAAGTTCCACTGTTTACTGAGAAACTTTATACTTTTATATGTAAGTTACTTTATACTGAGCATTAAAATTCAGCTTTTACCAAAAAAAAGGAAATTAAGGTGTTTTAAATACACCTATAGTTCATGTTTCTGTAGGTGATAGGAGCTGGAGGGTGGATCTCAATGAAATGGAGACAGGTTAAAAACAGGACAAAAAAACAGGACTTGATAGTATGAGGCTGGATTCAGCAGCTGTAGGGAACTGACTAGTGTGCTGGGGCTGATCACTCTGGATGCTTGCTACGAGAAGCAAGCTGCCTTCTCTCTGCTGAGGGATGTCTTCTCCAAATCACATGCCTCCACAGATACTGTTGTAACAGCAGCTATGTGGAAAATGAGAAATGACAATGCATTAATGAATAAAAGCATGTGAGTGCTTTGAAATTCTACCTCTGGTGGCATTTCTGTCTTCTGCCTGCAACTCACCTGCCCCTCTTTATCCACAGAACCTGCAGTGGGCCCGTGATGTGCTGCTGGGCAGCGGTGTCCCCTGGCAGCAGCTGAAGCACATGCCTGCACAGGGCCTCTTCTGCGAGAGGAACAAGACAAATTTCTTCAATGTAAGTTTTCGGAGCTGATAAACACACCCCTACTTTCTCATCCATCCTTTTAGCACCTGCTTCTCATTTGGAAGGTTTGCAAAGAGGCAGTAATGTGAAATTCAGCAAAGGAGCATTAAGTGAGCCATGAGAGGCTAAAGAAAAGGCAGAATTGTATCATAGAGAGATTACTGTGATTTTCCTCTCCTGAAGGGAACCACATTATAAGGATTATTTCTGATGAGCTTGAGTTATGCATCATTTACCATGCACTTGATGGTTGAGCCGTCTATAAAAATTCTAATTTCATTCATCTTAATTATCCTCCTGTTTACTGAGTCTCAACTAGACTTGCACTTCTCATGTAAAAAAAATAGTTCTTGTTGCTCTAAGAAATGTCTGAGGTTGGAAGGAGCTTTCTTGTGTTAAACTTTTGTAGTGTGGCTCAGCAGAAAGAATATTTCCAAGTCCCCCTACCACACATTGAGTGTGGTAGCAGCACTGTTGTATAGATTGTCTCTGTGTCTCCGATACATTCTCGTCCACAGGGCTGTCTGTGCCTCTCCGTGACATGGGACACAGAATATTTCTCAGATTTATGTTAACATTTAACAGATTCCCTACTGTGATTGCCATTTGACACATTGCCGGTATCCTCAGTATCCCTGGCTTTTCTGTGGTATGTTCTAGGTTTCTGTGCCCTTCTGTTCTTTAGGATAGATAGGACTCTGTAGCTGGTTTGTGGCTCATGATGCGTGGCAAGAACCTGGAAGTATTCTGTCTTTCTGGACTATGTATCTGTTACATGGTTGCCTATGATTTGCAGTGAGAGAATTTTATGTCTCTGCTTTCTCATCCAGTGCTTCTGATTTAATATTTTAATTGTGAAATTTATTTCCATTTTATATCTGTTGACATCGATCTTCATTATCTCTGTATATTGTGTTAATTAGCATTTCTGTGAAATCTTTCGTTCAATGTAAGGTAAGTGCTCTTCTCTGATTATAATCCCTCCATGGGTTGAACAGCTAAGGAATGCTGACAGTGGTTCAAATTGTATTATGGATCAGTTTGCAAAAGGAGCTTCTATATCATTCCATCTTTCTGGATAGAATTTGTGATTAACAAATACTGCCAGCCTGATGAGGTATAGACTAAACAGGTGGGACCTGATTGATGACTACATGGCTTTGTTGTGGTTATTTCCCTGCAATATGTACCTGCTATCCCTTTAAGGGTCCTGAAGTGTGATAAACTCATCAATCGGGTGAATACTTTGGCTCAGATCCAGATAACACAAGTATTCGTGTGGAAGTTAATGAAATTACTCAACATGCTTGAGTCAGGTGTGAAGTTTGCGTGATCAAGCCTGACTTGTTCACCATTGCAGGGTTAAATGTGTTATCTTGTGTTATCATGTATGAGGAAGATGAGCAGTAGGAAATTGAGCTGTGATTATAAGGAAATGTTTCTACTTGAAAATGGGAATTCCCAGGGAGAGATCACGGGTTGAAATAAATTATGTCTGGATTTTGAATGCTAATGTTAGATAATTTAATTTAAAGATAGATTCCATTGTATCCCTACGTGGATGTTTCTAGCATTATTTCAACAATCATTCCTTATTCTATGTATTGATCTTTTTATACTCTGAAGGATGAAAAGTGCTGGTAGAGGTACTAGACAGTTGTATAATAGTTCTGTTTTCTAAATCAACAAGAATTTAATTCCCATCATTTAATATTATCATAAAAATAAATACACTCTGAAATAATGTTCAAGAAAAGCTTTATGTTAGCCCAGTGCAGTATATTGGCAATATAGTTAGAAAAGAGAGAAGATGTGTGAAAATGATGTTCTCAGCTTGAACTTGGGTCTGCCAACAGAAGAAGATAATGTTAGTCAGGAGTGCTCCTTGTAGATTGCTGCCTCCAGACTTCAGAAATTGCAGTTTGGGGACTCAAGTCTAGTGTGCCTCAACTACGGTGATAGTATAACCAGCACATGGAGTGCCTCAGAGAGCAAAACAACTTGTTGAGGCCTTTGTGAATCAGTGTAGCATCTTAACTTCCTCCTGTATGCGTGTTAACAAGTACAGTGTACATTATGAGTTTAGCATGACAAAATATTTTGGTTGTCTCATTTTTTTACTCAGCTATATTTTCAAAATGCTCTTCAAACACAACCCTGTGTGGAACATGTGGCAGTAATCCAGTGCAGATGACACAGACAAAGCACAGTGAGAAAATCCAGATCCAAGAGAAAGGGCTGTTAATGTCATCTGACGTTCCAGAATTGGGCAAACCTAAATCTGTGAACAACTTGAGAGAAAAATATCTTAACACTGTGTTGACTTTGTCTGGGTTAAACCTCAGCTAGTTTGGTCTCATGCAAAGCTCTTAACCAGGCAGTGGGTGAGCAAATGTACTGCACCATACGGGTCAGTGCTCAGATACAGACTTGTCATCCACTGCGTACAGGTGGTGTTACATGTGTATGGGATGTCCCTGCTAGTGTCTAGACAGGTGATAAAACAGAAACTGTAGAGGTCTGTAAAAGTAAGTAGTTGCATCTAATCTTAGAAAGTAAATGGCCACCCTTAAGATTTTTTATGATTATGTCCTCCAGGGTTATTTTCAACAGAAACACTTTGCCTGAAGATGTATTTAGTTCCATAGATTGCATTTGGTTTTAATTTTTAGAACTCTTTAGCATTCATGGTGCAAAAGAGTTAAATACTTGTCTAAGTGTCTTTCTGTAGATAATTTACTATTGAAATACCTTTTTCTTCTGGATAAAGTAGCACTCCTGTTTTTAATCTCTTGTACAGAAGGTTCAGAGTTACTGAAATTACAGCTGACTCAATTCTACAAGTACAAACAACAGGGTGCAAGAGGGAAAGCTGCTCCAAGAGGGAAAGCTGCTGCTCAAAGGCAAGTAGGGACTGTGCCAGCCTGCTCCTCCCAGACATTTTATAAATCATGCATACTCCTAGTAGAATTATTTATGAAATGTTTATGACAGCACCGTATGAAAAGAAATAAACCTGGGTAAACCTGTCTGCTGTTAAATTTTACTGCAGAACTGCTTGGTCTGTATCTGTGTGTCATGGTCTCTTGTCTAATTTGTTACCTGTCACTCAGCTGCAACTGAAATCTGTTTGGATTAATTTTTTACTGTCTTAAGAATGAGCAAAAAAAGTATTTTCACTTAGCCCTGACTTCTTCTCATCTGACATACTAAAGTAATGTCAGGATGCCCAGAACTTCCCTTTTTCAGTTCTAAGAAAGAAAATGCTTACTCCGTCCCTGGCAGTGTTCAAGGCCCCATTGGACAGAGCCTTGAGTAACACAGTCTAGTGTGAGGTGTTCCTGCCTATGGCAGGGGGTTGGAACTAGGTGATCTTAAGGTCCATTCTAACCCCAACCATTCTATGATTATTTTATCTATTTGTTTCCCAGCCAGAAAAGAAAGGCCCTGATTTTCTAGGAGCAGAGGTTTTGGTTGTTCGTGGCCCTGCTAGTAATGGCAATCTTTGTATGAATAATTACTGCAATTGGACTCAGAGTTTAGTTGTGTTCCCATAAATAAATACCCAGTGGTTTTTGTCTGTCCAGTTACAAAATTCTCTATAACCTCCATGTACACTCCAGCTTTTCTCCTTTTCTTTACCTGCCTCTGTGTGTGTGTGCGTGTGTGTAAATATATATTGAGACTTTGGGTTTTTTGGTTTCAGGATGGTTTCTATGGTAACTAAATGTGAAATTAATTCACCAGGAGGAAAAAAAGTCCCAAAACATTGCTTTATATAGTAGGGCATTTTTAAATATATTCAGATTTCATGTCACCATTAATAAAACAAAGTTAAACTTTGTGCACAGATGATGGGTATTCATCAGTCTGTGGGTGGTGATTGTGGAAGAAGTGTTTTGATGGTTGAGCTCAGTGTACCAGTAACTTCTCCATATGGTTTAATATACAGTATTTGTATTTTCCTGGCACATAATCTGTGACAATAATGATCTGCTGTAATAAAGATTCTGATGTCCATCTTTGGTAACTGTTCCCCACATACGAAAGCTGTGCATGCACACAATATACTACAATGCAGACATTCATGCAAGTCTTGCTGCAAGCTGTTACAGATAATTGTTCTATTTTTAATTCCAAAAGAAACACTGTATGTTTATTCTCTGCTGTATTCCTGAAGTTCTTCATTCTGTGGTCTGACCAAGCAGGGGCCAATTAAGGTAGCGGCATCCACCGGGAGCCAGAAGCTGAGAGATAGCAGTGATTTCACTTGAATTTGCCATTGTTCATACCAGGTGTGATTGAGCCCTGGCAGGAGACCTCTGCTGTGTAGAACTGCAAGTTCGGGACACAGAGCACTTGAAGAATAAAGTCTGGTGCTGAAAGTTTCTAGAGGTGGTTCTTGCTATAGCATGGTCATAATCAATGGGTGCTTTCTCCGTTACTCTCCCTGTGTAGCAGGTTCTTTCCCTAGTTGCGTTCAGGTTGAGAGTTATGTCTTTGTGTCTTTACCAGAGGAAAGTTGATTCTGAAACAGGGAGTAAGGTTCAAGGACTGACTCTATTTTATGATTCTGCACAACCAGAGCCATACATCTCTTTTCTGAGATGTAGAAAAGCTAGTATGAAGTCCATAACATAAGGGACTATCAAGGCAGGGGGGGACATGGACAGACGACAATGTGGCTCAGCTCTCCTGGAAACTGGGCAGTTATATCAAGGAAGTTTCATTATATGCCTCAATTGTTTTTATACCTTCTCTTAGACATAGATTACTGGTCACTGTTCGAAACATGGCACTGACTGAATATATGTGATTTTCTTTTGATCTCATACAGGCTTCTTTTGTTTCTTTCCCAGCTCCTGAAGTGTAATCTCTGCATTAATGATTCCCATGACTTGAATGAAAATGAAACGTTTGTTACAGAATTTAATATCTCTGCTAGAAGTAACTGGCTATCTGTCATCTAAGCAAAGAAGGGAATACATCAGGGTGGTCTGAATCTGTTCTGGACATGTGTTCTGCTGAGTCTGAGGTTGCTGCTAATGTTGACCTGAGGAACCCCCAAATACCACACAAGGCCAAAGACAGGTCATCAAGGCTGATTGTGGCAACTTGACTGAAGCTTTAGGGTCACTGATTACTACTGTGTCCAGGAAAAGCCTGAAACTGCAGGCAAAGCACACTAAAATCACTTAACTAGGCCTTTTCCTGCCCTGCTTTCCTTCCTGTCCTTATCTAGTGATAGATCTCAGTTACTCTCCTGCTCATAGTTGGTGTGTGTCTCTTCAGCTGGCAAGTGTGCTTCCAGCTCCTAGGCATCTGCTCTGTGGAACATAAGCCTTTGAGAAAAACAATACCATTTATATCAGATTGGGGGAAAAGGGAAAGAACTTGAAGAAACTCACTGTGCATCCATGTGCTTGACCATGCATGAGCTTGACCATGACTGTTTGTGACTTTCTGAAAAGAAGTTGGGCTTTTTAGTGTTTCTGATTCTTTATGTGAACATGAGTGTGAGGCGTTGCTAACCCAAGTTTTAAAAAAAAAACATTAAAAACTCACTAGTGACATCAGAGAGCACAAGGATTTAGTTATTCAGTTTTGCCTTTCTTGCTTTGGCGTGTTTTGGCTGCCATCTTTATGCAACCACAAGGAAAAAGAAACCATAAAGGAATCATTAAAAAGAATAAAAACACAACAACAAAACAAAAGGGGGGCGGTGGGGGTGTGATGTAAGAAACCAACCAAAAAACCTCTCCAGACCTTTTCGATTCCAGCAATTAGGTAACACTTGGAACAAGTTATCAGACTTAGTACCATTTAATAGGTGGTATACAAAAAAGTGTCTAGAAAAGGTGACCTCCACCATTAACACTGACCTTCTGTCTAGTTCCATAAAACGAAATAATGATAGGGTAATGACACCACATGTTAATAGTCTAATATTTTTATGCTTCCTTTTTTCTTTTTTTTGTGCTTATGGTAAACAGGGCATCTGGTTAGAGGACAGGTAAATCCCTATCTACTTTAAAAGATAGAATTGTCTTTAATCTTTTCAGGAGGTGGCCATATTTTAGCCACGAAATACCTTGTTTTTCACTGTGCAGGAAACAGGCTCTGAAAGTGCGAGCTTTTGTAAAGTGCTGTTTGGTAAGTGCAGATTCCTATTGCCAGCTTTCTACTGGCTGTGAAGTATTCAGATTTTTAGAAAAGACACCTACCTCCCTGCTACGTATTTTTTTCTTGTGCTAGGAAGAGCAAGCTACTTTATGAAATTATTTGGCAATTTAGAAACTATGAGTGCCAGCAGTGTGCTGGTGTGCTGATAGGAGGCACTATGCTGCAGGGAGCCTTTGCTGCAGAGGTGCTTCTGTCAGCTGGGGCTATATGGGTCACCCAGTGCCTCTCCTTAAGAGGAGGTAACAGAGACCTTGCTCCACTGGAGACACATACTGCATTGGAGATCTGTTTGAGTTAACATGCTGCCTGCCTGGCCTGTCTCCTTAGTAATTTTAACAAGTATTTCGTCACTTTTCCTACATTCCTGAATAATGTCATTATAAGGCTATTGTTCTTCATCTGTGTGAGAAAACCATTTCTGTTGTGGTGAAGAAATACTTGTGTGGAAAGCTGCTGAGGAATAAATAAAAAACCCTGCAGGAGTCCCTTCTGAGTCAAAAGATTGTATAATCCAGTGCCTTAATTTGTAAATAGAGTCAGCAGTGTAAATGGCAGTTGTTTTATGGTTACAGTATAAGCCAAAGTTTGCAAGACTGAAGAGTGAAACCAAATCAGGGCCTTCCCATACTCTGTTCCTTGTTTTTCTTCCTTTTTGGTCTTTGTCAATTTTCTCAGCTTCCCTTCACTGTATCTTCTCTGGAATAACGCCATGTCAGAGGTGCAGTGCTCCCAGCACCCATCACTGAATATCCATTGAGCCACAGGATAGAGGAACTCACCTGCCTGCAGATTCAGGAAGGCACAATTGCGTTGATTAAACGTAATTCATATATACAAGGCTATTTTTGCATCAAGCCTAGAAACTTTCTTTTAATGAATGCTTAAGTTTTGACTAAGTTGATTAATTAAAATATACAATGAGGTGATAGCCTGGCCCTTCTCTCAAACCACAAGTGAAATTCAATTTTATAAAAGTGCATGTATGGAAGAGAATTAGTGTTTGCTTTGACTCCATTAAATTTAGTTATATTCATGGCTGTGTTAGAAACAGGCAGACATTTTCTATGTGGAAAAGGTAGCTTTTTGAGAATCCACATATTTTAGTCAAGCAAACAGATTAATTTTCATTGTTTTTATTGTCTAGCATGGCAAATGGCTTCCCCTGGGGGAAGGCAAAGCAGGAAATTGTGATTCTAGTTGCCCCCACAATAAGAGCTAAAATTTAATGACTATTTTTCCCTGACTTTCCCCTTGATAGTTGTTCTTTTGCCAGTAGCAAGTGTTTTCCTTCTTTGCCTCCTTTTTTCCACTTGTAAAGTTAATGTAATTCTACTCATAAACTTCCTGACCAGATTTTCTAATGTTTTAATTGGAAGAATGCTTTTAGTAGTTGCAAAGAACTTGGTTCTGTCATTCCCTCTTGCTTGCTCTTATGAAATCTTAATGCCAGCTTGAAAACAAAGGTAAGCAAGGAGTTAACTGTGCAAGTGAAACTTTCATAATGATTGGATTAAGACCAGAAACCCAGTAAGCAATGAAGTCTTAAAGTTGCCTATAAAAAGCTAGATAACTTTTCAACCTCTGCCCAACATGCTATTTACAGTTCTTCACTCCATCCTCTTGGAAAAACAGAACTCATCAGTGAAAAATGTCCGTCGTTCACAGAGTTTTCTGTCTCAATATATACACGCTGTTCTTTCTGGCCAACTCTGCAGGCTTCCAAGACCCAGCTAGTAAAGATGCCAGTAAATCTAAATCCCTAGAGATACAAGCATGGGGTTTTGACCTGTCGTTTGTGCCAGTGGTTATTAAACAGCTATTTTTTTCCATTTGGTTTCCCTAGGAAAAGTTTCTTATTTTGTTGAGTACATTAATATCTAGACAAAGGTAAGCTAGGGAACAAATGACCCTGAAAGAAATGAAGATATGGCTTTGTAGAAGAGAGACTGTAATGGAGCTTATAGCGTGCTACAGGACATAAAGCAGTTAGTTTTAAAGCTGGATCTTAAAACATCAACAGCAACTGTTTAACCCACTCTAAACAGTATTTGAAAGGTGCAGACTTTCTGGAATACTGTGTGATGAATGTCCTTTTACCAACGTGTAATGAATAAATCCATTATTTGTTTTTTTTCACCTGCCAGCTCTGTATCTGATACAGAGAGAAGAGACACTTAATGGGGTTAGTTTTAAACTTAGGTTCTTTGCTTTAAAAAAAATCTAAATGGGATTTTTAAAAAGCTGAATAAATTTTTAGAAAACTGAGCAAATGAATGGTGACATTAACTTCATTAAAGCAGCGTATTTCATGAGAAATATTCTTGGAACTGCAGTTCTCAGCAGAAGGATCGAAATATCTTTTGTGGATACACACTGCCTTACTGTAAAAATGAAACCAGAAGAACGTGGGCTGAGAGCAGCATGACAGGAGTCTGTGTGTACATCTGTGCAAGTGGATAGCATTTACAGATAAATATTTTTAATTTAGTGGCTACAGCAAGATATAATTGTCCAAATTAAAGAGGTTAAGCTGGAGAAGGTAAGATGGTAGATGACGATAGGTAAGAACATAACTGTTGCTGTGCAGTAGCTAGTATGTGATTAATGGTTTGCTAACTGACTGCAGCATCATTGTGTGGAGCTTAGATAAAGATACTGAGGCAGGAGTTCTTTGAGTAACAGTACTCCATCTTTGGCAAAAATCCTGCAGTTAGAGGAGTAAAAATGTTGAGTATTGTATAGTATTATTGTTTCAGACTGTTTGGCTCCTGTGGAGGAGGTAGGATTTCCTGGCTTAATATGAATACTTTTGGAGTTTGTGTGATAGCTACTACGTGAAACAGCCAGGGGTGACCATATAAGTAAGGTGACTTTCTCAGTCTCCTGACAGAAATTCAAACAAAAAGGTGATTGAGTGGATGAGCAACAGGAATTAAGTCCACAGTGGTCAGTATTTTAGCTTGCTCCTCTGAACACTCAAAGGTATGACTTTGATCCAACAAGAAATGTCCTATAAGAGCTTGAGGGAAGAACTTCAAGAGCTTTATGACTTTTGTTCATTTCAGTTGCCTAAACTTCATCTCCACCAGTTTGATTCCTTACCTCAATAAACAGTTTTATAAATTAGGCTTACATGAAGTTGTTTAATTTTTCTGTAGGTTAGAGGAAGCAAAATCAGAAAAAACACAGACCTTTCACTTGAAGCACTTCCTAAGAGTTACTCGGAATGAATTATTGATTTTGCTGGCTATTTGGTTTGCTAACATAAAATAAAAATCAGAATTTAAAACACCTACCAGGTCGTTTTCTAGTTACATCTTCAGCTACTCCCTGTGTGTATATTCAAAGTGTATCAGCACTTATACTGGGATCTGCTTACCGGGCTGGATCTAGTGTAAGTCATTAATATAATGGCCTTACATATACTCCAAAATACTGACTCCAAAGTGACTAAAGTATTTCCAGTGGGAAAAATTTGGACAAACTTGAAGATAGGCCTGGCTTTTATGTCTGTGTAGCTCATCCATGGAGAAGTGTGTAGCCATCCCAAATCCTGTGACACTTTAATGTCTTCTATCATGACAGATTGCTTAATACAGAGTACATATTTTATGTTTATAATTTCTGTTTGTGTCACAGCTAATGGCAGATTCAGGGTTGAAAGACATTAATAGAATCATAAACAAGATTTTTAAATAAAGTAGGGATTACAGACCAGTTCAGCTGTATAATGGAGGTGGGACTTCCCATTTGAATGCAGTGCAAAATTTCAAAAGCATTTTCTTTGTAGTGCAAGAGAAAATATTCCTAATAGGAGTGTGTTAAAATGCACATTCCACTTACTTTGTAAGTTGAAATACTGACAATGGGATAAACTTAATCTTTAACAGTTGTTTGGTGGCACATAAAGGTGATGTTTTCATGCCTATAATGAAGTAGTTGTTCCAGCAGGGTCCAAAGAAAAACATTCAGCTGTTTGCCCTTAATCTGACAGGTCTTACTGAAAATTATCTCCTAACAGATTTATGTCAGGATATTTTCCTTGTAATTTTCTTTGCAATAAGCAAAAAAGCAGAAGTATTTTTCAGAATTAATTACGCTAAAATGAATGTTGCTTTCAGGACCACAGAAAATTACATTTTAGCATTTCAAGTAAAATGCGCAACTACATACACAGCCTAATGTTTTAAGAGTTAAGCTAATTCAAAACAAAGACTGAGATTTTGAAGCTTAAACTTTTTTTTTTATTTTTAAGAACTTTTAAAATGTTTAAATTCCAACAGCAAATAAGCAATACTCCATATAGTTTGTAAATAAAATACTAAGGTACAGAAGTATTAGAAACTGATGAAAATAACAATAGTTTGGTTTGGTTTTGTAATACAGATTGTGAGAATGAAAACCTAAACAAATAGTGTTTGATTGGCATGTTCATTCCTTCTTAGTTCTTCCTTTGCACAAATCTTGAACTAAACACGCTGGCTGCAGCTACTCCGTGTCTTCTATGATGAGATGCTCTTGCTGCTTTGCAAGTACAGCAAAGCTAGAAAAAATAGGTTTGAATAGTTTTTTTCATTTTAAGTAAATGAGAATTTGTCAGTTAGTGCCATACCCAGGAGTTACTCCTCAGGCTTTGCCCCCCATAGTTCTTGTGGCCATTGTTCTATGAAGGGGTTTTTTTTTCATCTTAACCTTTTAACAGTAACTGCCAAAACCAATTGTATAGAAAGAAACAAGAAAATGTTCACCATTTCCCAACTGGTCTTCAGTCCTTGCAGCACAATGGATCCACATATGTATCCCAGAAAGGAAATACAGTTTTCTCCAGAGGGGTCAGGGAACAACACTCGGCAAAATGAGTCCTGAATGCTTTGTCAGCAGTAAAATGGGATCTGCAGGCACTAAATTCTTGTCTTGCAGGGATGAAACATGAGCAACAATAAAAGGACTTCTTCAGTTTTACTCTGTGTGTGCACGTGTGTGTGTTTATGTGTATTTTAGGAGAAAGAACAGTCATATATTGGAGAACAAAGACTTTTTAAGGCAGGATAAAAATGAAAGAACTATTACTTTAAAATATGTTAGACAATAAAATTAATCTTAATAGAAAATGAATGTGATCTTTAACAGCGGCTAACTGGCTAGAGGACTTAGCCCTGCTCCTGTGACTGAATTCCAAACCTGTGATAGATATTGGTGAGAAGATTGCTGCACAATGAGATACTAATGCACTTTCCTCAAGTGTCTTGTTAGCTCATTCAAATGTCCTGTAGAAGGATGGAAGCTAAAAAGAATAATACTTCTGAATCCAGTTGCAGCTATTTCCAATCACAGAGTGGAAATTAGCTTCAAGTTGCATTCGCTGTACTTCACTGACAAGGGACTGTGGCAGTGAGTGCTTTCAAACTGAAGGAAGTCTAATGGCTCTCAATGAGAAAATATGCTTGGGTTCTCAGCATTGCTAGGTTGCTTTCAGAATTTCAACAGAAGACATTTACACAATCCAGACTTGAACTGCTTTGGAGATTGTCAGTACCTGGATGAGGCACTTGGGAAGTACAAGATTTGAATTAGGGGGAAAAAAAAAGAGGAGACAGACAGGACTTAACTGCTTTACACATTTCATGCCCAGAGAGTTCTCAGCTTCGGATTTAGCCATTCAGTCAATGTGACCCTGCTGACAAAGTGTGGGAGAAAAGGGAAGAATAATTTTAAGCAGAAGGGGGGTTTCTTTTTTGTAAATCAGTACTGCAGAGAGTATTGCTCTCTTTCTGAAATTGTTGCTAGAAATTGTAGACGGTGTATTCTGGGCCCAGCATAACTGTGACAACGTAGGCAGGTAAACCATTCACATGTAGGCCTATTTTGTGGGTTATGTTGTCACTGTCTTTTCAATATGTCACTTTTCTCCCTTTAAAATCTGACAAGTCCCTGCTTGCTTTTTCTGAATAATTGAGCCAGAATAAAATTTCCTGCCTCTGTATGTTCTCAAATCGATAAGGTAAAGCAAAGCAAAGTGTCTTTCTTCCTGAAAACTTCTGTCTGAAAGCTGTCTCCGGCAGCAGACTGAAGCTGACAAAATGAAGGGCCCACCAGGAGATGAGTCTGAATCTGATGTCTTTTAAGTATGTGGGCAGCAAGGGGAAGACAGCAAGATGATACACCACAGCTTTCTGCTCCAAATCTCCTTTCAGTTTCTTGTATTCCTGTTGCTGCCTTTTGACATATTCCTCTCCTATTTTTCCATTTGCATTTATTCTTTCTTTTTCCATTTGCCCTTTAAAGAACAGCAGTTCACATGTACTGTGAGGACAAATAATTAGGTGTTATTTTACATTTGTTTGTCTCTAGACAAGGACAGCATATGTTCCATATGAAATTCCCCAGACAATAGCTTTATCTGTAGAAACTCCTGTTCTTAAGAGGAGTAAGTTTGTCTGGTGTAAAATTATATTTAATTGGTTAAAATATTCTTTTAGAACCAAAGTTGTGGTTTGCCAGCAAACCAGTAATTGTCAGAAGGGACTGAAGTACCCTGATGTGTTGAATATTGAAGAGTGACAGGTTTTGAAAAGGTTTGAGTCCTCTGAAGGTCCAGATTTGATGCTTGCTTGTTTATGTTTCTCTTTGAAATTCAGAAGGAATAACATTACCTCTTAATAAACAAGAAATACAAACCTGTATGTAGCCATCATAGCATCTTGACAATAAAATGGGTAAATACATGAAATGCGAAACATATTTTTCTCTCCTCCCTCCTCTTCGCTCTCCTTAACCTCTGTGTGTTACCTACTGACCACTGTGTGGGTTTAACTTAAGTGTGGGTATGTTGTTGCGTGTGGTCATTGGTAGCAGCCAGTTCTGCTGCTCAGCATTAGTGATTTCCGTACCGTAGTTGCCTGGAAAACATAAGACCCCAAAATTTGCTACTCAGGATTAGGCTGGGTTTTCTAGGCAAATATTCCCATCTGCTAGCTATTGTTATCTGCCTGTTTGCAAGAAGATTGAAAATATCTGAGTTAAAGGAAGCAAATGATGCTGCTGAAGGAAGAATACTTTCTAGTTCCTGTAAGATTTCCATTGCACTGGAAACTTGGGATTACTCTTATCTTTATAAGGGGAAGAGGAAAAAAAGCCACCTACAAGTAAAAACAATGTCCTACTTCCTTAAAAACAAAAGATGAAATCTCTCTTCCTAAGTGGAAATCAAGTTCATGCTAGGATTTACAGTGTGTATTCTCTGAAGAAAATAATTTGAAAATGGAACAGAATTTCAAATACATTGACATTAACAAACTCATATGCTGTGTTTGCAAGGAAAGCTGCACCCTTACCGTGACAGGGCAGAGAGGTCTGGAATCTTTCTGAACGTTTGTTATTCACCCTGGAACATTTCATTGAGAAATCCCAGTGTGCAAAAGTTAAAAATGCTTAAAAGTGTAACTTCACTTCCATCTGACTGCTGGCATTTATTGTGGCACTGGAGAGCATGTGCAGAGCTCACATCCCATACGTGATTCTGGCTGAGACATTCCTCAAACTTGAATTGTGCTTTGCCCTCCTCTTTTCCCATCATAAATAACTGAAAAAGAAGTATAGGACATGGTCTTTGAGGATTAACAGTTGCATCTAGGATAGTTGTTCTTTCTCAGGGATGGTTTGCTGAACTGAAACTATTCATTACTGGTATTTATTTTTAAAGGGATAAATGTTAGGTCATCTTGTTGACTCTGGGCATATTTCAAGTTCACTGTAATTGTTCTGTCAGTCTTTTTCCCATCCATCCTTTCTTGCCAAAATGCATAAAGTCACATTGTTTTGTTCCTATATCACCTAAATTAAAAAAGCAGCAGCACAAAAGCTAAAGCCTTCATTTGCAGTGTCTTCAATTAATAAGCTAAGAAAATACTGTATCATCTTTTATCCCTAATCAGACAGAAGACTTGGAACAGTGTCCCAAATACTGCCCTGTGTAAAAATGATTAATGAAAAGGCCTTTGCTATTACATAGCATTATGTCTGAATACAGGTGTAATGGTGCCAGGCATCCTCTGCAGCAGGCATTTCACCAGCAAGCCTGGAGCAGGGGCAGTGGGATTACGGCTAGCTAAACCAGAGGTGTGTCTTAAAAGTGTGCATATGGGTGCATGTGAGTAACTCGACGTTATTTCTGACATGAGCACATTTGCTCCCTTTCTGTGGTCACCAAGTACACAGTTTTATCCACTTTTTACTCCAACCTTAACTGAATTTTGAGTGTCTTTATAATGCATCTCCCACATCCAGAATGTGGAAGCACCATAATCTGTGTCTGGTTCCCACGGGTACAGGGGATGCCACATACACTTCTCTGGGCATCTATTTTTTACCTTAGATAACCTGACTGGAACTCTTTTGCTCAGTAGCAGCATAAGTTATGAACACCTGCGTGTGCAAATACTGCAAAATGCATTCTGCTTATGATGGTTCAGACAACTGAGTAGAGACAAGAACTGATAATAAACCTTTGGAATTGGCTAGAATCAAAGATAATCTGTGGTGAAAAACATATCCTTTTAAACTCTAAAGAGACAAATTTGTTTCCTTAATTTAAGTTGGTAATGGACCATTGCCAAATAATGTTTCTATACAAAAGCAACAATGAATCAGACATGTATTAAATATTCCAATTTGTGATATTTTAAAAATCTGCTTGTTTATAAAGCAGTTTGAAATCTAGTAACTAAGTATTATTATAATTATTGTTTACCTTTCATTCTCATTTAAAGATGTCTCTGTTCTTGCTGGGTTTTATGGTACCATGACTGCAGCATCTAAAAGGTATTAATTAGAAAACAAAATCCTTACATTGCCATGTTTATGGCTTAAAGGTGTTTAATTGTGCAGAACTTTTCTATGACATAATTTCCAATCTAATGAACACCCAATCCTTGGGCTATTAACTTCATTTCACCATGTATTTAATCCGGGGACAACAGCTACTTAATTTGCATAAATAAATGACAATGCATAGGAAGAAAACCCCAGTGCAATACAGGGACTAAATGAGCGGATGAATAAGGACAGGTCAAGAAGGACCCTATTTGCATCAACACATAGAAAAGATGTATTAATTTCAGTTCTGTATTTAAAACATAAATCCATGTTATACACTCAAAAGAGTAAAGGTTAATGGATTTTTGAAGTGGTAGTGCCCAAACTGCATTGTTAATCTGTATAGAATGGGTTGGTGCTGCCTTTGGTAGTAAGATGTAAGGGGCAATGAAGACATGGGTTATTTTAAAGAGCGGTAATGCCCACAGTGAAGTCTTAGCTTTAAAACAAAAAGCTGACTCTTACAGTTTAAGTGGAGATACACAGGGTACTGTTGATTAATTAATAACAGATAACTAGGAGAGCTAAATTATTCTTCAGCCTTTTTTTCAAGATGCTGTTAAACAAATGTATAAAGTATGCAAATAAGTGGGAAGGGCCAAAGTATACGGAGCTTTCAGTGTCAGAAGCCTAGAATCGGTGCGTTCAGGAAAGAGGAACATCCACAAATTTAAAAACGGGTAAAAAGTGGCTAAAATAATGGGAAAGAAAGATGACCTCAGCTACTGACTTCTGCAGTAGCATATAGGGACTGTCGCAGTTGTTTAGCGGCTATTAAACCTGAGGTGTCAGGAAGCAGGATAGATTTTGAGCACTTCAGAATAATCCTAGCAGATGGGAGGAGAAAAACCGAACAGAAGAACCCCCTGCAATCCTTGGACAGGAAAGGGGGAAGGAAGTCAAAGCAACTGCCCTGCTTGCAAAGCTGAGAGAAAGGAACAAGTAAAGGAACACGTAAATGTTTAAACTGTTGTGTGAAGGTAAATCAGGAGCAGAGCCCAGATGAGTGGTTGGGAAAAGAAGATGAGTTTAGCTGTGCTGTGATTAGGTTGAGAAAGACCAATCAGTTTGCAAGGCAGCATCAGATGGACTGAGGCTGGCAGTGAACTAGCACACGGTTTGGGTCTATTCTTCTGGGACTGACTGAAATGGGAAGTATGGAAAGGGAAGTATGGGGGGTAAAGGATGAGGGTAGGCCTTTGTTTTCACCTTCAAATAGTTTGAGAAAGGGAGAAAGATGGAATGAAAGTGGTTGCAAAGGACTCTGGTTATAGACATGCAATAGCAGGAGCTGGAGCTCAGTTAAAACACTCTGGGGAGGGCACGATACGACCCTATAAATAAAAGGAAAGGGTGTGAAAGAGGTGTCGAGCGTGCTGTGCAGGGTGTCCAGCAGCGGTGGATGCACGGTGCCTTGGCGAGCGGCGCAGGCCCCGCGCACCGAGCAGCCATGGCTGCAGCCGCTGACAGAGGCCGCGGCCTCTCCCCTCACGCTCCGAGCATCCCGGGGGGCTGCGGGGAGAGGAGGGGACCGGCCGCACTCGGCAAAAATAGGTCAGGACTTGTGCGCCGGCGAAGTGAAGGGCCATGGAGCGGCAGCGGCGGGGTTAGGCTGGGTCAGGCAGTATTTTGGGAAGGCTGGGCAGGCAGGTGGGAGCAGATAGCCGGTTGTTATTAATGCCTGCGGACAGACAGGAGCAGCTGTTTACTCACTCGCCCTAAGTGTGATGGCTCCGAGCCAGGCTCGGCAGTAACCGGGACCAAACATCCGATGTCAAACAAGACCGGCCTCCGCCGGGGGAGCGAGCAAACAGCCCCGGCCCTAGGGCCCCCTCCCCGCACCCGGGCTGCGCGGAGAAGAGGGGGTAAAAAACCCCCGATTCGGGTAAACCCGTGCGGGACCCCGCGGTGCGCGCTCCGGTACCACAGGAAGCGCGCGCAGCCCGCGGGGCCCGTCAGGTGGGGGCGCGGGGGCGGGCGCTCGGGCTCCGCGGGCCGCCGGGGAACTCCGGTGGAGCCATCGCACCGCCCCGGTAATGGTGAGCGCGGGGGAGGCTGAGGTGAGGGGGGGGCGGGCGCTGCTGGCGGCGGGGGGACGGTGAGGGCCGGGCGCTGGGCTGGGGGCGGGCGGCGCGGAGCTGGAGTAAGTTTGCGTCCTCCCAGCAGCGGCAGCGGCAGCTGCCGGGCTCCCCGCGCTGCAGGGCGGTTCGCAGTGTGGCTCCTGCGCCCCTGCCCGCGGGTGGTAGAGCCCTTCCCCGAGCAGCCCGTGCCGCCGTGGGGATCCCCTCCTCAGGGCCGGGCTGAGGCGGTGCGGCCGCCAGCCCGCAGGGCTCGCCTCCCCCCCATCGCCGGCGGGCAGGAGCTGTGTGCGCTCTGGTGACATTTGCCGTCGTGCTTGGGAAATAGTTGTTTCGTTAGTTCGGTTCGCCTGCGGTCAGACTCTGTAACAGATCTGCGGAGGAGAACCCTGAGAGCGATGGGAGACGGAAGAGTCGAGAGAAGTTTGGAAGGGGGGACGAAAGGGTGAGGGATTTTTGTTGTCTTTGGTCTGTATTGTTTGGGTTTTCTCGGTCTCCTTCCTCCACCCCCTTAGTGGGATGAATTATTTAGCACCTCGTTTTAAATGCATCCCGAAAGCTTGCAAGGGGAGGCTTTCATGTCTAGAGGAAGAAAGGAGACGGTAGGTCTGTAAAAATCATGTCTGTCACAGAGCAACCCAGCTGTGATCTCTGGTGTGCACTCTGCCGTTCTGCCTACGACAGCCGGGCTCGCACTGGAGATTCCCCTTCTTACCGGTGACCTAACAGCAAAGCCTGTTGTTCAGCATCTATTTTGCATGAGCTACTATGCTGTAGCAGTTGCTGCTTCATTCAGCTAGAGAGGGAGGATAAGAGGATTCCAGTTTAATTAGCAGTTTGTTAAAACCAGTCAGCTTTGTCTGCTCACACGTTTGTACTTTTAGAATGTATATCTTAATTGCAGTGAATTCTGGTGGTGTGCATAAAGCGGTGCCACATGCTGTTTGCAGCATTGGCTGTGGCAGCTTCGTGTTTCTGGTGTTTTAATTTACTGCAGCATGTGTTTACTTGTGCAGCGGCAGTTCTGCTGTGTGCTGGGGGTATTCTGCATGAAGCAGATCGAGGAATCAGAGCATATGCTGTGGAGGTTTTTATTGCCCAGAGAGCTGCAAGATGTGGCTTTTTTTATTGGAGCATATTCAGGTTGACATCTTGAATACCCAGATACTGTTCTGCTTGTTTTCAATAATAGGGCTTCTGTGTGGTTTTAGCATTCTTATTGGAGTCTGAAATACTCTAAATGCTGGGGCCTTCCTCTCTGCTCCTCCCCCTCGCTAATTACTCTGGTTGTTCTCAAACAAATAATTCCTGTCTCTCAATATCCCTGAAATCAAGCACCAGCAGGCTGTACCCTGTCTTCTGCTTAGCTCAGTGAGTCACTGCCATGCCTTGTGCTAGATTAAGCTGTTGTAGTCTTGCTGCTGGTTGAATATTGAAGATCCCCTGTGTATACTGTGATTTACATTACCGTAAATAGGGTAATTGAATTACAGCTTCTCTGCAAAGTCTTGTTCCTCTGGTGTTATCAAAGATCAGCCAACTTTAGTTGGGGTGCTAGGCAGGCTGCTGCCTGAATGTTGGCTGGAATTAGACATTTCCACTAGCTCTTAAAATTGGATAAAGAACTACTGTTGTTTATTGGTTTTAAACCCTGTATTGCAGAGGAAGCCTGGGGAGTCCCTGAAAGCAAGACAGCATTAGGTGTTAACTCCCCCTCCAAGGTAAAATACTTGAATTACAAAGTTAATGACATTCTTTTTTGTGCAGGAATCCCTGTATCGGAGGCGAAAAGATATTCTGAGGTTAGCCATGGGGTGTGTAACAGTAAGAGATTTTTTTGCCTTTTATAGCAGTCAGGATTCATTCAGAGCCTCCACTTGCTGGACAGAGGAGGAAAGTGTTCTGTGGATGCTGCTGCTGTAGTGGGGGGAGAAGAGAGAATGAAATGAGTTATCTGTCAGCTCCTAATGACTTAATTTGAGGATCTTAATTGGTGAGGATGAAATGTGCAAACTCACGCAGAGCTTTAGTTGAGATGAGTATGTCTTTGCCATGGCTTGACTCCTTTTTACTGCGGCATATGTCTTTTTCTGGTTGATAACTGCTAATATTTGTTTCTTGCTACCTGTTTTAAATAAGCTATTTCCTGCCCTCAACTTCAGCTGACAAACAGTTTGAAATCCAGGATGTGTACTTATGTTATTCCTAAGCCAGTATGAGCCCTCAGATAGAACTGTGACCTTCAAATAGGAACTAAATCATGCACTTGCAAACACATGTCTTTATAAAACTGGCATTAAGAAAAGGGAATAGGGAACCCTAGTCAGATCTTACTGCTTTCTGACTCAAGAATAAAAGGCTTTTCCGCTGGCTCCTGCTGTCATTTTACCTCTGTCAGGACACTAGAGGAGTTTAAATTCTTGTTCAGTTCTCTGTTGCTTTTGTTCTTCTCAACATTGATGAAAGATGCAGGTAATGCTCTACGCTTCCAGATTGTGTGCATGTACTGAAATACCAGCCAGTGGTATAATATGTGCCTTTCTTGTTGCTTTGCAAGAGGCTTTTAGTATTTGATGGCTAATAGTAAACAGTTGAGTATGTATGGCACTTCATATTTTCTCTTAGTTGGTAGTACTTGTTTATATTCACGATATTAAAAAATACTGACAGTTCCTCATTATATCTGGATATGCAGCTCTCATAATTTTTGTAAGTAACTTCACTATTTAGTTGAATTTACTAACTTTTTCTGTAATAGGTTCCTAAATAAGTTGCAAAATCCCCTGCCTATGTATATTTTGAAGGTTGTGGCTCATAAGCTACTAAATGTGAGTGTGAGGTCTAACAGCTCCAACGAGAATTTGATGTAACTTTGCTAATACCCAACCAGAACCGGTTGTTACAACTGCATATTGATACGTCACTTCCTAATGACAACATGGGTCTCTTCTTACCAAGTTGCAGTATGTACAGTACTAAAAATTGTTAGAGTTTTCTTGTGGCATTATGTTGAACCTACTTACTTTTTCATGCTTACCAGGTTGGTTGAGACATGCTGCCTAACAGGCTGCTAAAGAAAAATGTACTCTTGAGAAGGCCTGTTGTGTGCCCTCAAAGTTAAATGATGTGGCTGCATGATCACTCACAATGCTCTAAGAGAAACTCATGTATCTGAAGGATGCATCTTAGCCAAAAGGTATCATAAGAACAGTATTTCTAGGTAATTTTATATGAAGATGAAATTAAGCTGAAGACTCTTCCCTACTAGTTTTAAAGGTTATCAGTGGATTGGATTTTCTGAGCTGCCATGTGATACTGATTTAGAAGTTTTCCTCTTTTCAGAGCTGTGATGGATGCTAGTAGCAAGTGTTTCCTGAACCTTTTTTATTTATGTTCCTTCAGGCTCAAAGATCTCTTTCAGCAGGATCTTCTAATGCCATGTGTTCTAGTGATCTGGTGCTGACATAAAGAACACTGAGTGCTTGATCAGTGCTGTTTTCTGAAATGGTAGCGTTTTCCTCTGCACTACTGATCCAACCTGCGACCCTCCAGCTTTTGGTATTTTCTGAGATTTTGAGTCAAACCTGGTGATATATTTGTAAAACACACAGGTGGATGATGTTACTTTTTCAAAGCATTATATGAGTATACTGAAGTATTTTGCAAACACTGGGATTTTATAGCTTCTCATCTTGATGTTTTAGTGTGGGTGTCATTATGTAGAAGAGAGTCTGAAAGATGAAAGACACTCCATGCTGTCAGTGCAGGGAAGCTGGATGTCAACTGTGGGGCGGGAGTGGGCAGTTCAACATTTTGTTTGCTGAAAAGTAAGGGGTGTAGGATTAAAGAGCAGGTTTTGTTGGCGTTAAAAATCGAGTATTTTGGTGAAAGTACTTTTTAGCACTCTTGACAGCCTAGTTTAAAGAACTCAAAATCAGTTGAGTATGTATTAGGTAATTGGTAATTTACATCTGGAACTTGCATATTTAAATATGTAAAAATGTTTCGTCAGATACTGTGAAATCCTGGAAGCCTACTGAAATAGAAGTTGTCATGTATGAGGAGACCCTTACTGCAGTGTTCCAGCATGAAGACTCTCCAGACAATGAATTACATAAACAGCGTGCTAAATTTCAACAATTATCACACCTTTTAGTGTTACAAAGTTCTTGTCCTCCTTTTCTGTCTAATACCATATGCTGCACTAGGTAAGGAGGTGAGTCAGCATAAGCTGTTTGGAGATAGACAGCTTTAGGCTCCTGTGAGGCAGGTAGGTAGGATTTGGCATTTTTCCTTTGCTACACTCACCCACCCAACTTGAAAATTAGCCGATGTTCTTGGGAGAAAGCTGTCATCTTTTTCCTGTAGCAGCTGCCTTGCTCTTGGCCCATTTGGACATTCCACAGGTTGTATCATTTTCCACATCCTTTTGAACATCTGTCTTATGTTTAACTTCTCCATTTAAGCATTGTCCTGTTGTTATTCCCAGAGGAGTGGAAAAGCTACCCTTTGGAGAGTGAGACATTTATCTCCAGCCTTTAACTCTTCTGTCCCTGCATTAGGTTGCTGGGTATTTCTAATCTCTCTTCTTCATATCCAGGCTTTGTTATGCTTTGCTACTCTTGTATTGTTTTAAGGCAGGAGTGTTGTCAGGATACCATTAGTAATACAATGTGCCAGGTTGACTGTTTTTGCATATTACCAGATGTAGGCAGAGATGATAGCTGGTAGTTATGTATTCTGAAGTAGTTTTTTATTTTATTTTATTGAAATAAGGTTGAATTAACCCTCCCTCCACCAAATAGAATCTAATACCAGTTAAAGTGCCTCTTTGTATGTTACTAGCTACTTAAGTTGTAATCCCTGGGGAGATGGGGACAGTCACTCTAGTGACACAAGTGTAGGGGTCTAGGTGAAAAAATCTTGTTAATCCTGAAACTTGCCCTTCTCTGGCAACCAGTGCCTTCTCCCAGCTGTGTTAGCCCCAGTTCTCTTTGTGGTTCTGCAGCACGTCCTTTAAGAATGAATAGTAGGGCTCAGCCTTTGTATGCCACTGACAGAAACCAGAACCAACTTGCAGACTCGCCAGTTAGCATTTGTCCCACAGCTGTATCTTCAAATCCATCTCTGCTCTGGCACCCCTGACTCACAGAGTACAGAAATGGGCAGCTAGTCAAGAGGAAATCTAAGGATTGTTTCTTAAAGCGGTCAGGGGAAGGGTGCTCCACTGGTGCTGTTGGTGTTAAACTGGAAATGTAGTGCAGGGAACAGTCATAATCATCAAAGGGATGTTGTGTTTTGCACACACCTCCTTGTGTTTCCTGTTTTTTTCAAGCAGATAATGCCTGCCTGAGGCACATATCACAAGCTCCAGAGGCAATGGAACTGTCATTGCTTGAACAGGATGGCACCTTAAAAACAGGTTTTAAGAGAATGCCTGTCTCTCCTCACTTCTCATTCTTTCCTTTGCAGCCATGGAGTAGAATGGATTCTTTACTGCTTTTTATTATTTTTTTTTCTATCGCCTATTTAGCTATTTCCCTTTAAAAAGAGATGATGTGACTTTTGTTGACATTGTTGTGAAATCACATGGTACGTGGGAACCATCTGAGTAAAAACTCTTCAAGCCTCCTGACCCAGTGAACAAAACCCTCCAGATTCAGCCTGGCAAATGTCCAAACCCAGTGTTCTGCGAATGCTGTCTGTAGACCTCAGTTTCTGTTTCACTAATTCCACCTGAACTTGTAACTCATCATCTTAACAAGGCATTTCTGGCTTTATATAATTGCTTATGCAGCAAGGAAATGCCTCGGTTTCCTTGCCTCCTGTGTGTCCACCTGAATCATGCCTCACACATAATAGTCTCCCCAAGTGGGTATGGCTTGCATGTTCTTTTCATAGGGTTAAGACCAATTCTGTGCCAAGTCAACTGTAAAATAATTGTTCTAGAAATTGAAAAATCTGAAAATTGAGACTTTGAAAATACGTTGTATTTTGATGAGACAAGCAAGGTGAAAATGGCCCATAATGTTTCTTTATCAACATATGATAATGGAAGCATGTGGAGCATTTTCATTTGTCAGCATTTTTCATGCTGCTCTCTTGCTTAAATAATGTTGCAGAATTCCACAGTTTTTCCAGAAAGCACGCATGGTCTTTATTCACCTCCAAATGTGTGTGTATTTAAAAAAGAAGAAAAAAAGAAACAGACAACATTTACCTTGCAGACCAGGCATTGTAATCCTGCTTGGTTCGGACTTACTGAAAGGAAGTTGCTGCAGTTCTGCCTTATTTCTGTTTCCTTTTCCAGGCTGATAAAATATCATTTAGTTATTATCAAACCATTGTTTTACATTATGGTACTGGAGTATGTGAACAAGACTAACAGCAGGCAAGAGGAGTGCTGCTTAAATACTCTGGAAAAGTTTGTAAGATTTTTCTATAATTGGCTAAGTTACTCACAGAAAGTAGGGGCTGCCTTTTTTCCTTGATAGCACAAATCCCTGCAGCTAATAGTTTTACTGTTTGGAATACGGGTGCTTTCATTTCTTAATGCTTTTGTGCTCACTCACATTCCTGTTCACAAAGGTGGAATTGTTCCATGACATACTGAAAGGCAGTAAGGATGAAATGAGGAACTGAGAAAGAAAAATAACAGGTTTGTCTGTAGAAAAGAAGATAAGCCAAAAACGGATGACAGAGCAAAATACTAAGAGTTATGGGAGCACTTTAAGATTGGATGAGAAAAGGTGGTTTATTAATTTACTACATGGAGGAAAGAGCATTGGTTTTGATGGTTACACGCAAACTAGCAGGAAGCCACGAGCCTAGGCAAACACGTGCCTACCAGCTTGAACCTAAATAGAGCAGTGCTTACACAGAGGAGTAGGGGTGTACAAGGTTCTGTGCTATACTTTCTTTGCTGGAAAAGGTGGGGTTTCAGCTCATGTGTGCTGAAACTGTTCAGCTTGAACCCTATTTGTTTCCTTTTCAGGCCCCCAGTGCAAAATAGTATGTTGACCTAAGTAACTGAGAAGAGAGGACACAAGGCAAACTACAAGTGTGTCAGTATGTTGTGTGTAACCCTGCATTAAAGCAGACTTAAACCAAAAAGGGTTTAGCAAGGTGTGAGCTTTCCAGGGATTATGAGATCATGCTTAGTTCAATTTCTGATTCCAGAATACTGTGTAGGTTGTTGCATTATTAATTGGTGATTTCCCTGCACAACTTCATTAGTTGGTTTGTCAGTTTTGTCATGTTTTCTGACAATGTTAAAATAATATTTATATTAATTTTGTGTTTTCTAACAGCTCTTAGTAGGACATTACTGAGACTGGCAAATGAAGAAGTGTGTTTTTGCTTTGGTTGCTTGAAGGCAGCAGTGGAATTGAGTTTGTTTTATGTGGTGTAACTTGCACGTCTGGGACCCCTTGGAAAAAAAGAGGGAATTGAGTCAAAAGTAGCTGGAGATATATATTTGTAGCAGTAGTCTTTTTATGTGTTTGCTTGTTTTATGTGAATTGGATCATCTGAAGCGTGACTAGCATTTCTCCATTTCGCGAAGAAGAGAAACCATGGAGCACTCGGTAGGGTTTGATCTCTGCTTGGAAAATGGCTTACTCTGAAGCTCTGCAGCATCAGCAGCAGCCATCCCCAGAGAAGTTTGGATTTTGCTGAGAACTGTCAGCCTTCCCTCCTCAGAGAGGCATTCCTAAACCCCAGGGAATCCCCTCCCGTAAAGTTCTGGAGTAAGCAGCAAGGAGGAATAATAAGTACTTCCTTCCTTTCTATTTTCAGTGGCTGAACTAGAAAGTATCCACTAGTGCTGTAGCTTGTGCTCACAAAACCCAGCTTAGTATGGTCCTCTTTTCCTCACCCTCCTCCCCAAGTCTTCAATTTTTCTGCAAGGAGAGGTTGTGCAGCAAGTTTTAAGCTGAAAAAAAGTAATAAAAGTGTAACCAGGAACATGGTTGATTGACTTCATTGTCCAGCTTCATATTTAGTGTAAAAATCAGAAGTTAGCTGAGAATTTCCGTGTACTCCAGATACATTCTTTCTTCAGCAGCGTGTATCAGGCTGGCTTCCCCCACCCCCAACTCTCACAGACTCTGTGTTCAGCTAGAAGGGCATGGAGAGCAGCTTGATGGTTTGGATCTTGGGAGGCGGTTTAGAGTTTTTGGAAGTGCCTCACTCCTAGTTTCATGTAAACAAGCTTTGTTGGCTGTTGCAGAGGGAGGAACCTTTCAGCTGTGGGAATGGTGGCCAGCAGGCAGGAGCAGACCAGAGCCAAAGACATTTTGTCAAGTGTCCTGAGTGGGGATGATCAGTAACAAAACCTTTCAAAGAACTGCAGATATTTTTCACAAGGATCTGCACTGCTCTCCGTGTGTACTGTCAAAGAGGTACTTGCTAACAAATCTGAATTTTCAAATGATCATCTGAAAACCTTAATTTTAATCAAATTGTTATTTCAATCAATTGTTATTTTAATCAAATCAGTTATTTCATTACAAGCTTTGCATTTCTGTCTTTCATAAGTTTTGTTAAAAAAAACCAAAAACAACCCAAAAAACCCTAACATTCATTTTTTTAAAAAGGTTGCAGTGTATGATCTGAATTCAGAAATATTCTTATTGAAGGTTATTGATACTTAGGAAGTAAAAACTGATGCCTGATGAGCTCAGTTAAACTTCTCGTTGGGAGGGGTTTGAATGAGATTGTTCGTTTAGCCTCTGACTCAACTTAAAAAGAATTCAGTGTTACTCAAATTCTGATAAACTCATTTTAACATCAGTGTTTTGTATATTGCTTAATAAAATCTCAGTGGATGGAATTAAGATTCTGCCATCTGACTCCTGATGGCAAGTTTCTTTCTGCTTTTGGCTTAAGGCTGCATGTGAAACAGGTGAGTATGTAACAGGACAGTAATCTTATTTATTGCAAGTCAATGCATCAAAACACAGTGATGTCATAGAATCATAGAATAGTTAGGATTGGAAAGGACCTCAAGATCATCTAGTTCCAACCCCACTGCCATGGGCAGGGACACCTCACACTAAACCATATCACCCAAGGCTTCGTCCAACCTGGTCTTGAACACTGCCAGGGATGGAGCATTCACAACCTCCCTGGGCAACCCATTCCAGTACCTCACCACCCTAACAGTAAAGAATTTTTTCCTTATATCCAGTCTAAACCCCTGCTGTTTAAGTTTCAACCCATTACCCCTTGTCCTATCACTACAGTCCCTAATGAATAGTCCCTCTCCAGCATCCCTGTAGGCCCCCTTCAGATACTGGAAGGCTGCTATGAGGTCTCCACGCAGCCTTCTCTTCTTCAGGCTGAACATCTCCAACTTTCTCAGCCTGTCTTCATATGGGAGGTGCTCCAGCCCCTGATCATCCTTGTGGCCTCCTCTGGACTTGTTCTAACAGTTCCATGTCCTTTCTATGTTGAGGACACCAGAACTGCACACAGTACTCCCAGTGAGGTCTCACGAGAGCAGAGTAGAGGGGCAGGATCACCTCCTTCAACCTGCTGGTCACGCTCCTCTTGATGCAGCCCAGGATATGGTTGGCTTTCTGGGCTGTGAGTGCACACTGCTGGCTCATGTTCATTTTCTCATTGACCAACACCCCCAAGTCCTTCTCTGCAGGACTACCATGAATTTCCTTTTTGCCCAACCTGTAGCTGTGCCTGGGATTGCTCCCACCCAGGTGTAGGACCTTGCACTTGGCATGGTTAAACTTCATGAGGTTGGCATCAACCCAGCTCACAAGTGTGTCAGGGTCCCTCTGAATGGCATTCCTTCCCTCTAGCGTATCAACAGAACCACACAGCTTGGTGTCATCTGCAGACTTGCTGAGGACACACTCAATTGCATTGTCCATGTCAGCGACAAAGATATTAAACAAGACCGGTCCCAACACTGATCCCTGAGGGACACCACTCGTTACTGATCTCCAGCCAGACATTGAACCGTTGACCACAACTCTTTGAGTGCGACCATCCAGCCAGTTCTCCCTTATAAAATCAAACTTTTATTAAGGTAAAACTTAATACGTAAACTTAAATGCCCTTAATATAGCTTTTAATTTAAGGTCTTCCAATGTGTCCTGTTGTAGAACAACAGAAGAGCAGCATTTCTTATAATATGCACCTTAGCTTTTATCAGATGGACTTGGTCACTTTCACAGCTTTGTAGCTGCAGTTAGCAGAATCTGACATTGCAAATGGTTTTACTGCATTATTGTAATCTCTGCAGTAGTAGTAAAATGTATACATGGGACATGGGAGAGCTGCAGACTTGTTTCAGCTGGTTCCAGATAAGGTAACTGAAGGCTCCCTCCAATGATCTGCCTAATTCAAATGAAGGATGAGATAATGATGAAAAAGACCAGGAACTTTCATGTTGGCTGTCTTCCATTCCTACACAATGTATCTAAGTTGACCATAAATTGTTTTGTATTGTCAAATTGGCTAAGTAGGTTGTTGCAGTGTGGTGCCATGATGAGGCATTTGGTTGTTTTAGGATTTGGCAGAAACCCAGTTTATGTACATGCAGAGAAGCGAAAAATGACAGCTTCAGAATGTGTTTTATCTGTGGCCCAAAAGGAAAGTCATTGTATAGGTTGGGGGAAGAAGTTTCTCTTTTTAAATGAAGTATGTGCTGCTTTACGGAACTGTTACCTACAAGATCTGTACGTGCTCGAGAGCTACTGAGCTACACGAGCAGATAAAATCTTTGCCACCAAGCCACAAAAGGTACTTGTGGAGGTTGGTAGTTGGGGATAGGAGGAAGCAACAGTTGTGCCTTGGGGGTCAGTCATGGTAGGTGTATAGGTACTTCCTGGGAAAGGAAAGCTACAAAAAAAGATTTTAAAGAGAGATACAGGGAGCAAAAAGGAAAAATAGCTTTGTGATCGTCAGGGTGTGAGAGTAGGGAGCATAAGGAAAAGCAAGAGTAAGAAAATCTGACAGGATAGGCTGTGCATTATATCTAGTTGAAGTCATTGTTTCCTGTTTAAAAACACCGATATCTGTTGGTTTTTCCTAAGTTCCTATACATCCTATGGAGAGAACTGCAGGTTCTCTGAACACATGCAGGGGGAGGGTCTGTTGTAGACAAGTCGGTTATGCATCTGCTTCTTTTGTGGTCAGATGTCATCTATGATTGCAGTAATCATTTTCTTTGCTTCCACTTTTCTGAAGAATTTTGTTCATACTGAAAGCAAAGCTAAAAATATCAAAGCAAGACCTTTAAACTAGGATACAAGAGTAAATATTTGTATATCCTGCTTTCCGAACAGGTTTGGAAAGCAAAACTGATTTTCAGGCAGGTCTCCTATCAATGAGACTATTCCTTCCTGCTTTGTGACAAAATGGTTTACACAACCAGAGGATTTTAATCTTAAAGAGCTGCTATAGGAAGAGCTTCAGGGCTGAATCAAGCACAAGGGAGGGGTTTGCACTGATGTAACAGCAGCTTTTGTGAATGGTGATAATTGGTAGTATATAGGAGGTGTTGTGTTTTTCCTTCTCCTTTGACTTACTAGAAATGGCAGAAATGGAGCTGACTAACTATAATGAAATTATTATTTTTATCAGACTCCAGCCTTGCTCCCCAAAGATTCCCTTGTCCCAGAAATTTAATTAGAAGGGTCAGGATGTATGCACAAGTATTTGAATCTGCACTGGAAAATGGATACTGCTGAGGATTCCGATTCTTTCTATCAGACTGGTTAGTGCCGTGGTGAGCACTGATGATACCAAGGCAGTAACCAAATTCCTGAGACATTTAGTAACAGATGATTTGAAGATAGAAACTTGCTGTGGCTGCACAAGAAAAACAGCTTTCAGGCCAGGAAAACTTATTTTAAGTTACTCCTTGTTTTTTGTGGTAGTTGATCTTTAGCTTAGGAAGGCATGTGCACAGATGTGTAAGAAAATGCACAATATAATTTAGGCTTTGCTTGCTTTTATTCTGGGAGTAGTTCAGAAACATATTTAGAAGGTGTGCTGTGGCTTCTGCAAGCCTCC
The DNA here is from genome assembly GCF_012275295.1 of Melopsittacus undulatus. Taxonomy (NCBI): domain Eukaryota; kingdom Metazoa; phylum Chordata; class Aves; order Psittaciformes; family Psittaculidae; genus Melopsittacus; species Melopsittacus undulatus. The sequence continues at coordinate 13,317,724 of NC_047538.1, read as the reverse complement.
CTCTTTTGCTGCTGGCAGGAATCAGTTGACTCAGATCTGCCTGCCTGAGCGTTTGTCTGTCCATTATTTCCCTGACCCTCAGTGAAATTCAGTATCTTGCAGAATCCCACCCATATCTGAAGATTTCAGTTGGATCCTTCCGTCCTTCTTGGTTGGATCCCTCTTCAGAGGTTTCTTCTTTTTCTTTCTCTGCAGGGAATTTGGCGCATCCCCGTGGATGAGATCGACCGCCCGGGCAGTTTTGCGTCTCATATGAATCGCTCTATTGTCTTACTGCTAAATGTACTGTCACAGCTAAAGGATTACAACACCTTGCTGAAAGTCTCATCTATGCTACAGAGGACTCCTGATCAGGGAAAGTATGGTCTATTTATTTTAATCCATCACTTTGTGAAACTTTGACTATATTTTGTTCACTGTGTAACTATTTTATTTAGTTTAGGAAAAGTCTTTAGCCAGATTCAGGAATATAGAGGAATAATAGTTAATTTTTCTCAGGATTACAATTCCATAATAGGGCCTAGAATTTCTTGTGAAACTCAGAGTAGCCATAGAGCTGCCTTGGTAGACTTACAGAGGCTTTTTGTCATGTGGAGGGATTCAGTGGTGGAACAGAGCATCATGACTTCTGCACCCTTCTGCTGGCCTCTTGCATAAGAGTTGTGTCCAGTGAGGGAGGTCACGGCCCAGGCATCCTGCCTTCCTGTAATCCTTGACAACCTGAACAATGGTTGTGTGCCTGTTGGCAGCTGATGCTATTTAAAAAGCTTATCCTATTCATGGGTGATCTAATTTTAATTGCATTAACCTTACTTAAGAAAAAAGAAGCCATTCAATGTGAGCTATATACAGATTCATATCAATTGAAGGACCAAAATAAACATCTAAGGAAAACATTGAAGCAATTGAGGTATAATTCTGGTAGCTTGCCAAGTGGGAAATGTTGAAATCAGTCTCTGGCAAATGCTAAGGAAGTTGAACCGAATGATTGATGGCAATAAGTTGGAGGCATTGAAGGTTTCTTCATGTGTTTTTGAGTGTGAGGGCATGTGAATTTTCATAGGTTGTAGTATGTCTGGGAATGTCACCACATGTTCAGCAAACTTGAAGCCAAAAATACTTTGACTTTTAGCATATCTGAAGTACTGAACCATAGAAGGTTTAAATTCTGTCCTAAGCAAGCCCATAGCTGTACTAAAAATATTATGTTATTTGTAAGTCTAGACTGAATTTAACAAACAAGTAATTTGACATGTTGGATTGGCCAGTGCCAGCTATGGTGAACTTATAAATGCAAACATTCTGGGTGTGTCTGATATATGCCCCTAACAACCCTATTTTTAAAAACCAGGGAGTTTTTAGCTGAACTGTAGTTATTAGTGGACTAATGAGGAGTCAGGGGTTTGTATCTTTTGTCTGAAAAGCAAACCATAAAATTTTAATTGCCAGTTTAATGTAATATTATAGAGAGAAAATGTGTATTAAAAATGTTGGCTTTTTGACTGAAATAGTACCCTTCAAAATTTACTTGATTTTTAGCCCTCTCAGTAAAAGCAGCTAATTCTGAAATAGAAATTTAACTTTCCTCAAACTCAGGTAGGATTGATGGCTGGAAATGTTTTCCTTGAAAGTGGACTAAAGCATTTCATCAGAATACACTGAAGTTACAATGCTCAAGTAATTTAAATGAAGCTATAGGATAAGTTTTACACATACAATTTTTATATTTTTTAAATAATACTAAATAGGAAAAAAGGTATTAGTATCCAGAACATGAAAATGCCATCAGTTCAAGATAGCTTTGTGTGACTGATGGGCCTTTTCAAGAAGAAGTTTGTTTTAAAAGCTGGTATTTGAGGGTCACAGAAGGGTTGATGTAAGAGAACTGTAATTCTGGTTGTCTGTTTTGCTCTGGGTTTGGTTTATTGGGGAGTTTTATTCTTTCCCCTTCCCTCTGTTTGTAGATCCTGCTATCTTTTGCTTCATGCATGTCATCTTTGATGGCTGTGCTGAGGGGAGAAGTGGAGGGAAATGTAGCTAAAGTGTTAGATTTCAATATGCAACCATTTGTGGTGTTTGTTTTCTTGTAACTTGCTTTAAAATTGTTTTGTAGAGTTTTTTTTGGGGGGGGGTTGGTTTGTTTGTTGGGGGGGGTTTGTTTTCTTTCCAGTATCCTGGTTCTTGCTTTTAAATTTCTATAAGCTTTGGGCAAGTAGCTTAATTTCTGTTACCTTACTGTGGCACAGGAAGTACTTGCGTGATGCAGATCGCCAAGTTTTGGCCCAACAAGCTTTTGTGCTTACAGTGAAAGTGTTGGAGGACATTCTCAACGATCTGACACAGGTAAATGTTTAATGCTCCTTGATTTAGTAATTAGGTTTTTCTAGGTTTAGTTTGCTGACCTTAGATCTCCTGAGGCTGAAGTGCTGCATTATTATCATTTATTTATAATACCTTTTGTTTATGTGCAACTACATGTTAAACTTCTTTCCAGCATTATTGTCTTTTGGTTTTGAAATCCAGTAACAAATAACAGTTGTTGAGAACCCATTGCAGTAAGTTTGATTTGACTGTCCCTGTTATTTCAAATGATGGTAGTTTCGTGGAGTATAAGAACAGCTACATGTACAGGTGGGGTCTTTTGGAAATTTCCTTTTAAAATGAACTAATATTCCTCTTGCAAACTAAAACCACACAACTAGATATTATGTACTGGCTCTTGACAGCACCACATCTTTTATTATATGTAATTGTAATTTAGATGAAATTTTAAGAAGTCAGATAGAAATTAATCAGTTTCCAGGTGAAGATAACTGGAACTTGGAGGTTTATTCAATAAATGCTTTCAAGGAATTGTTTGTTCCTAAGGGTTTTCCAAGTTTACAAGAGTATAGTAAATGAAAGCTTCCTTAAGAACACTGGAACTCTGTATGAAATAGTTTGCTTATAAACCTGGGTGAAAGAGTTGTATCAATAGCAGTTTTTTGAAAGAAGAGGTGATGTAGTGAGGTTTTCTACCTTTGGACCATCACCAAAGAAAAAGCGCAGAAATTAAAATACTCCAGCAGTGGTTAACATACTTCTTGATCTACTAACAAGAAGGTTATGTAAGAGCAACCAAGGGGAAGATTCTTAAATTTGAGGTTAATTTGCAGCTGCCAAAAGGAACAGATTCAGTTTTGCATTCAGTATATTACAAGAAAATTTAAAGCTATTAAAATGTTGCGTTTCATTTAGTTGGATCACACAGTATAGACTGAAGTAGTTTGTGTGGGGGGAAACATTTTGGCTTTGGTTCAGCCTGTGCTGTTGATTTCTGTGTGGTGTTTTTACTGATTAAAATACTTTAATTGTAAGACTTGGGGCATGGATTAATTAATATTCAGGAGCAAACAAGAGTGAACATAGAATAAATGCATTTTCTTCAGCAGAAGCAGTAATGTAAAGGTACTTGCTGTCAGTTTTCATGGTAGTCATAGCTGTGCTCACATGCCTTCTGATTTCATTACTAACAGAGAAGAATGATCTCTTTTATTTAGGTTTCAGAAGATCAGAGTTCCAAGTCTTCTAACCTTGCTTCAGGAAGGATGACAACAGATGTCTCTAATAAAACTAGTGCTGAAGAGGGAAAAGAGGTTCTTCCCAAAAAGCCAGTGTTATCAGATGGAGTAGTACATAGTACTGAAAATGGAGTAAAGGAGGTGTCCCAGGGACAAATTCCCAATGCCATGGACATATTGGAACAAGAGGACAAGAATGACAAGGAAATTAAAGAGCTCCCTGGCCCTGGTTCAGTTGAGCCTATGGATCTTGATGGATATTCCAAGGACCCTGAAAAAATTGATTCTTCATGTAAACGCAGTGAACCAGAACGTCTTCAGTCTGGCAGGAACTCCAAGGAGAGAGCTTCAGAGAGCCGGACTCCAGAACTTTCTTTGGAAGAGCTAAGTATTAGCTCAAAACATCAGCAGCAGGCAGCTAAAGGAATAGTTCAAGCAGTACCTACAGAAGAACCTGTGCAGAGATCAAGCAGGAAGAGGAAATTACTTGAGGATGTGGAGTCTGGAAAAACACTTCTGCTGGATGCATATAGAGTTTGGCAGCAAGGTCAGAAAGTTATGGCCTATGACCTGGGTAAAATCGAGAAGATCATGTCTGAAACATACATGCTGATCAAACAGGTATTTTATCATTAATTGTAATTTCTCTATTTGACCTCAAACATGATTGTAGATTACCAGTAATTGCTAAACCAAGTGGTATAAAATTTGCCCTATATCCGTTAAAAAGCTGGGGAGAGAAATATCTCCCAAAGAACCATTCTCTTGACAAGACCACTGCTGGGGAGGGGTGGGGAGTAGGACCTTCCATGTTTTGGAACTAAATTTAAATATAAATCATTTAAGAGCTACAATGCAAATTACATGGAGTTTGTTCCTGCTAAATGTTAATTTGAATTGAGACACTTGTGTATCTTTGAATATATGTTCCTGAATAACTTAAGGTCACTGTTCTGCCATAGAAATGCTGCTTCTCACCCTTACTCCCATACTCTACATCCCCATTTCATGTATAATTTAATTAAATTTATAGATGAGCTACATATGACTTAATTAGTTGTGATTCTGTGTTCAGGTGGATGAAGAAGCAGCACTTGAACAGGCAGTCAAGTTTTGCCAGGTGCATATGGGAGCATCAGCACAGAAACAGGTAAGCTCTATGAAGTCCCTATCTGCTTATAATGAGCTCTTATTACTTAGTCTGTACAATCAAGTCTGTCACTGAGTGTTTGCAGCAATTGGAAATACCTACTTTCCTTGTATTGTTGTCATCTAAGACAAATTGGGCCACATCAGAGCGGGGAGCTCATCCCTGTTTATGTCAGGCTTGAAGGACAATTTGCGTGCCCAAAAGGTTTTGGGAAAACCTCAATCAATCTTCAAGTTGAAATATTTATGGGACCACATCATTCCTCGGCATTTCATAGATAGTAGTTACTTCTATCTGATCCCTAAGGGCTAACAACCTCATAAGCTTTTCCCTTGCTAACATTGCACTCTGATCTGGAGATCTCAAATATCTTTTCTCTCAACTTGAACGGCTGAAAATCTGATTTTAACTCTCTTATATTACTCATGGTTTTTTTAGTTTGTAGTTTCTGGGTTCATCCAGCAAACAATTAAAAAGCTGTAAAGGGCTGGCTGTTTGTCAGTCCTTAATGTGAAGTGAAAGCCAAGAAGAAAACTGGATGAATGACATATATAGAGGTCATTCATTTTGCCAGCAAACCATTGGTTGAAAGCTCCCAAGTTTTTTGTTCTCTTTGTGATTTTTGCCATCAGCACACAAGGAACCAGTTATTTAGATTTTGACTGGAAGATAAAATATGTTTTGAAGAAAAATCTATGTTAATAGTGAATAGTCTGTGGTTTAATACTGTGTGGGGCTTTGTGCCTGTTTTATGCTATGAAAACATAGCCTGTGTTATTGATTGCTAGCTCTCAAAAAGTAATTAAAATAGTATTTGTCTAAAAGTACTTGAAAAAATCTGTTGGAGTGCAGTTTATAAACCTGTTGTCTTTGAGTGTTTCACCAGTGCTTGTCTGTATCATGCTTAAGTTTGTAAAACAGGAAGTGTCTCGTAAGTATTCTGCACAAGAAAAGTAGACAACTATATGAATACGTTGAATCACATTCCCTACTTATTTAAAGTAGAGCTCTTTCAGGAAAGTCTTGAACAAACTTGTTCTATGAACTGCAGAAATTTATTGCAGTTTTCTGCAGGTTGTCTCTTTTGTCTCTCATGTATTTCTATTACTTCATCTTCCTGTTATCTCCTGTAACTTCATCTACCTGTCATGTGCCTTACTTAGCAGAGGTGTACAAGGAGAAGTATACCCTCTGACTACTCTAGAGATATCCACACAATGCATTCCAGCTTGCCAGTTACCAGAAAAAAGTATTATGGTTGCAGGGAGAGGGAGAATTGCTGGATTTTCAGTCACCTTGCCTCGGCATGGACTTCCATAAAAATGGAAGGATGGACAGTAAAAGCTTTTCAGAATTTCTTGTCATCCTCCCAAATTTGGATGAGGCTTTTCTTCCGTAAAATACAGCTGTCTCTGCTTTGCAAAAGCGTAAGCTTTAATTTAAGGAGGTACATCTCTGATGTTAGCAAGTTAAATTCTGTCTTAATGTGAAAAGGGTTTGAATACCTATCTTGCCTGTTTTTCAAAATAAATGTTTCTGAAACCTCCAGATAATTCTTCTGGTTTTTGAAGCAAATCTGGTTTCTCTCTCCAGAACACTGCCTCTGTTCTTTAGATCTTTTCAGTCTAACTTCAGATAATGCACATTGCCTGGTCCTCCCTTCAGTGTGTTAATGTACATGACAAACGCTTTTCAGAACTAAAGCACAGCTGTCAGAGATGCTGGTTAATAGACAGAAGAACTTCCAAGGTGAACCTTCTGTATTATATAGAGTCAAGAGGGCTTCCTTTGAAGTTTTTCTGCCTAGTGCAGCTGAAGAAAATTGAGGCTGTAAGTCAACCACTGTAACAAGGTTTAGTGCTGTCTACTCTGCAACTTCAGGAAAAGCAGGTTTTTCTGTGTCTTTTGTGAAAGGTTCCAGGTGTTATTCTTGTTTCCATTTAAGATATGTGCCTTCCAGTGGAGCTTGAACCTTGTGTTTTCGTGCTCTTGAATCTATGGGTACTTGTTCTCATATAATTTTGGTGGATATTTTACTGGTGATTATTGCCTTGTCCAGGAGGGCAGAGGAGAATCACAGAATCAGAGAATAAACTAGATTGGAAAAGACTTTTTAAGATCAGAAGTCCAACCATTAACCTCAGGACTGCCAAGGCCACCATTAAACCATGTTACTGAGAACCTCATTTACATGGTTTTCAAGCATTTCAAGTGAGGGTGACTCTACCACTGCCCTGAGCAGCCTGTTCCAATGCCCTGATTACCCTCAGGGCAGGCTCTGTTATACAGCATTTGTCCTAGACAGCTTCACCTTCACACTACATTTCTTCTTGAAATAGTGTTAGTATCCGTTGTCAGGAGGCATGCCAACTTAGGTTTTTCCCTGTGTTGTTAGGAAAGTCCGAGTCTGGAGCGTCCATGAAAGTCTCCAACAGTATGTTTAGTTACAATGCTCATTTGTATGGTGCATCTCCTAGCAGAGCAAGAGGAAAGGAGTAGTGAGAGTGTTTCTTCATTGGGTTTTCATGGAAGTTACTTTCTCCAAGTTGTGCTCCACAGGAAGTCAGTAACCTTTTTCCATTGAACTACAGAAATGAACAGAAATGTCAAGGCAGGTATTCTAGTAAAATCATAGTCTGGTATTTCAGATTTTAATTTATTTTTATTTTAATAAATCTTGGCATGTTAAGGTTGGGGTTTTTGGTTGGTTTGTGTTTTGGTTTGTTTTTTTTTTAGTTTATCTTGGTGAAAAAAAAGGCATTCTCACACTGTGATTTATGATTTCAAAATCAAAGGAATTAGCTAATAAGCTTCTTTTAAAAGTAATGTTACTGTTTGCTTTTTGCATGTAGTCACCTTTTTAAACCGCACTCAAGCAACTCACATGTATCAGCCAAGTTCCTTGCTGGGCTTTCTTGAAAGTTCAAGGTATGCAATTGCTATGGCAACTTTTCCAGCAAAGTCAACAGTTCCTCAGGCATGTGGCAAAGCGTGAGAATGGTGAAATTTTCTAAGTCACTTCCCCAGGTATTTAGTTGACTTTGTAGAAGAAGATGCTGGAGTCTCACTGCCTCAATACATGTCAACATTGCATCAGTCATGAGGACTACAGAGGACTTCTAAAATCAAGTGGAAGGGTCACAGTATTGCCAAGCTATTAAAAAGATTAGATCTCATCACAGAAGCATAATAACCCACTTTGTCAGTTTCTGTTTACTGACTGCTGTATTGTTTCCTCCTTGTGCCTGAAGAGGCATATAAAAAATTCAATAGTTGTTAAATATTTAGGTTAAAAATTCTGACTGGGCTGGAAGGAAGTGGAAAAGCCATAATTCAAATGATTACTCATTCTAGTAGCAAGTGAAAGCTTTCATAAAGAAACCATATACTTCCTGGAACTGTAAAATAGAACAACCAGCAGAAAGAGACATATATCAAGGTAGATTTTATATTCACTTGGGGTTTTTTGGTGGGTTTTTTTTTGGACTGTCAATTTCTTGGGATAAGTGACTTAAGAACCACAGGCCCTGTAAACCTGCTCCAGCTATCCAGTAACAAAGCGCTTCTCTGGGCTGCCACAGCTCTATACATGACATCATTTGTTTACAGAAAGCAAATACTTGCCAATTTTAAATAAAACAGGACTCAGCCTGTGGAAAACAGACAGATGTCTACAGGAGTGGCTATTGCTGTGTCTCCACACTAATTCATAGTGTTATAGTAGCAGTAGGGCAGTTTCACACAGCCTACAAGATCCTGCTAGATATGGACGAAAAGGAAACTGCAGCATGTAATAATCTCATTAGCTAGGAGTGCTTCCTTAAAGGGAATGCTTGCAAGCTTCCAAGTGCATCACATTAAAAGGTATGTTTTATTTCAAGTGAGTTAACAGGAGATCTTGTCACTTCCAGTGCAGTCAAATACTAGCTCATCTACAGTATCCACTTTCAAGGTTAGTTTGTGTGCAGGTTTTTCACCATTCTCATGTTTTGCCACATGCTTGAGGAGCTGTTGACCTTGCTGGAAAAGCTGCCATAGCAATTGCATACCCTGAACCTTCTGGAAAGCCCAGCAAGGAGCTTGGCTGATACATGTGAGTTGCTTGAGTGGGGTTTAAAAAGGTGACTGCATACTCAGAATTAAGAGGACAAGGGCAGTATTGTCTGATCAGTTTTCAGTGATACAGAAGATTGCCCAGTGAACGCTTTTGTTACAGCAGTATAATCATCAGCCCTTCAGAGAATTTTGTTGTGTTGCTTCTTGCAGATATAACTGCTCTTGTTGAAGTCACTGAGTTGGTCATATGACTAAACTAATGTAGACTGAGGGATTAACAAAATACCTTCTCAAATATTCACATTCTCTAGTATGGCCTATTGACCCTTCAGCCTATTGCACTGTTTTTAAAAGCAGGAGACTGAAGTTCCAGGGACTACTTAAATTTAGTTCAGACTATAGCAGCTTCCAAATAAGGCTGTATGACCACCAGTAATGAGTGGGGTTGTGACTTCAAAGGCAATTGCTTATGCTAGGATTTCAAGTCATGAAATGAGTAGTCCTGCAGCTAAAAAGGTGGGAGAACAGTAGCCCATCTCATCTGATGGGCTTTTTGTAACTGAGGGAGGAAAGTAAGTAGTTCAGGTTGAATTTACGAGTTGTGATGGTGTTGGAGTTTTTGGAATTGTTTTGTCATTGTTCAAAGTAATACCTCTAGAAGACCTGACAGTGAGTCATAGCATAAGAACATAGCATAGTTAAATCAGCATTTTCAAGTGACAACTGCTGCTGCAAGTAAGCTTGCTTCCTTGGTGGCTGCTCTTCCTCTGCCATGGTATACATTCCTCTGTACTGGCCCAGGTATTTGAATGGCTGGGCAGTACACCGGACTGGATAATAGGTGTGGCTGAAAGTCATTCTTCCTCTTTCTGTTCTTTTCCACTGTAGGTGTGAGCCACATTTTTGTTACATACATATTTAATAGGCTACAACTGCTCTCCAGTAGTGGTCACTATGTTAATAGTGGTTAAGTACTGAAGTTATACTAGAGATAATTCACTTTGTGGTCAAGCAGCATTTTGAAGGATGCTTATTCTTCGATTTTCTTAGTCTGAGAATGTTATCAAAAAGGTCTGCAGAGATCCTGAAAGCTATTGCTCTGAGTTATAAGATGTATTTTTAGTCTTGCCAGCTATGATTTTCATGCGAAATTAATGGCCCCTGGAAATGGAATACCGAGAGCTTGTTGAGGGAGAATGGAAGATTAAGAGGCAGACTAGTTTGACCTTGATGTGGCATTATACTTAAATCTGTAGTCCTAAGGAATAAGGAGGGGGTGTGCTGGCAGAAAGCAGTTGTGAGGCTGCTAGATAATTGGAGAATTTCTAATACTCCTTTTCTCTGTCTGCCTAAAATTGGTCACATTAAAGTCTTCATTTTATACATGATGATCATGTCTGTGATACTGTTAAGGATGTGTCACCATGAGAAAGTTCCTGCAGCACAAGCTAGGATGAAGCTTCGTAGTGCACAGAACATTCTATTAATGCATGTGGAGATACTTCAGTCTGAAACACATCTGTCTTTCTTTTCTTGACTTACAATTCAAAAAGGTATTTTTATTACCGGGGACTTAGTTTTGTGTGCGTTAATACTAAAATTACAGCTTTCACCATGACAGGTCATGACAGGTAGCTTAAAGAGGACAGGTAAAACTTTGTGGTTGTGTTAGGATATATTGTGGATTGCGGATCCTGAAAACTGAATAGAACAAATAGCTTAAAACATTGCAGACATCAACACAGTACACAGAGCTGGACTTAACATCTCTAAAAATGCAAGAGTGTTCAAGGGCAAAGTTCCAGAATGCCATTAAGTGTCTAGTCCTGTGTGTTGACCCTTGAGAATATGGGACTGTATGTAGAAGGCCCTCATAATGGGTAGTGTTGTAGCAGCTGAAATTCCTATTGGCTCGTCATAGTATAGTATATCATCTAAATGTCATGAGAAGGGGCTATTTCAACATTGCTGAGTTATTTAAGACTCACTGCTGCACTAGCCAAAAAATCCCTTGCTCTGGGACCACTTCCATCCCGGAAGAGTGAGAGAGAAATTTTCAACCACCCTTTTCTGATCCAGCTGCCAAACCTCAAGCTCTCCCTGCACCATTCGGACCGATTGTATCCTCCCTTTCACTCTTGGCTTGAACTCACCTCTTCCAAAGTATCACCTCCTTCATCACCTTCTCCCACTGGTTGGTGCCAAATTCTGAGTGCTCTCCTCATTTCCCTTTCTAAATCTGCAGTCAAAACTCTTCAGCAGCTTTCAGTGCTACATCTACCTAAATGTGATGTTTCATGGAGAAGCTGCCACCAGAATCAACACAAATATATTTTGTTATAAACACAAAGGCACAACCAGGCTATGTAGATCAGCTGTGCCTTTCAGGCTCCTGGCAGGATCCTTGAGTTTATGAAGCTTGCTACTTCTATAATATGAAAGCTGTAATTGTTGAGGAAAGGTGGTGCTTTAGTGCTGCTGTTTTCTTGCCCTTCTCTAGTTTCAAAACAAGTAACTGAGGTCTTGGTTTTCTCCTTTTATCAGTGTTTAATTGTTCCCAATGTTGGTGATGTCTTAAAGTCTAAAATGTGTTGAAGCCTTAGACCACAGCCTCATACTGAAGAAATTTAGAGGAATGATGCCATAGATGATGGGTTTGCTGTATGTGGTCTGCAGCTGGAACCACACACAACCTCAGAAGTGCTCAGATTGATTCTGGAGCAGCCATCTAGTAATGTGACAATCTCTGTGTTGGACCTTACAGTGATTGTGACATTTTATTTGGAACAGGAAAAATTATCTCTGTGAGTGAAGCTAGAGGGCACTTCAGTGAGTGTTTCCCCTTCTGCTGTGGAATGCAGTCAGCACTGCAGTGACATGCTCTTCAAGTAGAAAACTTGAGTGACTTGTTTGAACTGCCTTGAATGTCTAGAGCAGTTTTGTCTCTAATTCCCACTTAAATAAACCAACCAAACCACACAAAAACAAACCACCAAGCTGTTCTCTTCAAGAAACTGCTAAAAGCCTTTTGCAAAGGCGCTTTCCTGGGGATGGGAGGAGTTAAGTAAAATATTAAATTATTACAAAATAATCAGCTCTATTTCTACCTCATGTGTTTTTTCCCCTCCTTTTTGTTCCACCCACATGCTGCTAATTTTCATCTTTTCTTCCTGCACATCAAGACGTCAGAGGCTGCTTACAGAAAAAGTTGTTTTTCCTGAGTTGTCTGTATGCTTTATTAATGCAGCAAAGATGACAAGGAAAGAGGGGAAGGAGGAGGTAGGGGTAGGGGGGGGACAAAAGGATGAGCTCTTTCATGGTCTCCTACCATAGGGTGACCATTTTGTTCACTGTTGCATTTGCCAGTTGCCATGGCATCCCCCTCTCACTCTATCCTGGAGGTGTATTCTTGATATAATTAACAGCTCTCCTCCTTCTGTCTCCTGCAGAAAGCAATCATTAAGTGAACATGAAGGGAAGAAAAGTCACTTTTTATCGTTTACTTTGTCTGACAGTGGTTTTCATCCTGCTGCCTTATCTCTTTTGGTCCAATAATGATGTTTTTGTGTATGGAGCATTGCTGGAGTACAGCTGCTTGTGTAGAGCAGGACGTGACGCCCCTGCATGCATTTGTGTAAATGGAGGATTTTGTTAGGTTAAAGTGCAGTTCAATCAGATGTATCTAAACCTTAATTATTTTCTATATATAAAACTGTAATCTTAGGAAATAAAATTGTAATCTTGGGTAATACAAGGTTTTGTTGGAATCGGGATCATGGATATTGCTGCTAGTTGTAATGTACCTTGAAGAAAACTTCCAAATGAGATTTCTTTCAAATGTTGCTGCAGAGAGATTGGGGAAAAAATAAGAATAGGCATAGTTTAATTGAAATGCTATGTTGAACAGAAGTTGAGGGGCCAGTATTGTGGCAGTTGGCCAGTGTGTTGTTCAGCCATTTTAAGTGACAGCTTCAGGGCTTTGTAGTGATGCGCTGGTATTCTTTTTGAAGGTGCTTCTTTTTGTTGGGTGGATTCTGACATCAGTCCCACAAAATGCCAAACTCAGACACAGGAATACGTTAAAAAACCAAGAATAAGTTACATAACAGGTGTACCGCTAGCATCTTTCCTCAGGAAACTTGTGTTGGGAAGACCATCACTATCCCTTTCTGTGGAACACCCGATTGCTACTTTTTCCCACAGCCCCAGAGCAGTAAGCTGTTCTAGGAGCAGTATCAGCAGGCCCCTGTAGGATTTGTTTGTTGTGTTTTGAAAGCAACAATAAGTATGGTAATGTCATGGTTTAACCTCAGCCAGCAGCTAAGCCCCACACAGCCGCTCACTCACTTCCCCTGGTGGGATGGGGGAGAGAATCAGAAAGCTAAAAGTGAGAAAATTCGTGGGTTGAAATAAAGACAGTTTAGTAGGTAAAGTGAAAGCCTTGTGTGCAAGCAAAGCAAACCAAGGAATTGGTTCACCACTTCCCATGGGCAGGCAGGTGTTCAGACATCTCCAGGAAAGCAGGGCTCTGTCACACGTAACAGTGACTTGGGAAGAAAAATGGCATCACTCTCAATGTTCCCCCCTCCTTACTGCTTCATCCCCCAGCTTCCATTGGAAGGGTTTGTCCCTAGTCTCTGAGAAGCTGAATGAACTCTTTGAGGAGTATGCAGAAATAGTCAATGTTTTAACAAATAAGAAGTCTGATCTTGTCACCTGCATAAGTCAGATACAGTCACAATTCAAACAGACATGCATGCTAGTTACTCATTTAAATTTTAGCTTTATACAGACTTCATAAGGAAGAACATTTTTGCTGAGTTTTTTAAAGAAGAGCAAATAGGATAGCAGGTATTTATGGAGCTAATGACTGTTTTACTCGTCTTCTGTGACATGCCATTTGGTTATGAATAAGCCGTATATGTTAGTTCCATCCACTTTGGTGGTATAGTAATCAAGACAGAAGTAGCACTGCATAATCTTCAGTACCTCATCTTGTTTTAAAGCATGCAGAATGAAGTCCAGTCCTGACTAGATGAACCTGTAATCACAATGAAAGATAAGAAGGCAGATAAGAGTTTTCATCTTATTTCAGTTGTATGCACTTGTTCTATAAGTAGTGTCCTCATCAGTATAAGAAAAGATTCCTTTCCTCTTGGTGACTAAAGCCACTTTGTAATAAAGCCACCATCTTTTAAATGTAGTGGTGGTAACAGACACTTAACACAGTGCAGTGAATTAAAGAGCGGGAAGGAGAATTGCTGTACTTTTGACTTAGTGCCACAACAAAATAGAAACTTAAAAAAACCCCGTCTCCTAATGAGAAACCACATAAAATGCTGGTAAAGGATTATTGTCACTGCTGCTCACTTCCCTACTGTATCTTTGAGGAAAATAATCTTTATTATGCCTTGCTGCTCGTACAGCAGTAGAAATAGATGAACATAAAGTGCTTCTGGCAAAGCCAAGACTTCCTGTAATGAGTTTTTCTGGGATTATTTCTCACATGCAGTGTTATAAAGCCTTGTGTTTTCCTGCAGGCAGGATGATGAAATGTGGCCCCATAAGTCTTGAGTAGTATAGTGAGTGACTTTGCCCTGAACTGGAATTCTTGCCCCTACACTAAAACCAAAATCTCTGAAAGAAGACAATGTGTGCCTTACTGTGGTGCTCATCTTAATTTTCTCCTTACAGCTTTTGGGTGCTCTTCAGTTTCTGGGGCCAGTAAAACATTCAAAGCAGGTTTAAATCCCCTTTTTTATGGCTGTGTGAGCTACAGAATAGTAGCAATGGGTGGGGTATTTTTTTATGCTTTGACTCTTATTTTAAAGACAGGTATTTCTTCTCTTTTTTCTTCCACCCCCTTGTTTGAGAATAGTAAGTCATTGAAACGGGTTTGGGTTGGGTTTCTTTTCTTCTTTCAAGGTCTCTTTCATTGGGCTGAAAGAACCTGTCTCTTTACGGAAGTGTTAGACAACCCTTCACCTGTTCACAGGTAGAAGATTTCCTTTAAAGCAGTAAATAAGGAAATCTTTGGTTGCCATTCTTTGGTGTAAAGCTGCACTTCTTGACTGTGCATTAGAATTTTTAGTCATGATTTTACTGAGACAGAACCATTATGTTAGTTTCGGCTTCATTCTTTTGAGTGGATAAAATGTTACTCCCTTCAGATTGGTTCTCTGCAAAAAAAAAAAAACCAACAAAAATACTTTGCCCAAACCACAACTTCACCTGGAGGAACCAGTTCAAAATAAAACCTAATTTTTCTTGTCCCTGGAACAGCATCTTCACTTTGAGAAATAGACGTTTGTTTTCAGCTGTGTATATCAGTAAGGGGTAACTTTAGTCTCAACCTTTTCTATGTGCTTCATCACATACCACTTGCAATATGGCCTTCTTTACTTCAGTGCTTGTCCATTGCCTCCATGGCCTGGCTAAACACTTGTTGGCCACCCACTGGCAGCCAGTTCCCAGTGGCATTCCTCAAACCACATGGGGCATCATCAAACTGGGGCATGATTCTCTCTGATGCTTTGGATGATGGGATGGAGTGAACCCTTAGTGGGTTTGTGTGACACCAGCTTGGAGGGCATGGTCAGTGTGCTGGAGAGCACCTGCCATTCAAAGGAACTTGGGTACACTGGAAGAGAAATTCAAAATCCTGCGCCTGGGGCAGAGTGATCCCTGTGCAACATAGCTGGCTGTGGAACAGCTCTGCCAAAAAGATTTGGAGCTGTGGACAAAGAAGTTGAACACAGGTCAGCGATGTGCCTTTATGGCAGTGAAGTCATAGAGAGCTGGGTTTCTTCATCCTGGAGAACAGGAGACTAATGGAAGGTGTGGGTATGGAATTGTCATCTTCAGCAGGGAGGAAGGAACCAGATGAGAAGCACCATTTAAAGTTGCAGCAAAAGAAATTTGGATGAAATGATAGGAAAAAAATGTTCACTGTGAAGGTGGTAAATCACTACAACAGGGGCCCAGAGAGGTTGTGGAATCTCCATCTGTTGTGGTTTGCTACAGCTGAACCCAGGACACAATCCTTGGTGACATTTGGAACTGGGCTAGACACAAGCCCTCAGTAAGCTGACCTGATTGCACTACAAACATGCAGAGGTCCCTTCCAGCAGGAGGGGTGTTGCTGTACTCCTCCTCTCACTAATCATTTTTCTTCTGAATACCATTCAAATATTTGCTGAGTTGCTTTCCAA
Source organism: Melopsittacus undulatus (assembly GCF_012275295.1). Taxonomy (NCBI): domain Eukaryota; kingdom Metazoa; phylum Chordata; class Aves; order Psittaciformes; family Psittaculidae; genus Melopsittacus; species Melopsittacus undulatus. The sequence goes on along the minus strand of NC_047538.1, from coordinate 13,301,747 downwards.
GAGTCCTTTTTCTGTCTCTGGAAATAGCTGTGCATTTTTATAGAAATACAGTGTGAGATGCAGTTATATTTTTAACATGTACCTAACTAGTAGTACCTTCATGTGTTTCTGATGAAAAAAACCCCAACCTGGATATAATACAAGCACGGAAATGTCAGGTTCTACATAATGTATTATGTAAGTTAATGAAGTGCTTGGGTGTGAAGGGTTTTCCCTCTAAATCACAGCTGAAGACATTTCCTCTAGTGATTTCACTTCTGGCTTAAGGCTTTCTTCTGCACTTCCCCTCAAGTTTGTATGATCCCATGTGTGAGTCTTGAGACCTTTAGTTTTGGAACTGATGGTTTAAACATCAGAAACCTGCTTTCAGAGGCAGAATAGACATTTTTTTTGCTCTAACGTGGTAATAGTTGTGAATATAGCTGCTATGTTTTATTTTTTGTGTGCACATAGCATCTGGCAGGTTTTAATCAAATGTTTTTTTGCAGATTGATTAATCAAGTTCAGGAACTTCAAAAATACATTCCACCAATTATTTAAAAAAAGCTGTACTTGTGTGTTTTCCACCTTTGAATTTTAAGCATGTGTTTTCTCCAGCTGAGATTTACTCTGTTCTCTCAGTGAAATTCTGCTGACTCTTCTGGCATTGTAAAAAATCTTTGGTCATCTAGGCCATTAGGGCCTGATTTAATTTTACATTTGACAGCAGAACTCTATTTCCTGTTTCAAACACTCATACTTTAGCACCATGGTTAAAACAAGGCTTTTTTTCACAGCAGAGGTATGAGATGGGAGTTAAATAGCTGAAGATTCCATTCAGCTGTATCTTTTACAGTCCAGTAAGTCTTCATTGAATGAAGACCATAAAGAGCATTAAATAAATGTGTCCTCTGGCCTCACAGGCAAGAAGATTTGATTGCTGATAAAAAATACAGAGAAGATACTCGATTTACGGGTACTTTTGTTCCCTTCTTCGGTGAATTTATATCACCCTTCTACCTTCCATCTGTATAATCAATGGTAGTGCATTATATTCTTAGCTCTGGCTTCAGAGTGTCACTTTTTGTGCCACTGTTACTTCTGCAAAGGCAACAGATCTTCCAGAACATTAGTCCAAGTTGGACACCAATGTTATTCAGTTCTGCAGTTATTGGGAATTTACGATTTGAGGTTAAGATGATCACTTATTTTGCAAGCAAATAGATTTTTCTGCTTTCTCTATTTCTTCTGACATCATTCACTAAGAATTATGTCTTCTAATAATTTGCAAATGTTCTTAAAGCACTGCAGATCTGTTTGTTCAGGCCAGGAGTTTGTCAATATGAATATGAATAAATATTCAAATGCTGCTTTGCTAAATAGACCATAAAGAACAGAAAAATAATCCATAAAGACAAAATATTTCTTTATAATAGTTATTGATTTTATATTCACTTTAGAGCCAGTGTTTTCTATCTACAGAAAGTTGTACTGCTCACAGTTGTCACTGAAGCAGGTAGCATATGCAGAATTACTGACATGTATTTTCTCACTGTCTCTGCCTGCCCTTTTTTGTTTTGTGTAGGCCACAGGAGAAGCACCCACGACTCCAAAGCATACAAAGGACAACAGAGAGAGCTTCTTCCCAGTAACAGCAACCACACTGCATCCTACCCCAGTGAATCCAGACACTGCAACACCTGAAAATCTCCTGAGACTGAATGATCTGCATTCCAAATCCAAACCAGCCTCTTCCTCTTCTTCCTCCTCCTCCTCAGCATCTTCAGTACCTCCATCCCAGGAGTCACACAGGGACACTGAGCATCTGCGGAGTCAAAATGCAGAGACTGCTCCCAGCACAAGTGATCTTGCACGTGGTAAGTCTCAGGGAGACAGAATGGTTTGGCGTTCTCTAATCGGTTTGCCAAGGCCACACGGTGCATCCGTGCCTCAGTTCTGATTCTTGCCTTTTTTCTGAGCACTAGACCACACTCAAAAGGCTACAGAGACTTTTGTCTTGGTCCTGAATTGGGCACATTTACATAATACGTATTTTAATTACTAGGATTGATTAAAAGAGTGACCACTGTCACATACTTGTATATGTAATGGAAGTTGCATACTTGCATGCAAAATCATGGAATGGCAACCAAAAATAATTTTATGTAGAGAATTTAAGTCTCTAGTAGCATAAAAATACCCCATTTCTGTTTTATTCAAAGAGGTGAGGATCTGGTTTTTTAAAATACCTTAAATCTTTGAAGAAAGTTAGAAGTGATTGCAATTGAAATAAACTGGTGGACAGCCTGCATCTGACACGCAAGTGCCCTATTAACATAATTAGATGCACAGCTATCATTGCCCTGTATGTGTGTGTGGAGATACAGAACATTGTGAAAATTCCAATATTCTACATGGTTCATAAAGTTAGTGTTTCATCACTGTTAATTTTCACATTTGAGAAGAGAAGCATCTGGTGGGACTGGAATGTTGGGAATATATTATTTATAGCCCTTGTATGGTGATATGCAAGGTTAGGCTACAGAGAAGGATTGAAGAAACTGAACAAGTGTTAGTTGTTCTGTAGCACAATCGTGTGTCTTGTTTAGGCCTGTGTTGTGTACTTGGTCCTATACAGTTTGTATAGATTAGGAAAGAAGTAAATGAGAATGCTGTCTTTTTCTTTACTGTTGTCGTGGCAGGCTGGCTTGTTAGCAGTAGCCAGAGTCACTGTGCAGGGCAGTACTGATCCACTTTGGGGAATGAAGGAAGATTAGACCCAATTTTAGACCTGCCTTAGGTACCTAGAAGAGATGGTTGTGCTTATTTGTAGGACACTGTGCATGATAAGGTGGCAGAGCACCTGCTATATAGCTTGTACTTTCTTGCAACCTTAGCAGGAACACTGTCTGAAATGGTGTCTGCTGCTGCCTGTGCTCACTCCCATCTGTTCACAAGCTTGGGGCCTAACAGTACTCACAAAATGTCATAGAGAAATCCATAGAAGCCCAGATAAAGTTATGAATGAACCATATATAATAGGTATGGTGAAAAGTGGCAGATTGGAGTTAGTGCCCAGGTTTGTGAGACTTAATGGTGCATAAAGTTCGTTAATAATGAATAGACTCTGATGTAGTTTGGATGTTCTGTGACTTTTTGAAATTTTTATCTGTTCTACTTGTGGTATTTCATTTCTCTCCATATGACATCAGCCTCAGTATCTGAATGCACATCATCTGCTGAATTTGTCAGCAGTGAAGAGCAAATTAGGGAGAAATCACTTTTCCCAATTTGCTAATTCCTGAGAACAGACTGGAATTTAACATCCAATATTAGCAGTTGCTTTATAATGATAGAATTTTTGTTTTTCACAAATCCAGGAGAGATTGTCTTGGGATAGGAAGAAAGGAAAAGAGAGTGATAAGGAAAGGAATGGCTTAGTCAATGTGTAAACCATGTTTGTTATTGTCCTTGTGAAGCTAAAGAATGGAGTTGCATAGTGTCATAAGATGTCTTGGCAAGCTTGCACAACAGGGAGTAATTTGGGTTTGTGCCTAGACAACGGGAGAAAAGAAATGAATCCTCTGTGAAGCTGCTTACGCTTACTAAAGAGACCAATGGTAGGAATGACAATGCAGATAAGAACTTGTGCGTCCTATTGGTTTTCAAACAGGACTCAGGAGCATTTTTTCCATGCTGTCCTCTCTGCAAATCCCACACTGTAGTGATTGAAGGTTTATTTTAATCTTTTGATTGCCTAGTTTTTGTTAGGATTGTAAAGTTACATATTGTTCGTTGTTCTTTCATGCTAGCTATACATTGCCTTGGTAGAGAGAGATGGAAGAATTAGCTGCCAGAATTACACCCATGAAACCGTGTCTAAAGATGAAGAGGCTCTCTCTGCAGAGCTCTCATTCCAGTGCTGAACACATGTGTTGGATCTGGCTTTCTGGCTCTCAGACCTACCTGACAGGTCATTTCTCTAGCTGAGAGAGAGAGACCAATTACTGCTGTGTCCTTTCTTTTTCTTTTTAATTCTCTTACCTCTGAATCCACCTCCTCTACAAAGAATTACTTCTAGTTCTGCTGCATCCCTTTTTCTTCTGCCTTCCATTAGCTTTGTTTCTATAAAAACTCCTCCCATTTTTAGAGTAATCCATTATCATCTTTTTTTGTCTCGTCACTTCCTCCTGTATCTTTTTGTTCATGTGCAAGTATTTTGCATCAAAGAGTATTAACTGTTACCGTTTTCTGTGACATCACCCAGAAAAAGGAATAGATTTCCAGGCAATGTTGATTCTATGCCACTCATTTCTTATGTAAATATTAATGATATTTTGTGTAGTACGTGACTGACTGGTACAGAATACAGTGTGATGAAGTCCAGCAGCAAAGTGATGATGGTAATTTCATCATGAGAGCTTCCTACACTGAGGTATAAATGTACATGGGACAGTTACCCTTGTGGCTCAGCCTAAAATTTTCTCTGGGGAAACTGAAATAGGACAATTAAGATAAACCCTCTCCAGCCTGTCACACTCCTCCAGCATTTACTGTTGTAAATTGCTGACAAATCTTGACATCATCTTCTTCTTTGCTCTCCTTACTCTAATAATGATTCTTATAAGAAATGAACAGGAAAACATTCACATCTGAGTTTCGATATGAAAAGAAGTTTTTATACTTGGAATTAATGTTATGTGTTTTGCTTAAAGCCGGCTAATTACCAAATTGGAATATAAAGTCAGAGTAGAAAAGTAACACTTCTCCCTCCTTTCCATTCAATTTTTGTCCATTAAGGCTAAGCATTTCAATATAAAGCCAAGGTCATGATACAGCTGTCCAAGTTCAGAGCAAAGGAAGACAATTCTTCCTGTATTGTGCAGGGTAGTTGCACTTCAATAAGTCATATGAATATTCTGCTTTGATTTCAGATGTTTGTTAGCTAGGTGCAACAGGGCAAGTAGTGGTGTAAATGTATTGCAACTTGTACAATTTCTAGACTTTCAGAAACACAATAAATGAATGCAAATGAGGACAGTTGTGTGGAAAAATAAGCACAACTGTTGTGGTGAGCAGTGGAGTTAAATTGTTAATGTAGGCAGCAGCAGACTCCCTAAAAGGCAGATGTTAAAAATAAAGAGGGTTTTGAAGTGGCAAGTCCTAAGAATTCAGTTACAGCATTGTAATCTGGTAGGCTTTTAACTGGCATCAGAGTTACAAGAGTACTTTTAGGTGTACAGAGCATCTTTTCACAGAAGTCTGCAGCTTAGTTTATTTTAACAACTGGTTCATCACCTTAAGTTGATATTGAGTTCTCAGAAGACTGAGGCAGTTCACACAAGGGAGAGGGAGGTACTCCAAAGAATGTCAGCTCTATAATTTTGCACTGACAGTGTCTATCTTCATATTATAAGTACATGGCACAGGGGTTCAATGTGATTCCTCACAGTTCTAGGTATCCAGACATGAGTGGACATCTACAATCCCTGTTTCTGAGTGAAATAATGGAGATTGCAGGTTGTCATCATTAGTCAAGGTTAGCCAAATACTGATCTCAGTGTCTTCTGTGTTTGATTGTCATAAATTTCTAACAACAAACATGGATTTTAAAAGCCTGTAATTCAGAGGGACTGAAAACTTCCTGCTTACACAAAACGTCCAAAATATTTGGCCCTGTTGGTAATGCATTACTGTAACTATGGATTTCAATTCAACCTTTTGGATACTTTTAAAATGACTGGAAGTAGTAACATTCAGCCCTCTTGATTGCAATCAGTGTTTTTACCATATTTTTTCTGCTGAATACAAAGCCATGCTTTAGAGAGTTGTTCTCAACTGATGGCTCAAAACCCCCTGAAACACAGAAAAGATTAAACTGGCCAAGCACCTGTGGCCTCGTATGAGTCCTAGTCATGTAGCAGTCACCTGGCATGAGGGTTGTCTCTTCAATGCACATGTACTGCTCTTTTTTTCTTGTGTTACTTGTACGCAACTTTCATCGCTTTCTCCTTCATTTCCCCTGTTGGCTTATGCTGGGTTTTGGCAGCTGTTTTCCTCAGTTCCCAAGGTTGAATTCCTGCAAGGCTTTAAAAACTCTTATTGAAATACTTGTAACCCCATGCCTTTGGGTAGGTTAGAAGCTCCTATCCACCTGTTAGTAACTGCAGAGTCACTAATAGAAATCAACTGGGCTGCCTTTAGCTAGCTCTGTGTTTGCTCTCTCTGTGTCTCTGATCTCATGCTACTTCAGCCTCCTTGGCATTGGTATTCTCACTTCCCTTTGTCTGATGCTTGCTTTTCATGATGTTTTTTATTTTTCACAATGGGTACCCTCTGAAAACAGCTTCACTGCTGAAAGTCAGCAGAGGTTTCTTGTTTGTGAATGACTTTCTAATTCTTTTTTGCATAGTGCTCAGACAGTACCAGTCAGTCCTGTCTTTCCCTCTTCCCTTTGTGGAAAGTATGCTCATTTGCTTTGCTGACACAACAAACTCATGCCAGAAGAGGGTTTTAGTAAACTTAATTTCCATTTCTAATCTTTACCTTTCAGATTCCTAAAGTATTTGTTCAATCCAGTGCTGTGCAGAAGATCCTTTTAAATTAAAACTCTTTTTATGTACCCATGTTAGATCAGTAAGAACAAATAGGACAGGAGCGGCAGCCTCCAGCTGTAGCCTGTGAGGTGCTGGTACACAGCCAGGAGTTTAGTGCAGCCTGGGCAGGTTTGTGGTCCAAGAGGCTTTCTAGCCCCATGCACCCTTAGATCCCCAGAAGATCTCAGAGAGTCACTGGCCTGTGCTTATCTTATCCTAAAGGAGTATGGGTTTTGAAGACCTTTTGTAAAAGAATATGGTAATGATGCTATACTGTTACAATATGTTTCCATTTCACTAGTTTTAGATCACTGCCAGCAGCATAAAATTTACATATATTCCTGCACAAATGAAGACTGAAGAGAGATGTAGTTGTAAGCCTACTGCACAGGTATTATGTTACTTACAAAGTTCTTAGCAAATTGTGAGGTGTCACTGTATTCTTTTAAGAGATGTTTCTGACAGCTGCTTTTGCTAATTGCATTGTGCTTAGCTGGCTATCAGGTCAAAGGAGGATAACATACTGACAGAGAAGGAAAAGTCTTACAGCTTCCATTAGATAATGAGTACATAGCATTCAGAAATAATAGACTGTAAGTAAGTGACTGGTGCTGTCCACAGATGCTACTAGGTGATGCTCTTTAAATAATGTGTGCTTGTTGAGTCAGATATTAAAACACAACTATCAGGTACCTGTATTTTTATAGTGCCATTTGAAGGTCATGCAGTTGAATATCAAACTGTTGTCTTTTTGACCTAGGCTCATACTTTTTTATTTTTATGGATGTTCTGCTTTGTTTTAGGAGGAGTTATTCTTGATTTCAGAGTGCTTTTTTTGTTTCTTTACCAACATGCACACCCTCTTTGTGCACCTCTAGGAAGCTTGGTAGTGCAGGAAATGTTTTTGGACATAGGTACTCCATACTCTGCTGTTAGGCTGGCCCCAGTGTGGCTGTTACAGGGATCTGGTATGGCCCGTACTAATTAGGAATTAGTATGGGCAAGGGACTATTTCCAGGAAACACTTTCAGAGCAGCCACCTGTTTTAGTCACATTCATGTCGTTCTGTGACAGCTGACCTCGGCATTAGGAAGCATTTTGGGGTATGTCTCACATAGTTGTACAGTAGGCTCTCTGTTCAGGACCCCAGTGATAAATATAGCAATGTGCCATGCTATTACAGTGCGAACTTCTGTTCACCAGGCTGCTTGAATTTCTTTCATTTCAGGGGCAATAGAACTTGTGTTCTGCAGCTTTTCGCCTCCAAAATTACTCTGGCACTTAATTTTTAACACATGGCTGTGTGTGTCAGCTTTGAATGTAATTTCCTGAATTTGGCATTTCAAGTCAAGTACTTATTTCTACAGCTATGACTTGGTAGTGGGTTTTTAGAGAAAAAAAAAAGTCATGACAGGATATTTGGAATGAATTTAGATAACGTAAACATGTAAGGAAAGGCCAGCATGTATACCTACCACATCTGTGATGAACTGTGATGATCTGTGTGTGGTACAGGAGCTCACGGCAGATACAGCTTGAGGGCTGATGCACCCTTATTTCTTGGGTCAGCATCCTTAAACAAACTGTGTTCAGCTGAACCAGCCTGTGTTCCAGTGCAGTCTTTCCATTGACTTAGTAGCACAGTGTATGAGGAAACTCTGAGTTCCTTCAAATTCAGGCTTTCCATGGCCTTTGCAACTGCTGTGTGGGGAAAAAAACTGTATTAATTCCCAGCACTCTGAAGGGTGAGGCAGATGGAGTACAGAAGATTAATTGTTTTCACATTAGCACTATTCTTTGGAAATGTGGTAAGATCACTGTGTCAGGGAGCAAAGATCAGATCCCTTTCCATCACTATGAAAAAAATAAGATCTACCTTGAACGTGAGTAACAGTTCTGTGAACAATTACATGTGCTTTGGATGGCCATAAAAACACAAACCAGTTGGTACTGGGACCAGTTAATAAGTATTTCCTAATGTCTGTAGGAACACAGAATTCAATCCTCACTCTTTGGGAGTTGCTGGAAAACAAGGTAGTACAGATTTACTAAATCATAGTAATGTGTTTTCAGGCTTTTTGTCTTGACGCGCAGAACTGCTGGGGAAGGTATTTTGTAGAGGGGTGAAGGCAAATGGTGCAAGTGCTTTATTTAAGCACTTTAAACTGTTGCTTGTTCATTTCTCCAAGCATTAGCTTTTGAAATTATGTTAGTATTCTGTTCTGGAGTTCAAAGCTCAGCTCCTTCCTTTTTCCTATAATGAAATGGTGTTTTGTGCATGCAGTGTAAGGGTTTTTTTGTATCCTTTAGCATATCAGTGCTGTAATATTTCAAGCTGCTTTTGTCAGAAACTGGAAAATGTTTTTCTCCAGGTGCTAGTCACATTTTCTGGGCTCGTCTTTCAGTTGTCATCTAATTGGTTTAGTGCATGACTAAAGGATTTCTTTGAAATTCCACCCAACATTACAGCATTACAAAACATTTTAATGTCTCTTATACCTGGCAACATGAGGAAATCAAATGGTTAAGCGTGCAGTGCAGTGCAGAGAGAGAAGAACAAATGTTTGCTGGTTTCAGAACTACTGCTTTTAAACTTTCTCCACATGTGCAAATTGCCACGTGAATATTTTCAACGGTGTTATTTTTCACTTTATACGCATCGGAATAGCAATGTACATTGTCTCAGTATAAAAATGGTTGCAGGGGTTGCATAATCTGTATGTTCAGAATGTGTGGATTTATGTATATATTGTATTCTCTGTATAAAGAGAGACCGAGAGAGAGAATATTAACTGTGATGAAGTCATGAACCCAGGCGCCCGCTATAGGCATCTGCAAACACTGGTTACCCTGGCAACAAGTGGAAAGAGGTTGGAGAGGAAAGCTGGAGTAGGTTGTTGCATTGAATTGTTTTCAGCTTGTTTCTTCCTCACTAAAGCAGGGAGATGTTGAAAGGTATGATGTCCCTCTTTCTATGTGTGTGCGATTTTATATGTATTTAGACAGTTGTTGGGAATGGGAAGGCTAAAAATACCCCATACTTGTCATTCAGCTCAATTGGAGACAGACTTTTCAATATAAATAATAATATGCATTGCAAATCTGTGGGGCTTTTTTCTCTGTGCTTGATTTTTGTGTGGTGCGTTGTAAGGTGAGAGTGCTAAATGGGTCTCCAGAGTACAGTACCTGTTCCATCTTCAGCCTGGAGACAAGTGACTGTTGCGTATTATGTCTTCAGAAACTGATTTTATATTAAACTGGGTTTGTAAAGCTTATGTTTGAAAACCTGCCAGGACAGTACAAATACTGGGTATTATCAAAAGATTTGTTAACTGATACTGAATCTGAGCTTCTGAACTCCTTCAGAATGTGCTGTGCTTATATTCTTGTGCTCTTGCACTTGTGCAGAATATTGTGGCTCATGAGTTAGTGGAGTCTTTACCTCCCTGGGGAAAGTTTTTATTAGAAAAACTAGGACATTATGTTCAGGGCTGTAACAGCATCTTCCACAAGACAAATATCAAGATAGTCTCTTAAGAAATCTGTTTTAGACAAATAACGGGAGATCCTACTGTCTATTTCTTCTTGGTTACCTTTTCTCTTTGACACTTTCCTTCTGAAAAAAGATATAATAAAATATCTGTGCACTGTATTAAAGTATAAATGATGAGATACACACCAGAAACAACCAATTCTTGTAATTTTCAAGAATAAAGAAAAATATTTTGTTTATTAACTTTTAACTTGCCACTCATAAAAATTGCACAGAATAAAGTGTATGACCCACTCAGGGAACAGAAGCCAGTCACTGTGCATTTAACACCTCTGAGAGCAGGGGACTGATTAACAGACAGTGATTCTTGATATCTCATATACTGAAAGACACAGCCTAATAGAATATTAACAAGTGTTGTTTCCAGAAGTGCAGTGATAGAAATACACACTTGGTGTGCCAGACTCCTGCCCTTTCATTTTGAGCCACTTCTACATGAAAAAGGGCTGACACATAATTTTATTAAAATTAAATCTAGTTTTACTATACTATAAAACTGGATCTTCAAAACTTAACAAAAAAATACGTGATGGAAGATCGATATGAGTGTGTTGATTGCTCCTAAAAGAACATAGACTGATATTAGTCTTGTAGCATCTTCCCAGAAATAGGCTGCTCAAAACAGCTTTTGTCAGTGGGACGTAATTCAGTTAAAGCACAGCAAATCACCTTAAGCAATGATGTATCTTATAATTAAACAGATTGTCAGAGTTCTTACTCTGAATGGTGAACTAGTAAGTAATTCAGTAGTTGAGTACATACAAAACTGTTCTCAGCAGTGTAGATGAGACTGTAGGGTTTGCAGATTATTTGTATAGTATTGTATCTGCTAAATTAATTACTGTTTTTTATTCTTGGTTAATAAATGGATAAGAAAGATTCTGTTAGTACTTACCCTAGATACTTAAAACTGTGATTCTGGAGCATTGGAGTAAGTTCAAAAGGAGTTGACTTCTTAGCTGTCTTGCAGGGTGATCTTCTGAAGTCATCATTTTTAGCTTGCTTTTCTTCAGATGTTGATGTAATGTCTCTTCCTATGTTTCAATCAAGTGTCTTCCAGCATTTCAGTGTGTGCGTCTTCTGGGTTTAGACTATAGCTTATCTTCAGACGCTAGCAGTGTAATGGATACGTGTATATTGGCTTTGGGTCACGTTAGGGCTGATCCTGCTTTGTATGGTCTCTTGTACTTTGTCAGCATGTGGTTAAATCGTACGTGTATCTGGTGTAAAGGGCAGGCAGATACACAAAATGAGCCTTCCTCTGCTTTATAAACAAGGAAATAGTGAATTATGATTTTCCTAGTTGAGATTCCTGTAGTTAAGTACTTCCTCCTGTGTTATTTTTAAGCTCATTTGGTCTATTAATACAATGCATGTATAGATGCAACTATTACTTTTCTACTTCCAATGCTGTATTTTGAAGTATCCACAGAGAAATGTGCAAAAGGGTGCTGAGAATAAGAACTATATTCTTCTGCATTAGATGTTTCCATTTTGTGCTTGATAGTGAGTGAACATCACAGAACAGAAGCTGCCTGTGATTTGTGCTGTAGTGTGTGACCTTTCCTTTTTGGAAGCTGTTGGAGAATTCTCTACAAGCAAACTCATTTATCCTAAGGCTTATATTGGCTATCAGCTACAAGTTTAGATGATGAGTTCTTTTCTTTACCAATGAAAATTAGTGGATGAAAGAACTTACAGCCTGCTTTGGTAAGCTTTTTCTTGTACAAATTATTCAGGAGCCCTGAAAATCTAATCCTTTTTAAAATGTTGCATCTTTCAAACTGCATTGATCTGACTTTTACCAAGCTGTTAAGCTGCAATGTTGTCTTATGCATTTTCTACAAGTGAAACTCTTGTTCTGGAGAATATTACTGTGGTAAATTCCAAGTTCTTATCTACCCTGGTGAAGATAGTGAAGCATTTTCAGCCCCTGAGGGGGCTAGAATACTTTATCAATGAGGAAAAGTTGAAATGCATATTCCTTTTTAAGACCTCACACTATCAAAATCCTAAATTAATGTAGAATTATGATGTAATGAACATATAAAGAATTTTAGACCAAGTTAGACTGTGAATATACACTGTATGTGCTGGTCCATGATAGCTGCCTGTGCACACCTTAGCCTGTGAGAATACAAGGTGATTCAAATTAGACTGGACAGGCCTTTGGTTTTGAAGGATATCCTCATTTTTATCAGAGTGAGAGCTTGTTTGTGTGCCCATAGCCTTGAGTGGTTTGCTGCTGATTCAGTCTGCCCTTCCCAGAAAGGGCACCAGTAGCTCTCAGCAGTTCAGTGAATTTACTCCTGCTCTGTACAGTATGCATCTCAGTGTGTAAGAAAACTGTGTTAACACTGCATTAATTGAAAAGCAGATACAGCTGGTGTGTAATAAAGAGATTCTGTGCACACATACATGGATTCTGAGTTACAAGCATCCCAAGTTCTGGAATAGCAGAAGGTGGGAATTTTAGATTAATGTATTTATAGAGATACAGTGGACTTAGCAGTGAGGAGTGGGAATTAAGTGTAATTTGATATTGATTTAATAAAAACCAGATTTGGCTCTGATAACTGGATATGTGCAGTGATCAATCTTCCTTACCAGCAAGGTATACTTAGGTGTAGCATGTATGTGTGATTGCAGATCAGAGGGACCATTGAGCACAGCTGCCTCATAATTAAGGGTGATGGATTTTGCTCTGCATGTGTGTCAGGTGTTTCAACCTTCCCATCTCCAAAGGGGAATGGTCAGATGCATGTGGTTTTGTTGCAGGTGTTCAGTGATAACAAAGTGTCATACACAGGATTTTTTTCTTCCGCTTTTTAAATGACATTTACTAGCATTTACTTTTTTTACGAGTTTGAATTGATGGCACAAAGCATGACAAAGTTGGTAATGTCATCTTAGCTTGCCAGTACTTAATTTCACTCAGTCTTGTTACAGAAATAGAGCAAGGGTTAAAAAAAAATCCTACCAGTTGGTTAGACAGCAGAAGGATTAAGGCTTGGGAGAGAGATCGGGATGTCTGTTAATATCTGTGAATTATATTTCATTACTAAAGAGGAAGAAGAGCTTGAAGTGCCTTTGGAGGGGCTTGGATTTCAGCAGCAGGAGTCACGGCTTTGTCAGCAGATGAAAATGGCAACTGTTGCACCCTCACCAGAGCCTGTTTGCTGGCAAGTGGAATCAGTGACCAGCACAAATCTGGGACATGTTTGTACCCAAGGTAGGAGCTTTTCAAAGAATTCTGAAAATGGGTGGTTAGATGCAGGTTTGGTGGATGTAGGGATTGGGTGATTGCGTAGCTGTGATTCGTATTCCTCAGTTTCTTTGCCTGCCTTCCTGTCAAGTATTTCAGAGTGTAGAGGCTTTCCTGACAATGCCCCAGCTTCCTGGGAAAGTGCCTTGTTGTCCCTTAATAGTTACTCTTTTTGGTGCATGACTGGCATGCTAAATACCATGGCATCAGAGGCAAATCAAAAAGCTCACAGTACCAGGCCATCATCCTTTGTAGTTTGTGCATCCTTTAAAGTAGAATTTTTCTTTTAATTTGAGTCTTCTGTGGGGCAATACAACAACACTTCAGATGACACTGAATATTGAGCTGAAGGAAATGATTTTGTTTCCCCCTTATGTTTACTCAGTTTGAGTAAACATAAAACCAGATTTCTGCAGTAAATGCTTTCTACCCCTCCTCTGCCTGCTTCCCAAGAGAAATAAGAGTTGGTGTTTTAATTGAGAAAGTGTAAAACTTGGTATTTCAGGCAGGCATAATATAGATATTTATGTTTGGGGTATCTCGTTTTTCCTTATTTGTTGAAAGGGAGATTATCCTGTGCTGATTACTGCAGCATATTTGGTGCTCTGCTCTGAAATGTTTGGCTGCCCATGGAGATGGGTCACTGACCTTGATGGAAAGCCATGCCTCATCTGCTGTGGCAGTTCTTACATTCTTATGCACACTTGAAAATGCACAATTCAATTTTACATCCCTTAGTAGACAGTTCAAATGCTACTAAGGTTTTTCAGGATAGCATCAAGAAGCTGGCATCTTATTTTGTTGTGTTTAATGTATATGAATACCTGTTATTATCAGTCTGAGATAGACTGGTGTTTTCATTCACATAACTTCATATGAAGTAGCATTATTAGTAAGAAACTGAGAAACCTCTTAACAAATTCTGTTTTAATGTGAAAGCTGGTTATTGTTGTGTATATAGTATTTTGTAATGTGGTAGTGGCTAGAGAAGGGCTGGATCCATCCTTACTTCATGAGACGAGCCCTGTCTGAGCAAGCTTCCACTGGAAAGACCACAGAAGTATGTGGAAATGATGTTAACTAGTGTGGGAGACAGTAGCATGAGCACCTCAAGGAGGATTTTTTGGCAGGATTTGAAGAGAGCAATGAGGAAATTTTGTTGGGTGTTAACATACGTTTTTATTAAATTGTTGTGGAGTTGCTGTCTCCATAACTAAAGAAGCAACACTGTGGTGGAAGAAATTAAGACTCATAAGTAAAGCTAAGTAGCTTTATTTGTTGCATTAGAGAATGGAGAGGCAGTTAGAGAATGCAAAGATAAGATAATTGCATCTGAAACAGGAAGAAGGAAAATGGTGTTTGCAGTAGCATTCTACATGTGGCTGGGTCAGTGCTACACTGCCACTTGTCATGCTTGATCAGATTGAGTTTCTGCTGTCCATGAAGATTATTTTTTTTAAATTATGTCTGGTTTCCAGTTGTCATTATAGAATTTTGAGGCACTTTGTTCTTCTGTTTCTAAGCCTTAATTAATGCAATGCTTCAAGAAAGGCCTTTTCAGCCAGCCATATGTCTAGCAACGAACTGTTCCCTCTTCTTTGTGAAATCCTAGATAGCTTCCTAACATGTTTTTCCTTACTATTTTCTGTTTAGCCTCAAGTTCCAAGCCTGAACTCAGCTCCAGTTCACAGACTTTGGGAAGTCAGCAGAACAAGACAGATGGCACCCGAGTAAAAACTCGCATTCTGCCCAACATGCCAAAGCTTTTCATACCTTCATCTGTCACCAAATTTCCACCTGAGATCACTGTCACTCCACCCACTCCCACCCTCCTTTCTCCAAAGGGCAGCATTTCAGAAGAGACCAAGCAAAAGTTAAAGGTAATAAAAGGGAAACAGTAATTTTTCAGATTGTTTTTATCTTAATTCTACCCTTAATAAAATACTTTTATAAAAGGAGAAACAGTTCCTGACCCAGTTCATAACCACAGATAGTATAAGTAGTAGAAGCTGATGCTAGCTGTTAGCAGGAACCAGTTTTTAAGAACTGGTGAAATATTGGCCATGGGTGAAATCATAGCTGTTCTAGTCCTTATGCCTATTCTGAGGGAATTAGAAAGAACAACAAAAATGGGTGAGTGAGCTAGTGCAACCATTGCAATTCTTAGGCTAGTAGAAGCTAGCAGAATATTGACTGTGGGGAAGCCTACTGGTAAATGTTATGCTGTTTCACATTAGGATGCCATATCTTTAATTAGAAGTGAAAGAGCTACTGAATGTTAAGGGATACCAACCAGTGGGCTTTTATCCCTGTGATCACGGGTTTATCCTGACTATTTAGCAACATATTCTCTCTCTCTCTTTTTGGAATCAGTCTGCTATTTTGTCTGCACAGTCTGCAGCGAATGTAAAGAAGGAGAGCCTTTGTCAGCCAGCTTTGGAAATCTTAGAGACCTCAAGCCAGGAGTCCTCACTGGAAAGTGATACTGATGAAGATGATGACTACATGGACATATGAGTGAATTTTGGCCATCATCAACACCAACCATATAACCATTCTTGTTGCCAGCATCTCTGGCAGTTGAAACATCTTCGTTGGCATTACTCTCCATTTAATTGGCATCATTGTGTTCTTCACTTACATTACCTTTTTATCACCACTACCACTTGTATTGCCTTCAAAATCTTCGCCATTCTCCCCATCATGGTGCTTGATGGAAAGAAAAATTGTCTACCAGGCAGTTAATTCATTTGGACCACACTCTCACCTCTACCTTCAGCAACACAAGGATGTTTTGTGCTGCAGTTCACATCTCTCTGCTGTTCCTGCTTCTTCAAATCAGAGCCTTGGAAGTCACTCCAGTAACTCTTTTCTACAGCATTTTCTTCCATTTAATTGTCTGTTTGCATTTTGCCCATTAGTTAAGTTTTTCTCCCAGTAATTCAGCAACCTGTTGTCTGTCCAGCCATGCCATGATTAGTCCAACAGCTCTCTTTAAGGTGAATGGAGGAGGAAAAATTTGCTGAGCTGGTGGATGTTTTAATTGTATCAAGAAAGTCCATGGCTTTGTAGTGAGGCCAGAAAGGTGAGCTGAGAGTCTGTCAGGTCCTTGGCACTGCTGGGTGCTTTGTTGGAATTTGACTGTGACAATAGGCAAAGAACCATCTTTTCCAGGCAGACAGAGAGGTTAGCCTCTTGTTTGTACTCATTTCACACCAATGTACCTGAGTGTTGGCTTAAAGAACTGATCTTTCCAGAATTGTCTTACAGTCCTTTCTCTTCTGATGCCTTGGACAAGCATTTTGAATTGGGGGCTAGATGATATTTTTATGGAGGTATTGAAAAACTTGAAAGCTTTCAATACCATTTCAGTAGTGTCTGTTTTTTACAGAATGACACGAAAAGGTGTTTTTTATCTATCTGCAGAGGGACTGCTCACAGTTATTTATATGAGAAAATAATGGTAACAAAGATCCTTGGGTTTTTTTTCTACTGAATGTTAACTTTGTAAAATAATGACCGCAAACCATGCAAAAAAATGTCACACACTATATATACACAGGCGTGCGCCCACACACATATATATATGTGTATGTACATACATGTATGTATATGGAAAAAGAAAATGCATACAGCTTGCAATGTCGGATTTCTTTGTGTTTGGGGGAGGTGGTTTTCTGTACAATGCAGAGCTTTGTATAAAATTTTGGTTTTTTTTCTAATAAAGTTGAAATGTACTGTTGTCTCTGTTCCTCTGAGAGGGCAAGGTACCATGGTGCTGGAAAAAGTACTATTCCTCCCTTTTGTTTCTTGGATAAGAAAGTAGTAGAGGAAGGGGGTGCGGGAAGTAAAAGCCTCTTCCTTTTCTGAGGACTGCCGGAGCTCTTCAGATGGGTTTGGTCTTGTGTGATCCAGAACCCGGGTCAGCCAGTGCTGCCAAGATTGCCTGCAGTGGTTTCACTTCCCCAGTAAGACATGGTCTGAGTTCTTTTTCACCTATATGAGTATCTTTGAATGCTAATGAACAATATAAGGGCAAAAACAGCATGTGGTTAATAAGATCACATAAAGTATTTGGCTCAACAAATTAGCATTTAATCTACTGTTACAGTGATCACTCTCATTCACTGTAAGAATGGTAAATAGACCGTGGATTAAAAAAAGCAGCATCACACGTTGTATTGCAAGTTTATTCTCATAGTCTAGGTTGTTTGTTCTAAACAAAATGTAATTTGTAAGCAAGTGAGCATGTCCATCTTGGGTGTATTAGCAACTGTACTGTAACTTGTGATAGGTGAACTGAATGCAACTGATGTGGAAAAGAGCTGGTAACTGAATGGTAAAAGGAAGTGGGTATTTTCAATAGTAATATGTTTTCAGTGTTGCTGTTTAATTTGGGGTAACTTATTATAAATGCAGTGTCTAGCACACTTTATATTCCTTGATTGCTAATAGGCTAAGGTAGCTGTAGATAACCAATCATTATTTTTTTAGAAGATGGCACAGGAAAAAATAAATTGGCTTCTTACTGAGAAATGGAGCACAGCTCAGAGGATGTAGTTCTCAACAGGGCTTTTTCACCCAAGTAGAACCAACTACAAAGGCTTTTTGGCTAATGTATATTCTTAAATGTGTGGCTAACTTGAACGTCACATTTAAATTCTCAGGTCTGTACTTCTGTTTTGGTCTGATGTATGCAGACAAAGCATTTGATTTTCTTAACTGAATCTGGTCACTGAAAATGATTGTTATCCTTTATTGTTCTTAAAGATTCCTTGGCATTAAGCATTTTGCCTGGTTTTGTTGGTTTTTTTTTTTTTACCCAGAGCTTGCTAAAATGCCTGATCTTGAGCTTTCTTTTGACTTCTGGTCCTGCTTCTTGAGAGGGATTTAATTTTTTGCTGGTTAAGGAGCATAAACAGTAAGTGAAACTGTTCCTGTCCGTCAAGAAAGCTAAACTTTGCTGATTTGTCCTTTGCTGATTTAATCTTCAAACTATGCAACTTGTTTTATCCTATATTCAAAACTTTTTCATTTTTTCCTTTTTTAATGTGTGATCTTTTATTCCCATTATGCTCTTGGGTAGCTCAAGGACTTCAAGAAATTACTGAGACCAAATTACACAGGTCACCTCCTTCAAATTCTGCCCTTCTGCTAAGGACTAAATAGTGTGCTGCTCAGCTGTGGGCCATCTTCCACAATGGCTAAAACAGCAGTTCTTCATATAATATATTCTTTTGTGAAAGTATCTCTCTTTACAGTTTATGTAGTTCTTCAGTTCAAGAAGACATATTCTGGAGTGAAGATGCCAAGACCACTGGATGCACCAACATACAATGTTTGAGGCACCATCCCTAAAGATACTTGGAGCAAGAACTTTGAATCCTTACAGACAGAAGTATTCATTAATTTGTCATCCTCTGAAGCCTGGCAATAATTTTGTGCAGTTTTCAGGGGGGAAAAAAGCATTATGGTGAAAGTGCAGTTAGCTATGTGTTTACTTGAAGTAATTTCCCTGATTTCAGTCTAGTCCTAGTTGTAATACTTGAAATCCAAGTATACAAGGTCCAACTTCAGCATATCAAACAAAATGTAACATCTGCCTTCAGGATTTACAGGATAACAATTGCTTTTGAAATCTCAGTGTTCCCAGGTTTCTTGCTCATGTGCCAGACAAATAAATGGCAGCTGCTGAAGTGTATTGCTTTTGTATTTGTTCAGTTTGGTTGGGTTTTTCCTTGTGAAGCTATGGGGACAGGAATGTAAGATCTGAGGTCTGTGCCTAAGTGGGGTGAGAAGGAAGCTTTTACTTTCTCCCCATTTTTTCTCCCTTTTTTTTCTTCCTGTAATTGACTAAAAAGCAAATCCTTTTTGGCTGCTGAAAAGCTAAACTGTTGGAACTTCCAGGCAAATAACAAAGGTTTTGTTCCAAAGCAAATGGAAGAAGAAATTATTTTGAGTTGGATGTTGAGAGTAATTTGTGGATAGTTGATAGACTTCCTGTGCCATTACTGGGCATCATTTTTACACATGGTGAGATATACTGATCACCATTGCTAAGGTATATAGTACTGGGAGTAGGCTGTGCTTAATGCAGTTGCATTTCCTGGCACAAGGTTTATATAATTTATGTAATAGTTAAGACCATCAAGAATTTATGTCTCTGAGGCAAGCACTTATGTTTTACTAAGAATAAATTGTGTTGGGCTCAGCTGTCATTAGTGGCTTCTGCCCACTGTCTGCAAAATGCTGTTCGTTTCGTTTCACAACCAAAACATCGAATCAGGGAAGGAACTAAGTATCTTCCTCAGTTTTATTTCATGCTAGAGTTTGTCAGTTGTTGTCTCTTGGTGGTTTGGGTTTTTTTTTTGAGAGGGATTTTTTTTGTTTGTATGTTTAACTAGAATTAGGTTTCCTCATGAATAATGACATCAATGTATTTTGCAGCCAAAATATACCATATGGTCAGGGAGCAAGTGACCAGGAAAAGATGAGGAAGGGATGGCAGCCAAAGCTGGTTAGGATACAAAATGAACTGAGTGGAAACAGAGGGGCCAGGTGAGAACAGACTTAAGTCTTAACATCGAGGGTGGGCTCACACCTTTGTTAAATTCAATACTCTTGGTTTTGGTGGTACTTGTATTCCAAGTAGGGTGAAAGTATCCATGGTGTACGTAGTTTATATGCACAGTGTTATCTACCCAGCAGAGACCATTTCTGTTCCTGCGGGTGCTTGTCATATTTTTTAAGGAAAAAAGGTGGCAGGGTAAATTAGTTGAGATGCTCAGAAAAAAAGGCAGCAGGCATAGATTTTGTCATCTCTAACTTAGTCACGCAAAGCTGGGATGAAGAAGCTTTGTTCTTGAAGGTGAAGATGATGGCAAGAGCTTCGGTGTAGGTGTTGAGTGTTAATTGCTGTCTTTCCCTTTCTTCTAGCTGATGACTAGGAATCCACTAATGTTAAGCTTTGAAGCATGTGTCAGGGTTTTAGGAGTAACCTTGGGATACTGTATATAGCACAGGCTGTATGAGCCCATGTTACGGCTTTGTGAGAACTCCCTGTGGGACTGAGCTGTTACTGCAGAGCACAGTGCAACACGTAACGTTGTGAAGGGTGACAGACCAGCATGTAAGGTTTGTTGGCATCTGGAGGACAACTTCCCTTCACTTGAATGGCTCTTTCATATTAATACTTCATGACTCCAGGTAAATCTCACCATATGTTTAATGACACGTCTCCTTGAATCATCATATTGTGTTCTGCTGCTGTTTATCTAATGCATGTATGAGGATGACACCCCATAAGCAAGCACTTGTTAGCCAACTCCAGAGCCCCTGTTCCACACTCTTCAAAGCTGTCTTATCTGCACTGAGGTTGGAGAGCTCTTTGCTCACATCATGTGAGTATCTTCCTGCCTGTGGATTTCTTTTGGCTGCAGCTGACCCTTAGAAAAGAGTTGGGGCCTTAGAGACTATATATGGAATGTGACTGTTTGTTTGATTTTCCCCCCCACTACGCACAGGCCATCTCTACCAAGCGCATGGGGGTCAATCCTTGCGGAGGTTCTGATGCAGGCTCAGACTGCAGCCTTGCAATGCTCACATGAAACAGCACAGCAGCTATGGATGTCAAGGAGCTTTTCTGTATATTATCTCAAAAACTTCTTCCATCCTGTGGATGAGTTTATCCCTAATAAAATGACATCTGTGAATAAGAAGGCGGCATGTGGTGGGTCTGGCTGAAGTGCAATCTCGAGGCTGTGATCACATCTCGATATAGCCGTATGGTCGAAGTTCATCCTGTCATTTTGAGAGCTACACGGTCTGCTCAGATAGCACTAGAGGGGGCCCTAGGACAGAGAAGAAAACGGGAAAATAAAAAAGCCGGGGGGAAGAAGGGTTAAAAACAAGCCCCACGGCAAACCCGAAGATGGATGACCAGGACCTGTCTTTAAGCTTCTGAAATACTAAATTACATTGCTGGTTTTGACCTCACTTACTTTTAAGAGCCTTCTGCTACTGTACCGTATGTCCTTTTCACAATGTATAATCTGGTTCAAAGCAGAGGGAATGAGAATCCTCATAGTCTGTTTACAGGATTCTGGCCATGTTCCTGGCCGTAGCAAAAAACCCCAAACCCAAAATCTCACTGCTTCCATCCTACAATTTAGCAGGAGCACAGCTCCACTGTATGCTTGCTTTTCACGTGAAATCTGTTGCCACCATAATGGTGTTTTTCCTTTATTTTATTTCCCTATAAAAAGTCTCCTGGGTATTTTCCATTTTCTCAATATGCAGCAAATTATAATGGGGGAGAGAAGGAGCATCTTTTGGCACTGAATCTTGTGTAAAAGGACCCAAATAATGCTTTCAGCTTTGTCAGTATAAATCCTGATTAATTCAATCCTAGTCCATCACAGTGGCATGCAGTTCATACAAGCATTACTGGGCCCAAGAATAGTGATGAAAATGTAACCCAGGGATCTGTAAAGTGTTTTGAGATAGTTCTGTTAAAGTAAAATTCTACTCAGGGACAAAAATGTATATGAAAACGATGGAAGAAGTGTATAGCTTTCAAGCTTGGAAAAAACCTTATGTACAGTCTCTGTTATCTGAAGTACCCAGGCGAAAAGATCTAGTACTGTAGTCATCTGACAGAAATGCACATGAAATGGGATACGGAGATGGAGCTGAGGCTACAAACTGACTGCAGAATCACAAGAGCAAGGTAATTTCTACTAAGGGGAAAAGTAAAATCACACTTTCATCTGCATTTGAGATTTATCTGCGCAGTTAAATGATCGTGTACATAGCTTGGTACAAAAGCATTAAATTATATAATCCCAGTGGGAGGAACACTACAGTCTCTCTTGAGTATGTTGTCTTATTAAAGGAACCTGCATATCTAAAACCAAGTCAACATATGTGGTAAAAATTAGGTTTTACCCTCAGATCAGACATGGGTATCTCCCTCTCAGTTTTTTTCAGCTAGCTTTTTCTCTTCTCTTTCAGAGACCCTGCAAACAACAGTGAATTCCAGTATAACTGGAATATAAACAAAGTTCTTATATGGTATAAACATATGAGAACCACAGAGGAATGGTATTCATATAATTTTAGAGTGATGTTATTCTAACTATGAGGGAAAGGCTATGTAGCAGACAAAGGTATTTTAGACTTAATGCTTCCTGTGTTAATGCTTAATTGTTCTGTATAACTACATTTAGCTTAAGAACCTGTTCTACTTATTCACACTCTTTTTCTCTCTGAGGTATTTGGTAGATAAATAGGGCTGTTGACAAGAAATGATAAGCAACTGAGTTTTATTTGCAAATATGCATTGCATGAACTATTATCTAATACAGTACTGAACACATACTGTTCAGTAATAATTAGAAAAGGATGTGGTATGAGCAAAAAAGCTTTATACTTTAGAACTGTTCTTTGATTCCTTGTAATGTAAGTCACACCAGAGATTTAATTCCCTTAAGTTACACACTAAAATGTGCGAAGAGTCACATTGTCTCTTCTAAATGCATGGGTATATATAAAATGTAATTTCTTCAATATGATTGCAGTGATAATTTTCTTTTCCCCTTAAGAGATGGCATTAGATATATTCTCAAAGAATACCTTAACTTGTTAATTGAACCGCCTTATAAAACCACCATCCTATGTGAATGTCAGAAAGCAGTAGTTTTGAGTGTGGAAATTTGTCACTTAGGAATGTCTAGACTGTATATTAGGTTTCCATTAAGTCAAAGTGGGTTAGAAAAAAAAAGGTTTAGAAATTCATAGTGGAAATTATTGAGCTTACATCAATTTGCAGCACTACACCCTCAAGTAATCAGTGCTGCTGTGACTTTAGCAGTAGACAGCACTGCTGGAAATGCTTCCTATACTTAATAAGTAAATGGGCTTTCTTGGGAGCAAAACAAGGAGTCTGACGTATTGTCTCACAGTAAGGAGCACTGGTACAAGATGATTTTCAGCTTGGCTTTCTTGAACATAACAGCTTGGGATTGCACATCGTAAACTACTGCTGCAGAAAGAAGTGCAGGAGCTTCCGGTTGATAACCCGGGTCTGTTGATCCCCTTGCTTTGTTAGTGTAAAGAAGCCTCTGAATCTGCTCTTGCAGTTAGAAGTAGACATTAGCATCTAGGCAGAGCTGTCAGTGAGAAGACAGACATAGACCTTTCTTCGGAAGCTGAATAAGCCAAGTGAATGTACAGGGACATGCTTGCATGCACCCTGATGTTTTTGTCTCTAAAGTCAATCTTCAGATGAACTGAGCAAAGATTCTCCTACAACAGCAAGTTCTGCCAGGCCTGTACTTTTCTTTGGAAGTTTTTCATTCCAAAGCAGGTTTTCTCCCTGTGAGAAGAAAAATGGGAAAGCAGTGCAGGGTCAGAGTAACTTGAATTCCTTGATGTCCTCCACTGCCTCCACCTCGGCCACAAAGATGTCCCTGTTCTGCTGGGGTGGCAGGTGCTGAGCCTGGGCTGAGCACTGCAGCCCTTCATCTGCAGGAGCAGAACACTCCCTGTGCTGAGCTCCTTGGACATGTGTATTGGCAGCTGTTAAGGGGCAGACACAAGGTCCTTTAACAGCTGCACATAATTCAGATGACTGCTCTGGAAATGCTAATGTATAAATGAATGAGTTCACTTTTAGACAATTGATAATTCAATTCAAATTAAGAGAGAGTAATAAGTATGTGCTTATATGCACTCCTTGCATTTGCTTTCTTAATAAGATGAACTTCTTGCCATTTCAGTGAAACTCAAATACTTACATTACCTTTGTAATGCCTGGTTTGTGTGTATGGTCACATTTCAGTAATGACAAAGACAGCCCAGTTAGCAACTGTCATGTTATCTAGTACTATGAAGACAAGTATCTGTAAAGAATATGAAAATAGGGAAATATTATTCCCAAGTGCCAAGTGTGCTGGGGAAGAGGGAGAGAGAAGGATGATGTTTCATCTAAAACACATGCCTGGTTCAACAAGGTACCTAACTATAAATACAAAACCCTACTACTGATTTCAGTGATGATAGCAAAGGGCATCATCAGCTCTATTTCACCTTAGGCTTACACTGTATACAGTTTCTCTAGTGACCTAAAGTTTTTCTACAACTAAAATTTCCATTGAAAACATGTGCTTTAAAATAAATACATTTAACTTCCTTTGTACTCATAAATGCAAAATTTCACACCATTGAAAAGTGCAAAAGGCCAAAGAAAGGTTGAAGTACCTTCTCTGGTCAGCCCAGATTAAATATGTGGGAAACTGAGTGACTATGAAGAACAGGCTTGGGTATGATAGGGTGTACAAGTAAAATAACAATGTAATGCGAGGTTTTGGTAACAAATCAGTCAGAAAATTCAGGAACAAACCATAGTTTTAAAGTCATGTTGTGTTAATTTGAGAGCAGTAGTAAGGAAATCAACATTCACCAATTAACTCTCCCTGAAGTGATGATGGCTAGAACATATAGATGAACTCGTGAGAGCAACTGGTATTACCTACCTAAATTCCAGGAAGGGAGATCATAAAATGAAGTTCTGTTTGGTGATACTCACCTTACCCTGGGCCAGGGTATTAGCAATACCATTTTCTTTAACACCTTTTCTTCCTCATCCTCAGTGGTTGATACTGTTCCAGCAAGGAAATCCTGGTGGTTTGCAGAATAGTAGCAGCAGAACTCATGATAGTTACTGAATATGATGGACTAGAAGCTGGCTCATTTTTGGTGACTTCGGTATCTGGGCTTTGTAAATATTCACTTCCCACACCTATTTCCTAATAACACCATTGATCTATTGGTCAAGAGAACTGAATTGTGCATCAGCGCTTTCCCACTACCTGGTAAGTTTTTTAATTACCCTTTATCTTCCATTTCTATTCCCATAAAATGGAAGCTACATGTCCGAGCTCCCACCCCAAATATCCACTGAATTTGAAGCGATTTTTATATATCTGAAATTATCATTTTACCTTCTGGCCAATTTTAGTTGGAACCATGGATTTTTTCATTCTGAGTGAATGAATATTAATAGCCTCTCAGAACAGATTCCATAGTTGAGTTGAACAAGAGCAATACGGAAAGTCACCTGAGTTTTTGTCATGATGAATAACATAGAGATTCCCTGGAGCAGTATTCTGGAGAAGACTGACATCTCTTCTCAGTTAAATGTAGAGTATGCTTAGTTTTTTGGAGAATCCTTGGCTCTGATTGCTGAGAAACTGGGATAATTCAGAGCAGCAAAAATAAGTCTTTTTTCTAATCAGAATTTACTTGTATTTTTCAGGTTTTTCCTATTCCCTAGTTGAAATTTCCTGTGTCTTGTAACCATTTAACAATATGTTACTAACCCTCCATTATGTCCTGCTTTATTCTCTTTTAGATGAAAGAGCCATGTAAAAAGGGAATTCACCAACCCCTGTGACTGAATTTGAGCGATAATGTCAATGGAATTAACACATTGCCATTGTTAAATGATCTCCTGTGGCTATATAAACATCAAGGTAACACATTTCCAAAGCAGAAGACATTACTGCTGTGGTACTGCTGTTCTGTTGTTTTGAGAATATTTCCTTACTGATGTAGATTTCCTACTGATGTAGAGCTGCCGTTTTGCCTGGTGGAGGCTGATGTTGGGAGAAAAAAAAAAGAAAAAAGAAAAAAGGCTGATTTTTGCTGAATTTTTATTTGCTAAAGAACATCTCTTACATTGTTTGGCTAAACATGGAATGAGTGCCCAAGTACGCTAAGGTTTATTTAAGATGGCCTCTTATTGGCAAATATGTTTAAATGACAGCTCTCTTGAGGACCTAATTCCATTTCTGAAGAAGACCTTCTGGAAAAGCTGGGACAGAACTGCCTTCAGGAAACCCAGGGTTCTGCAGCCTGAGCAGAGTTAACTCGAATAATTGCCTCCCAGCTTCAGCCATTAGCATAACTTTCATCTCTGAGAATAGAAATAGACTGAGGCTTAAATACCTTTGGTATGTTGCTGAGTAAAATGTTAGTAAAATGCAAGTTTCAGTTTTAACTTTGAGGCTGACAAATTGTGAGGCCAGGCTAGTCAGAAAACTTCTTAACTGTGGTAATTCCATTCTAGGCTCGTTGTCACCGTCTCACCTAATGCGGGAGACAAGCAGCTGATGTGGATGTTGCATAGGAACTGTCAATCTAAAGGCTGACCTCACCAGGCAAAGACAGACATGTCCCTCTCCAGAATCCATTAGACATACCCACTGCCTCTACCAGACCAGGAAAGAAAGGCAGTTTGCAGAACTGAATTTGGCACTTTCGTGAACTTTAAGGCTGAAACAAAAGAGAGGGAGATATTGTCCATCCCCAGAACAGCCCTGGGTTGGATTCCTCACAGAAGACTTCAGTACAGGGAATGTTCTGTTTCTGCACTGCTCTTGAGCAACAGGAGATAGAAAAGAAAGTTGTGATGGAAGGAGGGAGGAGCTGCCTGTGCCAGGAACTGTCAGGACATGGAAGATGACTTGGTGAATCCTGAACACTGTGCAGGAGTTAAACTAAGTGGACAGAGTTTGTGTACACTGTAGTTGTTTTCAGTCCCTTGAGAGCTGTTTAAAGCTCTCTGAAAGCAGAGAAGAGAACAGCTACTAAACTTTGTGCTTTAGAATGCAAGAGAAATTGCTTTTCATCCATGGATCAATCTTTTGACAGCCCATACACAATGGCTGATGGCTCTAGTGTATTTTCATTGTCACTCAAAAGCTTTTCTTGGGAAATGAAACCCAGTGGCTCAATAACTTGTCACCTTTCCTATGGCTCTTGCCTAGGCCTAGGAGTGGGGAAGAGGAATGCTCTGCCAGGCTCAGCAACATTCAGATTGTAGTCACACCTCCCTTGGGAGTCAATAGCTGGTCTTTTGTGAATTATGATGTGTAGAAATGCAGGGTTTTATTTTTGTAGATCCTCAGCTGGGTACAAAAGCTGATGTCAGCCCCCTGAGCCCAGCAAAAAGATACCAATGGCAAAAGCGCGCACAACCTGTTACTTCTCTCCCCACTCCCTTTTCACTGTGTCTTACCTTTCATTTTTTTCCCTTCTTTCTTTCCACCCTCATTGTTACAGACACTTTTCCCCCACATACACACTTCTTTGTTTAATCTTTTGGCAAGACCAGAGCATGTCCTGAACCGGTAAGAGACAGCTCTTCAGAAGGATGGGAGTTATGGAGCCCCTCTGTATTTCTGCTCTAGGGTTCTTCAGGAAACCTGTCTGCAGATGGCTCACAGTTCTAGTGCCAAAACGGTCCCCAGCCTTGTGACGGCTGCAGCTTTGGCTAACAGCAGGGGACACCAGTGACAATGCCAGGTAGGAGAAAGTGGTCCATCTTCTGAGTCACCTAATATGCTCATAATTTTATCACCTCAGACTGTAGTAAGGTAGTTGTGTATATGCTATGAGATCTAAGCATCTAGCAGATAATCTTGTGGGGAAAATCCAGCATGATTGCCCTAGTTTATTTCCTGTTATTAGACACTAGCTCTCCATCATCAAGATGCTGAACAAAAGGCAGGCCTAACCACTACTAAGAATTGTTGAGGTTCACACTTGAGCATGAAAGATTCTTTCTTTTTGCATTTCACTTGATTTCCACTCTGACTCCTTTCTGGATGATCAGTGTTTCAGCTCTGGAGCACACTTAAACTTGGGCAGCTTTGAAATGTATTGATGAACAGGTTAAGCAAATAATCTCTGAGTAGCAGCAGAGCTACTGTTTCAAGAGACAAATGAGGATGAACAGAGTGGGTAGAGGGGAAAACTATGTGCTGTGTTCATGTCCAGCATGTTCTGTTGGCAATTACACTTCTTTGCTTCTAGTGGAGCACTAGGTAAGTTCTAGTATCGACACTGAAGTGACAACGCGCTGTCTTGCTGAGCAGACCCATTCCCTCCTTGCAGCTATAGCTTCAGGCCTGGACCTTTACTTTCCCTCCCCAGTGCTGATGAGCATCATATCTTAGACAATGCCCACTACAAGTGAGAAACTGTTACAAAGGCTCATCCCCTTTTCCCCAGACACTTCATCCAGATTCTCCAGCTCTTAGGAGTCACTGAAGAGAGAAACAGTCTCCTTACAGAGAATTAAGATCACCAGTAAAGCTCTGAAGCAATATGGTCACATAAGAGAAGCCTGGACATTTTCCTCTTCAATCTGTGTTGAATGTGTAGTGCTGTAATCCACAGTATATAAGTAAGCCCTGGTTACATTGCCCTGGGAAGCAGTCTGTTCATATGCCAGTAGAACATACATTCTTCTTTGTGGTCCTAGAATTCATTTAGTATCTGTTTGAAGAATCATAGGAATAAGAGATAAACAGGTATCTCAGAGCCTTCTTTGCTGCTCATGTGAAGACAAGATTGTTCTCTGCAATACCACTGGTTTGTGCAAAAATCATTTAAAAGTCTAATACAATAAGGGTTTTGCCTGTTAATTCTGTGAACAGTCTGCCCTTGCACAGCCGGTATGGTTTTTTCCTGGATTCTCAAATTGCTTCTATCTTATTTTCATCCCTACTAATGAAGATAATTATATCCTTTTGTAGCATATTAATTCCTCTGTCATGTGTATGTTTACACCCTGCAGACATGTTCATTTCTTCTTTGTGCACAGAGCCATCAGTCAAGAAAGCTATATTTAACAACTCTTCCAGTCTTTTCTGATGTTCAGTTCATTCAGTCTCCCTCCAGTTCCCCAGTAGCTTTGATAATGAGGTGATAAGAATTACATGTAGTTTTACCAGTTTGTTTTATAGCAGACTAACAAAGAAGCCCTGCCACTTTCCTGCTCAACTATATGCTATTTTTCAATATGCATCCTGTGGTTATATTTGGCTGCTTTTGTTTCCTTGTTGAAAACAAAAGCATCACACTTACTGCAGAAAACCATCTGAGCTATCTCTATATTGTGCACTCTTTACTATTAGCATGTTTTTTTTAAAGGTGGATATGACTGAACATTACTGTTTTCAAAAGAAAAGATTAAATTATTCTAATAAACCTAGAGGTGGTGGCAAGGAACCACAGAAGTCAGCAATTCCTCCCTTGAACAACTCTTTGGCAATAAGATGTGTGGGGAGGAAAAGGAGTAGTTCCATCCTGGAGAGGAAATAACAGACGAAGAAGTCGGAAAGACAGAATGGGGAACCATGAATGGGTTTGGATTTCAGATTTTTGCCTCGGGTTTCTGGTAATCTGAATCAGTCCTCCCAAAGTGCTGTCATAGCTTCTTTACCCTGTCCTGGAGAGCACAAGTGCTCTTTACATCTGGCAGGCTCCCTCAGGTCCATGATCAGTTACTTGAAAATGAAGTACAATATTAGCAACTTCTCTAGAGTCATAAGTGACTAGAGATGCAAGCAGGGTTGATGCCATTGTCTGGTCCTCCTGGCTGCTTGTGTTATCTTTGGCTCCAGATAATTTTGCACTTGGTGCACAAACACCAAGCCAGGTTCCGTGTGGTGCTGACCAGCATGGATGCCTACACCTTACCCTGGAGCACTGTAGCTGCCCTTACATTTCTAGAAGAGATTTGTGTGGCCGTGACAGCCTATCACAATTCCAAGGTGACCTTTTTAATCTCCTATTTCTGTCACTCCATATGTTTTTTACTTTGCACACAACAAAGGAACATCTCTCAATGCGAAATGTTTGTAAGCAGGGAGAGAGAGATGGGCAAAGTTTGGACTCTAACACCATTAAGTTAGAGTGTGTACAGTTTGAGTTAATTTAAGTTAGAATACATATACAATTAATATAATTGATTATTTTTCCTACTTCATACATAATAAAACCCTCTAGAATTTTGCCACAGCTATGTCCAGTAGAAGCCTTTGAAACCTCAGACTGTTGTAGTGGGATATTCCCCAGACTACAGTGAGTATTCTCAACCTTTGTTCTTTTGAGATTGTTTCAGGTTAGCTCTTGATCACCCAGAATTCATATGTCAGGAACATTGTGAAGAGGCAGGAAAATGAAATGCTGAATTGTCCTGTCATAACCAGTCCTTAACAAGTATATGTGAAATGTATCTAAAGACTTTCTTGATCTTATCTTGCTGCCTGTTTTTCTCTACTAATAAATTTTTAACCCAGTCTCCCGATTTCAGCCCAACTCGGCAGAAGTACAGAAGTCACACAGATGAGTTAGTTCCTATGGGTTTCTTGAAAATGCTCTGTCTGAGGGAATGGCTGCAATGTGAGTTAACATAATAGTAGACAACAGAGAATCCAAACAGGAAAACCCCTTTTTAAATGCCTTAATTGTGAGAAAAGCATCAATGGGAACTCAGGATGGGCCACAGGTGCATGTTGTAGTAAATGCACAAGTGTGAGGATTCCTTGTGCCCTGTGATAATCTGGCTGGGTTAGTTTTTTACTTTGTATAAAGAGGAAGAAACTGAGCAGCACCAAGCAGTGAAGCAAGATGGCAGTGAGAAAGAGGAGTGCTGTGAGCTCCCTGGTGGTGGGTCCAGGCCTGCATGGCAGGCAGACTTCACTCCCACTGAATCCTACCCCAGCAGTAGCTCCCTGCAGAAGCTTAAACCAGTAACTGCAGGATTAGAGGGTGGCAAACACAGTGACTTCATTATTGATAACCATCGAAGCCATGCTCAAAAGGAATGATTGCTCTCAGATGTGACTTGGATTTCCTCCGGCACACTCCCCTGCACCCTTAGCAGAATTTAAATTATCTCTGTTGAATTTACATTGTATTGTTGCTTGTATCTGGTTGGTTGGCAGGCATAGCTTAGGTTGTAAAGTACCAGTCATTTAAAAACAGTTTTGCCATCACAAAAGCAGAGATGTGTTTTTAAGAATGGGTCCTATTCTGTGAATGATCACTAGGTGAGACAGGAGAAGAAATCTAAGTCTTTTGTGCCTAAGTAGATGAAATTCAGTATTTTAAGTATAATGCAGTCACTGCATACCTCTGTTGTCCTCAGTCCCTGTGGAACTGCCCATCTTAACTGTTCAGATAGCCCAAAACTGTGTGTCCTCCCTTGGTTTCTTAAGGAGTTGCATCTGATGTATTTAAATTATTCAAGTGCCTGATGTTCTTAACAACTTAGAAGCATTTGTCCACTATAGTAGGGCTAATTTTTAATTTATTTTTCTAAACACATCTATCCAAAATGATGGTAGGCTTTTATATTCACAGCAGGGAGCATTGGGAGGTTTAAATGTCCCTTTAATCACTAAGGATGTAATAAAAACAAGAAGAGTTCTTTGAGCTGCAGAGTGTTACCCAGGGAAAAATCTACTCTAGAGCTTACAAATGTGGGCTGAAGAGACAAACTGGGCAATAAAATCCACAACTATGGACCAAACCGGCTAAAAGTTGGTCTGTAGCTGCCCATCAGGAGTTGAGACTTGGAGGGGGGAAAAGGCCATTCAGCACCTCTGCAGCCATAAGAGCCAGGTCATAAACATTTCACTGGGTAGGGGGAGGGAGCCGTGGGTCTGTGATCCTGCCTGGAGCTTGTACCCTGGCCTGTGACTGCAACAAAGAATGAGTATGAGCAATTTGCCTATGTAAGAAGAATGGGGAAGTAAAAAATCTGGGCAGATTAGGGATTACAGGGAAAGGTGGTGGCTGTGACTGATGATATCAGTTCATGTACATTTGCATATGAGTGTATGTATATGTGTATAAATATCGAAGTACTTCTGTATGGATGTTAAAGCAGAGCTGTTTGCTGCCTGTTTTCTAAGGCTGGTCCCTTATTGCTCCTGATGGAGAACGGTGGGTTCTGGCAGGGATGCTGTCTCCCCAGGTGCGGGGAGGAAGAGAGCCTTCCCATGCAGGAGAGGAAAGGCAGAGCTCAAACGGTGCTGCTTGGCCCTTTCCTGTACTGTGTGCCTCTTGCTGTTGTAAAGTCCTTTCAGTATGTATTTTTTGTGGATTTGAGTGGGACGGTGCTGAGCCCTGTCTGGGAAACACAATGAGCCGGCAGGAAAACATCGTACCTAACATCAGGAGTCTGAAAACTTGAAAGAGCTCCAGACAGAAGTATTTTGCATTTGACTCTGGACTGTAGCCTTTGAGGCCAAACTCAGTCTTAGTGTTAAGTGGCTGCTAAGCATTTCCCTTCTTGTCCTAATGCTGACTGCTGGGAGAAGGGTGCATATTCCAGCAGGGCTGCAGGAGGGCGGATATGATAAAGGGGAGACGGAAGAGTGTCCTCTTTAGTTCAGGAGCACAGCTTTGTGGCCAGATACTTCAATTCACAACCCTGCAAGTGGAAAAGCCTTGTGTCAAACTCATAATGTGCAACTTTTCATTTACACGAGCCACTTTCACACATTCCCTTCCAGAACAGCCGAAATGCAGCCTCTTTGGAGCGGGCAGAGGCATGTGGCCCGTCCCCACAGCACACTGTGCCTGGGTCCAGGGATCCTGTGGTGAATTAGCGTTGAGCTGCTACCAAGAGGCCCTCTCCAACCGTTTTGTTTTGCCAAATGTGATTTTCGCTTTTTGAGAGCACAGGGTAGATTTGAGGGTGATACAATTTGGGCTCAGCATGGGGTTTTCATGCCTACTGAGGTCTGCCTTCTTCATGTTCCCAGGGTAGGAGCATCTGCATGGCAGTGCACATGGAACATGTCTGAAGACATCAGACAACTTTTCCCAGATTAAAGGCTATAAAATCCAACCATAAGGAGAAGGGGGAAAGGTGCCATTTCCCATCATCAGAAGTAAATGCTATGTTGTATGAGCTGCCATAAGGAACTGGGTAGGAACTGTTCCTTATGCTATTACATGATGGGAAATTACATGTACTACTACTTCTTCAGAGGATCTCAAAACATTCTGTAGGCTTTTATCATTCCTGTAGTCACCCACAGAGACTTACTCATACAGCTGCTCAAATTCAGGTTGTGCCCATGCTGCCAGAGCTTAGCTGCTCTGTCCTGACCAACCCTGCTGCACTCCCTCGGTCAGCTCCATGCTATCTGAGGACCTGCACTTCGATTTCCTTTTCTTCTGTGTGAGATGTTGGTCACTTACAAGCAGTCACATGCTTCAAGGCTGGCACGGCTTTAGGAGCGATAGCTTCATCAGGCCTTTTCTCTGGAAAACCCAGCTTTTCCCAATGGCCCTGTGTGTGTAATCAGGCCCAGTTTACTCTGCAGTGAGCTGACACTGTATTAAAGGGGCAGGTTGGTGGATTCTGAAGCCCTCTAGAGAGTTTGAGGTTGCTTCATATTTTTAAGTATGGAAGTAAGTAGCTATAGTGTAGGGCTATAGACTTTTGTTCTGTTAATGACATGCTGTCTTTCCACATTTTCAGTATTTGTTGTGTTGCAGATGGCAGAGTATCCTTCATAAAGAGTTGCCAAGATGCTCTGGGACTGTGGCCTATGTGTGCCAGGTGGGAATCTGCTAAATGAGTCACATTTAAATGGCAGTAAGGCTATCCTCATGTTTGGAGGGGGGTTTATCTTCAGTGCAGTTTGCACTTCACATTGCTTTCTCCTGCTTGTGCAAACTCAGGCAAACAACACTGCTTCACTTACTCAGTTTTATTAAAGCTTACACAGAAATGCTTCCTCACAACCGTGTGCTCAGAGGGAAGCTGCAGGGACTGGATTACTGGCTACTGCACCAAGTGCTAGTATACGTGAGCAATAATCCAAGACTGTTTCTTTCCAAAGACTACTCTTGCATTTCAGCAGTCTCCCAATAGCTTCATGCCTCACACTTGAGCTTGCTCTCAGGGCAGAATGTCCTGGAACTATCCTGGGATTTCTGCTGGACAGAGGTGGTGCGGTGTCCTGCACAGCCGCTTGCAGACTCAGATCCTGAGCCTCCTGCTAGCTGACATGTTACCTGTTCTGGAACTGAGAGCCCCAGACACCAGCCAGAGATGGTGAGATCATCACCCAGGAGGATATGTGCGTAGACCAGTTCCCTATAGGGCCCTCTTGAGAGTTAAGGGTTAAAGCTTCACTTAAGGTGAGAAAAGTGCCAGAAAACATTTGCCTTACTACAAATCCCAGAGGGGAATGTTTCTTTCCAATCACCTCCTCAAAGAGATGCAAAGCAAAACTTCTTGGCCTCTGCTTTTGTCATCACACATCCTCTCCCTTCTGCGCTGCCCTACTTCATCCCCTTCAGCACAGGGGGAGAGCCTACTGTTAGAGCTAGGCACAGCAGGATTTTTACCTGCTGCTGTAAATGAGCTTGGAGCAGACCTGTGTATGTCACTGACACACATGTCAGATCCACTATCTCTCCCATCCCTTTCCATACCCCCAGCCTCCAATTTGCCAGTGAATTGTTACACACCAGCATGTCCACCTCTGGCTTCCCAGCAAACTGCCTGAGGGCACTCCATGGACAGACCGACAGGAGAGTAATGTGCTAAATTCCTCCTTTGCTAGTGATTAATTTCATGGGAATTGCTCTTGTTAGCCACACTTTCCAGCAGTAGTAACAAATTCACTTTTTTGTTGTCCCTTTTAAAACCTTTCCAGTGCAACTGGAATGGCTGGGAGAAAGCTAGTTGTCAACTGGTCATGGGTAATTAATGACTCCACCTTCCCCATCAATCAGCTGGGGAAAGCCAAAAGGATTTGAGTACTTGTAGCAAATGTGTGTTCTCTAGACATGCTGATAGGCAGTGTGCAAATGAAGTGGCAGCAGGAGACCATCTCATACCTTTCCCTGGAAGAAGCAGTATGTCATGATACACATCCCACACTCTTGTCAGGTGAAGTCTGAAATTGCCAGTGCTGCTGCTGTTGTGCAGTTTCTAACTGTGTGGGATGCTGATCCATCGCTGCTAGCATGAATCTGACCCAATTTTTGTTCTATTTTTTCTTCTCAGATTCTGATCATGGTTGTCTTTTTGACATTCTGCAATTAAAATACTAGCATTAGAAAAGCAGGACATGATGGGGGGCAGATTTGATGCTGGCTTTCCCTTTGTGACAGAGCAGAAAAGCATTTCTGCATCCTGTTTTGTTTTTGTTTGGTAGTAGCAGTGTAAGTACAAGCAGAGGAGATTTGACCTTTATACTGTGTTCAGCTTACCTTTTCCTTTCCTATTTACATTTTGACAATGTAATAAATTATCTCCAGTTGAGCTATAAGTTGATGTTCTTCCAACACATGATAGTTCTCTCCTCAGTGGTGCTGAGGCTCCTTGGCTCTGGGTGACCCTAAGTTAGCTGAAAGAGAAGAGCCTGCGGTCTTCTGTACTACCCAGTAGTTTTAAAGGGATGTCAGGGAGGGTGGATGTGGTTCTTTACAGGTGGAATTCAACATACTACTGAAAGAGAGACAGTCCCTCTTCTGATTGAACTCCTTTGTCCTCTTTGCATGTCCTTGCATTGCCTGCTCCAAAAGGCAGTAAAAACAGAACAAAAGGGGTGTTGATTGGGTCTGACTAAATAAATTCAGAATATATTTTGCATGTCACTGACAAAAAATGTTTATTGGAAGCAAAACTAGAAGGAATCAGCTGCAGCCTTACAGCAAGCTCCTAAATTTGCTGTGCAGGATCCAACTCTGGCCCATTGAGACTGATATCCTGCTTTTGACTGCCAACTTCTGAACATCATTGACCTGTAAATGTTAGTATAGCCATTTCTGTATGTGAAGGCGTAGAACATGGTGTTAACCCAGGTGTAGGGGCTGTTTTGTGCCCTGAGCAGGAGACTTGATTGCTGTCTCTTAGCACTTGTAAGCACTTATAAGTACAAAAGCTAATGGTCACACTTCCAGAATAAACTAATTAAGGGAAAACGTTCAAGTCCTTCAGTTTCTGCTCAGTCTTCCTTCAGTAAGAGCAATGCCTTGAACAAAGCCTAAAACCAGTGCCTGACCCACCCTGAGACTTTTGAATCCTGCATTAGCCCTGAAAGGTGCCAGCCGGAGGAGCTGGGTGCCAGTAAAAGGATACCCTAGCAGGGCTGAGCTGAACAGGTACTGCATATATAAAGCAGCCTCAGTCCTGAGCTTCAGAACAGATGTGGTGCAGTGCCCTGCTGCAGAAAAACAGTGCAGTAGGAGAATTAACTGTGCAGTCAGGGGCTGTGAGTGCAGAGATTGGGTAGGTAAGTAATGTTGTATCATCAAACGTGTTTGTGTTAGTGGAGAAGGCATCTGTTGGTGAATGAATGCATTGCTGCAGCATCCCAGTTGTGAGAGCAAACTTTACTTAATCACCCACTTGGGAAGGAGCAAGCTCAATACAGTCCTGATTCTGATACCAGAAATCAAGAGTTATTCTGTACTTTGGCAATGAAATGTATATCAAACCCATGGAATAGCCAGAAGGAATGTTCTTCCTGCTTACTGCTGAAGGGATTTTTTTTTTCATTTTGTAGGTGAGTCCAACTGATGGTTTTGGTCTTGTCTCTATTTGTTTAAAAGTGCGTTAGCAGTAAATCAAAGTGCATTTCCCCTATAGGGTTTCCTGTATGTCAAAGCCATGTTAATTCTCTTTGATTTTCTTCCCTTAGCCCCAGCCATTGCTGCAGATCCTTCCTCTCTTTGTCCCTTTGGACATCAAAGGATAGCAAGGGGACAGCCCTGGCCAGAAGCTCCTCCCTACTCATTAGCCTCCATAAAACAGGAACTCACCTTGGCTAGCTGTGCTTGGAGTCCCATCCTCATCCTGGTCACTCTTGACACTGGATCTCAGAAGGAAGGGCTTTTGCTTGCTTCAGGAAATCAGACCTGCTTTTGAACTGGACTATTTTGGCACTCCTAGTAAGAACTTTGGTGGCTCTCCTGGCCGTGCAAGCTCCTAGACTCCACAGTACATGGCAAAATGCAAGCGTTACCAGGTAAGTAAAGGACTCCCTCCTTTTCCTTACTATGTGGAAAGATCCTAGACTTATGCCAAGTGTGCACAGTCATTCTAGAAAGAGAACAAGTGCTCCAGAAACATTACCAGCATTTATAGTAGTGAGTGTGTGGCTGGAGAGCATTTATAAAATGGGTGGGTTTGGTAGGAATGGATGAGAAATTGTGGGTTTGAGTGTTATTTGTGAGCTTTGAAAGACCTTTCAGAAGGTAGTAAAGGTTTACGCACAGTTGTGCCCAAAACTCGCTTGTCTGTCACAGTGATTGTTCACTGAAGGTTAGAGCTGTTATCTGTATGTTGTCTGCAAAGTTCCTTCAAGTTGAAGGCCACAGAAGGTTTGGAAACACTTGTTATACTCCAAATAGTGGTTCTGATACAAACTATTTGCTTTTTGTTTTTTTCTCTGCCCTTTGAAAGCAGGCATACCCCCCTCTGCCAGCTTCATGCCTAAACACAAGAATTTCCTGATTTCCTTAGGGTTTTCTTTATGTTTTACTTATCAGTCCATTTCATAACATGCTGTTAACCTCTTCTGTGTGTGGCATGATCAAACTGCACACAGTGACAGATGGGCATTGGGAAACAACTATTTACCTAGATTGTCTGTGTACGTTAGAGTTGGCTGGGTATTCTCAACTTCATTTCTATACCTCTGCAAGATGTTGTTTCAGTCCTTAGCAAAATACATCAGATAATTTCCATCGTTACTGTTGTTTTGGGTTTTCATAAAGCAGTCCACACTGCATTGATCTGATTCCTAATGAATTCTGCCACTTCAAAAAAATTTTGAGTTGAAAAGCAAATAAGCAACAATGAAAAATATAAACTGTATTATGGTATCTTACTATGTTAAAGATTGCAGCTATTGCAGAAGTCACCTCATTTTCTTACTGAGTTGTTTCTAGTGTATGACCCCATAAGGCGGAAATATTCAAGGTGATGACTGGGTGCATTTGAGACGTGAAACAATTGTATTTGTAGAAGCACCATACTTTGGTTACTGCCAAAACGCTTTCTGAGAAATGAGATTCCCTCCAGAGGGTTGGGGTGTCTCTATTTATAAGATGAGAGAACATGGGGGTTTTTTTGATTGTTGGTGAGATTAGTTTCTCAGGTAGCTTTATATACTGATGTGCATTTCTTCCCTGTGGGCACTGCACAGCTGTCAGTGACTCCCTCACTCAGAAGATAACAGCAACAAATATAATAATAAGTGGTTTTAGTGAAGGTAAGCAGCATACCTTTTGCCTTGTTGGAGCTTTCCCACTATTGCAAACCCCAGCCCATATAGGTTTGGTAGGCTGCAACAGATTTTCTGATCTAACATTGTCCCAGTTATTGACAATTGAGGGGCTGCTTTAGGTGAGTGGATTATACTCAAGCATCTCCTATCCAAAGATCGTATTCCCCCTGCAAGCATTACCAAATTGTCTCTCATTTCTTTTTCTCTTCACCTCCAAGACAGGAAAGAGATATGCACAGCCTAGATGCAGAAACTGAAGGACAAGCTGCTCATATTTGCATAAGGACTTTGCACGCATGCACTTTTCCATGCATATTTGCATGGAAGAGATTAAAGGTCTCTTAATTTTCAGTGTCTTTGTTACAGCAGCAGTCTTCTTCTTCAATCTCATCTTGGCATAAGGAATACTTTTTAAAGTGTGCCACATGCAGTGGCACCACAATTATAATAATGCTTTTAAAATAGATCTGAAATTATTGCAAAATATTTAAATCTCTTTCAAATAGTACTTAAAAGCTGAGTTACAGAGAAGAGGAAACAATAGAAGTACAGCTTTAACAAGTTTGGTTCAGTGCTTGGACACTCTGCCACAAACCTTTTTTGCTGTAATTCCAACATACAGGCATCATTGTGGGGGAGATGTGTGTATGAGTCTTGCCATTAGTTACACAGGCACAAAGTAGGAGTGAATTTGAAGTGCCTTGCAAGCCAGCCTCTGGCTGTGCAAAGAAAATCCAGAGTGGATCCTACAAATGGATCTGTCACTGCAGAATCCTGCTGAAGCCAATTGCACATGAGTGTGGATCCATTAACAAGCTCACACCACTGCTGGGGTCCAGATCCCATGCAAACTGTTAATGTCCTGTTTTTCAGCCTCAGACTGCACACAAAACCTGCAGGCAAAAGGCATTAACTGCATTTTAGGATCTTTGTTGCAGTGTTTATTGTATGCACAGCTCTTTTTCCCTGTCTGCTGTAGTGTTTCACTCTTACAAGTGAATTGTGGATTCATTCTGGTAAACAACAGATTATAACATCTGCCTTTTGATTTTTAATTCAGTGTTGAACTCCTTTCACTTCAGTTCCTCTTGATTTCATTGGAAGTCTGCCCTCCTAAGGACTCATTTAATGGCATTGGAATTTGCTTAGAAAATCTTAATGCTGAAATTCATTTGGGGAAGGAGCGAGCATCTGTCTAGCTAAGCAAAATCTGTTTGCATGTATCTGTGACTGGATGACTCCTGTGGGAAATCAGCCCAATTTTATTGTAACTCCTTTTGATACATGTGCTGCATTGAGCTACCGAATGCATGGTCTCATGGCAGCTTTCATGTCTTTGCAAGAGGATATGGGGGAAGCTTTAGTAAGAAGATGTTAACAAGCTAATCTTGGTGAGCAAACTAGGTGTCACTTCTTAGCCAGTTCATTAATGTTGGATCAAAGCAGAGAAAAGGGTAGAGGATATATTTTTTTAAATGCCTAAAGACCTTCACAAACTGACGAAATTACATTTAAATGGTTTGGGGCTTTTTTTTTTTTACTTCTTAAATACTGTTTTTACTTCTGAAAGAACCCCTTAGACTCACACTGGGTTGTTTTTGTGGAAAGATACTGCTTCCTGAACAAAAGCTGATTTCTCTGGAAATAGTTGTCTACTTTTCATGCTTGTTCTTTTGAAGATGTTACTCGGAAAAGCTGTAACGAGGTGAAAATTCCCTTATTTCTGTTATGTTCTGAATAAGATCTCTGTCAGACTGAGAGGCAGAAAAGTGCCTCTCTTCTACACCAATAGCGGTGCATGGCTTTTAACACCTCACCCAGTGCAAGTGGCCTGCTGGCACTGCAGTGAGCACAGCACTGCTGCTCTGAGCGTCCCTGTGTCTGGCAGGGTTATCAGTACCTGGCTGGGTCTGCAGGGCAGTGTTTGTGAAGCCCTACTGGGTATGAAATCAGGCCATCAGAAGCTATACCAGGTCATGTTTTCACCTAAAATTAAACTGTGGCAGCATCAATCTTGTGTGTGTTACAATACAGTTAAAAATGCCTATAGGAGGTTTTAGATCCCAACAGCTTTACAGAGGTGGTGGGTGCCACCAACACCAGAATGTTCCTCCAGAATAGTTTCCCAGGACCATAGTTAGTCAGAAAGTGCAGGCATATTGCAGGCAGCACCTCTGAAGTGCTGTGATGTGTTACTGCAGAGGCACCTTCCACCGCTGTCACAGGCTCCTCAGTGCTCTCCATCTCCAAGTCCAGTACAGACCAGCCATCCTCTTTCCAGAATGTTACATGGTCTGGCTCTGTCACCTCCCTCTCTCCTTGCCTTCTCTTAGATTTGGGTCTCTTGTCTCTCCCTTCTTTGTCCTTTGGAGAGATTTTTCACCTCTGCTACCACCTACCTGTCATTTTCTCCCATAACCCACTGATACACTTAAAATCTTCAGTCTTTTCATCACTCATTCTGCTCTCTTGGTAAAATGTTTTGTGTAGCCCTGATCAGGAATGAAGTGGGTTATGGCTGCCTGCCAGCGTGAGTTTTGGGAGAAAGTCAGGTTGAGTTTGTGCAACACATAAATCTTTGCAAAATAATTTATCAGCTAAAACCAAACCTGCTGGAGAAGCCTTTTTGCCTTCTGAGCCTGCTAAATAACAGAAAGGCTTAGATAAAACATAATGGCTTTTCTGCAAGAGGTTTGTTGTGGTGCAGACTCTCTACTTCTCTGCAGCACCTGGGATCTTCATGGGTAAAATCATGGCATTCAGCTCCCTGAGCTGAACCAGTGTGGTACACTGCATGGTAGTTTGGGGCCGAGATGTACTGTGGCCAGACAGGAAGAGTGATGGACAGATGCACAGACCCCATCTTACAACAGTGTGTGAAATTCAGGGAGCTGGCACTGGGGGATACTGGGAGGGCTGTTGTGGGTGTTGTGTCTCAGGGCCCTGGCCCTGAGCAGAAGCTGTTTCATGTCATCTCTCCTCCTGCCCATCTGAAGTTACTATTTTCTCCTTCTCTTGGTAGACATGAAAGTGCCATGTGAGGCCCTTCCTTCCCCCAGCCTGGAGCACTACCCACAGAGCTCCATTGTGGTCACCCTTGAGGACATGGATCTCTGGATGAAGTTTCATCAGATAGGAACTGAGATGATCATCACCAAATCGGGCAGGTGAGGGGAGCAGGACAGCTGTCCACACCACAGCTCTCCAGGCTGTTGTCAAAATCTCATGTTTTGAATGGTGACCCTTCGACTAGTTTTGTAGCTAACTGTGCACATCTCCCTGCCCCAGACAGAGGAACTGTGCTTTCAAGGATGTCATAGTAGTCCAAACTGTGAAGTGCAAAAGGTCACTGTGTGGCTGATGTGCTGAGAAAACTTCTGTACTCTTATCTCGCCACTTAACACTGATGTTCTTCCTGTCCCTAGGAGGTTGCTCAGGATGGTGCCCTGAGCTTCTTTTGCCTCAGTCACAGGCAGCAGGAGTTGGGCAGTAAATACCTGTGTTTGAGGCTGCATTTGCAGACAAGAACATGGTGTAGAGTAGTAATGATCTGTGTGTGCAGACTCTTCTGAAATTCAAATGAGTCATGCATTGTGGAGCTTGCAGTGAAAGAATATGAAGTTGTGAGATTGTAATGTAGTATGTCAAAGCTGCTGTGAGCTAAAATAATCCCTTTGGATAGGAAGGTAGGTGTCAAAGCTTTTTTGCAGAGTCAGAAGATGAAAGTGGTGGCAGGGAGTACTGGAACAGAAAGCTAGATGTGCTCTTATACGAGAGCACGTTTTCTACCCACGCTAGAAAAGGCTCTAATCTATCCTCCAGGTCTGTGATAGCTGCAGAAGGCTTGGAACTAGGTGCAAATTCCCAATACTTTCTTTTAAGTTTCCCACTGTTGTGTTATAGGAATCAGAAGAACAAAAGCAGCAACAGTGTCAGGCCTTCAGTGACTGCTGCCCTGCTAGTGCCTACTCTACCTAAACCCATAGGACTATACATCAGTAAGACAGATAAATGTTCAGTAGGTGGCCTTTAGAATTATGGCTACCAGAATTTTGCACAGTAAACATGACATGCTTCTTGATCATGAGACAGTAGCCACTTTATAGAGAAATCCTTACACTGTCCATTTCATTTCTCCTTCAGACGAATGTTTCCACAATGCAAAATCAAAGTCTCTGGCTTAATCCCTTATGCCAAGTACCTCATGCTGGTAGATTTTGTGCCAATGGACAACTTCAGGTACAAGGTGAGTGCTTTATATAATAGAATTGATGCTGTCCTTCCATCTTTGTTAGAAGTAGATTAATCTTTATGCTTCACTGGACAGGCTGATAAATAAATTGTCTTTGAGCAAAGTGCAGAAGTAATTGGTGGATCTTATCCCTCTCTTGAGCTTATTTGTCAGTTTTGCTGGGGGAGCAGCTGGAAAGGTAACTGATTTTTACTCCAAGTGGTACAATTTTAATCATGATTAATATCAGACTTCTCTGGCAGCTGCTGGGAGAAATGGAGGAAGAATGAGGCTTAAAATGGGAGCTCTTTTGTTAACAGGATCATAGCTCTTAAGAGAGAATCTGCTACTTGTGCTTCAGAGGAGGCCACTAAATTGACAGTGAAGCCAAGCTGCTGGGGTTTTCCTGTAATGAGAGTAGGTTTTTGTTTTAAGCTCTAGATTTCTGTCTTTCCCTTCACAGTGGAATAAAGATCAGTGGGAAGTTGCTGGAAAAGCAGAGCCCCAGCTCCCTTGTCGCACCTACGTCCACCCAGATTCCCCAGCTCCTGGCAGCCACTGGATGAAAGAACCTGTCTCCTTCCAAAAACTGAAGCTCACCAACAACACTCTGGATCAACATGGGCACGTAGGTTGTAGCTGGCCTTTGTGTTGTGCTGTCTTGGAATTCCTTACAGATGGATGTTACAGGGTGTAAGTGAGATTTGTGAGAGATTAGATCATGTGGAAATTTAAATATATTCAAGTGCCCTTGTGCCCTCTTAACTACCTGTTAGGGAAGGCTTTAGTCTGTGCTGTTACTGTGCTGTAAAGGCATGGTGGAGACACTAGTCACAGGCAGGCATCCCTGGTTTGAAATGAGTGTCTTGGGAGCCCCCACAGAAGACTTTGCACAGTGTGTTGGCAGTGATTGCACATGGAAACTTTCTCCTATGTCTCCAGATCATCCTGCACTCCATGCACCGTTACAAGCCTCGCTTCCACATTGTGCAGGCAGATGACCTCTTCAGTGTTCGCTGGAGCATCTTCCAGGTCTTCAGCTTCCCTGAGACTGTCTTCACTTCCGTTACTGCCTACCAGAATGAGCAGGTACAGAGTGCAAGTACTGCTTTTGGACAAGTTGCTAAATACTATCCTTAGAGATCTTGTAGAGTGAGGTGTCTCTTTCCGAGCTACTCACCCTGGGTGGCTACAGTGGACAGTGGGAAGAAATAGGCACATTATGGTTCCTGTGGAAAACATCTTTTCTGTGATGAGATGAATCATGCATCGTAAGTATTGTGTGCTGCCAGTGATTAATAGAACCCTAAATGAAATAAAAAGTACGGGCAAAAGTCCAGATACAGATACTGACCCTATACATTTCTGTAGTCAGGTGAATTCCACTCAAATTCCTCCTGGCCCTGGCAAAAAGTAATTAATCTCTGTATGTCAGTTCCTAACAAATAATGGGAGAGCTCAGGTACTGTGGCAAGGGCCCTCAGATAAGCTCTTGAGATAGGTAGTGATGTGAAGGTCTTGAAACAGTCAGTAACCCAACCAGTCACCATGAAACTGAATCTTGTTCCTTTTATTTTAAGATTACAAAGCTGAAGATTGACAACAACCCATTTGCTAAAGGTTTCCGTGAGCATGGGAAGAACACGCGAAGGTAAATTGTTTTTTCATCTTTATAACTGGACTTCACTTGTGAAATATACTCAAGAACATTGTGCAAACTGGGCCACCTATCTCTGCAGAGCCTGCTGGGTTGTGCACACTGCACTTGCCTGTGTCTGGGAATGATGTCCTCCTGTGCAGCCTCCCCCCAGGA
This sequence comes from Melopsittacus undulatus, assembly GCF_012275295.1. Taxonomy (NCBI): domain Eukaryota; kingdom Metazoa; phylum Chordata; class Aves; order Psittaciformes; family Psittaculidae; genus Melopsittacus; species Melopsittacus undulatus. The sequence goes on along the minus strand of NC_047538.1, from coordinate 13,257,192 downwards.
GACTTGGGGTGTGGGAGAAGATACAGGATCTCCTACAGAAATGTGGGAGGTGTGACAAATATGAGACCTGCATTTCCTTGCAAGTTGGAGTTAGGCTGGGTCTGACATGAGAATAGCAGTGATAACAGGAGTCCACAGCAGATCACTAGGCCTGTTTAAGATCAGCTTGATTCTGACATTTGGAGGTCCCTCATCTCCTTTCCCTGTGTGTGGAAAAGCATCTCTTTCAACAGGAGACTTTGTCTGCAAGAGGGAAAATGGACACTGGTATCAGTGAGATCTTCTCTCTGGTCTGAGGGCAGCCAGTGGATGAGATGAGAAAAAAAGCTTAAATGCAACCATAGACTGGCAATAGAGAAGGAAAAAACTGCTTTTTTTCCAAGCAGAAAATGTTACAAAAATATCTTAGATTCTGTTTTGTATTACTTTATGCTTGAAAAAAAATCTCATTTCCTGATAAAAAAAGCCAAAACTGAGTCTTTTTTACTTCAATTTTGAAAATGTTGTGGATAATTTCTGACAAAGCTTAGACTCATTTTACAGTTAGGAAAAAGCTGCTTTCAAGCAGAAGACCCACCCTACTATACGTGTACCTATGTGCATAGTATGTATATCCAGCATCGGACTATACTTCCAAACAGTACCAAAACTCTGGTGCTGAGTTTCCACGTTGATTGTGCGTTTTGTACAAACATGAAGCAGGGAGCTCCTTCACCAGTGTATCCCCAGCACTCTGCAGGATGAGGGCTCTCCACAGATGGCAGGCAGTACGGCTAGCCCTGTAATTCCACTATGGTACGTGTATTCCCCATGAGCCTGTCAGGGTGCTTTGCTAGGAGAGGTGTAACACACTGAGTCAGGGAGGTTCATCACATTTTTGTCTTCCAGGACTTGTCCAGCATCCCTCATGTATTTGTCTAGGCAAACAGCTTACATACAAGCTACCCCCATGTCTTGTTTCTTTCCAGGGAAGGACGAGCCAAATGCCAGAAGCCTAGTCCAGCCAAGGGCCAGAAGAGGAAGCTACCTGAGGAAAAGGAGTCTGGTGCAGAGGAACGTGGTAATATCGATCACAACAAACCCAGAGAATGATTTCCAGCAGCGCCTGGGCAGCAGGAAGGAAAAGAAACAGCAACATAGCCCCCTCTATGGGGAGAGTGGCCTGTGTGGAGTCCCTACAGAGTGCTGTGTATGGCTCTGAGCCTCTGACTCTTGGTCTGGAGTTGATCCACAGGAGAATCCTCACACGTCACTTGTCATTACTGACTCCTCATCAGCTCTCTCATCAGCCTCCCAGCCTGGCTGTGCTTTGTGACCATGTATGATAGCAGGCTGTGCTTTCATAACATTTCAATAGTGACATGAGATTGCATTGCTTTCTTGGTTCTCCTCAGTGTGCCAGCAGTGCTGTTTGTGCAGCTGGGTTGGGATGCAGATGTGGGAACTGATACTGCTGAAAAAAAAAACAAAACCAAACCAAAACCAACCAAAACAAAACCCAAAAAAACCAACAAAATCCAACTTGACTGCTTGTTAGTTTGCTTTTAGGCTTCACCTTTCCTTGCTCTAGTTCACAGTGCTGCTTGCAGTAGCATAACCAAGGAGAGAGGACAGAGCAGGACTGAATACAATGTAAGGGAAGAAGGAAGCTGGAAAGTGCTAAGACAGTCACTTAAGACAGTATGACTGCAGAAGAGGCATTAGTGCATTTTCTTCCACCATCCTGCGACCAGTGCAGCTGCCAACAGACCATTGTGAGCTCTGGCTTTCTCTTCCCCCTTTTCATTCTTTTTTCTGTTCTTTCTTTTCCCTGCTGTGAGTCAGATTTTGAGAAAGATGAGAATGTGGATGTGAAGGAAGAGAGTAACCCTGTGGTGGTCAGCAGTGGATACCCCTTCTGGGTCTCAGAGCAGAACAGCAGCCATGCCTTTCCTGCAGCATCCCCAGTGCCCGCTGACCAGAGGGAGGGTCCGGCCAGAGAGCAGCAAGTGCCTACGCCATCCTATCAGACATATCGGTGAGTCCCACCTCCTGGTGCTCATGTCCAAAGCCTCACTTCAACTGATGGGATTCCTCCTTTTCTACTGAGTAGTCCCTAAGAAAAACAGGCAGTGGGAATAGGGAAGGATGTCTTTCTGTTGGGCAGCATACCTGGGTGAGAGGTGCTAAATTAGCATGGAGATAGCTCCACAACAAAGCCTTTCTATGTTACTTCAAACCCACTGATTCTGGGCATACTCGTATGTAGCGCATTTTATTTCCTTGTCCTGAAATGCTCTCCCAGCCAGCTCTGTACTGCAGAGCCTGCCTGTCCTTTGGAGGAAGTGTGTTGGAGGAGTGGCAGGACTCCAGCGATTTTTCCCTCCTCCTTATCATTGCGAATTCAGGCATGAGTTATAGTGTGCCCTGTCTAGAACTGAGCCAGAACTCATCTACTCTGGGCTTACCTCCTCTGGCATTAAGATTTTCTCTGTAAGGGACATCAAGGTTTGGACTAAAATCCCCACTACCAGTGAGATGAAGCAGTAAGCAAGGGGAAGAAGGCATGCTAAAAATACATCCCCAGCCTTTCCCCAGGGGATCTGTGTGGGTTTTCAGTGGTTTCCCACTGCGGTAGGTTTGACTCCATCTTCTCTCTGCCCTCGGGGCTCAGGTTCCATGAAGCTGGGGACAACCAACAGCTTCCCACCCGCGATGCCACAACCTTGAACGACTTCCGGGCAAGGTGCCATGCCTTGGATCTCTCCACAGTGCCTGAGCACGACTCCAAACAGCTCCCAGAGGGCTTCACCAACCTGCCTGCTTTCCCCCCGCCTCTGCCTCCTCCCCAGGACTACACAGGAGTGGTGAACATGGCTCTAGACTCTGTTGGGAAACCCGGGGCCCGAGCACCCATGTACAGTCCCTACGGCACCGAGCAAGGCCTGGGCCAGTGGATGGTGCCTTCCCACAGCCAGTACAGGGCAATGAGCTACTCAGCCTTCTCCACAGAGTACAATACACAGGGGGCTCCAGGACATGCCCATGGGACCATGGCAGAGTGGAGCCAGTACCCTCTGTTCCCCTATGCCTGCTGGTGAACTGGGAGGACCCTTCCAATGAAAAAACTGAATGAAAACTGTAAATGAGATCAAATCTGCTCTGGGGTGTTGACCTTTTGAAGCCTTGCGTACACAAGGCAAAGAGGTATTGCTGCAAGCTGTAGCATGGGACACCTTCACTTCCTTGTCGCCTTGCACAACAACCCTCACTATGTTTCACAAGCAACAGCTAAACTGATGGCTGCTTGGCCATGGCACTGTGGGTCTGGCTGAATAAATGTGTTCTACAATGTTGGGGTTTTTTTTTCAGCAGGAGTAGGAAACTGCAGGAGCTCCAGAGCAGCATTTAAAGAGCTGATGAGCTCTCAGACCCAGCCTGTTTGCATCTCACATTTGGCTGTTTCCAGAATCTCTTCCTCCCAGGACTTGCATGCAAAAAGATAGAGGCTGAAGAGTTTCAGTAAACTGTCCATGTGGCCAAAAAGCTGTAGAGAATTATTGCAGAGATGAACAAAAGAAGCAATCCTGGTGTCCCCTTGAGCAGTTTCCTCACTTAGTATAGTCAAACTAAAGTTAGAGTCTTGCCTTTCTTCCAGCAGCATACAAGGGTAAAATGCACAACACCTGTGTCTGGAGTGCAGCAGTGGCTCATGCAGGCAGGGAAGAGTTTGTCCCATTCAGGAGAAGGAGCAGCAAGGTTGTGTGTTGTGTCTGCATGTCCCCTGTGCCCTCTTCTGTCACCCCTAGATTCGAGGTTAGTGAAACGCTTTTCTTTCTGCTGATGGTGGAGGGAGGTTGTTCAGAGTGTGGGGGGCTGCTCTGGGGGTTACAAAGGCCTGTGCTGGTCAGAAACAGGCCACAAACAGAACTGCAGGCTGTGTCTCAATCTCTTCCTTTCAAGGGAAAGGAAATGTTTCACTGTGAACTTTTCATCCTTCTTCCACCCCCTGCAGCCCCACAAGAATATAATTTATAGTTGTTGCTATTGTGCTAGCTTTGTCTACAGGCAGGTCTCACCAGCCTGGCATTGCTCATCAGGAACATACTTCAATACCCTGTAGGCACTGAGCTACAGGCTGCATTGCTGGTCAGCAAAGGCATCTTTCGCTGTCTGGGAGTCTGTAGGGATCTGCTTCCAGGTTCAGTTATTAGAGGAGTTTCAGCTCCCTCACCCCTGTGGCCCCATCATGGGGAGGAGCTGTTTGCCACTGAGCAGCCTATATGCTGCCTTGCAAAGAGGATTTCTTTTTATCTTCATGTTGGATGAAGAGAGCATCCCACTTTGCCCAAGTGACAGAATGGCCCTGGCAATGCGGTCTTGTTTGAGACAAGCTCTTTGCTTCTCAGGGAGAATAGACATGTTCCTAGGTGTTATTTAGGGAATGTTTTCTTGTAACACTTGAAACAAACTGCTCTGTGGCCTGTAGCCATCAGTAGGCAGTGAGGTGTGTCATTTATCCTGTATGCCAGATGGTTTTCTCTGTGTGTGTGCAGCAAGATGTTGTCTATGAGCAGTCCTGCGTGGGTTTGTGACCAGTGCATCAGGACTGGTGTGCAGGTGCTCCGGGAATGGCTGTGTCTGTTTGGGTAGCAGGTTGGCAGTGTGCATGTGCATAGCATAGAGGTGTTGAGCCATGTTTATTATTGTTAAAATGACTTTGAAAAGTAGCCCTACAAATCTGTGAAACTCAATTACAGTTACTGCTTTGTTATTTAAATCATACATCAATAACTGCTTTTGTAGACACACAGATCAGCCAAATACTTCCCCTCAGCTTCACAGGAGGTGAAGATGTGCAGTGTTTGAATAAAGGTCAGGCTTCACCACAGTATATGTATGTAATACCCTATTAGCCTCTCCTCTGGCAGCACCCTGGCCAGTGGTGATTTATACCTGCTGTGCATGACACGTGTGGGTACAAGCAACTCGCTAAAAAGAAATCTGGTTGGAGGAAAACATGCAGAGGAGATTGTTTGTAACCCTAGGATATTGTGTTTTGCTGCTGTGCAAATGTCAGCTGTGTGCAGGCAGCTCAGCTGTAAAAGGCTGTCCTCTGTGGGCGAGAAGAATATTCTGTCTTTGACCATTAGTAGTTCATTTTGCCACTACTGTTTTGCACGTCTTGGAAACCAGATGAAAAGGTGGCTGGGGAGTTTGGTGCTTTGAGCCCCATGTGCAGGGGTGGTGCTTTCTGCAGGGCAGTCTGGTACCCTGCCGTGATTGCTGCAAGTGCCATGCTGACAAGAAAAGGGAGAGTAATGCATCCTCCCGGTTAGATCTTTCTTTATCTTGGAAGTTGGGCTGTATTTCCCTTTGTCACAGCGTGCTAATGGGGTGAAAACCATGCTGTGGTAAGAGTAACTGAGGAGAACTGGGCAGCACAGAGAAACTCCTGTGCAAATAGGAGTGTCATCTTCTTGTCAAACCTTCAGAGCAGCCTTGTGGGTGCTGCTGCCCCATGGGCCTGTTGGTAGAGCTGGTTTGGCAAATGGCTCTGCACCCGGGTAAAAGACTCATCCTTGCACCTAGGACAAGCTATTAATTACTCATCAGCCTTCTGTTGCAACAGGAATCCTTGCCCTTCTTCAGTGAATCATCTGGCTCATTAGAAAAGTACCTTTGCTTTCCTCGCTCGCCTGTCTCTGGTTAGAGACTGTGGCTTGGCTGCTTTGTGAAGCCTTTGGAAATCTTGCCCGTAGGTGTGTGCTCTGGACTCTGCTGCCGCCTCCTCTCTCTGCAGTTCCCACTGTCTTGTCTTCAGCTGTGGCATTTAAAACTCTGTATGAGCTCGACTGAAATGCTGGTTTTGCACGCATGTGGGATAATGTAATGCCTCTGACAGCTCCAATAAAAGGAAATGAGACACGCGGAAGGCAGGCCATTAAGAGCAATAAAATAAACTCCAAAGTGTGTTTTCTATGCATCTTTTTCGAGCACACCGGTGGCTCCCCTTTAGTCATGCTACCTGAGGCCAGTTTGTACATGCATGACATGTTGTTGATCTCAGTGTTCATTGTTCTCAGTGTATTCAGTGAGCCCCAGGTTATCTGCTTGCATCGCTAGAGGTGACTCAGACTCTTGCACTAATTCTTTGCAGCAAATTGTTTATTTTCTCCATGTTTTCTGCTCCTCTCCTGCAGATGAGTTACATAAGGATGAGGGCAAATGAACTATAAATGGGATCTAGGTAAATTTCCTGTGGGAAATAAAGATCCTGCTTTATTTCTATTTTTCCTACTGGTTATTGCAGCCTTAAGCCTTGCCTGACACTGCTTCGGTGCAGATGGGAATGGCAGGAAAATGCTTTTTGCCATTACTGCAGTTCTTCCACAGACAGCCACATCCCAGAGAGCAGCTGCAGGCTCAGGAGAGGCACCTGTGATGCGGTTTCCCTGCAGCACAGCAAAGCACCCACCTTTCCCTGTGCTTAAAAGATATGGCAAACCATCTTGGGGGTCAGGAGCCCTCTCGCCTGGCCCAGGATGTGGTCTCTGCTCTTGTACCCACCAGGTCACCCTCTGGTTCTGCTGGAGAAGCCACCAGCTGGTTTCAGTAAGAGCTTATCTGTTTTCCAGGTGCTGGGATGTGCTCAGCTGATGAAAGCCAAGCTCATTCATTGCCTGGTGCCATCAGATCAGTCTGGAGGGGGCACTGCTCTGGCACCTTCCGCAGCGCATGGTGTCAGCAGCAAGTGCTCATGTGTGTGGTGTTGGGCAGGGTCTGCTTGTCCCCACAGGAGCTCAGTGGGGCCCTGGGAAGCTTCTTGCCTGCAGAGCAGCGTTTCCAGACCCAGGTGGGCTGTGGCACTTGAATTGCCTTGTAGCTGGACAGCCAGGCTGAGCTGGACTCGTTGCTTCCTTTGGATTGACTTGACTGCCCAGCATGGGGGTGCCTGTTGTTTGGTCCATGGTGAGCCTCCCAAGAGACTCCTGCAGTGCATTTCCTTGGCTAACATATGTATTGGGTCATCTTAAGCAAATCCAAGCAAGAAGTGCAAACCCCCTTCCAGGAATAACAACATTCTTCAGGTCAAATGGGTTTTTATTGCAGAGCTTAAAAGCCACTTAATTCCTGAGCCCCAGGTTGGGGATCCCATCAGGAGCCTCTTAGCAGGGGGGATGCAGCATTTGGCTGACAACAGCAAACAGCAGCCTCCTGCCGTGTGGGGCTGGAGCAGCAGAAGCCAAATACCTCCTGCCTGGGAGCTGCAGCAGCTGCCAGCCCCTCTCCTCGCTCATCAGCGGCCAAATGTGTGGGGTGCAGGTGGCTTCACTGACCTGCTTCCCCCCCCAGCCTCTATTTGCTTTGTTAAATGGCCAAGAGCAAAGAGAGAGGGGGTGAGACTGGGGCCAGCTGGGGAAGGGGGACAAAAGGTTTGCCCCAGAGTGTGGGGATGGGGGTGCTCTGTTGCACTTTCCCCTGTGCCCTGGGTGATGCTGCCCAAAGCCCACCCAGAGGCTGGCGTGGCTCCTGCTGTGCGCAGAGGCACTGTTGTGCTGCGGGTTTGTTGTGGCTGTGCAGGGTGTGCCTGTTTCTGCCTGTTTCTCCAGGGCTCATGGTTCCCCTAGCTGTGAGGAGCAGGTGTGCTGATGGCCTGCGCCCCAGGTAAGCTGCTCTCACTGTCATGCTTCGCAGGGATGTGCTAGGGTTTATGTGTGGCTTTGAGACATTGCAGCAAACCTGAGCAAGAGGAGCCCAGGGAGGGTAACGCAGCTGCTTGCAGGCTCAGAGGTCAGAGTGAAGAGAGTGGGGACAGCATTTCTCCTCTGCAGCTCGTGCTCCTCCCAGCACATGGTGTGAGCTGCCCGGGCTCCAGGTCTCTGGGCCTGGCCCCAGTGTCAGACAATGTTTTAACCAAGGCTGCAGCAGTCCTTCAGTGAGGGGTGAGCAGCTGTGAGGAATGGGCTTGCTGCTCAGCTTGGGTTAGTGCTGTTCCTTTCTTGGTTTTCCAAGTCCTGTGCGTGTGGTTTATGGCACGAAGTGCTTTGCTGTAGGGGGCTGGGTTGCCTCTGACACTTCCGTAATACTCCATTTGTTTCCTTTGGATGTGCAGGTGTACAACTATAGTGTTCCTGTCCAAACAGCACCCTGCTTGGTGAGTGTAATGGATGGATTTCATTTCCATCTCCTACAGTTCTCTGGGGACATGCTGAGATTTTAATTTCTTCCTCTCCTGTTTTTACTGAAGAGGGATAATGTTGTGCCTCCACAAAGGCAAATGGGAGTAGGTGGCTCACGCTACAGGACAGGCACACCATTGGTCATGCAGCCAGGCATTGCTCAGTTTTGGTATCTCTGTCTCTCATTGGACAGTAAGACTGTACATGTAAAACACAGCAGCTGGCATGTGGGCTCTCTCTGCATAACATCCTTGCTGGGAGATGGTGCATCAAGGGTGAATCTGTGTGGAAATGATGGTGCAGAGTAGAAGGGGATGAGTCAGGCCTGATTCCCGTCACACCGTGGGGTCCATCCCCATTTCTGGCTCTGTTCATGCTGGACAGACAGCCCTCAGCTCGCCCACAATCTGGTTTTGGCTCTGTTTCACCATCTAGAAGGGGACCTGTGGAGACAGAGCTGTCCAGAGCAGCTCAGGCACTACCAGCAGCATTCAGGTGAAGGGGAAATGAGAATTGCGGCAGACCGGATACGTGTGAATCTGCCCTCCTGCATCCTTCTGAGCATCCCCAGTCAGTGAACAATTGAGCAGTGGAGATGTGTTCAAAACTGCCCTGTTCATCAGGGCTATGCTGAGCACTGGCTGGCACAGGGTGAATGACACCAATGTGCTCCCTGTAGAGCCCCTGGGGACACAAGGGCATTTTGAAAACCATGGATGAGAAAGCTAGGCCAGGATAGGAGTTTCCCAACTCCTCAGGCTGGGCTGGCAGTCCCATGCGGAGCCCTGCCGCATGGTTCTCATCCCTTGCTTCATCCTGCCCGTATGTCTGTTAATGGCCCTGTCCTGCCTCCATCCTCAGGGACTAATTGCTTCACACTTGAGCAAATGTGCTTGGTGTTTAAAAAGAGTCTATCGATTTGTGCATATTCCTGAAAGCCTCTAGGGCCCCGCTTCCTTTGAAGTGTAAAAGCATCTGTCTGCCTCTGCTTCTCCAGCAGTCTCCTGCCCATTTGCATCCCCTCTCAGGGGCAGTGGGGGGGGAATCCAGCCCCCACCCCATGCAGTGCTCTGGTTTTAGGCTGATGAGGGGGCTCCCTGCACGGGGGACCAGACTTGGAGACAAAGGTGCAAAGCTTCAGTCTAGGCAGGGGTTTGAGCTCAGCACGCTCAGGACACAGCCATTTCCGAAGTCCAGTTTCCAGTAGTCCAGACTTCGGGAGTGCTTTTGCTGCACACTTATCTGTGGTGGGTGCATTGATTAGGAAGGAAAGGAAATAGCCCCTGGCTTCTTCCCACCATGGTACTTGGCCAGACAGCACTGGTTGATAAGGAAGTAAGATCAGCCCTGGGCTGCTTTGGCTAACCCACTGTCCAGGAGCTGAACTGCATGGGGTGACCAGACCCCGGGATAATTCTCTGTTGTACATTCGAACAAATACTGTTGAAATGCAAGTGTCTGTTTGGACAATTTGCCCTGTGATTCTCCCCATCCCACCCCCCCTGCACAGTGGGACTGGCCCTGGACAGGCTGCTTGTCCCCACCAGAGCATTTGCACAACCTTGCAGGAGCGACTCTGGAGCCAGGACTAAAACTCTGTCACTCCTTGGTTGTCACTGGGGTGGTGGTGAAAGGACAGTGCAGACAAATCCAGGCCTGAATTGCAGGGGCTGCCTGAGCTGCTGCCATCCAGCACCTCCCCAGTGGTGCGCTGGGTTTCCTGTTTCAATGGGGCCTCAGCAGAGCAGCCGTGGCACCTCACTGTTGGAGGCAGTAAATGGGCTCCCATCTGGTTTTAATGATCAGTAGCACTTCAGTGCTTGTTTATTCCCATGGTTTATGCTTCAGCAATAAAATACTGCTTCAGTTTGTTCAATCCATCCCGGCGCTGGATGGAGATGAGTTCACAGCCTCTGACAAAGAGGTCCCAGTGGCACGCAGGATGTTGGGGTTTTTAGATGGATGGGCAGGATCAGATGATGGAGTGGCAATTAGTCTGAGATACCAACGTCAGTGGGCAGGATAGAAGGTAGGGAGGGCAGCTTATCGTGTGCCTAGCAAAGAAATCTTGTCCTTGGATTAAAGGAGGAGACTTTTGGCTTTGGAATTGGAACGACAGTCCAGTCATTCCTGCTGCCCCCCACAAGGCAGCACGGAGCTCTGATGTGGAGTCCAGATGAAGTTAGTCCCAACTTTAAAACCAGGTACTTGAGGAAATGTTAGTCCTAAGATGCTGCCATGGTGGTCAGTCAGCTGCAGGGTTGTGTTTTAACCTCCCACCTTGTTAGATCACTGCAGTGGTGGTGGAGATGGCAGAAGTGCTGGCAGGACCACATCTCACCACCAGCCCGGCTCTGCTGCCAGTTACCAGTGCTGCAGTGCCTGGGGCAGCTATGGCAGTGCTGGGAGCTGCTTTACGGAATTATCTGTAGTGAATACAGTCTGATATCAAATGAATCTGAGGAGAAACCTGTTTGTGAGGAGCTGGGGGCTCTTCTGGTGTCACTGTCCCTCACCAGCACATTGATGTTACCTGCCTGGGATGCCTGGGAACACAAAGTCCATCTGCCGGCTGTTCGGGCACTGGTAGGATCATCATCCTTCATCCGGAGGGATGCGCAGTAACATGGCATGGCTCTGGCAGTCGGTGTCTCGGATCTTGAGTTATTTTACAAACGGTAGTAAAGCGTTTCAGCACGTCTGGACGTGACTCTGTCCCGCGGGGTAGGTGGGAACACTAAGGCAGAGAGAGATTAAAGACAATAAACCTCAGAGGGAGAAATGGGCTCTTTGTCTCCTTTCCGACTTTTATGGAGACCTGGAAACCTTTTGCTTTCCCATCTCCCATTTGTCCTCTCCCTAATGGCAGAGGAACTGTCTCCTCCATTTTATTTCCCAACACTATATTCCTTGGAGGATCTTTAGCTCTTGCCTCTAAAGAGCATTGATTTTCAGCAGATTCTTTCTCCCAGCTGTTTGTCAAGGCTCAGAGCTATAGGTGGCAACTGAAGAGAAGGATTTCAGCAAACAAATCACCCCCTTCTGAGTCATTCAGGGTCCATTCCCTTGGTGCCACTGATGTTGCATTTGTGCTGATTTCCCCTGGAAGGTCCAATGTGTAGGGGAGCGATGAAAGGAGACTTCTCGGGCTGCTTTTACACAGCTGGGAGCAGGCAGGTAGGCAGCTGCTGCTTCCTGTGCCTATGGCTTTCCCCAGGATCATCCACCTGGAGCCAGGACTCCTTTGGAGTGCACCACTGAGACCTGTCTGGTCCTGGCAATGTGTGAGGCAAAACCAGTCCCTTAGATCCCACCAGGTACCCTCCAGAATGGGGCTCCAGGTTGCACCAGATGTGTCACCTCCAGCTTCCCAAGCAAACACCGTGTGTCCATGTGGAGTGAAGGGGCTTGTGCGCAGCGGAGTGGGTATTGCCATCATGGTGTCAAGAAGGGCCTGCTGCTCCTCGGAGCCTGAGCCTGGCCTTTGCCTTTCAATTGTAAATGAAGCAAAAGGCAAAGTGTTGACAAAGAAGTGGAGCTGGGTCCAGCGTCTTGGCCCCTGGGTCACCCTGGTGGTGTGGAAGCTCCTGGAATCAGCACATAGATGTGTCGTGGTGCCTTAAAGCTCTCAGAATAAGGGCAGAGCTGTCACGGTGCCCTGGAAAGAAGCAGCCCCGATCCTTATGGATGCTCCTACCAGCCTTGTGCTACTGGAGCCGAGAGGGGCTCTGAGTGACAGGGGACAAGCAAAAGCAGACTGGTATCAGGGCACTGTCCTCCTCCTCACACTGTTCCCAGCCCAAAAGTGGGGACAATGGGGAGAAACAGTGCTGTGATTCCTGGGATTTGGGGTTGGGACAGCCTGTGAGTTGCAGCATGAACTCCTCGGGTCCAGACTATAAAGTACTTCACAGGGGCATCCCAATTGCCTGGCCTATTAGCTTTATGGAAGGGCATGTTGTAAAGATGCAGTTGATCTCCTTTTACCGCGGTAATGAAAACATAACGGTAGTGGGGAAGCAGAGCTGTGCAGGGGGGCAGCGAGACCCCCTGCTTGGGCACCGGGGTCACCGCCCCACGGGCTCCTTGGGTGCCCGGGCACCCATCCCTAACCCATGGCTGAGCTGGGTGCGCTTCGGGAGGAGAGGCCTTGCTGGGGGCTCCTCCCGACACCCCGAGGAGGAGGAAGGGAGCTGGGCGCTGCACAGCAGTGGCACAGTGCCACCCAGTGACTGCGTGTGACCTGCGAGGGGACCGCTGGGGCAGCCTGCAGGGGCTTTGCTGCCCGGGTTTTGCGGCCTGGAAGTGGCCGGAGGGTGTCCCAAAGTGATGGAGAATGCGGGAAAACCCCAGGCTCGGCCGCGCTGTGGTTCACGTGTGCGAGGGGCGCCGATCCCGCGGCGAGTCTGGAGCCAGGGTTTGCGTGATGGGTCTTGCCTGGTGCTGACGGAGGCTGCGACCGGGGCGAGTCGGGGCTGCAGCCGTTCATGTCTGGGGAGGGACCCTGGCAGCGACGCGAGCGGAGGAGGAGGGGGTTACCCAGTGCGAGCCGCTCGCCGTGGGGAGGATGTGTCTGCACTGGGACGTGCGAGAGGGCTCCTGGGGCTCTGTGGCCAGTGCCGGGGAGACGGGGCTGCCTTGGAGCTGCTCAGTCTCTGCCAGGCTGATGGCTCTGGACCGGAAGGGACTCCTTGTGTCCGGGTGTCTTGGAGTTAGATGGCAGCCGTGTGTGGTGTCTCTCTGGCTTGCACCCCAAGGTTAATGCAGGACCTTTCCTCCTTTCTGCCCAAACCCTGCCTACATTCCTCACTGGGTCGATACCTGTGTCAGGTTCCCAGGCTATAGCAAGCATCAACAAGTAGCTTGAATGGTGAAGAAAGGGAAAGGAGCCAGGTACAGTGGGGTGCGGTGTCAGCAGCTCCCGAGGTGGGTCCCTGTGCTGTAAATCACTGCCCCAGCACTGCCCTGACATGTTTCCAGCAGGGACTGTCTCTTGGAGGAGGCACAGACTGTGGTTCTATTTCAGGTGATGACTACAGAGCCCACAGAGCATTTGGCAGCAGGGAGGGGTGTTAAATCAGCCTGTTCCTTTCCAGGTACATCACCTCCCCCCTCCCCTTTGTTCTCTGGCTGTTTCAGTGCTGCAGTGCCACTGGGCTGCAGGACTGCAGTGGGTAGCTGAAATCAGAGCAGTGCAGTGGGGGAGGCTTGATGGGTGAAAGCCCCACATCCTTACTGCCCTGCGCACACTTTCTGTTCCTAGGTTGCTCTCCAATGTGTCTTTGTTTTTGCGTGTTCAAATTCAGCATTAGTGCCACAAACACTGCTGTGGAGAACAGTGGCTACCATTGCTGCACAGCACCAACTGGCTAGAAAGCCAGGACAATATCCCACTGGCTGGAGAGCTATTGCCATCCCATCACCTTACCTCTGCCTCTATTAGATGGTCACCAGTGGAGGTGAAGGTGGGTCCCTCATACAGGCAGGAGCTGCTGCTGAGTACTGGAAGTAACCTTTTTGTTGCTACCGGGATACATCCTGTAGTTTGGGATGATTTTGGTCAGAAGTTTCCAATAGTGCTGATACCCTGTGGCACTGGTCGGGCCTGTGTTAGCCCATTCAGCAGAATCCCAATTTTAGCCTTTCCATTTCTGGCTCACCCTGATGTGCCTCATGTCCAAGCCAAGATGCTATTTCTTGCAAGGAAATTATCTTTGTTAATTTTAGATCTCATTCCCCAAAGAGCTGCGTAACCATGGCTATTCCAGGTAGTCATGGACAGCTCTTTCTTACATTAAGATGACCACTGTCTGATGGATTACATTTCCTTTGTCCTGTGCAGGGCCTTAGGCTGGGTGCTCAGCAGGAAGCCAGCCCCGTGCTGTGTATCAGCCATCACTTCAGACTTGAAGCCAGATCACCTGGAAAGAGAAAAGCTGTTTCTCTTCAAGGTCAGTGGATTAATGATATCACTGGTCACAGCATGAGGGCAAAAAGTAGCCAGTCCAAGAATACAGAGATGGATTCAGGATGTAGAAGTCTCAGAGAGTCCCTGAACTACATCATAATCAGATCATGTTAGTAAAGTAACATAAAGCATATTTTAATAGAGTGGCATTAGAGTCTAGAAACACACAGGGCTGTTACTTCACAGGAATGAAAAATGGGCAAGTTAAATTCTTATGTTTCCAATGACAAGTTCAGGATAGTGCCAGTGTGGGCTGAGCAGGAGTCAAGTGCCAAGAGCTGCAAACCAGCTCCTGTTGTTCACTGATATCAATCCCTTCTGTCCTTTCAAAGAGCATCCCCTCCTCTGCCTCAGCGCTCCCTTCAGTCAGTTGGGTCTCTGGTGCAGGGTCAGCCAGGGAAGGCAAAGTAGCAGGTCCAGCGCTGCCTTCCTGCCCCACCACCCTCTGCCATGGCAGCAAGAGCTTTTTGCCCCAGGGCCTGGAGTGGATTCATTAGCGTAGGTTGGGAAACACAATGCAGTGGGGGGGGGGGGGGGGGGGGGGTGTTAACAGTGCCTGTGATCCACACTTTTCTCTATGGCTTTAATGGATTTCTAGACTCAGTGCAAGATCACAAGTGAAAGATTTTCAGCACTGACTTTCAGCTGCCCTTGTTGGACCAGCCAGGACGTACAGAGCAGGAGTCGGTTCCCTACGGATACCCCAGATTTAGCTCTGATCCCGATTGTCTGGTGCGCCAGCGGCGGGTTAGACTAATAACTCGTGTAGGGAGGGTTCTGGTTACAAAATGCCTGGAATGAAGCAAGCAGGTGCTGGGAAGGTTATCTGAGGAGAGCACTGCCTTCATTCTCTGTGTTTCTCGTTCCCCCGCCTGCCTTGGGAGCAGCATGGAGGGCATCTTCTGCAGGTGAGGCTGTGTCTGGCACTTGAAGGCTGCTGTGTCCTCACGGTTAGCAGCCATCAAACCACCGAGCAGGGGCAGTAGCTCAGCTTTTATCTCCTAAAGGTGATGCCAGTCTGAGGCAGGAGCCCCTGTGAAGCGGATTTGTGTCCAAGTCACAGTGATGGGTGCTGGGCTGCCTGGCTGCTCTGGTGCAGGGTGGTCCACTGGGAGCAGTGTGTTGATAACCTGACTCCAGGTGGGCACACAACAGTCTCTTAGTGACTTACAGTAACTGATGCAGCTTTGGCTGTGGGCAAGTTCTTAGAGCTCAAGTTTCGGAGCAGGAGACTCATTCTGGGACAGCTGTGATGGTTTCTTCCCCTGCTGCCTGGCAGTCCGTGGTGCATTCAGTCCTGCTGCAGGAGGGCTCAGCTGTTTGCACAGTGATGCCATAGTTTGCAGCTTGGGTATTAAGGTAACCTGAAATTGGAACTGCTTTACCTTACCCCTCTGAGCTGTGACTTGTGGCTTAACAGCTGCTGCAGAGCAGCTGATCTGCCCTCTAAAAATAAAGGCAGAGGGGACAGTGTAGGGGACAGAACCCACTACAGCTGCCCCAAGGTGAGCTGTCCCCGCCAGTGGGTACAAACCTGCAGAGCTTTCCTGTGTGCACAACTCACACTATCGTAAATCATGTCAAAAATTACAAGGAAAAGTGTTCTTTTGCTGTGGCAGCATTTATTTGAGTATATTTAAGCCTATTTCCTACTGGTATAAGCTCAAACAGGGATACCCCTGGTTGATTCTTAAGGGGTGGTTGTTACTGCACTGGTTTAGAAATAAAAACTTTTAATTACATGAGACAAACAGGTAAACCCAGCTGGGTCCAGGGTGAGGTAGAAATTAAGGCTTACGCTGCCTGTTGTTGGAGTGACATAGCTGAATGAGCAGATTTCAATCAGTGAAAGCCTGTGTGCAGGTAAGCCAGGAACAAACCCAGCCCCAGAGCCTGCCTGCTTCTTGTTACCTTGGGCTTCTTGCTGAGTAAACGTGGCTGTTGCTGGAGTTCAAAACCCGAGTCCTGACTGCAGGGAGGGGAAAGCAGCGCTAGGGGAGAAAGAGCGTGTTGAGAGCAGTGGTCCCCAGCTGGGAAATTACCTGGAAGTCAGTGCCAGGGGAAGGAAGCTGGAGAGGGAGGACAGAGCCAGTGCCAGTGGTGGAGGCTGTGCACTCCTGGGGCTCTGTGCAAGGGTGAGCAGCAGCTGCATGTTTAAATGCAGACAGCTCAGTGTCCCTGCAGCCCACTGCAGCTGTGGAATATGGAATAATGATAACGGCCGTGTGCCACAGTAAAGCACGTGAGCAGCCTGTTGAAAGGAGTCATTGCTAAACTTTCATTGCAGTGAAATAAGGGAATGTAGACTGTTGCAGCCTCACTGGATGTATTTGAGGCACAAATAAGGTTCTTCCATACAGAAGTATTTTAAACTTCCCCCAAGCTCCTGGCTCTGAAATCACTTCATCTCCCACTGTGTGTAGGTGCTACAGTTTAGTGTCTGAGAAGCCTGGATGTTACCAGAACAAGTAATCTTGCCCCAGAGAGAGAGGGCTGGCAGGTAAGCATATGGCTGGTGTAGCTGTGGATGCTTGCTTTTGCTGTTAATAGTAAAGCAGGAGCTACTGTAGGCAGCATGAGAAACAGCTGTAGCAGTGGGGTAGTGCTTCTGCTGGCAAGCTAAAGGTTTCAAGAGCACTCTGAAATGGGATATGAAGCCTCCTGCATGCACCTTACCTGTTCTTGCTCAAGTATTCAAAATACTACTGGTTTCCTGAACTGTAACCTGAGAAATGTGAGCATCTGATGATAAGACACTATGCAGAGTTGTCTGTGAACGTTTATTAACATCCGATGGAAATCTGTACTCCAGAGAAGACAAGCACCAGGCTGTGAACATACCTAGAGTCCAGGGAAACCACACAAGCTTTTTAGACTTCTCCTTTGCAGCAGTTGAGCTTCTGAAGTTCCTCTGAAGTTTCTCTGCTCCATGAGAGCAGCTCAAGTTTTAACACATTGGTAATGATTTAACTGAATGATCCCAAATACTTAAAACCACCCAAACCCCTTATGTTCTAGTTAGTGCTGTTCTTGATCTGGATTGATTGTAAAAAGGCAAAATGACCTCCTGGTTTTTACTTGCAAAAGCAGGTATTGTTGACTTCTTATACTGCCACCTTTCACCAGTGGCTGCCATGCCAGCGATTCCCCCTCCAGAACCTGCACAGGTTAAACCTTATTAAACAATAAGCTAGTTCAAACCATACACATAACACGGTCATTCTTACAAGCAGAGGCAAGGGTATCACAGTAAAAAGGTCATGGTTTCTACAGAGACCTTTGGAAACCAATAAAACAGCAGCATTAAACAGTGAGAGGAGGAGCACTGAAGTGTCAGGCGTGAGGGAGGAAGAGCCATCAGTAATCTGTATAACCAGAGATGCATCTCTTTCAGGTGAGCTTCCGGAGCAGAGCAGCATAGTCAGAGAGGCACGACGATGGAACCAGGAGAGCAGCATTCAGCCTGGCACCAGCCTTTTCTCCTGCTTAATTCTTCCTTTGCTTCTGGGAAACTTCTGTTGGCGCGCTCATTCACACACCAAACAGGGCATCCTAGTGACAGAGTAAGGACCTGAACACTCTGCTGATAGTGTCAAGGTTTTCAGACTAAAGACAACAAATAATACTGTAAGTGGAGGCAGATTTTATTTAGACTGTACAAACAGGGCACTGGGGAAAAAAACCCAAAAACAAAACAAAAAAAACCCCAAACCAAACAGTGGCTTAATGTTGGGACCAGTTCTATGAAATAAGTCGGGTAAGAAATTAAAAAGGCACTAATCTTAAGAAAAGACACTCCATATCTTCTAAGAATATAATTCATTTAATACTGTTAATCTTATAGCACAAAAAATAAAACACGCTATGATCCCCAAAATAAACTTTAAAAGCTTACACTTAATATTATTGCCTGAAGATCATGGTCTTTAATTTACATATTGTGTTTTAAAGTTTACACAGTGAAGACTGTCTCAAATACAAGGCCACCTTTCCCACTGCAGTAACTGTATCCTTGTCCCAAAACCACACTTTCATTTAACACAAGTAAACAGAAAATGACAGCTATACAAGAATGCTTCCACTGGTCCCAAAGGCAGTCTTTTAGGCAGGTCTCGCTTTCAAATGCAGGTATTGAGGAAAATGCTTGAAAACTTGACTAGAAAACAAAGGCAGCCCACTCGTTCCCAGGATGTTAATACAATATAAAAAATTACTTTACAGGCACATGAAATGGCACAAAGAATGCTGTTTTTCCCTTTACAAAAATAATGCTCAGGCTCTTCAGAGCCCCAGCCCAAACAGGATATTCCCTTCTGTTTATTCTTTCCCAATTTGTAAACAATCATGAATTAAATTAGCGCTTATCCAGTGATGGACACTGATTAAAACAGTTTCCATTTAAACTTTCAGACTGGTCAGAGACTTCAATGTCTATATACACATGTACACAACAGGAAGAAGTCAAACAGTAGGTCTTTCATGAGAGTTAACTATTGTGGCACCAGGTAATTAAACCAGCTCCTAGTTCAAAAGCAAGAACAACTTTAATGGTGCATAGATTGAAGCCATCACTTGCAGGCTCTCATGCTTCATATTATGTATACCTTACATGCCCGAGGAACATTTACACTGATAGTTATCACTCCAATTTAAGAGGCTTCATAAAGCAACAGACAATACACATGTAAGCAAGCAACGAGCGATTGAGAATCCAGAGTCCTTCAGAGAGAAACACACACTGATCAAATGCAGTCTTTATATGAAAATACTCATGGTAAAATAGCAAAGACAGGGTTTGAAGCAAGGTTACAATCAGCTTAGGGTGGTCCATATGCTACATTTAAACCACATTTAACACACCTGAACCACACCGTTGCTACTCAGAGAAACACTGTTCATCCCTGGCCTAAAACCAGGGTCACAAGACATTTAAGAACTCTTGTCTTTGCATCAGATGCCACTACACACAAGTTTTGCATAGTTTTGAAGGCAAAATAGTTTGCTTTTCCGCAGTATTAGAACATAATTAAACCTAAACCAATGCTTGTGTTCCAAGTGTATACCTTCTTCAATGAGGGATGAGTTACAATGTTTATTTCAGTGAAAAAAAAAATCAGGTTAAAAGCGGTGTTCAAGATCTCAAATCTCACAGTATTTATTTGCCATGCAAAGGAAGAATTCTACAATCAGTCTTCTGAAGAGCTGCCTGTAACTAGGTCAGGTCTGAAATAAGATTTCTCTGCAGCAGACTGAGTTTAGTGCAGTTTCTGTATTCAGAAGATGACTTTCAGTAGTACAATCTATGTAGTAAACTTATGGGTATAGCTGGGGCCCAGGAAAAGCATGACCTTCTTTAAGTTGAGAGAGCTGCATAGCTTTTCTTTGCAAGACAAAATGTCAATGCCTATTGTCAAGAATTACTCTTACAGCACCAAACACTTCAGTCAATGCTACTCTACTTCACAGTTAATCTGGTAGTAAGATGCTCTACAGGAACTTCTAGACTGTCAGCCACTTGATCAATACTACAGAAAACAGCTAATAAATGAACAGTGACCTCTTTAAAACCCCGACATTCCAAATGTCTTGTTGCAAATGCCATGTTTGTATTTCTTCAGTGCCTTCCAATTAAGGATCTCATGGCACTTTCACATGAAATAAGAACAACGTGCTTTTATTAGGATCAAGCAACACAAATCAACAAGAAAACATGCTGGAACTTAAGACAACAACTCTTATATAATTTGACATTTATAAGAACTGGGGGGATTCTGTGGGTGTCTGAAGTTTCTCATTTTGCTACAATTGACAGCCTTCAGGGGCTGAAAAATGGGGGCTGCTGTTTTCCTGTCAGCTGCCACAACAACCACTTCTCATTAACAAGGCTGTCTAAGAGGCAGGTTCTATAGTTGCAGTCTTTGCAGACATGTATTGTTAATTCAGTGTTCCATTATGTTTAAAAGATCATTCCAGTTCATCTACAAAACATAGTTAAAGGTGGCAGCACAGGGTACCATTGTACCTAAGCTTTCTTATCCTGTACACAGGCTAAGGACAACCTGCATGGCATGAATTGTACTTACTTTGCTATAGCCATACAGTTCCCTACTGTAAGTACAGTTACAGCAGTATAGCTTACATACAGAAAATGGGAAAGAAGCTATACTGGTAACAGACACCTTTGTGGCCTCCTCCAGCCTGAGCTTTAATTTAGCACATGGGGAACCCAGACAGCTGACTCCCATTAACCATTTTCTAGAGAATGCTGGGAGGGTAGGGATGTGGGGCATATATAAACCAGAGCCAACTCACTTAGAAAGGTAAAAAAAGATGGCAGCATGCAGAGGACCTGGGATACAAGCAAGGAAAAGGGGAGGAAAAAAGATGGTGGAAGCTGCCCTGGAAAAGAAGCACAGCAACATGGAGACACCCTAGGAGAAAAGGTACTGTGTTTGGAAAGGAGCTTTCCATAAGCTGGGGCTGGCATAGCTAGGAATCTTTGGAGAGAGAAGGGAGCCTGCAGAGAAATGGGTATAAAAGGTGTATGTTTAAATAAGAGGATTTTATCAGTTTTTAGCAAGTTCTCCTGTCCCACTCCTCTTTTACCTCTCTCCACACCGTGGCAATCTGATCAATCTACCTACCAAATATAGCTTGGTGATAAGCACTTCTAGTAAGACTACACTTTCAACGCTGCAGAAGAGCTGTATGTAGACCAAGTCAAAGTGTTTCCCTTTAAAGCTCCCTTTCTACAGTTAGTGCTTGCAAAAATCAACAGAAATGCATTAAGTATGTCAAAACCAGGTTACAAGTATCAACTCCTCCTAAGTTTCCTTATAAATAAATGCCTCAGCTTCAATGCAGCTCAACCAATGGTTATTTGCATTTAACACACACTGTTTCAGTAAGGTCAACAAGCTTAAGAGTTAACAGAAAAGAGCAGCTTCTAATACAACTGCTTAGAATACATAAGCTTCAATTATTGTCCTTGAAAGAGACCATCATTTAAAATGTACTACCTTAGGACAGGTTCTCTTAAAACTAAGTCTTCTTCAGTCCTAAAATTGCATTTTTGTTGTTGCTTTTTGTTGGACAGTAACACACAAGTTGTATGTCTGATCTAAGGTTAGGGCTCTTCCTACTCAGCAAGCCAGAAAAAGTCTATGGAAGTCTTAACAGGAAAAGCTTCCTTCCCATTCTTCTCTGCTATATACTGGATCAGTCTTGTCCAGCTTAAGGCCCAACAGAGTTTTAAAAGTGAAACTAAATTCTGGATGACACAACTATGGTATGAAGGTCAGCAGTGACTTCAATTGTATGGATTCCAAATGTATACTAAAAGAACTGTCAGACTGCAGCAAGCTGGAAAATGGGCAATGCTAGCAATGTGCCATTAAGTCATCATCCCACCTTGAACAATGCTAATGACAGCCAGGAAATGAAGCAGCAGTGTAAATGGGACACAGGGAATCATTCGTTCTCCTCAGGGTTTTGAGGGTCAAATATTTTGACATGAGTAAACGGGAAGAGCCCTTTTCGACCATTGACTTCTCCTTCCCACTGACCGTTTATGTTCATCCGTGTAACCTTCACAATGTCTCCAACCTGCAAAATTGAACAAAAGCAGTTACCACCCATGGGAATCTCACCTCTGATACAAATCAAATGAAGAAGGGAAAAACCAAACACAAGCCCATCACAGGGGGAAAACAATCCCACTCTCTTCTTGGCATAAGGTTCAATTGGAAAGGTACTTTTACTTCACTAAAATACCAACATTTTGCTGCTAGACATCATAGTGTCTGGGTTCTCTTTCAGACTCTAAATGTGTATTCACACACTCAAATTACTGAACTACACCCTTTCCTATAGGAAAGCTTCAACTCCATGCAACAATATATTTGGCTTAGATATAAATTAACATCACTAAAGCTACCATCAGTAATGAGATGCAACATCCATTCAAAAGAGCACAGCACTCATTTAGCATCAGGTTTAGCATCAGCTGGCTTGTTTCAAAGGAAAATTACTTTTTCAAAGAGAGATTCCTATGGCAAAGAAACCATTAATGGAAGCTCTAGTTCTGGTTATCACAATCTAAGAAGCTTCTGTAATTTCTAAAATAACGGTACACTTCTGAAGCAGGCATCTCAAAGCTTCTTTTCTCTAAGTATTACGTGTACAGATTCTAACTGTTGTTTTCACCTCTACTTCTTGCCACAGAACCATTAGGGTTCAGGCCTTTCCTTCCATAACTATGTCTCTTCCTATTTGGTAGTGAAAAATGACAAAAGCTAAACTACGATGAAGCAAGAAACAACAGCCCCAGTGGTAATAAGTTAAACTCTTATAATTGTTCAATGCCTGCATTTAATTTGATAAAAATAATTTACAAAGAAAAACATCCAATTTGACAAGTAGCATTTAAGACCAGTTAAATACTCATTTCTCCCTCAGATGTTTCAGAATAGCTGAACATGTATGTGGTCTGTTGCAGCAGCTCTCTAACTTTACACCTCCCTTCCTGTTTACTTAATTTTACTCTGTGTGGTAACTATAGTAAATATTAGAAAAGTGACATTAGCAGCTGAGAACCAATTTCACAAAATGTAGAACCAGCCTATGACCAAGAGCCAACAGTTCATCAGTTTCTTTCCCCCACTTCGGATCAAGCTCTTTGTAGTTGAGTCTCTGCTTCAAGGCTACTTCTTTAAAATCAAAAGGTAACTAGCTTTGATCTTATTAAAAGAGAGCTTGATTTTCAGTCCTGATGCAGTATGTATAACTGTTTGTGTACATTATCTAAGGAGTATTAAAATTTAGAACTGATGCAGACAGTTTAAGAACCTTGGCCAAGGGCCTTAGGTTAAAACTCTTCAGGTTATAGACCTCAGTATTTTTTTTGTTAAAGGAAAACACCCTGAGTTTGAAAAAGTGTGCACATCATTAGATGATCTGAAGCCTGTTTAAACCAGTTATCATTACTTCAATAGATATTTTTTGAAGGTCACTCAGAAGCAAGAATCCTCAAGTGAAGTTTCAGATAATCTAATAAATACCTTGTCAGTTGCTCAGTGTTACATCTCAAAATAAAACCTCTCAGACTTTGAGACACTTTAGAGTCTTAAATTAGACATTTAGGCAAAATGTGTTGCCCCTTAGTTTTTATCTACTACTTGGGGTATCGGTGTCCCACCTGCCCCCCGCAAGAGTCAAAAGTGTCACACTTAGAACAATTGTAATCTTGTGCTTTTAAGAAAGGAGAAAACCCTCTGAATTCCCCTAAGTTCTTGGGATATGACTGAGACTCTTATTACTTTCTTAAATGAACATCTTTACTTATGCTGTTCCTAAACACAAGCTGCAGCCAAAATATACTATTAAGTAGCAACACACTGCTCATGACACTTAGCTCATACATAGAGCATTAATTTGACTCGTTCTCACCTCTTCACAGACTATTGCAGCCTGCTTTGTATATTTGCTAAAAAAGCACAATTTGTCAGACTTTTCACTGAATAGAAAAGGTTAGAGAAAGCTTTAAATAGTATCAAGATGACCTAAACAGGAACCTAACAAATGTCTCTTTAGGAAAAGGCTGATAACATCTGTAAATACTCAGCGTTACATTGGTAATTTAAATAAACCTGGAAGACAAATCTAAGTTCCCAGTTTTCAACCCAAATTCAAGAAGATGCAGCCAACATCACCACAGTTAAAACCTATGAAGAAACTGCATTTGCATCACACATAAAAATCCAGAAAACCCTAAACTGTTGTACTACACTGGATTGAAAACAGGGCCTGTGTTTTCTGAGAATCCAACAATTTAATTGTGCTCTAGAGCTCAATCCATTAATAATTTTGAGGGTCTAGAAAAAGATACCCTTCAGTTTGATTGATGCCTATAACATGAATAGGTTCGGAAGGCTTGCTGTAAGCCCACTAAAAATATACTTACAATTTAAGTCTACTGCATTGCAACAAGCTGCCATGTAGATTAACAGTGTAAAATATTCTTTGGACTGCTGGGTTGCTGCAGATCAGAATGTGCCACTAAAGAGTGGTAGCTGACAAAAAGTTATGCAAAGAATACTTCTATAGGCAACTGTTGGAATAGTAAATTGATTTACAGTAACTATATTATGAGTGGTGTGAGTGGGTTTTTTATGAAAGCTTCTGAATGTCCTCTTGTGCTATGTTAAAAAAGGCAGTTCCACATAGAAGATGAAATGAAACAAGATTTTTGGAGAAGGAACCTTGATGTCATGATAAACTAATTAATAGATCTTATGTTTAAAACCTCCAGTTTGACAATGTCTATAAGAATCTGGTCAAGTAGTCTCTTTATGCAACTTCTTCCCAAAGTACTAACAGCAATATTTGGTAGGTGCTTTTTAAAACGTCTCTAATGCGGTCAGCTGAAGTGTGATCTCCCACTACAATTATTTAACATACTATTTGTAATTTTTCAGAGAATGTTTTAAGCCAGTCAGAAGAATTGTCTTATGATTAGGCACAGGACAGAGTCAAGAGACCTGGTTCTATTCTCATCTCTACCACAAACTTCGTGTATGACTCTGGACAGCTCATAGGCCTTACTATAAATTAGGATAATGCTTCCTGAAGTCTCAGCATCTCTCAGATAAGTTACTTCACTTGCAAAGCATGCCAGCATTGCTGGATGGAAGTATCAACTGCTGAAATGAGCAATATTTCTGAAATGCAGCCATCTGGTTCCACCCAAATGATAAAAATCAAATCGTATTTGAGATAGCATCCTTTCATTATGTCCCTGTTGCAGCTTGAAATCAAAGCCTGGGGGAAACACGAGCTATGGAACATGCCAGTGAGAAAGGTTACTTCATTCACTCTAGACTCTCCCTTACCTGCCTTTTATTTGAAGCTGATTCATACACTGCTAAAGGTTTCCTGCATGCCATTCTGGTTACACAGTCAACCAATTCAAGGTGTTTTACACAGTGATATTCCAACAATTCTACGTTCTATGTCTGTTCTATGGCTGATAGAGTTCTGTAGTGTAAGTTTAAAGAGATAAAAATGCAGTTAAACTCTAAATCATCATTTTAGCCTACTGGATCAGCAGTTACGGAAAACATTGCTCTCTGGAATTTATGGGGTATTCAGTCTCAGTAATTATCCTGATTAGTATCACAGCTCACTTCTTTGGAAACAGTAGTATTAGTACTAGAACAATTGTTCAGACCAGCTGCCTGTTCTGGAGAAAAATAAACAAGGATCAACACTAAGAAATTTGTATCCTCAAAAGATATAAAGCTGCGCTATGTAAGAAAGGCAGAGTTCAGACATGCTCCAAACCGGACAAAGTGACACTGAAGTTGTTGGTGCTTTATGTATTAGAAGATTCAAGAAACCAACATGCTGAAAGCACAGCTTAATTATCCTTCACCTCCCATGTTGTGTACTGGAAGAATAGCTGATGCCCAAATTAGGACTGAGTAGTTCAGAGGAAAGACTATCAACCATTCTTGAGATAAGAAAGCAGGTCCAAGGGTAGCATAGACATGTTGAAGTCCTAGATGCAATTCAATCTAGTTTCACATAGGAACAGAGTAAAGATTTCAAGTACACCTAGAATAATTGCCAGAGTTGGAGTTGCAGCACCACAGAAGTGCTGTAAATGATGGTAGCCTGTCTCCATCTGATTAAGCAGCTGTCATGACTGAACACAATCTGGAGAGCGCAAAACTCCACAGACCATCATTCTCAAGCCAGACTGAATCTCACTGTTGCACAGGATCTTGTCTAGGTTACCCATGTCACTTTCATTTTCATTCAAAACCAAGCTGTAAACAGTTCTGAGGGTGAATGTATATTTAAATTGAGGCACTCAGCACTATCGTGACAGGGACTATCAATAACTTGGCTGGAAAAGGAATTTACAATGATTAAGAGTGCACACAAATTTTTTTAAAGTAATTGTAGGTTGTATTTTCAAATGTAGCATGCTGAAAAGTTGGTGCATGTCAGCACAGACACAGGAATCCTGCTGCCAGTGTGACTTTCAATTCAATAGTTACCAGAACTAAAGCTCCCCAATCAACATCGCACTACACAAGTATAGGCTTGGTATTTTGTTTAAATTCTAGACCTTGTGGGTTAGATGCATTTAACAGCATTGTTTAACAGCAATGCTGTTTCCTTGGCCTAAGGAAAGCACAATGCTTGTTGCCTAGTGAGAGTAACCTAATTTCCTAATTAAGAAAGTTCTACTGCTAGCACATTTTGGCCTACTTGTCTCAAGTTTCTTTTGAAAAGGAAAAAAAGTTAACTGTAACCTAATTGTAACATGCTCAACAGAAATACTGTAAGTCAGTTATATAATTATGGTGAATTGATACCTATTTCACCAAAACATTTCAGTGACAGGTTAACTATACTAGCAAATATAAATGTGTATGTTTGATACATTATGAACAGAAACTATTTAACACCATAAAGATGGCACAAGTCTAAAGAAAGCCATCATTAGTATAAAACCTTTGCTATATAGTGAAACAGTGGTTTTTGTTTGTTTTTTTTTTAATCTTTTAATTCTGTAACACTGTCATGTTAAGTCTGAAGATGAACTCTAGGACTACAACTGCCTGCAAAATGGTCTATGACACCTATCACAGCATCTGCAATATATTTAAGAACCGTTTTTTAAACACATGGAAGACGTAAGTCTGGTGGCTGCTGCTGGTCACCTGTTTTTCTGGCTTGTTACACCATTTCATTCCATTTTCTAAGTGAATTTGGAATTTGTTATTCACATCCTGAATCAACCTTCAAACAGTTCGCTGATTTTTAAGGGCATTATCCACCATTAGTTTACCTACTTACTTTGCTGGCATTCCTGTGTAGAAGTTAGTCATCAATCAACTACTTTGGATGTGAACACAAGTACCCAACTGCCAAGAGATAAGCTCCTTTAAGGTAAAAACATCCTAGGCCTTAGTCTACTGGGTACTGCATACACATCTTGTGCTGGTTAGAGCATCCAGTTTAAAACAAGGCTTCTTTCGCATATTGTTGTTACCAGACTGGCTGTAGAACTACAGGTTACTAAATGCTGAAAAACTTCAATGTAGGCTTGAGTGCTCTGTATCACAGTTAACAGTGCCAAGGAATCTCAGCTTTGAACACAGGACTGCCCTCCTAGTTTTCCCAAAGAAAAGCAGAATTGAGTAACACTAGTACATAATCCTGTCATGTAGTGTTCTAGTCTCAGTAAATACAGGATGCTGTATCCCTGTCCTTCATATTTCTTCCTCTGGAGCACCAGAAAGGAAGGAAATTGCTTCTTGACTAAAAGCTCACAAGTAAAGAAACAGATCTGGGTCACTGGCCTGGGGTTTAGTTTTTTGTGGGTTTTTGTTGTTATGGTTTGGGTTGGTTTTTTGGTTTTGGGGATTTTTTTGTGGTTTAGTTGTTCAGTTTTTTGTTTGCCCTTTTTATTACTTTTTTTTAATGCAGTATCCATGAAAATACTACACACATAGTAGTAAGACACTGCAGACTTCAATCATCTCATTAAAACATTACATCTGAACTCCCAAGGTAACCAATTCAACTGACAACAGTATATGTACATCTTAGAAATACATATAATTTATCACAGGCTTAAAAGTTCACAGGTTCAGGGAGATGCTCAAAGTTGTATGTGTGCCAACTGCATGCTTTGAGGTAGCAGCTATACTTAAAACTTTCATTTTAACCTATTAACAGAATACTATTTAATTTTTTGTTTTAGAGAATAAAAGTAGAGTATATAGTGCAGTAGGACCAAGGCAACATTCAGACCATAGTCACTTAAATAATACCAGTATGAATGCTAAATAATCTGAGCCCAGCAAGTTCCAAATTGCAATAAACACTGTATTAACCATCATCCTTATAGGAACAATATTGTAGTTAAATGTCACATTCTAAGTATTATCTAAAAGCTAAGCAATCCATCATTATCCAACTAGACTGATTTTGTTTCCAGATTTTCGGTAGGATATTCACTTGTTTTACAAATTACATTTTTCATGTGAGAAACTTTAAAAAAAAATAATTATGCTTCCCTTAGAAAACAAATTTTGCCATAAGAGGCTATGAATCTCTACCTTTGCTTAAAAAAAAGCTTCTGACAGCTTATGTAAACAATAGCATGCAATAGAAAAACTGGATTTGCAAGCAGAGAGCTTGTTCCATTTTGAAGCTGAACCCAAGAGAATGACATCCCTCCACTTAAAAGGAAGTCAAGCAGATTACTATGCAATAGCTTTATTTACTCCAGATGGTATTCTCTTCCTTTTAAGTACTGTCTGTGTGCTGACCACACAGAGCTAGAGCCAGCAAAAAGATACTCTGTTCATATAATTTTATCAGTTTAAATGAGATTACATAATCAGGCACTGTATAATTACACTAACAAGGTGCTCTACCTGTACAAGCTGAACTGCAACTTAGAGTACACCTATACTACAGTAGAGTACTGTCAAATACTGTTATTCTTAAAGAACACCATTAACTTTCTTCCCCAGAACATTCCCATAACTTTTTGTTTCTCTACCACTAGCTACTTCCAGTGGTTCTACAAAATAGAAGATTCAAATGGTCCAGATTTAGGGACACATAAAATCCTGACAAGGTTGGCATTAAATACATCATCAAGGCCCAGCAGGTTTTAGTTAATCTGAAAGAATAACAGGGAAAAAAAGGTGGATTTTTTTTTTTCTCTCAAACAGTAGTCTATGTAACAAATACTGCTCTAAGTTCTCTATTCATGGATAGATATGAAGAAGCTGTAATCGCTGATTTGTAATAAAAACAGAGACCAGTTCCTAGAATTTTGCTTATGAAGCCTCTTGAGAAGCCACAGTGTGGCTAAGGTGCACTTGCAAAGAAAACAGACTACATAGGAAGACAAAATATGCCAGTGATGGGAGACAAAGACATGAGGCAGTAAGTGATTAGAATTCAGTGAAAGAGAAGCATCTCTCAAACAAACAGCAATTTGAAGGCTCAAAATAATTCAAGCCTTAATGCTGGTCAGAAAATTAATCCTGCTGGTATGCTAGAGTAGCTAAAATGACTGCATTTACAGAAAAATTTGTTTGTGAAGGCTGTACTTCCAGGTGGTTCCGCTACCCTTCAGCAAAGCAAGTTCCCTGAAGTAATACAATATCACACTGATAACATAACAAGATCAGTTGCTTGCCTTGCTTTCTTTACAGAAGCATAAGCAATTTTGTCAGGAATCTTCCGACAGTGAATATACACTTTGCTCTATGACAATTTATACACACTGTTTGCAAATAACAGGTTGCTAAATTTTGTAAGACTTTAGGAAAACCCAGTGATACATATTTAACTTTTAACCCAGTAAGAGTAATTGTTTGTAGAGGCTTTACAAATATAAGAGGAAAACACTTAGTGCAAGTATTATGAATAACTGGAAGTCACAAATACAACCTTTCAAGTCTCAGCCAACAGTATCAGATTTAAGTAACAAATGGCTTTAGCTTGCAAAGTAATTGAGCAAAAGCTACAGGAAAAATTCAGAAGTATTTTTAAAACCACTATTATTTACTTGCTAAAATGCTGTTGCTTCCTTTGCTTGTTTCCTTGCATTTGATCCTTGAAGCACTGTAGCAAGCTCAAATTTCACCTTTTGAGTGCTTTTTTCCAGGTTCATTTTTGAACTATGGGTTAATGAGACTTCAGTATAATCTAAACTCAGTTTTCTGGATATAGCTTTAAAAACTTCTTCCAATCCATCATTCATATAAGTTAAACTAGAATTGTAATATGAATTATTTACCATTTGTAGAATAGAGCTCTAAAGTCTTAAAAGACATCCATAAATTAAAAATAAATACATAAATAGAATGCTTTGGCAAGTACAGGAACTTATTAAAGGTTCAGTACAGGTTTAGAGGCTACACTGCAGCCTTTCATCCAACCTTCTCACCCTCAGTTTAGGTCTTAAGGTTTCTCAAATCCCACTTTCAAAACCAAAGTAAAAGAGACTACATTTCTGCCCAGATTTCAGCTCTCAGCTCCAGGTATCTCTCAAGTTCATCCCACATTACCGTTGAGGATCAGAAAGATTACATTTATCAGCAATCCTTACTTTTCTCTGAAGGATGCTACTACTTCCCGTTCTCAACCTGCAATATTACAATGATTAAGGAAACACTCCTTTTGCTCCCCAAGATTAGGTGGAGAAGCAAAAT
Source organism: Melopsittacus undulatus (assembly GCF_012275295.1). Taxonomy (NCBI): domain Eukaryota; kingdom Metazoa; phylum Chordata; class Aves; order Psittaciformes; family Psittaculidae; genus Melopsittacus; species Melopsittacus undulatus. The sequence goes on along the minus strand of NC_047538.1, from coordinate 13,226,812 downwards.
CATCCTCTCACTAGCACTTACTTTCACAGCAGGATGTGCACTACCTAATAGCAGTCAGGATTATACCACTCTGCTACCCTTGTAACACATATGCACCATTAAAGAGAGGGTAAATACAGGTTCTGAAGTAACTTGGTCACTTTTCTCAAAGGAAGTGGTACAGATGAAGCAATTTTTGTGGTTCTTTCTTCAGCATGTACTCTGAACTTCTTCTCAGTCCCTTGACACAGATAAGTGGACTCCATATGAAGTCATCCACACCAACTTTGCTACTAACAATTTTTAGTTTCTTATTTTACAGAACAATTGAAAACCATGAGACTCAGGAGGAAAAACTTACCTCTAATGCCAGCGCAGTCTTGTCATAAGCACAGGGTACTCTCTTTTGGATAGCTTTGGCATAGACTGGTCCATTCTGTGTTAATGGCAGGGGATTGATCACTGCTCCAGGTGTACTGGGTACTGATGGAAGGGGACTTGCGGTTTGAGGCTGAGCATAAGCATGGGCAGGTTCTGGAATACCATAACTGTTGGAATTCCTGTTTCCATGCTTTGCATGAGAAGATCTGACTAGCTTTTCTACATAAGGAACAGGAATCATCCCAATCCGACCATCCTTGTTTCTGGCGCTCCACCACTGTTCTTCTGGCTTCTCTACAATTACCAATATCTCACCCTTTTTAAATGGAAGATCCTCAGCATCATTGCCAGGAAAGTCATACAGAGTCCGAACATACTCCACATTTTCTTCTGCTGTGGACATAGCAGGGGCAGATCCAGATCCCATTGGTGGACTTGGATACCTAAGTTTAAAAAATATTTGGTATAAGCAATAGCTATTGTTTTATTATTTCCAGTAACAAAGCTAAGTACAAGTTTTACAGAAGGAACACCAATTAGAGATCACTTATGCAGCTTTGTAACAGAAGTATTAGCTTGGTAACACTGTGAGGCATTTCATGAGTAACTCATGCTCTCAAGTAATTACTTAAGTACCCAGTGAGCCAATAAAAATCTATTATGGCTGCAGAAAATAGGGAGAAATAATTGAAAATCTTTATCCTTGTATTTTGTATTGTTGTGAGGATCTTGGGGCAAAACAAAATCTATAGCTTAAGTTGTAAGAGTCATGATGCATAAAATCAAGTTAAAATTATTTAGGTGACTTGGGGTGGAAGTGCTCTTAGAGAGCTAAATAATCCTCTTCAATTCATCACATCTACATTTTTAACTTCAACATCTATTTCTAAAGAATTCGGTGACCCCAAATGCTAGACTTGAGGGAACACAGAAGGAAAGAGAACCAAAGTAAGAGGAGGTTTTTCTAACTCAGTTTTCTAACTCAAATTTAGGAGTCCAATGTTGTCTTTCTAATTGGTAGTACAGCGTTTTTCTAACTAAATCCTTCTACTTACATGCAGAATTCTGGGGACAGCCAGTGAAATTTATACTGAAAACTCCTTTCTTTAAGAAAGGAGATAGGCAGATCCTGTGCTTTTAGGAGACACTTTCTCCTTCTTTTCTGGACAATAACATGGAATTAAGCTCCCTAATCTTATTATAACAACTTTAACTCTCAAACAGTTGTTATAATACAGAAGAAAAATTATTAGTTTCAAAGTACTGATCTTTTCTGCATATTTAAAGAGCTAATAACTGAAAGTGGTATCTTCATAAAAAAAGAGTATGAAATACTTGCATCCACTGGTAAGAATGGAGTAAGAAATGAAAAAGCTAACCATACAGAAATACTCTTTTGCCTTACTGACCATAACATTGCTTTTCATTTACTCACATCACTGTTTAATACTACGTCCATCATCTGTCCAATACAGTAAGTTTGTTGTCTGTGAGATAATATATGATTGTTCATTAAGTGAGACTATTTTCTCTGCAATTTTCATCACAGATTATACATATTTTATTCAAAAGAGCTGTCAGAAATCTTAACATATATAAGCCACTGCAGATACTTATTATTTAAGCGACAATAGCAAGGATACATTCCATTAGCCTACTTCAATTCTCTTCTGCTATTTGCAAAATCAGATGGAAATCAAATTCCTGTGTGGTTTGCAAGATATGCTAGAAGCCCTAAACAAAAATATATGGTTCTTTCAAACACCTTGTTGCAGCCAAAGCCAGGAGAGGGAACCCTTTAGAGAGCAGTGAGCTCAGGAACATCTGCAATGATGATCAGACCTTGCTGTTGACACTAAACAAATAGAAAGCTTAAACCAGTCAGTTTTCAACTGCTTCAAGTTTAAAATGTCATCTCTGAGAGCTAAACGTGTTGTATGGCTATATACAACAAACAATTTAAACCTACCATGAAAACCACTCTTCACTGTACTTTATGAAATTAAAAAGAATCAACCGCATTCAAAAGCATAAAGCACCTGAACACGATGTTACCCTGAAAATGCCAGAGAAATAAGAACTGGCAGTAAAAGCTCTGAAGCACATACCTGGCCACCCCTATTCTAAATGTAGTCCACTAGCTAAAAATAAATAAATCAAGAAATGCTATCTGTCATCCTCCCTCTTTCAACAGGAAGTCTCCTTCAAACAAAATTTCAAACCATCAACCATGTCACTCATTCTTCTAGAAGAATTTGGAACAAAAATCATGCTAAGGAAAACCACCTAGTCAATCCTGTTTCTTGCTTTACAACATAGCTCATCAGCTCACAGCAGGCGAGGTCCCATCTGTCTCTGTATGCTGAGAGAACAAAATGCACTCAATACCCTGAAAATAAGGTGGTACTAAAATGTTCACAAAATGTTTCACACCAGACTCCTAACAAATACCAAGTGAGCAAGTGGAATCACCAAAGTTTAAGTATTTTGAGAAAGCCAAGTCAGTCATTGCCACAAATTATTAAGAACAAGTTTTTAGATCCAGAAAGGCACAACAGCATCCAGGTTAAGGAAAATCAAGATAAGTATAAAGATTGCTTTAGTGTAGACTCTTTTCCTCCAAACTATACACAAGTTTAAGCTTGCATGTAACACTGGGCAGCTCTATTTAAGCATTCCTGCAATAGTGAAAATGATATTTTTCCCTTCACCCCTACCCATCCCTCTAGCTACAGCACAGTCACTACCTAGAAGACTTCTCAGCAACTCTAAGTGTTCTTGATGCTACTGCTTTCTGTCACATCCCTTCCATCACCTCACAACTTTACAGATTATTTTCTTTTGACCACTTGACAAGCTACTGATTGTCATTATGAACTGGCCTATGCCAAAGTTAAATCGTGACTATAAGCCTCAAATTTACTCTTCCCCAGTAAGAACCTGCTGGTCCACAAGGCAGTTTTATTTTAAAATGCAGACTTTAGAAGCAAACCAATCTGAATTGCTTTGTCTAATGCATTGCTGCTTTTCAGCCTTTTATTTCACTTAATTCTATCCAGGAAGTCCAAAAGCTTTGAAATAAGATACCGGAAAAAGCTTTATTAATTAAAAGCAAGGAATATGTTCCAGAGTTCTTGATAAGCAGTTTACTGATGCAAGTTGCAGGTATGTCCCACGCGGGAAAAAGACAAAGAATGAGATCATAGCCAAGTCACATTTTCCCATCCTCCTACAATAACATTTCTCTATGTAGTGCACAGAGTGAGTATGCAGATATAGATGAACAGTGCTGTAACCAAACTATGAGAAATAATGGTTTACACTTTTTGGGGGTGGATATGCCACTCCAAGTTTGGGAAATTCTGTCCTAGAATATATTAATGCTGACGTAACAGCGTGAAACAGCCTAATCACATGAAGGCCTGTTCTATTGTAATCAGTGTGAATGCAGGGACAGACAGGAACTTAAAACTCAGAGGCTGTACTTCAGTCACTGAGACTTGTGAACCAGCTTCTCAGCCATCACAGGAACATGACAATACCAGAAGAAAGGGTTGACACAATGCATGACCACACCCTCTTGCAAGGCAATTACAGCCAGTGGCAGAGACAGATGTACATGGTACCTTTCCATATGCCTACACACGTGGTAAGTGTATTATATGTATATAACGCCAGTGCATTGTACGGATGATGTGACTGAAATAGCAACGTGTAATAGTCACCCAGATCCAGAGTGCTAATAAGGACCACTTAGAAACAGCTTCAAACAAGAGCCATAAGCAAATGGTTTCCCTAGTATATATAGCATGGCCCTACATACAGCGCTATATGATGCTGGGGCTATTAGGTTGGACTAAGCCAGTCCCCTCCTTGTGTCCCCTCGGTGAAGATGGCAGGGGGTGGGGCGAAGGGGGGATGGCACTCACCTGGGCGCAGGCTCGATGAGGGTGGTGGTGTCCAGGTAGTGGATCTTGTAGAACTCCAGCAGGGCGGGCAGGTGCTCAAACTCCTGGTCGCCGATCTTAAAGCGGCGGTTAGGCAAGGAGTTAATGATGTAGTGGGAAACCCGAGAGTTCTCGGATACCGAGAGCACATAGTCCCCTGGGCAGGTGGACGAGTCCCGTACTAGGAACATGCCGTGCCGCTGCCCTTGCAACCTCGTCTGCGCCTCCGCCCGAGACACCGGGCCCACGTACCAGCTGGAGCGGTCCGACGAATCGAAACGAGCGGCAGAGGACATGGTTCCGGGCAGGGAAGGGGAAGGGACAGGGGAAAGGAAGGTGAAGAGCCCGAAGGCCCAAGCGGAGGAAGAGATCCCGAGAAGGAAAGGCCTGGACAAGGAGGCCTGGAAGGCGGAGCGGGCTAGGGACTAGGAAGAAGCGGCTAGTGTCCAGCCCAGAAGATAGGAAGCTCAAGGAAAGGGGGATAAGAGAGAAGAAAGCCCCGTGCTTCTGGAGGCGAAGGACCGAGGAGCGGCTGGGGTGGGGCTGGCCAGACGCGGCGGTCAGGGCCCCCGAGTCTCCCTCAGCGGCGGGGTGTGCAGGGCATCCTTCCCGCCTCTCTCTCAGGCCTGCGGCGGGCCCGGCTGGGCGGGTGACGAAGATCAGCGGCGGCTGATAAGGACAGGCGGCCCGAGAAGGTAGCGAGAGCAGCCTGCTACAGTGCCTCAGAGCCGGGCGGCAGCGCCGTGCTCCCGGTTTCTTCTCTCGGCTCGCTCCCCTCTCCGAGCCGAGCACCAAAATGGCGGCGGCGCCGGGCGGCTGGAGCGGTCCGCAGACACCGCCCCGCGCAGGCGCGCTGCGGATCCCGCTGCTGGGGGAGGGCGGCCGAGTGGCGTGGGGTTGGGCCCGCCAGAGGGAGCGAGGGGCCGCGCTGAGGGAGGCGGTGGCACAGGGGTTGGCCGCGCCGCTCGGTGCCGCGGCAGGAGGGCAGGGGTGGGTGATGATAGATGGATGGATGGATGGCTCTGCTTTCGCTGTCTCTCCGGGCCGCAGTCATCCAGACTCCCCCTGCGTGCAGGGGCAGCGCCAGCTGGCGGGTGGATGAAAGCGGCACGGCCACGGTGGCGTGAGTGAGACCCCCTCGTCCTGTGCAGCCCCTCAGGGAGCAGGGCAGCTCCCCGCACACGCCGCTGCTGGGCTGTGCTGCTGGCACGCGTTACCTCAGGTCGCCCCCGAAGGCTCTGCCCGCGTACCTTCTCCATCCTCTCTCCTGTCCCTCAGCACATCGGTGCTGCCCAGCCTCCGGCTCTGCCCGCGCATCGCCATGGCGCCCTGAGGCACGCTGTGCTTCCCTGCCCTCCGGGGGTCCCTCATGTCCTGCCTCGGGCCGCCCTCCTCAGCAATTAGAGCAGTGGGATGCCCCGCAGCAGGCAGCCTGACCGCAGGCAAGAGATCACCTTCCCTGAGGTTTTGTTGGTTTTATTAGTTGATTATTTTTTTTAAGGAACAAATTGGACCACTGTGATAATCTCTGTTCTCGAGATAACTTCCTACATGCTCTAACAGAGTTTCCTGTCTTTTTATAGCCTTATTACCAGATAAGGGTGTCAGAGCAAGCCCTGTCTGTCTCGGGGCGCAGGCGGGAGGGAAGATGGTTTGGCAGGAGCTGAAGAGGAAGGAAACCCCGGAAAGGAGTCTAGGCCTGGCGGGCAGTGGCTGGGCAAGCGCTCGGCACGTGGTACAGCCCGAGCTGTTTGAATTTGAGAGGGATGCTGTGGCACAGTGAGCTCAGACAAGCAGCGGGAGCCGTTGTGGGGTTGGAGTGAGGAGGGGAGGGCTGGCGGCAGCCCTAAGCACGTCCAGCTGCAATAGGCACGGGCACAACAACGTAACTGCCAATTCCCCGAACAGGCTAGAAACCTGTGGTAATAATGTGCTTCTAGCTCAGTCTCATGACTTCGTTTAATTTGTGCTTTTGGGTTTGTTTTTTCGTTTTGCTTTGGGGGTGGCAGTGTGAAATGAACCAGCACTTAAAAGCAAAAAATATTTAAAATGGAGAAATAGACTTAAGATTACTGTCTTGAAGTGCCAGACTGGACTGTTTGTTGTGCAGTCTTATTCCAGCTTTCCCGTCTTTTTTTCATGTACTGCCTTTTCTAAAAGCTCAATCACAACATGTTTTTTCTATGTTGTTCTTCCTGCATTGGTAATGAGTGCCAACTAAGGTATTTGGACTGGAACATATGGGCTCTGTCTCTGTAGGTGTTTAGCAGAGTTCAGTCCAAAATGGAAGATTCATAAGTGTCCTTGTTCTGTTTTAGACAAAATCATCTTAGATAGGCTCATAACATCACTGACATGAAAGGGTCTTAAAGTTGGCCCTAAATACATGTACGGGTATCACTTTACCAGCTGCTGAAATACAGCTATCTCCTGGGTGGAAAACAACAGCTGTTTAGTAATGCGCAGTGAGACTGGCAAAACAGTAGACTCAGAGGTGAATAATACCAGCTGAGGACTCACATCCATGTGAAAATGTTTTGTGCATTGCAAGGGAGGCTTACTTAGTAGCTGTGCTTTTGATCCTCCTGCTGGTTGAGGTGCTTGTATCTGCCACTGAGAGTTTTAAACACCTGTAGATAGGCTACAATAGATTACAAAGGTTATTATGTTTTTGTCTGTCATTTGTACAGATTTGGATTATTTTCTGTTTGGCCATGGCCAAAATACAGATTAAAAGATACTACTTGGACTTGCAATAAAGTGCTAAATAATGTTTAAAAATAATTACAAAACCCACAAGTTAGCAGCAGTTAGTAACACATAGCATGTAAGAAGGAAATAAGTTCCTACTGCTGCATTTGATCGAGTTAAAATTTTGTTGCCTCCGTTTTGTATGCATAATACTAAAACCTCAAGAAAGTTGAAGCATGTCAGGAATAAATAGTATTTAATTATAAACCAGATTTTGTGCAGTACTACATGGAGGTGGGCTGATGCTGGAGAACCAGCACATCCACCTTCTTATCCAGAATGGATTTTAAGGCACAGAGAGGTTTTCAGTTTGGAAGAGGCTGCCAAAATTAGCCATTCTGAACTTGTATTACACAGGTTGTGTGCATCATTCAGTAATACCCTCCTCAGTTTCAGTAACTGTGGTTGTACTAGGCCAGATCTTCTAAGTAAAAGATCCCATATTCTACTTGGATTATGAGAAAAAAGTGACTTGTTCAAGATTAATGTTATCTGATAAGACTGGTCTTCAACTTCCTATACTACAGTCATCTCAGGCACATTACATCTCTACAACTGCATTTGGTTCAGGAAGAATGGATAAATGTATGACACCACATAATCTTTTTAGGACATTTTTCTGCTCTTTGTCTTACCTGTTGGCAGCTTCCACCCTCAGAGCATGACCAAATAGTTGTATCACAGCTGAGGAGGTGGGGAGCTCTTAAAATGCATCAGCTGCCAGTGAAATGAAAACTCACTTGGCAATATTCCCTTGAGAAGGTGCTGTCCGTCTTTCATTGTCCCCAGCTGCTCCTTCTTCCTTTCACCAGAAGCTTCAGACCCCATCAGCTCGGCCAAATGCCAAATAAATTGTACTTGTGGCTGACCTCTAAGTAAGAAGTATATTTCTGTCAAGGGTATAAAATGAGAATCCTTATTTCTTTCAAATCAAGTATGGTGTATGCTTCCAATGCAAAATTAACACCCCTAATTTAAACCATGAGGAAATGGATAAAGATGTGTTGGATTTGGAGGTAGACATCTGGAGAAGAAATACAGTAGTGGGAGCATTTATGAAACAAAAACTGAAGCAATCACAATCACTTCTCCAAATGTGGAAGCCTGAAAATGCTTCAGGATGCAAGTCCACTAATTACACATCTAACAAATATGCCTATACAGCTTTACCGCTGTGCTGGCAGGAAATAGGAAGATACATCATCAAGAAACCTGGACTTCCTAAACTATCAGCAGTGTAAGTGCTGGTATTTTGATCACTTAGTTCTGGAAGAGTTGTTTGGCTATTCTCTTACAGACCAGAAATAACTTAAAGCTTTTTTAGTTTATTGTCTGTATATCTGCAGTATCTTGTGCTATGCGATCTCCTAGGATTCCCTGTAAAGCGAATACTTTTCACTGTAGGATACAAGACTGCCATATTCAGAAGATCAGAGAATTTATGAATAAAAAAGTATGGAATCAGCCTAAAATCCCTATGAGTGTCTGTTTTAATGCAAAGTTTAAGTGGGCTCTTGAAGGCTGAGTTCCTGAAGCATCATTCTTGATAGGAAAACCAATCAATACAAATTACAGCGCTGTATCAATCTGTAATCTCTCCTGCAATTTCTTTATATAGGTAACTGTAGTAAACAAGAATGATGTGTGTTATATCTGCTGAGTTAGATAAAATTTCTGATCTTAAAGCAATGCAATTTTATTATTGTTTAGCCTATGTATTAGTTTGAAGAGGTAAATGGTAGACTAAAACAAGCTACTGCTAAATGATAAGGATGGTTTGATCTAAGCTTAAATCTGTGTGTTTTTTTACCTAAACCAAGTACATGTAAGTAAGATAGTTCATACCATAACTTTCAGCACTCACATTGCACTCAGATGGAAAGAGTTTTTTGGGGTGAAAGGAACAGAAGTTTTGTTTTTATCAAATCAAAATATGTAATACTTAGGTTTAGTACATGTCACTTCAGGGATATTATACCAGTAACTAAAAAATCCCCCAAAACCAAAACCAACAAAACCCAGAAAAAAAATGCATCAGCCCTCTCTAAGGCAGATAATCCACTTTAAGGAAAATTAATTTCCTTGTAACTGCATTCTAAGCCTTGTATTGATTTGCTTTGCACAGCATCCAGCTGCAACACTTAGTAAATAATGTGATCACAAAATTGCATATACTGATAACTGGAAAATCACCTGACTAAAACCAGTATTCAAACACAGAAGGAATGATAGGGTAGAAGCTTGGAGAAAAAAATCCAACCAAATATGATTTTTCTCAAGATGTTTCTTTAGCTTAATAATTATTCATTAATGTCTTACATTATCCTATGTAATCTAAGAATGAGCCTGCTTGGTTATTTGTAATAGTAAGTAATACCCTCTATATATTGGTAGTATACATAGGAAAAGAAGCCAGGCAAAGAATGATTACTTTATTATCATGAAAGAGGCTAAATAATATTTTCACTTGTATAACATAGGGTATCACTGGCCTGTTGAGCTAGTGCTAGTTAAAACTGAAAATGCACTGCATTAACTTGAGTTAGATGTCTGGGTTTAGTTAGAACAGCTGGGTCTGGAGTATGACCTGGAGCACTACAAGTCTTGAATCACTTGTTTGCAGACGAAAAGAATTGCCACTGCAACACTTGCAGTCTGGAAGGAGTGGTTCTAGTGATGTCCAGGTCAGAGAAATCTGTCCTTGTATCTGAGGGCTACATGAAATTCTCACAGATTAAAAATAACTGTTTGCAAAATAGGAATACTGGTCAGTCTCCAGTACTGCAATGTAGTAAAGTCTGTATTTCCAGACTCCATGTGCAGTTCAGAGTTCATGACTAAAAAAGATTTTCTGAAGCAGCTCATCACCAGGGTTTCCTGCAGTTACCAGGTATTGTATTTTATTTGCCAACTGGCAAAGGTTCAGAGGTTGAGATGAAAACTGACAGTGCTGGAGAAAAAGATCTGACAAATGCCCATCTTTTCCTAAGCTGCTGAGCTTAGTAAAAGTGGTGTACAAATAGTGTTCAATCTTTTCCAGAAGCCCGGTCTACTAATGTACTCTAGGTCCATTTTGATATCATCTTTGTTTCCCTAAACAAAATATCCCCAAGTAATGGTGGTATCTTCAATTTCTCTGAAGTATCAGGTCAATGTGCAGTATTTGTCATGATGTAATGATACTTCACTAGTTCTGTATCATTCTGATTGTCACTGGTTTTGCCTTTCTTCTGCAACCCCATTATTGCTACAAGATTTAAAAGCTTCTGGTAGTTTGTCATGATTTTCTGGCGGCATGGGTTATTTCTCACCTCTCTAAGAGTAAGGATCCCATAGTATTCAGGTATCACACTGGTTCAGCCTTTAAATCAGCTTCTAACCTAATGGTAAGCAAGATCGTAGTCAGAAGCCAATTACTTTAAGGCCTCATGAAGGAAAGTTTAACACGCCTTATCTTTCTGTGCTGAAGTATTTCTGTATTATGTTCCTGGCATTGGTTCAGCTACTGCAGGGTCCTGGACCAATGTAATCTTCAATACCTCTAGTTATGTTTCTGCTGTGGCAAAGCAATCTCTACTCTCTTCTAAAGCATATACTAAAAGAATGAAAAAAAACCTGCCATCTCCTAAGCTGGTGTAACTTCACTGATTCTAATGTAGTACTACAGGATTTAATTTAAGATCACTACGTTTCAGACTCCGCACCACAGTTAATAAAACTGAGACAGTAGTTACAAACGTTCTGACAAAGATTTATTAACTTATTCTTGTGAACAAATGTGTCTGACAGTTGAGATTGCCATAATTTGTACAGAGAGTTCCACTGTGTTGACAGAACTTGCAGTATAGAAGTTCAGGAGTGGGTGTCAGTTCACAGACTTTAACCCAGTTACAAAGATGGCTGCATGCCCAGATGAGATGAAGGTTCAGACTTTCTTGCTACTGTTCCCGTATCCGTATGTTCAGTCTTGCTCAAAAACCAATCAAGCTGTCTGACACCAGGCACAGGAGGGAGACACTAAGTGTTACCTTCCTGTGCTAAGATGGTTAGGAAGTTTTGTTACCAAAAAGAATAGGGAAAAAAACACCCCAACTCTCAAAAAGCTATTTCAAGCTAAAAGCTGGAAGGAAAGAAGCTAGTCAAGGCGAGCCTTCTGTGCCTTTTTTATTGTCCATGCTGAAGACTGAGAAAAGTATCCTTCAAAGCAAAAGAACCTCTATATTTTAACTGGGAAAACAGCAGTTCTGTGGTTACTTTAAAAATGCTGCTTTCTGGCAGGTGGGCAGGTACTGAATGTAAGTGGCATTTTGTGCAGAACACTTGCAGATGGGCAGATATTGACTGTGAATGGCATTTGTGCAGAACACTTATTTTCCAAACCTTTAGATATTGATTTATGCATATAAGAAAAACATATAAAATCTCTTAAGTATTTTCTTCAAGCCTTAGTTTCCTCATTCACTGGCAAAAAAATAAATATTAAAGTTTTCTAATCTTCACTTGAATTATCAAATTCTTCCCAGTCTGATACGCTCATAACTTCTGATGGAAAGTCAAGGTGATACTTCTCGCGGTCTGCATGCCATTCTGAGAACCACTTCTCTGTTTCCGTTAAAATAGCCCTTGGCAAAGTGAGGACACAGGCAGCCATCCCAGAAATATCATCCTCCAGCTGGGGTCCTTCCTCCCAGCAGTCTCTCTCTGCATCATAAATGTGGACATAGTCCATGCGGATTCCTCTGTTGTGAGATCTGCCTCCCAAGACATAGATCCTGTTGTCTAAGACTGCAATACCTGGCTCTCCATGTCCTGCAGGAAGTGGACATACATTTGTCCACTGATCAGTGCTTGGCCTATAGCAGGCAACCTGTAAGAAAACCCAAAGAGATTAGCCAAAATTGAACTTGTATCTTAGTGACAGAGGCTGGCCATGTGGCAAGCTATTTAGGAAGCCATGCAGTAACATCAGTCTTTTGACAAGGTGTTGATAATGGAGAGAGCCTATCACTATGTAGTAGAAGTACAGTACTCAGCAGAAAACTGTTCATAGTTGCATAGAGCTTTGAATCGTGAATTCTGACCCTGCTACTGGAGTGAAAGCTGTATGCTATTCAGAAACTGTATACAAAAGTGAAAGAGATGGGGACATATGGTAATACAAGTTCAGACATAATGTACCTGTTTGCATTAGGAACATACAAATATGACAAATCTGCTAAGCTGTCTCTGCAATATATTTTGGAAAGTTTTAGGTTTCATTGGGTAACCCTTGGCTAACTGCTTTTATTTGTAAGCACCTTTTTATCATTCAGATACACTTTTCAGGTTGATGTATTTCTGTCATCTTCATTGGCATTGCTCTTACAGTTAATTTTTGTGTTTTCTTTATGTCTCTAGCAATTCTAGACGCTGGAATAAGACTCCAGAATTCTCTTCAGCCATCACTTATCATCAGGTACTGTCCATTTGATTGCATTATACAATTGCCATCCAACATATCCTTAACAACTCTGTCCTGCAATTACATATTGGTGATCCAAAGGTCCTTGACTTAGGAAAGAAAAACGTGAGAAGATAATGTAAATTTAGTTGATGTGCTGCTTATTGGGTATGTGCATGTCATTGAATGTTATCCATCAAATATGTTTTAAAATTGATATGAATATCAAGTGCTAGAGCTTTAATGCTTTGTGGGATAGACAGTGCATCCAAGACAGACAGCAGTAAATAAATCACTGCAAGTTTTGCAGTTGAGTAGGGTGAGCTGGTGCAGTAGCTGTTGCTGGGCATATAGTTACTTAGTGGGAGAAAGACATCAGAGTGCAATCATCCCCAGGAAACAGCTTCTCCCAGGAAAGGCACAGGTATGACATGCTCCTACCTGGTGAACATCCCTTCTGTAGCCAGAATCATTGTTGCTTCCTCCAATTACATAGAGCTTTCCTAAGAGTGCAGCCATCCCATGCCAAGCGCGTCTCACTGGACCATCTGCTAAAACATCCCAGCGGTCAGTCTTTGGGTCATAACATTGTAGCTCTTTCAAATAGTCTTCTCCTCTCCTCCCACAAGTAATATACATCTTTCCATCCAGTGCTGCTCCAGCATGTGCATACACCTGTATCACCGCATGGGAAAGCAAGAGGTTGAGCTCTGGTTTTATGTATTTCTTCCAGTTTCAAAGTACAGAGTAGACATTAAGGGAGTAATATTTCTTATAAGTTATGCAGATATCAACATCTGGAAGGATTTTTTTCTAGAAAATCCATTTCTAGGTGATTATGCTGTTAGTGTAAATTTCTGAATGAAACATACTAGAACATCTAAAACTTCCAGAAATGTGGTGGGGTCTCATTTTTGTTACTCCTTGATCAGAAGATCAGTCATACTATTACATTTCTCCAAAGTCCACTTGGAAGCTTTTTTGTGGAGATTTTTTCTTAAACAAGCAGCATTATCAGGAATGCAAGATATCCCACTCAGCAGCACTCAAGTGGACCTTAAGGCTTTTTATATTCTCAGCACTGATGCATAGGTTCTTAAAAAATTACTCAGGATTTTATTTTTCTTCCCTAACCAAGATTCATCAAGCAGTTGGTTTTTGATTGGTTTTATTTACTTATTTATTTATTATTTGCTGTATTCATCTTTGCAACACTTTTAAAATGGAAATGGAAAGTTTTGCCTTTTTTGGCATTACTAAAACTTAGAACAAACTGTTGCACTCATAACCCCAATTCCCACATCACTACACCATTTCCTGGTTTCTGGGGTCATGACTGCTACTTTAGCAGTAGCTGTTCTTGAAGAATAAAGGGTACTGATGACAGAAGAGACCTATTCACTCATGTATACCAAATGCGTAATTTGAAATTATGTTTAGCTGGCTTAGATTTGACTCTGCAGCACATAGGCTATTGTCATCAGAACTTGTTATCCAATCTCAGTTCTGTGTTCAGGAACTAAGTGGTCTGTAGAAACAGATCTTACTGGGCAGTATCTTCTCTGATCAGGAGTAAAGCATGTTGTCTGGACTGTGATCAGAAGCTTGTACTACTGTGTCTTACAATTTACCTGCCTAGGAAGAATGGGAACTTTCTATTCCCAGAGGCTGTGTTCAATTTTAAATGGTTTTAAGGATTAACACAATGAAGGTGCAGGGGAAAACAACAAGAAAACAGGGAAAAAGAAAGGCATTTAGCCTCAAAATGTTATTTACATAAATTATGACTCCCCTTTCTTGATATTCATTTATCCCATATACAGAGGCTACTGTTTCCCATCTGAATATCAGCAGATTTAAAGCTACACATGAGAAAAGCATCTAAAAAGATTAAATCAGGAACTGGGGAACTGTAGGCTTGTGTGTGGTTAATGCGGTACTTACCTCCTTCTTCAGAGGTGTCACATATTCCCAAGTGTTGCTTTTAGGGTCATACCTCTCCACTTCCCTCAGGTCTTCATGGTAATCTCTGCCTGCGACAGCATAGATATAGTTGTCCACAACACAGACACTGAGGTCAGCATGCTCTTGCTGTAGGGACTGGATCTGGAACCATTTGTTGTGTCGAGGGTCATACCTTGTAAAAGAATGAAATCAAAGAAAGTTATTCATACAGCCACAGAATCATTGCTGGAATACCAGACAGCACCACAGATGTGGGTTACTTGGTTTTCTTTGGCTGAAATTGAGCTCAGCTGTAAGTGGAGTGAAATTTGGCCTTGTCAGCATTTTATTATTAGCAAAGTTGGTTTATTCTATTTTTAGAAGATGTATTTTAGCTGACATAATCATGCTATAAAAGCCTAGGGTTTCTATTATCTTATACACTGCTGTCAGTAAAACTAGTAAACATGACCATAGTATAAAGACAAAAGGGGTTTTATCTGGTTTTGCGATGTAATGAACATGAAGGTCTAAACCTGATCCTCCTGCTCCTTTTCCTGGCACAAAAGAATATAAAAGGACCCTGGAATGCCACTATTGTGCACAGAAATTCTTGAAATTCAACCAGTAATAGCATTTTCTTTAAAAATCCTTTTTGGTCACTAAATCCCTTTGTATTGGGACCAAAACTAGACACAAAATACTTCTAGAAAATCCTAGCTCAAGAGCATTTAGACAATCTAGGATTCTAGCTTCATTACTCTTTTCAGCACCTTTAATACTTCCCCCCTCCAACAAGACAGAAAGTAGAATATGTAATACTCTTGAAGGAGTACTGTTTCTACCCTGTCAGGCTTGGCTTTGTCCCATAAGCTCTGCTGGAAGCTTCCTATTACTATCAGGCTCATTTCTTTATTTCTTTTGTTTTCCTTCAGTGAGGCCCCTGCTCAGTTCCTAATCTTTCACCTAGCAAGCATATAGACCATGCTGTCTTACTGACTCTGAGATGGGCAACACGGTGGGAACAGAAATAATAGCAGGATTATCCTCATCTTACCTCCAACACCTTGACTCTGCTCGAAAGCCACTTACATTGTTGTCTCCACCAATTAAATATACAAAATTATTGAGAACAGCAATCCCTTGGTTCGACATTCTGGGAGCTAGCGCAGCTGTAAAGTGCCTCCACTCTCCCAACAAGGGGTTCAGATACTTGGCTTGATCACTGAGGACAATGGATGGAGTAGAATGCATTCCTCCAAATCCTACTACACACTGGAACTCTGATCTCAGCTGCGTCTGGGAGCTCTGAAGCATTGGTTGAAGACATTCATTCTTGTGGTACATTAACGCATCTGCGACTGTATCTTTTAAAGGACATGGACTTAGTTTGTCATGAAGCCTTTGCAGGATCTGAGGTTCCATCAGAGGAAAACGAACTGTCTCAAGTAGCTTAAGGGGCTCCACCAGGGAGACCTGATCTGTCTCTAGTTGCTCTGGTGAATAATGATAAAAAAGTGCCCCATCATAAACTTCAAACTCATAGTTAACCTCCAAACGATTGCTGCTGAGAAGGGAATAGACCTTCTGCAAAGGTAGCTGTCGGTACACTTGTGTCCTTGAGAAAGATGCAAAGTTCTTCAAAATGTAGGAGTCCAGCTGATCACTCAAATGTTTCAAGTCATAATGGTCAGCTAGTCTGTACACATCAAGTATGTTCTCTTCGTCTACCCAGGACATGAGAAAATCACAGCAGAACTTAATGACTTCTGGAATCTGCAAGAGAGAGGTACTTTTCATTTCAGACACCTCTTACCTCACACTCGAGAGACAGGTGATAGAAGCTGGGATGACTGACTGTAAGAAAGTTCTCCACAAGACAACTCCTCTCCTCAGTTTGATCACCATGTTCACTTGCGCCCAATTCACCTTTCTCCAGAGCAAAAGAACTCAACACGGGTAGGTAGATGAATACAATATAGATCTTCTAGCCACCCTATACTGCAAATCTGTGAGTTTGGCTTCATGTGCAGCAGTAATGTGTTTTCCAAGGAGACACATGGGACACTTGACAGCCAGGCTGTCTGGTTTGTTAGCATCTCACCAAGCTGTAGCTGCCTGGGAGGACATGGTGAAAGCCACGTTTATAGTCACTTCATAACTATTCTTTCAGAGCACTATAGATAGACATACTGTATCAAGGACTGTATCTGTAACAAACAGATGTGCATCACTGGAGCACAGGAAGCCATTTAAAAGGAAAATTAATATCTTATGAATATAATTTGGAGTTGTAGCTGGCAGGAGTGACTGATGGCAAACAAAGAACTAACTGCTGTCCAAGACTCCCTCTGCTACAGAGTGGTGCTGAGTCTGTAGAAACCAACCCAAGCAAGCACTCAGAAAGTTTAAGGTTTATTACCAAAGCCTTATGCAGCAGTTAGCTGCAGGGGAAATTAGACAAAAAAAACCTCATCTTAAAGGCACACTGAATTCTGCATTTAGTGCAGAAACTATAATGGCAGGATTTCCTGTAGTGATGGGGGCAGGGGAGATTATGTGTCTGTCCACTCAACCTGGGGAAGGTCTTGAGCAGCACAGCAGTTTCAGAGCAGCAAGCCCTGTCCTTTACCATAGGCCAGAAGTATTCTATTTCATAAACTGATGAGTGGAAGTGAGTGCTATATAAAACAGGCCACTAGATGAAATGGTAAATGTTTATAAGTAATAAAACCATTGACACAACTCTCTATTGCAACTGCTCATTAATTGTTCCTACCCTTCCATAGTTCCAGTGGAAACAGCATCTCAAAGAAATTCTCATCAGACCCATTATTCACCTCCTAACCCTCCATTTAATCAGATATCCAGGTTTTCTGTTTCTTTTATTGTTGCTTTTGGTTTTTGCTTCTTTTTTTGTCATACCTCCCAGCACCTCACCTGAAGCTGACAGGCTGCAGCTAAGGTTTCCTGTACACTGTTCACACTGAGTTCCAACTCAGAAGTGTAAATGAAGTTCAAGATTTTGCACATTGCATTGTAGGAGATGCCATGAATATGAACTTCTTCTTGTTCCATCTCCCTTAGTCCTCCTGCAAACATTCCTCTGTAAAAAAAACAATGGCAAATGCTATGGCAGATTTGCATTGAAGCTATTTTCAGTTTGCTCATCTTATGTTGTCCTGGGAACATAAAAAATCTTTAGAAAGATAAAAGCCTAGCCAGACACTTTTATGGGATTACCTCTTCTCTAAGCCAGCGATACAAAGAGTACAGGCTTTTGGAACTTAAGAAAGTAATACTCTTCATTCTTCAGGAAAACAGTTAAGGGCCATCTGAAAGGTAAGATTCACACCTGAAGACACAAATCCAGGATAGTCAATGGGCAGAGGCAGATACTCTGGGTGTTGGAGAAGAGAAAAAACAGAGGAACTTGGACTGTAGGAATTTTTGTTATGCTAGAGCAGTTCTTCCTCCAGTTAAAAGTTTGTCTGGCTTGTGTTGGGATTTCTTTGCTCTCTGAAAATAAAGTCACTTCAAGAAACTGATAGTCAAATTGACAAGGGGAGTGCCTGGTTTAATGGACAGTGAGTCACACTATAGGCATGTAACAGAGTGACCCACTTCCAGTGACTTTTTGTGTATTACGAAATGATCACCACAAGTCTTAAAATGCTAAGGATATATTAAAAGCCACCCAGAGTGCATTTATGCAGAAAACATCTGTTTTTATCTATTCTTTTTATACCTCAAAATACTACAGGCAGTGAATTTAGTGGAGGTAAGCTCAGTGTGCAGGAACAAGAGCTTTATGTCTGTAGAGAAATAACACAGAGATGAATAAGGCCATACTTAGTATTTTGAAACACATTCAGCTCCATCTTGTGAGTCCAATTTTACATCCAGAAACAGCATGCCAAGATAGAAGATTTGGATGCTGCAGGTTTGAATAACATTCAGCCACATGCTTGTTACTGCCATACTGAAGTGTACCTGAAATAGTCACAGGATGCAGCTAGAAGTATGCGGTGAGCCTCAATAGGTTTCTCTTCCACTACCAGAACTACATCGAAGAGGATGCTGCTGTCTCGGAGAGATACCAAGCCACTGAGCAAGGCCTGAGAGTGCTCTGCACTGCGGTATGTGTTGCTGGTGCGCTGCTGAAGGGAGGGCGCAAGTTGAGCTTTGTGTGTCTGAGTCAGCTCCTGATCCTCCGCCATCCCAGGCAGAAATGCTCAGCCACCAGCTGTAGCAGAATGAAATCTGTGAGACAACAGAATCAGCAAAGGTTTGTGCCTTTTGCTTTACAAATGGTCCTCTGATCCCCGCCTATCATAGAAAATAAATCAATCCATCTCTTCAGTCAGTTTTACCCTGCAGAGATTATTTGGAATGATGACAGGCAGATATCAGCACACCAAAGTGGCAGAATGGGGTTTTTCAAACAGGTATTCTGACTCTTGGGTTTTTAGTCCAAGAGCTAGAGTATGTAGCATGTGGGGGTATTTTTTTTTCTTAGCAAGAGTTTCACTTCCCAACTCATGACCAGAACCCCTTTTCTCTTTTGCATTTCTACATCATTTGTAACAAACAATGGACATAATTTTGTCAAATTCTAAATTGTCTAATATCCTCAGATAACTTTGCTGCAATATCAACTGCACCTTCCATCTTTCTGTTGATATTTAACACAGACTCTGAAAGCTCTCCTCTCTCCCTATCTTTGCTTTTTCATTTTCCTTAGCTGAGCACATTTCCAACTGTCATTCTATAAAATACTATTTGAAACCGTAGACCTGAAAGTAAGTTTCTTTATTGTGACAACTTGAAGCTAGCATGCACAACTGTTTTCCACTTCACCATGGTTCCCTGCTGGAATTTCCTCCAGTGTAGGCACCACCAAGGTCTATCCTGTACCTTATTCTAGGGCTGTCATTGACACTGGAGGAAGGTCCCCAATGGCACATGGGGAAACACCTGAAAAAGCTATCTGGAAGTGACTTGCATTTTATGTCTGCGGTTAAGCTCTCAAAATCTCATGAGTCCTCCTCTACCATCCTGTAATCTCCCCTTTCCATTGTCTTTGAAGAATGTCAGAAGTTGTAGCAGTTAGAGCTCACAGACTCTATCCCCTTTTCAGAGCATATTAGGAAAAAAAAACCTCACCCCAAACCCAAAACACATTAGCAAAAGGAAATAGCTGATATGGCTACTTAAGGCAGTTATAACAGCCTCTCCTCCAACAGCCTGGGAAATAGCTTAGTGACACAAGTGACAGTCACAAGAGGTAACTTCGCAGGAAAGCAAAAGCAGAACAAACCCATCAAATCCAAACAAAGAAGGAAGAAATTGAACCATTGTTTATTTGTGCCAGCCATAGACGGTGAATGCAGCATTGGAAAGCTCTCAAAGTACTGCAAGGTATTCTGTGTATGGTCAGTGAGGAAGGAGCTATCTGGATGACTATGTTTATTGCTCTGCCTGAGGGAAGTTACCCTACACTGGCCAAACCAAAAAGCTAGGTGCGATTGCATCATAAATGGGATGATAAAAAACCCCACCAACCCCTCCCCCCCCAAATAATTGAAAAAACATCTTAATTGTTGTCTGCTCTTTGCCAGGAAAACCAAGGCAAGCAGCTCAGAAGAGGAGCTCTAATGAGACAGCCTTCTGTTGTGAGCACATTCAGGTCGACTGTATGCGGGAAGCTATCCATCATCAGCTGAAGAGATGAATAACATTATTTTTCATGACAGGCAGAGGCTTTTCCTAGAAATAAGATGACTGCTTTTGAAGCAGACACAACATTACTGTATCGTTTGATTTACTTCTGGGGAATATTAAAAGTGATGGATTGAGGCAAGGGAAATCATATAGTAAGAAAGGCAGCTGAAGAGTAAGAGTTACTAGACCTTGATCAGAAATTCCCCACTTCACTAGAAGAGAATAAATACAGCAGAAACAAAGTAAGGTGAGATATGATCCAAATTTGTAATGGATTTGGATAAACAACATTAACACATTAACTCTGGTTTTGTGGTTTAATGTGGTTAACACTCCAGAGTGAATGTGGTTAATGCTTAAAAAAGGGTTTCATCTTTTCCGCTATTTAGAGAGCTGTACCAGAAGAAGTCTCTAAGACTGTAAAATCAGAATTAAATGTAACAAATGAACTATTTTCTGAATTCAAATTTGGACTTTTGCTGGGCAGAGAAAACAGCATGACCTTGGTACAGTATTACAGTGTGTCTTTTAGTGTAGCCATTGGTGGAAGAGAGGCTAGGGAGAAGTTAAGAGAGTGACTGTCCTGGTTTTGCATGATGAGGACAGATATATTAGAACTGCACAAGCCATTGAACCTTTGTAACAAGTGTTAGCAAAGAAATGTATTGTAGATGTAGAAAGATAAGAAATATACCCAGAGAGAGAGGTCTGGAGAGGGAGAAGTACATGCAGGGTAGAGAGGAAACATACATCATGCCAAGACTTACTTAGGTCTACTTTTAAGTAATAGATCCATAGATAGTTACTATCCAGAATACATTCTGTATCCAAATAATCTTAAAAAGGAACAGAAAGGGGGTAAAGCCTTCAGCAGCTAAAGACCCAGTCTTACAAATATGGATCCAACCTTACAAATATGGTAACTGGAACCAGGAAGACCAAATGGTATTATGGAATAAATGAATAAAATAATCAGGGATTCTGAAGCCTGCATGAGCATTAGTATCTGCACAATTTTAAGTGACAAATGGGGCTGTCTGGGACATCTGTAGGGAGTTTATCTCACTGCTAGTTTTACTAGATATGGACTTGAATTATCCCATAACTGTTAGCAATAGCTGAACAAACCAGCCCTGCTTACCAGCAGACCTGTGTAAGCCCCATGTGGTCAAACAGATGCTGGGAGTGCAGCTGAGCTGCATCCTCCCAGCTGATTTTTGGCTAGTCAACAGCTGAGCCTATGTATTTTGCTACACTCTATTTTCTGAATTTTGGCACTGCCTTCTTGTTCTCAGCTTCAGGCCCTGAATTATGTCTTGGCCATCACTAGTGAGCTGCACTGTCCATTAGAGTGGTCACGCATGCACCTACATCAACAGAAGAGCTGCCTTGTGCGTTCGGCAGACGGAGCCACCACGACACAGAAAATCATCACTCTTTGGAGCTACCCATGAGTATTTTGCCATCTATAATTATTTGTTCTAACCAATTTTGGATGTGTTGCTAGAATACCAGTACTGCTGTGGAGAAAGGGTAAAATACTACTGAGCAAGTACAGTGTATATTGTCTAAAACTTGCCAGCACTCTTAAGTTCTTTTTGTACATGGATACATGAAGTTTCTACACTGTAATTAATTCACAGGGGGGAGGAGGAGGATGTTGGGAGTTGGAAGTAGATGATCTTTAAGGTCCCTTCCAATCCAAATCATTCTATTATTCTATGGTAAACTGTGGCTACTCAGAGAACCTCTATCCTGCTACATGTACCTCTCTACTCTCCTAAACTAGGCTTTAAAGCTTATAAACAAACATGCACGGGTGATGTCATAGCTTAATAGTGGTAACAGACTAGAAAAATTCTCACTGCAATGATTTTCATGACCTGTTTCCAACTTTTAAAATTAAAGATGAACATTTGTGGTGTTAGTCTAAGATGTCTGACTGACAGTTGGTTAATTCCTCTTCTTTGAGCTAAAACCCTCTTAACTCCTACCTAGGTAGTCTTAGGAGCTGGCAGAAAAGACCTTAAGACAAAGAAGGGTAGAAGACCATTAAATGGCTTGTGAGAGATGGCCAGCAAGATTCATTTAGCTGATTACTGAGTGTGCTCAGCTTTGTAATAGCTGTACAAGGAGCAGCTGGGGTTAGGTGAGTAGAAAGTTACAAAGAGTGGTTGTTGGGTTAGTGAGCTGTGTTATGGGCTTCTTTGAAAGAGAAGTGGGGTGGTTTTGCTGTTTCAGTTTTCTGGACTAAATGCAGTGTGCATGGTGAGCCAATAGTTTTGTGGATTTATCTGGGTGTTGTTCTAAATGCTGATTACAGATTTCCTGGGGAGGGATATTGGTGTTATCACAGCACCTTGCTTCTCAGACTGTGTGTCTAACTATGACCTGTGTGCTTTGTGCCTTCGTTACTGTGCAAACATCCAGTGGAAGTGTGTTATTTTAAGTGTGGTGTACCAGCTAGGTGGGAGGACCGGCTGTTAAGGTATTTAGGAATTGTTATGCCTTGTAAGTGTTCATTAGCCTTAGGAATTACAAGAAAACTTATTGAATCACCTCTATATATTTTGAGCAGAAAATAATTTAACGTGACCTCCTCAAATGTGTATTTTGCTTTATCTTTCTTGCCCTTTATGAAAAAAAAATATCTAAATGGAGTACAAGCAGTACAGTTCTGTATGGAGAGACACAACAGGTTTGTTCAGCCTCTTGCACACTGCAGAAAACCTTCTATTCACTTTTTCCCTGCTGACCACTCAAGAACTTTGTTGGCTTTTATGCCATGAGACACCATTTTTGCAGGCTGGCATCTGTCTTTGTGAATGAAAGAGCTTTAAACTGGCCCTTGCTAGCAAATATAAATGCACAGTCCCTTGAACTGTGCAGCTAACTTTCCTCTATTTTGACCCTCTCTATTGTTAGCTTCTTGCTTGCAGGATATTCTTGAGTCCCCTTTGCTCTCTTACTTCTGTTATTCAAAAACTAACTCTTTGACTGAGCCAAGTTCCTAGAAATCCAAGTAATTCTTTCTTATTTCCTCTCTTCTTGTGGAAGTTTCTCAGTGCTGGTCCATCTGTTAACAGTGAGATTCAGTGGCTAGGTACTGCAGGATTGACCCTAAAGTGGATGAGGAACATTTTCTGTTCACTGCACTTCTTTAGTAGTAGCAAAGATAAAAAGTATTGTCTCATGTTGTGGAATGCTGTCTCCAGAAACAAGGGGGGGGGGCAACTCCTTGTTCCAACCACTTTGCAGAGAAAATCAGACTAGAGATCTTCAGCTGGCTGCACAAGGTATTTGAGACTACAGTTATGTTTGTTTGACTTGTCTTTTAGAGACAGTGGCTTAGTGTAGTGATTAATTATAGGGTATTACCATTGAGTACCAAGTATATAAAGAGGAAGGAGGCATATGAAGTCAGTAACTGTATGTGCACTTCTACAGGCAATCCTAACATAGGAAGACATGCACTATTTGGTCACTTCAAGGAATTAAAAAAAAAAAAAACAACACAAACAAAACAAACCAAACAAAAATCCCCCATAAACGGCAAAACCCTCAGAGCATTTCCCAGCAGCTGGGTCAGCATATGTCCTGGATGCATCCTGCTGCCATCATAAATACACTCAGCCTTTATTTTTTGATAAGAGATGCTGTGCACCAATTCTGTGCTTTAAACACAGTGTAGATATTTTACATCACTGAAGTCTGTTATTGGTATTGCATAGTATGACATATACCTAGACAAGTATTCACCCCTTTTATGATGTCCATCCATGTCAGAGGGTGATGCTTACTAGTGGGTGTGGAGTTTTTTTTTTCTTTGCATAGTTGTGCTGACAGCCTTGATCCTCTACTGTAGTGAAATGGCTGGATATAGAAAGGATTATCCAACTTAGTTTCTATGGGAACTCAGACATTTTTGTATTCAAGAGCTTGTGGCTGTCAGTTACATCTCTACCAAGAGGTATTTTATGCAGATAGTGATATTTTCTTGTGCATCAGCTGTGCCCAAAATACACTAGAGCTTGCTGGTGTCGGGTATCCAAATCTGTTTAGCTTACTGTCATATGGACAGGTGGTTCATGGTTGGTGGGGTCCCGTGCTCTTAGAACTGTGGAATAATTTAGGCTGGAAAGAAATTTGGGAGTTCTCTAGTCCAAACTCCTACTCAAAGCAGGGAAAACTTCAAAATCAGGTCAGGATGCCAAGAGCTTCATCTCGTCAACTGCAGAATCTTCAGTGTTGTCAAAAATCAGAAAACTGAGTGCTTAACTATCAGATTTGTTTTTTCCTTTATCCTATCTGAACTTCTTTTCCTGCAGCTTATAACACTTGCCTCTTATCCTTGGCACTCTGCATCACAAAGAAGAGTTTGGCTCTACATTTCCCTGTACCCATAGGATAGCTTAAAAAAATGGCAGCTGGCTCTCCCCATCTCTGTATTTAACAAACCCAGTCTGCTTGCTTTGAGTGCTGAATAAAGTGGAAAATAGTAATTTCTCATGATTTACTGGCTTTGCCTTGCTAACACAGCTCAGCATGAAGCTGGCCCCGGTTGGAAGACCCATATTCACCTTGTCATCAGGACCCCCAGGCTCTCTTCTGGCAAAACTGATTTCTAGCCAGGCTTGTCACCAGCCTGCTCTGACCCAGATGCATGACTTTTGCTATTGAAATCTATATGGTTCCTCTTGGTGCATTCTTAAAGCTTGCTAGTGCCTCTCAGTTGCAGGTCTGTCCTCTTTCTTGCAGGCCATCTTCATCACTTTTTCTCTAATGCAGACCAACCAGTATGATGTGCTCTGGGTGTGCTGTACTGTGATCCAAATAGATTAGGCCCTGAAAAGTCTTAGTGCATTGGAGGAAGTTTAAAATCTGTGCTCTAAGGCTTCCCACACCTTCATCTCTCTCTTAGGGAGTAAACAGAATTAGGATCTAAGCCAGGATTCAGCTGAAGGTCTAACAAGAAGACAAGATACAAGACTAAAGCAAAACTTTAGTTCTTCTGACTCTCAGCAGATACAAATAGGCAGAACCTGGCTATGTACCAGAATTTTGACAGGGCAGAGGGCACACAAACAAATAGGTCAAGCAGTCAGTGAGTGTGCAGAATGGGGAGGCAGCTGGGTGCCTGCCAAAATAGTTCAGAAAACAGATGTGATACCACCAACAATGTAAGCTGAAAAGCAAAACTATTGTTCATTCTAACTGGAATGCAAATACTGGAATAATTCATCACAATATGATAATTTGTAAGGGGTACTTGTAAGACAATGGAGTACAGCATTATGTGCAATCATGACTTAAGTCAATTTCATGCCTTTTGTACAAAAAGGGAAGGGGGTGAAATAAAAACAGAAGCTCTTCTCAGCAATGCTTCTTTCAGAATTATCCCTCTATGCATTCACAACTGTGGAAAAACCCCTCTCTTCCTGAAATACCACTTAATTTTAGGAACTTCTACAAATACAGGAAATGACCCAAACCACTCCTTTTGACCAAGGTTTCCACAAAAAGGAATGAAGACATCTGGTAGTATCTAATATCTCAATGTTAGTTTTGAACACCCATCAAATGATGCTTTTGCTAGGTCTATACACGCCGTCTTTCTTTAAGTCCCTAATGGGAACATGCAAGCACATCTCCTCGTGCTGTGTTTCTGAGCCAGTTTCAGTTTCTCGCATTAGTAGTACACTTGAAGTGTGGGAGGAAACCAAAAGGTGTGATTCGGGAAACAGCTTTTGCAAACTATGCTGCCTCGTAAATTTTGGCATTCATTTCTTTCAGGGTGTTTTTTTTCCCCCAAGCCTATTGCAAGTTATCTGTAGGACATATTGAGAATAAAACTTCTCATATTTAATATGAAAATATGGCAACACCCCCATGAAATGTATCTAAATACAGACATTTAAAAATATTTCGCCCCTGTGAACAGGAGCATAACCTAAAGAGTATGAATTTTCTAACTTGAATATCTGATCCATAAGAAATTTCCAACTTACCCAAATTCATAGAATTGAAAAGTTTCCTGTGGTGCATTTTTAGGAGGTGGCCCAAATGCTACCAAGAAATTGTAATAAGGAAACCAAAAACTCAATAAGATGCTAGAATGCTTTATGGCTTCAGCATATTTTTAAGAGCCTGATCATCTCTTACTACTCTTTTGTTTTTTTGGTTGGGTTTTTTTCCCCCCCCCTCATTCCTAATCTTGAAACAAGATTTGCTTTTCATCTGAATCTTTCAATAGCCAAGTTCTGGTCTGGATGGAGCAGCTGCTTGTTTGAAGAGAGTTATAACCAACTATATTCAGGCAGGGTGTACCTGCTTACTCTAAAAACTAGTGGTCCATCATTAAGGCTCCACCTTTCTTTCAGAATCAGGATGTAGTGTTCAGTTCTATGTCCAGATGGATCTAGTAAATATGTAAAGAATATGTTCTTTTGACAGAAGTAATGATCTTAAAAACTCTTAGCCCTTTAAAAGTCTTTTCCACAATAAGAACAACACTTTTTAAAATGAAGCTTCTACAGGATCAATCTCTCTAAGAAATAACTATACTAAAATTGACAGTTTCTAAATTAGCCAGTGGTATATGTTCTCTTGAGAGACTCAGCTAGTTGGCAAGACCTGAACCTGCATTACTGAACTGCTAAAACCAAATAACAGATTTTTAATAGTCTAAAATATAAGGAGGAAAAATAATAGGCAGTAATTAATTCTGTGCCAAATAGAAGAGTTAAGTGACTTGTAAGAGAACAAAGGCCTCTTTCAGTACACTCCAGTTCTGATTTGTGTATCAAACATTAATTCATCTGTACTATTCACCACATTAATTTTGTTGCTGCTGGGAACAGAGGTTCCTCCTCTGCCCCATAACTTAAACATTTCCCCATCAGGAATGCAGAAAGAACAGTTTCCTCTGTTGGTGAATGCTATCTGGAGTTGCACATCATTAAAAGAGGCAGCCTGACTCTATACAAACCCTGTGATTAAGAGGTAAGACAGTTCAAGCAGTCTTATAATTTTACTTTGTTTTTCCCTGTTGACAATGCCTTTGCAGGTCCCAAGACCAAAACCCTCCCACTTGCTCACTATCTCCCGTTGAGGCAGCCCTAGCGAAGCAGCAGGGGAAGCTTTGTGTAGGGACAGGGGCTTCGGCCTTGCCAAGGCATCCTCAGTGATTCTATGCAGGCAGTAGAGCCTTGGCTTCAGCCGCGGCCTGGCTGGGGCGGCCTCGGTGGCTTCATGCGACCAGCAGGGCCTTGACACGGGACTGCCTTGGCCTTGCCAGGACGAGGACGGCCGTGCGGCTGTAAGTCGCCGTTCCGGTGCCTGCCCTGCCCCACCCCAGATCGGCTCTGCCCGTCTCTACTGACAGCCCTTCACTCGCGGTTTCGCGGTGCTGCCATCCCTGCGCATCCCTCCGGCGAGCAGGCACGTGCGGGACGGCGCCTCACCTGCCGGGTCCCGTCCTGGGGGGCCAAGCCGCGGCAGGCTCTTATACTAAGCGTCCCTGGGGTAACGGGTAAAGCCGACTCCGGCTCGGGACTGCCTCCTCCCCGCAGCTCCGGGCAGCCCTACCGCTACCTATCCCCCTGTGTTTCCCCGCCACCTACCGAGAGTGGCGGCGGCGGCCTCCGCCAGCGGCTTCCGCCTTCATGTGCGACCCGGAACCCAGGGGGACGGCACTTGACGCGCCCGCCCCGTGAGGGAGGGGTGGCCGGAACCGGGGCTGGAGGGGGGGTGTGGGGTGGTGATGAAAGCAGCCAGGGTTACCCAGCGGAGCTGCCTTGTTCCTGGGCGCAGTGTGTCCGGCCGTGCACCGGACCTGTCCCCCTCCGGGGCGGCCGAACCCCGCTGGTGCCGAGGGTCGCGTGTCCATAGCGGGACTACATTTCCTAGCGAGCCCCGCGCGGGCCGGTAGCTCTCGCGAGAGTTGGCGGAGCTCACGCCGGGGCTCCATTTCCCTCAAGCCCTCAGTGCGATAGAAGTGGGTCTGCGGCATTCCCGCGGCGGTGGTTGGCGGGACGGCGGAGGGGAGCGCGGTGGCAGCGGCGGGCGAAGGAGGCAGCGGCAGGGATGGACGTGACTGGGCCTGAGACCGACTGGCGCAGCACCACCTTCCGGCAGAAGCTCGTCAGCCAGATGTGAGTGCGGGCTGCGGCCTCAGCGCTAAGTAGGCCACAGGCGGGCCTCGGCCTTTGCCGGAGGGACTTCAGCGGCTCCCGCTGCTCCCGAGGCTGCCTGCACCCCCCGTGTTTGTGTTCCACCCGTCTGAGCTCCTCTGCCAGTCCTTCCCGGCCCTTCCCTTGCTGCCTGGGTTCGGCTGTGGTTCCCAGTGTTTGCTTTTCCTTAGGCCCTTTCACCATCCCCCTGGGAGGGGACCTCCCTACCAGGATTTACTCGGACCCCGTGGGAGGGGTAGTCGGACCCCTTCTTTGGCTAAATTTCTGTGCTTCTCCTTCCTTTCACTTTCGTTTTGCCCATGAATAGCGGCTTCCTGTCCCACTTGACAGTCATCTGCTTTAGGCCTTTGATTTTGGCAGTGTCCATAGTACTGTCAAGTTTGACGTATTCTGTCCCATGAAAACCACTCTTGCTATCTTGCATCTGCCATTTTAGGGCAAAAAAATAAATAAAACATGTTGTGTGATTTAGTGTGAAGTTCATTTTGTTGCCTTTTCAGTTGTCCTTTGTGAAGCAATATATACCTGAATTACTTTGCTGCTCTGCATGCTTTTGCTGTTTGATGGAAGGTTCTTCTATGGTATGAAGGGTGGTTATTACAGAAGTGAAAACATTGTTCCATCCTTCTGAAAGTCATGTTGAAATCCATGTGTATTGTCCTGGGTTCAGCAGTAAGAGTAATTTTTCTTCTTCTTAGTAGCTGGTGCAGTGCTGTGTTTCTGACTTTAGTCTGGGAACAGTGCTGATAACACACTGATGTTTTTAGTTCTTGCTAAGTAATGTTTATTCCAATCAAGGACTTTTTCAGTCTTGTGCTCTGCCAGTGAGGAAGGGCATGGGAAGCCAGGAGGAAGCAGATGCAGGGCACCTGACCCAAACTAGCCAAAGGGGTATTCCATACCACAGTGCATCATGGCCAGTATATAAACTGGAGGATTGCTGCTCTGATTGGGTTGGGTATCGGTCGGCGGGTGGTGAGCAATTGTATTTTCTCCCCTTGTTATTTCCCTTATCATTATTATTATTGGTGGTAGCAGTAGTAGTTTTGTGTTATACCTTAGTTACTGGACTGTTCTTATCTCAACCTGTGGGAGTTACATTCTTTTGATTCTCCTGCCCATCCCTCCAGGAGCTGGGGGAGTGAGTGAGTGGCTGTGTGGTTCTGAGTTCCTGGCTGAGCTTAAACCACAACATGTATATATGAATGCCTGAGAAGCTTAATCTTGCCCCATTGTGAGAATCAACATTTAAAAACAGATTGTCTGATATGTAAGCAGTATGCTGTTTAGCTGCATGTAGTTTTACTGCCTGGCTGTGGGCTTAAGGCGTTTCAAAATCAAAGTGTTGTGCTATTCATTAAAGAAATACTATAAATTTGTGTCTGTCAAAGCCATGCAAACTTTCTTGTTGCTCAGAACTGATGTTTTAATTTCTAAACTTTCTGCAAAGTCACTAATCTTAGATTAATCCTGTGCTGCTGCTTCTCTTCCTCTTCTACTACTTCATCAAAATAAGCAAACAGAAGTGCCCTCAAATGCCCTGTAACTTTGAGGAAGTAAATATGTATAATAAGGCACAAACCTAATGAAATAAATCTTTGGTTCTGCATTTGCACTGCAAATGGGAACTGTTTTTTCTTTGAGCAGTAAATGCTGATAAATGTTTCAATGGAAGCATATAGCTAGAGATAAAAAAAGCTACCACTGACTATTAATCTTTAGGGCTAATGCCATATGACGAGATGACAGTTATCTTCAACTTCTAATTCTTGTTCTTAAAAAGTAGAAATAAAATGTCCTCAGTTTATTATCTTCTATATATGCGCAAGGAGGTCTGCATATGATCTGTGTATGTCTCTCTCTTTTTAGGATTGTGTCTGTAAATGATGCTTCTTCCTTGTGCTTTATCCAGTTTTGTAGTATACATCATATGTTTGCATTCACTATCTTTTTTTAAAAAGCAAACACACTTGTTACTGTGAGAAGTGTATAATGACCAAAAAATGAGGATTTTTAGTATTAAAATATTTTATTAGTATGTGCAAGATATCTGAAAACAGCTTGCCTTGCTTCCACGATGGTACTTAGAATAAAGTGAAGCTAGCCAGAAGAAGAGTTTATAATAGATAAGTTTGTTGAATGAGAAATATAATCAATATATTGGCTAAAAAGAGCTCTGTATGCATGTAGTTCCTTTCAGTTTTGCCATTAGTGAGGGTTATGTAGTAGGTGGAAGAGGGAGGTAGTTAAAATATATACCTGGTGAAACATCTGAAAGTTTTCATTATTTGTGGGAAGGTTATTCCTAACAGTTACGAAAATACACTGTTTAATATGTATATCTTCCAGTTCATCCTGCAAATAAGTTATATTTATTTTTCAAATGAATATTAATACTTGATCTTAAAAGTTAAATATGTGGAATCATTCTCATAACTCATAATTTTGAGTGTGTTGTTATAGCTTCTGGATATAGAAGTCCTAATTTGTTGCTATTTCACACTTGGGTTTCCAGTATAACACTGAATTTAAGTTTTCGGGTTAGTTTTGAGTGGGTTTTTTTGTATTTTATAGTTGGTTTCTGCTTTGTTTTTAAAAGAATGATGTTATGTGGGTGAACCTTTCAGGGCTGGTGTGCAAAATAGGCATCTTAATGAAGGTGTCAGAGGTCAGTGTGTATGATTTGGTTATTATCATTGAAAGAATACTGTGTTTGATGACCTAAGAAGCCTTCTTCAGTATTAGGTTCTTGCATAACTGCACACCTAAACAGGACTTTCGTAAGATCCAGGAAAGCCTGAGCTCAGATGACTGAGGCCAGGGAACAGCTTTGGCTTCTCCCAGGTTGTTCTAGAAGACAGCAATGATGCAAGAGTGTGAATATGCACTCCTGCTTGCAGGGCACCCCTTCATTCTGCCCCTTGCAAGGAGCAGGTATGTCCTGGTGCCTTGGGAGTCTCCTTTGTAAAGGCCTTTCCTTAGTGGTTTTAAATGTTGATATGGCTGAAGGATAAATCTGAGCTGGGCTATGTTGTGGGAAACTTGGTATGTGGCTGTCTGTGGTTCTCGCTCCAAGCTACTTCTACTACTTTGGTTCTGCCCCAGGCTATGTTAGAAGGGAATTATGTTGCATGTAGAAAAAGGATGAAAGTTGTATGATAGTCCATTATTTTTGTGTTATTTTTTTTGCTTGAAGTTTTGATGTGTATGTTCTCAAGATTTGGCAAATGGTTCAGCTAGGTGAGAAGAAAGAACATGTCGTCAGAAATAAGGATGAGAATGTGGAAAGCACATGAAAGGAGGTAGAGGTGGAGCCTGAGGAGCAAGCAGGTAGGACACGAGCAGATAAGCTAAAGATTTTTGAGTGAGGAGAGGAAAAAAAAAAGAGAGCATCAATATAAGTGATCTTCCTATTAAAAATTTCACAAAACCAGCTGATAAAGAAGCCTTCATTTTATATTCCAGTCTCGTTGGATGAGAGTTCTCTGATGAGAATTCATGCAGAAAAAGTCAAGCAGGACTGTGGAAAGTGAGGGATTAGTTTTATAAGTACTTATTTTGACTGAACTGAAGAAGCTGCTGCCTCTGCAATACCTCTTCATTCCAAGTGTTTGGGTTGCCCTGCAGTGAACCTGATAGGGAAATTTCTCGAAGTTATAAATAACTGGGGAACAGGGGTTATTTTTAGCTTTGATTGTTCTTCAGTACTGCTGATTGCACAGTTGTATTGACATAGCTTGGAAGGGGCAGCTTTTTACCTAGTCACCTGTACTGGAGAATACTTCTGCTGGAGGATATCCTTGTGAAGCTATGCAGGGGTGATTCTGTGTTGTGGGAAGGGTTCTTTTTTTTCATGGCTGCAGAATAGGAAAGAAAGATAGTGTTAGAGCAAGGCCTCAGAGAGACTGGATAGTCCTTTGCTTTCCCCTCTGTAGGTGAAGGAGGTGTTCTGGGGACTGAAGCCCTTCAGGCTTTTATGTGTTCTGTTAAGTAAATGTAAATGAAATAACATAGGTGATTCATGTTTTGAATCTTCTGCTGGTCTGTGTTATGTGGGAACTCCTGCAGTGAGGGCTGCTCCTGCTGAAACTTATGTCTGATCTGTAACTAACAGAAATGTGTGGCACAGCATCGTGTGCACAAGATTGAGTGATTAAAGTATAATGTATTTGTTGGCGTTTCCTTTGTGGTTTTTAAGTCTTTTAATGTGGATAGATGTGGCTAATGGCTTTTCAGCACACTTCCTTCCCCCTCTTCCCCCCCCCCCCCCCATTTTTTTTTTAAGCAGGAAAGGTTTGTTATAGTGAACAAATAGTCTGTTTTATGAAGCAGCATTTGGTGATGGTACTTAATGTAGTGTTGGTCCTGGAACTCACTGCCCTTTTGTTTCATTGGAAGAACTGATTTATGCAGTTACTTCATGGTATGAACGGGAAAGGGTTGCTGGGAGAGTTTTGAAGGAGAACGTGTCTTTCAGGATTTTTCAACTAGACCAGCTGGCTTGAGTGAGAAGTTGCACATTGTTGGGCTGGAAACAGCTTCTTGAGAATGAGGAGGAATTCCTGAAGCTGGTGTTGCTGTTAAATGCTTCATCTTGTGAAACACAACTTTGAGTGTTCTGCATGAAATGAAATAGGCAGAGTTTTTGTGCACATCTTATGATAGGTTAATAAGTGCTTAAGAGGCATTTGAAGGTTGAGTTGGTACCATCTAGTTTTCAGAATTTTGTTGATACTGGTGTTCTGCAAGGATCTAGAGCTGTGGTCTTTTTGTTCTTTTAGTGACTTTCAGTCATTTAACGTAAATATTTTTATCTTGATTGCAGATGAATGTATGAACAAAGAACAAGTGTATTTTTCCCTCCTCCTAGTCTAAACCTTTATTGGAATGCTGACAAATATGTCATGGAGTGCTTGGAGTGCTATTTTTAGTAATGCAGATGTAGTCATTATAAAATGTCTTTCATGTTCTGTAACATCAAAAGGTAGATACAGCTTCTTTGCTGTGGATTTGTTTTTTTTCCTCAAAGTTCTGATACCATGTTAAGCACTGTCTGTATCACAGCCACTTAGTGCTACCTGCTTGTTGCTTCCTCTACTGCCTCCGAATAATTTTTTTCTTGTCTTTCTGCCTGCTCAGTTCTTGGTGCTCTCAAAATGAGAGGCATTGGGCATTGTTACTATACTGTTGGACTGGGAAGTTAAGGGGGATTCAGAGAGTAGTGAGGATTTACAGGCAGCCTTTCTAAAAGGGAAAGCATTAAAACAGGGAGGTGTCAATAATTAATTGGATATAGCTTTTTCCCCTGTGACACATCTCCTTTATGAGCAGCTCACTTGAAGGCTTGTTTGCACAGGGAGGAATAGTTATTCTGCATTAAGTTCAGATTCTGTTTCAGTTTAAGTAACCTTCATGTATAAACAACAGGGTTTTTTTAGTCTCTGAACACAAACAAATTACTGTGAGAGTGAGAGAGCCTTACAGCTGCTAGGTATGTCCTGTTATCTGCATACAGGCTGCAGCAGATAGCTGTATGCTACTAGTAATGTGGGATGTGGCAGCCTAAGCTCCTGCATTTTAAGGCTATAGCGTCTCCTCGTTTCTGTGACTGTGTTACTGACTTAATCCAAGAAGATGGACCAGCTTACTGCTTGTACAAGCACCA
Organism: Melopsittacus undulatus; assembly: GCF_012275295.1. Lineage (NCBI taxonomy): Eukaryota > Metazoa > Chordata > Aves > Psittaciformes > Psittaculidae > Melopsittacus > Melopsittacus undulatus. The sequence continues at coordinate 13,192,789 of NC_047538.1, read as the reverse complement.
TTCCTGCAGAATGGGAGGTGGTAGAAATTCAGACTGGCTGAAACTTTCCGGGATCACTGCTGTTACACACATGCTTCTCATGCAACAGCAGCTACTGAGAAGTTAGTTAGAGATGTTAATTCCAAGGTGAAAGCATTTCCTAGTAAGTTGCTTGTGGAATTTAGATCGTAGCTGCTAGGCTGCTTTGGAACAGGACTGGTTTTGCAGGGAAGTGACATGTTTCCAAAAATGAGAATGCCTAGAGCATTCAGGTGTGTTCATCTGACTGAACTCCTTGTTTTAGGATGTCTTAACCTCAATGCATGTTTCACAGTTGAATTGATTGCTACTTCCTGATGTACTGAGAACGCCCCTTCTTTTCCATCCATGTCCTTAGCAATGTGTAGGGTTTAGTTTTTCCTTTTGTGTGTGGTTTTGTGTTTGTGTGGCTTGGTTGTGTGCTGGTTGGGGTTTTTTTTTCTTTTCATTGTGTATATTCAGTGTCCCATCCAGAAGGCAGATCTGGATCCAATTTACTAGAGGTGTGATGGAGAAAGGACAATAAGTCCCTGCGGTTCTGGCTGGTAAAAGAAAAAGAACATTAGGGGAATTGAAAGTTTTTTTTTTTATTACCAAACCTGTTATTTTTCTTCCCCTCAACTTTCTACCACCAGGGCCTTCTTTTAATCTTCCTGCTTTACCTGCTGCTTTCATGTTGATTGTCCCCTTCCTGCCCTGTCTCTGGGTCTTCCTACCTACAGAATTCATTTTCTGATGTCCTCAATTAATACTTGGTCTTGTTTTTCCTCTTTTTTTATAGTGATGATGCTATGAGGAAAGCTGGTGTTGCCCATAATAAATCCAGCAAAGACATGGAGAGTCATGTGTTTATGAAGGCCAAAACAAGGGTAAAGCATCTCATTGTTTCCAGGAGTTACAGGATGGTCAAAAGCAGTTTGGAATAACTGCAGAAATATCAAACCCTATGCACTTAGTTAGCTGTCTCTGCTTGGAATGCACAGTTATGCAGGAATTTTTGTTTTCATGTGCTGCTTTTATCCTGAGGTGTTTTGCATCCAACTGTACTTCAGTCCAAGACAGGTTTGCTGCTGCTGCAGCCTTTGATGCATATGTGGGACCTCACTTAATTGTTATCTAAAGACTTGTGTATAGTGAGTTGCATAGAATTTCCTTCATCTACTGTGTAGCACCACCACATATGACCAGTTTGGTGATGAGGAGAAACTAGAATATCAATGAAAAGGCTGTGTCAAGGGTAAGACCAAGGGAAATGTTGTGGACTCTGTGAAAGTCTGGTTGTCATGTACATTTCTAGACTACCAGATTTCAGACATCTTTTTCTGGAGCTGTGTTATAAGAAATTGCATACGTTTGCTGTCTCCAGACAAGCCGTGTTTAGGATAGAACTTGTCTTGGTGTATATTTTATAATGTTAATGTCACAAATTTATGCCTGCATTCTTGCTGGTGAGGTAGTAGTTTCATGGACAGGAAACTATCAGCCCTATACAGTTTCTCTTACACTTTATGAAGCACACTAATAAAATTCTGCAAATATTATTTGTCTTTTCACTTCTGACATTTGTGTCATATGTTAGTCTTTAAAGTTGTTAACTTGTATTTGTAATTACTGACTTGGCTTAGAAAACGTTCTTGTAGTGGGAATGTTACATAGTTCAAGGACTAAAGTAAGTTTGTCTACCAAATAAGCAGGTTCAGTCCTTAAGAAAAAGGAATTAGAGTGGTTAAGAGGTGGAAAATGGATTTATTGGTTTATAATTATGTTCACATGTTGTGATCCTGTGTGACTGTCATGGAGGTTCTTTCCAGTGAATTTTGTGGTTCCTTGTCTTTCTTGTACCAAGAACCATAATGACCTATTAGTAAAAATATTCTCATTTAGAATCATAGAATAGTTTGGGTTGGAAAGGACCTTAAGATCATCCAGTTCCACCCCCCCTGCCATGGGCAGGAGCACCTCACACTAAACGATGTCACCCAAGTCTCTGTCCAACCTGGCCTTGAACTCTGCCAGGGAGGGAGCATTCACAACCTCCCTGGGCAACCCATTTCAGTACCTCACCACCCTGACAGTAAAGAATTTCTTCCTTATATCCAATCTAAACTTCCCCTGTTTAAGTTTTAACCCATTACCCCTTGTTCTATCACTACAGTCCCTAATGATGAGTTCCTCTCCAGCATCCCTGTAGCCCCCCTTCAGATACTGGAAGGCTGCTATGAGGACAATTAACAGACTGTTCCTCACAAGTAAACTGCTCTGAGAAGCCCACAGACACTGACAAGTAAAACCTGTTAAGTTGAGGAAGAATACTGGAAATCTGGAAAGTCATGGTTGCTCTGTTTTTATTTCCTGTTCTAAAATACTAATTTTTTACTTCTAGGAGGAGTATCTTTCTCTTGTGGCCAGACTTATTATCCATTTTCGAGATATCCGTAAGTAATTAGGTTGGGGACTGTGGGTTTTTAATTTCCCCCAGTAATGGGACTGTTTATCCCATCCTCCCCCCCAAAACCTAAATGTTAGGGTTTCTGTGTGTGGTTCTGCATGTGACTCTTCAAGTTGCTTTAAAAATTTCATGTAATATGCGTGCTTACACGCAATAAAAGAAATATTATTTCTTTTACACATCCATCTATAATTGAAGAGCCTTTGAGTATTTAAACTTTCTGCTTCTTTCACTTTCCTAGTTTTTTCCTGTAGTCACACTTGATTTCCATTGTTTGTATAGCATCCTGATTACGAAATTGGCTTAGGTTAATGTATTTGGGGGCCAAATTTGTGTGATGATATTAACAAAGGCAATTAACTGTTCTTCCTTTGCAGACAATAAGAAATCTCAAGCCTCGGTCAGTGGTAAGAGCTTCTTTTTACTTCTTTCATTCTTTTTATTCCCCTTCTGCCCCCCATTTTCTGACCAGAACAGCTTAGAAATCAGGGCTGTAGTGTATTTAAGAAGGTAAATTTTGTAGCTAGAATATTAAATGCTGCTGTAGGAAAGGAAAGGTAGCATAATAGCTTTGGAGTTGTTCCATGGTGAGGGTGAAAGGCTTGGACCATGTTTTGGATGTAACATGGGAGACTTGTTTGTATCCCAGTTTGTACTTTTGTTAGCTCACTACTCTAAGATTCTTGGAAGAACAAGAGTGATTGAAACTAATCTCCTGCTGAGCAGTCCAGATTTCTCTGTTACCAGCTTTGGGTTCCTCAGTGTGGTGTCAGAGGGAAGTGTGGTGTTCTTGTGGGGCTTACGCACTCTGCCATTTACTGACATTAGATCTTATCACGCCTTCTGTCTCCATGCTGGTTTTATAGCAATTTGTGTTAGGAGCATAGTAGGATTCTCTATTTTTATATTCTCATAAGCTAGATATGCAGTGTCTGTGACTGGGTAATATTCAGTCTAGACAGTTGGAAATTATAAGTATTCTTAAAAAAGAGGGGGTGTTACATTCTGTACCTGTTTAATTCTGCTTCTGCACCACATGTTGAGTTTTGCCCTCTTGAATGGCAATTCCTGCTTTGACTTTACTTTTCTGTGTGCCCGGGGTTCAGACTACAACAATTGTCTTGAAAGGCACTGAATTTATCCACTGCATAATAAACACAATGTTATGAAGGGAACAGTATAGCAAAGTACATCATTTGGTCTGAGCCCTGCTTCTCTGTATTGACTTCAGGAGGAAGAGACTAATTGGATCCACAGTGGGACTCATTTCTTGGGTTTTGAGGTTACTAGCTGTATATATCCTCATGGATATATGGGGTTTGACTTGCATATAAATTCAGAGGTGACTAATAAGTTCGTTTAATGTATTTAGAATATTTTTGGAACTTTGCAGGTTTGAAGCATTTTAAATAATCTCAGCTCTATTTACAGAGAGACAAAGATGTGCCAGAATCCTTTTGTTTCACAGTAGGGCACTGAATGTTAGGTTCTCAGGTCTTTGTATCTAGACATGGTCTGAAGCCAGCAGATCAGAGAGTGGATGATAGTGAACAGAGGATTTTTGGGGTGGCAGTTGCATGGCTGGTTGCCTATTGGTAACTATTTTCTTTGTAGATCCAATGAATGCCCTGCAGAACCTAACTGGGGGTCCCCCAGCAGGGGCACCTGGAATGGGCATGGCTTCCCGAGCCCAAGGAGCACCGATGAGTGGGATGAGTGGCCTTGGTCCCATGGGACAACAGATGAGTCTCCCAGGGCAGCAGCAGCCTCCTGGTACTTCAGGAATGCCCCCTCATGGTATGCCTGGCGTATCTGCAGCTACTCAGCAGAGTAAGTGTTCAGTTTGCTTCAACCACTTAAATTATTAGATCAGCTTTTCAATACACACCTCTTTTCCACCAGGAAAGGGTGCTGAAGTGGTTTCATACTTCTGGCTAAATTAACTAGGTGAACTGCTGGAAGAATTGGTTTCACATAGTGCTACTTAATGGGATAAATGTCTTAACTTAGTGTAGTGAAGAATAGTTTAGCTGTTTGTATGAGAAAATGCTTATTTCATCCTACTTCAGAACTTTGTTTTTGTAGAGCTCGCCTGTTTTTGTTGTGGGTATAGTGCTTCCTCTGTGCATGTTTCCTCCTCCATATTTCTACATTCTTTATGTTATTGACTAAATATAGGCAGTGAGGAGTAGAGGTTGGTAGTAATGTTCCTGTTAATGTGCCTCATCCATTTGAGGAAGTAAAAATATATGCTGCTAACAAAGAACATTAATGTACTTTAGGGATTATTTTCAATTATGAGTTATACTGGGTAACTGTCTCTGGCACTGTTTGAGTTTCATGTTTTAAGTCCAGTCTACCTTCTTTTTAGCCCAACTTCAGCTTCAGCAGATAGCTCAGCAGCAGCAGCAGCAGCAGCAACAATTCCAGCAGCAGCAGGTGGCTTTGCAGCAGCAGCAATTCCAGGCCCAGCAGTCAGCCATGCAACAACAGTTTCAGGTCCAGCAGCAGCAACAGCAGCAGTTGCAAGCTGTCCAGCAGCAGCAGCAGCAACAGCAGCAATTGCAAGCCGTCCAGCAGCAGCAGCAGCACATGCTAAAACTGCAGATGCAGCAGCAGCAAAACCAACAGCAGGTGACAACAAACAACTGCAATGGCAATTGAGGTGATCTGTGATCAGTTATTTGACAAGTGAGGCTTGGCTTGCACAGAAGTACTGAATCTCAGCTCTACCTGTTGTTAACACATTTCCACTTCAGTGCAGGACTTCAGTTTAGACTGACAAGGTAGTTGCCAACAATGTTACATCCCAGAAGAAGGGTTTAACATTGTTTGGTGCTTTCTTCTGTAGTATCAATAGAGAATTAAAGCCCTTGTGTCTTTCTCTCTGTAAACATCAGGATAGTCTTTCATTCTGACAAGAACAGAGATATGGGAAAGAACTAAAAGCACTGATATTACTCTAGAAATGGTTATTTTGTCACTGTGTGAATTATACATTGCTGCTTTAAAACATGTGCCAATACACATGCATCATCCTCAGGCACAAAAGCAGAAGAGGAAACTTCAGCTGTCATGCTCTTGTGCAGCTTCTTGTAAACAGTGGTGTTGATATAGGCTAGTTACATTTGAAGGAAGTGATTCTGAGCCCATTTGTGAAGGAGAAGCTGGTGGACTTCATCTTTTCTTTTGAAAACAGTTTTAGTAGCAAGACAAGCTTGTAATATTGAAACCATGAGCTGTGCACTATGTAGAGTTGGAATATATGAATCTTGAGTGGATAAAAAAGGTTGAGTTTGCCCTTTGGGCTTAAAATGTCAGCCTGACGTACTAGGATTCTGTTTGCTCTTGGTTTATGCTATAAAAATAAAGCTGCTATTGCATTGCTGGAAGCTTTAGCATCCTGGCTTTTTATGCTTTTCAGATACAGCAGCAACAGCAGCAGCAGCAACTACAGCGAATTGCCCAAATGCAGCAGCTGCAGGCAGCACAGGCTATGCAGGCACAACAGCAGCAGCAACAGCAGCAACAGCAGCAACAAATACCACAACAGCAGATACAGCAGCAGCCACCTCAACAAGTAATGCAACAGCAGATACAACAGATGCAGCAACAACAGCAGCAACAACAGCAGCAGCAGCAACAACAGGTTGCTCAGGCACAACAGTCTCAGCTTCCACCACAGTCCCAACCTCAACCCCAGCCCATGGTGTCTCAGCCACAGGCAATCTCTGGACAGATTCCTAGTCAGGTTATGCCTGTTACTCTAACGCCACAGCAATTAAAAGCAATGCAGGTAAGGGCTGGTCACCAGCTGATTGTTGGTTCATTATGGTCCTCTAGAGAAATACAAAGTCTTTGACTTTTACTAATAATGGAGTAGGAGAAAACACAGATTGAGAACTGTAGTTTGAATGTTATGAGTTTAAAGGTTTATGTCTGGGCCTGCCAGTAGAGAACAGTTTTGTGTCCAAGAGTAGGGCTTAGGGAACTCTGAAAACCATTTATACAGCTCATATTTAGAAATAACTTCTCTCACTTTTAAATAGACAAAGAGGAAAGAAAAGGAAAAGAAAAAAGAAACAACTGGTTAAAGAAAAATTATCTCTGTGATGTTTCCTGCTGTAGAACATGAGCAAATACTTTGAAATGCCCAGTGCATGTGACTGGAGCCAGTGCTGGCTATCTAGTATGCTTTGCTTGTGCTGCCATGCTTAGAAGTTCTAGTCCAAGTTTAAAATACTGGTAATTCCTGTCTTATTGACAGTCGTAATGCATGTATAAACATTGGAAATATTGGTTATTGGTAGGTGCTTAATACAGTGTGCTTGAGGGAAATCAGTGTGTATGCAGTTAACTGTGTTTGCCAGAAAGTACCTAGTATTTTCATAGGAGGACCTCATAGTACAGGTAAGAAGTTCCAAGAAGAAATTGAACCTTGGGTGTGTAATCTGTGGAAGACTCTTTTACATATTAACAGCATTGGAACTTTTTCTCATAAAGAAAGCTCAAAAACTCTAGGAATAATGTATATGAGGCTGTTGTCTTCACACCTTTTTTATTAGCATAGTGAATATAGTTGAAACAGAAGTGTCATACCCTAATCAGATGTGTATGTTTTTTTCTTTCTTTTTGCACTCTAGGTAAGAGCTCAGCTGGTCCAGCAGCAGCAGGCAGCAGCAGCAGTGCAAGCAGCTCAGGCCCAAGCTGCTCAGATGGGAGCTTCAGGGCAGGTAAGGGACCAGAAGCCAGTATCGCTAGCTACAGGCCTGTAGCAAGTGCATGATAGAGATAAGCATGGAGATGGGTTTCTGGTGGCTTTCTGATGAGGGGTCTGACATTGGTCATGCCCTTTGTAAAGGGGATATGGGCTTTTATGCTGCTTCTCCTTTGCCAGGAGTCAGAGGCAGGATTTCATTGACAACCTCTCTGTGCATGTTTTCTGTCCCAAGTAGGTAAGATTGTTGCCTTTACTGACACAGGAATGCACATCAATAAGACATCCTTCTGTGGTTACACTACAAGTCCGACTGTTGGTACATGGAGTGTATCACCTCTTCTTTTGTTAAACTTTCTTAGGTGACCACCTTGTTGCGTAAACTGATTTCTGTACTGTGAATCTTTGCCTGCTCTCTTTACTCACATGTGATTTACCTTCCATCTCTATGTATCAACTACAAAAATAGTATAGACAATGAAATCTCGCTGCACTCCCCTTTCATTCCTTTCATCTTTCATTCTTTTTCTGAGTGAAGTGGGCAGTAGATGTAGATTGCTCTTGTTCTGGATGTGAATTGTGAAGAACAAATGGCATGGGTCATAAGTGCAGAGTTACATTTTAAAAAAGTGCTGGGTGAAAGCTGATTGTCTAACACAGTTTTCTTATCCTGCAATACACTTGTAGCCCCAGTGATTGTTCATTGTTGTGTGTCTGATTTGAAGGATACATGGAGGGAGGGGAAAATTGGGAATGGCTTGAGCTGAACCTCTCATCCTGTTTTCCACAAGAATATGAAATAGTCTTTCATGGTTTACTTCTGTAGTGTTGAGGCATTTTACAAACACAGGTAAGTACAATTACCACCACTTTGTAGATGAGGAGACTGAGCAGACAGATGAAATGATGTTTGACTGGGATTAATGGTAGAGGTCTTTTTGTATACCCAGACATTCCATATCTTCATGCACCATTTTCCCTTCAACAAACAACTAATAATATAAATTCAGTAAGACCTTTGGAAGCTTTTTATGTTGACTGTGATAACAATTGGTTCTTTAACATACATCTCCCAAGTATGTAACAGGAATAGTATCTTGTACTATCGTAGCTCTCGTGTGGCTCACATGCTTGTTGGCAGCTACATTCTGTTTCTGTATTGGTCCTTTTGCTTGTGTCGATGTAACACAGGATGTAAAAGCTGAGCAGTGGTAAGTACAGTTGGTACAGTACTGTCAGCAAAGTAGAATTCTCTTTCTACAGTTGAAATATGAATTAAAACTTTTATTTCTTAAATATTTCTTGATTTCTTAAATAATTTCCAGGTGGGAGCTGCAGGGACTCTAGGCTGACTGGAAGGAGACTGACTTTTCTTTTTTTACTAACTTAATGGTGCTCTTTTCAACCCCTGAGCAGATGGATTGTGCTTGTATAGAGTCAACTTAATTCTTCCCCTGTTTAGTGAAATCATATGCCAATGGCTTAACAGCATGGCACATTTGAAAAGTTTCAGGTGATAACATGGTTGACAGCAGGTTTTGTATTGCAGCTTTGTTCAGACGTGTAGTAAACTCAGTGATTGCTCATTATCTGTCACAGATGGAGTTTAGAAAATTCCACGTACAGGCTTTGCTCCATTTATTTTCACAAGTCTACTAAAATTCACATAGTGCTGTGGAGTCCAGTAATTAAATGGGTTTCTCGTACTTGTGTAAATATTTTCTGTGTATCCTATTTAAGACTGTGGCTGTGTACAATATTACAATGCAGCTTTGGTGTTGAGAGTATATTTGGATTTTCTTTAATTTGTAGGAAGTTCTCCTAACAGTAGATTTTGCTTTGTATTTAGTGCATTCTTCACTAGCACCAGCATTTTTAATAAATCTGCCTGGATTTCTTGATTTGGGTCAGGGAAGCTTTTGTTATCAACAAACCCTATCCTAATCTTTGCTTGGTACATTTTAAACTTTATCTCTGGGTGCTTTCAAACTGGGGATTTTGGTTGATATGGCTGCATTTTTCCTTTTCTGTTAAGTTCCTGTGCATCCTTCCTGCATAAAAGTAGAAGCACTTCCAGGTTTAAGTATGGATCCACCTGAGTTTTGAAGCTCTTTTCTGAAGTCGTAAAGACACCACACAGGTCAATGTTACCCTTCTTGGGTATCCAGTCCTTGAGAGCATGTAACTCACAGGTGAAGCTGAGAAATAAACACAGCATTGTCCTAGTGACTGCAGCGTGTTACAGGAGTGCTTTCAGCACAAAGAGAAAAGCTGTAATCAACTGAAGTTAATTAATAAAGTTGAAACCACTGTTCTGGTGCCACTCCTTCAGGTGCTTCGATGCAAATTGGCGCTTGCTCTTTGAAAAACAGAGTTACCTTTAGTGGAGCGACAGTGGCATTGTACTTACACGTGTTCACCAGAAGCTGCATACTTATGGAATTCTGAATTTCTGGATTTTAGATGAAAGAAAAATACAGACACAGGATTCTACTTGCTATATTCCACTTTATTTTTATCAGATAATGGGTTTTGTATCTCACAGGGGAGGGAGACTCTCTTCCTCAGCTTGCTCTCTGTTGTTACGGGGTAAAATTCTCAGTTCTGTGAATTGAGATAAATCAGAATTGCTTTCAGTTTAAATCTTTGCAAAAGTACTTGAGCACTTCTAGTTGTCTTCTGTTTTTAGACTGACAAGAACAACTCCTTCATGAATATATTGCTTTTCCTACAATAGATGCAATCTTTGGAACCCCCTTTCCCAACTCCTTTGTCAAAGGATCACAGGTTTCATACATGTAAATCAGCTGGTGAATGGGGAAAAAATAGATCGTTTCTGTTAAGAGAGTGGTGGAATTGGTATAATTTTATATATACACTCGCTTTGTAAAGCACACATTTAAGAAAAAAAAAAGAAAATCAAACCCAAAATTGTTCAACCACAAAACCACAATCAGCTGAAAGCCTTTGAATTGCAATTTCTTATACTGGTGTTCAGTGGTTTGCCAGAAACTTAAACTGTGAATATGCTTCTAATTTCCTTGCCGTTGGAGGAAGCAATCTGATCTTCACACTTTGGTGGCGTGGCATGAGGAACAGGACCAAGGTGGGACATGCAGGCCACTATAGCACCCCTGGGATTTCACATGCTCCAGAGATCCATGTGCATTCACAGGGGTCTAAGATGGGGTGATTGTGCCTGGAAGGATATATTCCCCTTACCTCCTGTCCCCCTCCCAGCAATTTCCAAGTTTTGTTTTTGGTTTTGTTTTGGTTTTTTTTTGTTAGGGTTGTGTTGCTTCACCAGCTCTCATGTTGATACTGTAGCTCTTCACTGCACTTTGTAGCATCCACCTGTGCTTTGTGCCAGTGCTGGGTTGTTGTGTTAGCTTGTGGTGGCTGTTGCATGCTGTGTGTGTATATGTGCATGTGTGTGTGAAGTCTGAAGTGCACTCATTTGTTTCTCTTTTGAAATCCTGTCTCTGACCATCCCTCTTTGCCTTGGATGGAAGGGGACTGCATTGCTCTGATGTTGTGAACTAACAGCTGTGCTGAATTTGACACTGTTTTCTTTATCAGTTATTGCTTCCTTTTTCAGTCTTGCTATGTTGTATTTAATTTTATTTAACAGTTGTAAGCACATGCATTCTCTGACATTCTCTAGAGACATGTTGCTGGCTGCTTCAGTCCATTTACATTGAACACTAAGCAAGAATGCCCAAACCCTTTACTGAAAGGAGACTTCATTAGAAAGTAGGTTAGTTAGGGCCTGTTTAGGTTCCTTGGTAATATGTATGCTGGAGGAAAAAAAGTATCTCGGAGGACTACTTTACTGTAGATCTTTGAAGAACCAAGCAGAAGCTCTTTTACTGTTAAGTGAATCTGCCAAATTTACTGGAATACTACCTAGAAAATATTCTGTATTTGCTGTAAATTCTCAGCATATGTGGTATAATATCAAAACTTTAAGAGAGGGTTATACAGATATATGTTGTTAAATCTGTGTGGCTTACTCAGGCTAATAGTTCTGAAAGGTACTTCTAGACACTGCAGAGTAGTGTAGTCTTAATACTGTTGTAAAATGCAGATCCATTCCAGTGCTAACCTCAGTATTTGTCCTAAGTGATGACACTTCAGGGTGTGCTCAGTCTGTACATCTGGGGAATCAAATAGTGCATGAATAAGATCAAGGCAGATTATAAGACTCGTAACAGGGTATTTTCACATAGCTTAGTAATAGAGGAATGGATATTTTTCAGAATGTTGGAGATTGCAAGGATATATTTGACTTATTCTCTGGGTTATAAAAGGAAGAAAATAGCTTTTTCAAACACCGAAGTCCTTTTTGTTGTCTTTGGTATTGTTATAGTGTCATAGGTTGGTCTGAAATCTTGCTCATTGTGGAGCATTTGTACTCACAGCTGCTGTTGAGCTGCTAGCCAAATACTTCTATAATGAAGGATGGCATATGCAAATACTGCTAAATCCTTTGAGCCCTCTGTGGGGGAAAGCACATCAGCAACCTATGGCATTGTGTAGCTTCTTACATGGAGCATTCTTTACAACAGTTTTAGAGTACTTGTTTCCAAGAATTCTAGAAATTTAAGATGTCAGACAAAATTTAGGAAAAGCCCTCATGTAAATGACAGCACAGTCAGCCCTTGACCCAAGAACCTGAATTTATGTATGAGATTTGTCAAGATACCTAGAATTCATTAGATGCTTCCTGAAACTGGATAGGAAGGATGGAAAGGAGTTTGATTTATAAGCTAGCATGACAGATTAACCTTTAGAGTAAAGCTCACTAACCTTCCTTTCATGCTCTCCCTCCCCCTAATTCCTGGAGGTTGCATGTGCTTCTCATCCTGCCAGTGCACTGCATTTCTTGTTTTGCGATTACTTTTGTCTGTTGTCCCTCTGTCCTCAAAGATGATCACCGCACCTATGGCCCGAGGTGGGATGCAAATAAGACCACGGTTCCCGCCTACCACCGCTGTGTCTGCTACACCGCCAAGCTCCATTCCTTTGGGCGGACAGCAAATGCCACAGGTATTTACTGAGTCAAAGCACATCGTGTCAGGAATGGTGCAAAGCATTCAATATGTGATTATATAGCACTTGCTTTCAAGTAAGAAGTTCACTTTTTAATGAAACAACTAACTTGCTGGTGTTACTCAGGGTATTGGGTTGTTAAGGTTTCTTACAGATCCTTTTTCATTTTAAATAATAGGTTTTCTGAGAGCTTGGGATATCAAATAAAGCATTTTAAAGCAATATAGATCCTTATTTTAACATGTACATCATCTGCATGCTCAGAATTGAGTCAAGTCCTAAATGAGAGCTTGTGGTTTCTGCTCAGTTTTTGTCCATACTCCATGAGCGTGCATTCGTGAATATTGCAAGTCAGTACTGCAGTGTCCTAGCTGAGTTGTGTCTGGGACCTTACTCATGTTCATATTCTCTACAATTGCTTCTTTCATTAATGGTAAACTTGGCTGGTTTCAATTTGAGTAGCTTCTTGGCATGATATTGGGAACCAAGAAAAATTGAGCTGTTCTTTTGTTTCACAGTTGTGTAAGTGGAGCTGCCAGAAGGATTCCACTTGTGTCTGCATCAGAGAAGAACCTGTGTAGGCAAGGCTGGCAGCACCACCCAGCTGTTGTTGGAAGATGCACAAGTACTGCATCTGGCTGGTGCAGATCTGCATCTTCTAAAAACCTCATGGTCATGTTTTGCAAGCGAAATGTTTCATTTTCAGGGAGAACTAGAATGGGGAGAAATAGAACTGAGTTCTTACCAGGAAGTCACAAAATGAGGCTCTCCTTCCTGAAGTGTGCTGAGCCCTGTGATGGGTGGTGATTTAAATCCACATCATGATGATGGAATAGCATGCAACTGCATTTTTCTGTCTGTTACTCCTGAACCTCATGTCTTGTTCTTCTAGATGCTAATTTTCAAATTTAATGCCAGATGCAATTTTAGTTCTCGATTTTGTTCATAGGTTTAATGAAAGTTTCTTCACTCTACGATTTTTGTTTCCTTTGCAAGCGTGTTGTGGGGCTCTGGAATGTCTGAAACTTTGCTTCCTAGTGCTGTTGCACCAAGTTCAATAGGCACAGCCTTTCCTCAGGAATTTGCTAAAGTAGATACAGTAACCAGAAAGATTCTGTAGACCTAGACAAACACATCTTTTGTTGTTTCTAGTTTAAGATGGATGGTCGTTTTTCTTACGTTAACTGAAACAAAACCCAGGCATAATTGTTGAGTCAAAAGAGAATTTACTTTAAACGTTATTCACTGTAGCAGTTACATGTAACTGAGACAGTTATCTGCATATGAATTATTCAGTGTTTGGTTTGACAATGAGGCCTTCTGATAGATATTTAAGGATTAGATTGGCTTAAATTTAATATTTGAGTCATAATGAAAGACCTCTAGTTTAAACATTCAGTGCCATAGGCTGATCTTTTAGTGCTGTCATGTCTGTGATTATTGAGCATTGGTTTCTGATACCAACATAATTGGTCATCCAGGAGCACTCAGTATCATTCCAAGGATTGTGAGAATGATGTAAAAGACTGAAGAACTAGAAAAGGCAGAAGAGGAAAGGAAATTTCTTTATGAACAGTAATTGGAATGGAAATGGCTCCTAAGCAGGTGGTAGTAAAATGAGTGAATAAGTCACAGTTTGATGCTGGCAGGAAGCATGTTTTTTTTAAAGCCAGACTGACAATGCCATATACTTGACAGCTCTGGATTAGGATGGATCTCTAGTGCTGTTTCCAGATCATTTTGATGAGGTTCTAGGTAGATTAGAACTCAGAAGTGTTGTTATATGTACCTCTTAATTTAATGCTTGAATAATATTGTCTAATGTGTATGTTACAACTGGCTTGTCATCAGAGCCCTTGCAGGTGTTTGCAACAGGAGAAAAAGGGCTATAGCATATATCTGGTTACTAATTACTCATTGAAGACTCTGTCATCTTATTGACTGCAGTACCAAAAGTCATTTAGACTTGGTGGTAGGCAGTTCAGAGTGTCTTTAGAAAAATATCTTGGTGTTGCACTGAACAGTCCCTTTCAACAAAAGGGGATATGATTTCATATGAGTGGCTATTTTTACTCTGTGTGACAAAAATGTCAGTCTGTGGGTTTTTTTTTTTTTTTACCTTAAGGCTCACTTGATTCTGCAGTGCTTTTTTGTTTGTTTAGTTGGGATTTTGTTGTTGTTGTTACTGCCTTTTCAATGAAAAGAATGTACTTACTGATATTTGATAGTGTAAATAGAGATTTACAATGAATTCCACAATCTCCTGGTCTTTTGAATTGCCAGAGTATTAGAACTGATTTTTTTTTAAACTTAGCTGAAGTTTGAGCCTCAATAGTTACCAAAGTTGAACTGCTGTCAATGTTGGTGGCACTTTGAACAGCTAAGAGAAGATTCATGCTCCATATTTGGATTCACTCAAGAAACCTGCTCTTACGGAAACTTACTTAAAGATTAATACTTAGATTTAGCAAATAGATAACAAAATTATTGCACTCTGCAATAATGTTAACTTCCACTTTATTGTTGGCACAGAAATATTCAGTAAACTGAAAATATGGGGGGGGGGGAAACCAAGTAAACCTGAGTGTTAATATTAGAATGAAGCAAGGGATACTAACCTGACTGGGAATATGGAAACTTGTATCTGAACTTACTTGAAGCTGTGCAGAGTTGACATTTTGTCATGTAAAACAGCATAATGGTGAACTTTAAACCCAGTTTGCAATGGATTAGGCAAGGCTGTGCTTACTGGCTTAACATTGAAACTGTTAAGTACACTGTAAGAAGTGTAATGATTTCTAGAATTTTCCTTTGGACTTAGTGTTTTTACTGTTCCTCATTACCCACCACTTCCTTGTTGCAGTCTCGTTTTCCTTGTTCATAACTTCTGCATATTGTACACTCTTTCTATTACAAGCTTCTGAAAAACTCTTGCTAGCCTTATTTACTGTGTGCTGTCCCTTGCTTGAGACTCAGCAGACTGGATGTAGGCGTCATAGCTAAGTTTATCATCCAGCATGGTGTGCTCTGAACACTAAAAATAGCTTAGATTCAGTGGTTACTAAGTGCAAATGTTTGTCATGGAAGCCTAAGTATCTTTTGGGCAACACTTCAGAAAAGTAGGGCTTAGTGTCATGATCAGGTCACTGTAGAGTTGCAGAGCAGGTTCACATTCAGTGGACTGTAATTGCTGTCCATTAATATGTTTGTAGACACAGAAACTCTCTTCTGTAAGTGAAAAAATATGTAGTTGCATTTCCTTATGTATGTGGAAAATGGATGGTCAGTAACTCTGGAGTTAAATTAGGAGCTAAATGAGTTTAATGGAGTTAAAGCTCTGGTTGGTTTGGTTTTGCTTTTTTTTTTGTCTTTTGGGTTTACTGGTATTTTTTGTGTTTTGGTTTTGGGTTGTTTTTTTGTTTAAGCCTTCTCTGCAATGGAAGTTAGTGGGAAAGAGCATTCTTTAGAAGTTAAAATTTCATTAGGTTTTTGTAATCTTAATCCGTATCCTGCAAACAATGTAGAAATCTGAAGCTAAAAGCATCCTTAAATCTGTTCTATGGAAAGACAACGGAAATTATTATGTAGCAAATTAACTGCTTTCAAATTGAAGTAAGGCAGTAAGTTCAGAATTGCATGCTTCTGAGTACAGGTTTTTGACACCATCACAACTTGATTAATATTAGACATTAGCCTTTGGTATTCTAAAATTAAGCTGGCAGAGCAAACCTGTTGGAAGAAGGAAAGCTGTTTGCCTATGCATGTACTTAAATCAGAAGGGGTAATATATAAAAAAATCTAATTAATTCTCTGCTTATGTGCAGAGTAGATGCTGCATGTTCTTTTCTTTGCTTTTCTGCACATTTGTAAATTAATGTGAAGGGATCTTGATGTTGAAGCAGATACAGAAGTTTAAATCTCGCAAAAGCCCTAATGAAGTCTTTCTCCTTGCTTCCCAAAACACAAGGATTTAAGGTTTCAGAAGTAATTTTATGTAACCAGACGCTTAAAAGGGGCCTGATTTTCAGGAAATGATAAACCACAAAAAGTGACCTTAGTTTGACTTGATGATAAATTGGGTCAGCATCCATATGGGTAAGTTCTAAATCACTTGATGTTTGATAGAACGTTGAATAGAGTTGTAAAACCATCAGGGAATGCTTTTTGCAGTGTTCATCATAGCATCCTTCCAGAGTGGTGAGATGCTTGGTTTCTATGGGACCCAGTCTGTGCTTTTAAGTCTCAGAAATGTTTCCCTTACTGTTGAAGAGACATGTACTGTTAAAAAAAAAAATAAAATAAATCCACGTCCTAGGAGAAACAGTAATCACAGCCTCAGTAGTTATTGATTACAGAGAAAATGAAGATAATCACAGCTGATTTAAAACATCATTTCAGCCTCATTTGTTCTAGATATTATCTTTGCAGGAGAGGTTGCAAAGATAATGGGGTAATTGAAAATGGAAAAGAAATCTTAATATGTCAGATTGTGTTTGATTTTTTTTTTTTAAACTATGCTGTAATGGATTATATAGTAGTATCTTCAGGTTTAGCAGTTTTACATTTGCACCTAGCTGGAGATTGGTTGGGCCAATTTTTGTAGTGAAGTGTGACTTCTTGAATGCTGTAATGGGGTGTTCCAAGCAAAGCATTTCTTGTCATATTCAGTGTGTACATGCAAAAGTAGGTCATGCAATACTTGCTTTTTTGTGTGCTAAACATTATGTCCTCTGGAAACAGTTGGATGATTTAGATGCATATTTAATGAGTGAAGGACAACAGCAAGTTACAGTGCCCATGAAGTGTTTGGGACTAGTGGATTACTGGGACCTTTGCTTAAAAATGCTTTAGACTGAGGGAAACAGAGTTGTTAATTCATGAAGGTGCTAACAAGTGACTTACAGAATGGACACTTGGATGAGTCATAATATGCAGCTTCTGGAGGCTAGTTTGATTTATCCTTGTGTGTATGTGTCTGTAACCTCAGGTCACAAGAACTCTGCATGTCCCTTAAACAAACGTGATCACTTCATATCTGCACTACTGTGAAACAGTTTTGGGTTTTTTTTGTTTTAAGTGATCAAGGGGAAAAGCATCCATTAGAAAAAGTTGAGAAGTTGCTCTGACTTGAGCATCATCTGGGTCTGGCACTTTATTGTGTAAAGAATACACTTAATTGTTACATAGTTTGGTACTGCTCTGGAAATACTCTTACTCATCTTTTTATCCTTTAGACATACCTCATCATATTCGTAAGGCCAGAAAGCTACTTCATTTAATTTCCCATCCAGGCTTTCAGTTTGGCATGTTTCTTTCTCCACCCAGATTTTCAAAGCTGAACGTTCGAGCAAGATGTTGATGATTTGGCTTACTGTGTGCTTTTGTCATTCCTTCCTCCTAAAGATAATCCATGGGGAAGCTACAGTCAAGTCTGACAGACTGTGAAGATGAATTTAAACGTCAAAATAAGGAGGAGTTTTTACTGCTGTTAATTCTCAAGTTAGAACTGTCTTTTCTTCCTGCTCTTCTTTAGTACTAATAAAGTACAGATTTTTCAGGTGGCATTACTGATATTTTAATTGCAATGTGATGGTGTGGAAATAAAAAACAATTATACAGTTATTCAAATTATGTGCAGTTTTAATAGTTATTTCTAATAAAGTTGATGTGAAATACTGCCCTGAGAGCCGTAAGAATAATACAGGTGGGGCTGTCGACATGGGAGAGAACAGGAAACTTAACACTCTAATTTCTTGTAGGTCCAAGGGTACGCTTCTCTCCGTAGGTAAAGCCTTTTAGTTAGTTTCCCATCCTTTACTCCCTTTTGTTGTTATTGATCTAATCTTTTTCCACATTTCAGGTCAGCCAGAACAATATTACCATGATATCATCCCCATCTCCTGTCCAGCAAGCTCAAACCCCCCAGTCAATGCCTCCTCCACCACAGCCGCAGCCATCTCCTCAGCCAGGCCAGCCAACTTCTCAGCCAAATTCAAATGTCAGGTGAGCTAGACTCTTTGTCAGTGCTGTAAGGGTGAAGTTTTCAGAAGTATCTTATCTGCATCTTCAATGTATCTTATGCTGTTTCCATTGAAATCAATGAATTTTGATAACTTTAGTGAGAGTATAGGCAGGATTGTGCTGAATACAGTCCAAAAATCCCTATTTTAAATAAAGAAACTGTAAGGAATCTTCACCAAATCTACTACTGGCAGAGATACACAGTGCTGTAACAAAGCCTGCTAAAAGCATATCTCTTCACTGATCATGCTTCCTTGTCATATTCTGGCAGGTTTGATTTTTATGCTTATATTTCAGCTCTGGCCCAGCTCCATCACCCAGCAGTTTTCTCCCCAGCCCATCTCCACAGCCATCACAGAGCCCAGCAGCTGCACGAACGCCTCAGAACTTTAGTGTCCCATCCCCAGGTCCTTTAAACACTCCAGGTAAATTATCTGAGTACTATACTGCAGACCATGAGTTGGGGTATGTTTCAGTAACTAATAGTTCCCAAAACTTGTATTTTTTAGACTGATGTAAAGTTTAAAGAGCTCTACAAAGCAGCGAGCATTTCAAGTAAAGAACATGGCACGTGTACCACATAACACAACAACATGGATATCTCACATCAAAATCTATTGAAACTTCTTTTCTCATTACTGAACTATGTAATGGGTTTTTCTAATTTCCCAAGTCTTTTGAAAAATAATGATACTTGATTTAATGGAGTGAGTTTATAGAGGCATAATGATGCCTTAGTTCCATGCAGGAAAGAACCCATAGCAACAGTATGCAATTGTAAAGGATGTAACCACTTAATCACAGGTGGCAGGCTGCTTTGCTCCAAAACACCTTCCTAGGTGTACTCTGACATTTGTGCTCTTCTCTCTTCCAGATGTAATAAGCAGTTTCTGATACCGTGAATGGAAGTAACATGCTAGCTCCTTCTCATACCAGTGTTGTGTGCTCTGCAGTTGGAAAGCACTGACTTGAGGAAAACTGCAGCAAATTCAATGTGTTGATTTAGTGTTCAATGCAGCAGAGTGAAGGCAAAATGAGGACCTAGAAAATGGGTGTATGAAACTTTGGACCATTTCAGAAAAAAAACGTATTAAATGAGAATTGCTGTTCTGTCCACAAACATGTTATTTCTACACAAAGACTAGAGGATTGGACAAGCCCTTAAACTATAGGGCATCCAGTTGTGAATTTGGATATTTGATTGTAAGCTATTATTTGGGAGTGCCACATCTCAGACTCGGATTCTGAAATGCAGGAGTGTTGTTCTGCAGTATCTTTTATCATCCCTGTGACATGCAGTCTTTACTTCTTGCCAGGAAATCCAAATTCTGTCATGAGTCCAGCCAGTTCTAGCCAGTCAGAGGAGCAACAGTATTTGGAAAAACTCAAACAGCTATCAAAATACATTGAGCCACTCCGGAGGATGATCAATAAAATAGATAAAAATGAAGGTGAGGTTTCCTATGTTTAGTTGTGCATTTCTCTCTTTCAGCTATCTGTTCTGATGAAAGTTGCAGGAACTTGTCTTGTGATGGCTTCTATTCTAGGAATTAAAATTGACAGTGAAAGTTAGATGTTTTTCTTGCCTATGACTGTAAAGATTTACTGTGAAGAATAGATAAAATCCTCATCCTTAAATTCTCTTCAGTTTTTCTTTACTACTTACGTTTTTGGGACACATAGAGCTTACACAATGGGCATACTCGTTTTGGATATTCATGTTTCCACTTTTAACATTATACTGTATTCCTGTCTGCAAATACAGAAGCTATTCTTGTAGTCAATGTTTGTGTCTCTGATATTATTTCAGATAGGAAGAAGGACCTGAGTAAAATGAAGAGTCTGCTGGATATCCTGACTGACCCTTCAAAACGGTAACTCTTTTTCCTTTTGCCTGGACATCAGGTTCCCCAGCTCTTCCAGAAATTTGTTGTTTAGCATCCAGCCCTGTTGGCATTGAGGCTGTCTGTGGGGCTTAGATACCAGAAATACTTCAGCTAAGGTGACCATTTTGTGGTGATGAAGTTTCTCCTCTTCTGCAGGTGCCCTCTGAAGACGCTGCAGAAATGTGAAATTGCTCTGGAGAAGCTGAAAAATGATATGGCTGTGGTATGTAATGCTGTGAACTGTCAAGAGATAAACAATTAATTCCAAAAGGTGATATGATTTGCCAAGACAATTTTTTTGCATTTCTTGGTGTCATGCTGTTAAGACATCGAGTAAGATTGGACAAAATAAGGAAACAGAAAAAAAAATAATGGGCAAGCATTTACTTTATGTAAATCATCTGTATGTTTCTTTTAGCTGAACTTTCAAATTCTTGTACTTTGTGCAAAGACCTGAGTTCTTTCTAGGAATTTTTGCAGTAGATTTCAGGACAGATTTCCTAAATGAGAGCTGTGAATGGTTTTTTTTATTATTATTTATTTCCCCCTTAATGTTGCTGTATGCAGTTTTGAGAATCCTCTGCATTTCATGCATTGGAAGATTACCACTATCAAATTTTGCAGAATCAATAATAAAGATTTTTTTGGTGATGACTAAAAGAAAAGGGGCTTCTCTTCTGTTTCAGCCTACTCCACCACCTCCTGCAGTGCCCCCCACCAAACAGCAGTACTTGTGTCAGCCACTTTTGGATGCTGTTTTGGCCAACATCCGTTCACCAGTCTTCAATCATTCTCTTTACCGTACATTTATGCCAGCTATGACTGCAATTCATGGGCCACCCATCACGTATGTATCATGACCTGCTGTCTGTCTTATGTTCATTATTTAACAAAAAAGACATTTAGCTATAGGAGCTTTTAAAAGAACAGATGGGTTTGTGGATAAGTGTGAGCTGTAACTGTCCTTTTTACAGCTGTGAAATATTTGACAAATGCAGTATTGGCACAAAGTTTTCACCTAGCCCTTTTGTGGACTGTATTTTACACAGGGCTCCAGTTGCTTCCCCTCGAAAACGGAAATATGAAGAGGATGAAAGACAAACCATACCAAATGTCTTACAAGGGGAAGTTGCAAGATTAAATCCTAAATTCCTGGTGAACCTGGACCCTTCCCACTGCAGTAATAATGGCACAGTTCATCTTATATGTAAGCTAGGTAAGCAAGAAGAAACTAAGGGCTGGATTCAGAAAGAAGTGCTGAGCTTGGTTAAAGAGTTTTTTAACAGCTTTGAATCTTGCTAACCTTTGGCTTCTGCATTAAGTCTGTACTTACCAGGTTCAGGGCACTGCTTAATCATGACACTTTGTGCAGCCTGTTTCAGGGTACACGTGGAGATTTCATTCTTGCTGATTGATCCTTCCTTTGCACTGAAGCTACAGTTGATAATCTCATTTAGTGGCTAGAAAATAATTTGTTGCTAGTAACAATCTTTATTCCTGATTTGACTTATGCTGATATGTGAAAATTGTTCTGCCTCCAGCAACTAGGACAGAGCTAGGGAAATGTTAATTTTTGGGAGGGTCTATTTCAATTTGTACTAATGATCACTGACAGTGGTGTATGTTCAAGAAAAATTCATATTGCATCCTTTTTGGTCTCAGCTGAATAATCATAAAGTGTTATAGTCTACGAAGTTGTTTTGCTCTTGCATTCCAATGGGGAAAATAGATTCTTTCCTCCTCCTCTTGTTTGAGAAATTAGAACTGGTTTTGTCCTGAATATCAGTATAAGGCACTTAATTTTCAGAAATTAGGTGTCTAACTTAGTGAAATTCAGCTGATGAAATGGTGAGTGACAAGGTGCAGAAATGTGTAAGAGATAGAGCTGCATTCGCCAGGCTTTTCTTCCAAGAATTTAAGAGTGTTGCTAAAGCAAGCAATGAGAATGCCTTCAATAAAAATTGAGATGTACATGTTGGTTCCTCCTTGGGGTGAGTCTAGATTCCAAACTGAATGATGCACAAAAAACCCTCTCACCAGCAAGGAATGCTTTGTTCTGATGGGAATTGCGTTTGCATTCTAGATGACAAGAATCTTCCAAATGTACCACCACTACAGCTCAGTGTTCCAGCGGACTATCCAGATCAGAGCCCTTTGTGGATAAAAAACCCCAGACAGTATGGTATGAGGATGCTAGCATGACACTTTCTGGGCATGTGCATGCAGTAATAGTGGGGAAATGTGAACATTGTATATTAGTTTTCTTTTAAATACTGTTTTTATTGTAACTATTTATCTGTTACCTCTTTCTTTCCAGCAGCCAATCCCTTTTTGCAGTCTGTGTATCGGTACATGACTTCCAAACTATTGCAACTTCCAGACAAGCATTCGGTCACAGCACTCTTAAACACCTGGGCACAAAGTATTCGTCAGGCCTGCCTCTCTGCTGCATAACATCTCACTTCCTAAACCATGAAGCAACAAGGAAGGTCTCAACAGCTGGTCTCTTCCACATGCAACTGGAAAATCGCATTTTGGTGAGGGTACTTCAGAAGAAAGAAGCCTTATGTTGTTTTGTTTCTAGGTGTCAGGTTCAGTAGAGAACCTGATGTTAGACTTGGTTTTCATGCTTTTTATCTTCTGCCTCTGTGGACCTTTGCCAGCATTTTCAAATATACAAAATGTGTATATATGGTTCTTGAGACTGTATTAGGATGAGTTTTTATTGTCTTCTTAGAGAAGAAATTATTTGTGGACTTCCATCAGGGAGTCTGGTATAAGAGGGAGCAGGGAGAAAATGTCCTAATTTGCTTCAAAGTATGCTCAGTGCCAGTATTTGTTTCACACTGTGTGTTTTGTGACCTGATACTGCCCCAGAAATAAATTAGCTGCAACTAGAATGCGGTTGCAAACTTGTCTGTGATTGCTGGAATCTTTTTGCCTATTAGTTTTGCCCAGAGATGGGATGAAGTACAGCTTTTTAAGGCATCCCTCAAATACTTGAAAGAGATCTGAATACTTATACATGGGGGTGGGAAACAAAATGGGGGGGGGGGGAGGAGGGAAGTATTTTATAGCTTATATAAACAATACTTTGTTTAAATGGTTGGGTTTTTGTTAGCATGGACCACGTTTCTCATCACCTCACTTCTGGAGTGAGAAAAAAAGAGATACTAATGACACACTGACTTCCTCTATAAACTCAGTAAATGTGTATGTAAAGGTGTGGGGGAACAAACCCAACAGTATAAACCACTAGTAACACAGATCAGTCCGGCAGGTTTGTAGCTACGTTTGTTTTATGAGGAGTCTTTCTGAGGTGTCTGGCTTTCTTTGGGAGTTGATGCAGTTCAGTTTGTTTTAAAAGAAAAGTTAAAACCAACATAGCTCAGGAGTAGAACTGACAATTAAGATTTTGTGCCTTGAGCAATGATGGGCACTCAAATTGGTCGTCAGCTGCATTATCATTGGGCACTGCTAATGAAAACATTTGCCATGAGTAACTAATTTCATGCATAGTGTGATGGTTTTATTTTTCCCCATGCTTATAAGTTGGTCATTCCTAATTTCCTGGTGCAGAACAATTTCAAATTTCAGATGTTCCCATTGCATCCTGCTCCATTTCCCTGTATTGTGCAGCAAGCCTTAAAAAGTAGCTGAGCTCTCTTCCAGTAGTATCAAGGAATTGCTATGACCTTTGTAAATCTGTGTGGTGTCATCAGTTTTAGGATGTTTTAAACTGTGGGTACTTAGTAAGCACTGACTGAGGCAGCAGAATGCTATCAGTATTTTGTACATGAACTAATGCATTATCTGGTTGTTTCAATTGTAATAAATTTATTATTATTTCTGTGTTGGATGCTAACATTATACTGCTCTTGCCATATTGATCCATAGATACCAGATCTGTTGTGTTCATTTGGTGATGCTTACATTGTTCTATGGTAAGTGAAGACTTAAAGGCTTTGAAGTTTAGGGGAGGAAATAATGTCTCTTCATCCCATGCAACACTATCTTTATGGTCCTTGTAGTGAATTGAAAGACCTGGTCAAGAGATTAGTAGTGGTATCTACAATTGAAAGATGTAGATTTTTAACCAGTTATTACATGGCTGACTAAGCCTTTCCTTAGGGCAAAAGAATCAGTAGCACTAACATAGTTTATAATACATAATTAAGTCATAATCCAAGAAATAAGGGTAGAAACAGGGGGTTAAAGGTATTGCCAGGGTCTAACACAAAAGTGCTTATAGCATTTTTTTTTTCTTAACAATTTAAAACGTATCTGGAAATAGATGCAAAACGTGTATCCCTCAGATTTACAATAAATTTCCTAGTGCAGTTTTCAGAGCAGTCACTGTAGCTGCAGTACTTTTCAGTTTCCTTCAAACAAGATGCAATGAGATGTTAGACTGAGGGTGGGGTAGACATCCTGACACACAGCAGCTTCTCAGGTGGGAGATAAATCATGAAAACTGAAAGTGGGTCATGTACCCACAGTGTGTCAAATTAATAGCTGTGAACTGGTCATTGCAGAAGATGAGGTAGAAATCTTGTCTGCAGAAAAAAGAGAAATGATGACCCAAGTCCTGTGACTGCAGAGCTGATTATGGGAGTGGCAGTTTAAGCAAACAAGTTTGCAAAGCCAAGGCCCTCCAGTATCAAATTGCTCAAATCAAACTCGCACCAGGAAAGTTACCTTACAGCATCACAGCCAGGATAATGACTGTAAGTATGAAGTAACTTTTCTTATGCTTGGTGTGGAGCATGGAGATGCAGCCCTCATGCAGCTCTAAGGCTCAAGCAAACTGATTGATTTGCTAGCAAAAATGGTTATTGTAGGCTTAGTTTCATACTGCTGAATGCTTTTGTTCCTACAGCAAAGTTGTGGATGTTGATTTACATCCAGCATAAGCTGAATGGTCCTAAAATGGTGATTTAGCCATAAGCTCTAAAGTTGTTTTCTCACTGAAACTCATTTTACTTTTGATTAGTTGTCTCTCCCACACGCAGCATCATGGCATAGTTTTAGAGAGCACAAAATGATTGGGTTTTTTTTGACCGAGTCACCTTTTGAAGCTCATCTGTCAGGATTCCTCTTTGTGGCATCTCATGATGCATTGCCTCAGAGAACATTTGGTGTTAATAAAAAGTATCTCAGAGAGAATGAAAATTGCAGGAAGGAGTGAGAGAGAACATGGGGACAGAAGTACACAGACAGCTGTGCTTGCTTGTGTGCCATACTCAGAGGGCAGGCACAGGCAGGGGGGAAATGGAGCACATTATTCCTGGGGAAATAGGGATGTTTTGACATTGCAGAAGAGACTGTAAAAACACCTGTTTTTTATTGTTTAGTACTGTTAGGCCATGCCATTATTTAATAAGTGACTACTGAGGTTCCCTTGATTAGAGATGTTTTGAGGGACACATGTTTTGCAGTTGCTGAATGTGTTCTCTCCAGAAACCCTCCATACTTTTTACTGAGGAGCTCTCAGTGACTCCTGTGTCATCATGTGAGTAATTACTGTAATGACAAGCCAGGAATATACCATAAAGGCATTTAACATGGAGATGCATGTGACTTCATTTAAAAAAAAAAAAACAAAGAAACAAAAAACTAACCTTATATGTAATAGTGTCATGGAAGCTGCTAGAGAGCGTGTAGTCTTGCTTCTAGAGGACAGCACTAAATATTCCTTCCACAGTAACGTTAAATCCTCCCACCATTCTGAGCACTGTGTTTGGTTTATGTTTCAGAACTTTAGATTCTCATAGTAGCTAAATGCAGAGCTTGTAGTAAAAAAAACACCAACCAACCAATCAGAAAACTCCCACCCCCAAAACCAAACCAAAAACCCTCTGATTCCCCCACAGATCCAGATGACCTGGGAAGTGGTAAGCTAGAAGGGGACTCCTTTACTCTAGAACTTTGGGAAGCGAAGAATGTTGCATTCCTCTTTTCCCTGTGCTTCCAATAAGTACAGCTGAAGCATATGAATTTTGTGATTCATAGTGTGATTGAATTTTTGCAGATCAGGTTTGTTAAAATGTAGCTCAGGCTAGTGCTGAGAATATTGGTGCATTTTATTTCTAGCAAGATGCTTCCAGCTTTTTACCTGCTGTTGCAGGTAGTGGTTTAGAAGAAACTGTATTTCTAGACTAAACTTTAGACCCTCAGCTATTCTGTGTAAACTGACCAGAGTGTTCCTGGATTAAACTTCCTTTCAGTATAAAGGCTCCTTCTTCCCCTTCTCAAGAAACCCCAGTGATTCACTAGATTCTACAGAATGATTTTATAAAAATAAAATTTACTTTGATTATCTCTACTTCACAAGACCACGTAATTTGTTTATAAAAATTAACTTTAATAATAAAAAATAGTTTAGGAAGATCTGATACAGTAATTCAAACAGTCACTGAATCCCAGGTTTATCCTTAAAACATTTATTTTTGCAAGTGTAACCTGAAACAAGGAAATTAGTGTTCATGTGGCTTCCATCTTTCAGAGAAAAAAGTCATTATTGTGGCATAAAGAAAATATCCGATCAGGATAATGAATGTGCAGCTCACTGGCCCAATGTTAAACCAGGATGCAGTGAAGTAGATCATCAGCAAAAAAATGAGAGTCCGGTAGCTAGCCAGAAACCTCAGACTGATTCTTGGTCCCCAGTTTTGTCTTGTTCTGTCCTTCACCATGGGACTATGCCTGATTTTCTGTACGAGATGGGGCTTGGTAAGATGGTAGCGACAAAGTCTGCCAACAAAGTCTTCCCTGGAGCAAAGTACATCCATCTGATCAGCAAACTGAGGTAAGAAAAGTTTAAACATTAGTATTCTATTATAGCTATTGCCATAAAACAAGTGTAACTTACTTTGCACTTTTCATTTATAGGAGGGGCAGAAATAATCAAAATGTAGTTGAAAATAATAGAACTGCTTTAGTGCAGACTTGCCTTGTATCTATTAAGCCTAGTGGAAGAAAAGGATTTGCTCTTCCTGTTGCAGAAACATTCATTCTGGATGATACCCCATTGTTCAAACATCAAGCATAAAGACTACATTTAAGCTGTCATATTACAGGTAGAGAAGCAGGCCTGATACTGTAGGGGACTACTCATACAGACCACAATAAAGGAGACGGAGCAGGAACAAATTTGCAGTGAAAAACACAAGAGGAGGTAGTGCTGTACTTACCCTTTCATTAAGGAAAGAGGATAACCGAAATAGGAGGCGGACAAGAGTGGCATTTTCATAGCTTCGAATGGGCTGAAGCTCAGTATCCCCTTGATACTGCACCTCAAATCTACGTAAGCCATTTATAATCTGAAAATAAGAAAATAAACCCCTTATCTTGTAGCTCCCATCTGAAACACCTTTATGCAGGCATCTCTCTTAGCCCCAGGATGCAGAAAGACAACTTGCTGGTTTGTTTTTTTTCAAGAACAATCTAGGGTAGCAATATAGACTCGTTTCTTTTCTCACCTGGTACCTGCCAAGGGGTGTAAGAATAAGGCCATCCTCACTTTCAATGCAGTCTGGAAGCTGGTTTTTCCCATTCTTGTCTTGAGCAGTCTCACAGTTCTTCATCATCTGGGTCAGTTGGGCTCCATTCAGCTACTCAGGAATAACACAGATACCAAGAACTGCTTAATAGCAGTTCTAATTACTATTCTATGAATAGCACCTCAGTTAGACATTGAAAGAGAATAGAAGTCTCCATATTTCTTGTCTGTGCTCTTCAAATCCAGAAGAGGTGTTCTGTTTTATATGTACCTTACTCCTTGAGAGCTGTCAAATGGCTGTCTTCTCCTAGGTCAATTTTGTATGAGGGAGTGTAGCTGACAGAAATTAATCTGTTCTTCTAAGTTTAACCAAATACACCAACTACTTCTAGTTCATAGCTGCAGTTATTTATTTGTATTTTTATAGCTCTACATTTAGAAGATACTGGACCATTTTTAAGATTTAAGCCATGCCTTGCCTGTTTGTAAACATGAGAACAGGCACAAGCAAAGAGAGAGGTTTGGTCTAAACTACAAAGTCCAATAGGAGTGTTCACTTGAAACAAAGTAGGCTTGGTATTTAGAAATTTGGAGCATCTAGTTTCATCTGTATTGAAAGGGGTTTTGAAGTGGTCAGAGTAAAGTCAAGCCCAGAAGATGTTACAACAAAAGGTGCTAGCCGGATCTCTGGATGGCTTTGTGACTCCACAAAGTACAAGAGAGACCCAAGTATATTTGAGGGATCCCGACTCTTGTACACAATGCTACATAGGGAGAGGTTGTAGAAAGATGTTACGTACCTTAAAGATTTGGCACAAGTATTCCAGTGC
The DNA here is from genome assembly GCF_012275295.1 of Melopsittacus undulatus. NCBI lineage: Eukaryota > Metazoa > Chordata > Aves > Psittaciformes > Psittaculidae > Melopsittacus > Melopsittacus undulatus. Next base: position 13,164,315 of record NC_047538.1, on the reverse strand, counting down.
CTTCTCTAAATATTCATCTGTTTTTTTGATGCTGTCTTGCCCAATTTCATCAAGGTCATTGCCTGTGTAGGAACCATTCATCTCAGATGGTGTAAATCTAAACCACGAAAAGAAGGATTGGCTAGCCATTGTCTCTGCAGAATGGTCTGATATGGATTTTGCTGTCTGCTGTGCCTGACAAATTAACTGAGCCAGTTTTAACACCTAAAACAAACAAACAATAATAAAGGAACACTAAGCATCAATACAAGGATAAAACTGCACTTTGATACCTGGCAGTAAGAGCAAACCCACTCTCATCTAAATATGGACTTTTGTTAAAGACTGTTAGCTGCATTTCTATTAGGGCAAAGGTAGTTATTGTGTGCTGCTTAGTTTTTCCAGCTGCCTTTTATTTCCTCCTGCTATTTTTATCTGATAGATATTAATGAATCAAGTGAATCAGAAGTTCACAGTAAGCATGTTTGAGAGGAAATACTCATTTTATATATATATATATATAACATAATACTCAAAAATAACAGCAAGCTGTTACATTAACTTCTATTTAGCAGAGCAAGTAGGTTTTTACAGCTGTGCTGGATTGAGACCCCTCAGGTTCCAGAAGTTATCATCAACAAAGTTACAGTTATACAGTAGGACAGGGTGTAAATTTTTCTACTCTTCACTTACGGATGCTAAGCACTGAGAAAAATCCTGTCAAAATAGAAAGACAGGTGAAAGTTGTTGCTTACCAAATTCCTGACTTCTGTGCCAAACATCTGTTTATACTGGCAGTCCTGTCCTTCTAGGCTGTAAACATGACTCTTCACCTTGAATGAGGCATCTGCAGTAGTTGGAGGCCATGATGAGAAGAAGGCTCCACCAAATGTGGGAGTCATAAACAATCTGTGTTGACGATGGGGAATAACAAGTTCTGGCTGCAGGAATAACTGTTCACCTAGATTTTGAGAAAAGGAGTAAAGATGGTTATACAATACTCCCTGTTATGCCTGGGAAAAGTCTAGCTACAAAGAATCTTTAAGGCTGCTGGACAATTTACTTTTAGATAAAAAGGCAGTTCTAGAAGGAAAGAGGCCTTAATTACCTTTTGTTCATTTAATTGTCTCTGCCTACAGCAGAAAATGCCAGAATGCATTTAAATGCAGACCATACAGGCATCTTCAGCTTTTAAGTTTGGTTTTTTGGGTTGTTTTTCTTTTAAGGGAGTAGAGTGTTGCAGCACTTCAGACATTGATACTTGTATCTTGCCTCTCCCAAATCTACTGGATTTTAATGATCCTGAAGAGCATATTTGAATAGCTGACTAGTTATTTTGCTAAGTATAAATACCCTTAGAGATATAAGAACTTTTAATCCTGAGATAAATAATCAGTGAGACAAGTGTAAAAAAGCCTGACTTTATTGTAGACACCAATATTGAGTTCTTTAAAAAAGAATCATGGAATGAGGTCTAAATGATGGTGATTAGAAAAGAACTGTAGATTTATTAAAACAATACTAAACAAACATTAGTGAAAACACAGACTTTTGAGTGGCAAAATAGCATGCAAAATGGGAGTAAGTATTCATCTCGGTACTTCTGAGGTAAGATGTAGCCACTATGAAGAAAGATTGAGACAGGAAAGCATAAGATGTCAAAATATCCATTTACCTTTCAGGATCATTTCAGCTAGATTGGGCTGAGCAAAGACCTTAGCTACTCGGAACACCATGAAAGCATTTTTTGGACTGACCAAATCTGTTCGAAGAGCTCTGTTCAGAAATCCTGCAAACAGCTTAGTATACATGAGTAAGTTTTCTTGAATGAAGGTAGCCCTGTCAAAGTAAGTACAGGATTTGTGAGTACAGCTATTTAAATAACTGTTGTTTTGTCTTCTGCCAGAAGAGTTATTAAGTAAATGTTTTATACTGTCTCCAGAAAGATGGTGTATTAGCACCAAGACGAAAGATTAGTCTCAAACCAAAAGCTTGTGTTGTAAGAAATCATCTCTAATCTTGTACAAGAAACTAAATCAGATTGAAATCCTCCTTGAGGTTTGGTTCAGGTTACTCACAGCTGCTTTTTTCCTTACCATTTCTCTGACACGCTGTGAGGTAAGTGTTCTGTGCTTTGCAGTGGCTTTTCCGGAGCATACCTCCATGGCTGCAAGTAACTTAACCACATCTCAAGAACCTAAGCAAAATCACACATAAAACCACGTGAGTACCGATACTTTTTTGAAAGACAGAAAGGGGTGAATGTTACCTTAATGACAACTAAAAGATTTTAGGAATAAAGCTCTCATAATCTGAGTGTCTTTGAAAAAGAACTGAAAAAATAAGTATGTGTTCATTAGGACCAATGTGAATTTTCTGTAATACACAAATAACACAGCACTCATGCAGTAGAGCTACAAAAGAAAACTTGGTGGCTATATTTAAGGTGCATTTAACAGCTCTGATAGTGTTCACTGAATCATTGTTGAACTAAGGAAACAAGATACTACATGAGTATCATTTCATCTCTGGTCTTCTGTGCAGGCATACCACCATCCTAAGGAAACACAGTGGAGTAGCCAAGGATACATTTGCCCTGGCCTCTGCAGTCATTTCTTCTGACATTGTGCCTTGCATGTGTACCTCAAACACTGTGATACAGCTAACTGTAAATCTAGTGAGTAAGATCAAGCCTTGTTACATTCTGCATTTTTAAACTTCTACACTAATTACCAAGAGTCATGGTCTGATACATTTCTTTTACTGCTTGCAGGAGGTAATATTTGCAATATCTATCACAAATTGTATTTTACTGCTTTTGTTTATGACCTACTGTATCAAATATTAAGAAATTAGGACCTGTAAGAATGTAACACCTTCTTCAATGCCAACAACCTGTAGTAATTATCACCAAGATCTATTTAACTATGTCTCACTTGCACTCTTAACATTAAATGTGTTATATAAATAATTTAACTGCTCTAACCCCAGATGTTTGGAGACCAAGAAATAGCTGCTAAACAGTAATAACTAATTACTAGTTCTGTTGCATAGACTTAAAAAGAGAAGCAGGTACATACTGCTCTGAAAGAGGCATCCAGAGGCCAGTGGCCAAAACAGTGTTGCAGAAAGATATAAAGTTTCTGTCGGACAAATCGAGGAATTACAACCCTGCAAACAGATTCAAAGACAGATGTGTAAACATCAGCAAATTTTAAAAAGGTAAAAAATTCAACACGCTACCTACCACAAATGCAAATACAGAAAGCACTAACCCAAACTTGTTCTTTCTTAACTGAAGCTACTTCTGCCCATTGAATTTCAACTCAAATACATAAAATTCTCCACTAACCTTCTCCAGAATCCTCCAGTAGCATTTTCTTTTCTCTGACTTGTGCAAAGATATAGACTAGTATAACAGCAAGACATGTTCCCTTAGCTCCCCTTCCAGTGGGTGTGAGAAACAATACATTAGCTCTTATGTACTTTTATTAATGCACTTTTGTATTTAGCCATCAAAACAGCCTCATTCAACCTCTCAGTGAAAGCAGAGTTTTTCAGGGAGAAGCTCTATATGCTTCAGAGACAGGCTGCTCATGTACCTACCTTTTAAACTCCTCTAGTGGGCTGGCTGTGTGGGAGTGGGCTGAAGGGGAGACAGGTTCTGGTTTCAGGCTGTTGCTGAAAGCATGCAGATGTTTCACAAGCAGTCTTACCACTAGTACATGCTCTTCAGTGGGCTTAAATGACTCCTAAATTCAAAGCAAAAGACAGGAAGATAATGAGTATTATATGCTAAATGTCCAGGAGATAATTCAGGAAAACTATATTCTCAGATCAGATACTGAAATGCAAGTATGCTCTCCTTCTAGGTTCTTCACTGTAGTTTGGAGCCACCTGATTTTAGACAGACTTGCTCCCCAGGATGAGCTGCAATCTTCTGTCATCAGTTCACTAAGAAACAGTAGCATACTTATGATTGTAAAAGAAAGCATCCACAGTACTCTAATGCACTGAATTTCAGGCTAGCATTAAAGAACAGAATAACTTGTAGATTTCAACTTACCCTTTTCTGAAAAAAGAGTATCAGCCTTTCCTTATGGTTATAAGCTCATTTCTGTGGACAGCACAACACGTCCTTTGTGCTCTTGTCTGGCTGTATTGAGTTCTCTTCCTATGCTGGTATTTATCTGCCTTATAAGAATAATCTTAGGAAGAATTATGGTAAGAATAAGAACTGCTTCAAGTCCTGCATGATCCTGTTGCTCCTAGCATCCTTATGGTTAGAAGTAACCTGGGTGGGAGTAGCTCAAGGACTGATGGTGAGATGCAGCAAGTGTATGATATAGCAGGGAGATGAAAAAGATAAAAACAAGCTAATTCTGGTGCCCAGCACCGGAGCTGGTCTGCTGAAGAATCTGGGGTCAAGGTACTAACTCCTTTGCTATTGTAATCTGCTTTAAGAGCAATCCACTACTGAAGGCAAAGTTTAAGACATTATTTGTATTCTACATTTCACAGCTCTCATGTTTATCAGAAGTTGAGAAAAATGTACATGGAACAAAAGTTACAGCTGCAAATATAACAGAAGATACTGGGAAAGTGTATCAGACAATAGCTGCAAGATGTTTTCAGGATGCCAAATGCAGCCATGCTGGAGTAAGATACAGAATATGACTCTAGGGGACTGGCAGACATTTTTATAAAAAAAGCTTCCACTTCTTAAACCCATTCAATAGTGTTTCCACTGCTGGTGTGTGTGTGTTGTGTGTCCTTTCTCTGGAATACCTGAGGCAAAGCAGATGTGTTTTTACAACATTGTTAAGATTTCTAATACACTTTAAAGTTCATTCCAGCAAAAGACTCAAGGCCTAATAACAGATATAACTATGTAGTACAGCTTTTTAAGAAAGAGGATTAGTCTGTAATGAATGCTGGTCTTGTGTTCTTGACAGCTCCTGGCAGGTCAGCCTGTTTTCTACAGCCCTGAGGAGGGTTTTTATGAGAACTCTGAGAAGTTATTTGGTTCTAGAAGTTTGAGATCTCCAAAAGCAACTAAAGAGGTTGAGTACTCTGCTATAGGCCTTGAAAAGGTGTAATTAAAAACTCTAGGCTTCCACAAAGGTTCCTTTTGAATTTACAAGACTTATCAGTACCACTGTTTCAATACACTGTTTCAAATGTTTCACTGTTTCAGGTGATGCCAGCAGGTTTTTCCCTTAGCAATTCTTATCATTTCTTCTTAGCCTGGATCAGCACCATTATGAACATTACTGGTTTAAAACCACTCACAAGTATTTTTGTTGTAAAATCTTAGCTTACAGAATGGATGTGTACCATTCTTAACACAGTAATTAGATAAATTTAATAGTAAAAAAAGATTTAAACACTAGTAGTTCCTGTTTTCCTTTCTAAGTAGTACCTTGAGGTATCACAGCACTTAAGGGATTAAACAGCAGGAAAATTCTATGTAGTGCTAAAGAGCTTTCAAGTATAACAATAGCTTTATTGTATATATGCTCTGCCCTCCCCTTTCCCAAAATGAAGACCCAATGAATAAAGGGCTGAAGTAGGGAAAGAGGAATCAGCAATCTGTTCCAACAGGAATGTTTTTGCATGCACATTTCCTGAACAATCTGCAAATGTACCACTTGTGTGCTTTTGCAAAACTGTAGAGTTAAGTTTACATCGCCACTATAAATTTAGTACTGTCCAATGACATCTCACTGGCTAAAACTCTCTACATGTTACCTACCTTAATTTTAGGTGACAGCCATGCAAATTCAGATCTTCTCTTCCATGCTTTCTGCTTAAATGACTAGTGTGTGAGGGCCAGAAATCTGCCATTGGGTGAAGCCAATTTTGATGTAAAAAAATATCAGCATAGCTGATAAGCCTCTTTCTACAATGAATTATAAGAGGGCATCTCTAAAAATGAGAGGTCACAATTAGTCCTCATAACATGCTAGATTTTAACTATTTTCTCCATGGCCTTTGCTAATACCTCTCGGTAACTATTTGCACTGAAAACTTAGTAAATCTCAGTGCAGTGTTCTCAGTCAAGATGTAAAACCACACCTTGGCAAAAGAGCTGCTGTACAGCTAGCACCAATACACTTCGCAGATTATATGATGGAACAAGATTCTTATAAAGGAAACAAAATGAAAAGATGATAATACTTGGTATGCGTGGAGGGCCTGGTAGCTGGATTGGGCAGGACTACCGTGGTGTTTACTGGAGATACTGAGTCGGTAGTGGAGAACCTCCAGCTGAGACAACAGAAACAAAAAGGAAAGGGGGAAGGGAAGAAAGGAGAGAAGAGAGCAAGAGAAAAAAAAAAAAAAAAAAGAGTGAGAATGAGCCCAAGGAAGAAGTGTGGGGAAAAATGAACATCACAAATACAGTCAGGGACAACAAACCACAGTAAGAACTGCAGCCACAGTATCCTTCTTTCTGGTGTTCAGTACATTGATTCCACAATATTTTGTGCCTTTTATCAGTTTGGAAATACAACAGGGAGCAGGTGTATAGATACAGCTGTAAGTGGTTGTGGCTCTTTGCTAGCCTCACAGCAAGTACTGGGAGGGGATATATGGAGCTTTTGCCAAACTTCCCCTTTCAGAAGTTAGCTGAACTGCAGCAACATGGGTTTACCACAGTTACAGTATTTTACTAATGGAGTAAAAGCCTTCAACATTCCGCAAGCTTTTTTAATGCTATTTTGAAAACGTTGTAATTTCTTCCTGTGCTGCTGGAGAACCATGGTTTGTATATTGGGAAGAAACTTAAATTGATGCTTTCTTCTTCCCAAGGGACAGGAAGAAAAAAGTTTGTTTCTTTTAAAATCATTCTGACCTTGTTCAGTACATTTCCAGGTCAGAGAAATCCTGTCTTTCTACTTAAAGGCCATTAAGGAAGGCTACAGGTCTTATGAATGTCTTCAAAAGAGGAAATTACTTTTACTACTTCTTCTTGGATGAATAAGGTAAAGAGTATTTTTTGACAATACAATGGTGAAGAGGATACTGTAGCAACAGTGACACACATGTATGAAATTAATGAAAAAACATAAAACAAAAAATGTACACTACACAGACCCCAATGACTGTTTCAGGCATCTAAACTAACTCTCCAGATCACACCTCTGCTGTCTTTGAATAGTCCCTACCCAATGTCCTCTAGTGCCAGTTTGGTATCTTTTGGTTTTACTCTCTTAGAGTGGTTTCTGCAAGCTCTCCAATAACTCAGCCTTGCCTGCTTCATAATCATCTTCCCTGCCATAGGAATCAGCAAGAGCCTGTAGTCTATTTGGTGTTCCACAAGCAGTGCTGGGGTCTGTGGCACCTGGCATTGGAAGGTCAGGAAGCATTACATGAGGTTTTATCAAAAATGTCTTTTTAAGGGTCCATTGTCATTACAGCAGGAGGGAATAGGAGAAGAGATGCTGCACACTTAGGCTCTGGATCATTTGAGAAAGAAAAAGAAAATAGGCAATGTAAAAGAATGGGAAAATAGTTTAATTAATGGGGAAAACAGGGAAACAGCACAGCAAATAGTGTCACCTCAGGTTTACACCAGAACCAGAAAGAATTCAAAGCAGTAAAGTAGAAAAGAAATAGACCTTCTCAAAAGAAATTATTCATTCCCATTCCACCTCCTTCTGCTTGTAAAGAGAAGTCTATGATGATATTGCCAATATTTAAGGAAAACCTGTAATTCCCTGAGGCACTTCACAGGAAAGTTACATTTCTGGGATCTGGCTTGGCCCATCAAAGCAAACGAGTCTGGCTGTTGGACAAAGAAAGTGCAAGTTCTGTGGAACCTCATCTCACCTTCCAAAACAGGTATGTGGCCGCTTCAAGCCACTGATGGTCAAACAGACTTCAGGGATGAATGGTCACTGATTACCCCTCTTTCCAAATGCACAGAATGCTAAATGGGATCAAGTGAACCTGCTTAATTATTAATAACTTAAACCCTTATGTTAAAACAAAACTTGTAATTCTGCATATTCTAATTCCTCATCTGAGGAACTATGAAGCAGACTATTCTCCTTCAGCACACATTAAGACTAGTCAACAGCTTAGTTTAAGCATCACAGGTCCTGTCCCCAGATGATACTGAACTCAGATCTCAGTCCTGCAGGAGGGATCCATTTATGTGAATCCATTTATGGATGTCATGGGGAATTCCAGTCCCTGAATCAGATTTCTAACCCCCAAAGTATAAAAACTTCCTTTTTCACATGTTTATGATTACTTCCCAAAGACAAAACTAAAATACCATTAGGGAGTTGACAGCCTCAAGCTGTGGCTCAGCACACCTTGTGGATCCCGAAGTGATGATTTCAGAGAGCTTTCAGCTTTACCTAGTCCCTATTCCACCATAACTTTGATAGTCATTGTCTATAACTGCTGCTCCCTAGTGTTAGAAGAAAGCATCTGAAATACAGAGGGTGAACAGAGGAGAGAAGTTTAAAGCAATCATCATTCTGGCCTAAGCACAGTGCTTGATGCACAGAGACTGGACAGACAGACAGACCAAAGGTACTTCAAGCAAAGCCTTTCCATCACAGGTGCATCACAGCCATGCTGCTGGGAGTCCCAAGTGGAGACTTTGCAACATTAGTGACTTTGCATTTTGACCTCAAATTTAAGAACAAAAGACAAAACCCATCAGACTTCAGCTCTCCAGTGTTTTTCCTTAGCAAAATATAAGTTTGTTATTTTATAGCCTGTAGAGTAAAGGATTAGAATTTCTCAGTTGATCAATTCCCATATTGCTCTTTCAAACAGGAGTAAATCCTGAGTAGCTTTTGTATTTCTCCCCCCTTCTATGAAAGTCCCACTGTGACCCAGAGGGAATTCAGAGGATCAACATTTTCTCCTTCAAATTCCCTTTATGTTTATAATGCCTTTGATCTCAGCCTCCCCAACACTTACTTAATTTTTACGTGCAGTAGTTTGTTACTGAACAGGCCACCACAAACTGCTTAAAACAGTGTATTATCTGTGCAAGATATGTAGCTACAGAGCTACTTCTGACACCATCATGGTGAAAAACATATTTTGGAATAGGAAACAACAAAATTGGCTTATTCACTTATTCACTTATTCACTGAGGGACAGTTTTGTAAGATTTCCTTTTTCAATTTGGATTTATGCTAAAAAATGGTTATGAATCTTAGAAATTACTAATTGGTATTCCAGTAACAGTAGTTACCACTGCTGGAAATAAATTTTAGCTATTTTTAGCAGCCATGTTGCCCTATTGAGATTTAATACTATGGTGTTATAGTGGCATCTTCCCCATCATTAACAGTTTGACTCTTGGCATTCAGATTGTTGTGACCTTCCTACAAACTCATCTTTCACAAAAAAACAAAACACAACTTCTGCAATGAAGGCAAACCTGGATGACACACAACATTCCTCATAACTGGATTACTAATTTTGACACACTCGTGTAGATATTGTGGTAAATTATTTCTTTCCTTTGCAGCAATACACCAGAACAATTATCCACACAATACGAGATTTACCCTAAGATATGAGGTCAACCATCAGATGACACAAATTAAGCACAAACTATTACCTTGACATGAGGGGACTGCATTTTCTGATACATTTCCAATGAATAATGATGAAGCCACATTTCAACAAAGATCTGCAAAACAAATATTTTCTCAGCTAGGGAAAGAGAAACAATCCAGGGCTTGTCAGTCACAAGCGAAGTATAGGGGAAGACCACACTATATAATTTGATGACTAAGTTGTACTTTGTAAATAGATAACCACCTATTCAGAGATGTTATCCTATCAATGCAAATGACTGAGTTGGCACACTTAGCACCCGCTAAGCATCAATAATTCAGTTCAGCAACATGGCAGGAACTTGTTTCAGAACCATTGTCAAGATTCTCCTTTCCCTTTATGGTGAATGGAACCAACTTGTCTCTGCTCTACCTTTGTTTAGAGCATAGAATTGATGTAAGATGTAAAAACAAAAAAAATAATCATATTTAGAAACTTTCCTGGAAAAAGAATATTCAAATGTTCGGGATCAGTTGCAGTCTTAATTAAAAATATGTTAATCTTAATTAAATATATGCAGTCTTAATTAAAAAAAGGTGCCTTTCTAAATTACAAGTTAACAGTTTCACAGTTGTTCTTTGTTTCACTAACAGAAAACAGCAACTGCACCGCTCAATTCCAAAAACTAAAGCAAAATGGCATAGCTATCTTTGATTTAAATGAAGAGGTTCCTCGGTTTGCAGCAAGAAATGTGGGTGTTTTCTTCCTTAAATCCAACTTACTTGCAGCAGTGTTTCTGATCTCCAGATCTCCTGCGAGGCTGGGTCAGCATTCAGAGAGGGCTGATGGGCAATGTGCCGTTTCAGCAGGCTGGTGTGGTGCATGCCATAGGAAGTGAAAGGCACTGCTGGAGACCTTTACAGACAGATGAATGGAAATACTGAAGTCGGTAAGCCTCAGTACAGGGAAATGCATATTGCTTTTAATCAATGGATTATAAACTGGAAAGCAGTCTTTAAGAAGTAGAACTATATGGTTGATTGCACAATTTGAACTTCTGCCTTGTGTTACAATTACTAGTCACTTTAAAGAAATACTACATCCCTATTCATACTGCACTGAACCAGCTTTACACAGACCTAATGTTATGAGTTTTCCATTCTCCTGTTCAGTTTGATTTCTTTCCCTCTCTCTTCCATATTCATAATTCATCTGATCTGTATTTTCCTGGGTACAAGAGCTAAGGCTCAACAGACCATGGAAACTGCTATTTAAAATGCAGTTACAGAAAATATAATGGCTATTTATTTTTATGTTTGTATAAAATTGCTAATGATGACATTTTATGAATTTTGAGTAGCAAAACTGATTTTGAAAATGCAGGTTTTCACACACTCAGCCATTACAAAGCACAAAAGACTATCTGCTTGTACTGGAGAATTTTCACTTCAACATTGTGAGTTTGGTTTTATGCCATATTCACATATACACATAAAACTTCGGTAAGCAGTCAAGAATCTTTCATCTGCTTCCTTTCAGCTGTGGCTAAATAGCTTGATCCATTACCATGCAAAAAGTCACTTGAAATGCAGTCACTCATTATGTGATTTGATTACTAATATATGTCTTGGCTTTATATATCAGGAAGTTACAAACTAAGAGATCTATGAGCCCTATGAGTCTGCAGCAAACCATGGACACATCAGTTTCAAAAAACTGTAAAGCAGTTCCTTAAGAGCATTTAACAATCAAGGATGGCAACCTCAGAACAGAAACAAAATTACCAACTGCCAAGTTGTATGGCTTTATAGCAACATTAATGAAAAATGCAAGTTTCCTTGTAACAGTGTTGTCACCAATATCATCGTTACCACATACCATATGTATTTGAAGATACTAAAAATTAGTGTCAAGTACAATCAGATCTGTCCTACTCTAGTTGCAGTGCACAAAACAAAACTGGAGTAGATGAACGGATTAATTTTTGTTGCTTGTACATGCCTTTTCTGCTCCAATAATAGCTACTTTTCAAACTTCTAAGTGAAACCTTTATGGTAAAATTAAGTGAACATAATTATATTTAATGTTTGTAATTACATAAATACATACAGATCATAAAGAGTGGAGGTTTTTCCTGTATTCTGTAAGCACTGTTCCCACAGTTTGCCTATGGCACTGCAGTCATTACCTGGGAGTTGGGGAAGGGATGGCTCCCCCAGGATTTAAAGGAGGTGGAGGAAGGACACTTCCTTCTGTGGGTAGGAAACACTTCAGGTATGTGTCCACCAGTATGAAATAAGCACTGTTGGAAGGGCTCACATGATGAGTGACAGATGTGCTCTGAAACAGACACACAGAATATACCTGGAGTTATATACTGTTACCTAAAATCACTGCTATGGCATGTCTGCTATGCAGCCAGACCCATTTAGTATCAATAAGCAGAAGCCCTATTGCCCTGTATAGAAGGCTATAAAGAGTGAACTGACAACAAAGATACTCTGGAACAAAGGTAACTAAGAGAACTGTTGCTGTAGTAGTGAATGTAATCAAGTATGAGAAAAGTGTCAAAAAGCACAGGTAACAACAGGAAAAGGAACCAAACAACCAGACACCATAGTACAGAACTGTGATTACAACTGCATAAACTGTCTTACTGGATAGAGGCGTATGAAACCCATTTGGCATCCATTGCCTCCTCCATGTTGGTGTATTGTTGGACAGCCTGCTTACTGGTATATCTAAGGTGGGTATTTTGTTTATTATCCAGTCTCCATCACCAACTGAACCAAAACAATAACAAATTGTGATAGTACAGACAAAACCACTGTTAATTTAGCTTGACTGCATCTTAGCAGGCTCTGAAAGCATTCTGAAGAATGACTAATGGTAAAGGAAAAACTGTGAAAGGTACTTACCTTCTGTGTAATCAAACTAATTGCAAAGTAAAACATATAATATTCAAATGGATCTGGAAGAACAGTCAAGGATCAGATAACAAAAAAAAGGTACAGCTGGGGGTGCTGACTAGACATTAAGTTTTTATTTTGTTAATGCTAGCTTAACAGCAAATTCAGCTTTGCTTTCTAACTGACTCAAACATTGAGGTTTTCTCTACGTGGCAAGGTGTGTCTGCATTACTCTTAGCACATTTGACTATCTTAGACTGAAACCAGTGCTGCTGCAACTAGACTGCTTGCAACAACTGCACCAGCTGCCAAGTTAACATGCTCTTTTTCTATCATATTAAGAAAACTATGAGTAGTTACAAAAACAAGAACTGTGAAATACAGGCTCTACTGAAAGCACCAGGAACTGTGTTGTTGGCTTGAATAGAGCCAGAAATTCCCCCCAAGGGTTTATAAGAAGAGGACAAATTTATTTTTCATTGGAATCTAAACATTTCTAATCAGCCCAAACTCATTACCATGACTGTGATTTACCATGGACAAAAATACACAACAGAAACACTCGTAATATCTCAGGTTTAGATACATCCAACTTTTAAAAGGATACTAAGAACCAAATTCAAACCTGAACCACCAGATGAAGGAAACTGGACTTTGTTGTGGTATAAAGAACATTCAGGTAGGACTTGCTCTTGTATTGAAGCCTTCACAGGGCCCTGAAAGACAGTGATGAATTATTAATGTGGCTACTCGGCATATTTGCGGAGTATGCTTTCAGATAGCAAAGTTATGCTGCATTCCAGCATTCTGGGATGCTTTTTACATTCAGCTCTATGGGATTTTACTACATTGCAGTAGTTCCTTGTGCAGATGAATGCTCTTTAGATAACTGCCAACTTTCTCACAGAAAATAAGTATCAGGTTGGACTGGGAGCAGCAGGAGCCTGCTGTTTGCCTGTTGCTGATTGTTTTGTTAGGGTAAATGAGCTGTAGACCAGCAATTACTATATGCTTGAATGATATTTTCTTCTGTTAAAAGACTGTTGAATTATCTGAGTTGACAGCTTTACAGGTATCAGTTGTCATGAGATAGCTCATAGCAACTGAAGAAACATAGTGAAACAAATCTGCAGCTAAATACCTGTATTTGAAAGGTCATGCTTCATATCTAGGATTCATTCAAAAGACATGAATTAGTCTTCAAGTACATGGGCGCAAAGCACAGCCAGGCAAGGCACTGCTCTGTGACAAGCCTGGAAAACTATTTTCTCTCCTGCAAGTGAGACATCCCTGCCCATGGCAGGGGGGCTGGAACCTGATGATCTTTCCAATGCTAACTATTGTATGATCCTATGTAGTATTGGTAACAATAACCAAGCTGGAGACTGGATAAGAATCACAATGCAGCTTTCCTGGCCAAGCAGCACAAATATCAGCTGCTGACAACCCCATCTTCTACAAAGTTCTTCCTCCAACAACTGTGTAGAGAAATAGGTGTGCTCCAAAACTGGCCTGTATTGAACCATATGTATACAGTGTGTACAAATTTCTAACAACTGCAACAACAACTACATTCTCGTCTTACAAATTTTTCAGTTACTCACTGGAAGATACGAGACTGGGAAATCATATCTGTATTCTTCTGTTTGGAGTTTATAAACCAGCCTCATCATTGGTCCACTGCAAAGGAGCATCAGAAAGAAAATCCATGGTAAGTACCCTGTCCTGTCTCACCTTTATGAACTTACGTTTGCACAACAGAAAAAGGTCAAACACTGGTTGGTTGTTCACCATACCTTTTTTAATCTGTGTTGAAATGAGTTTACCTGGGATCCAGGAAATCCAAAGCCACAGAATATTCTGTAGGATTTGTTCTTCCTTGCAAACAGAGAAGATTCCAGCCTATAATGATGCCATCCAGGCTACCAAAAATGCTCTCCACCAGCCATGGGAAGATACCATGTAGTTCCTTTAGGGAAAAGACACAGATAACTAATATGTACAACTCCTCCCTGGAATAATCTCTACTGCATGTCCTGGAGTGCACAAAGATGCTGCCTGCCCACCTATTCATGACCATTTCCATATTATCACTGGGCAGTGCTTCCATTCAAAAGAATGTGTTATGGCGATTACAGGAAATCTATGCTGATTTCTGATCCTACTAAAGTTGCAGTGATACTCATCAGCATCTATCCAATTATTTGTCACACTTTAAAAACTAGTCTCATGAATTGAGGCTGAAAGGTATTAATGAAGTGCACTCAATTGAAACCACTTTAAGTGCTTACAAGAGGGTTTTGGCTCTTTGGGAAAACGCTGGATTCCCACTGTTTCACCTGGGACCCTCTAAACTCTTGAGAAACAGGAAGAAAACAACAATGTGAAGAAAGCAAATTCCCCTGGAACAGGCCGGGCAGTTTCTGACAGGGCAGCGACTGCTCACCTTGGCAGGAAGCTCCTCAATGACCGTCCGCAGATCGTGGCACCTCTGAACAAACGGCTTGTTTACACAATCTGCCTTCAACGTGGCCTGTCACAAATCAGAACAGAAACGGGCAAGGCCCGTATTTATTACTGCCGTGATGCAAACATCCCCCGATTACACCGCTCCTCCCGTGCAATGTTTCTGCTGACAGGGCTGAACTCAGGCTGACCGCCCAACCTCACGGGCCGGTAACCAAGCTAACACCGCTAGTCCAACCGGGACGGGACGGGACGGGACGGGACGCGCCGCTCCCCCCCGGCCCCCGCTCAGCACCCACCAGCAGGAAGCTGGGCTGCTGCAGGTGCGGGCCGGCCATGCCGCCTGCCCGCGGGCCGCGCCGCAGGAACGGCCGAGGGAACGGCCGGTAACGCTTCCCGCAGCACCACGGCGCGGGCTCCCTCCCGCCCTCGGCGCAGCCCTTCTGCGTCACCACACTCCCCCGGCGCCCCGCGCTGACGCCACTCCCTGCGGCCAGCGCGCCTGGCGGAGAGTGCGCTGTTGCTATGGTGATGAGCCCAGAGCTCACGGGATGGCGGCGCTGAGGGAGGAGCCTGCCCGGCCGACGTGAGCCACGGCTCCTGTGGGGTTAGCCTCCTCCACACCAATGGTGGGGACTCGGGGGAGCAATGGAGGGTCCCCATCCGTGGAGAGCTGTTAAATACAAACAGCATCGGAAGACAATAGGGACCGCAGTCAGGCAAGACTACAGTAGGTCGGGGTGTGGTGATGGTGAAGCTGAAGCCATCCTTTGGCCCGTATTCGGAGAGAATTCCAGTCAGAGGTCTAGAAAACAGTAGTTAATTTTATAAAATAATTAACACCATTAAACATGGTTACATAAGATAATCCTGCTCAGACAAGTTTGGTTTGGGACCACATTTATAGGTTTTGTCAGGAAGGATCAGTGTGTAAATGTAGATTTTCATTATAAATTTTATTGCTTTATGCAAGGAGGTGCAGGAAAAGTTGAGTCAAATGCCTGGTTTAGGTTGTGTAGGAGGTAAAATGTGGCCTCGTATTCCACTGCTGCCATTAACGTTGAAACAAGGCGTAAAACATTCTGTTGGAGAGAACAGTGAAAGAATTCCTTTTGTAACACAGCTCTGATCCTGCAAAGTGACTTTATTTATCTAGTATAACAGGATTGTTTGCCCTTGTAAAATGATTCCATTTGCGGATGCAGACTGTCTGTGGCTCCTTGAAGGATCGGTTCCTCCTGCAGGGGGAGATAAAGAGCTATGTTAGCTCCAGCAAAAGCTGGACCTGATGGCAAAGCATTTGCAATGTGTTTGTTTAGCCGTGGAAGTTATGGGTATGACTGCCAGAAGTTAAGAAAACAGTTGATAAAAAAACCCAACAAGAAGTAAATGATTGGAGGAATAAGAGGAAACGAAACAATGGGGGTGCTTGCTGGGGATGCTCAGGAGCACTTAGGCAAGTGCTCCTTGAGTTAATAAAATAGCTGCATGGGAAAAATTTATGAAATTATTTTAAGAACTAGGGAAACTACTAAGGAGAACTGTGGAATTGATAGTCTATTTGTATTTACGTTCTGGAGCCTACTGAAGTCAATTATAAGGTGCATTATCACTCTCACACACAGCATTTTCAAATGTATATACTAGGATTATATATGCATTATTCTGGTTTTGCAGGGGCCCAGGAAAGTTATGTCACCTGCTGATATGCCACCTACCTAGTTTTCCTTTTTCTCTTTACCTAAACTGTAGCTGGTTTTAAGCCATGGCAACAGGAAGGAATCTTGTTTTGTTGGTATGTGTTTCCTGAGAGAAATATTCCTGAGATATTTGGAGGTTGAACTGTTTTCTGAAAGTATTAATCCCATTTAGTGATCTGCTTTGGTGCATGCTCGGTGTTCTAGCATTCATTGTGCAAGAGATTTCTGTTAGGCTGTTATACAGCCTTGTACTTTGGCCATACTAACACTTCTCTTAGGTTGCTTCAAAGGTAAGCCAGCATTTTGTCACCTCAGTGTAATCACTACAGCATTACAGTTCCAATTAAGCTCTGCATAGGTAATTAAATTTATACAATTGCCATAAAGCTTAATGACTCAGTAGAGCACAAGCAATTTGTGCATAGTAGAGTGAGCTAGTACAACACTCAGTACTAGAAAATCCACTAGAAAAAGAGACTAAATCCTCTGATGGCAGCTTGCACTGTTACTGATGCTCAGGTTAAACATTTGGGATATGTAAGAAACCAGACTTGTGTGGTTCTGTTTCTTGCAATGCTGTCTCTGGAACTCATAAAGCCTTTTTTTTCTGAAAACAGTACTAAACCTTTGAATTGCATCTGATGGGGCCTCCATTGCATTTTATAGACAGTGGGAAGTTTGGGTACAGGAGTTACATCAACACTTTAATGGTTTACCCGCTTTAAAATGAAGCAGTGTTTGTAGCGAAAGGTGCCGTGTTTTATAAATCCAGTGGATATCAGAGGGAGCAACTGAGGAGATTTTGGGCACTTTGACTTGTCTTGGAATCTGTCTTAGATGCAGGAAATGACAGGTCCAAGCTGGGAACAAGTTACTGTAACTTTAACTTGATTATGTTAATCAATTAACAATTTATCTGTTAATCAATGAAGCAATCTATCTTTTTCTGAGAGAAAAAGAGAAATTAGAAATAACCTAATTTAAAGAAACAGCACAGGCTTCTGATAAATTAGACCTTTTTCCTTGTGCAGGATTAGTTTAATCTCTTCTTGTTAGGGCAGGTTAAGAGTATCATAACAGTGAAGAACTCTGTCAAATGTTTTCACTGAAGAATTGTTTGGGTGTTGATGTGTCAGGGATGGATGAAATGGTTAGAAAACATACAATCTGTTCAGCTGTGTTGGGAGCAAAACCAGACAACCAGTTAATGTGAATTCAACTGGAACAGAGCCTGGAGTCATATAGTGCCTTTATTTCTCCTTATAGGGGAGGAGAAAAGGGGAATTTTCAGAACTATGGCAATGTTTCTGGTCATAGAATCATGGAATAGGTCCAACTGAAGCTGTTCAGCTCATGCAGACATCAACATTATACTATCTCAAACATGAACAGACCTGCTAAGGCTGTAAGCCAAAGTTTCACATGGATGAAGATGAGACTTCTTTTGTAGTCTGAGAAAACACTGACACTCATTATATGTAAGGCCTGTGTTCTCAATAAAACTTTAGCAGGCTCTCAAGATATGTTTAACCGTTGCAGAGCAGTGTATCCAGATCTCTTCCTACTTACAGTGTATAGTTATTGGAGCAGTCTGTTGTACATTGAATTTATTTAGCCAGGACAAAATATTTAAATATTAAACTTCTCTTTCAAGCATTTATTATAAATAAATACATGCCTAGTAGCAGGATGTGTCAAAAAATTATAGGTAGGACTTTCTATGGATTTCTCTTTGGATTATAGAATTTCATCCTCAAGTTCAAGACTATTGCCAGGACACTCTCAGGCAGAAATTGAAGGCTTCATAGAAATGTTGCTCTAGCTCATCTCTTATGTTGCAGCTCCTTTATTAGATCAGAGAACATTGTCTTTTAATATAAAGTAAAAAATTGCAGTAACTCTTGGTTTAAAAAGACCCAGAAGCAGGGGAGAGTGGTGTATGAAATGGGGACCTGCTGAAATGTGTGATCTCCAGGAGCCAATAGAAAGCAACAGGACAGCTCTGCAGGGAAAAGTGTTCCTTACAGTCTTGCCTCATGTACAAGAGAGAGAGAGAAAAAAAAACCCAAAAACCATGGGTTTTTTTACCTGTCAATTTCTGTTGGGGGATGTGCGTTCTCCTAATGGTTTCTGCAAATTTGTTACATTTTTGCGTAGCTTTTGCAATCAGAGACTGCTTAAGATGTTGCATGACAGCATGGTATCAGTATTTCCAACTCCAGCATGGCTCCCACAGTCCTGAGAGTACTTTTAAAATAGTCTGATTTAATAAGTGATGTATTTTGTGCCTTTTTATTTGTACTTTGAGTTCGGCAACTTTAGCAGTCCCATTTTGAAGATTTTCTTCTTCCTGTGAAGTGCTAGCAATTTGGTTTTAATTATACTAGATTTCTTGCATAATCACATGAATCCAGGAGCTTGAAGCATAAATAATCTCAACATTTCAGTCCTTAGTTGAAATATGAGTACTGCTGGCAAAGTGTATAAACTTAGTGCATTATGCAGGGAGCTAAAGCAACTTTTGAATCAAGAGTCAGGAAATTTGATTGCAGTGAGCATTACCACTGAAACTACTTTGAGTTTTGCTTTATAAATATAGGGGGTTGAGGTCTGGGATTTGGGCTTTGAGAAGTAAAGCAATGTTTAATGTACCATGTTCCATTCTAGCTCCTGGATTTTTAGTTTGGCAAGATTATCCTAGGGGAAAAACACTTTGTTCCATTTGTAAGAAAATTTTCATGCTGTTTTTGAAGGAAAGGCACTGAAAGCTGATAACTCATTTAATTTTGTTTGTAGATATTTCCCCGTATTTCTAAAGCAAGATCTTGATGTATTAGGATAAGCATAAATTGCTCAGCATTGACTAATATTTAAAGTGTGCAGTTAGAGCTCTGCTTGCTATTTATACTTTGCCATATCAACATTCCCATTTCTCAGTTCACCAGGTTTCTGTAAAATGCCATTGATGACAATGGCGCCTTCTTTTATAAGAGTTGCACTTATATACTTATGGCTAGATGTGAGCACTCTGAAGAACAGTGACTGCCTTTGGCTGCACCTCCATCACACAACTGCATGTGCATACTGCACCATATAGCACTAAGGGGATGAGTGGGCTCCTATGAAATGCTCCTCTGATTATGGACTTTGTTACAGAGCCCCAAATCAGCCTCTAAATTCTGTGCATTTCCAGCTGTAGAGTCTGGGCCTTCCAGAGAGAATCTGACTTATGTCAGATAATCATTCTTCTCAATGTGTTCCCACACATTTCCTTGTGTCTTCCATAACTGTATGGTTCTCTATGGTGTGGTGGAGAAGCATCTGTCCCCCAACAGAGGAGGCAGTGATATTCCTTGCTAGGCTGTGATTGTACCAGCTAATGGGATTGCTCTTTCTGTATGCCTCAAAGGCAGCTTCTCTATCTACAGGATTTGTTGTAGGTGAGTTTTCCCAAGGATCCTATATAGCCATCACCATGGCAAGTTTAGTATCCAGGTCCTTTTATAACCCCAGTACTCCAAAAAAAAAAAACCAAACCCAAACCCTGAACAATTAATTGCAACTCTAAACAGCTTAATAAAATGAAATATAATAAAGAATAAATAATAGCCTTTGGAAGGGAGGCAGTTCAGAGCCATAGTATGGGTGGAATGAGCTGGCGGTTGGTTTTGTGACTGATACAGTATTTCATGTTATTTTTATTCTTCCAGCTAAAACCAGATACTGCCCTTCTTGAAGAGCAGTGAATCTATTTAATGATACCTTTAATAATTTCCTCTTTCCTTTTGAAAGCAGTATTTGGGAAGCAGAATGTCTCTCCCACTAATGGCTGCCTGCCAAATGGCTTTCATCTTTATCCTGTCTGATTCTGCAGTCACTTATCTGTGTGATTCATTTTCTCTTAGAACATGTAGTTTTTAGCTCTTGGCAGTGAAGATGAGAGAAATCAATGTAAATTGCTGGGGTGAGTGACCAGGAGGTGACAGTCAAAAGCCTTGGATATTGGGTGCTTCAGCCTGACAAGTAAGATGGAGTATGCATGAATGGGAAACTGCATAGAGCTCATGAAGGAGAATCAGTTTCAGGTCCTCAGAAAAGAATATTAAGAAAAGCAAATAAAGAAGATCCCCTGAAGTAGAAAGGAACCATTTCTTGAGACTCATTTAGGAAGCTGCTGTGATCTTAGATGGAGGTCTGGGTCTACAGAAGCCAGTGGAAGAGCCCGAGTTGACCTCAATACTGGGAGATCATTGCCTTCAAAAAGTATTTGTCTGTGGATCTTTTAAGATAAGGACTAAGGAAACTATATATTATTTGACAGCAGTTTCTTTTAAGTAAAAGCATCTGCTATTGAGCAGCTTTAGGAAAGGAAGCCTTGAAATGGCTCCTGGAATTTTCTTGCCTACACTGATGTCCACCATTGTGTTTTGAAACTAGGCTCCCTGGTACCTGCAGGAGTGACTTTGATTTGGTACTACCAGATCCAAGTGCTCCCAAGTCAGGTGAGCATTTCTGAGCTCTTTTAAAGACAGTGTGGTTCTAGATTTTTTAACAAATTATGTGCAGCATCCCTGAGAGGAGCATTTTACATCACACTTCTTGGAATAAAATCATGGAAGTTAGCATTACTGCTTACCAGTTGAAGGGCTGAATGGAAAGAACTATGAGCAGATTCTCGGCATCCCAAGACATCTTTCTACTAGAAGAATATAGGTTATGTTACTCCAAGACTTCCAGTGAAATTCTGGTAGTATATGTGTATTTGACCCAGAAATGAACACCTGTCATAGCTAATTGCTTCATGTAAGTTTGAGTATTGGTTTTGAGTTTGGCATCTGAATCCTTTTGAGTCTGTGAGATGGATGCTGTTGATTTGTCTCCTATGGAAAACTCATCACTGCATTTGAGAACTACTGGTGTTGATTCACCTTTCAAAGCTATATGCAGATCTATTTTCCACCCTATTTTCTTTATTTGGCCTAACTATAGAGCTGCTTGAAGTAAACAGAAATGGCCTGGGCATTTTTATTCCCATCAAATACACTTTCAAAGATAGTTTGGATTGATGTGATGTTTAATTTCTTTTCAGAAGCTGACACTTTCTTGTTCCCTGAAAATAGAAGGTGCACGTGTTTCCTTGCAGTAGAATCACAGAATAGTTAGGATTGGAGAGGAAGAGAAATTACATTTCGAAGCTGTTTTTCTAAAGGTGGTCATGTAACAGTTTTGGATGCATCAGATTTCCCATTATCTGTTACTTGCTTTTTAGTTGTTTTTTGGGTTTTTTTTTTCTCATTCCAAGTGCCCAAGTCTGTAAGTGAAACTGTCATGATAAAACTTTGCTGTCATATGAGACTTGTACTTGCATAATGCTAGAATGGGATTAAGAGTTTCTGCTTTGGATGCAGAACCAAGCATTCAAGACCATTTGAAACACTGAGATGAGAGAAGTTGTGTTGGAACAGGCAGTTCTTATCCTGAACCAGATTTCTTAGTGTATTTCCAGAAGTACTGAACACAAGTGTGAAATAAGACTCAGAAGAAAAATTTGGGACCCAGTAGGACATGACCTGTTCTACTGCTTTGCTCCCTGTGGTTTTAGAGCCAACCTAAAGCAAACTTTAGTCTGCCAGGGGCACCAGGCTCATGCCAGCCTTGTGTAAAAACAAGACACAGAGCTAGCTGGAACAGACAAGTGACCTACCAACAATTCAGCACATGCATGTGAAGTTCTCAGTTGCCAGATTTCCCAGGTTCACATTTATTTTCTACCATTTGAGACTGGATTTAGCATAAACTCTGAAGTTCTGCACTGACTATCAACCTGTACTAAATGTAGGAAGGCCAGTGGGATCACATCAGGTGCAGGATGGTACCTAAGAGTCGACAGGAGTATTGTAAAAATGGAACATCACATTGTTCTGTTCACCAGGATACTAAAACTATAATCTTGCATCTGAATATGAAATATTGAGTAGCGAATGTCAAAAAAGGTGTCTTTAAAATAATTCAAGTTTGGAGAATAAGTAATATTCTGCTTGAGGGGAAACATGAATTTTTATTCCCACTTTAGTGGGAAATGGAAGTGATTTGTAGGATTACTGTTGGTTAAAATAAAATACAGTTTATTACATAAAGTTGAAGGGATTCACATCAGTGCCATGTGCAGGGTTATTTCTGTTATGAAATATAAATACATACTGTTAGCTATCAGTAGCTGCTCCTGTTCTAGGAAACTCAGAGACAGAGTGAGAGTAAGAATTGTGTCTGGACGGGGCTATCATCCAAGGAGGTAGAGTTGAGGTTGTGTATGGGTACCTTACATCTTCATATCCTGTTCTTGTATCCTTCATATTCAGAAGTTTAGGAACTGCTGAACAAGCCAAAATAGAGGAGAAAAGGATGTTGGCATCCCTAGGTATCCAAGGTGATGCTAGCTTCAAGTTATTGAAATGCTGTTACTCAAAGCTATGAGAAGACTTGTAGACAAAATGGTCAGCTCAGTTTCATCCTGCCAATATTTATGCCCTCTAGTTTGCATAGAAAAGCAGCTGAATAAAATCTGCTTCCTCCAACTGCTTACACTTTGCACCTTACCTGAACATCCCCAAGGGCATGTCAGCTTTCTAAGAGCAAGGGATTTACAGAGTGTTTAAGCATATGCCTATATTAAGTATGTAAGAAATCTCATAGAAGGCAGTAAGTCTGGGACAGTGGCTTCATAGAATCATTTATGTTGGAAAAGACCTTTAAAATCATTGAGTCCAGTCGTTAACCCAGCACTGCCTTTTCAACCAGAGCTTTGAGACCCAGCTGGTTCCCCAGGGTTCTGGTTCGTGTATCCTGTGCTTAGTGTGGATGGTGCACATGCCAGCCCCAAGCTGGCCACCACGGTGAACTGAAGAGTAACCAGCACCAGATACTCTGTGCCGGCAGAGGTAGCCCTCAGTGCACTGCCAGGGGATCCACCCAAGCTAAAAGCATTGGGGGTATCACTACTAGAGAGGAGAAGCACATGCCATGAGTATTTTCCCTAGCACAACCAGGGTTAACACAATACAACCTCGACACCCGCTCTTGGAACAGTTACTCTCCTATGTAAACAGAGATTAAGTTCATTGCATTCTTACAAAGGACCCTGCTATCAAATTGTGTTTAGAATTGCCCAGAAGTCCAGGGAGAGGGCAAGGTTCCCAGTTTCTCCAATGAGCTTTCAACAGACATTCAAGCCTGTACTTTTTTTTTTCTTAATTATTCTGTTTCCCAGAAATGGGGAAATATGTTCTTCGTTTTGGCCTTTAGTGTTCATATCTGATATATCCAGCATGCTGCGAGATTCCAGCTCCATGGGTCTTTACTTCCTGTCCTTGACAGTTTAATCTTTAGTCATTCACACGACTCCACCACCTCCTCAAGCTGTAGTTTGGCTATTCCTTGCCTATTGCTAGCCATTTCATAGTGGTCTCTGCTGTTCTTAGAGTATTGACATTCCTGTTACTTCTAGTAGAAGGAAGTGACTAAGCACCCAGGGACACAGAAGAGGCAACTCTGACATCAGATTGCATGGATGTATATTGATAGAGAGTGCAGAGATGCTGCAGTGGTAGTTCTTTAGGTAAAGCTGTGGTCATATGCACTTCTCCTTGTTAGGGACTTTCTGGCAGTGTCTTGAAAGCCTTGCAAGGATCCCTTTGTTTTGTCTACATTTTGGCTATAGTAGAGTTAAGTCAGCCCGAAAGAAAATCACAAGTTCACTAGTTATCTTTTAAATACTTAAATTTCTTTTACATCATTTTACTATTACTGATACTCTATGGCTGATCAGAGATGCTAAATTTACAACCCCAACAAAACCAAAACTTCTGTTCTTTTACATGAACCATATTTGCAGGATGAGAATTCATGCTGCACTGTCACAAATTAATAGGCAGCAGCTTGGAACAAGGAGAGGACTGAGGACTAGTTCCAGCTTTTGGCCCTGTTATTGAGGATACTAATGTGACAGTAGCTTAAAAATGTAGAGCCTGCCCTCTGCAGCAAGCAGTCACTGTTAATCCTTACTTTGGTGAATCATGGAAAAGCCACCAATGGAACTGCTTGGGCTCAAAAGCAAGTTTCAGCTTTAATTTTGTGTGGAAGCTGGCTATTATGGACAGTAGCTCTTAACCATAGTCTGACCTAAATATTATTCTCTGTCATGTTTTCTGTTGGAAACAATTTCCAGTCCATCACATGTTTTCAGTGAGACAGACAAATTGTCAGGGCTTCTGTTTTGATTGCCAGTTTAGCAGTTAACACCCTTAACCTTAGTTGACTTCAAGTATTAGCATAAATACGATTTTTGGATAGGAACTTGCTTTTGGGTTTCTAGTGGGTCTTGAGAAATTAAGTTTATAATCTGTAAGCTGTGGTTTGAGATGTTTCTGTGTTTATGTTGAACTCTTCTGTTACGGCATATTTGCATTTATCAGGAGATACCATTTAATTAGCCAACACATCCATGAAGCCTGAGCTAAACACTGGCTGTAGGTGCAGGGTCATAGTTGAATGGATAAAGCCTGTGTTTTGGATAAGAGTAAGCACTTACTCAAATCTCCCTTTTTCTTTCATGTTATAAATCCCTTTTTAGTTCACATTCCAGGACTCCTGCTGGGCTGGGACTGTACTTCAACTTGTTTTGCAGAAAAAACCCTAAAAGTTGGCTCAGTTACCTAAAGGGTCCTTCACCGGTGAGGCAGCTCTTTCAGGCTCACTGGGTTTCTCTCTGACTGTTCATTTACAGTAACATTCCCAAAGCCTTTATTCCAGATCCTCGCATGGGTGCTTCCCTGGGACTTCAGGTATCAAGATGTTACAGACAGGAGTGTGTTAAGAGGGAGATGATTAGCAGTGGGTTTCAGTAAAAGTGTTAGTGCTGCCTTCTTTGAGAGTGACTCCCAGTAACTTTATTTGCCCCGGACTGACAAGAGGTGCAGCAGTAGGTGGCAGGTCTGGCAGCACAGAGTCCTCACAAATGGTGAAGAGACAGTGTTTCTTTCAGGTCAAATACGGCTACTTTAACAAGTCCTGTTTTAATAAAGTGGAGACTGACCACTGCTATTCCACTGCTGGAATAACAGCAGTCCAGGGGCCCTAGGGTGAAGAGCCTGTAAGGATGCAGCACAGTGAAGATGTGGGCTGCTTCTGTATAAATTCAGGCATAACTAGGAGTGTTTACAAGGCACTGGAACATGACCGTTGGTGTTGGCAAACATGACAGCACATTTCCTAATAGTGAGTTTGGCCTGTTCCTCAAACAGCCAGCTGGGAAGGATGTGTATACATGATGTGGATCTCAGAAAAGAAAGCAGCACAGCAGAAGATAGGTACTGTCTATGTGATGGGAGCACCTGCTGGGAAAGCTGTGGATCTCAACCCTCTAATTCATCCTGGGTATTGTAGTGACAGAAAGGTTGGTCACTACTAGTGTACAGCATTCAAAACACTGTGCCTCAATTACGTACTAGAAGTGGAAGTAT
Source organism: Melopsittacus undulatus (assembly GCF_012275295.1). NCBI lineage: Eukaryota > Metazoa > Chordata > Aves > Psittaciformes > Psittaculidae > Melopsittacus > Melopsittacus undulatus. Next base: position 13,138,209 of record NC_047538.1, on the reverse strand, counting down.
TGTGAAAGCTGCTGATGCAGACAAGTAAGGAGAAGACTGCCAGACAGGAAGCAAAGTTTTAGTTAGTCCTATGTCTGGGGCACCTGGAGTGGGAAGCTGGATGGTTTTGGCTTCTTCATTTCCAGAGAGGATGATGTATGAGGCTGAAGGACCAAGCCTGTCTCCCTTTTGTTTCAGTACAGTTTTGGCTGCTAGCAGGAAGCCCTGGAGATGAGCACCGAGATTCACTTTCTGTGCTCCAAAAGGTTTGAAATTAATTTAATTTTTATTAGGACTTCCAGTCACTTGCTCTAAGTCCTTTAAGCTGTAGCAGACAAACCGCAGATGTTTCTGTGTTCATTATTTACTTTATGTCCTTTCTACCCTGACCCTGGTGCACCATGTAGAAACTGGGCTATTTCTTTGTTAAATGCTGCTGTTTCCGTCTGCCCTTTGATACAGGTGGTCAGTAGCTCTGCTTTTTATGCAAAAAAAAAAACCAACCCAAGATGAAAAGAACATCTTAAGGTCTTTATGAGCCAACTTTTTTCCTCATACCACTACCTTTCTTTTGGCAACATCCATGGAACTCTGTGCATTGCTAGGTTAGGGTTTGACTACAGATAAAGCTTATGGACAACAAAGCAAAAAGAAATTAAAACAGAGAGACCAAATGTGCAGTGCTGGTTCTGCTGCTGCCACATGATTTGGAAAAGGACTATGTCATTTTTGTGAACTTTGATTTCTTTACCCATCAGGAGGCTTGCTCAGCACTGTGTTTTAATGTTTGCTGTTGCACTGTCCTGCTTTCCAAGAGCTCTGTCACAGGATTTGCAGGAGGTGGCAGGCACTGAGCTGTATGATTTTACTGCTCTAAATATTTGTTTTCTATATCTCTGCTTTTTCCATTTGTACTCCCTGTAGTTAACAGATGTATAGGTTCTTACTGTCTCTGAGGGAATACTCCGTGCTTATTTGTCAGCTCAAATATTTTTGGGCATGTTCCAACATTGTCTTAGTAATGCTGTAGTACAAAGTATAATATGTCACACTGTGTTCACCAGCTTAAAGGGTCTGAATAGCCAAACCAGATTTTGGATATAAAAAAGGAAGGAAAAGCCACAAAAAACTTGCTTATGGAAATTGTAACTGACTAGAATTTGTTGCTGATGGTAACTTACTTGCATTTTCCAATTTGATAAGGTGAAAATGTCTTACTCCACTATGGCAAAGAAAGGTCTTAAATATACTGTGTAAAAAAGAAGAATGTGCATGAAATCCTGAAAACAGATTATTCTCTATCAAAATAAAAGTCTGTAGCACTCACCCACCTCAGCTCAGATATTGTTCCACTACATATTTGGCGTCAAGGAAGATAATGTTTAAATGTTGAGTGTGGGAAAGCAGGGTTATTTCCCATCCCCGTTGCTCACTCTCATGAGATCATGGAGGAGCAGCAGTTGAATATTTGCAATTTTTACCTCACGTTCCAGCTGAGTAAATTTTGGGGCCATGATATCAGCCTGTCTCTAGAGGGAAGAGTGTAAATCTTTGAAGGAAGAAAGGGGCCATTTCGAGTGATCACTGTGTGGGAAAGTGGTTAAGAATAAATAATGCAACAGCTCCAAAGTGAATTGTGCAAGAGCCTGAAAACACCATTTTTTGAAAGGATTTGAACATTGTGGAATTTCCAAAGTAAAACTGTGGTGAAAGATGAGCGGGGGAAAAGGCCAGAAATCAAATTCCTAAAGACTAAATTTCTCCCTTCGTGTGTGCTGCTTTTCCACTTCCTGGTGAAGAAAGCAAACACTTTCTTGTATTCTTGCACAAGAAAAGGATTGATTCATACAAACTCCCAGGGCCATTCAGAAAAGTCAATATGAAGCAATGCTGTTTTCCCTGGGACCAAAGCAGAGCTATGAGCCTGTGTCTGTACTTGCACAGTAAGCAATAACCCTTTTTTTTTGCACCAGGACATGTCAAGGTCTGTTTGTGGAGCTGCTTTTCCTCCTTCTGTCAGCTTATCTTCTTTCAGTTTCTGTTTTGCTTGTGAAGGACATGAAGATCATGAAGTGCAGTTAAGAACCTGCTCTTCCCTCCTTCCTGTGCAGCGGGACTCAGCTTGCACCTTGTGTGCTGGTTCTTGTGAGATCCTTGTTGACTTGCAGCACTGACACATCTATCTTGTATTTCCAGGACCTATTGTCCTTAAGAGCCGGAAGTGCAGCATGGAGAAAGGGCAGTGGTTCTGAGTGCCTAGGCTGTGTTTAAGCTGGGACACAAGAGGAGAGTCTAAGGCAAGCATGAGTGAGCATTTCCAGCAGTTTATGTCTTCCCAGAGACCTGTGCTGATGCTTTCCTACCCTTTCTACACCAGCTGCGCATGTTCTCCCTCCCTATTTCAACACCAGCTCTGATGCTGGTGGATGTCACTGAATTCCAATTAGATGGTGGGAAACTGCAAAACTCCCATGGGGATGCTGTGTGAATGCTCTCATTTCTCAGAAAGAGCTACAAGGGTAGGCAGAGAAGGGGCCTGCTCTCTCAAGAGGAAAGTAGGATCTGTTTGGCTCCATTTGTTCTCTGATTGAGCATTCTTACTCATTTTGGAGACAAGATGAATTCCAGATGCTAGTCCTGATCTTGATTCCTGACTCAAGGATTTCAGTGTACTTAAGCACTTTGGAAAGGCTCGCTGTGCACAGCAGTACAGCTCTGTCGTTTACCTGGGAATCCCAGAAAAGCCTGCTCTCAGTTGCTTTGCAGTTCTAATTTAGGGGATTTTTAAGTAGTATTTCCCCTTCTTGCTCCTCTTTCTGAGAGGATGAGGTTGTTTTCAGATTGTCTCTTAGGACAAAAGTCCCTGTTATTTTTATGTACCCTTAACTGACTTCAAGAACTTTAAATAACAGAAAAAGTAGCACCAGGTACACAAACAGCCTAATGCAGATGTGGCATAACACTTGCGTGGGGCTCAGTATGTGCAACCTGTGGAGTGTTTGTCCTCATGCTGCTGCATGGTGTTTGCATGTATTGGCTGCCTGTGTGATGAAGGAGCAAGGACACATGTAGTGTGTGGGGATGGCAGGGGGTTGGAGATGGGGTGATGTTTGGTGAAGGAGAGTCCCTGCTTTGTGGAGGTGGAGTTAGGAACCAGGGTGATAGGGGCTAGACAAGAAATTAGAGGGCTTGGGAGAAGACACACAGGCAAGCTTATGGGTTTTTTAATCATTTACATGTCTCCCCCTCCACCATAAAGAACAGCCCAGCCTAGCTCCAAGCCCAGGTCTTTCAACTTCCCTTGGCATGGTGTATTGAAACCAGAGGAGTTTCCAAAGTCTCTGTGTGAGGTTAAAGCATTCAGCTCAAGCTGACCTAAGGATTCATCACTTCTCAGGCAGGGAGGTCCCTCTGTATTTCCCCTCTGAGCTTGTGGTACCTCTTCTCACCAGGAATTTGACTTTTAACAGGCTCCTTTTGTTCATGTCTTCCTGAGCTCTTGGGGCTGAGCTCTTATGACAGATGCAGTATTTCAGGTGCTGCCTGAAAAAGGTAATAACTTCCATTGATGTGTTGACCACACATCTCAAAGAGTCCAGTATCTGCTGGCCAGGTTTGCAGTGTGAGCACATTGCGACTCATGGCAGGCCTGGCTCCTGCTGCAAGTCCAGGCCCTTAACAAGAGATTCTGTGCTCCTGCTGCCTTGTGCTGTGCTCTGTGCAGATCAAAGGCCTTCCAAAAGCTGCATAGGGCCCAGTTAGCAAATCCTAATCCAGGTAACTTGAACTGAGCATGGCAGTGAACCATTATTCCACTGATGGTGGTTTATGGAGATCTTACAAAGCATTATGATAGCAGCTATATAGGTGTATATTGTTACATACAGGTACAGGTGCATGTAACTACATGTTCTATTTAGTACTTCCTGCGAGTTTAGTATTTTCATGTGAGGTAAAAGCCTCCACATATATCCCTTGGCATGAATAATATAATACTTTGGGCTTATTTAGTGAATACAGAGTTCAGACAGAGTTTACTGTTGATGTCACTGGATGCACACAAAGCTCCCTTTTGTTTTCTAGTGTCAATACTTTCAGCTGCTATAGTAATTATACTAATGAGGTTTAGTCTTTAAGAAAACTGCTGGATTTGCTTCCAGAGAAGCACCCAAGAATTAAAGACTGAATGAGAAGGTTTCACTATTAATATAATATTGAGCATAGCTGCACTGTTAGAGAAAGAATAAAATGCTGATGCTGTACAGTAAACTGTGCCTAGATATGCTCATCAACTAAAGTTAATGGAGAAAAGTTTCCCTTGGGCAGTGGTCTGTGCCATGTGTTCTGCTAAGCAGAGCCATGCAAATAGCTGACTTTCAATACGTTGATAGAACTGTAAAATAGAGGATGTTGGACAGAGCATTTCTTTCAGCCATAACTTTGTAACCAGCAAGAAAGGAAGGAGGAGGCAGCAGGTCTGCTTTTAACCTAGGAAAATTACACAAAGATAAAGTAGTCCCTGAGATTCGGCTGGGTCTGTTTTTGGTTTCAGTTATGTGAGGAATGATGCATGTTCTGTGACTGTCCTGTTCAAGTGCTTTCCCTTTGGTTATGCTCATAGCCTGCAGAGATCCCACACAGGGGCAAACTGGAACTCTGGCTGAGGAAAATAGTGCCAGAATAGTGTTGGGTTGTTGATACATGTCCTCTTCAAGACAGAGATTTCCCCCCTCCAAGTTATCCATCACTGCCCAACTGCTGCGCTCCTAACACATGGACTGCTTGGGATCACCCTCAAGCTCTTTTAGGGACTGTAAGAGGAGTGTGCTTAACCATTACAGCAGCAGCTAGAACTGTGTTTCCAAGATCTGAGATGAAGTACTGCCAAGTTTCTCAGCTAGAACCAGGAGAGTTGTTCCCTGGCATGCTTTAAAATTGAAAGAAAAACCAGAAAGCCTTCATTCAGCAGGTACTTAAATGTTAATCTCAGTGAAGCGTATGTCCATGAGTAATTTTAGAGCAAGTTTCCCTTTTCTGCTTTCAGTAATAAAGAAGCAGAGGAGTTTATGTGCTTCACTTTCATAATGAATTCTGAGAAATAACAGAGGAAAGAGAAATGAATGAAAAATTCTTCAGTACCAGAGCTTCTGGTTTCCAAGTATCTGTTTTTCCAGATGTCTGAAAACTATACAAACCAGTTTGTGGGAGCAAACTCATGTCCCTCAGTAAAGAAAACTTCTTTGTGTGCAAAGGAAAACAATGCACAAAAGTTAGTGTTTCTCTAGTTTCTGAAGGATTGTACTGAGACAAATGGGTCATGAGCACCATCTGTGGAACTCACAGCCATGTCTCTTAGAAAATTTGAACAGTAAATTCCCAGCATGTTTCCTATGTTTCTGTAATTCAATTATCATCTAGAGACAAAGGTATATTCCTGGATTATAAATGGCATGACTGAAGGAGACAAACAGTGTGTGAAATGCATCCAGTTTGTCTTTTGGTTGCATGCTCTTGGAAACTTTCCTAGACTCTTGTCCAATGGTTTAGAGTTGGGAAAGGCACTTATTTATTACAGTAAAAGCTTGGTGACTGTAGGCAATGCTTTGCAAGCAAACACCAGTTTCTGCTTCTCCTCTCAAGAGGCATCCTCTCAAGAGGATGTTGCAATGTAATTTGGACACTGCACAGACAAAAGCAAAGGAGTTTTAGGACTTCGAATGCCTCATGAGTTTGGTGTGTACATAGGGTTCTTGTATTGTTTATATTTTTAAAAGATGAGATGGAGAGTGATAAATTGAGGGTCAATATCTTAGTCAGCTTTTCTTTGAGTACAAATGTCTGGCTTTCTGCCCAGTGATGTTCTTTTCTTCATCTTAAACACTGGAAAGCAGCACGGATGCATGGAGAAAACACAGTTCTTGAAAAAGAGGTTTGTTCATATCACAAACCTACTCCTTTGCTGCAGACAAGGCAGTAACATTGTTTTCTTTAGCCTGGCCGTGGATTATGATGAATCCTGCAGATGATGGCTTCTTGATTTGCATCTCCATTCTGCTGAATGAAAAACATGCATGCAGCACATGTAGATGCTGGTGCTCTTTGGGATTGTTTCTTCACCTGCTGGATCCTAAGGCTGGTTTTGAGGGCTGGCAACCAGCTTTCTTTTCCTCAAACATGACTGATACCAGTCATCTTCTGAAACCAGCTTCAATGTCAGAGAATCAAGTTCTACAGGTATAGCTCTGTGTCAAGAACATGTTGGAATTTGAGGTAAAAATTACGTTGGCTTAGTGCAATACACTGCGGCCAAATCAAGCAAAGGTGCAGTTTGTTCCTAGCAAAGCTGAAGGAGAAGCTCCTGGTGCCTCCAAAGCCTGTCATGGTCCCTTTGGTCCTGAGATGATGGGATTAGACTGTCCATGTACTCTCTCCACCAGCTAAGCCCAATGGTCAAGACCCTTCAATATCTCTGCAATAATCTACCCTCAAAGAGAATTTCTTCCCAACTTCTTCACATAGTAATTTATCCTCTGCTTTTAAAACCTGAGGACTTTTATCCTTTGATGGCTTCTTACCCCCCATGAAGTAGCTGTGGTGTTCTTGACAATGTTAGCAATGCCTGGACTTCAGATTTTAAATAATTTTCAAATTTGGTTTCTTGATTGAAGGTTTGGATAAAGATGTTACAAGACCCCAACAACATAAAGGACAAGTTAAAGATACTGTGCCTATTTATTAGTTAGTAAGTGATGATTCTGATAACAATTACAATTCTAATTAAAATGTCCTTGAGTATATCTTGGCCTGTAAGGGTCATTAAATACCTGAGTTCCAAGAGAGCTAAGTAGCCTCTCACATGGGAGGGTCAGTGTAGACTCTGTAGCATAATATGGACAAAGCTGAGCGTTACACCAAGGCTGTAAAGGTTACACATTGGAAGAGATAAGGAGGCTCAGTCTTCATTTATGTATCTAAAAGACAAATGGGTTTGCCTGTGGGAGGATCTGTTAGAATAGATCATAACCAAGTCTTTGCCTTCCCAGGCATGGTCTGGGAGATGATGTTCTCTTTTACTTTTCTTGCCTCTTCCACGTATCTTCCTTGGCAGCACAAGGCTTAATTTTCCAGATACAGATGTTTGATGTGCTGAGTTGAAACCCAAATTTGGTGGAAAAGACTGCAATTGAGTTCTCCATGGCATTTGATGAAAGTAAATGGGTAAAATCGACTTGAGCCTTGAGTCTGCTGGTACTAAGTGGTCAGGGTTTCCAGCACTGATGTGAATTGAAAGGGAAGAGCTTCCCCCCAGGAAAAAAAAACCAACCCACTAGAATGATGATTCTTTAAGTGTTAGAGAGTAGTTTGTCAAAAATAAAAAGTGGAAGTCTTATAGGAATTGAGACATTTTACAAGATTAGCAGTGTTTCACAATGAGGTGAAATAGAGCCACATTAGAGTGTGGAGGCTTTTTTGCACATGCCAAGTATGTTTGCCAAGTCAGACAGAGATGGAGAAGCCACATTATTCCCCAGGGACCATGGTTTTATCTCAGCAAACCAATGTATTTTTCTTGGACCATTCTCAGCTCCCCAACATAACTTTACAGGAAGATACAACCACAAAAGGACAGTTTTGTCTATTAGATCCATTTCTTGAGATATGATACATAAAATAGTATTACTTAGCTTTGAGAAATTTTAGTGAGTACAAGTTCAGTCTGCAGTGAAATACAAGTGTGAATCTGCACAGGTGATTCCCCTTCTCCCAAATCCAGCTGGAAAAGGATTTCTGACAACATCTTTTAGAAAGACGGAAGGCAGATATGGAGCCATACCTTTTGCTTTTGAAGTGCAAGGAGAACTGTATAATTAAGAGGCACTTGAGCTAACTGGGCCCATTTGCACTGTGTAGCAGTACCTGCTGCTTATTGTTGCTCTGTTAGAAATTAGGACTAGTTTTATTTAACAGCTGTTCACTTTCCGGGTGCTGTGGTTGCTGACTGGTACAGACTTGATCTCAGAGTTTGTAGCTTGAATGTTTTGTGCAGAGGTGTGCTGCTTTATTCAAGGTATTCTGTTATGTTCATTTACAGAACATCCATGGGGTGGACAGTCGCAAGATTTAATGATGAAAAAAATAAGCAAGATTGTAATAAACTGTAAAGTAAAATAAGAGTAAATATGAAGGTTATGGCTTTGTATTTAGCTTTTACTTCTCTGAATAGTCTTATGGGAAGAAAACTCCCCAACTTTGCAATCCCAGTGTAGGATTGATACAGTTTTCCCAGTGATTCACCATGTAAGCTGCCTTTGTTTGGTGATCTCTTCTATGTGGTAAGGATGTGAAGACAGGGAAGTTGTGTGAAGCCAGTAAGCCATGTAGAGATTTCACTTTAAAGTGCTCCAGCAGTGAATGTGTTAAATGTTTTCATCAGAGCCTTAAAAAAAAGCACATGGTGGATATGCCAGAAAAAGTTTAGTTTACAAAAGAGAGTAAAAAGCTTCTCACGTGTAAGAAGAGCAGGAAAGAAGGAGTATGCCGCTTCCTTTTTAGAAGCTTTTATTCTTTAAGCAAGAGTAATTACCAGTGACAGAGGGCAGAGCCCACTTCATTGGGACCTCCCTCCAAACCCGCCGGGATCCTCTACTTCCACCCTGAGCAAAGCAGGCGCCTTCACAAAGGAGTAAAAGCCTCCCAGCTGCCTCCGGCGGCATTGGAATAGAGATGTCTACGGGGAAGGTCTGTTGTCTGGTGCTGCTGACCCTGGGGGTGCTGGCTGTGGTTGTTACACTTGTGGTCATCCTGACTCAACCCAGGTGTGGTCCTCAGCAGTACCTGCATGGCGCCGTGGCTGCTGACACTGAGACCTGCTCTGTCATCGGCCGGTATGTGCATGGACTGCTCGGTTTGTGGGTTATCTGTTGTGTATGTTATGGACTTGGACTGACAGGACACTACTAACTGTGGGAATGAGTTGGGTTTCTGCCCTGTCCCCACTTCTGGGGCTAAGCAACAGTGCTGCTCTGTGGGTACTCTCCATCTGCAGTGGAGCAGCTCAGAGAGCAGATGGAGCTCTGCCTCTGTGATTGTCGCTTATTTTCATTATCCCATGTCACAAAAATTTGCAGCACTGCAACCCCACGGTCTTTTGGAAGGTACAAATATTTACAATATACAAATACATTGTTGGTTTTAAGTGGGAAAGCAGGAAATGAACTGTTTACTTCATGGTGGTAAGTCTGTCAGATAAGTGGCTTAGGAATAAACTAAGGAAGAAGTGAAAGGAGCGAGTAGAGAGCAGCAGCTGGAAGGGTAAGGGGGACTGGGCATCCCACCCTTTAGGGTGTGTGTTTAAGGACTGTAGCCTGCAGCAGGTGTGTCTGCTATGACAAAAGACACTGTATTGGAAAGCACAGAGCAGGTTTAATTGAAATTTGGCCAAGGCAGTATAACTCCAAAAGACATACTTCCATCTCTTGGAAGGAAATATGTAGGTTTAAAAAATACTCTAGTTGTGCAGGTCATAAAACCTGTAGCAACCTGTAGTGTAGCAATCTCTCTCTCAAACATTTTGTTTCTTATGTTATGACTTCAGTTCTTAAATGCTTTTATACATGAAAGTAGAAGGATGGAACTTCACAAGCTACATGCTGGATGCTCCAGCAATGGATGTGTGCTCTGAGCTGTGTGCTCTGCCTTGTGGCTGGAGGAGTGAGGTAAGACATGGTGCCATTATACCATGCTTGCCATGTCACACATGTGTTCTTGCAATGTGTTGTCACAGCATTTCTGAGTAGTTGGAGAAAATGTACCATGGCTGCACATGGTTTTATTTATGCTAAGCCACAGGTTAGTTCTTCAGGGGGCAGAATAAGTATCTTTTAAGCAGGTAGTAATGGAAATAGAGGAAAATACATTATTGGATTACTCAAAGAATCTGCTGGGAAAACCACAGCACTTGTTCTGCAGCTATTGGAATTTACTTAAAGTATTGTAGAATCAGCTGGAAGGCACTGAAGTGAGAGCTACAGAAATCTGTGATCAGGTGGACAACTGATAAGCTTTGGCTAGCTGGCTCCTGCTGTTGGGCTGTCATCTGTTTCCTTCTCTTGTCTCTGCAATACCTCAACCATTGCTGCAGCTGTGCCTCCAGCACTTGCTGACAGGGTCCATTTGTGTCCGTGCATTCTGATGGACCACGTTAGATTTCCTACAAATAGTTTGACAATGATCTCCACAAAATTCTGCCCTTACTCCAAATTCCCATCACACATTTTTCCCCCTTTTCCCCAGCCTGGGGCATCTGCACGTCATGTCCTGATGTATCACACTCCAAATGTATCAGCGCTCTCCCCCAGCCCTTCCAAGCCTCCTGGATCTCCCCAGCCAACACTATTCACCTCGGTTCTCTATACCTCCCAGTGGTTAGCGCTGCTCTCCTATTGCTGCGTGCTGTCTGCTGCTTTTCCTGCTATCCTTTACCTCCAGCCATTCCTGGAAACCTCTGTGCTCATTTTCTGCTTGGAATGAACCAAGCTCCTGTGTTGTTCTCCCAGCCTGAGCTATCTGCACATTTTCTTGCAATAGATCATAACAAAACTGTTCCTTTATGAAAATGTTCCTCTGCAACAGAGCTTGTGGTCAGCTTTGTATGGTTGCCCTTTTCATTGTCATTGGCATATTTCTCTCTTTGTCCTTACTGGCCCATAATGTCCGGAGGAAGCTTCCTACATGCTCTGTACTCAATGGGATCTTGTTAATTTCTCCCAGACATTTCTGTGCTGTTAGATCTGTCACATTTTAGTTCTTAGCTATTAGCACATGATAGTCACCAGTAAATTAATGCTCAAAGCAACATAAATAAGTATAAATGAGGAAGTCTAGCATGGCACTTGTACTGGCTGGGTACCACATCACAGTCTCTGCCTTTCAGAGCAATCTGTGCTGCTCAGGGTACTTCTTGCATTGACCTCCTGTGTGACTCTGCAGGGCGAGGGCTTCCTTGAGCCTCATGCAAAGATCTTGAGATTTCTCAAAGTAGTTTTAGCCATTAGACCCTGTTGTCCCCATGAGCTGCCACATCATTTGCAATTTAATTCCAGCAAAAAAGCAAGAGCTGAGCAAAGTGAAGCATCCCTTGATGCACAGACCCAGCCTCTTTCTGCCCAGCCACTCACCAGGTGGGTTTGAAATGACAACAATGCTGTGGACTTCTGTTGTTCAAAAATAATTAAACTCCCAAATCCATGAGTCTTAGGAGAGAGGGAGCAAGAAGAAATGATTTATCTTGGGGTTTCCTGTTTCTTACTAAGCACTGGGTCACTCTTTTCCTGCAGTTATGCAGAAATCTTCAAATTTTTGTACTGGCTGGACTTGGAATACTGTAGATTTGAGAAGTTATACAGCAATCATGAATAGTGAGATCCCCAATGGCACAACAGCTGGGACATGTATTGCAGCTCCTGAGTCTGCTGAGCGGTTTGCTGCTGCTGCTTTCTTCTGCCTCATTGCTGCCCCATCCCCAGCTCTGTGACTTCTCCTTCCCACATGTACCCATCTCCTGTGTTGGTGTTTGTGCTGTGACTGCTTCTGGTCTTCTCATCCTACCATTGCACCATTACCCTACTGCTAAACTGCTCAGCCTTATGGGCTTTCTTCTGCCCTGATCCTGCCCCTGATCCTGCCCCTGATCTCTGCCACCTCACTCCTCCCCCACCTCCTCTCTGAGGCAGGACATGGCCACTCTCCTTGCTCATGGACCAGGCTGGGGAGCACTGAACACCAGGGATAAGAATTTCCTCACTTTTTCCATGTCCCAAAGCCATGGCTGTTACCAGATGCAGTTTTTTCAAGGAAGCTGTGCTAGCCTCTGCAGCTGGGGATTAGAACAGGCTCATTTCCATTATTATTGCTTAGAAATCACCAGAAATGCTTAACCCACTGATGACCACACATGTGCATTAAATTAGAGTGAATCGTTTGAACTGAAGGCAAACTATGCTTCTGGCTTTGTACTTGCACACTGCAGAGCCTCCTAACAGATTTTCTAGAGGAGTTTAAATCAAGTAAAATCAGGTAAACCAGCAAATTTTCTCAGTCTAATTTTTCCTGTAATTGCTGAGTGGTTTTAGTGGAAGCATACTGCCTCCAGCTCTATGGGAAAGAAATGAGGCTTGGTGGCTTCAGTCTAGCAAAGCTGGAATCAAATGAAAACCACATGTTGTAACTGAACCTGTGAGCCTGCCTTCATGCTGGCGAGAGCAGGAGACATTGCAGCCAGACCCTTCAGGCACAGCACAGGGTGATCCAGCAATGCTGGTTCATCCCTGCTGTCCCTTGCTGACCCTGCAGATGCTGGGACCCTGCAGCCACCCCTTTTATCCAACAAAACCACCCAGATCCCAGGAATCTGCAGGGGATGCTCAGAGTACCTCCACTGCAGGATGGACATGAACCAAATTACACTGGTCCAGTGCCTACCATCTAAGCTTAAAGTAGCACCTGATCTCTGACCTACTTACAAATTTTATTCTTTAATTAACAAATGTTTCTTTTTTAAAAAAAATAAAGGCAACAAAAAGCAACCCAAACCATGTGCTCTGTGAGTTGTCAGCAGCAGCAATGGAATTCCTGGGGCATTACAAGATGCAGTGTTGGTTTAAGATGCTGCTGTTTAAGACTGAGTCTTTGAGTGCTCTCCTAATAAAACTTCAGTTGAACTTCTTGAGAATAACAGAACTGGACCTCTTGCCCAAAGAGCAATCTGTCTTTCATCAAGGGGGATGGTGGTTTGGGAGAAGCACCTCAGGGCCCATGGGTTTCCCTTCCTGGTAGTTCAGCTGTGAAGGAATTGTCAGTAAAAGAACTGCATGGCTCTGTAATTGTTTGGTACAAACAGGAGATGGGGGACAGCCCCTGTTTGATGCTCTTCTTCTTTAGTTATGCTCAGCTGTCATCTTCAGGTTTGGGTTTTCCAGCTCTGGAAATGGTGTTTGTAAATTCTGGATGGTGAAATGTCCGACTTTCTGAAATCTTATGCGGCTCTAGCTCTCTGCAGGACGTGAGCTATGTCAAGAACCCTCCAGTGTCAGCATGCTTGTTGGCAGGTCCTGTGCTAGAATTGCTCTTAGCCAGCTGTGCCCAATATTGAGTGCTGAACAAGTCTGGCTCTTCTGCTGTGAATGGTTTTCCTGCTGGAGATTGAGAACTGAAATATTGTGCAGTTATCTGGTCCAGACAGGGGACCTATGCTGGAAGATAACTTGTTTCTGGGTGAAGTGAAACACTCCTTTGATGAAGAGGGATTGGAGGCTAAAAGGAGAGTCAGAGCAGTTTTTATCACAGGGATGTGCATTTGGTATGAAAGGCCACCTCAGTATTTTGTCCTCATGTCAAAAAGACATGAGGAGACAGGAGGTGGTTGTCCTGGTGGCGAGTAGTACCCAAACCCACCTTTACCTTAGCAGTTTTACATCCTGGCAATGGAAGAAGCTTTTTCCATCAGCTACACAAAAAGCTTTATATCACCTACCGATGGGCTGTTTGAGCTCTGCCGTGCACTGCTCTGCAAGCAAAAGCCAGCATAGGTCCAAAGAGAGATTTAGGAAAAGCGCTTATTCCCACTGATGGGATTCACTGCAGCGAAGTGCAGCACCAAGGAGCAGCAGCCAAGAATCAAGTTGCCAAGGCTGGTTACAGAGCAGGAACAATAAAGCCTATTGCTGGCTTTCCTGCCTTTCTGAGGCAGACACAGTGTCACTGTTGGGGGCATGATCTCTCTGAAAACAACTGGGTGGATTAACACCCTGGAGTAATCACTGCTCATCAAGAAGCACTTGCTTTGCCTCGGCCGTGCCAGGCAGGATGTGTCCATTCTGGCAGCGCTGCTGAAGTCCCTCTGCTGGCTGGTGAAAGTCCTCCTCCCACTTGTTCCTTGATGCTCTCAGGAAATCTGTGCCTTTTGCCAATGGCAATAACTGTTCATGTCTCAGCTCCTTGGAGAGGTTTTGTGCTCTCTTTAGCAGGTAAATACACCTTTTCTAATGAGACTTAGACCTCATTTGTCCTCCCTGATCTCACTGGGAGCCAAAGGCACAGCTACAAGCTGGAGTTCACATGGCTCTGTGTCTAACTGGGAGTTTTGGAGGGCAGGAGCATGGAGAAGGTCATGCTCAGAAACTCTCAGGTTTGTATGCTTTGTGCATGTGCAATACATTTGCAGTAGTTAAAGGTTATTTAGTTCACAGTGTTGCTTTTAGAAACAAACACTTGGAAACAAAAATATCTCAGCATCATCCAGAAAGAGGCCACTTAAGTGTATGAATATTAAAGTAATAAATTGATAACTGTGGCCACCCTTTAGGACATGCCAAGTTAATGCAATTCCAGTGCAGAGCATTCTGGCTTGGTGCAAATCAGTGGGGGGAGAGGGAAAAACTCATCTTTCAGAGCAGGTAGCCAACCATCAGCAGATGACACAAGAAGGGGTGAGGATCTTCATCAGGGAGTGCTCCTTCAGGCACAAGCATTTCTGGGGACATGGTGAGCTGTGTGTGGCACCCACTGCAGAGGGAATGTGGCTGGGAAGTTGAGTGAGAATCATCTGATGCTTTTCAGGCTTTGGGAAAGTGTGTCTGGTGTTCCATGTTAGAGTCTGTACATTGCATTGAAATGAATACTACAGTCTTGCAGTTTCTTTTGAAAGTTGTTTTTCACTGCAGAGCATCTCAGAACCATGGTTTTACTAGGCCCAAGGCTTTGTACATAGGCCAGGGTCTTTGGGGAGCACTGTCCTGGGCCATCATAGTGGTCCTTCTCCCCTGTTTCCCCAGCTTTTAACATGCTGCCTGGGCCTTCTGCAGGGTCACTCAGCTTCTTAGGAAGCCCTCATGTCCTTCTCTTCTATTGTTAACATATAAAAAGCTGCAGTTTCAGGAAAACACGACCCAGGGACATTCATGTGGTGAGACTCTTACCCCTGCTGTGAGGAGATGGATGGGTGAGCCTGAGGCTCAGTTTCCATTTTCAGAGCTACTGGAGGCTAAAAGCCATGCAGACACCAAACAGGAAGCCTGGTGATGTCCCACTTGTCCGTTTCCTTACAGGCAATGGTTCCAAAGGCACTTACTTAGAGAAACAAAGGAAAGCCACAATCAGTGTGCCTGCTGGCAGCATCCTGTTCCCAGCCCCAGCAGGTCCCAGCAGCATCAATGGATGTAAAATAAACAGCAGTCCCTGTGTTCCGTCACAGCTGCTGGGAGCAGTTGCACTGCAATTAATGAACTGTTCCACTTTTCCTTCTGGATGTGCATTATCTAAGTAATATCCCAAGTCAGCCAGAAACCTTCCTAGCAAATACCAGTGCTGGCTACAGCAGGCTGTGCAAGGAAACCCCACCCCAGCTCATTTCCACGGCAAGGAAATGATTCCATGTCCTTCCACTGCAAGGAAATGATTCAGCTGTGCTTGAGGGAAGTATTTGCTAAGACATGTTTCTCTAGCAGAAACTCATGAGGCTGCCTTAATGCCACTTTATTTGATGTGCCTGTGCCTAGGTAGAAAGAATTGAGGTTTGCTTTTCTTACTTGGTTTTTTGGTGCTTCTTTGTTTTGGCTTTGAGGATCCAGGGAGGGATATTTGTGCTAATATCACATAAGTCCAGGAAGGCACATTTGTAGGAGCAATGAAGTGAGGCCTGAATTTTGTGCTAATTCACATGTAAAGTCTCAGGAGTTTGCTTTTCACATGGACCCATCATTCCTGCTTCAGTGCCCCTGTCCTGTTGGCCAGCATAGTCCTTTTTGTTGGAAACGGTAGCTGGAGAGCTAGAAACCAGTTGTTTGGGTCCCAGCATGTGGAAAGCTGTCTCCTCTGCTGACAGTGTTCTCCTCCACGTCTGGGAGCTCCTTGCTGTTTCTTTTGGACAGCAGCATCAGTGAGTGGCTGCAGCTCGCTCCCATTACTCTGCCCAGAGGAAGACCAGCCTCACACAGGTCTGGCCCCTGCCTGCTCTTTAGCCCTGCAGACTCCCCCTTCTTTTCCACTGCTTTTGATTTCTCAGTCCCACAGAGGAAGGTGCCTTCCTGGCCTCTCACCCCCCACGCTGCTGCCAGTAGCTTTCTCCAACTGCTAGTTACTCTTGTCAAGCAGGGACTGCTTTTCATTTGCCCCAGGGAGACATTTTTGTGTGGCTCCTCCATTCTGTCATTCCTGGATTTTAATATTACGCTTTTTCCCTCTCTTTCTACCACAGGGACATCCTCAAAAGTGGAGGCTCAGCTGTGGATGCTGCCATTGCTGCCTTGATCTGCACCTCAGTGATGAACCCTCAGAGTTCAGGCCTGGGTGGTGGAGTTGTATTTACCATCTATAATGCCAGCAAAGGTATGGGCCAGCCCCATGTCCCTTGCAGACAGGCAGCTGCCCTGGAAAAGTCAGAATCCTTCAGGTTCTCTCAGAGCAAATTTTTTAATATAAAAGCTGTGTTCTCTGATCACAAACTTTTCTTAACCCAGACATCCATTACGGGGAGTGCATCTTGGTTTTGCAGCAAGAACATGGCAGGGGGGCAAGGAGCTTTGGATGTAAAATGAACTGACTTTGCCTCACCTTCCCCTACAAAGCAATCCTAACTTATATTTCAAAGTCATATAGCTGACAGTGCAGCAAGGTAGGAGTGGTGCTGAGCTGCTGCTGGGCTTCCATGGAGGCAGGTGGGAACAGGGTGAGGTGTGTGCAGCAATGTGGGGGGCTTGAGGGCTCAGTTGAGCCCTTGGGCTGGGACTTAAGGGCCCATCCTGCACCAGCAGCTCGGGCAGTGCCTGCTGACGGGGCAGCTGCATTTCATTCTGCCCTGGCTGGTGGGTGTGGGATTCCCCAAAGCATTGGTGAGACTTTCTGTCCCAAGAGATGCATTCTCATTTCAGAAATGTCAATGTAGCAATGCTCAGGGCCTGCTGGGAGCCTTTCTGTGCTTGGCTTAACTCCTAGCGTTGTGATCTTACTTCTATGTTTTTAATGTTGGAGGTTTTTAATTGTCTTGGCTCCCCAAAGGCCCCCGAGCTCATTGATCTAAACAGTAAAATCAACATTGGACACAGTAACAATGTTGTGGTTTTAAAAACACTGCCAAGGAGCCTCACAGAGTCATGGGTCTGGAAGTGCTTGTGTGGCTCTTATGCAATAACATCATTTGGCAAAACACCTGTATTGTTCTTTTTTCCTTTTTGGCAGATCCATGTCCCTTTGTCCCCTACCAACAGTCCTTTTCTGCTACCTGTAGAGTCCTGCTGCACAGAGCTGCACATGGCCATGCACAGCTCAGGTGCTTGGTAAGCTAGGTAGCTCTGTGGGCTCCTGCAGCACAGCTGCCTTCTGCGTGCTGTGGTTGAAAAAGAGGCAGAGAAAGAGGTGGAATAACACCTGAAATACAAGGGGCGTTGGGTTTTTCTTCTGTTCAAGCTTCCTGATACATAGAGAATCTTTGGGTATCTCCATTCTGCTTATAAACAAGATGGATGTACCTCACCATCCCTTGCAAAATGGCCCAATAACGAGCGTAAGGCTCACATTATGTCTCTGACATGTCCCACATGTAGAGGAAGTCAGGAACCTGCAAATCAGATGTGAAGCAGCACATCCCAACCCATGTCCGAGGCCCAAGAGCTCTGAGGGGACCTTAACTGGCTGGAGACAGGCTCTGGCCTTGTCCCTGTACCTTTGTTGCCTCCAGGCAGGCACTGCTGTGCTGTAACTAAAATCATGGGTGCAGATGGCTGTGTGCTGACTGCAGCCTGTCCCTGCAGTGTGCATGGCCCGTTTGCAAAGGGCTCCAGAGCAGTTCAACCCGATGGGCTCTGGCCTTATGGCCTGTGTCGTGCCCACAACTTGCTGAAAAGTGATGTTCACCCACTCCAGGAGGACAATGTTATGTATTTCCCCCCTTTCCTTCCTAGGAACAGTCGAGGTGATCAATGCCCGTGAGACGGTCCCACGAGTGTTTCCACAGAACTTGTTGTCCGGCTGTGCTGCTGGTTTCCCTGTTGGTAAGGATGCAGAGTGGGCCATGAGGGCTGTGTCACAGAGCTCAGGGTGGGGGCACCAAGGACCTTGCTGACCCCATGTGAATCTCTGTTTAATTGATTGTTCACATCCTGGGTCTTCCTTCCTTACTTTTGCAAAAGTAAGAAAAATGCTAGGTCCATAAAATGCCTGTTACATAGCATTGACAACCTGACCAGCACGGAGCGTGGGGAAGCATAACAGGAGGAGAAATGGGAACATAACCTTATAACTTCATAGGAAGTCTGCATTTGAAGACCAGATTTCCCAAAGCACTCATTTCCCAGCACTTCCTGTGGAGAAAAATATGTCAATAGCATCTCTGACTTTCTGGAAATGAAGGAAAAAATCAATCTACTGTGGCTGCCCACGTCCTCACGTTGGGGAAGCAACCTGGCAGCATCAGGAGTGGAACTGCTGGGCTCTAGCTTAGCTCAGCTACCTCTTTGCCACCTTACTCCCATCCCAGGAAGCTCCACGTCCATCTGCTACTACTGGTTTGGGAGCAGGCACTTGCTTGAGCAGCACATCTTGGATCTCTCCACATTTCCTGCTGCATTCATTCTCCTTCCTTAGCACATTTTCTTCCAGGGTGTGCCCTAGATGCTCTTCTCCTTGAAAGAAGAAAAGGACTCAGGAACAGCTCTGGTTGGGACAGTTGGAAGTCTCTGCTCCATCTCCTGCTCAAAGTGGGGATGTCAGAACTGGCTCAGGCTGCTCAGGGCCTTGTTCTGTCACATTTTTTAGCTTTTTCCAAGGATGGACAATTTAACAGCTTCACTTGTTCTAGTGTTTGACCAGGCTCCATGTAGGGCTGTTTCTTTTATGTCCAGCTCCCATTTCTCTTGTTGCACCATTGTGCTTTCACTGTGCTCCGTTGAGTCTGGCTCTGGCTTCCCTATACCCTTTCTATTAGGAGGTAGAAGAATGTATGAACAGAAAAAGATAGATAGTAAAAAAACCCAAGCCTGCTTTTAGATGTCTCAGTTGCCTCTACAAATCCACACTTCCCTTGCAGTGCTTTCAGGAGGTGAAACCTCAGGGCTGTTACTGTGTGACACTTGCTCTGCTTTCAGGTCCCCGCTGGATCGCTGTACCAGGAGAGCTTCGGGGGTATGAAGCAGCCCATAAGCGATACGGCCGCTTACCATGGAAAGCCCTGTTTGAACCAACCATCAAGGTCCTTTCAGAGCCACTTGTCATTTCCCCAGTTATGGAGAAATTTATTCATCACCCAGCCTTTGCCAGCCCAGGAAAAAGCCTGTGGTAAGACCCATGAATTAAATAGCAGTGTGAGGACCACTGTTCCCTCAGCATCAGACCCTTCCTCTGGCATGCTGACTTGGAGCACAGGCTGCTGCTTGGTGAATGCTTGCCATGGGGAGGGAGGGAGCAGAACTGGGTTTATAAAAGACAACATCATTGGGTAGGAAAAAGGGATGGGTGCTGAGGACAGATCAAGCAGGTGCTGAAAACTGATGGATGTTTTTCTTTAACAGCCCACTACTTTGTGATGGCCAGAGGTTTTTGAAGCGTGGAGAGACCTTCAGGTGGCCAGCACTGCAGCAGACACTGAGGGTTGTAGCAGAAAATGGAGCTACAGCGTTTTATGAGGGACAGATAGGAAAGGCCCTGGTGGAGGACATTAGGAAAGCTGGTAGGTACCAGATGTAGTTAATACTAACAGACAAGCGTTTTCCCAGCAGCTGGCTAACAGTGAGTGAGTATGAGGGGAAAGCCAACATGTGCCATTCACTTGCCACTTGGGATGGTAGCTGGCGTGGGAAGGGGCCACCTTTCCCCAGTTCTTATGACTCGGGTGTAGAAGCAGTAGTAAAAGCTACTGCTCTGGCATTCACCCACAGTGCTCATGCACTGGCGTATTCAGCTTAGGCTTTGTGTTGTCCTGGAATTTGGTGGTAGGTGAGGACACATGAAGACATTGCTGTGCTTGGTGGATGGTATTTTGGAGCCTGGTTCTTTAGAAGCTTTACCAAGGCTCTGGTGTAGTCAGCCCATAGTAGGTAGATGGTAGAAGATGTGCTAATTAGCTGTGCTAATGCCAGCTACCCATCTGGTTTTCTGTTGAAGGGTCCAGCATGTCACTGGAGGACCTTAAGGCATACAAAGCAGAGGTGTCCTCAGCTCTCAACATTACCCTGAACAACCACACCACAGTGTTTTCTCCTGGACCACCCATGGGAGGTGCTGTGCTCATGTTCATCCTCAAGATACTGGAAGGTAAAGTCCTAAGGGAAAGAGAATAAAAAGTTTGCAAAGTGTTGCTCTAGAGCAGTATCAAAGTCCTGGGCAGAAATGGTGCTGGTGAGCTATAATGGATGCCAAAACAGCAGCATGACCATGCTGTACAGTGGGATGATGAACTGGCTCATTTTTACCGTGTATCAGCATCACCACAGCTGCTGCAAAGGCCAGAGGATGCACATTTTTTCCAAGGCTTCAAGGATTAAGTCACAGCAGAAATGAGTATGATGTTGCGTCTGTATCCACATCCTGCTAAAGCACAGGGAAAACTTGATAAGACCTGGGATGGCAAAAGGAGGTGCCTTCCAATTTTGTTTTTAGACTTCTTAAAAAAACTATTGCCTTGAATCTAACAAAATTATTTCATCCTGCTCTATAGAGTATAAGCTCCATGAAGCTTCACTGGCAACACCCGAGGAGAGGGTAGAAACCTACCATCACATCGCAGAGGCCCTGAAGTTTGGCAATATGCTAAAATCCAGCATGCGTGACCCAGCCTTTTCTGAAGCTCGGGTAAGCTGTAATTGTACAAAGGGGCAGCAAGAGACACCCACAGCACTGACAGCTTCTTCTACACCTCTGCTTGACAGAGAAGGAGCAGGGAAATCCCATCTCTTGCTTTTCTTTTTTAAAACCTGCATCATCACCAACTCATTTTAGCCTATGTGCTTAGGCTTCAGGCAGGCTGCTTATCCTGCCTGCCAGCACACAGTACCAAGCAATGTGCTAACTGTCCTGCTTTGCAGCCACAGAAGAAACTTCTCAGAACTGCTAAGCAAGAGCACTGCAGCTCAGTTGACAAAAGCAGAGGCAGGATTAGGCCATTTACTCTGTCTGCAGTTTCTGTTCATCCATAGGCTGGTGCTTACTTGCTTGATGAGGGATGTGCACATGCTCTTGCCAGTGTTGATGTGCTTGTACTGAGCTTGCTTTGTTTTCTGTGTTGAGAGTGGCCTGGGAATTCAGTCTGGGGCTGAATACTTCAGGTCCCCAAGCTCTGACTATTGGGGCTAAATGCCCCAGGCTTCTCTATGCCTAAGACCTACAGACCCTATGCCTGTCCTTTGGTGACTCAAGCTATGTGTCCTTGCTGTCATTGCAGGAGACTGTGGGGCCCATGCTGTCTGACGAGCTTGCTGAGCTTGCCAGGCACCGAATAGATGCCCGTGGTGACCACCCACTTACCCATTACAACTTGTTGGAGCCCATCTACAGCCACAGATACAAAAGCAAGGGCACAAGTCAAGTCTCTGTGCTTGCTGCAGATGGCAGTGCTGTGTCTGCCACCAGCACCATCAACTACCCGTGAGTAGCCAGGGGCTGGTAATTGTGTCACAGGCCACTTGTCAGGTTCACAGGGTACCTGCAAGAGCTGTTTACCAGAAATGCAAAGCCCTTGGGCTTCGCTGGTGTAGGCAGTCTTCACTTGTGAACAGCTTTTTCATATGACAGGAAAGGTCTTTGAGAATCACCCCAATGCTGTAACAACTTGCTGAGCTCTGCAGAGTTTCTGTGGGTTGGGCAAATCCCCACGTGCACTAGTGACAGGGAACTCATCTCTGACACCAGCACAGCAGCACCTTTTGGACACCCCATCTGGGGTATTCTGGGATGGGAAGAGACAGTGTTAACCCACAGGGCGCCTTGGGTCAGTTAATGTCATCCACAACAGCAGAGCACCAGGCACTGAAAGGCTTCATCTCTCCACTGCAGGTTTGGCTCTTTTGTGTATTCTAACCAAACTGGGATCATTCTAAACAATGAACTTGCTGATTTCTGCATAGCAAACAGAAGCATTAAACCAGGTGAGTATTATCACCCCCAGTATAAAACACAGGACAGGAGATGGATGTGCAGGCTGTGTATCTCCTAGGTCTGCCAAGAGAGAGGACATCAACACTGATGGCAGGATTGCTGCTCATGGTTCCTCAGCTGAGTTGAATATGCTGCAGCAAGACCTGAATACTTGTGGTCTTGTTGAATATATACCAAGAGATGCTGCCTATTTAGCCTGTGCCACTAAGGTCCAGTTTCTGTGAGATGGGGTCCGGGCACAAGCACACTAGTTTCTGTGAAAGACTTGATCTTCTTGAGGAATGAGCAGCAGCTCATTTCCTTGGGAAATGCAAGAGTGGGGCAGCTAAACTTGTGTGTCCCACCCCCCCCTTAAGAGCTACATTGGAGGAATAATACTCTGCTTCTGCTCTAGGAGAGAAGCCTCCCTCAGCAATGGTGCCTTCCATTCTCATCTCCAAGACAGGAGACATGCTGGTGATTGGAGGAGCAGGTGGAGCCTGGATTATCAGTGCTACGAGTATGGTGAGTGAACAGGTACCGCAGAGGAATACCTTCCACTGCACAAGGGGAGCACAACTTGTCCTGAACAAAAGGAATTACTTTGCTGCTGAAGTCTAACAAACATCTTGTTCAGAAATCAAGAAAACACAGGTAAGGCCACAGGAGGAAAAAGAGAAGTGTTTTTACTTCAACTTTCTTAAACTGGAAATAAGCAGAGGAAGGAGCCCATGCTAGGACCTGAGCTGAATACAGAAAGAACAATTGTCAGTATAAAGATATAAGAGCCATCAGTAGATACTGAATTCAAGGATAGCACTTTGGCTCAGGGAAAGCATTCTGGGAAATAACATTATGTGCTCTGTTATTATTCTAGCAGGACTCATGGTTGAGTGCTGGTTGAGTCCTGGTTCAGTGCAGGCCAGGTGTGCCCCATCCTGCAGGCAGGATTTACAATAGAGCTGCTCTGGCCTAACACCAGTGCAGAGGCTGGCAGAATATGACCCAGGTTTTTATTCATCTATAGTCAGGGTGGCATTTGTTTCCTTGCAGGCAATTATAAACAAGCTGTGGTTTGGCTATGACTTGGAACATGCTATTTCAGCTCCCATCATACACACTGAAGATGACAGTATCCTGTTTGAGGACCACTTCAATGAGGTGAGTGGCCTCGTTTGGATCTTCTCCTTTTAGTGAGAAAGACACTGCTCCTGCAACTCTCCTGAAAAATCCTGGTTGCTTAAATCTTACTTTCTCAACCTGCCCCCATGTACACATCCTTCATTTTCACACCTGGCAATGCTAAGACCTCAGGCTTCTGCCCCATTCACTCCATTTCCTCTTCTCTCCCCTTACAGGAGGTTAGAAATGGCCTGCTGAGAAGAGGACATAAGGAAAAGAAAGTTAATTTTGCAATGAATGTTGTGCAGGGAATTTCCAAGGAAGGAAAATGCATCTCTGCTTACTCTGATAAAAGGAAGCTGGGGAAGTCAGCTGGATATTAGCATGAAATGCCATCACAACTTACAAAACTACAGGAGATAACTAGATTCAGAACGTACTTTGGCTTGGACATGCCAGTATTGCCTGTTCCCATCAGGATGCCTCCAAGAGCATGGGTAAAACTTGTGCTTAAACCCAATACCAGAGAATGCAAGTCACCTTCAGGCAATACAACAGGTCAGCCAGCCTTGTTTAGAGCTACACTGTCCCTCACTTATCTGATACATGGAAAAACATATTACTTGAGCATGTCAGCTATTCAGAGTAAGATAATACAAAATGGGAAAGGAAAACTGGTCCAAGCCCCACTGAGAACACTGTGATGGCCCAGATGTATCTTCCACTCCTGCTAGAGAGTCCCAGTTAAGGGCAGAATTGGTTTCTTTCAGGCTGTTGCCACAATAAGCTAATTATTGTGCCTCAGCAATGTGAAGTAAGTAACTATTCTCGCTATGAGGATTAGAAGCAGTGTCTGTAGGGTCTGAACTGTAAAAGCCAGTAAAAAACTGTAAGTGTCCAGGCTTAGAGCATGGGTTTGGAAAGGAAGAGTGTAAAACCCAACACTCTTCCTCTTTGGTTCCCTACCCAAAGAAGCCCAAGTTTTCCCAAAGAGGGCAGATGAAATTGGCTCACCATAGCTCACATCTGCTGTCCTACTACACTCTTCCTTTGCAAATGCTAAGGACCCACAGGCTCAGAGTAACTGTGCCAAAGCATCCTTCAACCCTGCACATTGGTGACTTTGAGAATAAGCCTCCTATTGGACAATGTGTGTTCCCTGGTCCTGGGGTGGACAGGCTTTAGCTCAGCTCCCCGGGGGCACCTCTCCCTGTGGCGAGAGGAGTACCAGATCATTCCAGTTCTCCCTCCACATGCCAGCAGAAGATGTCATGTGGGAAGGCAGGTGAGGCCTGCAGTGGAAGAGCTGTTACTTCAGAGAGCTTTAGAACTTTCTTCAAAATGCAGAGGATATGTGCCCAGAAGCCTTGTTTGTAGCCATGAGCTCAGCCTGGCCAGGCAAACACCAGGGCTGCTGAGAAGTGATGCAGCACTAGCAAGCATTACCAGAATGCTTTTCTCCTGTAGTCTAAGGACATGCTCTAACTCCCTGTTATCACAGCTAGTCTCTAGGCAGAACTTGTACACAGTTACAAAGAGAGGAATCCTCTGGGGGAGAGAACAGAACTCATGTGGCTGCACACAGTCTTTTGCAGTTATTTCATAACTTTTACCTTGCTCAAAATGGCCAAGAATCAACATTAAAAAACCCTAAAAAACCAAATAAAAACAACCCCCCAGAACTTTTCTCAAATACCAGGGACAACTTCCCATGGCTCCTAACTCCCATGGCTTCCCATGGCTCCTAACAACGCCATCTTCTGAAAGCTGATGAGCTGTACTTCCCTATGGGCACAGACAATATTGTATGTGTGTTTCTGAAATTGAAGCCAAACCAGAGCAAGACACTAGGAGAGGCCTCCCTTGTGTATTTTAGTTCTTATATCACACGTAGCCCATGATATTCCTAGTACCCAAACAAACAAAATTCCTCTGTAGACACCATAACATGTACTTGGGCACATACTATTAAAACCCAAACAAGGCCATGCACAACCCCACTTGCAAACAAGGTCAGATAGGTTTGAAGTCCACATTCTTACCCACATAGTCTGTCCAATAAAGTCATTGACTTGTTGGAATCTCAGCCTTCACTTGCTCTTTAATGATGTGCTGAGTCAAGCTGACTAGAGCCAGACACATTTTCCTTCAGAAGTTGTACACTAAGGACTATAGCATGACTGCAGCTTGTATGAGAAGGGATTCTGATGTATGAGCTTAATGAGAGGGAATTCTGAGCTGCCAGATCATAAGTGCAAACACTTAATCATGAATCTGAAAGACAAGTTTGTTATGTGGAGAGCCAGCTGCATGCACTGCCCCCTCCTTCCTTGTCCTAGTAGAATATATCTTAAATGCCCTGGTTCAGGAAGGACTACTGGTTTCTCCATTAGCAGTGCTCACTCTAGCGATAGAAGTGACACAGCACCCTGTTAGTCAACATTAAAATGTGGCTGAATGTGAATAAGGCCAGGGAATAAACCTGAAGTTTGCAAGGGGGGGCAGTTTATGTCCATTTGGAAGTGGTTCCATTGGAGGTTTTTGGCAGTCATCTTCTATCTACATAATTTGCTACTGTCATTAAGTCCTTCCTTCACTCCAGCTACCTGTTCCTGAGTACATTGGTTATAGTGTCGGAAATAACCCCCTATGGGGTGCACCTCTGGGCACCAGACACCATCTGCAGCTCACATTTCAGAACCACACAGATCTGAAGTTATTTCTGGCAAGCCCAACTGAGCTAGAGTTTGCAAAACCCAACCAAGACCGGCACTGGCTGCAGACAGGCAGAGTGGCTCTCCCTTCCCTTTTAAGCTTTGGGCAGCCTTAGGCCATGCTCCATCATGTCTGGGTAGCAGAAAAAAGCAAGTCACCAGGTAACTAAACCTCCAATTACATTAACTTCTGATTACTTCTGTAATCCAGCCCATTACCTTGCCAGTGCAGCACTATCACAGCTGCTTCCCACCAGGAAAGTGTGGGAATGTTACCCGTAGTCCAGAGCTCACGGTGATTTAACAACTTTGCTACTAACACTGAAACTGAGCCAATTAAGCAGTTTTTAAAACCCACCAGAGCTTTAATTTGCAAGGTGGAAAGGAATGAGTGCAGATCTCCCACTGCAGTAGGCCTGTAGTCCTCACTAGCAAACATCTGGTGAAGCTGAGGAACTGCACCTTCCGTAGGATCTCTGCTCTCATTCTGCCACCTCCTCACCGCTGCTGAGATCTGCTTGAGTCAGGAGCCTCCGACTCCGGTCTCTCCCCATTCATGCTCGTGCCAACAGGAGAGAATTATTTTTGTACTTAGCTTACACAGATTGTTCCAGCATCGCTGTACAGAAGCTGCTCTATTTTCTGGTGAAGTCTTTAAATTATATTTTTAATAAAGTGTTTTAAACCAGTCTGGGAATTTCTCCTTAAACTGCTGCCTACCCTGACACACAGGCAGAGGACTGCTTTTGAGAGAGGACTGCAATGCAGGTGTTTCCAGAACTAACACTTTTTCATTCTGGAGACTCAGTGCACTCAGTTCAGTGATAAAAGGATAAAGGTTTGTCCCCAAACCACTCTCATTCTTAAAGGAACACAATGACTTTGGGTTATTTACAACCACTGCTTTGCTGCATCTAACACTCTGTCATCAGTAACAGCAAAAAAGAGCACAGAGCACATCCCAGGCAACCTGTGGTAAAAGCCTCTCATTTAGTGGAAGTGATAGAAGCAAATATACATGTTAAAGTTATGACTCTTTAAGCGTGATATAGTTTATTCCTTGAAAATAGGCTCTCCTCAATTCCAGAAACTGTTGGGAAAGAGAGGCCCGATTCCTAAAATCTCAGCCTTTCATTTTCTCTGTAGTGCATTCTGTATTTTAAGGTTTTTCCAAACTGACGGGAAGTTCCAACAAGCCAAATAGTTGAGTTCAGTTACTGCTACTTATAAACATCCCTAGAGCTTGACAACATGCTGGAATAGTTGGCTTTGTTTTTAGGCTGAGTATTAGTCCATGCTGATAGGTGAACACCAAAACCTCCTCATGCATAGTTACAAACACCCTCAGCTGTTCCAGATCAGATACGGATTTCTGGGAGGTCATTCACTGTCTGATTAATGGTAACTTACCTTCTAACAAGAGTAGCTGCAGGGTGCCCTTCTCTAGAGGTTTCATTTCTTCAGACTCTGGTATTTCAGGCCTGCAGTTTGATGTGGTAAGAAGCAAACTGGACAAAAACCACCTTGTTTTGGAGATTTAACTTTTTTTAACTCATTGTTTCATCAGAGGTGTGAGGAAAAGAAAAAACCTCAGGAGAGCTTCTTTCACCCAGACTCCCACCATCCCTGCTCACAGGAGCAACTGTGCAGGCATGAAAAATGTGTGACTCCGTGTTCATTTATTGTGCTCAGAGTTTTACAGGTAGCATTTTCCCTTTAGACCTTCTCAACAGAAATATAAAAAAGTTTGAAGCCATTTCCCCACTTACACACCTCCAATAACCAACTGAAGTGAAAAGCAGAAACATCTTTAGTTAAAAGAAAGAGCAGTGAGATTGTGAAGGCTTCTCCCAGTCTAGAGCTGGGCTTCCTGCTAAGGCATAGACCTATTAGTTTGTAACTTAAAAAACTCCAGTCCCCAGAGTCCTGTAACTCCCATCTACTCAACAGAAAACAACTCTTCTCTAGCGACAGGGACATTCCTGGTAGCTGACACTGTGCAGGGGAAACACTTCCTGCAGCTCAGATGAGCTTATTCAGAAACTCTGGGTACCCAGTTCATGCGTTGAAGAGGAGACAGGGAGCAAACCCTTCAAGGTGAAACAGTCTTTTGGAGTAAGTACTGCATGCCCTGACATGACATGCCTGTCTTAGCAGACTGCTGCAGCATGAGGCACTTCAGTCATGGCTGTAGAGAACTGTCCCAGCTCTGTCAATAGAACCACAGGTAAATTTGTTCTTTCCTGTGAGAAGTCCCTGAGTTGCAGACCTAAAGGATCTTCTCCCCAAACACACCTCAGTGTCACTAGACCACAGAAGAAAAGGAGCTGAGCCACATCAGTAGCCTGCAGGGAAGCCACCTTTCCGGGAATCAGAGGCTGCAGCCCATCCTTCGTCTGTTCTGAGAATGGCTTGCACAACAGCACCACCGCTCACCCGCGTGGTGTTGTGTTTCCTCTTCCTTAGCTCTTCTTCTATAACCTGGAATGCAGAAGTGAATAATGACAATGGGAGAGAAGCTGCACATGTGCTGCAACCTGCATCCTCCGTGACTACTCAAATGCCTGTATTAGGTGGATCTAAAACTACATGCTGTTCCTCCTCTTCACTGGCATGCCCTGCTTTTGAGGAGGTGGAACTGGGAAGATGTGGCATTTTTGGTGCTTAGTGTGAGCTACCAATACTGTTCTGGTCATGGAGCCTCTGATATTCATATGCAAACAGCCAAAGCTGATGGAACCTCTTTGGGAATGGGGAAAACACAGGACTTGTATAGAGCAGGACATCCTCCCCAGTGCAGGCAGGTATCTCAGCTGTTACCTTAATAAGATGATTATTAAAGGAGGATCTTCTGCATAGTTTGATGAAGAAAACTGCCTTATGTAGGAGTGTTTTTTTCTAATATAGAGGTGTGAGATGAGATATATACAAAGACTTCATCAGTCTCAGGCCTCTGGGACATGTAATCCCTCAGGATGAAGGAAGCTGCCAGCTCAGGTGAGTGGTATGCAGGGCTAGGCAGATTTTCCCATTGGCCCTCACACCAACAGTGCTGCACAGTCACCTTTGCTGTGAGAAGATTTCCAAGTTTGTTCTTGAGTCCCTCTAGGCATCCTCCTGCACTTTGTGCCAGCACAACTGGGAGGTTGTGCAATAGGACAAGCTTTTCCTGAGGGTCACTGGATTTAGACTGCTGAATGGTTGGGGCCTGATGTGGTTTTGTGTTTTGCAAGTTTTGTGAGCCAAACAACAATGCAAAAAAATACATACCCTCAGTTTCAGATGTAGGTCATGTTTGAATGCACCCCTTCAAACCCATGGGACTGAGACTAAAGGTACACTCTGAACAGTACTTAACCTTTGTCAGCTTCAGTACTGCTCACCTAGGAACATTTGGCAAAGCTCCATGATTTTCCACAAGCACGTCTTCCCAAAACTAGGAACCCAGCCTGTATAAGTTCACACACCCCAGACTCCAGCTAGACAAACCTCCTCTATTTCCTGCTCAAGCTCTGTGACATTGGGAAAGAGCTGATCATGAATTCTTGGCTCTTCCACGGCTTTCTTCACATCATAGCCAAACCAGATGGAATTGATGATTGCCTGTGAGAAGCAAAAAGCCTCAGTGTTAGTTACTTGTCTCTATAGAAGCCTGACCCTTGTAGCAACATAGGCAGAGTTATCTGAAGAATGTTCACAAGAGACCATTAAAGGCACAGTTTATGGTCCCAGATGCTTTCAGTGGTTCCCCTCTCAGCTAACCAAAACACAGGTACAGCAAGCCATTTTATATATGCTTAGGAGGATTCCCACACAAAGAGACTAGGAGTTACTAAAATTAACATAGTACAAGGATCAGATCCTCAAGCTATTGTAGCTCGATTTATGATGCTGTGATTAAGCTAATGCTGGCTGACACAGCAGTCACCTCAGCAAACACAGCTACAGCCTCCTGTTACTGTGCAACTGGTTTCCTTAAACCTGGTTCATCTCTACATGCTTAAATTGTAATTTGGAGCTGCTTGCAAATGAAAACAGCTTTGGGATGAAGGGCTAGAAAGCTGCTTGTAGCAGTTTTTACAGAGACTTCTTTACCTGAGCCAGAAAGCAAGATCCAGCCTGATGTGATGTGCACAACTGTATGTGTTGGCACAGGAGACAGCTTCCTCCTGCATTCACTTCTAGGCTAGCTGGGCATTTGAAGGGCTGCCCCAGCAGCCCACAGAGAGCCTGCCTGTCAGATGGCCTGAGACCATGCCTGGCCTAAGGTCTTATTCAGCTTCTCTGTGTGACTTTCATCCAAAGTTCAGGATTTTGGAAGGCAATGGTTCTAAAGTAGCAAAAGAGACTAGTTCATGGAGATCCAGAGAACAGAAGTCAAAGCTAAACTGAAGTCGAAAATCTTCTGCAAGTGGTAAGAACAGCTTGCCAAAGGAAAAGACCTGGAGTCCCTGAAAGAAGTGATTAGCAGACCCTTTGTAGCTGTGGCAGGAGTTGGAGATGGAGGTCTGGCCTGCAGGAGGCCAGGCAGGAACCTCCCTTTCAAGCCCCTGGCACACAGCAGAGCTATAGCCACAGTCACAGCATAGGTGCAGACTTCAGCCTCTTACCCCAAACACTGCCTCTCCCCAGCCTTGTTTGGCCTTAGCCATGTCACCTGTTCTCCCATATCATCACATACCAGTGCTGTTGCTGTGGTTATTTTTGTTCCTCCAGAAGCACCAACCACCATCCTGACCTTCTTCGTTTTATCCACCAAGATGGAGGGGCACATAGAGGACATTGGCTGTTTACCTGTTGGGGTCAGAGATGCAAGACAGGCTCAGCTTTCCGCCTGCAGCTTACGAACTGCCAGCTCCTGCCCCCATGTCTGAACCCAGAGCCTCAGTATCTACCTTCCTGACTCAGCCCATGTGTCTTGTCAGCCCTTGGAGATCCCACTACCCCCAGTACCCATCTCCTTCATGCGCCTGCAATGCAAACTCAGCCCTGGTTCTTCACACAGAGGCTGAAGATACCTTTCCTCATAGTCCTGTCCCAGCTGGGCTTGTCTGTAATGCAGCTGCCTCCAATATGCTACAGCACATTCCTTCCTGTCCTTTCATTTCCCTGTCCATCTCCAAAACACAGGTTAGCAGAATCCCAACCTGCTTAAGTAGCATTTATATGGGTCTGCAGGAAACAGTAGTGGAGCAGATTGCTTGGGTTAGGTATGTGAGCTGTATCAACTCAAAGCTGTCTTACAGCTCCCAAGGCAGCACAGGGAGAAGGCTGAGTGGTGCCATCTAACACTTTGTAGCTAGCTCCTGCTGCTGCCTCCCTCTTAAATCAGTTCAAAGAAATCTTTTGCAGCTCTAAGTAATTTCATTTGACATGTGCTGAGCTCCCAGGGAAAGGATTTCTGGCTGTTGGAAGGAGTCAGACACAAAAGTTGTTCTTTAGACAGCCTCTCCTTCAGGACTGCACCAGGGGCTGGTTCTGTGCTCTTGCCAGGGATGCCAGATGACTTGCCATCCTCTGCAGAAAGGCCCAGCTCTATGCCTGATGGCAGACATACTGCAGCCTACCTTGCAGACACCACAGTATTAATATGCAAGACATAAGCAAAAGTTGGAGTCAGAAAGGTAATTTATAGTTCATACCTGGTGCTATGAAATTTGCTGGAGAAGGAGGGATTCCAAATCCATTGATTATGTAAGGTGAGCTGAAGTCATCCATCTCATCATTAAATAGGATGCCACTCACTTTGGATCGTACATCAGAGCCAAAGCTAGAGAAAACAAGTTGGTGCAAATATGTGAAAACTAGAGCAAATCCAGGAGAACCTTCAGGTGAATTACTGCAGTGTCAAACCTGGAATTTGATTGGAATTACTCTCCAATCTCTCCTCTTGTAAAGGATGTTCTGTCACCTCTCGGGGGAAGGAAGCACTTTATACCATGAGTACACAAAGAGGAAAGGCAGCCCAGAGCCCTGCTGTACAGCTCCCCTGTAAGGACCCCAAGAGAAAGAACAGCACAGCAGCTAAATACAGCTATTTCCCTTTCCAGTGGGCAGAATGGCACTCCATCATAGGCTGCCACACTGGGGAATCACTGAGGATTTGCTTTGATGTGTCAAGCTGGAGACATTTTCTATGGACAAAAAGAACCTTCACCCCCCTTCCAAGCTTAAAGCTACATGTATGGAACACAGCTTTTCCTGCCAGCACCCAAAGACAAACACTGCACTTCCAGGCCAGCTGTATTAGCTCAAACTCCTGTCTGGGAAATCAGAGCCAGCAGTGATACCACTGCTTATAATAAGATCCAGATGCAGTGCATGTTTTCTTGGTGGGTGAACTCCACATGAGAGAGGACACATCTTGTTTTCTGACCCAGCCAGTGTTAAGAACTGACCTGCAAACTTGGCCCATCAACAGTGCTACTCATCACTACCCCGACAGAGAGGTGACAGTTCAGTGATGTTTTATACCAACCACAGAACCACCACTAGGAAGATGACAAAGGCCTACATGGAAGTAATGTCCGAGCTCATACTATTGGTTGATGGTGCTGGTGGCGGACACAGCACTGCCATCATCAGCCACAATGGAGAGGTGGGATGTACCGGCATTATCTCCAGTGTAATATACTGGCTCATAGTAGTCAACTGGATGGGAGGTGTTGTCTGTGATTCTCCTTCGGAGACTATCCGCAAAGAACTCAGACGTCATGTTTCTGATCGCCTGTCAGAGAAATCCAATGCAGTTACACAGCAGATTAAGTTTAAGTGACATGTAGTTATGAGGCTGATATCCAATACTTCAGAGCACGGAAGAGTGGTAAATCCCAGCAGTGAAGCTATAGTTTTCCAGCAGGGGCATTCCTCCTTCTTGAGAGATGGACATTGTACCAAAAATCATTTTAAGCAGTCACAAAAGCAGCTGGTACAATGCAGCCCTTTGTGTAGGGAGATAATCGGCATCTATCATTGCAGGTCTATGGAAAGCTGTCATCACTTTACATCAACACTGCTGTAAGGCGTAGGCAAGCAGTGTTATGTTTGCTTCAAAGGTGAGAGGAAAGGGATTGAGAGAACTAGGCCAAGGCAAGCTCTGATCATTGCTCTGTAAACAGCAAATTGATATTCATCAAGCTGGGCTGGGCTCAGATCCTGCTGCTTTTGCAGAGTCACAGAAGTAAAAGCACAAAGTGTGAAGCTGGGAAAAGAAGGGTTCCTGCCTCAGCCCTTCCCATATGTTGGTCCATTTACTTTAGGCAGGACTGGGGTTAGAAAGCCACAGGGATGTCATCTAATAAGGCTTCAAGCACTATGAAAACATGGAGGGTTAGCCCTAAATATAGTCAGATGTTTCATGAATTAAGGATTTTGCTTTTTCTTACATCAGGAAGGTTTCCTCCATTTATATCACTCATACTCAGCCATGAGTCATACAGGACTTCACATTTGGATTCAGAAATATTACAGTGCCTGTAAATATCAGGTGTCACAGAGCATCCCTAACAGTTTAGTCACCCATAAGCTTTAAGTCGTGCTCCAGCCAGTCTTGGTGTTGCAGAAAGAAAAGGCTTTTGCCAGGTACCTCTGTAATGTTGACAAATTTGGGATCTCCCAGTAAAGTCCTCTTGGCATAGGCAAAGCGAAAGGCCTCCACAATGCGGTGGTAAGTCAGACCTTTCTTCTCCACTGTTTTGATGCTGTCAGCAGAGAAATTATATCCTGGCAACAGAAGACAAATAACTGTGAACAACAAAGGAAAGTACACGGTCAATGGATTGCAAATAAACCTCTGTTAAATGGTATAATCTTGAAGCCCAGTCTCTCACAGATGTAATCATGGGACTGTCATAATCTCCACACAGAGAACACAGGAGCTCTGGCAGTTTTGAACACTACAGGAATCACCAGCAGGCTTTTTACTTTGCAGATGTTTTCCAAAAAAGCCTCAAGTACAAGTTAGTTTCCGCACATGCAGGTATCAGGGAAGTGCCCCAGTCACAAGCATATTTTCCCTCTCACACGTGTATTTCAAGAAGGAAGGAGTTTGCAACAGAAGAGAAATGTTTCCACATCTCTGATCCCTCCTGGGGTATCAGACTTCACACCTGCTGGAGGGCTACCAAGGGAGGCACAGATTCCAAAACTAAAAAGGTGTTGTCTTTGGAGCCCTCACAGTCCTGCTGCCTGCAAGGTACTGCTCAGGGGCACTCACCTTTCAGTATGTTGAAGATGAGCGCTAGCACAGGGCCGCTTAGAGGGGCACTAGGTGTGTAGAGAGTGAACTCCCCAAGTGTGATCGCTATGGGGTCTTCTATCACTGTCGCATTGTAGTCCCGCAGGTCTTCCAATGTGACAATGCCCCCTGGAAAAGAAAAGGAAACTGTAAGTGTGGGTTTATGTGATCTTTGATAGGAAGATAAGGCAATACTCCATCACTGAGCATCACAGCAAGGACAGGAGGGAACAGGGGCAAATCTAAAGAGCTGCAAGGTAAAGAAAGCAAAGATGGATGCACAAGAGATTAATTTATTCCTTAATAGATCCAGCTGAGGCTCAGACAGCCTCCGCTTGAAGTTGGGCTGATTTACAGCAGCCAAAAATCTGGTCATCCATCCTATTTTTTTAATTTATTTTTTTTTTACAAAGGACACCAGCAAGGTCAGGTAACAAAGTCCTTAAGAATCCTGTTTACAGAAGGAGGATGCAGCTTTTGGGTGCTGATGCTTTGTGCTACCCCACAAACAGAATCACTTTATGTTCTATTGTCTTTCTTAACAGAAGGGGGAAGACAATAATTAACCATCACAAATGACTTATGCATATGAAGTTCATTGAAGCTAGCCAATTGTAGCTAGTAAGGATATGATACTACCACCATCTAGTGGTATCAAGAGATTGAACAAGTTCAGAGTTTACAGGACCACGTCATGTTTTAGGTAGAAATTTGTTGGATTCATGCTCTGTAAACAGCATGTATCCACTATCTACATCCAGAAACAAATAGACTTGCTAGACTTCATGGTACAGAAATGCACAGCATGCACTATCTATTTCAGACTGAGTTTCAAATGCATCCATTAGAGTGCTAAGAACTTCTTGAGGGTCCTGTTGCCACGCTTCTCAGAGGCAGCATTTCGGGCAGCGGGCTTGACCCGCTTCCAAGGCTTCTGCAAGTCATTGGCTCCTCCCTGGGTGCTGAGCAGCAGCAGTCAGGTCACTCATGCTGTTTTGGACAGATGTCCTGTTTCTCACCTACACTGTGGATGTCATCGATGATCTGTTTTGCCAGGCTTCCTGTGTAAAAGGCATCTGCTCCTTCTCTGGCTATAGTCTCGTATGTGTTGGCTAGTTTAGGCATCTTCATGATATCGCCCTCATGCAGAATTTTCCCTCTTTTGCAGAACACTTCACTAACAGAGAAAGGAGATTGAGAAGATCAGATCTGAGGGACAAGTTCAACACTATGTGTACCTGTACCAGTTGACACAGTATTTTAGTGCTCGTGCTAGAGGCTTCTTGGAGAGAAGAGAAACTGTGTAAGCCATGCCCCAGGGATCCTCAAATCTTCCACTGGGACATAAAAGTGAACAGTGGCTCCTGATCTGAGATTCCACATTGTTCAGAATTTGCTCAGTGAAGCCTACAGGAGGGAGTGTTGACACTTTTCATCAAGCCAGGCCACCCTCCCTAGCTGCCCAAGGGGCCCAACAACTCCCTCAAGATGCCCAGGAGAGGCCATAGCCCTTGTACTCAGTCAGCTCAGTTCAGGGCAGACTGAAGCTATAAGGCTCAAAGCTTCCAGTGAGTCCAGGAGAACGTGTTTCAATCCCAGTTTGTCAGAGCACTTTGAGATAGACAGTTTCATCTTTAGCTCCCTGATGACGTTTAAGTGTCCTGAACCCAGGACACTCCCTCATCAAGAATCACAAATGTGCTGCTGTAGGCCTGCCAGATAGAAGTACAAGAGATAGGCCCAGGCTGTACATCCCAACTGGATTGGAAACCAACTTGCACCTACCAGAGATTTTAAGGAAAAGAGAGGCTTAAGCATCATCTCCAGTAGGGCTGGACATAGATAGGAAGGGTTTGACTTTAAATTGGAGGAGCACTGGAAACCCTTTATGCTCATAGTCACTGCCAGAAGTGGATGGTGAGAGGCACTATTTGAGGAAGGGCTGGCTGTAAGAGTAAGACATGATCCAAATTCCCACTGCCTGATAGCAGGAGAAATGTTAGAGGAGACTCTGCAATCTCCCCAGCTGCAGGTAAGATTAGCTTGATATACTTACAGCATGAGGAAAAGCTGAGGATTCAGAAAATACATTGCTGTCTGACAGATTTATCCCAACAAGTACACTGATTCCACCTTTGCTCAGACAAATGGACTTTAAAAGACCAGAATTTATCTCTCTTTAAAGGTCAGGACCGAACATTCCTAAAATTGGCAACATTATTTAGCTGGAATAACATCAAGCACAGTGAGTGCAGCCAATGGAGGGGAGACATGCTCCTCACAGATGCTACATTACACAAACACAAAGACTTTTCAGCTAGAATGCAGTTACCCCAAATTTCTCTGCAGAGAACAACTGCTCTACCTACTACAGTGAGACTGCTCTACCTACCACAGTGAGGGATTGCTCTCAATTGACTCCTCTCTTGATTTGATTGCTGCTGCAAGGCCTTTCCCAATAGGAAACCCTTCTCTTGCCAACTTGATGCTGGGCAGAAACAGGTTTTCCCATGCCAGTTTGCCATGACGTTTGTGAGCCAGTTCATATCCACGGATTTCTCCTGGCACAGCAATGGACAGTCCTCCTGGAGCAGATGAGGTATGTATTAGTGTTCCATAGCAAAAAAAAGAAAGTGATTAATAGAGTCCAGAGGCAGAGCAGGCTCCTATGTTAGCCCTGTTTTTAGGCAGGGATTACTTATACTACATATACTACCAGCTCATTTTATGCATACAATGCTAATGGAATTAATCTGTCCGACATGAACATGCCTACATATTGTGGACTGCACCAGACAGAGGTTGAACACCTCTATCCTCTTCCTGTCAACTCACATTGTTGGGTTATTTCCCCTTAGTGGGCTCTGTAGCAGAGAAAAGCTGCTCAGAACACAGAAGTTATCACAGCTACCTGCAGTTTCCAGTCCCTCAGAGGAGAACACACTACAGTACAAGGACACAGACATACTTCAGCCAAAAGCCTTTTTGCAGCATTGTAACTATAACTGCAATATATTGATTACTGCACTGCACAGTGATGCAGCAGTTTGTTTCAATCCTGTCTTTATTGGCACCTCCCTAAAGTTCAACACATTTCTCAAACCCTGTTCAAGATGCTGTTCCTCCTTGTTTACAGGAGTGACCATGAAAAGAGCTCAGTTAGCATTCCTTTTGGTTTTGATTAGAAAATACTGCCCTGAAAGGAAATTAATTCTTCTCTGAAGCCCTTCAACCATTAATTGAAGCCACCACAAAGGTGTTTAGGGAGGATATTGAACTGACAAGAACTAAGCCGATCCACAAAGGTTTATTCAAAAAGGTATAAAGACAGAACCAGTCACAGTGGTTTGGATTCACCTGCATTCTCACAAAGTGAAAAGCAGGAAGTTCTGAGGTGAATAACTAGTTTAAAGGGTATTATTTTTAGCTTGCGTTGTCAGAACAGAGTTTGCAGACTGTGTAAGTTAGAGGACATTTCTGGGTGAGAAATCCTGGAGATAGGCAAGGAGCTAATCTAAAGAAATATTCTTAATTTAAACATGTCAGTAGGAGCTAATGCTGGAGTTATTTGGTCCCCCCAAAGCAATGAAATAGCTTTTGCCATACCTTTTAGAGAAAGCTGTGTGTTGTTCCCAAACATGTCCTCCGATGCTCTGCTTGGAGCCACCTCTCTTGCATTAATGATTTCCACTTTTCCTTTAATGACAGAGCGAGGAAGACAATGTTTAGCTCTGGACTCAATACACAGCCATGGTCTCTGTTAAAGTCTGATCAATATGAGCCAGTTTCTTCGCAATTATTTTGAGGATAGTGTGTTCCCCCAGAAGCTGTGAGAATCAATCTTTTACCCTTATTCAGGTAGGATAAATCACCTGCTTGAGTAAAGAGCTATCAAACTGTTCCAGATGTGTATGGCCCTGTTGCTTACCTGTGCTGCTATAGATGGTAAAGAAGAGACCCCCTCCAATGCCCATGCTGTGAGCATTCATGAGTCCTACACAGAGCATAGCTGCAATTGCAGCATCCACTGCTGATCCACCTTGCTGAAGGATGTCCCTGTGAAGCAGAAGAGAAGACATCATATGGTGACATGTTACAGTGTCTCAGCTACCTGTGAGCAGTCAATTAACTTCATCAGAGCAGCTATGACAGATTCTCTAATGCCCATTTGTCTATAGGTTCCTCAGGAAAAAGAAGTTTTGAGCTTCTATTAGCTTTGAGAACAGATCCTAATGGTCCAGTTCCAGACCAGATCAGCCCTCAGAGACACATCCACACTAGTCTGGAAACACCAAGATGTGTCAAAGCACATGTGGGAACAGGCATCCCAGACACATTCACATGAGAAATGACAATGCTCAGAGGAACCTGTAATCTCAGCATTTGCATCTGGGACTAGAGGACAGCTCGAAAAATGGATTTTATAAGGAGCTCAAAAAGCATCTCTTGTTCCCATTGTTCATGAAAGATCATGGGGATCTCTGCTTGCTATGCTGTCTTTGAGCAACTGCAGTAACTTTGGTGAGGAATGGCCCAGGTTTTATTATGGCCTCCTCTTTCCACAGGGAATTTAGAGATGACCTGTGCTGGTCAACTGCCAGGCTTGCACCTGGACATTGGGGAAACAACAGTTTTATCTTGTGCAAGAGGTGTCAGAGCTAATGCGAGTCACAGAACAATTAGTAGGTACCTTCCAATTATCGAGCACTGCCCCGCGTCTGTCGCCACAGCTGCCTTCTTGTAAGTGTGTGTGTCCCCTGAGTCAGAGGGCAGTCCAAAGAAGAGACCCAGGAACAAGATGAGCCCCAGCAGGGCTACAGTCAGGACTCCAGTCACCACATAGCACTTCTTCATCTTCCTGTGGGATGAGACAGGATTGTCAACCTTGCAGCTTCTGGGGTGCATGGGAACTAGAAAGCGGATGATCAGGCACAAGAACAGCCTTTTCATCTGCCTTTCACATCCACTGTTTCCCCCCTTCTACCCCCCAGCAGCTGAAGCTCTGCACATGGAAGGGTGGTTTGGGAAGGAGTGGCAAGGGGAGATGTGAGCCCAATTCTGTATTCCTTGACATTCACAACAGGGTGATGTCCCATTTTTAAATGGACTATCAAGAAGGAAGAGGATATTCAACATGTCCTGGTACTGTTACCTTTCAAAGATGATAGGACAACCCAGCTCTTTATGACTTTATGCTCTGAACATTTTAGATGTTCAGCGAGCATTTAAGTTATGCTCTGCTTGGGAGAACAGGGGCCCAGTGTCAGATTGGATTTTATCTGGATGCTAAATCAAGTCAGGAATACCAATCAGAGAGTCTTCACCAGATTTCCCTCTCCCGCACACACTGGCAAGGCCTTTGGCCCTTTGTAATGTGATGGAGTTGGGCACTGCATCCTGTCCACACCCTGGATGCAGGCTGGATTTGATCTTTTCCTCCCTATTCTTAGCCACATAGTGAGGCTCTATATGACTCCTTCCCATCTTTCCAGCCCTTGAGCTATGGGCAGTGAATGGCTTCCTCTTTCCCCGAACCTCTCACAAACAGGGTCTTACAAATATTTGCTCACTCAGATTCATATCAAGACCTTTTCTATGGGCATTGCCAGTACCATTTCTATGCCCCTGCCAATACTGTGCAGAACAACTATTCTAACAACTTCAAGGTTTTTATCAGCTTCCCCTTTACCCATTCCTGCCAACCTGTTTGCAAAGTGATCTGCTTCAGTGAGCACCTGAAAGCTCTGAAGTGTTACCAGAAAGGAAAAGGCCACAACAGCAACTTGCTAGTTGCAGCAGGTAGGCAACCTCATACATCAAAAAAAACCAGCAGATTCATAGGTGAGAAGGGAAATTCAAAGAGCAGAACATAACTGATGTTAGTCATATCATTTTCAGAGGAAAAATTAAAAAAGAAATGAACTTTATATAATGTGTTTTCAAACACCATGGCTGCGAAGGAGTCTCTGTCCAGAAGGCTATGAATGACCACTGCAAAACACATTTGGCAACCCTGGCCACACTATTTGGCACACCCTGGTGTGAGCACAGCATCCCACCCTGTCCAGGGCCCTTGGCCAGAGCACTCTCCAATGAGCCTGCCATTTCCAGAGGGTGATGGCCAGTGCTCACGTCTCCAGGTTTCCCAGTCCCGCGCATAGCTTCTCCTGGGGTGCACAGGGTTACAGTTCATCTGTGAGTGAGCAGAAGTCACCAAGGAGCTCTCTGGCATGCATGTTACAGATACACACCAGGAAGATTTGAGATCTATTGAGGGGATGGAGAGTCACTACCACCTTGTTGGGACTGACAGTTGATGAAATACATCTTGAATAGCTACACTTTGACCCATTTCCTTTTCTATTACAAGATTATTCCATCAAAAAGACTTAAATTCACCATACTGCCTTCAGGGGCTGACTTCCCCCTCTGTAGAGCAGTTCTGGGTGTTCACTTTGACTACTGTACTTGTGTAATAGGCAAAATGCCCTTTACCTTTTGGAAGCATCTTGCCATGTTCAGAGACAAACCAATCCATAGCATTGTGGGTGAAGAGTGGACCCATCAACCCTACCCTCTGTGGATGTTCAAGAGCCCCAAGTAGAGCAAACTCCAGCAGCCAGAGCAGCACTCAGTGCCTCCCAGCAGCAGCAGGATTAGGGAGCCTTGAGCATGCCAACACTGAGGTAACTAGAGGAAACAGGCCAGGCCAGCCAAACCAAAACTCTTCTCAGAGGGAGGAGACCAGTAAGCACTGTCCCCTCACCCGCCCCACTCCTGTTACTTCAATTAGGAGGTATTTAACCAAAACCTGTATCTGTGAGTCTCATTCTGAGCACTGGTATCTCCAAGTAAAGCAGCTCAAACCAGGGTGTAAATCTACTGCTGTTCTGCAAACAAATGTCAACTGAGGGCAGTAAAAGGTAAATGGATGAAACTTCTTTCCAGGTTCTAGAACTTGATTTACACTCAACTACTTTTAGAAGAGACCAGTGGCGTGTTAGCAGAGCAATGACTGTGCAGGGAAACAGAGAAGCCATTATGCTCCCAACAATAGCTCACACACAGCCTCAGAGTTTAAAGGCAGTTTTGCTTGTTGGCAGGGGGAGCTCAGCTTCAGCACTGGCAGTCTCCTCCAGGCTTCACAAGAAATGCCAGGGGATCTTTTATCTATGCCCCTGCCAGGCAGAAGGTACTTTTTTTCATCTGAAGGCTGCTCTATGCTGGGCTGTCCTGCAAGCAGAGGCTGACCCAAGCGCCTTGGTGGGTGAGTTAACCCGTAGGCTCCTGGCTGGGGCTGTGTAATTCTGTACAGCTGCCTGCCCCACTGCCAGGCCAGGCAAGATATGCTGTGAGCAGGAGAGCAGAAGGGGAAACCTCAGTTGGTACCTCTGCTCTCATCTTTCACCTCCTCTCTGGACTCAGATGATGCTCGTGAGCATCTCCTAGACCTATAAGAGCTTCAAGCAGAGTGCCTAGCTGCCTGGTGAGTGCACAGACCTTGAAAAGGGCTCCCCAGCCCACTCTGTAAAACTCGGGTGAAGCTCCAGGCCCGCTGCCAGTCCCTCAGACACACACTACTGGCAGCAGGAACAAGCACACAAACTGCCATGAAGAAGACACTGCTTGCCAGGCACTGCTTCTGTACTGCACTGTG
Organism: Melopsittacus undulatus; assembly: GCF_012275295.1. Classification (NCBI taxonomy): domain Eukaryota; kingdom Metazoa; phylum Chordata; class Aves; order Psittaciformes; family Psittaculidae; genus Melopsittacus; species Melopsittacus undulatus. The sequence continues at coordinate 13,096,382 of NC_047538.1, read as the reverse complement.
GGACCACATTGCCCTCTGTGGCCCAACTGGGGCCAGAAAAAGTGAATGCTCTTGATAAAAGTGCATCTGTGCAATCTGTCAGATTGATCCTACTAAGGAAGAAACAAATGTATGAGCTAAAAATCTGCAGCTTTCTCTTCTTAAACAGTACAGAAGGAAAACTCAGCTGAGGATAATCCTCTCTGCCTTAACTGCCAGCTCAACTCCTGTAAGTTCCTTCACCTATTTCAGGCCTGACCCTGGGGGAAACATTGCTTGCACAGTTCTTACTGCCTTCCTAGCTGTAGCACAGCAGAGAGCCAAAGAGGCATTTGTTTTCTGTATGGCAAGTGGGAGATGGATCAGAAGCCTGCAGATATCCATTCTCTAGCACACCTTTCAGTACTTCCCTGTGCTCTGGGTAGGTGCATTGCAGGAATTTTGCACCAGTGGTCTTTTTGAGCCTCAAGTCCCCACTAGGATTTATTGTTGGGTGCGGAGCACCAGCTGCAGGCCACCTCATGAGCTATTGTCTGCTGAGGCTGGCTTTAACCTCCAAATTTCTGCCAAATCCAGCTGTTTGGAAGCTTGGCTAGCATTTCAGTCACACAGTGCTGCTTGGCAGCAGCAATAGGTCTCCAGGAAAAAAGCCTATAAAACCATTAAAAGCAATATGATTATTTCTCACTGTTATACAGTTCCAACAGCCAATTCTAGCCATGGAATTTATAATGTAGTCTGATAATCTGTCTTAATTTGTATTAGGAGAGGGGGAGGACCAGCAAGTACTAGAGTTACACTTGTATGAGCAACCCAAATGAGCTGTATTCAGATGTGTCACAACATTCACAAAGTTATTTAAACATCACACTATTTGAATTAGAAGAATCCAGTGCAACAGGCTAGCTAGTGTCAAGAAGGAAATACAGAGTCTGACCTCTCTGCCAAGAGGACTGGGGTATGCTGTAGAGATGAGGAACCTGCCATCATCAGGGAAAGCACTGGGAGAACTTAAAGAGGAGATGCACCAACTAGAAAGCAGGGGAGAGAGAAGAGTGGAATACCAGAAGATGACAAGGGAGTTCATGCACTGCCTTGTTCTTGAATGAAGCACTGAGGGAAGCATCCACCGACAACATCTAGAACTTTAACCACAGACTTTAACCCAAGAGGTTTGTGCTTTAAACCCATCATGCAATGGCTGCATACCTCAGCACCACTCCTAATTGTTCTTTGTACTCCCAGCCCCAGCCCAGTAGCCAGCACTTGGCCATTAGCTTCAAGACATTCCCCAAGCAGCACACATGCAGGCAGACAGCTTCTCCTACGAGGTACTGATCTTCATGGTGACTAGCAGGCATTCTTTTCCATACCTATTTCTACCTTGTCCACATGGTGTCTTTTAGAGACTTTAAGCAAAGTATTAACAACCGTCTCTCTTATCTAAGAAATCACTCCCAATTCAAGTCTGATACAGATTTCTGTAGAAAGCTGACTCAAGACTAAAGTATCTAGATTTCAAAAAGAGCAGATATTTTAAATCTAGTAAATTCTAGGCCACGCAATGAGACAGGAGATACATTTTTGTATTGAGCTGGAAGTTAAAACTATGAAGTTTCTTGTATTCACCCATTGCAAGATTTAAGTTGAAGTCTTATGAGCCAGCAGTGTGCACTTACAGCCCAGAAAGCCAACCGTATTTGGGCTGCATCAAAAGAAGCGTGACCAGCAGGTCGAAGGAGGTGATTCTGCCCCTCTACTCTGCTCTCAATGAGACCTCACCTGGAGTACTGTGTGCAGTTCTGGTGTCCTCAACATAGAAGGGACATGGTACTGTTAGAACAAGTCCAGAGAGGGCCACGAGGATGATCAGGGGACTGGAGCACCTCACATATGAAGATAGGCTGAGAAAGTTGGGGCTGTTCAGCCTGGAGAAGAGAATGCTGCGCGGAGACCTCAGAGCAGCCTTCCAGTATCTGAAGGGGGCCTACAGGGATACTGGTGAGGGACTATTCATTAGGGACTGTAGTGATAGGACAAGGGGTAATGGGTTAAAACTGAAACAGGGGAAGTTTAGATTGGATATAAGGAAGAAATTCTTTACTGTTAAGTTGGTGAGGTACTGGAATGGGTTGCCCAGGGAGGTTGTGAATGCTCCATCCCTGGCAGTGTTCAAGGCCAGGTTGGATGAAGCCTTGGGTGATACAGTTTAGTGTGAGGTGTCCCTGCCCATGGCAGGGGGGTTGGAACTAGATGATCTTAAGGTCCTTTCCAACCCTAACTATTCTATGATTCTATGCAGTCTTCATCTCCACCAGTGATAAGGGAACTTAAGCAGAGTTCAATCAAGCCATAAAGAAGCCCAAAGAGGCTTCCAAATTCAGATCTAGGCACTGGGCCTGCCTTGAGCAGGAGTAAAGAGAAGTCTCTGGAGAGACTCAGTAACTCCATTTGACACAGGTAAAAGCCTTCCTCAGAGCTAGTGCACCATGTTGGTTCCTTTCCTGTTGTCCTGCATCCTGTGTGACTTGCTGCCTCCTTCCCCTCAGATGTAGGCAGTATTTTGCCCAACACAAAGCAAACTCTGAGCTCACTGAGAGACAAGAATTCCCTCTTGAAGCAACTTTTTTCCCCCTGAAGAAATATTAGTGTCAAATAGAACAATTTTTATTTTAAGACACCCAGCATAAACTATGAAGTGAAAAAAGGCAGAATGGTGAAATAAATGCAGAATACCCCATTTCACATTGTTTTCACAGTGTTTTCTAGTTGGGGACCTTCCAGAAACCCAGAACTGTCAAACTCAATCTCAAAAATGCAAGTTACTTAGATAAAGTTTTAGAAACCCATTCAGAACATTACTGTTACATTCACTCCCAATTTAAAATCAAAATTCTTCTTAAAATAGTTCTATTCTCCCAAATACTGGAAAAGATGTTTTCAAATGCTCTTCTGACATTCAACTAGAATGTGTTTATTAGACTTAAGTGTATTCAGACTTGTTAGTCAGGTCCCATCAATTCTCTTTTGGCAAGCTTTCATCTGAGTGTTAAAAAAGTCCCATTGTCACAAAAGTCTGCTGAATAAGATCCCACACAGCACTTGAGGCTGAGGGGAATAGCCTAATGAAGGTTCTAATTTCCGCTTACCTTTCAAGCATATTTACAAGTCCGTCTTGTCCTTTTCGCGCAGATCTCTATGTACTGATATCCTTTGAATATCCTTGCTCAAGCAGTGAACCGTTTACTAGGGACGGTACATCCTCGTAGCAGTAACCACTTATCTTCCCTTAAAAGCTCTCTGAAGTGTACCATTTGATTTTTGTACTGTTCTGCTTACGGAAACCAGCTCATTGAAACTCATTATGTTTGAATTCACAGTACGAGAGGAATGCACATGTAATCATTGACTAGGTGAAGTGTCAAGAACCCACACCTTTTAAAATGCATATTTTAGCATCCACAAAGATTGTGTATCACCAGCAGGATCATTCTGTGTTCTCAAATTCAGTTACTACATGGTGCAAACATGAATCTTCACACACCTCATCACTAGCGCTTAAGTTCTGAGCAAATATGTGGTCATCTTAAGTAGAAGTGCTTCCATCTCATGTACCTTCATGCCCCTTTTGCCTAACCCACTGGCACATTGTGGCTCAAAAAGAGACAGATTTCAAGCATGTCTGTACCTTGCAGCTTAAATGCACACAGATCAAGCTGTGATTACGTTTGGTGGGAATAAGCTCTCTGCCAAACGTGAGCCACTACCGCAATGCGAGGGCACCTGACCAGCTCACATACCTGTTCTTCAGTAATCACAACTACACACTACTTTAAATTGTCATTGAGTTTAGTTCAGATTAACACTCCTGTCGTCTAGCTGCAAAGAGAAGATGCAATGCCTGTTCTGCTACCCCTGCTCCCATAGCAGCACCCTCTGGCTGGATGGATGGCAGAGCAGGAATGCAGGGATGAAGAAACCTGTCCTCCATCACTTACCCTCATTGAGACTTTTAAGCAACAATCCTACATACCTGTTTGTGCCAAGTCTGGAAGCATGGTTGTAGCTCAAAGATTGCAGCTCACCCACCATAGAACAGTGTAGCATAAACCCCAGTAGCAACCCAGACTCAAGGTAATGAGCTGCACAAACTGTCTTTGTACTCTAACAACATGGTTACTAAAGCTGAATGCCCATCCAGAATGCAGAACAGGCAAATCACAGCTTTCCTGAATCTTGGGCACAGCAAGGGTTCAAGCCCACATGCCTTGTGGCCAGGTGGCTGTCCTGTAAACACAGAATGAAGCAAAGTCTGCCTGGATGCCAGTCAACACTGCCTGATGCTATCTTTTGACTACTAGGATTAGTCAACTGGTTAATGTCTCAATTCCAAATATGTTCAGTCTCTCTGCCCCACTCCAGCCTTTGATACACCAGATCTCTACTTACTTCAGAAGGATGGTGCCTGTACTACAATGACTCATTAACAAAGTTTGGCCTAGCTTCAAAAGCAAAAGTATTTGAGAACATGTTTCCCCTGCTTCAAAACACACATCTTCTTAATAGCAACAAGAGTTCTCTTTGTCATTTACATTTGGTAAAATCAGTACTATAAAACAAGAGCATTACAGCCTTAAGATATTTGGAAGAGATTTAGTATGTGCACGTCTTTCAAATACCACTTTCAACTTTAGAACTATAAAACTATGTGTCTGAAGTAGAACTAGGTCAGAAGAGTGCTTCCTCTCAGCACGTTTGTATCAGAGGGTGCAAGGTGACATGAAAATACTGCTAGCTGTAAGAGATCCCTGTTCTAAATCATAATCACCCAACTGTTACTCTGCATCCCCATTGCTGAAAGGTGAGTTTTAGAACAGTAAGCCACCAAAATGAAGCAAATCCCTATGTCTTTCATGGGCAATGCAGTCTCATCTGTGTATATTCTTACCAGCACAGAGCTGGAGTAACTTGGATGCTCCTCAGCAAGTTACTCTTTCACTTATGTATGAGTGGAGTTGAGGATAGGGTCAGAGAAAGTTATGAAACCTAAAGTTAGTGTTTCTGATTCTGGTATAGATAAATAGCTTGCTACATACAGGTTGTGCTATGCACAACTACCTCATTTCAGTTTACATGGTCTTTGGGAACAGACAAGTGTCTCCGTGTAGGCACTAATACAATAGATATCCCTGTTATAACGCAGCCTTGCACCTTTCAAGAAGCAAAGCCATGCCTCAGAGTAACACCATGTTTAATGCAGCTACATGGCTGCCTTGTTAATCTCAACACAAAATTATAGAACCCATTACAAAAAAAAAGAGAAAAAGTATCTCCTACAGGGCTTGCCACCTCTTTCCACGTGTGACGCTCATGGCATGGCCAGCTTTAAAATTATCAAAAAATTAGCATGGGCTACTACATTGAAACACGAACAACAGAGTGAAATCTCCGTTTGTTTCTTCTTCTCCATTTGTTTCTTCTGTCAGCATCTGAAGCAATGTCTTCACAGCTCTTGTAATAGAACTTGCAGATACTGAAAACCACCAGGCAACCTGAAGGCGCTTCTGGGTAATTTTCCTTTTTGCTTCTTCCCTCACCCCCACTGATTTTTTCCATGGGAATTTCATGAAGCAACACCAGCAACGACTCGCACAACGCAGCTCACACAATCACATCTACTGTTAAGATTCCTTTTATGGCAGGACATGCAAACCAATCATTCATTTCCTGATGTTTTATTTAATGCGTCATTGGAACAGAAGCTGTTACAAGATGCCCTAAATTTGCAGGTTAGTTATTTTTCCATGAGGAAGTCTTTCCCCTCTAATAGAGCAATGTTGCATTCCAATACTACCAGAACAGAAGCATCAAATAGTATCTTGAGTGTCCAGTAACATAGAGATGTAAATAAGCCTGCAAAGTATCTTCCTACTAAATAAGTTTCCTTTCTGATCCCTTGCTCCACTGTTCCACCTTTAGGGCCCCCAGTGGAAGTCAGGTACCACCTGTGTGTGTAGCAGATAGTCCTAATGTAAGCTGAACACCACGTAAAAACCACTAATGCAAAAAAGATCACTGCTGAAAAAGTCCTGGAAAACAAGTGACTAGGGGGGACTCTTAAGAGAAAAGGTACTACAGGAACTGGAAAAGATGCCTAGTGCGTAACAGGCCAAACTGACTAAGAGCATGGGCTCAACAGCTGACTTTCAAAGCTGAAACTAAACAACCACATGTTGGTTCAGAGCCAAAGCACCTCCTTCCCCTCCAGTGAGAGCTACTTCCACTATAACACACCTGCTCAAAAAGGAGGAGCCCGCTAAACACACATGCCCTCATTTTATGAAGTCTGGTTTCCGATAATAATCCATAGGTGCAAAGGTAAGCAATGAAGAGATAATTGGGAAACAGGGAGGTTTATTATCCTTTCTTGCCAGCCACAGAGCCCAGTTCTGGTTACATTCTTCTACGCACATAGGTAGCTGAAGCAGTGTCACTGGGACTTCTAGTGTGACAGCTCATAAGGCTCCTTAGTGGCTATTGATTGCTGTGCAGAAGGAGCAGCGATTCACCTTTGACCTTGGGGGGTTGGACTAGATGGTCTTTTGAGGTCCCTTCCAACCCTTGGGATTCTGTGATTTGACAGAGAAAACTGGGATGTGCTTAATAGGGGAAAGTTTTAATAAAGCCTTTTGAGGTTGTACTTTTCTGACATCAAGGATTTGTGCCACTGGCATATTAATAAAGGTGTTATGATCCCAATGGGTTCTGATTCTTGTAAAGTTACTATAAACCTAATGATATTCCAGATGTAGAAAAGAGATAAATCTAAAGGAGATTATGATTAGACAGTGGTATAAGATCTTCAAATGGATTATGACTGATATACAGCCTAGGTGGTAAGAAGGGTCAGCACATTTCCTGAGCTGTTTTAGAAAGGATATTTCTACATCTTGTGTGATCTTGTTCTGCCAGATAGAGGATGTATGTATGAAAGAAGTAACAGCTTAGTAGTGGTATTCTGTTTTGCAAGAGCACTTTCTTGATTTTGATAAAAAAGGATGTTAACTCTTGTTTCCTATTTTCCATTCAAATGACTGGCTGTAATAACTCAGTATGCCAAAGTGAGCGTAATGTTAGTAACAAGGTCAAATTCATTAAGCCTTATTTAATTTCAAGTCTTATCTAACAATAAATGCAGACCTTCTGCTCATCCCTCCCACAAAAGGGCGTCTGCCCTCTGTTCAAAGTCTGTCTTATCACTTTTCCTCAATTTATTTTCCTTCTGCTACTTAGTCTCAGTCTTTACGCATATATTTTACATGTATTTGTGTCAAGCTCCACAGTTTCCAAAACCTACACCAATTTGTGCTATTTATTTATCAGCTTTATGAAGCCCTTTCATCTTTGCAAACCCTTTCTGCCAGGCTGTCTTGATAGACTTGCAGCTAACAGACCTGCCTTTCCCACAGCAGCCAACAATCAGCTCAGCAACACAATACCAGACAGCTTCAGCTCAAACTCGAAGTCCTGGCATAAAAGGGAGGAGAGGGCTACTGAAGGAAGGGAGGGGGAAAGAAGAGGGAATAATGTGGGGTAAAGAAGAAAACTTAAACTGGTAGAAAGGAAAAACAGGAAAGGAGAATGAAGGAGGCAGGGAGGAAGACAAAAATATCTAAAGGAAAGGAAGAAGCAATAAACAATGCCTATTCTCAAGGCTTTCTTCAGTTTAGCCTGACTGCTGCAGTTGGATCTATCCTTCACATACATGCTGAAGCTCTCAGAACACAGATAAAGTCTGGACTTTCTTAGTGCTTTGCAGAAGGGTTTACTTAATGTTATTGTCATGGCAGGCAGCTATTTATTTCATAGACTGTAGAGCATCTGGACAGCAAATAAACAAAAAACCTAGATGCCAAAATAATTAATGAACTCTAGCCTGTATTCACTGAAGAGGAATCAGAAGACTTCAGCAGAACTTGGAAAAGAGCTCAGTTTCCAACAGAAAAAAAAAAAAAAAAAGTGGAGCTACCTACTTAAAGTCACCTTCTTTTGCTAAATCAAAGCTCTACAGATTGAGGAGTTTTTTAACTGCCATGGAGCTGGTTTGAATAACTTTGCTTCTCCTGGAGTAGCCATGGTTTGACTCCTGCTTGTCATAGACTTCTAGATCAGGAAATATTGCCCAAGGACTGGGACCTTGTGTTGGATTAGAGGGAAGACCCCTGGTCCTGGGAGGCCTGCCTTTGACATATTAGAAAGGCATCAGCATGAACAAAATAGCTATATGGGGACTGAGTGGATTTTTAGTGAGGGATGTGTACCTCTTCCAGTAGAGAGGTAAGCAGAGCTGCTGGATCCAGCTTCAGTAATTGGCATGAGCTATTGGAGATAGCACAGCATAAGAAATAGCCAAGAGCAGGATCAGATCTTTGGTTTCCAAGCACAAGTAGAAGAGAGGCATTCTTTTTGTTCTGCTAATGAGCATACAGCCTTCTGCATGATGTTCTGGTCCTTCGTGTGTCTAAATATTCATTTTCCCAGACAGAATCTGTTCCTTCTCACACAAATACTGTTGCCCTTGACAGCTCCTTAGAACAGAAATTTCTTTACAAAGAATTAAATGTGACCTGCTTGGCTTAGTTCAGGACATTTCTTTCTGTTTCACAGGCCAGTTTCCCCATACTCAACTAATCCCTGACATGTGCCCTGCTTAGTGCTGTCCCTGCTCTGCATCAGGAGCTCTGTTCTCTCCCACAGCATTGCCCTTCCACTCTACTTCTCAAAGACACCCCCAGCATCATCCCATTGTCCTGACAGCTTTTCTGGCTCTGCACCTGCCTCCTGGCCTTCCGCTTTGTTGGCAGGTAAGAAAGAAAACTGTCAGTGCTTGACCTCCAGTCCAATAGGGTTTGCATTTTCTAGGTTATATTCCAAAGCACAGAATGATGTGAAAAGAGGAGCTATGCAAGATCTGTGGATTTCAGCCCAGAAACTAGCTTTCTCTGAAAAGGACTATTTTTCAACAGGACATTGACTTAAGTAAGAATTTTTCATCTTTAAGAAACTATGAAATCTGCCTTTCAGTGTTTGTATAGCTCTGACCTCTATAGTAGTTTGAGTCTTTCTTGTATCAGATAAGCACTTATCTTAATGATGCTATACTAAATAAAAAACTAGAGTCAAATCATGACTCAGCCTTATGACCCTACATACCAATTTTCATAGACCTTTTCAACCCAATAAGCAGTGAAGACCACCAAGTGGGGTGGTATATAAGATACCTTCAAAGGGTTGGATGGGCCATGAAGAGGTGAAATATCTTGCCTGCTGACCTGAGTAAGACCCCTGGTTACTAAACTCCCAGCTCCTTTTGTTGATCTCAGCCTCTGTCAGAAAACAATCAGTTAATGTACTGCTGATCCTATCAAGCCACAGTGTTAAGCAATAACCCTAGGGGGTGTTCAGATTGCCTGGACAGAGACTCTACTGCCCACGATCTGGCCTTCATTAACTGAGAGATTCCAAAGTCAATATAGTAAATCAAAACCTGGTAATCCTTATAAAAGAGAAAGATTTGCTCTTCAAACCTAAGCCTGAAGGCTTGTGAAACAAAGGTACACTCTTATAACCATGATTAAAGAGCTGGGAAGCCATGCAAGAAAGGGAAATAAACAACTCTTCAACTTCACACCCCAAAATAAGGAGATGGTAAGGTAAAATCGTGCTGTTTACTCACTCCTTTAAAAGCTCTGTTCTCCCTGCGTGCAGTTCAACTTCAGCTAGTGACACCAAAAGGCTTCTGCCTTGCTCTCTTCCCCTTACTCTTCAATGGTTCCCAAAAGCAGTGATTTCAAACGCAAGATCGGTCATACAGAGCCGAGAGGCAGCAAGTCTTTATATATGGGAGTGATAAGAGAGGGTGATATACTCATATCTTTGAGCAGTAAAGGCATGCCACCCTTCCCCCTCCCTGTCCCTGAAGAATTGCTGGTTCACAGGGCAAGCTGAGAACAGAGTGGACAGACACTTTCCGTGCGGCACTTTCTCACGGTAAAGGGAATAGCATAGAGGGTGGGGATCAGGGAAAGACCAGACTTGAATGGAGACAATACTTTGATGTTAGATACTCCCAGGAGTGAATCTGTTCTGGCAAAGTTGTTTCTTTCCTCTTCTTCACACATCAAACAATAACTCTGCCAGCTGCTGGTTTTGCTGTGGCACAAGGCCTGACAGCAAGTGTCACAGCAGTGTTGCCCCCACACTTACCCTGTTAGGGAAAAGCCCACTCCTTGAACTCTTGGGAGTTAGCTGATGCTGGAGCACTGCCCTCCTCCATGGCCATACAGCCTGGGAGCTCTGTGGAGGAGAAAGAATGTGTATCCCATAAAAGGTGGTGTCCTGGACACTGACCTGGGAAGCTCAAGAGGCATATCCTGCCCTTCTCCATCAGAGGAAGTCTTGTAGCCTGTGAATGGAGAGGAAATCTCTCAAGGATGTACCATTTCTCTCCAAAGGGAAAATAATTCACTTTCAGCTTCCTCCATTACAGTTTTGTTGATCTTTCACTGAAGGATTTGACCATGAAAAACTACATCATAAATTAGGACAAGGTTTGCCTGATTCAGAGCTATAAATTACTGATTGAGTATCTCTGGGATAGCTGTATAAAGGAGATATCAAGGCTAACAGAAGATATTCATGTGTTCTCAGCTGAGGCAACTGGAAAAGGAAGAAGCCAGCCGAAGCTTTCACATAGTGCAATTCATAGAGTTACTGTCACTGACAATCAACAGCACAAAGATCTGCAGGGTCATGGAACAGCAGCCAAATAAATGCCACCAGCTCATAGAACAGAAGTCTTTCGCCAGCAGGAACCTCCATGGCTAGTTCTTAGGTTTGGGTGGGCAAGGGAGATGTGGCAATGACTCTTGCGAACAGAGCTGCTTGTGCAATGCATAGTGAACTGGACTGGAGAACCATCTTACTTGCCCCTTCCCAGGTTATTTTTCATCCAGACATCTCCCCTGTCCTCTTCACATTACATTGTGCCAGCATAAGTAAGTGAGCTATCTAAAAACTGCAAGGAGTGTTCCTGTATACCAAATCATGGTCCAAATCTCCCTAAGGAATAGGCCTGCTTTGAAAGCATGAAGAGGCTCAAAAGCATTATACATATGTGAGTTAGATCCCCTTCTAACTGCTGGAAGGCTGCATAAGAGATTTATTTTTCAGATCTAGGACAAACTAGCTTTTTCTTACATACATAAGATTTGTTGACTGTATTTGCATTCCCCTGCAAATTACATAAACATGATCTTAGTAAACTACTCCCTCTTGTCCTGTTGCTTTGGAAGAGGGCTGGCTATGGAGTTGTTGGGATCAAACCAGAAACAACTGAATTGCTGTGATATTGTTACCCAAAGAAGAAATCTGCACCCTTGGCAGGCATTGGGCGGTACAACCACAACTGCAGCAAACCCTTCCAACCCCATTTGCTCAAGGTGCAGCATGTCCTGTACAGGATAGTTTGGAGGCAGCCTGAACGCACTATGTGGGTGGCAGAGTGAACTCTAACCAAGCTGTAAGCAGAAAGAGGAAGAAAAGTTGTAATAGGTCCCTTCCCCTATTTCTCCACTGATACTCATGGTACAAGAGGGAAACACACAGGGGAGGCTGTGTAAAGATGCCTACCAAATAACAGCCTCCAGTACTCACTACATCTACAGGAAGACCCTCAAAGTCCATAATCTGTGCAGATCACCAAATTCTTATCACCATCACCACAGGACTTTTTACTAACTTAAGAGCATTTTGAAGTTACTATCAGGGCTAGGGAATCTTACAGGCCAACATGAGAAAAGCATTCATGTCCCCACTTTAGAGACAGGGCAACAAACAGTCTTCCACAGAGATAAGAGCATGTCAGTGTCAAGGCTGGAATGAGGAATCTTCCCCCCAGATTCTTTTAATGATGTTGCTAGACATCATCTCTCTTCCCTGTCATGTGTCTGATATATTTAATAAATCCAGACACAGTTGGAAGTGACAAGTGCAGAGGCTGACAATGATCTAACTCCACAGCGCCTGCAGCTCCGTGGGCTGTTGTTTCCACATATTCTCATGGCTTTGGTTTTTCCCTCGCTGTAAACAGAAAATGAATAAAACATGAAGGTAACTCTGTCTCCTTCTGAAAAATGACAGCCGATTAGATTGAAGGAGAGGAGCTGGGGAGAAGTTCAAAGAGTTTGCCCTTTAATGGAAAACATGTGGATTATTATAAAGTTGTTGTGTGACTAATTAAAGTTAGTTAAAGTCTAACCAAAGCAAGAGGGCCCTAAAAACAGAGCAACAAGGGGTTCATCCAGGAAGAGCCAAGGTCCACTATACAGACCTTCACAAATCTTTTTCCATTCTGCCTCAGAATCAGTGGGATTCAGAGGAGCAAGGCTTGGAAGAACATGAACACTGACCCAAGGCTCAGCTGCACAAAGATCTGTGTGTGCAGCCCGCCCAAACTTCACCTTAGGAGAGCTCTATTTCTAGGGAAGTCGCATAAATTCTTGTCCCTTTCTCAGCTGTTTCTGCTACAGAATCAGCTCTGCCAGTGTCAGCAACAAATGAAACCTCTCAGCATAAAATTAATCCATCCCAGTAAGCCAGAATCAGCCCTGAGCTACCTTAGTATTGCAGGTTTTCAACTGGACCCAACTAGCAGCTCCTGCCCCATAGCAGGGCAGGGTTGGAGACTCTCAAAGAGGGATAGGACAAAGCAGCAGAGGCCAGAAGCAGTGCAGCATCCCCAGACTTGTTACCCTCACTTGTCAACCTGCATCCCCAGGCTTGTTGATGCTTGCCTGGGGCACTCAGCTGACATGGCAGTAGGAACCAAGCCATCTTCCAAGGGTACTGCAGGAGCAAAGAGCCACTGATGGCTGTTAAATTGCTCTGTTAGAATTTCCCCAAGAAGGTTTTAGATAAAGAGCTAATTTGCACCCAGTGTGTGTGCAGGGGCTAAGTACTTTCTGACTGCACCTCCATCAGCCTCCAGAGGCCAAAACCATCTCAGGGATGATCATGCAAAAACAAGAGTCTCATGGGCTGGTGAGCTCTGATTTACACCAGGGCCCTTTTTCCTGCTGTGGGCAGGTGAGGAGGGCACAGAGCAGCAGTACAGGTAATCCACATAGCACTATACAGGAAGGTCTCATTCATGCCAGACAGCTCACACCATAGTGGAGAATCTGGACGTCCATTTTTTTAATTTCAGCAGTTCTCAGCACCTCACACTCTGTTTGCTCCCCAGAATGACAGCTGTGGGAAATAAATTATTTTCCTTTCTAAAGATGCCACTGCCTGTAGCTCGGAGTATTCTCCTAGTCCTTCATGCTCACAGTTAAGACTTTGGAAACAGTTCATCTGCGTGTGCCCATTTGCAATGTGACAGTTTTGGCCTTAAGAAGAAAATGTACTGTACAGGTTTAATCTTGATAAAAAACTTTCTTGAGCCACAGCCCACACGTGGGATGGACACTATCGTACAATGTCTCCTGTCACAGCCCGTGCTTCAGCTAAGCAATTAAGCATGTTCACCTTCCACCAGCTCAGGGGTAAACACTGAAATCACTGGATGAGTCTGTGCTTTCCCAGAATGGTGGTCACATGGTTACATCCAAAAGGACCCCAGAGCCTTGAAAGGCCTCTGCATCTGAGTGCAGAAACCTGGCAGGTTTGATGTTCTCAGGATCTCCTCCTCTGGGCAGAACATAACATTGGAATGGATAAGTGCTCAAATACCAACAGGTCTCCCATCCTAAGAGAGGCAACCTGCTATCAGGCAAACAAGTTTCAAATCTCAAGTACAGGTACCAAAGCCCTAGGTGTCAGAAAATAGTCCCTGTCTGGTTTATCTGGGCCCCTGTCCAGCCTTCTTTAGGCTAGTTTGATTTGGTGCTGTAAAGGGCACAGAGATGGCCATTGCTTTTGAGATACCAGAATCACAGGCTTCTGCCTCAAAGCACTTGCAACCTGTTGTGGAAACTGTGAACATCCAAGTGGGCTGGAGGCAGAGGCTGTACCGCCATGGTTCCAGGCAAGACCCACTTGCTATGGCTTTGGAAGCAGCATACATGCCACAGAGGCTGGATAGAGAGTGCTGCACAGGGGCCCAGCTGGCACATGAACCTGGCCTATCCAACCTGCACAGATGGGCTGCTCTGCATCCTCTCCACAGCCTCTTTCTGTTGGGTAGGCCACATGCTTGGTGTTTTCCCATCTGCTGAGCCCACACCTGCTGCCCTTTCCACTTCAGTGGTAATCACAGATCCTTTTACCACATTTCAACTGGTCTCCGGGGAAAGCTTTGTTTATTTTCCCAATGTGCCAGGGCTGCAGCTAGCTGGCAAAGCAGGCAGCAGGCCAGTCACACCTGCATAGCAGAGCAAAAAGGGATATGCGTGAACAAGCTGCTTTTTACCCCACCCTTTATCAACCTGGGACCCCTGACCACTGGTCCTAGTCATAGAGAAATAACAACAGATAGGAAATTACAGGCATTCCTCTGGCTCTGCGCTCTCAAAGGTCAGGGTGTTTCCCACAGGTCAAGAGGAGGTATACTACAAACATAGGCACCTCTTATACTACAAGAGCTGCACCAGCCAGTGCCACCAGGCACAAATGGACATTTGCAGGGGGGCAAGTGGCCTCATCCCTCCCTCTCAGCATGGGGGAAGAGGAATGAGGTGAGGTTAGCCTGGTGTGAAATGGGGTTTAGGTGAAACAGACCTTGTGGACTCAATGAAGCTGCTCTCCCATGAGAGCTCGTTTGGCCAGAAATCAACTTTGAAATCCAGTGGTGCCAGGCAGGCATGTGCAGAGACAGAAGACTAGATAAAAGAGACCTCTTTTTTGTATTCTTAAGAGAGCAGGAAGGAGAAGCGATCAGTTGAGGGCTCAGTCTGGCTGTTCAGATCTGAGGCTACCAGAAACACTGTCTGCTCTTGAAAGGGCTTCCTGACTTCCCCTGTGCCACCTTGGCTGCCTCGCTGGCCCCTGCCACAGAGATCCCACCAGCCTCAGCTAATTTGGGCTCGTGGGAGAGAACACAGAAACACAATAGTGACAGGAATGAAAGGCAGTGAACGACACCCAGGAGACTCATCCTTATCAAGGAACAAAATTATATCAAAGGGGAGCTGTGAAGACAGGGAAGAGCTTTTTATAACACCCACAGTCTTTGAGCCAAATCCTGTAGTTTTTATATGTTAGTCCCCCAGAAACCCTACCATGAAGACTGACCCAAAAGGGCACTCAGGTGCCAGGTCATGTTGCCTGCCAGACATGCTGCACATAGAGCAGTAAGGCACCCACTGCAGAGCTGCTGTTTGCTCTGTGTGTGTGCTTTTTAATTACAGTTTTTGTTTGCAAAGCATCTCTTCCAGAAAAGACAAACTGCATTACTCTCAGCTTATTAAAATCACACTCATAATTTCTCAACTGCTAATTACACCCACTGTAATTAAGGCTGGGATGCATGTTTGGGGAGCTGGGAGCCCAGCTGCCACACGCAGCCCCTGCCCTCCACCTCTCTAACCAGCCGAGCCAGGCAGAGCCAGGCTCAGCCACAGCGACAAGCTCAGCCCTGCCCAGGACTCAGCCCTCCGACATTCCCGGCACAGCTGCTACCATGGCATGAGGGAAGATGATGCATGTAAGGCCAAGCATCTCCTCGGCACAGAGGAATGAGACCCCTGCACCAACCTTCCTGGGTTACAACTGCTGCATGGGTAGTGGCTGGGGAAGGGAAACATGTAGTCTTGGGGTTATAGTGCTGAGGTTAGGGGGGTGAACAGGGGTTTACTCCTGTTTCTACTGCTAAATTATTGCAATAAACCACATTGCCTGTCAGCCTCCATTTCCAAGTAAAACAGAGTTTGGGCTTCCCTGACAAGAGGCTCTGGAGACAAATTCCAGAAAAGACTCTTCCTGGCACACATCTCACACAAACACTTTAAAGCCTATGTAGACTGTGGCACACCAACAGACTTGAGAGTGAATTACACAGGAGAAGGAATGAAGCCCTAGAGACTACAAGTCCCAAAGACAGACAGCAGTAAAGTTGTTTACAGACCTGTGAGAAGCCGAGAGCTCGTTGGAGAACCAACCGTGCCTCCGTACCACTCGATTGCAGGAAAAGAGCAAGTGCAGGTGTGCAAACAGCCACGCAGGCAGCACAGCCCAGCACCTGCCCGAAGCCAGAGCCTCAGGAAAGAGCTCTCCAGAGCACAGCTGGGACGAAGTCAGCTTTGGGCAAGTGGAGACTTGGCACCAGCACTGGCCTCCTGCTGTGAGGGGATGCTCTGGAGAATACCACCTCCAGGAAGATGGAGCAGTAATTAGGGAAAGCTGATAAACACTGCATCTGTTTCAAGATGAGTTTCCTTCCCACTGAAATCCTCACAGTTTCAGTGCGCAGCAGGATGCAAACACATCCTTAAATGACTTCCTGGAGCCTTGGTTTCAAAGATCAGACCCTTAAAAAGCAGTAACAAGCCAAGATCAATAGCAGCCCCAGGAGAGCTCCGAGCATGCCAGCTCCAAACCCATTGAGCTATCCCTACAACCAGCTACTTATCAGGTGCTAAGGGCAATTTAACCTTTTCACATTTGAAAAGGCAACTGAGACTTCCTAATCAATCAGGCTTGCTTAAGTACCAAGAAAGAAAGTAAATTAGTAGGAAAATTTACATTTCAGAAACAGCATGACATGCCTGTGCAGTATGTCCTGGAGAGGGAAACCTGCAGAACTCCATGGGGAGCAAATCAGCAGACGTAGCTCACAAGCAAAGAGAAGCAGAGCTCACAGACTCCTGGATGTGATCCCGAGGACAAAAATACATTTGTCTCCTCCTTGAATGAGTTTACTACTAACTTCAGAAGCTGCTAATAAGAAGTTTTGGGAAGCAGGTATCAGATAATTATTTTTAATCCAATAAGTTACAGCGAAGATGGAATGATCAAAATGTCACATGGAAAAAGCTGAGCAGGGTGCCCTATGGCTGCTAGAGGCAGCATGTTCAATAGATCTATAACATATAATACGTAATATATAACATATCATATATAATATATACTGGTGACCCAGTAATGAAATGGCAGAAGATAACATGGAGGTAGCAAAGGACATCGGGAAAGTTTCTAAGAGGTTGCGAAAAACTTGAAAACATTTGAGAAACAGGGCAAATAAGAGCAGATGAAATTCAATATAGAGAAATATGAAAGTCTGTGATAAACCAGTATGAAGAACTGATACATACTGATGGGCTTGAGTTACCAGCTCTTTTCAACACCATTAATTATTTTGTACAGATTTGTGGATAAAATAAAATAAAATGAAAAGGCAGCAAGAATTTGTTAGCTCCTGTTTTAGCCCCTCTTATTTAGAGCTTATAAATTAAACTGGATCTGTAAAGAGGAAAAGTATTCCTTTGAAAAGGATAAAGAGGACAGGGCAGAGTTAAGAACCAAAGCTGGCAAACCAAGCTACAGCTATAGACGCTTTTTGACAAAAAATAACAACTTAGTACAAGGAACTTACCTAAGAAATGGTGTAACAAAGGTTATGCCCAAACAACCTATACTTACATTGGGGGAAAGAGTGTTTTACAATCTAGGGCATTCACTTAAGTAAAGCTAGCTGTAGCTCCC
Organism: Melopsittacus undulatus; assembly: GCF_012275295.1. NCBI lineage: Eukaryota > Metazoa > Chordata > Aves > Psittaciformes > Psittaculidae > Melopsittacus > Melopsittacus undulatus. Next base: position 13,078,700 of record NC_047538.1, on the reverse strand, counting down.
CTTGGAACAGCATTGAAATCTATCCAAAAAGGAGAATTCCAGTGAGAGGTCAGCACTTTTGTTCCTTAAAACACGTGTGCAGTGTCAGAGCATGCCATGGGAACGCAATGCCTGAAAAGCAAAGGCAGGATTCCCGAGAGCTTCAAGCCTTCCTCTCCCTACCTGCAGCCTCTGGCAGCGTATCACCCAACCTCATCTCACCTCCAGCCTCGGAACAGAGTCACTCTCCCCGCTCCATCCGCCCCACAGACACACCTGCGCGCTGCGATCCTACCTGGAACTAAGTGGGATTTTCCATGCAGGCGATGCGGCATCTCAGGGATCCTCCCAGCACATCCCTGCCTGGCCCAGGGCTTGGTGCCTGGCCCAGGGAGAGGAGAGCCTCTTCTCCAGAGCGGCCGGGCTGTTCCCCTGTGGGTGAGAGGCTGGGTCAGTCCCAGTTCTTGTACTGGGCACTAGATGGCACAGACGGGAGGAAATTCAAGGTAGCCAGCCTGCGATCTGTGGCGTTTCGGACAAGGGGGTCTGACAGTTACCCAAACGAGGAAGCTGCCATGGGGGATGCGCTGCCAGCAGCAGCGTCCCGCGAGGGTGTCCCCTCCATGGTCCCCTCGCCACTGCCCTGCTGCATCCCCTCAGCATCCCGTCCTGTCCCTTCCAGCCCAAGTGTCACCTGTGCTGCATTGAAGCTGTATAATCCTAAAAGGAATCATGCCCTTGCCTCCTGGACACGATCTGCTATTCCTCACCAAGCACATGCCTCTGGCATACAAACACCTTGCTCACACATCAGCCCTGTATTTGGCTCAAATTGCAGCAAAAAGATGGGGGAAATCTCTGCTGAAATCAACCGTCCTGGGATCATCCAGACTGATGCCTGAACAGGGCATCAGTCTGCAGAGTAACCAGCGGACTACGGTGAGTGCAGGGCCAAGTACCCCATCAGCAGTCCCTCTGGGTTCAGGGAAGGTCTGGGAATGGCACCCTGGCACTTTGCCCTGTGGGATGATGGCACAAAGCAAGGAGGCACTTGGTCACTGCTCTTCAAAGCATTTTTCACAAGGTAACTCCTCTTAAAGCAGTCCACTTTTCCCTCTGGATTTCTGCCTTTTCAGCGCTGCTGCCTGCAATCACCTGTGCCCCAGAGCCTTCACAACCTCATCTTCCTCAATTTCTTTAAGGTGTGGATGAAATTCCTTACAAGTGAACTGTGTAGACTGATGCAATGAGGCAAACATGGGCTAAGTCACACAGAATTGCTGTGGTAAGCACAGAAAAAGCCAAAACATTTTTTATGGTGAGACAAAAAGTGGGAAAGGTGGAAGGTTGTATGTTGGCCTCTGCTGTGCTGACATTAGAAATTCACTTTGCTTCAAAGGCTGACAAGGCTAATATCTCTAGTGATGCTCTGACAGCCTATCTGGAAAGGCTCCATCTGCAGCACTGCATCAGGTATAGCATGTGCAGGATGGTGCTGAGGTGAGCAGCAAGCTTTGTGTACGAGGCAGAAGCGGCACACATGGTGTTATCCAAAGCAAACTTGACCTTGGCAAAGCCCAAAAGAGCTTTTGTGCTGAGCAGCTCGGTAGTGCCAGGTGACACAGACAAGACTCCTAGGAAAAGCCTGTTTGCTTTTCCAGTAGCACCAGACAGGCTACACTGCAGCCTTCTGGAAAAGATCGAGGTGAGCAGTACTGCCCTTTCCTGTCTGTCTGCTCACAGCACTGCCCTGCAGACTGAAGTGGGTCTGGGGATCTCCTAAGTTCAAATCCCTCAGGGTGTCTTAGGTGAGAGAAGAAACATAAATCAGATGCCAGAAGTTTAAGATCCAAATTCATCAATGGTGTAGCAGGACAGTAGGTCAGTTGGGCACAATGGCTATTATCTTTCAAAGGCTGGAGTGGATGACACTGCTGACTGGGGCACAAGCTTGAGGGAGACTCATGCTAGCTCCAGAATGCAGCTCCAGTCCAGTGTCCAGAGGCTGGCTGAGCAGGACAGAACAGCCAGAGAAGCCCTTCAACATTGGGCATTCACCCACAGACTTAGAGACCTGTTTCTTATCACCCATCTAAGTCTAAATGCTGCATCATGGGTGTGTAACAATCTGGCTCTGAAAGGTTCCTGGCCAGAGAAGGAAATGCTTCTGAGAATGCTTTTATGCTCCAATTCCCACTTCAAGCCCTGCTTCTTGTACTCTTCTACTAGCCTTACTTGGTTGTTTGTTTGTTTGTTTTTTGTGAGAGATGTCTTTCACTCTTTGGATATAGATGGAGAAAAACTAGTCAAGCTGAAAAGAAATAAAATCAGCTGGTCACTTTGCCAGGCCTGCCATGAACTCTAAACAAGGTTTTAAAAGTACTAAGATCTTTGGAGAACATGAAAGTCTTAGTCAGTGGAGTCACCTTCCTCAGCAGGAGGATTTCTTATGTGTCTTCCTGATGGCTGCACTCACTTCACTCTGCCGGAGGCAGTGATAGGGAAAGCACCAAGCTTCCCATGCAGACACCACTCAAACCCACCACCAGCATTGTTACATTCCATGCCTGCTCAGGTCAGACCTTTACAGCCTGGCTGTCTTATCCACATACTCCCCTGGAGGTCTGTGGTTGCTCTCAGTGGCTTAGCACTGCTGCTAAGAGCTTAGAGCCAATATAATCTGTGCAGTTATAGGTTTCAAACTCAAAAAGCAGCTTAGCAGCATCAGGCGCTGCCTTCAGCCTCTCCTGTATGGGTTCAAGATGGCTTAATTCTGTTACGAACTGTAACTGCAGCCCATAGCCTGAAACTGTGAAGGTACTTTCTAAGTCAGGTTTTCTAAAAGCTCTTTAGATATATATTTTATGAGACACAAAGAAAAAAGGGATCCCAGAGGGATATAAGATGTATAAATATATCAATTCCTATATATATATATATATATATCAAAGTCATATAAAGAAATATATATCTCTATCATACATATATATATATGAAGAATATATCAAATATTTCTGCTTTTTGAAGGCTGGAAATGTGACAGCCCCATAGCAAGATACATTTTAAGTCCTTGCAGGGCCTTTTTCCACTGTTTTTTCTGCCTTAAACCATCCTTTCAAATGGTGTAATGTATGGTAATCCCTGTAGGCCTTCCCCTACACCTCCCATCAGCCTAGTGAAAGCATCATCAGGCAAGCAGACACCCCTGTGCCCCAAAGGCAGGTGGCTGAACAGTAAAGCTGCCCCCTGGGACCACAGACTGTCCCTGGAGGTGCCACTTTCTGGCGTTTGCTTCAGTAACTGCAGTTGCTCTGCCTTTTTTTCTTAATTGTACTGTCCCCCTTTACAGGCTGATCAAAAGCACGGGAGTACAAAGGGGACCTTGTGCTGCTGCCTTGAAAGGCCTCCTGCCAGTCACAGTAACTCTCCCTTACCTTTCTGTAGGGTTTCCTGAGGGTCTGTGTGTCTGCCAGGGGAAAGCAAAGAGCTGGGGAGGTCAGAAAAGGTGTCTGGAAAGCATGCACAGGACCAGGCAGAAAGAGAGAAGTGGATGAGGTGGAGGGAAAGAGCAGGGAAGAGTCAGGGCTTCCCATCCACTCCCTCTGAAAGCCAGCACAGGGCTGGAAGAGATACCCCATGCTGGAGGTGTGTGATACACTTTCTGAGTGGCATGGGACAAATCAGGAAGGGTAAGGGCTTTGTGCTCAGTCTGGCCAGCCCCAGTACTTCCTGAGCTGTGATGGGTGTCTCTGGTGGTGCCTTCAGAGCTGCTAATTCTGCCTTTCTGCAGGGCACTGCAGCTGCTGCAGTGGTTCAGTGCAAGACTGTGTGTCCAAACCTGACATATCTGGCTTTACACATGGCTTCATTTAGTCAAGATAAAACTAATATAAATGAAATGGGTGCAGCATGTTTCCAGAACGGAGGTAACAGAAATCTTCCATGTACCTCAGACTCTGAATTAATCATCATGAAAACAGTGGAAGCTCAGAATTCTCCCATGCTAAGAAGTCAAGTTAATGTCATGTGTCACTGAGTGGACTGGTGACATTCCCTGTGCTTCCAGCGATGTTGTCCAATTTATATGTGACCACAAAATCACAAGCCGTTAAAATCCTCTATTCAGGCAATACACAGGCCAACAAATCTGCTTTTATGGGTCCTGCTAGAACTTGACTGCTTTCCCCAATAACGGTGGACCAGTGTCCATAGTTTACTTAGCAGAAAGCCATTTTTAAGCCACATCACTGCACAGATGCATGCCTCAGACCCAGAACACCACCAAGGTGCCTCATGGGCTGTAAAGAGTGCCTCAGCTGCAAGAAGCAAAAGGCTTAAGACCTATTTAATATTGCATGGGCTATTGCTGCCATTTCTCTATGAAGTGCAGAGTCTCAGCAGTGCCTGTGTGCAGTTGCTACTGCCAGCACTGATGCTGTGTTCATCTTTTATCTCCCCACCTCCATGTACTCTGCAGAAGCATTAAGAGGATTTCTTCCCCAAAACTGCAGTGTCATCGACAGGTGGACCTTCTCCAGGCTTTGCTGCTTTGTTCAGTCAATAGTTTACAGCTACTTGGGCTATGAATCTTCCTACATACATTTCCCCTTGAACAGATCACAGCTAAATAGCAAGTGCATTTGCCCCCATATATAAGGGAATGAAACCTAGACTGTGGACTAGCTCTTTGCATAACTCTCCAGGGCAGTAGCTCCCTTCCCTGCAGGAGGCTTGGCTTTGAGGGATCTGCCAACAAGCTCAGAGCCATGAGAAATAACAAGTTGGGAGCTCCGACAAGCAGGCAAACAAAAGCTGAAACTGTGAAAGTGTGAGGCAGTCTGGCAGCACAGCCTCACCACTGCCTTAATCCTCTTTCCTTCTTAAGCACTACATTAATCAATTACATTTCCAACCCAGCAACAACAGTCAAAAATGTAACCTTCATCATATACAAGGCAAACATAATTAGGATTGTGATTCAAATCCAGCTTGAGCAGCATACAAATCGGAACAGCCTCAGCAAGCACGCAGGTGTGTGAATGAACCCAGTTCCTCCCAGGCAGAGGCAATGGGAGTTGTGGTCTCACTGGGAGCACCACAGCATATTTATTTCAAGGGAGAGGGCAGTGACAGAGCTCTGGCTGCAGCGATCCAGCTCTGCAGTGCTCTGCTGAGCACTCCCCAGACAGGGTGGTGGCATGTTATACAGTGCACACTCAAGGGAAGCCTCCAGTTGTGCCAGGGAGGGAGCCACAACCTGCCCTACCACAGCACATGAGCCCGAGCTCCCAGCCTAGCACTGCGTACACCACAGAGCCTACAGGGATGAGACAGTACAAAAAGGAGAGGCTTTAGCAAACTCTGACCATGGTTATCAGTGTGAATTCGTAAGGATTGAGCAGTAACTATCCCCTTCCCAGTCTACTGACAGGCAAAGTGAAACACAGGGGACTAAGCATGCTGCGCAATGGCAAGAGCAAGCCAAGAGCAGTCAATGAAAGCATCAGCCCAGGCCTCAAAAGCAATCAAAAAGGCAAAGCGAGTGCTAGGAGACAGAGCAAAACCACAAACCTCACAGCTATTCGGTAGCTCCAGGGTGCATCTGCATCCCCATGGCTGCTGTGCCAATTTGCTAGAGGCTACAGCAGGACTAGAGAAGGGGGAGGGAGCTGGTTAGGGGTGATCTAAGGTCTAAAAAAGGCTTCTGGATGAGAGCAAGATTCTTCAGCCTAGGAAACAGAAACTTGAGAGGTTTATCATTTGAGAGTAGCTTAGAGAAAATGAATAACGAATGACTGCCTGCTGCCTCCTGCAAAAACTACAAAGTATCAAAAGAAAACTATAAATGACAGATTCAGAACAAAGTAAATATTTCTTCACACAACACACAGCTAAACAGTGGAACTCATGGCCATAAGATGCTGTGGATGCCCCAGATTTGCTCAGGCTCAAAAAATGTTCAGGAAAAAACTGTGAAGGACTATGAAATGTAGAGAACCCCACCCCAGGAAATTTGCAGATTACAGAGGGTTGATGGAAAGGAGGGTATTCAGGAACAGAGTGACCTGCACCGCCCTGTTTTTATGCTCCTCACTAAGCATCCTCTATTAAGCACTGGTAATTCAGGATTCCAGGGGAAAGAGGCCTGCAGTCTGCTCCAATACAGTTACTATTCTGTTTCTGACACTGACTGAGCTATCCTTACTTGCCCAAAAGGCCAGGAGCTGGGAGTTTTCCTGTTACTAGAAACTGGGATGACAACAAGGATATGTGCTTACAGCACAGAACTGAGTGACTAGTGAGAGGATTTCTGTTTACCTCCCATTTTTCCCATTTCTCATTTTAAGAAAGACTTTTGGCAAAACTCTTTTGTCAGCCGTGCTGCAGCCAGCTAGTTGCAGTTGGCAGCACCATGTACAGCTGTGTTAAGGTTAGAATAAATTAATATTCTTCTGAGAAGTGCTAATATATCCACCGGGATGATGTGGGGCCACAGAACCCTAGCTTGTGGTGACTTAGGGACCCTGCAGTCCCCACTCTGTCCTGCCCAACAAGCTCGTGAGCTGATCTATTTCCCTGTAATGCAACCACAGCAAAGAGAAAATGGAAGATGGGAACACTCCTGTAGATTGGTATCTCCCAGGTATCCATCCTTGCCTACTGGCTCAGTCTCTCCTGGGGCTGCAAAGGACACTCTCTGACAGTCTACTCTTTCCAAGCAAACTCCTGCCTCCTCCCTATACATGCAGCAAACCTTGTTGACCATCTTAGCTAGAGAAATACACCCACTAGCTGTCATATGCCCTTCACACAGATAGGGCAGAACCATTTAGTCTACAAAGAGCTGCCATCCAGCCATTCTCCCTCAGTAAACCCAAGCACTGGTGTATTTCTCTTTAGCTCCTATTATTCATGCTATTGCAGTGTCTCCAGTTTTAAAACACACAAACCAGAGAGAGCTGAACTGCTCCTGCAAGTGTGTGTTTGTTAAGAGGATCTGATCTGTGGTGGGATATTTCAAAGTGGCACTCACTTGGAAGTAGAAGGTGTCCTGGTACCAGTGCCATCTTCTGAGGCACTTGGTTGCCTTGGTTCTCCCACTGCCTTGGAACAATGCACATGAGCTCATAATTGCCTACATGTAAACTGCGGATTACGTTTCCTTCTCCTGACTCTTGGAGATAAGGTATGAGACAATTCAGCCGTACAAAGCTGCTCAGCTATTAAACTGACCCTTTGATTACAAACCCTGCTATTGCTGCTTCTCCTTTCAGCAGCACTTGCAGAACAGAGCAGGCAGAAGCACAAATCCAAGGCAGCCTGTCTAGTTGCCTCCGCTGACACCTTTACCTGCCACTCCAGCCAGTTACTGTCCTTCCCTTTGCTCCCAGTGACACTCCTGCAGCCATAATGCTGCACCCAAAACAAGTAATTTTCTCTTGACCCAGCCTCTCTCAAAGCTCTCTGACCAGATCCTTAAATCCTTACTCAGCATCTACTCCCTCCAAATGGAATTAGCCTGAGTCAGGCTCAGTGATATCTCAGGATCTGTCAGGCTAATTTCTCTCTTGCAGGTTCTTAGACAGAGCAGGTCTGACCAAACATTGAGTAAAACACTAAGAAGGGCTGTCAGGATTTGGCCTGTCATGACTAGAGGCCAGGGTAAATGCTGTGACAAAACTGATGCATTGGCCAGGCTGCTGTAGAGTCCAGACCCATTTTGTCCCTGTCTCTTCAAGCCAGACTGAGGTCACCCATAGCGCATTCGAAAGAGGCTGGAATGATGCAGAACACACATGTCTCCAGCCCCATTCACAGCTGAGGAACGCTGAGAAAGAAAATGAACCTTGCTGGCTTTGTACAGCAAAAAGCCACAGCCACCCCCATTCCCCCAAAGCGAAGACCCAATGACCACAAGAACAGACTCTATTGCATATGCGTCAGATGATACTTGTCTAATGGATGCGCAAGGCAGTGAGAACCTCAGGTTGTTCCTATAGCTGTGTGCCATAATATTACAGTTATCACACACTCCTCCTCTGTGTGCAGAACTTATGGTCCATCATGGGCACCCGGGCTCAGTGTGGTGATAATCCTGAACAGAAGTGAGCCTATGGCTCCAGCTCCAGAGCAGGTCAGGCTGGGCCACCATGACTCAGTTGCCTGCAAAACCTCAGTGGTTTGAGGTGGAATTCAAGCATTGTATTTTACCATCCTGTCGCATGGCAGTGATTTTAAACTTGCTGTGCACTGCTGAAGGAGGAAGGAATGTGTAAGAAGAAAACACTTCTACCCACAGCAGGTAAGGAATAATGCCAGCATCATACTATCACTTGGAGACAACGGGTGGTGGGCAAAAGTCCTGCCACTTTCTAGATTATTAAAAACACCTCCTCTGGGTCCAACAGCAGATCAAGAGAAAACATAGCCCACAGAAGAAGTCCCAGACAGATGGCATGTTTTGAACCACTATTAATCTTGATAACCTTTTGCAGCGTTCAAAGAGTTTGGCTAGGGAAAAAACGCCAAAACGTCCCAAAATGCCTGGATGCAAGGGGCTCTCCCGGCAGCATCCTCTTCTCTCTCTGTCTTTTCCATCGAGCATCTCCCGGCACAGAAGGCACCTCAGGGAGAAGAGGCAGCGAGGGCTGCCCAGCCGCTGGGGAGGCGGGTGCTGGGGCTGGAACCCGAGCAAATAAAATACCCCTTGGGCGTTGCTCCTCCGGGAGCGTCGGGAACCACCAGCGGGGAGCACGGGGAGCCGGGGCGGAGCCGCCCAGACCCCCCGCCTCCCCCGGCGCCTCCCCCGGCCCACAACCCCATACCCGCCTGGCCCGAAGCACGACGGCATCGCGGTCGGAACGCGGCCATGGGCTCCCGCCTCAGCCGGCAGAGCAGCCTAGAAGATGAGAGCACCGAGGAGCCCTGCACCGGCAGGCTAGAGGGCGGTCGGGGCGACTTCCACCTCTCCTCCCTGCTCCTCCATCCGCAGAAGCTGCCCGGGGTGCTGCGGAAAGCCTCGCCGGCGCCCTACGTGCGGCGGGTAGGGTGGCTGCGGGAGATCCAGGCCACCATCCGGGAGCACAAGCGGGAGCACGCCGTGCACATCCTTAGGCTGCTTCGCAAGGTAAATGCTGAGAGCGATAAGGGACCCCGGCCGCCACCTCCGGGGCAGGGCGGGCAACAAAGGGCTGTGCGCGGCGCGGGCGGTGCCGGCCGGGCCGGGGTCTGCAGAGTGGGGCGGGGAGCCGGGCTTTACAAGCTCCCCTCCTCGGCAGTGTGGGGTTTGCAGCTCCCCTCTGCGGGGCGGGGCGGGCTCTTTGTGCTGCTTTTCTCCGCTCCTAGCCCCGGCGGTGCGGGAGCTGCCTCGCTAGGTGCCCGCCGCAGCAGGCAGAAGCGGCTGCGGGAGGCGACACCCACCCGGGCTCCCGGTCACCAGCCCGGCTCCATCTCCGGGCGGAGGGGCTGGAGGATTCGACTGCTCGCAGCAAAAGGGGGACCCAAGCCTCAGCCGTGCCCATCCACACCCCTCAATGCAAGTCGCCGAGTGCGCTCAGGATTGATGTCCCCCAGAGAAAAGCCAATGCCATCCCACTGCCACCACATCCCATTATGTCCATCCAGCCAGGCTGGCCAAGATCTGTTTTTTGGGAGAGCCCAAAATGGGTTTGGAGAGGAAGAGGATCTCTGTGGCAGTTTTCATTGAGAGGAGAGGTAAAGGGGTCAGTGTATCAGTGGAAGCTTTTTTCTGTCTGCTACTATTCAGGAACAGAAAAGCCAGTGTGCAGACAGTGTGGTGCCAAACTGCTGCTGAGGACAGAGCCCTGCTTGCTGGAACAGAGCCATCTACTCCATTGCTCAGTGCTACCATCACTTTTCAGGCAAACTCGGCTCCCTCAGCTGCAGGCAACTCTGCAGTCAGTAGCATAGGCGTTGAATCCTCCAATTTGGACATAAACCATCATCAGTTCTTAGCTTTCATCTTTGTTAGATAATGACCAACATAATCTTGGGAACATACTGAGTTTCTCACCATAGTGGCAAGTAATCTTTGGGCTACTCGGGGAGCATACTGGAGCAGGACTGACTTGCTGGGATGCTTGCAGCCATATTACCAGCTGCAGGGAGCTGCATTAGCAGCCCTCTCTGCTCTGAATGTCCTGGGCTTTGCAACACATCCAACAATGGTGGTCAGTGCCCCATGTTCCCAGCAAGCTGCACATTTAGAAGTAAGAACTTATAGGACCAAAACCTACATCTCTACTTTTCCTGTTCACTACCTTAGCATTCACATAAGGATTGCCACCAGCTCAACAAACACTGTTCTTGCCACACATGTAGACAGATAAACCCTCAGCAGAAAGCCTGTACCAGTGTGGCAGAAAAAGGTGGAGTAACATTTCAAAGACAGTTAGGAGGCACTATTACAAGAAGCTCCTGAAGAGAGAGGCAACCACTGCAAATGAATGCAGCAATGTAACATGAACAGACTTTTGTAGTGTATGCCCTAGGCCAGAACTACAGATTGCTATTTTCTATAGTGCTCAGCATCTCTCCTTGAGACTGAAGCACTGAAGTCTTCCACAGACCTTGGAGATCTCCAGAAGATCCAACTGTGAACAGTCAGAGTTTGAATGCTAGGTCACGGCCATCTGGCATGGAGGGTCATTTTTAAGCCCTCATTTCAGGACCAGTTAAACACTCAGCACATCTGCACTGAGAATCACCATGTCCTGAACATCAGATATTGTCCACTGCCTTTCCAGTTCCTCTTGTTTTTCCTGGTCCCCATCTCTGCCTGTCCATGTCAAAACAGTGACCCTCTGTTCATCTGCTCATGACAGAGCAGTGAGACATGCATCCTGTAGTCACAACACAGTGAGACAGGAATCCATCCAACACACCCCAAAGACTCTGGTTCGTTGTGTGCTCAGGTATTTAGAGAACAAGGCTACATCACTAATACATACCACAACCTTCAACAACTAAACATAACTGTAAGCCAGTTCGGGGTCATGTTATCAGAACCAGTCCTCTTCACATGTCCTGCATCAGCTTAGAGAGTACTACGATCAGCCTTTTTTCCCATTTACAAATTTACCTCATTCCCCAACTAAATTCAGCCCTTAGCTTGGTCCCCAGCATATCCTTCCTTACACAGAGTGGCTTACCTTGGCAGTAAGATGCTCTAAGGAGTCACGGATTAGTGTGTCCCAGGTAAGAGTCTGTTTGTAACCTATAAAAAGAAAGAGATACCTTGTTTACTGGACAGTGATATTTAACACCATAACTCATCACTGTGCCTTGGGCGGGATACAAACATCCCAGAGAAAGCAGAGCAATGGTGAGACCAGAATGACAGCCTCCTCAGGTGAGCAGACACCTGGCTGAGGCCAGACCAGAGGTCATGGGCTGCTGGTGTGTGCCTCCTGCTGCAGGCAGCCTGCTGCTCCCAGCAGAGAGAGACCTTGTCCAGCTCTGCAGCTGTACCCTGCAGGGTGTATTTGTATCTGCTAGTGGGTTTTGACCTGTGTCTGCAGACCCCAAAGGGCTGTGGACTGCTGTGGGGAAGGTGTAACAAAGTAAAGCAAGCCAGGCAGAAGCAGATCCACTAACATAGATGCAAGGTCCCACCATTTCAGAAGACTGCACTGAACCACAAATCACAGGTATACACTCAGGTACACTTGCTTTGTACAGGAACACTTGGACAACTCACTGCACATTACCTTACCAGTCTCAGAAATACCACTTGCAAAAGGCAGCAGAGATTTCTGCTGGTCTAAATGGACATCACTCAGCTGAAGCCAGGGGAGACAATGGATTTACACCAGTATAAAATCTGGTACAATCTGATCTCCCTGCACCCAGACAATGACCAAGTATAATTTTTAAGATAACAGCACTAAGCAAACTGATCTGGCAAGACTTACAATATTCTACTGCCTGCAGCCATCCTTTATGTGGTACAAAATTTTCCAAGAAACGATAGAGAAGGAGGGAGGGAGGAAATTAAGTAAAGTGAACCAGAAAATGTCCCTGGGCTAAGAATTTATGGACTATCAACATGCAGTGAATATTTACAGCTATATTACTTATAAAGCCCTTGCAGGCAGGATTTATAATGGGAATGCAGATTCATCTTAATAGTATAGCTCCAACTGGGGGAGTTTAATTACTGCTCTGACATCCACTGCTGCATGCCCAGCCATGCCATCCACTTGGCAGCTTTCTTCATCTGCGTATATTACACTTGGCGTAGGAGGCTCCATTTCCCTGAAGCCTTATGGTTAAGGGAGACATTGGCATGGTGCCTTGGTATGCTCCTGGCCCACATCCAGCTGTGTCTGGCTGTCTGTCTTTCGGGACTGATCCACTGCTTGGGTTCCTTGCTTGCTTATGGGTGTCATCTGTGTACACACAGTAATGGGGCTGTAAAGCTTTTGATTTATCATCCCTTTCTCCACTAGATCTGTAGCCAGGGTCTCTCTGGTATTGTGCTCTCTGCTCAATCCAGGCAGGAGAGAGTAGATACAACACTGTCTGTACTTGCTGCTTAGGGTTAAGATCCCACATCTCTGCTAGCTATGGCTCTGTCCCTGCTGCTGATGGATGTGTGTGCACCCAGCTGGTATTTTTTGTCTCTCTTCTTCTCTTTTTTTCCCTGAGCTCTCAGTGCACCTTTCACTGGTGGTGCACACATTCCGTGGAGCAGCGCGAACATATGGGGCACCCATTTGCTTATTCACTTCTCCTGGCAGCAGCATACAAAATGTGCATAGGACTTGTTTAATTCCTCAGCTGAGCCTTCCTTGTCAACTGACTCAAATTCAGTACTATCCCTATTAGGGAGCTCCTTTGTTCTACATTCCTAATCCTGGGTTATTCTTTTTCTGTCCTTGAGGTATTTTCAGTGTGTGTGGTCTCTCTTTACCAGATGCCCCTTTTTATTTTCACAGCCTTGTGGTACCTCCTGATTGGAAGTAACTGTGCCATATATTAGATCTTAGCTTTCCTCTTAGCAAGAAACAGCTTAGTTCTTTGCAGTATCACCCATCTGATGCCCCTCAGAGGCTTTTTTGTTCCCAAGGATGCTGAGATTTCTTCCAGCATGTCCAAAGGTGCCCCATGCTTGAAGTCCATGCAGGTTAGTTGCATGGACTACAGATATTCCCCCAGCTCATGCTGTGAAAGACAGGAAGAGGACTCCCCATGACTGTCATGGTAGAGCTACCTATAAATTTACCATTACATCCAAAAGGCAATACTGGCAGTGTTAGAACTTAGTGAGAAATTCAAAGGACAGCTAAGCTCATATTTATGGGCAGGACTTCTGCTCTGCCAGCCACAACCAGGGCATAGGGCAACATCTAAATACCTGAGAAAGGTCTGATTCTTCCTGGAAAGCTGAGATTGGAGAGGTAGGTTTAGAGCCAGCCTTCCTGCACAGCTTCTTCAGCAGATTCACACATACAGGCTGACAAAGCTGTGAGCTTCTCTGGAGCTAATTCTCCCTGGGCTCCAGCCAGCCTGGGAATGATATCACTCTAATCTTCCTATGGTAAGTGGAAACAAGGTGCTCACTCCATAGGCTGACTAGCTGAACTTAACACTCCATCTCATTCAACTCTTTGGCTGTCCACATTCCCCATCACAGTGATGCTGAATCAGACATAGCTGCTTCACCTTAGTTGGATAGTTTCCTGCATTGAACAACCAGCTGGCACCTCATCACATTTACTTTCTGGTTTCAAAACACCTCATGATTATAGCTTCAAGGAAGCCCATGTATCTGACTGACTTTTTCCTGTAGGACCTCGGACTGGAAGGAACATTTCTCAATGAAGTGCTCTACAAAAATGCAACTTTCCTCAACTTGGTGGATCCCATCTCTCATGATTTACTGATGAGCCTCGCTAGAGATCTGCAGTGTCCCAAAAAGGTGAACCCTTCCCCCTGCCCAACGAATACTTTGCAACATAGCACTGATGCAAAGAGAGCCCTAATACAGTGGTGGGTGATGGGTGGTGCTCTGCAGTCTTTCAGAACCAGCCAGTGTATGCCCTTGGAATGGTAGCATATAGATTACATATAGATGCAGCATAGATTGTGATATATGTTTCTGTAGAAATGAGTTAAAACTACCTCAGAACATGAATGCAACGGAAGGAGGGGATGGTTATGTGCACAGAAATCACTATTTTTGTGCCAGTAGTAAACTTGATGACAGGGTACAGGACAGATAAAAATGTATGGGGTAGATAGTGGTACCATATTGACTGGGACATGGCAGAGGTTCCAAGCAGCTAGCTTATCAGGGGGCTTATGGAGCTGCAGAGGGGAACAGAGATCTCTGTGCACCTATGCCTAGACTGGTACCTCTTCAGGAGAAGAGCAATCTCTCTCTTGGCAGGCCCTTTGCTATATGTAACTGCCCTCGCCCAGCATTACATCCCTGCTATAACCTTCCAGATCCCTAAGAGCAGTGCTGTAGGAATACATTACAACTCAGGGTCCAAGAAGCTAACGTCTTAGTGCACAGTATCCCTGCACTGCTTCGGCAAGTTGCTTCAGAGACTGAGGAGAACAGAGGCAGGGCTGGGTGTAGACAAACATCACAGATACACAGTCTCACTGCAATACCAGTATCTTTTTGTAAACCAGTAACTTTTGTTACTCTTTGCCACCACAAACACTTGGATTTGCAATACACCCATTTACTCATCAGGCTTGGCAAGTGTCATGTTTGCTTTATAAGGAGAGCAATAGAGTGAATTTCTTTATTCAAAGATAGATATTACTTACACAAAGCTCAGAGCAAACACCAGGGCCCTAGGGAATACATTGGATGCTTGCTGTAGATTACTGGCATTTCTAACCTTGTTCTGTCATCTCCTGAGGCTCTCGTAACAATTAACCTGTCAGCTGTCAATAGACAAAGTACATTTAGACAAAGTTCAATTCTCGTAACGGGGCTGCAATGCAGCCTGAATATCTTTTAATGTGTAGTTTTAGTACAAATTTTATAAGCATCTAAAAAGGAAGGTGGTAGGTTCCAGAAGCACCTCTTAACCCTACTTCACTTGACCTCACCTCCAGCTGTTGTACCAGACCATCTCCAACCTCACACTGCACAGAGCCCTTCAGGGGAGGCAGCGTGAGGGGACATGACCTTACACAGGTACCTAGCAAATAACAACACTATAGTTCTTACCTCCCTGCATATACTTCTCCTCCTCTATTTTCCATATATTATGTGACACATGTACCATTATATAGATAAGATTTTCCCCAATCTTAAGGAAAATGTTGAGTACCTGAGCTGACCCTCAAAACCAACAGGAGGGCTGGAGACACTCAGTAACTACCCTACAGCACCAGCACAAACACCAGCAGTCCACGTCCCCTCTCTGACCCTGGCTGAGCATCTGGTGGGTGTAAATGCATTACAGGCAAGCAGGCTGAGTGCAATTCCCAGTCTGTCAGTGGAAATTAAATCAATGAGGACATGAGAAAGAACAGGAGGGTAATTCTCAGTTGTGAGCCAACAAATGCTTGCAGAGCATTGTGCCAGCTCCTGCGCTGAAGCCTGCAGTGCACGTGCGCCCACTTGGAAAGGTTTGCTGTTTTGGTGACAGCAGGGTGGCACTTGGAGCCTTGCCAGCATTGTAGTAGCCTAAGACAAGGCACCTAAACCAAGGGCATGGGCCAGTCCTTGTGGGGTTCCTAGGGGACCTGTGACAGGGATGAGGGAGTGCTCAGCTGAGCACTTAGGCTGGGATCCCTCTCCACTTGGCACAACACAACAGCCCCATGCTGGCAGCACATCCCTGGAGAGCTGAGTTGATTCAGTGACTGCTGAGGAAAGCCACAGTGCAGCTGCTGGCCCACAGCACTGTAACCACTTGCCATAAAGAACGAATTAGCATATTCCCCTACAGTTTTACTATGTGTTTACCTACCAAATCCCTAAATGCACATGTTGCACAACAGCTGGAGGACTGAGGAATGAGAATGCAGGCATCTGCCAGCATTTGGAAAATATGATAAAGAGGACAGAAATCCCAGCCTTCAGCAGCTGCCATTTGCCATTCTGCTTCACCAGAGTAAGAGAGGTGCTGTTCAAAGTCATGGCAACAGAGAATACATGCAAAAATAAACTCAGGAAGGTATCAGCCCTCTTGGTGCCATCTTTTTCTGATTAGTTACTACTGCAGGGGCTGGAGGAAACTGCTGGCATTACGAAGTGCTTAAACCTCCAGGAGCAGAATGGACACAAGGATGTAAGATGGAATATGCGGTACTCACTGATTCCTTGTCCTGCTATCTCTCAGCTGGAACATGGGAGGGAACAAAGTCAAGGTGCTACTGCAGGCAGAGCAGGGATATCCCAGGGCACATCTCTCCCAGCAAGCAACACCTCAGGAACAGGGCAAAGTGCCGATTGCTAAACTTTCCATATCAGGATAACAGATAAGTCAGTCCAAAGACAGTTTGTAGTGAGAGTTTGGGAAGCATGGCAACAAGGGTCATTAAGAGAAATTTAGCAGAGTCCTATACCACATTGTTGGCAGCTCGTCTGCAGAGCTGGGGACGAGTGCTGCTGAGGATACAGCAGTGAGGAGCTGAGACACCTGTGCTGTCCCTGCACTAGGCTTTAAACAACAGTGCAGGTCTTCTGAAGAAAAGGGTGTAGGGGGTCCCCACGCAGAGCCCCTCATGCTGTCAGCCACCTCTGCCCTCCTGGGTGTTGCGTGGCCTAGAGCCAGACTCCCTGCCACAGCTCTAGAAAATAACCCCTTTTCTGAGCTTCACTTGCTCCTGGGTAGGCTGTCAAAGTGTAGCCCCACTTTGGACAAGAACATATTTGGATGGGCTGGGGTCCTTGCTGGCAGTGCACAGCTCTTGCTGTTCCTCCTTCACCTCAGGAAGAGTTGGCATGTAGCAGAGGCACCTCAGGCCTTCTCACCACTCTTCTTTCATCTTCTCTTTCTCTTAATCTCCTCCCTTACATACATGCACCTGCTCCACTACAACCTCTGCTCCTTTCCCATCTTCCTGTTTTCCCCCTTGCCTCCTCCTCTGCTGTGGTACACACAGAGTCTAAGCTGTCCCTTTGCTTTCAGGAATATGACCCCTGGAAATCCTCAGACAGGATCTGCAGGCAGCTGATTTACCACCTAACCCCCCACTCAAAATGGCACCGGCACGGCGTGCCCCGGAGGAAGTCCCAAGTATGGTAAGCAGCATGGCAGGGATACCATGGATGGGCATGGAGGGGGATCTACCAGGAGAAACTGCTGAAGCCCAGCACCATCCTAGTCTGCCACTGGGATGCCACTGGCCTTCTCAGAGAAAGGTAGGACTGAAAACCTGCATGGCAGCCACTGCTCAGTTTCTTAGAAAGCCTGAGGCAAGCAGCACAGGGTCAGAGCCAACACCTCTCCCCCTGGCCTGGCTTGCTATTTACTCCTTTATATATAGTCTTACAGTTCCTCAACCTCTCCCAAGTGCATCAAAATCAATCCCGTTGATTGCAAAGTGCAGACAACTCTCCTGGCAGGGCTTGCAGGGTGTTTGGCCCCAGCTCTGCATCCCACTTTGTCCTTGTTTATTCCAGTAAAATTTCCCAGCCTGCAGGGAAGATCTCCCATTAAAAGGCACCACCACAAGCTGATCACCCCACTCAGCAGGAACCACTGTGGGGTGGCTGGCAGAGAGGTGACCATCTTTACTTACCTCCCATTTCTTTGCCATGACTAGAAGGATCTGAGATGGTGTAGAACCTAAAGTACAGGGAACCCAACTCAAAGTACAATGGCCACTGACAGCTACTGGATGGCAGCTGCTTTCCACTACTACAAACATATCAGACACCCACACTTCTCTCCTTGCAAGTTGGATTTTTCTAACCAGATAAAGAGCAATCCCTACTTCTTTTAAATCCACCCCTTCTCTCCTAATTTTCTTCAAGCAAAGCCTGCTCCTGTGACACAGATCACCACTGCTGAAGAAAAGACAGACAAATTACTAAGAAAAGAGCTCATGTCAGTCCCATTAGGTTCTCAGGAATAAATGCAGGATTGGATAAAAAGAAGTGCAAAATTGGCAGCACTCTGAGAATGGCCTTGGGCTTTTCTGAGACTATCAGTCTTTGATGTGTGTACCAGCAACTTCAAATCCCCCATGGAAGCCATTTCCATCATACCTTTCATTCTGACTCAGAGACAGCTCCCCAGTGCATCTTAAGGAATAAAATCCCTAATATTATGATTTCCAGGCTATCTGCCTTTCATACCTGTAGCCCCATTTTACCACTGTGAGTTTCAATGCTCTCAGTCCCAGCACTCCACAGGGCAGGACTGTTCATGCTGGTTTGCAGGTGGGAACCACAGCGCAGAACAAGACCGAGGGAACAGAGATGAGTGAGTCCTTTTCCAGATCCACTCAGTTAGATGACATTTTCCCTATGGGATCCTGCAGAGCAGTAGAGATGCAGGATATAGACAGTAAATCAGACC
Source organism: Melopsittacus undulatus (assembly GCF_012275295.1). Lineage (NCBI taxonomy): Eukaryota > Metazoa > Chordata > Aves > Psittaciformes > Psittaculidae > Melopsittacus > Melopsittacus undulatus. The sequence continues at coordinate 13,060,200 of NC_047538.1, read as the reverse complement.
TCAACCCCATCCCTGTCCAAGACAGGGAGACTTAAAGATAAGCGTTGAAAATACATAGAACTCTGTAGAGGGTGGCTGTCTCAATTCCGTGCTGAAACTCAGACCCATTCTGTTTTTCGAAGTCAAAAGTCCCTCCCTGCTGCTCCTAACTCAGCCCTCTGCCTCTGTACTCCTGTTTGCAGAACAAACCTCTCTTCCAGTTGGACTCCAGATGGAGAGTTCCACTGGAGATGTTCCCTGATTGTACAGTCCAGGGAGAGCAGAGGACTGCCTGCTGCAAACTCATCACATAGTAACACCACAGAGAGGAGGTCTGTGGCCAGAGAAAGAGCTCTGGGCCCCTTGAGCCCAAATCCCACACAGAGGGGTCAAGCCAAAAGGTACAGGGCATTGGCCAGAAACAGAGCATCTGTGAGCATAAGCAGAGAGAGGGCAGCAAGACAATATGCAATGGAGGGAAATACATGTCTAAAATGTGCAGCCCTGCCTGGCAGTCAGGCCCAGCTGCACAGTATTACATAAAGCACAAAATAATTGTGATTAAATATTAAAGAGCAGAGCTTTACTTTTAATACAGGAGAGGAACTGGCTTGCAGCAAAAGTTCCTGCAGAGCTGATACCCAAGGCTGCTGCAAGAAAATGGATGTTGTCAGTAGCAGGAAGGCAATAAATAGTTGCTTCATTTGGAGATGCAAGCACCTGGTTTTGTCCAGATGGGCTGTTTTAACCTGATCCAAATACTCTGCTTCCATCTACCTACTAGTGGGAATATTTTACTACAGTGTCTGTCTCTGAAGTCCATGCCCTTGGCTTGCACCCTTCCTACCATCAAGGTCCTGTAAAAAGTATGGGTATAGCAATAATACTTTGAAGGCATTTCTAAAATCTAGTGGGCATTTGTGACAACAGGGAGGAGTCAGTGCGTGGAGACCACACTGAGGAACTGAAGTAATTTTCCTCTTGCTCTTGTGGTCCCCTGGGCTTTGGCTTCTAGCTTTCACTGAGCTGATGGAGGACTCCCTTGTTCTCTTCTGAAATGTGATTTCTGCTTTCTGGCAGCATGTTAGATGGGCCCAGGAGATAATTAATAAGAAAGCTTCCAGCATTTTCCAGGTTCTAATTACGTTTGGGCTCCTATGGAGATGTGGTATGGGAGATGAAAAGGACATGCAATACTGGAACCAGATCACACATCAGGTTTTCGTCCCCACTGCCAAACAGCAAACCTGCAGGTCAGAAGCAAACTAACTATAGTTACATCCCCATGTCTTCTCAGTGGGACCCAAAGCATCCAGCAAGTGAAAACCTGAGCCACACATGTACTAATAAAGCAGAAACAATAAGGTACATCAGCTTGTTATGATATACAGGCCAGAAGCAGAGTCCATACAGACACATAAAAGGAGAAAGCTTATTGCAGCACAGTGAACTTTGCAACACTAGAAGAGATTCAGCCCAGGCTGTGTCTGTTTTCTCTGCCTGATTAAACTGTCAAAGGTGATGCTGGGAGGCAGTCTGCTCCCTATATCTGTGCCTCTGGGTTCTTGGCAGTAGCTGTCTGCCTTGTACAGTGAAGGTTAGAAGTGTCCCAGCTGTGCAGTCACCCGAAGAGACTATTTCAGCTGCCCAGATGATACTCGGAAAGCTTGCCATACTGAAAGCAAGGGCTTAATTCTCCTTTGCTGCAAAATCCTGTCTCAGGTCTGCAGCTTCCAGCCAACAGCCACATCTCACTTGCAGCTGACCTTATTGAGTTGGCTGCCTAACCAAATAGAGAAGGTGCGATCTCGGGATATTTAAAATTAAAACCAGAGAAACTGGAGGATAAGATTTCACAGAAGAGACCAGCACGAATTTGCTGCACAGTTTTCAGTCACTTACATCCTCCTGGGAATTCAGTTTTAGCACCATTTTACAGTTGTATAGATCACTCTCACTTATTGAGCAGAATTCATCCTAGAGTGTTGTATAACTCCAGCTTCTTCCTTATTAAATGGGCATTTATAGTGTATGAGTAATGGATGAAGAAATGCTGCTCTACACACACAAGCTTTCTAGGCTACCAGCACCACTTCTGGGGAATCTTGACAGATGCAGGATTTTTTTATATTATTAATTCTTTTTTTCAAAAGTTGAGATCTTTCTGCAAAGCTGAATTAAGGAAAACTGTATGTGCTTGTTCAAGTGCCATCATCTGCCTCCAGAATAGGGTTAGACCCAGAGGGTGTATTACTTTCTGAGGGCAAGATACACTGGACTGCAATTCAGAGTGGAGAGGGAGAAGGTATCAAGTGAAGACAGTCTTTGCTTGGAGAGCTGGATCACAGCCTAGCACTACAACCAAGCTGTGGATTACAACTGAGCTGCCTTGGCAAAAATCTTGTCAGGGAACCTTAATGAATCTTCCACTTGCCTCATCCCCAGAGCTGGCTACTTCAGTGTAACTATTTCCTTCCTGCAAGGATCAAACCTGGATATACAGTAAACACAAGATGATCTTTACAATCAGGATATTCCTGGCACAAGAAATACCAACAGATTTTCCACACAGTGACTGGTTCTGCAAAAGCAAAGGCAGTTGTGTGTATGGAGTTAGTAACTCCCAAACGGCATGCATCTGGGCTTTCTGTTTTACAAGTCTCACTACAATTTTACTTTGCTCATCTGAGTGATTTTCACCTTGGCTAATCCAAACCTGGGTGGAGAATTGAGTATCCCTTCTGGACTCAATGCTCCATTTCTCAATTATTAATGCACACTGTGCAGACATTGTGGCATTAGATGTACTTTTAAAATGCAATGAAAACACTTATGTCTATAAGACTGCAAGGAAAAAGCTTTAAATGGCTTTGAATCTTTTTTTCTTGAAAACATCACTCAGGGCTGTGGATAACAGCTCTGGCAGATTAAATCCCAGCCTTTACATGGCATGAGATGAATATTAACTACAGCTTTATGTCACCCTTATGCAACAGGGTAAACAGGCCCCATCATTCCTGCTTTAAGAGATAGAAAGCCAAGTTAGAGAATACCAGTCAGTAAACTAAAACCACATGGTAATAGTCATATGGGAGTATGGGAACTACCCCACACAGTGTTTTCAAGAAACTGCTGCTCACAGAGATTTTATCTGGACAGAGATGAGCTGGTGAATAAGTTATGTAAAGGCAGGAACTGTCCCCTCATCTTACAGTGCAGAATCCCAAACTATATGCGTGACCAGGGTCCCCACCAGCATTGACAGGCAGCTACATCTGCAGAGGCTGTTGGAGATGGTAGAAAGTGTCATGCAGCAGCTTGACACTGCCCCTGTCACAGATCAGAGGAGAAAGTCCAAGGCTGACAAGCAGAAGCTGCAGGACACTCTGATAGAAAGAGAGACAATGAGCGAAGCAATGGAGGCTGAGGGACAGATGGCAGTAAAAAGGAATCAGCAGAGACCTTGTGCCTTCATGACTCTTACACGGTTGAAGATCTGACAAAGACAGGCCAATATAGGACATTTACAGTGAAGAGGCAGCATTATTTGCTGCACTGCTAGGATAGACCTAAATAAAGAAGAGAAACAACCAGAGGTCTTGGATGGATCACATGGCAGCAGGAGGGAGGCCAAGGGTTCACAGCTCTCTTGAACAGCTCTCTCTTCAAGGACAGAGTGAAGATGACAGCAGAGCAAGGAGGAAGAGAGGTGTTCAGCTATACCAACACCTACAGGTACCCATGTCCCACCCCAACTGCAGAGGGAGGGTGGTAGGAGAAAGCTGCCTTTGCACTCCCTGCTCTCCACAGCTGATCAAAAGAGCTTGGGGGCAAGGATGGAGATGTGATTGAGGGATGTCTCATGGAAGTCCTTTCTCATTAAATGCTCATGGAAGCGGCCTATATGCGCACTGCCTCCACCTTCATGGAGGTGCTGGGCCCAGCCTCACCAGCTCAGGCTGGTTTAGTCTAGGTCAATGCTTTTGAGACTTCACTTTCCTTTTGCATGGAAGCAGCTAAACCCAACCATGCACAGCAGCACCCTGTGCCACAGAGAAGCAAAGCAATCGGATTGTGCTAAGTAGGTGATTAAAAAGCCCGGAGTCCATCCCCTAAATCACTGCTCAAAGCAGAGAAGCCATCCAGACATGTCTGTCACTAGGTTCTATGCAAGGAATTGCAGCCAAGCCATACCAGACTCGTGGCTAATTAGCCACTGCTGGCAGTGTCTGTCAATGGAGATGCTCAGTGATGGCAGTCTCTGGCAACAGAAAATTTTACATTTGGAGGCAAATCAAAAATAGGAGGAAGAGAGGGCTGATAATTCCCCAGACAGGCAAGGAATTCTGGACATCCCTCATTACTGAAATCCAGTCTGACTCAACATTTCCTCCTAGCATCCCTCCACAGCATGGAGACAAGAAAATGAGGCTGGGACTCCACAAATCTGAACATCCTTGGCCTGAACAAGGTCTTCCAAATCCCACAAAGCCAAAAAGAGGTAGCAGCCACTACAGTGCTTGGCAAATCCCGTCAGAGCAATGGTCAGGAGCTGTTACACCCCTTCCCTGTAGCCACCAAAGAATTTAGCTGATGAGCAAGCCATTGAAGGGATTCAGTGCTAATAAATACGAGTGCTGAGTCCTCAGCTTCATGGACTCAAAGAAGGACTTGGAAGAGGGCCTAAAGGTTAAGACCCTTAGGATAGGTCCTGGAAACAAACGACTAGCAACTAATTTCAGGTCTCCTCATTATTTCATCTCAAGACAGCTCTAAATTTGCTTATTTTAGCTGAGTTACCAGGAAAAAGGAACAATGACTGATCCTTATGTGGAGAGAAGAAAATTTTTACCCCAGAAAAAAGCCAATGGAGGCACAAGATTGTTTCATCGCTTTCCTGGCCCATGTTTCCAACTGAAAGAGAGCAAACTTTATTCTGACATGTGCAAGTCCCTCAGAACCCTTGCTCTCTGGGCTGATCCTGGGTGGATCTTACATGGCCAGGCTCATGGTGCAGCCTGGGGACTGCTGAAGGGTAGACTTGGCACCTAGGGAAGGATGAAAGGAAGGCTGCCTGCCTGTCAGTTGGAGAAAGATCAGACCCCAAGGAGGGAGTTGGGAACAACACAAGAAAAAACTTGTTTCACAAGAGAAACAAGAAGATGTACCAAGAAGAGCTCTCATCCCTCAGCAGTGCTGGACCAGGCTTGCAAGCAGGAGGTTGGGCAGGCACTGTTCCTCACTGGATGCTTCATCAAGCTGCAGGCAGGCAGGAGAGGGCAGGTTGCTGATTATCCTTGCTTAAAGTTTCACAGGATTTCTCATCTGCAGCCATTTCTCCAGAATCTGAAGGAGTAGGGGGTTTGTTTCCTCTCTGAGCTTGCTACAGATAATACAACACAGTCTGCTTCCCTGCAGCCAGGGCCCTGATCCTTGTTAGATGCAAATCCCCACAATTATAAATCTGCACACAGCACCAGCTGCAGTAGCATTAAGTTGCTGGCATCCAGCCTCCAGTGCTTTGCAGTCCTCTGTCCACACACCCCATAGGCATCAAGACCCATGTCCTAAGCAGCTACCTTGTCCCACACAGAGGAAAAAAGCTCCTGCAGCTGAAGCAGTCTTTAAGCCTGCTTCACAGGCAGAAGTTAAGGGAAATAGATTATCCATTTCCCTAGAAGTAAACCTGGCATTTTCCCAGCTACTGCAGAAGTGTCTGAGCCTGGTGTGCTGTGTATTGTGCACCCTCCCCTCCTTCCTTCTCCCCTGAGAAACAGAGCTCCAAGAAAATACTAAGTGACAGATAATTCAGAGTAAAGCATCTACCCACTTCTCCCTGTCCCTTTTCTGACAGTAGATATATTTACCTTAAAGCGATAGAGGAGAACAAGTGGGCAGCTATTCTGTGCCCTGCCCTAGAGATAGTATTTAGCTGCACCTCTTGGAGCTGCACATAACCACCAAGGAGGTGAGAAGAGCTAGCATGCATGGGGCATCAGATCTCATGCTTCAGCACTTACCAGACAGCTGAGGGCCTGGCTGCAGGATTAGGGGCTATGTCCACCAGGACGAGGCTTCTACAGACACATCCCTACAAGAGGCATTTTTACAGGCAAGAGAATAACTTAAACACAGAAGGAGCCCACAGTGCTGAGACAGGAGGCCCAGAGTCACCCTGGCAGGTACAGCAATGAGGGCAAAAGGAAGCAGCAAAAGCACAGGAAAGGAAAGCAAAACGAGCCAGCAAAGGAGGGAGGGCGGGCTCTGGCACAGGACAGGAGGGTTTAAGCACATTCAGCCAGGAACAGTCCAGTCTGGAGAATCAATTATGGGAAGATAATTTGCCTGCTTGATTTAAGCCTCCTTGGGGTATTGGCTTGTTGCAGCAGAAAGCAGCAAGAGGTACCTGCTCTGGTCAGAGCACGATACATGACTTATTACTGCAGTGTCTGCATAGCAGCCAACAGGAGGGGAGGCTTAATAGACAGAGAGACAAGCACATTGCTTTTGTCCTTCTGACATTTCCCCTCACGTATCACTGTCTGCATTCAGAGCCAAGTCTCTCGAAATGGGACCCCAAGAGCCATTCAAACTTGCCCCCTGTTAAGAAAGCTACTGCAGCACATGCAGCAGGAAAACCGGCACCTGAATGCTGAGGCCCGGCAGAGGGAGCGGTGCTGGCTCAGACATGCCCTCCAGTGGTCCCCACTCCAGCCTGGTTCCCATCCCCATACCAAAATGGGAGCACTAAGGCTTCTTCCTTGCAGCTTTGCAATAGGAAGGTTAGATGAGGCTTTGCACAGACTCAGACAAGGCTTGGGGCTGGAGGTGCCCTATGTTTATGTCTCCTTTGTGTGCTCCCCTCACCCAGGATCTGCCATTGGTTGACAGCACAGAGGAAGAGAAATTTCAGGAGCCATAGGCTGTGTTTGCACAAAACAGGCACTGAAATCATTGCAGGCTTGCCTCTATGCTTGTTATCCTGTATCCCCCCCCAGACCTCCAACAGAGTCTTACTCTACAGGCAAGAGAAGGCTTCCATCTCAACCTTCTGCATGAGCCCCTGCTGGATAGAGGGGACTATTTTCCCTATGCAGTCAGGCTTACATCAAGATTCATTTCTCCCTGCTTAATCTCACCAGCATGAATGCACATCTCCACTGTGCATTTGATGTTTACTTTTGCTAGAAGTACTCCACATCAAACAAACACCCAGATAAAACACCTAGAACAGCTAAAGGGAAAACATTGTTCCAGGGGAGACTGAAGACTTCCAGTTCTGAGGCCAGTCCCTGACTGAACTTATACAGTTTGAATCCTCTTTTGTGGTAGATTGTGCCACACCACCGCTAGTCCCTGGTGACAAACTGTACCAAAAAGCGCACATTTATTTACCAGGAGAGTTGACAAAATACAGCTCCAAGGCATCCTAGGCTGATATCAAGCATCCCTTGATTTAGCAGGAATAGGGAGGCTAGTCTAGTGCCTTTCAGACTGCAGTATGCACAGTTCACAACTCCTGCAACTAAGAGAACTGCACTGCTGCAACAAACAATGATCTTCACAATCCTGTTTCTGGGGCTCTGATACTGGAGAGATATCAAATACCATCTTCAAATGAAGGCCCTTTGGAGAACTAATTTATGTGATTTCAGATTAATATTTCACCAGTATATCCGTCTCTGCTGTACAGTACAGACAAGCACTGCTCCCCTTGCCCCTCCTGTGATTCACTGAGGAGTAGTCTGGGTTATGTAAAGTGTAAACATTTAGTAAGTACTGCATAAGGCTCTTTTAATCCTTTAGGCCTGAATGTAAGTTATTTCATATTGTTATTAACTCTCTATGATTAAAGCTCATTAACTCAAATACAAGTTTGCAGATACAGTCTGAGCCTTGCACAGTGAATTCCTATGAGAAGCATAAGGACATACAGCAGCAGCTCGAACAAAGTGCTGCTGAACCCAGGATAGGTATTTTTGGGCTTGAGAATTGATAGGCCAGGCCATGAGGTCTTTCACCTCACACTCCTACAAGGAAGCACAGCTACAGGTTTGCACTGTTGAATGTGTCCACAAAGGGCTGTTGCCTGCACTGATGCACATTTATTCCACTTGCGTGACATGCTCATAGGGGATTATTAAGGACTCAGATTTGCAGGATGCCATAAACTGCATGTGTAAAGCAAAGCTATAGAAGCATTGTCACATCCTCTCACAGCTACAGAAGGGCCTGGCAAACCTAGGGCTTGTAGAGACATTCTCACCTGCCACAGGAGCTCCTGCGGTGCTGCAGCCTCCTCCAAGGAAATTGCATGTCCCCGTGTACTCATTGCTTTCAGGGACTGGCTGTGCCACACGTGTGCAGGACACTACGGAGAGCCAGATAGGAAGAGTGGGGACCTTCAAATTGGTGGTTAATTCTTAACCCACCCTGATCCTCCCAAGCTCAACAAGGCACTTACAGACCCCACTGAGCACATGATTAGTGACACTGGTTTGTGGGGGGTTCTACTAAGGCTCCCATAACCTTAAAGCTAGATGTGCCTGAAAGGACAGCAAAACTAGTATCATTTACACCAAGACATTAGGTTCTCCTGCAGTGCATCCCCACCAGGTCCTATGGCCCCACAGCTTCCACTTCCCACAGTCCATCATAAAACTCCACATCCCACTCCCTTGCATACATAGCCCCATAGCACACCTTTGCCTGGTGCACATCTTACCCACCTCATCCTCACTCCACTTGCCAGGCAGACAACAAAAGAAATGGCTAAACCCCTCTCTCTAGTTTTAGCACCCCTATGTCCTCACAGCTGCAGCAGATCCCAGATGATTTGCTGACCACAGAGACCCACTGGTGCTGCTTAATGACTAAGTGCTGTTTAGGAAGGCTTTTAAAGGGACATACAGTAAATCCACTCCTGGAGTACAGTTTGCCTATAGATTGTTTTCCTGATAAAATATTTATTTCTCAGCCTTTTAACACTGCTGTCCTCTACAGTAGCCCTTCAGCACAGTGTTTGCCACAGACTTTGGCATTCACCTGGAGAGGTGGTGCACAAACAGCCCACACACAGTGCAAACCAGTGCACCTCGAAAGTTTGCTTGCCTTGGTTATTTCTGCTTTCTATGCATGAGCGTCTGTACATGCGCATACATGCCCATTGAAATGCACTAGTGGGAGACTCTTTAGCATCCTGCATTCAGCCAGTTCTGACAAAGTTTATGTGTAAGTGCTGAGAATATACAGGAAAGCCCCAGGACACAGTCTGCCCTGAGGCATGGTACAAACCTTGTACCTGTTTCTCCAATGAACTCCATTAACCCTTTGCTTAACTTTCTAGCCCATGTTCTTAATGAGTTCCCCCCGTCCCAAGTGCTCACTCCCTTGGGTGAGAGATGGATGAGAGTGTTCTCCTTAATGATCTCTCTGTCTCTCCCCCTTTCCACCATTAGCCTGAAGACCAGCCTACAGAAGAAAGTGAGCCAGGACTCCATGGATTTGTCAGGGATCCCCCTGACCATGCGGGATGTCCACCGCATGGCCTACTACCTGCAGAACAACGGGGACCACCTCACCTCTGTGGACCTGAGCTTCACCGAGCTGAATGATGACATGGTGCGCTTGCTGCTGCCCTTCCTCTGGGCACTACCCAAGCTCACTCATCTTTCCCTCAATGGCAACCGACTGACCCGAGCGACCATGAAGGAGCTGACTGATACCATGAAGGACATGAACAAATTTCCTTGCCTAGCCTGGGTTGACCTTGGCAACAACGTGGACGTCTCATCCATGCCGCAGCCATTGCTTGTGGGCCTGCGCAAACGCCTCAGCCAGCAAACCACACTGCCTACCATCTACGAAGCGCTTGACTGCGACTCTGAGATCTCCAGCGGGCATGAGGGCAGCCAGCCAGAGGATGAAGCAGCCGGAAGCACCATGCCACGTGGTTTTTCTCAGCAGGGCTGTGAGAGGTGACTGGACAACAGGCCAGCACTGGCACGCTGAAGCTGCCCCAAGAAGTCTTGAGTACAAATACCAAGCAGAGGGCCAGCTTTACCGACTTCTTTTGGCTCTTTCCTCTCGCCTTCCCTGACATGTCCCCACCACCTGCTGTGAGACAAAAGCCTGTCATCCCCCCACAACATCCTCCACTCCCTCCCCTCACTGCAAAACCCACTGCCCATGTTCCAGAGAGGAAACAACGACTTACAGTGAACCTGGTGCCCAGGCAGGGTCTCACTGGAAGACAGGAAAAGAGCTGTCGGAGTCAAGAATATCCTCCAGCAGCCATTGGGTTGAGGGATACAGATGGGGAGAACCTAAAACAGAAACAGGCTTGTAGTTTACTTCCTTTCTTCCTTTTCCTATGCACCTTGGAAACCTTGGGACCTGCAGCCTTGAGTGTGAAAGGCGGTAGCCCAAGAGCTTAGCTGCTGTGGAGCTTAGGTGAAGAGCTGAGAGGCTAGAGCTAGAGCCCGGCAGTGTGTCTCCCTCTTGTGTCTGGCTCCTTTTGTTTTGTTTTTTTCCTATTGTGTGTTTTGTATTAACCTCTGAACAAAGGGACTTGGTCAGAGACCATTGGATTGCATAGGCTGGGGCGGACACATGGCTTGGAATTGCAGCATCAGGATATTTGCTGTGTGACCGGGGTGAAAGGGAGGGGAAGGAGGTATGTGTTGGTGGGAGCATGGGGGATGGGATGAGTTGGGATGGGATGGGAGGAAGAGGGAGGACAGGGAGTGGGAGCAGTCTCATGGATTAGGAGGACTGTTTTTGAAACCTGTGTTTTTGTACTAAAATTACAAGTTCCAAGTGAAATGGAGGAAAAGCAGACAGCTAAGTGCATAACTGTGGCACCAGAGGAGCAAGCAGTGAATATGCCAGAGGTGGGCACTTCTCAAACAAATGCCTAAAGCTTTGGCTCCTCGTGGCATATTGCATACCTCAAACACGATGTGAGCAGCTGCATCACCATTTCCAATGCTGTCCAAACCCTAAACCACCGATGCAATATTTCCAATGTTTTCCACGCTGCTCATGCTCTATGTAAACATAATAAACAGTTCTCTTGGACATGAGCGTGAAGCACTACAGAGTCTGAGTATTCGGGTTGTTCACAGCAGCCTAGACTGCAAGAATACAGACCAGCAGTCCTCATACAGTGCTGAGCGCTGTGGGAGAGGAGCAGCAAGTGCCATTCACATTGGTAAGAGTGGTTCATCCCTCTAATGAAAGTGAAATGTCGCTATTAGTTTGTGGTAAGCTGCCACCCTTAAGTGTTGCAAGGTGCTGATACAAATAAATTGATCACACTTCAGCTGGTAAGTCAAGTCCTCTCAGTTATCTGTCCCCACAGGAATTCAGAGAGCAGGTATGTCTCCAGAAGAGTGAAAGTTAAAGAAATTAGACATATTAAAAAAAAAAACAAACAACAACAAACAAACAACAAACATGTAAATCCTGGTCCTCTTAAATTAACAATGGTAACTTTGCCTACCTCTGCTGATTTTCTCTGGGAGTCTCAATACATGTAAGCAACTCCCATATACTAAGCCACACAAATCCACATGAAATAGACACACCTTTCATGCTCATTGCTGATTTTACAGATTCTGCAGGAAGAAAATCAATGATATTTTTCAAGTGACTTATCCCCTTTGGACCAACAGTGTCAGGGCACTGGATAGTATCAGACAGGATCAACTAGCAAAAGCCCCAGTAAATCCAGTCTCCTGAGGAAGAAAGCTGGGTTTAGAGACACTGTACTGAGTATTACAGCTTGACACTGCAAATGCTAGAGCCAGTCCTGTTCATACTCCAGTCACTGGAGGAGGATCTCATGTCCTTCATGTTGTTAACTTGCAAAAAAGAAGTGTTGTAGAGTCTGTCCAGCTAACCAAAAGAAGCAGAAGATGTAAAAGGGTAAAGCAAATATAGTTAGGGCCAGGTGCTAGCTGCCCCATTCCAGTGGAGGAGGAAGAGAAGAGGCCCTGAGATAGCCAGAATATGATGTTTGGCCAGGAGGATGGGGAGGAGGATGTGCAAATGTAGCCAAACCCCAGCACAACCCAGGTTGGGAAGCGAGCACGTTCCCCTCTCAATAGTTGTCACCCAAACCCACTTTCTAGCCCTTCTACTGAATCTAGAAGTGAATAAGTTATTTCTGCAGCAAAGACTGAGTTTGGGGAGCATGTGGTTGTTTTGCAATAGGAAAATCAGAGCTGATAAAGTGGCCATTCCCATTACTGAGGGAAAAGCCATGCTGCTTCCAGAGGTCACAAGCTGCCTCTTCTCAGAACTCACTTTTCCCTTCTCAGTGTGGTATGTTACAGAATCACAGAACTGTTCTGGTTGGAAAAGACTTTGAAGATCATCGAGTCCAACTGTTAAACCCAACACTGTCAAGTCCACCACTAAATCATGTCACTAAGTGCCACATCTACACATCTTTTCAATATCTCCAGGGATGGGGACTCAGCCACTTCCCTGGGCAGCCTTGTTCCAACGCTTGACAACCTTTTAGGGGAAGAAAGTTTTTTAATAACCAATTTAAATGTACTCTGGCACATTTCCTCTTACTGCTTGTTACCTGGGAGAAGAGACCAACACCCCTATCACTCCAGCCTTCTTTCAGGTAGTTGTAGAGAGCAATAATTTCTCTCCTGAGCCTCCTTTCCAGCAGTCTAAACAGCCCCACTTCCCTCAGCTGTTTCTCATAGGTCTTGCTCTCTAGACCATTCACCAGCTTTGTTGCCCTTCTTTGGACAGTCTCCAGGACCTCAACATCTGTCTTGTAGTAAGGGGCCCAGAACTGAGCACAGTGTTCGAGGTGCAGCCTCACCAATGCCAAGTACAGGGGGATGATCACCCCCCTAGTCCTGCTGGCCACACTGTTGCTGATACAAGCCACAGTGCCATTGGCTGCCTTGTCCAGCTGGGCACACGCTGGCTCATGCTCAGCCAAATGTCAATTTACACCCCCAGGTCCTTTTCCACTGAGCAGCTTTCCAGCCACTCTTCCCCAAAACCATAGCATTGCATGGGGTTGTTTGACACCAGTGCAGAACCTGGCACTGACCTTTTCTGAAGCTCACACAACTGGCCTCAGCCCATCAACCTTGGCTGTCCAGATCCCTCTGCAGAGCCTTCCTGCCCTCCAGCAGACCAACACTGCCACCCAACTTGGTGTCCTCTGTAAACTTACTGAGGGTGTGGTTGATCCCCTTGTCCAGATCATTGATAAAGATATTAAACAGAACTGAGCCAAATACTGAGCTCTGGGGAACACCACTTGTGACCAGCCACCCACTGTATTTAAGTCCATTCACTACCAGTCTTTGGGCTCAGTTCTCCGTTTCCTGCCCTGCTGTGGAAAAGATGACACTATTTTTCTCTTTTTTCGTTCCAAAATACCTTTCACCAAAAATGAAAAGCATTTCAAATGTCAGCAAGATCTGCTTAAACTCTTAAAGCCTGAGCAGAGCAGCACTCTGTGCCAAGAAGAAAACTCAGCCATGAAGCATTTTAAATGAAGGCTTGGAGCCACCTGGTGAGTCAGTGGCATATCTAGAAAGAGGGGGCAGGGGTGCTGAGCATTTGGTACTTGACTGAGCACTGTCTCTGTAAGGCTCTACATCAAGGCATCTTCACAGCTTCTCTGTAACAGTGGCAACCTCCTGAAATGAGGCAAGACCCCCAGCTTGCAGCCCACTACTGACAGCTCTTCCCTGCAGAGCTGCTGACTCAGCCCCAGGGAGGATCTGTGCAGCCTGTTTCAGCCCTGCTGAAAGTTGTGGTTTTGGTCTGAGCTGTGCTGTGCTAATCATCAGAATGGAAATGAGACATTCAGCCCCTTGCAAGGGAATTCTGTACTAATCCCTGATGATGCCTGGCTGCCAGTTGGCAACTCCAGGAGCTGGAGATAAAGCACAGCTTGAAACAAACTGGTTCAGCTGAGCAGCTGTGGGACTGTTTATTCCTCCATATGCACTTGGTTACTCTGTCATAGAAACCTCTCCACGGAGAACTGATTGTGAATAGATACATGCAAATGCAAATTATGAGGTCCTGGCCTAAGAAACTGCTACTGCTGCTTGGATGAGCTCCGCTGGGCTTCAACTTAGCTATGGAGAAGCTATCACAGCATAGCCAGCTGCTCCCTGCTAGCTCCTGACTGCACTGACAATGAGGAACTCTGTGAGCACAGTCGTGTGCATCCAGTTCCAGAGCTGTGAAGTGCCCAAGTACCCCCTAAAATGAGATGCATCCTTGGAGCAAGCCTGGCAGCCCCAAATACAGAGAAAGCTAGTTTCATAAAGGCGAAGTTTATAAACCAGAGAGGATGACAAACCCAAATGAGCCTTTCCTTGCGCTGAACGAGAAAGCTCAGCGCTCTCAAAGGGGATTAAAGGGATGAGCTGCTAATTCCTGTCTTCTCATTGATACCAGAGAGACTAGCTTAGTCATGCTCCTAAATCAGGGATGGCTGCCCTACAGTGAGCCTCTGTCTCCTGCTAGGTAACACAGCAGGAGAGATGGATCCCTGTCATACGGAATACTCTCATCAGTACCATACTTGCTGGTGCAGGACTGTAACCTCAGCTACCTAAAGCAGCACACCCCAATATTTGCAGTTTCCCAGCCTTCCTCTCTGTGCAGGTTGCAGTTGGTCAACCTGTGATGGGACCTTTGTCATGTAGCAGAGGGGAAGCTGGAGCTGCACAAAGCAGTATCATAGCCCTTTCCCTACCTCTGACTTCCCATCAAGTACTAGTCTCACAATAGATGTCAACATGAGATACTTAAGCACATCTTTCAAAAGCAGGCTTCTGGAAGGAGAGATCATCAGATGTAAAGCTATGCCACACTTTCCCACCACCTTATTTTTCCCAGGCTTTTTAAAGTACCCTCCGAAAACCTTCCTCCTCCTAGAGTCTCTTTTGACATCTACCATTGCATAGTGGTAGAGTATGAGACAGTGAACTCCCATCTCCACAGCAGCTTCCTCCCCAGCACCCCTCACAGCAGGCGGTTTCACAGCAGACCCCCTTGCATGCTCACAGGGTCACCTGCAGCACATCACCTCTAAATGCTGGTGAACATGGCCAGCTGGGGTCGGGCAGACAGCCTGCAAAGCCCAACAACAGGGAGGTGCACTTATGTGGGAATGCTGAGCAGTATTTGTGCCAGACAGCAGAGGAAAGGAGGAGCAGGCCAGAACTTTTCAGTTACCCAAACACAAACACACTTGTTCCCTCCCTACCCAATTGGACAACACCTTCCTCACTCCTCCATCCTGCATTTTGCCCCAGCCTCTGACTACAAAACCCAGGGTAACCACCTTAGAATGCTCCAGGTGGCAATATGCTTAGCACTGAGGCCACCACAAACCTCTCTTGTTTTTGTAACTCTAAATAACAAGTGATCATTTTCATGAGGTAAGGATGCAAAAACCACCTGGAAGCACAGGCTTGTCTGATCTATTTTTATTTCAGACACTTCAAGATCTGTCAATCCCCTTCTCTCCTGCACACAGGGCTCTTTTTTCAACTTTTTGACCTACAATTCATTCCTTGTTAGAAGCACTTGGAAGATAAAGGAGCTTGCATTGTTTGGGGCAGGCTCACAGGCTCCTTGGTGGACAACTGCTGACACAGATGCCAAGATAGAAATTATTTAATCTTAAAGCAAACAAGAGAGGATTAAACATTTACCTTTACTGACCACTGTCCACCACCAGATCGTGTGTGTTTCACAGCTCAGAAGAGGCAAAGGTATGTTGCAATATAAACTTTTCTCACTATACTATCTCAACAGTGCAGCAGGTAAACATTCTCCCAGGGTACCGGCAGACACCCCAGCTCTGAGCTGCTGGGGACAATTATCAATGGACAAAAGAATCTGTTCTGCAGTTTTCTGGCATTAAAGAAGTGCTCTTGAAATAAATGCAGTAGCTGGTTTAAGGCTGCCAAGAGGTAGCTCACAAAACACAATAGACCGGAACACTCTTAGCTGAGGCCAGCACTCCAGGAAGCCATGACCACAACTTGATCTACTTCGAGACACTGAGTACTTTATTATGAATCTCCTCGGTTCCTCTCTGACTTGACAGTATTCCAGTGATGAACAGAGTTCAGTGATGCCAATTCAAAACCAGAATAGCCACAAAACACAATAATCATACAATAACTCTTCCCCAGCATAAGGGTGAAGAGGAAAGGCAGCTTCTCTTCCACGTTGTCATGGTTTAAAACCCAGCCACACAGAGCTCGTTCACTCACTCCCCCCTTTGCTGCCCCAACTCCCGGAGAGTTGGGGAGGAGAATCCAAAGAATGTAGCTCCCATGGGTTGAGATAAGAACAGTTTAATAACTAAGGTATAACACAAATCACTGCTGCTACCACCAATAATAATAATAATGATGATAAAGAAAATAACAAGTGAAGAGAATACAACATCTCACCAGCCACCGACCAATAACTCACCCCACCCTGCCCGACCGAGCACCGACCAATACCTCCTCCAACCTCCAGAGTACTAGCCCTTCCGTGTAACTCTCAGTTACATCTTGGGTATGACGTGCTATGGTATGGAATACCTCTTTGGCTAGCCTGGGTCAGGTGTCCTGTCTCTCCTTCCTCCCGGCCTCCCCTCCTTCCCTGGCAGAGCATGAGACTCACAAAGTCCTTGATCAGAGTAAACATTTGAGCAGTAACTACAAACATAAGTACTACCAACACCGTTCCCAGACTGAAAGTCGAAACACAGCACTGCACCAGCTACCAAGAAGGAGAAAACATGACTGCTACTGCTGAACCCAGGACACACATGGGACTTCTTTCCCAAATCCCAGCACTTTCCTGCTGCACCCAAACTGGCTTCACAACCAACCACAAAACCACTGACAGCTCTTTCCTACAGCATCAGGTTTGTTTAGCTAGGACGCAGGGCATGTCACCACAGCAGGGAACAGATACTTTGCTGCTCAATGATCAGCAAGTTCCTGCACTTCTGGGACGATTATTCCTCACAGTCCATTTTTGAGGCAATCTGTCCCAGGTTGGATACAATGATGGGAAGCATTTGGAAAGCTATTCTTGTGGGTAACTCAGAACCACGCAGACACTCACTCACTCGCCCCCAACCTCCCAAGTACATGAGCCTTATCCACCTGTGCAACTTCCCTGAAACACACAGGGCTCTCCCCAAGCACAAACATGGCACAGAAAACCAGAAAGGCACTTCCCTGGATGAGCAGCAGCGGCTGCCTTTGGGGCTCTGCCTCAGACTTCAGAGTGGAGCTTTGTTCTTGATCCCCTGAAGCCTTTTGGTTTGCAGTTTGATGTGTGCACCTTTGTCTGAACTTTGCTGTAACTCAGTAACGGAGCACGTCAGAACCAAACTCGTTTTACCTATGGTCTTGAGGGTTTTAGTTTTTCAGAAGGAGAGCAAAATGGAGGACACCAAAGGAGCAGATTTGCTCTGCAGATACTCAGAGACAACAGCCCAGAGCATCTCCAGCTCTACAGTCCCCTCGCCCGGGTCTCAGCGCTGGACTGGCCCATCCCTCAGCTCCAGGATGAAAACGAGTATTCCAGAGAGGACTGTGCTGTGCCTGCCTGTGCCAGCCTGGCACTGCCCAAACCTCCTCCCTCCCAAAGCGCAGGGACCACAGGCGCGATCGGCCATTTTGTCACCTTCTGAGCTGGAAGGTCAGGAGCAGAAAAGGCAGCATCATCACCTCAGGTTTTGCACTGCTAATGCCTGTGCTGTTTCAGTCCCTTTGCAAGGTTACTAGGTCACTGATTTGCCTCTCAGCCAGTGGCAGTCACTGACTTTCCAGGCTTTGTCTGTTTTCTGAAAACCTTCACAGAGACTCCTTGATGGTAACATGCAGTGGGACCCTTTAAAGCAGGAGGAAGGCAATGCCGGGCTCCTACCTGCAGGTCCCACTGCTGCTCACTAAGCAGAAACTAAGTCACACCAGGAAATCACAATGCCTGGTCACTAACCTCTGCTGTCCCACAGGAGAGAGGACATTCTGCCATGCTGCGACAGCGGGGCTGCAGGCACTGCTCTGAGGGGAGGTCAGGCTGCCTGCGCTGGGCACGGCCGGTTCCGACCAGTTCCGGCCAGTTCCGCAGCAGCCCCTGTGCAGGGCACAACTGAGCCCAGCTCCAGCAGTGCTGGCACATTGGGGAAAATGCACTTAGGAAAGGGCAAAACACCTCCTGGCAGTGAGGGCTGAGGTAAAAAAGTGTGAGGAATAGCCCTGTGACACCAAGGTGAGAGGAGGAGGGAGAAAAAGAGGAGGAACAGGTGCTCTAGGCACCATAGTGCTGCGCACCCCATGGGGTGCCCATGGTGGAGCCCTGAAGGAGCCCCACACTGGAGCAGTGTGAGGAGCAGCAGACAACCTGTAACAGACCCACCACAGCCCCCTGGTCCCCATCCTCCCTGTGCCATGTTGGGAGCAGGGATAGAGGAGTCAGTGCTGAAGGGGTGAAACCAAGCCTGGGAAGAGGGGGAAAGTGCAAGGCATTGTTTTATATGAGTCTTTGTTTCTCACTATCCAAACCCATTTTAACTGGCAATAAATTAATTCTCCCCAAGTCAAGCCTGTGTTGTCCATGACAGCAGTTGGTAAGTGATCAAAGTGATCTCCCTGCCTTTACCTTGACTCACAAGCACTTTCATCATCTTTCCTCTCCCTGTTGAGGAGGGCAGGTGGGTGCTCTGAGACCCCCAGCAGGTAACACAACTGCAGCTACCACTGGGGCTGGGGTCCAGAAGGAGACAGCCAAGGCACAAAGCGGGACTGGGGATCAGGGTGCTAAAGTAATGCTAAGGCTGCTACTGGGGTTATACCAGTGTAACTCTTAGACTGGGGATCAGTGTCCCATAGCATTAGTTTCAGCCTCATGAAAGTCTCATGTTCTGAAAGAGAGAATTGAAACATACACCAAAAGCAAGGCTAAATACTGCCAGCCTCCCAAAAAACTCACCCCCTCTCCCCAAAAAGCCTAAACGCAACAACCTTGACAGCTCTTAGTTTTAGACAACAAATCACTTTGTTATTTATAGATGCAAACCGCACTCAGCACACTTACAACTGGAATACAAAGCCAATCCACATTTGTGTGGTAGAGGTCTGCTCTCTTCTCTCAAGAGGGGTGGAGAGGCTTCTACCCTGAAAACAATCAAGTCTTTTGAAAGGAGGATTAGAAATAAGACTAATCCTCTAATCATTATCTTGGGTTGCACTTGGGCAGAGTGATTTGCAGTGTTCTTACCACAGTAATCAAGACAATTTGATAAGCCAGTTGTCTTCCCCATATCCTTGCAAGGAATGTAACAGTTATCTTGTCAAGCAACTTCCCTATAAACCTTCAAAAGAGAGGCAGAGGCTGTAACCTCCTGCCCAGATTCACAGTCTCGTGTCTTTCTCTGAATGCACTCTCCGTAAAGACATTTATCACTTCTACCTACAGTGAGTAAATGTGTTTGCCAAATCACAAAAACTCACAGCGGGATCGCACCCACAGCTGTTAGACACTTACAGGTAACATTCACTTATTCTCCAGAAGGGAATGTTGGCCCATGTCCTTTAAGGATGAAATTAAAGGAGGAATTAGGGAAGAAGGATGAAAAGAAATCAGTGTATCACAGATTAGGCCGTCCTTACTGGAATTGCCAAACAAGGACAATTGATGCTTGTTGCAGGAGAGCAATCAGAAAAGGGGGTACAGAACAGCTATAACAGAAACAACAAAACTGCACTTTTCCAGATGCCACCAAAGGACTTCCAGCAAAGCAGTCTAATATCCTAAGAAGTACCTGCTCCACTAAGCCACCATTAAGTGGCTTACTGTTCAGCAGGAGACTGATGCAGGCGGTGATGCTCAGAGACCATCACTTCTGAGATGATCCAGCAGTTAGAGCACTCTCCGAGCCTCTGGAGGCTTTGTTCCTGATCTCCAGGGACACTGTGAGGCCTGTCAGTTAAGGACAAGGATGAGTACTGTAAAATACTTAAGTGTTTATCTCATCGGTTTCAGCAGGAGTTGTGGGCCCAAATCTGCTTTCAAATCCTAGTCTGAAACTGTGACTTGCTCTCCATCTCCCTTTGTCTTTACACCCAGTAATAGTTTTGTAAAGAAAAAATACATGAAAGTGACAGCTGGGTACTTTACAGCATGGAACCACAAACAAGCTAAAGGGGCAGTTCCATATAACATGCCATCTCCCTGCAAATCCAGGCATTCCCATTGCCTTCCCTCTGCATTGCCAGCTTAGTGCTGTTGATATTCCTGCTGAGTGCTGTCCCAACTCCTTGTTCACATTTTAGGTACTGCGGGACAAAACATGAGTTTTGCCTTACAAGCAGCAGTGTTTTGCTCTGGAATAGATGTGCTAGCATCTCTCCACTGAGCTGGAAATAGGGCAACCCCCCAACCAGACAACAGATTTTAAGTCCCCAGGCAAGGGAAAAGGAAGAACAAATTAAATGCTCGCTGCAAGCAGTTCACTAAACAAAAGAACAATAATAGTGTTTTTCTGCCATTCTTTTAACTTCTCCCAGCATAACTCCACATCTTCTGGATACAGTCTGTTTCTTTGCCAGGGCTTCAACATTCTCCCCTGAATTAATGATGCTGGAAAATCTCCACTTTTCATAGACTCTGATAGTCTCTGCTGAGCAGCAGAGGGCTGCACAATGCTTGCTTATGCAATGACTGGTCCTGTGCCAGGAATAATAGCCTGTCTACTAGGAACAACCAATTCACACACAAAACCAGAATACTTTTCCCATTAAATGTCTGAATTGGTGGAGTAACGCATCGCAGAACTGGTCATGCTACACATTAATGTCAGCCTCCACACTGAACTATATAATCCCACTGCCCAGTCTTTGGGAACAGTTAAGTGTAGCACTTCCTTATTCATTACCTCTAAAATACTCTTGACACTATCAAGAACTGTTATTACAGGACCAGACAACAACGAGACACCTGAAGCAGTTAAAATGCAACTTGATCTGGGAAAGTAATTGCAGACAAGCACTGCTTTGGCTACTTCATACGCTAGCAGGCATGCTAGGTCCCTAAGTGGATGAAGAGGTGGAGAACAGTATCATCTTACTTGCAAAGTAATCTGCAGCAGACTGCCCGTATCAGCATTTGGTTTAATGCTAGTCTGGGCCATGCTTTAAATGTGGTGTATCCCTATTGCCTCAAAAGAAACACTGAAGCAGGATGGTTCCATAAAGTTAGTTTTACCTAATGCGTGAGGAGGAAGACTAGTTCTTAGTGTCTGAAATCAGCTTAGCTGCAATAAGGTGCAAGTCTCGTTTTTGGTCTGTCAGGATGGAAATACCAGAAATCCCTGGGAGAAACTTTCCTCCATTTTGACCCATGGCTGAGAAATAAGAGAGCAAATCACTGACACTTTCTTGCAGACCTCACAATTCCACCCTTTCCTACCTTACCAAATAATTACTCCACTGGGATATCAGTCTTCCATCGTTGCTCACATTGTACTGGCAAGAGGAAGTAGGACATCTCTACGTTAAATGAAAGCTCACTGTGAAGCTTAAGTGGAAGAGGTAGAGACTGTACAGTTATCCTGACCACTAGCACCAGAAATTCATGTTTTCCACTTCATTCTTCCCTTCTAGAATAGGTTTCCTGGAAGGCACGGGAGATCAAGGGGCCATCTCCCCTTACTTCTCCTTTCACTGGCAGAGATTAAGAGGCTGCTGCCTTGCCCGCAATTTTAAGAGTTGGTATTAAGCCAAGTCCTGCTACCTTGGAGAACAGGGCTTTCACAATGTGGCATGTAGTTACACTCAGATAAGAGGCACCATGGCTTGGCACTTACCTCATCTACACAGCGTCCCTTCCCAGCCTCTCAGTCATAACACAGCACCTCACAGACTGCTATTTTACAGAGTACCCTTGGAATATGACTTAAAATACAGCTTTAGGATCAAATATAACACACCCACCTGGAGAGCAGAACTGCACATATATGGGGTGAAAGCACCTGATCACTGAGCAAAAGTACTGCAGTTCTGTGCAAAGCATTTTTTCCAAGTGATACATTCTCCAGCCACTTAACTCCTCTGTGCTGTCATCAGCATCTTACCTCTGGTTTTGTTACCAGAGCAGCCTTGTTTTTGACTCAGGATGACTGGTTTTTCTGCCTGCATTTCTCCACACTTCATTCTGTGTGGCTGCAGTATACTGTCTCTGTCCCACATGGATGATGCAAAGGCATCTACACTGATGATATCAAAGTGGTGAGTTCACATCAAAGCTTCAGGCCAGTAGCTTCTCTCTCTGTCAAAAGCAGGAAGCTACAGTGAGCCCTGAACCCACTGAACAAGAAGATGTTCACAAGCTCCTATACAAAGTAACGGCAAAGAAAGAAGAGAAATTATGCTATCTGTAACAAAAAACAAAGGTGAAAAATAAGAGAAGATGCTAAAACCAGAGCCAGCATCTTCCATTCCAGAAAAACAGATTAAGTTGCTGAACTCAAGAAATCTGCACAACCTACATAAGTGCACCCACTCAACTAGCCAAGTGCCAGGGAAATGCACAGCAACAATCAACAGCTGGTGTAACCTGACTTGTGTATGAAGCCAGCACTCTGGCAACATGGAATAACAAAGAAAATAAGCTGAGTATTTTCACGCTGCAGTTTGTAACAGTACCGAGTTTATGGATTTTATAGCAGAAGCCACATTTCTTGCATTATTTTCCTTCCAGAGGGTTCTGGATTCTTGTATTTCATTCTCTTACCGACAGAGCCATCTAGTGGATGAGACATCATTTACATACAGGAAATTTAGATGTAGCACACGCAAGTAAAGATAACCCACATTTCACACACAGGATCTTCTTCAAAGCAGCCTGGAACAAACTAGCATATCATTTAATAAAGTCAGAAATTGCTAAGAGATGTGTTTGCTGTGGTGGGGCTTACATTTCCAATTTATTTTTTTTATAATAATTTATTTTCTAATTTAATTTTCTATTTTTTTCTTAAATTTTCTTAAATGTTTCAGTTGGAAACTTCAAACTTTTCAACACTAATTCACATTACCTTTCTGAAGAGGGTGAACAGTTCATCCTAGACTCAGCTTCAACCTAATTGCAAAGCTTTTCATTTATGCAAAATCCAGTATCTTCTTCAAAGCTAACAAGGATTAGAGATGTTATGTGCTTTAAATAAAGCTTCAAAGCTGAGGCAATACTAGCAGGAAAAAAGTAAAGCTCAAGAACAAGTTTCATGGCCGTGTGCTCAGTGACAGTCACTCATTTAGAGGGTGAGAAACATCAGAAGTCAGTGCTGAAAATGTGTTGCCATTTCCCTCTGCCAGTATCTAACCTTCAGGAAAAGATGCACGCTGTTTAACAGTCAGAAGGAAACACCGAGACACAAAGCCCAATGGGCCAGATTTGCAGCCTTGCCAAAATGTTGAATCTCTTTCCAAAAATACTCCTAGTCAAGCTCTCCATCTGTGGCTTACGTATTTTCCCACATATTTATAGTTCTTTCTGGAGGCTTTACAGAAAAAGGATGCAGAGCTTTGAGGGCTGGGAAGTACTGGATAGTCCCAGCAAAAGAAAAAGATGTGTCAATCCTCATCACTGGTTTCCTTGAGAGGTTACAGGGAGACACAGCTGAAGCCAGAGGCAAGATCTGCAAAGTGAGGTCTCTTTGCTCAAGCTGCAAGTGTACCTCTTGTCTCTTGTTACTTAACAAGGCAGCAGTAACTTTGTCACCCAGTCATGGCCAAGCTGACAGTCTTTAAGCAGAACAGCTTGTCATCCTTCCACACTCACATACTCCATTTTAAACTATTTACAGCAATTAATTGTTGCACTAATTAATCTCAGGTTTCTATCAGGTGTTTGCTTTAGAAGAGGAGGCAGTTCTAGCTGCTGAAGAAGCATCCTATAAAATCTTTCAGCAGATACTTGACTTTATACAGAAAGTATTCATATTGTGCCATTCCTGCTCTTCCTCTTGACCATAACTCCACTGTACAAAAATTCCAACTTGATTAGCAGCACAATCCAAGCCTGATGTATGAAAAGCAGTAAGGGACAGCTAACAGACTGAAAATAAAACACATATTTCAAATAGCCAGAACATACCACCATATACTACTGGCAACAAGAAAAGCCAGTGGATGTCAACAACTACCTATTCTTACCTACCAACCCATCTCCAGAGATGCCAGGCATTAGCATGGGATACTAGAAGCAGACAATTCAATTCTTACTATGAAGCCCATGGTACGAAAGAACAAGATGAAATCGTTTTCTCCTTTGTGTATTAAAACCCATCAGTCCCATTGGGCATCTAGTATAGACTCAAAATGGATTTCAGCTTCAAGGTGATGTTAAGATAGTCTTTCTCAGAAAAGTCTTGTGAAATTCAGAGGCCTTAAGCATAAATGTCTTCTTTCCCACAGGAAGAGCTAGAACCATCTTATTTAAGAATTCCAAACAGTACAAAGAACTGCTATTACTAGTGATGAGAAAGGCTGTAGTCTACATACAGACCAGTGCAGTTTTACTTGCCTGTATCTTACAAAGACTCTCAGAGGGAAATTACCTGATGAACTAATACTAGTCACAATTCTCTTCTGAATGACCCTCAGTTTGAAGAATGACACATTCCCAAAAGAAATATTTAATCTCTTTACTAAAGGCCCAAATTGCTAATTTTTAAGTTGGAAATTCTGACTTCAGGAAAGCACTACTGCTGTGTGAACATGATTCATATGCCACGTTTTGAAGTGGGGCTTTGTGAAAACTGTCCTGTCATTTGGCCAAATTCCTCAATCTAGGTGTAAGACAACTTGACAATGTTTTTATAATTAAGCTCAAGCATATCTTAATCAGATTTTAAGGAGCTTTCTAACGCAAATATTTAGGATCATGGCTACCCAGAAGAACATGTAGAGCAGGATTTTCCTAATGGTGTATAGCTTTATTTACAGATAATTCAACAAATTAATATGTAGGTTCAACTTTCATGTCTGTACACAAAGGAGAATCTTCACTGCATAAGAGCAAGACGAGCTGTTCTGTACAAGTACAGACTGATAGTTGATTGAATGCAAGTATATGATAAGGTACAGAAATCTTAAACTTCTCAGCCATCTAAGTCTGTAAGAACAATCACACTACATGTCACGTGTTGTTACTCAGCTACGTTTGGCTTCCTGCAGATCAGCTGATGATCTATATGACTGTTAAGACCAAGAGATGGGGTTGCTCCTAAATTTTGTTCAGAAGATCAGCAACTGTACTGAGTTGTATTTAATGGACAACCATTTATAAGACTTTTCCCATATACCTGCATTACAAGTTTACAAAACATGTCAAATTCATCCTTGAAAATGCCTGTTTTGTCTTCTTTTCCCTTTCTCTTCCCAGAGGCGAAAAAAATACTAAGAATTCAAAATTTTCACTGCAAATATAGACTCAGGATATCAAAGCTGTGTGTTCCTAATGAAAAATTATCCCTGTATCCAAAGAGAAAGCTAAGAAACACAAGAATACAAGCTCAGAGTACAGATCTGAAGATGGACGGACCTCTATCTACTGTAGGTCCATATAAAGCAAAAGAACAGTTCTTTACTTCTCAGGAAGCTTTGTTTCACTGTGTTTTCCATAAATGCAGCTGCTAATACAACTTTAAAAGGTAGTTTAATAATTCTTCATTAAAAAATACATTCCCATTCCTTAGAGAACGGATGACAACAGGACTAAACAAGAAACAGGAAACATGATCTTTAAAAGTCAATGCATCACACAAGATAGTCAAATGTAAAAATCAAGTCCACTATTTTCCAAAGCCTTTTCAAATTTGTAATTGGTCTACAATGCATTTGCCCTGGAGGAATCCTGTCATGCAAGAGCAGACAAGTTTTTGTCAGAAACATTTATTAAGCAAGACTGACACCAATACACATGTAACCAAGTTAATACCCCAGTGGAAAAAAAGTGTCGCTCAAGACCAAAATTATCTTCGCTTCTGGAAGATGTTGCCACGGCCCATCCCACGGCCTCTTCCTCTGGCAGCCACTGAAGAAAGAAAACATCAAGGATGACATGAATTTGGCATAACTGCTTATTCATCTCAACTGACAAGCAAAACATAAGCAACACTCCGTCTCTTGCTTACAGGCAAGGAAACGAGGCTGTCCTAAGAAGTTCAAGAAGTGCTGTGACAGCAAGAAAGTTTATGATAAGGACCAGAACTAATGGTTACAGACTTGCTACTTAAAACAGATGCAGTGGATACTTACACACTTTGTGTTCCTTCTAAACTGACACACAAATCTGTATGCCCAAGAGATTTAAAACCCCATACTCTTCATAGGTGTTGCAACAGAACTCTGAATGTTTCAGCAGATTTTACTTCCCCATATAAACTTATTGCATTTGCTAAAGTTAACCAAGGTCTTTGCAGCCCTTAATTATTACTCGATCTTGTTATAACTACATTGTTCTCCCAAGAGAGGTACAAATGAGAGTGAGCTACAGAATGGCTAGTAATTACAGCTTCTCAGTAGGTTAAGTACTATCTTAATATCAGTTTGTTTTTCTCTAAAAGCTTATCAGGAACTCCCGAATCCTTCCCTACATATTCCAAACAGCTAGTGGCCACAATCACTAGAAAACAGAGGGCAACTTTTTATATAAAGCCCCTGTTTAATAAGGATACTCACTGTATCTAAATTACTGTAGCATCAATATTACACATTCAGGTAATTGGACAGCTGGAGTCTTGACTACAAACATAAGATTAAATATGCAGAAAAACAATGTATGAACCATTAATCTCTGTTTCTCACAGCTTACATGTCCTCAGTGATAGAGATGACAGTTTTCCAGGTCTTCTAGAGCAAAATGGCGAAGAGGGACCCATAAACAAACTACATACCTTGAGCTTTGAGAATAGCTGCTTTTCCTCGCCCAGCTCCAGAGCCCTGGTTTTTATTCTTCATGCTCTTTAGCATAGGAGCGTTCTTCAACATATCTGGTAAAATTAGAAACCGTATCTTGCTGCCTCTGATGTAGACCTGTTCCAGCTGTGCCACTCGTCCGTCTCTGTATGTCACCGTTATGTTGGACATCTGGAAAGTAAAAATAAGTCAGTGCTCATAGAGGCCGTTAACACAGTCCGTGATCCTATTCCCTGTGCCTGCAAAAGATACAGTCAGGATTCAGGTTCCAAAGCCAAAGACTTTCCAAGCATACTGCTTTCTTATCTGGAGTTGTGACACAAGGATCCAGGACCATTTAAACATACTCCTATACCTGCTGCTATTCAAGCAGACCCATGGCTTATGCTTCCTCCCCAGTTGGTGATTCAGTTTTATCAGCTTTGTTAATGTTGTTTTCTCATATTGAATCAGTTTTAATAAAACCAATTGTTTAGTCCAGTCTAGTCCTAACTAACAAGGAAGCATTTTGATTTCAACAATATCTTGCCTAAAGCTGATCAAAATTAAGTCCTCTTGGAACGACTAAAGCAATATGAATCAAAAAAAAAGCTTTAATTGCTTAAATCAAGGTTTGCTTATTCTTACGCTCAGTGTCTGTAAATAAGGAAGTCCAGCAGTAACACTGTTCACAGAACAGAACCTTAAGAACCCTGATGCTATTAACAGAATTGCCCAATTAAACTCTAACACTGGAAAGAATAAGCTCTGGCCTCTTCAGAGCACTCAATAATCTTGATTCCATTACACTACATTAAGACAGTATACACACAGCAATAGTTTGTTTTATCCTAAGAATAAAAGCAATGGTCTTTTAATCATGCTGCCTACAAGCTAGCTATCATGGCACAGAGCAGAGAGCCCTCCCTTCATCCTCCTGAAGCAGGTGTACCTGACAATTCATGTTGTCTTCAGCTTCAATAAGTTTCCCTCGGTAAACTTCTCCCGTATTGGTTTCACATGTCACAATATGGCCTTCGGCCTCATGCAGGACTTTAATAGGCACTCCGATCGACATGTTTGCAGTGCTGTGGCTCTACACCTGAGACAAGAAAAAACAAAAGACATGATTGTAAATAAAGTTGTAGACTAGATTTTACCTACACAAACTATGATCTCTCATTATATGATATTATAAAGCAGTCTTCTCTCTTGTTCAAACACACTGTATGCTTTGACAATGCACTGACAGAACCTGCTTAGAAAGATGCTCATGGGAAGAAATTCCTTGAGATGCGCAGAAGCAGGTATTCTCCAGGTCTCTTCGGCCTAGAAAACTCACTTGCAAATATCAGGTAACGGAACACAGGCACAGCCACACACACCTCAAGCAGAAACAGGTGCCAGAACGTAACGGTGCAGCCACCCTGCCCTGCGGGGGGATGCCCCGCCGCGCTCGCAGCTCACCCCCCACCACGCAAGGAACGGGCTCCTCCACACCCAGCTCACATCACACCCCCAGCCCTGGTACAACCTCCTTCGCCTACAGACCCCAGCCCTAGCTCTACCCCAGCGGAGAGAAGGGCCCCAGCGTGGGGGAGCTCCGTCCCCGCAAGAACCCGAGCAGGGCCCCCGCGGCCGGTGGTTACCCCGCCGCGCCTTCACTACCCCAGGCCTGAGCACCCCAATGGAGCTACATCGACACGGCTCAAGTACGTACCCACGAACCCCAACACCTACCTCACTGAAGGCCCGCGCTCACCCCTAATGGCTCCTCCAGCGTCCCGCCGTGCACCGCGCGCCGGAACCGGAAGGTGGCGGCACAGACACTTCCCACCCCACCGAACACCGGGTTCCGGTGCTGTTTCCTCCAGCGGGGCGGGATCCGCCCCGGGGCAGGGCTGACCGTCACCGCGCCCCGGGCTCCCCCACCCGCCTCAGGCCGCGCCCCGGCTGTCGGTCCCGCATCCCCCGCACCCCGTGTCATGCTCCTACTCACCCGCGCACCCGACGGTCACCGCCAGCACCGCCGCGACGGCGCGGGGCAGACGCCCCGGGGCCCGGCCCCCCGCAGCCCCCGCCTCCGTGCCCGCCTCCGCGGCCGGGAGGAGCCAGCGCCGCGCCGAAGCATGCCGAGGCCCTGGGCCGCGCCGTGGCGCGGGCCGGCTCGGCGGGGCCGGCAGTGAGCGGGCGGCAGGAGCCGCCGCCGCCGCCACCATGAAGAGCCCCCGGGAGGACGGGGAGCCGCCGCCAGGTCAGTGCGCGCCGGGCTCTTGGCGGCGGAGTGGGGGCCGGAGCCGGGCGGTGGGATGGGTTGCGCGCCGGCTTGGGCCGGGGAGGCAGCCCTAGATTCGGCCCAGCCCACCCCGCGGATCGGTGGCTGGTGTGGCCCCTTCGGAGGCCCAGCCGGACTCTGCCCTCCCGGAGCCGCGGAGCCGCGGGTTTCGCCAGCAGCAATATAGAATTACCGGCTCCGGTAAGTTCGCTCTAAGTTCGCTGCAGCTGCTGGCGAAGCAGAGAGGTGGTGTTACTCACAGCCACAGCACACACGGGCTTGTGTCTTAGGACAGTCCACAGGCGTCACTGAAGAAGTCTGGGTGTGTTGGGAAACAGGGTGACTGGAAGCTGAATATACAAGAAAGTTAAAAGTTGTTACCCTTTGAAGCTTTCCTATAGAAAATACGCACCTGTTCAGTGAAACTTGACAGTAATAACAGAAATCTTGTGTAATTACAGAAAGGGGACAGAATCGTGTGTGGTACTCGGTTGCCATCTGGGGTTAAACCATGACACATGACAAGAAAAAATGACAACAAAATACTCGAGATCGTGGTTTGAGGAGAATCTGGGAACTGGGGTTTCATTTTTTTCTTTGGGATACTTAACTAGATTAATCAAAACAATTGAATATACCAATGGTATGCCAGACTTCAAAGTCAACATTAAACAGTGGCACAACCATGAAAAAATACTTTGAAAGAGCCTAGAATTGGCTTGTCTCTATTGTCTGTAGCTTTGTTAAAAGTAACAAGATTACAAGCAACATTATCTAAAACATTTTAGTTATAAAACTGCATCAAAACTAGAGTAGTTCACATGATGTCAAATGTGGTTTTATTCCTATCTTAAAACGTAGCTGGCCTTGTGTTACCAAAACTTTTCAAAGGTCTTCTCTAGATCAAAGGTGAGGTTACTGAGAAAATCCCTTTATGATTAACTCACTTGGATTGATGCTGAAGCAGCACTAATAGGCAGAGCTCTTCAAGCCCATGGAGTGCAAGGGCATTTCTGAAATGGAAGCCACCACATTGCCAACCCCGTAAAAATAAAAACTGCTGCAGAGGGATGGAGTTATGGTATTCTGGGAATTTTTGGTAGAGATTGTTCTTCTTCCCCTCTCCCTTTGTTGAGGGAGTTATACAAAAGGAAACTGGTGCCATTTGTGAGCTTTGTTAACCTGGAACTCAAGGAAAATATCAGTCCCTGAGGAAAAAGACAGCTACAGAAAAGGCTCAAATCTGTGGGGCTTATAGGGAATTAGTACCTGGAGATCTTGGTTGTGTCTGTTTTCTCACAGTTTGGTTTAACTCCTTTTGTGGCACAGATATAGATTCAGACAGAAGAGAAAGGATTAATACCTGTGCCTTACCTATTATTATTTAGGAGGGGATACAGCTTCATACTGGGGGCTGGTGGGATGTCACCCCACCAGGAGCAACATGAAACTTCCAGACGAGAAGGGGACTGTATCATACAGCAGAGCAATCCAGGTGTGGAACAATAAAGGAGTACAAGATTAAACCAAACACTTAACTGTACATATGTACCAAACCTCCATCTCTCTCAGAAAGACAAAAATATCTGCCAATCACATAAAGTAAAAAACATGCTCCCAAGTTTCCACAGCCATAGTGCTGAGGACAAGCTGTGTTTAAATGGCAAGGTATGGAAGCTGCATTCCTGGCTGCACTGACATTTTCTGTGTTTTACTCACACTGGGATGTTTTCACTGCAGTTGACTGCATCCAGCTGAAAGTACCAGTCATTCAGCAGCTCTACCACTGGGACTGTGGGCTGGCCTGCTCCAGGATGGTGCTGCAGTAAGTGGTTCTCTTGGCTTGAATGGGTGGGAAATGCCATCCCATGGGATGAGGGTAGTGGGAAGCAATGTCTAGGGAGGTGTGTTGAAGCAGTTGTGAGTTGAATTTAGTCTTACAAGAGTACATACATACTTTCAGGTACCCTCAGAGAATTACTGCTGCTGGGCCTGGCACAGCTGTCCAGCAGGAGGCAAAGGAAAGTTTAAGCTGAACTTCAGATCCTTTTGAATAACTGACAGTTCTGACAGATGCAAAGTACCTGTAAGAACTGTACAGGTCAACATGCATAAGCTGATAAAAAGTTATTCCTCTTTCCTGCTGTTAGAATTCAGACCAGATGCATAGCACAGCAATTCACCTGTCTCCTTTCTGTTGTTCCCAAGTGATGGATAGGCATAGCCCAGTTTATGAGTACTTACTTGCTCTGTCCTGCTGAGCCCCCAGTCAGTGGGTGAATGTTTTTGTTCCAGGAGTAGATTCAACTCAAAACAATGCACTGTATTGCCCTTTGGGGTGGTTTTTGGTTTTGTTTTGGTTTTTCTTTTTTTGAACTAGTAGCTGTCCTGCTGAACTCCTCTTTCCTTCCACAGAGGAACATGAGCTTAGGTGCAGGAGAAATACCTATTTAGATGTCCACTTAGTAGATATGAAGCAGAAGATTTTCATTTCTCTCCATCCCTTCTGCCAAGACGTTAGTCCGTGTGCTGGTAATTTCCCATCTTGACTACTGTAACCTCTGCCTCTATTCCCTTTACCTCTTTGCCACTCCAGTCTGTCCAAAACTCAGCTTCCAAGATTAATCTTCTCACCCTGCTGATACGGCCTTGTTTACCCTGTATCCTCAATTCCAGTCCCTCCCTTTTTTTTTTTCTTTTCCATTTAGTTCCATTTGTTTTCTGACTTCCAGAACTCTTTGTAACTGCCTTTCCCTACCCCTTTGCAGCCTGTCCCAGCTTTTCTCCTGACTTCATCTCCCCTTTGTTGCCTTTTGTGCCATCAGTGCCTAAGACAAGCTTCCTTTGAGTATTTACTGACTTCCTTTACAGTTCCTCCTTTTGAAATCCATCTATTGCGTGAAGCAAGTTTTAGTCTTTAACACTTCTTTCTATGTTTGCTTTAATATGCTTGTACATTTAGACTGTAAGCCCTTCAGGACAGAGTTCCATACTTGCTCAGAATAGCTTGCCTATTGTACAGCACCTGTACACTTCTGTCATTATAAATCAGTCAAGATACACATACATTTCCAATTTTAAAAAGTCAGCAATAAATCCAGTTAAATATTCCCTACACCCTTCCCTTCCTTTAAATCTGTGGCTCCTTTATGAGTTATTTTCTTTTTAGTATTTCTTAGCCAAGCCCACTGTTTCAGTTTTTACGTCCTGTGGTGTGGAAGCTTGGGCTACAAGACTCATTTTGCTTCTCCTAAGATCCATGCTTCCCTTCCCTGCCTTTCCTAATACCATAGGTACCTGAATCATTTGGACAATGATGAATTTCAGAAAGCCATCCAGGAACTCCAGCTAACAAAGAGTATCTGGACTATTGACCTGGCCTACCTAATGCGGCACTTTGGTGTCAAGCATAAGTTTTGCACCCAGACACTTGGAGTGGACAAGGGCTACAAAAATCAGGTTAGTATTGTCATGTACAGGGAGACAGCAGAACTTTAAAAGCCCTGTGTGTCACGCTGTAAAAGCTGTACTGTGTTACTGACAATCAACCACAATCCCTGTAAACGAGGTTTGCCTGTTGCCACATCAGTTCCAAAGGCGATGCTGGATACATACCCTCATCTTTGATTCCATAACATGAATTTTGGAAAAGTTTTCATGTAGTGCTCATGAAAGGTTCCACTTATTTGACAGCCTGGAGACTGAAGCCCTTTGTCTGTCTACAGAACAGGTACAGCCTGGGCAGCAGCAGTGCTAGCTTCCACCCTTTCCCCACCACCGTGCCTCAGCCCTGACCTGGAAGAACCACCTCTAGAGGTGAGAGGGGAACTCAGCCTCTTCAAGACTGCCAGCAAGGGGGCCAGTGAGGGCCCATAGTAGCAGTGGCTTTTCTAACACAAGTTCCTGCCCAGTATGAACCCAGGCAGGCTTCTTTCATGTAGGCAGCTGAACAGCCACTGGATGAAATTACAGTAACTGACCAGGAGTGAATTTAAACAACTTAGAGCAGGAATCCTTTCCCTCTTACCAGTTAACTAAGGGAGAGATCTCTTATTCCATAGCCAGATCTCCAGCTTATGCAGGCCCTTGCTAGCAGGGATTTAAAGTGGTGGATTACCTAAGGGAAACATCATTCCAGTTCATAACTTTTATTATCTCCAGTCGTTTTACAGGAAGCACTTTGACACAGAAGAGAATCGAGTGAATCAGCTCTTTGCACAAGCCAAAGCCTGCAAGGTGCTGGTGGAGAAGTGGTAAGCCTGTTGTTTTCTTTCTCTTTGGAGAGTCTGTGGGCCCTATTCTTGGAGTCAAACTAAACTGGTGAAAGAGACTGAAATCAAGCCCTGAGCCTTTTTTTTTGGGGGGGGGGGTTGAATTACAGTCTTTCTAGTAAATCCATCTCAAAAAAAATGTGGACATCAAGAGTTAATATCGAAGTTTGAAGAAAAATAGCTGACACAGAATTACTATTTGAAAATCCTGACTGAACTTGGCTATTGTTTATGTTTTGAAGTGGATTATCCATTAAAATTACCCAGTAGGGAGTGCTACAGCACTCTAATTGGCCATTGCTAGAACTAAGGAGAGTGCCATGTGGGCACACAGCCCATTGTTCCCAGAGCTTTGCAAACATTGTAGCTCTCTGTTCCTAGACAAACGCACAAAGAAAAGGCTTGCAAACAAGGTTTTGCCAAGAGGAGGGTGAAATAAGGAACCTCTATGAAGGAACTGCAAATCCAGGGGAGGGGGAAAAAACGCAGAATTGTTTCACAGCTGACAGTGATGTTTTACATGGGAAATAACAGTGTCCATGTTCAATTTGAGTTGCATCCCTTTTTATATTGAAGCTGGATTTGGATCTCTGTTGTTGAAGAAGGGTAAACAATCAGGAAAAGAAGAGAGGGTGCAAGGCAGCCACAACAGCATTTGAATACTGTAATGCAACTTGCATTGAGCAGAGTTTTCAGTGTCCTTCTTAACACACAAGTCTTTTTGGCACCATTTATTTAACTAGAGGTGTGATAGGACAGAAGGTTCAGTCAGTCCATCCTGCATTAGCCATCTTAAGACCATGGCCTGGATCAGGGCAAGGACAGAGAGCATGTCTGCCTGTGTAGACACAGTACTGAGGCTAGGGTGTCAAAAAGTGACACTGGAAAAGATTAAAAAGCACGAGTTCAGTTAGGTAGTGCGCACAGCCTGGACATCTAGAGTGTATCCAAAGAATGAGCTTATAATGCATATGAACTGCACGTGCCACAGTGAGGGACAGCTTTTAACAGATGAGGTTATATTTGGATAATATTCATTTTCTGTGGGAGGTGCTATAGCAGTAAAGCCGCAACAGCATCAGGTAGTCCAAAACGGCGACTGGGAGAAGTGTATTCCTGTGTGACAGAGGCAAATTTGGGCATTCTTAATTTGGTTAGTGATTGTACAATCTTTAACCACTCAGCCAGTAAAGATTTGGAGCTTAAGAGATCAGTTTTTCTAGGAGCATGAGAGAACACTTCGCTTTATGATTTTCCCACAACAGAAGTCTCTCAGGTTACCTGCTGGGTTGCCAGCTCCTTTAAAACTCTTCTCTGGGGCATCTGATACATTCAGAGATCACACTGATGCTACTGCAGAACCCAGAGCTCTTGCTCTGCACTTCAGCAGTAACAATGAGATCAAAAGGCCTCGAATGACACAGGTTTTGTCATGCTTTGTCTGTAGCAAAGCTTGCTGGGTTTAACAGCCAAAAAGCTGTACCTGTGACAAAACATGCCAGCTGCATGTCTTAAGTACTGTCCATCACCACACACTTCATTGTGTACCAGCCTCTTCCCTGAACTTAAGCATGCCTGATCTTTTTTTCTGCAGCACAGTAACTGTTCAAGACATTCAGAGCCACCTGTCTCAAGGTCACGTAGCCATTGTCCTAGTGAACGCTGTCCTGCTGTTGTGTGACCTTTGCTCAAGTCCTGTCAAATACTGCTGCTTCCTCCCCATTGGACAGAAGTGCTTCTGCAGGAATCCTGACTACCAGGGCCATTTCATTGTGCTATGTGGCTACAACAAAGCCTCAGGGAGTATTTACTACAACAACCCTGCCTATGCTGACAGTGAGTAGCCTGTTCCTTTTGGGTGGATTATCAGCTATCACTGTAGTGACATGTCTGTAATACAGAGCTACAGCTGGACCTCCTCTAGCAGTGTGCCTATGCTCAAGCATCACTAACCAATTTGTCAGAAGGGGTTTTGCCACGTTAATTATATCAGTGCTGTATTTGTGCTGTGATTTACCTGAGGAATTGAGATACTTATTCTAGCAAACGTGTTTGGCTCTCAGCTAGGTTTGTGATTCTACGTGCAGAATATAACAGAATGGGAGATTTAGTACCTATTTACAGCATTACTTCTGTGAGCACTGGCTTTGAGCTGAAAAGATCACAGAATCAAGAATTGTTAAGGTTGGAACAGACCTTTGAGATCATCAAGTCCAACCATTAACCTAGCATTGCCAAGGCCACCACTAAAGCAGGTCCCTAGTTCTGCATTTCACGTTAAAGCTTGCTCCATGGTGCATTGAAATGAAACCAATGAGTAAAGCTGTAACCTAAGCTGCTAGGTTTAGTCTGTATACTAGTTATTTTTCTTTGTAGAGGCTGGTAACCGCAGTATAAGAGCCTTTCACAGGCAAATTCTTCTGAATTCTTAGTAACATTTTGTTCCTCCTGAACAGGAACGTGCTGCACCAGCATCAGTAACTTTGAGGAAGCCAGGACAAGTTATGGCACTGATGAAGATATTCTGTTCATCTACACAGACAGCTGACATCCACACATGATGCTCCTGGCCCTTTCCTGTGCAGCCTGCATGGCAGCTGGCTGCTTGTCTCAGGACTGCCCCTGCAGATACCTTGCTCCTGAACTGCAGTGGGATCTTAAACAAGGGAGGCTTTATAGACATTGATAGGACTATATTGCAATGCTGTCTTTACCTTTTTTTCCTCATGATGTATCTAATTTTGCCTTGTATGTCTGGTTTTTGTGTTTGGTTGGTTTTTGTTTGTTGTTGGGTTTTTTTTTCCCTCAACATTGCACATTTGACAGCAGTTTTAAAATACGGCCCCAGAGCCTAATTCACTTCAAGCTTATTTTCAAATTAAACATGTGAGAAAAAAAGCAGCACGAAATTTATGAACTTTAATACTTGGTAATAAATGCATAGGTTTTAGCTAAACAGAAACAGGAGGGAAAAAAAGAGAATACCTGTTTCTCTGTCAAAGCATCAAGGGCTGACCTTCATCCAAAATCTAGGGATTTGAGGCTCAGCAGGGTGTTATGGAAGGAAAAAATATTAACTTAAAACCACTATTAAATTACAAAAAAAAGCCTTGCTGGCTCATCAGGTCTGTGTTGTAGGAATGAAACACATTTACCCAAATTTACCTTACACAAATAGAGCATTTATGCCACTGCATTCGGTTTTGAATTATAGTTATTAATGTTGTTCCCTTGTCCCACAGTCTTAATCTCTTTTGGCTAAATCCTCTAGGATGACTGCTCAGAGCTCTGTGCTGCCCTAGAAGCAAAGATATTTTATTTGTACCTACAAG
This sequence comes from Melopsittacus undulatus, assembly GCF_012275295.1. Lineage (NCBI taxonomy): Eukaryota > Metazoa > Chordata > Aves > Psittaciformes > Psittaculidae > Melopsittacus > Melopsittacus undulatus. The sequence goes on along the minus strand of NC_047538.1, from coordinate 13,023,365 downwards.
TCTTGCTTTTTGCCAAAACCTCTGAGCATTATGCCACCCCCATGTGCCAGTTTCTGCAGAAGCCATTCCAAATATAAACTTTAAACTTCAGCCAGTGCAGAAAATGAGCATCTACACTAATGGCATGCATTTTGTGTGTAAGTGTAAATATCTGACAGTGTATATTGGATTCTAACTAAAATGCTGAATCATTATTTGAGCCAAATTTTGCCATTGGTATTAGTTCAGAGACCTTCTAAGAAGAGCTGAAATCAGTTAAGAAGAGGGAATACAAGTAAAAAGGCAGGAACTAATTTTCTAGCTTTTATGCTACAGTATAAGTATTGGGCTTAAACTGGAGTTACCATATTCAGACAACAAGTGAAACTGTTAGCAGCCCATTCTTAATTCTTTCACAGTTTACATGTGTTTAATCACTTTGCTGAGAAGCGCTCTAAAGTGTAAGGAATAGCCACTTACTTCAGATTTCATCCATCACAATTTCCTACAAGTCCTGATCTCCAGTCCTGTCTGGGTTGAAGTGAGCAGAAAAATCGATACTGATGTAAAGCTAGCACAATTTTCTTTTGCACTTAAGACAGACATCCTGCACATCTGCCATGGTGTGAGGAAAAGGAACTGCTCAAGTTCTAGAACTGTGTAATAACAGCAGAAAGACACTGTTACTTAGTGGTGGAGATAATAGGAATCTACTTTAAGCATCGTAAAATCTTTTGCTAAAGAGAAAGATTTTCTTACCAGTTTTTGACATACTGAATAAGTAGCTGGAAAGCATTCAGTAAGTAATATTAGTAGAATTAAGAGTGCTCCTTTGCACAAACAAATGGTAACAGACATTTACATGCAATAACTGTTAAGAAGTCCTGAACAAAAAGTATCTGACAAGAAATTTTCAGTGTATCATATTTTGCTTATAATTGGTGAAGCTGGAATACATTGCAAAATGAGTAAAAATTAGGATGCGATTTATGAGTAGTAAACCCAGCACATTAGTGCTTATTATGGATAAGGCCTTCTGATCAGAAGTCAGTCAGTCACCGGTAGGCTGATGATGTGGGAATTTTTATGCCCTAAGTCCAAATTCAGGATGTTTGATTTGGAGAGGTTGTATTAGCTATGTTACTAATTAACAGGCATGTGTACTACAGGCCAATAGAGTACTTTGTTAACCCCTGTGGTTTCAGGTAGGTAGTTCATTCACTACCACTGAGCTGCCCCAGATTTATTTTAGAGGAGGCTTGGTTAGCTAAATAAAAACAGTTCTTCAAAGGGCTTGTAACTGACATTTAGCCTCTTACTGGTTTGGTTATCCAAATATGAATCTTGAGCTTATGCATAAAACATGAACTTGAGAGCATGCTAAGTGTTCTGAAGTGCACAGATAGGTGTAACAGTATTGACTCTTCAATATTTGGTACCCAGAGTTTAAATACTTTAACAAAACTAAAAGATAAAGAAACAAAGCTCTTTAAGCTAATAGAGCCGGAGAGCTCCACTGCTGCAGCAGGATCTCATAGCTACCAAAAGCAGGGTAGCTATGAAGGATGAAAACGTAAGAAGCAAAAGCCAAGTGAAAAGGCTGAGTATTTATGACACAAATTCAGATTTAAAAGCAGTTCACTGCACATCTGCATTTTCTGAAACTTTGTTTCCCATTACAAGACTGTCTATCAAAATACTCATTCTGCAAATGTCACTTTGTTTCCTTCATGATGTCAATAGCAAAGTAAGGGGTATTTTACTTGCAGGGATTTTATACATAAATATATTTTTATTTGTAATTAAGCCATTCTCAATAAAGGATGAAAGTCACAGATAACCCTGTAACATAACGTGGCAAGTGCATTTATTAACTAACTTATTATGAAACATGTTGGAAAATCTTTAGAGCATGTGTTACATATTTAACTGGAAGTGGCAGAGCTGAAATTGTGATTTGGGAAAAAAACCTAAAAGTTCAAATATTTATTTCAGCTATGAATTCATAGTTGCTAGGCTGTAAATTGTATTCATCCTGCACTTCATGAACACCCACTGTATCACCTGAATCACACTAAACCAAATTTCAAGATACACTAGGAGCTGAGAATAGCAAATGGATTGTTACTATCTATATTCAACAACTGCTTTGTATACTCCACAACCACCAAGTACCCTACTGGAGTGCAGCTCCTGGGAAACAGTGTTCATTACCCAGTGTTCATTACCCATCCTTATCCCTGATAGCATCTCCATGGCTTTCCGTTCACAATGCATGGCACTGGCCTGGCCTACACTTCAGCCAGTTTCTATTTTGACCTCATAACATATCATTGAGCTTCTGAAGATACTAAAAGCCTCTGTCTGTCTGCAGCAGTACTTCTGCACTTTGAAGGAGCCCATCAAAGACATTGGTCCAACTGTGTTTGTAATTCATAGTATAAAGGGAAATAGAACCAAAGTGATCTTGCTTTGCAGTACCCAGAGATCTTCAAACAACTCGGCCATGTTTGGGACATTACTTAAGTCTAACAGAACTTTATTAAATAGTTTGTAAGTAAAAGAAAAGGCAGATTAAAGTAATTGATGCCTTCTTTCTCCCTAAATTATGCTTTTGGGTAGAGGGTAAAGAACCAGAAAGCAGAAGTGAGTAGACACACAATGCAAAGCTTATGTGAAAATTCTGATCTCTGAATGCATCATTTCCATGAAACTATATCACAATAAACAATACTGAATTAATTGCATCATCATTTTATAGCAACGTGTTCCTACTGGATATATTTCTCATAACAAATAAAAAGTTTATGTGTAAATGAAAAAAAAAAACCCACACCAAAACCAAAACTGCAAACCAGAACCAAGGAAGCCATTTTGCAATCATTTTACTTAACAAAGGTTTGAGTTCTACTACTTGAAAGTTGTTTACAGGAAATTAAAATTACAACATTAAAGTAACGGCTTGTGATCCACAGTAAGGCTATCATCCAATGGTACCTGTTTATTTGACATTAATGAGATGCTCTCTCTTTGATTATGTTGGGTATAAAACAAGGCTGGACTGCTTCAGTGAGCTTGTCTGCATACATTTCATATCTACCAGTCATCTGGAAAAGAAAAACCAAAGCTTCAGTTCTTTTGGTGAGCTGTAGAAGTACTTCAGTAGAAAATATTTACATTCACCCTTTTTTTTAAATTATGATATATTACTTATTTTTCCACAAATGTAAAATAATTCACTCAAATGCAAGACCTCCAGTGTCTTAGCACAAACTAACATACTTTTCTAAGAGAACTCACATTGTGTTGCCTAAAACTATACTTCTACCCCCCAAAAAAGTACATTTCTACTCTGAAAAGTACAGCTTCAAATTGAACATCTTCCTGTTTTGCAGCTCTCCTTCACTGACAATCATGTCTGCTGACTAGTTACTTAAGGCTATTTTGGTTATCCTGGGTAGATGAAAGTTGAATGTGAAAGGTGGACTGACTTTCTTAGCATCAACAATACTCTCTTTTAAGTAAGTTATGTCAATGAAGGCAAAGGAGTGTATCTGGAATTATCTTGTCATATTATGTCCTTGACAACTGATGAACTCATGCAAACTTACTGTTGGCAGCAATGTGCCACTGATAGTATTTGGGTTGCTCTTACTTTAGTCATTAATAATACAAAATATTATCATTGCTTTGGGTAATACAGTAAGTTAGGAGGCTGGAATACAGCACTTTATGTAGTGCTATCACCCTCTTCCAAAGTGTATAGTCTACAACACTGGCTGTGAGAGTGCTGAATTACTTAGTTCTTGCCAGAGTATAATGATGGCTACTTGTTTAACTATTTTCCTACTGTAAGTTTAGCAAAGAAATTCTACTTAACATCCCTTTCAGGCATCATTGAATGCAAATTGCAGATACTAGAGTAGGTTAAATAGGTTCCTGCTTGCTATCAAGGGGTTTATGCAGTGGATAACTGATGACTTCATACTTCCTCATTCCCCTCATATCAAGAACTACCTCTGTCTTGGCCACAAATGGGAGGAAAAGGAAACAGATAGCCCCTGTCACATGAACAAAAGCTACAGCTGTGCCTTATGTGCCAAAAGACCAACAATAGCAATCCACACTATCAACATAAAGCTAAGGTGCTGAAAACACAAGTCTTGAACACAACAAAAAATAAGCAATTCCGTACAAAACAGCCAAAGGTCAGTGTTTTTTTTTTTTTGCTGTTTGTTTTTCCTAGTCAATACAACTGCTTTTGTTCAGATACCCCTATGACACTGTGGTAAGCAATGCTCCGTGTGCTTCCTGACACACTAAATCTCTACTCTGCTATCAGGGCTTTAGATTTCCATGGCAAAGCAAAACTAAACACCTGAGTTAAACAACAGTGGGAATCACTCAGCACAATTTAATTCCACTAATACAACAACCATCTACCCACTACACACATTGTAAAATAAATGTTTGTTAAAATAAATAAAGTCCCATCATGCCACTAAACCAGTATCCAGTGTGACACCCCACATAGCTTGTACTGGCACTATTGAAGGGTTAGCTAATTGCAGTGCTGAGGTGGCAGTTTCTTAAACCAGCAGCGCTGCTGGACAAATTAAATCAAATTACACCCTCGGGAAAGCTGATCCAAATGAGCTTTACCTCAGAATATTAAAAGAATAGTAATAAATAAGTTTGTTAAAGCCATGTGGAAAAGCTTGCAGCCATCTTAACTTGCTGTAGGTAAATTCAGAAGTGTGTTAGGATGCTTTAAAGATGAAGTTCTCTGTGGCTTCAACATGTCCACAAAATTCAGGGAGTTAACAGTGCAAGAAGTGTCCATTCAGAAAGTTATCAGAAGCATAAAGATTGTTGTGGGTTTGGTTTTCACTGATTTTCATTTAAACTGACAAATAAGGCCTATAGGAATATAAAGATCCACCATATTAGGTCAGATCAAAGGCCCATCTCAGCCCAGCGCGAATGCCCACATACCTTGTCTAAGGACACCACATGCACTTCCCTTACAGTCCTTGAGCTCCTGGCACTCTACTGCAAAAAACAAGGCTAACCTTTTCATTTAAAAGCTATTTGCCTAGTTTCCCTGAATTTGGCTACTCCTTTTAGGAATCCATTTGTGGCTTTGGCCTCCAGAACATCCTGTTAAATTAGTTCAACAATTTAAGGCCTGGACTGTTGAAAAAGGCTACTGCAAGATCATAAAATCATTATGAAAGCTTGTTTGTTCTAATATCATATGTAGGTTTGTTGCTTTATAAGCAGGCTTACCTTAAAATTCCATTTGTCACTGACTTGCCTGCAAAGATTCAGATCCATCTCCACCACCAGAAGTCCATCCCGAACACGAGAGAGTCCTGGTGTCCTGCTGCCATCTGGTGCAGCTACGTAACTTGAGCCATAAAAATAGCCCAAGTCATGGTGTGCTGAAAGAGATTTTTAAAAAGCATGTAATGCCATCTGCAAGTAAGTATACAACTTAACATGCAGTGTCCCATAAAACCTGGCTCTATTTCTTGTTGCTCGCTGGCTTGCTTTAAACAAGGCATCATCCTGAAGAGTCACAGCACGATCCTAAGATAACTGTGGTTTTGACCAGCAGTTACTTTCATGCAGAGTACAGCTTTCACATATATTGAATTAACAGGAGAAAACTCCCTGCACTGCCTTCTAAATAATGTATGATTATGCCTTACCACTACTGTTTCTGAACTAAAGGCATTGCTTTCATTGGTTTTTATTTAGAATTTAAATGAATTCTAATTGTCAACTCATACATTTCCAAAACAGTTGACAAAGATCCACCTATTCCATTGTCAATACAAAGGTCAGAGGTGAAACCACTGGGATTTGAGGCACAGGAAAAATCTTCATATTGCACAGCTCTCAGTTGTGCCAAAAATCAGCCACATCTGTTGTACCACTAAGCAATGGATACCACAGACCTTTTTCATGCAGCTCCTGCAGAACTAGGTAAAAAGAGGCTCAGGTCTGCTCCGGATAAAGCCAGAAGCAGTCATTGCTGCCACAGGACAAATTACAGTATTTAAACATACAAGTGAAGCAGATACATGCAAATCTCATGCTCTTCTTTGAGCACCCTCTTTAACTTCCAGCAAACCTGTGGAACAGGGCAAAATAGTTTGGCTGGGGATTTAGTCTAGGACTATTACTGTTAATAATCTTACAACTACAAATAAGAAGTCATGCATGCAGTGACAACACAGGCTGATTTGTGGGATTTCTGTCTTCCAGTTCTACAGCACTACATTGACTCCAAAATGCTTCGTCCTCTGAAAATATACAGAAACCTTAGGTGTCAGCTTCTGGTGACCACACACCATGGTGCCTTTAGTAAGAAGTGCTTCTTCTCTCCAGCTTATCAAACAGCAGTCTTAAGTAAGACACTTGCTGGCTACCATAGCTGTCATGGGATAGACGCTTGTGGGAGAGCTACTGTTTCTAGTTAACAATTACTAGCAACTGCTGCATGTGATTTCTGAACATACCTTTTCCACCATCTCCAGAAGTAAAGGAATTTTTGTAGTACTCCTGTGAAATAAGAAGAATCTGTAGGTGGCAGTATAATTCCATTTCACTCAAGAAAACCTTGCTAGTTTATCATATTTAGTATGGAAGTTTATATAAATCTCATGAGATTTTTTTCTGGCATACTATCAGCACTGTCTAAAGGGAGTCATCAGAGGGGCCTAATCTCTAAGATGGACAAGATAGAAAGCAAGATCTTTTTGTGTCACTGCCTGTCTTTCATACACTTTGGGGAACATGCCTCCTATCAGTTTCACAAGTCTATCTTTACAGGCAAAAGAGAAGACATTTAACCAAATGCATCTTTGTGGATCACAAAAGAAGGTAAATGTATTCACATAATGGCAAGAACAAGTCTGGATTTTTGCCAGAGCCTTATAAAAGAACACACATTGAGGGTATCTGGACTAATCTGAAGGCAAGAATGACCTCTTACATGCAATATTAATTTTTAACATAGAATTTCAGAGTGCAGAAAGAAGTACAACAGTAAACAGTCGTGTACCACTGACTGGAGGATGTATTTAATCTTCAATCATTTTGGCTAAAAGAATACTTATTCCAACACAGAAACTGGGAGAATTAGCAAAAGGGAGGGTGCCGATTACAGAGAGCAATTCAAGAACAGGAAGCAGCTGCAACCAAAAAGTAGGTTGCCAGCAATAAGGCAGCTCTCAATCTCTTTATCATTGTCCATCTTCAAATTATATTATAAACAATAATACAATAGTTATACAGTAGAGGAATCTATGCATTCCAGCACTATTCAGTTTATTACCTTGAATTAACTCATGCTACAATACTTAAATTATGAAATCAAATAACAAAGTGAAGATACACACCGTTCCTACCCTGTTGATGGGACAGGTAAAACAGTGATTAGCTATAGCAGCATTTCTTGCTTCGACTGGCCACATTGACTCACTGCAACACACAAAAGCAGGCAGGTATTCACTACTCGCTACCGCAGTGCTGAATTCAGATTGTGACAGTCTCACACTACATTTTCTGACAAAAAAGGTCAAAGTTACCTACGAAGACTGATCTTGGTCTTACAACCACAATTATTTTCTGCTCAAATACAAGTTTAAGAAATTCTACCTGATAATCCAGTAAATATGGTTTTGTCATAGAAAAAAAAATAAAATTTAACACAGCTCAAGACTTTCAAAGCAATTAAAAGTGTAAAATGTTTTACATTCTGAATTACGCAAAGGACTTACACATCTGCTTTCATATTCCATTAACTTTCAATATACTAAACATAATTCTGCAGCAAAGCTGCAAGATTCATACAAGTCACATCCTTTTTTCCCCAGTCAAGGAGAGGCTTTTGTAGCAAAGAATAGGGGCAAAAAAAAAAAAAAAGAGGGAGGAATAACTAAAATTAAAAAATCAAAGGAAGGAAAAAAACCCTCTTTTCCAAAGGAGATTTCAATTCTGATTAATGTTTTAAAATGAAAGAAATCTTCTTTTTGTTAATTTGATACACAGTGATCATACTGGTTAATAGGATGTCTGGAAGTACTCAGAGCTCCAAAACAAAGGTGATATAATTTGTACACTCCTGTGACAGCTTGTACCTGCCAGATTCTGAATACCAAGACAAGGTTGCAAGCATCTGACTCATTAATCTCCTGGTCAGACTCAAGAATCTTAAGAGCTGGGCACTGGACTGATTGCAAGGACTTGGTTTATTGCCTCTTCTCTCAATTGCTTTGAGTCTGGCAGCCAGCTCTTCTAAGAAAAAGGGATTTCATTGAAAAGCTCCAGAACATTACAATTTCACAGAAAAGAGACAGAAAAAAAAAAGGTATAGCCAAGAAGCAACCCCAGAGACAGTTTTTACATCAAATACTCCTTCTGCAGTAAAAAAATTGTGCTTAAAAACCATCAAGTGAAAGCTACTAATTTGGAAAACGTGAAACACTGATGAAGTGCTGTGTGACAACAAGGTAATTTCTGTTCGCTCTCCTGTTAATGGGCTACAAGTGGACAAACATCACAAATATTCTAGTACTGACATAAATGACTCAAAAGCATTGTGTATTCAACTCTTTTCAAAGGACATTTCCCAACATTTATATAAACACATAAAATATCTTCTATACCACAAAATATTAAAGGCAGTTTGAATGACAGAATCTAACCTGCAGTTCTACCCTCCAGGTTTGTAAACACATGGTTCTCTGCATCAGAACTAGCTGTAGGTATGAAAATTGTATGCCTTTAATATATTTTTCACCATTTCTACCCTATTATGAATGCTCACCATCCTTAGAACTTTCTAACTGGTCAGCAAAATAAAAAATGGATTAATATTCTATGACCATGAAAACTCCAAATTTACATTAAACACGAAAAGCAAAAGGATTGGGGGAAGCTTGAAGAAACAGAAAATGGAATAAAAAGAAGATACTCCTCTTACATTTCTAACTCTGCTACTGTTTTGCATACCCAGTGAGCAAGTCTGTATTGCCTGAACATTTAATACATTAAGGTTTACACAGCTGACACCAAAGAAATCTATTCATCTAAGTTTAAAGAAATAAAAATGAACCTATTCTGTAATTAGGTGAAGCACACAAGCTTAGCTGAAGGGAGAGAGAAATGAGAAAGAACTTTTAGCATTATAAAAGATGAATATGTGTGGGGGGCTGTTTTGTTGGTTTCTTTTCCTACTGGATATTATACTTTATATTCCAATATCTTCAGTAACAATGAAATATACTCCTGTTAGCTTCCTAAAACTTATCTTTGGAGCTGGAAACTAAAAAACAGTTCAGCTGGCCTAAAATATGGTGTTTTTTTAACTCACAAAGGAAATGTTTTTGTTCCAAGGAACTTGCAAAGCCAGACTTCTCCTTCCCCCATAACAAAGCTAACCACTTATGCTGAAAAGGGTTAAAAATACTTAGAATTAAGCATAAATTACCATCACTTCCTCAGCTGTATATATATAAACACCACACATGACTGAATTACTTCTCAGAGCCTACTGTACCAGGGAAAAGAACAAAACAATTCTCCCCATAACCCCTAACCAAAACGACAAGAAAAGGCATAGCTGTTCCATCGTGTGCTAAGCTGATGTGCAGACACATTCTGGAATCCCACATCTCAATTTATAAATAGTCTAATTTGAATTTTAAAGTATTGAGTAGAATAGCAAAGGCCAGAATACAATGAGAATGAAAGGAAGGCATGGTGATTTTGTCTAGAGCAGTGGTGTAAAAAACCACTGAGCCCGTTTCTACCAGGTTTGTACCTAAAGAAAGCTCTCCTGCCAGCCTTGAAGCAATGCAGTTATTTTGCATCACCTTATATCCCAAGCAATGCACAGCCTGTGTCAGGCAATGCTTTGGAAGCATGGCACATTCAAATGTGACTAATGCTAATAAGAGGCAGAGAATATTCAAGATCTAATCCCCAAATTAATCATTATGGGCTAGCTAAGAAGTGTATTTTCTTAGTTCACTGAGCTAGTTTTCTTTTTGCTTTTAGGAAATCAAGTCAGTAGAGTGCAATTAATGTCAATCTCCAGAAGATTAATCTCAAGGGAAACAGTTTACACTAGTTCAGTCTGGTTCAAGAGGGCTGATAATCACAAAATTGCCAACAGTTATTAAAAAATAGTTTTTGAGAAAAGCTTGGCAATTTGACACCATACTTATCAGCTCCTAGGTGGCCAATGCAAGCTGGCAAACTAAGCCTGAATGCAAATTACTACTGCCTGTCGTAAAGTAAAAATATGACATAAATAATCTAAGTAAACTCTCATTAATTTTCAGAAGAGCAGCTGGATGCTGCTTAACTCTGTCTCTGAGACAAAAGACGTGCAGATGTACAACTAAAGTTCTGGAAGAGAATCAGTGACTGTGAGCAGACTGGTAGCCCAAAATTCCACGTGGAGATGAATGCAGATTGCTTCATGAAGGCAAAACAAAGAGGCTACACCTCCAGATCCAAGACCTTAGGCAAGATGGCTGTGAGGACACAGCAAGTGACTTGGAGGTTCAGTTAACTGAGAAAGTGTGAAACAGCCTAAATCAGTTTGTATTTTACCTGAGCTTTCCAACAGTGGCTGAAGGGTTAAAGATGATCTCTGCTCCATTCATACTAAACATGAGCCAATTCAGAGGGTGATGGCGTCCATAGCAGATATTCACAGCAATTGTTCCAAACTGAGTCTGAAACACTGGGTGTCCTGTATTTCCTTCCATATAGTAAGTAGACTACAGACAAAAAAACAAGGCAGACTTCTTAAAAAAGTGAAAACTACCACCTCCAACATTGCTTTGACACTTGCAATTTCTGATTATCAGGTTCAAGTAATTAAGCAATGAGAGACAACACCTTCCACTTAGTACACAGCTGCACTGTAATGGGTATATAGCAAAAAGTGGCTCTCTTCAGTTGCTGAGATCGAATTCAAGCCCCTGTTTCCCTTCACTCAAACTACACCTAAGCACTGTCCTGATTTTGACATAAATGCTTCTACTAATGCTAGAACTTTCTACAGAAGCTTAAGAGACATTCACAAATGCTCTAACTGTAAGCACCTCTCCTAGTACTTTCACCACATGAGAAAATTTTCCGCAGACATAATGATCCTTTGATTCTGGTAAGACAGAGATGATGAACACCATTTAAAGGACATGTTCATTCATTCCCTCACATTCCTTCAGGAACACATTCATTCTTTTACATTCACCTGCTATGCAATGACATGCAATATGTTTATGAATGCTATAAGGAAATAGCAGTGTATAGCCAAGATTCATTATTTAAACCTCCTATATGGCTATTGCTCTGAACAGACAGAGGGCTTGAAATAACCACCAGGAAAATCACAAGATAAAACTACAGAACACTCCTCAAATAAACTGGTGCCAACTGTTGGCTGAAAAGATCCCATTTACCATATGCTGTGAACTTTTATCTTATCAAACATTTTTAAACAGTTAGGAATGCACTGGTTCCTATAAAAGGCACTGGGGAAGAGAAGGACAGGGCAGTTAACAGCTATCAGGAGAGACAAACATTCACAGAAGTCTTCTAAATGAAATGGGCAGAAGTGGTTATTCCCAGATACAAGAAAAGGGTACATGTGGCATCACTGACAGTCGCCTGCTCAGTGGTAGCCAAAAACCCAAGTAACCTGGGACATCAGCAGGAGGTGTACTAAAACGTAACCAAAAGCATTGTTTTGCTGGTTTATAAAAATTTAGTGTGCCCATGGCTTGAGTACTCCAGGCAATTCTGCTGTCTGCATCTCAATAAGGATATAATAGAGATGGAATAAGCAAAGTCAGCTGAAGGGGATGGGGCAGGTCTCTTCTGAGGAGCTACTAAAAAGCCTCTTCAATCTGCAGATTGAAGGCTGACGGTGATATAACGAGTAAGATTTAAAAAATTACATAGGCAGTGGATAAGATGAACACAGACAGCCCAAAGCAGCAGCATGAGTAGTGTGTATTCACTAAAATAACACTCTTACAGCTATTTTCAACCAAAGTAACTTTCTTTTCGTGCAACAGGCAATGTACTTCTGAAATGTGCTTCTTTGTGAAAGCAGGTATTATCACCAGAAGGGATTAGACAAAGATACTGATAAGAAATGAAATAGACAGGAACATGTCACTCAAAATCCCTAAAACAATGACTGTGCATACTGAAGGAGTACACAAGTCACAGTGTCCAGACTTATTCCCGGTACTGCCTTTTTTGTGATGATCTCAAGAGATGGGCAAGGTACACAATCCACCTGCCTGACCCAGTGGGGCATGTCTCTTATCACATTGGAGAGATGTGTTTATAACCAATTCCCTTTTTATTGAAACCATCTGTCTATTGTAACAACCACTGCATCGGTCTTGAAGGAAGCAAGCCTAGAGCAAGTGCAGCTACAGCTGAAGAACAAACTAGGGCTTCGTGCAAGTGTACAGGAATGGCATGATAGATACACAGGAGTCATCTTCTGAAACCAAAGACTAGAGGGTCAGTGTGCCCAGTAAAAGTGACATCTCGTGTTTCTTACTCATTATCAGGTGTCATGAAATTGCAGTCTCTTGGGCACTGATTTTACCTCCATTCATGTCTATAGACAGCACAGGGTGGGCACTCACACAATCCTTTTTCAAAACAATTCTGCTAATTGACTATATTCCCTTTTTTTCTATTCTCAGTTTTATTTTATTAAAATGGGAGAAGGAAAACAAGAATGCCGCTGCTTCAGGGGATTTATCAGTTCTTATCTGTTGTTCACCAGAGGTCACAAGATGCTGCTCATCTCCACAACAATCAACTGATGTCTCAAGAAGGACAGATTTTTGTTTATTTCTATGCCATACCACACATGGCTGAACAGGTCACAGACCCATCTCATTCCACTTTTCATTTCATTCTCACCAGTTCAGCAAGGATAATTCTAACAAGGCTCCTTTCCCTACCTGTTCTAGAGAGACAATCCACAAAAAATCATTTCAAATTCAACACTTTGTTGATAGAGAAAACAACATTAAAATCACAGAGATGAGCATAATCCTTCCCTGTAGCCTTCGTGGTTTCTAAAATCCCTTTATCAGAATTGCTCAGCTCAGAAGAGTGGACAATGCTTTGCTAACAAAACTAGCTAAAAAGACAATGCTGTTTTAGGTAAACACTACTCGTTTCTATAAGATAGGTACAACAAGAAATGTCAAATCATTATAGTATACCTGAAAGATATACAGATGTAATATTGTGGTAACTCTGGCATTTAGGATTATAAGAACTAACTGCCTTTACAAATCATGCAAAACTTTCAATGAAACTCTACAAGAATATTTTTAGGTGCATTTCATTACAGTTTAATACCTGGAAACAAGGAACTTTCTTGTAGTCTGTTGATGCTCCACAGAACAGTAGGACATCATATTTTAGCAAGAGAACAGGAATGTATTTTTTTGTTTGATTACAAAAGGAACAAATCTAGAATGTGGAAACTAACCAAAATTCATTTTTATTAGGGCTTGTATTTCATATGGGTTTGTTGGTTACTGTTTTGCTAGCTAAAAGACAAAGCTGATAAAATAATATTAAATAACAAAAATAATTGTTAAACATAGGAGTCAACACTGGTGACTGACAGGCCTGTGCCAGAAATCTGTTGTGTAGAAACCTATTAACAGCCTCCTCTGAAGAAACACAAACCAGTCTGATCAGATGTGGGAGACCAGGTCAGAACTGCCACTGGCCTTTGAACACGAAGTTTCAAGACACCAAAAAACTTTTAAAAAAAAAAATAAAAATGCAGTTTGGATTCTGAAGTGTCATCTTGACTGGGGCATTTAGACAGGGAACAAAAGCAACTGCAGGTATATTACAAACCCCAGTGCTTAGAAGCAATGCCTCTGTTAATAACTCACTTTAGCTGACAAGGAGAGATTCAGTTAGGTAAGACAATGTATTTTTAGACTTCAGTTAATTTTTAAACCCCATCTTTCTTCTTGTGATAGGTCCATGGATGGATAAACACATTTCAGATCTACCAGTTTTCCTCTGACATTGCCTTTGCTACTAGTTCAGCTTCTGAAGCTGATTCTGGAGGACAGCCTAAAAACTGCTTCAGTGGAAGTAATGTGATTAGTAAACAGAAGAGGACATAAACTAGCTATTCAGTCAGAAGAATGATGAATTAAGGGATTCTGCTCAAAGAAACATAAGCAAAGTAACTGTCATTTCCAAGACAACCTCACAGAGAAACAGAGATCAAGATCTTAATGCTTACACCCGAACCATGAAACAACTGCCCTCCAAAGCAAAATAAGTTCAACATGCACACATGCAAAAACCATCTAAGCCAATCATGCACAACTAACACAGCAAAGTTGTGACTACGAACTTTGTTTTAAAGTTCCTTGATACTTCCATAGTTTCCATTAGGCCAAAGAACCGTACCTAACAAAGATTCAGTGTTATTTGTCCTTTAAGAGCCATCACTCTCTGCTACTGATAAATTAACTTACCATAATTTCACCTGGAAAAAAAAAAACCCAAAACAAATTTAACACATATTGAAACACATTTTCTAGAAATACATTCCATTTGCTGCCCACCTGACTCTGACAGAACATAACACTGACATGAACAAAAGCTGCAAGGTAAGACTAGCTTGAGAATCACATCTTACCTCATTGAAATCTCCAACCCTTGGAATGTGATTTTTTCTACTTTTGCCAAGGACAGCTCCAGAACTAGAAATGACCACTGCAGTATTCCACAGAGTTCCCCCGTGTGTTTCATCTCGCTCCAGGATTGGAGATATCACAACCATATTGTACTTCTTTGCCAGCTACACAAATGAACACAATTCTATTATTCACAAGCCTGAAGTATATTCACATTTTGTTCATAAAGAAGGATTAAAAAAAGTTTTCATCTGGTCCATTACCCAGAGAGTTACCAAGGGCTAATGCTTAACTTGCACTGGCATGCCCACATCAACACAGTTTCTTCAGCAAACATGGATACATCACAGAGAGCCTTTCCCCTGAATCCTTCAACTAGAAATGCAAGATACCAACAGGAAAAAGCATTCTAACAGCAATGGTCAAACTACAGAGCTGACTTCTATCTAGTCACAGGTATAGGAAGAGACAGATCCCATCCCATTCTTCTGCCTGGTGAAAGACACCACAGCTAGCTGAAAACAGTTATTAAAACAAAAGTAAAATGTTAAATAACACAGATATAAGTTGAGAAATAGAGCAACTTCTTTTCCCTCAAATCACTCATTTATCCACACTTCCCCAGTGTCATTAATTCCACAGTGAGAAGCAACATGTACTTGCCTAGATCAGATTAAAGATAATATGCTGTCTACAAAAACTTAATAGGTCAGTGCATATCTGGGCAAATTTGACATCAAAAGAGTCTTCTGTTGTTTCAGCCACTTGTAAAATAATTGAAATTCCTTATTTTTAAAAAAATTGTTAAAAACCAAAAATAAACTCTGCCAAGCTTACAGCAAATAGTCTCTGGAAAAATAAAAGCCAGACAATAACAAATCTCCTTGAGTCCATAAAAAGTCTCTTACATTTGGTGTCATTTCACAGGGAGATTCAAAGATTTGTGTGAAAGTGTTCCCTGTTTAGAAAAGCCTGGCTATTCTCACACCTTTGTACAAGCATTGCTTAATGCTTAACTATTCTAGGCAAGAAAGAGCTTTTACACTGAAATGGAAATTAAAAATGTTTATACGAAGAAAGGTCCCTCCCTTGAAAATTCAGGCACAGTTAAAAGGGCAGCGTCAAATGCCTTCCATGGCAAAAGGTAGTCTATAAAGGCAAATAGCTTAAAATCTAAATATTGGGCACAGCTGTTGTCCATTTCTACCTTATTCACTATCATAATGTTTGTCAAGCAAGTTAAAATTTTTATTATTTCAGTTTCCTCAGTGGTACAAGACCAGTACACAAAGAAGAAATCCATGCTCATCAGTGGCAGGTTTGGGCTGGAGGCTTCACTGGGGTTTCTTTGCATTATTGGTTTTTTACCTCCTGACAGAATTTTGTTGTTGGCCCATCTTCTGCTGACTCAGCAAATTCAGTCCAAGGAAGCTTCTCTCTTGTACAGAAAGCAAAGGGCATGGCTACAAAACAGCAACGCAAGACAAAATGGACAGGAGAGTTCATGTCACTCAAGAAATACACACTGCTTGTATAAATACAGACAAAATAAGTTAAGAAGGATTCAACTGTTTTCTTTGTTTCAAGGCAAAAGCTATTTAAAATATTTTAAACAAGGACAAGGAATTTTGGGCCTCAACAGAGCAAAGCAGAAGAGAAAGAATGCACTTAGTGAAGCCTTACTAGAGGTAAAAATACAAAATATGCCCTAGTCACTACTGTACACTTTCTGTGAATAACCTGTTTTCACAAATATTTTATCAGCCTTCAGTTTGGTTTTTGCCTCTATTCAACCTCAAAGACTGCATCTTCATTAAAACTGAATTTTCTTACTACCTGTCTAGAGAAAAAACAAACATTTTAGGAAAATGAAAGAAAAAAAAGAGGAAAGGATCATGAAAGATCACATGAAAAACAAGCACATCCAGAAATATCACTGTTGGAGCACACACCAGTCTTCAATATAACAGACTTCACTATAGCATCTTCCACACAGTTCTGCTAACTAAGACTCTTCGGGTTTTCCTTTAGAAAGTAAATCAGTGAGCTGTTCTATCTTGGAAGATCTCTACTGTTTATTTAAAAACCATACTTCTAGTACAGGATATGTGTTAAAATAGAAGGAACTTGACCTCTGAAAATCTAGAAGAAATCACAGAAAATACTCACTCCAAGCCTCCTGGAAGCAAACTATGTTGACCCCGGATTTTGCAGCTACTTCCACAATCTCTGCAATTCGTCTGTGCAATGCAGCCACCTGATTGTGAGAAATGTCATGCTATAAAAAATGTTGTATATTCTAATTCATTTGTATATTAACAGCCTGGGTTTACAGGTTTTGTTCACACTGAATTTATGTTTTTCCATACTTAGTCTCATTGCTTTCAGGGGGAATAACACAAGAAGTTACCATTTTTGAACACTGATAATAGAGTTAGGTTTTTAAAAGCATTTAGATGCTGAAAATAGAGAAAGCAATCCAATGGAATTCTAATTCTACGGTTACAACATTTAAATATATGGCACTTCATTGCTTACTGATCTGCAAATAGCAAAAAATTGTAACAAAATCAGCAAAAAAATGTTGCTGCTCATTGTAAACAATCTACAGAATGATGTTAAGTAAATACAAATTCAAAGTCAAATATTCATAATCTTAAAATGTGACATAAGGACAGTATTTCCTTCGTTATCTCCAAATCCTGCCCACCCTTATGGATCTTGGACACTCTCTGAGTTATTAACTCTGATCTATTTTCTAAATCCCTCTGTCATAAAACCGAAGCAGATTATTGCTGAGAAAAAACATCAAAGCATTTATTAATTAGTCAGAAAATATTGTTTCAAAGTACTTTTTTCTTAAGTATTCTACTTAAATAAAAGCATAGGTGTACCCCTTTGCATTGGTACTTTCAGCTGTCAATAAAAAAAGTCAACAGTGACCTATGAACTCAACAACTGTACACTGATTTACAGAAATAGTTAACTAGTTATTTAGAAGGTAAAATCATGAATAGAACTGGTAATCTTTCAACTGATGCTACAAAGAATCCACAAACTCGATCCATTTACTGAATTAATTATTTGCATCTGAGACAGGTAATCTTTCCAAAAGAAATTACTTCAGCAATATTCTGTCCTGTCACTGTATAAAACTACTGCTCCAGGAGATTTTAGAAATAGGGTATTTTCTTTCACTTTTTACAAGCTACTTTTAGGAGGCTATTTCTCTACATGTGTCACCTCAGTGCTTTTGTGTCCAAGATGATGATAAATGATGGTCATGTTGTAGTAAGATTTTATTTACTGCTGTACAAAGAATCATGAACACAGCTATATTAATCTGTGTTTACCCTAATAGATTTTCCTGTAATTGGAACATTTCTCAGTTAAAACAAGAGCTGCACCTGTGCTTCCATGGTTTGATTTTGGGTAAATCATCTTCTGTTTCATTTTAGAGGCAAAGGATTTTCACGTACAAAATCAGTGACTAAATATTTAGCGTTGGAAACACTGCAAACGGGGTGGGGGGGAGGAATTCACTAAGTGAATGCAACACAATGTTGCAATGTTCTCAGATATTTCTGAGAAATGTTAAAACTGAACGTGTCATTTTAATTTTAGAGTATGCTGTATTAAAACAGTGACAGGTCCCCTATTGCCAGACAACCACCAGATGCTTCACAATGGAGTTTCTAATATCAAACAGTGTGCTATGCCTCAATCCAGTAGAGCACGAGTTACACACAAACAGCCCAGATCCCAGTTTATGTACCTGGACTGACACTGCTGTGTCTGTGGGCAGTGGAATTTTATTCTGTATCAGTCCCACTCGAACAATACGTGGCCTTCTCAATTGCTCTGGTTCAGCATCAAATCCATAGCCCTGCAGCTCAAAATCTCTTTCCTGAGCAGCTGATAGAGCAGCAGCTGGCAAACAAAGTTTTCTGAATGGAACAGGAAACAAAAACCTCTCATGATGAGATGCAGTTAACTAAAAGGATCACAAATGCACTCTGCCTCTCAGAGACACCCGAGCTCCATGCCCCAAACACTGTCTGATACTTCCCAAGTACAGGGGTAGTATCAGACAGCAGCCAGGTCATGTGCAAATCCCACTGCTCTCCTCCATGGCAGCAGACTCCCACTGTCCTCCTCTGTAAACATCAGTTCCAGACATTAATAATACCTTGCTACAGAAATCAAGGCACACGTATGTACAAACCTCCATCCACCACCCCCGGATTATAAACACTTTCCCTCTAACATACTTTCCTCATGATAGATCCCTGCTTTTCCAGCTCCCTCACCCCAAACCGCCCAGATCCCCCTCAGGTCTCTCATTCCTGTCAGCCACCTTTTCACAGGACCTCTGTATCACCCAGCTTCCCAAAGCTGGCTTACCTCCACAACCATCCCACTTACCTCTCCACAACCACCACAGGCCCTACCCTTCTTCCTCCCTTCAGCCCAGCCCTGTGTACCCCTCCTCACACTCACTCCTCTCCCCTCATCCCGGCCTAAGCAGCCCCCTGTGGAGGGGGCAGGCGGGCCGGGCCGCGGGGCGGGAGGCAGCGCACCTCGCCTCTCCGCCGTACAGGATCCGCTTCACCTCGGCGAGCTCCTCGGGCGGGAGGTGCCGCTCCAGGCACGACTCCACCGACTCCAGGACTCCGGCCATGGCGAGACCAGGCGCGGTGCTCCAAGGACCGGGCACGCACTGACCGTTAGCCACGCTTGAGCCCCCCCGAGCTTTACCCCTCGGCGGCCCCCGTTGGCACCCGCCCCTCTCCCCTCAGCAGGGTTTGGCGGGGGCAGCGCCGGTTCCGCGGCGTTGGGTTGGGTTGTGCGGCCTGAGGTGACCCGGAGGGTGACGGAGGCACCGGTGTGGCCGTGCCCCGCTACTTGCTGCTGCTGGGGCAACTCCCCAGCCTCCGAAGTGACTCTTCTAAAAGCAGAACATCTTCAGGAGCTTCTTGTAACGGTACTGTTCAACAAAAAGGCGTAGAAACTGGAGGTTGTAAGATGGGAATGGTTTTCATAGGTGTGTGTGTGCCCATTTGTGAGACTTTGAACAGGAGGCAGTACCAACAAATGATTTCATCTTCAGCATGGATTTGAGGCCCAGGATAGTTGGACATTGATTCCGAAACCAAAGCTAACGTCAGACAAAGGGCTGAACAAACTAAGACCTCGTTCTGGGGCTAAACAAAGTACATCTAAATAAGCCCTGCTAAAGCAGTTGCTTCCACTGAACTACTGTCTATGTCTTCTGCTTCAAAACACAACTGGAATTCACAACATGGTACTGTTTTTCTCATTTCTTATGCAGCACTGATCCCAGGGATGGCTACACACATTTAAATACATAGCACTAAATTTAAGCACTCTTTGTGTCATCCGGAGGATGTAACAACGTTCAGCACTTACCATTTGCAGTTGTTCAGTATTTTGAGTTAAACATTAAGCCTTTTAGGCTAAATAAATAAAAAAAAAAAGAAAAAAGTCAGGGAGAGAGTGTCTAATATTTAAGTTTAAACAGAAAGTGTGCTTGGGTAGCCTGGGTGCACTCTTTCACTCTAATCCACCCTTTTTAACCCCAAAAGAAACAGCGATGCTCTGTATGCCCAGTGCACCGTGATAAACATGATGCTTTGCTAGGGGCTGGAACTCTTTGGAGTAACTCCTAAAGCGCTGTCTGAAGGTGTTAGTCTGCTATTGAGGAAATCCTTTAATCTTTGTGGGAATTTTGAAGATAAGCTGAGAATATGTTACAAAGCAAAGAACGGTGAATAAGGAGGAGGAAAAATACCCCATCATCTCAAAGGAAGGAACTTCTAAAATGTCTGGATAGGTAGTACATTGTTTTGAGTACATTTGTCCTGTACTCATGGGTGTAGCATCTCTCCGTTCATGACCGAGGACCTAAAAACCTGTTCCTAGGAATGATGTTACTTTTCCAATCACATTTCTGAAGGGCAATAATAAGTAGCGACTGATACTTACATAATATTTATCATCTGATGATCCTAATTTGTTTGAATGGCCAATTTTAAAGGTACCTAAAGGTAACACTTTGATCCATTCATGGCTGGCAGATCTTTAAGCATTGCAGAATGCGAGATCAATGCAAAAAATCAGCTGACAATACAGGAGGGAAATCAGGAGACCAAGTAAGTTCCTTTCCATATCAGCAAACCCAGGATGCCAAAAGAAAACGCAGTTCTGGAGCATTTGTAGAAACAAACAGTGCCTGGGTTTCTCTGGGAACTGCTGAAGTTCTTTTCTGCCTGGACTGCAAATTAAAAGGAAAAACAGCAGGTCTATTTTGTATCCAGCTCCTGAAGAAGGTCACATAACTGAACTTTTCTCTTCAGGCTTCTATTCTTAGTGTGAACTTTCACTGACTTCTCTATTGATGCCTTGTTTATTTGTAATTTAGTAAATTGTACTACATGTAGGAAATGGACTTCACGGCAATAAAACTGAAGCCCCTTAAAAGAATACTCACGAACAGTGGAGATCTGAAAAAACAGTACATTTCCTGTGCACCATATCAACCATCCTGCAAGAGCGCAGTGAGGTCCAGACTGCGTGAATAGGAAATGGCAAGCCTAATAACGATCAAAGGAGATCAGGCTATTCCATAGGGACTGCGCCTATATAAAAGTATAACTCTAGCCAACCCAATAAACCTTCAAAGCACGAAATGTTAATGTTGAGCAGGAAAGTAACCTAATAAAGGAAGATGCCTTCCACATTCCAGACAGAGCATATTAGAGAGCTTAGATTTAAGTCTGAATGTTCCACCTCAGTCACTGGAATTATCTATTAAGTTTGATGCTGGAATTCAGCTCCTAGTTTTGTTTCTGACTTCTTCACATGTCTGTATTTAATCTTCTTCCTAGTTCTGCATCACCTGGACCAAGAAATTATTTTGGGAAATAGCTGAACCTTTCGGGATGAGCACAGGCTGTAATAACCTGTTTAGAGGGAAGTAAGTCTTTGACTTACAAAGAACAACAGTTCTTTGAAGCAAGGGAAAATTCCTACAAAACATTTCTGAACTTTTCATCTCTATTGCCCTCAGTCAGGGTGGTCCAGGAAGTCAGATGTAGAAGTCGGGACCACACAGTGTAATCTGTACAAAAAGCAGTTCTTGGCACTTCTGTGTTGAAACCCTGTGTTACAGAGATACCATCTTGGAGCTAAAACTGGGTTTTGGTAATTCTGGTCCACACACTATGTGCTGCAAGACTGTTCCCAAGGGTTCCTGTAAAATCCCACAATAGCACCCTGGCATTAGTCAGAAGCACCCTGGAGAATGAAGTTAAGGTCCAAATATCTAGAGTTCAGGCTAAAATTGGGAAAGACCCAAGAAAAGTTTTAAGCAAACAAACAAAGTCTTTCCACTGTAACCCAAGATAGGAGCAAAGGCTGAACAGCATCACATACAGAGCTAGTAGGCAGGACTGTAGGCAGCATTTCTGTCTTTCCTTCCTAAGTTAGTACTATGTACATGCACTCCCTCTGAAACAGCCAGCATCTTTCAAACCCTGCTACTATCATGTGAATCATGTTTCCAGACACTTTCTTCTGCTGTCATTCCTTGAAATGGGTCACACAGAGTTCCCCAGAGCAGCTAAATAAATTAATAACTCATGTTCCTAATGCTGTAACTGTTCCAGATCACCCACAAGGTCATTCCGCTTGTTGTTGACACCTATCAAGGGATTTAAGTGGATGTGGACCCAGATGTGTCCTGCAAGGCTACATGATACTGATGTTCCGTCTGAGCTTGCTTTCTAGATGCTGCAACACCCTTCAAATGACCTTCTACACTGGCCTTTTCCAGTGGCCACAAAATAAAGTACTGACTTGTTCTGCAAAATAGATTACTGAAACTGATCCTTACATTGCTTCACCTCAAATGCAGGTTCACTTGCTTCATATGGAGGTATAAAACAATTCTCTTGGAACACACTTGATTCAAACATACTCAGCTAAAAGAAGGAAGAAGGTTGCTAAACTTCCTGTCTGTCCTGCTTTGGTTTATATGTTGAGCCAAATGAGCTTTAAGGAAAACCAACATACTCTTGTGAAGTCAATCCTTTGTACCACAACCTCTTGCTAATAAAACACTTAACTTTGGCTTGGGTTTTTGGTTTGGGGTTTTTTTTTATTGGTTTTGTTGTGGCTCAGTTTGTTTCTTTTTTCATTTACACTGTTTCCAGACACAGAGCTTTTTCTGATTCTACTTAAATCTTTACAAGTATTCTTACCAGTTTTAGAATGGGTCTGTACATAAACTTAAGCCAAAGCAAAGTTGAGAATTTTGATATAGGTGGAAAATTCTGGTCTACAATTTGATTCACTGCCTTTCCCCTGGACTCTGCAAAAAACCACAGGTACTATCACCTATCGGGTGGGAGAGCCAAATTACAAACTTCATATAGTTGACTTCATGTCATCTGCTTTGGGCTTCCTGCTATTCTGAAGGCTGGGTGAGGGGAAGTGGCGGAAAACTAAGGAAGTTTATTGTTGACAATACATTTCGCCTGCTCTCAGGCATGCCTGGGACCAGAGCAGTCCTTAACCAGCCCCAAGTCTGGGGGTGAAATACAAGTTTTCAGTCACCTTCTTCTCCATCCCACAGGAAAAGTTCAGCTCACAGTTTTCAAAGATAAAGTACCTTTGGTAGAATCCTTCTGTTGTTAGTGCTGTTGTTCTAGGTAGAAATATTCTCCTTGCTTGCTTTGACTAAATCACACCTGGAAATGTAAGCTTTAAACCAGAACAGACTCACAAATTGACCATTTTTCCCAATTAAAAACTTCATTCTTCCCTGGAATATGGCTATCTCTCTCGTGCACAGGAAGGGCATTAAAGAAATAGTACACTCATAAAACACATTTCATGATCTAACATTTCAGAGCAGCATTCTTGTTCCTTACTGTAACTTTCTGCTAAATTGCCACCAACAAAATTGCTCATAGGCTCAAAAGGTCAGTGTTATTTTTGCTGTTGAAATCATGGAGTCTGGGAAACAACTGTGTGTAAATTGCTGATAAACTGGAACAAAGACAGAAGAGAAAAACACTGAACATATGTAAGTAAACCAGCAGGAAAGGAGGGGAGGGGAAGAATCTCATGGACAGTTTATTAAAAGAACAAAAGAATAAAATCTGGCACATTTGTTTTCCAAGGGTTCAGGAAGCCCGGTCTTTAAGCACCTACTATAAATAGAGTGTTCAATCCTTCATCAAAGCGGGAGTAGTCTATACCAAAGTGAATAAATTTTAGGTATAAGCTGGGAAGAGGAAGATGTCCCTCCCCTTATATTAGGAGAAAGAGCTTTTGTTTCAGTCCTTGCAGAAATAAGGTATTTCAAAGTGCAAGAGCAGGAGAGGTGAGGCAGAGTCTGGAACATGATGTGTGTGTACTGCCAGATTCCTGGTAAGAATACTGTTAGAGCATGGACCAGCAAGCATCTAATTTGGGACTGAATAACCTGATTTTGAGGAAGATGGTCTTCAAGTGTGCCTGGCTTCAAAATCCTCAAGGAGTTCCTCTCTGAGGGGAAGCTCTATTTGAATTCTAGAAAATTCTAAATTTCTAAAATTAAAATTCTAAAAAGCATTTGATAGTGTTGATAGGGATGATATAAAAAATAATGGGGACTTATCTGAGATTCTGAGAAGGACAATTTTCAGTCATTTAGCCCTCTGTAAAGCATCTGAGTGTAAAGTAATCCCTAAAAGCTACCTCAGAGCCATCCAAGTTAAAACATAATGTTGAATGGGTTTGGGTTTGATGTTATTCAAAGCAACTCAGCAAGGAGGTTGAAGAGGTTTGTTTCTAACTCCTGCCCACTGAACTGAAAGCCTAACACATAACTTTTAGGATAGGCACTGAATATTCTTCAGGCAGGTCAAAGCCTGCACACGGCAGTCAGTAAAGGGCTACATTAATCTTTAGTTTCACACTTGGCAGCACAAAAGGAACAATAACACCCACTAACAGTCAACGCCTTGCATCCTGGGAAAGCATTCAAGCTGTCAGCCATGAAATTAGAATAAGGCCTGCCGCTCACAGAGGATGAGACCCTTCCTACCTCGTTATGATTATTAAGGAAAACCTGTTCGGCATACATACAGGCATGAAAAAAAAGGACCTCCAGTGCAGACTGCATGGACTGGCCCGAAGACAGAACAGTCTCCATATCCAGATGCTTCCCCGTTAGTCTCTCACCATAGCTATCCCACAGAGCAGAGGTAACTAGGGCTGCAGTGTGATTTGGGGGCAGGGAACAGAACTAAAAAGGGAGCATCTGAGGGCTCACAGTGCTGCAACATGATGTAGGAGCACAGGTTTGTGCTAAGAAGTGGGGAAGGTGGCTTCAGCCCTTCAGTTGAATTTGCCCAATGAGTTGATGATAGCCCCTGGCACCGAGGAGCATCCAGGCATTCAAGGGGTTTATACACAGGGACTTACGACACCCAGCCTGGAAACTTCTGCTTCAAAATAATTTGATCTGCTTTATAATTTATTTCTGAGCAACATACTCTTATTCCAAAGTGAAAATAGCAAAGGTGATAACCAGAAGTAATATTTCACTTGAACTGCAGACTCCACCACAATCCACATCAGTTGTCCAGGGGAAACAAGTGGGAAGACAACAGATCTTTTAAGGAGAGCTCATGGAAGGGACACTGTGAGGCCTCAACAGCACATTTGTGCAGTGAAGGCCAGTATCTCTGGCTCACAGCAACATGTGAAATCAGGCAGATGGTTGCAGCTGCACTTGGCGAACAAACAGTAGTAACCTAAGCTTGACACTATAAATGATGGTTATTGAACTAGTGTCTTCATGGAAAGGCTAGATGTTGGCAAAAGGGCATGAGGAAGACAAAACAGAAGTTTAATTAACTTAACAGGAAAGCAAAAATCTCCTAGATAAAAGGAAAAGAGCAATTTCTGAGCCAAGTATTTAAAGGGTTCTCAGACCTTCCCAGGCCAAAGAGTGTCTGTGTGTAATGCTGACTTCCTTCCAGCTCTGTCTGTGCCAGAAATAACTCGTCAATGGAGTATATGTCAATAGTGTACCTTTTACCAAAAACATTCTTGCAAAAAAGTGATAGTTGCTGCCAGGATGCTGCTGGCAAACAAGGAAGAAGGCAGCTGCATTTATGAAGAGTGTAACACATTCTACTCTCCTTCTGCTTGAGCACATACACATGCTTGCTGACTCATAACGGCATGAGCTGAAGACAGAGCAGAGTGTGTGCACCAGGGCAAGAGTGGATCTACAGTAACCAAGGGGAGAAGGGAAGGACAGATTGCCCTCCTCAACACCTTGGGTGTCTTCGGCATCTTTCAAAGGCTCATTAGCAGTTTACATCACTGTTTTGTATCATGTTGCTCCTAGCCACAGCAGACTGAATCCCTGCAGTCAGCTGGTATGGTGGTCACACAACATACTGACAACCAGCCAGCTGGGTTGCAAGCACAAAACAGACTTGCATGTTGCCTGTAGACAATATGTAACTCTTGACTTAAGAGAGACACTGAAGGAATCGTACTACCTATATGGTTATGCATTCATCCACCAACTGGCTGAGGTTTGCCTGATATGCTACAGTTCAGGATCTGAGCTTTAAGCTAGAAAGAAAAGTATATTTATGTCTTTCACAGTTTAAAGGAAGAAAATTCATGTGTGAATAGAGCAGCTGAAATAGCATCTGCTGAAGTCCGCAGACAGCCTGAAATCAAAGCTCCAAGAAGAGTAATTGCCTTCTACCCAGGTATCTCGCTGGGATCCAAAATACAAAGACTGGCTTTATGCAAACACAGAAATAAAAAGTCTGTGTTAACCATTTCATTGCTGGACAGCAGTGTATGAGACTAGAATTTAAACTAGTTGGACAAAGGTGAAAAGACTAGACTCCACATGGACCTTTAGTCCAACCCCACAGTTCAGAGTTCAGTGGGTCCAGAAGAGAAGACAGTACTAAATTTATAGCCATCATCTACTATTCAGGATGGAATGTAGTCCTTTCCAGTAACGAGTGAGACACTCCTCCCACAGCCAAAGAGAGGGGCTTTTATCACTCTTCTTTTCCACACAGGGCACCCTCTTGCTTCCCCCCCCCCCCCGGCACTGCATGCATATAGCCATTTCCTGAAACATTTCAATTTGTTTTCCTTAGGTTATTTGTGTCTACAGCCACCAGCTGCTCTGTGTCAAAGCCGATATGTTCAACATATTATTCCATTATCCTAATAGGTTGAACATGTCCTTCCTCCCATGAGAGCTGTTAAGATACCAGTCTTGGAGAAGAGACAGCTTTAGTCCCACTGTCACCTCCTCTTTCCTTCTGAGTAACACACTGTCCTCAGTGATCATATGGAATATAGCTAACTTCTTAGAATGTCTTGATATTCTGTGTTCACACATGCAAGAAATGGTACTTGGCCATTTAATACCCAGCTCTGCCCTGAGCAAAACTACATACATTTATCAAGTGGGGGAAAGAAAAAGCTTTGAAGGCTTGAAAGAGACAGTGCCTAGTGCTTTCCTTTTTTCATATGACAATTTTCTCTATCATATTATAGGGCTCTATAATTTCAAATCATCACTTCTCCTCCTCCATCAAGATATTAGTCATATTTCCAAAACTGCTCTCTTGATCTTAAAAAGCCTTGGAAAACATCTCCAACTCAGGTCAACGACATTTAAACTGAGGAAATGGTCACCTTTGGTTCTGCTCTGCAGGATCCTTGTGCCCCTGGGAATGGGAGAGCAGAAATTCCTGGCTGGTTTCCATGACCCCAAGGACTGAACATTCCTTGCTTGAAGAGCCTTTCCAACCCCTGCAGCAACTACAACTAGGACCGCTTGTGTCAACACAGATTATTCAAAAGATGCTGTTTAAAGTTGCTGTGGGTAGAAGGCAATGGGAGGGGAGAGGGAAGGAGGAAGGGATGGAGGAAAGAAGAGGAGAGAGATGGAGACAGCCGACACACAAACAAACGAGCCTACATCAAAGATATGTAGGATCTCCTGGGGGAATACTTAACAATAAGAGCACTAGCTCTTGCTTTGCTCCAAGGAGCAGCTCTGGTTGAGAAAGTCCCTGAGCAGAGGACCCTTCCTTTTACACACCAGAAGTAAATGGTTTTGAAACAATACATAGCCCTGTCCGTTATTTGCATGCCTAAAGATTTCCACTTACCTCACACCCTACACTTTCACAGAATCTCAGAAATAACTGGTGAGGGAACAAACATCCCCAGAGCCACAGGAACAGGAGGCAAATGTAACACATGCTCCCTGGATAGATCGTCTGCAAGACACGGTCCACCCACAGATGTAAGGGAGTGCAGGAAATGAGTGAGTGTGGCAGGGTTGTGGGATGGATAACTGGGGCATGCAGGGAAAAAAGAAATGGGATAGCACAGCGTCCCATAAACAGCTAGCCTAGCGCCTCCTTACCAAATCAACTCTCTTACTGATCTGACAGAATATTCACAGCACTCAGTGACAATAAAGGAGCATTGTTTTGCTTTATCAGTGACAGCAGAAAAAGGCAAAGCTCCAGCATATCTTCCCCCAACACACTCTCTACTTGATTCAGTCTCCAGAGAAAAAGGGAGCTTGCAAAGTCTTCATATCTATGTTTTAGTACCTGCATACTATGCTTTTACATCTTTTGTTCCACAATGGGAAGCAGTCACAACCACATCACTCACAAACTTGTTGATGCTCAGTTCAGTTCCTCCTGGTTCCAGCAGAATGACAACCACCAGCATCAGCTCAGTTCCAGGAACTGTATAAAAGAAAATCATGTTTAAAAGCCTCCATCAAGCCAGGCTGTGCCCAGGGGTGCCCCTTTAACCCTTCCTTCTCCTCCTGTGTTAACCAGAAAAGCTAGTGCAGAGCCCATGTGTACTTCCCCTCCTCATCCTGAATCAGCAGAGCATTATCAGGCATTTCAAGCAGAGGTGATGATGTGTGAGTAGGGTCCATGTGGCCCCTTCAAAAGGCACCAAATTTGTAACTGACCCAGGAAGATGGCGTTCATCTCTGTTACTGCTGCATCCCCTCCAGCTGTAGATTTTTATGATCCTGTAACACTAGGGTTGTATGTTCTCCCCAGAGAGCTAGGCAGTGGTAGGTGAAAATTAACAGTCATGCAGCTAAACCATAGCAAGCTAACGAACAAACTGATACTGGGGCAGAATGGAGAGGTTAATACCACTAGTTCCCATTGAGAGTGGCTGGGGGATCACCATTTACAGATGATGGCAGAGAGGCTTTTAGAGATGTTTATGCTTGGAAGCAGTCACTGGGAGCAGCAGTTTCCAAACAGAGGAGAGCAGCAGTGGCACTGTTATTGTGGGATGGGACAGTTGGGCAATGCCAGTGTCTCCTACATGTTCTGTGACTCAGACCATACCCAGCCTCTTTTCTAATACACAGGGGTACCATTTTTCATTTCCTTCCTCACTGAATTGCTTTCGTCACCATAAATCCAACTGTTCAGGCTTTCAGAGGGAAGAAGCAATTACACCAAAGGGCTGTAAACCAACACAGAGTTAGGCTGTGTTCTGAGGAATTGCAAAACTTCTGGGGTTTGCTCGGACCTTGCATTCAATACAAAATTAATCACAAAAATACAATACACTATCACATCTGCTGGTCCACACTTCTCTGTTCAAGCTATGTGCTTAATTTCATGTTAAATGTACAGGTCTTCAAAGCATCCTTCTAACGTAGTGTAATTCTGCAACATAAGCAAGCCCTCTTTAGAAACCACTACCAGACTACCTGGGAAGCTTTGTGTACACAAAGCTGTTGGTTTTGGTGCAGAAGTTCTCCCCAAGGCTAGAAGCAAAATGTTAGTGGAAGGATTCCTCACTTCTTAGAAGTACAAAGAACCATTCTGTAGTCATGTTGAATCAGAAGATCTTGAATTACCAGGCCTAGAGGAATGTTTACTTACAGTGATTTAGCAGAATGATGGAATAAAAAGGTGAGAGAAGCAGCTGCATAAAAACACCATCCAAATGATCACAGTTCCAAAATGTCAGTGCCCAGACCCTGGAGCCACAGGTTACCAGACAGAAGCTGGGAACAGCAGGAAGAGTTGCCTGCAAACGGTATTCATAATGATTGTGCAATTTAACCCAGCTCTCATGAACATGGGTGGATGTAGCATGCAGACATATTGCTGCCTGCACCAAACAATTGCTAAAATCAGAAAGATGACGTAGTGCAATTTGCAAATAATTACTATGCCTGTGGCCTTTCTTCACCTTTCCATCTCCTTATGCATTAGACAAAATAACCATGTCCCAGGCAATAATCCTTCCCAGTTCATATCTCCGCATCCCACTCTTTCTTCCTGCTTCTGGTTTGCCAGTCATTCACCCATGTGTGCTTGACCTGTAAGTATGCTCTCACTTACTTTCATACACTCAAACAAAGTTTCTAAATGGAGTACCATTTTGTCTCTTAGCTGCTTGCTTCAGATTCACAGCTCCTGTATGATCTGGATGAGATCAGACACATGATCAAATTGGTTTCTGTTACTCTATCTTATTTCTATGTCTAATTTTTCTACACTGTGTTCTTTTTTAGCTTGTTCAGTGTGTACAGCTGCTAGCAAAGCACGGGCCAGGCTTAACAGCAAAAGAAATATTTAAGAAGATTGTTTCCCTTCTTAAACGCAGAGACCTCAATTTAACCCACAGAAAGCATCTCTGATGGTTTACCATGAACCAGACACAGGAAGCACCAAGGTGGCTATTCTTGGGCCTTTAGAGAGAACTTGAACACAGTGTTTTCCATTCATGCTATGGATGGTTCTGCCACATCACCTCTCTGTCTGATCCTTGACAAACAGAGGGAAGCATTGAAAACCATCTAAAGCCCAGCCTCTTAGGATGACTTACCTTGTTTAACAAAGAGCCGTTTGGGCTTATTGTGTCTTGTGCATGCTGGGACATGTTAGCAGTTAACTGAGGTGAGGGAAAATAGCACTTTTATGAGTTGTCAGTCCAGTGAACACTCAGAGTGAGAAAGTCTTGTTGATCCTGATCAGAGCTGCTCACCCTTCAGGGGCACCCAACTGAAATACCTTAACAAAGGGTCAATTACGTTACAGCTGAGAAACACAGGAACGTCTTCCTGAGCACAGTTCCAGAACATGGTCTGCACAGAGAGAGAGCTGGGGGAATAAACAGAAAGCAAGAAAACAAACGGGAAAACCCTCCAAAAGCAAAAGGCCTCATAAACATGGAGAGGCCATACTGGCTTGTTCCAAGGGTTTTCTTCTATCCCTCCTATGATTTCTGCCAGCAGTTCTACCCTGTTCCCCCACCCACCCATACAAATTCACCTTCAATTACCTTACCTCAGGAATATTCATTACAGGAAGATGCCCTGAGTGGATCAAATTAGTGCTTTATGAAAGCCCATTCAGGAAACATCTATGTGATTCTTATTCAGTTAGCAGGAGGGGATGGAGTGGGGATGCCAACTGACAAAGTGGTTTTATGCAAACACATGTCTTAGGACTGATGGGATAGCAGTGCTCTGCAGGCACAATGCAGAGGGACCACATCCTGCCTGCTCTGTTCCAAGTACTGATGCAGCCTGGCAGTTGCTTTTCTTTTGTCAAAACCATCGTATTTTAGAGTTGCAAAATTTCTCATCCTAGATAGAAAGGACTGGGATGAACAACTGGGCCAAGAAGTATCCACAGGGTCACCCCATTTTCAGTTACAAGAGACACAAAAGGCAACCAGCTTCACATATCTTCAAACAGTGTTGTAACCTCAGAGCTTTGGTACGAACAGGTACTGCAACAAGCAGCTAAGTCACCTGGAGCAACAACAGAGATCACAGCACTCCAAAATGTTCCCTGTGTAGCTGGGATTGGGAAAAGGTGAAATTTCCATGTGCAATACAGAGATCTTGACTGTTGCAAAATCTACCAACCAGCAAGTTGAAACTGTCTGTGACACACTGGTGCATGACTTCAGCACATTTCCTTAGGTGCTGTACACAGATCTCATCCCAGGGGACAAAGCCACAGATTACCTCTGCTTCTTGAGTATAGCAGGGTACAGGAACATGGTATCTCACAGAAATGTCCCATTCTCCTGCTTGTGCTGCCCCAGAGAAATGGGATGTAACACTCTGCCAACAGCTGTGAGCAAACAAGATTGTCCACATGGCAGCTGTAAGGCGAACGGGGCTGGAGAGAGATAAATTCTTGTCTCTGACAATAGCTAATGGGCTCCAGGCAGACTGGCAGCTGCAAAGCACCCACCTCTCTGCTCTGGTGCTGCTGACCAGGCACCGCTGGGACTGTACTTTGAGCTGGTGAAGAAAAGAGGCAGAACAAGACTGCTTCAGTCTATTTATATACTGCAGCTCCATCTGCTCCTCTCCACAGCTGGCAAGGCTTGGAGCTAAGCTTAGATCCTCCCAACAAAAAGCCTCTTCATGAAGCATGGGAATTC
This sequence comes from Melopsittacus undulatus, assembly GCF_012275295.1. NCBI lineage: Eukaryota > Metazoa > Chordata > Aves > Psittaciformes > Psittaculidae > Melopsittacus > Melopsittacus undulatus. Next base: position 12,991,116 of record NC_047538.1, on the reverse strand, counting down.
CCCCCACTACCAACACCATTTGGATTGGATTGACCAGGCTGAGGCTATTTCAGGCACCACAGGTGGCTTCTCCATCTTGCTGAGCACAAGGATGGAGCCAGCAGAGGCCTCTCCACAGTATTACCCAGCCACACCACCAGGGATGAACTCTGAGCAATATGGGGCCTTGGATAAGCCCCACAGGATCTGGGAGGAAGGGACACAAAGCAGAGGCTAAGAGGAGTTCAGGGGGTGGGATTCACAGGTGAAAGAGAGTAGAGCTTCCAGCAACACAGAGACTCTCAGAACTGCTTTGGAGACACAAAACCAACCAGTTTATTAGCTCATTAGCTTGAGAGTCTTTGCTCTGGGCAAACGATTAACTCACCCCACATCTAAACTAAAGATCTTCACAGACCCTTTACCCTAGAGAGCAACTCCTCTGGACAAAGCAGAAACCTCCTTTTCTCTACTTTCCTCTTTGCTCAGGCAGTAACCCCATCCTTTGTGCTAAGGTTCAACATCTGCTTTCTCCTGTTAAAGAGAGCTCCAAGTTCTGTCCTTCCCCCTGACATGCAGCAGAAAGCTGTCCCAGCCTCTCCTTTCTGTTATCTTACTACTTGGATGTTATTTCCTGTGTTTATTTTTCTTGCCTGTCTCACTGGCCTGGAGGGTCTCACCTGCTGGAGAACTGCCATTACTTCTCCATCTGCAACACTGACCAAAGATTAACAAAAATATAGGCTTAGGTCACTTCTAATTTCCTTAGGATGTCTGACTACCAGCAGGGGCCAAAGGCCACAGATGCTGAGAGAGAGCAGGTTCCTGTGTGTCTTACCTGGAAGCTGACATCAGCAGATGCATCTCTTTAGGAAGCAGAACGGGGATATGTATTTTATAGCACTCTGATTTCCAGCTACTTGGAAAACACCAAATCCATGGCTACATCCACAAGGACCTCTCATCAGAGACAGTGAACGTGTCTGTGCAACAGAGAGAATGCAGCCTCTTCCAAGACCTGACTGACACACAGGCTTCAGCATTCAGTGTCATCCACATGTCACTGACCCCAGGATGCAGCCTCCTGCTTTTGATGGGAAAAAAACATTGTGCTCTCCCTGGGAGGATCATATGTCCCACACAGTGCTTCCAAATGGGAAGGTCCTCCTGTAAGGGAATCAGACTAGAGTTAACATAGGGAGCACATCCCTCCATCCAACCACACAGTGGAAGTCTACAAGAAGGTTGTTGCTATGGTTCTTTTGAAAGTCCAGGTAGTGCTGCCCCATGGAAGGGGACCGCCAGCCCCTTCATCTTGGATAAACCTCTTGTGCTTCCTGGGCCTGGCATACTGCAGGAAAGGAGGATCATCTGCAAAGGCAGAAACTAGGATGAGAGAGAACTTGCATGGGAAGCAAGCGCTCAGAGAAAGCAAGCTATAAAGGTTTCTGATTAAAACCTTGATTCCCAAGCACTGGCTCAATCCACAAGGAATTTGGTTTAATTTAGTTGCAGATGAACATTACATGGCTTAGTTCTGCAGACTGGAAGGCCTTGGTGCAAGTGAGGGACGTTACTGTATATTTCTTCTGGAAGGAAATCAAAATGCTATTTCTCATGAATTCAGAAAGAACGCAGCTGTAGGACAAGCAGCTGACTCTCAGCTTTAGCTGTGGCATTGAGTTACCAATGGTGGGAGAAAAGACTATTTCTGTTTTCCCAATGCAACCTTTAGCATTTTGATCCTTCTGGAATTAGAGGAGGATCTTGAGGAGGGTCTCTGATTTTTTGTCTCCACCCTATTCTTTTAGTGCTTTTGGCATGAATATAAAGAAAGGCAGGAAGCACTTGGAATACCGGACTGCTCCCAAATGGCAGGCACCTCAGAAATTAGGCCCTTTGCTTTAAGGTGCTGAGTGTTCTTGTAGCCCAGCACCCTGGTGCTCTCCTTCTGAGACTCTGCCTTTGAATCAGCCAGAATCTTTGTGAATGAACTGCAGCTCTCCCCCTGTAGGCTCACTGGGACTGGGAATGCAAACATTAGCCCTCTTCTCCCCAGCATCTTTTGGCTCTGCAGAATGACTTCGCAATCTGATGTGTTACCATCACTGAACAGCTTCAATTTAGCAGCACACTAGCCCTGTATATCACAGCCCCTGCCACCAGGGCTAGCTCAGAAAACCTGTGATTGCTCACAATCATGGTTAACAGAGGAGATGACAGCAGGAATTTGCTCGGCAGTGAGCAAGTCTCAGAGCTGCCATTCCTATCACACGCAAAACCGGCCACATCCTCTGGATGATGGAATTGTTTAATATCACAAGATCCAACGTGCATAGCAAAGCTGCTCCGAAGACATTAATACTGGAAGCAGTACTGCTCAATACAGACTTAAATGCTTGACAGTTCATAGTAAATGAAAGGATGAGAGTCCTCTGCCCCAAAATTCTTACCACTACAAACAGCATTCTTCTTTTGTAAGACACTACTTTCCTTTCTACGGCCCAGTGATAAAAGTGTGGATTCAAAATGACCTTCATCCAGCCTGGATCAGCATGGTCAGAGATGCTGGGTCCAGTGCACCTGCCCTGCAGAAGGCTTCAGCATCTGCCACTATTCAGCCCTTCAGCACACCTCCAAAATAGGAGCTTGGCAAACAAAGCTAACAGAGTGCATTACTAAGCAGAACATTCTGCCGAGTCCCGGCACCAGGACTGCATGTTATAGGGCACTTGCCAGTTCCTGAGTCAACTTTATTTATTATACACTAGAAAGGTCATGACGAATCTCAGAAGATAAAATCTGTGTCTGTCAAGCCACCTTCCTTATTTTCATTGGCCTGGACCCTCATGTTCCACACCAACAATAACAGGACATGGGTTCAAGAGGTACCATGACTGCAGCTTACCCTGAGATGGCCCAGGCTTGTTTTGCATTCTTTGTAGATCTGATCCAGGCTGCTCAAGTCTCTTTATTAGGACTTTGTTGGTGGTTTTTGTTGTTTTGGTTTGTTTTTTTTTCCCTGCATGCAATCACCACAATGAAGAACAGCCTCCTTGCATCCCTGGAACTCCAAAGCACAGGCACAAGCTTTCAAGTTGCAGATGATGCCCAGTGCCAAAATGATGCAGCTGTAAGTTCTCCAGCAACACGAGGTATCCAACCGAGATGTGCGTAACTCCCATTTACAAGTAACATCCTAGACCTATACGAGCCCAAAAAGACATCCCCATGACCTCATCAACAGCTGAGGCAGCAAGATACCCCCTCACATGGATTTTCTTCACTGTCATTATGAGCTGTTATCTAATCTCTTTGCCTTAGGTAAGGGAAAAACTGAGAGCTGCCCAGGGCTTTGGGTAAATCCTTGGCAAACAAAGCCTGAGTGTTTGCAGCTCCAGTGCTGTCAGTGTCCAAGCTTGCAGGTTTAAGGACTGCACTGGGCTCTGTAGAAGCTGCAGTCTCTGGATTGCAGCTGGACACTCCCAAAACCCATAGTCCCAGCTCTGGAGTTCAGTGCAACAGGCTCAGACCACACAATATGGCTCTGCACTCCAAATAACCTCATTTGTACACAGTTCATTCTGAACCATCAGACTGGAAGCTCTTTACCCAGTCCTTGCCTTTCACTTGCTGAAAAGTCACCATTCTACTCTGAGCTCTAAACTTGGCTTAGATCTTTTTCTCTGATGTGCTGCAAGGACTCCAATCCCTGAAATGACTTTCTGATTTTCTGAGATATGGGTAGTGCTTTCCTGACACTCTGCAGGATCTCAGCAGCGACTACTGCAGTCACACAGCAGAGAAATGATTGTGCTTCTAAGAGTGGCACATCTTACAGCCAAAACCCCTCCAACAGTCCCATCCACTTGGTCAGTTCTGAGGAAACAACACCAATACTCAAAAGTGCCCCCTTTGTTCTCAGAACAGCACTGAAGAGGAGATTGGGAAGTCAGGGAGGAATACAGCGCCACTTACCATTGAGTGAGACCCCAACCTGCAGTGAGTCACATAATCTAACCTGAGGTGCTTATTATTTGTGGGATCAGAGAGGTGGACTCCTCACAGGATCGCTCCAAGCTGGCAGAAATCTGTCTCCCTCCCCTGAATTAATACACAGTGACTCTCACTCCTCACTTGGTCACTTCAGTCAAATGCAAGCGCATCCTTTCTGTGAAAGTAAATTGTGAGGTGCACAGGGCTTCAAAGAAGGTGCTCAGAGCTTCTTATTCCCCAAAACTTCTCCTTGATGGCCAAGAGCACAGTAGGAACCTATGTACTATTCTTAGCAGCAAAGGCTTCCTGTTTAGGGGCAGAAGTGACAAGGAAGATCCTGCTGCTTTAAATACTGTGAAAGTTTTTGAGCCAAAACCATTATCCACCCATCAGTAGGGAGAACGCCATCCTCCACAGCCCTGTCCTAGTTCACCACTCAGAAATGTCATTGGTTCCCCAGTGCTGCAGTAAATATTACACTTGTTGAGCTGTATCATCCTCAAACAGCCTTAGCCTACAGCAAATGCTCTGCAAAGCCCAGTTTATCCGGCTGACTAAGCCGAAAACTGTTGAGCAGAGGTTTCCAGATCAGACCAATTGTGCTGCTAAACTGGGAGCTCTCTCTGTTCTTTCAAGTACTTGCTTTCTTCCTGGGTCCAGGTAGGGACATTGTTCCCCTGGGCTCCTGCAGACGCCCATTGTTCCTCCAAGCTCCCAGCCTTTGATGCTGCAGAACAAAACGCACAGTGTTTGTGAAAGGAGGGAAAAAACAAAACCCTTTTCAATTACACAGTTGATTGAACAACTTGGGCACAGCTGGCCACAGAGCACCAGGGAGCCAGCACTGCTCCACAAACCAGGGCCTCCAGCAAGGCCTCTAACCCAGCTGCAAAGTGAACCAGAAGAGCGAATGACCAGTCATTGATGGTTATTCGATGAACTTTCATTTCACTACTTCCAATTCCAAATGCTCCTGGACTGTAGACTTTCACGAACCTCCTCACACACATATTTAGTAGCTGCCAGCTGGAAAAAGCTGGAAATTATTCCTGCTTCCTCCTTCGGCATTGCTCAGAAATGGCCCTTAGATTCACTGCCTCCATTTCCACACTAATGCAGCTGATGGGGCTATCTCAGCCTGAGTGGCACAGCACAACTGGAGGGAGGTCTGAAACTGTGAGGGTCTTACAAGGATGTCTGAAGTGCACTGGCAGGGCCATGTGGAAGGAGAGCCAGCAGGCTGGGATGCCCCTCTCACAGCTGCAAAGCTGTTTCAGGGCCCAATTACGTACCTTTCAGGTCCTGCTATGCAACAGATTGTTCATGATACTGTGGGGGTTTGGGCAAATGCAGTGCTCTACCTTGTGTTCAGTATGCAGCTGTAAACATTGCTCTTACTGCCGAGATGACAGATCCCATGATGTCAGAGATGTGAGGGGTCTTCTAATCCATCTGGGTCTGTCACCTCAGTCCATGCTAGTACATTCTGCAACAGAGTAGGCAGCAGCAAGAAGGGAGCTCTCCAGAAAGGTCAATCTATGGAAAAAGCTAATAAAACGATAAGAAAACACTTGTACAAAACAGGGCGGCCCAGCCGGGTCTTCCTGAGACAAAGACACTCACACTCTCTTTTACAAATATATTTTATTATTTGAATGCTTATTAAGAAATGTAACCAAGACAGACTCAGCAGCACCGGCGGCTCCTCACTGCCCAGCAGTCTGACGACTTCACAGATATGAAAACTTCACAGATTGACAAAAAAAAACCCTTTTGGTCAATGCATTTTAAATACATTTGCATGCACAGATTTTCCCACCCCCTTCCCTCCCCTCCCACTGGTAACTGACAGAGGGAAAACAACAACTATATTCATAAACCATTTAAATTAAAAGAGTAATTGTTTTATAGTGACAGCGTGTGCAGCAGGGTGTTCGTAGTGTCTTGGTTTGCAGACCACAGAGACAACCGCTCCACAGGATGAGGGCAGGAACACCAGCTCCTGAGACAGAGTGGGAGAAGCAAAGGATGGACTCAGATCAACAGGTTCCAGTCTTGATTTTAACACATCCTTGTGTGAACAGTCCCAGCAGACAAATAAGACAGGGAGTAACACACAACACTGCTCCAGTTTGGGGATTCTCAGTCTGTCAGGGTTAGGCACCTCTCATGCAGATAAGGAACCGGTGTGATTTTACTTTTTCTGATGTGTTTTACTGTAAAGAAGGCTGAAAGCTCAGGGCTAGAAAGACAAAACTCTGGGATGACTCAGTGCAGTGTGAGTCCCAAAACAAACTGGGAGAGAACTGACTATGAGGCAGCTAAACATAGCAAAGACCACTAAAGAGTATTCTACAGTTCTAATGCATCACAGCACTGTTATAGCAGGCTTTTCCTCTGCACAGAACACAGCTGGATTGATTTAGTTTTAGGTAAGGCTCATGTTCATGAAGCAGAAGGAGTTTTGTTGCACCCAGACACAGTCATGAAATGTGACAGTGTATCTGAAAGGGAGATAATCCACGAGAACTGCCTCTACCTTGATCACTAATAGACCTTATGAACTGAACCCTTCGCATGCACCAGGTAAGGCTGATCCTCTGTAGTGACCCCTGGTGAGCTCTAAGACTGTACACCCTTTCCAGAGTCCTTCCTCAGCAAGTCCCACCTTGGTCTCATGCCAGTGCCATCTGGGCCGTCCACAGCACCTCCCAGCACATTCCTGCTCCCCTGAAATCCTCCCAAACATCCCCCCTACAAATCTTCCTTCACCACCAAGATTTCCCACCCACTCTAACCTTCCATTCTGCTCCCACACATTAGAGACTTTTCTATATCCACCAGCATCTCCTGGAGCCTCTTCTCAAAGAACAACCAAAGATTCAGGCTCTGTGCCACGTAACTCCCAAGCCCATCTGCACAATAAGCTTCTTAGCACCAACTGGGACCAGTGGCAAACCTTGTCTATCTACACTAACCCCAGCTGTCTCACCATGCCGAATTGTTTCTCTGTTCAAGAGCTGCAGTTCAAGCTTACACAGAACTCTGAAATATCACTGATCCAAATGAAACCCTGCAGGACAAAGCTATAAGTGCACTTATTTGCACACAAAACCCAGTGTCTTACTGAGGAGGGGGCCCCAGGAAGAACTCTCCATAAAATTACTCCTGGCAATTGATCAAACTTTACTTTCTCTGAAACCCTGTAAAACAAATAGACCCTGGAGCCAAAAAGTCTTCAGGGAATGGTGCAAATCATGGATTCCCTCACATCAAATGAGGCATCACATCTCTCTGTGGATCTTCAGCTACTTTTAGTAAGAAGCTCCAGTTGAATGAAATCAGTTTCTTCTTACCCCAGCTCTTACTCTCTGGACCCACTGAACCTTGGATTCCTGAGGAGGCCTTCTCTAGCCTTTCCTGATAAATCACCTCACTCTTCCCTTTGTCTTGGTACTATCTTTGTTTATCCAGAAGAGCTGTAGTTCATCAGCTAAACATTCTGCAGCTGGAAGGAGAATGGGGATGAGTGGGAAAAAATAATTTCATTTTTCTAATGATCCCTATGCAGTTTGGAAGACAGGTACTTTCTGAGAGTGGAGAACGCTGCCAGAAGAGCACATCTCATAGATGGGACTGTACAGCTCTTTTTCCTTTTTTCCCTTAAAAAAACCCCAACTAAACAACAAAACCCCCAAAAGCAAGCCTTGCAATGGTGATCCCTGGGAAATGAGAAATAAGAAGTCCAAAATTCTGTTCAAAAGGCATGAGCCTGTTGAGCTCCCCACAATGACTGAAACAGCTTCTGAAGGTCCATCTCAGACATACATTTGCCAGAAGGCCCACACAGCCTGTGGTGCAATTGCCATCCCTTCCTTCCTGTGACTGCAGACTCCCAATGCTATATATAACATGCTGCCTCCTTTCCCCACTGCACTTCCTCCTGCACACATCCCCTGGCCCCTTCACTCACTGTATTCCTGTCAAATCTGGATCACTAATATTGAAAGGGATTGGACACACTCGGGGGCATCTCATACAACAACAGAAAAGCTAATTTCAAGACATCTGGAAATTCAGTAAGCTTACATGGCAATCTGGTTGGGCAGGCAAGTTTTCCAGAGTGACAATCCTAAACCTGTCACATCAACATAGATCAACTTGATTCTCGTGGCAACAAAGCAAGAAGCTGCCATAATTGAGTGTGAAGAAGCTCAGGAAACAATAGAAAGCTAGCAACCCACATCAGCTGTTGAAAGGCTGATGCAATGTGGCATGAAACTTCTCATTACAATGGCAACTAAAGTTCAATAGGAGACACTTCTGCACTCGTGTGTGTTCCAGCACATAAGTGATGCTGGTATTTTCCCACACTTCCTTTCCTGCTCTGCTTCTTTGTGGACCTAATTGTTACTGACATGAATACCGGATGTAATCTTGTGTTATTCTTAGAAACATTTCATCTCCCAGTTGAGGCCTGAAGAGATCAGATCCCCATGTTCCTGACTGAGTTCCCCTGCCACTGTTACACAGGAGGTCAGAGGAGCCATCCCACAAATAACCTATAGAAATACCCAATGCAGAAACACCAAGAGTAACAAGATCCCAGGTCACCCTACAGAGGAATTACCTACAATGTCAGTCCTTGGGAAACAGCTTCGTGTGTGTTAATGGTGCTGGAGTGATAATCCACTCCTCTGACGTCAGACTACATAGAAGAGCCGTGCCAAGAAAGCAGCAATTCAATTAAACTGTAAAGTCAATCGTTCTACAAATTTACCTGTCTTTCTGCTAAGGGTTGTGGTGGCAACCACATCTTTTTGTCCATCTCTTGTGCTAGCCTGGAGCAGTGACGTACTTGAGCACATTTAGCACTATAAACTATTCTCCACCTTCATGTAGGGACACTGGCAAAAAAGAAAATTATCCTCAAATAAAACTGACTTTTCATTTTAATAGTTCACAATATATAAAATAAACATAGAATAAGAACATACAAACCTAACCTGCTCTTCCTCAAATATCAAAATCCAGTTCCCCTACCCTTTCTGCAAAAGAGATTATTTGGCTTCTGAAATGTTAGTTGACACACGTGAGGAGGAGCCAGGTTTGGGGGGGATGATATTTCTGATGTTTTCAGCCAGGGAATAAGCTTCAGATCCCTGGAATTAGCAGACTTTTAGTTTTCCAGTAGGACCATTACCGCCTGTCTCTCCAGAAGGCTGGTGGTATTAGATGTGAATTATTTGTCTGGAGAACAAAACTGACGCAATCATTAGGTAGAATTCAAGTTGAACGTAGCATTCTGCTGTCCTTGAGCTACAAAGCTTCATGAATGATCCAGAAAATTATCCACCTGCTGTGAAATACTTCTACTCCAAACCACACCAGTGCATACATTTGCTGCACCATGAATTTGCCTGTTCTCTTACACAAGACTGCAGTTCCTAAGCTGGTTTCCTCTACTACCGATGCCTTTCAGCGTCTCAGAGGAGAAGCACCTTCTAACCAAACAGACCCACTTCTGTTGGCCTCTGCACCACAGGGACACATCAGGCTTCACAGTAAAGCACTTGAAAAAACTGAAGTCACAGGAGAAAAGGTGTTTAAGTAGAGCTCATTGGAATTCAAAAAGTAAGCATTAGGTATGTGTGCGTGTTCCTTCCCAACCCCAATAAAGAAGATCACACAGCCTTTTGAGTGAGGATGAAAATTAACAAAATACAGAAAATCAGCTCCCTTCACACACATCTGGAGCCATGGAAAGAATGTGCATTCTAGAAGCTCAGGAGGTCAAACACAGAGACAGGGTGGGAAGAAGCAGACAGCGCCCACCAGCCTACAGACCGCTCACAGACCTCGAGGCATGACCACCCTGGTGACATAGACCACAACCTGGCCTGTTTGCCTGCTGTCTGCAGCATCAAGTCCTGCTAACAGCCCTTTTGCTAAGGGAAATCCATATTACAGACTCCGTTTTCATTATTTGTTAAACAAAGTAGAGAGCTGTGAGTTTATTTGCCTTGTGCATCTGGAACGTTGAGTGCTCAGGGAACGGATATGAGTTCTGGCCCATCTTTTATAACTTAACATAGAAGTAATCTTATCAAGACAAGAAAAAATATTCAAGCAACCTGTTGCAGTATAAGCTTTAAAAACATGAACTGAAGGACAAAATGCCATGGTTGAAAGTATCCAAGGTATCCAAAGTTCCCATCAGGTAAATTCCTTCCCTCTCCAAGCAGCTGCTGGCATCCTTCCTGACCGACAGATGTTGCTATCCCCCTTGTGTTTGTTGCAGGGCCAAAGTACTGAATGGCCCCTTCCCTGCTGCTCCTCACAGTTCAGTGAATACTTCCAGGCACACTTTATTCCTGCTGGTAAAGCCAGCAAACCCAACATACAACCACAGGTACACAGTACAGCATAATGTCATGATATGCCCTGCATCAGCAGGGTCTCCCAGTGCTGAACTTGGAATGTCATCTTTGACCTCGGCACTGCTCTTGGTGACAGGTCATTGATGGGTAACGTGTTCCTCCTTCCTTAGTCCATTTCAGTGGTATCTTGGCTTTTCTCCAGTCTAGTATTTAGGATCATCCCAACAGTCCTGGGGAGGGACCCCTTTCTCCACAGCAATAGAGATGTGCACCTCTCCCCCCGCCCCCCAACCTCCCTTTCTGCCATGGCAGAGGTCACCAATGGGAAAAAAAAATCATTCTACCAGGAAGACTTTGCAAGTCTCATCAGGAAACATCAGCTGCTGCCAAGGCTGCTTTTTCCAGATCTGAGTAAGACACCTGGGCATCAAGTAGCTCTTCGCTGTGCAGCTCCCTGCTCATGCACACATCTGAAAGAATCCCATTTTTGCAGGAATGTAGCAGGTGACCATTTGTTTCCATGTCCAGAGCATTTCCATTCTGGTGCCAATCCAAGCCAGCTTTGCATTTGTTTAGGTCCTGCTTTTCAGGATCCCTGTGGATCTCTCCATTGGTGTATACCTCTAATGCATACTCACTGATTCGTATGCTGGCGTTCTCTGCGTCCCCACCATGAGTGGAAGTCCTGGAGCTGGCTGTTCCTGCCTTGAATGGCTCCTTCCTGCCCAGGATGTGCTGGCTGATGATTTTACGGAAGGTGTATCGGAACTCCCTGATTCGGTAGGCATAAATTAGAGGATTTACAACCGAGTTGGCATGAGACAGGATAATAGCCAGATACATCAGCCAGAGGGGAGCATGGGCACAATTTGGGCAAAATAGGGTAAAGCAGTTAATAATATGCAGTGGAAGCCAGCAGACTGCAAACAACCCAACAATGATGGCTAAAGACTTGGCTGCATGGACTTCCTTCTGCAAAGTAGAGCGAGAACGCTCTCCATGTACCATCTTGTTCTCCATCTGCTTGAGCTGTCGCCGGGCTGCCATGAAGATTTTCAAGTAGATACCAAACATGATGAGTAGGGGCAAGAGCACACAGGCAAAGAAGTTGTAGTAGACCATGTACTCCATGGTGACCACAGCCTCAAAGAGACATGCCACCATACTGTTGCTGCAGTTGATGGGAGAGGACCTGTTGGAACCCAGCTCTTCAATCTGGGCGCGATTGTGCCACCCTAGCATTGGTGTCAAGCCGATGATGAAAGATAATACCCAGCAGATGGCAATGATACCTTTAGCTCGAGAGCCAGTCACCAAGCCATTGTACCTATAAAGCAGAGGAAATGGGAATTACATCAGTATAATTCAACAAGCCTCTGACACTCATACAATTTCCCAATGGCCCAGAAGGCACAAGACAGCAAGAAAGGCACCTGCTTCTTCAGATGGGCCCTTGAACTGCCGTGCAGAACCCACGCAGCAGAGCACAGCAAAGACTCCATGGTGATGTTGTATGCCACCTACTTCCCTCCCCTTTCCTTTAGGCAGTGAATATGTGACAGAAAAACAGGGAAATTAATCCAGTTTTCATCTGTGCTCCTTCACCAGCACACTTGGTCATGCACATACATCTTGCAGCCTGGATAATCAACAGGACTGTTCTGACCCTTAGTGATGAAGGCCACCATGGCCCTCTTGCCAAAATCTGAGATAGCTCCTCCTTTCTGACAAAGGAGCAGCCTTTTAGTATAGAACTGCTATGCCTGTCTTGCAGTAGAACTACAAGCCAAACAGCACAAGAGAACCTGGAGGCACAGTGCCACAGGCCCCATGTCCATGGTCAGGTGTGCTCCAGGGAGATTCTGCTGACTCAGCAGCAGAAGCCAGGCTGGCATTGCTTCTCACAGCACCTCACTCTGCTCCACAACGGCACTTTCAGGAAAGCCAGGACCACCAACCTTCCTGACACAACTGAGACAAGTCAGCAGTTTCCTTATCTGCCCAGCTAAGAGGACCCCAGGCATTTCTCAAAAAGGACTTGAGCTGAGTGCTCTGACTACAGGTGTTCTGTGGGCTGCACTGCACACACCACAGGAGACTTCAGGGGTGGAGGTATTGATCTATTGAAAGAGGCAATAGGCAACATGGCAAGAATCTGACAGTACAGGCAGGGACTTTGGTTTGTTTGTTATATCAGCCAGTTCCCAAGGCCTCACAGGTTACTGCGAGTCCTGAGCTGACTCTACCAGTTCTTCTCTCTGAAAATGTAAATCAGGGCAACAGTTTATTTCAATGCACTTTCCTTCCCTTGGTAATGCTTAACATGGAAAGTAGATGGCTGGATTCCCACATTGTCCAGTGTGGGTCCCACACTGTACTTGACCCCATGTGTTTGCGATCGGACAACAGTAGCGCAGGGCTCCCAGTGTTACCCGATGCTCCTTCTCCCTCTGTCCCCAGAATTCTCTCAGCAAACAAACATTAAAAATAAAATAATCCAACAAGCCACAGAAAACTTTCCATCTCCCAATGAAACAGTCACTCCCACAGGTTCATGCTCCTACCCCAATGCAAGTTCAAGACAGGGGAGGAGAGAGGCTGCTTTTGCTGGTCACAGTACAGAATGGAGATCCTGCATGTGCTTTAAAACCCTGCTGATGGGCCTTGGGGGAGAACCAGGCTCCACACAAAGCCTGGCAGGCTTGAGTCTCCTTTCCTCGGTTGCATTTCAAAATCAGAAAAAGGAGTGGGTGATGGAGCCAACCACACAACTCCCAGTATCCAAAAATACTGAAATCCCTCTTCCATAAATGAGGGAGGAATTTCAGCTGATTCTGAGAGATAAAAAGCTTTCACCAGCAAGCAGTGGATTCTGCTCAATGTCTAGGGGATGCTAAGGGCACAGCATGGACGGTGGCAGGGGACTGATCACATTCAGACCTCAGCAACGCAGCAGAACAGCATCTGTGCTTTGAAAAGTACACTCAGGGAGCAAGAGCTTGGCTGAAGACACTTGAAACTTGGAAAAAAACAAACCAAAAAACCTCAAAACCCCTAAGCCCTGGAATTGGCTGCATCTTGTCAGAGGAATTTTGAAATTGTGCAGCTGTTATCCCACGACTAGAGATGTCCCTTCCCTTCCACTAAAAATACATTCATTACTGCTCCAGGCAAGCACTCCCCCCCCCCACCCCCCCACTTCACCCTCCCTCTTCCCCTCAGGGGAATCCCATGCAACAAACTTTACAAGGCTTAGGAACAGCACTTAACCCAAGCAGCCGCCTGCTTTCCAGCTGCAGAATATTGTGCTGGCAGTGGCAATTGCCAGCCTACCAGAGAGTGCATTTCCACAATGCCCTGCTCAGTATCTCCAAGGGTAAAGAGAGAAAGCTCACAGCATCTCATGATGTAGCACTATATTGGACAGGAACCCACTGAGAAATGCTAATGTGTTTGGGAAAGCTTAATTTCTAGGATGCACAGGGACACCTCTGGCTGACCAAGGGAGGGTTATTGTCCAGGCAGACTTCCCTGGACTCATTCCTTTTGTCCACTTAGAAATGTCTAAGAGACACCGGAGAGTTCATGTACCTGTCTTGGCATCTTTCTAGGCTCACAGCAGCCAGGCCAAAGCTTGTCTCTGTAAGCTCAGTGCTGTACAGCTCTACATGTTGAGTTCAGGGCTTCCAAGAAGCATCACATATACTGTGAATCGCTGGCACCCATGCAGGAGACAGCCTGCTGCAAGGAGCTGGTCACACCTACAGCCCATGTTCTGCATATCTGGCAGGTGACTTTGTAGTGTGTCTGATGTGTCCAGACAGCACTGGATTGTCCGTGCACAAGCAGTTCTCGTGCTTCCTGGAAATACTGGACTCGCTATGCAAACAATGACTTATCCTCGTGAAATTCCAGACACAAAGAACATGAGTGCAGAGCACAGGGATGCTCACAGTGGAGGCAGGTGTGGGGATGGGTCACCTGACTCCTTTAGAAAACAAACCCCACTTCTGCAAACACATTAAATTGTGGATGTTTTCCCCAAAATAATTTCACCTGCCCTGCTGCTCTTCCAGCCATCAGCCTGGCAAACTGCCTCCAGGAGCACAGCTGCCCTTGGTGCATGAACAACCCATCAGTGCTGCCTAGAGTAACTCAACTGAGGATGTGATGCTGTTGGGTTCTTGTCACCAGGATTCCTTCACAAAGTGTAGCATCTTGCCAGTCTGATTCATGAACTATGAAGCTGGGTAGAAGGCAGAGCTGGTATAAGAACCACAGTTAACTCAGGTAGGAGTTAAAATCTTTCCATACATTGCATGATATGTAACTGGCCTAACTCTTTGTCATGGCATCCAACCAGCCAGCTGTTTGTCTTCAAACCCAGCTCTGGCCGACAGCACTGCACATCCTGGCCAGATGGCTCTGCCATGCATGGAGCATGTTTCAGCCACCATCAGCACACCACACCAGAAAGCCTGTGCTCCGCACTGAGGGCACTGGGCTTTGATCTGAATCCCAGCAGTGCTCAATGGGTTTTAGCAAATCACTACAAAACACCGTTCACTGGATGCATCCACTCAACAGCCCACACCTTGGGAGCTGCAGTCATAGGTGCAAGACAACAGGAGGATATTCAATCCCTATTCCATGCACCTGGAAATGACAGACACTGACAACTGAAGCATTGTCCAGGAAATCTTGTGGCAGAGCAAGAAGACAAACCCAAACCTTCCCATGCATCACCTAAACAATCCTTTCCCAAAAGTCTCACTTAAGAAACTTCTTCCCTTATTACCAGGTGCTGATACTAGTGCTTGTCTAGGCTATGAAGACAGTGTAGGGTTGGATCCCAAAGGTGGGCACAGGGCTGTAAACTCCAGAAGCAATAACTGTGGGCAGGCTCCATTCTTTTGCCCAAGGCACAATCAGTTTCCAGACTAAAAGCTTGGAAACAGCAAGTTCCAGTGTGGTCCATGAAGCCACAGACAAATGGCAGTGCTTTCAAAGCCATGAACAGTGCTTGTTCAAAGGACGAAGTGAATTACTCTTCTTTCATATTAGGCTGAATCTGTCCGTGATATATTTGACACAAACAAAAAAGGGAAATGCTTGTCAAAAAGTCAAAAGGTTTATGGTGAGCAGAGAAATAAATAAGTCCAGATATGGCTCAAAAAGACAATAAAACTTTAAAACCCTGATTCACTGATTCAGATGTTCATATATGAGCATTTGAGAAGGCAATCACAGAGAATTAAAGCAACTGCTGAAACAGACTGTTGTCAGCATGAAGGTCCTTTCCATGTCCAATACTTTATTCAGGGTTTGTATTCATCTCCCCTATTCTACCTACCCCAGACTCTGAGAAGCCAGTTCTTCATGTCCATCACCCCTAACCTCTGGCAGAAAACATTCCAATGCTCCCTCACTGCTGCAGTTTCAATCACCACTACATGGGATAAATCTGTTCCAATGTTACAAATGACAGGGAGCTGCACCTTAGTAATGCTTTCTTAGAGAAGCATCCTGGCAGCTTAGGCAGCCATCTCCAAAGCAGCTTATCAGAGAAAAAGGTCTGCACTTCAGCAAGTTACTGTAGTTGGCACTGTATGACCTGCATCAGTATCTAGGCCACGACACCTGAATCCAGCACACTGAGCAGGCAGTAACCTGAGAAAACTTTTCCATTTGGCTACAGGAATTAAAACGCCTCCTCTCTCCCCAGTGCATTGGAGCTACCTGTCCTTCACCACGGGAGTATCCTTACCATTGATGCCTACAGCAGAACACGTGGCTGGGCACTGTGCCCATGAAGCCCTTGCTGGTACCAAAGAGCCTGGAAAGTGGCAATTGTTTGTGGCCTATGACTTCATCCTGCAGCTCAGACTTGCAGCCAGTTTTGTTCAGAGCACCCAGGGGGTTTGTATCAGTGAGCACAGATTTCAGGTACCTGCCATGTTAGAGACATTTCAGATCTTATCCCAGACCAGCAATGGCTCAGACTCACTTCCTTGGCAGTGCTTTTCTGCCACATGGAGAGTGTTACCTTCGCATAAAACACGGCAGAATTCAGCAAAGGATTTGAGAACTTGTGGAAAGGTTATGGAATTCTACGTTTGAATCATTTGAAAGGCAGAACACATGAAACTTGCACAATTAGATTTAACTTATTGTTAAAGTTTACATATAGATGTCTGTCCTCACTGCAAGTTTTGGGGAGAAGGTCTTTTATCCACAGAAAAATCATTCCAAAGGTAACTAGTTATGTACTTAGGTGTCCAAAAAAACAAGCAGAATAATAAATCCTACACTTCTGCCTCCTTAATGCTGACAGATTATTTGTGTGGGAATACACATGCACAAATGTATCCAGAGACATGGGATTACCTTCCTTAGGACAGACAAAACATGAAACAAAAAGAACAAGAAAATATAGGTTTGTCCTTTTTTGGTTTCACTAGAGTGAATGAAGTCTGTTTTATTATTTTCTTAAGAGCATTCACCTAATGAATATTAGGAATGCCTGGTGTTACCTTTCTTGTCCTCTGAAGGGGAGAGAAGAGGCTTTCCCAGGCATTAAATGATGGAGTGAAAATGTTCCATCTTTAGCGGCAGGACTTTCCTTCCACTGGTTTGACACATTTTTGAGACAACCGGATGAAGGACGTGAGCCATCTAAGTCATCCCACATCTCCCTCTTCAGCTAACCAGCTTTCACTTGCTCAGCATGTCTGAGGCTATACATTTAATGCTTATTCATCCATTAAGCCTTCAGGGGAAACACAACTGACAAGTTCTCCAATCCTATGGTAAAAGGAGAAACCAGTGGAGGACAAGGAGGAGAGGAACCCATGGATGTACCTGTGTGTTTCTGCATCCGATCAGCTCCACTGTTCCTGGGGCAGAGGAGGGTGTGTTCTGTTATGTCAAAAACAAAACAGCAAACCCAGTAGGGTGCCCGGCACTGATCAAGTCTGGTTTTTCTAAAGGACTCTTCACCTTGGCTATTCCAGGAAATTAAATTTCAAGACAAGATCATTACAGTGATATGGCCAAGAATGGGCAGAAATCCAGATTTTAAAATCCTTTTCCTGGTAAGTCATCCTCTAGCAATAAGAGCGCTTAAACTGTCCACAAAAGCCCTCGGGGTTAGCTCATGGGAGAGGAATTAAAGACATCAGCCCTTCTCAAAACCATTTCAGAGGCAAGCTCCCAAGAGCTACTCTACATATGATGATATGGTTATTTGTACCATTTATCAATAGTTTTGTTTATAAACTGAAACCACAGAAAAGTGAAGACAGTTTGATTTATAGATAACTGATATCAATAGAGTTTTCTCTGCAATGGAATGGTCATTCCTGACAACTACATCAAAAATAGAGGCTGTGACAGGTACAGCTCCAGGTTTGGAACCTGACAAGCAGCAGCCCAAGCTTGCTGAGGCTAGCCTTCAGGAAAGGCTACACTGCACTGGTCCACATGGAAAGGTAATTTCTGCAGCTTTAGGGAAAAGAATGCTTTCTATTTTGGAATGGAGGGTTTGTGTTAACTAACATAAGTGCTGGATGACCAAAGGATTCACAAGAGACAAAACTAAATTGCAGAGGTCAGCACAAGTGAATTAAGCTCAACAGGAGTGAGGGTGTCCAAAAACTCATACTTGAGAGCACAATAGTCAGAAATTTGTTCCATTTTTGCAGCCACATTTGTTGTTAAGGATAGGAAGCAAGTCTATCCATCCCTGACAGTGGGCTGCATCCTCCTAAGGGCAAAACAGGAAGGAAGGAGACTCCTACACTGTGCCTACACCAGCCTCTCCCGGGGCTTCGTCTACATCTTTCAAGCTTACTGAATGACTTGGAAGCACTGTCACACAGCATTCAAACCCAGCCCACAAAATTAAATGCTGCTTCACACCCACAGTCAGATATATCCCATCACAACACTGTGCTTCTGGAACACTGAACTGAGTAGCAGCCCCTGTGTGTGTGGCAAAACTTTCCCTTGTCCTTGGTTGCACACAAAGTAGCAGCTAGTCGTATTCAGCTTTCAAGCTCTAATACTGGAATATGCTTTTCTTCCTTTAAATGCCAGAGTAGACACCACAGAATAACCATCTGCAGGTCTGGTTAGGGAAAAGCCTCTGGCTTGACCCCATAACCCTTGTTTCCAGAGGCAGTGCCTAAGCTATTTCAAATCCTCCTAAGACCCATTTCTTCATTGCCTGCTGCTTCTCCTCCCTTCACATTTAACAAAACCCCATCCACACTGTCCACAACCTGCTGCTATGGCTGCAGGAAGAGTTCCACTCCCCATGGGGAAGGAGACAAGTTGTCCTCACCCCCTTTCTGCCCCCACCATGCACTGCTTTAGCTCCACTTTCCCACAGGGATCCTTCTGGTGCTGTTGGCTGCAGCTCAAAGCGCAGGTTGAGGTTACTGCACGATCCTGTTTAAATTGGGAATGGCAGCTCCTAGGCAGTGCAATGCAATGCCATGAACATACACCATATGAGAGCAGAGAAGAACTGGAAAAAGAAGCAACCAGAAAAGCCAACAACCAAGGCAGCCTTCAAGACCTAGAAAAGTGTGTTTTTTCTTCCAAATTACAAGAGAAAAAGTGCTGATCCTCATTTAACTTTTCCTTCCCCAGTTCATCTCCAGATGTGTTGTTATTACTGTGTTCATCCCTCACCACCCCAGCCCCACCAGCCCAACCCCTGCTTACCTGAGGGGAATGCGGATCGCAATGATTCTGTCAATGGCAATAGCAAGTAGGCTGAAGATTGAACTCTGTGTCAAGACCAGGACGAAGCAGGCAATGAAAAGGCAGCCATAGAAGAAGGCACAGAAGCCAGTGCTGATGGTGATGGCAAAGGGGATTGCCAGCACACCCACGGCAATGTCGGCAGCAGCCAGAGACACCACAAAATAGTTGGTGACGTTCTGCAAGTTGCTATTCAAATAGACTGCCCAGCAGACCAGGATGTTCCCCAGGATGGCCAGCACTGCAATGATCAGTTCCAGGATGATATAAGCTATGTCTGAGAGGAAGTCTTCTTTCCCAGGTACTAGCATGGTGAGAACGACCAGGCCAATATGAGAACGTGCCAGAAAAGCTCAGCGTTCATATCTGCAGAGCACTGAACAGCTGAGATACCTCAAAGGTGCCTTTGGGTCTGAAGAGCGCTCAGCTGCCAGCTGGTGAAGGTTGCTCACACATCCCTTTTCTCCCCATAGCTTTTGAAGTCCTTTCCAGTAGCAGGCGTCAAGAAAAAATCCCAGGGTTTGCCAACTCCAGCAAGGTGGATTAACCAGACGCAGAACAATTCAAACTCCAGCAGATGAATGGACAGGAGAATATCTCACGTAGACATACACTGGTTCCCAGGCCACACAGTCCAGCAGGCAACAAGACACAGAAAGTGTATTGTATGGCAGCATCACATCAGCTATGGCTTTTTGTTTCCTGTTGACAATCACACTGCTAGTCATGGCTTCCTGTCATGTACATACCTACTAGCAACATCCTTTGGTTCCCTTTTTCACCTTTTCACACTAGGACCTGGGAAATATTCTCTTCAGCTGAAGGAAACATTCAACTTCGTCACTTGTAGTTTCCTTTAGAAAACAAAAAAAAACACAAAGAGCAACCACACACACTAAGTAATCAGCTCTATGGAGGAGATGGAAAAAGCAAAATCTCATTAAAGTGGCACATTAAATTGATAACGGATATAAACCAGACCTAGAAGAATACATCATTGGCAAAAATCTCACATTCTCGTCTCCTGCAAGCTGCAGGGCCAAACCCAAGGTTCAGGAAGGCAGTAAGTCATTCACAGTGCTGATGAGAAACAAGGGATGTTTTGTTTTCAAGGCTACCAAGTGAGCTGGCACTTGAGCAGCTGCTCAATAGCCTGCCCTGAAACATGAGAGCCACACTAATGATGACTTGGCAAGTGCTGTGGCTGCATGAAGGAAAGGTGGAGGAGCCTTCTCACGCACACCTGCCTCCTCTGATTCAACACAAAGACCTGAGCCATCATGTGCTGCCCACCCTCACGTGCTTTGCCCTAAAAGCACACTGCTCTGTGGTGACACAAACCTTCATTTATTAAGGGGGCTACGTTGTGGTCAGAACTCTGCTGCCATACCCAATCTCTTCTCCAAGTGAAGGAAGGATGCTGGAACGTGATCAGTGCCAGGGAGAATAGTTCAAGGTATGTCAGATGGTGACACCTCTGAGGACTTTCCTGTTGAGCACGCACAGTCTCTGCAAGGGTCTCTGCAGGTTCCCCTCCTGCAATGCCATTATTTTTGTTCAAATAAATCTTTATTCTATGAGGAAACCATTTATTCATTATACCTGCATTGTCCATAGTGTTTGTTGCATCCACAGATTCAAGTCAGCATCTACAACCATCCAGAAACACACCCACCAAGATACGCTTCTCCCAGAAACACACATAGGCACAATGCCAACACCATTTCTCAAGTATACATTCATGTTCCTGCAGCACCATACACACAAATCTGGGATTAAAGCTGTTGCTGCTTCAAGGAAACACAGTCTCTAGAGCTGCCATTTCATAGGAACAGATAGACATTACCTACATGCTTGCATGTCTTACACACTTATCTTGCAGGTCACCTCATCCCTCTGCTTTCAGATACAGATGAATTTCATCAGTTTCAGCTAAAAGTACAGCAATGGAGAATACAGTTCGCTCAGCTTTGTGCCACAATCAAGAGATAATTATATGCTGTCCTACCCTGTCACTTCCTGAGTGGGTTCTAAACCTTATTTAGAAAGCTTTAGCAGTAATATTTTCTCATTAATTTAAAAACCCACAGCTACTTGAAACGTCAGAGAGCTGGGGAAGAGAGGGATACAGCACTAACCCATAAATCACTCAAGCTCAGTTTCAAATGCAACATGAACCTCCAAACCAAAAGGTTTTCAGGACCCCAACCACAGGTGATCTGGTGTGGTCTAGCCCAGCAGGGTTTCATGCCTTCACAGTTCACTCTGTTTTTGAGTCAGAAACCTAATTTGTCAGGAGAAAATAAAAGGGTAAAGACACTGATAATAAAAGAAAATATGATTAACTTGTGATTCACATCTGATCTCAGGAATATAACCTAATTTTAGACCTTTCATTGATTTAGAGCTCTATTGCTAATGCTGCATTTGAAAGGAAAATGAATGATTCTTGGTGGTTTGGGTGTGCTTCAAAACCTTAGCCTTTTCTCCACCTTCAGCAATTTTGTTTATGTCCTTTGTTTGGTTTGTGGAGAAGAAATCAACAGAAGAGTTGTGATCTAGCTATTAAGAGGAAGATAAAGATCATCTATTTAATCTTTCCCAAAATAAAAAAAAACAATCCCCAAAACTCCAAACCAACCAACCCTCTATATATTGTCTATCTTTCTTTAGTAAAACCTCCAGTTTTCCACTGATCTCCTAAAGATTACTTATACTTTCCTGAATTTCAGGAGTGTCAGTGACATGCTCCTATTCTGCAAGCATCAAAACGTCCATTATAAATCCCAACAGGTTTGTTTCAAGGCAGAGATAGTGAAAACCTCCCCAAGAGCCTGATTTCCAGGGAAGGGGATTAGAATTAACATAAGATAGAAATAAAGAAAAGCTGGAGGGAGAGAAAAAGGAAAGGGCAAGATGAAAAAGAAATGTTTTGTGCACGCGTGTGCACAAAAAAGGGGAAAAAAAGACAGAAAAAGGCTGTTAGGAGAACCAAACCCCAACAAAACAACGGAAGGTGTCCTATGTCCCTTGGCATCATGGCAGCAGAGACAGCAACAGGGTCATGTCCAGCAATGGAGCAGGGACTGGACACTTCTCCGCTTCCCAACATGCTCACATGTTTCCATGAAGGTCAAGCTCATGACCAAACTCCAGTGTCAGAACAAGCTTAAAGTTAACAAATTAATGTGACATACTGGGGCCAAACCCACTGCTGTGTAAAGTAAACCCACCACAAACACCTCCAAAGCTACTGAGATGAAGTCAAACGAACTGAACGAACCACTTATTGGAAGGACCTAAGAGCTGGTCACCATAATCCTAATGCTAAAAGGATTTACTTGAAGTCCTGCTGTGTTGCTCTTGCACCTCATATTCATACCACATACACCTCTGTGAAATTACTGGGATACTCTTACCCATTTCAGGGCTTCCTTTAGTAGGATTATGAATCCATATTGATCCCAGATGCATTTTGTCTAACCTGACTCTTTCAGTGGCTCAACTCAAACCCATTTTCCAACAGGATGTGGAGGGAAGTAACAAACCTATGCTGTGGAGGTCCACCACACACTAATTGTTCAGCACAAAGCTGGAATTGCCTAAAGCTCTGCGTGCATCCTGATGAAGCACAACGCTGGAATCTGAAGTTCAATGACCACATCACATACTGTTTTCTAACACAGCAGAGCTTTTAACCTTACACTTCAACTGTTCCATGGTCTGATGTTAAATTTGAATTTACCTCTGAATTTGCTTAGTCCCTTCTCTTTGCTTCCCCCCTTGCCTTCACAAACAGTGCGCTGATTCTTCAAACCAAGCCCTAGCCATTTATTCTGAAGCAGTCTGTGTGATGTGATGTCCAGAAGAGAACAACATGTCCTTCCACGCTCTGCTCTCAGATGGGCTGGAAAACAGAGTTCTGCAGAGCCAGCACATCTCAGAAGGGAAATTACTGGAGCTGAGCAGGTGTCCCAGCCACGACACAACAACATCTTGTGCCTGCTTCAGCACCAGTGCTGCTGCAGTAACCACTGGCATTAGAACAAGTAATTATTAGCCACAGAACCCCAGCACATCAGAGGTCTCACCTGCTACCTACAGAAGGTGCCCCAACCTAGGAGGTTCCCATAATCAGCCTGAACTCACCCATCTCATCACATTCATCTCTTGCAATGTTAGCCTGTTAATAGTTTCACAACACACGGTAACAACTCTAACTGTAGAATTATTTGCAACTTGCTTTAAAACAGGCACAGGCTCAGACGTTCTGCTTATATGGCTAAAAATCTGATGCACAGGGACAGAAATGAAATACAGACTACCTAGAGAAGAAGACATATATCCAGAGGTAATACAAAATGTAGTATTAGATTTATCTACTTCACGCAAGACCCAAAGGCTCTGCAACCAGGTCTTACAAGACAAAAGTAATTAACAATCTGCTTTACTCACTGGGGGAGTATATATTTAACATCTCAGGCTCTCGAGGGATCAATATTGCAAGCTTCTTGAAACTTAAGAAAAATAACCTGTATCACAAAACCTGCTGGACAGTTACAATCAGTATTTCCTCTTAAGCCCATGTTTTATTTTGTTAATTGGATTAATTCCTTCTTGATACCCTGGGCTATGTTCGGCCTTTCTCCCATTATTAAATAAACCTTTTTAGCCACTCACAAACCTGTGAAGCTGTTGCTACGTTCGTTTGTAGTGACTTGGAACATTTTGTTCTCTCTTATTTCAGCCCCAATGAAAAACTCTCCTTGAAAATTCAGTAAAGCATCTGAACAGCACGTTCACATGAAGCACTTCACCACTAGAGTCTAAGCAAGCTTGTGTTTGGCCATCCCCAGTTGGCTTTGGACTGAGGTGTTGCCTTTTCTCTTTCCTGAGCACCAGAAGCATTGAGGCAAGCCCTTGGCCATTACATGGTGGAAATTACCCACCTCAAATAAGTTAATTTCCTGTTCTCGGCCTCTTCAGGCTGAGTTCAGGCACCCTGGTTTGGACGCCCACACTCTTGCACACTCTGCTCCGTGTGCCAGGCTGATGTTATGACAATGCCCTTGACACTTCAGTTTGACAGCTACTCTCAGATATTAGCAAAATCTCCAGGGGACCAGCAGCCTTCAGGGCACCCAGTGCAGTCAAGGAGCACATAGGTGATGGGCTGCAGCTTTCCTGTGATCCAAAGAGGGGTGTTTTCTCCTTGGCTGCTTCAGGACAGGGTAAGCAGGCAGCTCACGAGTCCATTGGGACTTCAAGGCTCATTCCACAGATCACAATCTAGTATCTCCTTTTGACAACATGACCCTTTCCAGGTACCAGCCACAAACGGATTACCTAACTCCCTCAGGGAAAACCCTTGAATTTACACATGGCCATAAGCAGAAAAATTGGTGCTGCTAAATCATTTGTTTCCTACTTTCCAAAGCCTGGAAGGGGAGATGCTTGTCAGTTTTCATCCTCTCTTTGAAATCCCTCCAGCTCGAAGAGAATCTCCCTATCTTTAAGATCAAAGACTCTAAGAATCTTGTCTCTCCCCATTACTTTGGGCGATCAACTCACAATAAAGAAGCCAATGTGCTCACAGGCAGCACAGATTTGCAAAACAACTCGGGCTGTAAAACACAAGGAAAACAGCTGGAAGGCAGTGGTAGCCGTTTTCTGCATTGCTCAGTGGTTTCGTTTCTAAAGTTTGGTATTTTATGAATACTGTACATAGTTTGGCTTCCCCTGTGTCCCTGACTGCTCACACAAAGACAGTGTGCTTGGAAGTGTCAGAAAGCATCCTCACTCCTGCCTCCTGTCCACGGGTGAAGAGATGTGGCTGGGTGGGGCAGGAAAGAGAGGAGGGAGGAGGCATCACCCTTCTAATGAGGATGTACTTCTGGTCCTTTGCTTTACTATTGGCTGCTGGCTAAATGATCTTTTCGGTCATCTGCTTACAGTAATACGAGAAAATTAAATATTAATAATAGACTATTTCCCTCCAGACTGCTCTTTGTTAACAAAGGATCCAAGTGAAACAAAGCATGCAAAATTATCAGCACACCATGCTCTTGGTTTTCATGTACCTAGAGCACCTGCAGTTTCCTTCAGCATTCCCTGGAGTCAGAGATACCACAATGTCCTGCACACCTACCTGTGGGCTCCACATGGCAGTCTGACCCTTCCAAAGGATTGTTTCAGACTTTATCCAAAACATCATCTGATCTGAAGTCATTATTAACTAGGGGATTACTTGAGACACCCATACTGCTGCAGCAGTGATAGCAACAACAGCATAATAAAATCATACCCTTCAAGCCTGTCCCATGTCTCTCTCTCCTGTTTATACCCTATATAAAAGTTGCAAAACAAAAATATACCAAAAGCGTAACCTCACTGGACAACAAACAAAGGTCGTAACACAGATGGGCTGGCTAATAGGAATATCCAATCCAAAATCAGTATCTTAATGTTGCCTTCCTGCCCTCTAAATGGTAGAAGTGGATTAATTTTTATTGCAGTAGTGGAAGAGAAGACTAGAGCAGAGCTCGATTCATTATTTCTTTTTCCTAAGTGAATGTTATAAATGTTTCAAAGCAAGAAAAACCCCTCACAGTAATTATTCCCATTCTAATGGTCCCAGAAAGTCAGGGAGGGCAACACTAAGTAAGGCTGAATGACCAGCAGTTAAATAAGCCAGATCAAACAAATAAACAAAAAGGAAAAGGTTCCCCTGTGCTCACTGAATTCTCACTGGGCAGCAGGCTTCTTGATATACTTCCAAAAGGCACAGAAACATGTTGGATTTTTTATGAACTCATGTCCTGGGTTCAGCAGTAGCAGTAATTTCTTCTTAGTAGTTGTGTTTTTTGACTTTCGGCCTGGGAACAGTGCTGAAAGCAGCGATGGTTTTACTGACTGCTCAAATGTCTGGTCTGAGCAAGGACCTTGTGAGTCTCATGCTCTGCCAGGGAGGAGGGGAAGCTGGGAGGAAGCAGAGACCAAACTAGCCAAAGAGGTATTCCATACCACAGCACGTCATGCCCGGGATGTAGCTGGGAGGGACCCAGAAGGGCATGCTCGCTTTTTGGTTGGGCTTGTTTTGCTGGGTGGTATCATATTCTCTTCCCTTGTTATTTCCCTTATCATTATTATTATTGGTGGTAGCAGTAGTAGTTTTGTGTTATACCTTAGTTATTGGACTGTTCTTATCTCAACCCATGGGAGGTACATTCTTTGGATTCTCCTCCCTATCCCTCCGGGAGCAGGGGGGTGGGGAATGAAGAAGGGGGGGGAGGGGGTGAGAGAGAAACTGCATGGCTGACTTGCCGACAGGGCTTAAACAGCAACATGCCATTTGTACCCAGGATTGATGATGATGATGATTTACCTACAATGGCATTCCCAAAAATAGAAAACAGAGCATTTGAATAAGCTTTCATAAGACAGATGTGTAAAATGCATAATTAAAACCACATACCATGGCCAGAAACAAGTTACTACTGCCAATATCATCCACAATGTCTCTGAGGAGCCAGTTTTCCCTTCCTGTGTGAGTGAAGAACTTAAAAGCCAACTCTGCCTCCCCATAGCTCTGCTAAAGCCAGCTGTGTTCTACATAAAGAGCATTTCCTTCAAGAGCAAAATAAGAGAAATGAGGAAACAGGATACCAAGAAGAGGTGACCTACTGAGGAATACAGGCAAGGGAGGAATTTGCTCTACAAATATTTATCATATTGCTAATGCATCCATCCATTCTGGTGTATTTTAAAATACTGGAGCAGACTTCTCTCCAGAAGTGACTTCACTTCTCCTTTCTACATGAAGTTTCCAGACAGGCAGCTGAGAATTTGGTACATCTGTTTGTTTTCTGCATTTTTATCCAGTTGTTCCCAAATTATATTTCCCTTCTCCAACTACAGGCTTGCTCTCTACCAGGCTTTGTGATCATTGCTTCCACTCCTCCGAGCACCTTCCTTTTATAGGTTGCAAGTAGTACTTGTGGAAGCTCTGTCTATGAAATAAAGCCTACTCCAATCTACTCCAGAGCAAGGAGTGCTGTTGTACCAGTTCAACCAACATCCCATCTTCTACAACAGAAGGAACATAATTCCTTCCAACTCTCTACATGCAACTTACAATTATTCCCCTTGGAAGCTGTCCTTCCATATCCTGATGAAGGCACTGTGCAACTTGAACAGAGATGAGTAAATGCTACCTGCTTCCAAGCCAAAGCAAGGCTGTCTCACTCCATTAGCTCATCCGCAGCTCACATGCTGACCCCTCTGAGGAAGGGTTATTACTGAGGATGCACCATGAAGCTCCCATTACCACCAAAGTGGTTTGACTCATATCCACCCACAGTATGAAAAGCACTAAAGCCTCTATTGGGTTGCTAACCCAGCTCATCACATCCTTCCTCCCCAACTTCTCTCTGCTCCTTTCTCTTATCTTAGTTTAAGCAGTGACACAGCAGCAGCACAGAGCCTTCCTCACAGCCAAACATCCCCAAAAGCTTCCCAATCCTCTGTCACTGCACACTGCTCACTGCTTGCTGTTTGCTCTATATGGGCTCTTCACTGCTGGCTCAGTCATAGAGATTGACCACATGCTCCCTGGACCTTGCAATGCCTGCTAGAGTTTTGGCTACAGAAGAAACCCTATTTGCTCCTATGCCCCAGGGTGTATGCTGGCCCCCTGCACCCCAGCCTGTGTACCAGTTTATCACCCAACTCATTTCACCTTGGCTGGTCAGTCAGCTACTAGTGAAAAGGCATTTAGACAGAATGACAATGCTGGTGGTGTTCATCCCAAAAGCAGGCAAAAGCCACAGTAACTAATTTCCTGCCCTCTTGGCTTGTTTCCAGCAACTTTCCTTCTTCCATTTTTTAAGGTACTTACCCTAAGTTGCTAATGCCTGTTTGCTCTGTCATGCCTCATCATCCCCTGTTAGCATTTCTGTCTCAGTCTCAAAGCTATTCAAGACATTTTTAGGACTCTGCCACCCTCTGTGGATAAGAAGATTCTCTGATGAGGCCACATGCCCTTACTTTGTCCCTCCCTCTTGCCTTTGCTATCTCTGACTTGCACCATACTTCTGCTGCTCTTGCAAAGTGACTTGCATTTTCACTCTTACAGTCAGGCACACCCGAGCAAGCCTTTCTTAGAGGTACTCAAAATGATGGACTTTCCCCCCCCCAAGTATTTGGTTATAATCCGATTTATTTAGAACTCTTTGGTGTCACTGTTTACTGATACCAAGGTCTCAGTGTTTAGCTGGTGCTCTGAGGACTCTACCAAAACCCTTTCTTCATTTCCTTAGTCCTTGTCCTGTGGTAAAAGCACATCCAATTACAAGTAACAGTCTGCTACCTCTGGCCACTTCCTCCTCTCGCTGCTCAGGCCAGAGACACTGGTGTTCTGGGGTGGAGAGAACATGCAACTGCTGGTGAAATGACATTTCTAGTCATCCGTTTCTCCTCTTGCATCAAACCACTGCACTGGAGTAGCCATTAATAAATCATTTTAGGAATGGTTTTACTGGACTTGCTAGCTGTTTATGAGTTACAGTGCTTGTCTAGAAAGGCAAGGAGAGCAGCTGCAGGTACCCTGCTACAATAGACACACCTCTACCACACTTGGGAAGCAGCCCTTTTCTCCTATGAAAACTTAAAATATTTCAGTTTCTGCACAGTAAGAGAGCATAAAAAGCTCCAGCTGCAAAGAAACCCTGCAATCACTCCTCAATCCGTGACAATCAAGACCCTCACACCTAGCTGAACAAGGATAAACCGAAGACTCCCAAGGCAAATTCTTTAGGGACTGTGGCATTTGAGTCCAAACATGGGAGTTGTACTCAAAGGTGGATCTCAGGAGGTGCCCCCAACAGACATCCCCAAGATTTAAGGATGGTTTCTCCCAGGTGAACTGTGTTCATCTCTTGCCTGCTGTAATCTTATAACTAGGCTGTACTGTGACTCCATGGAGGAAAAGGAAGATTTCCTTTCAGGAGCAGGTAGGAAAGACAATAAAAACAATCAGTGAATGCTCATTCCGCACTTCAGCCCACCAATACAGCTTCTTAGCTTTCTATATCCTGCAAGAGCTTACACCGTACACTTGTACCGGAGAAAAAGAATCACCTAACTACAAATCCACCACAATCCTCTATGTCTGCCCATGTTATAGCCCTAAATGAATCATAATGGTCAAGCAGAGTCTGGCTCAGCATTTAGCAATACACAGGATGACATAAAAGACTGATGTTTTTTAAGTCCAGCTAAAGAGGGCTGATTTCTGGGAGGAAAACACAGTTTGGAATCAGGGTATTTTAAGGAATCCCTGACTGGCAGCCATTAGCACAGGTCACTTTCTTTTTTGGCCAAAAATCTGGGTCTGCAGAACCTTTAAGAAACTTTTTAAAAGCTAGTGTGCTTCCCCACACATGCTGCAGGAGCTGTAATGGTGCTGGTGCCAGCCCAAGTCAGTCTGATGTTATTTTCCATTGTCCCATTGAACCTGGGCACTGATCTGTGGATCAGACGTATGTGGAAACTGTAATTATTCAAATCAATTTCAATCATGTGCCTCTCTTCTGAAGATTGTATTAAAACCCCACATAGCTCTTGAGTGTCTTTTATCCTGGGAAATATTTCCTATGGAAAATCCCAGTCCGTGCACAGTTATATGGATATTATACTGATATCAGAGTTGTTATCACCACAGAATATGATGTATAATAGTCTACTTCCCTTAATTCCTCAACAACTGATTCATACCAGAATCTGATAATCCTACTATGGGGAAACCTCAATAACCAAAATGATAGGTCAGTTTGTAGAGGACTTTCCCAGTGCAAGAAGAGGGATGTAGGTAAGAGGCCAACATTACAGCACACGCAAAGGGAGCAGAAACACTTATGCTCCCCCAGTACGAAAAAAACCAGGGGAGGAAGACAAGAAGCAAGAGGAGAACACAAGAATATAACACCAAAATAGTTCCAAAGAAGCAAAACCAGGAGAAAAATGGGAGAGACTCTGAGGCCTGAATACTAAATGAGGGAAGAAACTTCTAATAGGGAAAATAGTGCAGACCTCACCACTCCCAAAGGGACGCATTAAAAGAGCAGAATGAGACTAAATTGCACTTCCCTCAGTTCAACAGTATTACTCACTCAAACGCACCAGGGACTCTGCCCAGGGAGATACGATGTGACCCCCAGCTGATGCTGGCTCAGCTTCAGCTCAGCTTCCAATGGCTCCACCAGCGAACAATCCCTCTCCTGCCTTCCTTGAAGAGCTGCTGAACAAGGAGCCACAACTGCGCCTGTGAGCATCACCTGGGACAGAGGCAGGGGACAGGGAGACAGAATGCTGTATCTCTGCTAGCCGGCAGATAAAACAGTCCCGGTCTGCAAGTACTAGAGGCCTCCTGAGA
Organism: Melopsittacus undulatus; assembly: GCF_012275295.1. NCBI lineage: Eukaryota > Metazoa > Chordata > Aves > Psittaciformes > Psittaculidae > Melopsittacus > Melopsittacus undulatus. Next base: position 12,960,561 of record NC_047538.1, on the reverse strand, counting down.
ATGCCTGAGTGCCTTCCAGCCTGGATTTGAGTGCAATCACAAATGCTAATCAACACGGAGACAGGAGCCCAGCATGTCATTCGTCACGTCTCCAAAGCTTCAGGAAAACCCCCCTTTCCTCTCATAGCAAAGAAGGACAGGAAGATTCTCTCATCCTCTGTATGCCTTTCCCTCCCCCTGTCCCTGGCTCAAACCACCCCTTGCAAGAAGTTTCACTCCCCGCTAACTTCTCCATTGTCTCAGATGCATTGTTTGCAAATGTTCCCTAAAAATGTTGTGTAAAGTATTCTTTATTCCTGTTTCAGGTCTTTCCACATCCCTGTGTAACACCTGGACTTTATCTTTCTCTTTCACCTGTCAGATAGTGATAAACCTACTGCACACAACCCCTGACTTATCATCTAAGATAAATACAATTTGTCTTGAAGCTGTCATTTCTTTTCAAACCATACCTTCTACTGCTGCATTTGCAATTGTAACAAATAACTTATTTGAGTTTGAATTATGTACCTTTCAAAAAGAATTCAATTTAAAAAACCAACCAACATAACCCACTATCAAGAGCCCCAAAATGTACAAAAAATTCAAGCGTGGCCCTCCTGGCATCAGATTTATTGCTAATTCATGGGCAAAGAGGCTCTTGTATTACTGTAGTGTATCTTCTACAATGGCATTTGCATATATTGTACACTGTATTTTATGCTACCTGGTTATTTTTGGTTTCCATAATCAACCAACACACCCAGTGATGAAAAGCTTTCATCCAGATGATGAAATGCTTTCTCCAGAGCAAGTCATAAACTATGCTGATAAGGTTTGTGTTAGTTGCTTACATGTAAGTGAATAGTGATGTCTAAAGTGCTCTAAGCTATCACCTGAGCCTCCGCTGTCACTTTAGAAAGGCATGCATCTCCCTCAGGTCCTATCCTATTCTCTGCCAGCCTTGCTGGGATGTCTCACATAGCACTAGAGGTCTGTTTATAGCACCCATATCAAGCCCCAGGCGTTCTCAACAGGAAGGGACAACGCTTGCACTCAAAACACAAGCTGCAGCACTGTTAACACTTTCACCTGACAGCAGTGATTGCTCTGAAATGCAAGTTTTACAGAAGCCATTTGTTGCATTTGTCTTCTCTCTGAATTCTCCTAAGCACTTAGTGGCTCTTTAGCTCTTTTCCTGACCTCATCGCTGTGTGTTTATCCAAATGACTTGATTCTAACTTTGCTGTTGCATCATCATAAGCAGCTGTAGCCCAGCCTATCTACCCCATCCCTCCCATGCTACTGCTGATCTCCAGCCACAGGGTAGCCATGTTTTGTGATTTACCCCTTACAGAACACAGACTGAAGACAGAGATCATACCTTCATACACCCAGAGTTACCAAATAATTCCATTTGCTGAAGCACTTCTAAATACTCTTTGCTGAGACTCTCTCTGTGGGTTGCCCACTGTGTTCAGGATGAGGCATGACTTACAGCAAAGGATGTTTAAGTTCGACATCAGGATGTTCCCTGCACACCAGGAAAGTAAGGAGTCTCCACTATAGGTCTTTCAGATCAGGGTTGAGAAATAGATGTCAGGAATGGCAAAAGCATAGCTGATCTTGCCTTTGGGCAGAGGCATGGGTTGGATGACCTCAAAGTACCTCCTGAGGATATTTTCTGTAACTGAGAGTGGTATGTGCCATCTGTCCATTCTGATCAACAGAGATTTACTTCAGGAGGAACAAAAAGTGCAATACAACCAATAATTATTCCTGACACAGATGCAGCCATTGGGAGGGGGCAGGCACCTCTCAACTCTGTAGGGGCCACTGAAGCCTTCAGAGCCTGAACCACCTTCTGCGTAATCTGCTGAGATCCTTTTGCCCTCCCAAAGCAGAATGCCGTCAGTTCTTTCCCCATAACAGACCAACCCTCAACATTCAGCTAGATGAGTCTCTCACTAAGTAGGCAACTTTATCTGCCTTTTTAAAATGGGCAGAGAGATGAGGAACTGGTGCTGTTGTGGTCAAGTAACTTCATCAAGGCTGCTGAAGTGCACTGATACAAACCTGCACACGATCCATGAGGCAACCAAGACTTCTGGCCCTAAATACCAGACCCTGGTGAAAGGGAGTAAGTCTCCACTGACTCTTGAGAGTGCTCCCTGATTGACACATAGTTCAAGATCTCTTGGCTTTTAATTTCGACTTCAACAAAGAAGAAAGCTTTAATATGCCATCTCCATTTTCAGATGGAAAGCACACAATAAAGAATGACCTGGACAGTTATTCACCATCCAGATCAGATGGAGAGAATGAACAAGAGCTGAAATCTGTTCAAGCTGAAGACATGGACAAGCTTTGCAGGACACCAACAGAGATGCTGATAATGCTGATATCAGCCTTTGGATGGAAAACACCTTGCTCACAGATGCACAGAACTCTTAGAGAAAGCTTCACCACATTATGCCTCGTCCCATCTCACGTGTAAAACGTGGGTGGAAATGTCAAACCAAAGCGAAGAGCTGAAGCATAGTGAAAATAAGTGCTTTGGTGGAAAATCTGTGAAGCCTTAAGCATCCTGTACAGATGAGAAATTGTACAGCCATCAGTCACCCAGGCAGAAGAGAAATGGTAAAGGGGGAGGTTTCTCTCCACACCAGAGGGAAAAGCTGCCAGGCTCAAGACCGAAGGGGGTGGACCCAGCCAGCCTTCCAGCACCCTTCAGAGAAACACAACTGAAAGGAAGGGTGAAAATTCAGAACAGTCCCTCCAAAACTCCTGCCTTACTGAGCTTTCCCCAGTAGTTCTTAAGAGGGCTTAACCACACGGCTGTACATAAAATCTATCATTGAAGATTAAACAGAAAAGATGAATAGCTTTCAAAAGTTGATTACATCCAAACTCAATAGTGCCAGCAGCCCTTATGGAAACATCCTATTAAAATATCAGCAAAAACAGAAATGCAAACAGAGGAGACCTGGCAGGAGACTTCTCAGCTCAGATCTTTAGTGCCTTTTGCACCCACTGACAGAAGGACAAACATCATCATCACTGGGCTGACATCTCCTGACCTGGCACAGGCTGATGCTGATTCTGATTTTTATGTACAAAAATACATATGAAAGTGAGACAGATTAACTGCATGTGTGTGTGTGTGTGAATTCCAGCCTTACCCATGAGCAGCATTAAAATGGACCTGCTTGCCTTTTTTTAGTTTTTCACACCCAGGAACAGGTCATTTTTATTTTATGTACACACACACATGTTTGCAGTTTGTACCCATGTGTTTTCTCTACAAATTCGATGGCTCATAGCTTTCCTGGTTAATTTGGGATTAAATCCATTTGCCCCATTAGATGGGATATCATTTCCATAGTATTTTGGTGACACGTGATTGCATTTGTATTGACTTTTTAATTGCAATTCGAAATAAGGCATTTCTTCCACAGATCTAATTAAATTGAAATATTTATCACATCCCCATTGTTCACTCTATCTAATCCTTTTGTATTTCACTTGGACAGTATGTTCTGGGGTGTCTCTAAGCACACGACCTGGCCATGCTGTCTTTCTCCCCTGTGGAAGAATGAATTCATCAGTTGCTACAGTTCTTGAGTGACACAGGTCTGAGACTCATGAACCTCATAAGAAACCTGAAAATAAATAAATCCAATGATTTATCTAATAACTGACCATCTGCTTAAGAAAATAATTTCAAGTAGTTAGGGCAATTCTATTAACTGCTATTTACTATGTGAGTCATGTTACTCTTTAAGTTAACCCTAAGTTAACAGAATCTCTTCAGTGGGCCCTGGGCCCTCTGCCCAAGGCAGTTTTGAAGAGGATGCTTGACCACCTTTATGACTTTCAAGCTCTAGCAAAGTCTGCAATACATTTGCACTCACAACCTACCCCAAGCTCATACTGCACCAGGGCACAAAAGAGTATTAAAGCAACTTCTGGGCGACATTTAGACCACACACACAAACATGCAAAAAATTCTCCTCCCAGAGGCATTCCCTGTGAAGGGACCACATACCAGCCCAGAACACATCAGCTGAACACAAAACGTACCAAACACAGCAGAACATACCTGCTGCCTAATGCACTGCTCCAGGATGGGTTCCTGCACCTTGGTGAGGGCAGCACACCCTGAGTGCTGTCAGTCAGGGCAAAAACATGCCTCACACATCCTCCCAACAGCTCTGGAGACAACCAGCACCCTGCAGCCTGTTCCCCTTCATCTGCCTTCCCGCCCCCAGTACAGAGATATGAGGCTCTTCTGTGTGTGGCAGCTCCACTAACATACCTGCTGGGTCCCAAGGCTTAGAGAGCTCCCAAGGGCAGCAGAAAGCGCTGAAAACTGTTTCAGTCACTTGACACAGATGAGGTGGGATGGGGACAAGGAAGGGATAAGTGTGCGTGCAGGTTTAATGCCATTTATTCAGTCCCTGCCCTTTTCCCCTTAGCGTGATCGCAAAGTGCATGATCACCTTCGTTAAACACGATGGAGAAGTTTACAGGATGCAGAGTGCTCCTGTAGAATCACTATTTTATGATTAAGCACAAGCACAAATATCAGCTGAAGGGGCAGAAGGAGGGCTGGGTGCAGGGGGGCAAAGTCCAGCACTGGTACCTGAAGGAAGATCCGAGGAGGAAACATCCCGGAGCGTGGGGGTGTGTCGAGGGACTGTCAGTTGGTTGCACCGGCTCCACGGTGCAAAAGCCACCGGAGCCGGGCAGGGGAAAGCCGTGTCAAGGAAACCTCGGCGCCGTCCTGGGCGGGGGATCCGGCAGCACCGAGCGGGCAGCGGCGGCCACTTTTGAAAGTGTCGGGGGAGGCAGGAGCGGGGCCGGTGACACCGCGGGGACCGCGAGGGAAGTTGATCCGCCCGCGGCACCTCCCGGGACCGCTTCCCGCCGTGCTCGGGATGCTCGTGCTGGGGCCACCCGCACCGCGCGAGTCCCGCAGCCGGCCCCAGCCGCGCGGTCCCGCTGCGCCCCGGGAGCTCACACCGGGGACACCCCCCCCCCCCACCGCGGCGGTGCCGGCATCACCCACCTGCCCTCGGGGCCGCTCCGCTCTGCTCCGCTCCGGCCGCGCCCGAGACGCGTGTGGCGGTGCCGGCCCGCGGGGCGCTGCCCCGGCCCCGCTATCGCTCCCGCCCTGCGGCGCCCTCCGCCGCAGGACGCGGCAGCCCCGGCGGCGCGGAGCCGGCAGCACCGACTCCCCCTGGAGGGCGGCGCGGGCGGCGCCGGGCGGGAGAGGCGGCGGGGACGAGCCCGGCCCCTGCCCCAGCCCCAGCCCCTGCCCCAGCCCCTGTCCCAGCCCCAGCCCCAGCCCCTGCCCCTGCCCCTGCCCCTGCCCCAGCCCCAGCCCCAGTCTCTGTCTCTCCCTCGGCCCCGGCCCCGGCCCCAGCCGGTCCCGCGGCCGCAGGAACAGCTCCCTACAGCGGAGCGAGCGGCTCCCGCAGCTTTACCTGGCGGTAACCGGGCACCGGGGGGCTCCGCACCGATAGGGACAGCCCCGAGCAGCATCTCGAGAAGCGGCTGGAGATTGCCACTTGTTTCAAGAAGTCCAGCTTCAGGGACCTGCAAGGGCGAGAAACGGGCTTGATCTGCATACAATGAAAGGAGGCAAGGAGAGGAGAACGAGGAGGGCTTTCTCTGTACATTCTATTGAACATCTACTTCTTTCCAGGCTTGAAAGCCCATCCAGTTGAGTTTAAGCGCATAGCTATACCAACTGGCACAGGGCAGTGCAATGCAGAGGTATCTGGGAAGACTGCACAAGCAGAGAAACTTGCACTTTCTTCTCTTCTCTGCTTAATTGTCCTTTACTACCAATGGAAAGGAAACCCTGTGCATTACTATTTACTACTCTGGAAGTGTTTAAGAGTTCTCAGTAAAGATATGAAATCTTTTACACAAGTTTCCCATTTCCCACTGAGTAGGTCCCATCAGTGTGCACAGTGTTTCCTGCTCCTGCCCCTCGGGGCTGTGCCTGTCCCCAGCCATCCCTTGCTACTCTGCATGAGCAGACTTGGGGAACAGCCATGACTCATCTCACAGCAATTTTGAAGCGGGGAGAGAACCTCTCAAGAATTTGAACCCGCTGCTCTTTGTGGATTTCTTCTAAGGTTTTTATTATTTCTATTTTTCAACTTCACATCTTAGCAAGTCATTTATCTGCACATTCCTATTGGTTGGATGTTACAAACAGGAAAAACCATCAGCACAACTCCACACTTCCCACCAAGCCCATGGCAAATCCCACCTATGAAAAACCCGATTCATTGCAATGTCAGGCAGCCCAGGCCCTTCTCTGCAGGGAACTGCTGTAGCTTGGAGGCTTGTACCATGCAACTGAAGGCATTATTTTGAGATTCCCGACTCCAGAGATGGCTCATGCCACATCTGCCGTATTTTGACCCACAGCAACAGACTTGGAACCGACCACTTCACAACACCCTCAAAATCTATGAGCATCTAAGCATTAGCAACCTAGCACCCAACCCCTGTGCTGTGTTGGGCTCCTCTTACCCAGATGGGTGGCACACAGGCTGCCTTGCTGTGCAGCTCTGAGTTACAGAGTGGAGGCCAGAGCACTGCTCTACAAACAATGGGAATCCTCTAGGGAGGAAAAAAGTGATTTTTCCCAGAAGTTACAGAAAAAGCTGGAGTATCTCCCACATAGTAACACGTAAAGATTTTAAGAACAACATATATTGACTAGCCAAGTCAAGAAAAAAAAGAGAAGTGGGTGACTACGAGACGTTTAGGAGCCTCATCAAAACATGCTCCAGTCATGGTGAATTTAGAAATGCTGCCTGCCCACATGAAGTTTGCTAGGGCTTTTTGAGAAACTCTGACCCTAGAACTGGGCACTGTTAGTGTACATGGCAAAACAGACCATTACAAGAGGTGGTATTTTCCCACTCCTAGATGATGCTCCATTAAATTTTATGCTGTGCAATTGTATTTGAACTAGATGGGCAAGTGCCATGCTGTAGCAATTACCTGTTTGCCAGAATTCGCTGCTCCTATTCAGCATTGCTCCTTCCCAGGGTAGCGTTTCCTATATGGTAGAAGCTGCCTCACATCTCTGGCCCAGATCCTCAAAGTCATCCAAATGACTCTCTCCCCCTGAAGTCATTGAAAGCTGGGAATCAAAATACTTTCAAGGAGCAGGGATGCAGTTTCTAAATCTGATTTTCCTCCTGAATACATTAAGATCAAAGTTGCTGCAGTCAGCTCCCTTTATTAAGCTGTCAGGCTGTTTTCTTCCAACCATCCCATCCTCAGCACATCATCTTACAGGTTTCCTGAGCCACAGATGTCGGTTAACTTATCTTTGAAGGACTCCATAAATGCTTCATTATGTTTCTCCTCCCAGTTATAATTCTTTGGTTTTTTTGTAGCTAATCAGTTTTAAGGTTATTTGATGTAGACCACGTTGATTTTCTTTTAGATCATCAAGTCATACAAGATCCAAAGCAAATATCCCAGGTTGATAATGGCACCCTGACAAGCCTCTAATGTTTCTTAGAAGTCATTTTTCTTTTATTCCATTAAAGCATTCTGACACAACTACCAAAGCCTACTACCTTCCTTTTGGAAGGAACCAAAACCACTGGTTGTTTCCCTCAGTGGCCATTCCAGCTTGGATAGCGTTTCAGGTCGCCATTGTCACCTACTGATTTTCTCTGTGCAGCTGGGAAGCCTGCAGTGTTTCAAGATGTTAAATATCAGCCTCAACACCTCCCAGGGCAACTGAGTGAGATCCTCTGTTACTTTTCCATGTTCATTTCTCACTTCTGCACAAGTAAATGTGTTTATAATGAGCAGCTGCTGCTTTATGTCCTATTTAGCAGGAAAGGATAGCCTTGATTACTACACTAAGATCTGAACACATCTGTTGCCTTTCATTTGAATTAAGAAATTAATTGGGTTTTCTTACTTTTATGTTATTATCCCTGGCTAAGTATCAGAACTGCACTGTTTTTCAGATCATATTGCTTCTTGTATGCATTTAACGTGTATTGTTCTTACCTGTAGATGTTTCTCCTTATGCTCTCCCTTATCAGTGGCCAATACTTACAGTAAGCTGGCAGTAAGGAATACAATAATCTCTTGAATGTTTACTTTGTTTTTATAATATATGAAGGGACAGCAGTACAAGAGAGTGCTAACTTCCTTTTCCTCTTTAGTCACTCATTAAGGAAAAAACAGCATTACTGTGATTGCTGTGGCCATACACACTTGGAGAAGGGACTACATGAAGAAGTAGACTGAAACTACCTGGAAACTAAAGAGCCTCCAGCAGCCACGAGGAAGGTACTGCCACATGCTTAGAGGTGGCTCAGGCTGTGAGCTGAAAGAAGTCCAGGGCTGCAAGGAAAGAAATTAAGTTTCTGATTCTCCCGTGTACAGTCAAGAAGGGCTTTTTCACTCCTGAAAAGTGGAGTTGCAGTAGCATACTGTACACTACATCCTAATTGAACAAGCCAAACTCCTGAATACTGGGCAGCTGAAAAGCAGTGATACAAGATTATTTGCACTTCTCAGACTTAGCAGCTGAGCTCAAGTAGTAAACTCTAGAAGGACTCTCTAGAATAAACTGTGAAATGCTTCCTTCAAAAAGATGAGAGCAAAGTAAATAGAAATTTCACACTTGAGACCTGTCATGAAACTCACCCCTCTCTTTGCAGATACTCTTGTGAGTGACAGTCTGCTTGGGAGCATCAGTGACGCCACTGTAAACACAAAGCAGACTCCTGCAATGACTATAGCCAAAATCAGCCTGCCACTCTGATAAGCAGCAGGAAAGTCATACCTGTGTGTTGAGGCTTACTGTGAAGGACTGAAGATGATCATCAGTTTCTCTAAAACAGAATATGGAACAATTAATGCTTTTTTAAATAGAGAAATTATTTCTGTCTAAGAAAGAGATTACTTTTTGTCAGTTTTGCAGCTCTTCTCTCTGGTGAAGCTTTTCTTTCTAACCAAACAGACTCACCTGATACATGCAAAATTACATTTAAGGGATGTGTATTTCGCAAAGCATCATCAAACTGACTATTGCATTAGCACACATACAGTGTTGTTCAACAGGACACTTAAAATGATGTATTCCAATTTGTACGTAATCCCATTCCCACAAACACTGCCTTGCATCTCCTTAAAAGCAGTGAAGGGCACTTGTGTTAGTCTAAGAGAAGGGATGGAGGCAGGGTTACTTGAGGTCTTTTGGAAACACTAGCAAATTCTTCAACATGACAGATATACCTAAATAAAAAAATCCTTATGTCTGTATATATAAGAAATTATTTTTGCTCACATTGGTCAACGATAAATGTTAGCAATTTTAAAATCAACATCGGAAAACAAAAAGAAAAGGGCAGCAGCTAGATTTTGTGAAGAGAATGTCCTTTAACCAAATTACACATGCAAAATTCTGCTCGAAATGCCCAATGCTAACAATTTAATGAAGGACACTACTTGGTGTAAAAGAGCAAACCCTCCTCACAATTCCAGCATAGGAGGAGTTCAGCTTTTACCTAGGCTTAAGGAAAACAAGCTAAAGTCAAAGCAAGATTTGTGCTCAAAGGGAAATGTGAACCCTATCTCCAACACTGTTTAAATCCTGCCATTTGCACTTAGGTCAGGAACAAAAGGAGGATTTTCAGTAATTTAATGTTAAGGGTTGGACTGTTCTCTGTAAAAGGCACTGTCCAAACAGACTGTGGCTTCATTCCTCTAAACACTATTCAGCATGACAGACTAGGAGATGGAGTTCAATCTAAATTTAAGCATTCTCTGTAGACTATTAATAGCAGAAAACTGGTAGCATGAATCATCATGTGGGAGCTGCAGAGCAACAGCTATTATATATATAAGTTACCTTTATACAATAAATGAACTGTTGGAGTTGCAAGGCCCAGCAGAGGAAGTCAGATGATTCTTCTTCACTTACACTATTCTCATTTTATTCTAAGGAGCAATGAAAGGGCAACCCTTATATAACTTGTCAAAATACACATTGTGTATAACCAAGCTCTGCCACAACAGAAACTGGAGATGAAAAAGTAGCGACTGGCCCTGTTCCTGCTAGGGAATGGTGAGTCTTGGAAATGGTGCAAAATGGTGGAACTTCATAGGTTTATGAAGTTAAGTTAGTGTTTCAGTATCTTGTTCAATGCCTGTATAAGTTAATGACATCCCTTCATGTTTCTTCTCTACTAGGACAATAGTTCAGCTATATTATTTTGTTAGACCAGCCATTTTGAAGAAAGATTTTTTACAAAGACCAAACATTCCCCAAAGTTGTGATTTTTTTTCACAAGATAGTTCTGGTTATGAGCACCACAGTCTTCACCATGAGCTTTACTCCACTGCAACTGATAAGACTCTGAATGTGGCCACCCAGAGACACAGTGTTAACTCAACTGGCATTTTGGTGCTCTGGGGGGGCATTTATTTATGAAAACCACGGTACAGTCTGCAGCTCTGGGAAGCTCTCTCCAGACTGTTATGTCTCCTTCTCAAGTTTCTTTCATTTTTAAGAGCTTAACTTTTAGGCTTCTGGTGTGAGGAAAGAGCCTAAAATTGCCTAAGAAAAGAAAGCATAAACAAGAGTGTGAGCTATGAACAGAACTGAAGAGAAGCACAAGTATTTCTTCATATGATAGAATCAATGCAAAGGTCTAGCAGTAAAAATACTGTGATAAGACACTACTGTGTTCAACCCTGTTTTCATAATGCTATTAAAAAGGTTCCAAAGAGCTGAAAATCCTGAAGGGCCAAGAACATGCAAGAAAAGTTGACATCATATTTTTCCAACAGGGCATTTCATATATAGAAATTCAGTTCCACAGAGTTCAGTGAAACCATGGTGATACAGAAGGCAATGGCAGGCATAAAGGCTAATAAAAACCTTAACTTGGATTAGGATTGATGGCATCACTCCTTATCTACTTTTCTTAAAATTCAGAGACAATTTTTTTTTCTAAACATATTCCTGCATGGGAGAGGTTTCAAAGTAATTTTTCTAACAGAAATTAACCAAATAGAAAAAAACAACAAACATTTAATTAGACATAAATATTCCTCTAATCCTGACCTGCTAAGAATAGACATTAACAAGCAAACTTCTCCATTCCAGGTAATGGTTGCAGCATCAAGCAGTAATTCATATGGAAGGTACTGGAGCTTTCCACAATATAACCCCTACTTTTTAAGCAAATTCAACAGTAGGTGCTGGCTGTTAAGAACTTCCCATCTGGAGAAGGGAGTTAACTTCTTATGATAAGCTAGTGTCTCTGTTATAAAAGGATTTTGTGTGGAAAGAACCTGCATCTTCCTCGGCCCCTCCTGTCTATGCACATTGTGGAACTACAAAGAGCCTTTGGTAACAGATGATACAATCCAAGTCTCTTCCATTGATTAAACCAATTGTGAAACCCTTTATGATAATTTTAGCTGAAAATTCTGTAATGCTAACCTAGTTCATCATTTAACTGCAGAACAATAAATATAAGCTTTTGCTTAACACAATGAATGTTATATTGCTGTTGCTTCAGAGGTTTTTACTTTACTATTCCCTATAGCTGCAGATTTCATTCTAGTAAGACATTCAAAAGTTATTTAACTGATTTCATTATATTCAACACAGTTGAAACTTGGAAGACAATGTGTGAAAAAAACCAACCCAACTTTGGTTAGGGACCATTATTTCAGTGGATATGGGAAAGAAGAGTTGCGGTTCTACAGACTGTGCAGACACCACTGGTTTAGCTTACCTCAGGCCTGGGCCTGTGTCCGGCTCACTGCTGTTGTCTTGACCTTCAGACTGCCAGGTGCAAGTGTACAGGTCACTTCTACAATGCTGTCATGCACTTGGTACAGAAAAGAAAAACCTCTATTTTCCGATATGAGTTTACTACACTATGCTTTTAAAACATGTAACTGCTCCCCCCACCCAAACAAGTATGAAAACTGATGATCCATACTTAAAACCAGGATATAAATCCATTTTGAGAACTAAAGGGAGAGTTTTCTTAACCCCCTCAAATTTAGGGAGAATATTTCACCTTAGGAAAGGAGCAGCTTTCTTGCAGAATAACATTATTTGGACAAAGACTGCTGAACAGTCATAAACCACCACACAAGCTAAAAAAAGTCAGTCCATTTCAGAACATTTGCAATAAATAGCTCATTCCAAAGCTCTGGACTCAATTTATTCCAGAGCACTTGAAATTATAGCTCTAAATCAGGATTTGAAAACAGTTACCATCGAGGATGATGGAGACCAAACAAGGTTTGAGGTGTTCGAGTCTTTATTTTTCACCTGGAAATTTTATCTTTAGCCATCATACTTTGAACTGTTCTAGAGATTAAGTCCTGAATTCCTCCCCAGCCCAATTGCTTTAGAGAGGGAGGGCACGAGCACACACACATGCACTGCTTTATGTGGGTTGGGTTAAGTAACATTAATTCTAATCTTGTAATGCATTACACAAGTTGCCTAAATAGAACATATTCTTTGCAATTCCTTTCTCTGCTACTCATATTCAAGACTGGGTCAATACTGGCTATGTAGATGCCTTAAGTATGTACCTCTTATGTACATATCATTTAAAACCCTTTGGGAGCAGATACTGTAGAGTATGCTGGTATACCAAGAGAGCCAGGACTTCCAAAAAACCCATGACGTTATGGGCATACAAATCATTCACATGCATTTCTCATCCATAGCGTATAAAACTCCACAAACTACTACCTGAGAAATTTACTCTTGAAAAAATATGGTGTCAGAAATAGTCTTAAAATATTCCCTTTTGTAGCAGCTCCACTCAAGAAAACATGAACACACATTTTGCTATTTGCAATCTTTATTTCATGAATAATTAAGAAGAGAACATGGCAACATTGGCAAATTGAAGGCATACATACTAAATACTTATACAGAATACATTATGGAGAAAGTAAATGCCCAGATCTTTAGTGGTCCTTGCAAACTAAAAGCATATTAGGTCCTCCAAAAGGTTTAGCTTAAAATATGCTTGCTGACCTTTTAAGTTCCAATGATGAACAGCTTGTGCCTTTCAAACCAGAAGCAGGATGAAATACAGTTTGAACATACATCCAAATTTTCCTCAGACCTGTATTTCTCAGCTCTAACTAGAAGCAAACAAAATGTTGGTATTTTTCTCCTTACTTTTTACATATACACACTAATACACCAGCCTAAGTATTCAAGATGCAAGCACTTCTTGAAACATGTTCAGTTTTATTAAGAACCTGTAGATGTACATACATGTATAACATGTATACATGTACGTAGATATATATCTATGCAAAACCTCTCTGTAGATGTAAAATGTCCATATATGCCAATGTGTGTGTATAAAACATTTGAAAGGGCTCTGGAAAAAAGCGCTTGTTGTCTAGAACAAGAATTACTAAACCCATAAATGTAATGTTAGGTAAGTCTACAGTTGTGTTTCAAGGGACTCTAAAGCCAATACAAATCAGAAAAGCTGGATGGATAAGAAAAGTTTTTAAGATTCACTGTGTTCTACATCACTTTTAAAAGCCACGGAAAATGAGGTTTAAACTAGCTAGTTGAGAGATATTATTGCTGGCTGCAGTGTCATCTCAAACAAGGTTAGTCCTTATTCCTTATCCAACATAATGATGTGAAGTTACAGTGAGATATCAATAAAATTCTGTTCTTTCATGAAGCCCAAATTAATCACACTGTTCTGCTAATTCTGCCTCATACCTGAACTGAAATGACCCTCACCCAAGGGTTGGAGGGTACCTATTAATGCCCTTCTGTCTTTGATCTGGAGAGTTGTCCAACATTAAGTGGGATCACTGACTTATTTCATATACATAGAACAACTCTTGATCATTACTGACCTAAAGTGAACTTACAGTCTGGAGGCTAATTAGTCTATGCTTTGTTTAGCAGTATTATACTTTCTTGCCATTAGATAAAATGCAGGAAAAACATTTCTGTTCAAAATAACCCTTCAGATATGTTTAAAAGTGCTACTTAAAATTAGTAAAATTTACCTTATAATACACAGAAAAAGTTTCTAACAAACTGAAATGTTGTTAAGTTACAAGGATTAATTACTTGAGTATGTACTTGTTCCCTCTTTACCGAGCTGATTCCCAAGTAATCATCCTAATGGAACATATGCAATAATTGGAAACCAGTAAAAGCCTCCAGAGAAATTTCAACAATGGGACAAAAAAAGAGCAGCCTCTTTCTTCCCAGCTATGAAAACACAGTCCAGAAACAAAAATGACTATTCCATTATTGCAAATGCAGTCTACTGTCAAAACAGGTCAGTTCATGAACTGTGGAACCAGGACTGCCAATGGCTCCTCTGCAGCAGGAAATGTCCACTGGGCTTCCTAACTACCATATAAATACACTAGTTACATGCAATTAAAATAATACACATATCACTAGAATGAAAATGCACGTAATACATAGCTATAATGGGGCAAAGTAGGTTTTAAGCCTTAACTTCTCCAAACACCTTGTTCATATTCTGGAAATCTATGCAAAATACAAAAGCCTTAGAAAAGTGCAACAAAACTAGCTTCATGACATTTTTCTTTCCACTTCCATAAATACAATCTCATAAAAATATTATTAAACAGAAGCATACTTCCCAGTGGAGAACAAATGTGACAAATTTCAGCTTTGAGTAAGGGATTTTGGCTAAACTGAAACCCCCTGAAAATAGGGGATTAAAATGAAACCAGCTTAACTGCATCAGGCTGCCATAACACTCTGTCAAAAGTTTACCCTACTGTTTTGCATCCACAAGTCCTGCTGGAACTGACTGGATTTTATGGGCAACTCTGTGGCAGACAGTGGCATAAGGGTAAAGAATATTCCAAATTAGTAAAAGTTAAGCTAATGTCAGTTGGAAGAAGTAATCTTGTAGTCATAGGTTTTACTGAATTTTCAGTGTAGAGGAAATAACCCTATTATTTCAGAATGAATTAACCGAAGGAGACGAAGACAGAGGCCTCGTCAAACTGAGCAAGGGTGCTGCATCCCAACAACTGGCAAGCACAAATACATAAAGAAGAAAGGACACTTGTATCAACAGGCTAACAGAAATCAGAACTGTACAAACCTTGATCTTTTAAGTTACTTTACATTAATTAGCAAAAGCATAGTTGCTACATATTCCAGATGCTTAACATCTTGGCTTTGACAATTAGGAGTACTACAACACCGATATCGGAATCAGGGAATACAACAGAAAAAACATACATGAATGAAGGACTGAGAATGCTCAGCAGGCCAGACAGGAATTTAAAACCCATCCAGCCACTCTCCTTTGCAGGCAGAAACACCGTGAGAGCCACCTTTCTAAACAAGGACAATTAAACACACATTAGAGATGTCTGTAAACTCTTAACTCATCTAAGGAGTTAATAACCTGGGGGCAAGAACACCTGATGGACATCCTGGGATGATGCAGGCTGTATGGGAGATAAGGAAGTCATGGGAGAGTTAAACAGCTCTAAAACGTTTTGCCAATCAACACAACAGGAACACACTTTACACTTGGGAAGGCACAATGGCATGTCCGGAACTGGTAGATGACAACTGCACTTCAATACCAGTTCTCTCCACATCATTTTTCAAAGTGATTAATATTACTGAGCATTCAGATACTAATGCTAGCTTAACGGAAGGAATTCCAGAAATAGAGTTTGGCAGAACATAAAAATAAACCAGGAATAAGTATTTACCAAGTCAAGGGAAGGACCACAACCAAAGTATACAGGCGAATCAGCCTGTACATGGACACTAGTATTTTAAAATCCTCTCTCTTAAGCCACCTCAGCAAGAGCAGTACTCACAGTAGACAAAAAGACAGTGTAAAGGTGTATAACTGGATTCCTTCCCAGAAGAATTCAGCCCCTTATCACCTCTTGCTTGATGCAGCCTGCAGTTAAGCTGTAATTGTATTAGTTGCAAGAGGCAAATAAGAAGTCCTCACATGAATCACATGAACACAGTTTTAAAGGCTTAACTTTAGCCTGTGCATAGCTTCATGCCAGCTGTCCAGAGGGGGCAACTTTGGAAGATACAGTCATGTACCACCTGAAACCAGATAGCGTTTCCAAATCAGTCACAAGCAGAACATAGAAAGTAAGAAAAACACCTAGAAGTTCGCAAATAATTTTGTTTAAAACAAAGCTATAACGAAATTTGTACATTGGACCAAAACTGTACAGCAACAGAGAGAACTGAGTACAAGTAATTTTTTGATGATGCAAAAGATGCAATAGAATCCAAATGTCTCAAGTGTTGAATCAGGAAACTGAAAAAAAGAATAGGTAAAAACTTAACATTGATATCATTAACAGAAATGAGACACCAATGAGAACTGTGTGCACAGCTACAAAATTCTTAAGGCAGGCCCTCAGCACTTCAAACTATTGTACCGCCAGCAACGGGCAAAGTGATTTCTCCTTATGCATGTAAACCCAGAATACAACTGCTGCCAGTGATATTAATGTGAGTTTACACCAACACATTAAAGCTAAGTTCATTTAGCTTGGGCATGATGATAGGCTTTACAGAAAAACAGAAACAGTGGGAATATTTTACAAAATTGGAGATAAAAAATATTAGAAATGCTACATGTAAATTTGGGAATATTTTTCATGCAAAAGAGAAAAAAAATAATTTAAAATAAGAATATGCTGTAACTGAATACAATATTCTGGATAACAATCCAGAAATACAAGTTACAAAGGGAAAATTTCACTCACCATTTTTCAGAGGCATAAGAATGAGAGGTCTTTATGAGGGCCAGAGATACCAAACTAGTGTTTCTATTTAAATAGACAACCAAATCAAACTGGATCAAACAAAACCAACTGAAAACCAAATCAAATGTAATCCACTCTGAAGTCATACCAGTTCTGTCACTGTTAGATATACCAAACCAAAACTTTTCCAACAGAATTTTCCTGAATAACCAAAATTAAGTTTTTCCTCCCACCCATTCTTCATTGGTAAAGAAAATCCCACAAACGTTCATTCAATTTGCTCCTAATGATCTTGCATGAGGATGACAACTAGCCAAACCAAATCCACATTTGGCTGTGAACTGACCTCTCTGGTCTATGGAAGTGTTTCAGTAAACAGGATCAAAAGATGATATAGCTGTATCTGCAGCAATATGCTCAATTTTGTTGCCCACCCCACCCCTACAGCTGGCAATGAATAACCCTGATATGCTACAGCACAGGCATTTACAAGGCACATATTAAAATGCAATAACATAAATTGATGATAAAATATTTGTCCTTTTTTAGTACATTCAGAAATATTTTCTGGGTTAGAAAGAAAGGGAAGCAAATCAGCATAAACTTACACTTCAGATGTATAAAAAACCCCATGCTGTTTCAGGATTAACTATGAGTAGGAACCAAAAAGAACAGTACCATCATGTCCAGAAGGACTACAGCTATTCTTCCTCTTGAAAAACTGAATGCAGTTTGGGCCTTCAGAAAAGGAATGTTGTAGAGTGCAGCAGAATGCTTGTTTTGGATCTCCCATTGCTTCATTATTTCCACTTGGACAGCAGCTGTGCAGCACCTTCTATGTAAAGGCTCAGATATATCATTGTAGAAAACAATTTTCATGAAGCCAAATACTTCTTTACAGAGGCTTATCAGACAAATGACACCAAGAAGTTTACAGAGCTCTGAAGTTGAAAACAAGGTAATGTTTTTAATTCTTTTTCTTCTCTCCATGTGAAGACTAGCAATTCATCTTTTTAACAGAAAGTATCTGGGAAATGTGACTTCCCCTTTTACAAATCGTGACACTATTCGTGTTGTTTCATTTAAGGACTAATAGAGCATACCAGGTAAATGAAGTTGACCATTAGAAAGGAAAAATTCAGCTTAAAGCTCCAATTACCTTAAGAAAACAGGTCACGAGTGAATTTAGACCAAGAAATGCTCTCCTTTTTCATTAGAAAAATACTTTCTTCAAATCAAAAGCAATGAATAAGACAACCACAGAGATAAGGAAGTCTGTCCAGAGGATGAACAGAAAGTTTTTTTGAACTCAAATGGTCAAAACCTAGAATTTATTGGTAGGAGATGGACTGTGAGACAGCAATAATATGCATTTCCAATAAGAGGAAGAAATAAAGTAACAATTTTTGAAGACATATATGGGAGAGGAATTTGCATTTCAGACTTTTATTAAAATCTGTTAATGAAGATTTTTCTCTTGAAGCCTCTCTTGCAACAATTGACTTTACATTTGCTCTTGAAATGCACTAATGAATCATCTCGGGGTATCTAGCTACTTTTAGGGTACTAAACAACTCTAAGTGCGTATGAGACCCTGCTGCTCTGAAAACTTCTCCCAAGTCCTTCAGCATGGATTAAGCAGTTATGTTGCAAGTTTTCATAATTTTCACAGGCACATATCAGTGTAAGCACATATTTTTATACAATACTAGCTGCTAGAGACATGCTGAATTGTTACTCTTCACATGGGCTGTTCTTCAGGTGATAGATTTTTGGATTTGGCAATAATATTGAGTTAAATCTGTGCTTTTATACCATGATGAAGTTTCACAGATGCCAAGCACAGTTGCATTCACTGCGCTAACATCCTTAACAGTCATAAGAGCACCACAGGAATGGCAGATTAATTTTCTTTGTAACAGGGTTACTGTGTTGAAAGAGCATGTGCTTATAAATAGCAGTTGTTACAGAACTCGCTTCTAAAGTAGGCTTCTGCTCAATATTAATGAGAGATGTTCAACTGTGGATTAATTGCTGATAAGTATTCAGAAAAATAAGAGGCAGAAGCAATGACAGAGTGAAGTCTTCCCTTGATTTGACAAACAAGATTACAACAAACAGCTTATTACAAATGGATATATGAAATCATTCTGAGCTATTAACATTCCACACAGGCCCTGAAGTGCCAGTATTTATCAATTCAATGATCACTAAGGCACTTACTTGAACTCTTTTGCCCGAGAACTGTTACATGAATTCAGGTACATTTTAGGAAAATAGAAGTTGAGCAGACGAAAGTTTCTCAGTTCCTTCCTTGTGACAGTGAGTCATTTCCACGCAATAATCAAGACTACTGGGTGTATATGCATTACATCAGTTCCTCCATAGTTCTTGTCAGAGAATGTCTCACCTTCTGTCAGACAGATGAGGATGTGCAAGATCGACGAAAAACACACAGAAAAGATGGCAAAGATGAATTTTGAGACAAACTACTTCATTGTTACATCTTATGGAAAATATCTTCTCTTCAGAGAAATGCTATCCCAGTTCCAAAATTCTATCACAGAAATCCATGATGTATGTTCATATTGCTGTAAAGCCTGGGGTAGCTGTGTGTGCTACACAGACAAAGGAGAAATAGTGGAAAGAAGAAGCCATGCAAGGGTTAATTATTGTTTCATTTCTGTTATAATGGAAGCACAGGGAGTTTGGAAAGATTCCTTGAAATACAGCATACCCGGAAAACCAGGAGCTGTGTGTGCTAGTCCTTATAATCCATAAAGTTGGAAGCCACGTAGCTGTGACAGAGGTAGGCTTATAATGAAGCTTTAGAATGAAGAGTTCTGTGCCAAATTTTTCGAGGTATTGAGAGCACTTTTCCACTCAATTTGTCATTAGGAATAAAAGCATGTTTTCCTAGAGTATTGTGCACATTTAAAAGGAGGGAAAATAGCTGTAAAGGCAATAATTAAATTACCATCAAGAACTCTACTGTATTGGGGTGCCATATGCTGTGGACAGAATATTCAGACTCTGCGGTATCAAGATGCTACAGAAAGTTCAGGAATATGATGCCATGTTATCCTTTTCCTTCTCAAAGCTTTATCTTTGCTATATGCTATAGGATCCATTCATCTCACTCTCCTAAGAAAGAAAGCTCCAGGAAGTCTGGCTGGAAAGGCAGCACATAAGTAGTCCAGGCCCTTTAGGCTACATAATTAATGTGAATAGCTTAACAACTCGGGTTATTCCAAGCACTGTGGCAACAAGTTCTTGCTTTTAAACACTTATTTCCAGGCTTAGTAGCTGAAGCATTCTGAGGCAATCCAGGATAGCATCACTGAAGTTTGAGGGGACTCAAATGTTGCCAGTTTTCAGTGAAACAGGGATTAGCATTCAGTAAGGTTTCCATCTGGTAACTCATGTTGGTTCTATCCCATGGATCTGTTGAATTATTAGGGTTTCAGGTTTCAAAGTATTTGTAAATTGCTGTAACATACAGCATGACATTCTGCCAGTCTGGACGCTCAGTTCGCACCATTTCATTGATGTCCTGTCACAGAAAACACATTGGTCAAACCCAGGAATGACAACCTTGAGAGTTATGTGATAGAGTTTTTACAAATTCCTGCAAATGGTAGATCTGTCAAGTCTCCACAATTTAAAGCACTGATGAAGAAAGCTCTGTTTTCTTCCATATATCTTTGTAATGCTAAGAAAAGGTAAACAGCTATGAATAGTGTACCTGTAAATAGATATTTTGTTGACTTAAGATTGAAATGTCTAATGCTGTGCATGCAGGAGTTGTCCCCCACTTCGTACAACAATACAGTAGTCAAGACTTTAGTGTTCACATACCCCCTACACCAGCCTCCAAGTGAATGCAACCTACACAGAAACTGTGAGCATAGAATCAAGGCTCAGATATTAACTGAAACTAAAGTTCCTATCAGGGTAAGAGTCTCCAAAAAAGAATTTAATCCCTTTTTACTGCAGACTACTGAACTTTTGATTACTTTAGGTGTATTTTTGAGTAGTGATGCAAGGAAGAAGAAAGTTGCCTACCAATGTGGGTATATCCATGACACATGGGCTCATGTTTAACTGACTGGCCAGTTAATACATGTTTCATAGTAACAGTCCACCAGACTGTCAGTAAATGAGCAGCATAAACAAAGCCTGATCTATCCTTTTCAGCACATGTACAAGGGAAAACAGTGATGTAGCTTCTAACAATTTTTGTTTACTGTAAGGTTCTGGTTTGTTACGTTTGGGTCCAGGAACCTCCAGAGCTCAGAAACAGAAAGCAGTTATTTTCCACATGGAAGTAACTAAACACTTTCTTACTCAGGAAGCAAATAACTTCCCCTTACATTACCACTACTATTTAGATACATAAGTTTTCACACACTTTTTCACCCTTCACCCATCGACAAAGAAAAACAAAAAATCCACAAATATACATGGTACACACTGCATATGTAGGTATGAAAAAGAAACTAAATCCTTATGATGGATATAATTTCCACTTAGAAGATTTAATTCTATTCGCTTTGCCTTTTTAGAGCATCTGTAATTATGTACATGACAAAATGAAAGGATAGACAGTAAACATTTAGACTGAAGATGAATTATGCAAGAACTGCGGCAGTTATTTTCCACAATCTAGTTCTTACATCAGCACTTTGTAAGAAACTTCCATGTTTCAAATCACTGACATTGCCTAAGTATGAAAGCCCAACAGTTGCACTGCCATTGTCAGCAACTACAACCTTGGGGGGCAAAAGCACTGATAAGGATCAAGGCAAGTGTTACCTTTAAAGATGGGTGACTTTGTTGTATTATTAGTTGCCAACTATGGCAGCTCTGTTAGAATTTAGGTTACAGAACTATCAGTTCAGTATCACTTCTGATACTGGCAATTTTAGTTGGGAGGCTCCCAAAATTCATACCTTCAGATAGCTTCCTTTTCTAGTACTGATGAAGCCTAGTACTGTCTAGTACTACACTGTTGAAAACTAATTCTTTTAAGCTTCAATTTGTATAAGAAAGCTTATTATAAACAATATTTTTTACAAAAGCTCCCAATTATTTACAATGATGAAAAATTAAAAGTCTAAACTTGAGAAGTAAATTCTGACTTTCACATTACACTGGCTAAAAGAACAAATTACATAGCTTGATTTCTACCCCCAGAATCCCAAAAAAGACAAATAATTTGAAAGTAGGTCAGAGACAGGAGAGAATTAATGAATTCTTGAAGACTGTATCATGTAACTATTACTCAAATACATTGCCTTTAGTATTATTTCTTATGATACTTAGAGATGAGTTTTGGTGAATCTTCCTTTTATACCTCAAGAGTTTATATGCTATAGTTTATCAGCTTTTTTTTGCTATCAGCTGCTTTTGCTGCAGCTGTTTTTGGACTACAGGTCTGTTTCTCAGCCACTATTTAATGCAAAAACCATGTAAAGCTTAAGTTATTGATGACAGTGGGACTATTAAACAAAGCCACTGGGATAGGGAGTATCTTTTATGTTTTTCACCCAACTATGACACAGGAGCAATAACCACTAGCTGAGTTCATCTGCTACTATTTTTAAGTATAAAGCAATAAAATGTTTCAAAAGTACAAACCAGAATAATTTGATTTCTATAAATGGGCCATCCTTCATTCAGTATGCATTTAAAACTTACCAGAGTAGATTTGATGCCAACACTTTCAGCTGCCTGAAAAGCCAAAGTGAAATTTCTTCTCTGTTAGAACATAACATAAAAACATGTTAGAAGCCAAGGAAGTATTCCTTAAAGCATAATAAAGTGGTGTTACAAACGTTCATAGTAATACTGCTACTTTTGCTTCAAATGGAGTTTGTTATTTGAAAATGGAAAATCTGTATTAATTCCTCATTCAGAAGACAGGGCTGAAAAATTACTGCCAGTGAAGAATAAGCTAAAAATGCTAAAGAAGAGATTATTGATTCTTGAAAAAGCATAAATATTTTCATGTGTTAGTATTCTTGTATTTTTTTAGGATGCATTATCATTAATAATACATCTCCAGATAACACACCATTAGGTACTAACTGTAATGCACTAGAACACAGACACCTGCAGTCTTGACATCTTCTAGTTTACCTTTATTTGATACTATCACTTGAGAAGAGTATTACATTCACTAATGGGTATGAGAAAGTAGGATGAAACAACATCCTTGTGATATTGAAAGAGATGAACAAAACATGTCAAAAATCAAATTTGATGGATTTAAAATCTTTAAGCTTAGGCTCTCCTTGCTTCAAAAACCTGAGCTGAAAACACTTTCCAAGTGTTTGGGTTAAATAAAATGCCTCAGACTCATTAAATTTATGAACTTTTTATGTTTGTTTGTTATATCTGTTCCAAAGTTTTGTTTAACCTACTGTTCCCGTAACAGTAAAAGCTTATAACAAGAATAGCATCAAGGTAGTTTGAAGTGTTTCAATTACGAACCCTAGTAACATTGTTTTTTTGAAAACTCAAATTTGGTAATTCTTCTTTATTAACCCTCATTAACAATACCATCTCACAGTCCCAGGAATTGGATTTTTAATATCTTACCTTGTCCTGGCTATTTAGTTCTTGATAGGGAATATGGGCTGGGAGGTAAGTATGGAGGACTGCACAGAAAGCCAAACCATCATTCCAGCTACTGCTGAAGTTTGTTATGTCGATATTCTTGAAGGGGAAAAAAACAGAAACAACATTAAAATCATAACCTAGCAAGTATTAGTTCTACCAATGCAAAAGTTGTGGGGTTTGTTTGGTTGCTTGGTTCTTTCAAATACCTTTGAAGAAATCAGCAGAGAAAGCGAACAATCTAATACTGAAGTTCTGTGGTAAGAAACCAAAATGCACTACTACAGAGATCAACAAAAAAAATGTAGTGACAAGAAAGTCAATTACTGCAATCCTGCACTCTTCATTATTCAGTTCCAGCAGAAAACTCAGTGGCACTGGTAAAACACACCTCCCAGGACTGTGTTCATGATTGTAAAAAGTCATCCCAGACCAGAAGAGTTCTGAAGAAGATGCCTCTGTGACCTACTAAATTACTGTATGCTTTTGCCTGTTGGCAGTCAAACAGTGGTAATGAGGCTAAGTGGACAGCAGTCTGTTTAAACTTTAACTGAGAAACAACCAGTAATAACAACTCACAGTTTACCTTTCAGACTTTTATGGAGAAATATAACTATTTTTTTTAACATCTAACTCAGCTGGGCGTAAGCAGACACTAACTAGCTCCCCTATTCAGTTTTTTATGTAGCAGGAACTACAACCTCCAGCCACAGAATTGCAGAAACGCAATGACACAAGTCAACCATTCATCTGAGAGCCATTTAATCATCATCACCTGTCTTTGACAAGACACAAGAACTCTACACTCCTAATGCAGAAAACCCCACCCAGAGTTGGTGTTACTGTGCCATGCTGGCTGAGAACCAAGGCAGTTGTATTTCTTGTCAAAGCAATGATTTGGATTACAAATGGAAAACAACAGAGGGAAAAAACAGAACTCAAGAATGTCTCCATTTCCTGCTCAGCTTTAGCACTTTTTATACAAAGTCCACCAAATACAGGTTCAAGCCTACGTGCTAAAGCTCACAATGCCCAGGGCAGTGGTCTGAGCCTCGCCGGCCGTACTGCTGCCTGCCTGCAGACGGAAATGTCATTGTTGGAGACCCCCAGTCTGTGGGAACGTGTTCTTCACACAGCTTCCTCCAGCCACAGGGATGGGAAAATGTAACAGCAAAAGGAAAAAAAAAAAAAGCAGCTCTCCCTCCTTTCTCCTCAAGAGAGACAGGAAATTGGGTTTAAATTAATGCTTGGTTAAAAGTTTTTCAGTGTTACTTAAATAGGCAAACAAACACAACACAGTACAAGGCTTTAAGGAAAAAAAGGGGAAAAATACTAAATTTTTAGAGTCAGTAAATTCCTACTTGTTCCTGTTTACAAAGTAACTTTTCCAAAAATTCTCTCTCCCTAGCCTGTAACCAATAATGCCTGCGATCACATCTGGACCACTAGGATGGATAAAGGTAGGGAGAGGGGCTTTTTCTTGTCCCAGTCAGCTGTGGCAAGCTAGTCAGAAAGAAATCAGATGTGAATGGCCATGTTTCCTTTGCTATACAACCTACTGAGGGAGAAAAAAACTTCGATGCTGGCTTTCACCCCTTGGCTGAAAGAGCCTCCCTCCTACCCCAGGATGGGCAAGTGATGTGGGAAATGGAGGAGAAAGATGTCCGTTGGCATTGTCACAGCTAAATTAAACACAGATCTGCTCAGATGTAAAGGCATGCATTGAGCCAACTATAAAGAAATACTAAAATCATACTAGTTAAAGCTACTGGAGAGCATCAGCAAATTTTTAAGTCTCAAGACTACAAGGATAGATATGACATTCCTTGTTACAGTAAGGAGGAATGCTGAAGCATTGCTGAGCCTCTTTAAAAGTTTTTAACCCACCAATTTCCAATCTAGTGAATTAATGTTGAATACTGCTTCAACAAGTACCTGTTGAATTGGTATTATTGCAGCATATATTCCATTTACCATAAACCATGAGTCCATTAAAGCCAGTCACCAGTCACTACAAATAAAATGAAGCTTGATAGTACCTTGTCTCACAAAGCTTACAATGTTTTTTTCTCTCCCAGGTTATTTATTTATTGGAAACTTTAGTAACAGCTTGAGCCTAAACACCAGCATCACTGAAGCACAGATGAGATCTTGGTACAGAAAGAGGGATGGGAGGGCACACAGCTGCAACATGATAACAATAGCTTCTATTGGAAATGAGCACAGAGAAAGGAGAAGCAACCAATATAATGCTGTTAAAGCAATGAGCTGGAATAGTGATCTTTAGAACTGTCGGGATGGACATCAACAGGTAAGAATGCAATCAGCAAAATCAGAAAACAGGATGCTGCAATGATTTGGGTGAGATCATCAAAACTACACCTGAGGTTTGACACTGTGGATGAAGAAGGAAGACTTGTGCTCAGAATATATGAAGAAAAACATTGCAAGGTATCAAAACAGACTGGATGCACTAAAAACCAGACCTACAGAACTACTGGGGCTGAAGACAACTCTTCACTTGATGTAAAAACCAGCAGGATTGCTTACTTCTAAAATCTAGAGACCTTTTTTATATTTTTGTAAATATATTCCCTCATCCCCACACGTGAGCAAGAAAAACAGGATAAAGTTGTGATAAAAATGACAGATTAAGCTAAACCAAGAGAAAGTCATCTTCCCTCAAATGTTACGGTTGTATAAACTAAAAAAAACTTAAAAAACCCAAGAAAAACCTCAAAACCACTTCAAATATTAGTAGTATCCATACAATGTTGAATTTTGAATATAAACACTGGGGAAAAGGGCCACTTTATAAAGTTAACCTACGAATTTGGTTGTTTCTCAAAAAAGAGGTTGGAATACCCTGTTTTCCTAAATTTTCTTGGAGGTTCCAGCTTTTATTATTAAGACAACAAGCAGAAAACAAACCCATCATCCAAGAATCTTAATGTATCCAGAGAAGACGACTTAAATACAACGGAAGGAAACAATTAAAAGGGACTGGTTTCTGTTTCCAATTGCTCTGAGCATTATGAATTATTATTACCTCTCAGACTAAAAAAAGTATAATATTGGTCAGACACTAAAAAACAAATCTAGAAACTGGACAGATTGTAATTTAAACTGAAAATTTATTTTTTTATGGAGGGCTTTGAGCACAAAACTGGCACATTTAAATACAGCACAATTTCATTTCCCAAATGCTTTTAACTACTTGTGGTTTTCTGAAAAAGCCTGGGCAGTATAATGAAATCAATCTTGCATTAAGCTCTTATTTCTCAAAGAATTGACGGTAAACAGAACATCAGCCTAAAATCTCTGACATAATTTCTTCTTTACTGCTTTTATTAAGTAATTGGCTCTATTAAGAGAATTCTGCTGGACTCTAATCTGGAGGTTTTCTTCAAGCCATTTCAGACCACAAAGAATTAAAGCAATGGAAGGACATACTTTCAGATAAATTGTCAAACGAGGAATAACCCTTTCTAGAGATAGGTGAACTGGAAGGAGAGTTATCAATACTTGTCAATGTTTAATACTTAAGGGGGGAGTGAAGTCACTTATTGTACATGGGAAAGATGGTTTTTAAAAAGGCAATTCTAACAAAAGGAGTTGAGCAAGTGGCTGTTGTCATAAGAAGATCTGTGGAAGACACTTTCCAATCAGGAATAAAAAACAGTCAAACATTTGTAAGACTTTAGTTCTAGAGGCAAGAGCATAAGAAGATCACATTTTACATAACCAAACAGACCAAATGCTATATTCCATTCTACAGCCATGACAAAGAGAAGAGAAAAAGATGGTAGGCAACACCCTCGTGGATCCACAACCAACAAACATTTCAAGCATGACTCAAGCTCCTACTAAATTGCAAAGTGCAGAGTAGGAGCAGTCACCATGAAATGAGTAGCCCCTTAAGCTACGTATTAAGAAAGAGTAAGAAGATTCTTTCTGAAACAAGGCTGAAATGTAATGGGAACAACAACTGGAAAAAAAAATCCATCAGGGTAGGCTGAAATACAATAGTGGTTATACAGTAAATGAACTGGATTTGAACATGAATCAGAAGTGCATCCTTGCAGTAAAGAAGGCAAACTGTATCCTGAGGGCGCCACTAAAAGAACAGCCAGCAGAAGGAGGGCTGGGATTCTTACATTTTACTGGACCCTGGTCAGTCTACACCTCAAATACCGCATAAAGCTTTGGTCCCCCCAGTTTAAAATAGTCACTGAAGAATAAAAAACGGGTCCAGCAGAGTTATCAAGATCATTAGCTAGTCAGAGAACTCAACAAATGAAGAAAGGGAGATGGAATTTGGTTTATTCAGCCTAATGAAGATTTAGGACAGTTGTAATCAGAATATTCCAATGCCTAAAAGGCAGTTATAGAGGAGGTAGAGGTACTCTTTTCAAGAGGACACATGGTGACAAGACAAGATGCAACAGGAATAATTTTTTTCCTGGAAAATTCTGGAATTTCTGTCCACATATAATAAAAAAGTCTTCACTGTGAAACTATAAAGCATTGTAATAGTCTGCCCAGAGAGTGGAAGAATCTCCCGCAGTAGAAACATTCTAGACTGCTTAACAGGGCTCTGTATAACATCAACCCAAGGTCTCTCGCAACCTATGGCTTTTCTAGAATTCATAATTTTAAAGTGTTTTTAACCAGTGTAGTGCTAATTTTGAAATTGTTTCCTCTTGCTTTTTGCAATGATCCTGAATTAACTGAGGGTCTTCTACAGTCAGTGAAAATACCCCCTTTTTTTTTAAAAAAAGGCAAGAAACAACTATTAACTGTTGTAACCCAGTGAGTCAACTCTTGCTCCAACCCAAAAACTCCACAGCTAAATCCTGCAAACATCAAAAAAACCCAACTACAGAAAATGTGGTTTCTAACTTACAGTTCCAAACAAAGAACAAAGCTATGTGAACTATCACTTCAGCAGACACTGCCACAGCTGTCTTCAATTTCCCTGAACTATGTATATTACAATCTGAGCAGAGCCACATACTGCCTAGCAGCTATTTGTCCATCCCTTGCTCTGCACAAGGAGGAGAGGTTCCCACATCTTAACTCAGTTTGGCTCAGAAATGAGTTAGGACGTGGAGAAAATAAAAACATGTGTCTATGTCTCTGTTGTACTGGTTAACAAAATAAGCAGGCTGAGAAAGCAAAAGCATTGATATGATTTGGTACTATAATATATTAAAACCATTAAAACAAGATTTGAGGTTTAATTGTACAGACCTTGGCAGGCTTCTTCACATGGCAGAAAATTACTACTAAAAAACTTTTAAAGACATATACACACACACAAGAGTATCCATTAAAAATTACAAAAATAAAACTACAAAACAACTGCTATCTACACTCCACTGAATCAGGATTCAATGATTCCCAAACCATGGATTTAAGCTGAGGCTATCTGTACTTCTAGCAGTAGGAAAGAATGTAGAAGTATTTCTGTGATAAAGAGCAGTCCCAACTACTATCTCTTCAACCCCAGCTTTTGAAAAGGCAGTAAATGGTGAATGCAAACTATCAAAACCCTTAAATATTGACTGTTAAAGCTTCTTTCCACTCCAAAGACATGTTACTTTTCAGTTTTGGCACAAAAAAAACAACAATAAAAGGAGTGGTCATACTCGAAAGACCACAATAATAGCTTCAGACATTAACATGTGAAGCGCTTACAGAGATACAGACAGCTTCATAATTTATTCTAAATATTGTCATAATTAAGTCTAACTAGTTGACATTTCTCTCGTATTAGAATTCAATCCAAACAGAAAAAGGAAGCATGTCCTTCCTTAACTCAACAATTTTTGGCTAAAGCATCAGAGCTTAAACCAAGGAGAGAAGTGTTTTGGCAGCCTAACTACTTTGATGAATCAACCAGACAGCACCAGGGACATCATGCACACCATGGAGTCATTACTTGAACACAGGCTGACATAAGCACACACTCTTGGCCTCTTTTAGTGCTTTTTAAGAAAAACAGTAAGATACTTGGAGTAGAATATGATCTTACTCAGTGTTGTTAGAAATATGTGTATGTAAGAACAGGCTTTTAAAAAAAGGCAACCCAAACCATCTTTTAACTTTAGTTTTGTTATTCAACATTTATTACCTGAGTGCAAATGAAACCATTGCTTGATTTCAAAGTGCATTCAGCATAGCATTAGATACACATACATTCCTATCTGATCACATTGCTCAGTCACTAACAATTTTATTGTTTATTGTTGCCATGTAGATCATAAGTTTTAAAGTTTTAGCAAAACATGTAGCTTTGGAGTTACATGAAGTAAAAATTAGGTGGTCTTTCCAGAAAAAAACCAGCATTGCATGAATTAGAGGACAGGTACCACAAGGTCCTCCAGTGTATCTATGATTAGGAAGTGTGGAAAGTATAAAAGTTAAAACCCACTAATTTAGTCTATTCTTGCTGCTATCTTGGAACAATTGATTTTTGGTTTCAGAATTTTGGAAGTGAATTATCTCTCAGAATGCTGACAAAAACTGGAAACTAAATTAAAATACTGCTACAGATAAGAATGGGTAAGGATGTGCATATCCTGTTTATTAGTCCCCTTTGTAACATGCAACATGCATGTTTACATCCTTTTTTGTATTTTTATTAGTTGCATAGTCAAAATGAAAGTAGCTGAAATCCAGCCAGGGTAAATGCTCCATTAACAGCTAGATGGAATTACTTTATGCTTTGAAGACATCTGGAATTTATGATAGTTTTATGACACTGCACATGCTTTAGAGAACCAGGAGGATTCTATTCTCTCTGGAAAAGGCAGCACTTGGCACTGTGCTCTGAATCAGTATGTCAGGCCCTGAGAAAAGCTAACACATTATCAGATTGCAAGTGTTTTGTGCCTGTTCATCCAAACACCAAAGGTGACTCCTCCTTTATCTAAATGCTTAAAAACCCCACCCTTATCTTAAGAAAGCAACTCTCCTCTTTCATGGCTGAGGGATCTGTTCAGCCCTGAATACACTCAGTAACACTAAGTTACACTCAGTAACTTAGTGACTGCAAGACTGTCTAGACTGAACAGGCTCTAAATGAAAGTTAATGCAGAACCTGCCTATTAGTTCTTTAGTGACCTTCCGCGTATCACCATTCTCCGCCCTAAGCTTCAAGGAGAAATTCTGCTTGCAAACAACATTCAGACAGCAGGTCTACTAAAAGCAACAATGTAATAAAAGAAAAAGCCATACAGTTTTTTACATCAGGAAGAATTTCTCTTGTTTTCATGGGCTATTTTAACCTTATTCTTTTATTGAGGTACCCTTTAAAAAATATCAGATTTGGAACACAGTTAAATATTGTTTAACAGCTACATTTCAAAAAATCTGGCCATTTATTTCCTTCCAAATTTGCCTGAATAAATCAAGTAAGCTGCACAATGAAGTCATTCATTATATTTTTTAACAGGATTATATATTAGCTTGTTTATCATAATGCCTTCACAAAAGAGAAAGCCTTAAGACACCTTTAAAAATTGTGCTGTGTGTAACTATGTATTTGTCAGAGGTGGAAATATGAATAGGACACAATTAACAAAAGTACTATTCTCAAAGAAAATCCTTCTAAGACTTCCTTTTTGTTTCCAAGCTATGGTTAAACTTTTCGAGGTCATTTTAGAACTTGTTACAGACTCAATTTGCAAGTACTTTTCCTTTAACCTGTTACATTCATAAGTAAAGAAGTAATAGCTAACTGATTTAAATTGGTAACAAGACAGAAGTTGGTGACTAGATAGAAACTGGACCTACTGCTATTCCTGCAGAAAAAAAGGCTGAGATATTTAGGACTTCTCTGTTCTGTGTGGCTCATGCAGCAGCTCAAAAGACAGCTGCAGGTAGGTCTAAAAAGCATGTATTAGCTCTGGCTCAGATGCTAAGGCAAACACAAGTGAACACTGGTATAAAGAAAAGTAGAAATTACAATGATGGGAAACGCTGGGAATAAAAGGAAACTGTGGCAGAGTCTAAGACACGAGGAGGAGTTGGAGGTAAGAAAAGGTACCCTTGTCAATATCTGGGTGACAGGGAAGGAGGAAGAGAGCTTGAGTACCTTAAATAGCATTGAATGAAGAGGGGAGATATTAATTATTCTGATGCTTGCTCACTGCTTGTTGGGTTTGAAACCATGTAGTTTTAAAATAAAATTAAAGTTAAGTGAAGCTTCAATTAAAAAAAGGAAAAGTTAATCCTTATCTGGTATCAATGATATTACTGAGATGCCAGAAAGCTGGATAAGCACTATTCACAAAGAATGTAATGCTGGAAATGTTTGAAACATTCGAACACCACTAACGTGGTCTTCAGCCAGAACTGAATTTCAGGGGATGCTGAAAATAATCAAATTCAGTACAACACAGAAATGAAAAAACAACATTCTCCTCCAAAAATTAACTTCATATAACCTGCTGATATTATCTTACTCTTTCAAAAGAAGGCCTGCACTGGCTTCTACAGATGCTGCATGCTGTAGTTTCTCAGTAGCAACACAAGCAGAGAACCATATCGCAGCTGTTGAAGCAAGTAAAGTAAGCCTCAAAACCTATTTGTCTATTAAAAGTGTTTGTAAAACTCAAGTAGTTAGAAACAGCGATCTATAGAAACAAAAGCATGCTCTTGCATGTACACACAACTACAGAATGAAAAGTTTCGAATACTTTCTTTTAGAGATAAGGAAGCTGTCAAAGTCATCTTTCGTTTCAAGACAATATGGGAAAAATATTTTTGCATTTAGTTTTAGAGAATTTATAAAGAAATATAACATCCTGCCTTTTTTAAAATGTGGGGAAGGAGAAAGGCTCTTTCCACAAAGCTTATCCTCAGAAATAGCACAGTTTAGAACTAGACGTGCCACAGGAAGAGGGGGGAGGGCTTATATCACAAGCCTGTCCATTGTACTGAAAGACGACTTTTCCTATGGATGGGCGATCATCCTGTTATGTGGCTTTCCACTTCCTCATGCATTGTGAGTCTCAAGTCATGGAAAGAGTAAAGTTCTTAAACTGAGGATTGTGTTGGGAACTCCAAACACTTTCAATACAAGTTAACCAAACAAATACATCATGGTCAGACTATTAACATCCTGGTTTAGTTTGCTGAAGCCACTATTCTTTTGAAAAAATAATGTAATCGGGAGAACTCTGGATAGTTATCTTGGTCGCTCTTTTGGCTTCTGATAACTACAGTAGAAAGCCAAGTTCAAAATGCACAACAATGAAACCATCAGGAAACAAACTGTCCCTAAATAGAGGCTAAATGGGAGCACGCCGAAAGACTCAAAAAAACCCCAAGCTGTAAAAAAAAATATCTGTGAAATCCAAGCAGTGGTACTCTAACTGCATGTGGGAAACATTAAAATAAACCTTGAGTTACTAAAGGTTCAGTTATAGATTGAAAAGTGCAATCTGTAAAAGGCTGGTTTAAAGTTCCTCAGTAAGAGGTCAGCTGCCTCCTTAAGAAAAAAGCTATTATCAACTTGGAGCAAAGTGACTAAAGAGCTATTAATGTTAGTTAGGTTAGGACTCGTAGCATGTGTTCCAAGAGAGTACAGTACATACCAGTGCCATTGCAATCTATGCAGTCAACTGTGGAGCAGCCAGTTTTATGCTACTGGCAGATTCTAATGTGTTGCAGCTACAAGTATGCTACATTAAACAGCTCTACAGTTACCTGATACCCTTCTGTTTTTTTCTGGCACCACTTCAGCAAGGCGTTTCTCTTGGATCCTCCATATTCCCTTGCTAGGGCAGACAAAGGATCTTTCCTCTCTTCCCTAGAAACAAGGCAGAAGTGCAACTTAGAGCTTGTACCCTATCTTTTGCAACAGAAATATAGATTCTAAAAGCTTTTAAAAAAAGGACAAATTACTGTCACAGTGAAAGTAGCAGAGTACATTACTGACTGAAATACAGAATACACAAGAATACCTGCAGACCTGAGAGTTATTTTGGTGTAATACTCTAACAAATTATGTTTCTTTTTCCTTTAAAAATTTTTCCCAGGTGTTTCAACCCCAATGATATTTTTTCTAAGAGTCCAGAAAATAAATCTCACAAAATAGTAAGATCCAGCTTGAGCCATTAAGCTAACTCAAATGACTTTATTTTGTCTTTAGAAAGAGAATAAACTGATGCTATCTCTTTTGCATATTATGGCTGACTACAAATGTCACCTTGAAACAAGTTTGCATTATTAGCAGCATAGTGTTATTAACAGAACATTTGCCTGGGATTTGGAGTTCTCCAAGAAGAGGAGAGAGATCTGACTAGGCTGATCTGCCATTTGCTATCCCAGCACAATAAAAGCTATCAACTCATTTCACTTCTAGTCTGTCAAGCTATCTTAAGTAATTTTTTCTCTAAGGAAAAACTGGGGAAGAAAAGAACAATCATATCTGATTTGGCAATTTTTAACATGAATCTTACAATACAAGCATCTCTTTATCAGGCTTCAGAAATAAGTGCTTATATTAAAAAATACATATTATAAAAAATAATACTTTTGTAGTGGCCTAGTCACGTGATTCAGTATTTCTATACTCTACTGAACAGTCTTTAACAAAAAGACTAGGTATTACACCACTATGAAACTCAGTTACAGGGCATCAAGTGTGCCAGCATTTGTCTTTATTTTCAATAAGTTCCATTTGGAAAATTCAGATGAGACAGCCATTAGTGAATCCATACTGCAAAGACTTCCTGCCATCTTCTAAACATCTCCATGCAGATGTGAGAATCTCACAATATCCACAAAGATGATACCCTATGCTACTCCTTTTGACTGTTTCCAAAAGGATATACAGAGTATACACATTCACTCTTAAATCTTCAACCCTTTGTTCTTTACAACCCACTTGGTGACTGGAAAGAAAGCTGGGATGTGGAAATACATAGTCTATTCAGTGGATTCTCTGCTGTACATTTAGAGGTAGCAATTCTCTGGGTCCTGCTAGGGAAAAAAAAGCAATCCATGAAATGTGGAGTTCTTCATGCATGTGTGCTGCTAGCAGAACACCAGAGACTGTTCCATTTATCAGCATCTGTTACTATGCATAAAGGAAGATAACATGTACCAACATACAACAAAACATTATAAGGCACTAATCTGCACTAATCTTAAGTATATGTATTGCAATTTGTTTAACTTTCTTCCCTGAAATACAGATGGCAACATCTCAAAGCTGCTTAGAGATAACATTTGAAACATCCATGAAAATATATGCACAGCAGAACAATAAACAGGAAACAGTAAGTGCCTTTCAGCATGTAAGATAGCAGTATGAGCCTTCAAACCTAACTGCTAATCTCAGAGAGAGTTAACATGACAAGGAAGTTGCTAATTGTGTATTTTAAATGTGAAGTAACTTATCTGCATAGGTTACTATATCTACCACACAGCTAGAATAATGCTTCAAGAAATTCTGTACTTCAGTTCTTAAATCAGCATATTTTTCAACAACCCAGATGTGTATTTTTTTCATTGGTGATTGAAAAAAAAAAAAACAATGAGATCCCATATTCAATCTACAATGAAGATTATCCAACACTATGAGAACTTTAGAACAGAGATTGGAGACAACATAGGAGAACCTAAATTGAAAGCTCCCTCTCTTTATGCTAAACGTACTGTTTAGACATGATGGAGCTGTACAGCCTGTTCTCAAATTCCACTAAGAGCACATGGTTTATATCAGGTTCTCACAGTTATGAAAACACTGATGAGAAAAATAAATTAATGTAAGTTGTATGGAGATAATGAGAAATAGTTTGACATTAGTGTATTAGGTCAACTGTATTCCAAATCAAAGAGCCAATGACATTTCAAGTAGAACAGGGAACAGTAAACTGCAAACATTTGTTTTAGTGAATTATTGCAATAACTGTTTAATTTACAGCATCTTTCAAAAAAGGTAGGGGAGAAAAAGAGAAGATCGCATAACACATAAAAGTCCAGCAGAGACATTCTAAGGACGGTTACATAGAGTGTGTGGGCATCACTGCACACCCACTGCTGCAGATTCCTCTGCTGAGGCTTCTTGCAGCGCTTAGGATGGCAGCCAATGTTGAGCAGCTTAGTAACAATATCATAATTATAACTGTACAATTTTGCCATGAAATACCACACTATTTGCTACAGTCTGCAGACTGCCATCAACGCAGTTTTATACATTATAAGTTCAGCGTCATATACAGGTAGTTTAGTCTTTTTTTTTCCATTTATAGATGTACTCAGCCTAAATTTAGGTGCTAGCACACAAGATTAATTGCTGCTGGCGAAGTAGCCACAGACCCAAACTCAATTCAATTTGTGCCCAGTGAAAAGAAAGCAGCACTGAGACATGTCTCAGCTCATTTCAGGGAAATCATTTTCAACAGCACGCAGAGCTGTAAATAACTTTACAATTGTATAATCTAATTATTGCATATTGCAAATGTCCCAGAACATTAAGGGTTTAATATTTCTGCTGCACACAAGCTTTGTCAGGAAGCTCTGTGTGAAATGGTCTTGAGAAAGTAATTTAACTTTTGTCTGCCAGTTTCTCTATCTACGAAGCAGGGCTAACTACATACGTCACTGGCATAACAGGGAGGCTTAAATACTTTGAAGTCCTTTGACTGATAAGACTACAGATAGGAAAAGTTTTAAATTTATCACAGACATATCTTTTTATCTTATTAATGAAAGGGGGTTGCCTGGCCATCTGTTACTTAGACTTGCATTATGACTTCATCTCTGAGACAAATAAACCAGAGCCTCATAAACTCATGGCTATTTAGAAGATTAGTGTTTCGAGTGTCTGGAATTGAGACCTAATCATGCTACTTGCTGTCTTCAGCTGTGATTACAAGAGGTAAGGTTTATCATGTGGTCCCCCTGGGTTCATGCCACTCTGAAACATTTGTTCAACATGCTGTAAGCTTATTTCTTGAATTTGGCCTCATGGTATTTTTGAACTGATAAGATGCTATTTAGTGACACGACTTACCTTGGTTTTCTAGTGCAGCATAAAGTTTTGTTATTAAACTCATAAGCTCTATAATGCCTAACTTCTGGTCTAATTTTTAAAACATATACTGAGCTGCAGAAAACATCTTCTGAAGCTCTCAAAGATTACTGAAGATCATTATTGCATGGATGGCAGTAAAGTCTGCAGTCCTAATGCCAATATCATATACATCTATGCAGAGAGATAGCTGTGAAATTAACACATTTCAGTGCACCACAAAAAGCAGTTCTTACCTTATTCGACTTCTGGTTGTAGGGGTGACTGATGCTGTAGGAGAAGATGAGAGTGACAGTTGTGGTGAGGTGGTACCCATTGCCATGAGAGATGCTGGAGATGCTCCATCAGGTGCACTGATATCCCGCTTGATTTCTTCACTACTTCTTCGAGAGACTAAGTGGGAAAATGCCCATAGATTTATCATTTGCAAATGTTAAAACTTTCAAGCATATTCTCACTCTCTGACAAGCGTTAGTTCAGAAATGGTGCATAGAAACCTATATCCAATAATATGCTTCAACATCTTTCTGGGTACTTCCCACTTCAGAAATACCAAGGGTTTAGATGGAGCTACCAGCATTTATGAGCAGGCCTGTCTTGAACAATCAGACTGTCTTGAAGCAAAGACAATCTGATGAATGTATCTTAATGGAATATTGCTAATTCCATTTGAAGGTTTTTATGAATAAGAAGGAAATTTAACACCAAACTATTTGATTTTCTCTATTCCATGTGTTTGTGTTACTGAGCTTCAACTAGTTAAAAAAAAAGGTAACCCCAAAGCAAAACAGTTGAGAGAGGACAGCTGAACTATTTCCACTTCATTTTAATCAGGAACTGGCATGTATGTGATTCTATGGACATTAATTAAACATCATTCATGAGCATATTAAAGATTGACCTGAGGCTACTCAGCCACATTCTACAGAGCTTGCTTCATTTCAAAGAACGAACAAGATTTCTTTTGTATGAAAGCACAAGCTTTACACTCTGCAAAATGGATTTTGGAAAGGTTGTATTTTTTTTACATGGAAGAGTTTCCAGTTAAATGTATGAGGTTTGCCTTTTATACCTGAATAGTCACCACTGTTTATACTTGGCCAAATCAAAAATACAATTCTCCATATACATATATATATACACACATATATACATGTGTGTGTGTATATATGTATGTATGTGTGTGTATCTGAGAAATTTATTTTCTAATGACTTAGGGCAAGTAATTAATTTTTTAATACCAGGCACAAGAAGATGGAGAAAAAACACTTTTGGGTGGATTTCTTTTTTTTTTGGACACATTTTTAGGACAAATCAAAATTATTTTAAATGTATTTTCTTCTTGAAACCATTTGCACAAATATAGGTGTTTTTAAAAAAGTATTTCTCTCCAGTTACTTCTGCCTACTTCTTGAAAAGTGTCACTTTCACAGTATCACACTATTTGTGCTATAAATCTTACAGATCTGTTTTTAGAAGTCACTGCTGATACCAAGATGCCAGTTTGATAGTAAACTAACACTGTACATAAACTTCTAATTAGCAAGTCTGTATTTTAAAAACCCAAAGTTAACATCAAATGTGCAGCAACCACTCTAATACTGAAGGATATTAGTGGATGTTGCCAGTCACAAAACAGACTATTTTAAAGTGATTCACTGCAATGGGTACAATTTTCGCTAAGTAATATGGAAAATATTTATATACATTAGATAATGTAGAATGATATATCTGTTACTTAGAAAGAACAACCCTCCTATTTTAAGCCATTGACAATAATTCTTTCCACAAATAAAAACAGAATGGCCTAATTGGAGAAGGAAAACATGCTGCTTTGCCTCACTCAATTAAAAAATAATCCAATCAAAGAAAAGCAACAGCCAGGAACAGTTTCTTTCCTCACATATACCTTGTACACCTAAACTGTTTGTAATACAAAGAAAGATGACACAGAAGTCAACTGTTACATGCACGATTCATACATGCATGTATAAATCTGGTATGTTGGTGGATGTCTGTATATGCAACAGTAAGTACACTAGATGAGCAATTAAAATTCTCTTCAGTTCCACCTGATGCAAAACAACATTTTACCAGTGGACTTCAGTTTCTTTCATCAAATACTTCAATAAAAACTTGAACACTGAAAAATAAGCTATTCCATACACTCAGAGTTTTCTTGACAAGAGCTTCATAGTCTGAAGACCAAAGCTCTCTCTTGACAAAGTAGATCTGCAAGTATATTTTGACATAAGAGTTCCTAATTTTACTACTCATGTAAAAAACGTGATATTACCAGAAATAGATTTGGCACTTTCCATAGCAGGTACTCTTGGCAAAGATGCTGGCCTGCTGGTAGAGGATGTTCTCAGCAAATGTTCTAGACAAAGAAGAAGAAAACAGCATTAACAAAGACTCCAGTTAAATTCAAGACATTTAGGTATGAGTCATTAATACTGTCCACCAGTGCCCAAGCTTGGCTCCTTTACTGAAAGCAACTGATTATGTCTGTATGAAAGAGAAGGCCTAAATTTGCTCATTACCAATGAAGCTCACTATGAATACATCCCTTCTTAATCTTTTTTCCCTAAGGCCTCTTAATAATCCACTTGCCCTGGTCTATGAAAAATTAATTGCTAAACCAAAAGGCTGAGCAAGGAATCCCCATTTAACACACGGCCAAAAATATCCAATATTCCAATGAGGATTGTACCCCATGTGGTTCTTTTCCTTTTGGTTTGTTGAAAGTTGGTTTGAGGATATTGGAGTTTTTTATTTTGTTAAATAGAATCATGTCCTTTTTTTTCTTCTTTTCCTGCAAGCATTGGAGTCTAAAAGATACCTTGAAATACTGTAGGGAAAGATGAGTTCTGCCTATTGCCAATAAGTAAAACCAAACTATAACAAAATTAATTTCTGTAGCATTAAATCAAAGCTATTTCCTATTATTGAAGAACTATTCCTTCAAATAAAACCTTTAGATTGTAAACAAAAAGTCTACATACTCCTATGTAAGAACACTTGGAAGGCAGCAATCTAAATACAAAAAAACCTCATAAAAATGAAGAATGAGGATTAAAAAATAGTGAAACCCCATTCAGTAGTTGAGAATGTGACATAAAAAGCTACCAAATACCTTGATACAAAGATGCTTCAAAAATATATACTGCTGTAAACAGAAATTCTGTCTGGCAAAGTGTACTGGAATGCAGTCCTGCTCCTGCATTAACTGACTATAATGGAAACACAGCTACTATGTAAAGCATACCACTCATTTTGTCTAAGTTGATATCTACCCATGAACTCTGTAACAGTGAAAGAACCCTAAACTATCTTCTTGGAAAGGCATTTCAATATTCCTAAAAATATCCAAGTTTCTAAAATTAAATCTCCAGCTGCATTGTACAAATAACCTCAATATGCATTTAACAAAAGCAAGAAGGAAATCTGGCACATACGGACTATTATGAAGTGCTACAAGAAAAAAAACCCAAAACAAAACACCCAACCCTTTAGAAAGCATCAGACCCCAGGAATACCAAACTGAGAGGAAATATTCAGCCTGGAGTCATATGGGGATTATCTTGAGAAACATCTACACAAAAAAAACCCACCCCTAAAGCAGGCATAAATCAGAGAGCTGCACCCAACAGATGATAGCCATTCATTCTCACAGGAAGAGCACATTGTGAACAGTGTTATTAGAGACAAAACAAAGTTTGCAGAACAGGGAAATATTGGGAAACAGATAAATCAACACTCAATTCCTTTCAATTTTTCATCTGACTTGTGAAGATTCAATACTTAATAAGTCCATACTTCGTTATTCACATGCAATGCCAACCACCATCCTTGTTTCATTCCTGGTGGAAGGAAAACCCAAACACAAAACCCACAACCACACAATACATAATGTAACCCCAAAGTGTGTATTTTTAATAACTGGAAGACAGCTGCAAGACATGTCCCTGAAATCACCTTATCTTGATTTTGCAAGTGATTTCAGTTTATGCACACATTAAAAACTGTCAGAATGATGCTGAGTTATCAGCATGCAATCATGGCTTTGTTGAAAATTCATAAAAGCATCTTTATGATATGCCACTGTGCATGATGAAACACAAATAATAACTTGAATGTGAGATATTCTATGAAAATATTTTGATACTAAAAAGCATATAATAAGATGTTTTAGATAACAAACAATATAAAATAAATATTAATAGCATTGTTAAGAGCAAAGTTGGAATGAATTTGGATAAATACCTTGAACAGGTATTTCAGCATAGCTTGGTCTTTTGTCGGTCAGCGTAGCAAGGGGTTTTGAAGCTGAGATTGGTCCACTTATAGAATGCCTCTGAAATGGAAAAATACTTGTGTCAAACATAATTTGAAGGTAAAAAAGCAAATATGGAATTGCAGAATCAGTTTCATAAATCACATATTACATTATTAGTGAATTAAAAGACCTAGAATAATAAAATAACCTTTAAAACTAACTTAGTAAATACTCTTTACCAGGCGCTTTTGCCATACACTCACTGTGCATTGACACTGTAACATTTACTTTTTTAAATTGAAACCTGTTCCTCAAACCAAAGTTGCAAATTAAGGTTGCAAATTCTCTTGTAGTTTTTGTGTTAATTTTCACCTTCATTCATGTTTTGTTTGTGCAAACCTGTTCTAGTTAAACCTGTTATGTTCAAACTAATACAACCCCCTAAAATGCAGCCAAGATCTTAGTGTCTGATTTGTGTTACTAACTTAAACCTTTACTTTGAGCCTTTTCCCAGAAAATTAGGATAATGGTGTGCTGGGTGTACACTAAAGTCCCCTTTGCTAAGAAAACCCCTGGTGAAAAAACTATTTTTGAAGTTATTTTTTACTATTTACTATTATTTTACTGATTAGAACACAAACAGCTTTTGTTACCACCTATTTGAGATGCTCTGTGAACATCTGTAAGAAAATACAATTATTTTTTCTTTCCTAGGTCACTTCAATTTCTGTTCTGCTCTACAGAGACTACAAATAGAATTTTGTCTTCTCAAGTTTTATGTAAAATACTTAGCAATGCATGGCTTCTGGCAGGTTAAAGTGCAAGGACCTGATCACAGATGTGTTGAGTCTTGCACACAGAAATTTAATAATCACTGGATATCACTGAAATGAGCATTTGTGTCACACAAATTAACTGTACAATGCAGTAATTACCCTTACGGTTACTGAAACTCATAAGCACTTGCTGAAGACTCTGGGAAGACCATCTGGGAAGAGCCAATTGCAAATTACAGTACATTCATACCCTGTCCTTTCTATTAGGTTCCAATATTTAACCAAAGTTAGCTCAGTAATTTGTTTATCCTGAAAACTCTTTCTGCTTTCCATCTGCTCAAGGATTAAATGAGACATCTAAATGAGCCTTATCTTCATTAGATAATAAAGGTCAGATGTTTTTCACACCAAATCATGCAGGCAAGACAGACAAATTCAAAATTGTGACTAAAAAATGTTAGCAGTATATACTTTGCAACATCATGCAGCACAAGCAGGATTACAGGACTACTTATTCTTTATATACAGTCGAACTACAGTTATGCTTTTGAGCTAAAAATCAAATCAAGAAAACAACTGCCAACATATAGCATGAAGAATTTCCTCGCTTTATGCATCTATAAATGTGCAGGTTAAAGTGACTAGACTGTGAGCCATGCACAGAAGTGTCTACAACAGCTTCCCATAGGAGCTGGTATTTCACACTGGCACTATACCTTTAAAGTTCACTTGGGATTTTGAATAAAGGACAAGGACTGTACCAAAGTGAGAGCCATTTTGTTCCAGCTCCTCAAGGAAAGAGCAGGTAGATAATGAGATTAATAAAAGATTTCATTTTGGTTAGTTTTGGGATTGTCATTACAAAGACAAGGCAGTATAGAACTTTAGCCAGGACCCAAAGGTGTGTACAACAGAGAAGGCACAGTGCTGGCCAACCATATATCTTTATTACTCAGATCAATTTCCATATATCACTTGAAAACAAACATCCTTTACAGATATTGTCAGAAAGTGGTTTTACTGCTCAATTGACAACTTGTTGTGTACAGGTCTTGTCTTGTCTCCTTGTTATAAAACAGTTTGCCTTTTTGCTCCTGTTGACATGGCAGACAGAGCTTACTTTCACTACTGCTAGTTCCTTATTACGTATCTTACAACTACCAGTAATACACCGCAAATTAGAGGAAAATGAACCTACTAATGTGTATCTAGTTCCACTGGGTATCATCTACCTGGTAGTAAAGCAAGTATTCTCTTGGAGAATAATTTTCCCTGAAATATTATACAAATGTTAAAAACTCTTCTGCTTGTCTAAGCTTCTGGTGAATTTGCAGATTAGCCATGCCTCATTTCACCTACAAAACAAACCACACCTGAGATGTAATCGAACAAGTATGAATCCTACCAATCCCTTTATAAATATCTTTTCTCCTTCAACTAGAAACATGTTGTAAAACTCAATTAACTGCTAAATACCATTTGTCCTCTACCCTAGCACTCAAACTCCTCAGCATTAAATAAAAGGATAAAAACTTTGGAGGAATCACATGCTTTTGAGGCTACTCATGGAGGCTACATATCACATAGAAAGTACTGAAGATGTCCTGCAATCTGTGATCCTCTTGCTCATCCTACACTGAAGTCTAGCAGAAGAAAATGCTAGAAAATTTATGAACCACTTTTGATGTGAACAATTTTTTTCACACATCACAATTAAATAAAATGTTTCCACACAGCAGTCTTTGTATAATGCAATTACAGTGAGAGATAAAGATGCCAAGATAACCAATAACTACTTTCTCACAGCCATTCCTAGTTTGAAGATAAACTTTCTGCTAATTACTTATGACTTTCCAGATTATACTTTTTGTGTGTATGATGAGTAACAACTCTAGAAGAGGAACCAGCACACAGGTGAGGCAATGGAGAACAAATACCTGACACTTCAAATCTGAAACGGAACTATGGCAGGATGAACTAGCCCCTTAAACTACAAGTATTTTGCTTTTCACTCTTAATTGTT
Source organism: Melopsittacus undulatus (assembly GCF_012275295.1). Lineage (NCBI taxonomy): Eukaryota > Metazoa > Chordata > Aves > Psittaciformes > Psittaculidae > Melopsittacus > Melopsittacus undulatus. The sequence continues at coordinate 12,917,002 of NC_047538.1, read as the reverse complement.
GTGTCTCTCATTGGCTATGGAAGGAAACATGACCTTCAGCCCGTCCTATTCCCCATCACTTTGTGCTTCAGTATTTACTTCAGTAAGTACTTCATGCCATTGCACTCACACATGGCAATTTCAGAACAAACACGGTTATTCACATATGAAATGGTGAAGGTGTGGAAAACTTCTGACACCAAACTGCTTTGAGTCTCAAAGTTTATGTGCTCAAAGCAAAGCAGAACATTCAGTGGTGATGAGTAAATCTGAAACCACATCTACTTATTTCAGAGGGTCCTCCAGCAACGAAACAGGAAAAAAAAGTACTTAGGGAAAACAACAGATATGCTTACTTGTCCTTACATTCCTCCCTAGGCATCTGCTTTGGTCACTCTCAGAGGCATACCAGACCAGCTAAGCTTTGGGCTAACCTAGCAGGGTTGTTTTTGTAGTCTGAAGAGCATTCTCTTCATACCTGCCTTCCTAAACTGTTTTGCAGCATTGCTAAGTGCTGTGGTAAATAACAGCTATGTTCCACTGTGGGCTTGGACTTGAAGCCAGAAAGGGTTTTGTTTGTTTGCTGGTTTTCAGTTGCAAAAATGTCTACTAGAATGTATCTCCTTAAACATACACATATTACTGTAAAGAAAAACTCACACAGTGATGACTTGGCAAAGTCTTGCTTTTCAATTGCAAAAGGGCAAAAAACAACAGATGAAAAATTACACAGAACACAAAACCCCCAAGGTACTAATATGAAAACAAAGAAAAAGAAAAGATAATGAAAATTGGAACCGAAACCCCTTCTCTGTTGAACAGGAAATAGTCTTTAAATCAATTTACATAATTAAGGTCACTAAACCTATTTGCCTTCTGGATAATTACAAATACTTTCAAGAAAACCACCTATCTTCAAAAAGACAATAGAAGCTGTTTTCATTTACAGGCCCTCCCCTTTGTTTTTCAGGCAATGTTTGCCACTAATGAGTATCCAGCTGTTAATGACTTGGTTCTGTATCAGAAGTTCAATTCAATATTCAAGTAATTCTGGCAGATCAAGAACATCAAAGAGCTATAAACTTGAGCAGGTTTGCACTATTCTAAAGGATTATTTTGGATCATGGTTAACTTATAGGTAAATAAAATGAAATAAGCCTTAGGCTTCATGAAAAAGTCTTTTGTCTGCCAAAGCTCTGGCCTAGCCTTTTAGAATATGAGATTAAGTCTGCCTCTTCCTACAAGAGCACAGAAATAAATAGAAATATAAAGACAGAGCAGTAGGAACAAAGCATCTGTCAGAGAACTTGTCACATTTAACTGCTTTAGAAAACTGCTGTCAAGAGTGACTGAGCCACAGAAGTAACAGAAGCTCTCACAAAAACATTTGACTTTTTTCTCTGTTTTGAGGCTATTTGTTTTGTGGAATTCACTCTCAAATTTATAAAAGCTACACTAGTCTGAGCACAGGAGAACAATCAGTCGGTTCCAAGTATACTAAAAGCTTATGTGGATGTAAATCACTCAGTTCACACAGAGAGGATTTATTACCAAAACATTACACTGACCTACAGTAAAAATTAAGTTCTGGTACTTCTGGTAAGCAGTATCTTGAAAGCAACAAGAGAATTACTGATATTAAAAGAGTAAAATACATAGTAGGTTCTTCGATTTTTTTTCTTTGTGAACCTGGTCCCATCTGCTTTGTCCTGAAACTTGCTGGCTTTTGCCAAATCTCACTTCATGCAGGTAGGGAGATAATAAAATCAGCAACGATCTATAACGCTGAGCATGATAGTGCTGATGATGCAGTCTTAGTGTACATAAGCTCCTTTAGCAGCTGAACAAATGGACAAAGCTATACAGGGGACAGGACAAAATACACAGTACAATCACTGACTTGACAAACTTCACTCAGTACAAAATGAACAAAGACAATTAATTCACAGTCATTTCATTCCTCTCTGGTCAGGTCTGATATTGAAAGCACATGCAACATGGGATACATTTATACTGATGACTGGTAACAGATTCTGTGCAAATGTCAGTCCATTGCCTGAAGGAGGATTACTGCTGTTTCTGTGCCAGGCGCAGGACTAAGAATGGACAAATAGCAACTCTAAAACTAAGAAATGCAGATAAAGTTTTCCTCCCATGCTTCTCAGTAGCATAGAATAGTGATGGTTGGGAATACTTAACAAGAACTTCCAAATTATGCCAAACCTTGTATTTCCAACACTGTTCTCAGTGAAACACTCCTGTTAGACTGAACATTTTAGTAACTACTTCCTCGAGGCAGCATTTCCCTGATATTTGTATACCACTCACAGTTTCGCATGCTCTTCTTTAAAAAGAAGAACAGAGTGCAATCACAAAACACATACCTGCATAGGGGATACAGCAGCAGCTGGGGGAGTTTTCATGGGACTTGGGCTCAGGGGAGTGCGAGGAATTGTGGCAGTAGCAGGGCTTGGAACTAGTATGAACACAGAAAGGAAGCCACCATGAGCATTGTGCTGTTTTGCAGTGAAACAGTAGATTGGCTGTTACAGTGAACTCTCACTTTGTACTTTACATTACTAGTTATACCAGATGACATTTTTCAGAATTTCAATTAGTAACTGACTGCAAAATCATTTAAATGTATGCCTACACATTTACTCCTCTGTAATTACATTCATTTTCTGTCTTGAATATATCACCCACAGTTAAAGCATAAGTTTACTGGGGGTGGACAAGGCTAAGGTGAAGGATATTATTACCCTGGCAGATGTAAATGATGGCATCATTAGTTCTTTGATCTTCAGATAATTAAAGAAATGGTATCAGGTTCCTGGGTCTGCCAGTAAGACAAAGTTAACCTGTATCACCTGCTTCTCCTTTCTGGTTTCCAATCAAAGGTCACACATACTAGATTTTATATCCCTGAAATTTTGGGATTAAACAAATAACAAATTTAGAAATGTATGAAAACACATAAATACTAAATTGGTGAATCAGTCATCTGATTATTCAACAGCATGTTTAGACATGAATGTTGCGGAATAAGGCAGAAACTAGGTTGAAATAAAAGATTCAAAAAAAGGAAGAAGGGATTTATCATTTTACCATCTAACTCTGGCAGGGAAGCACCTTTATCCAACAGCAGATTGAAAAAAAAAACCCTTCTAAATTAACACTAGCAAAGTGAAAAACCGTAAATGCCTATGAAGAAAGAGAGCAAGCATAGAAATAGAAACACGCACAGAATTGCCAAGTAATATTGAGACGCTTCTATACCTTAACCAATTTTCAGGTTATACACAATTAAAAGTAGATTTGCCATGCACAGCACAGACTAAGTCTCTCTGGTAAAACAGTCTACTTCAGGCCAAGCCTTTTTACATAAGAGACTCACAGCGACATTACAGTAAGTGAAATTCAAACCCCAAAGACCTGACAGGGGAAATATTTTAATCCATAGAGGGCCTTACATGCAAACAAAGCTAAACCCCAAGCACTTCTCCTTTGAAGGTAATTACTTTGATTCTTTATTCTGTTCATCTACAGAGAAGGACAACAGCATCTGTTTCCACAATCAGAATTACAGTGAATACTCTGTCTCAGCAGTGAGATCCCTTTCATTTTAGAAAATATTCCCTCTGTCTTTTAATAGGTGATACTAGCTGGACCTTATTTTTAATTTTCATCAGCACTTTGTTTATAAGAATGTAAGTCATTAAAAGAAACAAACTCAGCTCTAGCTATTACATGGCTTTCAGAATGCTTAATTTGGCACATTAAATTCACATTTTAATAGTCATCCTGAAATCAGCTGTGCTTCTAGCTATAATTATGTGCGTAATATGTGTTTATGTATTTCTAATATACAGGAGCACTGAATCAAAGCATCTAGCATATGAGTCACTGGCAATGCAACAATGAAAATAAAGACCAGAAAAGGATGCTCGCATATAACCGCAGCAAGCAATCTGTTGTGCAGTCTAGTTTAGGTTGGTATGTTTCAGCCATCACTTGCAGGTCATGACAGTACAGTTAAATAATTTACCTTTGCATTATCTAAGCCATTAGAAGTGTCTCTGCCAACATATGCAAAAATCATACCTTGGTATGGCTACGACACTGGTTGAAAATAATTACCTTGGGAGGCACTGTCAAATGACTTGATGAGTGTTTTTACTGTAGGAGTTGGCTCTGAGGAGGTGGATGATCTGCGACTCAGGCCCATTCCTTGTCTCAGAGCTGCCAAGTCTCTCTCGACAGCATTCATGTAATTGTACACTCGACCACGTTCCTCTTCCTGCCTGAAATCAACATGCATCCCATTTAAGGTGTTTAAATAACATTTTAACATGCAAAATCTTTAAAAAATCAACGCAAATTTGAAGCCAAATTAAAATCCATGGTCCAAATTGGCCATTACATTAACCTGGTTTTCTTTCCACTGTAATTTAGAAATAGATTACAACATAAATTATCACTGTAGGTTCCTACTATTTGTTAGCAAGAGAACTTCAGCACCAGGTGAAAAGTCTATCAAATCAATACTTGATTTAAGGCTTAATTCCTGCTCCTATCTCTCCCACACACACATGTAAACATGGATGGAAAAAAACTGAGCCTTAAGAATTTCACTATTTCTCATGAAAATAACAATCTCAGAGGGCAGAATTTTTTTCTTCCACCTGCATAACTAGAAAACATTTTACCAAGGAGGTAAGAACACATTTCTGGCATACATCTTTAGGCAGCATTTGAAACAGTTTAATGAAACAACTACTCTGATTTTTAGTACAGAACACTGACTGATTTTTTTTTGCTTCAGACTTTCCTAACACCTTCCCTCTAATACAACACCAGTATCACTTCCAAGGAATCTGATTCAGTTGCCTCTTTTCTGCAGTGCATCAATAAGTCAAAGAATGCTTGTGAATAATATGGAATCAGCAAGTCAGTTCTACCTTCAAAAGTGCACCTGTAACCTCAGAGGTTCACTTGCAAGCAGTAACTGAACAATTACAATTCTGGCTGAGATGTATTAGTAAGAACTGTTCATATGTCTTAGTTTGGTGATCTTACTTCAGATAAAATGCCTTATGCCCACCAGCCATCCACCCAGATAATTTTCCATTTTCAGTGTAACCAGTCTACTTTTCCTACCATTTTTATGCAAGTTCCACAGCCTGCATTATTTCATATCCTACTGGATGCTGGGTTAAGTGTAATGTATACTATAAAATGCCCATCCACATGGAAAGAATTGTTTAATACATACACAATATATAATACAAACATCATTACTGCAACTGTAAGCTATACATAGATGTATTCAATCCCTAGAGACAATGTAGTCAGATTCAAATGATGCTGTCCAAGATGTTCCTATTCTATGGATATGAGAACTTTAATACTTCTGAAGGACATATAACTCACGTTTCTAAATAACTGTAGCACCTAATTCAAGTCATAATACATCATAGTTTGAATTGTTCTACTAAAATGTCCTTATACCAAAGCATCTCTATTCCCAGAAGCAATTATCAGTGGAAAGAAAACAGTACAGGATATATGCAGAATTAGATGAGGGTTTCTTCTCAGGTAAAAATCCAGTTGTATTTTAACCATACACAAAGCCTTGGCTGCTAATAAGAAATACTAACGATGGCACAGAAAGGCCAGCGCTCCTTGTTCTTCCACACTGAGGAAAATGCCCGGCTGTTAAATGAGAAAAATTCCCCACTTGACCTGGTTTTGCAAACTGAATATTTTTGGATGGATGAAACATATAGTATAGAGAAACAAATACTGTTCTTAAAGCTATTTTGACCCCTGAAAGCCTGCATTGTGGAAATACAGATAGCCACAGTGAGAGGATTTGTGAACTTCCGGAGTCTCAGTAATAGATAAGATACTGGATTACCAAAGTTGTACCCCCCTATACAAAAGAAGCAATACCCCTACTGTCTTTGCATACTTGCGCGACTTGATTTCTTCCAGCTCTTTAGTGAGCTTCTCATTTTTCTCCTGAGCTTCATGTAATCTACGCTTCAGGTCTCCTATCTCTTCCTGGGCTTCAGACTTGATATCATTTGCTATAACCACTGCAGTCTGTAGATCAGCCTGGAACTGACGCCATTCTGCTGACTCCTCCTATAAATAAATAAAACACTAAATTGAAAGCAGCAGCAACAATTTTGAATCTAAAAATAAAAGTTACCTTTATTATTCACAGTTTTCCTATGCTGTTACAGGAGTGGCAAAGGCACTCATCTCTGGCATTAGATACAACCTAACTTACAGGTTAAATCAAAGTAGTTTTGCTGGAAATAATGCTGGAAATAATTAGATTTCCAAGGTCATGAATTTCTTTTCTAGAAACAAAGAAAATGTTCACAATGGTGGGGGGGGGGGGGTGGGGGGGGAAATTACAAAATTAAACCATGCATCAGAAGACACAGGAACATTTTCTCCTACGCCCAACACTGTATCTTTGTGACACTGGGAACGCTCCAGAATTCTTTAGTTTCTGTAGGTTAGTAAATATTTTTCTGTATGATGCCCATCTCTCAGAAATAATAATTTTAATTGTATTACATCTAATATTATCTTTTTGCAATTGCACATGCAGGTCTTATGACTTTCCAAGTTCACAGTTTATTGAGTTTTTAAGTTTTAACCTACCCGGAGTCTCCTGTGGAGATTCTTTATCTCTCTTTCCATGTCATGTTTTTGGTCCTGAAGTTTTTTAACTGTATCTGGAAAGAAAGTCAAATTCTCTGTAAGATCTTAATCAGGAATCTATTTACATTAAAAAAAGTAACTGAAAAACCCACACAAAACCTTGCAAATGCTTTGGAAAACTTACTCTGAAAATGTATTTTTTGTAATCAAAGCCATCTGGAGAAAAATATTATGAGGGGAAGTAATTTTACAGAAAGTGTCAACAGGTACAACTTCTCTATGACTGGTGAGGAAAACAGCATAAGTAAATTCAATTCTTACACAAATCCCAGTTTCTTTTCTATCCTTCACAGTATTAAAATGACAAAGCAATAGCAAAGAACAAATAAACCAGGTAGGTAATCTAACATGGAAGGATCCTTAAAACATGGAAGTCTGGGGGTTTTATCTCTTCAAACATAAGCTACAGCTACATGAAGCCTTTTGATTCAGTTTACTCCTTGCCACAAAGCAGCTGACATAACACTCAGAGCCATGCCCTCAGCGGGGATAAAATTCCACTCCTGTCCTCAAGAATCCTACATTCTTGTCTCTCAAGCTACTATTTGAAGTTGAAGCAAGCTATATTTACAGCAAAGGGACAAACTGTCGATAAGATTATGTTATGAAAGAAATGGTCCTCTAAATCTGTCAGCAACCACACAAAAGGATATGCAGCTTGATGGCCACCAGCTCCTCACGTGGCGTCTGACAGACTGGCTACTGCAATTATTCATTTGCTCCTTTATTCAATACACAACGACAATGTGATTGATTACTCTTTTCTTATAACTAAGCAACTAATGAAGAAAAGCACAGCATAGACTTCTAATTAGCATGGCCCTTCACTGGTCCTTGGATTGTAGGATGGTTTATCCAGCATCATGTAGCAATTTTCAAATTGTAAAAATGATGGATCACTTGACTGAATGCCTTTTTTTTTGTTCAGGTTCATTGTTCCAAGACCTGCTTGACACATTTTTCCTGTATTGTAGCAATGCTCTTTTCACAAAAAGATGAAAGGTGCCCAATACACTCAAACTGTTCAAAATACAAAACCCTGTCAATTCTAACTGCGTAAGAAATGTTTGAATAGCCAGAAGATGTTCATACAGACTGATAAAGTTTTGTGGCTCTCATTTTCAACATGAAAACACTTTCCAGCATTTTGATTTGGGTATCAGGACTCCAGAAAACCATTAAACCACTTTATTCTGTTCTTCTATCAATACCTAACAATGCCCTCCCAACTAAGTCTGTATCTTCAGTACTCCTGGTCTTTTGTCAAAGGGCTTTTCTTAACAATAAAAATGAGGTTATGGCCAGCCAAATAGAAAATAGTAAGCATTTTAAAAATGTTTAAATCAAATGTTATGTTGAAACTAGATGATCTTTAAGCTCCCTTCCCATCCTAACCATTTTACAATAAATCTTTCAGGCTTGGAGAAGTTGAAACACTGAAATTAGACAGCTGCTTCTGTATTTGCCAACTCACTATAAGACTGCACATTTTAAGATGCATCCAACTGATCTTTAAGCTTTGAAGATAAGCCTAACAGGCCACTCCAATGTCATGCTACCCTGGTACTTAAGCAAAGCCCTCCAATTTTTAGCTTGTCTCTATACACAATTTGTTTGAGTTAAAATCAGCACTGAGATGCCAGCTTTAGGTCCAAGTTGTAAAAGTCACTCCCTCTCCCCATCCTATTTTCCTCTAAGCACATGCTAAAAACCCAATTGCACATTAGATTACTTTTAACAGTGACAGCAAGTCAACATGCCCTACAGAGCTTCCAGTAGCATTCTGAAACAAAATGACCATATTCTCTTTTAAAGTTCAAAGAAAATGTGTTTTTAAAAAACAAAATCTGTTCTACTACTAAAATCAAGCTACCGTTCGTCTAAAAATAACCACAAACCAGAAACTATGAATGCATCCAGAATTAAAGCTTGTGTAATGCCATTGTTTTGAGCTCTTGTGAGATATGAAACGCACCATTAAGTTTTAGTATATTTATGCTTTGAAGTAAAACACAATGGTCTGAATATTTTGCAGTTACTATAAACAATACAGAGTACTTCACAGCAGTTGTTGGAAACAGCCTTATCCCTCAGTTCATCCAAGAGATTTAAAAACAAAACAAACAAACAACCCCCCCAAAAAAAAACCCTATTAAATTGCAACTGTATTTCAAACAGTGAGAAATTAAGACTAAGATAAGTGATTTCATCTGACAGTCTGAACACTATTCTTCACATTGTGTCACCAATTACAGCCTGAAAATTCAAGTAGTCAAACTGGGTACACAGGCAGCAACTCCCAATAGAGCTGCCTTGCAGTATCCTTCCTTTCTGCATCCTCACAACCTCCACGACTCTTCTGTAGCACACACTAAACCTTTCCACTTGTATGTGCTGTAATTTGTAGGACAGGTACTTTTCTTCTACCATTATCTGGTCTCCAGTTAAGAAGCACAGACAAGAAAGAGGACTGAGATAAAAGTAAAAGTAACTATTGTTTAGGGTATGTGAAGAGCAAGGAGACCGTTCTGATGAATGAACAGGCTAATCAAAACTGGCAGCTCAGCAGCTGCCTGTATTTTACTGCAGGATCCAATTATGTCCACATTTTACCAAATGATACTGATTTAAATCACAGTTTAACAAGGCCTTGCTTTTTAAAATGTAGAAAAATAAATTATGGGAAAAACATATTGCAAATGATAAAGAAAAACATTGCAACTAGGGCTGGAGGTGGGAGGAAAAGACTAAGATGTCATCTGAATGTTGTAAGGCTGCCAGAGAAAAAGTATCACTGTATTCTGTATCTGGAACTCTTACTAATTGTAATCAGCTGTTAGAATACATCACTACAAAATAAAAATTAAGTATCAAAGATCAGCTGATTAATATCAAAAGTCTCGGGAGGGGGAGGGGGAAGAAGGGGGAAAAACAGAAAAAACACTATATTCCTTTCATTCGTGAGAAGCAACACCAATGCAAGTAAACATGACCCAGGCAAACCTACAATGGGCATTCTCAGTTTTGCACTAGTTCCATTGGTTTGCCTTATACTAGGATAGCATTTCATTTTTTGTTAGCATAGAAGTGGCTATGTCAGTATAATCTCATCTACACAGCAGCACCAGCATCACAGTTCACTTAAGAATCATACCTTCCTTATATAAGGAAGAGGTGCTAGTCAGAAATATGCCAAAGCTCATGCCATTTGCACATCAGTCTTGCTCTTGAGCTCATCACTGTCAGATAACATCTAATATAGAAAGAAAGCTGAATTTTTAAAGGGTCCAACATTAGCACACTCCCCCCAGCCTAACAATTAGAAAATGAGCATCCAATTGTCTTTTCCAACACTAGGGTAGAAAAGGCCTAAATACGGTAATGTAGAAATTAAGTTTTGCAACTGCTGTCAAGATTCTCTTCAGAATGAGATATAGCAGAATTAAAACACTGTCAACTCCATACAAGAACCATTTCTTCACTCAACAATAGATAAATTAACTTTCTTGCTCACCTACCCTTGTCCAAAAAATGTACTGACTTAAATAGTTACAGACTAAGAGAACTGATGTTTTTAGCACATGTACCTTGTGCTCAGTGAACATGCAATGAACATTTTCAGGCTTCAGAAGAGCCATCTGACAACTGATAATCTAACCTACAAATAGCAACTTTCCGCAAATCAGGAGACAAAGTTCTCTGAAAAAAAATCCCCCACAAACTCTTATTAACTGTTTGGAAGAACAATAGGTTTCTTTTTTCATTCAACGTGACTAATGTGACAGCTTGGCTACCTGACTGCAGTTTTTCTGCAGCGAGACACGAAACCCAGAGGCATCACGCCACCTAGTGCAACGCTTGCCTCTCCTGCACTTCCAACCAGCACTCTCTCTCCCAGCCCCTCTCCTCCACTCCAGAACCTAGTTTAATCAGTGTAGTTTACATCCTACTGTTCACATCAAAGAGATCCCTGTTTTTAAAGGCAAACATATTAACAGCTAAAATGTGACAGATTAATATTCAGATGACTGTGAAAAAGGCCCATATGTTTGTTTGTTGTACTTTCTGGTTTTGAAAGCCCACAATGAAGCATGCCCCAATTACCAGTGCTAGAGCATTTCATATTCTTACATTACTATTGAGGGCTGATTAATCAATAAAATTGAATGAATATGCATCACTTAATCTATGAAGCATCTTTCTTCTAACTGTAAAGCCTGCCTTTTACTAATTCTTTAAGTGATAATTTTCCAACACTTGTCATTTACTCAGGTGTCTTGCTGTCCCTTTCTTCACTCAATAACTTTGCCAGTCAGCAAATTCTCTCCTTCAGGCATGGATTAGATTTCCTTATATATTAAAATCTAAAATAAAAGTTCACTAAAGAAAACCTTTATGGTTCTTTACAATACCTGGTAATTCAGGCTGAAAAAACACCATTCTTCTAACTAGTGCTTTATAATACCTAAACCAACACTAAATTCTCCACATTTAAAAGCACAGACATTACACATTTGACTGTTGCAATACCAGAACTGACCAAAAGTCTGATCAGCATAAGAGAACTTCTACTACCAGCATGTGCTTTTCTGTCACTTTAGTACAGATTTTTAGAATTCTGCCTTTTAGATGTTGCATGTACTAGCACAAGTCACAGATTTGGTGTTCACAAAGAACAGTAATGCTGTTCTTTGCTGTCACTACTTAGAAGCTACCAGCAAGAAACTCCTGTACGAGGTTTAAATACGAGCCCATAATGAACAGTGTTTCAAAGTGGCCACAAAAAAAAGTGTTTTAAAGTCCACACTATTTTTCGGTTGCCATTCCTCCTTACCGCCACTAGATGCCACTCTCCTTCCTGCCTAGAACTAAAATCCAGCTTTCTTCCCTAAAGGATCACTCCAGGCCAACAACTAGCACAGTTAAATTTTCCAGACTATGTCAAGAGTGATGAGTAACAAAGATTGTCATAACTTCTGCTGAAAACTCCTGCTCAGGCAGAGGTTTATCTGTTTGGAATTTTACCAGTTTCAGTGAAACACCTGCTAGCTGGTTTGTACACCCAACGAAGCATCTAAAAACTAGAGCTGCCTTGTAACCAGGTATCACAAGGCAGATACCTAAATGTTTACTTGCTTACAGTGCTGTTTCCTGTAAGAATGTATTTCAACTAATGGACAAAACAATGCAAGTAGAAAAGTGTTCAACCTTTTAAAGTCTTTGCTACAAAAACGACTTGAACAAAGTCAGAGTCACTGACCACGTCTGAGCTCCTGCTCCAAGTGAATGTGTGTCTTTGGTTTTGGTACAGAAACAAAAAGAAAAAGGCAGAATAAAAAGCTTACACACAATTTGTAAAAAGAAATAGTGACTGCTTTTCCAGCCAAAGAAATGCTGTTTAGGGAAACCAAGTTGACAGCCACATGTCTGAAAACATTTAAGTTTCAGTTGAATAAACAATGTAGCTTGCTTAAAACACTACCTGTTCTTGAGAGCAGCCCAATTTAAATCCTTTCTATGAATATTTCCCTTGCTGTTAAAAAGGGATTATGCTTTGGTTTTGTTCCCATGTTGTTTAATCTTTGTATGCCATGGAAGAGCAGCAGATACGCTGTATGTAGCACTGTGTAAAGACAGCTTTCCAGGGTACAGTTGCCCAAGTTCTTATTTAGATGGAGACTAATTGCAGAATTCCAGCCTGTGGTAGGAATGTCTCAGCACATCTTGGAGAACAGAGAAAGTTCTAAGGCACAGACAGCTAGCCGATCACACAGTAATGACATTACAATGAATGTCATTATAAGCCCTAAGCATTTCTTGTATGGTGGCGAAAGTCAACAGATAAAATTTTATTATAACTTGCTTAAAGTTTGTCACATTCATTGCTAGGTTCACAGAGCAGCTTCAGGACTTGAGCAAATCTACACAGAAAGAGATCTAGAATACATCCATATTGCCAACTCAGCTCTGACTAAAACTACCTTTCTTCAGGTGGGAATAATGAGATTAGTTATACACATGCTCAAGATACCTGGGAACTCCTGATATTTGGGCACTCCAAGGAGTTCTTCAAAAAAGCCACGACCAAAACACTAGCTCAATCATCCAATCTCAAAAATACACAAGGAGCACCCTGCTAAGTCTGTAATTTCAATGTTCTTTTACTTTGAAAAACAACTTGAAAACATCATTATCAGATTTCGTATTTACTCTCAGTTCACAGGTTTTAATTCCCACACCAGCTACTCCTTGGACTGGAAAAACAAAGCCAGCCTGATTTTTTCTCTTACTGTATAAGGGTTCTGCAAAGGCCCGTCTAATTTGAATTCAGACATATAGAAGACAAGTGAAAATATTTCCACAATCACAGTGTTCTTAAATTATTATTTCTCTCACAAGAGAAACTCGTAACACTTACTCTCCAAATCAGATATGATGAGGTTGTCGTGAAGCTTCACAGCACGATGCTGCTCTACTTCATCCTCCAACTCAAAAATAGTTTCTTTCATATCACTCCTCTCAGTCTCTTTTTCATCTAGTTCTGTCCGAAGTTTTTCTAGAGTCACATTGAGATCCTCAATTTGTTTCTTGGCTTCTTCTTGGAACACTCTGTATTCATCTTCAACCTGAAAAAACATGTCTTGTAATAACTAAATTGGTTGCATTTTAAAACACACTTCTAGTTTCTACCATACTTAAAATATACTTTTTTGCAGCCATAAGAAAGTATGGGACAAGAAGTCATGCGTAAGCCTTAGAAAAATGTATTGTTCTAGTGCAACTATTTTCCTGAGCCAGAGTTAAACTTCTTTATTCCCAAGATGAATATATGAGCATTCCCCAGCTACTTTAACAGCAATGTCTGTATTCAAGAGAAGTAGCAATACCATAGTACCAAGGCTGTAGTTTCATGAGCAGCTGATCCAATTTAACATCTAGCTGCTGTGGAAAAGGGAAGAGGTGGTGGGGGAAACTCTTTACTCTTTCTTGCCAAAAAAAAGGCCTGCACTCTTCTGCGCATCGATTTCATTGCTTGCTGGACCTCTGAGATTATTCATTTCCTTAACCAAGTAGCAGGATCCACTTTTGTGTGTGAGATGTGTTAGTGAGCTGAAGTAGCTCCCAGAGGACTCATACCAGCTACTAAACTGAAGTACAAAACCAGAAAAAAAACAAAGCCCAGGGAAAGGAAGGAGAAGACTTCTTGCTTTCAAGAGCAGCCAGGCTATTTTATCCTGCCTCATGAAACCGCAACAGAAGTAACAAGCTGAGATTAGAGGCACTGTAACTTTAACCCAAGGACAAAAATAGGGCATCAGAAAAACAAGAGAAATCAGGTCATGGCTTAGGGTGGGTCAGCACAGGCATCAATTTTAACAGACAAAATGCCCTGCTTTAAATAATCTGTTTCAGTATTTTTTATTTCAATAGCACTACCCAACTGCAATTATTAAAATGACACTTTTTTTCTCCTCCCAATTAAGGTTGATTCTAAACTGGCTGGTGATCATGATTAACATGCTGACTTGAAACTAAAATATAGTTTAGACTACATTTGGCATAAACTGTCTCATCAGAAAGACAGACTCTTAAATGCACCCTCAAAGTTATTGAATATTTTACGATTCTTATTTTATATTAAATTATCTAGTAAAGACATCTTGTAAAAGCATTTACCATAAATTAGTTACATCTAGATCAAAACAGATATCCCAGAACTAGAAATATGCATTTAAAACCCAGTCAATACACAAGCAGCTGCAGGATGTATCATTAGTAAAAATCCCTATGCATATTTGCCATATTTAATAATAATTTTTAGAAAGCTTATCAGAATATTTTAGTTTGTGGGGTTTGTTTGCTTTTGTTTTTTGATTTAAAACTAAAATATGTATTCAGTATATTAAGTTGGGTAAAATTTCTGTCTACCTCAGAATTAGTTATACTTTAACTGGAGAAAGAAGACATTTTTCTGCTTTCTTTATCATTAGATATCAACCAACTTGAATAGGCTGAAACTTCAAAATATTCTCTCCACACCTGTGACAGGTCCCACAGGTCATCACCAGCTCGGTGAACATTTCAAGCTTTGCCTCCCAGTACTTCCTCAGCAATACCCTGGCACTAACGCCTTGAAACTCTTCCAGAAGTCATGAAATTTAAGCACAAAATTCATACAGTATCTTAAATGCTGCTTGAGTTTGGTGCTTGAAATAAGTTGCAGAGTTTAAATACCAGTATTTTAAAAACAGAAGCATGACAGTTACCGCATGGCTGAATGTGTCCATATAGTTTCTAAAAAGACCTCTCACATTTTCATAACAAAGATCAAGGAACCAGTCCTAACACTGATGCAGTCCTATTAACCTCATCATTAATCCTTTACTTCAAAAAGGACTACAGTGACAAACAGTAAGTCATATTGTATATTGGATGTTAAAATACAACTGTTTTAAACAGTACCTTAGCAATGGCATCCTGCAGTCGGTTGGCATCATTGCGAGTGTGTGCCAGCTCTTCTTGCAGACTACTGGCCAAGGTCTCTGCTTTTTCCTTATCCAGCCTGACACTCTCCAGCAAATCTTGTATATCTGATTTGTCTCCAGAGTTGTGTATGGAATACAACTCGGCCACTTTCTGCTTTTCATGCTCCAACTGAGCTTTCAGCCTGTTCATCTCAATCTGGTCACTGGCTACCGTGGCTTTGTACTCCTCTAAGGTAGATGCTATCGCTGTTTTGCTTTTCTGTTCTGACTCAATAATCCGTTCCATGTGGTGATTTCGCTCTTTTAACGCTCCTATCATTTCTTGAGCCTCCTTGTTGTCTTGTTCTGCCATCTTCAAAGTGTTGCTCAAGTGCTGCTGCACACCTAAGAGCTGCTCTCGCTCAAACCGAGCATTTTCTGCAAGGTCCATATAACGTTGCTCTAACTCCATGTAGCGACCACTTTTCATATCTTCATCAATTACATATGAAATATGGTGTTCATCTAAAAGGGACCGAAAATACTCAATTTGGCGGCTGAAGTGTTCCAACTTGTCACTTTGCTGGCATAAGGATTCCATGAGGATTACTTTTTCCTCTCCAAGTCTTTCATTCTCACTGTTTAGCTCTTGTGTTATTTGTTGCAAATCTGCAAGTTCTTGAAGTGTGGCTTGGAGCTCTTCAGCTGTACTGTGTTGATTCTCTTCCATCTGATGAATCCGTTCTGTCAGACAAGCTACAGACACTTCACTTGCATTGCCACTACTTCCCTTCCTTGATCTTTCTATACTTGGTACACCTTCAGACTCCGAAGATGATGGAGCATCTAAGGCATCATCACTTGATGTCAGTGGCTGATAAACTTCACTGCACTCACTGTCTAAATTATCCATGGAATTACTATGTTGGTTGTCCATCAAAGTGTTTTCATCCTGACTTAACAAGTCTTCCATTGATCCAGGAGCAGAACCTTCCACTGAAGATGTCAGAGTACCACCACCATCACTGTGATTGCCAGCTGTGATCTCTGGACTCAAGGACTGATAGCCAAAAAGTTTTTCAGAGTTATCCAGTCTTTGCTCCAAAGAAAAGCCTAATGCATTTAGTCTGTCTTTTAACATTCGATTCTCATTCTTCAGCTGGTTCAGCTCTTCTCGGATGGCAGTGTTTTGTTCCTGTAACTGTAGCAATGTAGACTCTACATCAGTTGGCTGATGGGTAACTATGGCCTCTTTTTCCTCAGATTTTTCATCACCTTCAAGCTGATCTTCATTAAGTCCCAGCTGAGCACGCATATCCCTTAGCTCATTCCTCAGATGCAAGATTTCCACATCTTTAGTTTTTGCCAATGTCAGAAGATCATTCACCTTTGCTTCCAATGCAGCTTTGTCACTGATTTGATTGTCTGATTTGGACTTACTCATCCGAATATCTGATTCTGGGTTGGTGCGACTGCGGGAGCGTTTTGCCAGTACCGTATCATTGGTCCCCTGCCCAGTCAAAGGAAGCTTTTTGCTCTGGCTTAAACGAGAACGGTCACGTATTCTTTCTCTAGAAGAGCTTGACTCTTTATTTCCAGATGAAGTGCTACGCTTAGTTGTGGAACTGGTACCTGTATGTTTTTTGAAAGTTAGGAACATTAATTAAAAATACAGTTATCTGTAACAGACAACTGTGTATTTTGTATCAGCAATACAGCAGTTGATCTTCTGAATCACACTGGTCAATACATTTCATAAAACACATTTAGAGTAAACACTTCTACATCCCGAATCATGAATCAGGGCAGTTATATTTTAATTGATACACACTTTACTGATTGCTATGCTTTACCTGTATACTGGAAATGAGCAAGACTTTAAAGTTTAACATTTGCAAGTTTCTTTTTTTTCCACTCTTCAACAGCTTCTGATAAATTACGCACAAACTGCAGCAGTGCTATTCCTACAAGTTCACATTTGTCTCCCTTTTGAGTATATCTGAATGTAAGTTTTTAAGTGATAGTTTACATATCATGATTCCACAAAATAAAAGTTAAGGGGTTTTGCATTTTCATCTCATTTCATAAAGACAATGATAGGTTATTACTACTTTATTTCCAGAAGCTTCACAGCTTTGCAAGCATTATTTTACCAAGAACAGCAACAGAAGGCAAGACATACTTCTAAACACATTGATAATACACTAAATTTCACTTTTCCAAACAGCTTCTGAAAGCTCTCTTACTTTATAAAGCAATATAGGATGTCCAAAATGTTGACTGCAACAAGGGATCTCATCTTAAAAGATTTAGAGCTTGAGGCACAGATTTTTTAAGACAACTTAATCTAGGAAAACCTACGATTCTATAGATTAATTATAATGTCTAGTTTTATATAGTAGTTGCATAATCAGTACTGGAAAGAATAAAAGGAACACCCTCCAAAAAGGCAATTACATTATTAAAAACCATACAAAGAGAACATAAGCCATTTGATTTGAGTATGGCCTTACTGACATTTCATTAGGCAGCCTGGAACCTCAATACATAATAGGAAAATAAAAAGCCACCCAATTACCATCTTCAAGGATCAATATATCCATTTACCTGCAATAGTTTTGGGTTTATTTTCCAGACTGTTCATGGTTGTCCCTGAAGCTGAAGATGCTGTTGATACACAAGTGCTCTTCTTTGCCTTGACACCATTGGTCATTGTCACTCCACCACCACCTGCCATCCCCGCTAAGAGGTCATCATTGCTCTTAGTCTGAAAGCAAGGGAAGAAGCAGCTTTAGGGCAGCTAGCTGAGATGTCTGCATAACCAACATTTCTTCTGTTAAAGATTTCATGAGTTTAAAAAGTACATATATGACTAGTCATGTATCTATGAAAGAATGTTGAAAAGTATAAGTGCACTGCACTGTGCAAGGTTACTAAGTTGGAAGTTGAACTTCAACTCCTTAAATATGATTGACCATAGAAAAAGAGTCTTCTCTCTCCCCAAAAAAATGCTTAATGCTTCAATACCAAAGAGAAAAAAAGAAAAAAACTAATTAAGGGAAGTACAGTAACATACCACAGTGTAACACTTGTCAAGTTTGACTGAAAGCTTGCTTAAGCATAAGAATGAAGACAAATAAACCTCCAAATACTAAGAAGTTAGATAATGCCCTTCAATAGAACATGATCAAGCATTTTCTGGTGGAAAAGTGCACAGGAAGAACAAACCAAGCCAAACAAAAAAACGAAAACAACAACAACAAAAATCCAACATTAACAAAATACCAGAACTCAGAGGATTAGAGAGGGAAAGAGCCACCCCCACCATGTATCTTTGCTTTGTTGTTATGCTCTTTACTAAGCACTCTCAGAGACAGAATATGTTTGATGTATTTTTGTCTGACCTTGTATGATCATTCCTGAAACTACTGTTAGCCACAAAAGCTGCCTGGAATGTGACAAGGCAATAAGCACAGGAGTCTCAAGAACCAAATTCCCAAATAAGAATTCATCTTTCAAATTAAAGCAAATGCTACAAACATTAAGTTTCCAAGTATTAATTGCCAGACTTTACAACCCTTTAAAAAGCATTTTTTCAAATGGTGAAACCATCAAAATATGCTAAACACTTCCCCTGCTATAAGGCCAAGAAAAATTAAAAGAAAACAGCTGTGTTAGCAGCATTCCTCGAGTAACTGTGTTCTTCAGCTGGATAACACATTTGAAATCTCAACCAGCATCCCAGCAAAGAGGTAGTGCTTAGGAATTAACCAGCTGCTTTACTTTATGACTTTCATATTCTGCAGGTTTATAATTTCTAGCTCCCATACATATTAATGTTAAAAATTAGACGCCAGACATGGTTTTATATAGTAAGAACGAAGGTACGTTTGCTTAATTGAAAAAAAGAAAGAAGCAGTTGCATCTCCGTTCCATATAGTTCCTTTTTCCAAGTGGGAATTTCAGAGCAGCAGGAACACTGATACTGTGGAAATGACATGCTGGGATTTATGCCATTTACAAAGAGCAGCTGCAAAACAAAAGGAATTTGGGAAGAGAACATATTTGTTCTACGAGCAGTTGTTAGAAATACAGATAATTTGTGGATAGAAACAGGTATTTGTGAGGGTAAAATCCTCCAGGACAAGAGCGTTTTTACAGAATCATAGAGGAAGTGGTACAGCCTTCTAAAAAGATTTACAGAAGGCTGGATGAAAACATTACTCCAAGGCACTTGTCTGATGTGCAACAAAGCTGGCTTTTCTGCTACAAAAAAGTCACTGTTCCATCCCACTCTTCTCCACATGCTTACACTGAGCTGTGTAAATTGAAGCTTTTTCAAAGGGCTCCTTCCTCCCAGGAGCCAGATCAGTTCCTTGATCTGCTGCGTCACACACCCATGCAAACCAGCAGATGCAATCTAAGTACCAGTGGGACAATAAAAATGTTGAAGAACTACAAAATCAAGAAAGCTCACACCACTTGTGTGGGAAGAGCTGAGCACAAACTACTCTGTATAACAATCCTCCACAAGTGGGGGGGGACAACCTTGTGATGCAGCTATCACCTAAACTAAGGTATTATAAAATGGTGTAGAAAGTGATTTTCTATTTTGCTACTGAATCTACCAGTCAGCAAAGATGAGAGTTCAAATGGACTATTAGCTGTCAACATTTTTACCCTGTTGAAAGAGTGAGGAAATTAGATTAAGCTTTTAGACACTTACAGTACATGTTATCAAGCCAAATAGGTCAAGAGGTGACTCAGCTTGAAGAAAAAAAAAAAAAAGCCAAGTAAAATACACACTTTCTGACATTAGTCATCCCCAGTCCTTGCTGAACAAAGGAATTTAAGACAGCAATTCTTCTTCTGACCCATAAACTATTACTAGTCTAGATTGGAAGGCACTGCCTCCTCTGCAGCCAATTAGTAAACAGTTTCTCCAAACTGTAACACTACACTCTTGGCAAAGAAAACTATTTAGCAAAGCTTTGGAAAAATTACAAACCAGCAGCTCTCTTTTCTTAATGCTCCACAATGACAACTATTCTTAACTGTAAAAAAACAAAGTACTTTTGTTGTGTATATTTTTAATGGAAGAAAAAGCAACGTTGTATGTTTATTAAACAGCTTTTTTCCTCATTTACTGAGGACAGTGCAATCCTGCTTAGCATTAAAACCCCCACATTAAAATATGAAACATTAGAAATTACCAGAACTAGAAATGCTCATCCAGGCCTATTTTGATTTTCTCTATTGAAAAACCACTTTGTAATTATACAAATCATAGTCTGTTTTCCCTCACATCTTTCTTTCAGTGCAATGTAACTTGAATGACCTCTACAATTCATTTCATCTTAGTTTCTCAACATGTATATCCTATTTACTGCACCTTATTCAAATCCCTTTATATATATATATAAATAAAAATGTATATAATTATTCCTACCTGGAACTTTCTTTGAAGCTTGCTGTTGCTGCATTTGAGTGCTTCAAACATCAAACTTAACAACAATCTGTAATTAAGTTACTTACATTTTGCAAACGCAATACTGAAGCCTAGACACATGAATACTGAAAACACATTCTAATTTTGAATATTCAAATATTGGTGTCCAAGTCCTGGCTTTTCAGGGACACTGGATTTTGCAATGTGTTTGTACGAAGTACAACTGCCGTCTCTCCTGGGTTCAGCAGTAGCAGTCATTTTTCTCCTTCTTAGTAGCTGGTGCAGTGCTGTGTTTCCGACTTTAGTCTGGGAACAGTGCTGATAACACACTGATGCTTTTAGTTCTTGCTAAGTAATGTTTATTCCAATCAAGGACTTTTTCAGTCTCATGCTCTGCCAGTGAGGAGGGGCACGGGAAGCCAGGAGGAAGCAGAGGCAGGACATCTGACCCAAACTAGCCAAAGGGGTATTCCATACCACAGTGCATCATGCCCAGTATATAAACTGGAGGGAGTTACCTGGAAGGCCCAGACAGCTGATAGGGTCAGGCTTAGTATTGGTCGGCGGGTGGTGAGCAACTGTATTCTCTCCCCTTGTTATTTCTCTTATCCTTATTCTTACTGGTGGTAGCAGTAGTAGTTTTGTGTTATACCGTAGTTACTGGACTGTTCTTATCTCAACCTGTGGGATTCACATTCTTCTGATTCTGCTCCCCATCCCTCCAGGAGCTGGGAGAGGAAGA
The DNA here is from genome assembly GCF_012275295.1 of Melopsittacus undulatus. Lineage (NCBI taxonomy): Eukaryota > Metazoa > Chordata > Aves > Psittaciformes > Psittaculidae > Melopsittacus > Melopsittacus undulatus. The sequence goes on along the minus strand of NC_047538.1, from coordinate 12,895,626 downwards.
AGCAGGAGCAGGGGGGAATAAGAGCGCAGCTGAGTGTTTCTGTGTTACCAGCTGGGCTTAAACCACAACACTGTCTAATTACAGTTGTGAGTGTCAGTATGATCACAAGCACATCAGACAAAAAAAGTAAAATTAATGATCTTAAAAATGAGAACACATTGTTATTTGCAGAGTATTTTTTGACAAAGTCAAAACTAAAAGTGGGTGGCAATGACCCTCCTGTTGTAATAATGTGGGTGTCGGTGGGTGCTGAGCATTTACAAAAGTCCTGGGCAAAGTGGGAACCAGAAAAATACATGAATTAACCAACAAAAAGCACAGTGAAGCAGATGGACAAACCAACCTCTGGAGCAGTGCTCAGCTGTACGGAAGGGTGGGTCTCAGAGTTTCTTCCTGTGCTCATGTCCACCCACTTTGAAAACTCCACAAAACAGGACAAATCTATGGAACAATGCACAGGGAAAGAAGCCCACCTGAAGCTGAACACCGTTCTATGGTTGTATCATGAAGAGAAGAGGAAAAATCCCACCCTATAATTTCAAAGTAATTTTCAGTTTTGCAGCATCATTGCTGAATGAGTGAAGATTGCTATAGTAGGGTATACGTGTATTTCTTCTCTTGAACAGTAGTCATTCATTCAATATCCAACTCAAATGTTTCTGTAGCTATACACACACTTTCCCTGAGGACTGAACAAATGAGTAAGCTGTTGTAATTGAGGTTATTTCTGGGGTTTTTGTTTTTTTTTTTGTCAATGGATATTAAATGGACTTCATAATGCACACACTAATTCATCAAGTCCAAGAGAAGATCTTGTAACCACTAAGAGGAAAACAATGTGCCAAATGCTTCACCAACAACATCAAATATAAAACTATATGAAAAATTATTTTAAAAATTGTACTCCTTTTAAGATAGTAATTATAAATGTGATTTTCCAGTATCAGTAACAAAAAAAAAACAAGCAACAAACTTTGTTGTGTAACTATGGGATGCTCAAAGAAGGTAAGATGCATCATTATTGTTAAGTCGCATATTTGGCACAACAGCTTAACAAGTACAAGACATCCAACTGTGTGAGTAAGCGTGTCTGTAACATAAAGCTGAGATAAGTCTGAGTAATTAAGAGAAAATTTTTCATTGTGCCCCAAACATACAATTGTCATAAATTTTAATCCCACACCCAAACATAGCCAGAAGTGTTACTAATATAAGTAAAATTGTGAAAGCATACTGGGCCAAATTTCTTCAGTGTTACATCATTCTCCTTTATCTCACCGAGAGGTATGACATAAGAAACCTGGTAAGTAAACTACAAAGGACTTTTGTTTTCATATTCTTTGACATGTTTCTAGAAATACAAAATAAGTAGTGTCAACAAGCATCAAAAGATTCTTTAAAGTTAAGAAAACTGCAAGATATGTTGGGTGGAAGAGCAAATAGGAGGGCACTGGAAGAAAATCTACCTGAAACCTGGCTTGCAAGCTTGTCAACAAAAGTATTAACCATCCTTCCATAGAAAAAAAAAAAAAAGCAAGAAGAGAAGCGAGAAAGAGAACACACCTTTTGATTTCACTAATCCTGCACAGCTACTACAGAAAGACCTCAGCCCTTACCACCTCTTTAATTTTAGGTCTTTATTTGTCAGTTATTTAAATTGCCTATCTGGCTTCCTGGAGGTGACAGTGGTTCAGGTTCCAGTTACAGACACCAGCCCTTTTCCTTGTTCTGTTCATCTGCTCCAGGGCAGAGCTGTGCCACAGCTCTGCATACTGAGCTGCAGAAAGGCAAAAGGAGGTGAGTCCAGCCATGTTTCCAGCCCAGGAGAGGGAGGAAGCCCAGGCTCACACCATCCATCCATCCAACTCAGATGTGTTTGCTCCCAGGTGAAAACTCCACACTAGCACACCTCAGTATGTCTTATTTTTCTTGGTTGTTGAAAACCATATACTTCCAAGGTTACTGCCCTGTTTTGCTAATAAGAGAAAACCTCTACCTTTGAACTTGTTCTAGAAGCAAGAATCAACTTGTGAAAATTCAGCTCAAGTAGTATTTCACAGAAAGCAAAGGCCAAAGCAGCTAGAAGAATGCAGCTGCACTGACCTAACACAGATCACTGATACCAAAACGTTTCCTATGTTAGATATCTCATTAGCTTGTTTCACAATCAATAAATAACTCTTATCAAATCCCATAGTCACTGACACACCATTCAAGCATAACACATACACTACTAAAAACATTAATCAAAATGCAACTTCCACTGTGCTCCTTTTGCAGAACAGCCAGGTTTTGCAAAGTATATTGCTTTCCATTGCATTGCACACTGCAATATGAAAAATACAGCTTGAATGCCCCTCAAAATCCTACACCCTGCCCAGTGCTGTGTAACTACTCAAATTCCCTTCAGTTACGCACAGAGCAAACCTCTAGTCTAAGCCGCATTAAAGACACACCCTAAAATTCTACCCTTTTTAAAGCTTTATTGTAAAAAATATAAATAATCAGACCGCTCTATTGGTTCTTACCTTCAAAAGAGATGCTGATGTCCCGGTTTTAGAGAGTTTTGTTACTGCAGACACTGAGGAGCCGTTTTCTGGTTTGGCTTTGTCAGTTGTTTGAGTTTTATTTACTCCAGGCACTTTGGGCACTGAGCCAACACTCCTGCTTGCTTTCTTCATTCTGGGCTGTCTGTTTATGATGCATTTACAAACAAATCTACAAGCAGAAAGAAATTTTATATATAAAATACAAATGAAAAGCAGTGCCTTTTTTTTTATAATGCTCTATTTAAGACCAGAAGTCCAGAACAGTAAAGACCACAAATTACAGCCAAACAGAATGCATGTGACTGACCAATGGGTTTTACTTTTTAAAAGGAATTTTTATCAAGAACCAAGGACTTCCTACAGCTCCACTCCAAATTATAGTACTTTTTTTCCAGTTCTCTTTCCACAAATGGAACTGAACTGAGGATATTTTATAAGTGACCCATGTTGCTGAGTTCACTTGTTAGCTAGCAAAAGAAAGGCTTATTAGGGCAGCAATGTTCTTTATTTCTGACTGTGGGAAGGCAAATACTGTGGGAGTATTCAGGCAACAGCCTGACTACCAACAACAGTGGATCTGAGAAGAGATTACTGCCAGCTTGGTAACTGAAGTACTGAGAAACAGCAGCTGCAAAGAAAAGAGTAATTTATAAAAAATAAACATTTCAGATTACCTGAAACCATTTATTATTAAAAATAACATTATTAAACACACGGGATTTCACAGAATTTAGTACTAGTCATATGATTCCAAGGATTATCCGTAACAAGAAACTGTATGCAACCCACCACGTTCTAAGGTCCACAGTCAGGACACTGCAGTATCTTCACCTTTGCCATCAAGGTTTTTCAAAGAGCAGACAACTGCCAATACTGTCACTCTAACCACGAGCAAATAAAGGAAATCCCAGGAAACAAAGTTGACTTTACTCAAACCAGGAGCAGCTGCAACAGACCCGAACATCACAATTATCACAAGAACTGCTAATTGATTCTGGAAGACAACCTGAAAAAGGGTAGACCAGCTGACAGCCATAATTTGAAGCACAGACAGACTACACAAATTGAAATCTTCTCTCTTGTAAGAGTGAGATAGTTGTTACCTGTTTTCATCATCTCCCCTGAGTCAGAAGACTCAGGATGCAAGATTAAGAGGAGGAAACTTCCACTCCTCTTTCAGTTTTACACATTCTGGGTGGAAGTAAGTGATCAGGTATATCTGAACCAGTATCCTGAAGCTGATTAGAAACATGGAACACATCTGGTTGTTTCCAGATTTTTCACTCTTAAGAAGTGAAGCTTTTCAAAGGCACAAAAGAAGACTGGTGGTTGAGTATGAGACATGCCACACAAAAACACACTGATCAGGAGTATTAATTCTTTTCAGTTAACAAAATTAACACCATACATCAACACACATTCCTCCTTCCCTATCACCACCTCAGCTGCACACAAGTAATCAGTAAAACTCCAGTTGCCTCCTCAGACCCCCAAGTGTTGTTTACAGAAGCAACAGGAAGTTGCATTTTAAGACACTGGAAATATTTGCTTATCGTTTCCAGATTCCCTTTAGCTCTGAAAGCTGGCAAGAACATACACAGAGCAGTTTCATCATCAGAATGTCAAAAATGCACTGGTCCTGCCACATGGCTACTAGTAATCAGAATGCCTTCAGAGAAGATTAAATAACTGAGAGGTAATTGAGATGAGACACTCCTAAGAAAACCAAAACCCAAACCAGAAAAGCCCCATGAAGGTTATATGTTTGCTATACATAAGTAGTACAACTACCTACTAGATTCCAGAAGTAGATGCTAATATTTACAGGTAGCGCCAAGTTGCCACACTTACATTTCTTGCCATTTTCATGTTTATGAGTTCAACACTTGTGCTTTTGATCTTATGCAGTTGAAAACTAAAACTGAAAAGACCAAAGAGGATAGAGCTGTTTAGTAAAGCTGGCATCATTACTATTGAATATTTTGATGTTCTACAGACTACATAAAGAAGTTGCCCAGAGCATACTTGAGAAACAAACGAAGTCCCACTGCACAGCTTGTGAAGCTGACTGCATTTAAAAATTACTTCAATTTGTCTTGCAACAACTCCAGCAAATCAGAACCATAACAGAGCCAGAAAAACAGTGCTTCAATGAAGGTTAGTGTATGACTATCATACATTTGGGCAGAGCTTGACAACCTTGTCTGGCAATCTAGATAAAGCAGTAGTTCCAGCTGGCATGCAGACATCCTGCAGTGGCCACTTGCAATACACATTTATCAAGTCTACAGAGCACACTCATCAAGTCTGACACACCTTACAACATGCCAGATGCCCACTGCACACATGATCTTTGTATGCACAGTAAAAGACCCATACATTTGGGATCTACTTATTACAGCAAGTAGTACAGTAACGTAACCCACTGCATGTATAATCTCAAAGAGAAATACAGGTTAACATTAGCTTTTGCAGTACAAACCATTTATACTCCAACAAATTATCAGTGACAGAACACTGGGTGCAGTCAAATGTTTCTCATTTGTAATGGCTTTTCTAAAAACACGTTTTAGAAACACATTTTGTTCCTGAAAACATGCCACAGTATTTGCTTCAATAACATTAACTGCATTGCAAAGTGATGTAACTCACTGAAATTCAATAAAGTAACTAAGTGTAACTCATATTTCAGCTCAGCACTAGTTTAAAATACCCATAAATTTTACATTAAAACCACTATTTGTGATTTACTCAAACTCAAAGGTAGAACCACCTTTCCAGAGACTTTGAAGATACTTAGAGAACAGGGAAGTTTGGGTACTGCTGGTCCTGGTTTTGTTCCAGGCAAACTAACTCTAGTGGTTACTTTCTTACTGAAAGAAGATTGCATAATTATAGTTTTAAAACTGAGAAAAAGATACAAATGAGTCCCACTTAGCTTAAAATAAGGACAAGACATTAATTAGCATTACAGGCTCTTTAAGCAGCTGCTCACTCAGGCTCCTAAAGTGAATTTATGACCTTTCTGTGCAAATTTCTCTTCTGCCTTCTCCAGGAAAGGAGGCCGGGGTTCCAGCACTGAAGGCAAAGGCATCAATATTGTTGAACTGTAAGTGGAAAAAACCCTACTTCACCCAGTTTCTCAAGAAGCAGATATTGCAGAAAAAGATGACCTTTATGCTTCTAAAGATGAACACATTCTTTAGGGAGACACAGGATTAGGAATCAACAATAAACTTGTCTCTGTCCAACGGTAATTTTAAATAAGGAAAAAAATGCTCACTAGCCAAATAAAACTTTCCAAAGATTAATACAAAACACTAAATAAACTCATTCAAATGAGAGCTAAAATATTCCTTCACTATTGTTTTAAAAAGCAAATACTGCATATGAAGCTGTAGTCTATATTTTACCCTAGGGAGAAAGAAGGAATTACTGAAGATTTCCTTTCCCTTTACACACAATTACTCCCACCTCAAGAAACAAATTTAAAAAAAGAAAAACAAGTGAAGTAGGAGCTTAACACCGAGAAGTTGCAGTGTCATTAATAATTGTAGTTCTATGAGGTAGTCAAAAGAGAGACTTTTGCAGGTTCCTCATCTCACACTACTAAACAAAGTATTAATATATCACTCTACTAAATAAACAATTTATCAACAGGCACAACCCTAACCCTAACCCTAATACACTACTGGAAAACACCTGATTAACACCAGCACTACAGTATCAATTATAAAGTAAATCAAGATAGAAAAATGACAAAACAAAGCCCAAAATATCAGATAGAAAGACTGCATTCCTAAACTAAAATGTAACTATTTGCTCTAACCTGTATCCTTTCCCAGAGGTCTCTCTTTCCACAGCACACATAGTCCAGGAAACAAAAGAGAATCTTGTTCAGGAGCGTGCTCTCCTTGCTCTGTGGAGGCATGTGAAACCAGTCCTGCATTTTATACCAACTGCAAATACAACTCCATAAATAATAATTTAAAAGTGTTTTGCCCAATGGCATGGCTCTGCTCTTTACTGGAAACTGATATGATACATCCACCCAGCCAACATGCAATACTTTCAGGGTGACTCTTATGCACTGTTTAGAAACCTGAAAGCTGAAGCAGGGAGGGTATGATTTCTAACTGCGATTAAAATAATCTCACCCATTATCTAACAAGCCTATTTATGCCAATATTGCTGTCACAAAAGTAAGGCCCAATTAAAAGAGTAAAAAAAGTAGTTTCCTATGACTCTAAGGTGAGTGAGGGTTAAGCACCTCAGAAGTCTTAGTCTTTTGCTTTTGGCTGACAATACATGGTATCAAAAGGTATTAAGCAGTTTTATCTATTTAAAAAGTTGTGAATTATTACTAAATTATAAATAATCTTCAAATTAACTTTGAGGAGTTCCAGAAAAATAGAAACAACTGATCCCTCAAAACTGACTACACTGAGCATATTTGAAAAATCACATACCCAAGTTACAGAGGAAAACAGAAATATTCACATCTAAGAGCGATGGAATTAGTACACTTTCACCCTCTATTTGTATAGGTTCTTTAGATTTGATGTATTTAGGCTGACAACATTTGCCCAGATAATAAGGGAATGACATTTTTAGGTCACTTACACAGTCCCAAAAGGCAGAACCATGAAGAAAAGATTATGAAATACCGCCTCTTCAACCCCCTGTGAAACACAGATTCAGAATTTCCCCAAGTGGATACAAAACAAGCTACATAGGAAGAGATACAGTTTTCTACATTTTTAAGTTCCATAGCTCATGCTTCCAGCCTGCAAGCTGCACAGGCACTCTACTACGATGTCTCTTGCTCAATAGTTCCAAAAACATAATCCATTAACCACCAGATTCCACAAGCCCAAAGCAGTGAATTTATTTTATTGCTCAAGATGAAGACATCAGTTTTAGTGACCTGAAAGTTAGCTGATGCTAGAGGGTTATTTAAGATACCAAGGATAACAGGAAACTGCATGGAATCACAGAAGAGACTAACTAGACAACAAAAACAGCAAATAAACTTAAATGTAGCTAAATACAAAGCAATCTAACTCTCAGGGAAAAGTTTTGTATACTAATGTGCTCTCAACTCATCAACATTGTTCATCAAGAATTCAGTGTTTTGATTCACAGCCTCATTAAACTATCAGGTTTTACTTCAACAGTGTTTGGAATAAGGCAAAACACCCCAAACAAACTGACACCAAAGCAATTCCAGGAATTATTAAAGACAGGAACAGGGAAAAAACCATAAAATACAAGTATCTCACTCAACAATTTTTGCCCATCTACCCACAGCTTAATTGACATATGCAGCTCTGGACTCTCCACCTGAAAATAAAAGATTTCCTATAAACCTGGCAGAGTTTCAGCAAGGGGCAAAAATAAGATCAAAGGTATATAATGTATAATAGCTCCCATGAGACATCTCACAGGGAATACAACAAAAGCCTGTCAAATCTTGGAAGATACTGAGAAGGCAGATGGGGACTGGCTGTTAATCATCTCTTCACTAAAAGACCAACAAATGAAGTTAGAGCCAGGTTCAAATTAAGAAAAATGAGCCATATTTTTAATGAAGATTGAAAGAATGCTGTGGCTGCACAAAGCTTGAGTGGAAGAGGAGACTGGACATGCACAAGGTAGAGAAATTCCCTAATGGATGCTAAATAGCTGAGCACAAAGGACCCAGAAACCCCTCTGAGCCAAAAATAATTGCAGGGTGGGAAAGCAGGCAGAGCAGGAGGGAAGGCTTCAGGTTTGGGTGTTTTTTCCTGAGGCATCTGTTCACATCCCAGTACCAGGTGGGATGGATACTTGCACCAGCCAGGACCATGTCTGCTCTGCTCTTGTGCAGTGAGGAGAATATACAGATGTCGGTGATTTATGGATGCTGCAATTTTGGAACAACTGAAGCAGGTAGTTATTTACAGAGGATTACTTTCTATCTTAAAAATTCAAAAGGGTTTTTACAGTTTTCCATTACAAGTTGTGGAATTACGACAATAGAAGTTTTTAGAACCTTTTTAAGTTACGTTTTCCATTCACTCTTTTCAAGCCACATTTACTATTGCTACTTCTCTTTTAAACCGAGAGGAGGAAAGACCAGAGCTTTGGGCAAGAATTGGCTGTTAAATACCTAAATTTCTCTACTCCTTCTTTGGAGAAAACTTCAGAGCTGCAACTGCTGTGAGCAATGTGTAACTGCTGCAATACTTAACATTCCAGACAAGTGACAGGAACATTTACAGAACTCCTAAACTTATGAACTGTGCTCTAAAAGCCTTTTCATAACAAAATTAAATAATGTAGTCTTGTTTTCAAGCTCCTACTTTAAACAACTGCTATTTCAAACCACTGCTGAGGAAAGAAAAAACAACTGTACACCAACTAAATCCAACTGATTCTTCTAGCATGGGGAATCTGTTTCACATGGAAGGGGAGCACTGTCCATAGCTTGGTCTCAGGACTTAATTCCTACACTGAGTGCACCTTCAGAAGCTTCTTGTTTTTTTTTTAATTACAGTTTTGTATACCAGAACAAAAAAATCACCTTAATGGTATCCATCCTGAGCTGATTAAAAAATGTTCTAAGCAGGCTAAGTAGCCTGTAGCATGTTCACTAACTATGCTGCTCATGCTATAGATGAGAATACCATCCATATTACTATTAAGCAGGTTTTGTTTCATTGGTGTAGATAATACACATAGTGAAAAAAAACCTTATATGTGAAGGCAGTCCCTGTGTCTCATACAGTGGAAGCTGACATAAACCTCAACCAGAAGAACATGGTAAAGGAAACAGAAGAGCAAATATAATATGTACAATATTAATTATGATAAACATGAAAGGACACTAAAACCTGGTTTGGTTTGTAATTTTTCACTCCTTTTGGTAAACTTCACAGTTGTACCCAAATTTCACGCCATGCACTAATAGATGATGTAATATATTCCTCTTTCCTGGGTATTAATTACACTTCTTGGATTTCAGAGGTAGGCTCAAACAAACTTGGCAGAAATATCAGCCTTCTCTGTAAAACCCTTAGGTTAAAATTTCAACAAACCAGAACCAGCTCTTATTTTGGCACTGTAGGTTTTCTGGGGGAAAAAAAAGAACCACAATAAATTTCTCAGCTATAGGACTAGCCAGCTTTAACTAGAAAAAGCAGATAGTCTAAAAAAATGATACTTGGTCTGTTAACCACATTAACTAAAAGTGTTGTTTATCATCATTCCAAGCATGTTCTAAAGTAACTGGTATTACAAAAATCAATAACTCTCCAGTTACAAAGGTGTATTTAATGTCATATAAACTTAAGTATATACCATATTCCTTAACCAGATTCTCCTGCACACATGGAAATTTTCCTTGCACTGCCAGAGAAGTACTTTCAAAACCAGCAATGTACAATGTTAAGACCAGGGAATTTGGCAGAATACCACAAGAGGTGCACAACTAATACAACAGATTCCTGTTTCAAACTGACTAGCTCAGTAGACATTTCAGTGTGACGTACTCTGTCTTTAGCACAGCTGTTCCCAAAAGTGTTGCCTAGAGTAGGTTATCAGTGGTGATCTTATCCTTTCTGCCCACTGAAAATGTTGTCAGCTGAACTCTTGCATCAACAAATGCAGCAAAGGATTCTGCTGCTGCATGAAGCTCCCAAGGAGAAGACAAGCAGCAGTAGCTTAGCTCCCACCAGAAGAATGGACAGGCAACATGCTATTTCAGGAGCTAGACCAGAGGTTCCCAACACATGTATGTTACAGGTAAAACCTGTAAGGTGAGTACCTTCAACCAAGTCCCATGTTCATCCAAAACACTACATCAGATCTTCAGTTCATAAAAGCTCCAAAACTCTGAATCCTCCTTCCAGTATAGTTATGATGACAAATCTGTTCTTATCAGCTGTTGACTAACATATTCTCAACTAGAGCACTTTCTATTGCCTGGATTTATGGACCTGGGAGGCGAGTGCATGCTCACTATGTCCACCTCACCACTGACCTAGTCTAGCAACATTCCTGAGGGCACTGCAACAAAAAAATAGAGAACAGGAGAAGCATATAGAGATACATTCCCTGAGGACCATCCCAGCCCCTAAGTGCTTACAGCTCTGGGATTCCTAGCCCCAGAAAGACCATCCTGGTCACAGATGGCCCAAGGGAACGGCCTGGATGGGAACAGACCATCCAGAAGCCAGACTTGCTAAGGCTGGAGGAGGGAAGTGCCTGCTGGGGATTGCTTAAGCTAGTAATGAAAATTATTTAATTGCACCCTGCCACCAAAAAAGGTTGTCCCACCCCTTCCTCAGACCTCTCCCTTCTTTCAATTCTAGAGATCATAGCTTGTTTTTTGATGAGTTGGTCTTTCAGTCAGATCAGTCCTGATCTGACTCACCCTATAATTGCCAGATACTATGCAAAGGAAGCAGCGGGACCTAGAACTGGGAACAAGAAGGAAGGCTCATCCTTTCAGAGACAGTGTAGCCTCAAATTTGTTTTAATTCAGTTTCAGGCTATTGGAAACTCAGCTACAGCCCTGATTTAAATGAACCTCTTACTGCCACCTTACCACCACCAATTTCCAAGCCACCCTATTCTGTGGAGACACAGGGTATGAAAGGTGAGGCAACAGTGATAAACAGTGTCATTTTAAAGCAATCAACACAAGACAAAACAAGGCACTGAGGGGTCTGAAGACTGGCTATCTATGGCTCTGACCCACATCTTCCTTCACCTCCAAGACCTACCAGCAGTGCACTCATTACTTAGTTTAAAATCCTTTAGGCTTGGCAGACAGAGACAGAACTACATGCAAATCTTTCCTAAATAACCCGGTATCACTCAGGGAGGAGCTACCCCAGTGTGGAAGCCCAAGGACATACATTTGAGTCATATAGGAAAAAAGTCCTCAGGACAGAGCCTTGGGCAACATGGTCTAGTGTGAGGCATCTCTGCCCATGGCAGGGGGGTTGGAACTGGATGATCTCAAGGTCTTTCCCAACCCAACCCATCCTATGATTCTATGACAGGATGGGGAGGTTCCCATTTGTGGCCACTAATTTTTTTCCTCCCCTGGGAAAAAGGGTAAGATACTGTTTCTCTTTCACATTTTTATTCCATGCCTTCTGGAAAAGAGTGAATCAGTAACCAGTTTATGGAGTACCTGTTACCATGAACAGTTTGGTTGTTGGAGCAATGCATAACTCTACATAAGATGCAGCCTGTGAAAGCAGTAAAAGCCCAAGACCTACAGTACAGCCTCCCTATATAATATGACTACTCATGTGCTGCTATCGCCATGGAATGCCAAATACCGAACACCTTAGCACTTGCCACTGTAAAACACTTCTACTGTATTTCTTTGATAAGCTCCTATACCTTCAGGTTTTGTTGTGAGTTTTTGATGCTTGGCTGAAGGCCTCAGAATAGCTTTCCCATTCCCACCAGAAAAATGTAGTCTTTCTACTCAGAAAGACAATACTGAAGTCTTCAGTTATTTTTCCTTCAAATATCCTTTACTTACAACACTAATCCATAAGTTATAGCCTTAATGGAATAGATATTATTTATTCTACAGGTATATACCAGAAATATTCTCAGAAACCTGCCAAGAAAATCTTATAATGCATATTGTTATCATTTTGTATAGCAAAACTACTTCTGAATGTGAAACACAAGTATACTGAAATCTCATGTGCAAACTCGGAATGATAATCTTTGAAGTGTTTCTAATGTTTTTTCCTGTAATTTTACTTTAAATCACAGGAACGTCTATCATAGCAAACAATCAAAACCTCTGGAGAATAGCATAACAGCACCCTAAAAACCTTTTTCAAAGTCAGACTTCCAGGTTGAGAAAACCTGGAGGTCTATATTTTTGTATACAAAATAGCAACAATTGTCGGTGAAACGTTTATGGTAGCAAGTGTTAATTTTAACACCTTAATTCTTGCATAAAAGTTCTCAGTATAGCCAGACCCAGTGACACTGCCACATTTGAGGATGCATCATATTTACAAATGGTAAGTCAAGAATCATTTGACGACAACTTCCAGCAACTACTTATGAAATTCATCTTTTAAAGAGACCATGTGATATAAGTGAGTACAGATAAAAAGTGGCTGTGCGTGCTTCTGTCACTGCTAGGAAGGAAAGATCTCTTCTGCCACAGAAAGAAGTAAAAGCAAAACTAGACCTTCAAGTGAGCAGTTACTCAGATTTGTGGTAGGAATTATGTCTATAAAGAGCAGTTTTAATTATATTTTTCTTTTTCTCCAGAAAAGTCCACATTTTTCAGGGACTTGAAAGAAATATTTGCCTCTAGCTATTTATAATGTTGGTTGGTTCTTAGGGAAAAGCAAACTGAAATAGACATAACCCTTATTTGCAAAGAAAGAGAGATTTTTCACTGCACATGCTGCTACTTTGAATGCATACCCATTATCAAATCTCAGTGCCATTTAGCTCACTAAACAAAAGAAAATTTAAGTTCGGTACATCTTGGCAACACAGTTAAAATTTTTAAAAAATCCTATGATTAAACAGAGAAAGTCAAGCTCTAATGGACCATTTTTGTAACTTGCCTGTGTCAGTTAAGACTTGTCAATATGAAGACTGCCAACATTTTAGTGATGAAGAGTGAAATGTTCTGTTGAAGGAGCCTCTCCAGCACCAACCTTCACAGAGCAAGGAAATTCTGAAGCCAAAGTTTCAAGAAGGCTTCATCTGCCAAAACCACTGTGTGCTTTTAATTAAGAACATATACAGAAATGGACTAAGAAGAACATGAAGTTTTAAGGAGTGTTCAGAATGCCAGCCTTTTGGTCAAGCTTTCCACCCCACAGGAAATCATTATCCGCTGCATGTAACTGTATAGAACACGTATCCTACAATGGCCAAATGACCAAAGTCGAGGAAATGTTTTTAGCATCAGAAAAATACTGACACTTTCAGGCTGATGTCATCAAATACATCACTTGAGTACTTCCATACTACCTTTATTCCTTTTAAATACTATTTAAATACTAGATATTAGATGCCTAGTTTATTTTCCTGACTAAAACTGCATATATAGCAGTTAGGTACAGGCAATCATTCGCTTGGCTTCATTCTGGCGAACAGCCCTGGAAAATAAAATTAACTGAAGATCATGCAAAACATTTCTTTCACAGATGTCAAACCAAGTCCTTTGTAAAAGTTAGCTACTTTCTCTCTTGGAATTTTGCTTAAGTGACTTTATAACCCTTTAATATGTAACAAATGACTAGCTCTAAATTAAGATTTTTTTCTTTTGGTACTGACAACTTTCAGACTGATCCCCTTTAGAAAGTCACCTTCTACCCAACTTCACAACTGGTTCTTGTCCTACCCTTCTCTGCAATTTGGGAAGCTACTAGTTCTGCCACTTATTTGCAACAGTGTCAATTCTTCACAAAATTAAGGAATCCTAAGATATTTTACTTAAGATGAAGATCAAAAATTGTAGTGTCTTTATAGTAAAGAAAAAATCCTCCTTCCCAAAGAAAATAATGCATGTGCCTGTGAAAACTCTAATGATGAATTATTTATATGTTAAAAGATAGTATCCTATGATGATTTGCAAGCTGCATTAAACTGTTAAGTGGCTTCTGTGATCATTTCAGTTGGAAAAAGCTCAAAGGAAACAACACGTTTCTTGTGACTAGTCACTAAATGCTACGATTAAGAATATAACTCAGCTTTAACACCCATTTTCCCTTTTTCAGTATAAAGACTAAAAATATGATCAAATGGGGTGATTTTTGAAGCCAGGAAGTAAAAGCATAACATTTCTTATGCTGTTTTTCCCACTGAGCACTAGAGACGGTCACATTAATAACATTATACACTTCTAAAACTGGATCCTAGTTGGCAAGACAGGCTCCACCATCGCAAGATCAAGGCAAGAAAAAAAGAACTTCTGAAGTACGTTAGTGAAAGATCCCTTAGGAATTTCCATCACATGCCTCTACCTTCTGAGTGCATTTTCCTCTTTCATACTAACAATAAAGCAAAAACGGCACAAACTTGCTTCCCTTCACCACGTTACTTAGAAGCATATATTTATTCATATCTAAGGAGTTAACTGTACACCACCTCATCTATTTTGTACAATGAAATCTTTACAGCATAAAAATAACTATTCCAACATGCATCTAGACAGAAACTTCTAAAACTCTTTGGCCTTTCCTCAAGCCTGATGCAGAAGACTCCTTTGGTAGCATGCCTAAAAGGCAGCAGAGATCACACTGCCTTAGAACATGGAGGGAAAAGGAAAATACCACAGAGCTGGTAAGCTGTAAAACACAGTAAAAAGTGCAGTCCATGAGCACTGGAAATCCTGCACAGAGGTTTGCCCACTGTGATGTTCCACCATCATCAAATTTTAATAAAGCGGTCTTTTAAACTGCTAAAGAGAGTACACAGATCTTTATCAATGATCACACCCAAACTCATGCCAATAAACAGTTCTTTCACTTGAGCATACAATAACTGGGAAATGTGGACTGCAGTAGTAATCTAGATGGCACCATATCTGACAGAAATGCTACAATAAATCAAAGAGATTTGAGATGTTTTGCTCTCTGCAATTATGTACTGTATTCAGTAAAGAAAGAAAAACAGCCACAGGTCTTCAGACATACTGAAACATCTGAAAAACCAAGTTTCCTTCTCTGTAATTTCACATAGTCTACTAGCCTAGAATCTCATCTTCCCATCAGCTTAAAGTGGCAGTGTTACAAGATACAAGAGACTACTCCTATCTCAGTCTGTTTACAATGATCTGCTCTTTTCATTTTTGTTAGCAACTACCCAACAACGATCAGCTGGGCTGGAGAGAGCAGGAGAAACTGCACTACTGAGCTACCACAGAACTATACTGTGACTCACAGAGAGTTAAAAGCAGCCACTGGCTTTAGTTTGTCTACATTTCAGCAGCCAAAGTTCATATCACTAATTAAGCAGGAAGCAACACCAGAAGATTCATGTTTGCTTTTGGGGTGAGCACGGCTTGCACAGACTACGTCCTTCAACACAAGCTACGGCTCCTCACAACACTTTTCACCCAACGGAACCATTTACAAGCCATATTTTCTGCTAAGAGACAGCTGTGTTTTCCAGATCCCGGCAAAGACAGACACTCCACACAATCACACACAGTGAGATGCTGTTGTGGAGAGAAGCGTGCAGTTTGCTGAGCATCAGCATTGCAGTTTTTCTTTCTGAGGACACCCGAGTATGGAAGACCCTTAGAACAGGCTAATGACCCTGATTCTGGCCCAGGTCACATAAAGCTTACAAGAAGGAATACTGTGAAGTAGAGAAAGGGTGACAACAGGCACAAAACTGGGGCTTATAGATCTTTCAGCTACGAAAATACGGAAAAACGGCACTCCAGACAAACATGAGACCAAAATCTAGTCAAAGGTCCTCCTCATCACACCAAAACCTAGCTACAGGGCATTGAAGTGCAGGCAATTCACCCTTCTCCTCAGAAAGCCTCCACACGCACCACCGCCATCCCTCTCCACAGAAACAAGCCAACAGCGTGAAATAGATGATTTCACCGAGGGATGCAAACGGGAGCTTGCCCCGCTAGACGGGAATGGCGAAGCCCTCCGTTACCTCACGGCTCCCCCGGGGCGGCTCTGTCCGGCAGCGCCTCAGGGACAGCCACAAAATGGGTGACAGGGACGACGCGGCGGCTCAGCCAGCGAGGGGAGAGGAGGACGCGGCCGCGGGAAGCTGAGGTAACTGAGGCGGGAGCGGGGCGGCTGTCACCGCCGAGCTCGGCTGAAGGGTGACAGCGCGGCCGGAGGCCCCTCAGGGCACACGGAGCGCAGGGGGCGGCGGCCGTAAGGAGGAGATGGAACCCGGGAGGCTCGGGAAGGGGCTGCCCGCGGCGGTGAGGCGCTGAGGCCGGCGGGAGAGAGGCTGGCGGCAGGAGACCGGGACACGGGCCTTGCTGGGGCCTCCGCAGGTGACCCCTCGGCGGGCGGGGGTCGGGGCTGGGCTGGGCTCGCCGGCGCTCGTCGCTTACCGGGCAGCCGCCTCCTTCCCGCTTCTTCGCGGCGCGGCCCATGTGCTGGGGGACGGGACCGGGACGGGACCGGGCAGGGTCAGGCCGGGCTGGGCCGCGCCGCGAGCTCCGCCGGCGGGAGGGGGAGGGGGCGCGGAGGGGCGCGCGGGGAGCAGGGACCCCTCCGCCCGCCTCCGCCCCGCCCCTCGCGGGCGGTGCCACCGCACTGCGCATGCACCGAGCCGCGCGCAGACCAACCCCGCGCCCAAGGCGGGGGGAGCAAGGACGAGCGCGCGCGGGCACCGGTGGAGCATGCGCCGTCGCGAGCGCTCCTCCCCGTGCGCGCGGCCCCTCCCGCAGCAGGGCGGGGTTGGGCTGAGGGAGCTTGCGCCGCTCTGCAGCGCACCTGAGGGCGAGAGGGCGGCGCTGCCTGCAGGCGGCCCTGGGGGCGCGGTGGGGCCCGGCCCGGCCCGGCCCGACGACCGGTTGTGGATCCCCTGGCGCTGCCTGCGGGGATGGAGCCGGGAAACAGCCGGCGACCCGGTGCTGAGGGGCTGCGTTGCCCCTCGGCTGAGGCGGGTCCTGCTCAAGGCTCTGGTCTTGCTGTGGTAAAAAAAAGTAAAAAAATCATTTAATTTGGGAGGTTTTGTTGGCTTTTGTTGGTTTGTTTGTTTGGTTTTTTTTCCTGGAATAAACCCGTCGATTTTAAGCTGCAGAGAACCCTTGAGGAGGGAACCTGCGGGTGTGCAATAAAGCTCGAGAGTGAAGGTGCTGTGGCGGCGGCCTCCGGTCACCGTTACAGCCAGGGCCCGGCCGGGCGGCCCGGTGCGGCTCTGAGCGCTGGGCACGACCCAGAGTGCTGAGGTGGGGGCACAGGGCCTGTGGGTTTCCTAAAGCTGTGGCTGTGCCTTACGCTGCCATGTTAGATGAATTACGGGTTTTCATCTGAGCAAGAAATAAATGTTTAAGTGCTGCAAGCAATAGCTTTGCTTGCAAGAATTTCGTGCAAAGGCAGGTTTTCGGACTTCCAGCTCTGGTGGAAGACTGCACTAGGCTAGGTTTTGTAGTGCAACGTGTGACTTGCCACGTATAACAAGCAACTGCAATTAATAAACCCAAATGATAGTGTTGGTGCTTTAATGGGAAGTATAGCAGAGTCTGCATTTACAGGCTAGAAAGTGCTATGAACATAGTAACTGACACCAAGGCATTAGGCATTAGCTGGAATAATTTTGCTTTCTAGCATGAGTATGGCTTAGCACCTAAATGTGAATGCTGGCTCGACAGGGTGCCCCTCTGAGGATGGGAACCTGACTTTCTGGTGAGGCATGATAAACCATGCATTAGAATTAGGACCTGTAGACGCCTTGCATCTGCTTCTGTAAATTGGTTCTAAGCAGAGACATCCCTATTGGTAAGATACCATCAGCACAGAACTAAGCATGTAGCTCACAGGTATTAGCAATTGAAAGCTAAAAGGTAACCAATAGACTGTCATTGTAGCCCTAACCCAAGTATGCAGTAGGTTAAGATGACTACAGTTATATAACTTACCTAACTGTATGTGTGCATGCTTTAGATAAAATTATATCAAGATGAGGATGTAAAGTATAAAAATCCCTGAAATTTACTGTGCTTTGGAGATGTGTATGGAGGTTTGACCCCACATGTGCTCCCGGTGCCAGTGAAGGTCTGTGCTGTACTTACAGTGTGTACTGTGATTTCTTCAAATCAAAGAAAAGGTGTTGACTTGATATTCCTGTGAGAGTTTCCTCATCAGGGTTTCTGTTTAGCTCAGGCCATGGGTTAAAGCCTCTGTCCCAGCAATTCAACTGTTCCATTGAAAGAAATGCCTCAGCGTAAGATTGCATTGCAGCCTCTCCCCTGAGGTACTTTTGCTCCTAGAATTCATAGGCCTGCAAATTGTGAGAGCAAGTCTGATTTACAGCCCCATTGTGATCTTGGGTAAAAGTTGCTAATTGTAAATCAAAGTAAATGACATTCAGGTTTCATCAGAGTGCCCTTTAAAACTGAGGATGTTTGTCCTTGGTTCAGCCTTAGTGTCTGGGCTTAAACCATGACAATGTTACAGTGTACTTTGGTTTACCTTGAGGGGAAAATTTCCTATTTATGTGTCTGACAAAGTCAATTCAAGACACAGCGTACGTTTGACAATGAAAGGCTAATTTTATACTTAAGTAATGTTTCTGGTATTTGTTTCCGAACAGTATGAATAATGTCATTCCACTATTTTCTGATCCATGATAGATTCAACAAAATGTTGTTCTGTGTATCTACCTTTAGATTGATTTTAAAGTTATTTATCAGTAAAACCGTGGCATTTCAATGACAATCAGCAGCATTACGTTGTACTAGGGATGTGGAGATGTATGCTTTTGTTTTGTACAGTGTATTTCTCACGACAGCCCACAAAGGGGCTCTGCTTTCTCTTCTCTGGCAGGAAATAGAATGGGTTTTGTTCAGCTAGTGAATGAATGAATAAGCTGCTAGGTGGCAGTGCATATGGCTGGTTCAGGAACTTACAAGGTCCCTTAAAAAAACCCACCTAATACTGCAGCATTATATCCTGTAATGTGTGCAAGGGTTGTCTACTAGGAAAAATTTCTCATTGTTGTTATGTTCAAGATTAGACTGCCTGAGAGGATGATCCAGGAGAATCTCCATAATTGGAGGCTTCTAACAAAGAGCAGATGAATGTCTCCAGAGTCAAGCAGGTACAGCTGATCCTGCCTCAGACTGACAGCTGTATCCTGCAGGGCTTCTGGATGAGCAGCTGCCTCGGGGCAGCCTGTCTGAGCCTCGGGAAGCAGTGTGAGGGCTGCCTGGAAAATGAAAGGCAGCTGCTCCGGTGTAGCAATTTGCACAGAACATCCATGGTTATTATGCACTCATAGTATGTTCTTTCTCATCCTGCTCCAGCCTTAAGTTTCATTTGTTCCTTCTCGTTACAGGGAAGTAGTGTACTGAAAATATGTACCAGCTGAACTTGATTCATTTCAAGCCCATGGCTGTGTTGCTCAACCAGCGTCTTCAGGTGGGGGAAAGCAGGTAGGAGAAATGGCTGAGAAGTGGCAGCCTGGTAGCAGTGAAGGAATTGAATAGTGAAGGGATTGATGCAGTAAGAGCGTGGCTGTGTGAGGAGAACACATGGCATAGCTTCTAAGCTCATGAAGGGATGTCCTGATAGGGTTCCATGTGATTGCACTACAAAGGTATGCTTTGTAATAGAGAGAGAACAATTCTGGAGACTCCTACACTGAAGCCATCTGAAAACTATTTTGAAGCTATTGCATATTTTACAACTACACCACTGGCAGGAAGTATTCACGTTAATCATTGAGCTTCTCCTTTTCCCAGTTCAGGTGGTAAGCATGATAATTTATATTTCTTGATCTGCATCTCATTTCAGTGTATACACTGTGAATACAGTTTATTCAGCTAAATTTTTCTCTATTTTGGATATTACCATTGGGACATGTCATCTTTGTGATCCACACTGAATGAAAATCAGCTAGAAAGCTTCCAAGCAGGTATCTTTATTATAGAGAGGTTTATATATTTTCGACTATATCAAAACATAAATATACTTTAATTACATTAATAATTTAAATATTTGATTTAAATAAAGCACCAAGAGAACTTGATTTAAATGACTGATTCAGTTTCCACACCAATTCCTACAAAACCCACTAATTTCATGCAATATTTGAAGAACCTAGAGGACAGAGCTGACTTCTTAGCAAATGCGTAACTACAGCTGAAGTGCTCTGCACACAAAGGTAAAGTTTACAAGGTTTGAGAGGGTTTGCATTCTGAAGCAATACTCCTACAAAGGCATTAATACAGATTGAAAATGGACTGGTTTGCTCTGCTGCATCTCTAACTTACATGTAAACTATTTCTTCACATTATAGCTGGTTTTGTTTAATTCTGTACTAACCTCTAGAGTTTAAGTGATGCAGCTTTTACCTTCTCAAACATGTAGGCCCAGGTTTTAGTTAAAGAAGACCAAAAGAACCTGACAAACATAGATACAGGAGATTTTATTTAACGTTGTGTACAAAGAAAGGCTACAAATGCCTTAGACTCTTTTCCCCCCCAAATACAGTTTTTGGATCCCTTTTTTATACCACTTTTCTCAGAAAAAGAAAAAAACATCCAGAATGACAGTTCCCCTGCCCCCCCCCCCCCCCTTTTCCCTTTTTCTTCTCTCTTTGGGCCTAAACTGAGAGATGTTTAGCAGTGCAGTTTCAACACCTTTCAGTATTAAACTATTATTAGGTTTTCTTCTCCAAAACCAGAGCATTTTTAGATGCTGAAGCAATAGCAACAGCAGTATAAAATGTCAAAACCTGACTCCCTAACATGGTAGAGTTAAGACAATGCCAACAGTATTAACTCTGCTGAAACCCAAAGTTATCCAAACAGTACATCTTCTACACCTGATAATTTAGCACTAATCATATAATTTAATTGTATTTATATTTAAATAAATAGTCTTAACTCCTTTCCTTGGAATTCTTCACAGATTATAAACACTTGCAATACTAGAGATAAGAATAAACTACACAACTTACAGAGGCAAGAGAAGGTTTCGTTTTATTTCTTTTGCTGGACAGACACAGAAAGGACATTTCACAGTGTCCTGCTGAGATAGACAATTTTTAAGTTCACTTTCATGGTGGTGCTTCTCAGTCATCCAACACAACAATTCCTTACCCTCTTTTGCTGCCTTGGTAATCACTTTTGGTACCGATATCCCAGCTCCTGAAACATCTGTCCCTGTGTAGCCAAGTTTTATCCAGGATTCCGCAAGTTTTGCAGAATAACGTAACTGTGAAGCCCAAAACAAGATTTTTCTGAAGCTTTGAGAAGCAGTAAATAAGGGATTAAAAGAGGCTGTTGGGAAGAAATGGGAAGAAATGTCCTTTTGCTATGGCAGCTTTTACATTACCATCTATATTTCATACAGACACAAAGATGTAAAACATATGAGTCAGTTTTCAGCTGACTATTTGCATAATCCCTAGAGTTAGTGTAGTCCTAATTTCTCCCAAAATAGCTCTGAAATGGAGGAAATTTGAGCTACTTTATGTAGACTGGCATTCAGTTAGGCACAGTAAGAAGGAACTGGATGAGTTTTTTCCTCTAATTGCCTTCTGGAGCTCACTCAAACTGCACCAGGAATGATGTGAGCACCTAAGGACCAAGGCCATTGCTCACTGGTTGGCTCTGCCTGTTTCGATTCTTATTTTGGGTTATCTGTAGAAAGCTGCTGTATTATTCCAGGCAGGAAGCCACTCTGTACATGAGCCTGCCCTTTTGTACACCCTCAGGGATATAAAATGGCCTTGCCATATGAGTCATTCTGCAGATTAGAGAAATGGTGCATCTGTACAGTGTCTTTGGTTCTCAGAACATCTTGTCACTGGGGAAAAAGGCTGCAACAGCCACACAAACAAAAGCTCTAGCGCAAATGAGGAGTTTTCTCCGTTTTAGACAAGAGGATTTGGCTGTGACTGCAGCAGAGCAAACACAGCCTTGGGGACTCAAGTGTATTAATTCTCAAATATGTTTGCACAGGTGTAATTAATAGAATCTTATTTAACTTGCAGAACAGGAGTACACGAGCCCAGAGCTTTAGCAATACCTGGTCCATTCTATAGCTTAAGACTGGAAATACTTCAGTTATCTCCAGGGACAGCTCTGCTACAAACTGAACCCCCCTGTGTGGTAGTTTTTACAGTGCAGAATGGTATGAAGTGATTTCTGTTGGAAAAGGAGGGGTCTTTCTCACTGCAAGGTGAAACATAGCAGTAAGGAAATAAATGATGGAAAATGCTTGCACGGTTCACCTGTGTGTTTCTGCAAGGGTCTCCAGCAATTCCACTATAGGATGGCAGCACAGAAAGAATCAACAGTGGAGGCAAATGAGGTCATTTAATAGTTTTCTAATTCATGGCAATAGCATTTATGTATTTGTTTGACCTAGAAGACCTAAACTAGGGATATAAGCAAGGGAGGAGAATCAAGTTTACACTCAGGTTTGCTTTGGTCCTACTGTTTCAAACCACCTCATCATTACAGCATATGGTGGCCTTTTATCCTTGAAGGCCAGAAACAGACTTTACCTTAAAAACCAATCTACCTTTCTGTTTCTGTTAGCTTTTTTGTTCTCTGCAGTGGTGTTTTACCCATGGTAATATACAGACTGTAATGCTTCTCTCTGCCTATTGCCACAGGAGTGTGGGGAAATGTAGAGAGCGAGTGATAAGCATTGCATTCTTATCACTGAACTGTGGATTTTCAATTGCAAGCAAGAGGGACCACAGCACAGAACTGGGAAGCTACAGTAGCCAGACTCCTGGGGTTCCTAAATTAACGTTTATTTACTGGCAAAACAGCTTTTGTTCCCAGTTACCTGGGGAATAAGCCATCTTCCAGAACTTGGAATGAGATCTTTTTTCTAGTCCCAGTCAATATGATCTGAGTGATTTCCAATTATGCTTCTCTTTTGTATTACTTTGACTCCCTAAAACCTTGTTAAGGAATAATCATTAAGTGCTTCCTTTAGAGCTTCTGTTGCTTTTAACGGCAATGCATCTATTTAATTCTATTCAATGAGAAAATCCACAGAATACGTTCTTTTCATTTCACTTCAGAACGGGGAGTCGCTAATACTGATCTACCTACAGCTCCAGTATCTCAGTCACACACAGCCTGTGTTAAAGGAAGTGAATGGTATCATAGCTGTACTACGACAATGTCAGCAAAGCTTACAGAGAAAAATGTACCCAGAATACAAATTTATGAAGGCATAAACACGATTGCCCTTAGAAACTTAGAAACAGCCCTTTCAGATTTTTCTTCTTCAAGGAATTGAAGCAAATCCCTTACAGGCAGCACGAACATATTTATTTGCGGTTTGTTTCAACAAGTCCACATCTTCCTGAACTGAAGGAAAAAGAGAAAGGGCAGCAGTTTTTTCTTAAAACTTCTCATTCCTAAGAGTCCCACATCTGAAAATGTTATCCCAGGAGATGACCAAATGCTGAAACCAAGGAGTTAACCAGTGAGGAATCAGAGAAGGTTGGGTTTTGCCATCAGACTTTAACCATTTTTAAAGCCATGTTGGTCAATTTACATTTTATACATACGTGAAAAAATGGCACATTAAGATGAATGAACACACTGCGATGCCTTCCAGTGTTACAGGTGTGACAGATTTGGAGATCCACATATGCTTTAAAGAACAGTACATTTGTTTAAATAAACTCATAGAAAACTAACAAACAACCGTAAAACAAACTTCTGAACAGGTCAAATGCATGAACTGTAAAAATACTGCATCTCCCATAAACAGACTTTGTGGTTCCACCACCTTGTGGCCAACAAAAAAGTTGCAGTTTTGCCTCAAAACGGTGCCGGCCGATTGCCTCGTGAAAGCAACTGAGGGTTAGAATGGAGGCAGGCAGCGGGCATGTGCAACTACAGTCACTGCGCTGCCCTAGTGTGCCCTTAGCTGATCCACTGAAAAATAGCAGCATTAAAATACAGCCTGAAAAAGCCCAGCTACTAACTCCGCTTGTTAAAATTGTGCAAGAATAAAGAACACCAGCAGCATTTTAATGGATGTGTTTCAATTTGGTTTCAGACACTCCCCTCCTATACAAAGCACACCCAAACACAAAACTGAAACCAATCTAATAACTGTTATTTCTTGTCCATCTCTGAAAACTTCCCATAATTTGCTTTGCTTTTTTAAATTTTACCTAAACTCTTCTGTGTTCAAAAAAAAAAATCCATTCTAACTTTAATATAGTTTTTAAATGCCAGGAAACTGATGCTTTTCCCTCTCCTTGACCTGGGAGATACACAGAGCATCCTCATCATCCCAATTTCTGAAGTTCAAGTTCTGACATTTCAGATTTCTGTTACTGAAACCTACACTTTTAGGAAGGTCTCTCCAATACACCAGAAACAGAACATAAACTCTCAGTGTTCATGTAAAGGGTAATTTGTTTGCTAGTTTGCTCTTGTTTATATTGTACCTTTTTGATCTAGGAAATCGAAGAGTTAGGTTTTCTGACAGAGCTTGCAAGGGAATAGATCAGAGTAGAAATCAGAAGGCCTTCTCTGAAGCCAAGTTCTGCAATTCCCTTTTTTGTGTAAGTATGATAAGGCTTATTAAAAAAACAACTAAAGTAATAAAAAACCCCAAACCCCAACCAACATCCCTGGGAAAAGCACACAAAGCCTTTTGGGAAAACTCGGGAAAACATAAGGCTATTTGAAAAACTTAATTGCAAAAGTAAAGGAAATGCAAGAAATCAATTCTCATATTTCCAATCAGTCCATGATTTCATCATCAGCAATAGGATGTGCTACCTTCTCCAGCCCAAAATTACCAGCTTTGGGGAAAACATATTCATACTTAACAGAAATAATTAACGGGTTAAGTTAAATTAACTTTTTCCCTGATCCACATGCCTGCATGTTAGATAGTGTTACAGTAGAACTGAGCATTGTAATGAGAGACTAAAAGCAACAACCTGTAACAGTAACCAAAGCAGAAGCCATTTTCTCATGGTTACATACAATAGATCAGTAATTTAATATTAAAATTAACTTCCTATATAAATAAAAATAAACTCGTTGGGCAGAAGTAAATTGGCACAGTCATTATGGTATTGCTTTCCAGTTTCAACACTGCAAAGAGCAGCCACGGATTCCAAACACCAAAAGGAAAAGGCCTTCACCAACCACCTGCTGCAGTTGGGGTTTTTCTCCTTTCAAGTGAAGTCATCAGCAGCGCTGCTGCCTCGGAAGATCCCAAATAACAGCTTGGAAGAGGTAGGGGTGCAGCTGGCAGGACAGGGATTGCTATGGAACAGCTATGTGACAATGAGAACAAATACAGAAAACCAAACCCAGAGCGTGTGGTTTGCTGCATGACTGTTCTTAAGTCAATGGTTTTCAGGATTATGACTAAATTTACCCTCAAAAAGGCAAATAATAATAAAAATTAAAATCTTAAGCCTTCAAGTTCCTTGCCTTCATTTGCTCCCTCCCCAGAAAAGCACCTCCTGCTATAGACACTGTATCTGGTTTACAGGTTCAGAAGTTGGAATGTAGTGGAAATACATACAAGAGAGAAGGAATTTCTAGTTGTACATTACATTACAAAAAGGTTTTCTCCCAGACCTAGGGATGGAGGGATACTAAGCAATAGTAAACTCCTAGAAGAATCCTTACAAAGCATGCAAAATATTGATATACTCACAAAATTGAAATTCATAATTCTTCCTTTGAATTTGCAACTTCACAGTACAATGAGTTTGACTATGTGGCCGTCAGAATTCCAGTGACTACAGAATCATTTCCCTTCAATTTTTTCTTTCCATCTGTTTGAAAGACTCCTTTGATTTTTTTGTTGAGAGGTTGCAGATCACCCATCAGAAAATGGGAAATTCACATAACAGGGATTGCTTTCTTTGTTATACTTCCCCTCCAATGACATTAACAGCCTAACTACCAATCTTTCCAAACCCATCCCTCCCTCCCGCTTTTCATGTCTATTCCTTCCCTTGGCTTCCAGCTGTACTTTTCTCCTCCTCAGGATGATGATGGACAGATGCCACTAAATGGATGCTGCAGAGCTGGGTAGGAGAGAAGGGGTTGGGGTAGTTCATGCAAATGAGATCCCACCCCCCAAGGTGTTCAGCTCAGCTGCTTCACAGCCGGAATGCTCTGCTCTGCACAGCAGCAGTTGGACTGTCCTGTGCTCCCTGGACAAAGCTGCCCTGGATCCCTGTGTGACCATGGTGGCTTTAACCGCTGTAAGCAAGGAAACACAACAGCGGTGTTTGGCTTGCCCTGTACTGCTGTATGTAGCTCCATTGATATCTCTTCACTGCTCTTATTTAAAGCAGGGTTGGAACTGCTGGAAAATACACAATGCATGCTGCTTGCTGGATTGTCCCTAAAGTACATTCTACATGTTTTATCAAAGTGGAGCAATCGGAAAAAGACTCTTGTAGAAGCAATGTACAAAGCCTCCAAAAATTCAAGTATCAAAAAAAAAAACACCCCCCAAAAAAAGATGTTCTGAAAAAAGTCTGAAGTAAGGAGCCAGCCAAACTGATAGCCACGGGTTATTTTGTCCACAAAGCCTTCAATTCCTTTTGCAGTGATCTTTTCTTTGGAGTGTTGGGAATTAAGTCCTCCCAATTAATTTTCAGGAAGTTTGGTGGGGCCTAAGGAATTTAGCAATCCTGCCTGGATAACATTGCCCCTGCTTTTATATGCAAACAGACAACAGAATCACTGACTCATCCTCCCTGCCTGCTCAATTTGCTGTATTATTTATAATGTAACATCATTAGGTCTGGCTCCCTTAACCCAAGACCCATCAGAAGTGCAGCCTGGGTAAGAGCAGGGCATCTCCTTCCCTAGAGCTGTGGAAACATTTGCAAGGGAAGGGGCAGGCAAGACAAAAATAAACTAAACTAAACCCCAAACCCCACACAAACCAACAGCTCGAGTTGTACACAAACCTGTTTAATTGCTTTAGAACCCTGGTCAAATCAAGACTTCAATTTCTGAGGAGGGAATCTCAGATCCCAGACCCTTCCCTTCTCCTCTCCTCTTGCAAAGCAACACTATTTTTGTGGCCTAGAACAGTACTTTATAAACAGCAGTTAGTAAAGACACAGTTGTGATAGATTCTTTAACTCCCCCTCACCCAAAAAGGGGTCTCCTATCAAGTGGTCCAGTAGAAATCTTGAAGTTTCTTTTTGATAAATTAAATCCATAAAATGAGGAATACCTTCTGTCACATTCCCAACAAGAACAGCAGCCACACTCTGTGGTGCATTTGTTCAAGTGTCTATTGCTCCTCCTAGTGGAGATGCTGCACAGCTCCATCTCCAATCCAATTCTGGTCCTACCAATCCAGAGCAGAGGCTTTTCTCTCTCTTCAGCTTGTCACTGGTTAACAAACAGCAGAAGCGCCGAGGACTGCAGTTCCCCAGGGCAGAAACAGGCCAGCAATGTCTGAAGAATGTCTTTTTCTCAGCTGTGGCAGGTTTATGCCAAAAGCAGTTTTTTGTGTGCAGGCACCTACACCTCTGTGGAAAAGAGAATGCTTTGCCTTTTGCTGTCTGGGGTAGGGATAGTCTCTAGCTGCAGGAAGTACAGAAGAACTTGAACCTGAAAAAGAAAAAGCTCATCAGAAAGCCCTGTTAGCTCATTCTTATCCTGGCTATTGGATAGCTGGCAGACCCACCTACAGCTCTCTACCCTGAAACACTCTGCAGTTACGTATTTGTTTTGATGCAGTGTACAATACCAGCAGGACTATTAAAACCTGCAGAGCTTCAGAGAGACTCTTTTCAGGAGCGCATTCCAGTGTGTAATAACGGTGTTGGTGTTCCAGTGTACTCTATAAATCTGAGCTATAATTTGCCATTACTCAGTCGAGAACATACAAAATGCCCTTGACCAGGGAACAGCCTCTCTACACCACCTTCAGAAGGCAGCAGTAGCCAAAGAAATCTGAATTTAGCAAAGAATTTTCTTGTGCATCAGTGAAGGTGGTTTAAGTGTTGAGCATCGTGGAAAACCACTGATGGCCTTTAACCCCATGCTGTCAATGTGGTCCTGTGAGGCAGCCCTTAAAAACCCTCACTATGGACAATGGATGTGCCTCCTGACATTTGTTCCATGAAAGCTGTGTTGGTACAGGTGCAAACTGAACTGTCTCAAGAAACACTGTTCTACAAATAGTCTAAAAGCCTGTGCAGGGGTGAAAGTATTGTGGTCCTCAAAACGCTCAGGGCCTTGCCAGAGGACTGCAGTTCTCCAGGTACTGCCTGCACAAGATACAATAACACATTGAGGATTTTACCTGGGACATGACTTCTAGTGACCAACTATCCGTCATTGTGATGGGCTGGGTCGGGTTGGCAGGGATTTTACTGTCCTTCTCTGAAGGTCTGAGCAGTGTTGGTCCAAAGACAGTTGCAAGATTATGCAGGGACATCTTGTTAATGCTTTCCCTCTCAGCAACTCTGGGGTAAGAAACAACAGAAAAGGCAAGACTTATAAATACCCACATTTGGAAGTGTCCTTAAGTAAGAAACCGTATTTATTCCTGTTGTAAAAAGTTTTAGATACATTCAGTTAACCACTCTCAGGAATAAAGGAATGTCTCTCATCCCACTTTTATAAATGAAACTGAGGCACAAAGGTTAGAAGTTTTACCTAAGGGCAGAAAAGTCTGCAGCAGAACCACAAGTAAAACACAGATTTCCTGGATCTTTGTCCAGGCCCTCAGTCACAAATCATCTTTCATCTCTCAGTGACAGTTGCTGGTATGATATGCCAGTTAGCACACTGGGCAGGAATTGAGCAAGCTTCTTACATTAATATCAGCCATACAGAAATAGTTTTTCACAGTTACAATCATATTACAACGATCCAGACTAGAGCAGGACCAATCTAAGCAGGGAACTGACAAGTCCAGAGAGCAGAAATGCTGGAGTTTTCAAAAATACATCCTGTTCAATTGCAGATCCCTCTCGAGACAGGGCTTACAAGTCCTTAAACATGGCCAAAGCTTCATGAGTTGTACTAAAACCTTTTCTCATCTCTGTATCCAGATGCAGGTGCAGTTTTGCAGTGATATTGTAGCATTTGCACTAGATAAGCCCGGGGACTTTTGTTACCCTTTTCCTCCAGTTCTAATCCTTTCAATGTAAGAACAGAGTTCAGGATTTAGTGCCTAAGTGAGCATGAGACAATAGCTATCTGATAAGCATTCACAGTAGATCAGCAAATACTTCCTCCTTTGTTTGATTCACCATGAGCTCAAGGACAAGGCTCCTCTTCTCAAAATGATGATTTACACATAAAGTAAATGTCTAAAGGATCCACATATTACCTTTTTAAATGGTCCAAAAGGAAAAGGAATGTCACAAGGTTGGGCTCTGGAAGTGATAACAACAGATTCAACATACAGCTTTCCTTTGCAACAGGGTCTGAAAGTGCTGCAGGACAGAAAAGAACAAAACATCACCACGAGTTTGACCACATCACTTCCCAAACCAACAAATACAGAAGGTCTCGAGTGGGCTGTAATTGCATCATAGGATGGAAGGTCAGAGTGGCACATCAGTACCCCACAGGATCTCTTTATTTAAGAGACACATAGAGAATCCTTTCCTCTCAAGCAGTTCAAGTGCTTTCACATTTACCACCCTACGATGTTTTTACCCAGACAAGGTATAACCCCACCCCAAGAGGGCTTCCCTGAGTGGGGGACATGGCATGTGCACCCTCCACAAGCAGGGGCTCATTCTATTCTGAACCCACCCTCAGAAACCTGCACATTTTCAGCTTACAAGACAGGGCAGCAACGGCCTGTATTCAAGCTCACAGGAGGACGATGCCATTCCTATGCTCACTTCTGAGCTCCATTTCACTTCCCTAACAGCTTGTTCCAGGCTTCTGTCCAATGCTATAAATATGGGGATTTAAGAGCAGCCCCATACAGAAGAGTTTTGGTTATCGGGAGTTATTTCTGCTACTACCTACCTATGCCCTCAGCAAAGTTGGGGTACAGCTCATCTGTGAAGAGGGGTTCAGGCAGTTCCCGGAAGTACAGTTTCAAGGTGCCTGCAATGGCGTTAACATCCATCTCACTCATCATCACCGACACGTCTTTGTTATCTGGAAGAGAGAAGAGGGGAAGCAGGGTAAAGAAGCTGCTGGCCTTGCATTCCTTCTTTTCTGGCTTTGGCCCTCTTTGTTTATCCTCTGTCTTTGCCCAAATAGCTGAGTTTTCCTGTTTACATTCCTCCAGACTTAATGAGCTACCTCTGACAACTGAGCAGCGCTGCACAAATGACTGCAAACAGTTCATAGCTTTAAATCGAGCAGAGGGAACCTCACACCACCCAGGGTTAGTTACACTGTGCCAGCAGCCTCAGCCTGATCTGGAACTAGCCCCACTTGACTGTATTTGCATGCATTTTAACTTTTCTTATTCCAATTCCCTGCCTCTAACAGCTTAGAAGAAGAGATTTTGGGGCTGTCTGACTCCCCACTGAGTGCAGCCAAAGTACACAGGCAATTCAGGGTATGGTTTTGTTCTGTTACTCACATTTCAGTTCTGTGATTATTAAGAACAACAAACCCCCCCCCCTTCCCTAAAACAAACAGACCAACCCACAGAGGCAGCGCTGGTTTCACAAAGCTCAGTGTAAACCAGCATCTACTATGAATGAAAAAGGTCATCTTTCAAAACACTAACCCTTTCTTGCACTAGTGAAGGTTCCAATGGGTTTTGTAGCTTAGGGGGACTGAAAACAAAATGCAAGAAGAAATTTCACAAAGTAAACAAAGAAAAAGTGCAGGGAGAGTGAACTGAGGCACTGGGCACAGGCCTCCTGACTGCCCAGATCAAAGAGAGCTCAAATGCAGCCTGAGCGGTCCTTGGACTGTCCTGTGGAGGCTGGAAGTAGGGCAGGACTTCACTTTTTGTACCTCAATGATCTGGAGGCATTTCCTCTGCCTGATCTTGGATGCCTGTTGGGACATACAGGCCATTCTTCTAAACGCAGCTCCAGCAAGGAGCCCTTTTATGCTCAAGATCAAAGAAAGCTTTACAGAGCTTGGTCAGAACTATCTGATTTTACAATCTGCAGACATCAATCTGGAGTTAAGAGGAGAACTCGGGAGCCCTGACAGCCCAGCTTCAGTTTCACAAACCCTCTTCCTGGGTAATGTTCCTTGGAACATCTTTGGTTTTGGCTGGCTTCCTTCCACAAAACATTCTTAGTTTCAAGGGCTTTTATTAACTTGGAGGCCTCACAACTCTGAAGAAATTATGACTTCTGGTTCCTGCCACTTCCCCTGAGGAAGGTGTCTCCCATTTACACAGATCTGGCAAGGCAGGCAAAGCCACCATTCCATGTCTGTTGGGAAGAACAACAAATGTGTCACCTGCTATAGGGATCCACTCCATTATACACCTTGTATCTGTAGCTGAAGAGTGTTAACAAAACATGCAGCCAGGGGTAAAACGATTCTCTTTGTGTGAGAGAATCTCTACCTCTGAATGTTTCTTGGGGAACAGAAGACTAAAACCAGCATCGCCACCTGACAGGGAGCTCGTGCAATGCAAAGGAGAATATCAGACACAAATACTTACTGACATCAAAGGCGGCTTTCAGAGCTTGGATGTCGGTTGCCACCCCAGAGACACGGTAGATGCCCACCTCCTCCATCCCACGCCGCTCTATCTCCTCCACACACTGGCGAACGATGTAAGGCACCTTCGATCTCTCTCTCCTTAAGAAAGCCAAACAGAAGAGTTCAGTGCAGCCCCTGCCCTCCCTTGCCTGTCACCCCAGCCAGGCCAGCTAACATCACCCCACCAGTTTGTTGTGCAAACTTTGTCTGGAAAAGGAGGTGGGAGAAATGCTGAGAGGCAATCCAGACTGAGCAGAAACACTCCTTTTAAAACTGGAGGGGCTTTTCTGACTGTCTCAGCTTTGGCTGTTCTACAGCTTCCCTGAGTGCTTGAGCTTCTGGCCGTGACCCAGGGCTCCAAGAGCTTGTGTGACTGCCCAGGTAATTAGAGGATTCCCAAGCAGTCCTTGGATACATAACAACACTGGTGCTTTCAAATCAATGCAATTCCATAGGGAGGAAATACCACACTTCCCCAAACTGTGTAACAGAACAAAAAGGCTTCTTTTGGCAAACGATTCATGACAAAGGATCAGGGGTTAAAATAATACAACAGGATCCAAAGAACTTCAACATTTCTGGTTACGGAAACACCACTGTTTGGTGGCTCTGGAAATCTGTGACCAAGTCAGTTAACTACAGAGTAAAGGGGCAAGGGGTACATCCGGGACTCAGGAAAGTGATATGCTGTAAGTAAACACCCTGGGTTTCAAAGCCTGTGCCCACACTAGTTTTTCCCTGCAAAAAAAATGAAGCTCAGAGGATGTAGAGCATCTCCTTTTTGCAGCCACAGCCTTCTGTGCTCCTGCCCTGTGTAGCAGGCTGGGCTGACGACCCCTCAGTGCAAGCCCCTGGCCAAGTGGATGCCTAGTAACTTATAGGGATAAATGTGACCCATCAGCTCACTTGGTGACAATAGCTATCTTGACTCCAAAAACCCCGGTCTGCTTCCGGGATGGCATCCTCTTCAGGCTAAACTCCCGACTGGTGAACTTCACCGAGAGCTTCACTTCAACCTGGATAGAAAAGAGAAGGAGAACAGCTGCTACTTCTCAAACATTTTCTTTGCTTTTTAATGTGCTGCAATGAAGAGCAAGGAATTACAGCACAAGAGAGGTACAGAAGCAGGGCTAACTTCTGCTTGCATACTTACTCCATTCATTGAGATGACCGTGCGTTGCCAGTCTTTGTCCTGCAACACCTGTGGGTCCAGCTGAAAAACATGGAAGTGATGCATGAGCTAGAAGCTGACTTCAGGGAAATCAGCAAGCCTGAAAGGGCTGTGTAAATGAGCAGAGCAACTTCAAAAAGCTATTTCTTTTCTATAGCAAAAGATTTCCAAGGTTTCCCTGGCTCCAGGTAACAGAACACTGCTGTTGTGTGGGTCTCTAAGCAGGGCTGAGGAGGACAGATCTCTGAAATACCTCTGATTTGAAACAGAGGAAGCTGTCTTC
This sequence comes from Melopsittacus undulatus, assembly GCF_012275295.1. Classification (NCBI taxonomy): domain Eukaryota; kingdom Metazoa; phylum Chordata; class Aves; order Psittaciformes; family Psittaculidae; genus Melopsittacus; species Melopsittacus undulatus. Next base: position 12,862,288 of record NC_047538.1, on the reverse strand, counting down.
CTCTGAAGTTCTCTAGAAACAGATGAGGTTGGATGAGTGTGATATTACTACACTGAAGTAAAAAGTCAGGCTGGAGAACTTCATAGCTCTTTGCTATGAAGCTAATAGCTTCTAAGGAGGACTATGTTCCACTGAACTCAAAAGACATAATCACCCCAACCAAGGAAGAGAAACATGAAGTGTTTATATAGAGGCAAGTAACTTCAAACAAACCTCTGTCAGGATGTGACAAGGGAGAAATGGAGAAAATTGGACCAAAAATCATGGAAAGTTGCCCTCCTTTGGCTACCTATTCCTGTTCATTTCTGTGCATGGAGGCAGGAGGTACACCTGGCCCTGCTATTATAAGAACTCATGAAACAAAACCAAGTCCTGAGGCAAAGCCCTCATCTCCCATTTTCAGCTTTGCCTGATCTCTTTTGAGTGGACAGTGAGGCTGGGGAGCAGCTGACCAATACTCAGACACCACCCAACAATGCCAATACTGCCTGGGAGAAGCCAGACACATCTGAATGCGTGAAGAGCAGCACTCAGCTCAAGCTAGACTGGGAGAAGAGGTAAGAGACCTGTGTGCACAGGGACTCATCTCAGGGATCAGAACCAGCCAAAGCAAACAGTCTTTGGGGCCTCCTGAGATGGTTTTTAATACTTGGCTCTTGAACACTAAAACACAGTAAGACCAGGAGGAGGCAACTGCAGCAGGCTCTGTGTTCTGTGTTTACTGTCATCAGCAAACAAAAGGACACTCAGAAACTAGAGCCACTCCTTGCAGCACCCCATGCAGAAGCAGAGGTCCCTGACAGGCAGAGGTAGATGTTGACACAATAGCAACTGCAGTATATCCTGGGAGATCTTAGATGCAATCATGCTCTTTCAGCTCATCAACAAACCAGCCCAATGCTGCTGTCAGCTACAGACACAAGTGCCCCTCACCCTTCCCCACTCACCAAAACACACAACCAGCAGAGAGAAAGGTTTCTCCCCACCTGCTCCCACTGCAGACCGCCCCAAGAAGCAACAGACAAGCAAGTCAGGCCAACCTTATCCCTGCGCACTTTGTTACGGACGTGAGCCCACAGTGGGGTGCTGCCAGCACACATGTGCTTCCCTGTCGAATTGGACCGGTTCCTGTAGGTGCAGCTCTGGCAGAAATTCCTGAAGACTCCTTGTAAGGAATAGTCAGTAACCAGTAGCTCCCACATCTTGGGACTGCACAAAGGTCCAGGAGGCCAATAGGCTGCAGCGCTTAGCTTCAGTGCTTCAGCAAACGCAAATAGCAGACTGCTTGCCAAGAGGGTTTGCTTATAAACTGGGCAGAACAGATCCGCCCCGCTGGTGCTGCTGGCCAAGGGCCCCTTGAGCTGGCCAGAATCAGGGCTGTTCTTCCCTGACTTTCCGTGCTGGAAGTTTGGTTCCTTTCAACAATTGCATTCTTTCCCAGAATCAAGAGGAAACCATTTCTGAAGTGTCTGGTTTCCTCTGAAGAGCAGCCACGCTCAGTATTCCTGACAGCTTGATCTCCAGCTGCCTAAATAGTCATCTCACTAAGCTGCCAAAACAGCCCTGCTGATAGACACAGTCACAGCCAATCCTCCAGCTCAGAAGCAGTTTTCCATATGTTTTTAGAATGGAGACACTGAGACTGTATTATTTATAGGAGGGAGAGACTGCTCAAGAATGAATGGGAAGGAGGTTTTGGTAATTGCCAAGAATACTAAAGGAAGAGCCCAGTAGGGTCCAGTTACAGGTTATTGAAGCTAACAGGTATTACTGGTCACATCCCAGTGATGACCAGGGAACTCCTACAGAACAAAAGCATGTAAAGTGTTAAAAAGTATGAGCCCAAAAATGTCCTGCTCTCTCTCAAGAGAGAGCAAAGGGCTGCAAAGGAGCAGTAAAAAGCGTCCTGGAGCCCAGAGCTCACAGAGACTCCTCCTTGCTGGGTAACTGCTGGAGCTGAGCACGGACTGTGAGCATACCTGCTCCTGTCTCCTGCTCCAGTATCTCTGAAGCCTGTTGCAGGGCCAAGAGGACTCTGCACTCCCCACCTGCTCGTTGATTTCTGCTTGTATTGAAATGAGGCATCCAGGGAGAACAAGCACCAGGAGTGGGCCCAGCTGACCCCAAGGCAACCTGCATAAATCATTGGCAATAACTACAGCAATTGAGAAATTCCCCCCCCCCCCCCCCCCCCCCCCCCCCGGTGTTTTTTAAATAGCAAAACAAAATGATGGATGCTAATAAAAGAGCAAAGTTTAAACAAGCTCTCAGCAACAGAGAGACAGGAAGAGCAGGTCTAATGGTATGAGAAAGCTGCAGCAGGAAATAACAAAGTCAACAGGAAACGAGGAATGTCCTTCAGACTTCGAGCAAGGTTTCAGTCTTGGACCCTACCAATGACCAACCTTCCAAGGGCAGCAAGAGCAACTCAGGAAGCAGGCAGGTTACAAAGCAGACTGAAGACAAAGAGAGTGTGATGCTCCCAGCACAGAGAGGGCCTGTGATGAATGAGGTCATGCTGTCTTATGGCCTGATTTGGAGATCAGTGATCTGGAAGGAGGAACACTGAGCAGAAGAATGTGTTCTACAGCCAGTGTGCCAAAAGCAAGCACAGTGCCAGCTTTGCCAGCTCAGGCAGGGAGCACTGTGAAATGGCTGTTTTCCATTAATATGACAGGAGATATACTGCACCTCTGAACATTCCCTTCAAACTTCTGTTTGGTTTGAGTGACAAAAGGACCTGTCTTAGCTCTAAAACTGTAAAAAATGGTGTGGCTTCCGTGACCTGTGCCAACAGGACAGACCTGCTAAAACCCTCAATGACTGTATCTCAGGGGCTTGTTTGCACAGCTCACACTGCACAGGAAAAATACAAACCAACCAGCTTGTCTTTACCCCTAAGCACCTTCAGTCCCTCTGTGGCCCATTCCCTGCCATTTGCAGTGGCAAGCTGCAGCCCCACATTCACTAGTGCATCAAGCAAACGTCCCTCCATATCCTGCACAAACCACAATAGGACAAAGCAGCTCAGCAAAACAGGGACCTCCTAGTGCAAGTCTCTGTCCCTTATGGCAGCTTAGGACTGAATCAAGACAGAAAAATAGTGTACAGCAGTCAGCAGAGGCTGAATGTGCGGAACACAGGATGCTGAGGACCTGGGAAAAGGTGAACTGTGGATGCTGGTCCACGGTAAATGCAGGCCAAGCACAAGAACCAGGGTGTCTGTGCTCTGCCTTAAGGAAACCACCACAGAGGTCAATGATTCAGTTTTGTTTTCCCCAGAAAAGGAAACATACAGAAAGAGGAAAAGACAAAGAAGCATCAGTGGAAATGAAATGCCTGGGAGCAATGACTGAAGGAATCTTAAGGTTAGTGCAGTTTATGGTATGTATTCACATTACTTCCTCCCTTTATTAAATCTCCCTGGCAACTTTACACTCCATCAATTTTTAATTGTAACTGATGTGACATACAAGTTGTCAGAGTCTCACTGCTGCTGGAAACTCCCAGTCCAGCCATAACCCCATTCTTCTCAAAGCTCCCCACTGACATGTTAATCTTTCCCACCATCACCCTTTAGACATGACCCATTGCTTTCTTCATTTTCACTCTGTTTTCATTGCTGGGATGCTGTTCTGCATGAGCAAACTGTTTAAATGAACTCAAGTGTGTAAAAGGTTTTCTGAGTTGACACTTGGGAAGTACAGCCTCTGACAATCTGTTTTACATGGAAATCCACCTAGGTATCTGACAACAGCCATGTGCATGGCTATGAGACATCCCCAATATTAGGGAAACAGTGATTGTTTTGCATGGCAACAGAGGAACGGTGTTGTGCTGCTACCACAGAATAACTGATCTAAGGTCATATCCTCTCTGGTTTTCCAGCACTGCTGTGAGGGAGAAGGAAATGGTTTCCTTGAGCTGATCATGCAAAAAAAGAAAACATCATGCAAAAAAAGAAGAGCATTTTTAGGAGGTACCAACTGGAAGAGCTGGATCACAGAGGAAGTATTGGTTTACTCATGACATTTGTTCCCACAGCAGAGGCCATTTTTGCTGACATATGTACCACTTAGATGCAGAGTCTCAGGACCAAACAAAAGGCTGCAACACTCAGAACATGCAGATGTGCCACATAAAGGCAAAATTCAAAGAGCAAAAGGGCTAGTCTCCCAAGTAGCCAAGGTGGATGGCGAGGTAACAACAGAGGGAAAAAAACAAGTTCAAAATGAGAGCAGCTGATGCTTACAACTGAACTAAGTCTCATGTTTCCTCCTATAAGATAATGTCCATTCCTTTCTTCCCCAAACCCCCAGTAATTTTGGTTTCAGAGCATAACTGGGAACAGCACCTTCTCCCTGTATTTCTTATACCTGAGATGTAACAGAAACCCTCAGGCACGCATGATGGCTGGTTAAACACTGCACATCCCCTGTGCCACTCCCGGGTCTGATGAGGACTGTATTGCCACATTTACAAGATGTTCTCCCATATTAAAACTCTGTGGGTTTATCTGTCAGGGATAAAACCTGTGAGAGCTTCACTGCTTGCCAAGCTGATGTGGCTATAAAAAGAGGTAAATAAAATGTTCCATAGGAAAAGAAAATATGAGTAATGGAAGCTATTAAAATTGTTGCCCATTCCTGGAAGCTTCTGACCACATGGACCAATTTCCAGTCTTCCTTCCTCCAGCACCGTAATCTAATGGAGAGATTTAATAAACACTCCACATCCAAAACAGCCCCGGTGCCCCTGATGCATTGTCTTCATTGCTGCAGCCTGGAGAATCTGGTGAGTCAGAAATCCCAGTAGTGGGAAGCTGGAGATTTACAATAATACCCGACTTAACAATACACTGCAATTTAGCCAGCACAGAAATTTCCCTGTTTGTATCAGCAGGAGGATGCAGACACAACTCTTGACATTCCCAGAGATTTTAACTAAAGGGAAGCTAGGAAAAAAGCCCTCATGCAGCTTAGGAGACTTAGCCTTTCCACAAGACAGGTTGTGGCTGAAAAATGGCAATGCAGCAAAAACAAGCCAGAAAGCCCAAGACACAAGAGCAATGCTAAAGTAAATTAAATTTGATGTAAAAGCACTTGGGAAATACCTGACAGAAATTTACTAGAAACACAGGGATGGGAAGGGATGCTGACAGCACCAATACCGCTCACCTTCAGCCACAGAGGGTAACTTGATTTTGGTTTTCTATTATGATGATTTCTTAATAGAGACGTGATATTTGTTTTAAAAATAAAACTAAAGCAAAATAAAAAGCTTTAATAATTCTTATCAACACAAAATCTCACAGACTCTTAGGACCTCTCTTTGCCATTACTCAATAGTGTTAAAAAGTTGCGTAGTAGGAAAGAATCAGTGAGAATTAAGAGGATGTTCTGGCATTTTACCATGTTTCTTTACAAACTGCAAGGAGGATTTACTGAAAACAAGGGAACTTTTGCATTTGCCTTTTGTGATACAACTGAATGCAGCTTTTGCGCGTTCATAAAACCTCTCTTTTTTCCCCTCCTTACTGTTTAGGTTTCCCTAAAAGAATCAAGATGCAATTAATGTTCAAGTGTCTCCAAAGTGTATTTTTACTTATAAAGTGTTTTAAGAGAAGGTGCAAATGCTGTGCATAAAAATACCCACTCTTATGAAAAGAAGAAAAAGTTTAAAATTTAAAATATTTTATTGATTTTAATAATTCTATGTAAAATATTTAAAGAATTTAGCCATTCTGTGATTTCAGGGTTTCCATTATGTGCACACAAATCTCCAGGGCATTTCAAGGCTGAAAACCTGCTCTTTTGCAGTTGCTCAACTCCACAGAAAAATAAGCTTTTGTTAGCAGAAGGGACATACAGATTTCTGGTTAGCCTGAGACACACACAGGAGCCACCCTGTACCAGCATTTCTTGATTTATATGCAGGTTTTCTTTTAAACACCTACCCTGAATTTGGTGGCAAAAGCTTTCCCTGTAACAGCAGGGCAGCCTCAGGGCTGTGAGGAGGAAGAGAAAGGAACAGGCCTAAGAAACTCATTTGGACAACGAACCCTTCCAGAGGAGAGGTGAGATCTGATCCTGCAGGCTGCCCTCAATCAGAGCAGTTCTGAAATCCCACAAATGGCCTGGGCCTGCATGACCATCACTCTGCTGGAGAAAGCTGTCATCCATAAAGTGATGATCAGTGAAACGTAAATGGAGGAGAATGATGGCATTTTTCAGCGTGCCAGAAAGAAAAAGCTATCTGTGCAGAGTCCCTGCTCTGTACAACAGCCAGTCCAGTACAAAGAATGAGCTCTCAGAGCAGCCATTTAAACACCCTCCTAAAGCTGCGGGCAGACAGTGCAACAGACTGGCAGGAAATGGGTAACATATTCATCATGTTATCCTCCCCTGATGGCCTGATTTCTCCTGCCTATAGCTTTAAAGCTTCATCACACAGCAGCTCCCTGAGACCAGCATCCGTCTGCAATCCCCTCATCACCTCCCCTCCTGTATTACAAATTTACCACATAGACCAAGTGTCCCATGCTGATTATCAGCAGCGGAAAGCTCAGATGCAACCTACTGTCATGGACACTGTACTCTGGACATGGCAGTTACCAGGACAATAAGCCTGTCCTCCAAGGCCTTGCTAAACACATCAATCACCTTCTAGCATGTAGAGAAGGTAGCATTTCTTCTGCTTGACTTACAAATGGGACAGCACATTCATTGCCTCCTCTTTTGTCACAAATGGAGCATCCCCAGGGCTCAGTGAGAGTGCAGTTCCTATGTACTGTGCTGGAAAGGTTTGAAGTTAACAGGCAAATCAGAGGTCAGAACATAAATTCTCATGAAAAAGCATCTATTCTTTAAGGGTACTGATGTAGGCAGAGGGGACAAGGCAAGAGGGAAAAAGCTGCTGACTTTCTGCCTCTGAATCATACTGAATACCTCCCTATCTGGAGAAAAATCTCCAGTGCTGAGACAATCAGAAGGCAGAAAAGCAGCCTCCCTGGTGCTCCAGGATTCGGAAGTCCTGTTATGTCTTGCAGTAAAGGTAGCAGGAGTGAATTAAGCACAGTCTTACCTGGATCTGTCCTTTGCCCATTATGCGATCTGTGCTCTCTCCATCCTCTTTAGTAAGCTTGGTTTTGTTGTAGCACTTTTCGTAGCACAGAATCCGCAGAGTCTGTGAGCCTTCCAGCTCAATCTCAAACTCCTGCAGGGCACCAGGAAAGAGCAATGAATACATCACAGCAGGACACCAATCTCTGAATAATCAATATAGTCTCTGAAAACTCATCAGGAGGGAGTACTTAGGGACTGACCAAAACCACCCCCCCTAATGGAGCTGGTCTACAAATAAAATGAAATTGTATTTTGTATACACAAGTGGTCAAATCAGAGACTAAAATGTTTGACTCCTTAGTCAGGTTTCACTGCGTTTCAGCAAAGCATCATTCAAAAAAACAAAACTCACCCACTTTTTCTGTATTTAAATTAGCTCCCCAGCAGGTTTGAGTTGGCTGTAAACAGGCAAAACCTCTACAGCTAATTCTTCCCCCTCACAACAAATAAACAAAACCACCTCTTCTTCAATGTATTTTTCACTTGTGTCTTTCAAAAACAAATAACCAGGCATGCCTCTGTTTAGGTGATGAAATGCTCAACAAGACTCATTTGTACTGAAATGTTTAGCTAATCCAAGACAAAATCTGCAAGCCCTGACAGCCAAATGAACCTGGCATAAGAGTGTTTTCTGACAGGCAGCAAAGGCAGCACAAGTGCTGAGCATGCAGCAAGTTCTTCCATTTGTGGGTTTTCTGACCATCATATACTGATGTTCAGCAGATCGAGCAAGTCACATTAGGGAAAATCCAACCCACCTCATTCCAGTTGGGCTCCGTGGTGTCCCTGTAAACTCTAGTTTTAGCCTTGTTCACGAAATACCCGAAAGAATCCACCTCTAACGTACAGTACAAATCTGAAGAGGAGAGACAGAAACTTGTAAAAAATGTCTAGAATCTCCTAACTTGTGTTCATCATTTTCAGGGTGTGTTTTCATCTGCATCTTCTTTGTATTAACACTGATAACACCATCCAGCACAAACCTCATCATCTGGACCAGCAGAGTTGCTTTCATCAAGCTGAAGTACCAGCACAGCTGCATAAATGACCTCCACACAGACGAGCCTTTCACCTCTATCAAAAATCAGGTGTATGCTATTATCCAGTATTTCCCAGATCAATCCTCAGTGAGCAGAAGGTATATATCAAAGAGAAATGAAGCTTCCCCAGGTAGACACTGGACCCCATCAATACATTAGAACCAATTTCACTGAGAACAGCATTGGCATAATATCCCTCAGAGAGCTGGTTAGGGGCCAGCCATCAAAAACTCATTCTCTTCACAAATTGGTTCATTTTGTGGTATCCAGTGTTTTTGAAGAGCTAGTAATGAGCTGTAGACATTGCCCTTATTTGTGAATTATACTATAAAGTGATGTCAGGAGCCTCTGGGAAGTCAGTGCCTCAGCAGGAGGAAGGCTGACAGAAAGGATGTACATTCAGTTCACTCCTTCCCCCCTGAGACTGCACAAGCACCTTAGATAATCACAGGATCCCCAGCCACATGGCTAGGTGAGCTTTCCAGCTTTGTCTAGATTATCTTCATCAGTGCCTTAGAAGCAGGTTTATTTCTATGAGTGTTGCATAATTAGCAAACACTGCTTATAAAGTACCAACAGACCAGGCCTAGAAATTAATACCGTGTGCTTATCTTTGATCCTGATCTGTCCTGGGTTGAGCTTAAACCATGACACTGATCTTTCTGAGAGTTAATAGCAGCATTAAAAACCTGAATTCCCTTAAATTCACACAAGAGCCTCCATTTCACTTTCAGTTCTCCAAATCACCTCTCCCCTCCTCACCATCACTCCAATACTAAACCAGTCTACACCCAGCTGTCCCAGCACCTGAATTATCTAACCCCTACCTCTGTGTATTACAGAACTGCAACTCACTTGAACTTTGCTTGAATCCTGTGGCAGAGTGGACAATGACATTCAGGAATCCATAGAGACCTGGGGATTCATCATCTGTACAAAAGAGCCAAGGAATTTTGTTACATTCATGGAGGAGCCAAGAGTGAAAGAGAGTGATGAGATTGATGTTAAAGAGCTGAGGGTGAGATGTCCCTACAAAGGCTAGCAGGAGCATGTAATCCAGCCATTTCAGCAAGAGAAGACTCATTCAGGTTCAGTGCTGCTTCCGTATGTAATGCCTTCTGGCAATGTGTGGCTTTTACAGTGTTATATTTCTCTGGTCAGCAAGATAACATGGAAGAAATTCAAAGGAGAAGTAGTAAAATATAGAGGAAAAGTAGTAAAATATAGAGACTAAGTCTATGCTAGGAGATTCAATAGTAATTTAGGATGGTCTCTGATGCAATTTTGGCCAACTAGTGTTCTTCCATAGGATTCCAAGGCTAAGACTTCAACAGGCACTCCAACCCCTGGCATGATGTATGCATGTAGAGGACGTTCAGTAGTCAACAAATTGAAAGATGTCCAGGAATGTTTTACTAATTTAGGCATAGCCATATAATTTGGAGCTTGTATTTTTATTGTTGCAGCAAGTAACATCGAGATGCCAGCCTGACCTTGTTCCTGCTGCTCTCTTTTTGTACACTATCATCTACTTTAACTAAACTACACAAGTTGGGTACACATGCTCTCAGTTTGTAACTCATCACCAGGTTGAAGCCTTTGGCAGAAAGAAACAGTAAGAGCAGTGCTATTGGAAATGCACAAAGGCAGGCAGAGGCAGGTTTTCAGTGCAGCTGAACCATGTGAAAGAATAAAGGTCTCACCTTCCTTATTGATAGTAAGGGGAATGTTGTGGACTGTCTGAAGCTTCACACAGGAGTTTGTCAGCATCTGGAGTTCCACCGATGTGAGCGAAAAGCTTTTAAAGCCTACCAAGGAGAGTCAAAGAGGGAGGAATTAAGATTCAAAGCAAAGGCTGGATGCATGTTTCCTCAATCTGGGCGTACATGGGACAGCTGCTCCCTGGGCAATGCTCAGAATCAGGACTGTGGTGCCTGGGACTGTATTGCTGCTGCAGCCCAGCTCTATTGAGGGCATATTTAGTGTCTCTTTAGAGTAAGTCTCAGAGTGGTTCACAGGAACCAGTAGTGCTCTTATTTGCTTGCAAAGCCAAAACACACCCATGGCAAAAATGTTTCTTTGGACTAGAGCCAGATAAAAGTGTGCAGCTGATCCTTCTACCTGGAATTGCACAGAGCTCTAATCTCTAGGGCAACAGGGAGGATTTCTCCACACACTTACCAAGTGCTCTCCCTACACATTCCCTACATGTTTCTGCAAGCAAAAGCCCCTCAGACAGGCTCAGATATGCAGAGACAGAAGACATCCATGTTGTGCTGTGGATTTGAACACATCTGTCTTTCTGCAGGGAACCCTGCCCACACTCCATCCTCGGGCCTGCGGCCCTCTACTAAGATCACAGTATTTGTACCAATACCCAGCTGAAGGACACTCACATTTCTTCTGCTGCTCCCGGATGTTCTCCCTCCACTCTGCCCTTTCATAGTCGGATGAAATGAGGAATGTGTAACTCTACCCAGGAAGACAGAAGAAGAGGGGGTATGCATTAGTCTGAGTGACCACTGAAACCAGACCTGCTTTCAGGCCAGACAACAGGGCAGAAAGACCTTGTATAACAGCGTATACAAACACACACAGCCCATGACCTCTGACTTGTACACTGAGGGAGACTAGAAGAGCCACCTACCTTGCCATTGCGATTGTGTACCCGGAAGGCCATGTTTGGAGACATCAGCAATAGGAGGGATTCCTGCTCTGACAGCTTCTTTTTCAACCTCTCAATAACCTTGCTGCCTTTATTAGCCCTCTGGAGGATGGGGGAGAGAGGGAGACAGAGGACACGTCATTCTCCAACATCTGCCCCTATTTATACTGACAGATATTTAAAGATGCACAATCTCTATCCTCTGTGAGTAACCAAATGGGCAGGAAAAATGCTGCCAGGAGGATCCACAGGGCTCTCAGCTGCTCAGGAAATTGTTACCTGCAGCATCTCTACATTCAGACTTGGCTCTGTGCCCCAATTCCATCTGCCCCAGATGAAGGTGCAGAGGTGCATGGCCACTGTCTCAGCTATACCCTGTACTTTCTGTTCCAGAGGCTGCAACAGCAGCATGCCAGTGAGCAGCCACAGCACTGCCAGGTCCTCCACAAATATCCTTATTCAATGATACTATAAGGAACTTCTCTAGAAGCTGCCCAGAACTCTCCCACTCACCACCCACTGATCCATTTTCAGAGGTCAGCTAAACCCAAGGTTTTTCTTGGATAAAACCCAGACCCAAACCCAGCCAAGTGTATTGTTTGGCACTGATGCACCGAAGTGTGTATCTCAAGACTCCTGCACCTTGTGAGTAAGAGGCTGCCACACGGTGTTCCTGCTAACATCTTACTTTTTCCAGGAAGCCCTCTCTGAAAGCCAGCCAGGGAACACAGGCAGAAGTATGTTATTTGGAAGCACAGGGGCTAGTCTTCTCATGGTACAAGCAATATTACAGATATCCTATTTTACAGGCTTTTAGGGTTCAAAATCTTACTACTCTTTCAGGTTCCAGGAAGGCTGAGTCTAACATCTCTCAGAAAACATGTCTTGCAAGCAAGGAGAAACCTGGGCCAGAAACATCATATCTGTCTCAGACTGTCCAGTCAGTATAATTGGTGTTCTCCATATATTTGCTGGTGCTTTGATACTGGTGAAGTCAGAAAAAGCTTCACATATGTAACTGAGCCTGCAAAAATTCAGAAGTACGTGGCTTCTGACCAAAATTAGTTGCAGCATCATAATTTGACAGCCAGAAACCAGCATGACACACTACCAGTCCACAGCATAAAAGCCCTGCTCCCCACATGGATGCTAAGCAACAGCAGTCATAGGTAGTTCCAGTAGAGGAGACACTGACTACAAATACAGGTTCTTTTTGTTCCTGCCTCCTCATAGGAGACCATCACTCAAGCAACGCACTAGAACAAGCAAGGATGGGCTGCATATCACTGGTAACAAAGCTGCACCACAAGCCTCTGCTGAACAGTTTGGTTTAATGTGACTGCTAAAAATGCTGTGCAGCTCTGGGAATTCTGCTTCTATCAGCACCTCATCTCAGCAGAGACACTGAGTCTGTACCAAAAGCTTTAACCCTTTTTACCTTTTCACGCTGGATGTCACTCTTGATCTGGGATATCTTGATCTTCATGGCATCCAGCTCCTCATCAGGTACCAGTGGGATATTGGGCACTGCCTCAGATTCATCCACCATTTGGAAACTGAGGTCAGTGAGGGGGATGTACCATTTGCAGTCATATTGCTGGCTTTTTCTGGAAGAAAGAAGGTCCAAACCTTTTACAGTGTTTGGCAACACCATCTCCCCTTCCCACAAGTCCTTCCCTGCTATAGTGCATAAGATACAGAACTGGGCACAACTTCACTGTGACCCCCATGTGGGAAAAGTCTGGCAAAGGGCTGATCTCCAGCAAGAAAGCCTAAAAGGGACAACAGCCAGTACAGCATGTAACGAGGCAACTTGTTTTGTTGTCTGTTTCTTTTCATCCCAAGAAAATACAGTGAACTTTTGCAAACTCTTTCGGTCTTGCATGCTCTCCCTTTCAAACCTCTGCAGAGGCAATGGTCAGAAGCCATGCCATGACTGTCACCTGGCTGTTACCTATCTTCTAAACCCAGCTCTCTCCTGCCTGAGCTAAGAGGGCCAGATGAGCAAATATGTATAAACCTCTGTGTAATCCGACCAGAAAAGAGCAAATACAGCTTTTAACTGCCATTCTCCAGTAATTTCACCAGGATAATCCATTCACTTTTTTCATGTTTCACATGATTCACTCCCTCTCCACTTCAACTGTCAGGAACATTCACTCTTGGGAATGTCCCACTCTTCTGACGGTTCACTCCTCACAAGTGTGTACTTCAGAAAGGGTGGGGACAACTTTCTGTTTGAGGAGGGCAAGAAGACAAGGGGGGGGGTCTCTTCAAGTAGAACATTTACCAAATGAAGAGAAGCCCTGTTTGAGGCAGGTATGTTGATAAAGGTTCCTCCCCCCACTTCTGTGAAGAATGTCAACAAGACTGCGGAGCTGTGCTCTGGGGTTGACACATGGCCTGTTTATTGTACTCTCAATTTTTCTGACAAACTTAACTGGCTGTACCTGCAAGGCCAAAATTAATAACCTCAGTAACAAAAGAATGTGAGGAATTTCACCTGTTAAAGGAAACGGGAAGTAGAAAAACAAATAGCATCTCTCCAGAATGACAGCAGTTACAGTATATCCTATTTACCTAGGAAGGCTCAGGGCAGTGGCAGGAAGAATGAACCTTTCCTGAGGGATCAGGACTCAGCCAAGGTCTCAGACAGTATTACCTTGCTGATCATGCCTAGCTACATCTTATGGACTATGGTTCCCCACTTCTGGGGTATTCAATTTCAGGTGAAATTGCTGGCTAACCCCAGGATTCTGCTGAAGCTGAGGCACAAAGCACATAGCTCAGAAGGAAAACCTCACCCTCCAATCTGCTTCTTGAGCTTGGCACACAGGAACAGATCAGTAAAAAGAAAGACATGACGTAGTTTGCGAGCCCCCTCAACCAGCTCCACCATGAAACTGTCCTTCAGCAGCTGCCGGTGCTGGTGAATAAACAGAAACAATGGTTTAGTTAGTGCAATGTGAGCCACAGATCTGGCACTGGGGCAACACATTCCATAGACATGTGTTTTACCAGTGGCAAATTCACTAACTTGGTCTAATTCAGAAAGAAAAAAGGCTACAAAATGTTTCTTGCTGTAAGCCCTTCTCCCTGCTGCTACCCTCCCTCCAGGGGACGAGATGGCCATGCATCGCCTTACTATCTGCTTAGGGGTCAGACTTCAGGCTTCTCTCCATCACCTGTTCCTGAGCCCAAGTGTGATATGAGTCACTGCTCAGCTTCTGCACACTCAAGGGCCAGAACCACTGCCAGACTACCATACCCTCACAAACCAGCAGAGAGCAGCAAACATCACTGTTCTCAGCGCAAGCCACCCCACCAGGCAGAAAAAGGAGCAAACACCTCCACCCCCCATTCACAACAGTAGTCTGTCAACATTAACAGCTAAATGCCATTGCTGCTTCTTTATTGCAAGTGCTGTTTAAGGGATAATTCCAAAACAAAATGTGTGTCTAGTAAACTTCTAGGAAGCCCCTTATCAGCCTGTGTTTAAACAGGACCATCTGGATGTGTCCCCACCCTGTGCCTATAAATCTCTTTTACATATCATATGAAGATTCCCCAAACCTAGAAGGTGCAACGAAGCTGCACAACCCTGATGCCTTTATTCCTGTTTCTAGTTCCAGGGAGCTGCAGGCAGAAGCATCATTTTCCTAATTCCCTTATGGGAACTCTGTACTCAAAAGACAAAAAGACTGGAGCACTAGCACCAAGACAGATAGCTGTGTGCTGTTACCAGTGACCAAGCCAGGAGTTCCAAGCCCTGCTCTACGCTCAGACCTTCTGCTCAGATGGCAGGATCAATAGGACTCTGAGTACATATCTAGAATAGGTATCTCCCACTGATTTTCAAACAGAAGCATGGGGGTTTACAACTTTGGGCAAATTTTATTTCCACCAGTATGTATAGCTGCAGTGTTGCCTTGCTTCACAGCCAGTACAAGCAGGAGCCACCAGCTCATCTGCACACACTAACATATGCTGAAGTACTTTTTTCTGACCTGTACTGTTTCCTGGCTATTCCAGCCAAGAGGATGCTCCCCTGAAAACCAAGGAGCAACATGTTACACATACCATAGATGCCCATACAGCACCATGGCTGGGCATGGGAGAGATGTGCCAACACCACCCAATGTTAACCAACACCTCCCCTGCTGTCTCTCACTGTCAGCCTTCTCCAGGCCCATGCTCTGGATTCGTCAGCACAACTCACTCCTGACCTGCAGTATCTCAGAGATCCCCACACTGGGAACCACATACACAAACCCCATCCATGCCCAAGAGGCAGCTGTGCTCAGCTGTGCTGCAGCAGCAGCAATAGGAAAGCAGTTAACCTGAGCAAGGTAAGGACATCCAAAGCAGCACTGATGCCTCTGTTTCTCAGGTTATGCCCCATGGGTTCTGTTCGCTGCGTGACTCAACAAGCCACATTTATTGCAGTGGGTGTGGGAGTGCAAACCCCCACGCTGACTCTCCTTCCGCCTGCCATCCTTCCCATCTTGGCTCTCCCAAAGGAAAACAAACCACATCAGTCCCAAGCCCAGCAGGCATCATGGCAAGGAATATAAGGCAAAGAAATGCCCTTGCAGACATAATTCTTGTTTCCACACTCTGTCCTACAGCACTCAAAACTTCCTGACACGGACTAAGAGCCTGCATTTTCCTGTCTGCAGCTGCACTAGTACCACAGCTAGCTGTTAACAAAACACACGTAGTAGTGTCAGCACCTCATCTTGGTGCTGCCTTCCATTACATGAAGGTCCTGAAAATCTGTGAGAAGCAGCAAAAAGCTGCACCTTTCCCATAATGGCAGAAAGCAAGGCTGCTCCCTAGCAGACTGTTGCACCATCTCTGGGCAGGAATCTGTGGAGATCTGGTATCCAGCAGTGATTCAGGCTCAGAAAGGCCTGTACATATGTTAATGTTTATTTTTAGGTGGGTGTGATCCTCCTAGCTGCTCCTCAGTGGTTTTGGAGAGGATGCTGCCTGCATTCATGTCCCTGCTGCTGATGCGCACTTGTGCATGCCTCTGCCTCCTGCATGGCAAACCAACCCCAGGTAGGAAACCAGAAAGACAGCTTGGAAGAGAAATAAATAACAAGGAGGAGAAAGTATCTTGTCAGTAGCAAAAACACTCTCAACAGCTGCAAAGAATTTCATTTTGGAACAATAATGAAGCGGGGAAAGATATTTTCTGAGGAAGTCAAACCCTGATCTCAGATTTCTAGATCTGATGCATATTAATTAAGCTGCAAATCAGCTCAGCTCCTCTAGGGTAATAAGAATAGCTGCTTGTTGCCAGCTCAACCTCTGCTCATTGTTCGTAGGTGTAAAGATGTTCTCACAGCTCACTCATCTCTGCTACCCAGCAGGATATGGCACAGTCCCTTCCCCACTTGGCAGGGACATGGCAGTGTCCTAACCTGCCCTTCTGTCCCACTCTGCCAGGCACTGGCAGTGTGTGAGATCAGCCAAGATGTCACCCCAGCACCCTGATGAATGTTCCCAGCAGAAAAATACCCCAAGCTAGTCAGAGCACAGAGTCAGCACCACATCTCTGCTCATGGCAGAGACAGACCAACAACATGGGCTTCTTCACAGGCAATGGAGGGCACAGGCCCATGACATCTGTTGGAGGACTGTGAAGGACTACTGCTCAGCCCTAGATTAGCCCTCTGGTTTTGGCAGTATTCAGGTACCATCATCCAGACCAGAGCATTCTGAAGACAAGTGTGTCCTCGAGTGAAGGCGAGGCTCACGCAGAGGCACTAGTGACAGGAAACCTTTGTGTCAGGCCTCCAGAAAGTTAGAAAAGAGCCTATCAGTGCTCTCTGCAGCAAGCCTGTAGACCTCCCTGCATGTTCTGCCTGGTCCAACCAGGCCACTCATCCTTCTGCCTTCTGAAGTTGCACCTAAATGGCTACTGCACAATCAACTCTTGGCTGTAAACATCCAAGCAGACTTCCCACAAATAGCCATGCTCTCTGTCCCACATCTCCCCAAAGCCCAAGCAGAAATCTCAGCCATACAATGCCAAAACAGGGATGCGATTCAACACCCTTCATAGCTCCCATCTGGGAGTGAGGTACTCATTTACACTGAATTTATTTTGGTAGCACTTCTGGGTACAAAATACCCTGACTGACATGAGGCAGTGCTACCATGAGGCAGTAGACTTTAGTAGTCTTATCTCCCAGAAAGAGAGCTGGGTGGGAAGATGACAAGGCTGGATTTCCTAAACTTGACTGGAACTGAAGTAAGCTAAGGCTATGACCGTGAGCTAGCGGAGACACTTTCCTTCAGCAAGCAGCAGGGGTAAACTGCCACAAAAGCAACCAAGTATCCGTGGAGGAGAGGACAGGAGAAAGCATCTGTGGATGTGTTTGTGGATGCTTGATGTTAGATCTAACTACCACCTTCTCTTGGAAAACAGGACTTTGGTTAGGGGTGGGTACAACAGGCATGCCCCAGGCTGCTCAGCATCAATGGAGCAGTGGAGAAGTGCTCCCAGCAAAGGGTCACATCCTCTTCTGCACATGATTCATCTTGCCAGGAGGGCTCAGCAGGTAGGAGGGAAACAATAAAGGGATCTGCCAACTGGCTTACCAGATCCCTGCTGAACCCCACAGTGAGGAAGCACACCTTCCCAAACCTCCCGACATGACTCAGCCCACCGAGGAGCCAGCAGCCCCCTCAAACAGGACTCATGCCAGGCAGATGTTCATCTCACCTCCGCTCCACAGGCCTTCTCTAGCAGTTTGGGAACCAAAGCCCACTCTGGTCAGCTACTTACACCCAGGGCCAGCAATAGCTATTATTTTGGCAGCCTCCTGTTGAACCAGGTCTCCTGAAACATGAGGTCTTCCAACTGGTTGATCCTGCTACATGTGACATATAATAACCTATGTGTGGAAAGCCATCTCTCTACCTTGTTTTCAAAGTTATTCTCAAATGACATAGAAACTACCGAAACACCAAATAAACATCCCATTAGCTTAGGATCAGAGTGTCAGTACTGTGGGAGAGTGACCCCCTCTCTTCCACAGACAGCCCTGAGACTGTCAGAGGTCCAGCACCAGAGCTCAGCTTGGCTACAGGGATGTTCCAGGAGGCTTGGTAAAAGCTTCCTATTTTGTACCCTGTTGTATTTGTATCCTATTTGTATAATGGAATGAATTAGGATCATCTTTAATCTCTCAAACAGTGCTCTGGACAAAGCAGCTCTCCCTGTACATTTTTCAGTGCGTGAATAGCCTTTTTGGACTACCTCCTCCTTTTGGCTTTCCTCCTCCTTTTACATCTGTCAGTGAGCATCTCCCCCTCCGCTGCTACCAACCTCACGACTTACCTGTATGCTCATCATCTATTCATCCTACATGTTTTTGTGCTACTTGCATATGCTAACTCCTGCTGCTGTCACATGTTTAACTCCAGGAAGTGTGACCAGCTTGTCTGAGACACACTACAAAGAGCGGAACTTAAAAAACCACTCATCCAGCACTACAACTGTACGAAAGGCCATCTCCTCCCTTGTATGCCGAGGAAAGAGCTCATCCGATGTGGTGACAGCAGAGGCCTGCAGTGTGTGTGTGTGGGTGAGAGCCTGGGAAGGAGTGGAACATGTGTGATGCAGGAGGAGGAGGGTAAAAGCGGGAGATGGGTATTGGCATATGTCAGTGAGGAAGAGGTGGTTTGGCTTTCTGCAGAGCGTAGGAAGAAAACGATTCCTCATGTGCATGCGCGTGTTGCAGGACCAGCGCTGCAGGATGAAGGGATGCTCTGCCTAAGGACAGCACTGGCTGCTCTTTGAGCATTTTTATAGCTTTTCTTTTTTAATTCCCAAAGCTCCTTTCACTGGGAGCTCTCTGACTCCAGCTGTAAGACAGGGTACGAAGCATCCAAGATTATTTTTGAGTGCTCTATTGCAACATCTGCCCAAGGCCACCAGAAGCAGTAGGCACCAGGCCTCAAGCTGTGCCTGGCTGCCTGTGTCTAAGCTTAGCTCCCAGCTTTTCAAGGGCTTTAGTTTGCAATTCTGCTCCCTTGCAAATGTCCTTTGTCCTTTCACTTCCCTAGCATGCTTGGCCTCTAATAAGTTAAACTGGGGCCTAAAACAATGATACCCAGTCTCTTGAATGCAGCTTAAAACCACACTGAGAAACAGTAAAGCAGCTTGCAAAGCAGCCTCTTCTGTACATGACAAGGGAAAAGGTACACAGTTGCATAAGCTGATTCAACTGGTGATCTAGGGGGCTTGATCCCAGAAGGAACTGCTGTCAGCCCTTTTGTGTCTAAACTGATGGGACGCTAAGCCACTCAGCCAGCAGAGTGCTCCAAAACTCAAAAAGGCTTCTTCTTAGGCAGCTCCAGTCCTCCATGGCATTGTGGAGCACTATCACCTAAATGAATCCTGTATTTTTTTTTGCAGTTTCATTAATTCTGTTTTACAAGAATGGGCTGAATTAGCTGGAAACACAAGCCTTTACATCTGGCAGGGAAAGACAAAACATGCTCGACAGTCACCTGCATCCAGGCTTAGTTGAAAACCCCCCATGCAGTCCATACAGCTGCTCTGCTAATGCAGAAAGGTTATTACTGCTCCTTTCCTTCTGGTACATAATAGTGGCAGATCCTTCACATCAAAGCATTAGTTTTCCTGCTGCCCCAAGGGACCATCCCTGGGAGAACTTTAAACAGATTCCCCATTGAAGTCAGGAGGACAGTGGTGAAAAAAGATCAGCAGTGAGCAAATAAGATACCTGCTCCATGGTCCTAAGGGGTGGAAGATTCTCCACCACTTGCATTCTGAGTCAGAATGCACAGTGCCACTCAGACCTCCTTTCCCTCCACGCATTTGTTTGGTTATTTAGAGGGTTGGCAAAGTAGTACCTGCAGATAATCCATCAAAAAAAAGGTAAAACCTCTGAAGTAGGAAGATAGGAAGAAAAGGAGGGCACAAGAGAATGCAGCAGATCAGGCTGAATGGGAAACAGATCCAAAAGTCCTCATGGCTCCCCTGTATTGGCAGGCTGGGTCTGGTGCTCTCCTGGCTTTCCTCAGCAAACCACAAAGCAGAGAAGACAAGCTACAGCCAGCCTGGCAGGCAGCAAGGACTGAACTATGTGTTTGAAGGCTTAATCCACCAATATTGCCTTCCCTGTTATGGCCCTTTCTGTTCCTCTGGTTTTATTCCTTTTGTTCCCAATTCCTTGCACACCCTGAAATACTCATCTAGCCAAGCAAATTAAACCAGAAAACTTTATATGCCTAAGTCTAGAATTAGATAAAAACCTCCAGAGCCAAGCAGAGCCAAAGGGATGTTGTGCTGGAAGGACACCTGACATCATGCAGGAAGACAGCAGGCACATCAGACTCAGTTGATGCTCCCAGAGCAGGGAATTACTTCTGCAAAAGGGAGAAATTCTGTGCTGATGAGCCTGTACTCTCTCTTGACCTGCACTCCTCTCCTCAGCAGCCTGTCACTAGGGAGATTAACAACTGGCTGCTTTCCCCAGTTCAAAGCAATCCTGAAAAAAAGCTGGAGCAAGAGGCTGGCAAAGGAGATTTGACTCCTCCCCATGATCCACTCAAAGGAGAAAAATACTGTACACAAAAGGCGAGGACTGGGAAAAAAAGATAACTGAGATCAGCACCTAAGCAATACAGGAGGGGAAAAGGCTGTTTTCCCTCCTTCCTTTTCACCAAGGAAATTTCAATGGGAGGAAGACAAATAATGAAAAAATCCATCAAAGCAAGCTGGTGATTCATTAAAATAAAAATGCATTATGCATTGAGAGCAGTCAATTAGGAGATGCAAACTGCACACTGTCCTGTCACCCTCGGGGAAGCACCAGCAAGATGAGTAGGAGGAAAGGATAAGTAGAAAAGGAAAGATTTACAGCCATAAACAAACCCAGCTATGACCCCAAGCTGAGTAGCTTGTAGGAAGGAGCAGCCAGCACTAATGCACACAGAGTAGCTGGGAGCAGACTCATGTCTCTGGGTTACCATGCAGACAGTGAATGTATCTACTGTCTCAAAACAGAGTGGTGTCAACTGGGGTATTACTGCTTTGAAAAAAGTGTGATATTAGTGCTAAATGACTACAGAAAGTATCCACCATCAGATTCCCAGAGTGAAAGGCAAACTATGGGAAGCATCAAAAGCAAGTTCTTTTCTTCCCTGGGCTCAATGCAGATGTGTGCAGTAAAGGAGAGCAAGAGGTTTTCCAGTCTCCTCCAGCACATTCACAGCACTCTCCTTGGACACTGCCCCTTCTTTCCCTCCTCCCCATCATACATGGAGTCACAGCAGGACCAGTGAGAGTGCGAACAGGCCTGCTGAGCCCAATCCTGACAATCCTCCCCTTCCACTTAAGATGTGACAAATACATCACTCCAAAATCAGATCATCAGGATCATCCTCCTGAGCCTGCCCCTCTGCCTGGGCTCTGGCAACTCATTAGGATTCTGCATGACATATTTCCAAGCCTGCATCTTTCACTGAGATGCTGACAGACAACCGGAGAACACCAAATGCTCCCTCCCCTGCAAGGGGGCATTTTAGTCTGCTATATCTTCTATGACCCAATCAACATGCACTTAAATGAGGCCATCTACTACCACTGAGGCCCTGGTGACTGATGTCTGAGCTTCTACCTCAGCCTCCAACTGCTCAGCCCCTCCTTTTCTCCACTGCAGACTTCCTCAGTTGACAAAATGAGACAACAAACAAGACTTGCAGGACAAAGGGCACCAAATTCCCAGTACTGCAGCTTCTAGGTGGTGTTTCCTCATCTTTTTCTCCTCCCAGGCTTCCTGTTTGGTTTCAGTTTGCAGGTAAAATACAAGTCCATTTAATGCACAGCAATACCCATCACAAAAATTACATAAGACAAACGATTATAACAATGCTAAGGACAAAACTCTCATCATGCTTTTCCTCTGGGTCTTCAAACTGTTTTCTGAACAGAAAACAAAGGGAAGCTGTACGGGAGCTGTACCACATTCTTTATGGAACAGGGACACTGCATAAACTGTATCCTAGCAACAAACAAATTAATAGGGTAACTTCCTAGTCTGTTCTACAGAAAAGGACCAACTCTTAGAAATAATGAAAGCAGGAAGACTCACCTCCCCCTTCTTTACAGTCATTGACTGCCGGCGAGGAGTGATCTCCTCATTGATGCTGGAGAGGAAGTTCTGTGAAATCCGCAGAGCATCCTGCAGGAGTGGATGATCAGGGTGGCTCACTGGAGTGTGCTTGAGCAAATCCTGACACCAGGAACACAAATAAAGAACAGAGCTATGAGCAGCACTGGAAAGCAGAAGGTTCTGAAGGCCCCTAAACTAGAAGTGTTGGACAAGATGCTCCAGCTTTTTCTTATGGATTAAAGCAAAGCTTCATTTCTAAAGGAAGAGAATAATACTCTGCACTTTTTGGTAACACCACTGCAGAAGTAGCAGGGTCATACCATGGAACTCCCTCCCCTTAATGTAAATGTAAAAGGCTCTTATGCAGCATGACAGGTTTATTTTTTGCAATCCTTTATCTCCACAGAAAAGTTTAAGGGCAAAGAAAATAGAAAAGGGGCCTAAAGTTTGAAAACCATCTTTCAGATACTTACATGCAGAACAAGTGTGCTGCGAGTCACCCGATCGACTGGCTTGTATAATAGAGCTGTGAACAAAAAAGCAGAAACATAAGAAAGAGGTACTTAAATATAGCCCCTACAGTGGAATTTGTCCATTGCCACTGATTGTAAAGGCACAGGTTTATTAACCAGTAAGCTACTGGAAAATTCCATTCTCTAAGGTTAATGTGCTGCACAGCCAATAAAACTCACATGAACACACGGACAAAACAAACATGTTCCACAGCAAACACATGGCCACTTGTGAGCATGCCCTGCTAGGCAGTGGCTGAGGAACACAAAAGGTAGTACAGAACAACTGCACACAGCATGGGACACTTTGGATAACTCCCTGGCAATCTGCCTGGTTGTGCAGATCAGAACTGGTTCTTGCACTCAAAGTTGCCAAGGAGGTCCCTGAAAGATTGGCAGTGCATCTGGAGTTCTGCATGACATGTTGAGTGCTTCCAAATCCTGACAGTAGGCCAAAACAGGAAGGGGACTGGCTGTTATATTAGTGAGTATGGAAGCTTGTTATAATATGGGTCATCTTCTACTTCTGTGCACCTTCTACTTCTGTGCATAGAGCCAAGCACCACGGAACCTGATCTATGACCAAGCTCTCTGGGTGCTACCATAGGGCAAAGCCCATATAACAATAACTGCTAGGATTGTGTTTGTGCTATCACTGGGTAGCAGATGTTCTCTTAAAATCATATTAGTCCTTTGCCCAAAGAGGCTGATGAGGTTTTAAACTGGACAGAGGCTATCCCATGCATGCATGCAGCTTACTGTGCACAAGCTCTGCTACTTAGCAAAGGGGAACTGATGTCCCAGGCAGAGACTCCATAACTTTCCAGCATTTAAAAAGAAAAAGGGAGAGTGGAGGTTTGGCAACAGCCTCCAACAGTCCTGACAAACCAGATTCCTCTGCATGGATCACTCACTTTCCAAGGAATTTTTCGTCGTCTGATCTTTAGATTCCTTTGTGCTTCTAGCCTTTAGATTCTAAAAGAAAAAGAAAACCCACATAGCAGATGGTCAGTCGCCTTGAAATATCACATGGGAATGTAAGAGACTATCTGCTCCTCTAAGGAAGGGCCTAAGAGTGAATGGAGGACAGCCCTATCACAGTGCAAGTCGGTGAAGGAAAAATGTGCTTTTTCTTCTTGGTAAAGCCACCATTGCCATGTCACAGGCACCCACATATCTCAAATATTAAAAAATTATCTTAGGAGTGCATGCCAATAGAGATACAGCTAAGCAGGGAACCACCACTAGTGACAAGGATGGTGGAGCTTTTACATCACCTACAGGAGAAAGACATATCCATAAAGACACAGCCATTGTCACAGCATGTGTACACCACCAATAAATAAAGTACTGGACTAGGATTCCCTACTCCCAGGTTATACTTCCTTATATCTGTACTCAGAGCTGGGTGACCTTGGATAAGTCAGCTCTTTCACAGCAGAAAACAATGTCCATGACTCTTCACTTTGCACATGGACTATGAAGCTATATCCACTTATGTGCTGAGCTCTGAAATCCTCTCCAAGACACAAATGCAGAAGTATTAACACCATCATTCAAAATGCAGTAGATACTAGCACAATTTCAGGGTTATCCTTCAGAAAACAGCAAAAACAAAGCATTTACAAAGAGCCCAGGACCGTAGGGCCTTAATCTCTATTTTGTCTTCTAGGGACTACCATAATACTATCTATACATATTACTAAATGGGTATGTCCTTTAAATGCATTTTAGTACTGACAGAAAAATAAGCACAGGGGAAGCTACTTTACTAGTGAGTCAGTCAGGCAAAGGACCAGAACCTGATGGAAATCCTCAGAAAAGGAAAGAAGAGTTTTGCAGTCTGATGAGTAGTACAGCAGGTCCCAAAAAGCAAGCCTCATTTCACAGAGGGAACGCATTTACCTCTTTATTATAAAAATCCAAAGGGACATGCAATATTGAATGTACTCAGGAGTATTTTCAGAGCAATAAATACCCCAGTATTATTGAGCTCTGATTATTTCTTGGTACCTGAGCTCTTCAAGATCACCTCAATACAAAGATCAATGAGACCATGCACTGCAGGCAAAGCTGGTGGCCTGGGGAGCCTGAAAGAGTATTCAAAATGCTTTGGCACAAGGTACTCCTCTTAACAGGAGGAAATTGAAGCAGCCCAATGAATAATACTATAGATTACGAATGACATGCCTGCCTTTTTTACAGTTTCCCTCTCCTCTCCATGCCAGCGAAGCCTACAATTCCACTGACAGCCATAATACAAGCCAGTAAGGATGTCTTTTTACACCAGTCAGCATCATTATTAGCAAGAGAAATACCTTAGCAACTCAAATACTTCTAGAAATGCATGACGGTGGCACAGGGCTGACAAGTTCAAAGCAATGCTGGTTTTTACTAAATCCCCTGGGTGGGGACAGCACGTAAAAGCTGTTTATGTGACAACCTCTGTAGGCCCTAAGTATAAATGGCTGTAAGAACATGAGCTGAAGCACTGAGTCTAAGAGGAGCTCGCAACTCCTCCTCTAGAAGTCAGGGCTGCAAAGATTCTTGGAGGACAGACAGGAGTGACATGGCAGGGTATTAGTCAGATCCAGACAGCTCGTGTGTCTGAACACCGTGACATTACCTCAGAGATTTCAGCAAACTGAGCATTGGCTTGGCAGCATTTCTCTGCTGTCTCCATAGCAACTTCATAGTTATCCACAAAGGCCCGGTACACTCCCAGCTGGCTGGCCTGCAGGAATCAAAACAAAATCAAATGAATGTTGTGGAAGAAGAGAGTTTGGGATGGCCAACCTCAGTATTCAGTGATCAGGTCATGTCCTGTCATGCCAAAGAATTACACAGAATGCTAAGCAGGCCCTGAAAGACATCTCTGACCCATAAGCTTTGCACAGGTGATCCCATGCACTTGGTTCAATCTATGCTGAAGGAGTTCATTTGTAAAGGATGTGGAAGCCTGTGAGAATGAGACATCCTTATTATTGCCTTCAATTTTTCCTTTCTGAACTGCCAGATTAGTATTTATTAATAACTTAGCTCCTTGATGTAACTGGAACTGCTGGCTATTTGCCATAAAATATGAATCAGACAGGAATGATTCAGTCTAATAGCACAAATGTGACCCCAGTAGCTACTTGTTGGCTTTTGCATGATGGAGACACTAAATCAAACCCAGGTATTAACCCATATCTGCACTAGTGGACACCTTTATAAAGGCAATGAAGTGCTGAAAATATAGAAAGGAGATCCAGAGAACAAACTGCAAGGCAGTGACAGCAGCACTATGTGACAGCATATGGCAGTTTTTCCAGCAGAAGGGCAATTGGTCCGAGGAAGATGGAGCAGGCCTCAGAGTGCGGTAATAAGCCACTGTTATCACTGAGTCTTAGTACTGATTCCACTTGCTGACTTAGGAATCGCATCCATATTCATGCCAGAGAATGTAAGATCCAGCTCGGGAAATCCCTGGGTAGCTTCCAAGTTTGTCTGGACTGCAGAGCTGGTTTTGTGTTGCAGAGCTCCACAGGCTGTGCTTGTAAACACCTCAACAGCTTGAACATGCTTGCAAGTGCATGGTCACTAGTGAGCCAACAGGTGGAGTGCCTTGAAAGGCTTCATTACAGAGAAGTTTGTTACCAGAAGAACTTGCACTTACCTTATTATTTCTGGAACTTCCCTTACACTTCTGCCCAAGAAATGCAAGAGGCAGAGCAGTTAACTCTCCACAGACAGTGCTCTTTTCCTCTCCTGCTCCCTTATAACAATCATGTTTCCCACTCCCTACGGAGTTTTGTACAAGAGACATTGGAAGAGAAAAAGCCACTCTGAGAAGAAAGTTCCCTGCACAAGGGAGGCTGAGAAACAATGAGCTATTTCCTGGGACACATTTTACCTCAAGATTAGGAACCAGTCTCGACCCTCATACAAAATAACACAGCTATGGCTGAAGGAAACCAGGCTTATTTATAACAGGGATGACCTTGGCCCCAGGACTGTGGAGCCAATGGGGCACAATTCAGCAAAGAAGCTGCTGTCAGAATTACTGATCATTTGCAGGGCTTATGACATTCAGGTTTGGATGATGCCAGCTAACACAGCAGATCTGGAAAGCTTCTTTATTCCTGTGTGGCTCTTCCTTTTCTTGCTACTCCTGAACAATCATTCTGAGGTTTTATTTTCCTCCTCTAAACATACCATCACCTTTTTCATTATAAACTGAGCTTCCAATCAAAGCAATAATGCTCACACGCCATGTTCATGCTGGTTTAAATTTTCTCTTTTTCAATTAAAAAGAACACACTGAAAAGGAACCAGCTTTGTAGAAATAACCAGCTTTTGATTAAAAGTTTTTCAGTTCTTGAAAACTGCCAGTGATAATATTAGTTAAATATTTCCTCATTTCTAAAAACAGTTCTAAAGTGTTTCCTTTCTAGTTTAAGAATCTGCACAAAATATTCCCCCAAAATGAGAAGTGTATTTCACATCGACATGCCTAGCATCTTTCTCTTCTGTAGTTTCAACAGGAAAAAGGTGGAATAACAGTGACTGATCTTGCAAATGGATTGCACTTTGTGCCAGACCCCATGAAATTCTAAAACTCCATGCATGCACTGTCTATAACTTCAATTTACAGTGCTTTGTTTTGCATGATATTAAAGGAAATGAATGCCCCCAGGGACTTCAGGATAATAACAAGGATTCCAGGATTTATCATGAGATTGCATGACATGACTACAAGTAAACAATCTGCTCCAAAAGATTTGGAGTACATCAAGTATAGATGTCTTGTAATGCCTGATGATCTTGCTATCTCATCTAGCTGCTACCCATTGCCTGCCAAGAATTATTAGCTTCATTTCATCCAGCAAATAGTTCACAATTCCCACTGATACTCTACTAAAGCACCAGAAACTGAAACCACTAAGCTAGCTAGCTCAGATCTGCCTGCACTAGGGCAACTTTGTCCTTTGCTTCCAATACTAATCCAACAAAATCAATGATTCTGTCACAAATGCAGAAAAATCAGGGGAACATAATAGAGTGCCAGAAAGGCTTAACTCCTGCACCTGTGATGATGATCAGCAAGAAAGGTTCTTCAACAAAGGCTTAAATAGCTGTAAGGCAATTCAAAGCTTGCTCAACAGCCAGCAGTGGGAAAGAATATACTGAGGTCTTCTTCAGTTAATTCTATCTCCATTCCTGCACTACACTTCTAATGCAGTCTGTGAGGCTTCCACTTTCAGCAGTCTTCTGTATCTTTACTCCCTCCAACCAGCAGCAGGTGGTTTGGTCTTCTTAAACCAGTTGCTTAAATTGCATACCATGAACTACTCACCAAGATACCAACTTGACCCCTTCTGGCTAAAACATGCTGGCAGTGGAAAGCAGATTCCAATATTTTGATCTTGAGCTGCTGGCATGCATGGAAAACCTCATCTTCCAGGCCCATCTCCCCCTGCTCCATAGGAGATGGAGCTGGTGCTGGGCTCCACAGCTGCTAATAATTGAGTGACCCTGGTAAAACACCCTCCCTATCCAATAAACCCCTCACTGGAATGTCACTCCTACCCTGAGAATCAGAGGCACCTCAGGAATGCAGAGATTCTTTTCTAAAAAGGAAAAAAACAGCTTCTTTAATCCTTTGCTCTCTGCACATGCTAGGGGAGAGGCTAAAGGGGCCAAAGGAATCTCCTAGAATGCAAACAATTTGTCATCTGGCTCAGAAACTCAGTATTTTTTATTCAGCCTCAGGAGTATGCTGTGTATGCCTTTGTACTGTTCTGCACTAAGAGAATTCTGTTGAGGTTGCTTGGAGGATTCTCAGCAGCACAGTTGACTGGATCAACACAGCAGCAAGGGGAACAGAGGCCAGGAAAGCAAACCAAAGATGATGACCAGAAACTAGAGAAAATCAGCAGAAGATAGAGCAATGCACCACAGAAAGGAAGTACATGTGAAGGACTTCAGCAAGAATGAGAAACGCTTAGCTGTTTGTGTTAAAAAGTGTGCTTTTGAACACTGCCATTCTCCCACCTTCCTTTAAAGCAAATGATTTGAAAACACTGCAGACACCCTGGAGATTCAACATTTCTCTGATATTGTATTTGTATTAGTAACAAAGCTTGCTGGAGTCTTTAATTACAGGCGATGAAACAGCTACTTCTGCTGCAGGCCCTTCACTGAAGTATGGGATTTCATCCCTTCAGTCTATGCACAGCCAAAAGGAACCATACCAGCACTTGTGAGACGAATGAGCTACCAGGACCTTTGGTGATGGCAGCTGACTCACCAGCTTCTGGAAGAGGTCTCCTACACGCTGCTGGTGACTCCACTGCTGCACTCGGGGAAAGAGCCCATCATAGAATTCTTTGTGGATCTCGTAGAGCTCAGGCACTTTAAAGAATATTGTCTCAATCTGCTGACTAGTCAGCACAGGCTGAGAGGTGGTGGCAGCTGCTTTCAAAGGCTTCATAGGCTGAAATGAGGAAAGAAAGAAATCATTATCATGCAAACCAAATACATTCACCCTTGCCACAGTATAACACATCCCTCCAGAGAGTTGATTTTCATCCTATTAATAAGTGATATTTGCATCCACACAACTCCTGAAAGTGCGACATTAACAAGTTCTCTCATGGGGATCAGTCACACCTGATTTTCCCCAGGATATTAATGGTGCCATTAAAATCCCTTTGCAATCAATTTCCTTCATCCCTGTCCAACTGTACAGCAATGTGTCTAATAATTAGCACAGGATACATAAAGATAGGGCTCCTGGATACTACTACACTAATAACTGCCTGGTTGTGCCATATCCAGTCCTTTCTTTAAGCCTCTCTCTCACTACCAGAGGAGTAACAGGTTCGCTTTGCACTCAGCAATTTGTAACCCATGATATGTGGAGTTCTGGGAAACTCTAGATGGAAGCAGCAACGAAAATTTAAGTACCAGTCTTTGGAATAGTATCTGCCATCAGCACTTACCAGCAGCAGAGCCTCCAGGTGGCTCAGGTAGGTTTCCTCACTGGCTAGGATTCCTGATAGGACCCATTTTCTCATCTCCAGGCCTTTCTCCAGGTCTGGCTCACTCTACAAAGATATTAAAGAGACAAAAAATAATAAAAAGATTAAAAAAAAGGTGGAGCAGAGGGAAAAAAGCCAAGAATGAGGATGCAGTTAAAGGTATCATTCAGCTGATCACAGCTGACTGGGTTTGGCTTTTTACTTCCAGACTAAAAAACACCAACCAAGCAAAAGACCTACCTGAGCTCAGTGCCCTGTTTCTAGAAACATGGAAATATAAACCAAAGAGTTTTGTATTTCCTAGCAACTGATGTCACTTAGATGATTTACAGGTGTTGGCTTTAGTCCTATAACTTTGGTGCCTCAATTAGGTGCCCAGAGCTCTCCACTAAATTCAAACCACAGAACTTCAAAATTCAGCATTTATCCTCCTAAAAAAAATTGCAGGGACCCTTGGATTATGTGCAATTCACTCCTTCCTCCCACAAGAGTTCTCTATGATCTTAATCCCAAGCCATGTTTATCTCTGCAGACAGGATCATTTCCTGCACCTCCACAGATGCACATGAATATAGAGCAGCTCCAGCCTGACACTGCTGTTAAGATTGCTGTGCTTTCTCCCACTCTCTACTATTCACCAAATTATTTTTCAGTGCCAGCTTGCACAATGTCTATTTTTAGTCAGAGGATGGAATAATCAGCACTGCTTGGAAGGCACATGCTGATTTTCTTATTGGGATTCCATGAAGGAGTTCTTAACCAAAACTGTCACCTGGAAAATGTTTAACCTGGTAAAGTGAAATGGAGTATTTCAATAGGCTCTGAAAAAAAACAACCCAAAACCCCCATGGTTGAACAATGGAGGTTATAAATCATGAGAAATACCTCCCTTTTAGAAAGTCTTATTTCCAGTTCTTTTTATTTCTGTAATTCACAGAAATAGCTTTTTCCAGTTCTTGCAACCTTTTTATATTGTTAAATGTCTCTAAGAATAGAATCAGTAGTTGGATCTGAAAGGGTAGATACTTCTCAAGGGCTTTGGTTAGGTTGTTCGGGGCTCCATCTTTCCTACCCCTCTTAATACCCAGAGGAATCTTCAGCTATTGATTTCAGCAGCAGGAGGATCAGGAAACATAGCAGTATGCTCCACTCTATTGACAGAACAGAAAGCCCTACAGCTGACAAAAAAAAAAAAACCACCTCCATTTACTTTAGGTCCTATGCTTTGAACCTTGCATATGTACATATATGATGTTCATTATGGAGAGAAAATATCCTGAACATAGGTAAGCTTACAGTAAGTAGCACATTCCAAGTGTGACTTTGAGCCTACGCACCACATGAAGCCAGAAACAGCCTCAGATATTTCTGGACTCAGTCTCATCAATAACCACCCTGATTTTTGAACACTTTCATTAAATTTCACAAGCTATTTTCTAGGCTGAAAGATTTTATAAAACATTTGTGAGGTGTCAAATCCCACCATCACCTCTTAAATAAAAGTGGCAGACAGAAGCTGTTCTAAGGAAATAAGTAAAATTTACATGCACATCAGGTACTACATGGAAAGAAGAGCTTGTCTTTCCTTCCTACCCCTTCAGTGACATTCAGGAAGAACCACAGTGCCTTTTAAAATCTTGAAAGGGCATCTCAAAGAAGCCAGGAATTTGTAATTCAACAATCGTGTTCAGAAGATTTCAGGAAAACACCAGTGACAAACTACATGGTAAAATGAATGCTGAGACAGATTCTGTGCATCCACGGAGCACCCGGGTGACTGCCTGTTACAGCTCAAAAAGAAATGTGCAACGATGTTGCACATCCTTATGATTTCTGTACCAGCAGTGCCTGGACGGCTGCCTCATGGACCATTTTGCAAGGCAGGCTACACACACATAATCCAGACAGACAGCCCCATGATGCTTAACAAAGGTTGCCTTCATCCAAAGAGGCAGGGATGTAGCAGCTTCGCTGCAAGAAAAACACAATACCTCTGTGGTTTCCAAAGGTTTCTTACAACATTTACAAAAGAAAAATGTTGCCTCACAAAGAAGCTTTGAGAAAAACTAACAGTGACCCAAAGTCCTCACTGCTGAGGATGAGGTAACTGGTCAATATTGACAAAGCACTGTAATTCTCTTTAGCAGGTTCTCTTGGAGGAGGTGAAGAATTAAAAGCCAGCTGAATATGTTTGGAACATCTGTAAAGAGCAGCACACAATCACAGGTTATTTAAATAATCCAAACTTCCCCATTACAACAGTGGCACAACTGTTTTCCTTATGGCATTGAGAGCAGTTTTCCTCTTCACAAATGAAAGCTTTAATTTACAAGCCAGTTCTTGCTGGGCACCGTCAGCTGACAGGGACAGCATTTTCTGCCTGAATGTTAATTTCCTCTCTTTAAAAGAGATGTTCTTTCAGAGAGACAAACATCTCCCAGGACACATTAGAGGCCTTCCTTCCTGGCCATTATCATGAAGTTACTTTGCAAAGTCCACAGTATTGTCCAAACCCTTTTTAGTAGGAGCATTTTCCAAGCTTGCTCCTTGCAAAAACAGCCTCAGATGCAGCCAGACAGGGCAGGGCTTGGCTGCTTTAAGCTACAGTACAGCAGTTGCTGGAGAAACCCTCAGGGGAGTTTACCCAACAATCACATAGCACATGACAAGGTTTCTAATGCAATACCTCAAATTTACATACAGATTCCTCATATATGAAAAAACCGATCTCCTGCTGCTCCTGCTGTGCCAGGGATCAATAGGACACCATGGTGCTCCTGTGTCTGCATTGTGCTGCCGCTCTGTATTTCCTCCTGAGAGCCCGTGCCCTGAGAAGAGCTTCCTGCCAAGGGAGGCCTTTTCTGAGAACATCATCTGGGGTTGCACTGAGCAGCAGCTCCTGCTGCTACATGAACATCTGGAGAACAGCCCCTGTGCTTCTTCAGCCCCAGGGTGCTTTTTAAGTCACACTTGTTATGAAATGTACTCCAGGCCTGAGAAATTCACTGGGAGCTGGTGCCAACATCAGGAAGAAGAGAAGTAAATTTATGAGTTGGTATTACAACATTCCTCACTTACAGAATTGGGAACAGGCTCACCTGCTCACCCAAAACAAGACACAG
This sequence comes from Melopsittacus undulatus, assembly GCF_012275295.1. Taxonomy (NCBI): domain Eukaryota; kingdom Metazoa; phylum Chordata; class Aves; order Psittaciformes; family Psittaculidae; genus Melopsittacus; species Melopsittacus undulatus. Next base: position 12,829,641 of record NC_047538.1, on the reverse strand, counting down.
CAATTAGCAAGCAGAGATAAGAAGAGACTGACTTTCCAAGACAGCACGCCAAGATGCAGTACACCCAGTGCCAAGGGCATCTTCCGCTTTGCCCATATCTGAGAAAAAGGGAACCAAAGAGCAACACCTTGACCACAACAGCCTCACTGGCTTCTCTACTTCTGCACTCCAGGCAGAAGGGCAGTTCAAAGAGGCAACATCCTAGGCATAAGCATCAAGCTCCCACCAGTTCAGGGAGACCTGTCAAGGCCAAGAACTACTTTCCCCTACCCTGGCAAGAAAGAGGCAGTCATAATCTTTGAGCTGCTTGTAGCAAGGGGAGGAGCTGGGATTGGCTAGAGAAAAATACACCTATTAACCAAAGCATAGATGGGACGGTCCCAGCAGGATGTGGGAGACGCCTCCATTGGCAAACTCTAACCACTCAGCAGGGAGTGCCTGGTGGTCAGCAGTCCACCCCATGCTTCCCACCCAGCCTGGTTAGCCTGTTTTTCACTTGTACAAGTCTGACCAGTATTTCATGTTCTCACTCTGTCCCTGCTCTTTGATGCCAGCGTTCATTTCTAGCCTTTCTCTATTGCCCTTCTATCTTTTGGTTACCTCGACACACATGTTTCAGACCAAAACTGTCTTACAAGGCTATCACAGGGCAGTAGCCAGAGCATTCCTGTCTGCCTGCCACAGGAGCTGTGAGGACCCAACTCCCAGCCAGGTCTGAGCAGCCAGTGCTTTGCTCCTGCTCCTCATGAACTACATTAAAAAATAAAAGAAACAAAAGGGAAGGTGGAAAGCAATATGAAGTTTCATGGATATCTCATGCCAATAAGGTTCTGGTGTTTTCTTCACAGCTGGGTGGTGCTTCTTACTATTCCAAAGACTCAAAACCCAAAAGACTGAGTCACAGCCGTAAGTGCAACCTTGCGACCTGAAGCAAGGCCAGTCAGAGCGGTTAGAAGCACTGAAGATAGGAGAGCACATGGATACACTGGCCCCGAGCCATGGCTGTTCTCAATGTGTTTACAACTTGTCAGCCTAAGTACTTTAGTTTACTAACCAGGTTGGCATTGCATGTTGTATTCAATTACTGAGATTCACTAGCTCCAAGGATTAGACAGATTCAGCCCTTCCTGACACTGTTTAGAGAACTCTGGCTTTCTGGCTGCTGTTTAAATTAACAGCAGTGTTTTCTTGCAAATGTTTGAAGAACACAGATTAAGAATCTAGAAAGCACAACACATCAGATTTTGCAGAGTGCTTGCTGCCGGCACAGCTCTGTAAAGAGAATCAGGGATTCAAAGTGGGCGTATAAAAGGCACTTTAACTCTCAGACCTTCTTTTGGTACAGTGTGTTCATATGCTGTGCAGTGAATACGTTCAAAGGAGAAGTTTCCCATAAGGACAGCTCAGAATCTCATAGAGAAGCTGATTGACTACAAAAGAGAAAACACATTAATTTCCATTTTTTAAGTGTAAATATCTTTGAAAGCTTCTGCTAAACAAGCTGGAGGTGTCTCATTGTCTTGGTGATATTAAACAGGGTGAATTTTGTAATCAAGACAATCATGCTCCATGCAGGGAGGGGAAGGAGCAGGGAAAGAAGCCAACATTATTTATAACCTCAGTCCTGGTGTGCCAGTTCTCCTCAGGAAGGGCTGTGCATCCAGGCAGAGCCCTTAAGGAGCAAAGAGTTGGAGAATAAAAAGTTGCATTTGTTGGGGGTAGTGAGGGAAAAGTGACAGCAGAACAAAACAAACAAAACCAAATACTGAGAGGAAGAAAGAAGAAAGATTTGGAAATGCTGGAGAGGGAAGGACAAGCTAGCAACAGAACTACCAAGCAGACCACTAATCCTATTTAGTGATGTAGCTTCAGAGGTCAACTTTTCTGGGCCCCTCTGGGACCAAGCTAGAAGAAAAGTCTACAGCCCACTCTGCCATACCCCTCTTTCCACATGGCTGGCAGACTGAGAACAAAAGAATCTAGTCTGAGGGTCAGCAACACGGGCCAGTGCTGTGCTAACCAGGGCCTGCACAGCAGAAAAGGGAAGAGAAATTCTACCTGGAAATCTCCAAGTACCAGACAATTTCCCCTCCAGACAGAACAGAAAGTAGGATTCAGTTGCTCAGCGTTAGCACTCCTGCCTTCCTGGGCATGATATATCTAAGAATTTACCTATTTTGGCAAAAAACTCATCAACTCTAGAAAAGTTCCTTCTCTTGTTTCTGGGGGCCAGGATGGAACCAGCTTTGCCTCTCCACCACCTGCCCTGACCTCCAGAGCCCCCCACACACCTTTGCACCTGGCTTTGCTGGCAAGATCTTGAAAGGCCTTTCTTACTTTTACTCTTTCCACAGCTGTAACCTCTCCCCTCATGAGTAGCAGCAATAAGATGATGATGACTGCAGCCTCCCACCCTCTCTTTAGCCTCCAAGCCACAAGCTATGCCCTTGTAGACTCTCAGCAATAACTCTTCTCTAGTGAAGGGTGTCAGTCAACTAACTTCCCAGCTTCTCTGGGCCCCAAGAATACTGTAGCAACCTCCCCCTCTGTCCTCATTAAACTCTACCCAGCTATCTCCTCCACTCTTCCTTATGGGGAAGATAGACACATTCACATTCTTTCTCTTTCTGGGACTGAATTACTAGTATCTATTATAAACACTGTCTGAAACCTTCTGAAGCCATCACTGTCTTATTTGGCAAAAAACTGGGCGGACATTTGTCAAGGCAGGTTTCCAGAATTATTTGTAAGTTCAATCACAACAATTCAACTGTTACAGAAAGCAAAGTTCAGAAAATTAAATAACTCCTGAAGTTAAACAAACATCAGTGGAACCTATTTCTCCTTTTTCCTCTCTCCCCTATATGCTTGCTTCAAAGCAACAGTCAAAGTCTGGCAAAAGCACTGGATTTATGCCAGGACATGCACCAGCAGCTCAGCATGACATTCTGGAAGAGCCAGAAGAAGGGGTATCACATGGCTTGCTCAACAGAAACATTTGTTAAGGCCTCCTTACCACAAAAATGACGAGTCAAGTGATGCTGAGATCCACACTACAAACACCCAGGTTAATGATGTGCTCTCAGATAAAACTACTGCTGGTGTGCCTCTTGTTATTGTCCTTGGATAGCAACAGGTGTTTGTGCAATGGACACATAGCAGATGGAACACAAATACATAAGAGGTGGCTGATGTGGTACAGTCTGGAGACAGTCTAGCCAGTGTATTTTAAATGTGCTTATATGATTCAGGTGGTGGTGGGGAATCAGAAAACAGATCCCAGATGACAAGGTATAGAACACCACAAACCTTCTCGAAGTCAACTGCAGCCCTTACTCCCTGAAGCACAAAACATACAGTGCTGGGAGAGCTGGTCACTCTGCACACTGAGGGAAAAACATGAAGCCCCTCCACAAATAGTCCAGAGGTTCCCCTTCATTCTCTTTTAGACAGAGACACTGCTTTTGCTGCTTTGCGCTTTCTCTGTTATGGCTGGGAAGATCATGTGCAGCCCCAATATGTTACCCAAGCAAAGGCTGCTATAAGCAGATGAAAGGACATACTCAAACACTTGGCATTAAAGTACAAAGCTCAGAGTAAGCTCACAAAATAAGTTGAAGCAAAATGCCCTCAATATGGATATGGCATATGATGATCACGCCATAGAATGCTGCTATGCCTGTGCAACACTGAGAGAGTTACTTAGAATTACAATAAGGGGAAAAAAATACCATTATTTGCAATGTCTTTCATTTTATCAGTGTCTGACTCCACTGTTGTTAACTCTTAGTTGGAAGTGAAATTAAAGACATTTTACTTTAAATGTGAAGAAAAATGCATTCAAAGTCAGAGCCTGGTCTTGCAGAACATAATGCATCACACATTAAGCACCCAAAATTAGCAGATGCTTTTCCTATAATCTGTCTGCCTTGATTACCTGTGGTTAGTGAACATACCATCCTCTTATCTCACAGGAACATTGCAAGGATAATTAAGACCTGTGTAGCATTCCAACTGTATTTGGAGTTAATGGTCATGCCAAAAGGAAATGAGTATTTTTGTATTCATCGAGTACAGTTTGCAGTGTCCTGTAAGTAAGGTGTACACATAACTCTAGAGTTAAAATATTGAATATAGTGAGCACCATTCACTACATACACTGAACAAAGCAGGAGAACCATAGGGAATTAAAAAAGAAGGACTTGACTGCGTAATTGAAAATCATCATAAAGCTTCAAGGCAAGGCTACAGGCATGAGGCAAGGCTGGATAACCATAGGCATTTCCTAACTTCTGAATGGCTTCACAATGCTTAGTATTGTGATAAAGCAGTGTATGTACTGCATGCGTTCTGCTGTTACATACAGTAAACCTTTTATTTCTAGACTCTGGTCACAAAGATAATTGAAAATTGTCAGAAGTAATTGCAGGCACCTAAGAAAGAAGAAAAAGGCAAAGAGAAAACTATAAAAGCAAACACAGATAAACAAAAAGTGTTTTTTCCTCATCAAGTGTAATGAAAAAGAAAATAGAAAAGACACGGCATTTCTGGTCCAAAACCTTTTATGTGCTTGGCTCAGCACAGTGTTTGACACTTAATTTTGTTACTGATGTCTTTTCCACCACAGCTAAAAAAATACTTTCAGTACAAGCTACCTAACAGCTCACAACGACAGAAAGTTTAATTTGTTTGGGAAATACTGCAACCATCTATAAATTAGTCTCTTCCTCCTTGTCATGGACCATCCTTCATTAGTGGCATTGTCATTTGTGGACTAATTACAGCAGGATCAACTGAAGCAGCTGAGGTTCATGATTAGAAGTCTAATCTCTATCAGGACACCCCTTTCTTCTGGAAGCCATAAAACATCTGCAACATCTGCCATTTATGTTAAAAGTCTATCTTTAAAAAGGCAGGCTTCCAACATCATTAACATAAACTTGAAATTAATTACTGTTAAATGCTTATGAGAAAATACTCAAACAAATAAAGAACAAGATTAGATATCAGGCAGTGTTTCTTCCAGGCCTCCAGTCACAGGCACTATGACAAGTGGTCCTTTGCAGACAACCCTCAGCCGTATGTAGTCACACAGCATTTTTCTTCATCCTGTGAGATGTAACTCTGAAATCTCAGGCCAATATTAAAATGTTCTTGGAGCTTTTGAATTTACTAATGACCATTTCTTCATTCAAAAGCCTCTTACATATCATAAGAATCCTCATCTTGAGAGATAAAAATAGTATCTCAGAATTAATAAAGCATGAGAAGCTAACTAGATTCCATACTTTACGTTCAAATAAAATTAAGCAAATAATAACATATGTACATGATAATGCCTAAAGATAACTTGACAATGCATTTTTATAAATGAGAGAAAAAGAACAGGAACACTGCCTCACGTAGGCTTCTTATACAACCTATAAAAAGTAAGGAAGCATATGATCTGGCACTAACCAATAAAGAGTAATAGAAGGATGTATAAAATTATTAATTCCAAGTAGCAATGGTTTGTGGAACTTGTCACAACTCCTGAAATCATTCTGATGCAAGAGAAAAAAAGCCTGATAAAATTGATGGTATAGATCTACATATACACTGATATCTGCAAAATATCCATCTTCTTCCCCCATGGCACTTTGATTAATAGGATAGAACAATAAAAGGCAACACATAAGCTAAGGCACTTCACAAATTTCAAAGTGTCATTTACAATGTGGGAATTCAAGGTTGTTTGGCTACAGGAAGGAAGTGACAGTTGTCTCTGTGCTATTAAGTTTTTTTATGAATGACTTGGGGAAACCAGGAGTTTGCAGGTGACAAAGATATTCAGGGAAACAGCATTTTAGGATTGAGTTCTCTACAACTGAAGAAGGATAAAGAGAAACAAAGGTTGAAAGTCAAACAAGTTAACTTAAGCAACTTAAGCTGAAACTTTTAAGACGTTTCTGACTGAAGACAGCAGAGTCAAGAGTTATTTACCAAGGCAAACAGCAGAGTCTACCAAGGCTATTGTAAAAACAAAAATAGAAATTTTCCTTAAGTTCCATGATACTGAACCTGAAGCAAAACTAAGGCAGGATATCCTGAAGGTCCACATCAAACCACAGGTCAGGCTAGGTGGTCCCTTCTGAGCTTTTTATCCACCATAGACTATATAGCTATCTATTTAGTGATTAGTCAAATTTTTTTTAAGTGGCCACCTGCTACCCAAAGTAACCATATTCCAGAACTGGCAGTTTTAATTCCACTTACTCCATTTTCATAGGGTGAGGGAAACAGATCTTGTATTCTAGATGTTTTAGCAAAGCCTTTAATCTACCTGAAAACAACTCTTATTTTCCTTGTGAAAGGTAATGACAACCCACGTGCACAGATGCATGAACATCAGAATGTAGGATGCTTTATTTCAGAGTCTGCTTTCCAAAACATTTGGTATTTAGAGACCCTCTCAACAGCAATCAATCACTGATTCTCTCCACTAAAATTCACAAAGGGTGAAAAACTGAGGCTTAAAAAGCATACACACAACACTCATCCCTGAAGTTCAGGCTCAGCATCAGCTAGAAACCTCAGTTTAGCTTTAAATCTACAATATCAATTAGGCAGTGCTATATTATGTCAGGTAATCTGTCCTACAGTGCTAGCAGTCCCTGTCTTTTCTCCCTGTTAAAGTGCTCTAGCCCTTGCAAACCTGTAACACTTTGCTGACTCAAAAAAGGCAGAAAAGAACTCACTGATTTTGTAGATTCCAGAGACCCTGAAGATAGGGTGTCTCGGCTGCCCCGACTCTTGGAACTGAGATGGGGTGAGGATGATGGCGAGTCATCAATATAGGGCATCATATCATGATGTCGCCTCTGTTCTTCAGCACGGTCTGCATCATAGGCATAGCTAGGTGGTGTGCCACTGAATGAAGCATCTGGAAAACACAGGAGAAAAATCTGTCTGGTCAGAGTCAAGCTGGGCAGGAGATAGGCTGGTCAACCAAGGCAGTGCCTGCCTCCCACCTATTATGATTACTTATCAGCAAACCCAGAGTCAGTGGTAGCTAAATACATATCAAGTGGAGGTGTAAATTTAATGACACTCATGTTGGCAGCAAACGTTCACTTTACTCATTCTAAATCCTAAAAGGTAAACTCCTTTCCAGTGTCTAAAAATCGGTGTTCATTTAATTACAGCTCCTTCCCTCAAATTTTCCCTCAAAAGCATCATTCTTCTCCCCAGACTGAAAAATAACCACAGGGAGATAAGCTAGATCCACTTTTACAGTAGCAAGCAGCTTTTGGAAGACAAAGTCACACACATAAAAAACAAACAAAAAAAAAGGGTTTTTTTTTGTCTTACAGGTTTAAAATAATGCATTATATTCATACTCAAACACAAGTAGAACTAATTTTTACTTGTTTTCACAAATATCCAGGTTCTGTGAACATATTAAGCAGCAGCTGCCAAGCATACTAATAATCGTGTTATACATCACTAAGGCAGGGTGGAGGAGTAACATTTTAAAGCCCACTTTCCTCCCTCACACTAAACTCAGTTAAAGCATGACTCATTCCAGTAAAGGATGTGAACCCTGTGTGGAACAGAATAAAACTCAATCCATGTGGCTTATTCAGGAGGGAGAGCTGGTCTAGGGAATTTACACAAACATACTGAAAATCCAACAATAAACCTACTGTAGAAGTGAGCCTCTGTCTTGATTCATACCAAATACCACCCAGCTAAAGAACAGCTATATATGAGGCCTTGAGGCTGCTGAAGGACTATGGCAATATTATTTTAACAAGCTCAATGAGTTTTATGTCACCCACTCACTCGTGGTATTACCTTGTGCTCAAGAAGCTCTCAAGAGTTCCTCAAAATGCTCATTAGACTGAGCAAGACCACAGGAATGGGGAGGAGGGGGCAGAAGTGGTACATTTGTCCTGGAAGAGACTTTTGTCTAGATGTTAGAGGCTTCCAGAGCTCCCCAGCCATTCAGAAGACACCTTATTAAGTTGATTTGGTAAGCGGGGGCTTGAAAGGGAGTTGCTGAAATAAGGATGTTCAGTCACAAACAAAAGAGCTTTTAGATATCCCGAAGTTGCACAATGTCTACACTTGCAAGCCAAACACATCTCAGGCTGGAATTTTCAGAAGCTCCTTGGGTAAAAGAACGCAGAAGAGAAGATAAAATGGTCCCCACCAAACAGGGAAGGAAACACTGAAAAGAACAAGTATAGGTACTCTCCTCACACACAAGATGGATTGTCTCCAGTTTGATCAGAATAATAAAGAGGAAGGAGCATATGTATCTCATTGCATCTCTGCACTATTTATGCCATATTAAAACATACAATAAAAAGAACCCCACACCACAAAACCCTAACACCATGTCACTTTGGAGGAGTACAAATACCTGTTTTCCATTCAGCTGTGCCTGGTGCAACTTTCTAACCCAAGAATCATAGAATCATAGATTAGTTTGGGTTGGAAAGGACCTTAAGATCATCCAGTTTCAATCCCTCTGCCATGGGCAGGGACACCTCACACTAAACCATGTCACCCAAGGCTCTGTCCAACCTGGCCTTGAACACTGCCAGGGATGAAGCCTTCACAGCTTCCTTGGGCAACCCATTTCAGTGCCTCACCACCCTTACAGTAAAGAATTTCTTCCTTATATCCAATCTAAACTTCCCCTGTTTCAGTTTTAACCCATTACCCCTTGTCCTATCACTACAGTCCCTAATGAAAAGTCCCTCTCCAGCATCCTTGTAGCCCCCCTTCAGACACTGGAAGGCTGCTATGAGGTCTCCACGCAGACTTCTCCAAGCTGAACAGCCCCAACTTTCTCAGCCTAAAGGTATTGCTTACAGTTTAATGCTGGAATTATTCAAGGAGGAACATCAGTACTTGGTGCTTACGTAGGTTTCATGCTTCGGTCAAGCAAGAGGTTTTGTTTCCCTTCTAAAGTTTCTTCAAACTACTTTTACCCAAACCAGCTCCTCCTGAACACATGCTGTAACAGGACCACGTTGCTGTGCAGAAATTAAGGCAGGAATATTTATTTTCACTCCCAATGCTTGCTTTCAAAATTTATAGTTTTCTCCACTTCTGTTAATGGAGGAGTGAATGTAGATTAAAATATATTAGCAGAAAGGCTTGCAGTGAATCACAGTGTTTTCACTTCCCTCACTTTCTCCTGCTAAAAAGCAGCCTTCACACTTCTACCTTCCATAACATGTTCTGTCTCCTACTGCACAGGGAAACCTTTATCTGTTTATCAGAGAAACTGAAGGCAGGAGCAGGTGGAAGACTTAGGCTCAGAAGAGGAGATCTATTCCTAGCTCTGCAACAAGATTCAGTCTACCTTTGAATCACTGTCTCCCTATCCATAAAAAGGAAAATAACACATCTCAACAAGTAATAAATCCATCAGTGTCACAGCCTGCCCATGAGATCTGTGCATAGAACACTCCACACAGAATTTAAAAACTTTATTTCTGTATCCTCCAAGGATCCTTCACACATTAAAAAGCTTAGAAGTAGTTATAATCCCTATTCTTTCTATTACTGCTGCATGCAGCACTGAAATCTACCTATGGAGATTTCAATTATCTCCAAGGCAGAAGGACCTTCCTGCTTTTATTCTACCATTTTTTTCCCCAACAGAAGCTAAGCATTACTGTAGCCAGATACATTATGCAAGTCTTAACACTAATAAGAGAGGTAGACTTTTATCTCTGTGATTAGAGAGACCACTGTTGCTAGGGAAACTAGGTTATTCAGATATCTTAAACCCTCACAATGCTGCACAGGCTGTTCAGGCTCTACCTGGGAGCAAAAAGAGCAAAGCAGAGATTAGAGCCAGGAGCTGACCTGCTCAGACACTTCCAGCTGCTCCAGGTGCTGCTATTCTAGATGGCAATGGAGACAGCAGCCTGTCCCAAGCAAGGGCTCTTGGTTTCTTAGCCAGTGTCTCAGGCAAGGTGAGCATTAAATGGGTTCTTGTTTTAGAGCCAGCCAGCAAATCATCTAACAGAGCAATCAAAATGAGAGAGATATGAAATACAGGAATGACAATTGCTGACCAAGGACAACTAAGGAGAAAGGGTAAGCATGCCAGGATGATGTGCTCACATACGCTGTGTTGAGAGAGCACCAGGGAGCGATACTGAGAACACTACTAAATGTGTTATACCTCTCTCACCTCACCAGCAGGCCCCCTTTCTCATCCTCTTTGGGTAACTTGTAGGAGACCCCAATCCATAGAGAAGAGCAGCAGCTGTGACTCATAGAAATGAGCCCTCTCAGCACCTCTGAGTAGTTATTTCTATCACTGGCCCTCTGACATTCTCTCACAGTACCCCTCTCCTGCACCAGCAGAATCTTCAGGTGCGATGGACTACCTGGGGCTACTACAAAAGTTCATCACCAATTCACATATTCTGCTAAACCCCTCATTTACTTCCACTCTTGGTTCTCACCCTCCCTGGCCTTGCTTTTCTCCAGCTTTGATGAGTTTGTTCCACCACTCCCCTCCTCAGTTACTGCTTCTATCCTCTCACTTCCTTTCTCATGTCCATCCCCTTTTCATTTTCTTTCAGTTTTCTTTATTTTCCTGTTTGTCCCCACTTCTAAATTGCTCCTCTCCTTCACTGCCTCAGATTTCACCTGGCTGGGTGTAAGGAAGAATCTAACAAATTTACAGCTCATCACAAATTCACTGGCATTCAGAGATAGCACAGCAACACTGTTCCCTTGTCCTTTTCCCTACACCCTTCCTGCTGGGTGCCACATTCATTCTTCGGGAATATGAAATCCAGTCATACATCTAACTTGAAATCAGGAAGGGAAAAAGAAATTAACTTGTAAGTAAAAAGAAAGATTAGCTGTGTCTAATCCAGGGCCACACAATGGTTCAATGCATGTGTCATACTTCCACAGCATCACAACATCCATAGCTGCTGGAGAGGCTTAACAGCAGCACACAGAGAAGCTTCCAAGCTAACTGTGCTCAGCTAATCCCGCTAAAGGAGAGGTGAAGCTGCAGCAGCTCAGACCTGCCTGCCTAAGTAAATACCTACAATCCTAGAGGGGGAAGGGAGTTGCACCTCATGCCAAAGCCCCACACCACTGTGGTTTCATTGTAAATGGTACCAAGGCTAGCACAAGTTTGTAATGTCTATACTCACTCCAAAAACATTCCTGCAGCTGCAGAGCAGAAGAGAGCAAAGGCAGTTTGCATCCTCAGACTGTGTGTTTCTATGCCAGGGAATGTGTGAAGCCATAGCTTGACAATGCACTGTCTTGGCAGCAATAAGGTTTAAAGTTTCCCCCACCAAACCATAAACCACTGCACGGCCTTTTCCCCTCCTACCCCTTTATTCTGCAACCCCACAGATGTCTACGGTCCAGATAAAGAACTCAGCCAGCTCAAAGAAAAGTATCTTCCCTTCTAAGCTGGATCAGCTCTCTGGATTTCTGTGCCATGAACTAGATCAAACGGAAAGGATACATGCGCGGTAGTTCAAGGGTGGATGGTACATGAAAATGATGTGCTGAAGACATCGTATTAGCAAAACACTGCTTGAGTTTCCTTTAGGTTGAAGCTGAGTCAATTCCTGAGATTTACACAATTGGTTTGGGCATAAGCTACCAAAATGCAAGACTTATCCTCACTTCCCTCTTTTTTTTTTTTTCCCCAATCCTTATAATAACATTTAAGTTATTAATATGCCTTACCAGCCTTAGCTCCAGCTTTTACATACTGCTGTCTGCTTGGTGATAAACAATACAGAATCATGTCATTTATTTCTTAGTGCTGGCCAGGCTACTTGAAGAGGAATGAGAGGCTCAGGCCCAGCACATGTAGAAGTACTTTGGTGTGGATGGGCTGTGAATACAGTTGCCTAGGGGATACAGCAGCACTTTCTAAAAACACAGGAGAGTCAAACTACGGGAAACTAAGCATCTTGTTTACTTCCTTGATATCTTCTGAATCATCATCTCCAAACCCTTCTGCACTTTTGCACAGAACTGAGATCCACAAACAATAATTATGCTGTCTACTTGTATCAGGAGCCTGTTCCAGAATAAAGATCATGCCATATCCCTATGGCTTTATTCTTCTCACACTGATGAAGAAAAAATCTCTGCTACAACACTAAACAGATTCCAAACCATCTCCTTCATGCTCTGTATCTCTTCTCTATGTAAAGACAGTACATCTACATGTAAAGACAGTACATCTACATGTAAAGATGCAGAGTGGAACCTCAAGTCTTCACTTATATACAAACCCAATTCATTTAGCAGCAACAAATCCCATTACTTCATAAATTCATCCTTTAGTATTAGATGAGCATGAAAGCAGAAAGGCAAAAGGGAACAAAAGCTAGCTCTAAGCCTGCCTATGGCTTCAAGTGGTATTTCACCATTAAGCACATGAAGAGAATCCAACTGTCAGTGCTGAGACTCCTACAAGGCCCCCCATCATTTGCCATAGAAGGAAAATGTCCACAGAGGATGATGTTGCTCACCACTGCTGAAGAAGGTCTTTAGGAGCATGGGTTACAGAAGCAGAACTGCAGTGAAATATATAATACAGACCACCCACAGGAAGCATCCATCAGCGTACAAAACCAAGGCAGAGTTAAACCAGCAGTTTCATGCAGTACAGCCAAGCTGCTGTTTCCCTTCTGCAGGCAGGCATGAAATGGGCTCTGGAAGTGTGCTGCAGACTGACAACTTGCAATGAAGCACTCATTAGGGTACAGGACAAAAGGGGAACAGTACCCCAGGAAGGAAGGTTTCCAGTATCCAGCTATGTATTTAGAATGACAACTACAGCTTATACAGCAACGAAAAAAGAAGTTCTGTGTATTCAGAACTTCAGCAGATTTCCCACATTTGTTTCAGGTTTGCATCCTCCCCTCTCCCATTGTAACAGGTTGTCTCTTTCTGCAGCATGTTAAGTGGCAGAAACAAGTATCTGGTACATAGAAATTTTACCCAATGTTTCATTTTCTTTTAAGGGTAAAGGTGTCTTTGTGTGTGCACGTCAGTGCACGTATATGCATGCATGCAGAGACTGAGAACTGCATCTTATTTTTGAGATGGCAGAAGGAGAAAGCAATGTACCTTGCATATGGAAGCAGAGAGACAGCAGGGGGTTCTCTCCACCCTCCCTCCCGTAGGAGAACTCCAAGAAACTTCTTTCTACCACAGTTGAGCTTTATCCTTGTAGCAGACAGTACATTTCAATCTTTAGGAGACAAATGGACTGCAGTCCACTTTTAATCTTTGAGGTGTGTCAAACCCACATTATTAAACAGCTAAAAAAGAAAATCAGAGCTCTTTAATCTGCCCATATATTCCATGAAGAGTCCATGCAGAGACTAGAGGACAGGTCTGATCTGTTTGTAGCAGTCTGTTACCAAGACATGCTGTTGCATTTTGCTCTGACTTGTGATTTCCTGGGGACGGGTTTAACATCCATACAGATCTAATATCCATGCAGAGTGAGGCTCCACGATCCAGCCATGATGTAAAAGCTGGGACTACTGAGATCATTCTCCATCTCTGGGAAGCCTGAGGCATCCTCACATAGAACAGGAAGAACTGCTCACTAAGGCTATTGACCAAGTTGTTATCATGAGAGAAAAAGTCAGGAAACATCCAGGAAAATCCATTTTTTAGCAGACAAGACTGCACTGTAGCATGCAAATTTCTAAGCTTTTCCTTCTGCCAGCCAGCCCAATTTCCCCAATGCTGATCTTTGCTTCAGACAACTGGCTTAGCAACCATGAAGTGCTAGATGCTAAAGAGTGTAGACCAAGCTGTCACCCACACATTACATTCAGACAGGCTTTGACACAGTGCATGCCACAGAGGTCAGCAAGGGAAGAGTAGCAGAGGTGTAAATTCCCACTTCCCTAAGACATCTGACACTTGGATCAGTTTCAAACTGAAATACCGGGAGGGGAGCACAACAACTGCACACCAGAAACTAGACAGAAGAGTCCAGCTGATGATAACAGTTACGATGAAGAGTAAAAAAAGTTACATATTTAGAAGATGTGGCCTTTCAAATTCAGGGTGTCACCACAGCAATTTATAAATTTCAGAATATACTACAAGCATGCTGTATGTAAGTAACACTGGGAAAGAAAGTTACCCATACTCACTGCAGAAGGCAAGACTTGCACATTTCTCTCTGGCGGCTGACAAGACCTATGCTGTACTGGCTGCTACATGCCCTCCAAGTCACTTAAAAGGTTTAATCACCATCACTTAGGGCCCTAAACACCAGTGAGTAAACACACACATACATGAGGTATGTTCCCAGCATGAGTGGCTGCAAATATGCTGTCAACAGGTAAAGACAGAGCAATTCTGGTCAGGCCTGAATTATACAGGTACTATCCATTCAAGGAAGCGCATGAGAACACTTAGCTCACAGGACAGGGCAGGGCCAAACCAGTGAAACTCCTGTTGCCTTTTTTCTTCTTTTTATTCCTTCTCCTAAATGTTTACCTCTAAGTCATATGGCACAATGTAATGCTCCATAACATAGATGAATACCTCTTAAGACTCCTGCCTTGGAGAGAGCAGGAAGTTAATCTGTTTTCATTCAGGATCTATGTTGTTAGATTTCTCCCCTGTTCTGTTTTCCCAGGCAGGCTGCAAAGGTTTCCATGTTCAGTTCGTGCTGGCAGTCAGGCCACTGGATGTTCTTGGCAAAATAATTCCCAGAGCAAACTGGAACACCTTTTCAGTTTTCCTTTCCATTCCTTACTCGGTTGTGTACCAAGTTAAGCGGTTCTCACTCACTGCAAGTCTAACAGGCAGAAAGCAAATTTTAGACCTGGTTACTAATTAAAGACTTCTTTCAGTACAAAAACACATGGACAAGCAGATACATTCATAAGACCATGTTGCTATGCACCAAAGGCACCAGGAGCTTTAGCACTGACTAGATCAGTGGTGCAAGCTGACTGAAAGAGAAAAAAAGGTTTTCATGAAAAATAAGGTCGAAAACCAAAACCAAATAAGTAAACACCAATGAATGACACACAGCTATAAGGAGAAGAACCCAGAAGTCAGACTATTTCCCAACAAAAGCAGGGATGCAATATGAGAGCTAAAGTTTTAGGATCCGAGCAGTCTTCATTCACTTCGTAGGTTCCTATCCATGTCCCTCCCACTGTCCTTCAACAGACATGTTTCCAGGCAGCACAATAAACCAGGAGCTGGCTAAGCTAAAGAAAAAAACTGGAAAAAGTGTTCTTTTAGTACCCAAAGCTTCCATTCTACTGATCATCTCCACACAGTGTATCAGCATAACAGCACAGAGGTGGCATGGAACAAATGTTCAGGTCAGTACTACTGCTGTGCTCAAACTATGGCTTTCATTTCCTTTCTAAAACAAACCCTAGAAACAAAGCCTAAAAGGAAACTGCATGTACTAACCACATTGTTAGGCTGCTTCTCTCATATCTAGTGTGGGTTTATCATTTGCCAGGTGAATGGATGAAAATTCCAGCCACAATCAGCATACTATTTACTATTTTGTTCTCCACAGTTGTCTGAGTTTTGCAGCCATTTCAAACAACATCTGGAAACAGAAATCTCCAGAGAAGTAGAAGAGATTAGAAATTTATAGAAACTAAACAAATCAATTGTCACAGTACAATCTGTTAACAACGCAACCCATGATGTACAGATACCATTTCCTGTATTTAACTAGAGCAGACCTAAAGTCCTGCCATGCAAAGAGGAAAGCGCCTGTTAAAACAAGAGTTGAACTGAACTGTCAGTTTTGTTGGAAGGGAAGGGAGGACCAGCCCTAGGCAGTGGGGGTAATAAAGTCTGTTTAGAAAAAAAAACAGCACTTGTGTCTGATAAGAACACTGTGCTGTTTCTAGACCTTCCAGGATGAGCTGCTCTGGCTTTTATCCCCATATTGTTTTGGTTTCTCACTAGAGCACTGGAACACCAAGAAGCCAACAAAGCCAGCCACCATCTTCCTTGCTACACTGTAAAAAAAAAAAAAAAAACAAAACCCAAAACCATAAGCTATTGATTTATCATACTGGCCTAGAACAAGCAACCCAAGCTAAATGCCTTGCTATGCAGATGGCTCTGCCTACACCACTAACAACCTTTTCTGAGCACAGCTGCTGCCCAAGCTCAGTGTCTTCCTGTCAGCTGGCTGGAGAAGAAAAAAACAGTTTTGTCATTCATAACCATGGCAAGGTAGTTATAGGAACTTTTAATTGAAGATGCTGAAGGTAGCACACAGCTCCCTTCCAGCATTAATAAACACTATCTACTCCCCATCTCTTTTCCCTTGAAATTACTAGATAAGACCAAGGTAGCTGGGGTCACATATCAAGGCTTGTTCGGGGTTAGTAAGTTCTTGCCTGACACCACCTTTCTTCCCAAACTGTGTGCTTCTTTACAGAATCTGTTTTTAGAAGTGGAAATCTCCTAATTATTGTCATTGTGAAGAATAAGCTTAGAAACACATGATTCACAAACAAGCAGCATAGTGGTGCTGGTCAGAGTTCTCAGAAAATATGAAGAGCAGATGAAAGACCTGTCACTCAGATCACATGGTGTACTCCATCAGACACCAACAGTGCTATTTTACACTTCAGCATCATTGACTGATTTATTGCCATTCAGATTTTATCAAAATATGCAATAAGAGGAATCTTATTTTGGTAACACAGATGTGTAACACCATTTTGTTAAGCCCTGCCATCCCACAGCATGAATGAGCCAACAAGTGATTTTGAAGCCATGCCAAGGGGAAGCACTAAACCACCAATTAATTAAATCCAAATGAAAACAGGACCACAACAGTCCCAACTAAGATGAAACAACCTATTTAGATGATGTTGTCCCCCACATTCTTTCCTCTTTTCTATCTACAAAGCGGAGCTCCTGCTCAGGCAGTACCCCTCAAAGTAAATTATTAGAGTACTTGTACCCAGAAGGTCACAAAGTAGTTTCATTGAATAACTTTGCACCAAGGCCAAGAACTGAGCTCTTGTACTCCCTAAGACTTTGAGGGAAGCTGCAGACATGCAGAGGCACACCGACCCAGGCAGGATCAGAGCCTATGCAGACAGCTGGAACTACCACACACACTTCAAGGGCACTCAGAAGCTGTAACTCACATCAGCTGGTACAGGAGAAGAGGGCAAAGCAGGACAAGGACTTACCTGTGAAAACAGCAGTAACTGCTGAAAGCCTTAGGGAAGCCTTTGCACTATTGCTGTACTGCAGATGATGCAGCTCAGGACATTATTCCCTTTGAATGATGAGGACTCATTCCCAGGCAAGTTACAAAGTCAACAGAATCTCAAGGGAGTGTGCACTCACACCCCACTGTCCTGCACAACACCCTCTCTTTCCCTAGTAGTGAAAGAAGCTTGTTAAGGAAAAGCTCTGGACACAAGGTGTCAAGATACACAAAATATATGCACCAAGTGTGTGTACATGCACACATACATATATATACATATACATACACACACACAACCCACAGCAGCAGAAGGTTGAGCAGTTCTCCCAAGTATCTGGGAACAGAATTTGGCTGTGCCAAAACACAGGCTAAACCCAAGGAATCCACACCAGACTCCTACTGAGAGGCTTCTACAACAGGATAAGATTTTAGAAGATTCTTTGAGACAAAATCCAGAAATCTTCAAGCCATAGACACAGAACTTCCAAAAGCTCTTCATGTGGGTCAAGAGATAATAGAACTTTGTGCCAAAATGCATTTCAAATACCCATATGATCTCAGCATCTTGACCAGACACCTTAGGAAGGACAGAGACCTAAATGATTCTTTGGCCTCATTCAAGCAAGGTTAACACAACAATTTGCATTTCACTGGAAGCCAGTCTACAATAGGTAGGTGGCTAGCACCACCTACCCCTGAAACAACCAATTTAGGAATGATGTCAACCTTAGACAGTCCAGAGGCATATCCAGAAGCAGAGAAGTCTCTTAGATGGAGTAAACTGCTCACTGGAAGAGGATCAAATAGAAGGAATGCTCACACTTACGCTCTCCCCCACCCCAAATCAGAGAGAGAGGATCCAGGCCATGGTTTTTGACTTGACCAGACCATTTTGTAAGAAAAAACAACAACAAAAAAAAAAGAACAAAAAGAACCAGGCACAGATACTTATTCTAAACTGAGTAAACTCTATGCACAGTTAATGCTTGTGCCAGTAACAGAGCACACCCAGTAGGATGGCTGTACTCCTCCATGCAGCACAGCTGTGGCCTGCTGGCTGCTCTAAAGCTTAGTTGCTTCATACCTTCATTCCTTTTACAGGAAACATATGTATACGTTTTAATCTCTTGTCTTTCACATCATGTTTGTAGGTAGTCAAATATTTTGAGTGAAAACTTCAGAGAAATAAACCTAACCCTCTTTGAATGGAATAAACGTACAACCAGAGGCAACTAAAACAACAGAGGAAAAATAAAGGAACACTTGTACATCAGCACTATATTTAGATACTCTTTACTAGGACTTCTACAGAAACTTGGAAGACGTGTTGTGTTGATGCTTGGTCCAGCCCTAAAGCAATTTGACACAGCCCTGAAATAGAAGTTGTGACGTTTCAGGCTGCAAGCTGCACAGAGCAGATACTGTTCACCAGCACAGTAACTGTTTTCTACAGGATCGCTGCATGCCACTACGTTTCCTGGATTAATGCTTCACTTGAACTTGCAGCAGCACTTTTAAACAACAACTATACTGTCTGACAGACCCGCACACTTTGATAGGCTTGAGATAACTGAAGAATTACTAAGACGAACCAACACTCCTGTCAATACTACTACAGCAGAAAGACATAAATACTACTTGTAATTTGCTATATGGGACTAGGTATCTGATGTGCTAAGCAGGGTATTTACTTGCATAGTGTACAAAGTTGGTTCCTGCCCCAAGAGTAGGGTTTGCCCAGAATGGAAGACAGACCAGAAAAAAAGAACACTTTAACCTGGGATTGTTTTAGTTCTTCAAAGTGCCACAGTACAGATTTCATATAGTTCTTAAAACATACCCATCTAGCACTGTGGGCACATTTTATTACAAAGGCTGTATGTGGCAATGGAAATCCTGTTCAGGACATCACTACTATAAAACAAACACCACATTCAAGAGGCACCTTTTCTGTCCCAAATACTCATTTATCTTCCTGAACCAAAAAACATCGAAAATAGAGAAGGAAGAAGGTATCTTGGGAAGGTAAATTAAAAAGGGATTAATTAACTGGCACAGGACATGGAGAATTTTAGGGACCACACTGGTACCTCATGTATCTGAGTAATTCGTGAGAGAATGAGAGACCTCAGAGACGTAGACCCAAGCTACTTGAACAAATTTTAGCCTAGATCCTTGGCCAAGAAGCTTTCGATCAAGAAAGCATAAACTATAAAAACAGCGGGTGTTAAAGATGCCACAGAGAATTACATCAAGTAGTAATGGAAGAAACACAGTTCACACAACACGGATGACAAATGCCCTCAGGCATTTTCTTCCTCTTAATAATCACAACCGTTGAAGCCGTTAGTTTCACATCAGTAACACAGGGCCTGTGGACCACAAGTGGCCACACACAGAAGGAGCTACAGGAAGTGAAACATGTCCATTCTGTCCTAAAACAAAAATAATCTGGACGTCAGTATCAACGGATCATTTTCTAAAGGGCAAGCTGTCTTTTAACAGCAGTGTAATAGAGATGAAAAATGATGGAATAGCCTCATTTTTGTTTATAGGTTTGTTTTTAACAGATGGGAATGAGAGAAGAGAAACAAAACAAGGACAACTCATTCCTGTTGCAAATTACTTCTGATCGTAACAGCAAAGGTAAAACATGAAGCTTCATAAGCACCTGCACTGATGATCCCCATGTATTAATGAAGCTTAACAAATTCATTAATGAAGCTTAACAAAGCTTTCATGAACCTGAAGGCTAGGTTCAGTTCTTAGCAAGATAAGAACTTCCTAGATGAAGCCAGTATACCCTTGTGCCTACCAAACACCACTCAAAGATTACTCAATCCTCAATTCTGTATCAAGTGGATGAGGTCTCTTGCTTTTGATCATTATGCCCCTCTTCAACAGGAAGATGAGGATCCGTATTTTGTCCAACTCTACTGCAAGAGTTTCTCTTCTGATTATGATTAGTGTCTGATGTTGACAAACAGGGCAATGGGGGGAGGGGGGGAAAGAAGCACATCTCACCCTTGTCAAAAGGTAGCTGTATGGTGGCCTAGACATCACATAAACTGGATGTTAACAACAGTACTTGGTTGTTCAATATTAATCACCATCCCTATTCTCGATGAGTCACCACAGGACCTTATAACTGCCAGGTCACTCTTCTAAAGCTTGGAGATTTAATCTTAGACTGAACCTGAAGTTAACTTGATATTACGCACATCAGCTCAAAGAGGCACAAAGATTCACAGAAGCAAAGGCAGTGAGAGTCTCAGGACCTGTAGTGCTCACACAAGAGACTATTTTAATAGAGAACCACAAAGTGTTCCTGCTGCTGTGGTGTCTTGATTATAAGGATTTGAGCCTAACGTGAGTCTCCTTCGATGGCTGCCTCCCTTCCACAGGGAAGGATGAGCACTGACTAACATGTCCCTAGCAAAGAGCAGCCACTATTCCTTTTCTGTAGCTGCTTCTTGGAAACCAAGCTCCCCATGGGATCTGAAAAAAAGCCAAGGGTGAATTGCAAAATTTAGTAACAGCAGGATCTGCAGCACAACAGTCTCACAGTGCACAGACTTTTCCAAAGGGATTACTGGCTATCAGCCACTGTCAGAGGGGGCTCTTTAGAGGATGCTGGCACTTCTCCCAGCAGAAGGTGTCGGGGGATGACACAGACCCTAGGTAACAGAGGCATAATAGCCCAGTGCTGTGGATGAATGCGCTCTGAGAATCATGGAAAAGTAGTTACTGCAACAGCATGTCCTCTCAAATGACAGTATTAACTAGCAGTGCACCAAACAGAGCTTAACCCCAGAGCACCCCTTAAACACAGAGCTTAGGCTCCCCCCTTCTCCAGTCCAGGCCAGGCAAATGGAAAGCATTTAGGAAAGACCATCACATGTCTTGGCATCCCATGAACTGGTCTCATGAGGACATTATTGATCAGTGCCATTTTCACCAGGTGCATGTAACCAACCAGCAAATCCCACTGTCACTTGGGAGTAGGCAATCATGCTGTGCCTTATAGTGGGGAATGTGGAAAGGTGCAGTAGCACACATTAAGAAAGCTTGGGAGTTCAAAAGGCAGGTGTTTAAAACCCGCTTCTCAGCAAAAACCTGGAATGAGCACATTGCAAAATGAATTTCCCTCTGGATATACAATTTCATATTCAAACCCAGACTTACCTTTTAGGCATATAAACAGGCCAGAATTAAAATGTCCCTCTCTCCCAGTAATAGTATTTTCTCGCTAATCTGCCCTCTAGATAGGACAGGCTTACCAGTCCCCCTTGCTTCTCTCTGACCAGAATGTAAACTTTCTTGCCTGGTATCCTCCAAGAACCTCAGATGCCTCTTGCTTAGCCCACAAGGTCTGCTGAAGCCAAGGCTGGAAAAGTTCTAGTATGTGAATATTCCTATTCCACTGTCTCAAGCATTTCTGTAAAACAGCCACTGGCTGTACAGATGCCAGGACACCAGGCCTACAACACAGCAGGTTGCCCTATGGAGTTTCATGAGAAACTTTGAAGAGGACACATCCAGTAAGATTCTCACCTCCTTCAAATTCTATTAATAATCCACTTCACCTATGGAATGCTGTCCATGCATTACAGAGATCCTAAGAATGCAACAGCGTGGGTCGGGTACACAGCCCTCCACATCTGGAGGCCTGCACACAACGGGAGGC
Source organism: Melopsittacus undulatus (assembly GCF_012275295.1). NCBI lineage: Eukaryota > Metazoa > Chordata > Aves > Psittaciformes > Psittaculidae > Melopsittacus > Melopsittacus undulatus. Next base: position 12,807,709 of record NC_047538.1, on the reverse strand, counting down.
CAAGGCTGCATCATGTGCCAGGAAGCTTTAGGCACCATGCAATCAGCTCAACTAGTTTTGTGGTTTAGTGCCTAGCCTCAAAACACCACGTTCCCATTTTAAACCGACCAAAACCAACTCAACTGATAGGCCCAAATGCTGTGTATAATATATGTATATTTAAGGGAAGCGAGAAGTTGGGGAAGAAACCATGAATAGAAGCCTTTATGTTACTCCCCATCTAGTTGTTGGGTATTTTATACCTCTCCCTCCCCACTGCCCATGGTTATTGAATTAGATATAAGGGAAGGAGGGAACCACCCTGGACAAGCCCCTCATGCTTAGTTTCTTTAAATGGTAACAGATTCCCATTTAGTTTCACCATCTGTAACTGAAAACCGGCATAATCCACTACTACAGCTACTTATTTTATGTATTTAATTACTTACAACACAACAACATGTCTAGTCAAACCTATTTCCCTGCTCCCAATGATAGCTTTTTCCCTTTGTTCTCATGCCACATACGGGAGGTATTATACACAATGGCATCCAATGCCAAAACCTCTTCCATTCTTTAAATAGCAGAACCCATGAGAGTGATCCTACAGATCAAGGCTCTCAGGGATGAAAAGAGCTTGCACATGGAAAAAGAAGTGGTATTTCTTGGGATGTCATTACTTACACAAAATAGAGCACAGACATTCTACAGTGCTGTCCAGAAGAAATGGAAGATTGAAGAAAAAGCTTCAAACAGAAGTCATTAAAAAGCAGCTGCTTTAAACAGAAACCCATCAAACAACTTTTTTTCCTGCACAAACAAGTAATCCCAAAAATTTCCAAATCCTCCTTCAGTATTCCATCCAAAGGCTCAGGAATTCTTAGCTCCAGACATTTTTTACTACATTAGAGGAATTGAAACATTTTTCCTCCTTACATGGGGAACACATTTAATGTCAGCTGTGTAATAGATTATACATGCATGTGAGTTAATACTTCTCCTGGCAGTAGTTAATGGATGATCCTGGTAACATAAGAATTATATCAAAATTACACTGCAAAGGATAAAATCAACAGGGAAATAGCTTTGCACCGAGTGAGCTAGAACTGCAGATTAGGAGAACTAAAGCTTAATTTAGGTATGCTTCTGTCTGCAAGTGTAGGAACAAGAATTTAAACTGAGGAGGAAAAGAAGAGTAGAACTGGTGACAAAGAGAGAATTCAATCCAGAGAGACAGGATGGCAAACAGAAGGTGGCTTCTCAGAGAATGACAGCTGGCAAACGACTTGGCATGCAGGAAATCCAAGGCAGAAAGCACTTTCCACACCTCCAAGACTGCTGGAAATCAGGAGCATTCCAGTAATTTAAATTCAATTGCTTGCAACATTACAGCTATCTGAAGGCAATCAGACTGCTCTGGCAATTGGCAACACCTATAGCTACTTGCAGCATCACTTGGGCAGTTCATTATTTATGAGAAGTGGCCCAGTGAACTTGTCCTTCTCTGTATCTTGCATATGTACAAAGTCCGACTTAAAAAAATGACAGTGATTCAAAGCAATCCCTGGAAAAGTTCTGCAAGGTTTGACAGGACGGCATCATGGTTACTAAGAGAATACAAGTCAGCTGTATAACTAGTCCCTTTGTGTTTAACCATCTGGGACAGCAATTCCTTTAATGTAATAGGAATGAGCCCCAGTATTTTAGAAATGCATCTGTTTGTCAAAAATAAAAGTTTTTCCAATACTTTTTATCTTTTTAAAATGTGCAGATATGCTAAATTTATTATTTCATTCATTACTATTAGGATATGTGACAGACAGACAACAGCTAAGCAGAACAGAGTATTTTGTATCAGGTACTACCAGCGAACAGTTAGAATCTATGAAGAACCAGATTAGTAGCCAGCAGTGTCCTGACTTCCTCCATTTTTGAACTGAAATAATATCTGCTTGCCCTTGGAACTTTAAAGTTGGAAAAACAAAATATTTTGAGATCTCTGGGCAAAAGTTAGTTATTACAGAAAACATCAACTCAAGTTTTCCCAGGCGAGCCACTCACCAGAACGCACATACACAGCAAATCAATTCTCAGAGCAGGGAGGATTTGGTAAATGAATCAAGATCATCTACATGGCTAAGGACCAAATCATTCAATCCCAAGGAGGGAAAATTCCAAAGCTTCATTCAGGAACAGGTTTCTGAGACAAGGAAAATTAGACACCTTTAAGTTACTATAGAAACAAGCAAAACACCACCAGGCATCACAGCAGAAGCTCAAAAGAACATGAATCCAAGACCCTCAAAGTCTTACATACACCCCCATCATCACCAAGCTACAATGCTATCCTGCAATCAAGCTCTTCTAAATGCCACAGTTTATTCCTCTCTTACCTTTCCTACTACCAACCCTTTAATCAAAGCTTCTGCAAGGGCATAGAGAAAAAGCCTGCACTAGTTCCAAATTCGCAGTGACTATAGTTTTTATCCCTATGCACTCCCTTCAGTGCGAGTTTGGGGATGCCAGTGCAGCCAGGCTCTGGACAAGTTTATACAGTAACTGATTTGGCATCTTCATTAACACATTACTTTGGGAGCTTTACAGGTAGGAAGGTCACTACTGTAAGAGGGCATCCCTCCTCACACATCCTCTTAATTTCTCCTAAAATTATGCTCTGGAATACGTCACATCCACTGTCAATGTATTGCAACACAAGGAAGCTTAACAAAGACAAAGATTAATCCAGCTCCTGTATATATCCCACCACTATTCCTACGCTCACACACACAGGCTGTATAAAGACAATCTGGAGTCTCGCTGAGCCAAAACCTGCTATGCACACTTCTACAGAATGGAAGTTCAATAAATAAATAAAAATCCATCTGTAGGATGATGCTCTTTGACCTCCAGCACACAGAACCAGACTGCTGGCTAAGCCTGAGTAGTTTCCACAGCTCCAGGAGCCCTGTGTTTGCAGCGGGAAGGCAGCTGGGTCACTGCCATACCTCAGCACATCACAAATACAGCTTCAGCCTCTTGACACCAATCCCAACTATTTGGTGCATTTTTTTTTACTTTTCTTTTTTTGGGGGGAGGGATGTTGGTTGGTTGGTTGGTTTTTTTCCAATCAATCATTCCCTTTCAGTCAAAGTATGGGTTTTCCTGTTGTTAAGAAATGGGATTCACTGCTTCAGCCTGGCTTCCTCTAGGACGCATGGGGAGAAGAGATAAGCCCTCCCTTCCAGTCAATGCTGACCACAGATAAGCACGGGGGCTTTTTTATTTTCCACCTGGTCTCTACCAGCAGAGCACAAGCAAGGATAATCTGAAAACTTGACAGGTTAAGGAGTAGAAGAAGCAAATGCTTCTTCAGCCATTCTCAGCTGCTAGCAAGGCTTAAGCACCAGGGTAAGTTATTTTAGGCTCAGGAAGTAACCAAATCTTACAATTCCACAGGAAAGAAAATGAGTTCTCCTCCCTAGCAAAACTGAGGGAAAATAGCTGCCCTGCAGAACCATTCTTCAGAGAGCAACAGTACTGGAGAAGCTTTTTAAGCCAGCCTTTAGCCATATTAATTCCCTTTAACACAAAGGAATTTGAAGGCTACAGTCTAACAGACGAGGAAGCTTTGCCATCTTGTCCTTTGCAGGTAGCAACACTCAAAAGTGGCAGAGGGGACTGAGCAAAAAAGAAGAGGGGGATGATTTAAAAATATACAGTATATTACTATATACTTTAAAAAAATACTGTAGTTCTAGTGCTCAACAAAAGCCAGGAAATTCCAAAGTCCTGCCTCTTATTTTGTCCCAAAACACAACAATATAATTTAAGAAGGGTGTATGAAAAGTTATTTGGTGCACATTAGCTGCATATGTTGCTGCCTACTGGCAGAGACACTGCATGGCAGCATCAAGTCTTGATTTCTTGCTAAGATATAATGGAAGAGATACACTTTTAAAATTTGCTCTTTTCTATCTTGTGCCCACATCAGCTGCAGATCTTGCTAGAGAAAAACCTGCCTCCTGGAATAAAAGACAGACAGCACTTTGAGAAATACACAATAACTGAATTCCTAAACCCATTTCAGCAACTGTGCATGTCTTTTATGCTCCTGCGCTTCATTCCCCAATACTTTTTAAGTTGTTGCCACGTTCCTAAAGGCAGCCAACAGCATGGTAATTGTCAACTTAAAACTGGAGTTCGAGCTTTAGACTTGTGATGAAATAAGGTATCTGAAATGCAATACAAGAAAGCAATTCTGTACATTTGGAAATTCTTAGTCAGACAACCGAGACAATGTTTCTGCACTGGAAGAATGGGCTCTGTTCATCTAAATGCTGCTGAGTACTTTATGTAGATTTTCTCAGTGCTACCACTTTCAAGCTGGTTTCTCCTGCCAATTCAAATCCTGTGTGGATGCTTGTCTATGTGGATGCTTGTCAGCACTGATCTTCAGCAGACAGTTTACATTTCAGGGACATATCTAACCTGAGCTCCTGAAGTGATTCCTACACATAATTCACTGAAATATTTACTGTAGGCTTAAAAATTTACTGGTCTGGTCTCTCCCTCAGAAACTGCAAAAATTGCCCTCTGTGAAAAGTCTGAGATATTTGTGGGCCAGGACAAAGAAATACAAAAAGATTATAACTACCTGGGAAAAAAAAAGGATTCTTGAAAATCATTTGAGAACATGGGATTATACATCAGAACATATGGTTAGAAGATACACTGAAAACACTAGAAGAAACACTAAAAAAATCAAAAACTCCATAGCTTTGGAGCATGTGCTCCTGAAAAGACAAATAAGTAACCTGCAAAATAATCCAATTCAAAACACAGCAAAATAACTCCTACAGAAACACAAAGGCATAAGGCAAGATGCCCTCAGTATGCACAAGCAGGCATAGGATCTGCAGATCCTACAGACCTAGTTTGATTCTTTCTAATGTTTCTGTAAAATAAGGCACTTAGATAAGCAAATCCAAATATTTTGTTTAATCAATGCCCCCAACAGTGTGCTACAAGAGTGCCTGTCAATTTAGGAAAAAAGATATAGTATTTTATTGAAAGTAGAATGAAGAAACAGTCGTAATTAAAATAAGCAGGAAAGTACCCTTCAGTGAGGAAAAGGAGTAACCCTGGGGCAAGTCATTGAAAACTGGTTTAGATTTGACAAGTTACACAGTATGCTCAGGGGCTGTACAAGCAGTACACTCTGTGCAGCATACACAGATAAGGAAGACCACACCACACACACACATCAATGAGTAATCTACACCATGCAATTAAATATTTAGGGAAATTAGGGTCTGCATGAAGCTCTGCAGGAGCACTTCCCTCCTTATGCTGCCTGGAAGAGGAGCCATACATTAGACCTTTGCACAGACTCTGCCCTGAGTAAGGGAAACTTTCACCTTCAAGCCAATGTTTTCATGGGAAGTTGTGATGTTCCAGGTGATCAAACCACCCCGCACAAGCCTTACACACTTTGCAAACAGGAAAAAGTTATGCAGTTCCAAAGGCTTATAGGGTCAGAGCTCTTATGCTGACTAAACAAACTAATTTACATCATATGCATATGGACAACAATGAACACCAAAACATCAGCATGTCAGTGGATCAATTGTGTATCTTTTCCTGAAACAGAATTTAGACAGAATTCACACTTCATGCACTGCACAAATGCAAGCAGAAAAGGCCTTACCACTGACCCACAACTTATTCTGCACATACAATAAAAAACCAAAAGAATTAACACACTCTGTAAGGCATTTAAAAGTTTTGATGACGTGTGCACAGCAAACTAACACCAGAACTACATCTTTTATAGCATACCTGAAGGACTGTATCTGTCTTGCTTTTCGAACATTATAAAACCTGATTTTCTAAAGAAGAGGACTCTCAACATTGCTACAGTAGAGCAAGTAAAACCAGAGTGCAGCAGATACCCAAAAGAACACAGATAAGGACATTATGCATGCACAAAAATGGTGTCAGCCACCAACTTGTACATGCATTTGTCTGCAATTACAGCTCATTATGGCTGCAGTCATAACACAGTTATTCAACAAATTCTGAAGACATTAGCCTCCTGGAGAGTATGAAGTAGTTTTTCACCATCAGAAGAATCAGCTGCCTGAGGATTGCTGCAGTGATAAAAAACCTCTTTACCTCTACATCACCTTACAATGATAGCAAGGGCATCAAGCTGAAGGGACAATGAACAAGCCATGTGGCTCTTTAAGTAGACATCTAAGGAGTGCAAGGGCAACAGAGATGGTTTTGAAACTGATTACCCCAGAGGCAATGCAGACCAAAAGGATGGATGCCAGCTCAAATGAAGAACCTGCTTGATGATGGGCCCATGCATATTCACAGGTTACAAATCACTACAGGAAAAAAGCAGCAACATCATATGCTTTACATGCTGCTTTTTTGACAGGCAGAATTAAGAAATTATGTAGGTGTTTCTACAGTCTTAGCTCTGACCGCAGCAGACTTACATTCCCAGAGAGGAGTGGACACTGAAAAGCAGGAAGGAGCAGTTCCTGGCAGGAGAGGTCACAGCTTGCTGGTCTGGTAGGATAGTGCTGTGGGAACACTGCTCTGCTATGCCAGCACAAGGAGCCTGGCCTCTTTGCTCAGAAACAAATCCTGTTACTGAGGCCTTCCCAAAGTCAATTTAATAAATCACCCTTGTCTCATACCAGTTTGCAGCTTCACTACAAAGCCTGACCTTGATTAAGCTGGAAGATTGGACTGGCCAAGAAATGGTCAGAAAAGTAAGCTGAAATATGCAGATATTCTATCAAGCTATTCCATGAATTTTCATTTACAAACCCAGCTTTGCAGCTAAAAGAGGACATGTCTCCCATGAAAGGGGTATCCCTAAGTAACCACCATCGTAAGAGAACATGCTGATTCAGTTGTAACAATTTAGCTTTACAGCATTCTCAAATCAGACTTAAATAAATGGCATCATACTCTTCAGACCAACTTCTTTTGAGCAAAAAAAGTGTTTATTTTTATCTTCATATGCACAAATCAATAAATGAAACATGCACAGGATTTCAGAGCTCGTACTACAAGGACCTACTAAACCAGAGTTTCACCCAGACAGTGCTTCAAATATACCAGGCAGAGCTTTGAACCTCTTTTTTTCCCATGATTTCACAGGTGTACATGACACATCTCAATTGTCAAGGTTACAGCACATTCCCAGATACTTTAAACTCAGGTAGAAAAGCCAACCTCTCCAAAACTTAAATACTCTCCAGATTTATTGGTACTTTCTGGCCAGTATTTCAGCAGTTAAAGACTCCGGAATGTAAACTGTGCTGGGACTTGAACTCTGGGTGTGGTTACCACTAAACTGAGGCAAAGGAACAAGCCAATGCAAGAACACCTCATGTTTTGCCAGGTAGAATGAAACAAAGCTAAATGAAAACTATAAAATGTAGTAACAAATATTAAGTGTTGTCGTGTGCGGCACTGACTTCAGACGTGCAAGTTACAGAGCTGTCTGTGGGCAAGAGGACAGCCAGGCATCATTCTGCTCCTGGCCATCGGAAATTTCTTTGCAGATGATACATGATGCTTATCAGCAAAACCAAACAGAATAAAGAAAATTTCAGTTTGGTTTCATCTGCTGAGCTTTCAATAAAAAGTCTGTCCAAGCTGTCATTTTCTCAAGCTTTATAAATCCAAATTATATTTGTGTAATGAGGTGACCATTTTCTTCTTAAAACAGAAGCAGGATGTTCTCCATCGTATCTTATGGTATTCTTAGCTCACTCCTTTGTAACTGGAGATAATGCAGCACACTCTACAGTCGCTAAACACAAGGACTATATACAAAGTCTTTCTGTTATCAAAGATGATTGCTCCTTTACCCCAGCCTTTACACAAAGGACTTCTTCACATCCCTATCACAATCAAAAATAATATTGTGTCCTCCACATTTCTCTCTACTTCCCACCACTGCCAGCCTTCCCTATCTAAACAAATACAGAAGAACAAAGTCTGCCTCTACACTTCACAACTAATTTTAAACTGATCCAAGTGGCTGTTAATCAGAGCTGAACTTGAGCATCCAAACATTTTCTATCTAAAAAGAAAAATACCTTTCTTGTGTAGAACATTTGCAGCGTTGTTCAGAATGTTTAAATTAAAGTACATGCATTTCTAGGGTAAGTTTCTTACAGAAAGCTCACAACTACCTTCACTAGTGCCTTTGGGTATTATAAATGACAGAATGCCACCGAGACAATGCACAGAACTTTTCAAGAGCAAATCAGCTGCCAAAATCCTCCCTTTAAAAAGGAAATAACTCTTGTTTCAGACACACACAACAACCTCAGCAAGTGCACTTTTACTTTAAAATCAGTCTGCATTTCTTTCACAAACAGATCTATGTATCTGGGACAGAAAAAAACCATCTTGCTACACTGGACAGAAAAGGGTCAAACATCCAAAGGGTTCGTAGTGTGTATGTGGTGGAAAGAACCCTTCCTGTTGGTCCTCACTGCAGCAGATAAAAATCCAGGGATTCCCCACAGTTCCCAAGAAAACAGCACCAGAGTGCTTGCTGATCTCCTGGACTCAACTCCCCCTCCTTCCCAGCACCTGTAGCAGAGCATAAGTTTCTAAGGCACTGCTGGGCCATCAGCTGTGCCCTCCAAGCAAGCAGACAGACATCTTTTGTGCCTCCCTCATTTGGCAGCTGCAGGGGAGAGGTGTGGGGGCTGGGAGGAGGAGTTCTCCTCTAACACTCCCAGTGGAAGGCATCAGCACGCATGGAAAAAAGGACTCAAGAAAATGGGGAGTAATGGAACAAGCACACAGATGCCCATGTATTGACGTCCTCTCCTCCCTTTCAGCTTGCAGTTATTGATTCTGAGGGCTAATTTTGAATGTTCAGGGGATTCCAATTCCACCTAAAGCTGGAGAATGTAGGGAAAAAAAAATAAGAGAAGTGAGGCACAGTACAACAGTGCCTGGGATAAGGAGAGGAGTGACAAAGCATCTCAGACAGGCACAGTAACCCACACCTTCCATCAGCCAGCCTCACAAGTGGGATGAAGCAGAAACACCATGGAGCACTATGTGATCACTGGCATGCTGCTGTCCTGCTCCATCATCAGGAGATATCACAGCGGGGCATGCAACAGGCTCCATACCACAGGCAACAGGTGGATCTCACCCACTGCCAAGTTAAAAAGCCACAGAAGGGGAGCAGCAGCTGAACAGGTCAAAGCTCTGAGCAGACCCCAGCTGGAAGTTAGGATGGTGCTGGCAGCAGCAAGTCAATCTAAGCAGCAGGAAAATCTACAGCTCAGTAGTCCTCCAAGTTCAGTCCTTGAAACGTAAGAGAAAATGCTAAGCAAAACTAGCACAGTAACCTTGGAAGGGACAATGGCAGAGTCAATGTAACATGCTCAGATAACAGTTACTACTTGAGTAAAAGTTTTCTGCACCTTCCTCTGGTTCTCTGTGTTCCCCTAGCTGAACAACCACCATTCCTCTCAAACTCATGTAAGCAATGAAACTCAAATGCAGACACATCACACTCAGGCCCACCCTGCAATATTCAAAGCAAGGATGGAGCTCCACTCCACAGCACAGCTCAGGTGATTAACACCCGCTCAGCTCTGACAGCACCTTCTGGTTTTCAATGCTGGCAGCTGGTCTGGCAGCTGTTTTCTGCAGGTACCTGGCAAACTTAAGAGGCAAAACAGGCAGCAGAAGTTTCAGCACTAAATTCTTGAATTAACAGGGGTTAGACAGGACAAATACATAAGCAGTAGTACTCTGAGGAACTCAAGACTGGAAGCAGAGAGGCCAGAACACAAGAGTTTGTAATTTTTTTATAATACCAAATGGTATTTATCAAACGCCTACAAGATTTACAAACATACAAGTAGTGGCTGAAACTCACTAAAAATACACACACGTAAATTTCCCTAATGCTAATTAATTTACAGTTAAATAAACACTGCTATAGATCAATACTCTACCAACACAAGTCATAAGAAAGCAGGAAATAAGTAGTGAAGTCATCCACTTTTTCACCTACCCTTCTTATACTGCTTTACCGAGCTCAGACTCTGCAGCATCCCAGTCATGGCCATATTCCATGAAACTACTGGCCACCCAATTTTACCCAGCAATTCATGTGCACAGGTAGGAGACCATTTCTTCCATTAATACAGGCTCCACTTTGGAACAAAAGGCTCAAAGTACTGATCTGTGTAACTTAATTTCTCCTTCTAGCTATTACAGAGAAGATATCATACAGTTGTTGAAGCTCTCTTACACTTACAGCTTTTTAAAAAAACCCAAAAACTAAAGGAACAAACCCAACAAAATACCCAAACACCCAAACATGCCCATCATGCTTCAGGAAAGGCATCTGAACCAAAGTTAACTGGAAGAAGTGAACTCAGCGAGAGCTCTGTAGTACTCCTGCCAGTTCCTAATGAAGATCTCTGCCATGGGGTGGAGTTCAGACACATCCCCAGGCAGTTTAGGCAAGGATTTGGTTTCCCTTTGCATTAAGTAAAGTTCAAACCAATTCACAAAGGAAATCATCATCTTCATCTTCCAGGAGATGACAGAAGTGCAAAGAGATAAAATATTTCGCCTCAATGGCCCCACTTTCTTCCACTGTACCAGGTCATACTAAAGGAATCCCATTCACTTCAGTCTGTACTACAGAGCAACAGGACTTTATGCAGTTAGAAGACTGTCCTTGGCAGGATGAGCAGGAGCTGAGGAAGTCTGGACTGAAGCATGCTTTAGAAGACCCTTGTTAACCAGTTCTAGGTAAGTAGACTTCACTGATCCAACAGGTACTCATCTGAGCACCTATTCACAGATGGCATAAGAGGAGTCTCAAGATTCCCCTCCCCGGCTTTTCACTTTCATTCAACCTCAGCAACTTCCCACTGAAGACACTCCATCCAACATCCACTGAGAACTATGTCATGAAAGGAATTATAAGATAAACCACTCGAACTGGTAGTATGTGTCTCTATCTGGCACCCTTTATTGAGTTCTGCAGTACCCGTGAGCCTTCAACCTTGCCAACCAGCAACATGATGCCTCCTAAAATGCTCCACAGACAGAAGCTTTTGCTGTATCCATCACAATTCTGTCCACTCCCCTACAAACAGTAACTTTGCTGGTGTGCAACAAAACCTTGAATGTCCCATTCCATTTTACACAGTAGTAATCAATGACCAGGGTCCAGAGGCAGCAACCTGAGGAGGCTGAGGCAAAACAGCACCTGCTGAGCAGCCCCCAACTGCTCGAAATGGCTCTTGTCCCACGGCAGACAAAGCTAATGCAGTCATCTCCCCTCCACCCCTTCTGCTTTCAAAGGACTGAATGACAATACAGAAGCAACACTCACTTCTCACAACCAGAGAGAACTGAGAGTCTCTGCAGCCTATAAACGATATGTGAATATAAATGACACCTCCAAAACTCACACTATAGTCAAGACAAGTGATTCTAAAACTTCTTTTCAAAAATAAGCAAAACTAAAACAACAAAACCAACACAGGGCAGACCACTGCTCCCCTACTATTAGGCTATCCTCTCCCTACCAGGACTTCAAGATGATGCTCAGTAACCTCAGGGAATAGCAGCTCATTCTGCCTGACACAGCACTAGCTGCTCTGTTAGCTGCCCCATGAAAGCAGGAGTTCCTTTATTTACAGTTTCTTCCCTCCCTTTCCCACCACTTATTTTTAAGGGATTATGTTTCCTGTTTTCACTGCTCTGCCTCCATTTGTCATTCATCACAGCCATTAAAGTAGGAGGGAAGCAGAGGGGAGCAAAGCAACACAAAGCAAACCTTTACGGTTCAGCAAGCAAAGGATTAAATGTCACCTCTCCCCCCCTCAGCCTCACCTCTCACACACCCTCCAAGATGGCATGTAAATATGGCTTATCCTCCAGCATATTCCCAGATCCTGACAGCTTTGACAGGTCAGACATTTCAGGATGTATGAGACAGGCAATCTATTCATCCCGGCTTGTGACAGCTATTTACCCTCCCTCGGCCTGGTCCATTTTGGTTCATGAACAACTTGTTCTGGAAAGCCCCTGCCTATATCTTGTAGCTAGAAATGATGCCACAGCAGTTTTCAGAGATGAAAGCAGAGCAATAACCCCACATACTCTTTTCTTGTCAGGCTGCTGGTTCACAGACATTGTGTACCCACCACCGCAGTGCAGGAAAGTGTCAGATAAAAAGGACACCCGAGGCTCTCAAACGCTTTTGCTGTCTATGAAGGATAAACGAGGACCGTTTTAGCAAAGGTGGGGCTAGAAGCTTCCCCACCAAGTCCATTACCCCCTCCAACAGCTCCCAGGCTCCTACTCATGAGGCACAGCCTTCCCAAGACTGCTACTACAGCTGCAGCCTTCTCACCTTCCTCCCTCCCAGTCACATCGCAGGGCTGCCCCAAAGGTGACAATGTATTGTACCAACAGCATATGATGGCTAGGGGACGGAGGGAAAGATAAGAAAGCAAATGTTGAGACAGAGATGCAGAGACTTCAAAAAATGCATTTGGTTTTTGAAGACAACTGAGGGTATGGCTCAAATAAGCTAATCTAATAAGCAAGTGTGGGTTTGTGCAGCAGCAAATCATACACAGAAAGGATTCTTTATTCAGCTATCAGAAAGCAATTAGGGTTTAATTAAGCTCTGGACAGACAGATCAACACGGAAGAGGAAACTAACAGCATGTGAAACTGAACCATGGATGGCACATACAGACAGGAGACCAGGAGAGACTGGAATGGTAAAAGGCACTCTAGGAAAGGAGAACACCACCACAATCACGGCCTCTGTCAAGGAAAAGGAAAGCCAGCATCTGAGAATCACTGACTGAGGAAACATCTCAGGCATGGGGCTTAATTTTATTGTATTGCAAAGTGAATATATCTTGGTGATTAATTAAAAAGCAACTAAAAATCACAGCAGAGGATCACAAGATCCTAGGCTCAGTATCTGATGGCTCAGACTGCACAGCTGGACAAAAGGGAGAATAACCAACCCTGAAGACAAAAGCAATTTCCCAATACAGAAATCAAGTTCTCCCATTGCACTAGGAAGAGCAGGAATCCTACCAACACTCACTCAAAATAGGAGTCTAGTCCTCTCTAGCAAACTGTGCCACTGTGGAAGCCTATCACACTGATGCCTGCGCATCTGTACTCTGCTGATTAAAAGCCTACGATGAGTAACAGGGGGTGTACCCAGGGCTTAATACTGCAGGGTTATTCAGAAGCAAGTCAAGAGAGCTGTGTAGGTACTGTTCACTCAGATGATGCATTCCCTGAGGGCTGGGTATTTCTTTTTCCTTTGAACAGTACCACTTTATTTCTTGATAGCAGTGTAAACAGACTCACCACAAAGATGGTTTTAAGGAGCTGCTGATTCAGAGCATTAGCAACTTAAGATTTTTAAGCTCTTCTTAAGAGGCAGAACAAGCAGAGCACCCAGTAAAGGAGCTTTGGAAATAAAACACAGAAAAGCAAAAAAGAAAAAAAAAACCCAAAAAAACAATCGGGTACAAAGAGTATAAATAGAGCACCAGGCAGTGAGAACCTGGCCAAAGCTGCTGCAAGGAAGATACTGAAAATTTCTAAGCTTCTCTAATATACCACAGTCCCAATACAGTTGCATTCCTTTGCTGAGTAAGTACAACAGCTTCTCTCACTGATTTTGCAAGAGAATGTTAATGAGACCTACCTGGAAGGCTTTAAAATTTAGGGGGAGTACTGCTCTGGCAGGAACTTACTGGTTAGTAAGTCAATTTGAAACACAAATGACCTTTACTGTAAATGCACCTTTCCAAGCAGTTAAAAAAAAAACAAAACACCACACCAAAAAAAACAACAAACCAAGCATCCTCAAAGAAAAACCCAACATAAAGATCTGCCTTTGGAGCAATGTAAATAAGAAAAGCCAGTTGGTCCAGAAGCGAGTCCTGTAGCACAGGAAAACTGGAATTTTGTTAATTCCCATCTCCTTTATTGTTGCAAGCTAGAGGTTGGGTTGATTTCTTAAGCAAATTCAGGGGGAGAATAGACTGGACTTCCCTGAAATATTCTCCTGCCACATAATTTCTGTATTGCAACGTATCATTCAGTTAACAACAACAATGGGTAATGGAAGTGGTGCCTGCACTTCAGCACGTGAACAGAAGCGAAACCCCTGGATTGTATTATGCTAGGTGCCATAGGAACATTTGGAGAGAGCTTCCTAGTAAGGAGTCTGGTAATGAGACACAAACCACTTCACAGCTTCAGTTCATTTACATGCATTAGTAATTAAAAAACAGATGTTTGGTTACATAAAACCTGTGGTCACCAGTATGGTTCTTTATCATTCAAGTAACTGTGGAATAAGCCAACAAAGGCAGTAATAATGGAAAGATAAGGCTGTTTTGTGGATTTAACTAGCTTTTCCCTTTAGGCCCTACCCACTGCTGGGCTCAAGCAGAACTGGTGAAAACAAAAGTTAAACTACACTTATCTAACCACCACAGAGAGAGACAAGACAGGAGAAAATTTATTTAGCATTGATGTTACTACCTCACTTCCGAGATGAGATATATTTAGTCAAGACTACCATAGCGGCTAAATTCTAACACCAAGAACAAAACTTCAGGGTTGAGACCCATACCTATCATCTGTACACGATCTTGGACACTTCATCTGGAACTATCAGAGCCTTAGTTTCTCTGGATGAACAACCTATTGACAGTTATCCATGTTTCTGACATACCTGCACATCCCAAGAGCAGATAAGCCCATAGCACTACAATAGTAAAAGACTTGGAAAGAAAACTACAGTTTTAACAGTGTGTATCCTTCCTCTCTTGTGCAGAAAGTCTTAGAGACTGTGTTTTCTCCTCCCCACTCCCTACACAGATTAAGGATCCCTATCCTCATTTTATAAGCCAACCTCCAAAACAGTAGTTTGTAGTGTCAAAATGACAAGTTATCTATCCTCTTAAAAGTAAATAACTGACCCTACTCACAAGTTCCACATATACTTTAATGTCATTAAAAGTGTATTTCAATATACTTGAAACGGAACCCAGATTTTTTTAAAGACAGGACTCCCAACATCTTTAGCACTATTTCTTTCTACAGGCCTGCTTCCCTGAAAAACATTTACCCACCCAACTTTTGCCTTATCAGGAACCTGCTACATTCCAAAGGGCTTTGCTCAAGGTTGTAATGTTCTTTTCCAGGCATTTTGATGACTATTGCACTGCCAAATACGGCCCTTCACAGGATGCACTTGTTTGCAAGAGCTCAGAACCCGAGACAGGGCTGCACAGTAGGTTGACAGGAGGCAGACAACTGCTGTTTACTTCACTCAAGAGAAAAAGTGTGTCACTTTGTGTACTTTTAAAACCAAGAATTAATAATTGACATTTGCCTTCACAGAGTCTTATGATCCCAAAGGAAAAGAAGCTAAAGGGACACAGAGTAGCACAACTGCCCCTGGGGTGAGCCACCAGCCAGTTGCATACTGTGTAAGGTGGAGAAGAAAACAGTTTGCCCTGATAACAGGGAAATAACTTCTTCTAAGTCCCTGCAGAGCAACTAGACATTCTGAGTGTTATCTCAAAGACAAAGCTGTAGGCAGCATGACAGTAAACAGCCTAAGTGGTTTGCTACTCCTAATTTTCCCCTACAAATAGCAACCCCTCCCCATTGCTTACAGTACTGCTTGACATCTCCCAGGCACACTTGGTATGCATACAGAGAGATGACAGATTCTGATAGCAGCAGGTTTCATTTGGAACCATCTTCAAGGACGTATTAAATGATGCAGTTAAATCCACTTAAACACCCAATAAGGTATCAGAATAAACTTGTTGAAAGGATTTATTCTACACACCAGCCAATTTCTACAGCAGTTGTATTTGTTGCAAGAGACCTTTAAATGAGTATGAGATAAGGAAACCACCTTGGGGCTGAAACCTGTAGAGCACATAGACAAGATTCACAAGCCTAAGAGAAGAAAACAGCTCTTTTAAGAGGTTCAGCAGAAGAGAACTAGACCCATTTCTGTTGAATTGTTCCAACTGCCTCAGATATTAATCCTATTTCAGGAATATAGGGAGTGCTCTGGGCACAATGAGTCAGCAGGGTGGGGCATTTTTTTTTCCATGTTTGTGGACTGAACAGGAACAGAAAGAGCAAGAGAAGCTGTAAGCCAGAAATCCAGCACCTGGCTGCTATACAGGCAGGAATTCAGCAGGGTGAAGTCAGAAGAGCTCAGAGATCTGTGCAGAGCCAGCACTCACATGCAAAAATAGAAGCCTTATCTGGGAGTCAAGTAAACATCCTAAATAAAATTGAAATGAGTAAAGTGTTAAGATGCTTCACTGCTGCAAGCCACCTCTATTTTCTCCTGATGACCCTTGTCCTTGACAAAGCTTTGTTCTAGACCAAGCTTTTTAAGCAAACCACACGACTTGACAAAAAGTCTTACTTGCACTATTAGGTCAGGATAAGGACATTTGCTATTTCAAAGCAAACAAGCATAAGAAGGCCTGGAAAAAAAACTCCAAAACTCCCCTTTCCCAAAGAGACCCATCAAGGGAAAATATGCACATGCTATGCAGTTGTGAGATGTAATATTGCTGATATCTCATTATAGTAACTACATCATTAAAAAAAAACCAAGAAATCTTAGCCCATGAAGGTGCACACATACACTGCTAGAAACTGAATGCAAGTTACTTAAGGTCATCTGCTCTCCTTTAAAAGCTGTGCTGACCTGACATTCATACAGTCCTCCTTCCAGATGATTTATGACCTAAACAATCTTTTGGCAGAAGCTAGAGGCTTTTCTGAGCCTTAGTAAAAAGGGCTAAGTGTATCTTTTTGATTTACTCCTGGCCATAAACAGTCGATGTATTTGCTGATGTAATCACTAAAAACATGAAGTACTTACA
Organism: Melopsittacus undulatus; assembly: GCF_012275295.1. Lineage (NCBI taxonomy): Eukaryota > Metazoa > Chordata > Aves > Psittaciformes > Psittaculidae > Melopsittacus > Melopsittacus undulatus. Next base: position 12,790,730 of record NC_047538.1, on the reverse strand, counting down.
TAGGCTAGTGTAAGTGGAGTCAGTCACACAGACTAGGATGCTGTCTCTCTGAGCAGATGCAAATATCTTTCCCTATTTCCAGCCCTAGCATTTCACTTCGATTTATTCTACAAAAAAGACTATTTCAAACGTCAACAAGCCCTTAAGGCTGTACCCCCCAACAACAGCAGAAGCAAAGCATCTGATTAGGGAAAACCAAAACAAAACACCCAAACCAAAACCAAACCACCCAATCAAACACCACAGATAAATTCCCTGATCCACTTCTCAGCATGAACCTCCAAATGAACAGCTGCTGGCACAACTGAGAAGGCAGCATGCCATAGCATGAAGCATTATTGCCAAATACAACTTAAATCAAGACCTAGCCTCAAGGGGCATAATATGAAAATACTGGCAGACATATCCCAACCCATGTGGTAAGACAGAGCAGCCCTTGCCTCAATTTTTAAACAAAAGTGGAAAAAAGAGAAATCAACACATAAGCAGAAGCAATCACAGCCATAGGTAGGCAAATGTAACCCAGATTTTGAACTTTGTTATTTAAGAGGGGAAACAATGAGTTTCTACATGTACATACAGAGGATGTTAATCAATTTTCCAGGTGAAAGAAGTGTGGTCCAGGAAAAATGCACCAAACTGGATTCCAAGATACTAGGCCTCACTAACATTCTGTTAGAAGCCTGAGCTTCAGCATCTCCAAAGCCTGAACTGCATACTCCCCCGTTAAAACACTTGGGAATTTATTCATGCAAATCACTACATAAAAGCTTGATATAAACTCAAGGCAGGTTTTCCTTTAAAGGTCACTTTTCATTCTTTACATGTATTTGAAAAGAAAACTTGCAAGTGATTCTTTCTCTTATAGAGAAAGAAAACACAACCACAGAACAACCACTTATCAAATATTATTAAACAAGTCTATTTGCAATGTAAATCAGCCCTAGATGGCAAGGACACATTAATGGGAAAACCAGTTTTAGCAGCAGAATGTTTCCTTAAGCAGCTGTTGATCTAATGACAAGGCTTGTTAAAAGGTTTAGGTGGAACTTTCTACGGGTGCTTGTAGCTTTTCCTCAGTGCACATTTGCACATAAACTGAAACCAGCTTAAAACACCCACATACAGAAGGAAGGATTTAAGTTCAAAAATTCTCCCTCTTCTTGTGCACACATATATTGGGAACACATTTACATAACACAGAATCAAGTCTCCTTCCTTGCTTTAAGTGCAGATACTGAGACTTCATACGAGCACTGAAATGGAGGACAGGCACTGTGTTGAGTAACCCTTTATCTGCAGTATAAATTCAATTTAAATAAATTACATTTAAATATGGAGCACAAAACAAAGCAGAGCTTAGAGCACATTAGTATGTATTCTAGTTTGCACAGACGGTGAGACCACAACAAATTATGTATAGGTCAATGCTCAAGCCTGAATAACTTTAGGGTAATCAAGGTCAGGGCTAGGGCATGTTTGCTGAACACAAACATGACAGGTCAGTTCCATTCCAGCATCTAAGATCCCATGGTGGTGTAACAGAACTTCAGCTTGTTGCAGATGATGGCTCAGCTGAATGGAAGGCATCTTCTTCTGTTGTCTCAGATACTCTAAAAACATAACAGACATATTTTTCCCTCCATGCATACTAAAAAACTCTATCCAAACAAAATTCACTTTGACAGCATCCTACCTCAGAGGACTAGACAAACTGAAAAAAACCAAAAGGGTATCTGATGCTTTGCTGCAGACACCATTTTATCACTTATCTTGCCTTTCTGCCTCTTAAGATGACAGAGTGGTGACAAAGAATTATTAAATAAAGCAAAAATGCTTTCCCAACTGCATTCCTGTTTCTATAGCACCCATCCATGATGGATGACAGGTGCATATGGGCAGCTAACAGAGTTCTCCAAAAGGTAAGAGAAACGTTAAAACAGAATTGGTTCTGAACTGCCTGCCCAGCATAACTCTAGGACAGCTCTCAACCACACCTGTAGTACTGCCACTGAAACTGGGCAGCATGAGCTGTATGCATGGAAGTTTTAAAACTTTTATAACCTAGGCCTGCAAAAATCCCATCAGCTCCTTTGAAGTCAGAGATCAAGCCCATACTTCAAAAATCAAGCTATGTTGGGAAACTCTGGTTCCCATATAACATGTATGTTCATAAAAACATACAGCTAGTGCTGTGGAGCTTCAGTTACAGCAGTAGTCACTCGAAATCTCTTGCCATCAGGAAGTCCTGATGGAGTCTGTCCTGAGATAATCGTACATCTCTCAAGAGTAGCCAGTGGTGTGCCCAACTGTCAAATAAAGCAAAAATAATAATCCAAGAGAAAAAAAAAAAAAGAAAAAAAAACAGAATTAATTAAGATTTCTCATTCCCTCCTTCCTCGTTACTCCAGACTCCTGATGAGAACCCTGAGTGGTTTAGCAATACAGGAACATTCTGGTAATGGCAAGGGTGAGTAAATAACTTCGATACAAAGCAGTGTGGTATCTCAACAACTGCAAAGGGAAAGGCTTATGGGTTTGTATAACTGCTCAGTTCTGCTTAGGACAACCTTCACAAAATTCAGCCCATCAGATTGAGGAAGTGCCTCTCCAAAGACTAAATGGCTGCAGTGACAGGTCTGCATTCTCTGGGCTTTGTGTTCAAACATCACTTAGGTATACAGGAAAGTGGGAAATAATTTCCTTCAATATACCCTGATATAAATTCATAAGATAGGAGAGCTCCTGCAGTCACATGAAGCAGAACCCAGCTCTCATCTGAATGAGAAGAGCATCAGACCATGTAAACAATCTCAAAACTGCAATCAGCCTCTTATTATCGTCATTCAGCACACGATTCCAGACGGCAAGCAGGCCTGAAGCTCAGTACTCCATGTGAAATATCAAAGGAAAACCAAGGAATTTTCTTCATACCTATAATCAAAAAGAGCATGGGGACCATCAGCCAGGTCTGCCAAAGGCCCTTGTCCTGGGAAAAAAATGTTCCATAAGTGTAAGACAGCAAGTGGTTCCCAGCCTCACTGCTGAGGTGAGCACTTCTGAAAATAATGGAGGACTACACACAGTCCCCTTTCTCTCACACCAGAGCCCTCTATCTGATCAGATACATTCTCATTATGCAGTTCTGCTGTGCAACATCTGGCTTTTGGTCTCATTATAATCACAGGTCTCCTAGAAAAGACGACAACAGAAGATCGTGGAGCATCCAAACCAGTTACACGATTCACAGCATCTTTTATTCCTATGGGTAAGGTCCTCAGGAAAGAAACGAGAGAACAGAACCCCAACAATTACTCAGGTATTACCTGTCAGCCCCAATGTATTGCTAACGTATACTAGTTTTCTGTCATAGTTAGAAGCAGCTCTTGAAGGCCTCCAAGGAGCATGTGTATGTGAGCAGAGATACTTGTCCCAGTGTGTTAGAAAGCCAAGAGTGCCTTTGAGACAATACTCTGCACTTGGCTAAAACATTCTCCTCCTGATATCCATCTACTCCATATCAGGAGCTATGGGTGATCAGTATTAGACCACAGAAGTGAGGAATGTCCCAAGGCTGAAGAATGTATTTTCATCAACACTATACCTTGTCACACTCTTTGCAATTCAGATTTCACTCATCAGCTTTTTATTGAAGAAAAACAAGAAAAGTAAAGCAAAAAACAGACTGTGAGATGTGCTGCTCTCCACTGCAGTCACTGATGCACCTATACAAGGCACCTTTAATCACAGCTAAGCACAGGGCTTGCTATTCACCACAATTAGGCTTAGACAGGAGAACTGCAATATAAGTTTACTACAGGTCGGTCTATGCTGGCTAAACCACAAACTGAAATAAGTAATTTGTACAATTAGCAAAGCCAAATACATTAATCCCAATACCAGGATTTCCTCAAAGACAATGATAGAACATTGCCACATTGAGGCATTACTATGTTTGCTCAGTGATGACAGTGATTTCATCCTTAACAGATGGAGAGGTCCAATAACCACCTCAGGAGAATATAAAGCAAAAGTACATAAGACACCCAGGGAAGAGAGCTCCTACACTCAAACACTGAAACTAGAAGGATTCAAACAAAGGAGATGGCATGCAGAAGAGGTGAAGGGCAAGGAAGGGAGCAACACACAGAAATCTTCCAACAGTAATCAGCTCACTTTCTCAGCCTGTTATTTTCTGAACCATCACATGGTAATGTCAGTGCAGACCACTATACAAAAATTTCAAGAGCAGAAAAAGGTTTGCAAGAAGCAAAAATAAAGATTGATATGAACTGAGGCATCTGGATGCTCACAGTCAGAAACATGCTTTTCTGTGCCTTGGCTCATACTAAGCACCATCATCTAATCTCTTTTGGGAAACCCTGAGCCCAGCCCGCTGACAAGCCATTACCATCTTCCTAAGCAACATCATACCATGCTATGTAATTGCAGACTGCAGCAGATACAGTTCTCTCTGTTTGTATGTTACACCTCCCTAGTGACAACACACCAATCACATTTACTTTTTAGCAGCTCAGACACGTCGGATGCTCCAGGGAATGACGTATTTTTCTTCAGAACAGATTATTCTTGGAAGCTGCTGGCCCATTTCAAAAGAACACACAGATGTGACTGTAGGTAACTGAGGGCTTTGATGGCGATTTTTGTGGCCTTGTGTGTGGACTGGCTTTTCTCATTTTTTAAACTACCCCAACAACTACAGCCTGCTCCAGTCTCACCCAGATTGTGGGTTCAAAACTGGCACTCCTTTTGCAGCCAAGGAAGTATATAATTTCTGATAATATAATAGCTGGCACACGTCCCTTCAGAGAAGTAGCTGCATTTCAGTGTTGAGCATAACATATTCTAAAGTTCCTAAGAAGAAGTAAACAGACATAGTGAGCCAAGGCTCAGTGCACTTCACACATCAAGCACAGATCACAAACAACAGAGGAGCTGCAAAGTCCAAACACACAAGTTGCTTACTATTAAGTAACTACTTGCAAAAGCTGGCTTCCTAGATTTCACAGACCAACCTGCAGATAACTGGGGGCTTTTGGACACTTCAGAATGAGACCTAATCTGTACAAAAGCTTCGAAAGAGGATTGGGGAGGAGGGGGAGCTATATATTATTTTTAAAAGAAGGAAGATTATGGTGGACTTTTTCTCCCTAGAAGAGAATTCTTTCCTCCACAAAACAGATAAAAATAAAAACCCTAAAAGTGACAGGATTGGTAAATGACTGTAAGTAACAAAATAACAGAAGGTAACAACTATGAACAGACCTACCAAGCCAAAAGGAACAATTCAATGGTATAAACCAGAAGACTGAACTTTATTAATTCATTTTCCTACAAGGCAACCATTATGGAGTCACACACATATACTCCTCATGTATTCATGATCAACCACCTCAGCTCCAGCTGCCATATTTGGGCAGAGCTTTCTCTGAAAGAGAGATTCCAATTACATTTGCAATAATCCGATTACTGCATCAGACATAACCTGGTTAAGAAAGGGTCTGAGATGCACCATTTGGGCAATTGGGAAGAAGACAAAAGGAAAACATGCTTTTGTTATGTTAGTAACAGGAAATTTGAAAACGACAATCAGATTTTGTGACAGAAATAGTCACAAAATTATATAGTCACACTAGTCCTACACTGGACAGTTTTACTGTATAAAGCCCATAGAGTACAACTCAAAACAAGCTTAGAGAAGTTACGGGGTTTAGAATTGCCTCAGCAGTAAGAGAGACCAACATACAAGGATTTACTTACAGTTTATGGTTACTTTCACATCACATGTAATTTAAAGATATAATCAGGCAAGCAGCCCATTTTCTTGTCAGTGAGCTGGCCAAACCCTGCTGTGTAACTGAACACACTCAAATTGTTGGTTTGAAAGCACTCCATTCACATGCAGTTCACCCAAACTAACCCATGCCAGCATTTCTGTTGTCACTTGCAGCCTACCCCTCTGCACAGCAAAGCTGCCGTTCAGCCTGTACTAGAACACCATTTCTTTTCATACATGCATCAGCAAGAGATTACAAAAGTCAGTGACATTTCAGCAGGGAAAGAGCAGGATTGGGTCCTTATTGTTTCCATGCTTATGTGACTGGACGGAACAAATCAAAGAGGAGACAGTCAAAAAAACCCTGCCAGTCTTGGTTTCTCTGAGGGAAAGCAACCTCCAGATAACCTGTGCCTCCAATCAACAATCTGATTTTCATGAACAGCAATATGCTTCCCTATGGTAATTGAAATAGAGCAATTCTCCTCAAAGAGCTTGCAAGTCTCACCTCATTAACCTTTATGGACTGACCTCCAAAATTCCTTGAAACTGAAATACAGGTCCCCCTTGCTCTCCACAATTAACTGTTTAGCCTTAAGAGGTTGGGGAGAGAGGGAGAGCATTAGAAAGCAAACTGCTAAATACGCTAGAACCAGAGACCTGTCTCCAGGCTGTCACTGGGGCCCAAACCTTCAAAGGCTTCTGTCTCCTTTGCTGGCCCACCTTTCAGGTAGGCTGCAAAGCCAAACTTGAATTATAAATCACCCTTCTCTCCCCAAACAATTGTTTAAGTCAATGTCATTACCTATAGTGTGCTGCCTAATTCAAATGAACATTTCCTAACCCATATGTGAAGGGTTTTAAGCCATGGTCAGTTCTTATACCAGTCTAAAGACACATCCATCTCCCCATGTTTGCCTATTCCTTCACACAGCAATTAGTTTTATTCACCAGCCCAGTCCCTCCATTAGTTCGAAAGCCTAACCAATTCTACCATGCTCATCCCCATCCCCAGCTCTTTGCTCCCTTGCTCACCTCTGCTTCTGCAAGAGAAAAACAGCTAAAAAGTTTTCTAATCCAGAGGGGAAGCCAGTGCAAAAAGTACCAAGACATCAGGGTTTTCTACTCCTTCTTTCTCCTATATGTTGTTCAGCCACTTAGAAAGAAGCCCCCACCCTCAAGGAGGCAGTGCATAGGGTCAGGCAGCAAGTCCACAGTTGCTCCCAACTCCCCCTGCCACTTCTCAGGGTAGGACCAAAATGTAAAAACAGCAACCTCTCTGGTTTTCCTCTGAAATCATCTGGACAGAGGCTAACAACTATGAAGCAGAATGGATGCATAGTTCATACACATCTGTCAGTTCAACTGCTTTGGCCATAAACCAGTGCTTTTTCAGTACTTTGAACAGAGTCGGCAAGGAACATAAGAGCAGCTCACTGAACTACAGACTTAATACTGTAGTTCCACTTGCCTACACATTTCCTTCTCAAACAAAAGGCATTATATCATTTTGGTGTGGCAATCACTGCAATGCTTATGTGCTCTAGCCCCAGGTCTGTGAAATTGGCATGCTGAAATCACCTAGGACAAATTGTTTTAGCATACAAAACAGCATTCTAGCCTGTGATCACCACCATATGAATGCTGCATGGATATCTATATGGCTCTGTTGCAGTTTCGTCCTAGTCTTGAGTTCCTACAAAACTCCCAGACCTTAAGTGTGCACTGGCATTACATTTCACCTGCCCAGCCACAGATCACTTCCTGCCTGGTAGGCCCTCACACAGCAATAGAGCTGCACAGAGTGGGCTCATATCTAGTGCCAAACAGACCTCTTTAAACTGTTGGTACTCTTGCAGGGATGACAAGCAGCTTTCTACCTAGCCCATTACTTGCAGAATTCATAGCTGTCTACTTATTCCATAGGAAAGACAGGCCCACTTTGATCTCTATTGTGGACATTGAAAATGAGCTTTACACAGATCAAGTGACATCAGCACTCTCCAGGATTTGCCAGCATCTGACAACTAGTAGCCTCTCTTTTCAAAGGCTTTGTGATTGCAGAAGCACCTAAATGTTGGGGTGCAGAAAATCCATAACCTAGGGTGAACCTAAGAAAAGCAAAAATAAAATCCCTCTGCATACCATTACTTATGGTGGGCCTGAGGTAAAAGTCAGCAACTGTTAGTGGAAGAAGGCACAAAACAGGTCTGCAGAGTCCACTATAGTCACTGAGGCCATAGAACAGAAGCTCCATAGATTCAACTAAATTCAGGTGGAGGGAAAGAGAAATCTGGCAGGGAAAGAGGGTGAGCTCTTAACCCTCCCAGACTAAGAGGTGAGTGGCAGCACAAGCAGCTTGATAATCTCAAAGACACTAAATCTCTGGAAAGCAAGGGGGGTGGCACTTAAACAGCATCTTGTCATCCGTGCTCCCAGGAAATCCACTGATCATCACAGCAAAGGATTAAGACATGTTTAAGAAGTAATGGCAAAATGAACAAACATCAGAGAAAATTCTTGCCCCAGTGTAATTCACAAACCTGTAAGGCAGGACCTCCTTAAATTAACAAGTGAGCTGCACATGAGGAAAATCCTTGCATTTCAGATCCTCTGAAGGAAGATTCACTACACAGTGGACTGAAGTCTGCCTCAGTTGCTCAAAGGAAAGTTGTATTTCTAAACAGCAGCAACAGCACTAGCATAGTGCCTAATGAGTTATCTTTGTACTAGTGAAACATGCAAAGCACTTTTTAAACTGCATCTTGTAAAATCCACAGAACACAACAGTGGGTTAAAGAAGTACAGAATGAAGAAACTTGTCCAAGATCTCAGAACATGCAAGTAACTCAGGAACAGACCCTTGCAAAAACTGTGACAGAACAATGTCCTTACATGATGGCGTACTGCATGATTTCTTGGGCTTTAAATTCATTTATGTCAAAGATTACCTTAAAGGCAGGAAATTCAGCTGCTTGCCTATCTGGTCAAGCATTTAAACCATGCAGAAACTGAAGAATCTACAGCTCTAAGTAAGTCTGCACTTTAAAATGGCATTCTGGTCAGCTGAGGTAACAGCAATTTTGAGTTTTGCAGTTCACATACAGAGATAAATTCCAGTACTCCTTCCTCTGTCTACATCAAACTCACCAATAACATAGAGAACACATCATGCTTTTCAGAAAGGGAGCACTCCCACACTTAGTAGAGGCTAAAATAAGTAAAACTTATGGAATTAAATGACACATATCCCAAACTGACCTTATTTTAAGCACAACATTTTTTGATAGCTTTCTAGAGAGAGAGCCTGAAAGCACTCTGGAGAGCACTATCAAGTCGTCTCAAATGAACAGAAGTCACTACTGGGGCACCTTTAAGGAAGCAGCTTTGCACGTAAACATGATCTAGGTGGACTTCTGATAGAGTTTGCATGCTGTTATGCAGATAGATAAACCCATTTCACACAAAGCTGTAAGAGAGCATGCCCTGATTTTATGAAGCAAGTTACAAGGCCATGCACAACTCCAAGGAGCAAATCAACTAACAAACTGTTACCAGTTTAAAAACTGACCCAACTGAGGCCATTGTGAGGCCTCATCACTGCATAACAGCACTGTGCAACTCTCCTCTTGATTACAAGCAGGAATGCACAAGAGGTGGCGTCTCTAGTGTCTGTGTCTACAACCAGTGTTGAACAGAGTGTTGACAGTGTTGACAGAAATCTAAAAAACTCTTGCTCTTCTTCCACAGCCATAGTAAGAATATTGAAGCTTCACGTAGAGTTCAGACATGATCTTCATTAATTATTATTCCCACTACAGGAAACTCGTGATACATTATTAATCCTAACAGGTATCTTTAACTGGGCTCCATTAAGTACATTTAATAGAAAGTACGGTTTTCACCAGATCTCAGCCCTGAAGCTCTCATTCTGCTCCTTGGAAAAAACTGAATGCCTGCTACCTCACTCTGATGTAAGGTTTTTGATAATCCATCTCCAAGAACCCAGGTTCACATTTTTGGCCTGATTCCATTCAGCTGTACCAAGTGACCTCCTCTAATCCTTTTTGGTAATATGAAAGTAGGAAATTATCACTTGCCTATGAACTTAGGAAAGAATTTGGACTAAATAGCATGCATCCACTGGCCAAATTCAAGCTGCATTGGAATGGCAGATCCAGACAAATTCATATTGCACCCATCCACATCACACTCAGTGTTATTGTGGCCAGAGTCATGAAAAACAAAGCCAGCACATACAAAAATCTGAATGCACAAAGACCAATACTATTGAACAAGCCTCACTTGCAGCTAATTAACATTAAGGCTGGCTAGAACCTGTTGTGATTCAAACTTGCACTCTCTGTTCAAGCAAAACTTGAGGGAAGCCTGGCAAGACCAGTAACTGAATCACAGGTGCAAGAAAAGCTGTCTGGATCCGGGAACTGCTTTCATAGCACATGGTGATGGAGAACAGCCCACATCAGACCATGCTAGTTGTGAATGGTAGCCAGGAGCTAATCACACAGTGAACTCCTGTGCCTTTTGCTTGTTTTATGACAAAGAGATTCTACCAACTAGTTTCAAATCAAATTTTTTCCTAATCAGGAAAGAAAGAGAGAAAATTCATGTCATATGATGCTCAGCAGGAGTGAATCAGAAACACAGTCCTGAAAGCATAAGCCTTTTTAGTTAAGCAAAAAGTTGCCACCAGCTAATGTGCATGACAGTAATGATTAGCCATCTGGTGAAAGTTCCTGCTAAGCTTGCCATCTTACCCACTACGCTGAGGAAAGCAGAAGGTGGATCAATTACATTCTGTCCCTGCCTGCAATTGTGTGGTCATCCTTAGGAACAAGACACAAAGCTTTCCTATGCAACCAGGAATTGTGACTGTTCTGACTTTCCAGCAGCCTTTTTTTTTATGGCTTCATCTCACCTATATTATTTAAAATAAAAATTACCTATTGCCTTTCTGAAAGCAGAATTTATCCTCAAAGCTTTATCAACCTTTGTTATTTTTGCCCCTTTGTTTCCTTCTGCAAAAATTGCAGCTGCCAGGAGGCTTCCCAGTCATCTAAAGAGCATCTGTAAACAAGAGAAGAGACAGATGGCTGCAGCTCAGTTTAAACCAGCACAAGATCCAGCCTCTCCCCTGCATCACAAGTACTGCCCATAAGATACAAGATATATGCACAGAAACAAATAGGAATGCAGCAGTCCCAGATAGAAAACAACTATCTATATACAATCTGATTAGGAAGAAGTCATTGCGAGGACAGGGTGCTGAGGTTTCATGTACAGTAAACATCCACTATAACTATACAGCCTTCCAATCATACAATGGGATGTAAGGATGGATGGGGGGCAGGGAAGAGTTCTCCACCATTGCTTTCAAAAGTATTGCTGGGGAAAAAAAAAACAAACCCAAAACCAACAACAAACAGGGAAAGTAAAACCAGGCATCTCCTTCCAGCAAGTTCCTCTTCTGAGAGCTAATAGACCAAACTCGCACAACTGGAGAAAGTGACACCTCTAATAGACCTCCCAATTCACCTATTATTCAGGAATTCAGTCACATTGACAAATCACATGTTAACCCCTTATTAAAATGACAGATTCAAAGGGACAAAGAAAACTTACGAGATAGACTTCTAGAAGTGAGTTATCAAAACTATCATGGGGTTTTTCTTTTCATTCCTGGATTTGATTGGTTTTCATTGCACTGGAGACACAATGTTTTCCACTGCATTGGAGACTTCTGGTGTTAGCACAAGATCCTATTTATATTATGTGCCTTGCTAAATAAATTTAGATGACCACGTAGATTTACTGAATGTATCTGAATCAACAGAGTTCACTGTTTGCCTCTTCCACCACCCATAAACTACTGGGATTCTCCAGACACACCTGCACAGCTCATGGGTTCAAACACTGCCCATTCTTCTCCAAACAAAGATTCTGACTCTGCTGAAATGAAATTAACAGCTCTCCCCCAGGGCTTCCAGATATTCCAAGTTGTTCCTTCACTTAGTGACAGCAGAAAGCTTCAAGAACAGGGTTGCACAATCATTACCTCCAATCAGCTCTAATTGAAGGATGACATGAGACAGAGGGAGAAATGAGCATTCCAATTAATACAGACAGGAAAAAACAAGATTGTGGGAACAGAAGCATTATTGGTAAAGCTCCAGCAAACCCCTCAGGTTGTAGCATGTTGGCACACTGTCACCTCTGAGGTAGTTTAACTACTCAGTGCAAGGATACAAGGAAGGGAACAATCTGGTAGTGAATGCTGAACAGTTCTGGGCCCTTTCTACCTCAGTGTTCACACTGAAACTTTAAAGAACTGATTAACATGGGACTCCACTGATACTCTCAAAGAAGCCTGAATCAACCCTTCTGGGAACCCAGTCTGCATTCCTGCAGTCTGATGGGTACTTCTGCAGGACCTTCCCAAAATAGGACAACCACAACACAGACTTCTCACATTAAACAGTTGCCCCCTTAGAGCAATTCACCAAGGGTCACTTAAAAAACCTCTCCCATTCACCACCACCATGCTATTTTCCACTCCATTTCAAACCATTTATAAGACTGAACAAAAAGCTGGTACCCACCTGTATCCCCATGGAAGCAGCTGTCCTGGTGACATCTCCCAGAAGGCAAATCTCCATCACTTGGCCAGATCTGTCCTGTTTTTCGTACGCCCACAATAGTCGCCTCAGACACAATGACCTGCTGCTGCCTGTGTCGTTTCTGAGACTGGGGGGTTGGTGGACTGCTACTGTCAAAGGACTGCTGAGAGTTCTGCGAGGGGGAACGGCTTTTGTCCCGATACATGCGGTAAGTGGTGGGGCTTGGGGAGACATGGCTGGACTGCCCTGAGGAGAAGTCTTCCTCACTGGAAGTGAGGTTCTCATTAGAGCTACAATCTGGAGTATATCCTCCTCCAATATCTTCAAAACTCCGGGGGGAATAAGATCTCCTGGGCCACGTGAGATGTTTTTCCTGATCAGTTGTGCCCTGATTTCGCAGAATAGGTCCTTTTCCTTCTTCCCCCATCATTCCACCAACATAGATACTTTGATAGGGCTGAAAATCCATGGGCTGCCAAGGTGAGCGGTTGCTGCCATTGGCATTAATCAAGTTATCTTTGAGAAATCTGGGGTTCAGTTCAGCATCCTCATATTCTCCATCATAACCAAAGCTGCTCTCTGAGGACCTCCCCCTATAAGCAGGCCTCTGGAACTCAGTGAAGCTGGGTACCATGTTAGAAGGGAGGGAGTGCAAAGACTTTTTGCGTTCCATTTGCATGGCTTGGCTACCAAGGGAGCTTATTTTATCAGAGACATCTTTATCGTTCACCTTTACTAGACCCTTCTCATGATGATACTCCATGTTCACATAAAAGGGCTTTTCAACAACATCCTTGTTATCTCCAGAAGAATGCGAATTGACCTTTTTAATCCTCTCAAAATTGGACCTTAGGGCTGCCACACTGGTGCTGTTCCCTCTCTCCTTAGAGATAGGTTCAAATGATGCCTCCTTCTCAGCAGATCCCACTAGCCTGCGAGTGGAAGCCGATCTGTGTTTTGAAGGAGAGCCATCTGTATCACAGCGATTCTCCATATCTTCCACAACTCTCTTCAGTTTCTCTTCACCATAGTACTTACACCTGTCCTGCTCTCCCTCTACATGATGGGGGCTGTCCAAAGGCGACAGGTCTGACCCATCACTCTGGGTAGACAGCTTCCGCAGAGAAGGTATCCTCGGTTTGAACTTTTCCTCCCCGTGGTGTGACTTGCTTTTTTCATATTCATCTTGGTCAGCAGACTGGTGATGCAGGTCTTGGATCTGCTGCTCTGCACCCCCTTCAGGCAACTGAGAAACACGTTTAAAACCCCATCTCTGTCTATCATAGCTTTTTTTCTCCTTTGCCAAAAGAGTCTGCAGGTAAATCATGCGGAACCTCTCCTTGTTGACCTCCATCTCCAGTCTCCGGATAGATGCTTTGCACATCTCCAGCTCCTGTTCAATGTCTCCCACAGATTTCAGCTCCATTTTAGGAGGCTCAGAGTCTGCAAATTGTGCTTTCCAAGCCTCCACAAACCCCACAGGGTCCACCATTTTGCATACAGGAGTATGTGGAGAATACGGGAAGGAGGCTAGAAAGAGATAGCTGGAGAGAACAAACCAACCGGATCTCACATGTAGAGGCAGTAACAGCTCCGGCAGGATCAACTCAACGCGTCTCTTTCACGGTCCATGCAGGGAAACCGGGAGGCAAACAGCAATCCTCGCAGCAGTCTCTCCTCCCCGTCTCCTTGCAGCTTTTGCCGGCCCGTGCCCCTCCGTACACTCGCTACTCTCTCTCCGGCATGCCTGATCCTTGCTAACGTACAACAATGCTCCCACCCCGGCGATCCCAGAAGCACTTCAAAGTGGGTGGACAAAGGAGCAGGCTCAGGGCGGTGGAAGGAAGGTAAATATCTTCCCCCCAGCCACCCACCCACCTCCTGCCGCTGCCGTCCGGGCACGGTGCTTAGCGCAGCCACGCTGGGGAGTCCTCTGCTCCGTCCTCCCCTCGCCAGCCCCCGTGTTGTGCTTTCTCTTTCTCTCCTCCTTTCCCCCTGCCCCTTTCCCTGTCTCCTCCTCCCGGCTATTGTGCTGTGCTCCGGGCGCACACGCTCTCCGAAACCCCGCGCAGAGCGCCGAGGCGGCGACGCGTCTCGCGGCGAACTCCGCCGCTACCCCTCGGTGCCCGGGCGCCCCGCAGCCCCGCTACAACCCTCTCGGCTCGGCAGCTGGCGGCACGACAGCGGCTGCCCGCGGCTGCCCATTGCGCGGCCCGGCTCTGGCGGCGGCGCCCCGAATCGCAGCGCTGCGGAAGGGGAGGAGAGGGAAGAGCCCGGCGCGGCGGCTGACACGGCGCTGGGGCCTCTTAAAGGGGCAGCCCGGGCCGGCAGCAGGAAGCGGTGCCCGCGGGACTCCGCTGGATTGCGGGGCCCGGCCCTGAGCCCTTCCCCACGGATGCCGCGGAGACAAAGGCAGAGAGCTGTATATGCTGTCCCTGTGCTTGCGAGAGCGGGCTTGAGCATCCCCACATAGCTATACCTAAGTCTGGGCAAGAACACACCATGCACACAGGGATGCATGCACAGGGGGAGTATCCATTCTTGTCCATACATCCATATATTATGTGTAACACCAGCACGTCTCTGCTCTGTCTTGTGTTCACAGCAACACTCTCCCCCAGGCATTGATGCAGCTCACCTTCAAAGGTCACGTTTCCCCCACTAATGTAAGCCTTGTTTAGTAGTAGGCTTGTCATTCCCTCAGTCCTTTCTTCCTTGCCAATAAATGACAAGCTGGATGTCTGAGATGGGCAACTGGTACTCCCAAATCACCGTAATATCAACAATACAGGCTATTTTGTGCCTGTTTTTTCAGGCATTTTCTCGCTTTTGCCCAGTATATTATCCTAGCCCAAATAATTTGTCCCACAAATGAGGTGTGAGTCCTACACCTCAGCTCTGGCTGAAGGGTGGCAGATGATTTAAACAAGTCTGCCTGCTGAGTATCTACTCCTGAAATGACAGTACAGCCCTTCATCCTTTCCATGTACTAATTCAACCTCTAAAAAGGTGGTAACAATTACACCTGAAGTTCCATCTTCCCTGTTTGGATGATAGTAGAAAGTGCACTATATACACCTCATATCCCCCATAAACTCCCTTCTTTCATGTCTGTGGTGAAGTATATCTTTTCTGGAATGTGTTACTAAAAAGGAAGGTGGGACATAGACCCAGCAAGAACAAATAAAATCCCATAGGAATGAAAAGCAGAAGCCCACATGAGCAGTTCTCTTACCTCTGAGACATGTAATATTTCAGAACCCATCAATCAGTTTTTCTCTTCATGCTTTTTTATATGCCAAACAAAATACTTCTGGGTGTTTTCAGACATATCACAAACGGCTCATCATATATTCAGTCTTGGGTTCATCCCTCTTGGGTTTTGTTTTCTGATTTTAATCTCTTTTCCTGCACTTGATTCCTCAGCTTTTAACACATAAGAGACACTAGCTGACCTATATGGAAAACAGGTTATAATCTA
This sequence comes from Melopsittacus undulatus, assembly GCF_012275295.1. Lineage (NCBI taxonomy): Eukaryota > Metazoa > Chordata > Aves > Psittaciformes > Psittaculidae > Melopsittacus > Melopsittacus undulatus. The sequence goes on along the minus strand of NC_047538.1, from coordinate 12,774,814 downwards.
AGTCATAATAAAATCTGTGTGTTTAGTAAATACCTCTATAAATCTTTCAAGAAAACTCAGTTTTTCACAGAAATAATATTAATTGGCTTTTCACCATGGCTATTGTCCACTATTTGTTTGCCTTCGTGCCAGTTTGAACAATCAAATTTTGACATGCAAAGTATTCCCAGCAATATGAAGTTTAAGATTGTACTGTACTTAAGGACAAATATATCACAGGGCTATGTTCTGAATTCATACCTCACTTTTACTGAAGTCTCTCAGTTGTGATTTTTCATGTCTACAGAGTTTTTTTTCAATTTGGGTTCACTATTCTGAGATTTGGGTCCTTTCTGGAGGGAATAAGAATTCTGATGGGCCAGATGAAGGATTTGTGTGGGCACACAACTCTTAGTGAATTATACTTTTAAACAGGGATACCCTCTTTATCTGTTGAGATACTGCAATATCAGAAATTCCAGTGGCAATCAAAGGGATCTCTGAATTTTTGTTGAATGCTTTATGCATTCAACAGAGTATTATTTTAATAGGAGACAAAATTTCATTAAGACTATGGTAGTAAACACATAGCTGTGATTTGAGACTGAGAATCCTGTGATGAGGAGCCTAAGCTACAGGAAGAGTGCCCAGCACATACCCTCTGCCGGCCTTCAACAGATTGCAAAGCCCTTCTCAGTCAAATCGCAAGCAGTACTACAGTGACTATCGAGCTCCCTCTTGTGGGAAAGAGGAGCATTGGCTCGGTTGAGTCTGAAAATCTCTTGAGCTGACACTTAACGAACTCTTTCTTCAGCATGTTCCCACACAAGAGAAGCAGAGATTTTGTAAGTACTAAATCAAAATCAATCAACAAAACAAAACCAAAAGGTCGAACATAAGATGAGTCTTTTTTAAAAAAAAAAAATCTGATTAATCTGTGGCTGAAATTGAGAAACCACATTTTTTTAGCACAAAGCGGTAGAGTTTAATAAGGTCAGTAAGACTTGAGAAGTCCAATCTGACCTATAACATTCTATAAACCTAGAAAAATTGGAACTCTCCTTCTTAGAATTCAGCGACTTGCAATCTCTTGCTGCTAGAACAAACTGCTGGCGAAAAATATGAGAAACTGAGCAACCACCTCTGCTACCAAATGCAGATTCTGCTATAACTTCAACTTGCCAAAGACTTCATTCTAACTCATATACTCAGAGGATGCAATACACAGAAGAGTTCATAGCATTCGTTCACCAGTGCATTATATTGTACTCCATAGACTTGATGAAAACCCAAAAAGACACAGGGGGACAGATTTATTAATGAAGAATGGATTCCAGTCATACCACAACAGGATGAGCCTGAACTAGAAACCAACAGGATTCAGAAAGATGTGAATCAAATGACCTGTAAGAATAAAAATATTAATATTACATTAATATTAATATAGGGGTTGAATAATCACTCAAAAGGCAGAAACATCATTAAAAAGTAAAGGATTTTGTAATAAGAAATTAATTTTGCCCATTAGGTGACTTTGTTAAATGGCTTTTGATCCATTACCAGTTGTTTTGCTCAGGTATCTGTATACTTATTTCAACAGGAACTCAGTAACACATTAGCTTCTACTTATTTTTCAAGAAACAGCACAACATTAGTACTTCTTCTGGGAAACTGATTACTACAATTGCTCTTTAACATTGCTTCAGACTGCCTTCAAATTTCACTTCTCCAATTCCTCAGCTGTAACTTCCACAAAAGGAAGCTGGCACTACAACTGTGCCACAACCACTGTGTGGTCTTCAACTAGTATCAAAATCAAGGTTTAGCCTGGTTGTGTTTAGAGTTAATACAGTTGTTCCAGCACTGTTTCCCACAATTTTAAGGCATCTTCAAAGCCAATTAAATTGCTGATAGAATGGATTAACATGTATAGATAAAACATAGACCAGATAGAAACATCTAAGAACTTGACAGTTCATGTTTATTTTCTCAAAGTTAGTTTCCTTTGTACTTTCTTAAGCAATTCATCATTCACAACATGATCCAAGATTTCATTTTAGATGATCAACTATTAATACTGAGTTCTTTGCAGGGGAAGTCTCAGTGAGGCTACAAAACACACACCAAAACCAACCAAACAACAACAGCAAAAACCCCAAACCAAAAAAACACAACCAAAAAGTCTCAAAGCATCCATCATAGAATAAATGGAGTCATATTATTGTCAAGTGATGGTTAATGACTGACAGAGTATTGCATTCGTATATGAAGTTTTTGGAGCTCCAGAAGGCACAAACCAGTAATGACACCAAGCAGTGTAATGAATCACTAGAAAAAACTGTGCCAGCTGATTTTCCAAACAATACAATTGTATTGTTGAAGGAATTGCATCTCTGATTATGTATAATAAATTGAGCTCAGCAACAAAAGAAGAGGAGAGAGATTTTGGGGGAAACTAAAAATGGAATCCCTATCATTTCTTATACTTGATACTGAGTCATTTTGTAGCTGTAAACAGTAACACATCTGCACAGAAACCTAGCACCTAGCCTGGACAACAAGATTTGCTACAGCACAGTGAACCAGCTCTTCTACTCTCATTCAAACTCAGTCAACATGAAGACAATGCCTATGCTGCCCACTCAGTGCAACACATGGCACAAGTGGAGTGTATATTCATCATCCTTGTGAAACAGATTTGGGAGATGAACAAATACATAGATCATCATGAGGTCAAAACATTACACATTTGGGTAAATAGCTCCATACAGACTCACTCGTTTTCCCCACCAAATGCTACATTTCTATCTTTGCCAACAGAACTGGCACAATTGCTAAAGTGAATAAAAAGAGACAAAAAAAAGAAAATGTAACTGTCCATAGGTTTTCTTCTTTCTTTCTATTTTTTTTATGCCAGCAGAGCATATAATCCTGGATTTGAATCTTAAAGATATAGAGTTATAAGCTGCTTCTAGAGAAACAGTCTTTCTGCTGTCTCACTTCGATTTCTTTGCTAATTCTTTCAAATGAGTGTTGACAGTAATTTAAGGACCATAAATGTGTCTGGTTTAGTGCAAGGTAAAGTTTTACAGTATCTTATCTATATTACAAAAATATCACTGAATAGATAACCAGAACTGAATATTCAAATTCAGCAAGTTAGGGAAAAATAAGAGGGAAATAAAGACAAGTGTGTCTATCTCCCTTTCACTTCTTTTGTACTTCTGAATCTTAAACCTAGTTATCATAATCAATCATACTAATACAATTTCACAAATACTGACAACATTATTTGTCATTTATATTTCTGGCAATGTCATCTGTCAGCAGGGATGACTTTTAAAGCAGAAATATCTTTTGGCATCCATCATTGTGTCCCAAAGAGCAGAAGAGCATTATAAAGCTGCTTTACTTCAATGAAATTCAGTGGTACCCAGAGCTAATCTTTCTTTATTAAACAATGTCTGTAACTTCTAAATACTAATTGCACAAGATTATGTCAAAGGATATTTAAAAAGGCAAAACCATTGCAGAGGTTTTTGATCCAGCCAGCACACTAAGTTACAACAACATGTGCAGACAACAGGCTCTACCAGAAGCAGTCAGTAACATCTTCAAAAAGCAAGTGCCTTATGGCTTAACAAGCATGTGCCTACCTTGGAGAACTCCACCTTTTCCCATCCCTCTAAACCCACACACACTTCTAAGTCTTTTCACAAATTGGCAAAACCATTTCTCTACAAAGCTGCTTTTATTGAGCAGCGGAGCAAATTTGTTTCCAGCATGTAGTGATCAAATTATCTTGTCCAGCAAAAACTGAAAGAGTGACTAGGAATTTAGTAGCAGTATGAAAACTAACCTTACCAGCTCAGAGTTTCTGCCTCTGGGCAGGGATAAACAAGTCCATGACAGAGATCATGTATGGTTCCAGAATCATGTTACATTACTAGAAACAAAAATTCCAGTTAGAATAAAATTAAAGTCATTACTCTTAGCAACACAATAGAACTGCAGCATAGATAATATTAATGAAGATCAATCCAGAGAAGGACTCTGCATTTTCTTCTGAATATAGGAAAACTAGATTTCATGTCTTCCATGTTATGCACCTATGTTATAATTCTCCCTTATTCGAGAGTGGAAAAGAATAGCATTCTTATCTGGTAACATTTTCAATATATTAGATAGCTGGGATAAAACAACAAAGTTTCTATCTGGGCTTCTCTGAGGCTTGGAAATATTTAAACACTGGGCTCTGATTCTCAAGTCGAAAATGAAAAATAACACAGAATTCTCCTGGATGGAGAAACCACAGCAAAAATTATGCAGCTGCATTTGTGTACTTCCATACCTGTAATTAAAACAGATTTATTTTGGAACAGACGTAGAATATTTGAAATGCTTAAAAGCAAGTCAGAATTATTTTCTATTATGATCTTGAAAGACAAAACCATATAGCTAGCACCCTTTATTCTGAACTGCCATTTGTTTTCTGCTCCCTTGACAATACAATCTCTCTATCTAAAAGTTGTAGAGAATTATCAAAGAATAATACACTAAAATAATGTATTTTTCACTACAAGTATTTCTGGCAGACAGGTGAGCCCATGGCACTGGTAATGTCTTCTTACATTAAGACAAGGATGGTTTTTTTTCCACTCAGAAAGGTTTATGTAAAACTGTGCCACCCTGCACAAGTGAGCCTGCAGCAGCAAAGGAACTCTCAGAAGAAAGTTTGAAGACGTTTTCCTCCTTCATTTCCAAAAATAAAACTTTCTGCTACTGCTTTGAGAGCTTTCCCTGTTGTAGGTATGTGTGTCAGCGACACTAGATAATGGTCCATGGTGGAACACACAAAAAAATACTGTTTGTGGTAGCTCCTCCCCAGAACGTCATAGAATCATAGAATAGTTTGGGTTGGAAAGGACCTTAAGATCATCTAGTTCCAACCCCCCTGCCATAGGCAGGGACACCTCACACTAAACCATATCACCCAAGGCTTCATCCAACCTGGCCTTGAACACTGCCAGGGATGGAGCATTCACAACCTCCCTGGGCAACCCATTCCAGCACCTCACCACCCTAACAGTTTGGCTCAGCCCTGGAAAACTCTTGACGCTTGGAGACCTTTCTAGATATAGCTGGCCACTTCCTCTGATGTAGCCTGGTCCCCTATGTTGTAATGAGCATGCATTTTTGCTAGTATAAAAGCCCAAGCCTCAGGCAATGCTAGGAGGCAGAACCTCATACCACCCAGGTCAATGTTGCTTCCACAGGGATGCCCACTAAGGTTGAAGCCTGCCACCTTGCACTGCAATGATGTTTCTTGGAGCTGGTTTCCTGATTGTCGTTACACGATCCTTGGGGTTGGTAAGATAACCAAACATCAGAGATATCCTTTCTTGTATCATTTGTTATCTCTATATTTTCCCCATACTAATAAACTAGTTATGATTCTTTACTGTGTTGCGTTTCTCTCAACCTGGAATTCTTAAACTCCGGAACAGTATGCTAGACTACAGAGCATCATGGTGTTTGCAGAAACATTTAGTCAGCAACAGCTCAGGCTTACTTGATAGTTGTGTTCTGGGATTTCCATCATGTTTTTTTCCACTTCTGTAAAAACAGAGAATTTATACAATTAATTCACAAGAAATCATACCATCCATTGTAAAGGGTAACAAAAGCTGAATGCAGCCCCAGTCACTCCTATCTGCTAAAACTCATGTAGATAATGACATGAATATGCTTGAGGTGTCTGAAACACACTGCAAAGCTTGAAAAACCTTCCTAGTACTTCAGACTGTACATGAGGGAAATACACACAGAAAGCAAACCTCAACATACTGATGAGGTTTCCTGACCCAATCTGGGCGATGTGCCCAGAAATATTCTCCAGCTACATTATCAAGGACTGTTCAAAGGCCAAGGTAGAAACTTGAGAAAGGAATTCTTTGACAATCTCCCCTAGGAAACAAGGCTGAAATTATGTGGTATTAAAACTGCACATCAATACATGAACCAGCATAACAAGCATATTTATGAGCAGATCGCTGCTCTATATTGTGCTCTGGCAAAGCCTCCAAAGCCTGCTGGGCATTCTGCATGGCAGCACAGTCACTGTTGTGGGGCCTTAGTGGCCTTGCCTTATAACTTGCGCAATCAGACATGGTATCGCTTTTAAAATGCAAGTCTGCATTCAGCTCCCACACAACAATTACCAAGTGTGACCACTGTATCTAACTGTATAGCGTGGTAGGGAGCTATGAAGATGACAGCCCAGCTACTGGTCTTTAAATTCTTGTCACACCACCATTCCCAGCAGAAGAATTTCAGGCCAAACTAATCACAACAGTCCTTTGGGTTTAATCTTTCTTGTCTCTATCTTAGATCCTTTTTTTACTCCATCTATTTTTACTACATTGTAATGCAATGGCCTTCCTCCCTTTTTATTTTTTACTCTTTTTGTCTCTTCTGAGGACTAAAATTTCTTGCCCCTTCAGTAGATTTTGCTTTCTTGCACTTTATTTTTAGTTCTGTTTCTCCCCTCATTTGTTCTCTGTGATCAACCATATCAGTATCTTGCTCTTCACTTTCAATTTCTAGCCCATTTGTGATGGACAAGTCATCTTTGCACAGTATTCTGTACGTTGTCTTACAATGGGGAACCCCTGCACAATTGAAAAGAATCCTGAAGATTTGGAAAGGATTATGTGACATCAAGATGAAACATGAAGCAAATCTGTTGGGAAGATACTGGATTCATACTGGAGTAATACATAGAACCCAGAATACTTTGCTTTGCTCTTGTCTCCCGTTCAATGTAAAGTGCTGTCTTCTAAAACCATAAACTAACTTACAGTGGAATTATAGTTCAGACAAGACTTCAGATCTGTCTAACATTGCTAGACCTTCAGAGGTCTGCCACATTTAGCTTTCACTGCAACTCAGAAAAAGCAGCATAAGCAACACAAAGTACCAGAAAAAAAAACAGACAGACGTGCAGTTTTCTGGGATTTATTTCAGTGACGGGTAAGAAACAAACTGCATGATACTATGACAGCTGCGGGTGGGGAATAAAAAAATCAAAATAAACAGCAGAAGAAGGAAGTTCTTTAGGAATTCAGCATTGATAGCTACAGAAAGACAAACACAAGACTCAGAATGCTATAGGGTGAGTGCATTATACCCCATTCTTCTGAAAATGATGTCGTATACAACTCAGAATTCTTCCCTCTTTCTGAATTATGAACGCACTGTACCTAAAAAAACCAACCTCCAAGATCATTAGGTACTCCCAGATTTTTTTCTGCCTTTTCAGTTGTTTGTATGTGCTTGAAAAATGTTATGCAAGGAACTGAAATAGGGATATTTCACTAATTACTTCTTGGGGGGGGGTTTAGAAAATATTTTCTTAAATTAGTTCCAAGTGCTGTTCTAGTTCTAGCTTTCTTTCTGTTTATTTTTCCCTGAAGGTCTTTATCTCAACAACACTGTGTACAACTTGTAAGGGAAATCAATTGAGGAACTACAGGAAACCTGTTTTCCGTATCTGCATTAAATTTACTTACCAGCACATCTTTTTTTCTTTTTGTTCCAACTAGAAAGATGAAGCTGGAATCTGGCTCATTCTCCCTCAGTGCATCTGCTAGCCACTGTCTGAAATACAAAAGAGTAATGAGGGAATCAGTCAGAGGGACTGAGGAATACAGGAGAAAGTGACTGATAATCAGGTCACAAGAAAAGTGAGAGGATGAACCTATGTGAGAGGATCAAAAGCCTTTTTTTTCTAGGCAGAAATAGACTAGGAACTATTCCAACTCCTTTGAATACATGCCTCCCATTAATGAAAAGTTCAAACATGGCCACCATAAAGCGCAAATTCAACAATGATTTCAGCACTCAGAGAGGGTATTTATCAGTACAGGGGAGAGGGCAAACTTTGGTTTAGACAAGGAATAAAAAGAACAAGAAGCAGAGGAAAAGATATGAACAACATAGCACATTAGATACGAACAGGAATAAAAAACAGTGAAATAATCTATTCAGTGTTATAAAACAGCTCCCTGTGAAGGCTGCATGATTCTTGTCTCCTAAGCTTTTATATTTCTGTTACTCTGGCAATCAAGTTCCTCTTGAGTCATCCGACACAAATCAAAGAGGGAAGAGAGTATGTGCGTGTGTGGGAAATAAGGTTCACAGGCTTCAATTATTTTCAGCCAAGCAGAGACACTAATATATATATTATTTTACAAAGTCATATGCAAATGAGCTAAGTACAACAGCAGTAGTCTAAGAAAATAGTTACATGTTCAAATCAGACAGAGTACAAGTTGTAAAGAAACATGTACCTGCCTTGCAGTCAGAACAGTATGTTAGAAAGATATAGGCTCTGAGCTGGTGACAACAATATGGATCATAGAGCCAACCTGGGGTTTGCAGCCTGCACTAAAAGCCGAACAAGTTTACTTAAAACAATTATTGTGTAAGTAAACCATTACAAGTGCCTGAACCAACAAGTTCAGCTAGAGCTGCATATACTTTGAGGTTTTAATTTTCTCTCCTCTTTCTGACAGCCTATCTCCCAAAAGAATCACTACAGAAACCAGAGAAAGAAAATTCTGGGCTAGCAGTTTATCTAAAGACAGGCTCTTTAGACATTATGCATCTGATGTTATCTATCCATCTATCTCATCCATTTCACTATTTACCTTATTCTCCACTGACCATAAAGGAAGTCAAGGGTAAGTAGTTTAAATTTATGCTCTGCATTTTCTCTACAAAAATCCTGTGCTATGTAATCCAAACAAGTAACTGTCATTCTTCATTTCTTATTTCAGTAGAATATACACTCATGATCCAGCTAGTTCTCAGCAACTACAGACTATCCAAGGTATTTAAACCTGCTGCAAAAGCTCTAAAGCCTAAGCCAAAATACAGAAACTTTCTGATGTTATTCAAAGTCTGGGTATCAGCCAGATTAAACACTGTTATTATAAATGCAATAAAAGACAAGAACAGAGAAAAAAATAAGTTAGAAAGTGTGTCAGAATTCTTTCCAGCTCATTGTGGATGAGGATGCTTACATATAGGGTGCAAGAGCAGATTCAACCCAGAGTAGGTGGAAGACTACTCATTTCCTCCTTCCTCTTCCTTCTCTTGCACCCAGTGAGACTGCATTCATCAGTCTTCCACCTTATTTAGTCTTTGACTGCAGTCTATAGTGCTATTGTTCCTTTTATCTTTTCTTTTATAAAGGGACCACTTAATTTCTGCAGGAATTAATCTCTTACCAAAGAGAATGCCAGAAGTATTCTATATTCTATCTTCAGCAGTAATCTTACCCAAACCCAAATTCTTTTCCCCTAAACACAAATGAAAATTTTATAACTGACCATTAGAACATCCAGAGCTTGCAGGTCCAACAACATATCAATTCACCAAATTTTTAGTCCCTTCTCTCCAATAAAGGACAATCCATTCCACCACACTGTGTCTACAGGTACCCTTCCAGGGAGCCCATACACATACAGGTTTCTGTATAAATTATAACCTCCTGTCACAGCCAGGATCAAAGTAATATTGTTCTCACCCACTGCTCCTCGGTAGTAAACAGGTGCAATGCACTTGAACTTCTCCTGACCTGCTGTGTCCCATCTGTGCAATAAAGGGAAAAAAAAAGAAATTTCAGGTTAATGAAACCCAGTGTAACCTGAGTAAACATGCAGCAGACTGGTACACGTTGGAGAAGAATGTGGTACCAGAGAAGTGCTGCCATCTGGAACATGTTATTCATTAACTACTGATAAAAATACAGTAAAGCTCTATTATTTAATGAAGACATTTGAACTCTATTTTTACCTCTTTTTTATATATGTATTTGTCATTTTGGAGATACAGTTCAAATACTTGTATTTGTATTCTGCATGGTAATACCCTTTTCTTAAAAACCTTTTCTTCATCTATGTAATTTGTATGTATTTCTAGGGCAATCTAATTTTGAGAATTTTTGGTGCTAATGCCACCTAGATCATATATTAGCTCATAGAATCTTAGAATCTTGCATTTGCTAGATATGACGTCTGCCCATACACTACAAATTAGAGACCTATAACTCAGTCCCCCAGGTACTAATGACACCCTTAAAGAAAACAAAGAGTGTGCTTCTGTTGATGAATACGATATGCAGTCCTCTCAGCTACTGATGGCACTACAGAGGCTTGGGATTTTGTTACAGACTAGTGCTGCCAGTCATGGACACTTGCAAATTTATCTTGTATAGAAATCTCTCAGCAAGAGGGGGCACTAGTGCTTATCATATGGAAATGTTCTACCCAGCTACTGAAGATTGCAGCTAACACAACCTGACATTTTATAGCTCATAAACCTTATTCCTTCAGCTTGCAAAATACTGATACATCAGTCTAGATCTTTAGAGGGACTCAAGTTCCAAAAGGATAGTGCCTGCTAGAATTTTCAGAAAAACAGTGACACAGAAATCAGCTGGAAATGGTTTCATAGAATGGTTTGCATTGGAAGGGATCTTAAAGCTCACTTAGTTCCAACTCCCTGCCATAGGCAGGGTCACCTTCCAGTAGACCAGGTTACTCCAAGCCCTGTCCAATCTGGATTTCTAAGTATGTTTCAATAAATCCCATTAGCATCTATCTACATTAATGATCTCAGAAAAATATGTGCTCCTAAGTAAACACGTGCACTAAAATATTTCCTGCAAAGCATTTTATTTCTGCTGTAGGTCACAGTACAGCATAGATGATTCAGAAATGCCGTCTACAGAACATTACTGCTAGCCACTGGAAATAGCAAAGGACATCCTTCAGCAGAGCCAAGGCAGGTGAGAGAAGGACAGGATTCATGCTAGTCTGATAAACAAAGCTGAAAATCAAAGATTTTAAATCCATATTCTAGTAAAAATCCAGTCTTTCTGACTTGGGGAAAAATAATCAGTCCCTAAGAGTTGCTGAAATCACTGAACACCTTACCATTAATTTCAATGACTGCAAGAATTAAATTCCCAGTAAAGTCAAGTTCAGTGCTCATTGTACCTACTAAAATCAAATGACAGAATGGTGTAACAGTGGACAAAGTCTGGGGCAAAAGCTTCCACTTTTGCTTCAAGGAATTTGAGTAAAAAAGGCAGAACTACTCTGAAATGGTGTATGACATTCAAGATTTTAATTGACAAATGACATTTCATTTTTTACAGATAAGAAATTTGAGAGAGTAAATTTTTTTACTAAAACTGCAAGTAAAAACCAGGTACAGAACCTGGTTTTTGGATCACATTATTCTTTGTGCAATTATATCATTAAAAAAAATAAAATCTTAAGTCCACTAGATCCTGCAGCAATTCAAACTCAGCTGAGATTGTACTTTGTGCAATGCTTGACCATGCTGTGTCAACTTACATCTGCCCAGCAGATTATATTCCAATTATTTTAAAAGTATCCATTTCAAAATCCACTGCCTTCTACTCTCAGGCAAACTTATCTTTATAAAATCTGCAATTAAAACCAAGGATAAAATACTAGTAACACCCAGCTACAAATAAGGGCAAAACTAACACTCTCTCAGGTAAATTATGAAGTATTAGCTGACTGTGGATTTGCTAAATATTGCAGAAGCATATACAAAGTCACCAAGAAACTGATTTTAAAAAAGGAGATACTGGATGACAAACTAGAAAGCATACACAGGTCTAGTAAATAATTACTCAAATGATTAATCTGTTAAATAAAAAACTTACCATATCTATGTAAAAACATGGAAGAAATAATAATAAAACACAAACATAGACACAAAGTTGTCATGATGATTATAACATACAGAAATTCAATGATCTGTTCACTGGACTTAAATACAAAACCAGTAAGAGCTGGTTTTAACATCCAGTAAAGAATCAAATGATTAATCTTCAAAGCATTCTGAATTTTATCTGTCTTATTTCATAAACTACAGAAAAACTCAAGCTTCCTCTGTCTTGCAGGTGTAGAAATGAGTTCAGACACACATACACAACGACTTAAAAATGTTTTGATGAACCACCCTATAAGTAAGGAGAAAACATGAAGCCAAGACTCAGAAACTGGGAAGATTCTTACTTACTTCTTTTTGTACCTTCTATTTGTTTAGCCTTTAGACTGGATTTCTTAATAAAACACTGTACCATATTTGACTGGATAAAAATAGTTCAAAATATAGCATATTTTGATTGAAGTGCCAGAGCTTGGCTTTCTGTGTTGGCATATCAAGCCTGTCGCATACCCTAGACTTTGTTTTGTTTTTTATTTAATAACAAAATCATGGTTCAAAACTGAACCATGAGCTAGTACCCTGAATGAACAGGAATAGAACATTACAACATTTATTTGAGATAAAGCAGAATCAAACTATCTGCTGAGATACACTGTACCTGTGGATAAGGCTGGTTTTCCCAATATACGTGTGGTCTCCTACCTATCCAGCCTGTTATAAATATTTGAAAACATTACACATTTTTAGAAGCAATTTCAACATTGTCTCTCTAAAAATTCTGATTTCAACCCTTAAGTTGCAAGCAATGAGTACATTTACCTGTGACTCCAATTTAACTAAATGACACTGTGTTGTAGAATTGGTTTTAAAGTGTAAGAAAAAAAAAGGTGATCACCCAAAAAGCCAAACCCCTCTGGAGCTGAAATAGTCAGTTTCTTAGTCTGCATATTTTTTCTTAAATATAATCAGTGGGATTTAAATTCTATTCTATTCAAATTGCTTTGACTGCAAGTATATACATTTATAAATAAGACCATAAAGTATCTACATCCTTTTCATTAAAATTAATCACAAATTTTTCATTGACTTTAATAGTACAATTCAAGTCCTAAGTGCAGAAGCAAGACTCTGCTGATAATAAAATACCCACTACAGAATTTGTCTCTGGGGAAAAAAAAAATGGTTTGAGCCAAAACCACATGATTTGAGCCAATACATTTTCTGACTATGTGGAATAATATTAATCTGAAGTTGGCTTCATGCAAATGATCTGCTTTGCTCTGGGTCCTCCCACAGAACATAGCAGATGGGCTTTAGGTGACTCAGCTGCATTCTTAAAATTGAAGTGTAGTGTATCTTTTAAGAGATACAGGTAGCTAAATTATTTGTTGGCGTAAACTTGGATTGACATCTCCTGTGCACACATGACAAAAATGGCTTAAGAGGTTTAATGTTCTTTTGTATAAAGGAATGGCTTTTTTAAACAAATCAATTAATTTACTGAAAGCAATTTCTGGTTATATTTGGCTTCTATGTGATACTGATTCCAAGTTACCTATTCTAAATAGCCCAAACCTTGTCTGGTAAGTTACACAACTAATATTGTGTTCCACTCAATATTAACTGGGTGGCCGCAGGCTTCTAAGCAGCTGACATGTCTCCGCCTGATTAACTGTTACTGATGAAATACTGAATAAAATCAACAACCTTAAGGGAAAAGCCAAGAAGTAACTGATGGTTTAGAGATGTGTGTTCCATTAATTCATACTGGGGAAAAAAGCTCCCTGGATTAGGCAATTTAACACACTGATGGAATATCAAGAGAGTCTTAAAATACATCCATTAGCTACTGAATTTATCAGACTACCTTTCCAAATGACAAAGGAATTAGGATAATGGAAAATTAAGATAATGGCTATTGCTGTCAAGCTTTACATTTACTGCGCAAAATACTTAGTTGTCTGTCCCTCTACCCTGGCTCCACCAAAAAAAGTTACCAAATAATAATACCTAGAGAGCAATGACAGGCAAGTGATTCCATTTTATTCACAAAGCCAAAATGTAAAGCTCTGATATCAGAATAAAGGAACTGGAGAGCTGGTTTACACTGCTTACAGAGAGGGAAATGCCTCAATTCACTAGTGTGTCTTGCTAGCAAAATTGTGTGGACACTTATAACAAATTTACATGACAGTGTAAATTATGATAGTGACTATGCTTCTACAAAGCAATAAGCTCTCTGGTGTCTCTCAGGGAGACATATTTTGGCCTTTTCCCCCTACACCCCTCTCCCCCCCTCAGTGTAGTGAATAAGAAATTCCATCCAAAGACTGCTATCATGACAAATTTTGTAGTAGTCAAAAATTCTAGATTTGAAAGAATAGTGAGTTAATTGTCAGTATTCATAGGAGCTCCGCTTTACAAAAGATCCTGCACACTGGAACACAGAAGCATTTATCACTAAAACATACAGCTATTTATTTTAAATGAATAGTGATAATTTCTAACACAGTTAAGCTTTCTAGACTTGCTTCAGCAATTAAATTAGTAACAGTTCTTGGAGAGAGATAGTTACAATCTTACCCAGCGCTCTGCTGACAAGCAGTCCTGACCTCTGCATGGAAGTGCTCTTTGAACTGCAAAGAGGCCTCAGGTGTGTACCATTGAAAATAGGAGAGAACAGCTGTTGGGATAAACCATGTGATGCCTACTTTGCAAAAGTCCTATCAGAAAGGAAAAAATAGATAAGAAGATTAATTCAAAGAGTTTGTCAAGCACAGGGATATCCTGGCATAAGAGAAGGGATAGCTTGGGTTAGAAAGCAGTAAAGCCTTCCCACAGCTATGTTTGTAAAACCTCCTTTGGGAGCATGCCACCAGCAAGTCATAGTGAAGTCTCTTAGATCCCTTACATGTGTGAAGCACTGTTTTTATTATTAGCTTTTAATTAGACATTTGTTAAAAATGAGGAAACCTTGTTTTATATTTGCTTAAAATAACTATGATAGTTTTCCTGAAATTAAAAGCAAAATATGTGGCTAACATCAGGCATGGAAAAAATTGCTAACTCCCTTACAATGATCTACTGTATGACTAAGGCTCCTATACAAAGAGAAAATTAAAATTGCCTCAATTCTTCAACCAAAGCCTCCATATAGATCTAATTAGATTCTTTGCATATTTGATACCAGCTATGGTTCTTATTTCCCCTCGGCATAGGAACTCTTTAAGCATTTACTCAATGTTTGGCTGAAATAACAAGATAGGTATTATAAAATAACACTTTATCATTAATATATCAGCACTGAATGGCAACATGAGGCTACATTCATCTTTAAAAGAAATCCTTAAACAATTCCTAATTTTAGAAGATGACATTAAATTAAAATACTATTATCAGGAGGGAAACAATGTGGCAGGTGCTACATACTGTGACCAGAAGGATAGAGAATACTTACGTTGTGAAACCAGGAAAGTATTCTGTCCCTACTTACTGGGGGGACCAAATGCATTAGGTTGGACTTCATCCTCCAAATTCAAGTCTGCTACCAGACAGGAAATACGTAAAGAGAAACAGTTTTCAGGAGCTGCTTCAATACAGGGAGAACTTGATTAAAATAATTAACAGTTCTGACAGAGTTAGAATCTTTTCTCATTGCAGTACAACTGATTTGTGTTAAATTAAAACCTGTTTCTTATGTAAAAGGGACCACTTCAGGGTGCATAGCTGTAGTAACAAACAGTGGCTTTCTGAAACTACAAGGCATCAAATGTAATTCCGTGGGAGAGCAGATAATTAATTCAACAGAAGTGCTTGCAGTTTAGCCCTCAAAGGATTTTGCAGAGTTTAATTTAAAAATCTTGCTCATCATTATTTGAAATACATCTGCACAAA